>NC_090924.1:754164223-756564223 GCF_040938575.1 Ambystoma mexicanum | reverse complement strand
AGGGGATGACTCACCTTTCTGTATAACTAGGCGAGCTCTCCATCCTGCTCTTGCAGGGGCGCAATGTCTGGGGTCCGGAGGGAGTTGCTGGAGATGGCCGCTTATAACGGCTGTTGTTCAGGTATGAGTTGGTTCAGTTAAATTTCAAGACCAGTTGCCTCACTGGTAGGTTTCCTTGTGCCAATGTAAGTTCTGAAACCCAGTTACCTCACTGGGTTTGGTTTAACAGGTAAGTTCTGGTACCAGGTAAGTTCAATTCCCCAGTTGCCTCACTGGGTTACACAGAGTTCCTTGCGCTGCGTGGTTTGCAGCCTGAATGCGGTCAGAGTACTGAGCGAATGTTTGCTGGGACTAACCTGGTCTTCTCTGTCTCTTCTTAGGTCCGCTGCAGGAGGTGCTGAAGTACTGGATGGAAGAAAAGGAGCAAGAGGCAGGACCAACAGCTGTTCCAGACGAAGACCGCACTCTGAAGGTGAGTGTCTGTAAGCGGTCTCAGTGCGGTATCTTAACACGCTGCAGAAAGCGAAGTAAAGTTCCGACACTGCCCGGTCTTAATCACCTGTTCTTGCTTTTCCTTTTCAGGTGCTGGTATGCTGTGTAAACCGTGGGACGAAGGCGAACAACTCCGGAGATGAACTCGTTATCGGTTCTCATTCCATCTGAAGCCGACGGTCGCAAAGTCCTCACGGGAATTCTGGTAAACAGAGAAGTTCACACAGGACTATAGGTAAGCGGAGAAGTCCACACGGGCCTCCAGGTAAGCGGAGAAGTCCACACGGGACTGCAGGTAAGCAGAGAAGTCCAGGTGAGCGTGTGAAACAGAATTCATACGAAGCGCATGTTGATCCCTAGGCGTGGTTTATATAGGCAACCACGCCCAGAGACTAGACCGCGCTGCTTGCTTTGTGCTGGGAACTCTTGTCCATGTTGGGGGAAGCAGGAAGTTCCCTTGGAAGTGATTGGATGATGGGGCTTCCCTGCTGCCATACTCTGGGTTCTCATAGCCTTAACCCATGCCACTCCCGATTGTCTCTTCCAACTATCCCTATGAACGACACAGAAAGAGGGCCTGCAAGTATGCCTCTGGCCCGTAACCATGACATAACCTTCCCTGTCTTCTTTCACTCCCCTGCTAACCCCCAGGATAACCACTTTACAGACTACTTAGATGCGCATCACTACTGCGCTGTTGCTAAGTACTTGAAGTCTGAACAAACGGCTCCTCCTCCTCCTCCAGTCAGCAGCAATGTAGAAAGACTCTCTCATCAGTGTTGAACCACAGGATAACCACTTTACAGACCACTTAGTGCACCAACCACAAAGACACTGTTGATCTGAACGGTTACTCAGGCAAAGAAGTATACCCAGATGACACAGCTTTGGAGAAGCAACCTGGCAAAAGAATAGACCAGGTATATGTTGGAGAAGTGCAAAAGAGTGGTTTTGGTACATAAAATTTAGGTTGTCTGTGGTGCTAAAAGAAAAGCTGAAGTGAAGCTGTGGCAAAGGAACTATATTTCTCTGAAATTTCTTGTTGTGGCAAAATTCATCCTGACCAAGACAATTATTGCTACTATTTGTGCATTAAGAACTTGTTCAAGAAGAAAGAGAAGCTCTATACTTTTTGTGTTGGTGTTAGGCAGAAACCTGTGCAGTTCCCTCTGGGACCACTGCAAAAGATTTAAGACTACAGGTGTTTGGCAGTAAACGCACTTGGTAGCAGTCTGTACCACACAGATTCACTTGGTAGCAGTGGCTGAGCAGTCAGACTTCCCTCAAGAAGAGTTAGGCAGTATACAGAGTATTCACAATAGGTCAAAAGAACACAGTAGAACAAGCAAACACTGACCAGAGCTTGGTGTAAAAGAGATATAATTATTTATTTAAAACCACATCTAATAAAACACAAAGGCACTAATATTAAGCAGTTCAAAAACACGGTCACTAAAAGATACACTCCCTTAAAAGAAGATTAGACAGGTCTTAAGTAAAGCCCCACTTATTTTCAGACAGCGGTGAGCGTTTAACGCAGATGGCACTCTAATAATTCGTTTAAAAAGGGAGAGAAAAGCAGAATATAAATTGAAACAGATCCCAACACTTTCACAAGAACACAGCAAGAGAGGAAGGCAGAGTCAAACCGTGAAGTTAGAGTTCAGAAAGCCGGATCCACTTTAAGAGGATCAGAACGAAATGTGTCCAAGGTCACACGGTTAAAAAGTGCACAAAAGTCTCCAAAAGGTTCAGAAAGAGCTGGACCAAAAGAAAGGGACCAGTTAGATGGTCACGGCGGCCAGCCCAATCCAGAAGGTTAAGGGATTATTATTACCTTGCAGCAATCTTTAGAAAGGGAGGCCTGGCGGACAGGGTACCTTAAAGTGGTGAGAATACTCCAGCGGGGGCAGTTGTTCCTGGCAGCGGATGCAAGTCGGTGCTTCGTCCGGGGGACTAGAGGATCTCGTCGGGGAGGAAGACAGGAGTCCGTTGCACTGCCAGGGAAGAAACCAGCCGTGGAGTTCTCGGTTAAAAGGAGCGGTCCTTTTGTTCGCGGTCCAGTGGTAAGTGGCTATCCGGTTGCCGGGGTGCTTGGCACGGGCAATTCGACCACAAGACGTCCTGGGATGAGAGAAAAAGAAGGTAAACTGGTTGTGCCCACCAGTCAGGGGAAGAAGACTCTCCAGCAGGGAGATCTTCTCTGTTGTCGGGAAGTGGCGAGTCGGTTCCGCAGGGCTCCACCGGTGGTGTCGTCGTAGCAGGTCGGCTCAGCTTCTCCCTCGTCGGATTCTCAGGTCCTGTGGCGACTTCTGAAGTTCCAGTCCCCAAAGCCCTGCTTTTATGCAGCACACCCCCATTCACTCAGCCTAGCTGTCAATCAAACATACTAAGTGGTGAGCCGGCCGGCTCACCACTTGGGCCAATCACATAAGAGTGCGACTTGAGTTACCAAGGTAACTCAGTCCAGGGTGCCTAAACCCCCTCCCACATCCCCTGTGGTACCCAGACAGAGTGGCACCACTGTTGGAGGCTTCTGTGGAGAAGCCCGCCAAAAGTGGAACAAAGGTCTCGACTTGGGTTGGAGTCACAGAAGAGAACACAAACACCATTTTAGAATCGAGTCCTGGCAAAAAATGCCAACCGGTGAATTAAAATTAAATAAATAAACCGACGGTATGTTCGAGGCTATGAGAATTAAATAATTAAAGTTGGTAGCCTCGAACAATGGGAAAATCCCATAGGGATATATTCGCGGTCGAATATAAAAAGTAGTATCCACTGCCACCAGCCAAAACTCGATCAGGGGGGACGGAGACGTGCCCCTCGACTAACAGACCCCGGGGCAATCGAATTGCCCCGACCAGTACGTCCACAATATGATGGTTTGTACTGGTTTCTGTTCATAATTTGGGACTAGTAAAGCCAATGGTGACTTTACATGCCCTGGGGGACAGTAGTCAGTCCCAGGGTATGGAGTCTATGGTGGGGTGTCACTATGACACCCTTGTGTCACTGCATGGAGGGTGCTGTGTAACACACATAGTAAAAATACATGAGACCTTATGGAGTAAAGGACCCCACAGCCCATAAAACACATTAGCAGTCAAAGGAGCACCATAAATCATGTCCAAGAGTGGGAGAAAAAGAGTCTCACTCTTGGCAGGAGAAAAAAACAAACTCCAGAAATCCAGCAACGCTGCTGGGGGACTCACTAGGTTAGGAAATTCAGCCTAAACAGAGAATTCTCCCTGGCAGTTGGAACTTTCCATTTACACAGAGAAGCGGCATAAGACGGTGCTGCAACTTTTGTTAAAACCCAGGATTTCCTTGTGTTCTTTTCTTGAACTGTGGCACAGAATCACGTTAAATCTGGGGAAGGGGAATTTGCCCAGGTTGGGAACAGAGACTGATTGCATCGTGAATGTAATGATATGTTATTTTGAACTGCTATGCATTTCCTTATTCATTTGTTGATATTGATATTTTATTTGTATGGAGCTCGTACACAAGTGTTTCAGAGCGTGACAAGGCAAGGGAGGGGAACGAGGGAGAAACAAAAACAACGATCTTACTAGGCCCAGTGACATTGAGAATGTGCAAGTGCATGGGAGAGGGAAAGGGAAAAGTGCATGGAAGGGGGGGGGAGAAGTGTAAAGTGCGGAGCAAAAGTTAAACAGATAAATAATAAAAAATAAATAATGAAAGGCAACAAACAGTGGTAGTGCAGCAAGCAAGTGGTAAGTGCTGGGTTAAAGGCAGCAGACCGAGTATGTCTGATAAGTGAAGGAAAAAAAGGGAGAGGGGGGGACTGCATGGTTACAGCTACATACCCCAGTACAAGGGATGGCTGGGAGGAAGTGCAGGTGGGTGACAGGGTGAGCTGGTACATGGGCCCGAAAGACAGAGGGTAGGCCAGGTGCACGGTTCAGAGAAAGAACAGGGGAGAGGAGGGGTGAAGGCAGAAGCAAAGATGAAGGTCTTGAGGTGCTTCCGGAACCCGAGATGGTTCTCCTCAAGTATCAGTGTGGCAAGGAGGCTGTTCCAGAGGGAGGCCCCAGCCGAAGACAGATCTACCCCCAGCTTGCTTCGTTGAAAAGCGACTGACCCTGAGGGAGTTAGAGGTAGAGGAGCCAAGAGCTCGAGAGGGGAGGTATTTCCAGAGGGATAGTTGAAGGTATTTTGTTATGTGTATAATTGTGAGGGACAGATATTGTTTTGTTAGAGTGTTTCCTTTAGTTTATTTTAGGAAGGGAAATCCTTGTCAGGATAGGGACAGCGAGGTGCGAACGGCTTCCAGCAACATAGCCTAACAGAGGTTGTATATCCAGAAGAG
This sequence comes from Ambystoma mexicanum, assembly GCF_040938575.1. Lineage (NCBI taxonomy): Eukaryota > Metazoa > Chordata > Amphibia > Caudata > Ambystomatidae > Ambystoma > Ambystoma mexicanum. The sequence goes on along the minus strand of NC_090924.1, from coordinate 756,559,395 downwards.
CGACTTGAAGTGCCCATTGATTGAAGAAATAAACTTTACTAAAGAAGTTTGTGTCGCTACTTTACGGGACTAGGTCCCTGACGCTACTGACCATTATTAAAAAAGTTGACTCCTTGCCTGGATTATCTTTCTTGTCGACTCAAGATCACATGGTGGAGAAAATTTATGAAATATGCTTCTCCCCTGAAGAAAGTTCTAGCATTTACAAGCCTGAAGAACTGAAACATGTCGGGATATGTTGACAATCAACACATTGTTTAAATGTCTAGCGGATGTTAAATGTTTTGTGTATGTGAAACTGTTAATGTTGTAAAGAAGTTTTGTGGTATATGTTCCTGTTAGATTGGTGTTATACCCACCATGTGGGTCAGAAATCTTGGGTTACAGGAAAGTTTTAAAATAAATTGGTACAACATTTTTTATTGAGTATTGAATATACAAATTAAAAAGATTCAATGTCAAAAGAGTTTTGTGTCATAATCCTAGTCCATTTTTCAGGACTTAAAGGTATGGGTGATTAGTTGTCATCCCTTTTTTCAGACAGATGAGCATTCGAATGATCTAAAGGTTTTCTACCTGATCTCCTTTGTTTACATATATATAATAAAAATGATAACACCATAGGTGTACTGCATGTAAATGGATCTTCATTCTTATTCCTACACCAGCTGCAGAATTTGTTCCAACGGCAGCGGTACAAGGACTTTGTTGCTGGCCTTCTGGCCAAAAGCAAAATCTCTATTATGTGTTCCGGGCGGTCCCAATCCTTGTATCTTAACGTCTCAGAAACCATTGTGAAGGTTGAGTGTCTTGACCTCTGGATGGAGAACCCAACCCTCGTCTCTCAAAAGAAGGTCCTTTCTTTGTGGTAGACGTATTGGAGGGAAGATGGACATGTCCAGAAGGTATGGGTACCATGTCCTCCTGGCCCAATCCGGAGCAATTAGGATCAACCTCCCGATGACTTGAGGAATGACAGAGATTGAAGGAAATGCATACAAGAGTGGAAACTCCCAGTCCACTACGAACACGTCTCCTAGAGCTTCTTTTAGGGGAAATTCACTTGAGCAGTACCGTTTGCACTTCCGGTTGACACTGGTCGCGAACAGATCCACTTAAAGGGGTTCCCCAAAGGGTGTAGATCTCTTGAAGGACTTCCTGAGCTAGTTCCCACTCATGGGAGACTACTCTGCCTGCTCAGAGCATTCGCCGTCATGCTCTCCTCTCCGGCTAGGTGAACTGCTGATAGGGAGATTCCTTCTTTACTTGCCCAGAACCAGAGGTGCATTGCCTCTCTGCAGAGTGGTAGTGACCCCACACCGCCTCTCTTGTTGAGGTAGGACATGGCCACTGTGTTGTCCGTCATTATCAGGACGTTCTTCCCCCGCAGAGAGGGCAGAAAGGCTTTCAGCGGTAGATTGCCCATCAGCTCCAACAGGTTGATATGTAGTTTGGACTCCAATGGAGACCATCGACCGCTGATTGTCAGGCAGTTGATATGCGCTCCCCACCCTGTGAGTGAGGCGTCCGTTACTACCTTTATCTCTGGCCATGGTTGCCAAAAAGGTTCTCCCTTTACAATGCTGTCCTCGCAGGCCCACCACAGGAGATCCTGAGCGACTCTGCTTGCAACCTGAAGGGGATCCGATATCCTGCCTGAGAATTGAGACCACTGAGTCCTGAAAGCCCACTGGAGAAATCTCGTTCTCAGGCGCGCCTCAGATGGCAGAAAAATGCAGGACGCCGTGAGGCTGACCACCCTCAGAAAGTTGAAGGCCGGGAGACGCTGGGCACTTTGGAATTTGGTGACCATCAGCAGAATGTCTTGAGACCTCACCTCTGGTGGTGAGGCTTTTCCCAGGATGCATCTAGGACTGCTCCAATTAATAGGAGCTTTTGAGACAGTATCTTGTGAGACTTCTTGAAGTGGAGGGAGAAGCCCAGTCTTTGAGGAGAATGACAGGTGGAGCTGAGATGTTCCAGGGCCTGTTCAGGTGAACGTGCCCTGATCAGCCAATCGTCCATGTAGGGGTAGACGAGAATCCCCCCTCTCCCGAGACTTGCTGCGACCACCACCCTTAACTTGGTGAAAACCCTCGGGCCGGAGGTCAGCCGAAATGGCAGAACTTGAAACTGATGATGAGAACCGCCAACGCCAAACCTCAGGAACCTTCTGTGCTTGTGATATACTGGTACATGGAAGTATGCATCCTGAAGGTCTAATGATACCATCCAGTCCTGAAGCTGGAGGCCTGAAGGGTCTGAGAAAGGATAACAATCTTGAACTTGTCCTTACTGAGGAACTTATTCAAGTCTCAATTCCAAGATGGGTTTCAATCCTCCGTCCTTCATGGGAATCAGAAAATACTTAGAGTACCAACTCATGTTCCTCTCCGCTACAGGTACTGGTTCTATAGCACCTTTCTCCAGCAGAGTTAGTATTTCCTGCATAAGGAGCGGATCTGGAACTTTGAAAGAGCTGTTCCCTGGGGGATGGTTCTGAGGCTTTTTTTTAGAAAGGGAAGGCAGTAACCCTGGGCAATTGTTTCCAATGGCCATGCATCTAAAGTAATGCCTCGAAATTCTTTCAGATGCAGTGAAAGTCTGCCTTCCGCTTGGGTCTTGTGAACTAAGACCTCAGAGGTTTTGAGGCGTCTGGAGCAGTGGCTGATGGTAAAGCAGCCACTGCCTGGGGGTTCTAGTACCTCTTCCCCGTCCACCACAGGGGAATCTTTTCTGACCTCTTTGATTGGACAGTCCTCTCCCGCTTCCAACTGAGGAGTAAAAGCGAAAGGACCTACCCCTCAAAGGTGTGCCGGTGGTGCAGTTTTGCGTTTGTGTAATAGCAGCACGAAGGGACTTTGCTGCCGCTTTAGGGGTCAGTCATTTCTCCAGGCTCACGTCAAGCTTGCTACCCAATAAATGTGTGCCATCAAAGGGCATGTTAAGTAATCTGGATTGCATATCTCGAGCAAAACCGGATTTTCTTAACCAGGCAAATCTGCGCATAACTGCACTAGCTGCCATGGACCTGCTGATGTAGTCAGCAGTGTTGAGACCTGTCTGGAGGGATTCACCCATTGCATCTTTCCTATCATTGACTAGATTTAAAAATCTATCCCTTTCCTCCCCTTCGGGGATATCATCAGCCGCCATTGCTACACGTTCCCAAATAGTGTGAGTGAATCTGGCCAACGTGCACATAGAATTTGCTGCCTTAAGGGCCATACTTCCCGCAGAAAGAACCTTCTTGGCCCAAGTGTCGTACTCCTCGCCATCTCTGTATGGGTATGCATTCTGTTTTGAGGTTGATTTGGCAGGTTGTACCACTAAACTTTCAAGAGTGGGATGTTTTGACAAGTAACTGGGGGCAATACTGGATGCCCTGTATTTAGATACACATTTTTTATTTACTCTGCTGGAATCAATTCTGGCGTCTCCCAATTAGTACTCACTCTCCATTGCAATGCCACATGAAAAGGAAGAATGGGGTCCTCCTGGGGTCCCTTATCTAGGATGTCAGATAGATCATCCTGTTTGTATATTGGTGTTGGTCTTTCCACCCCATATACTCTACCACCCTGGACACATTAACTGTCTATAAGTGTTACGCTCACCTGGTCTCTGCGGAGGCGTTGGGGCACAGTTGCAGCCCTCCCGGGGGTGAGGTCGTTCGAGTCCGACTTCGGCATCTGCGCTTATGTGGTGACTGGTGGTAATAGGTGATGCTGCTCGGGACTGCTACTGCGTGGAGAATAGGGGGCGTGAGTATGATAGCTTATGCGGCTGATCCCCATCCAGACCCCTTCTCCCAAACCGTGGTACCCCTGGGATGCGCTGTCCCTGGAAAGCTCACCTGTTGATTTGTTTTGTCGAGCACTCCGTCCTGCTGCTTCTGGCAGAGGCGCTTGTATGATCTGGACCGAGTTCCTTCACTGGTCCCTTGCACGTGGTAGTCCAGTCCTGCTGCGAATAAGCCACTATACTTCAGGTAAGTGTTCCCGTTTGCCTTTGTTTATCCTTGTCTGTTTTTGTTGTATTGTAAAGTTTGTTGTCTTGTATTGCTGTCTGTTCCACTTTTGATGTTTGCTCTTTTGCTTTCTTCCCTTGCAGGTGATGTTGCCGGCCCGGCAGAAGCTGCAGAGCTCGAGGCGACAGCCGGAGGGAATGAGGAACAAAGCCGCAGCGGTACAGTAGCTGGTAAATTGTTAACTAGGGGGTGCGCAGGGTTCAAATGCGGCACGGCCCTAGGACGGATGTTCTAACCTTGTCTTTCTTCTTCTTCACAGGGTCCGAGTTCGTGGATGCGGAGTGCGGTGCTTTGCGGGGGCCGTAGCCACCTGCACCACCAAACTCTCCGGAGTGGGGTGCGTGGTCAAGTAGCAGGGGCCGCCACTGGCTGGGCGATATTTCTTCGGCAAGGACTTGCTCACTGCCGGGAGACTGTCCGGAGAAGTCCAAGCCGCAGCAACCCTTCTCTGCAAGGCCATTTGGAATGGCAGTACCGGGTCAGTTGGTGGACCTTGGTCGAGGATATCAGTCAGATCATCCTGCTGAAAATCCCCAGGGGGGGGCAGACCACCCCAGGTAATCCGTGACCCTCGACATCAGGCGCCGGTAAGAGGAGTCGGCATGCGTGCCAGGCTCAGGCCTACCAAACTCCACCTCCGGAGAGGTGTTCAGCCCACTGGCGCAGGTCCTCAAGCTGGCTATGACCAGAAAGGAGCCCATCAGGAACCTCTGCAGGAACCTCACCTTCCTCAGACCCCTCATCCACCTCAAAAATATAATCCAAAGGCTGGAAAGAGGGTACAGAAAAAGGAACAAAGGCATGTTTAGCGCTGGCCAGAGCCTTTCTGGGGGGTTCCACCGTGCCACGAGGTACCCCCGACAAAGCTGACTCAAAAGGCGTCGAGGGCATCGACGGAATCAGCGTTGAGCGCAGCACCGATGGCTTCGGCGGCGTCGACACAGGCCTCGAGGGCGGAGCCCCGAGCGTGTCTCTCGACAGCCTGGGCGCCGATGTTATCGACGACTTCCTCAGAGGTGGAGCCTCGAGAGAGTCTGTCGATGATCTCGGCGCCGCCGGCGTCGATGTCTTCTTCAAAGACTTCACAGGTTCTTGCGGTCTCGAGGGCGTCGAGGAACGGGACCTGGAACGGACATGCCTAGAGCGACCATCCTTGTCCGACCGGGACCTCGAAGGTGCCTGGTGGTCGCGACGACTGCTCGAGCCCGAAGGCGGACGAGCGGTGTCTCTAGTACGGCCACGGCCGGCGTCCTCAGATGGCGCGGACAGACCAGAGCCCTGCGATTGAAAAATCACCAACATCTGCATTCAGAAGGAATCCCATTCCTCAGGCGTGGAATGCTTGTTGGGACAAGCAACCCGCCGACGGCGGAGTCCTCGGACGAGGAAGGCGACCTGTGACGGCGCTTCCTGGAGTGCCTTGAAGAGGCAGAGGAATGGCGGGACCGACTCCCAGACCGAGAACCCCCGGACTCACGACAACAATGCGGAGAGTCGCCCCTCGAAGCATCCGTCGAAAGACCAGTCGAACGCGACTTCCAGGGCTTGGCCACCTTACCAACCGACAGCTTCTTCTTACGCTCCTGCAAGGCCTTCGATATGAGCGATTGGCAGTCGACACAGTCATCCGTATCATGGTCATCCCGAGGCACCAGAGGCAAGCGTCGTGCGTGTCTGTCAGCGACATCTTGGACCCGCACACCCGACACTTCTTAAACCCGGACCGCGAGGTGGAAGAAGCCGAAGACATCATACAATATTCAATGAAGAAACAGGTCCGAAGAACCGAAAGAACAGGATTCAGTAGAATCGAGGCGTGCCGAGATCTCCGAAGCGAACACGTTCGCGGAAAAAACAGAACTGAGGCTACGGGTGTCGCGCGTCCTACTTCTAACATCCGGTGACGTTGGCTCGACGGAGGACCTCGAGGACAGCATATCGACGTCATCGACGCAGGAGGAAGGACGCAGAAAGATTTTCCGAAGCAGCACAGCTGTGGTGATTACTGTCATAGATATGGAATACGTCGGAGGACCCAATCCCCTCGGATATATATTTTCTGTGACCCTCGATGGAGGTGCCGAAATCTTTGACACAGTAGACTGTGAGGACTTCGACACAGACATCGAGGGCTTGTCTGACGCCTTTGGCATTGAGGACCTGCCACGGTCGGATGAGGAGTCTTTCTGCACCGATGGCGTCAAAGACTTTTTCCTCGAGGAAGATTTGTCTCAACTCAAGGGATCCTTTGACCGCTCTGTCAAGAAGACTGTTCTTTGTCTTCCGGGCCTGAAGGAGCACGGTTTTTGCCCTTATCTTTTTTCTTGTCGAGTTTTTCGACTGGGCATGGCTTTCATGAGTTGTAGAGGGTCAAGGCTACATTCTCAAAAACTTGCATAATTTTAACTCTGAACTTCTCCCACTCAGCTGGAGAGGCCGATTTCGTCAGGCATTTAACCCGTTCTGGGGAGGAACTCGGCGAGGAAGACGGCAACCTATCGTGCCTTTTCCCCGACCGTCGTGAAGATGACGAGTGGTGAGAACCACTGTGTGATCTCGACTTCTTTGTCTTTTTACGACGAGGAGATACTTTTCTCGACTTGTCTAAAGACACTTTTTTTGATTGGGTCAAAGAGGATTTTGACCTACTTGCCGCTAACTATCCTTTTCGCTCTTTCAGGGCTTTTCCCGTCATCAATAGGCAGGCATTACAGTCGAAGGTAGCGTTAGAGGAACCGAGGCACCACAGGCACACCGAATGGGGGTCCGTAAGTGACAACTTAGCCCCACAATCTTGCCACTTCTTAAACCCTGATCTCGGAGTCGAAGACGCCGATGACGATGCCATTTTCAACAATATATTCAAAGATTCTCGATATGGAACAGAAGCGTACCGTATCCAAAGCGATAACTTACACCGGATAAATGGAACTGAAGCCAACGGTTGCTGCGTGCACTTTATACCATTGATGACATCAACATTGAGATGGGGGCCTCCGAGGGACATTGAGTCGACAGGCATCGACGCGCAGCACCCTCTGCTGGAAATAATTTCCGAAGCAGCTGAAGCTAGATATGGAAATATCATAAAATGAGGAATACGTGGGAGGACACAATCCATTCGAAATATTGTTTGTGCAACGCTGGAGTGCTGTCCCACGGTTCCAGCCGGGTCTCTATGGTTCTCCTTGAAACATCTGTGTGTCACAGCTATTCTCTTTTCAGGGAAACTTTCACATTTCCCCTTCCGGTAGTCTGGGGTTCTTTCAGTCTCTTCCTTCCACACTCTGGGGCTTCTCTCGATCTCTTTTTCCCACTCTGGGACTCTTGGTTCTTTCACGCACACCGGGCTTCTCTCGGTCTCTCTTCCCCACTGCGTGCCTTCTTTGCTCTTCCCCCATACTGGGGTGTCTCTCTGTTTCTCTCACCACTCTGGGGCTTCTCATTCTTTCCCACACCAGGGCTACCTTCTCTGGCATTGCCACCCACCTCCCATTCCTTGCAAGCCACCTCATACCGGTATATGAGTGATACTCCTTGGGAGGGTTATGTAGGCTGACTGTCCCTTGTCTCATGCAGAGCTGCTTACGCAACTCCTCAACTGTACTCAGTCTTCTCCTGGTTCTCGCTTGCTTGTTGTGGCAGTTTGTGGGCAGTTCGTCCTCTGAGCTCTGCCTCGGCCCGCTCAGGTGCCGCAATCTTGCTTGTGCTGCCACAAACTATGCCTCTGGTTTCTTACCTGCCGGGCCACGTTTCGCTCTCCTAGTGCTGCCCTCTGGGAGCGATGACATTTCTGACATTCAGTCTCTCCCAGAGTCTCTCCTCCCAATGTGTGCTGCAGCATACTTAAAGTCTGCTGGCTATGCAGATACTCCTTTCTGATTGGTTTCTAACCTGACTCCAGGAGGCTGTTTTTCCGCCATTTTGCGGTCTTCCCTAAAGAGGATGAACTAAAGTTAGGATCAGAAGCCAAGTCAGCCATTTTTAAAGGGTTCTCACACACCTTAGTTCCTGCATAACCCATAAATGTGTTAAGTTTCTGGGGTGGAAGGGGAATGATGACTCAACTCTCTCTCTGGGGTTTCCCTGTTCCTTAAGGGGGAGTCACCGTCAGAGAGATTCCGCTTATCCTGTCCTTGGAGGGGGTGTTAAGCATAGAAGGCTCACCTCCCTAATCCCAAATCAGGTGGCTCCCCCTTGGGGAGTGGTGGCAAACTCCTTGGATTTGTCACAATATTTTCTCTTAAAAATACACAACTAAAATGCATTGAACATCGAAGTAAGTGACTAGCATCAGATGTGTGGAATTATTCAGAGAAACAGAACAATCAAATACAGGGTTCCTTGCCAAAAATGTGGGATAGAAAAAGGCAGGAAGAATGTGGGAGGAGTTGTTTAATGACTTTCTGCTTGTAGGGTTGCCTGTGTGTTTGAAAGGAAGCACTCTTTGCTTCCTCGATCATAGCAGAAGTCAAGGGTGGGAATCACTGATGGAGATCCAGGGACACAAAAGGGATGTTAGGAAGGTGAATTTGTGTAAATCTTATGAGAATTGGCATCCACCGGAGTGCAGTGTTGGGAAGGAGCTTGCGCCTTACTTCATTCCCAAGCACTTTAGAATCAGGCAAGACTTCTTTTGACTGTTTCTAAGCACTAGAGCACTAAGAAAGCCTTTTTCATGCAAATATAATTGCACACACAGACATGGACTAAATGAAGGCAGTTATTTAGATATAAGGTGCAAATAACTATTTGCTGAATACGTTTGTAAATGTTAAATTTAGTTTTTCTCAAAGCACAATAGAGAGCGGCAGGCTCTCTGCCCAAAGGAATGTGGCCTGCGCTAAAAATGGATCGCAGCGCATGCAGTGTTGCATCACTGAGTAGCTCTGGCACAGCACACGAAGTGGCTCACAAGCTGTAGACTGTCTGTCAAAAACCCATGTATGCTGAAATGGGATTGTACATGCTCAATGCACGACATGCAGAATTATGAAAAACAAGCGTTTAAGGGGAATTACTGGACCAGATAAAAATATGAGGAGAATGAATGAAATAGGGAGAGCAAGACAGGATTATGTTTTTATATATAAATGTTCATAATGTAGCAAAATGAAGAACAGGTGTTACAGTGTATTCTTGTATAGGCTAGAAATATGTTAAGTAGCATGGCCTAAAATCACTGACCATGAAGAAAGGAAGACTTTGCAGCACCCCTTGTAGGGGAGAAGGACAGTGTTGGATAGAGCCATGCCATTATCCAGTGACCAAGTCAAGAAGTATATAAGCTCCTGTCTGGCTCCAGTCTGCAGGAGCTTGGAGCGGTTCAGGGACAGAACTGTCTGTCCTTCAAACTCTATCCATATTCTTGCACTGTAGTACTCCTTTCCATTGATGCACAGCCCTGCATTGCTCCAGAGCTAGGTTCACGCTATATAAAACCCAGCATACACATACATGCATAAACAATGACAAAAAACAGGCAAACATAGCCAATTTGTGGAACACTGCTCAAACCAGACCTTTAAGAGATATTCAGAATAATTGGAAGAAGGCCCTCTCTAGAACACTACCGGATTCCATTTCAGCAAGCCACAAAGGCACCTAACAACCTCAGAAAAATAGAGACTGTCAGAGGAGATGGAGATAAGTTCTGAAGGCTGACACGGCATGTGGGAGTGTTTGCGTTGAAACCAAAGTTGCATGTTAGAGTTGCTTTTCTCAAAGTCCAAATGGGAAAAAAGATTCTACTAAAGAACTAACATATAAACAAAAAGGGCTCCACAAGAAGCGGAGGATCTATACACTGAAATATATCTTGATGCAACCATGTTGAGAATGGAATTGTAGGTTACTTAATGCAGGCATAGTGATTCTTGGTGTTCCTTAATTACCTGTAAAATTGTTAACTTTAATAGAAAATCAAAAGAAAGAAAACGCCTTTATAATATTCATCACGCATTAATGGACAAAACAAATAAAACTGTTTAAATGGTTAAAAAATCTATTCATGTAAAATATTAAAACATATTTTACTCTGGAAGAATGTCTTTGGAATGTATTACATCAAAAAGAGTTAATCTCATGATGGATTGTTTTTTTGTTAACTACAAATAATGGGTGAAGGAGAATGTGCCTGCTATTTTCTTCCTTAACAAATTCATCCCTCACGCTTCTGTTAGAGCCCTGCCAAATCAAATGCTCATGCTCATGCTTCTTTTCTCTGTATCACCAAGTGCCACTACTTCTAAAAAAAGAAAACTCAAACTTTTTTTTACTTTTCATTCTTAGGTCAGTTATGTTTAAACTTAAAGGGTTCCAACAATAAAGTTCACTCAGATATTAATCATGTTAATATTTTCCACAGGAGATTTTAAACACCAAGCTGCCAAAACAAAACATACAACCGCCATGCCAAAACACAGCATCTTACATAGCATTTTAACACATACTAAAATGTGAATGCCTGTGTATGTTTAAATGTTACGCAGATCTTAAAACACCTCATTACTTATGCGTTGCATACATTTTTGTTCCACCCAGAAAGAGAATAGCAAACAATGCTGGGTGAAGAAAAAGGTTTTTGTTCCAAAGCACATCTTGTACTCATTTTATAATTAAGCATTTAACTATTAGGAGCAGAAAAGTCACTTTACCATGGAGGAAAGATAGGTTCATGTTGAGCTGGAAGCAGCCGTCACTAATAGACAGGCTAGCTTCTTGGGATCCAAGTTTCCAACTAGATTGCTTTTCGGCATAATCTTCTTCAAGTAACACAGCAACCACCTTAAAACAAAGTGTTTAAAAGTATTGTGAAAAAAGAATGGTACGACTGTTCACTCGTCCAGCAGGTCAATAACAAGAAAAGAGATTTAGAGATTCTTTACAGCAACTAAAACATATTGTTATTCCTGCCACACCAAAAACAGAACATAAAACGAGAATCACATTATGCAAATTATACCAATTATATATCAATTATTATCAATTATGAAATTAAAATGAGAAAGTGAGATTTGTCAGAGGTAAGCAAGGGTTGTGTGACAAATGCATTTGTGAAGCAAGCACAGGATTTTAAATGTAATTCTACCTTTTTCAAAAAGGTAGCAGGCGCCCCTCTCCAGAAAGAACATGGCATGTTAACCTGTTCTATGGTTTTATCCCACTTTGTTAGTTCGCAGCCATCACTTTTTTCTCACTGTACCTGTCACAGATGGGAAATATCCATTTGCATATCAGTCTTTGTCCCACCCACATTAGTTGAAGGTAATTCTACCTTTAAATAAGATCCAATGATCCAAAGTAGAGAGGACCAGAGAGGACCATGGGGTTGGGATACTCTCTTCAAGAGCCCACAATAGGATGAATGGCCATGTTTTGGGTAAGCTGAAGCGTCAATATAGAGGAGGTGGGGAGAGCTTGCCATAGACAATACAGGATTTTATGAAAATTAATAAAAACAATGGACTGTAGAGCTGCAGAATCAAAGATAGGATATGTTTCACTTTTATTAAACGAAAGAAGCAAGTCTTTTTGGTTTTGACAATTTGAGTTAAGTGGAATAAGGGTCAGGTCCATCCAGAAACCTACATTTGGCATTTGTGGTAGTTCAGAGATAGTGATAGGAATCAGATAACTGGACATGGCTCAACATGCTCAGCTTAATTTTTAAAACATTTTAAAAAACTATTGCGATAGTGGAAATACCCTATTCACAACAAAGTAAGGTACTTGTCAGGACGTTGTGCACAACTTAATCTGTCCACTCACCCAATCAACAAATAAGGAGAGTTGGAGAAATTACCTTACTGTAATGTCTATGGATTCTGCTCCTGCAGATTCCTCATCATGATAGATGTTCATCTCCAGCTTCGCTGCAGGTGGCGTAGTGGACCTCGACTCGGCCATCGATCGTCATTCTGTCTTGTCTGGCTCTTGATCGTCGGTTCCGGATGTCACGTCAGGCATCGTATATGTACCACGTCACTACGCCCACACCTCAGTTCCTGTACATTTTCCCCTTGAGATTGAACGCTGCAGAAGAACCACCACAGGAGAAGGCTTACCAGCCATTAGAACATTAACAAGGGTACACCCTAACAGGGTGACTCCACAACAATGTGTGAAGAAAATGATTTTTTTTTTACAGAAAAAGTCATCCCAGAGCCATACCAGATGCCTTCTTGTTTGGACAGAAACAGCCACTCACTGAACTTTCTGAGCGGGATGGATGGGAGGGGACGATGAGGAATATGTGGGAGAAGAAGCCATAGAAAGAAAATTACGGTAAGGTAATTTCTTCAATGGATTGCTTTTCTCCTATAGATTCCTCATCATGATAGACTCGCCAAGCAGTTAGGATAACGGAGGAGGGCAGAAAAATTTAAACCAGCAGATTCTGCAGAAACACCCTACCAAACCTAGCATCAGCTCCCCATGCAACGTCCAAGGGATAGTGCTTGCTAAAGGTATGTAAAAATGACTAAGTGGCCGTCCAGCAAATATCCCTAACCAAGACCCCCCTCTGGAGGGCAGTAGAGGCTGAGACCCTCTGGTCGAGTGGGCGCTGATAGCAGCTGGAAGCTCCTTTCCTGACAATTGTTAACACTCGTCTAAGCACAGGATAATCCACCGTGAGAGAGTTTGCTTAATGACGGCAGGCCTTTTCTAGACAAGGAATGGGCCACAAACAACTGGTCTGATGTCCTAAACTCAGCCGTACGATCGACATAGAAACTGAATGCCCTCTTGAGATCAAGGCGATGTGGAGGAGAGTAAAAGACAGGTAAGTCAATGGACTGAGACGGATGAAATTTTGAAACTACCTTAGGAAGGACTCCTGGCCTGACTTTAAGAGAGACTTCCTGGTGAAAGAACTTCAGGAATGGAGGTTTGCAGCACAAGGCTTGCAGTTCGTGAACCCTCCTGGCAGACGTGATTGCAACCAAAACGGCCATTTTAAGGAACAACAACCGCAAAGAACATGCACGCATAGGCTCAAATGGAGCCGCCATCAAAAAGGTCAAAACCAGATTAAGATCCCAATCTGGGACAACAAAGGGGGTTGCAGGAAACTTGTTGAAAAGGCCCTTCAGGAACTGGGCCTTGACCGGGATGGTGAAAAATATTCAGCCTGAAGGCCTGAAGAGGCTAGTGACAAAAGGAACTCAATCACTGTGGTGGTGGGGCAAGCAATAGGGTTAGTATTGTGTTCCCTGCACCATGCCTCAAATCTTCTCCACCTTCATGCATACCGAGATCTATTAGAAGGTCTGCGTGCAGCCAGCAGTACCTCAAGCACCTCCTCCGAGAGGTCCCAGGTCATACCTCATCCTCTCAAGAGCCACGCATGTAGGTTGAGGGAATCCGGAGTCAGGTGCAGCACCAGGCCTTCCGACCGGGTGAGGAGATCCAGGCGCCGAGGCAACCGGTGAGGCGGACAGATGGTCAGATGCAGGAGATCGGAGAACCATGTCCTCCTCACCCAATCCGGGGTGATCAGGATCATGGATGCTCGAAATCTCTTCAGCCTCCTGAGAGCCCAAGGAATCGACGGAAATCGGAGTGGAGAGGGAAGGTCTAATCCACCAGAAACGTGTCCCCCAGTGTGCTGATCGCTGGGAATTCCCTCAAGCAAAATTGTTTGCACTTCCTGTAGGACTCCCTGGTGAACAGATCCACTGCATGGGTACCACAGAGAGCGGAGACCTCCTCTAGGACCTCCAGGCACACTTCCCACTCGTGTGAGACCGTGCTGTGCCTGCTCAGAGCATCCGCCAAGGTGTTCTATGTTCCCACCAGATGAACTGCCAAGACCAAGATCTGGTTCTCTCTCAACCAGAAGCACAGCTGTATCACCTCTGTGAAGAGCAAGCGAGAGTGCACGCCGCCACCCTGCTTGTTGAGGTAATGCATGGCCACTGTGTTGTCTGTTAGGACGAGGACATGCTTCCCTCAGTGTTAGGGAGAATTCTCTGTTAAGGCTAATTTCCCAAACCTAGTGAGTCCCCCAGCAGCTTTGCTGGATTTTTGGGGGGTATTTTTTTTCTCCTGCTAGGAGTGAGACTCTTTTTCTCCCACTCTTAGACATGATTTGAGGTGTTCCTTTGACTTTGTATGTGTTTTATGGACTATGGGGTCCTTTACCCCATAGAGCTTCATGTGTTTTTGGTGTGTAGGTTACACAGCACCCTCCGTGCAGTAACCCAGGAGTCTCGTAGCGACCCCCCAACATAGACTCCATATCCTGGGACTGACTACTGTCTCCCAGGGCATGTAAAGTCACCATAGGCTTTACTAGTCTTAAATTGTGAACAGAACCAGTGCAAAGCATCATATTGTGGACGTACTGGTCGGGGCAATTCGATTGCCCCGGGGTCTGTTGTTCGAGGGGGCACTGTCCAGTTCCCCCGACCGAGTTTTGGCTGGTGGCAGTGGATACTATTTTATATTCGACCGTGAATATATTCCTATGGGATTTTCCCATTGTTCGAGGCTACCAACTTTAATTATTTAATTCTCATAGCCTCGAACATGCCGCCAGTTTATTTAATTAATATTAATTCACCGGTTGGTATTTTTTGCCAGAACTCGATTCTAAAATGGCGTTTGTGTTCTCTTCTGTGACTCCAACCCAAGTCGAGCCCTTTGTTCCACTTTTTGGCTGGCTTCTCCACAGATGCCTCCAAAAGTGGTGCCACTCTGTCTGGTACCACAGGGGGCGTGGGAGGTGGTTTAGCCACCCTGGACTGAGTTGCCTCGGCAACTCAAGTCACACTCTTGTGTGATTGGCCCAAGTGGTGAGCCGCCCGGCTCACCACTTAGCATGTTTGAGTGACAGCTAGGCTGAATGAATGGGGGTTTTCTGCATAAAAGCAAGGCTTTGGGGACTGGAACTTCAGAAGTCGCCACAGGACCTAAAGAATCCAAGGAGGGAGAAGCCGAGCCGACCTGCAATGACGACACCACCGGTGGAGCCCTGCTGAACCGTCTCACCACTTTTCCCGACGACAGAGGAGATCTCCAGCCCGGAGAGTCTTCTTCCTTTGACTGGTGGGGATAACCAGTTTGCCCGTCTTTTCGCCTTCCTGGACCATCTCGTGGCCGCCTTGCCTGTGCCAAGCACCCCGGCAACCGTAATACCACGGTTTACCACTACTGCGAAGAAAAGGGTAGTACCTTGTAACCGGGAAACTCCGCCGCTGGTTTCTTCCCTGGCAGTGCAACGGCCTTCAGCTTTCCTCCACGTCGAGACCTCCTCTTCCTCTTGACGAAACACCGACTTGCAATCGCTGCCAGGAACAACTGCCCCCGCTGGAGCTTTCTTCCCACTTTCAGGTACTGTGTCCCGCCTGGCTTCCCTTGCGACAGATCGTTCGGGGTGACAGTAAATCCTTGACTTTCTAACCTGGGTTAGCCTGGGGCCTGTTAACTAACCTTTCCTGACTTGATCTCAATCCTTTGTGAACTATCTACAAAGACTCTTTGAGCATAACCCCTCTGTGTGATCCTGGACACATTTCACCTGCTCTCTCTAAGAGTGGGTCTGGCATTTGAACTTCCTTGCTCTCCAGTAGACTTTGCCTAACCTGCCTCACCGTGGTTCTTTGGAAGGTATTGAAATTGTGTGCTTTCATAACATTGCCTTTTCCCTCCCTTTTTTTTTACACCGTATTAGAGTGCCATCTTATGTTAAGCGCTCACCTCTGTCTGAAAATAAGTGGTGTTTCTCACTAAGACTTGTCTAAGTAATTAGGGTTGTATATATATATATATATATGATAGTCACTGTGTTGAATTTACTTACCTCTTTTTGTGCTAGTGTAATTTACAAGTGTGTCTTTAAATAAATAATTATATACTTTTACACCAAAGCTCTGGTCAGTGTTTGCTTGTGCTACTGTATCTCTGTACCTATTGTGTATACTCTATATACTGCCTAACTCATCTTGAGAGAAGTTTGACTGCTCAGCCACAGCTACCAGGTAAATCTGGGTGGTACAGACTGCTACCAATTGGGTTTACTGCCAACCACCTGTAGTCCTAAATCTTTTGCAGTGGTCCCTAAGGGAACTGCACAGGTTTCTGCCTAACACTCAGAGATGGTGCAAAAGCCCTGAGGGCTAACTTGATGGCCCACAACTCCAGCCTGTTAATATGCCACTTGGCTTCTGATGGATGCAATTCCTTGCAGTGGGCGCCCCAACCCTTCAGAGACGCATCTGTGACCACTCGGGTCTGGGTCCAAGGCGGACAAAAGAGTTCCCCCGCCAACAGACTGCTGCATGTGCTCCACCAGCGGACTACCTGGCTGGACACCGAAAGGCGATCCGTGAGCACTCCCAGGTACTGAGACAACTGGTCCCTCAGGAGCCATTGGAGGGATCACACACGCAGCCTGGCCTCGGGCACTAGAACAATACAGGCGGTCATGAGACCCAATAGGCGGAGGAAAGAAGCCGCTGGAAGAGTGGCGTGGTTCTGAAACAATGGCACCATCTGGGTGATGTTGCTGACTCTCTCCTCGGGAGGAAAGGCCTTCCCTACCCGGGTGTCTAGGACCGCGCTGATGAACTGGCCTGCTGGAGTGGCGTCAGATAGGACTTCAAGTTCAGGGAGAAGCCCAGCCTGTGCAGTAGTAGGCAGGTGTCTTCCAGATGAGACAAGACTTACCCTGCCGACTTCCCTTGGATCAGCCAGTTGTCCATGTATGGAAATGCATAGACCCTGGATCTCCTGAGGAGGGCCACGACCACTGCCACAAGCTTGGTGAAGACCATCGGCGAGCAGGTCAACCCAAAGGGAAGCACTTTGAACTGATGGTGCTTGTCGCCAATGAGGAACCGTAGGAACTTCTTGTGCTTTTGGTGTATCGGAACATGGAAATAAGCGTCATGTAGGTATATGGACACCAGCCAGTCCTGGAGTTCGAGAGCAAGGAGAATCTCTTTCAACGTCACCATCCTGAATTTGACCTTCCTCGGGAACTTGTTCAAGGCCCTGAGGTCCAGGATGGGACGGAGACCCCCTCCCTTCTTGGGCACCAGAAAGTAACAGGAACACCAACCCCGACCCTCCACAGCACCTTTCGACACATGTTCTCACAATTCTTTCTGGAGCTCCTGTCCCGGTTGGATCAGGGAGGTGGAGGTCTGTCCGGAGGCCTCTTCAGGAAAGGCAGACAATAACCCCACTGAATCAACTGCAGGGCCCAGGCATCGGAAGTTATTTCCTGCCACTGGGGTAATGCCGTGACAACCGTCCACCAACCGGTGCATCGTGTGAGGAGAAATCAAAGTGGCTTAGAGGGTGCAGGTGATGCCGCCGCTGCTGGGTGGCCTTTAGAGACCCCTCTGCCCCCTCTGGTAAGCGAGAAGCACCTCTGCCCTTGCCTGGCTTGCAGGAGCTCCACCTTCCTGAAATAGGGCACATAATGTCTGTAGCTCCAGCCCCTGGAGGCGAAACTGAAGGTAGGCCTGGACGGCTGCGCAACTAGGCCCATTGATTTAGCAGCCAATTTCAACTCCTTGAATTTCTCCAAGGATTCGTCTGCTTTCTGTCCGAAAAGCATATCACTATCAAATGGCATGTCCAGCAATCTGTTTGGGACATTCGGGGAGAAAACAGAAGTTAAGATACGCTTGGTGTCTCATCACAACTGCTGAACCCATTGCTTTGCCAACACAGTCTGCTTCGTCCAGGCCTGTTTGCAACAACTGTTTGGCTACCTCCTTCCCATCCTCCACCAGCTGTAAAAAGCCGTCCAGCATGATACCCTCAGGGATGTACTCAGCAGCCTGTTCTACTTCTTTCCATAAGCCAAACAAATATTTGGTGAAACCACATGCCACGTTAGTGGCCTTGAGCACCATGCTACCAGAAGTGAACAACTTTCTGGCCAGGGCGTCCCCTCTCTGTCCGTAGGCAGATTTGAGGTGGATGCTGCGGGTCTCTAGTGGAAACAGTGGCAGTCTGCATCAACAACCCCTCCGTGGAAGGTTGTGTGGCAAGGGAAGAAGGATCTCCTCTTACTTACCTGTGAAAATGGCATTCATAGGGGGAAATGGTACAAGAGTGCTGCCATAAGGAGGCTAAGGGGTCTGCAATGGCAGGGCTGAAATGTATATTGTTCTAGACTGTGGGACTCTCGCCCAAAATGTCGGTAAGTTCATACCCCTGAAGAGGGACATAGGACGCTGTCAACTCCAGGGTGTCGATACCCTGTGAACCAGCTCCCTGAACTTCACACTAGTGTGGGTATAGGGCTGTTTCTGCTGTAACTCCAAGTCTGGAGATGTATCTAAACCACTGGCATCATGTAACCCTGAGCCAAAGCCAATGAATCAGCCTGGTCGTGTGTAAACGGGGTCGACCGTGTCCCCAGGGCCATCGTTTTCCTAGACTCTGAAAATGGAATCCGTGGAATCGAAGAAACCTGATCTCGACAGTGGCAGAAAGGAACCAACCATCGCCGACTGTCGGCGCTGAAAGCTTGAGGATAGACTTCGAAGTCGAAGCTATTGATGCCGAGGGTACTTTCGGCACCGAGGAACGATCGGGCAACCGAGAGACATTGGGGGCCCCGGCCCTACGGCCTTCCGGCGACTTACGCCTGATGGGAGTAACACCCAAAGATGCTTTCAACGCCGACCATGTCGACGGAGTGGCTGGCTTGGGGTCAGGAGCCCCGAGCGCTGCTGTAGCTGCCAAAGCCTGCTGGTCATGGGCCAGAGTCGCACCTACAGCCGCTTGCATCAAACATTTCCAACAGAGCTTTTAAAACTCTCCCACTCCTCCCGAGTGGTCAGCCCCGCTGAGGGCTTACCTCGTTCCGACAACGAGATGGACTTGCATCGATGGCGGTGGTGCTGCTTCTTCTTCCGCGAGGAAAACGAGGAATGGCTCCTGGAATGGCACCACTTCTTGGTCTTATTACAATGTTGGTCTTTCCACTTGACAGTGGTGGGCTCCTCAGTCTCAGCCTCCGAGGACCGGACGAGCGACCGCGCAGGAGACTTGGTGATAAGTCGACCCAAAGCTAGTTTCCCGGCCCTCTCACGCAGGGATTTCGGCTGCAACTTTGCACACGACGCGCAGGCCTCCGTGTCATAACTAGCAGCCAGACACCACAGACAGACGTCATCGGGGGTCGGTCAGAGGGCCTCATTACGAGTCCGGGGGTAACCCTGCCAGGGCTACCAGCAACTTGCCGCCAGAAATTTTAGCAGCGTCTGACTTCCCGGTGCTACTGGGAGATTACAAGTCCGGCAGCCAGGGTAGAAAGGTGCTGGTAAAATGAAAGTCCCCATTCCCATAAAGGCCCCTAAGACTCTATGGGAGTGGGGACTCGGAAGCACCGGCACCGTTGTTAGCGGTGGCAGCGCTTCCATGAAGGGTCTGCCTATCGTTGCCGCTGCACCTGTCAGGGTCAGACCTGTCGGGTGCAGCAGCCACGGCAGGCAGACACGTTGTTTGCCGGTCTGGAAACAAGGGTGCCAGTGAGATTACCAGCACCCTTGTTTCCAGACAGGCAAACTTGTTGTGAGGCCCATAGACATTTTGGCCTCGCAATCGCGCCATCGCTAGAAGCTCGAAACCCTGTGAGGCGACATTGCGTCGTGGAAAAAATGTACGAATTAAATGTACATTTAATTTTGGCGGATTAATGCTCGGTGTACATATGGACTCTTCAAAATCCGACGTGAACAGACTGAACAGTGCAGCTGCTAGCGGACACCCTTGCTTTAAGCCATGCCAGGTGTTAATTTGCTTTGTTATTATTCCGTCCATTGACATTATAACATCGAATGTTGAAACACAATGTGTCCATGCATAAACAAGAACTCCAACGGGCATGTTCAAATGACAGTGCAGAGGTTTTCAAACAGAACGCTTACACATTTAACCAACATTTCTTAAAAAAATAAAACTGGGATCCATTTATTTTCGGGAATATTGAGGTAATTTAACAAATCTAGCGTGGCATTTGAAAAGGGGGAGTGGAGAGCTTGGCGACAAAGGAGTTGTTTTTGGCACTAGAAATGGAGAGAATCAGAAAAGCAACATTAACATACATTCTCGAACATTTTAAGTTAAAAGCAACACTCTGTAGCTATGGCAATGCATCCACCTTTTCGGAGTTTACTGGACAGTATAAATCGCTATTCTGCCTGCTTTATTCCGCGTATCTGAAATTCAGCCTTTCAAGTAAGCTAATCACAAATTACCTTTGAAAAAGTGTCTGGCTTCAGAGCTCGTAAATCTCACTTCATTGAGCAGACTTGCTTCCGGCTGAAGTGGCATGTTCCTTTATCTCGCCTGTTTCAGCAGACAATTACGCATTACCATTTCCACATGGTTTTTAGTTTCACTGCTTGTTTAATCTCTGTATGCCATGTATATGCTACTTTTACTTAAAAAAATAACCAATATTTGATTTCCCAACTTCCAGCACATCGCTGGTTTCCGACGATGTTTTAAGAACTATATTTTTTTAACATGCCATTATTTTACAGTGCACAATATTTAACCACACTTTATTTTTTGTATGACATGTCTGCAAAGCAGCGTTTTAAAAACACTAATATCAGCTACAACCCAAATGAGCAAGTTCCTTGAATATGACTTTCGTCGCTCTCTCCCTAAAGCCCAAAAACACCATCACCACTCATCAGCAACCACACCACTCACCAGCAACATCATGGAAACCGCATTGCAGCAACCTCACACACGTCACCATGGAACCCATCAGCACTCCATCATCCACCACTACACGAAAACCGATGCCTAGCAACATCCATTCAGCCATGCAGCAGACACTGCCAACCTCATCACAACGCACAACGTGGATGCCATCTTCATTACAGAGACCTTGATTACATCCACCCACATCCTAGACGTACTTATCCCCCAGAGCTACAGCATTCTACAAAAAGATCACCCAAGCAAGATGGGCAGAGGCCTCGCCATCATTCACAAGGCAACATGGCCAATGACCCAACTGGATGTTGCCACAATCTCCTCTTTGGAAAATCTCTCCTGCCACTTCCGCTCTCCCCAACTGACACAGTCACCTTCCACCTCATCTACAGACCACCAAAGCCCAACACCCCTTTTATCGAAGACTTCACAGACTTGGTCACCACCATGTCTCACTCGCACGCCAACAACAAATTTCTTGGTGACTGCAACATCCCTGGCAACCCAGCAGCCAAGTCTACAACGGGAGATCTCCACTGCCTTCGCAACACTCTGCACATCACACAACACGAAAGACCCAATGCAAAGGACCTCATCATCTTTAACCTGCCCACCCTCCGTCACTGCTCTCCAATTCTGCTCGACTTGTTGGACCATTTGGCACTCCCCTTTGACCTTAGACACACCACACCACACAACTCAAGCACACCCATCCATACCGCAGCAAACAGGCTTTTAGATCATTCAAGAACTTCCCAGTGGAAGCTCTCATAAAAGACCATGGCAACCTCCAACTCACACGAGCCAATCCACCTCAGACGCACTAAGACTGTGACTTGCTTCTCCAAGAACTCAATATCACCCTCTCAACCAACATCAACCGCCATGCCCTGGTGAAACAATGCACCCTCATCTAAACTTTCCACACCCTCCTACATTCAGAAACTGAACCTCAGCAAATAAATAATCAGAAATGACTTTGCAACAATCCTGCAACGCATCTGACCTCGCCCTGCTCAAGAACTTTGTGCTACATGCAGGCGACTGATCACCATTGCAAAGGTTAACTACTACAAGAACACCAATGCAAGGCCAAAAAGGAAAGCAGCGCACTCTACAAAGGCAACAGACACTGCATCAACCCTCTGCTCGTCCCACCGGTATCACACTCCATCGAAACATCCAACACCATCAACTCTTACTTCATCAACAAGATCAGCATAATCCAACAGCAAATAGACACCAACGTCACAATTGCCAACACACCACATATCCCATCTTGAAAAACCACCACTACGTGGACGACTTTCCAGATACTCATCAGATAAGGGCCTTGGGAAAGTGAAACAATAGATGGATTGGTACTGGCGAATCGCACTTTGCCTCTATAATAATGGTTGTGCAAGAATATTCAGTCTTGTCAAGTCTTCATCTGTTAGTGATTTATTCCTGGAATAATTCACTAACTCTAGAATTTCATGATACTATCATCACCAATATGTATCTGTTCTATTCTACCTCACTCATATAAAGGGTCATTAGTTAAACATTTGTGTCAACCCACCTCCATTCCAATGGCAGAGGGGGATAATTCCCTCACACTCTTGTCACCCTTCCTGAAAATCATTCTCAAGGCTCCCCATTAGTTCAACTTCCAACTGTGAGGAAGGCCCCACCTGACTTTTTAGAGGTGAGAAATCCAGAGGCCGGTTTGCCACCCCCACTTAGCAATTCTGGGCCCAGAGGTGGCACAGGGATGATGCTCCGACTTAACCCGCCAGATCATGTACTGTGTAGGCAGCACTCAAACACCCATGTAGTACCATGTTCCCCAAAACATGATCATAAAAACTACGTTTTGGGCGCAAGGCTAATCCAAAGAGGAATTTGTCTTAAGGTTTGGCCACCCACTGTGTGAACAAGATCCATCCAGTGAAAATACCCTGCCAGTGGCTATGCCTATAATGCTTTCTCTGCCGATGAGGCAAGAGCCATGGTTGCTGCGGCTTCAGTAAAGCAGGTGCAAATCCAGGGAGAGAGAACAACACACATGTGAGCAGTTTGATCCACACAGCACAGACCACAGTTTCAAGATCCAAGATGGCGGCCAAGCCAGAAGGAGGTTCTGTAAGACGCACTGCTCCTACTCACTCTATTCTCCACCTTCGACTCACTTTATCCCACTTTGCCCTTTTCTCCTACTCACATACCTCCTCAACCTTGGCTTTCTCCGCAACTCTGCTCTCTGCTTCACACTAAGCACCATCAGTGGAAATCACAATCCAGGGCTGACACCACACGGTTTTCCACTCATCACTCTTCCTTATGATGCTCCTCTCCTCTCAGCCAAACAATCGTATTAGTCTGATCTTCTCAACTCTAACCCGGGCCACCTTTTCCAATTGATTACTTGTATACTCTCTCCCCTTCCTTCTAACCCTGCCCTCACTTCCCTACTCTCAGCTTTGGATCTGGCCTCATATTTCACCATTAAGGTCTCTCTCTCGCGCTATGTCATTATTCTGTCTTTCTCTTCTTCTGTCCCCTCATGCCCGTCACTCTGTTTCCATATCTACATTTCACCCTCAATCTAACTCAGACACTACCCTTATTTTGTTAAAAGCTCATCCCACCTCAGCTCCCTCAGATTCCATCCGCATGCTTCCCTTCTTTGTTTAAACATGTCACTATTCCACCGATCCTTAAAAACCTTAACTGGATACTTCAATGTCCTCCAATTACGTCCCATATAACTTCTGCCCTATCTTTAGAAGCTCTTAGAGAGTGATGTTTACTCCTTAGTCTTCTTTTATTTCCTCTAATTCTATTCTTCCCTGCTTTCAATATGGTTTCTGTTCCTGTCATTCTACAGAAACCGCCCTGCTCTCTGTGACATACTCTTTTCAGACCCTTATGCTAAGCAATCCTCCCCTCCTGATTTTTCTCATCGGTCAGCCGCTTTCGACACTGGACTTTTCTCTTCCTCTCTCCTCACTTCTCCAGAGCTGTCCTAAATTGGTTCCAGTACTATGTATCTGATTGCACCTACTCTGTTTCCTGGGCTGGCAAATCTTCCACCACGGTCTTCCTCAACGTTCTGTCTTGGGTCCTCTACTTTTTTCTCTCTATACTCCCCTCCACCTCTTGCCTACATTATTTCTTCTTTTGGTCTGTCCCATCACTTCTACGCTGATTACACTCAGGTTCTTCTGTCTTTCTCAGCCTTCACCTTCTCCATTCACAATAGTACGACCTCCTGGTCATTCAATCCTGGATGACTTATCACTAACTCTTTTTCGGTTCTTCCAAGACTGAAGATCTTTTTGTCCCTACTTCAACCATTCCTCCCCCTTTGCCTCCTGCTGCAATGTCTTTTTCTCCATCTTCTCTTTCTATCTCTCCTTTTGCCCATAACTTTAATGTTCACTTAGACTCCGCTCTTTCCTTTGGTCTTCATATCACCACTCTCTCTCGTTCATGCAGGTTTCTTCTTTTTAATATTTGGAAAGCATGACCTTATACCCTATTTGGTCTACTGTTCCTCGTTCTTCTCTTTGGTCTCCTACCATTCATATAAGTTCCTTAAAATCTATCTATTATTCAGCTATTTGTCTTCTGTGTTCACTCTCAAATCGTGTTTCTATTTCCTCTGATCTTTCTTCCCTCTGTTGGTTGCCTTTTCACCCCAGTGTTAAATTCAAATTTCTCTGAATAGTCTTTCTTCTCTGATTTCATTTTATTCTCCACCTCGTCTCTCGTCCTCAGTGTCTATTCCTCTCAACTTTCTCTCACCCACCTTGTGCCCAATCCTGCTTTCACTCATTCTCTCTTTGGCCCGTTTACATTGGAATGCACTCCCACTCTGTCTTCCTATCCCTCGTTCCACTCTGGTCTTAAATACCATCTGCATGGTTCTTAATATTATGTCAGTTTACACCAAATTTTATACCGTTTTGTAAATAATTGTGTTCTGCACTTTAGTGTAAAGCACTATATCAATCACATAAAATATAAATACTATACTAATACTGCGCAATGTCGGGCCAGTTAAGTAAAATAGGTTATTCTCAGTACCTGACGGCCACAATGAATCCCTGCAAACACCTAACAATAACTCACTGTGGTTCTCCATTGTGAAGAAGGAAATGGGTGAGGTTTATGAGCATGAGCACTTTAAAAGTGACAGGGATTCCCAGCAGACTGTGGGTGTTTGGAGACAGGGAAGGGGCTGGTTTGGAGAGTGGTGGAGGCGGAAGCAGGAGGTGGTGGCCGAGCTTCAGTAGGGGAAAGCAAGCTGGAGAGAAGAGGCCAGTTAGCAAAGAAGGAGGGTGAATAAAGAGGTTAATCAGAAAGTCGAGGTACAGAGGAGGGGATGGGGATAAAAGAGCTTGTGAAGATTCAAGAATAGACAGCGAAGAGCAAGGAGAAGGTGGTAAAGACTAAGGAGAATGTGGTCAAGAGTAAGGAGGAGGTGTCAATTAGTACATAGGAGGTGGTAAGGAGTAAGAAGGAGGGACTGGAGATAAAGCAGGTGGTAAGGCCAAAGAAGGAGAAGAAGGCTAATAGGCTGGTGAAGATTTGGGGAGGAAGTGGATGCTAAAGAGGTGAAGCTTGGGCTGTATTAGAAGAATAAAGAGGTGGTGAAAACTGATGAGAAGATGGTGAATTCCAAACTGGTAAAGAAGAGTGAGGAAGAGGAGAGCAGGGGAAAAGAGAAGAATAAGAACATCAAAGAGAGTGGTGGCTAGAGGAAGGCTACTAAGAGGCGAGTAGGGAGAAAGGACCATAGGAGAGGTTGAAGGTAACATCAAGAGAAGAAAGAGAATATAGTCTGGAGCAAGCTGTGGGAGACCTCACAAGAGCAGAGGATGACAGTTTTATAGAAGAAGTTGGGTAAGAGAGAAGAAAGAAGAGCAAACAGCCAAGTAGGGGCTGATGGAACTAAGGTGACAAAGCAGGCACACTAAAGTCTGACAAAATGGAGATTATGGATGAGAAGTTGGGTAAGAGAGAAGAAAGAAGAGCAAACAGCCAAGTAGGGGCTGATGGAACTAAGGTGACAAAGCAGGCACACTAAAGTCTGACAAAATGGAGATTATGGATGAGAAGTTGGGTAAGAGAGAAGAAAGAAGAGCAAACAGCCAAGTAGGGGCTGATGGAACTAAGGTGACAAAGCAGGCACACTAAAGTCTGACAAAATGGAGATTATGGATGGTTGGAGATATGAGCATATGGTGAAGCATCAAGTACAAGAGAAGTCAGAAGAGCTGTACAGTGGAGAGGAGGGTAATGGTAGGTTCTGAATCGTCGAGGAGGTAGACGGTAATAGGGCGTTAGGGACTAGAGCCAGGACCTGAAGTTAGGAAGGAGGAATATGTATCCTGACTAACCCTGGAGCGAAGCAGAGGTGTTTTAACACATATGAAAATCATTTGCATGTTAGTTGGTGTTTGTAGTCACTTACTGTTTCCCTATAAAAAGATGCTCACCTATCCCTGCTGCATGTGAGCTTAGCATAAATTGCAGTGATGTGGTGCCTATCTAGAAAGGGATGAAGAAAATCTAAGTCAATCTAAATATTTATTAAGCACCATTGCTATATTGAAAAATGAATCATTGCTGTGGAAGGTGAGCAAATGAGATAAATTAAGCTACATTGGCTGGACCCAACAACCAATGTGACCGAATCTGCTAAAAAAAAAAAGGAGTGCGAAAAGATAGAAACTATGATCAATCCTTTATTCTGTCCTTGTTTGGATTCCTATTGGTGCGCTTAGTTTGTTCTGTGTTTTGATTCCAGGATATCACCAGCAAATTAAAGATATCCCTATATCTTTGGTTGACCGGTTTCTGCAACACAAAGTAGTATTTGCATTCTTCAGGATCTTCACATCCTTATTCCTTAATTCTGAATTATTTTGTATCCTGGTGCAGGCAATTTATTTACTGCAGGCCATTATGGTGCAGATACTTATTTTACTGCAGGGTATTGTTCTTGGTCATTCCTTGTTTCATAGAGGGAAACACAAAAGAACTAGTTACTTACCAGCTGGTAATGTTCTTTCTACTGGATCTTCCTCCAACGTATTCCACATCTTTGACATAGAATGTCCACAGCTGTGCTGCTTCGGAAATTTTTCGGTAGAGGGCGTTGTGCGTCGATGGCGTCGGGTCGATGTCCCTCGAAGGCCTCCGTCGAGGGTGACGTCACTGGATGTTATAAATAGGACACACAGCGCCCGTAGCCTCAGTTTATGTTTTTCCCCCATAACGTGTGACATGCTCATACACCATGCCTGCTTGACTGCACGTAGCCTTAAGGGAACGCAAGCTGCAATAGCATAGGAAATACTTCAGAGGGGCAGGCTGGTAGGGCAATGTGGAATATGTTGGAGGAACATCCAGTCGAACGAACTAGTTCTTTGAATGGATTGCGTCCTCCAACGTATTCCACATCTTTGACAGACTCCCAAAGCAGTATCAGTGAATGGAGAAGGGAGAAGAATTTATAATACCTAATCAGATGGCAGAATAAAGCATTGCTTTACCAAAGCCATATCCTGACCATGCAGTGTGTCCAAGGAGTAATGTTTTACAAAGGTGTGGATGGAAGATCACGTCGCTGCATCACAAATATTCCTAATAGGAACTCCCCGCTGCAGGGCTGTGGATGTAGTCACACCCCTAGTGGCGTGAGCTCGCAACCCCTCAGGAGGGTCCTTGCCCACCAATCTGTAACATTCAGTAATGGTGAGGATAATCCACCTGGACAAGGTCTGTGTGGTAACAGCCTGGCCCAATCAGTGGCCAGTGTACCCTACAAAAAGTTGGTCGTCCACTCTGACCCTGGACATCCTAGAAATATAAAAGCTCAAAGCTCTCCTAGGGTCCAACCTATGGAGTCGCTCCTCTTCCTTACCAGGATGAGGGGGAGGATAGAAAACAGGAAGTACCACTTTCTGGCTCAAATGAAACTCAGACACTACCTTAGGTAGAAAGGATGGACGTACCCTCAGTACAACCCTATCCTTGTGGAACACAGTAAAGGGTGGCTTAGAGGAAAGTGCCTGCAATTCACTCACTCTGCGAGCAGATGTAACTGCAACCAAGAAAACTGTCTTGAAAGACAACCGTCTCAAAGGACAAGAGTTCAGAGGTTCAAACGGAGCACCCATCAGGAATTTCAAGACTAAATTCAGATCCCAAACAGGCACCTGAAAAGGAGACGGCGGGAACACATTTGTGAGCCCTTTTAGAAATTGGGAAATCAAAGGAATCTTAAAACAAGAACATTCCTCAGACGGGCGCTTGAAAATATACAGCGCCGCCTGGTAACCTTTAATGGTACCCACTTGACGACCCCTGTGGGCCAAAGAAAGCAAGAAAGAAAGAACCATCGGAATGGAACACTGAAAAGGATCAACATTGTTTCCTCTGCACCAGTCGCAAAACTTACGCCAACGGTACAGGGATTTGGTCGCCGGTCGTCTGGCCAAAAGCAACACCTTCATCACATCATCCAGGAGGTCCCAATCCTTATATCTCAACCTTTCAGAAACCAAGCGTGAAGGTGAAGACGGCGTGGAGGACAGATGGACATTTCTAGAAGGTCCGGGTACCACGCCCTCCTGTAACTGTACGTATGCGTTACGTCTACGTAAGCGCCATTTTTGAAGTCTATTAGTTTCTGTGTTTCGGTCCGGTCGGGTGTACTCATTGCTGCTTCCTGGATTTTTTATTTTGTGGATCATTTTTGTTTTTCCATCGTGGGATTCCTGGAACGGACTGTTGTTTTTCCTATGGATTGTTTTTGTGTTTTTTATCGTTGGATTCCTGGAATGGACTGTGGTTGTTAACTTGGATTATTGTGTTTTGAACATCCGGATTTCACTTTTCGACGATGGATTGGATTATGGATTGTGTTTTTTTTTATTGGCTGGATCGCACTATGGATTTTATATACATTTGTTTTTCCATGGAAGATCGAGGATTTTCCAAACTGTGAGTAAGTTAACAGTTTAGGTTATAAGCAAGTGCTTCTAAATAGTCGCATGTTTCTTGTGTTTCAAAATGTTTTACTATATTTTGAATCCGTTGTTCATAGTTGCGATATTTCATTTTTTTTAATTGTGTATTTTCAAGGCAAATGGTCTGAGAAAATTTAAATTCCTGTGCTGATTGTTCTGCTATTAAGTCTTTCATGAAAATCCACAATGTTGGGTTGTTGGTATTAAAGTTTCTGTTCACTCTGTTGTGCCACCCTTCTAACATATTGTTGGTTTTTGCCCTTCCTTCAATTACTGCATTGTAGCAGTTCCACCATGATATCTGATACTTAGGTCTCCTTGTTCCAATTCGCGTTAATTGTCTAACCATGTGTTTTCCATGTAATCCAGTAAATCTGTGGTATGTTCCTCATTGTGTTTGAAATATTCTGTGTCTATCAAATGTTCGTAAAATGTAATTACTTTGTCTTCCTTTACAAATGGTAAAGCGAACAATTTTTGTATATTATGTTGTAAAGTGCTATCTTCTATGTACTTGGTGTGTAGCCCTAGTTTTTGCAGTTTCCTCCATATTGCTTGGGTAAAATGCAAAAAAACCTCCTTGTATGCTGGTTTCTTTGTATATTCCGGTGAATGCCTTTATTTGTGCCAGTTCATAGTCCATTATGATGGTGGTAGTTTTTTTTCCAGGTACGGCCTCTTTAATTTTCTCAAACACTATTTTGTACATTTCCTCCGTTTTTTTGGCACTAATATGAAGATTAGTGGTATAAAATGGTTGTTAATCGAACCATGTACGCTATAAAATTGCTGGAATGGTTGTGGGCACGATTTGAATGTGGCGTCGCTTTGCCAAATGTCACATTTACCAAGCTGCCTTAAATTACTGTTTGTTGGGAACATTAATTTTGTCATCCTTTACTTGTATTGTTGTGTAATGAAAATGTTCACCTTTTTCTGTTTTTTAAAATATTTCTGGTATGCATATTTCTTCGAAATTTCTGGACGCTAGCGGTAGATTTTGCTTTTGTTGTTTTTTTATGTTTATGGTACGCTGTATATGCTTTTACGCTGGCATTTGTGCCATTACGTGCAATGGAATTTTGTTGCACGTTCGAGCCATCACAGACCCGCTGGCTTCAGTCGGGTTCTCCATCGCCTTTCTTTTTAGTTCATTCATTGTTTTTTTAACCACTATAATGGTTCTGTCCATAAGATGGTTGTGTGCCCCCTTTATTTTTAACATTGTATTTTCCGTTATCACTCTCCTTGCACACTTTGTTTTTGTATATTCTGTGCACTTCCGTTCTTTCGTTTTTTTTTTACTTCTCTGTTGTATACGTATCCCTCATGAATGAACTGTTCTCCTCCTCTCTGAGATTTAACATATTCCACTTCCTTGCTCATCTTCTATCTGAAATAAAGAAAACAACGTGTCACTATTTCTTTATATATTACGTACAGATTAATCTTATTATAGCCTATAATTTCTATATTTTTATGTAATATTACCTGTATTTACGTCAAGTAGCTGCAGTGTACTCTTTTCCATTTGCTCTGACCTCAGGTTCTGTCAGGTAATGACAGTTTGTCGCAACCATCATCTGTTCGCCAGTGTTCATTTAAGGTTCTTTACTCTTGGATTTTATTAATTCGTTTAACCCTTAGTAATCGTACTTTATGTGCTTTTCGTCATTCATAATGTGTAATGTATGCCTAATTTTCGTGGAGGGTGTGAGGGTTCCGTGTGTAGTGGGAGGTTAGGAGGGACCCCCCATTCCCATAACAACGTTAACTTTTTTTGGACAAGAACCATTGATATTTTGGCATTAGGTTATTGAAAAAAAATGCAAATTTTTTTTCTAATAAATTACCATGGGCATTTTAAGTATGTAATGTCGACATATATACATTCAACATCATTTTTTTGACATAATTGGTTTTCGGTAATATTTATTCGATAATATCACTATAAACCTGTTCTTACATGTATAAAAGAAGGGCCGTGAAAAAGCAGCGCTGCTTTGCTGCAAGGCCAAAGTTCCCATTGAAAAAGGTAAATATTTACATTTAAAAATGATGCCACTCTGATGCTCTTTTCCTCTGATTCCTCATCACAATACTTTATTAATGAGACCCTGCCATGCCCTTTCACATTCACATTGTGCTCCAGCAGACTCGAACAGTATCCCTGAATGACAGGTTCTTGTTCAGTTCTGAAGGAAATAAAAAACTTCATTTTCAGCCGCACCGGAAACGCTTGACTTTTTGAGCTACAAAGTGTCAAAGATCAATAATTCAAAGAAACTCCAGCTCTCTAGGCCCATGTCAATTTCAGTGCATCGGTTTTTCAAACAAATTGCTGCCTATAAGAAACTAACTATGGATGAAAAATGTGAGAAATTCAGATGGAACCTTTTTGAAAGGAAAATGCCAGCAGGCCTCACACTGTTTAAATTTACTTTTGCAAATAAAGGAAAATAACCATTTTTAAAAGTGTATGTTGGATAAGGCCCTGCGCCCTTATCTAGCAATGTGAAGGGGTTTTGTGCTGGGAAACATACATGGGATGTTTTATTCAACAGGCTTGTTTTGATTCAGAACAAAATCAAAGAACTTAAAGGAATGAAACTGTGGGGGGGCGCTGTTGCGCACAGCTAAGATGGCCGCCTAGGTGAAGAGCTCCGGCTCGATCGAAATCCTTCAATTTATAAATCCTTCCACGTTTGTGCTGGCCGTCGCGCTGCTACAGAATATTGCGGGGGAAGGTCCTCGGAAGACACCCTCTGAAGGCGGTGCGCCTGGACCCCGGGACGGCGGAGATATCATCGTCTGCATCTACAGCACCTGCTGAGCTGCGGCTCGGCCGCCAGTGGGCTCCAGGCGACTCTCACTCGAGCCTGGGGCTCGCAGCGGCGGATCAGCCTGTGGGGGAGGGGCAGCCCGCCGAAACACAAGTGCTGCCCGGCTCCGCTTCTTCTCCTTTTCGCCTGTGCGGAAGCAGGAACGAAGACCTCCCCACACCGGGCTTCAGGCTGCAGGGGTAGCCAGACAGAGATACGCCGCGACGACAATGCTTGCCCCCTCGGATCCCGGTCCCCCCCGCGGCTAAACCCAGCTAGGACGAAGCTGGTGAAGTAAGTGGGCCGATCGGGGCTATAGTATAGCCTACTATAGACGGAGGCTGCCGCATCGGTGAGGGACGCGAGGGCGCTACAAGAGAGAGCGCAACCCGACGCCTGGAATCACTCCTGAAGTGAACATCCTACTCTCAGGACCCCCCGGGAACAAACACTGCCTGCCACTGTGGCCTCGGGGAGAAACAGGGTGTGCCGCGAGACGGTAGTTAAAGCCCGACTGAATGCCAAAGACACTGTGGTAGATCGCCCATGCGACTAGACAGTCCCTGGGCTCCTATACACGTTGTGACACACTCCGGACAGTGGAGCTCGGCGGGCCGCCAAACTCCTTTCCTAACACCCGCTTACCCCTGCACGGAAGACGACAGTGTGGGTGACGAGGGCACTGCGTCAAACCCCGGCTGAGGAACGCAGCGGGCACACTGGGAGCTGCAGGATAGATGTGCGCCTGGACCCCATGGATAGAGGGGAAAGACGAGGCAACGGGCTGAGCGCTGTGACCTCCTGAGGTCGAGGGCGGCTACGCGTTGCTCGCGCTGCCGAAGACGGCAGCAGTCCAGCACAACACCCCTGGGGCGAGATTGTACACCCGCAGAGAGGCAGTGCTTGCCCCCACACCTGCATTGTGGTGCGCTAACAATGTACAGGATAACTGCTGCGGGCAGTCATTGACGGCCAGCAACACACATACGTGGGAAAGCACAGTCCACCCTGAAAGTTGCGACATTGCCTAATGGGCCGCACTGAGAACAAAGCTGCAGGGGTAAGAAAGACCGGCCCAATGGATTCCTACACAAGCTCCCAACAACAGCAGACACCAGGAGGGGCAACACAAACTTCTGAAGTCCAAAACACAGACCCCTTGGACCGCTTGGCAACAATTGTGCAAAATGGGTTCCTGGCCGTCAACGTGAAACTAGATGACATAGTGGCGACGATTGGTTCCTTGAAAGCGCGAGTGGAAAAGGAAAGTGCACGCATCTCGGAGGCAGAAAACCGGATAGGTGTAAATGAAGACATGCTTACACAACACGGTCGTGATATAGCCCTACTCCAGACGGAACTCCGCAAGACGCAGAATAAGTGCGAGGATCTTGAATCCAGGTCCCGCAGGAATAATATCCGCATTGTTGGAGTGGCGGAGTCGTTTGGCAAGGGCTCCATGGAAAGGAGGGTGGAAGAACTATTGAAATCTGTATTAGGGGAAGACCCCCTGTCCAACCACTTCCTCGTTGAAAGGGCTCATCGCACCCTGGCACCAACCTCCAAGCCGGGCGCTCCACCCCGAACCATCATTGCGCGCCTCCTGAATTATAGGGACAGAGACACGATCCTTCGTCTAGCAAGAGAAAAGGGGACACTACACCATGAAGACAACAGGATACATATATATACAGACTTTTCTGCAAGTATACAAGCACAGCGCAGATCCTACGAAATGGTCAAAAAACAGTTACGACTCCGCAATACACCCTATACCTTGATTTTCCCTGCGAAAATGAGAATCCAACATGGGGGCAGAGCCCACTTTTTTGAAAACCCTGCAGAGGCGATGGCATATGTTGAGGCCTCTATTCCGCTGCCCCCCAGAGATCGTGCAAGAGACCCAAATGCAAGACCCTGCCTGGGTGAAGGCAGAGGCGATCCGGTGGACGGATGAGGCATCCCCCCTGCCAGCTGAAACATGTTCTCTCCGCTGTGCAGTCGACACAGCTAAACCGGACTCAAATCCGGTGCAACCGGGCCGTAGAGTCTCCCGCGTGGGCGGCCAGACGGCTGGGCATTGCTCTGCGAAGAAGCACCCTCAGGAACGTTCCAATCAGTTGCTTGGGTCCATCGTCAAGTTGGGGCAGATGATGTGGGTGGCGGGCGGGAAAGGGCAAAAGGGGAAGTTTCCTTGTTATGATCACCGTCCAGGCGAGTTTCAGTCTGGGTGGAGAGTTTGCGCAGTTGAAGGTTGTAGGTTTGTTGGAAAAAGGTCTCACAGATGCAGGCACCATTCCAGTCCTGATTGCACATGCAGCTATGGTTGTCACAATACAATACAATGCATATACGTAGGAAATGGGTGAGGGGTTAAAGTTAAAGCTAATGACATGGAATGTCCGAGGCCTAAACAATCCAATGAAAGCCAGAAAGGTGGGCAACTACGTCAGCAGGCACGGGCCCCAAATTTTAATGCTACAGGAAACGCATGCGCAGGGCTCGATTAATGATCAAATACTGGTGAAATGGGGCAAGCAGCACTATTACACGAATTACTCCTCACAGTCTAGGGGGGTAAGCATCCTGATTCACAAATCGTTAGGGTTCATCGAGAAAGGCCACCTGGTGGACTCGATGGGCAGATATGTGCTTGTTTGGGGGGAAATTGCTGGAGAACAGGCAACCCTGGTAAACACCTGTGGTCCTAACCTTGAAGACCCAGACTTTTAATTACACATATTTGAAATCCTTGCTAAACATGAAGCGACTACCATACTATGGGGGTGGGGGTGGACTTCAACGTGGTGCTAGACCAGACCCTGGACAGGTCCGCCAAGACACCTAGGCCACCGTCTAAGACGGCACTTGCTCTGAAGCAGATAATACAGCAGCTGTCCCTGCTAGATGCCTGGAGAGTGCTCCACCCAACAAGCAAGCGTTACACGTTCTACTCCTCCGTACATGATAGTGAGTCACATATAGACTACTGGAGAATGCCTATTGGTATATTAAAAGACCCAAACGTAGCGGAAGGCCTACACACAGACATCGCCAATTTCTTTGCAGACAACATAGGGTCTGTTGACCATATCTCGTCAGTCTGGGAAGCATTCAAGGTGTGGGCAAGAGGGGTCCTAATATCTAAAACAACGGGCCTTCTAAGGGAGGTACGCCAGGACATGGAGAGGGTGGAGAGGGAACTGAATGTACTGGAGGAGACATATGGCCAGACACACGGTGGAGACACCCTTGCTGAAATACATAAATCTCTCAGGGAATTTGACAAACTGGCGGTAAGGGAAGTGCACTATATGGCAGCCCCTTCCAGGGCTCGGAGATACAGGGAGGGGAACAAGGCACGGAAAATGTTGGCCAATCTGGTTAAGCAGGAAAATCATGTGGCCCCGATTGCGTCGATCCATACGGCCCAAAATGTGATGGTAACAAGCGAACAGGGAATAAACGATGAATTTGTAGAGTTCTATAAAACACTATATGCGAATAAAGATAGGAAATCCCCGGATTAGATCAAAGCTGATTTGGCCACCTTGGAGCTCCCCAAACTCACAGAAGAAAATAGGCTGATATTGGAGCAACCTGTCACGGCAGAGGAGCTCACTGAGGCGATCAAGGGGCTCGCGTCTGGCAAGGCGCTGGGCTCGGACGGCCTGGGAGTGGAATTTTACAAGGAATTCTGGGAAGAACTGGTCCCTGTTCTGCTGGAGGTGTGGGGGGAAGCCCTGGGTAAACAAACGCTGCCACAAACAAGGTGCAAGGCCATAATCACGGTGTTGCCCAAACCTCGACGCCCGCCGCAAGATATGTCATCCTATAGACCCCTGTCCCTGATAAATGTGAACGCAAAAATCTTTGCGAAAGTGCTGGCAAACCGTATGCTACCCATCGCGCCATTATTAGTACACACAGATCAAAGCGGATTTATTCCCCAAAGGTCCACCGGCCTAAATTTGCGTAGGCTATTTGGCATAATGTCACAGATTAACCCGAACAAACAAGCAGTGGCGATCTCCCTTGACGCCGAGAAAGCGTTTGATTCGGTCTCCTGGGAGTATTTGTTCTTGGTGTTGGAGGCATTTGGGGTTGGCCCATATTTCATTCAATATGTCAAACTGCTTTATACAGCTCCATGTGCGAAAGTATACACGAATAGAACTATGTCTCAAATGTTTGAACTGGGCAGGGGTACCAGACAGGGGTGCCCCTTCTCCCCTATCCTTTTTGCTTTGACAATGGAACCCATGGCAGCGGCGATACGGTTGAGGCATGACAACAGGGGCATAACGCTGAAGGAAGCCACCCAAATAATATCATTATATGCGGATGACACGCTACTCTATGTTCGAGAACCCGATAAAAACATTGCTCCCATAATGGCAGACATCAACGAATTTGCAGAATACTCGGGATACACGGTCAACAGCTCCAAATCAGAAGTGTTCCCGCTCACCCCCTCCACAAAATGCCCAGCTCACATGTGTGGCCTTAAGTGGTCGGAACACCACATCAGATACCTTGGGGTGCTGGTCTCTTGCAATAAACAAACATTATACATTGATAATCACGACCAGGCGCTGCATACACTTAACATTAAATTGCTTGTCTGGAGGCGTCTCCCAATTTCATTACACGGTAGAATTGCCATTCTTAAAATGATTGTACTTCCGAAACTACTATACTTATTTGTAAATATCCCTATACGGCCGGGGAGAGAGTTCCTCTCTAGACTTCGCTCCATGGTGGTGTCCTTTCTGTGGAACGGGAAGACAGCCAGGATCAGCTGGGAGAAGATGTCAGAGCCATATGGGAAGGGGGGAATAGCTGCACCAGACTTTGAGCTCTATTACACTGTGTCACAAGCACAATTTGCAAAGTACTGGTACGATGAATGTGGCAACTCCCCTCATACGCAAATAGAAGAATACACCACCGAGCCCACGAACATCAGGTCAGTGATTTTTAATACTAGACATAAAGACTCTTGCGAATTCGACCCTGTGAGTTGTACGGTGAAAGCCTGGGGAGCAATATACAAAAGACTGAAAATAGAGATCCCATATAACCCCGATATACCCCTGTGGAAATACCCTGGCCTCCCCCCCACGTTTGATACTGACATACAGGAAACCTGGGACCCTGGCATGGAGATGAAAATAGGTGACATGTACATAGAGGGGAAGTTTTCGACCCTTGAGGTGTTCACTAGGTGCATGGGAGGTGGGCAGCTGAAGACATTGAAGTATTATCGAATGAGATCTGCATATCAAAGGCGCTGGCCATCATTTCCAGATGAACCCCCTTCCCACCCGTGCATACGGCTGGCCACTACACAGGGCGGGTTGGGAATTTCCAAACTTTACAAGGCAATACAGACTAATTCCGTTGTGGTAAACCAGGTGAGGGAGAAATGGGAAACCGACATGAAAATGTCAATACCAGAAGAAACGTGGACAAGATACTGTGCGCTCATGAAAAGAGTCTCCCTTAATGCCGGGCTTCGTCAAATACAGTTTAAAATTTGAAACAGACTGCATTATACCCCTGCTAGGATAGCTACATTCACGCCTGACGACCCAGGCAAGTGCCCCAAGTGTGGGTCCCTGGCAGCGGGGTCCTATCATATGTACTGGGAGTGTCCAGCCGTGGCGCGGTTCTGGGAAGGAGTTGCGAATATGCTAAACGAAGTCACACAGATTCCCCCCGCACTTGACCCCACAAAAATACTTATTCGGTGACATCGATAAATGTTTCAAAAAAATCAGAAGGCTGTTTAATGTGTCATGTGTCATAGCTAAAAGATGTATATTGAAGGCATGGAAGAGCCCGGCCGCCCCCACAATGGACACCTTCCTACGGGAGTTAACCTATATAAACAAATGCGTGGAGCAATATGTACTGTCCCAATCGAGCATGAGCAGGCCAAAAGACATCTGGGGCCCATTTAGGGCATACCTCTGTGATATGCTGTCAGACACTGAAACGACTATTTAAATGACAACTGTTAATCATTTAACGAGAATATTGTTATGTATGAGATTGTATATTGTGTTCACTGTGCGCTAATTCAACTGTTGAGACCATCAATAAAAATATGTTTAAAAAAAAAAGAATGAAACTGCATTGCCTGGATTCTGCAAGCTCCAAAACAGGTTTTTCCTGCTGGCTAAGCTACGGCTTCCCCCAAAAGAAACCACCATAAACTTCCAGGACACTTGGCTGATAATTACTATGTTGGAAAACTTCGACTGACCAAAACAAAGAAAGTTCACATACTCATCAGACTTTCATCTGGGCAGAGGCCTCTTACAATAGAAATTCTGGGACATGAAGATGTGAAAAAGGAAATCACACCTCCCCATGACTTCTACAAGAAGCTTCAAAGAATAACTCCAGGACAACGCTTGGTTTAGGGGGGTAGCCTGGAAAGTCATGACCATGTTTGGAAGATAATGCTGACCATTTGGTTTAAACAGCTATTTTATTAAGATACTTTTCAGACTTTTATCTTTGCAACCAGACTTTGAAGAATTTAAAAAGTTAACAGCTTTAATGTAATTTCGTGGGTTTTAATTTAAGACATTGTAGCTTTCATTGCCATATTGGGAACAGAAATGGCAGAGAATTGGGTATTCTAAGGAAAGTATACCTGCTGCCACTGCGCATTTCAATGCTGACATGCCTAACGATAATCCACACACATGTATAAAATTATAGAATTTTAGGTCAAATATTTCATACTGAAAATGAACACAAATTATTAGACGGGTGAAACAGACTGCAGAGTTGGACTGGCATGTGCTGCATAAAATATGTAACCTGCTTATGTAATTTTTTAAAATGCTACCACTGTACAAATGTGCCATGTATGTCAAAACTGGATTTTAGCAAAAGTAACTGTGGGAGTTTCTGGACATTGTAAAACTCACATCATAAATCTGACATGTCCTTGAAACCCAACTAGCTGAGAGGAAGGCGGTAGCCATCTCCCCTGACCAATGCAGTTCTTTAGGGACGTACTTAGCGTTTGCCTGCCCTGCCGTATAATTCGATGATGTCACCATGCTCTATAAAAAGGGTAGCTGACAGAACCCCGGCACACTCTTTCCTGAATTTTCTGCGCCTGCGTTCCTGATTTTCTATATTCATCCTGCCAGATCCCACTGCAAAGCAAAGGATTGCTGATTCCAGATCCCCCTGCAAAGCCAAATCATAGCTGATTCCAGATCCCACTTCAAAGCCAAAGCATAGCTGATTCCACTGCAAGGCCAAAGCATTGCTGATCCTATCCCCAGCAAGGCCTCAATCAAGAGAATCCCACTAAAAAAATCCCATTAACCAAAGGGAAAAGCTGTGGTATTCTTTTGGGAAGCATCCTGAGACCAGCCTGGCTTTTCTTTTTTATATATAACACATTTTATTGGTTTTATAACATACATTACAACAGAGGACTCTGTGGAAGTCAAACAATAACAATACTACAAGAGGTTATTGGATCCATGCAGTTCGCTCAGTACACACATTATATTTGTTTGCATCAGAGGCAACACATCACAATACATTGCTTTATACCTACAACAGGTTCAACAGTAAGGCAGGTCACTGCGCCTCCTCCCACCTTTGCCAAATCCTCCCGGCTTTTTCGGGACATCCTCTGGCCCTATACACACTCTGTTCCATGACTATACAAACGTTTACATCTGCAATCCATTGTTCAACTTGTGGTATCACCTCAGATCCCCATAATTTAGCTATGTTTCTCTTGATCGGTGCGGTTGCGGTTGAAAAGAGTGCTTTCTCATACCGTGTCATCTCACCTTTGCCCTCCATACCCAGTAATAGCGATTTGGGCTCTCTAGGTACTACATGCCCCAAAACTCTCATAAGCATGTCACAGCACTGTTGCCAGTATAGTTGGATAAATGGCCAGTCCCATAATATGTGAAAAAAGGTTCCCTCCTCCTGCCGACAACGTAGACAGTTGGAATCTGCACTCTTGCCCCAATGATAGAGCGTTACTCTCGGATAGTACACTCAATGTAGTATCTTGAGCGGAATAAGTCGTAGCCTGGATGAAATGGCCGTTTCACGTGGATACATCAAGGCAGCGATCCAGTCCTCCGGCAGGATATCCCCTACGTCCCTTTCCCATTTAGACTTCAGTCCCACCAGCTCTGGTGTAGCAAAGGTGGTCATAGCACTACACATAGTAGAAGTAATTCTATTATCAACTCTTTCCAACACAATGTTGCTTTCCATAGGGGTGCAATCTGGCATGTTAGAAATGTCTGGAAGATGTTTCTGTAGTGCGTGTTTTAACTGTGTGTAGTGGTAGCTTTCAGTTTCAGGAAGGCTGAATTTCTCTAACAACTTCTCAACGGGCATTAGTTTCCCGTCCTCTATCACATCCCCTACTTTTGTAATCCCTTTTGTTACCCAGCACGGCCATTTCGGTAGCTTGCCCACCTCCGGTAGATTCCCATTCCCCCATAGTGGTTGAACTGGGGGGGTTACCTTCTTGTCCCAACCAATGAACTTATGTACCTCCGCCCAGATCAGCGTTGATTGGGCCACCATGTTTCGAGGGGTTATTGCACCTGTTTTTTGGTAGAATCCTTCCAATGGGGTCGGATTCTGTCTCATTGTTATCTCGGCCTTTACATGTGGGAGTAATTTGTCCCTGTGTAGCATGTCATTCACCACTTCCATCTGACTCGCCCAACAGTACGTTTGTAGGCGGGGAAGCCCAATACCACCCTCCCAGATCAATCTCTGGAGCGTACTGAGCGTTATTCTCGGGTGCCCACGATCCCATATGAGCTTCCGTAGTATACAGTCAATGCTGCGGAATACATTCGATGGCACATGGAGTGGGGTATTCTGTAGGGCATATAGAAAGCGGGGCAGCGCCAACATTTTGAATAATACCGCTCTTCCCAAAAGGGTCAACGGCAAGGAGATCCAGTGGCGTACATCCTCTTTGAACCATTCCACGACTGGTTGCAGGTTTTTGACTATATATTCATTCAGGTTTTTGTCAATCAATATGCCCAGATATCAGAATTGGTTCCTTCAATTCGGTATGGGCAGTTTTCCAGGATTCCATTACCCAGCCCTCTAACCGGGAATAGTACTGATTTGGCCCAATTCACCTTTAGCCCACTAAAGGATCCATATTGTTGTAGGAGATCCGTTACTATGGGACCGGAAATGCTCCGGTCTCTTAGATAGATCAGTAGATCATCCGCATATAGGGAGACCTTATCTTCCCAATCTGCCGGTCCCTGGAAACCTTTCCAAGTCTGTGATTCTTTCAGTAGACATGCTAGGGGCTCTACAGCTAATGCAAAGAGCAACGCTGACAAAGGGCAGCCCTGCCTTGTTCCCTTACCCAACTTGAAGGGCGTGGATGGCCAGCCATTGACTCTAGTTTCCCCTCTGGGGAGCTGTATAGCAGTTGTACCCAGCCCATGAATTCTGCGCCAAATCACATCCGATGCATTATCTCCCATAGCGTCTCCCAGTACACTGAATCAAACGATTTTTCGAAGTCCATTGCCAATAGTGCCAAGTGGTCTCGGGAATTATGCGATCTTTCTAGCGCTAGATGTAATCTGCATATATTCATATGAGTTTACCTATTTGGCATGAATCCGCATTGGTCCGGGTTCACCAATGATGTTATGACCTTTTGTAGTCTAATCGCTAGTCTAATAACTTAATTTCACTATTTATGAGGGAAATTGGTCTGTACGAGCTAAATTGCTCCGGGGGTTTATCGGCTTTGGGAATTACTATTATGGTGGCTTTTCTAAGGTCAGCCGGCAGCTGGCCCTGTTCCTTTGCGTGTCTAAACATATTTAGTATGTATGGGGCTAGTTCACTTTGACCTATACTCTCTTCCAGGTTTCGATTGGGAAACCATTTGGGCCTGGGGTCTTACCGGTTTGGAGTTGTAACATTGCTATGATCAGTTCTTCTTCTGTAATGTCCTTTTCCAGAAGGGATTTTTGTTTGGCATTCAGGGATGGGAGGGTTATCCTGTCTAGTATAGAGATGTCAACAGGGCTATTGGGAAGTCTGTACAGCTCGGTGTAGTAGGCTGCAAAGCCCTGCGCAATATCTTTATCTGTCAAGAGTGGATCCGCATTCGTTGGTCTGATCACCCTGACCTGACTATGTCCTTCATCCCTACGTTCTAACCAGACTAGTATTTTGCTTGCCTTGTCCCCTGTTTTGTAAATTATGGCTCTCATTGCTCTATGAGCTTGTTTGGCATTGTTTAGCGCCACATTCTGTAGGCGTTTTTGTGCCACTACGAGCGATCTATGCGTCTCCCATCGATCTTGGGTTAGATGAGCCTCTTCCGCTTGTTTAACTTTTAGTTCTGCTGCAGCCAATTTCTCCCCATATTTCGTTTTTGTAGCCACGGTCCAGGAGAGAATTTCTCCTCGGAGCACCGGCTTGTACACCTCCCACAGCACTTCAGGGCTGTCTACTGACCCCTCGTTCATCTCAAAATATGACTTGGTAACGGCTTGTATATGGCTCTTTGAGTTCCAGAAATCCCAGATAGTAACTATTAAGGCGCCACGACCTTTGAGGGTGTGGTCTCGACGTCAAAATCTCCATCAATAGGGGGGAGTGATCTGATATACGTCTCGGAAGAAATGTTGCTACTATTGCCTTATGGATACATGTCACTGGAAGAAAGAAGTAGTCCAGCCTTGATAACGAGGCGTGAACCCCAGAGTGATACGAGTATTCTCTTGTGTCAGGTTGCAGGTCTCGCCATACATCTCTCAGTCCCATTGCATCAGTGAAAGTGGCAAGTTTAGTGTGGATCCCGGGGTTTCTCCCTCGTAAATGTGTCCGGTCTAACTCTACATTCATCACTTCATTAAAGTCACCCACTAGGATTAATAGGTCCGATGTGTCATTAGCAATCAACGGTGTGATGTCCTGCACTAGTGCTGTTAGTAACGTGGGGGGAGAGTAGATCGCTAGTAAGGCGATTGTTTGGTTCCATAGTGTTCCTACCGCATATGTAAATCTGCCTCCAGTGTCTTGAATGACTGTGGAAAGGGCGAAGGGAAGTGATTTGTGCAATAGTATGAGTACACCTCGCGAGCCCATCGTGAAACCAGCATATAGTGCAATGCGGTTGTTGGTACGCTTAAATAAGCTACAGGTTGTGTCTGCTAAGTGGGTTTTGGTAAGGAATGCTATGTCCGGTGTGCGTTTGTTCAGAAATTGTATGGCTAGTCTCCTTTTGAGACTGCTGCCTAGCCCTTTGACATTCCAGGTCAGGAGCTTGAGAGTGTGGTCTTTGTTAATTGACACGTTCTGCCCATGTATAGTGGATGCTGAGATGTGTTCTGCCGTGTCGTTTAGATATTATAGTTGTGTGTTTCTGGTGTGTTGCTATCTTCGAAGGACCTCTACGAGGAAATATATGGATGCATGCCTGATTAATTGCATCCCAAATTCTATTCCAACTTTCCGTTAACGCCTTAGAACAATAAACTAAGCAAACATTTCCGAACCCCTCTTACCCCCACCCCATACTACGCCTCATTTCGAAGTATCTGTCGCTCAAACATCAGCCTGGAGATAACTGAAACCTACTCCTGACTGTAAACAACAACACCCACAACAAGTCCCAGTGGGCTGGGGGGTTTTGTCCGTTCGAGACGGCCGCTCATTTTGTGTTCATCCATGTCAATTGTTTCATTCAGTCACTTACATGTGAGAGGCTGTCTATGCCACCTTGGCACCGGGTTTAGGTCATGTTGCACGGTGGCATTCCGTATATCAGTCTTCCTCTTTGCATGGTGGTATGTCTCGTTCCTGCCCTAGTGGCTGTCCGGCAGGGGGATCCCGGCAGGGCTCCAGGATTCCCGTTTCTGTTGTTCTGAGTAGATATCCAATCGCCCTCGATGTGCAGTTCTGAGGACTTCCAGGCTTCTTTAGGGTTTGTGAAGTGGACCATCGTACCCTTGTGGTAGATCTTCCATTGTGCTGGAAACACTAGGCCATATTTTACATTCAGGGAGCACAGCTGTTTTTTAAGTTGATCGAAAAACTGTCTTGCCTTCTGCACCTCCCTTGTGTAGTCCGGAAAGAATGCTATCCTAGATCCATTGTAGGCTATTATGCCTTTTGTACGTGCCATTTGAAGTAACGCATCCCGATCTCTATAATTCAGGAATTTTGCTACCACAGTGCATGGCAGGGCACCAGGTATTGGACGTCCAGTAGGCACTCGATGAGCTCTTTCTATCGAAAAGAATATGGATAAGATCTTTGGATCGAACAAATCTG
This sequence comes from Ambystoma mexicanum, assembly GCF_040938575.1. Classification (NCBI taxonomy): domain Eukaryota; kingdom Metazoa; phylum Chordata; class Amphibia; order Caudata; family Ambystomatidae; genus Ambystoma; species Ambystoma mexicanum. Next base: position 756,515,476 of record NC_090924.1, on the reverse strand, counting down.
CAAGCCATTGTTCCAGGAACAACCCCATACTTGGTCCTTCTGTTTTTTCTAGCAGCCCCATGATCCTTACATTGTTCCGTCTCGACCTGCCTTTGCCCTCATCCACCCTTACTTCCAATGCTTTTAGGTGCGTTGTGGCCCTGTTTAGCTGTTGCTCCAGGTTTCTCAGCCCATCCTCCGAACCGTAGATGCGCTGTTATGCCTCCCCGGTGCGGGACATCAGTTTCTGAAGGTCCTGGCGTAGAAGTGAGACATCTATACTAATGCCGTCCATTTTCGGCTCCATGGAGGCACATGAGTCAGCAATTGCAGCCATGACGTCTTTCAAGGATATTGAATTCCCCATCTCTGCCATTGTCTCTAGGTGGCTTTGTTCTGCCAGCGTGTTTGCCGCGGGTGTGGTAAATTGATCAATTTTACTTTGCATTCCTGACTTTTTAGCTCTGTCCTTGCCCATACTAGTACCGGGTGGCGATGGGCAACGCTCTCTTGATTATCCTGTATCTGGGCGTTGTGGAGAGGTGTTGTGGAGAGTTGTTTGATTGGCTGTCACCTTTTACCAATGACTGCCAATTCCGGTGGTGCTTGTATGCGTTTCCCTTTCTGAGCTGTCACATAGCGTCTGAATCCATCCAATATTAGGGGTCAGCGATTCTTGCCGGACCCAGGGAGCCACTACCGCCGTCTCCCCGGGGGTCCGGGAGTCCGGGTTCTGCTGCGCCCTTGGTTATCTCCAAGATCCGTCTAAGTCGGAGAGGTTAGGTTAATTTGCTGCTCTGTCTTATCACTGGGCCCCAGCGAGGTCAGTGCTGGTCGGTGATACCTGTGGTCATGGGTCCGCCTTCTACAGTAGAGTTTGTCATATGCCTTCGGTTGTGTGACAGGCTTGTCATGCCATATGCAGGCTTGTATCCTATGCTCCTTTGTAAAGTGGGTGGTTTGGAGACTGTGGGCAAGTTACTCTCTTTCACTCAGGGTGGGGCCTCACCCTCATGCGATCTTGGGTTGCTGTTAGGCAGAAACCTGTGCAGTTCCGTTACGGACCACTGCAAAAAGTTTAAGACTACAGGAGTAAGCAGTAAACCCAATTGGTAGCAGTCTGCACCACCCAGATTTACCTGGTAGCTGTGGCTGAGCAGTCAGACTTCTCTCAAGAAGAGTTAGGCAGTATATAGAGTATACACAAAAGAGCTAAAAATACAGTAGAACAAGCAAACACTGACCAGAGCATTGGTATAAAAGTGGCTATCCGGCCGCCGGGGTGCTTGGCACGGGCAATTCGACCACGAGACGTCCAGGAAGGCGAAAAGGGCGAACTGGTTGGTCCCACCAGCTCAAAGGGAAGAAGACTGTCATGGAAGAAGATCTCCTCTGTCGTCGGGGAAGTGGTGAGTTCGTACAGCAGGGCTCCACCGGTGGTGCCGTAGTTGTAGATGGCTCAGCTTCTCCCCTCTTCGGATTCTTTAGGTCCTGTGGCGACTTCTCAAGTTCTAGTCCCCAAAGCCCTGCTTTTATGCAGAAAAAACCCCATTCAACAGCCTAGCTGTCACTCAAACATGCTAAGTGGAGAAGCCCACCAAAAAGTGGAACAAAGGGCTCGACTTGGGTTAGAGTTTCAGAGGCGAACACAAACCCCATTTTAAAACCGAGTCCTGGCAAAAAGACCCAACCGGGGAATAAATATTAAATAAATAACCCGGCGGTATCTTTAACATTGCACCAAAAAGTGGTGCGTTTAAAATCAATGGGAAAATGGGGGGCGTAGCTTGGAGCGCCATCGATGTGGTCATGTCACGATGCCCGCTCCTGGGGAGCCGGCTCAGGCCCTGCGTCCCCGAAAGCGGACATCAAGTCCCCGGGGAAGGTCCCAGCAACCCCTTATAGGGGCCCTTTGGACAGTGTCCTGGCGCCTATGGCGCCAAGCTCATAGAAAACGTCAGTCCTGGCGCCATAGGCGCCAGGCTCATTATGAAAGTGTTTGGGTGCACTTACCTGATGCAGACCATGCTGCAGAACCCCGGCCTCCTTGAGGCCTGAAAGGAACTACTTTACCTGTGGGACTCATTTACCACCAGGGCGTGGTCGGGGAAGGATACATACCTGATTTGAGGAAGGACACATTCTAGGAACTTCTTCCAAGGCTATTTAAACCACACCCGATCAGCCATACGTGCTTCGCGTTGTTCTGCAGCTAGCAGCTGGACGCTCACCGTGTCTGCTCCTGCATCCTGACTTCTGCCACGCCTGCCAGCATCCTGAATCACCTCTAAAGGAAGGGAACAAGAGAACAGAAGAAGGAAAAGGCCTTACCTGCTAAATCTGCATCCCGGAGACATTTCGCCGACGATCCTGAAAAGGAAGACATTTATTTTTAAAAGCACATCACATCGATCGCTGCAGCGCCTCATTCTACTCATCTTACAGGGCGCTTCAATGTTCTGCAGCGACCATCCGGATTCACAGTCGCGCCCCAGCGCCTAGGGAGAAAAAGATAATAACGAAGGTGAGAGAAAGAAGGGAAAAGGGAAGCTAAATCTCCATGTTAAGACTTACCTTCTGGGTCATTCCCTTTTCGTTTCAGGTCCGCGCCGCATCCAGGGGAAAAAGACATCAGCGTTAATGAGCGAATGAAAAGACATTACCAAGACGCTCATTAAAGACTTACCTGATTTCCACAAGGATTTCACCTCTCATCTCGGGTCGGTGCCTGTTCCCCGGCAATCCGTACCCCGGCACCTATGGGGAAAAAGACACTAGCATTAGACCATTAATGCATGGACACAAGGGGAACCACTTATCAAAAACTTACCTGGAAGCCAAGCAAGTTTGGTTCTCACCAATCCGAAAATCCAGTGAAGTAACTGGATACCAACGCGCCCCTGCATCAGAAGCAGGATGGAGAGCTCGTCCTTCCAGACCCTAAGGTGAGACGCTACGGGGAAGCACAGAAGGGTTTTGAGGAGGGTGAGAGGGGTAAGTGGGAGGCCGATTGCATTACCCCGCAGACAGTTAACCCCCTATTTTCACCTACAGAAGGATACTTCTGCGAGTCAGACAAGCCAGATTTGGGGCCCGGTCCAGTCCGTCTCCCGACCCCTGCGTATCACCTTCAACGAGGTCACAACAGCGCGAACCAGGCCAGCGCCTCCGTGGGAGTCAGGTGAGCGTTACAGGTCGCTCCTCTGAAGCCGCCCGTGGGATGCCCGCCGCCGCCGTCAGATTATGGCGGTTCCGCTGAGGCTACCGTGTCGCCAATACCACGTAAGGCGACCGGAACCTACTCAGCTTAACTTGGCCCTGAATGATCACTGAACGCGGGAGCGTTCCGTCCGAACTTAGCCGCGGAACTCTACCCCCGTCGCCAGCCGAAGGAAACAAGATGGCGGCTTTGCCGGAGCCCAGCAGCACACTACGTGCCTTGCAGTGACGGGGCTGTGGAGTGCCGAGGAGCCGGAGGGGAGGAACGAGCAGAGGCCTGACACTCCTCGAGGGTCCGCAGACCCGCCAGCACAGAACCGCCCGGATCGTGTCAGTGGCAGCTGGAGTCCACGGAAAGGGCTTCCCCTGCGGCGGCTTGTGACTGGAGCGCACTGCGCTCGCATACTCGGCTCCCCTCCTTTCCTGAGCGGACTCCAAACCCTGACGCACGTATCTGGGGAGCACCGGGAGCTGCAGGTGGGTCCTCCTCACCCCCGCTCTGATATTCGACTTCAGCCCTTCCCCCAGCATCAGCCGGCGCCATCGCTAACCACACAATGGGAACATACGGAGGGACAAGAACGAGGTCTCCCCGGTGTTCAACCGGTTCCAGGGACATAGGGGAATGAACGGAGGCCCGAAGGCCGCCCCTGCCATCCAAATAAGCTCTGACCTACGGGTCCAACTGCAGCAATACCCCCCTCCACGCAACATTTGGTCGCCCTGAACCGGACCCAGCCTGCTGAAGAGCAAGAGGTCCCCAGCAATCACCCAAGGTCCCCCCCGGACCGCCACCTCCTGGGGCGCCCCTGCCCATACGCCCACTCAGTGACCTGAATCACCACGGGGCAACGGCTACCCCTGCCAGCTTCTCTTCCATGTTCAAACACACCTTAACAGCTGGCGACGGAGGCCTACGATCTGCGGCCCCAACGATTCTCTGAACTCTGCAGGACCAGATCGGGGAAGGAGCTTGGACCGTTTTTCACCTCTGGAGTCGCCTCCGGCACTCCTGGTCCCCTCTGTAACTCGTCCGACCGCAACCGCTCAGCACAACCACCATGTCCAGGCAAACAAAGGCTACCAAGTTCACATACAAGGGCACCCTACGCCGGATTAGCCACCTGGAGGACGCAGAGAAAATCATGCACCCAACCTCGCCCTGAGAGCTCTCCACGCCGAACCCGGAGGGGGCTGGGGACTCTGAGCCACTCCCCTCCCCAAAGCCCAAACGATCGCCATGGTCGACAACACAGCGAAACAACAGAAGGAGATGATCAGAGGCACTCCCGCGTCCCCAGGTTCCAACATCATTTTAGCCTGGACTCACTTGGCCTCACTTAAATTAGGATCCGCCACCTTACTCCTAAAATGATGAGCCTCGAAGACAAAGGCGGCGGGCCATACCCATGGCTCATACCCACTCCAAGGATACTTTCCAACTTTGGTTCCTTGGAAACCCACAGTACACAATACTTGATGGGACAGTTGTTCCTGTTGGCCAAGGGTACGTCCGTACTCGCAATGTCGGCCTACCCGCCAGTTAAAAGTTGCGGCCCCCCGTTGGGGTTCTGCGTTAAAACCTCAAGTGCAGGATGATATTCTAGGGATTCACAGCGGAAATGGCAGTTGAATCACCAGCTCACGGCTCCCCCCCAACCCAAGTAACGGAGAGTGAAATGACATCGGACCACCAAACCCTGAGGCTCCTCTCCCTAAATGTTAATGGACTGAACTCTCCTAACAAGCGAAAAGCAATCCTACTAAAGCTCCAGGACGAGGATGCTGCGGTAGCCATGCTCCAAGAGACTAATCTGCTGCCGGCAGATGTTACTCGGCTTCGCTCTCGGCTATTCCCGCTTCAATTTTTCACCTCCGGAACAAGCAAAAAGGGAGGCACTGCGATCCTTTTTAGGAAAGACTTGAACCCACAAGTTTTGGAAACGAAAACGTGCCCAGAAGGCCGATTTACAGCTGTCAAATGCCTCCTGCTAGGAGACCTTTACACCTTTATCTCGGTGTATGCCCCTAACACTGGACAATCACACTTCTATGACACCCTGGGAGAGTCTCTCGCCTACTTCGTAGAGGGCCAAACGATAATCGGAGGGGATTTCAACGGGGTTCCCGACCCCACCAAGGACAGGTCACACCCCCCGACTCCAAGCGATTTCGCCCAGGCACTAAGCCTCCTCCGGCTGTTCAGGTCCTTGGAGATAGTAGACTCCTGGCAGGTGCTTCACCGCACCGAAATAGATTACTCCTTATATTTATTCGTCCACCAAACCTTTTCAAGGATCGACCTGTTCCTGACCTCCCCGCAAACCTTGGCCTTCGCCAAAGAAGTATCCATCGGCACAAGAGCCATATCCGATCACGCCCCAGTGATCTTGGAACTCCGGGCCCAGAACCCCAAACTCAATAGTCCACGTAAATGGTCCTTATACGACCCGATCCTTAACTATATGGCGACCAGAGACAAGATCGCAGAGGGGATAAGAAATTTCTTTGATGAGAATCCAGCCTCAGACACTTCGCTAGCGAATAATTGGGGCGCCATGAAGGCAGTGATTAGGGGTACCCTGATCGCCCAGGGAGCGGCCTATCACCGGGATAGGCGACAGACTCGGATAGCTCTAGAGGATGAGCTGAGGGAGGCTGAGGCAGTCCACAGGGAAAAAGGCTGTTACCCTAAGACGCAGCAAATCATACGCACGGCAAGGAAAAAACTAGAAGCCCACTATGCGGAACAAACGGCACTGCTAATGGCGAAAGCCAAACAGTCATACTACGCGAAGAACAACAAGGCAAACAGATTCCTGGTGGCCAAACTAGCCAAGCGAAGACGCATTAATACGATCACCGGCCTGCGTGATCCCAATGGGGTCACACTGTACTCAGAGCCCGAAAAGCAACGTCTAGCAACAGATCACCTGACCCAAATCATGACGGCAACCCCACGGAACCTACCGCAACAGATGGAATACCTGCAGAAGGCAGCATTGCCCCGTCTCCCCGACACAAAGAGAGACGAATTGGAGGAGCCCATTACAGGGGAGGAGGTTGAGGAGCCCATTAAATCACTCAAAACACAGGCCCCAGGCGGCTTTTCAACCAGATTTTATAAACTATTTAGATCTCAGCTGATCCCCCCCCTAGTTACTCTGTTCAACTCCTGCAGGGAAACGGGATCAGTAACCCCATCGATGCAGGAATCAACCACCATCCTCCTGCCCAAACCAGGGAAGGATCCGAGAAGCCTGACCTCCTATAGGCCGATTGCACTTCTGAACATTGACGCAAATATATATTCAAAAATTCTGGCGAACCGCTTGAGTCGCGTCCTACCAAAGATTATCCACCCCGACAAGGCAGGCTTCATCTTACACCGGATGGCAGGTGACAACATTCGGAGAACCTTGAACCTGGTAGAACTTGCCTCCCGGAAGTCCCAGGAACTAGTCTTAATGGCACTGGACGCAGCCAAGGCATTTGATAGGGTGGATTGGACATCCATGAAACACACCCTGGGGGCCTTTGGCTTCAGGACAACATTCCAAACGATGATTCTAGCTAACTATAACAGTCCAAGAACCTTCCTGAGAATCAACGGGCATAGCTCGGCTCAGATCCCCCTGTCCTGCGGAACCAGGCAGGGCTGCCCGCTATCACCCCGGCTCTTTGCACTCACCATGGAGCCCTTTGCCCAAAGAATTAGGCGAAACGACCAAATCAAAGGCTTACAGAGTGGCCCCATGCAACACAAAATCGCCCTATATGCGGACGACGTATTGCTTACGATCTCGGAGGCCCATTCGCCCCTGAAATATGCGCTACGAGAAATAGCCAGCTATGGTGAGGTCTCAGGCTTTACTGTAAACTTTGACAAATCATCGGCTTTAAGCATCGGCCTCACCCCGACAGAGCGGGAGCCACTGGCCAAGATATGCCCGATAACATGGAAAAAAAAGGGCCATCCACTACTTAGGGGTCCACATCCCAGCTGACCCAAGAGACACGTATAAAGCTAACTTCCCCCGGTTGTTTAAAGAACTGGAAAGAGACCTGAAACGTTGGGCGACCCAAGAGATTTCACTGCTGGGGTGCATCACAGCCTTTAAGATGAACTTCCTTTCGAGTTTCTTATCCACGCCTACGCCTCCCTCCCAGTAACGATTCCTGCACCAACTCTTCGTGATATCCAGAGAAAGATGCTGAAATGTATCTGGAAAGGTAAGAGAGCGAGAATCCCCCTCAAAACTCTGCTAGGGGGTTCCAGACTGGGAGGGTTGGGGGTCCCAGACTTGCAGGCCTTCAGAGTGGCGGCTCAAATAGCACAGGTCCAGGCGTGGCAAACTATTACAAACCGCCCTAGATGGGTAGAACGGGAAACATCGCAAGTGCCCCACCCCTTACGATTTTTGCCGCACATCCCACCCCCCCTCAGAGCACACTGGGGAGACCTCCTCCTATCAACCAAGAGGTCTGAGCCCACGATCCCCGGTCTTCCATAATCCAGCATTCTTACCTGGCGCGCACCCTCGCAACTTTCAGAACTGGATAAAGGGCGGGCTGGAGACTATAGACCAGCTATATATGGGAGAGATCCCCCTCACATTTGAGCAATGTAAGGAAAAGCTCCAACTCCAGGAGAGGGACAGATTCACCTATATCCAACTACGCCACTGGTTCTCGCACCCCCAAACTTTGCAAGCAGCGACACGCCCTCCCACTGCCCTGGAACTCACACTTGGAGATCTTCCAGCTCGTGGCAGAGTATCCACCCTATATAGGCGCTTCTTAAGCGACTTCCTGGTCACAAGAACCCGCTGCATGACCCAGTGGGTAGCGGATCTAGGTCACCCAATAGAGGAACAAACCTGGGTAGACATATGGACCAGAACACACGCCTCATCCACCTGCATTACCAACAGGGAATGTGCGTACAACATCATGCTACGGTGGTATTACCCGCCCCTTAGACTCCACCATATAAATCCACAACTGGACCATTCCTGTTGGAGAGGATGTGGCCATCCAGGCTCCTTCTTCCATATGTGGTGGGCCTGCCCAAAGATCCAGCAATTTTGGAAGACATGCTTGGGGACCATCACACAAATTACCGGAACAGCGATCCCGCTGGAACCAGAGCCAGTCTTGCTGGGAGCTCCGATCCCCGCGATCTACCCGCGCTCCGGGACCAGATCGAAACTACTGACGCACTGTCTGCTAGCGGGGAAAACGGTGTTGGCCCGCTCTTGGAAATCCCCGGAAGACCCTCACATGGCCCAATGGTGGACTAAACTTTGGGATATTTTGATTACGGAGAAGGTGACGGCAGTGCAGGCGGGAACTCTCCACCGATTCCAGAATATTTGGGCCCCAGTGCTTGAATATGACCAGCGCTTCCCCGCCCTGACCTACAAACCCACCAGGGTTCGATGGATCCTGAAGGACCAAGAGTCCCCTGAGGGAGACACATAGACGCTGAGGCGCAAAATGGGCAATCTAGGAGTAAAGATTCTGCCTCCGAGGACCAAGGGGAAGGGGGGACGGGGGGGAGAGGGGGGGTTGAGATCTACCAGGGGGGGGAAAAAAGGACTGGGGATCAACATGCCTAAATAATTGTTGCTTACAATGTTTTATAAATATCAACTTGCCTTGATTTAAAATAAACAAATAAAAAAAAAAAAAAATCAATGGGAAAATCCCATAAGAAATATTCCAGTGGAATATTTTGCGTGGTATCCACTGCCACCAGCCAGAAACTCGACAAGGGGGGACTGGACAGTGCCTCCTTGGAAAACAGACCCAGGGGCAATCGAATTACCCCTACCAGTACTTCCAGTACTTCCACAATATGATGGTTTGTACTGGTTCTGTTCACAATTTGAGACTAGTAAAGCCAATGGTGACTTTACATGCCCTGGGAGACAGTAGTCAGTCCCAGGGTATGGAGTCTATGTTTGGGGGTCACTATGACACCCCTGTGTTACTGCACTGAGGGTGCTGTGTAACACACATCCCAAAAACACATGAAGCCCTATGGAGTAAAAGACCCCATAGCGCATAAAACACATTCACAGTCAAAGGACATTCTCAAATCATGCCTAAGAGTGGGAGAAAAAGAGTCTCGCTCTTAGCAGGAGAAAAAAATAAACCCCAAAAATCCAGCAAAGCTGCTGGGGGACTCACTAGGTTTGGGAAATTAGCCTTAACAGAGAATTCTCCCTAACAGATGCTTGGCTCGCGGTGTCTGGGTAGCCTCGGTGGGCTGGACTGCACCGTGTTACAGCCTTATGTCACTTACAGTTATGTCCTTGATCTCATGCGCCCCTCACTTCCAGCACAGGCCACCCAGCCAGACTCTCTCTCTCCCCCGGGGCTAGGGCGACAGACTTGTGTATTCCCAATTTGTTCCCGGCTGCGTATTCAGGGGTGTCCTTGTCACCAGCCCGGCTCTGTCACCTGGTTGGAAGAGCCGCGTGTTTAGGCTAGCTCCTATCATGTCGGTATGTCGACTCACGTCTCTGTTGTTGTCGAGCCAGCGTCACCGGAGTGGCAGATTCAATCACCCACAGGCGCAGAAATGGGTTTTGCTCCAGTCCCTAGGGTTGCAGTTACAGGCCGATGCTTTGCCTCCGCCACCCCGGTTAGTGCCTTGGGTCCCCTGTAAATTGAGCGATCTCTCAGCAGGGACAGTGCGGGAGATGCTTCCCTTTGCATCTCCTCTTCTTTATTACAGGGCGCACTCACCGGCCGTATACTTCTCCGTGTTCCGACCAGTCTTTGGTGACTCCGGTCATACTTGGTTGCCTGCAGCGACGCGGGCTCAGCTGGATATTAGGTCGGGCATGTACATGGTAGGGACCGACTCATGTGTGAGTCCGTTTCTTTTTACAATGCGTCACGGCCCGGTGAAGTTCTCATGTGTGTGCCTGGGTTTTCCCTGTTGTGGGTTCCTGGCACTCCGCCTCACAGCCAGGCTCATACACCGCTCTACATGCCGCATATTTGCACACAGTTTGTTGTTGGGTGGGGGGACAGCTACTTATACACACATCAGCAGTGATTTTCCACCATGTCGCAGTGTTATTGGGTACATGTCACGATCCCCTTCACATTCGGCACTGGGTGATGCAACTATGCTGGGTTAACCCGCCAGGCTAACGACTTCTATGCGTAGCACGCCGCCATTTTGAACCTCCCCCTCTGGGCGCACATGTTTCGCATCTTTTTGTAGCCGTGGTCTTTCACTGTGAGCAATGGTGTCTCACTAGTACACGCTGCAGCTGTTTATCTTTCCGTAGGGCTATTTTATAGATCGATCTACCATGGATGACAGGCTTTTCTTTTCAGGATTTCTGCGGCGGCCGCAGGAGCTCTGAGGCTCACGTCACCATTGCTGTTGCTGGCCACGCCCCCCAGCCTGGCTTTTTGCCCACTAACTGCATGCCCGCTGCAACCCTGCCATCCAGCCATCCAGCTGCCCTTGTTATCCGGTGACAAGACCTTTGCCCAGCTGTCTTTTGCAAGGAGAGTCCGCTATCCGGTGACCAGAATCTTTTGTGACCAGAACCCTGACTGTTCCAAAATCCCAAGCGTGGACTGTGAGTATTTCCCCAACCCAGAGAAACACATAGTCACCCCATCTTGACCCTTTTGTCTTTATTTCACTCTCTAAGCAATCCTACCCATACCCTGGTAACTTGTTAAAACTGTTAGAATTCTCTGTGCACCCTGTCCTTGACTTTCTAAGTGCTAGCGCCATCTCTCTATTAATTCTGTCTTGTGTAGATCATAAGCCCTTAGTCATATTTTGAGTGATCAAACTCATTTCCACATAAAGTTGAACGCTGGGGTGACAAGGTTGATGTCACAAATCAACCTTGGATCTTACCTTGTCCCTCTTTAACAATATAGTCTTAATAATCTAGTTTAAGTGAAACCTGTCCTGTTTCTAAGCGGATTTTCTCTCTTCCACTGCTTTATTTTACCAAAAGCAAACCTTCTATCTTGCAAATCTCATCCAGTTCTGTAGCTGGAGACCCCTTTCACCTCTATATTGTCCCTGTGATATACATGTATCCCCCAGCCCAGAAACCGCATTGCAATTCAGTATTTTTCACCCGTTTAAAAAAGGAATTCCATTGGTGAATTCGGCTGCACTGGGTTTTCAATTCTAATGTGCTTTGTGAACTGTATGCTTTTGAGATACCTTACCGTATGGTTGATAGTGTTATACCATCCATGATACTGTGATAAAACATATGCATATCATTATTTAAACACACATATAATTATCAAAATCTGAGTGTTATTTTAGGCCTTTGCAAAGGGTTTATTTTGTGAGGGAAGGTCGGATTTTGATTTACTGCCTCGTATTCCTTACTACCAGCTGCTTCTTTCTACCCACTCGGAATATGATTATTTGTGGGTTGAGGGAATATTGCAGGGGGAAACCTTAACTTGGGTGCTATCTATCCTAATTCAAAAAGTGCTCCTATTCAATTATGCTTTGGATATGTTCATGTAGAAGGTTAACCAAGTGTAGTTCAGTAGTTTTTATAGTAATTATCAACCCATTGGTGATTGCTGCCCAATATTAGAACTTCCCATCCTGTGAGGGAAGCGTCCGTCAGCACTGTCATCTAAGGCCACGGTTGCCAAAAAGGCCCCTCCTCCATCAGATTCCCTTCGCTGGCCCACCACAGAAGATCCTGCGAGACAGAGTGGAATCTGAATGGGATCCGACATCTTGCCTGAGAATTGCGACCACTGCATCTTGAGAGCCCACTGACGGGATCTCATTCTCAGTCTGGGCTCTGGCACCAGAAAAATGCAGGATGCCATGAGGCCGAGCAACCTTAAGAATTTGAATGCCGGAAGACACTAGTCAAGTTGGAATTTGTTGACCATCTGTACAATGTGATGAGCCCTCACCTTGGGAGGCGAGCACTTCCCCAATGACGTGTCCAACACAGCCCCGATGTACTGGAGCTGCTGGGAAGGTGTCATATGGGACTTCTTGAAATTGAGGGAGAAGCTCAGTTTGTGATGGGAGTGGCAGGTGAGGCTGAGATGATCCATAGCTTGTTCGGGAGAACGCGCCCGGATCAGCCGGTCGTCCAGGTAGGGGTAGACGCGAACCCCGCCCTCCTGAGATATGCTACCACCACTACCATTAGCTTGGTGAAGACTCTCGGCCGGAGGTCAATCCAAATGGCAGGACCCGAAACTGAAAGTGTGAGTTGCCAGCCGCAAACGTCAGGTGTTTTCTGTGCTTTGGATGGATGGGCACATGAAAATAAGCATCGTGTAGGTCCGGAGGCACCAACCAACCCAGAGGTCGAAGGTCCTGAAGGACCTGAGAAAGAGTGGCCATCTTGAACTTGTCCTTCCTGAGGAACTTGTTTAAGCAATGTAAATCCAAGATGGGTCTCAATCCTCCGGCTTTCTTGGGAATCAAACAATATGGGGAATTCCAGCCCTTGTTCCTCTCTGACACAGGCACTAGTTCTATAGCGCCTTTCTCCAGCATGGTCAAGATTTCCCGCACAAGGAGCGGATCCCGAAACTTCAAAGAGATTCCCTGGTGGATTGTCGTGAGGCTGCTTTAGGAAGGGAAGGCAGTAGCTGTTGGCTATTGTTTCCAGAACTCGCGCATCTGAAGTAATGGCTCGCCATTCTTATAGATGCTGAGACAGTCTGCCCCCAACCGGCGAACAATGGGACCTGGCCTCATAACTGTTTTGGAGCGGCTGAGGCGGTGTCTTAAGGCAAAGAGGCAGCTGCCTGAGCGGTTTTGGCACCTCTTCCCCATCCACCACGGGTACTTTTACAGTAGCCCCTTTGATTAGTGGCTCCTTTCGTTGTACCAAATGAGCAGTAGTAACGAAAGGAACCCCCCTCTACTGATGTCCCCCAGGATGAAAAGGCGAAGGTTGACGCACAGCAGCACCCAAAGACTTAGCAGCTGCTTTAGAGGTCTGCAACCTCTCAAGGCTCTTGTCAGCCTTGCTGCCAAACAAATGCGAACCATCAAATGGCATGCTGAGAAGACGGGCTTGCACATCTGGAGCAAAACCTGACTTCCGCAACCACGCAAACTTGCGAGTCACAGTGCTCGCAGCCATGGACGGGCTAACACTATCAGCCGTGTCCAACCCAGACTGAAGGGATTCACACATGGCATCCTTGTCATCCTGCACAAGAGCAAGGAACCCATCCCTTTTTTCCCCCTCGGGAATATGCTCAGCCGCTAGAGAGACAATTCCACAGAGTGTGTGAAAACCTTGCCAAGGCACAGGTGGAGTTGGCCAACATCAGTGCCATACTCCCAGCTGAAAATACCTTGCGTGCCCAACCATCAAAGTGCTTGTCATCCGTATCAGGAGGGACGGTAGGGTGCGCCGCCTGCTTCGAGGTGGCCGTGGCCGACTGAACCACCAAACTCTCAGGAGTGGGGTGAGTGGATAGGTAGCCGGGGTCGCTACTGGCTGGGCGGTATTTCTTAGTTAACGACTTGTTGACCGCTGGAAGAGATTCCAGGGTCTGCCAGGTAGCCGCAACTGTCATGATGCCTACTCCCGGGCATCCGGATTGAGTCCATCAGCCCCGGGAGCAGGCATCCAGATCCTTGTTAAAAATGCAGCAGCCCCGGCTGGGGGCTGTTTGGATTCAGTCCTGCGCCATAGGCGCCAGGCTCATAGACATTACTTACCTCATGCAGACCATGCTGCAAATGAATCCAAGCCAACGTGAGGGCTGGATGGGACTATTTTGTTACAGGGACTATTTTTTACTCAGGTGTGGTTCTGGGGAACTTCTTACCTGGAACTACTTTGGAGGCTATTTAAACCACGCCCAAACAGCAGCACACGCGTCGCGTTATTCTGCATCCTGCAGCGTAGAGCTCACTGTGCCTGCAAGTCAGCATCCAGTCTACTGCCACGCCCGCCTCGAATCCGGAGCGCCTAGAAAAAGGGGAAAAAGGAAGAAAATGTTAGATCATGGACATTATTTTAATTCCTTACCCGATTCCGGATCCAGCACGTCTCCGAGACTGGAAAGGACATTATTCCAGCACGTGTCGCATCGCCAGCACCAGCGCCGCGTTATACTCACCAGTCCACAGCATCTTTCGACTCGGCGCTGCCTCCATCATTTTCTTCGTCGAACTCCAGCACCTGGGGGAAAACAAAAGAAACAACAAGGTGAGCCAAGAGAGCCGACAAATACAATCTCTTACCACCATAGGCATTACCCTTTAATACACCTCATCTTCATATGCCGCACCTATAAAGGGAGAGAAAACAACAAGTTAAACTCATGCAACTTTTACCGGACAGTGTTGGGTAATACAGACTCTTACCTGAACGCCATCAGCTGCCTCCAGGCAACATTCTTTTGAACCAGCTGCAATTCAACAAGGGAATGGAACAAGAGTGAACATCGGACATATTGAACTCTTTGAACTTTATAAACCCCGGAGTCAATATTCCTCCGGAACTCCTCCAGTACCTTCAAACCAGTGAAGTAACTGGTATCTACGCACCCCTGCATGACATGCAGGATGGAGAGCTCATCATTTAAAAACATAAGGTGAGGTTACTAAAAGGGGATATCGGAGGTGACAAGTGGGGAGAACGAGAACAGTGGGAGGGGGCCATCACTAAAATCCACAGGTGGCTAAATCCCTTTCTCCACTTGCAGGAGAATACTTCTATGGATCAAGCAGACGAGATTAGGCGGGCCAGTCCATACAGTCATCTCGGCACTACGCATCATGTTGGTGGAGACCGCAGCTGACCGGGTCCGATCGACGCCCCTGTGGGAACCAGGTGAGCATAACAGCAACCCTTTTCTGTAATGCCAAATGAAAAGGCAACACTGGGTCAGTGGACGGACCCTGATCTAAAATATCAGTCAGGTCATCCCAATCAAATGAACCTGAGGGCCAGACCACCCTAGGTACTCCGTAACCCTCAACATCAACCTCCTATAGGAGGATTCAGCATGAGCCCCAGGCTCTGGCCTACAGAACTCAACCTCTGGAGAAGTGACAAGGCCACTGGCATCATGTAGAGACTGACTCAGATCTTCCAACTGACTGTCCTCAGACAAGACCATGTCAGGAGCCTCAGGTGCTACACCAGGATTATCAAAGGGCTCCAACTCCACCTCAGACCTCTCCTCATAAATGTCCTACAGAGAATGAAAAAACTCCTTCCTAGTGACAGGAGTTGTCTTGGAGCACAGAACAGGCCTCTCAGTCTTAGATAGAGCCTTTCTTGGAGGGTCTACAGTCACAGGGGCTTCCAATGGCAAATTTCGGCCATTTTGCCCCTTTGACGTCGATGGAGTCGACGTTCTCGGTGTTGACAAGGGCGCCGACAGCTCCAAGGGCCGGCCCAAAGGCAAAGCCCTGACAGCCTCACTTGACGGACACAGCGTCAACGGTGTCCTCGAGCCCTTTCCAGACTTCTGCGGTTTTGTTGGGAACAAGGACCGCGATCTACATCTGGCAGATCTCTGGCGATCCACCAGAGCCTTGTCCGAACAGGACCTCGACGGTTCCCGATGCTTATCGCCGACGGCCCGGGCCTGAGGGCGCATGAGCATCAGACCCAAACCGCTGCCTGCCAGCTTCCATCAAAGGCACGGACGGAACTGTGCCCTGGGATTGAAAAATCGCCAGCATTTGCTCCCTGAATGCCTCCCATTCCTCTGGAGTAGAGTATGTAGTGGGACAAGCCATTTTCCTCGTGGAGCCATCTTCCGATGGGGAAGGCGAACGGTGACGCTGCTTCCGGGAGTGCCTCGACGAGGAGGACAAGTGGCGGGAACCACTCTGGGACCGAGAGCCCCTAGCCCCTGGATTCCTTCCGACGGGGAGGGTCACCCCTCGAATTGTCAGTGGAAATACCCGTCGATTTTTTGGTTTTACAAGGTTTGGAACCCCGACCTACCTGCAACTTCCCCTTACGCTCCCGCAAGGCCTTGGCAGTCAACGACTGGCACTTCGAGCAGTTGTCGGTATTGTGACTTTCGCCCAGATACCACAAGATGTGGTGCGGGTCCGTAATAGACATTTTGGATTTACAGTACCAGCATGTCTTAAACCCAGACCACAGAGACTGAGAGGTAGAAGATGAAGACATTTTCTTCTAAGAAGATAACACGAGACGCGCAGAGTTCTCTAAGCAAACACGTCTGCAGAAAAAACTGAACTGAGGCTACGGGCGCCGTGAGTCCTATTTATAACATCTGGTGACGTCACCCTCGACAGAGGCCTTTGAGGGAACATCGACCCAACGCCATCGACGCAGGACGCCCTCTGCCGAAAAATTTCCGAAGCAGCACAGCTGTGGACATTACATGTCAAAGATGTGGAATACGTCGGAGGACACAATCTATTCGAAACATTATTTTGTTTAAGAACGTGGAATTATTGGTGTGAATAGCTGTATTATTTTGCAGCATTTTGCAGAGATTACCTCTTTTTGCATTCCTTTTTAGCAGCTTCTGTCACATTGGCAGTTGGGTCCAGCCAATGTAGCTTAGTTTTTCTCTTTTCCTTACCTTACACGCAATGATTAACATTTCACAGTAACAATGATGCTTAAAGGATAGGTAGACTGATCTAGATTTTGTTCTATCCCTTTTTATTGTGGTAATTAAATGGGCCTTTAAAATGCATCCCATTCTGTGGATTTTTGCAAGTTGCTTTTAAAAATGGTAATTTGAAAAGATTAATTCTATGCATCATAGTCAATGAGCCATGTGGTGTAGAAAAGTCAGTACCTGCTCATAGAATTAACACATTTGTTATGGGGCTTCACCTAGGTATAAGACGGTTTTCTCGATTAATGTGTTTTTCCAATATACCTAGCATTAAATATCACAATTACTTTGACTACTGATTTGTGGCAAAGTCCCCTGCCTGATGGTGTTTGTGGATAGTTGGGTATCCAAGTGGCCAGGTACCTCCACAAGTGACGGAATGCTGGATACAGAGATGGCATGGGGAGTTACCCACACCAGCCATGCCATCCCATGCATGGTAAGCAAGGACTAGTCAAAGCGTAACCATAGAAGCTTCTTCCCATTAAGGGAATAGAGCACCACCAGTCCAGTGGAGCTGTCCGCACATGCATGCCCATATACCCTCAGATGGTTGCAGAAAACCCTCCAAAATCAACCAGAGAAAAAGTGGGGCCTAAGCGAACACAGCAAATCTTACAGTCAGCCATTCACAACACAAGACATCAAGACTCTTTTTTTGTTTTACTTTCTTCAGAGCATTAGATGATTCTCTTGCAAAAGTAGAGCATACAAATTAGTAGTGCTCATGCGGGAACAAGTCTCCACAGGTAAAGCAGGTAAGGAAACAACACAGCGTGATGAGAACATTGGTATGCAGTAGCAGGGGGAGGAGCCCAATGAAGAAGGCAATGATAATAAAGTAGAAGGTTCCCAGGGATAACTGTCCATCTGCAGGAGGGTCCTCATCTGTGTAGACATCACATAGCAAGCAACAAGAATACATTCACTAACTGACGATCCCTTCCTCCCGGTCTAAAAGGACATTGAATAGACATTACATGGAAGTAGCATCCAGCTTGACATCTGTCATATCAGTAAGGATAGTGCAAACCTCGCTCCAGTATCCATCCAATTTAGGGCAACTCCACACCATGTGAAAGTATCCAGCACCCTCTCCGCCACACCTGGGACAACAACGCATAGTCGTTTGGAAAAATAGTTTCAGCCTCGCTGACGTATAACGTTATCTTAAAATTGAATCAAGTGAAATCTGGAGTTAAAGGACACCTCCTGAGTTTGTGCACCTATTTCTCCCCCCCACCCCCTCAAGTGTCATCTGTAATTTCAAGATCCAAATCTGCAGCAAATTTAGATCGTAACTTTGCCAGGGGTGTTAGCGCACAATCTTGTATTAGCCTGTACAGTGAAGAAACTGTGCCTCGGGATCCATAGGCTCCCATGATATATCCAAGCAAGGGGCCATTTTCAGGTTACACCGGGAAACCCTCCCATCTGCCCCTAAAGACCCTGCAAACACCAATGTAGTGAAGCCACTGCGAGGATTTATATTGTGTAAGTGCAGGGATGTCGGTAGCAGAGAAAGTTCTCATTCAAAAAAATATTCCCTAGCATACTTAATCCATCTTCAGTCTAGCACCACTCAGTAACCACATCTACCCTGAGGAATGCCGGGTCACAGTACCACAGCGGAAAGATGCCATGGTAGGGGTGTGCAATTCCCAGCAGTTTACACGTTTTGCATCAGACCAGAGAAGTGACACTGGCAGGATCATAGGGGCGAGGATCTGTCAACACTGGCGCCACTACTAGGGTTAATATCCCGCCCACCTGCAGAACACCTCTCAATTCGGACATGCAGTGTGACCGTCTCTCCCAAAAAATCAAAAAATGTGCACATTCTGCTTGCGCTGCCAGGCAGTATACCTGAAAATCGGGCGCAGTGAATCCCTCTTGCACATAAGGCATGGCCAAGGTACTCCATCTGAGGCGCAGTGCGCACGAGTGCCACACAAAGGCACTGACAACAGTTGCCAGCTATGTAAAGAATGTTACACCAGGCCATAGTGGTATTTTTGAAAGAAATAAAGGATCTTGGGGCAAATCATCATTTTGGGCAAGGCAATTTTACCTGAGATGGTCACTGGCAACCGTGCCCAGGTCGTAGGCCTCTGCGAGAGGCTTGCCAAGTAATTGGCATAGTTACAATCATATAGTGTATTATGATGTCTAGCTACCATGACCCCTAAGCACTGTACCACCGTCTCTGTCCATGTGAACCCCAGTAGATCTCGGGGCTCAGTCGTCACCTAAGTGAGAGTAAAAAGCCCTGACTTACTACAGTTCACCTGAAGCCCAGAAATCTCCCCGAAGGTGATAACATCACGCATAATGGGGTGTAAATTGGGTCTGAGTCTCTGACATATACTATAGCATTGTCTGCATATAAAGATATCAGTTTAGACTCCCCAGCTAACCCAGATGCCCCTATGTCTGTGCTTATGTCTAATAAGATCTGCCCAGGTCTCTGACTACAGCAAATAAATGAGGTGACAGAGGGCACTCTTACCGAGTACCTCTAGCTATGTGAATATGGGGCCGACAGCATCCCATTAGTGCTAACAAGGGCAATTGCAGTGGTGTACAGTAGTCGCACATATGAAATAAAACCAAGACCAAAAACGCATTTCTCCAATGCAGAGTACATGAAGCGCCATGAAACCGAATCAAAAGCCTTCTGTATATCAAGCATGGCCACCTGAGTGCACGGGTCTGTTTGAACTAGGATGTTCAATGGTCGGTGCAGGTTAAGCGCAGTTGAACGCCCAGGTATAAATCCCGATAGATCAAGATGTATAATACGGAGGATACATGGTGATAAATGGGAGGCTAAAACTTTGGGCAAGATTTTAACGGCTGAATTTATCAAAGAAGGGGTCAGTACAAACCACAGAGGTTCGCCGATTTATCAGGCACTGTAATTACAACCTCTCTTGTGGTGTTGGGGAGTAAACAGGTCCCAAGAGCCTCCACCTACACATTGTGAAGTTATGACACCAGGGCAGACTTGAAATGTTTATAAAATTCGGCTGTGAGGCCATCAGGGGCCGGGGCCTTCCTAGTAGGTAGGGCATCACAGGCCCATGCAATTTCCTCACGGGAGATGGAAAGATGCCCTCTGTTCGCCTGCCTGACTAACCGAGCAAGCAGATTCCCTGGCACCTCACCCTCCCCATACCACCTCGCAGCCAACGGTGCATTCAAAAGCTTCAGCTCTCTGTATGAATTTTTCAAAAGTAATCTAGCGCTTCCTTAACCAGCAAAAGTGTAACGGACGGGGGGTGGCCGACTGCCGCCTCTCTAGAAGATGGAGATTTTCTTCACTATTTCGAATGTCACGTCGAATAGATTTCAGGACACTGCACTCCGTTGCCAATGCTATACCCCGAATATAAGCTTTAAAAGTCTTGCACAAAATACCAGCTGAGTAGACTGACCCCACGTTGGTCTCAAAGTAAAGCTTGACACGTTCAATGAGGTTCGCCTCAAAGACAACGTCCGTCAGCACTTGTGATTTGAGTCACCAGTTAACTCAGACCCCAGGGAGTTCATTCAGATGAAGGGTGACCAGGACAGGAGAATAATCAGAATATGTTCTAGGCAGTATATTTGCAGAGAGAACCACAACCAGCAATGCGCCCTCCAGACATCCACCAAGTCTAAATTCCTCATTCTTGTTTGTATTTCCTTTGCAGACTTTGATAGCGTCTGAAGGGAAAGACCGGATCTGTCCTGGGTTATATCCAAAATAGTATTGAAATCCCTCCACCCCCACAAAATGGGCACCAAGAGATAACATATCAGGAAGCTCTACATAGAATGCTGGGTTGTCAACATTAGGACTGTATACATTCAATAGTACCACCTTCCTTCCCACCAGTGACACATAGACCAGCACATACCGCCCCAGTGGATCAGAGTGAACCCTCTTATGTGTAAAAGGCAGCAAATTGTGAAGCAGGATCATCGCCCCCTGGATTGTGTAGAATATGTGGTGTAATACCGGTTCTTGCCTCCGTTTCTAGCGAATCCCTCGCAGGCTGCCGTCAGAGCATGGGTCTCTATTGTGACGCTCTGCGTAGAGCATGAGCTTCTGCCGTTTGACCGGGTTCCCAAACCCCTGCACATTCCAGCTCATACATGCGAGATCACCCGCCATCCCTCAGTATCTTAAATATTTTCAAGATATCATAACCAGCCATGTGGAGGGCGCATCGTGAGTAGTTTCCCTTGCATCGCTGCCATCACCAAGTGTCATTTGTGTCCCCACTGTAACATTCCCATCCATCATCCTGATGTTTCCCCCAATCGGGAAGATAGTGCCCCATTATAAACACCCAACAATACCTTGCAACATTGTATGGGGGAGTTGGCGCACAGTGCACGACCCGGGCCCAGCAACAGTGATTGAAGAACATAGTGATAAATGTAAATATTTCTCCTGGATCACTCAACAAAAAGGAGTGTAGTATTTCCACCCCATAATTTACAGAATAAGGTCATATTTATCTAATAGGGGCAAGAGCTAGTTGCCCTCAGTTTGAACGCCTCAGAGGTAGTAGTAGTATAAAAAATATTTGGCCAGAACAAAGATCAGCTAAAAATAATTCATGTAGTGGCAGAGCACCCTCCAAGAATTGCATGGCTTCCTCTGGAATTCTTTGTTGCTGCATTCTATACAGAGATTAGCAGGGTATAACATGGCGTACTTCATGTCAGTTCCCTGAGTCTTTTCTTCACTGCTAAGAATGTTTTCCTCTCCTGTTGTACAGCCATGGAAAAGTATGGGTAGATGCAGCCCAAGAGCAACTCTCCTTTCTCACGGGCGGTCCGAAGAATCGCGTCCCTGTTAATGGCGAGCAATGATCGAGCGAGGCAGAGCTCTGGGTTTAGGCTTGGTTGCTAGAGATCAATGGGAGCACTCAATCACAAATTGGGGCGACAACTTAGATTTGTTCCGGAGCGAAAGGATGGTATGCTCTGCAAAGCCCTCCATAGTGCCATCTAGATTATTCTCGGGGGCAGAAATAATGCTAATGTTATTGAGGTGTGCCCTGGACTCCAATCGCTGTTCTTCTTGGTGGCAGGTTGAACTTGTCTCGTCAGGGCAGCTACCCCTGTCTTCAGCCGAGTGACATCATCTTTCACCATACCTACCCTTTTTTCCGCCTCAGTGAGCCGCAAATCGTCTTTTCCAGCTTTGCTTTGATGGATACGATCGTGCCAGTAATGTCGTCCAGTTTGCCATGGACTGCTGAAAACCCATCTTGCATACAGGCCATCATCCGTTGCAGCTCAGTAGGTTCTCTCGGCTCTGCAGCATCCCCCACAGTTGCAGCATCACACTCAAGGCGACCAATGCCTTAGGGGTAGCCTTGGTAAACCGGTTTATGGAGCTCTGCTTTCTTCCGGCCCCCAGGCTCAAACCAGCCCTGGAACGTGTTCCGTCGGTCATTGCAACGATAAGTCTCAATTTTCCACCCTCAACAAGGCCAGGAGTAGCAAGCTGTGTAGAAAAAAATGCAGGGCCCACCACTAGCGACCAGCAGCAAAGGGTAGGGTTCCAGTAGCAGTACGGGTGGGTGCCACATATCTGCATGCAATGCAACAGCCACAAGAAATTTGTTGTGTCAGGAGGTAAAGCCGGTGGTCCACCACTGCGGCTTCAGGGCAGCCAGAAGTCAGGCAGCTGCAGTACTCAGCAGAGATAATATTTATCTTAACCTGGGGGTTTCATATCCCCTCTGAGATCACCCACTGTGGTACAGAGCAGACCAAGTGCAATAAAAGTTAGCAAGACCACAGTCTCCTAATAATTCTGCCCACACAAGGAGAAAGGCAATAGTAAATCCAATCAAGCAGGAAAGACTGTAATGGAGCGTGTTATAAATTACCCTTACTTTACTGCAGTCAGGCACTTATTATGGTTTCAGCAACTCAGGGGGCCATCTGCATTAAATGCGCTCATTGCATATCGTGGCTAATAACGGATGGAAGCCTGCTGGTCCAGAAAGCACCCACCAACCCTCCTCTCCAGCCAGATGGTTAATTATGTGCACAAATATTATCACACCACACTGTCTCCACGCCGTGAAGAAGCAAGCCTCCTCTATAGAAACATGCAGGCTTACCGGCTCGTCAGCTTGCCGGCAGCCCAGCTCTCCGCAACGCTGGTCTCTCTCAGCATAATGTAGCTGGGAACCTCGGTTCGAAAAGCGGGAGGAACCCGACAAGCACCGGCCGTCCCCGCTGGACAGCAACTGTCTGCAGGGGCTTGCAAGGCACACTCTCAGCATCCAACAATAACACTAGGGTCAGGGGAATCCTCTCACAGGGCTGAGCGCGCCGTGGCCGCCATCTTCGTTGTGGACCTGCGGCTGCCAGCAAGGACCCTGTACAGGGCAGCAATAATTTGATGGAGAGCGCAAGAGCGGCAAGCCGTTCCACAATCCTCCCGGCCGCACAATCTTGAGTTGCCAGCTCTTCTGGTATCGGGCAGGAGCTTAGTTATCACTGCCGCAGGCACCGGGTTGCGGGAGCTAAGAAGCTATGCAGAAATCTTGTTTCATGCGCAACAGCACCCCCACCATCAACACTCTTGTTTTTAAGAAGAGAGAGAACTAGGGAGTCCACCCAAAAGGCAGGTTCAGAGTGTAACAACCAGAGAGCGGATTGTGCAGCAGGAGGGACCACCCAGCCCCAAGTCCCACCTCAGAGCTAGAATCCATCCTCAAGTTCAGATCCAACAGCCAGTCCCTATTCCAGAAACCCAAAGGGGAGTAGAGAGTTGGAACTCTAAGAGGGCTAACCTGGTTCTTGAAGCTCTGGTCCGGGAGACACAACAGACCCACCGAGGCCCAGAGTACTCTGCCTTCCAAGTTCCCTACACCAAAACTGCAAAGCTGAATTCACTTAACCCAGAACGATGCTGGAAGACAGGACCAGGGCTTTTCGGGCAGAAGGAGGACCACCCAGTGAGAGGGATGAGTCAATCCAAAGTCCCACACCAGGGCTGTAAGTCATCCCTAGAGGCACAGCACGGCAGTCAATCACTATTCCATCTAACCCACATGACTCTCAATACACCCCAGGGAGGCTAAAAGGAGACATCAAAGCCCTATAAAAACCCAAGGGCTCAGTCAGTAGTTGGTGGCATCAGGAGGAAGAGCCGATTGGGAGCTGGCTGGAGCAATGAACAGAAGAAAATTGAGTAGTAGCATCAGGTGATGTAGAAGATGTGAGGTGAGTCCTTGGAGCCTGAGAAGAGGAGAAGACAAGAGTCTGAAAGCCATACTCAGAAGACTGAGGTAAAGAGAAGATAGTAGGCTTCAGAGCAAGCCCAGGGGAATGAAGAAATACAGACCCTAAAAGGTGGGTTGTTAGGAGACCCAGCTGACTTGAATAGGCCCCATGTCCAACTGGAAAGATCAATAGTAGGCCCTGCTCTACTGTGGACAGTGATACTGTGTGGGGTCAAGAGATGGTGGAATGAGATACATGTGGTAACATGCACGATTGAAGCCTGGAAAAGGATTGCAGCTAAGCAAGGTGTTGGGGCACTGTACTCTCCTCCCAGTTAAATATGTGGGGGAATTGCAATAATTCGTGAGAAGGCATGCACACAACTCATCAAAAGATTGTGTTTTACCAGGTTTGAACTACTTCCCAGAGGAAGTCTTCTGGCCCTTTAAAGCAAAGGTTGGAACTTCCCCATCAGACAATCTCTTATATTTTATAATCCGGAATGAACTTAAAGACTTGGTTTCATCATTTCCAACACAGCCACCTGCATTCACGCTTTTACATGAAGTTATTAAAGCCCAGGGAGAGGGTTGTGTGGAAGGGTTATGCACAACGCCCCTGATAGAAGTATACCCTTGAAATACAGGTTTGAGAGGAGTCTGGGGTTAGCCATTCCACAGGAAAAAGTCTCATTGAATGCCAGATACAAGTTGATCCACTTTAATGTCATCCATCCAGTATACTATACTTCGAACAAACTGCAAAAATATTACCCATCTGTATTCTATGAATGTCCCTCCTGTAAACAGATACAAGCAGATTTTGTACACTTGGAGTGGCTCTGCCCATCAATACAAGAGTTCTAGTGGGTGGTGCTTGAGGTCATAGGACACATTGTTAAAGAAAGCAGTCTAATGGACCCAAAGGGGGCATTGCTGAGCTTCTTGCGTCACATATAAGGGTTTGCGTGTCGATTGGTTAGACTCCTGTTGGTCCTAGCTAGGAGGAGAGTGGCGGTAGCCCAGTGGAAGGCATCATCTCCTGCAATGAAGGAATGGCAGTCAGATGTCACATAATGCCATGATATGGAGATCGCATTTGCACGCTCTATGCCCCTGAAGATGCAACCCCCAGAGATGCGTGATCCATATTTGAACTATCTAATGTCGACACCCAGATACTTGAACAGAGACGCGCTGCAAAACGGGCTCCCCACTCTGTGAAGGAAACATCCCAAATGAGTTAAGGCGATCTGCAATGTATCCTTCAGATCCATGCTGGGATGCTATGTGTTCATATGCCACTCCTGTTTGTGTTGTTTTGTTTTTCTTGTATTATAAAAGCCAATAAAGACATTTATGATAAAACAAAAAAGAGACTCATCTGGCTGGGAGAAGACATACTCAGGAGGTAGGAGAGAGGATGGGTTTGTCTATCTCTTGAGGTTGGTGTCGGTGGGCATGTTTGTAATCTTTCCGTTCCTCACCTCGATGTACCGAGGGGAAGTGTTTGGCCGCATTCGAGTGGTTTTGTGCGATTTCAATGGCAGTGTTTAGGGTAGGTCGACTTCATTGTAAGACAGCCTTTTGCAAAAAGGGGGGAAGGGAATTGGTGAACAGTTCTAGTGTGATCATTAACTCTTCTAAGGATTTGTTATTGATTCAAAAGGCCAAATTGTTTGATACATTCACCCATTTCCCAGAGGGTTTCTCCTGGATTTAATCTAATGGCCCTCAATTTTTGCCGATAGAAATTACAAGTTTGCCCCACTCTTTTTAAGAGCCCTTCTTTGATGGATTACAAAGGTGGCTCCCCGGGCAAGATTAAGTAGTTGGTAGGTACTCTGTAGTTCACCTTTTAATAGAGAACCCAAATAGCATCTTTTTAGCTTTTCTTCCCATCCTATTTGGTCAGATAATCTTTCGAAAATTCAAAAAGAAGTTCCCTAGATCTTTGCCTTCTAGGTACGGTTGAAGTATCCCCTGGGGCAATAGGTGCCTAGCTTGCAACGCAACCAATTATGTCAGGTTTCTTGGATTCTAGCTTTGGCCTGCATCTGTTGGACTGCCAACTGGGCTATAATCGACATTAGGTTGGCGATTTCTTCCGCTGGGGTAAGGGTTCGTTCTGAGTTTTTTTCTGAATCGGAGAAAAAACAGGTCTCGACTCCTTCGGATAAGGTTTAGAAGTCATCTGATTCTTCTGAGTCCGACTCTGCGGAAGGGAATGGTTTTCCCAGATGGTCCCGCAATGGATAGTAGTTGGGTACCAAAACAAAAGGGCTCAGGAGCGGGGTGGCTTTAGGGCACTAGGCCTAATAAAGGTAAAGGCTGGGAGAACTTTCTGTATTATTCGATCCCACTGTTGTATATTATAATGAGAGTGGGAGGGTATACCTGTGTTTTGAAGAACAGATCTTGTTGACCAGTTGGGATACTTAGTTGAGAAAGTACGGTCTCTTTCAGAGTAAATACACGGTCAGAGTCAAGGAGTTCCACTATTCCACTATTCTATTTTCCCCTTCTGGTGGTACTACAATTATCAGCATGGATCTTCAATATTTATCAGTTGAATCACATTTGTAAGGAAGGCATTGTATCGAATTAAGACAGACGCAAGTGACCCCAGTTCAACAGTGTTTATTGAACTCTAAATCTACAGATGGGAGCAAGCTACGACAATCAAATAATAATAATGCAGTCCTAGTGGTGTCTTGTCAAAAGAAAAGGGCCCATACAAAAAAATCTATTGCCAATCAATGCTGCTACTTTACAAATAGTGTGGGGTAATGTTCATGAAAAAGAAAGAAGTGTTCACAAAATGATAAGTCAGGATTTCCGGCCGTTGGCCTCCCTTCCCCACGTTTTTAGCACGGGGCAAGGCGGTTTACTCAAGCCAAGCACACACACTGGCTTTCTTGACACGAGGATACAGTTCCAATTCCAGCATCAAGGCCTTCTGAGCTCAAGTCTCTTTTCCATCAAAGTCTCTTGATTCAGAGGGCCTGATGTACAAAACAAAAATAGAAAGTTATTTTCTTCTTATAATTATATGATTAGGGGTCCAATAGCGATGGCCGTGTCCTGGCCACCTGGATGACAGATGCCCGGGGACTAGCGGGCCATATCATTCAGATGACTTGGAAGTTCATGCATGTTGTGCTGTGGATGTGTGACACATGCATCGGAGTCTGCGTGCTTGCAGCCCATCCGTCACCTTGGTGCACCAGGTGACAGGTAAGGCTGGTCGGGAAATGTGTGGGATCTGACTCCCAAGGATGGGTTGGTAGTAGATACTGAGGATGTGCTGTGATTTGTGACATGGGAGTGATGTATTATGGTACCTGCGGTGCGTTACATGTGCCAGTCCATCTGTGGCCAGATTGTGCTGGTGTTTTCTTCTGTGTACTTATGTGGTACATGCCAGTCATGTGCACCCACTCTAGCATGCAGATTGTGTCCCTGCATTTGCATGGTGTCTGTGGGCCATGCACTGGTGACAGTGAACATCCCCCTGCCCCAGTACACTTGCAATGTGGTGTGTGTGTTGATCCTTTGACTCACCTAATAGCCAGATCCACTGTCCACTGTAACGCGCCATGTACCCAGGCAGCATGCTATTGCGCAGGAACATGGAGTCATGTGTTCATCCCGGGAAGTGTGTGCAGCAGTGTGTGATTGTCAGGTCTGCATCACAGATAACCTGCACATTCATGGAGTGGTACAGCTTTCTATTTCTATACACCACCTCTGTGGCGTGGCTAGCCACTAGCTCTATGTATGTGCTGTCCAGTGCTCCCAATACCTTGGTGGCGTTCACCTGTGCTTGTGTCGTTGGTAGGGCAATGTGCTTGCCACATGATACAGGAGGGCATCCAGGACCGGCAGGAGCACTTTTGAGAATACTGGCTGCGAGATGCCATGCAGCTCCCCGACTGTGTGCTGGAATGTGCCTGTGCAAAGGGAATGCGGCACAGACACCACCATCAATGAATGGGGAAGGGGGGGGTCTGACAGTACAGATGCCAATGACGCTCTGGATGTCGTTGAGGTCCACTATTGCAAGGATAGTCTCCCTGTTCAGGCGGTAGAGTGTGTGGATTTACTTGTCAGTCAGGGACCAGGGTGGCGCCCTTGTGCAGGGTGTGAGTGCACACCTAAGGGGCACGACTTGCTGTCCATTGTTCCTCAGCATCTCCTGCTCATAGTGCTGCACTCCTGCAAGCAGCACCTCCATGTCCATGACTGCTGCTACGAGTGGCAGCATGGTTGTGTTGGAGGGTGTGTGTGGTTTGGGTGTGGTCCTTTTCTGCAGTCCCTGTGCTCTTTGTGTGAAGCTGGCTCAATTGGGTGCACCTGTGGCCTATTCCTGCACACCGGAGCCTGGTTACACCCTGCTACGCAGGGCTGGTGTTTCCAGCATGGTTTTCCCAGTGGCACCAGCATTTTTGTGCCAGTGTTTCCGGGCTTGTAATGTTGCCTTCTTTCCATGGTACCGCAGACTCCAGCACAGCTTCACTTGGATCCCACAGTTTCCGTTACCTGTGCTGCCGGCAACTGTGGCACAGTGTATGATGTTGCTGGCACCGTTGTTACCGGCATTCCCTCTCATAGTGTGACAGTCCCGAATGTTGTTTCCAGACCGCCACACTTGTAATGAGGGCCTGTGTCTCTCCCAAGTGAGTCACCATTTTACCCCGACAGCCATCTCTCCTACCATGTGATCCTCCCTCATAATGCCACCCCCAGGGTTAGGATCAGGTAGCGGCTTCATTTCCCTGGCCACATGGGAGGAGTTTTTAGGTTAGGGTTCAGTGATGACTCTGCATGATTCATCACAGTAAAGCATTACAAAGATAGCCATGATGGTTGGCACAGCGAAGCATAAAAAAATACAAGGCATTTTGAATAACAGAGTGGTAGAGCCCATAAGGTACTGTGTAGATGTAGACAAGAGTACAGGTGAATACATAGCATACAAGCAAGGATTTCTAGCTGAAAGTCTGAAGAGAGGTATTATACCACAAGCCTTAGCAAAGACAGATTGTTTATACATTTTTCTGGATCTAGAAGATCCAAAGGCCTCAAACAAAAGAATGATTTTTTGGAAGGCAGATGCGAGACAGGCATGGTATCAAGAGAGAGACAGACTCAAAGAGGTTAATTTCAAAACCTTTATTTCCTAAGGTTCCTGGGTTGGTGTAATGCTTAAGTGGCCCTAACTCTAAAGGGATGTTTCCCTTAACTGTTGTTTCTAAAAGCCGTCAATGTCTAGTAGTACAAAATTTAAGTCTGTCTGTGTCTAAACTTAAGCTTGCCCTCAGTCCTTACAAAAATGTGAAATGAAGTCTTTAAAAAGGAAAACCAGTGGTTCAACAAGAAATAGGAAACACAGGTTGGTTTCGGGTGGTCTTCTAGTTTGGTCAATGTCACAAAGATGAGTGCAATCAAAAAGGGCTGTTCGTAAAACCTTCTCCAGAGATCCCTTGCAATATTCTCAAACACTCTCAGTGTCTTTGGTTCCCTGGGGTTCCCTTCCCCAAGCTTCAACTTGTCCAAGTTCCAAACACAACAAAAGAAAAATAACAGTTCTTTTTAAACTTCTCAGGGTTCCCTTCCCAAGCTTTAATCTTGTTATCACTGCAGAACAATAAGTATCTGACTTTGGTAGGCCTCTCAGGGTTTCCTACCCCAAGCTTAGGCCTCTTTCAGTCTCCAACACAAACTCAGTTTTGTCAATATGTACTTTGTTTTCCTTCAATATCATGAAACAATAGGTACTCCACTCTGTTAGGCCTCTCAGGGTTCCCTTCCCCAAGCCTGGGCCCCTTCTGGTTTCCAACACAACTTCAGCTTATCAGGATGTACCTTTCCCTTTTATACTACGTTCTTTCACACACAGGTCATAGGCCTCTCAGGGCTCCCTTCCCCAAGCTTAGGCCCCTTTTGGTTGCAAACACAAGTCAGCTTGTCAGGATGCACTGTTCCTTTTTTTCTAGCATTCTTTCCCACACCCTTCACTTGTGGGGGACAATCAGACTTTCGAAAGCGCCTTGGTCTTTGCTCCTCCTAGGCGTGCCACTCTGATCTGTAAACCCTCTCTTTATTCTTTGGTCCTTCTTTAAAACCTTTCAATTTCAGGTGCTCCTTGCACCCCTTCTTGTTCTCCTGTGTTTCTTCCCCGTGCACACTTGCACTCTCCCTTTGCTGTTCCTTTTTCTTCCACCGTGCACTCTTGCACCTTCCTTTGCTTTCATATGGTGCCTCTTGCACACCTCACATACTTTCTTTTCCTTTAAGTGCACCTTTGCACTTATCTGCTTCTTTCTCGTGCTTCCTGCACACTTGACACACTGTCCTCTCTTCACCGTGCACACTTTACATTCTTTACAAAAAAGTATTTTGTTCCACTTTTTAATGCCTTTCTTTCAATGTACTTTTCTTCTGCGCTGCTAGCGCAACTTCCAAATACTTTTCTTTCACTTTCTGCACTTTGCACACGTTATCTCACTTTCCGCTCTGTGCAGCTTTAAACTGTCTTTCTCCCGCTTTGCTTCAGTCAAACTCCCGCTCCCGAGTTTATCCCTCACTCACCGAGTAGCAGCACGATGACAAGCAGTCCCTGTGGATACAATGGGGTGGAGGTCAGGGTCTCATCACCTGCCCCTCAGACACCCTTTGGACCGGCACACGTCCATAGGGAACAAGCAGTGCACCAAACGCCAACAGCAGGATACAGGTTGCCTCAATCCGGCTCCTTAGCCACACTATAGACTCTCACAAACACCGGGCCAGCGTTTCGGCATGCCATTCTCCTCCAGGCTTCAACTCCTGCTGCTCTCTGCTCCTTGGCTTCGCCAGTTTGGACAGCATTCCGAGCTTGCTCAGTTCCTTGTGAAAAACCACACCTTTTATAGTTGAAAAAAACAGTCAAGTGGAGTCAGGTGTGAATGGTCATTATTAAATGCCTGCCCATGCCGGACTTGTTTAGTGGGACAACTTGATTTCTTTCTATAGAGGGTTTCCCTTTCTTTCCCTATGTTGTTTTTATGCGTAATCTTCACTGATCTCGGTTTCCTCTTCCTCGTCCCATTATGGGTTGAAAATGGGGAGGAGGTGATGGAAGTGTTTTGGAGAATAGATATATTTCCTGCTACTCTATCAGAAAATCGACAATGGGCACAGGGAAATCCTCTAGCTTGGGATTCCCTCAAGGGTATAGTTACCACCTTTCATGTCCCCGATTTTTGATTTAATACATGTGAATCCTGATGGCATTACCTGTGATCTATATTGGTAGAGGATAAATGGATATTAATATCAGACTTCTGACTTTGTTTTAGTTGATTTTTCTTCCTTCCCTACCTTGGGCAATTGACTCCTTCCTCCCCCACCCTTGAGTCATGGATGACAGGTTGGAATTGGGGAAAATGAGACCCGGATTAGGATGACGGGAGTCAATGTATCCCATGAAGGCATCCAGGACTTCCTCCTCCTCGTCTATCGCCCCGTCAAGATACAGCGTCTCGTCTGGGGTATTCTCACGAAGGCAACCCGGATCCTCCTACCCAGGTGATCCTCCCTCTCTCATCCACCCCCAGGGTTGGGATCCAAGAGCTAGGGCTCTCCCAAGGCCACCTGAATAGAGGACTCTCGGGGTCTTAACGGGAGAATACCCCAAGGTTTCTCACACAGCCTATGAAGGCTGCCTGGCGCAAGGTTGATGTTATGCTCCCCCATCCCTGTTCTTTTCTGTGATGTTATCCAGTAGCTCCTTCTCGCTGTGCAGCCATGCTATCACACTCTTCGACATCCCCCCAACATTTACCGTGCCCCACTGTCAATTGCACCTACTCTCCGTGCCTCTTCCCCAATACCTGTTGTACTGTGCATTGCACAATATTAAGCTGCCAGTACAAATCCCAAGACCTTTTCTAAAAGACAGGATCTAATGTGTCGGAAGCGGCTGTATCGTTAGTCTTGTTAGCCACAGGAAACAGTGCGGCTTGACATGCAGTACGTCTTTTCCTTTGGGTCCTTTACTCGGAGTTGTTGGAGTTTCTCAGGCTGTCTAGCTATCGGGCAGTGTGCGCAGTAAGCGGTGTAAACGAGGCACAAGGTTCAAAGAGCCGCAAGCCAGGAGCCGAGAGAGGAGCTTCAGAGGAGTTGCGAGGCGGAGCAGTGAGTGGTTAGTGGAGAGTGGACAGCGGAGGTCGAGCTACACTGGAATGAGTCCTGTGACTGTCAGTGAGAGCTTGCATCAAGTACATATTGTATATACAGCTCAGTATACACGCTCTCCTCACTCGCTCTACTCTGACTGCCCAGACTACCATCCACCGATTTAGAAGACGTGGTAGATGCCGATGGCTATAAAGAGGCTACTGAATCTTGATAAGAAGCTAGTGACTAATAGATAAATCCCAGTCTGCAGCCTGATGGCCTGGTGAGTGGGTCTCGGGCTGTGAGGCCAAGGTCCAGGCTTAGGCCCATCCTACAAGTTATTTTAGTACTGAGCTGGTGAGGGGGCCATTGGCTGCTCAGAGGGCCTGCTGTTAACCTAGAAACTGTGGGGTGCTGTACCCCTGGATCTAGGTTCTTTTGAGCGATTTCAATAACTGATGTTTTCTTGTGATTAACTGGGTGCTTTGGCTTGAGCAGATTTAATTGCCTGGGAATCACGGAGAGCCATAGTGTGTGGCACAGAGCGTTGGAAACAGCTGACACCCAGTGGAATTAGTGCACCGGGACGCAGGGCCTATTGTGGTATGAACGCGTCTGGGCCCTTCACACATTT
The DNA here is from genome assembly GCF_040938575.1 of Ambystoma mexicanum. Taxonomy (NCBI): domain Eukaryota; kingdom Metazoa; phylum Chordata; class Amphibia; order Caudata; family Ambystomatidae; genus Ambystoma; species Ambystoma mexicanum. The sequence goes on along the minus strand of NC_090924.1, from coordinate 756,482,614 downwards.
GTATTAGTGTGGAGTGTCTCCTGTTGAGTGGACCTGTATGCGCTTCAGCTTTCACGCGCACTGAACAAGGGTGAGGAGGATGTACAATTTAATATGCGAGGTGTACAGGGATTATACAAGGGCAGCTGAGCCAGGCGAACCTTTACAGGACCAGAACTCTGGGTCCAGTCTATCGGCTCGACACCCAAGTGATTCATCATCATTCTTGACAGAAGGTGGAGGTTTAAATAAACTTCAAATCCCCATAACACCATTAAGATACACCTCCTGGGAGCCGGAGGCAGTAATTACAGCCCTGAATGACGAGGGAAAAGTTAAGGAGGGTATGTTTAAAAATTGTTTGGAGTACACTCTGTCTGCCTCGTCTATGAAGCGAACAATCGGGGCTTGTTTTCCACCATCTGAGACTGTGCCCCAATGTGATTTGGATCAGGTAATGATGGAAGGTAAGGTGAGCTTCGAGAGGACTCCGGGGTTCCGGGACCCAACATGAGGATGCCCGAGGCGTCTGAAGTTGTAGATCGAATTCAAATGGAGGAAATCTCAGAGGGTCCTATTGCTGGTCTTAATGACAGGCTCTCAGTACAACCATTGTTATTAGACCAGAAGTGTCTTGAAGGGGCAGAGGGCACGAGTGCTGGCCAACTGGAATCTACGAATATTCAGTGGGATTGTTATTCTGCTTCTCAAAAAGATGCGGATACAATTATTTTACACAGCAATCATCCTCTGCAAAAAGAGGCAGCAATGGGTCTGCTTCTGGATGTCGCGCTCTGAAACAACTGTGTATGAGCGCAATATAAATAAAATATCATATCTTTCATATCATATCCCACGCTCAAGGCTCTCCATTTTGTTCTGAATTCCCTGGTCAATGTTTTTGACGGGCTGAAGGAGGAAGTCTGTATAAACTCTAGTTCCTTACTGTAACTGATAAAGAACTCAGAGAACTGTGACTCAGCTGTTGTAGGTCTGCGGAATTCAATCAATGAGGGGCTAGTTGATAACATCAGGGATCTAAAAACTGCTGTAGCAATTCCAAGGGAGGAACTGCAGTCCAGGCAGTCCAGTATAACTTCTATGAATTATCGCATGTTGCGCCTGGAGGACAATATAGCGTCTATAGCAGAAGTGTTACAATATATTTTTCTGAGCCAAAATGCTAGTTTGAGCCTATCTCGGGAGAAGTTGCAAAAGTCTTGTACATGCGAGAGGGCATTACATGATGAATTGGATGATACACACCTTTCAGAATCAGTAATGGAGGAATTAATATGACTAGCGCAACTCCCTTGTAAAGAGGCCAGTGACCAGGTTGTTGGATCAGGTCCAGGTGGTGTCAAATCCGCCGTCCCCACTTCATTAAAGAAAACGAGAGCGGGCCCTTCAAATGTGAGGGGGGGGAATATCCCCCATCAAGGAAACAGGGTACAATGAAAACTGAAAGCAACTCTCCAAAAGATTAAGTGAAGCTTGGTGATGAGTGTGTACTGGAAATAATAGAGGAAAAAAGTCAAATTAAAAAAATCTACACAGACGCCACTGCTAGAGGAGAATAAGATCCCCAACTCAAAAAATCAGAAATCGAAAAAAGGTCAAGAACTTGGGGCGCAGAACTTCATGAGAAGATTAAGAGTGAGGAATTTTAAAGACCAACATACATAAACTTTAAATCCCCAGAATGGAGAGGCACATCAGGTTGCACTCTCTCAGCAGGACCCTCAGGAACCAAGGGATTTTTCAACACAGACTGATTCTAACATGAGTGCTCCACCAGCCGCATCCCAGTCAGAGGGCCAAATTTTCTATTTAAGAAAGAAACCCAGCTCAGCCCCTATTGCGGAGGTATTGGTAGGGTCCTACTCAGGTACAGAGATTCCAGGTGGAATTGTGGCTAGGTTGTCTAAAGAGGGGTCCACGATGCTGTGGGACAGGAGATCCCTCAGTGTGATTCTGGGAAGGCAGTAGACAGGATCTTGGATGTAAAGCCCTTTGATTTGCCTAGAGTATGGCTGTACTAGTTGCCAAGAGGATCAGGGGTATGTGTATTAAACAGAATGAGGGTGTTGGTAATTACTAGATCTATTCCGGAATTCTATCTGTTCTCCACTTTGGATATGGATTATATATGTTTCCCCATTGAATCAAGAACTGATTTTGTGGAGATTGGATTAAAATCTTGTTTGGGTCTGGAGGCACTGCTATCTGCTGGAGAAGAGTTTAGGAAAATGTGTTTCATGTTATCAGCAACGTTACCTAGTGCGGCACAGTCGGGTGAACTACCTTGTTGCATGGAAATTGCAAGGGCTGACTCTCGTGAGGTCTCACAGGCCCAAGAGGTTGCCTTATACAGCATGGTGAGGGACCTTCCAATACTATAGTGGGGTGGCGTTAACAGGTTGTGCAGACTAAGGCAATATCTCTGCTGCTACAAATTATCTCCCAGATCTTTTCACAACTTGGTTTGATGGAGAATTCTCTATAGGTGGAGGGACTGTTATCGTTGGTTTGCTGGAACACTCGGGGTTCCAATAGTTTTATGGCTAAAAGACAGGGGGGCGATATCTTTTGCCCGTATGATACAGTGCTGCTGCAGGAGACATGGCTTTTGTGGCCCTTTGTGAGGGATGGTTTTTCTATTTTTGAGAATCGGGCCTCAAATTCAAATGGTGGACGTCCTGTAGGTGGTCAGGTTATTGCAATAAGAAACGCCACCTTTGTGGACATAATAAAGATCCCAGTTAATGTACTAGGAATCTTAGCAGCTGAGGCTGTTTATCATACTGGGGTCCCTCAGGTTAATTTAAAATCCTTGGTTTTGGTAAATTTGTACTGGAAACCTGCAAGCTCAAATCTTGCTGATTTTCCATTCCATTTAACATCACAGCTGTCTAGTATACCGGTGTTGGAAGGGGCTCTGGGCTGATTATTGCAGGGGATTTAAACACCTTCTGCCTTACCTCAGAGAGGCCCAATGCTGTTAGTGGGAAGTCCATGTCAAATTGTAGGATCTGGGCAGAGTTTTGTCAAGGCTGAAACCTAAATATGGCTAATGGCTCCATACCTGGTGATATCCCTCCTGCACGTACTAGGAGAGCTGGTACGTAAATGTCCATAATAGAGGTCTTCCTCTCGGCTGAGTTATTTGGTCCATGTACTAAATTTAAAGTTATACCGACGGCACTCAGTGATCATGATTGCTAACTCTCACTCTGGGGGTGGATAGCCGTTGTTCGGCCAGGATAGTACATCAAGCGCTGGTGTTGGATTCACAAGGCTCAAGAATATCTAAATTTAAAGGGAGCAGAAAAGCTCTGAAAAGGAAACTTCATTATGCATCTGAAGAAATTGCGGAGGGGGGGGTTAGACAACCGTTTTAACCCAAAACTCTTTGAATTTCTATGGTCTCTGGATCCACCTGTCCAAGCTTCAGTAGTTAGGAGATCACATTCCACTAATTTGATGAGGCCACTAGTATGTGCAAAAAAGCAATGAGGAAGTAGATTTGATCCTTTAAGAAATGACTTCTCCCAATTAAGTCCCTTATAGAAATACGAAAAGCTATCATGAATATCTATAAAGGGTGGTCCCCGGAACATAGATTCTTACGTCTTCAGCGGGACGGGGAGGCTTTGCTTAGATGTCTGGGAATCCATTCCTCATTGAGCGTTATTCCCGAAGACGTTTGGCAGATACATTGTCTACAACTCTATAGGAAAGCGAAAAGCGATCAGTTCATCTGGGATATTAATCTATCACGGGAAACCATTGAAGAACTGATCAGGAAGTCATCTTCCTCCAGGGCCGCAGGGCAGAATGGGTTGACAAACTCTATTATCAGGGCAGAAGCACTGTTGTGGTTGGGGATTTTGTGAGACCTCCTTAATAACATCTTAAAGATAAGAGAATTCCCAGTCTCGTGGGAAACTGCATTACTTATTCCTATTTATAAAAAAAGCGGATTGGTCCTCACCGCTCAACTATCAGCCAATAGCATTGCTTGATGCGGGAAGTCAAATCTTTGCTGGTGTAGTACTCGGGGGAGCTTGAGGCGTGGGCGGATGCTAAATGTATCCTGCATAAACAGCAAATTGGTTTAAGGAGGGATCTCTCTACCTCGCTGAATAGAGTTATTGTGAATGTATCGGAATATCATGCCAGAAGGGAGGTCCAATTCTATATGGGGCAATCTTTGGATCTTTCCACGCCTTAGATACAATAAATCGAGGATAGCTATGGAGTAAATTGCAAGCGTGGGGTATTCCTCTGGCCTGTTGACCATGTTGATTCATATTCACAATAATTCCAAAATGTAGATACACCTGGATGGGGAGGGTCATTTATCAAGTTCAATTCAGACTAGCAGGGGAGTAAGGCAGGGTTGCAGATTGGCTCCTTTTCTTTTTAACCTGTACTTGTCGGATGTGGGTCAGGCATTATCCTCAAGTGCTCTGGCTAGCCCAAAGATTGGACACAGGAATATCATGGCTGGTTTACACGGATGATGTTGTCCTTTTGGACCATACGCCTGTGGGCTTGCAGAGGCAGTTGGATGCTTTTAGCAAGTATGCAGAGGAAATTGAATTAACAATAAATCCCACCAAATCAAATGTAGTTAGATTTCACCAGCGTGGGAAGAGTGCCGAAATTCAACTGGGAAATTAATGGAACATCAGTCCCGGTGGGTACTGAGGTAAAATATATGGGATTTATGCTGACCTGGAGCCCTGCAATGATCCTGTTTGTGGAGAGATTGGACCGTGTGGCGGACCAGATCTTTTCCCAAATGAAGAGACTAAGCATACGATTCTGTAGGTTTTCCATACTTCCTCTCATATGTTTCTACAATAGTAAAGTGATTCAAAAAATTCTGTATGGTCTGGAGATTGATCCACGTTCATGGTCTGTAGACTGGCAGAGGATAGAGGGTCGCATCTGGAATTAAGTATTGAATCTTCCAACATCTCTACCAATCGCTAGTCAGCGATACGAGTTGGGTTTAACATCTTTAGCAGCCCATCTCGATAGCAGACTTATTTTATACTATAGACATCTATTGGTACCGGAGAGGGAGTCTCGGTTTGAGGATTTAGCATCTGCAGTTGGGGGCTCCCTCTATACTGCCCCAATTGCGGGACATCGTAATTAAGATCCTGTGTGATGTACTTAGACCATTGGAGAATGTCAAAGTAAACCCGATGGCTGTTAAGAAAGCAATAATAGATTGCGACTCGGATAGAACGGTAGATAAAATGTACTCCTCAGCTATTGCTCAATCTTACTCGATTAAGAATAAGCCTAGAGGCACTTTACCGGCCTATCCCTCCAGAATTTCTAACTCTAGGTGGATAACAGAATTCCTAAGATTTAGGATGAATGTTATAATGACAGGGGAGATAAGGGGAATCAGGGCAGGATCTAAAGGGGAGAAGCCGTCCCAGGGCTGTAACTTTTGTCATTCTCAGCATTTGCTAACTCTGAGACATACTTTTTTAGAATGTGAGGTGCTGCAGTCTCTGTGCGTAAAACATTTTGCTCGATTCAGGCTGTCCTATAAGTGGCTTACATCTCTCCAATGTTGGGAGAAAATGGCCTCGGGCATGAACTAAGTGTGGTACTGGAGGTACTTCGATTTTTAAATGTTCTGGGTTTTATTAAATTGTAAAGATAGATGTTTTTATTTATTTTGATGTACAACGTCAATGATTTTTTTTCTTCCTATATTCTTTTTACTATTTGTATTGGTTGGCTTTGAAGTTGTATGATGTGTAATTTCTGTTTTAGACTGTAACACAATAAATAAAATAAAAAATATGAATCAGTTTTGCGTGGCAGACTTTAGGTCTAGAGACCAGAATCAATTTTTCTTTATATAAAAGGCCATGAGGACTACTATCCTGTTCATTGAGAAGAATCCTAACAAAGGGTTATGCTCTGAGTCATCAGGGGTTCATTATTTTCTGATGCAGATACTCTGTTGGGTTCCTTCCTTGCACTGCAATGAAAATAAACTGTCTCTGTGACTAATTGCTGACCAAAATTCCACTGCAAAGTTCTTGTTTTATCAGCAGTTAATTGAACCCAAAGTAGAGCTTACATAAAGAAGCCAATGGTCACTTGCTGCACATTCCCATGACTGAAAACCACTGAAGATCTTAAGGGAATGTGTAGCAGGCAGGCAGATTACTCCACGTGGACACCCACAATATAATACAATTGGCCTGGCATTTATAACATCCGAGATATAATCTACATTTACCTCATTGAGCGTTACAAATGTTGGGCTTATTTAGACAAGAATAAAAATATATATATATCTTCAACAACCTGCTAATAAAAAAGATGTTCCCATCCCCTTAGTGTCATATAAAGTAACTGCAAGTGATTTAGCAAGATGTATGTAAAGAACAATGTTGTTCGCCTCTCCAGCTGGTTCAAATCCGCTCTATTAGTTCGCAATTAGCCGGCCCATTGACCTCACACCATTTTTGCTTACTTCTCCATTTGGCCCTTACGTTTTTAGAAAATGTAACACCCAGGTAGTTGCACTGCCTAACTCTTTCTAATGTTATTCCATTAATATAAAAAGAACATATCCATTTGTTTTCAGGCCCAACAATTAAACTGTTTTATTCTTTAGAGTTGATAAAGATATCCGAAAGTGTAATAGTCATAATTTATAAGCTGTTGCAGGGTGAAATAGCTCCTAGTAATGAATACAGATATCATCTGCACAGCTCAATGGGGCAATGACTCCTCACCCAGAGACACCCCATAACTAGAACATCTAAGTTGAGGGAAGCCAAAAAACAACCTTTGTGAACATTGTTATTCATAACAAAAGGTTTAGTAAATTCATCATCAATCCCAAAGCGGACACTAGCCATTCAAACCAAATGCAACACCCTTATGATTGAAGCTAGCTTGGGGAAATATTCAATTCGTTTAAAATCAAACATATTTTTGTCTATTTGATGAGTCCCATGAAGACCAGATAACATGTTCTTGGAATATAAATCGTGTTCTGAGGATACAAATATTTTTCAATGAAAAGATCTACACCACTGTGCCAAGGCCATATGAATCCAGCTTGGTGGATGCCAAGACACTGTTAGAAGTAATTCATTCATACAACCTATAGTAGACCCATCCCCCAAACAATTTAGATGTTGTATCTAATAAGGAGGTTGGGTGATATGATTTTGAACTTTGTCTGCTGCTGTTTCTAAAAAATAGATCTATTAGATCACAGTACCAAGAGTCAGGAATTAAAGCAGTAACCCAAATTGTATTTAAATTATTTTTGGAGGAGAAGTGGGCAGAAGTGGTCTGCCATGTTTGCCGAGAAAACTAACAAAGTCTGCTTATAGTCTGCGTTATATTTTGAAGGTGGTGCTCTACTGACTGAGGAAGTGGAAATACCTTAAAATCCCCACTTCAGCACAGAGAAGTGGGCTGCCATGGTCCGCCGGTGAATGAAGAGACAGCTTTCTTATACCTACTGTGAAACGTTTATCTTGCACTCACAGAGGGTGCAGCCTTTGGCTGTTCGTAGTGAGTGGTGGAGCCATGAAATTGACCTTGTTATCTGGCTTCCTGTATTTACCGGTGCTGGGCATAATTACTCTTTGCCCTGTGAGGTCACTGTGGTACAGTTATGGTAAGTGTTTTACAATTTGCTTTGCCGTTTTGTCTGCTTGACGTTGATTAAGCAACTCGGTAATTGTTATGGAGAATTCTCCTTTATGGCTAATTTCCCTCACCTAGTGAGTCCCCCCAGCAGCTTTGCTGGACTTCTGGAGTTTATTTTCTTTCCCTTGGTAAGAGTGTGAGCTTTTCCCCCACTCTTACCTGTGTTTTGCTATGTGTTTCTACCTGTTTCTTTGTGATTGTGGGCTCTGGAGTACACGACTTCAGTAGCCCCTTCTATGTGTGTGTCACCCAGCACCTTCTGTGCAGTGGCACAGGGTTGTCGTTCAGACTCCCCCCACTCCATTTCTGAGGCGACTACAGTCCCCCAGAAATAGGTAAAGTTACCATTAACTTTACTTAGTCAATCTACCACAGATCCAGTACACTGCATCTTCCATGGAGTACTGGAAAGGGTTAATTCATATCCCTTTTTATCTGTACCTCCTAGAGCATTGTTTCGCTCTTTTAAACATTTAGACTTGGCTGGTGGCAGTGGTATCTACCCTAACTTTTCTAACGCGATTATATTAGATAAACGTGGTACTGTTCTTGGCTATTATATTAGCCTTGAACATAAACCTGCTTGACCAAATTGTCTTTCTTTTGGCTCCGGTTGGATTTATTCGCCATTTCTTTTTGTTAAAGTCCTTCTTGTATTTTACTTTGCGTGGCAAACTAGGTTCGCCTTCTTTGTTCACAGTCTTTTGGCAGGCTTCTGCTCAGAAGCCCTCCACCAGGCGCCTGGGTGTCTAGGTGGGCTGAATGTGAGGGAGGGGTGTAGTCACCACCTGCACAGGGTATCCTAGGAAACCCAAGTCGCACTTTGCCATGATTGGCTCAGGTGGTTGTCCAGGCTGGACAACCCCCCTGCTGGGTGATTGACAGCCAGGCTGTGTGAATAGGGGTTTTGCGCATAAAAGGCAGGTCTCTTGGGCTAGAAGTCAGAGAGTCGCCACTGGAACTACTAAGGAAATACAAGGAACCGAAGAGAAGCGGAGAGAACAACGGCTGCTGCAACTACCCCGTCCCGGTGAAGCCCTGCTGCAGTCCTGAGCTATCTTCCCTTCAACGACTTAGAGAAGATCCAGTCCGGAGTCTTCTTCCCTTGAGCTTGGTGGGGATAACCAGCTCATCTTCCACAGCCAGAGGATCGTCTTCCTTGGTCGAAATCGCTGCACGTTGCTGTAGTGGTCCGGATAGCCATCTGAAGAACCTCTCCTGTTTTTAAGGAGCACATCTTTTATTCCTCGTCGCTGCTACTGGCCTCATCCCTGTGTGGTGCAGACCCCCTTCAGACGTCCTCCTTCACAACGAAGCTCCAGGAACCGTGGGTCTGCGGGAAACCAACAGGAACAACTGCCAGGGCACCAGCTGCACCATTGGTGCAAGGTACTGTTTTCTGCTTGAGGAAACTGGGTGAACCCCTTTTCTCCATCTCCAAGGCTTGCCCTGGTCTTCCCTCCTTCTTATAACTTTTGCTTCCGAACATTGACAATATCGAAGTACTTTTGGCTACGTTGAATCGTGAACTGTCTGACTGCAGGCCCCCGGTGTCACTTGACCCTGGCTCCGGCCCTTTGACTTTTGAACTCCTGTCTCTGAGTGTTTCTCGATTCTCTCTCCCTAACCAAAATATTGCCTGTGATTTTTGCCTCCAACTCCCTCTGGGTATCTCAAGTGCTAAGTGTGTTTTTGCCCCAGTAACATTTCATGTCACGGTTACGCGTTTATTTAGTAGACCGAACTGTCAAAAAGTGATCGCAATCGTATTTGCGGTAACGTGTTTGTTCGTAACACCGGTTCATTCAACCACAGGGTACGTACCTTGTGACTTACTGTACAAAGTGAATTAGTTAGTTGTAGTATATTTAACGTGTGGGTTTTGTTTAGGTTTAATAGAAGTGTTGTGTTTATAAAGAATGGTTTAAAAATAAATGTACTTCTATTTTTCTACCTGAAACCTTGAGTCAGTGTTTGCTTGAGTCACGGTAATTGTAGTCCCTTTGTGTAATCTCTGCTACTGCTCATATACTCTTGAGATAAGCCTGGCTGCTCCGCCACTGCTACCACTCTGACATAGTAGTACAGGCTTGTACCAAAGGTAAAACTTGTATTGCCATCTGTAGTCTTAATTGTATGTAGTGGTCCATAAGGGCACTGCACAGGATTCTGCCTAACAGTAATAATAAAGAAAACTCTAAAGCTGCTAAAACATGAACATACCCGTTATGTAATAGAACAAAGTGTGCCGACAATGGCTCCTGAAGTTCTGCAAGTGACTCTCTGGAGGCAGCTTTAGCCCGGCAACAAAATAAAGACAAACCTGAACGGAGGCATGGAGAGTACCCGAAGATTACTAAACCTTTTTTCTGCTGCTGCTCCCTCAGTAACAGCTGCAAAGCAGATAGAGGACACATTTGTCAACCCTAATTCCTGTCTTAATGTTATGCCTAATGTTACGTCCATCTTGTCTATGATTGAGGACAATAATTTGTTAATGAACCTCTGTATTAGTTTACAGAGGGAATCGTTAGGCACCCTCATTAGGCCGACTAATACCATCCCGTCACAGCATTACGAAAATATTATTGGCGCCAACTTGTCAATATTACCAAATTTGGAAAGAATTGGAGTATTCAACTCTGGACAGAGATCGGTCATCTTCTGCATACTCTAAGAGCTCTCCTCAGGGTAACCCTGACAGTACACCTAGCTTGAGCGCTACAGCTGCTACAGTTGATGCCGTATTGGGTTTATGCTCCGACATTGCAAAGGAACTATTTAATTTGAAGCATATACTGGCCAAAAGTGTAGATATTATCTTGATACATAGTGCTGCTTCCAGCAATCCCAACCTAAGTGCTTCTTCATGGGAAGCCCTTTCAACACCAGTTGCCTCAATGCATAATTCTACCAGATTATCGCATATTTCAGACTGTGACATTCTGGAGGTGGTATCTGATTCTGAACAACTTCAACCCAGCCCTAAGGGTAAGGCAGTTAGTTTAACCGCCTTAGCACCTCAACAAAAAAAAAAGCACAACTTAATTGTCTGATCAGTATGCAGCAACGCTTTATTATATAGAGTCTGCCAACACAAACTTGCTTGGCCTTTAACATCTTTATTTATTGCTTTCAGACAAGTACATGCAAGATAATAATACAAAGCAAATATAAACATCAATACCTACAAATCTTACCATATACATATGTTAAACATCAAACATATCCCCAAAACATTAATTAACTAGAATTCAAAAAGAAAATAAAATACTCATTGGGGCACGAAAACTCATTATAAAAACATCATATCTTCTTCAAAATGTATCCACTTTCCCTAGCATACAGACAAGGAAAAATAATAATAAAACACACAACAAACACTTACACATACACTAAAGACAACAAATACCCAAAAAATATTATTGACCATATTAAGATACCTAACTCACCATGCTATTCAGTCTATGTCCCATTAACATATAAATCAATAAAAGATTTCCATGAGGTCCAATAGGCTTCCCCCTTACCCTGTCTCCTAAACATGACCAACTCAAAGTCAGCCAATATCACCACATCATTAATCCAATCTTCCACTGTTGGCTTCTTCCTGGTCTTCCACACCTTCAAAATCTGTTTTACTGCTATCACTAGGATTTTATCTATCCAAGATACATACAAACGCGCCGTTAAACAGCATCCACTCTTTGCTAATAACAAAACCTGAAAACGGTCCTCTTGGAAACGTAATCGATAAGGCCATATGCAACCTATCCAGTAACACACACCAAAAGGCCAATACTCTGGGGCGATACCGTAACATATGGATCAACGTCACTTTCTCATTCCCACATCCCCAACAAAAATCTTCAGTTATTAACCCTAAAGCACACATACGTACTGGCGTCCAGTACAGTCGCCCCAAAACCTTCTGATGGATAAGCCGTAACTTAAGATCCATCTTACTACCATAACCAACCCGCCGCAAATGTTTCCAGACTTCATCATTAATCAGACAACATAAATCTATCTCCCATTTCTGTTTCAAGTTATTCCATGACTCCAACACTGAATCATTCTCCTGCATAAGTTTCAGATATGTCGATACATTACGTGGTGACAAACAAAATATGGTCCAACTCGCTGGCTCCTTCTCCATCGGTACAGACAACATATTGAATACCCAGGTCAAACGGCTTTCTAATTCCTTAAATCTATTCCTTTCTCTCCCACTTAAATGCTTTGTCTTCTAACAAGGCCTAAAAAGAGAGCCAAGAATTGTAAACCTGGAGCGCAAACCAAACAGCAAAATCTACTGCCTGAGGCAGGCAAGCAAGTTAGGAGTGAAAATTGTAAGCCTCTCCAACACCCTTCTAAGGCGGTACACAATCAGCCTCCAAACATGCCTGGTAAACGTGGGACATCAGCAACGATATCAAATCCTTCTCTTCATAGCCCAAATGGACCACTAGACAATTGGCTGCAGCATAAGGAAGCTCAGCCCCAAGTGCTCATAGAAAATATGTGGTTGGATCAATGTGCTACGAACAATGCATGGGTGTTGTGAGAAACCAAAGAGTGTCTCGTCCGCTAGTCCTCTGGGATCTGTCATCCGGGTGGTCAGGACAGGGCCATTGCTTTTGGATCCAGTTCTTGGGGGTGGACCAGTGTGGCAGGATCACCTGGGTGAGGGGCCTTAGGGGAGTGGAGGTGAGGCAGCCGATGGTGAGACGTGGTATTCCCCCCTATTTTGCTTATCTAACCCATCCTATTTTTTGGGATACTTCGAGGTCCCAACTCCCCCGGTACTGAGATAAGTGGAGGGGATGATCACTGCATGGATGCATGATCATTCTAATCACAATATATATGTTCTTGGTGATTTTAATGCATCCTCTGAAGAGAAAGATGATGACTGTATGGAGAATATCAGTTATCACTATTTTAAATCTTCCTGATGTTGATTCATATTGTGGCAGACCCTGTATTACCAGTCAACGGGGGAATGATCTAGTGGACACTTTTGGCTTAAAATGATTGTCCTTCTGTGATCCCAAAGGCACGAACGCCCAATTCACATGGTCTAATGGTAGTTTTTTCTCCAGACTTGATTATGTATTTGTGGGTCGTAAGTTGTGGCCTATGTCGTTGATGGCCCTTGTCACTTTCACAGCCTTAAGTGACCATACCATGATTGCCTGGTCGCTTAATTTAAGATCTATTAAGATCTATTAGGAATAAATTACCTAATGCACAAGGCAATCGTGTCATCTGGTCCGACATGAAAATGAAAAAGATTTAATATATGGTTTAGCCAATTTGATGGAGCTGCTGAGTTATTGGAATTGCATAATCGGGAGGTGTGGCATATGATGGACTAAACTACATGATCCATGCATCTTGGTCAGGCTTGCTATAGATCAATTAATAGGAATGCAGGCCTTTTTGACATCAATATTGCCAACCATAAAAAGTTTCCGTAGGGCTCTTCGACAGATTCACAGATTGGAGGCTTGCACATGGAAAGCAAAGAAGTGTCTTATTAGTAAGCTCCAAAGATACACAAATTGGCTATCCAACTATAAGCATAATATGAACCATGCCAATTGGAAATTCATTTTTGTATTATTGAAACAAAATGATAAGACGTTCCGGGCTTACAATAGGAAATTCATGTCGGAACTAGCCCCAGTGTAGCTTAATCCAATTCTTGAGGACCAGTGGGTGAACCATATCAAGTGCTTGTAAAAATTATCAGTCTTTGACTAAGGGCACGAAGGTACATGGCCTTCCCCATGTCTGGCGAATGGCTTTGAGAGGGAGGATGTACTATTGGCCATCTGAAGTATTAAGGGCTCGCACACCCCTGGAACAGATGGCCTGGCAAACACACTGATAAAAGAAAAAACAGAATTATGGGCAACTTTTTCAACCCTAGTCTTTACAGACATACTTAAGTCTGGAATAATCTGTGTTAGTTGGTGGGAATCGATCCTAAAACCAGTCTATGAAAAGGAGTGCTGATCGGACCCAGTAAATTACAGGCTCCTTGCTGAGCTGGACTCAAGCGGAAAGATTTTTTAAAACATCCTATTGAGATACGTGCATATGTGGATGGATAGCAACGGGCCGTTAAATAAATGACAAACTCGGTTCACACTTAATAACTGCACCTCACATAACATCTGGGCACTGAACTATTTGACGATTGAGGTTTTGCGCTCCACAAATAAGAATCAATATATCTGCTATACAGACTACATTGCAGCGTTCGATCGTGTTTCCCGCACACTCTTGTGGAATAAACTTGCCCAATGGGATATTGATTCATCCTTACTTTATAAAGTCTATGTACTCCAATACTTCAGCACTAGTGCGATTGCAACAGGAGGGACAAGTTACACACCCTATCAGCATCAATCGGGGCTTGAAGCAGGGGTGCTTATTAGCACCCCTGCTTTTCAACCTGTATGTTGCTGAGATGGATATTGCAATATGGTCCTGCCAATAATTCCCACCACATAATGGAAGAGAAAGAGTCCCTTGGTTGGCATAAGATGACAACACTGTGCTTCTGGACCAGACTCCAATAGGCCTCCAGCGTTTATTGGAGCAGTTCATTGGAGGCTATTCTCGGCTATGCCACCAGGAATGGGATGCAATTAAATCTTAAAAAGACTAAGATAATGAAAATAGGTAAGCAAACTAAATAACATAATAATTTCTGTTGAAAATTGGGTAAGGATCCCCTCGAAGCGGTTAGCTAATACACATATCTTGGCATTCCTATTAAGGTCCGCCCGGCCCCGTCTGTTAGGCAGAATTATATGCAGTACCCTTTGGGAACACTACACACAATCAAGACTACAAGTGACAGTCCAATTTCACCTTTGGTACAAGTCTGTACTACACAGTTATAGTGGTAGCAGTAGCGGAGCACCCAGATTTATCTCAAGAGTAAGTGAGCAGTACAAATAGTTACACAAAGGACAGCAATTACTATGATTCAGGCAAACACTGACTCAAGGACTCAAGTAAAAGAATATATATTTATTTACTCAACAGTTGTATAACATTTCACTATTCTAAGCAAGTCAAAATAACAATCATAAATACACCACACCACTTCCCTTAAATTCCAGACAAGTTAAGCTCACAAAATGAAGTGGGAGCAAAATGGCACTCCAGCAATTTAAAAGGGAGGTAAAGAAAGTTATTAGAAATTAGGCAACACCAACAGGTAAGTACTCTGGGCAATTGAACAAGAGAGACTACATTGAGGAGATCAGCTAGAAAAGGCTTAGGGCCAAAGTCAATGGCTCAAAAGTCTTTTGCTCAAGGTCACACAGTTTAGGGTAGTTCGCGGTAAAGTTTGTGGCACAGTTTCCGGACGAGGTTGGTTGGTAGAAAAGTTAGTTCAAAGAGAAGAGAATGACAAGCCCTCGGATTGGAGAAAGATTTCAAACACTTTCACCGCGGCTGAGTGAAACGCACAACCGGGTTTGCACAGTACCTTAAAACAGAGAGGGGGGCTGTAGCTGAGGTAGACGTTCCTGGTAGTTCCTGCAGGCCTACGGTTCCTGAAGCGACTGTCGGACTGATCAGAAGTAGGAAGACTGGAGGGTCCTGCACTACCCAGGGAAGAATCCAGCAGCAGCGCCAAACAACAAATAAAAGGTGCACTCCTTAAAACCCAAGCAGGGTCCCACCTTCGTGGCTATCCGGCCCACTGTAGCTCTGTACAGTGAATTCGACCAGAGGAGGGGTCCTGGCTTGTAGTTTGGTCGAACTGGTTGGTCCCACCAGCTTAAGGGAACAAGTTTCCTGGAGGATATTCTCTGTCGTCGGATTCTGGCGATTCAGGCCTGCAGCAGGGCTTCACCGGGCGGTTCAGTCGTTGTAGGGGTCATCTTCTTCCATTCCTCGTTGGTTCTTTCGTTCCAGTGGCGACTCTGCTCTTCCAGTCCCAGAGAGCTGCTTTTTATGCAGTTTTCTCCCATTCATACAGCCTGGCTGTCAATCACAGAGCAGGGTGGCTGGCCTGGTAAGGCCAGTCCCCTTAGCCAATCAGACAAGAGTGCGACTTGGGTTACCAAGGGAACCCATGGCAGGAGTCCGAAGAACCCGCCCTCACATCCTGCCTACCTAGACTATCAGGCGTCTTAAGTAGGGCGTCTGTGCAGAAGCCCGCGAAAAGACAGCGAACAAAGGAATCATCCCCGGTTTGGTGCCCAGAGAAAAACACGAGAAAGACTTTAACAAAAAGAAATGGTGACTAAACCCAGCCAGAACCAAAATAAAATGTATTTGGTCAAGCAGGTTTATGTTCGAGGCTAATATAATAGCCGAAAACATTACCACGTTTATATAAGATAATCGCGGTAGAAAAGTTAGGGTAGATACCACTGCCACCATCCAAGTCTTAATGTTAAGGGAGCGAAACAAGGCTCCAAGAGGTACAGACAAAAAGGGATAAGAGTTAACCCTTTCCAATACTCCATGTAAGATGGGGTGTACTGGGTCTGTGGTTTAAAGTGACTATATAAAGTTAATGGCAACTTTACCTGTTTCTGGGGGACAGTAGTCAGCCTCAGAAAAATGGAGTCGTGGGAAGTCTCAAAGACAATCCTGTGTCACTGCACTGAAGGTGCTGTGTAACACACATGAAAAGTGGTGCACATGGAGTAGGTGAGGCTCCAGTGCCCAAGATCACACAGAAAGTAGAAATACACACAGCAAAACAAGTGTAAGAGTGGGAAAAAAGGCTCACACTCTTACCAGGTGGAAAAGATAAATCTTAGAAATCCAGAAAAGGTAAGGGAAATTAACCATTTCTGAGAATTCTCCCTAACACCGTCTTTTTACGAAACTGCTGTTACTGACAAAGTGTCTAGAAAGTGGGCGATTATAAAACATGTCATTGTCTGGAAAGGGGTATATAACGTAGAGGCTTGCTTGGAGATCTATGGGACTAGTTTGGTTCCAGGTATCCTATATGGGTTGAAACTGTTACCATCTAAGGTTGTGAACTAGTTCGATCATATCGAGGGTAGGCTACCAAGATGGATATTGGGCATTCCCAAGGGCGTCCCAGTCAAAGCTCTTAGGTGCGAGCTTGGGATGTCCTCGCTTGTCGCCCAGTGGATGATCTCACGCTGTAAATTCTATGCAAATCTAGTTTGGTCAGTTAATGGTACTGATATTGTGCTGGGTCTGCTAGCAGACGGTGTTAAAAGCAATAATCTGAACCTTCTTTATTTAGATCTGGAGCAAACAGTGACTAAACAGCTCTCCAAAATTGCATTAGAAATACCTCCCAGGGAGGACTTGCCTCAATTTTTCTTATCACTTAAAGAGTACGGGATCAATCAATGAACTCCACAAAATTGAGTCTTGTTTATTTTTTTTATTTTAAATTTTTTTATTGTTTTTTAAAAAAAAGTGCCTAATACCGCAACTGAGTTCAGTTTCTAAGCGCGGATCCGGGATTCTAATCTCTGTTGCTCTGTGTGGTCTTGCTTCCAAGACCAGTGCATTGCTGCTGTGCTATCCTCTGTCTGAGGAAGAAATACACTGAGTATGCTACTCTCAAGGTTTTCGCCCTTAATGACCCTGTACTCATTTGGAAAAACTTTGTTCAATGCCTTTGAGGCGTTTCATAATAAATTTACGCCTAGGAATTTTACCCAATTTTGAACATCTGGGGGCGTGGCAAGGCATTGAACGTGAGGCAAGACTTTGTGGGCTGAAAGCAGAACGTTGCTGACATATCCTACTGGAATGCCCAGTGCTTGGAAAACAGTATCTAAAGGCTTATGATGAATTGGCAACGCAACTTGTTAGTCAACTCTCAGATCAATTTTGGAGTTCAATCATTTCTGCAGAATCTTTGGTGATTACTGCAGCGCCCTAATATGTATGGAAGCTTGCACTTTTACAAATACATTTTTTGCGATGGACATTTGCACGATGAACCACCCTTTAGAAACCCAATACATATATCATTATGGACTTTTGCATTAACAATTGCTGAATGCTCTTGGTTGAATAGTTTTTAAATGTCTGTGACAGGGCCAGCTCTGTGGCCCCCTCCTTACCTTAAGTGATGGCAGCCTCCGGGTCACGGGGAGAGGAGGAGCACTGCGGTGGCAGCAGCAGCGTCTCTGCCACGGGTTGCTGCATTCAGCAGCAACACCAGCAGGGAAATCCGACAAGGCAATCGTGACACCAGCTGACATTGTAGGCTGGAGGCCATGAAGAGGAAGACAGCCACCACTAACCCACCAATGAGTTCAAATTAATAAAGACAGGCCCCATGAAGGCCTTGTACCAATAGCCCACCAGGGATTGGGATTTTTAATGGAATGAAAGGCCCCACGGAGGCCTTACCCACTACACCACCAGGGATTTGGGCAATTATTTTTAAAGCCTCCAGGCTTAAGGAGCAGTCCAGCATCCCGGGACCCCAGCATGGTCCATGTTGGAAAAGGGGCGGGGGTAACTAACCCTTTTAAGCCCTGCCTTGGCCTTAACCTGTCACACCCCCTGGAGCCAGGTAAGTTATTGGTTAAGGTAAGTGGCCAATCCTGAGAGGGGGCCTGTGTTTGTAGGTGTGGGTTAGTTAGGTGAGGACAGGAGGAGATGGAGGACGCCTGAAAGACCAGTGAAGGCGATATTGTTTTGGAGTGCTGAGGATATTGCTAAGGAGTGGGTCTGTAGAGTGTTTGTGTGAGAGAGGAGTGTGAACAGTAGAGGCAGAGTGGCAGTAGGAGTAGTAGGAGGGTTGAATGTAGTAGTGATTAGGAGCAGAGGTAGTAGGTGGTGGGAGTAGTGAGCAAGGGATATTAGTGGCAGAGTGGGAGTTAGTAGGAGAAGGCTAAGCAGGGCCTCAGATCCCTGGGTGAGCAGGCCACCATATCCCTGTGAGTCCCTGAGGGTTAAACAGGGGTTAGTACAGAAGGTGAGCAGGGCACCACATCCTTGAGGGGTTTGTAAAAGTGAGTGGTGTGCAGAGCACCATATCCCGCAGTGATCTGGAAGGTAATAGAGAGAGGTAGTGGTAGAAGCGGAGCAGGAACAGTAGTTGTGGTAGTAGCAGGAAGAGTGACAGTGAGTGAGATAATAGGAGTAGCTATGAGTTGAACTGGAGTTAGGATTAGAAGAATAGTAGGAGGTGAAGAAGTAGAGAGGAAGGAGGGAGAAGAAGAAACGGAGGTAACGTAGTAGTGGGAGAAATCAGTTATTATAAAAACAGGAGTGAGAAAGGAAGCAAGATCGAAGGGTGGAGGTGGAAAGGAGGAGTGAGAGATTGGAAGTGACAGTTACGTGGTGGGAGAACAATTGGAAGGGATTTGTACAGCAAAGGGTCATGAGTGAGGTTGTGGAAAGAGTGTATGTGATGCTGGGTCAAAGAAGGCACCATTGCCTATTTCCCAGCAACTAACCATTGATAGGAGAGGAAGAGTTATAAGTTTGCTAGGGAGTCAGATAGCCAACGACTTAGGGAGAACATCTCAAGTCGTAGTGAGAAGAGACTGTTAAGGGTTAACGATCAGTAGACCACTAACACCCCAGTAGGGACATCTGAGGTGGGGTCCCAAGCCCGGAGAAGTCGAGAGAGGAAAGGGACAGCCCTAGCACCAATATTCCCCAGTCCCTTAAAACCCCAAGAGATTGAAGAGAAGAATAAGCCATTCTGACAATTGAGATTTTAAATAAACACTGTTGAATTTTATTCAAAGAGTCAGCGTCGTTATTTGTGGCAGGCCGCCCTGTCCCAATGTATTTTATATGTTTTTACATTGTATTTATCAGTATTATAATGTGTACATCTGAGATCTCTTTGCTTTCCAAAAAAAAGATTTATATTGCTCTCTCTTTGAAATAGTAATGGATACTAAGGGCTTTAAGAGCCATCAAAGGCTCATTTTGTCTATGTTTGCATTTCTTACTTTACCACAGAGTCCTGTAAGAAGTCTTGGCCCTCGTTTGATAGAGTGGATAGCCCTCTACTTGAAGGGGAGTTCACCCCTTCAAGTAGATGGACAAAATTAGAAAGATCCTCAGTAGACAATCCTCCCTCCATCCACCAAACTCAATTTCTAGTTTCATCTTCAGAAGATTAGAAAAAGATTCTTAAGCGATCGAACATTACCATTTAATGTTTTTGCAATTGTTGATCATCTCATCATCAAGATTGGTACCATGGAAACAAGGGAGGCAATTCAAGGTCTTACACTCGAGCTTCACAGTTATGGACAGGGGGAGGAATTCACTTTCTACCCTATCCAAGATGGCAGAATCTACAATTATGATGGGCCAGCTGTACCTCCGATCATAGAGTAGTCAATTGTAGACCCAAAGTGTAAATTTATAAATATCAGCTTACCTGACCGGTTATGGTCAGTGCAGCTAGGAACTAAAAGAGACGGATGCAATTTTAAGCCATTGCTACTGCAGCAAAGGCTAGTAATTAGTGCTTCTGGAAGGCCTCAGCATGCGTCCTGATCGATATGATTTAGTCCTTCGGTGGTACTGGTACCTAGCTTGACATTAAAATATCCACCAATAAGAAGAATTGCAACAGTTATCATTATAGAATTTCTCTGTTAGCAATGCAATAATAGTAGGCCCAAAGGAAACATTTGGCATAATACAATACTTCCTTGAGGGTGAATTACATTACAAAAGTTGACTAACTAAACAGGTTTTACCCTTGAATTAATTAACTGAATCACATGGATAAATGGTAAATCAATGTAAATAACCTAAGTGAGAAGTCCTTATTTATGTTTATCCATATACAGAAACCACTCAAATTACACCGTAACTTTTTGTTCTGCTGCTCTCGCAATTCTAATGTAACCATTGAGCATGCGAGTAGCAAGATACCAGGTCTACTGTGTCAATATGATGCCTTGGTCTAGGACAAATTATAAACAATCTTCTTGCGCAAAGTTATTGCCAATACCTGCTAGGTTCCAAGATAAGACGTACAAGATATATGGCCCATTAATACCATTAGCAGTAATTTTTAAATGTGTGCAACTAATGAGACATCCTTAACTGTTGTCAAAACCTTGAACCTATTATCTCCTGGAATTAAACTAATCTCATTGATTTTGGCCTTTAGCATTGTAATCTAATGTACAGCCTCGTCCAGTGTGCCACCAGCTCGCCCTACAGAAGGGCACAACCTTGCATTGTGGCCTACTAGCCAACATGTGCTTCTTATGGATCCAAATTATTCAAGATCATAGCAGTTATTGGCTCCAGGAGAATAGAAAAAGGCCAAACACTGCAGTTACAGAGCTGCAAGAATGTCTGCAGCTTTTTAACCTCCATCATTATTTATTTTACAAGATCAGCAGACTGAAAATACTAGTACTTCACTGCCACATTTTATGACTTGAGGACAGACCCAGGTTACTCTAGGAGACCATTTTATACATTTGGGATTTAGATTGCAATGTTTTACTGTGGAAGACAGCCAGTGAGCCAATTTACCATGTTATTATTTTTGTATTTTGTGTTTAGTGCACAGCACTTTACAAAACAGAAGTCCAATGTTGTAAACTTGAGAACAACTTGTACAAAAAGTTTTTAAAAAAATCAACATATAAAACAAGATTACCAATATTAGAATTTAAAATTCAATAACATGTTAAACTTTATAAAAATAATCAAGCTATCAAACAGGCAATGAAATCTGTTTATTTAAGCAAATCCCTCAAATAACATCCATAATCAACATTGTGTATAGTTAACAATACTCTCCTAAACCTCTTATCAGCAAGTGCTTTATACATTTGCGAACTGCTAGTTAGATTATCGCCTGTACATTAGTTTTGTTTACATCAAATACAAAACGTTTTTCCTCAATAATCTTAAAGAGACGTACCAGAGACAAAATTCCAGAGTTAGCTTGTCCCCACATACAGACCACCCAAAATAGCTCAAGAAAAAGTGCTGTGTTACGGCTGATGTATTTGCCCAGTATCACCACCCTTTGTCGTTGAAAATGACGACATTAAATAACCAAATGCTTTAAGGTTTCCAACTTTTGCATATTACCACAGAATCGACATAACCCATCATTAGTGGTGTTATTTTTCCAATGTTTGGTTCGTACATTGGTGTGAAATAGATTTAATATAAATTTCATGTAGATTCTCCTAGATTGACAATATGGAAAGGCAATGAGATACGGCAATCTAGGCATTTGTTTATGCCTACATTTTGCATATTCTGAATACAAGGGATAACAAGCAATATGATCATGGGTAGTAGCCTAGTCAAGCTGTATTAGTTTTTTCTTCACGATCAGAGGGTGTATAAGAAGATCCTCAGATTCCAGAGCAACAGAGGCAAGCATGGATCGCATTTCGTGATTGAATGACTTAATTGAGGGGGGAAGATTCCTTTGCTATCATTACTGATAGATCTTCATAAAGTGAGTTTGACGAGGGATATAACATTTTTCCAAAATGACTAAGCCTTCTGCATTGTATCCTTGAAGACAATGAAAACAAGCCCAGCTCATAGATGAAAAAAACATTGGGTATACTTTTCCGAAGACCCAAAACTGTCTTCCATATTAAACCTTGAACTTTATTAAGGTGGTCACCAATTTATAATAAGCAAAGGTCTAATCCATATAGAATAATTGCTTCTACTTTTAACAAGTAGAAGTCAAGGAGTGGCACGAACGAAAATGTACAATGTGTATAAAGAACAATTCTCATTTGAGCCACAAAAGGAGCAGTTTTGATAAGTACGGACTTATACCATTTCTTAAGGGAGTTGGTATTTGTTAAGTTATAACCCAAATACTCTGTTCCCATCATTCGCTGAATGGGATTGTTTTCCAAGCTCCAATGAAACTTTATCTTATTTTTATTGGTGTAAACCATAATATTAGATTTTTCAGAATTTGTAACCAAATTATGCTAGAGACTATGAAGAAAAATACTGACTTTTTTTTTTTTTTTATAGAGGTGCATGATCACGTCATCGGCAAAGGCGATCCAGTTAAGTCGCAGGTCTCCTAACTTTACCGGAAAAGTATCAGTATTGCCCCATATTGCATCGATGTCGACCATATAAAGATTGAATAAAGTGGTGGCAAGATTGAAGCCTGGCTTTACTCCAATTTCTGTAGGTATGTTGTCTGTTAATAGCCCAGTCTGGTCTATATGAATTCTGTAATTTGTTTGCTCATGCCGTAGGGCAATAGTAGCAATAATATACGATGGTATGTTATATTTTTGCATTTTTTTCCCACAGTAAACTTCTAATAACGCTATCAAAAACCGATGATATATCTAACAGTGCCATATAAATTGGCCCATTAATAGATTGATGCGAAGAAGCCATGATGTGGGATAATATGGTAGCATTTAGTTGGGTTCCCATCAATCTTCTAAATCCAGTTTGAAAGCGTGAGAAGACAGGATTGTTTGTAATAAAATAATTTAGATCTTTAAGTATAAGTGAGGCAAATATCTTAGCTGCAACGTCTATCAACGCAATTGGTCGAAAATTCGAAGGCATATCAATTGAGCCTTTCTTATGCAATGTAATAATAATTGATGTGAGCCATGAAGATGGAATCACCCTGGTTTGAAAAGTGGTGTCATAACGACGCTTTAGGATGGGTGCCCAAAGGAAAGGATCATCTTTCAGGATGCAAGGTGGAAGACCATCTGGACCTGCTGCTTTGGAGTATTTTAGGTTTCTTATTGACCATACAACATCAACAACTTCCCATGGGCATGAAAAAGGCATATAATTAATGAGAGGGTGTATATCATATTTAGGAAAACCCGGGGCAAGACTATATCTGTTCTTATAATATTCCGTCCAGCTATTCGCAGAAATTAGACGCTTGGAAGACTAAAGTTTGTCGACCAAGTGGGTTCCTTAGTATACCCCAAATTTCCCTAGTATTTTTTTTGCATAAGAAATTAATCAGAATAGGATTCTTTTTCAGGTGATAATCAAATTTAATCTTTTTCACCTCGCTTTTAAATTTCATTAAACATTTTTTTTTTAAGTGAATGAAAGTGGGCTAGGAAACCCCAAGATTTTTAGATGTCTGATTGCACAATTTTTACGTCTTTTGAGAATGTTAATTGCTGGAATGAAGGTGCTTACAACTGGAGCGGCTTTCCTAGCTTGTTCTTGGGATGCTAAAATACTCAGATGATTATATATCATCCTCGCATTCCATGTGTCCACAACAGGGAGCATAACTTCCGGAACACACAGCTCCTTTACATTCCAAAGATCGCAATTTAAGAGATAATTCAACCGTCTACATAAGGAAAAGTTCCAGCGGATTGAGAGTGTATGCCTATCCAAGACCTTCCTCTTTTCTTCTGCCTTCGCTCTCCCCTCTCCCCTGCTGATCTGTTCTTTCTTGGCACCGTGCACCTGGCTATCCTCTGTCTTTTGGGTCCAGGTACCTGCTCATCCTGTCACCCTGCCTGCCACCCCTTGCACTGGGGTCTGTATCTGTACCCATACAGCCCCCCCTTTTTCTTCCTGCACTTATTGGGCCTACCCTGTCTGCTGCCTTAAACCTAGCACTTGCAAATTGCTGGCTGCATTACCACTGTTTGTTGCCTTTATTATTTATTTTTTGTTATTTATCTGTTTCTCCTCTGCTTCGCACTTTCCACCTCTCCCCCTTCCATGCACTTTTCCCTTCCCCCCTCTCCCATGCACTTGCGCGTTCTCAATGTCACTGGGCCTAGTAAGATTGCTGTTTTGTTCTCCCCTGTTCCCCTCCCTTGCCTTTTCGCGCTCTGAAACACTTGTGTATGAGCGCGATAGAAATAAAATATCAATCAATCAATCATTAAGGGAAGTGCTGGTATGTTATTAGCTACGAGGCATGAAGTTGGAATTAGTATGGTACATTTTACGATTTGGTGATCACTTAGGTTGGAGTTGTGAAGAGTCAGAGGGCTAGATTTGCTTGCCAGAGCGTGCAATATAGTCTTATGCACAAACTGCTATTACCACGCTGCCATGTGGCAAGAGGAGAATGGAACTGGATAATAATCTGGATATCCCAACCATTAAAGAAATCACTCCATAAAAGCCCTCTTTCTTAAGAAAGAGCTGTATACGCGCTTTGCTGCTTATCAAGAGAGGTATTCGAATATTTCAATAGGGTCGAGTTGAAGTCGCCTCCGATTATGATTTCATAATTTGGATTTGAAATAAAGTCATCCATAAGTACTGAGTTTAGATTTTGTATTATGTTTTCGAGCAAAGAGATTTTGAGAATTGGAAAATCTTCAAGTAAGAGTTCTATAACCATGAACTCTGAAGATGAATAAAAAAAGTGTGAGGTACATTTTAGATTGTTATTAAAATTGCCAGACCTCCAAATGGTCGACCATTTATACCTCTTTTTGCTCGGTGGGAATATGATGTCTAACCATCTATCTGAATGTCATCTAATGACATAGTTTCTTGTAAAAGCACAATAGAAGGAGACTCCAATGGCCCTACAGATGTATGTCAAGCATACATGTTTTTAGAGCCACAACAGTTCCACGAACAGATGGACAACAAAGTAGTTTATGTTTTGTCCACCTGCGTTTTTGCATTAGATAAAGACTGCAATAGCGGCTCGAGCCAGGCAAGACCCTTTATGATATGTGGGAAGGATTCGAGCTGATCCTTCATTGTAAGGTTAAATCCTTGGAGTTGATGGTTGGAAATATTGGATGCAACTGGGGAGACCTCTGGAAGAGGCTAAAACTCAATAAATGTTTCGGTCTTGTCCATTGATCGAAATGCATATATCTCAACTCAAAGTAGTTCAAAGTCAGACTGATGATCCCACAATAGTTTTGCTATTTTCTGAGAATAAAATGTACAGATCATGCGATTATCGTGACAAATTGATCTATTCCACGTCATCAGAAATCAGATTACGCAAAGCCGGAATTTGATGAAATAGTTTCATAAGGGCAGAGCGATTTAAACTAAGAATTCAATTTTTAGATGTATTTGTACTCCAACCCAACAGTAGTTGCATCTCCGAAGAGACCTCATCAAATTTTGTTACAGCAACTTGAATACTCTTGTCTGCATCACTGACATTTCCCCCGTTGTCTTCTGTCTGGTTTGAAGAGTTAGCTATGTTAAGTAGTGAGGTTTTATCTAGCTTAATAGTAGGAGGTGGGTCATGAGTACCTTTGGAATCGAAGGATTCTGTAATGTTAACCGGTATAGCCGCTAAACCATTATCTACAATGTTGATAATTGGAATTTGAGTGGGAAGGACCCTAGAATCCAAAAGTGGCGCCGTCAAGGTAACAGGAGGGTTGCTTGTGGTGGTCGGCTGTACGTTTACCCAAGTCCTTTTATTTTCAGCTATTTGTAAAAAATTAGACGATTGAGTTTGTGTAAGTGTGGGAGCTTCTTTAGATAACTGCATAAGGGTCGGTGACACTGGCATAGGGACCGTTACTGTTACCCTTTCCCCATCTTTCTTTAATTGCACATACATTTTGCTTTCAGAGTCCAATTGATTCAGATCAAGAATACCTTCTTCATGAGAGATTACATATTTTCTTAATTGTCGAATTATGCCCTTTCATTTTTTTAGCCGGCAGGTTTTTAGACTTAGTAAAAGAAGCAGCTGAATTCGGCATAATTAAGGTGGCAGTTTTAGCCATAAAATATCTTTTTTGGGCTTTCTTGAAAAGTTTTTTTGCTTTGTGAGACATAAATTGTTTATTATGATGGAACTCAGTCTGCATTTTCACTTCATCAGAAGACCCCGCAAGTTCACCAGCCATATCAGCATCATGATCTAAAATATCAGTTAACAACGATGGACTATCTGGCGAATCTTGAGGGACTTCGTTCTGTGGGTTGACTACATTTGTTAAGAGGGCAGCGTATGGTTAGTCCAAGGGTACCAAATTAGCCTTAAGCAAGATATTTTCAATGACCAGAATTCTCTCATGATGTAATTTGGCCACCTCCATCAGATCAGGCCGAGAAATATTGGTGTCACCTAGTGACTGGGAATGTTGCTGCTGGGTAACCTGGTCGAAAGTTTTGCTCGATGTGGCAGAGGGATCTATCCAATCATAAGTTTGGGTGTGCTGTGACACTGGGGTTTTGGATACATTCATGTCCCCATTTGGATAATTTTCAGGTTTCTGAGAAGCATGCATTGCCCAAAAGGAATGGCAATTTTCTCATGCCAACATAAATCCTTCTATTTTGCTTAGTTTAGCAAGAATATTAGATGTAGATAGGTTAAGTGCATTAATTGCAAGATGGGTGTATTTGTGTCCCTTATCCAAGAGATTTAATATTCATGTGAGTACAGGAACATTTTGCAATTCTTGTTCGTTTAAATATACAAGTGATTCCTCCAATGGATAGAAGGGAAGAGATGATTGCGGCTGTCGTAACTCCAATATAGGCAATGCAGAATGATTTGAGCCATTCGGAAATACTGGGGAATGAGTGTGTAAAGGCTCGTGGATAGAAGCTGTTATGTCTAGTGATGGTGAGCTAGGCTTCACCTGAGCAGAATCCTTGATGTTAGATGACGCCTCATCACTGTTGTGAAAAGATCCATCATGAAGTATTTTATGAAAATGGACCTGCTCACGGATGCCAAATGTGCCAGAAATTGGCATAGAGGGGCCCAAGTGATAGGCGTACCCGCTTATGCAGTTCTGCCATTACGGCAGGAGCAACCAGAGACGTGTCAACCATTGGCATGAGAGTCTCTTCAATGGAGGCCCCAAGCATTGAACTATCATTGATTGGAATATTAGATAAAGATTTCATATACGGCATGGCAGTTACGCTTACTTGTGTTGGAATTTGCATGTTTTTGTCGATAGCATTCATAACTTTATCTGAGGACAATGATACAGAGTCCACCGCTTCCATCAAGTCAGCGGCTGTATTAGAGATAGTTAATAAGTCAACGTCATGGACAGAGGGCATGTTTTTGTGCTTTTCCCCAGTTGTGGGGAAATTTCCACTTGGATTTGCCATGGTGGATTTAAAAGCTAACCAGGGTGGTGGAAGTTTCGAAAGAGGATCGAGAAGGCGTTTACCGCTCCTCAAACTCCTGTCCATTACAGTTAGAGAGACCACCAGGCTCGTAAATGCACGAAAAAATAGCACTCAAACAGTCAAATAACTGCAAACGTAGCAAAACGTGGCGAGGAATGCTCTCCCCAATTTAACAAGCAATTGAAACAAACCACACCAGTATCATAACACTCAAAATGGCTCACAGAATTTTAGTAATATATAAACCCCACTGCGCTTCAGTGTTTCCACACGACAGTGCCTTCAGATTATGGACGACGAGCTGCTTCAGCAGTTAGAACACCGAAGCAGGTCCGTTGCAAGTCCACAAGTCTGCTACAGCCCAACAGCAGACACACTTCCGGGGCACTTGCGGTTGAGCCAATTTACAAATTAACAAAAGTGATGATTGATTGCTGACATAGGATCTGCCTGTCAACAGAAACTTCCCTGGAATCCGTACTATAGTAGACTTTAGTGCTGCTGGAAACATTTCTCAATTTGTGTGGCACTAGACATAATACTTTCCACAGTGAAGAACATTTCCGCTACATTAAGAACAGTTAATTCCATGGCATATAAGAGTTTCACTGTGTGCAAGTCATATGACTAAAAACAACAACATGCACAAGTGATATATTTAACCATCATCCTCACTCACTCAAGCTTTATTAAACTCCATCCTGGGAGTCCTGATGGAAGACAAACTAACACTCAAGCCACAGGTAAACACCATAATCAAGAAATTGTTCTTCCTCCTGCACGCGGTATAAAGGATTCTACAATTCCTTTCTTTCACCCACAAAACACTCACCATCAGCGCATACATGTCCAGAGTAGACTACACCAATAGCCTATATCTAGGAATGCCAGAACGACTATTAAAGAAACCTGAGTGCATCCAAAACGCTGCAGCCAGACTCCTGCTCAAACTACCACAAAGAGAACACATTACCCCAGTGCTGAAAATGCTACATTGGTTACCAATAAAACAGTGTATAAAGTTCAAAACAATGTACATAACGCACAGAACAAGCCACTGCCAAGAAGCAGACTTCCTAAATGAGAAAACAACCATGTACCGTCCAACAAGACCACTCAGATCAAGCAGCGACATTCGCTAAGACCCAAAACCATACAATAAAAGAAAATTTGGAGGATCTTCTTTCTCTCATCTGGCAGCAAGAATGACCCACCAAAAAACATATGTGAAATAAATTAACATCTGGAATTCAGGAAACTACTCAATACTTGGCTCTTTGCTCCAGACCCAGAAGAAAACTACTAGGCAGCATGCATCCGATGGAAAACAAGAACCTAAGGAGTAACCCATGACCCCAACTTAATTTTCCCTAACCGGAGGGTGGGGGGAGGATACCCCAACAACGCATGTCCACATAGGACACTTGGGTAGGTAAGGAACCCCCAAAAAATGGGCAGGGAGTGACCAGAACCCTCTATCCCCAACCATCGCCAACCCGGGCAGCAACACGCCAGTATCAGCCAGGTAGACATACCACTTGAGTAACAGAGGGAACTACCACCCCTCAACATGTCCGCCAACTAAGCGGACAAACCGCATTAGCAAACACACAGGATAATCATAGATGTTAAGCACAGAAACGCAAAGACAAAGGAGGTAAGGAAAATCTGCTAAACCAACTGTAAAACCTTAACCTTCTGTATACAGTTCACATACAGAAACCCACACAATCACATCTCTGCACAGCAATACACACGTACTTCACCACACTGCAACAACACATAACCCCTCCCAACAGCACGAGAAGTCACAAAACCGCAAACCGCACTTAAACTCAGCGAACGGTGCAAACCGAACTGAAGCTACCAACAGGAAATCACAACTCTCCCTTTCATATTGCCACTGCACCCTTCTAACGCCCCAGACCCCCACTTTTTCTCACACCCTCCTTTTCAGATCCGCCAGAGGCCTGGGACCACTCCGGCGGTGGCGGTGCACGATACAAATACCTTTAACATTAACACTGTTATAAAATTATATATATGTACAAAATACACTTGTAAACACCATACAGCATAAATAATTGAATACAAGACTTTACAAAGAAGCAACACCTCAATCGCTCCATATAAATGTAAAAATCCAGGGTTATATGTAATTTGAATGTTGCGAAAACAGCGAAATTCATTTATAAAGAAATTGTTTACATCTGTGAAACTAATGCCGAAAGTCTTTTTTCGCGGCTCATAAAGTGTACTTCTATTTGGCTTCTTTGGTCTCATACTGCCATCTAGTGGATTTTTCCTTAATACAATCTTATCTTTTACTAACTAACATACACACGCGTTTATTTTCATTTCCTTAAACTAACATACATTATCCCTACGAGTAACTTATAAACTTCCTTTTAATGGTGAAAAGGGGATGGTGTTCCCCACCTGATCCCCGACACCGTTCCCTCATCGCCACTGAAAGCCCCCCTTAATCCCTACAATAAATAGTTTTGGTATCTGAACCCCTTATTTTTTTATTTTTTTTATTATAAATTTTACTTGTAATCATGCATTGTTGTCTACATTTGGTATTTGGACCATCGTTTCGATTTTTAATACCCTCGTTATTTTCTATTTTCGATATTATTAACCCCTTTGTTTATTCACTCTGTTTTGTTTTTTGCAATGAAATCACTGGATACTAAAATCCACTTCAACCTAGGTAAATTCATTTTAAAATATAAAACGGAAACATCCAAAAATACTGAATCAATTCGTACGAATAGTACAAAAGACCGAAAAACATCTGTACCATTCGTATGAATGGGAAAATACTGACCATGAGGAGCTGTGGTTGTAGGGGTGTCCCCCGCTCCACTCATGTTCGGCATTTTCGGATTTGGGGGTTGCGAGGGTATCCCCTGCATAAGGGACACCCCCTATGTAAAAAAAGTGAAGTGAAAGTTAACAGGCGGCGTAGCCACATGCCGAAGTGTGCGCCACTAGGCAAGTAAGGGGATGGGGGCAAGAGCAAATTCTGGAATGTTAAGGGGAAAGAAGACCGAAAGTTATTTTCAGAAAAATAAGTTTGTCTTTTCTCCCTCGAACATTTCAGCTACGGTATTACAACCAAAATCCATACAAAAAACATACTCAATGGAGCAACTGATACTAAAAAAAAATGGCAGACAACATGATGAACTAAATCATACAATTTCACTGACTTGTCTCAAAAGTCATTCCATGTAAACAGTTTGATGAAGCTAAAATATCTAGAATATGGATTTACATAAAGTTTCAGCTGTGCACAATGTTCTGATGCTGTGATAATTTAAGCATTGTTTTAAGTTAATATTACTAGGGTTATTTTTCAACAGACATAAAAATAAGTGCTGCAACATTTCCTTCACATCAGAACAAAAAACAGATTTATAGCTGACCAATGGCTGCCACCCTTTTTCAACAGTGGCCAAAGGTAAGATCCCTTTAAAAAAATTTCAAATATAACCTGCACATTTATGTTGGATAGATGTTATCTAAGTAGGTTTTAAACCCCAAAAATGCTTTATTTTGGAAATGCATCTGCTATAAAAAAAAAAACTTCAAAGTGACTACTCCATCCAGCCTTCATGCATCTTACAAAGAAAAACCTCACCTGCCACGCCGCAGCTTCAGAATTGATAGAAGATTAGACATTCCATATACCTGGCAGCTGTGCGGGTCAGATGAAGGACACAGACTCTTGTAAGACATTATGTGAATATTTATTAAAGAAAAGGATAATGCCCATCTTTCTCTATTTCTCTGGGGTATACCCTACCTAACAAACTAAGGTGCTTGTCAGTGAATGTCTAAAAGGAATGTGTCCACTGTCCAAACTAACCCTAACTGACCCTACCAACATCTTAATAACTAAAGGCAGGAGAATGACTCCGTTCTCTGGGGTTCATGTTTCTTGCAGGTTTGCTGTTCAATAATTGATTTTCAAATAATCTCTGGTGACTTCTCCAATCTGTTCAAACAGTTCTCTTAATTCATTGTTACTCTGGGGTTTCCTTGGTTCTGTACGGATGTCTTTTTTCCCTGGTCAGTGGTTTCTGTTCGTTTGTTATTTTTCTCTTTAACTCTTTCCGAATGTTTCTCTTCCGATTTCCCAGGGTAAGGTTATCCAACCTTTCTAAGTTTCTCTCGAGGCGTGTTTCTCTTCAATTTATTTCATGAGCTTTAATCCCTGTAGTGTATCCATCTTTTGATATACATATTCTTTTATCCTTATCTTCTGTATTCTCTCTTACAGTT
This sequence comes from Ambystoma mexicanum, assembly GCF_040938575.1. Lineage (NCBI taxonomy): Eukaryota > Metazoa > Chordata > Amphibia > Caudata > Ambystomatidae > Ambystoma > Ambystoma mexicanum. The sequence goes on along the minus strand of NC_090924.1, from coordinate 756,450,562 downwards.
TTGTTCTCTTGATCAATGATAACTTTGTTACTTTCACTGCAATAAGTATGATTACTCTTCTAACGATTGTCCTCCAGTTCTCAGACTTTCAAGATTATGCTCTCAATGTTTTGACTTAGAGGTGTAGGAATAGTTTCATAACATATCCCTATTCCTTGTCTTGTTTTCACGGTTATATTCCCATTATCTTGACTGTGACAAGTATGGGTACTCGGATAACGATTCTCTTCCAGTTCTCTTATTGTCCAGGTTATATTTGAGTCACCTAGACTGGGGTGAGTATTAATACGCATATAATGATTCTCATTCACTTCCCTTGTTCTCACAGTGATATTCTCATTATCTTAACTGTAAAGAGAATGAGCACTTTTATAAAGGATTCTTATTAATGTCTCTTGTTCTTACCATTATATTGTTGTTATCTTGAGTGGGAAGAGTACGAGCACTTTTATTGATTCTCATTCACCCACACGGGTCTCCCATTTTCCATGTTACCTGGCACGTTCAGGGATATCATCACCAGGATTTCACTTCACTCTGCCTGGGCTCTCTCCTTTGGTTGTTCAATTCCTCTTCCGCGTTTAGTGTCTCGTACTCAGAGTCTTCCTCCCTAGTTGCTTTTCAGTATCCCAGGTACCAAAACTTTATGCAGTCCCAGTCATGTAATTTTCTCAGTGTGGCTACCAGGATCATAGGCCCACCACTGGGCCCCTGTGATTAAACCAGCACTGGCTGCATCTCTCTTTCTCCAGCTGAAAGGGTGCCATGCTTCTGAACATTTGCTTTCGGCTCAGCAGCCGTTTTGGATTTCGCTCGTCACTCAGGCTCTCCAGTCTCCTCACCCTTCTGAGGTTACATAGACGTGGGTCTTACCCGGCATGCATCCGCCTCTCTCTCTCCCCTTTGGCCCCTGTGGGATATATTAACCCACTCAGCAGCATTGCCCCAAATCACTAACCTGCAACTGCGCAGAAACAACCACAAAAGGGTTGCGCTGGCCCCTGTGAGCACCATGGCTCAAAACTGCATTTTGCAATAACAACAAAAATGGCTGCACCGTCCTGCCAAGCACACATCGTGCAGGATGGAACAAAGGGGGCTCATTGAAGGAGATTGCCAGTGTGTTTTCCTGACATAAATAAAAGGAAGAAAGTGGAAACAGCAGCGTTACTTGCTGCAAAAGCCAAAAATCGCCATTGAAAAGAAACCCCTTTTCACCTTTAAAAAATGCAGCTTGGTTGCTAAATTCCCTCTGTTCTTTAAAGCCACTGTGATTAAAAAGTCCCACGAAGCCCTGTGTGTTTCACTGTGCCTCAGAAAAACCAGGCATGATTCTGAATTGACAAGCCCAGTCAAACCAACTCTTAAAAAAAAAAAAAATCAACCAGGAACTTTACTTTTACTTACACAGGAAACACGTTAATTTTCTTAGCAAAAGTATCCAAAACTCTGCTGTTCAGAGAGAGACTCTAACTAGCTGAGCTATATCTGTGTCAATGTATCTGTGCTGCAGACCAACTCAAGCCTTCAAAAGAACAACTACAGCTGCAAGACAGTGTGTCGAGCTACTGCAGATGAAAAGTTGTATTCAAGAAGGAAAGGCCAGCTGCCCCATGTGTAAAAAAATGGGCTTTTGCAAATGACAGTAAAACAAATGCCTGTGTGTTGGAACAGTACACTGGTGAATGAAAGCTTGCCAGTAATATGAAGGGGTTTGTTGCTGGTGAGATTATATAACATGGGTTATTTTATGCAACCGGCTTGCTTTAATTCTGGATCTAAGATCAGAAATTAAAAGGTAAAAAATATGGTGGCTGGAGCTGCAAGTTGAAAAACAGGTTCTCTGCTTGGAGGGGTGGCACCAAAAGGAGGTCTCTCTCTCAGCAGATATTGACCACCCCCTGATAATGATCAGGTTGAACAGACTTTTGTCTATGCTGGGACCCCAAACAATGAAGCTCCCAGGGAATGAAGCCTGAGGTGTGAAGAGGGCAATATAACTTCATTCAAGGGAGAAACCCCCACCATGCTCTAAAGGAAATGACAGTTGGCAGCAGTTGAAGGAGACAAGAAAGAAAATTGACCCAGGAACATAGAGACTCCCATTTGTTCCCAAAGACTACTTTAGGAATAAACTTTAAAGACTTCCATCTTTGCAGCAAGACTTTGAAAAATGGTAAAAATCTTGCAGTTTAAAAGTGATGTTTTTGTGCTTTCTTTAGATACATGTTAGAACTCACTGACACCTCGGAGGCAGAAAGGGCAAAGTATTGAGGATAAAAAGTATCAATGTTGCAAACATAAAATTTTGTACATACATCCCTGGGGATAATTCGCATCTGTGTAGAAGAGTAATGGAATTTTAGGCGAATCTTTAATGCTAGAAAATTACCAAAATGTATCAGAAGGGTGAAACAAGGTCCCACAGACTTGAGGATTGGACTGATATGTGCTGCACATAATATGTAACCTGTGTATATAATTTACTAAGAGGTTGCAATTGTATAAATGTCTGTTTTTGGCAAAGCCGGATTTTAAGTAAAGAAAATGTGGGAGTTTTTGGACACTGTAAAACTCACCTCATAAATCTGACATCATTCCCTTGGAAATCCAACCAGTTGAGAGAAAGATGGAGACTAGCACACCTGCCCGATCCAAGTAGTTTAGGGGCTTGCTTGGTTAACCCTGCCCACCCTATACTTTGATGATTTCAATATGCACTATAAATAAGGGTCGCTGACAAGACTCTAGACAGACTCGCTTCCTGATTTCCTGCGCAGCGTCCTGTTCCTGTTTCCTTCATCTTGCACTGACCCAGATTCCTGATCAAATTACCATGCCAAGCATTGCTGACCCTTCCAGCAAGGCCTCAATTCTAACATTCCAATGCCCAAAGGGAGAAACAGTGGTATTTTTGTGGGAAGCCTCCTGATACCAGCCTGGCTTGCGGACCACCAATTGCTGCCCAATAACTGCATCCAGAGGTACCTGTGCCATTCTGTGACCAGAACTATCATTTGGTATCCAGTCCCTGCCCAGCTGATCCTGTCCCGCTGATTTTGTCCAGCTATCCTTTGTTAGACTAGATCTGTGCGGTGACCAGACTGCTGACAGTCCAAAAATCCTAAACTAATGTGGACTGTGAGTATCAATAGAAACCCATAGAAATCCATAGTATACATTGCCTTGCTTTGTCCTTAGTTCCCCTCTGTAAGCCATCCTATTCTGACCCAGATATCCTGTTAACATTGTTGGCATTTTTGTGAAGCCCTGCCTTTGATTTTGAGTGCTAGCACCATCTCTTTAGTTATTTTGCCTTGTGTAGTCCTAAACCATTAGTCCTATTTCGAGTGATCGGACTGGTTCCGCAAGGGTTGGGGGCTGGGGTGTTGAAATCGCGAATCAACCCTGACTCTACTGTGTCCCTCTTTGGTGGCCTAACCTGAATACTCTAGTGTAGAGTAAAACTATTATTGCCACAACTGATTTGCTTTCCTTTTTCGCGCCTTCATTTACTCAAAGTGCACGTTCTTAGATCTTGCATAACTCATTCGATTTACCAGCTAGAGACTTACTTTCACTTCCATAGTGTACCTGTGATCTATAGCTATCCCCCAACACAAACAACTGCATTGAGAGTTACAATATTTCACCTGTTTTTCAAAGAAACCGTTTTAGTAAATTTACACGGAAAACAGAAATAGTTGCAAAGTTTCCAACGTGTCATTTTGATTGTTAACTGTTTTAAATCTTCCATTCATTTTTCGAACTGTATGCTCTTTTGCTAATCCACACATTCATCATTTTATTCATCCATTTCCGAGTGTCATTTTTAACATTGCAAGGGGTTTAAAATCAGTTTTTCTGTCTTATTTAGGGCGGTGGGGGGGAGGTCAGATTTAGATCCTGTTTCCTATTTCTAATTCCTGATTACCTGCTGCTTCTGCTTATCCACTCAGAGTGGATTATTTGGGGGTTCAGGAACATTGCAGGGGAAAATTCTAACTTGGGTGCTATCTGTCCTAAATCAAAAAGTGTTCCTATTCTGCTGTGCTGTGTATATGCCCCACTAGAAAGTTGAACCCAGCGCATTGCTTACATGCTCATTGTAATTATCACCCCCATTGGTGATTGCTACCCCATATTAAAAAGTGTGTGATTTCTTTAGAATTTTAAAATAAATAGATTTTGTATTTTACCAACCAGCCTGGTTCATGGTCCTTTGTGACCCGGGGTATTTGAAAAGGGAGTGTGATATGAGTGGTGTACCATCTCAATATTGAATCTAGCATAAAAAGATAAGCATTTTAGTCGTGTGCTGCATACTAGGCCGAGACTAAGGTGTGTGTCGCCTGATTGAAATCCTTAACACCCCTCGCAGCCTTTCGTCCCTTTTATTCATCATCCTCGTCTCAGTTAAATACATCTCTTCATTTAAAAGGGATATTCACATTTTCTTGTTTACAGTAATACTATTTGTTCTTTCTTCGTACAAATCCTTATAGGGCATGGTTGCAAAGGTAATGTTAGGAGGATCTTTAGGGAGTTCCTCACAGGAACATGAGTCCTTGTCCGCACAGGGGGAGTCTTAGGTGGGGATGTTTGCTGAACAGCTTTGATATTTTCACTCTGAGGTTGGACTAGGCCATTCCCTATGAGAAAAAAAATGGTATTTAACAGCAGATTGTGCAAGGTGACATTTTCTGGGGTCGGCAGTTAGACCGAAATTTCTGAGTGCATGAGTGATTTTATGTAGATGGTATACGTGATTAGGACAACTATTACTTTGTACAACAATGTCGTCCAGATAAGCTCCAAAGGATGTCGAGTAATGTTTCAATATTTTCTCCATAAGGCGCTGAAACGTAGCAGTGCTCCATAAAAACAAAAAGGCAGGACCTTAAACTAAAACATGTGGTGTTGAAAAGGCTGTTTTCTCTTGGTCTGGTGGATTCACTGGAACCCACCAGTAGCCTTTGGTTAAATCTATAGTTGATACATATTTAGCAGAGCCCAGCTTTTCAATTAGGTCATCTATCCTCAGCATTGGGTAATTATCAAATATAGATATGGAGTTGAGCATACGAAATCGAAACAAAAATGTCACGTTTGGTCTCAATTTGCTACCAAAACAATGGGGGATGACCAAGGACTTTTAGATGGTTCAATAGTATCAGCCTCACGCATCTCCTCCATTTCTTTTTCGATTATTTTTCTCCTAGCTTCTGGGAATCTGTATGTCTTCAAATTAATGACTTTCCTTGCGGGGGTCCTAATAGAATGGAAACAATCAGAGACCCCTACCAGGTTGTTCTACAAAAATATCAGGAAATTGAACCAATATTGTTGTCTCTGTTGAGAGGGGGACAGATTGGAGGAAACAATAGTATTTTCTGTATCTCGGTCTACAAGGAGAGCGGCGATAGTAACAGTAGTGTCCTCAGTCTGATCCACTCGCGTTGAAACACATTGTGTACAGGCACTATACAAATAAACTATCATATCACATCATTCTTTGAGTAAAATGGTGTGATATATGTCAGTTTTCTGTAAGGTATTAGGTAGTTGAGTGGGCCTTTCCTCTTTAGTATTTTATAGGGTCCGTAGCACTTGGAAACCCATTTTATTCTCCAAAGTGGGCAGTAGGGCTAGTACTGATTAACCGACTGAGAAGGTACAGGGGACTGCAGGTTTGTTCTAATGAGCATGTTGATGTTCTTAGACTTGTCCCAGATATTTCCATACAATTTATCTTGCTGTTGCCATAAAAGATCATAATTTATGTGCAGTTTGAGAAATTGGTAGGATGGGCTCTTCTCTCTCTTCCCACATTTCCTTCAACGTATCGAATATGTCTCGGGGTTCTATCCCATAGAGAAGTTCAAAGGGGGAGTATCCCAGAGAAGCTTGTGAGGTTTTACATACTACAAATAGCGCCCAGGGAATCATTGCATACTTGCATTCTTCTGACAGCCTCTACCAATTTACGCAGGATTCTTTTCAGCGTTTGGTTGAAGCGTTCCACTAAGCCATGGGTTTTAAGGTGGTAAACCTAGGTTGTTAGTGTGGTCCAAGCAGATCTCTTTTGGAAATCCTACTCTTGAAACTAAAGGGAGTAAATGCTTTAATATTTGTTGCAAGGCGTTATTCCGCAGAAGGAAGGATTCTGGATAACGAGTGGATAACAAGTGGCGCAGTCCACGATCACTAAGATGAAAGGATTTATTTATTTTATTATTTATGAAATGGCGAGACCGAATGGTATCACAGCATTAGGTACAGAATGGCAAGATAAGTAGAAGAACATTGGTTACATAAGGAAGAGTCAATAGCTACTCGTATTTATCAAACAATCATGTTTTTACAGGTTTTTTTAAGGTGTTGTAGGATTGTTCGTTTCTGATGTGTCCAGGCAGAGAGCTCCAAAGCGTGGGGGCTGTGACGCAGAAGCTGACCCTGCCAGTTCTTTTGTTCTTGAAAGATTTTAATTCTTGAAGATTTCCCAGCTTGGATGTTTCTAGTGGGCCTACGATATCCATGGCTATCCTTGAGAATGGTACGTCAATAACAGGTAATGGCTATAAGGTGGCAATGGGAACAGGGGTGGTGGTGGTGGTGGTGGTGGTCTTCTGACAGATCTCACATGTCAGTACGAAATTCTTCATCTCTGCAAAGATCCCAGGCCAATAGAATTTAGGTATTACATGGTTTGGGATTTTTCCCAATACTTGATGGGCTGCTGTCAAATGGAAGTGGGATAGTTTTAAGACAATCTTTCTGTGATTTACAGGAACTACTCATTGGGTAGGAGGTATTCCCTCTGAGTGGGTATCGCCCTGAAATAATAATCCCTTTTTTAAGAAGAAGGGACCAGCTTGTTTTTTCCCCTCTTCTCCTATAACTACTTTGGTAAAGGCTTCATAAGGATGCGGTCATTTCACTGGGCAAATGCCAAGTCAGGAAAGGGGTTGACCTCTTCTGCTTTTTGGGGAGATCTGCTTCCTCAAATCCTTGTGAGGCTCTGTCCCCTGGGCCACATTGTCACCTTCTTTTACGGTATACAGGTTGTTCCATTGGTTGTGCTAGAGGATTTAAACATTGCCTTGATAGTTAAGATCGATTACTCCTGCCATAACATCTAGGCCATATCTCCAAGCTAATCCTGATTCAGAGGTCATTATGTAGGTTCCTTTTGGAGGGGCTAGGGGTTACACCAGTGGGGGCTAGATGTCTTAACTGGTGTTGATACAATTTCAGTAGTGCTTTGTAGATCAAAGCCTATGGACTCTCTGATTGCTACTGTAGGGACTTCGGCTTTTTAAATTAACTTGCCAAATAATAAGGGCCCCCAACTTTTATCAGTTGGAACCGATCCCCACCATTGACACCATATGTAGCAGAACAGGGGGGGGGGGTCTGGGAAACTCTCTACCAGCACAAACACAGCCCATTGACTTGTTCTTGGATGTATGGCCCCTGTGAGAGTCTCAGCCAAGTCTTTAGCTCACTGTTCTTTTCACAGAGAAGACATTTCCCCACAGGGGCAGTCCAGCACCGAAATGCTAGGCAAAACTCCTCTGAACAAAAGTAGCAAAGGAACCCCATACACATGTTTCAACCTTGTTGGGCATCATCAGTGAGGTGAAGCTGTGTCTCTCTAAGAGCAGTGAACAACGGGTCCACGTCTGGAGTCCCCTGGTAACTTAGGGTGAGACCCAAAGTTACTTGGTATGCAAAACAGGGGGGGGTGTCTGGGAAACTATGTAGCAGTTCACATAAAGGACACAGATTCTGGTAAGATATTATTATGTGAATATTTAGAAAAGAATGATGCTGTTCTTTCCCTATTTCTATGAGGTATATTCCCTACCTAAAAATGAACTAAGGTGCTCGTCAGTTGTCAGTGAATGTCTTAAAGGAATCTGTCCACTGTTCAAACTAACCCTAACTGACCCTGCCACTATCTTAATAACTAAAGGCAGGAGAATGACTCCCTTTGCTGTTCAATAATTGATTAAAAAAAGTCTTGGGTAACTATTCTAATTAGTTCATATAGTTTTCTTAATACTTTGTTACTCTTTTGTTCCTTCTCAACATGGGGTTTTCTTGGTTCTGTACGGATGTCTTTTCCCTTGTCTATGGCTTCTATTCGTTTGTTACTTTTCTCATTAACTCTGTTCCCTACAGTTTCTCTTCTCTTTTCCCAGGGTAATTTTATGCAACCTTTCTGAGTTTCTCTCTTAAGGGTTATTTCTCTTCTATTTATTTCAGGAGCTTTAGTCTCTGTATTGTATGCATCCCTTGATAATTAAAGCTACTCACGGTAGTGACTAGAGTACTCCTAGTCCATAGTCCCCTTTCCTCCATCCTTGTGGGTGTCCCCCAAAATGGGAACGTTACCAGAACCTTTGGCAGCAAATAAGTGAGCAGCCTCTTTAAATTTAGTATAGCATGCAGGGGCGTGGCCTCTGGCGTGGGAACGCCCGTTGGGGCCCGGCCCTCCGGCGCCTCACCTCAGTCACCTTTGATCACATTGGATGCTTAGATGCCTGGCTACTCATATTACCAATAAGCCATTGGCATATTAGCGGTGGAAGGTGGGTGGGACGTATGGAGGAAAGGGGACTATTTACAATGTCTACTCTAGTCACTACAGAGAGTAACTTGAATTACTCATTTGTCCCATCCCCTTTCCTCCATCCTTGTGGGTGATTACACCAAACAAGAACAAAGAGTGGAGCTGTGACAACCTGCCTCATATCTAGGATGAAGCGAAAAGGTTCTACAGAACCACCTGACCAAACTTGCATCACGCCTGGAGCTGGTGTCCAGCGAATAGTGCTTACAGAAGGTCAACAGAGTGGCCCAAGTAGCCGCCTTGCGGATGACATTCCAAGAAGCATGTCTTTGAAACGTGACGGCCGTGGCCTTAGCTCTGACCGCATAGGCATGATCTCCTCAGTAACAGGTTTGCCCATGGCCGTGTAGGCCTCCGAAATGGCCTGGACCATCCAATGGGTGATGGAAACCTTGGAAGTCTGAGAGCCAGGGGAGGAGCCCCCAAAAGTCACAAACAATGCCTCACACTTCCTGAAGAATTTTGTAAGGGAGATAAAACTTGAAAATCCTCTTGAGGTCCAAGGAATGTAGGGTCGTCTCTGGCTCAGACTGTGGGTTCAGGAAGAACACCAGCATGCAGATCTCTTGATTCAGATGGAACAGGGAGACCACCTTGGGCAAGATGTTTGGGTGAGTGCGCAAGATGACCTTGTCGTCGTGAAACGTGGTGAAGGGCTTGCACGAAGACAACGCCTGCAGCTCACTAACCACTGCACGCAGAGGTGACAGCCACCAAAAAAAAAAAAAAACATCTTTAGCGTCAGTCACAAAGCAGATGTCCACAGAGGCCATCGACTCAAATGGGTTGCGTTGCAAGAACCACAACGAGGTCCCAGACCGGATGTGGCCTATACACCGGAGGGAAAAGCCTAAACAACCCCTTAAGGTGGGCCCTAACCAATGGGATGGCTGCTAAATTCCCTCAAGGGAATTCTTGCAAGCCCCAATGGCCGCCAAATATGTGTGCCAAGTATCCACCTGAACTCCAGAACGAGACTGGTGTTCTGCAAAAGCCAGTACGTCATCCAGGGGACAGGTGACAGGGTCCAGACCCTTGTCGGGGGCCCAATGGCAGAATCTAGTCCATTTGCACTGGGATCGAGTGAAGGGCCTCTTGAGTTGCTGAATGATGTCCCAGTTGTCATCTGAAAATTGAGCATGGTAAAGCCTCAGCTGATCAGGAACCAGGCCCAGTTTGTCTGGGTCCAGATGCTCCACTGCCCTGCCCTTCTGAGTCAAGAAACACCTACTGGGGATCGGGAGATGGACGGGACCCTGGGAGCACAACTGCAGCAGATACGAAAATCAAGGTATTGAAGGCCAGTTGGGGGGGGGGGGCAACGAGGATGAGGCTGTAGCCTACGGAAGCCCAGAACTTGCAGAGGGTCAGCTAGAGCAGACGAATGGGTGGGAACGTGTAACACCTGCAGGCATGCCAGCAGATCTGAAAGGCATCTCCCAGTAACCTCTGAGCCCGACCTGACCATGAGGTAAACTGGGGGCACTTGGCATTCAGGGAAGAGGCGAACAAGTCCAGGTCTGTGAATCCCCAACGCTGGAACACGGGCAACAAGGAGTTGCCGTGCAACTCCCACTCGTAGGTGTTGAACCCCAAGCAACTCAGCTGATACGCTTCTGCACTGATGTCCCAGAGCAGGTGGACTGTTAAAATACAAATCCTCTCTGTAGGGGGCAATTCCCAGATCGAAACCCCCTCCATGCAGAGGAGGGGGGAGCAGGTGCCACCCTGCTTGTTCAGGTAAAAATGCAGTAGAATTGTCCGTCCTGACCAGAACTGACTTGTCCCTGATAAGGGGCAAAAACTTCTTGAGGGTCAGGCCCACTGCCTGAAGCTCGAGCAGATTGATATGTAGGAGCACTTTCGTCCTGGACCATGCTCCATGAATCTTGTAGCCCTCCAGAGTAGCCTCCCAGCCTGAAAGAGAGGAATCCATCATTACCACCAGAGTAGGGTCAGGTTGGGTGAAGGCGGCTCCCACTGAAACATTGCCATCCATCAGCCACCAGCAAAGATCGGGAAAAAGGAGCAGTGGTATAGGGATCCTGTCCGACAGACCCCGTCTCCTGATCCCAACTGGCTGCCAGGTGGAGCTGGAGGTGCCTCATGTTGAGACGGGCGTGCTGTACAGTCAGCACGCAGGAAGCCATCAGGCCCAGAATGTGCTGGAACCACCATCCTGAGGTGGTTGAGTTGGCCAGAAAGTGCCCCACCGCCTTGCGGAGGGCCATAAGCCTCTCGGTGTGGGGAACACCCGGTTGAACGGTATATCATTGTTTATTTATGTATAGCGCGCTTAATACCAGACATTGGTTTCTAAGCGCGGCTCGGATTCAAACCTGTGTTTTGCTGTGCTGTCTTGCTTCCAAAACAAACGCGTGGCCACTGAACTATCCCCCCTCCTAAGTGTTCCAACATGCCTCTAGGAAGACCAGATCCTGAGACAAGCATAACTGCAATTTCCTCTAGTTGAGGGAGAACCCCTGCTGATAAAGGGTATCCGGCAATCTCTGCCAGGAGTGCCCCACCTCTTCCGGTGACCCCGCCCTCACCAACCAGTCGTGCAGGTAGGATATAAATGATAACCCTCCAAGCAGAGAAAAACCGCCACTGCATTCATCAACTTCGTAAAGACACGATAGGCCGAGTTCAGGCCGAAGGGCAGCAATTATTACTGGAAGTGGTATGACAATCGTGAACCGCAGAAACTTCTGATGAGGTTGATATATGGGTACATGCAGGTATGCATCTTTGAGGTCCAGGGAACACATCCCGTCCCCTGCACACAGAGACTCAGCTATGTGCGTGGGAGTAATCATCTTGAAGCATTCCAGCAGTAAAGACAGGACTACCCTCAGGCCAGCCTGGTTGTTCTTGGGTACCGCAAACACACTGGAATAGTAAGCGAAGCCCATGTATGCAAGAGGAACCGGTTCTATCGCCTGCATCTTCAAGAGTGAAAGGACCTCCTGTAAAAGAGCCTGGCCGTCCAGCAAAGAGCTCCCCCCTACAAGAGGAATCTCTGAGGTTGATGCCTCTGCTTCAGGTGCAAGACCCAAGCTGTATCCTCTTGTGTCTGAGGCCTCTCTTGGTTCAGGGCCACCGCACCCTCCATCCCAGAGTGTAGCACAAGGTTTCAAAATGGCAGAGCGGCACGCTGCAAACCACACATGAGTCCCAGAGGTGGTCGGGACCCAAACACTCAAGACAGAGTGCATGGGGGTCTGAAGCCGGGAACAAGCTGTCGCAAAAGGCACATCTTGTGAATCCTCCTGCGGCCGACATGCACCGGGGAGGTGAGGCACCGAAGGGAAGTGAGCTAAGAATTGAAAAAACAAATGGGGAGCAACCGGGAAGCAAAACACAAGTCTCTGCGCTGGCTGCCAGGTCTGACACCATCCATTCGAGAAATGGGACTGAGGTGAGGCGCCAAAGGGCGTGGGCTCGGTGGGGCGTTCCCACGCCCGAGCAGCCCCCCAAGTGCTATACGAAAATAAAAGGGGAAGCTCATTTGTTCACTGCCAAAGGTTCCGTTACCGTTTCCATGTTGGGGGTACGCCCACAAGGATGGAGGAAAGGGAACGGGACGTATGAGTATATCTATTATTTTATCCTTATCTTCCGGATGCTCTCTTACAGTCTCATACTCTTTATCAATGATGCTTTCTTTACTTTGGCTGCAATGAGTAGGATTACTCTACAATTGTCCTCCAGTTCTCTGACTTTTAGGATTATGCTGTCAATGTTTTCACTAAGAGGTGCAGGAATAGTTCCTTAACGATTCCCTGTTCATACTCTTGTTTTCACTGTTATATTCCCGTTCTCTTGACTGTGACGAGTATGGGTACGCGGATCACCATTCTCTTTATGTTCTCTTATTGTCCATGTTATACTTTGGTCACCTTGACAGGGACAAGTATTAATACTCATTTCATGATTCTCATTGACTTTCCTTGTACCCGCAGTGACATTCACATTATCTTTACTGTGATGAGTAGGAGCACTTTTAAAATGATTCTCATTCACCCACCCGGGTCTCCAATTGTCCCTGTTACCTGACACTTTTGGGGATAACGTCACCAGGATTTTGCTTCACTCCACTTGGGGTCTGTCTCCTTTGGTCGTTTGATGTCTACTGCTCGCTCTGTGTCTCGTACTACAAGTCTTTCTCTCAAGTTGCTTTTCATTATCCCAGGTACCGACATTACACGGTCCCAGTCGCGTTATGTTCTCTGTTTGGTTATCATTATCGCCGGCCCATCACTGTCTCTCTATGGTTACACCAGTACTGGCTGCTTCTCTCTTTCTCCAACTGATAGTATGCTATGCATCCGAACCTTCACTTCCCTCTAGGCAGCCTTATTTCGCGGGTCTCGCGGGTTCTTCAGTATCCTCCCCCTTATGAGGTTACATAGCCGTGGGTCTTCCCTGGCATATCTCCACCTCTATCGCCTCTAGGGCCTTTCGTCTCTTTTATTCATCATCCTCATCTCAGTTAAATACATCTCTTAATTTAAAGGGATATTTACAGTATCTTGTTTAAAGTAATACATACTTTTTCTTTCTTCGTACAAGTCCTTATAAGGTATGGTTGCAGAGGTAATAGGAGGATCTTCAGGGAGATCATCACAGAAATGGGAGTCCTTGTCCCCACAGGGGAGTCTCTCCCTGTGAGGTCTTCCTTTTCTCTACGCCTAGGGAGGGTGTTGCGGAGCGGGCTCACCTACCTAGCATCACAAAGGGTTCGGGGGGCTCCCCTTTGGGGACAGGGATGAATTCCTGTGATTCATCACAGAGCCCAATCAACCAGGTGGGCTTTTTTTTTTTACAGGAGTTGCCCAGGTAAATGGGTCACCTTCCTGGGTAGTTAATAACTATCTCAGAAATGCTTTAAATAAGGGGAGCCCCACAAAATCAGACTCACTATAGAAATGGCCTTAGCTTTCCTTGTGTCGTATATCAATGGTATTCAGCTCTGAGTGAAGCAGGGAGTTTGGTACACTATTAGGCAAGCCTAAAGGTTTCGTGAGAAATTCTCTGTACTACATATTTAGGGGATTTGGAGAACCCCAACTTTGAGTCCAAAGTACTTCCAATGGTATTGCTTGCATTTTATGCACATGAAGGGTGGACTTTATATCTATGTTCCTTGTTTGTATTTAGTATTTGTTTATTATTATTTGTATCGCGTACTGAACCCTGAGGTAACTGCACTGGAAAATGTAGGAGTTGCGTGCATAGAAAAAAAGTACAATAACAGAAGGAAGACCAGTGGTTACAGGTAGGTCTGATATCAAGAGGCATTTATAAATAAGAGCAGGCAAGTTAGGCAAACAGAAGATGGAAGCAAAAGACAGATGAGAGGGGCCTCATTGGAAAGGTTTGTTGTTCAGTCAGCTTTTTATTCTGGATTTGAAAGACAAGAGGGAGGGTTCTTGTCTGTAGGGGAGAGGTATAGAGTTCCAGCTTTGGGCTGCTTGGACAGGGAAGCTGGCTCCACCCGCAGTTTTTAGGTTGAACCTAGGTACTTTGAGGTAGCGAGAAAGGGCAGATCTGGCGGTGCGAGAAGATTGGTGCTTGCAGAATTTATCTGACAAGTATTTGGGGGCTGTGTTCATGAGGCATTTGTGTGTGATTATAGGGGTCCGAAGAGTGATTCTATCACAAACTGAAAGCCAATTGCCATTGCGTCTAAGTAGTTGAAATATGGCTGGATCTAGGAAGGTTGAGTGCTGCTCTGAATGAATTATTTTGAAGGCCCTGAAGCCTATTTAGGTTAAGTTCAGAGGAGCCTAGGAAGAGTGTGTTGCAATAATCAATTTTTGAGAGTGCTAAAGCTCTGGCGAGTGTTAGGCAGCTGCTGGTGGACAGGTATGATTTGCAACTGTAGATTAGCTTATTGGTGTAGGCTGTGGAGGCCGCTACAGCGCTGACTTGTTTCTTTAGGGACAATGTTGAGTCAAGATAGACCCCCCAAGGTTTTTATTTCCTTGGCGACTTTGAACATGTTACCGTCGATGTTGAAGGATGTGTACCTTTGGTCAAATTTATTCAGGCGTGCCTGAGTGCCAACAATCAGGAGTTTGGTCTTATCATCATTAAGGCACAGACTGTTGGTGGCCATCCAGGCTTGGATTTCTAGGTAGATGTTGTTCAGTAACTTAGAGTCCTCATCACAGCAGCCAGAGAGTGGGATGAGGACTTGGGTATCATCTGCACAATTAGTGTAGATGACACCAAAGTTGTCCAGGCGATCGAAGAGGAGCTTCGTAAATATGTTATATAACGTGGGTGACATGCATGATCCTTGTGGGACGCCACAATATGTGGGGCTAGGGTCTGCTGAAGCTGAGGGTGAGAAAACTCTGGTGGACAACTCTTGTCGTCTCTTTATCAATGACGCGTTCTTTAATTTGAATGCAACAAGTATGATTACTCTTAGAACGATTGTCCTCCAGCTTTCTGACTGAGGGGTACAAGAATAATTCCATAACAATTCCCTGTTCCTTCTCTTTCAGCTCTTATTTTCCAGGTTATATTTTGGTCACCTTGACTGGGACGAGTATGAGCACTCTTATAATTATTCTCATTCACTTCAAGCAAGCACATTTAAAAGTGACTGCGCTAAAGCGAACCATTGCTAGGTGACGTTTCAGTAATTGGGGATACCGCTTGCAATTTTCAGAAAAATAAAGCCAGAGGTAACCAAACTGACATACTCCCTCAAATTCTACATTATTGATAAACAATTTCAGCTTCCTGAAACTTCAGCTCGCTGGCAAACACCCATTACCATCATGTTTTCCCAATTATTTTCTAGACCTTTTTTGCCGCAGATCTCACAAAATGTGCTGGGTTTTCTTTCTCCTCAGGTCCCATAGTATCATCAGCATTTAATAAGATCCCAATCTTGTATCCATTTAAATTGGGTGCACTAGCATCTAAAGTTGAAATTGAATCTGCCAGCCCAATATTAAAGTTACATATCAACGGGGAACAAGCACACACCAATGTCTTACCCCCTTTTCAACTGGAAAATGCACTGTTTTCCCCCCCAATGCCCAAGTCCCCATCAGACTTCAGCAGAGATTTGCCAACAAACAACTATTATTGCTCTCAGCCTAGGTAGAGGGAGATTGTGCAATAGAAGACATTTACAGAGTTTACTTTGTGAGACCATATCAAAAGCTATCTTTAGGTCAATGACAGAGCAAAACAAGTCTTTTTGTAAAGAGCAGTAGAAAGGAGAGTCTGAATGCCTTGTTCAAATGGATTGTGTCCTCCCATGCATTCCACATCTTAGATATTAGTATCATCAGCTTTGCTGCTTCGTAAAATAAAAATCCCACACCAGAGGGCGTTGTGCTCGATGTCGTGGCGTTGATGTCCCTCGAGGGCTGCCATAGCATCCGTAGTATAAATAGCTCGAGCCGCGCCCGTTGGCTTCAGTTCCGTTTTTCCAGAAAAGCTTTTGCTTTGTGTGTATGAAAACGGCGCTTCAGTCTTTCAAGATGTCTTCCTCATCTAATCCTTCAACCCCTAAAACTGGCTTCAGAAAATGCCAGAATTGCGGGAAGAAAATGTCTATAACTGATCCCCATCGAGTTTGCCTCTGGTGCCGACCATCGAATTGACGACTGCGGTTCCTGTCAAGCTATGACGGGTTAGGCTCTCAAGGAACAACGAGGTACATTGGCGGTGGGGGAGGAATGTTCGAAGACCTCTCCGAAGAAAAATAAAGTCTCAGCTGAGTCTAGGGAAGAGTCCCAGTGTTAAGTCGAAGAAGTCTAGGCTGGTCAAGAAAATCTCTGTCTTCTTCAAAGAAGAGACGTCACTGATCTCCCTCTTCTTCTTTATCTTCTGATACAGGGTTTATCACTTGTCCATCTAAGCATGACTGCCATAGAAAATGGGATGCTTTCAGAGCCTCAATGATGCAAATCTTCGAGTATGCAGCCCGACCCCCTCGAAGAAATCGCATAAAGACCATGCACCAGATCATTCAAGGATGACAGAAGAAGGTCAGAGACTAGACGCTCTAAATCCGACGAGAAATTGTCGAGGGTGTCATCGAGAGAAACCTCTCAGATGCCTCATAAAAAGAGCAAGACAGGCCTATCAGTGCATAAACCAAAGGCGACACCAGACAAAATGGCGTCAAGTTCCAAACCGTCATCGAAATCTGTGTCGAAGGTTTCCTCAACGCTTCTGTCGAAGACCTACTCGACACCAGTGTCGAAGTCCACATCGACATTTTCCTCGATGACGCCTCTATCTAAAGCTCCTTCGACCCTATCAAAGCCAGCGTCGACGTCGACGACAACATTGATTCTGGCACCATTATCAATGCCATTGGCAAAACCAAGGTCGATGCAATCACAAACCACAGGTACATTTTTCACCCTCTACCAAGAAAATACTTTTTGAAGTCTATGGCCTCTATTTAAGAAAAGTCCTCAGAGGAGGAGACTTCCCCTTTTGGGGTGAGATACGGTACAAAGAATGTTCCTGAGGAACTAATTGACCCTCAGTCCAAAATGTCTCACCTCTATGACTGTCTCCAAACAGCTAGTGGTATAGACACGTCACCTGAATTGGAATTCGACAAACCTGACCCAGCTAATCATGCTGACTCAGCATATAGAAATATTATGAATAAGGTGGTGGAGTTCATGGGGTGAACAGAAATTCACCCACTTACGAACAGGATGACATGACGGACATTCTCAGTCATGGTCCTCAAAAGGATCCTGTTCTTCCTTTTCACACAGCACTTCAGAGGAAGGTTATGGCTGCTTGGGAAACACCAGAATCTGGACCAGCGGTAAAGAAAATTGTTGCTAGGAAATATAGGCCCTCATCCTCTGATCCTGACTATTTAACTAAGCATCCTACACCTGAAAGATGAGTGGTCCAATCAGCTACATCCACCAGACAATCTGCATACCCTTCCATTCCCCCAGATAGGCATGATAAGAGAGTTGATGCCTGGTCTCGCAAGATTTTTTCCTTCAAGCAGTATGGCTTTAAAGTCAACAAATGTGACTTGCACCCTTGCAAGATTCACATACACTCTGTGGGATTGTATTAGTGCAGCGACTGAACATATTCCTAAGGGCGAGGAACGAGACGGTTTCTGTGCGATTGTAAAAGATGGAAAGGAGCCTATGGGGGAATGCCTCCAATCAGGACTGGACACTGCTGACAGCATCAGCAGGTCCATGGCTTCTAGCACAGTGCTACACAGGTTTGCGTGGCTGAGAAAGTCGGGCTTTGCACCGGATGTGCAAGCCAGACTTCTCAATATGCCATTTGACAGCTTGAGGTTGTTCGGCAGCAAGGCGGATATGATATATGATATGACATTTATAACGCGCCTATACACAAGTGTTTCAAGGCACGAGGATGAAAGTTTGGAGAAGCTGCAGACCTCTAAGGTGGCGGCTAAGTCACTTAGCGCCTCCATACGTCAACCTCAGCAACACTCCTACTCAGGCTCATCTTCCTGCAGGTCTCGTCCTTTTCGTTTTTGTTCCTCATTTGGAAGAGGAAGAGGACAGGCTAGTCAAAGAGGACAAAGAAAATGTCCTTGTGGTGGACGAGGAAAGGGTGCTAGATCAGCCCCATTAGCGGCAACTGTCCCCTCAGCCGCTGCCGCCTCTAAGCCACTCTGAGGCCTTGACCCACAAGACCCCGGTGGGAGGCAGGATGTCTCAGTATCTGAACGAATAGTGGGGCATTAATTCAGATGCTTGGAAACTGTAAACAGTGGCCTCAGGACCATCCACCGGGATACAACTCTGTCAAGATTCCAGATCCGCTCCTGTTGCAGGAAATGTTAACCCTGCTAGAGAAAAGTGCAATAAAACATTTACCTGTAGTGGGGAGGAACAAGGGTAGGTATTCCCCATACTTTCTCATCCCAAAGAAGGACGGAGGATTGAGATCCATCTTGGACTTAAGAAACTTGAACAAGTTCCTCAGGAAGGACAAGTTCAAAATGGTAACCCTTTCTCAGATCCTTCAGGCTCTCCAACTTCAAGACTG
The DNA here is from genome assembly GCF_040938575.1 of Ambystoma mexicanum. Classification (NCBI taxonomy): domain Eukaryota; kingdom Metazoa; phylum Chordata; class Amphibia; order Caudata; family Ambystomatidae; genus Ambystoma; species Ambystoma mexicanum. The sequence goes on along the minus strand of NC_090924.1, from coordinate 756,431,877 downwards.
GTTGGTATCATTGGACCTTCAGGATGCTTACTTTCATGTGCCAATGCATCTCAAGCACAGAAAGTACCTGGGGTTCGCGGTTGGCAGTTCTCACCATCAGTTTCGAGTTCTGCCATTCGGGCTGACCTCCGCCCGAGGGTTTTCACCAAGTGGATGGCGATAGTGGCAGCGAGTCTCAGGAGAGGGGGGATTCACGTCTACCCCTACCTGGATGATAGGTTAATTAGAGCACGTTCACCCGAACAGGCCCAGAAACATCTGAGCATGACCTGCCACTTCTTACACAGACTGGGCTTCTCCCACAATTAAAAAGAAGTCACATATGATACCCTTCCAAAGACTACAATTCATCGGAGCAGTCCTGGATGCTTCCCCGGGGAAAGCCTTGCCTCCCAAGGTGAGAGCTCATCAAATTCTGCAGATGGTAACAAAGTTCCAGAATGCCCAGCATCTGCCAGCCTTCGATTTTCTGAGGTTGCTTGGCCTCATGGCATCCTGCATTTTTCTGGTGCCAGATTGAGAATGAGATCCCTTCATTTGGCCCTCAGGACTCAATGGTCACAATTTTCTGGGAATACGTCAGACCTTTTTTTCAAGATCCAGTCAGAGTGGCTCAAGATCTGCTATGGTGGGCTTGCAAGGACAATATTCTAAACAGAGAATCTTTTTGGCAACCAAGGCCAGAGAGAACAGTAGTGATGGACGGCTCAGTCACAGGGTGGGGAGCTCACACCAACGATCTGACAATCAGCAACCTTTTTGAGCTGAGGGCAATCAGACTAGCGCTGAAGGCCTTTCTGCCCTCTGTACAGGGGAAAGAATGTCCTGATAATGACGGACAACTAAGTGGCCATGTACTACCTCAACAAGAGAGGAGGCATAGGGTCACTACCACTGTACAGAGAGGCAATGCAGCTCTGGTTCTGGGCAATACAAGAAGGAATCTCTCTATCAGCAGTTCACCTAGCCGGGAGCAGAACACAGCGGCAGACGCTCTGAGCAGGCAGAGCACAGTCTCTCACGAGTGGCAACTAGCTCAGGAAGTCCTTGAAGAGATCTTCACCCTTTGGGAAACCCCAGAAGTGGATCTGTTCGTGACCAGTGTCAACAGGAAGTGCGAACTGCACTGCTCAAGGGAATTTCCTTCAAGAGGAGCTCTAGGGGATGCGTTCGTAGTGGTTTGGGAATTTCCACTCCTATACGCATTTCCTCCAGTCCCTGTGATTCCTCACGTAATCAGGAGGTTGCGAAAGTTCAGGAAAACCATGATCCCAATTGCCCTGGATTGGACCAGGAGGACGTGGTACCTGTACCTTCTGGACATGTCCATCTGCCCTCCAATACGTCTTCCACAAAGAGAGGATCTTCTCTCGCAAGAGGACAGTCGGGTTCTCCATCCAGAGGTCAAGACACTCAGTCTTCAGGCATGGTTTCTGAGAGGCTGAGATATAAGGATTGGTACCTCCTAAACGACGTAATCAAGATTTTGCTCTGAGCGCCAGCAACAAAATCCTTGTACCGGTGTCGTTGGAACAAGTTCAGTAACTGGTGCAAGGATAAGACTGTGGATCCATTCCTATGTGGTACACCTATGGTACTTTCATTTCTATTACATTTAGCCAATCTTGGCTCCAGATTGGTAAAATAAAAGGATACCTAGCTGCGCTTTCTATTTTTAAGCGCTCCCCAGAAGAGTTGTCTTAATTCCATTGATTGTGCAATTTTTATAGGGTCTCACTAACGTGTACCCTTCAGTCCCATTTGAAGTCCCCGTTTGGGATCTAAATTTAGTATTAAAATTCCTTACATGCATTCCTTTCGAGCCTTTGCATTCTTGTCCGCTAAAGCTTCTCACTTAGAAGACAATCCTACTAGTGGCTATTAGATCAGCCCGCAGGGTGAGTGAGTTACAGGCTCTCTCTTGTAAGCCTCCACACACCATTTTCCATAAAGACAAAGTTATACTTAAAGTCAAACCTTCATTGCTACCAAAAATAGTCACTGACTTTCACTTGTCTCAAAGGATCACATTGCCATCATTCTATCCCCCCCTCATGCAAGTAAGGAGGAAGAAAGGCTCCAAAAGCTAGACCCAAAAAGGGCTCTTAGCTTTTATATTTCTAGACTGGCAACATTTCGGCAAAGTGACTAACTTTTCATTGGATAGACCGGCCACAAATTGGGCCTAGCAGTAACAAAACGGACCTTATCCAGATGGATAATTTTAGCAATTGGAGAATGTTACAGGCTGGCTGGTAAAGAACCTCCAAATGCGCTAAGGGCTCATTCTACTAGGAGCGTGGCAACTTCAACGGCTCTTCAGAGGGGTGTCCCGGTGCAAGATTTTTGTGCAGCGGCCACCTGGTCGTCAATGCACATTTTTGTGAAACACTATTTTTGTAGATTCCACCTCATCCCAAGGTCGTCTTTTTGCTAAGGCCGTCCTACATACGGTCCATGAGTAGAATTAATTAGTACTCCCTCCTCCAAATTTTCACTGCTTTGGGAGTCTTTCTAAGATGAGGAATACGTGGAAGGACACAATCCATTCGAAGAACAAGTTACCAACTGTAACTTTCTTTCGATTGGATGTTCCTCCCACGTATTCCTCATCGTCCCTCCCAACCTACCCCGCCGTACAGTTTATGTATTTTACACTCAATGTTCCATGAGAGATTACAACCTAAGGGTACGCCTTATCAACTCATCAGTTGAGGATATCGAAAAAAACAGAACTGAAGCCAAAGGGTGCGGCTCCAGCTATTTATACTACGAATGATGTTGACGCTCTACGGCAGCCCTCGAGGGACATCGATGCCATGACATCAAGCACAGCGCCCTCTCATGCAGAATGTTTTTTTTTCAAAAGCATCAAAGTGGACGATACGAATATCTAAAATGAGGAATATGTGGGAGGAATATCCAATCGAAAAAACGTTACAGTTGACAAGTAACTTGTTCATCCATAGTAACTGCCTTTTTAAAAGGGGCTCACCAAACACTAAGGTGCTAATTTTCTAAGCCTCACAGCACAAACCCAACGTGTAAAAGCAAGACGTTAACCCTTTGTGACTCATATTTTGTTTACCTTTCAGTAACGTTCGCCTGCCTCCCCCCACGCCTTTCATAAAGCCATTCTCCATAGGCACACTGGTAGCCATTCCCAAGAAAACTGGGCCACGCATGCCCATCCTGCACTCTGTACTGCCTACTTCCCCCCCCTCCTGCTGCGTCCCAAGCCCTTTGCCCTGACGCCCACAGCGTATAGCCTTGCCTCGGACCATACACTTGCTATGCCATATACTCGCTACATCCACACTTTGCCTAACTCTGCCTCTGTTAATCCTATTCCCCCTGCACCAAACCACTTGAGCATTTGAAGTATCTCAGCAGCCTTGCCTCCAGTGCGCTGCAACAACGTGCCACCACCTTATCCCACTACATCCCAACTCGAGGGGTATAGTGCGACAAGCTTCCTGTCATGCCTTAAGCCACCAAGTTCACTACCCCTTTCTCCAATCCTGTTCTGTCCTTCTCTCGCCTACCACTATCATTGTAACCTTACATAAAGCTACTGGCCCTACCGGAATAAGCCATGACACTAAGACAGTGAGTTACTTCTCAGCACCCTGCATCTGCCCTCTCAAATTAGCTCACCTGAGTACCAGCATCATCCCTGCCTGCGCCTCTAATTTCAGAACCTTATCTATCCTCTGGAGGAATCATCAACTACGCTCTTGCACTATGATGGATTGGTCCCCCAAAGGTAGCCCTAATGGTGCACAGCCTCTGACAACCTCACCAGGCTCTACCACGGCCCAGTTTAAACCCAAACTGACCAAAGCAGTGTACACCAAACCTAGGTCCAGGGGCTCTCTGTCTTTCCACCATACCGGCATCTCTTTTCATTCCCTTTTGCACGCACAACCTTGGATAATTCAACAGCCATTACAGCTTTGCCTTCCAGAAACCTTACAGGCAACACCACGACTACTATTGCATAAGTGTCTGGCAACAGCATCATGCTAACTAGCCGGTTAAACCACACGCCCTGACACAAAGTGCCCAGTCTGGCCTCAACTGACCAATACAAAACGCCTGGCCCCCACTCACCCTATTCCCCTGGCACTACACTGGCATCCACAGTCTCTGCGGCACACCCACAAAGAGTCCCCACTGGCCATACACCAACAGGAAACCCCCATATTCCGAAACAGCATTGGGAATGGCATATCTGGCTTGCCTTCTACAGGGCTTACTGCCAGGCCACTAAACAGAGCACTAGGTCCATCCCCGCCCACTCATTGGACATCCTGAAACTCATTATGCTCAATCTCAACTTTCATGGTCGATTTAAGGCATGATTATGATTTAATCGTGCCTCAATCATCAGGGTATCATTAATTATACCTTGCAGTATTTCACAACTAGGATTGCAATCAATCAATCAATGTACGATTTTCACAATTTTGGTTTTGGTCAACTTTTGGCTTCGGTTTTTCTTGTTAATTGTGTTATTGTATTATATTAGATATTTTTTCCTTATATGACTAATGCATTGAATCCGTTTACTGTTGCATACTTCACCTTTGTAAATATGCTTTTTGGGTTTGATATGTATACCATCAATGGTTTCCTTTATTTGCATATTTATAAAAAATGTCTACCTTTGTCTGAGATACTTTCCCTGACTTTTGTTCCACAAAATTAACTTTAAGTAATTGTAATAACAGACAACATATTGAGATGTTTTGCAGCGCGGACACCTTTTAGTTTAACACTGTACTCTGACCCCAACCACGCATGCCCACAAGGGGTCTCCCTATTTTGTTTAAAATGATCTCAAATTTCAAGCCATTTAAGAAACCTGGCTCCATGCCGCAGCAGGACCAGCACTATCCATTGCCATCCCACCAGGTTACACCATCCTCCATAAAGACAGACAGACCCCTAGAGGTGGTGGGGGTAGCAATTATTGTAAGGGAATCTTTTCCTATCCGAGACATCAGCTCCTCAACACTACCCAATGGTGAACTTCTCTCCGCCAAACTCTGCCTGTCCCACACCTCCTCTATGACTATGCATTTGGTCTATCGAACACCAGGCCCTGTGTCTTGTTTTGAAGAGGGCCTCACGTTTGCCCTCTCTACCAACTTGAAGCCCAAATCCAAGAAACTACTTCTTGGCAACATTAATCTGCGCTTCAATGATGCGGACACCAACGCAGCCTCACTAGCTAGCTCACTCAGTGCCCTTGGTTTCAGATAGCGCAGTAATTATAAGTTACTCACCGTAGTGACTAACGTGCTCTTAGTCCATAGTCCCCTTTCCTCCATACTGTATGGGCGTCCCTTCAAAGGAACTGGAGACGGAACCTTTTTCACCAAAAAAAATCTTCCCCTTCAAATTTACAGGTGTGCGGGGGCGCGGCCCAGGGACACACCTCAGTCCCCATTGACGCGTCGACAATAGATTTAACATTGCCTAATGACACTAGTATTATTAGGGGGGGAGGTTGGTGGGATGTATGGAGGAAAGGGGACTATGGGCCAAGAGTACGTTAGTCACTACGGTGAGTAACTTATAATTACTCTTACGTCCCGTCCCTTTTCCTCCATACTGTATGGGCGATTACAACTGATTGTAGCCCCAGGGTGGAGAGGAGACCCTCCTTAAGCAAATAGGTTCCTGAGAACCGCCTGTCCGAAAGCTGCATCCTATCTAGAGCCGGCACCCAAACAGTAATGCTTGCAAAAAGCCGAGGGAGAGGCCCAAGTGGCCGCCCTGCTTATGACTTGCCAGGGGACATGGCGAAGGAATGCGATGGCCGTTGCCTTGGCCCTGACTGTGTGGGCATGCATGTTGGCTGGGAGCGGATTGTTCTGGCCCTCATACGCTTCTTTGATGGCAGAAACCATGGAGTGGGATATGGAAGCCTTTGAGGCCTGATAGCCTGGTCTCGAGCCACCGAAAGTGACAAACAGGGCGTCCGACTTGCGGAAGCCCTTGGTCCTGTCCAAGTAGAATTTCAGAGCACGCCTGACATCCAGGCAGTGCAGCGCTCTCTGTGCTTCGTCCTTGGGATCGGGAAAGAACATCGGAAGGACTATTTCCTCCTTCAAGTGAAATGCAGATGGAACCTTGGGCAGAAATGCCGGGTGTGTCCGCATGACTACCTTGTCGCTGTGAAAGGTGGTATATGTTTCTGAGGTGACCAGCGCCTGAATCTCGCCGACTCTGTGAGCCGAGGTAAGGCCGACTAGTAAGGCCGCCTTGATGGTGACCAGCCTAATGTCCACGGACACCATTGGCTCGAATGGTTTGTGCGCCAGGGCGCCCAAGACTATATTCTGGTACCACACTAGGTGCGGTCCCTGGACGGGCAGGTAGAGCCTCGCAAGACCGGTCAGTTGTTTCTTGACGATAGGGTTGGATGAGGAAAAATGCCTTCAAATGATTTCCTGTAAACCCAAATGGCTGCAAGGTATGCACGACAGGTGGCAACCTGTACGCCTGAATGAGCTAGGTGCGCCTAAAAGGAGAGCACGTCGCCCAGAGCGCAGGGCAGAGGGTCAATTCCCTTGGAGTCTGCCAAGAGGCAGAACCTGGTCCATTTGCTCTTGTACTGGGCCCTGGTGGCTTTGCTCCTGGCGCCCTGTATGATCGCCAGATTGGCCTATGAGAGGCTAAGGTGCCGAAGCGTTACCTGCTCAGGTACCACGCTGTGAGGGCTAGTTTCCCTGGCGCGGGGTGGATGATCCTGCCCCCTGCTGCATCAGAAGATGTGCTGGGTCCATCGGGAGGTGTATCGGGGGCACCTCCGAGAGGCTGAGGAGCTCCGAAAACCATGGTCTGGCCGGCCACCATGGAGCAATCAGAATGAAGCGGAGCAGGTGTGACTCCTTGATCTTGCAAAGTACCCTGTGGATGAGGGGAGTGGGTAGAAAGGCGTAGGCCCTCATGTCGGTCCAGTGGAGGTGAAATGCTTCACCCAGAGTGCCGGGGCCTTGACCCTGCCAGGATGCGAACTGGGGGCACTTCTTCTTGTGCCAGGTGGCAAATAGATCCACTTGGGTGAGACCCCACCTGTTGAAGATCTCCTGAATAACGAGGTGGTTTAGCTGCCATTCGTAGTTGTCTACTCCCAGCCTACTGAGCCTGTCCGCCTCCAGGTTGGATTCTCCCGGGAGGTGGACTGCAGAGAGGTACATTTATTTTTTTTATTTTTTTATTTTATTGTCGTATAAACCAAAACTGTTTTTTTTCACAAATACAAAAGAAAACTTTCAACAAAAAAAAAGAATAAATTTACAGATTTACATCTCATTAAAAGAAAACCATATTTCTCCAAATGTCTTATCTTCACTGCTTCGGTCTAGATCATTAAATTAACTTTTTAATTTCCAGTGAAACCTAGCTGTTGTAGGACTCTAACCACGTTTATAGTCAATGCCGTTTCGTGACCTGAAGTCATTCTCACCCAGAAATCTTCCGATGACAGCCAATCACTTGAGCAAACAAAACGTCCAGATGTTTCTTTCACACCTCCCATGTGCCTTCACAGACTCTTAGTTGATGCTCCAATGAATGGTCCTTTGGGTCCTGACATTTGGAACATAGCATCGAGCAAGGACAGATCCAGTGCGAATCAAACGAAGTCTGAGAAAGTTTTGCCTCCCTTTAGCATCCGGGAATTTCACCAAATAGTTAGCTAAGGAACTATGTCTCTTGTCCGTTGGGGAAAGAGAGGGTGCCACCATTGAGGATCTTGTGTGATCAGTTGTCTTTATCCAGTCTGTTAATAGTAGCTCCCTCTTAATCTTCATGGGGTTTGTGGTTAGAGTACCTATGTCACTGTTGCATCTGACGAGGATTTCTAGGGATACTTTCTGTAGGTCATACAGTACTCCCACCGAAACATGGCTCAAATGGACATTTAAATCTTCATATAGTGTATTATGCCTTGGATTGATTATGAAGTTGAAAAGAGATAGAAGTTTCCAATTAGCCTGAACCCCAAGTGAAGAGAGGCCCAACTCAAAACGCAGGCTAGCCATTGGTAAGCTGTTTGGGAGACCAAGCTTTTTTCCAGATCTTGGCTTCCATTGCCTGCCAATCCAGCGACCAAGCCAGTGGTTTTGCCTCTAAGCCATATAAGAGGACAGGAATGATCTTTGCTCGATAGAAACGGATGGCGGGTAGGAGGGAAAACATACAGTATTGCTTAATCATTTTTTGCAATTGGGCCGTCAATTGGGTGCACTTTTGTCGCATCTCTGACCATAGTGTACAAGCTCTAGGTGTAGCATACAGAGTGTAGCCCAAGTAGATGACCTCCTCTATCACAGGTATTCGTTTGCCCCCCACTGTCCAGCAGTATTTGCCTTCTCTGCCACCTTTCTTTCCAAAAATCACAATTTTCGATTTATCCGGGTTAACCTTTAGGTTGTTGACTTTCATGTATTGGTCCAAGGCGTTTAATAGCCTCTGAAGGCCCACTGGTGTCTTGTCCAGTAGGACACTATCGTCAGCATACAGGAGCATTTGTGCCTAACTTGGACTGCCCAGTGCTGCGGTCTCCACCTCCTGTCCAAAGTCAGCTAAATAGAAGTTAAAGAAGAAGGGAGCAACCATGCACCCCTGTCTCACCCCCCTCTTCACTGGGATATATGTGTTGATAAAAATCCATCTAAATTGAGTTTTACTTGAACCGTGTTTTCTTCGTGGAGGGAGACCAGTATATCAATGTGGTGGGTCGGAGCGACTCTTACTTTTAATTTGGACCATAATCTGTCCCGATTCACCAGATCGAAGGCACTTGATAGATCTATGAAAGCACCATATAGTCGTGACGCTTTCCGCCCCATCTTGCTGTTACAGAGGGTGGAAAGTACTATGCCATTAAGTGAGGTGGAGTGTCCCTTTCGAATGCCTGTCTGTTGTTTTGGGAGGATGTTGTTTGACTCAGCCCAAGATTCCAAGTCTCTTAGTCCTAGGCTGGTAAACAGCTTGCTTTCCACATCGAGGAGAGTAATTGGTCTGTAATTTAAAGGGTCTCTTCGATCCCCCTTTTTGAATATTGGGACGATGATTCCCGATTTCCACGATGACGGGATCTTTTTGAGCCTCAATATCCCATGGAACAGTGTGTTTAGGAGGCGGGCCCACCTTTTAGGGTTTCCCTTCAGGACTTGATATGTTAAGCCACTGGGGCCTGCCGCCATTGAGGACGAAGATTTCATTATTAAGGCGTGGATATCCTCTTCTGTTGTATCCAAGTACCACTGGCCGCCAGAGATGAAAAAAGGAGGCTCCCCCTTCGACTGTGCATACTTCTTTGACAGGAATTCTATCCACTCTGTTTCAGTAACCATGTTTGACAAGGCTCCAACTTGATTGTTGGTTTATTAAAGACCAAAAGTTCTGCGAGTTCTTATTCAGGACGGCCTTGAGCATGGTTTCCCCGTCTTTCTGGGCACGGGACATTCGTTGTTGTCTTGACCATTCTTTGTATTTACTTTTAATGGACTTTATTTTGGTCTCTCTGATAGATTTAACATCTTCCTCCCTTCTAATGGCACTTATCGACCGCCGCATCTCGCGTTTCTGCTCCCATGTGTGTTCGTCAAATGCGTGTCTATAGGTTTTTCTCATTTGACCCACCACCAGACTGTGGGCCTCAACTGACCACAAAAAGTCAAGGGTTGCACATAACTTTGTTTTTTATCGCTCAAATCATGTTTGCATTTTTCCAGGGCTTTATTCAGTTTCTCTCCGTCCCTGTTATATTTAACTAAACAATTTTTTTGGTTGTTTACTATTATGTGCTTTGTCAACCTCTTTACGACCCTTACATTTTGCCATTTAACCAACATTTCTAGTTGTTTGTGGTCACTTGTGCCTGCTTCTTTTATGCTCATAGTTTTCCAAGGCCCATTCCCACATGCTGATCGCCAGTCTGCACAGAGGAGGGGATCTGGTGCCTCCCTGCTTGTTGACGTAGTACATGCTGGTCGAGTTGTCTGTCTGAACTTAACATGCTCGCTGACACCCTTGTGGAAAATGCGGACAAAGTCTTTAGAGGGGACCTGTGCAGGCCTGCACAGCTGCGCAAAAAGGAAATATGGACTAAAGTCGCCAACAAAGTCTCAGCAATGGGCACAACACAGAGGACTGTAAGGGCCTGTCGGAAACAATGGGATGACCTGCGGCTCAGAGTCCGCAACCTATTATCAGCTGAGTGCAGCCAGGCGCAGGCTACTGGAGGCGGACAATGTTCACCACTGAAACTGCACACACATGGGAGGAAAAATGTGCCTCCATCATGAACATGGACAGCACAGAAGGTGTTGGAGATGCAGAGCATGGTGCAAAAACATCTGTAGATGCAGGTGAGTGACCATGACTAACATCCCATGTCCATCATGTGTCCCCTCATGACCAATAGTGCCTAGTGCATGACTGTCCCCAGACACCTGCCGCCCAGCAAGACACCAACCAGACCCTTCAACAGAAACCAAGTCCTACCATGAAGAATGTCATCAAGCACCAAAGGCACACACCACATGTCCCATGCAATGCAGACAGACACACCGTCAGCATGCGCCAACACACATCACTGTGCCATGTGTCTGCATGGCACAATCAACCCCAGTCCAAGATGCATGCACCATTGCCACCATTCACAAAGGCCCCCTTACCCCTTCCCACTGACAACACACCAATCACCCCACCTACACAAGCATACCACTTCCCCCTCAAAGGCAGCCCACACACATCCACAATCCAGGGCTGCATATACATGACACCCATCGCAGAACCCAACAGCAACCCAACAGCAACCCAACCAACATGCACATCCCAAACCTTGCAAACACATCAGGATGTACCAACTCTGCTCCCCCTCACACATGTGTGCCGCAGGATACGGGCCCCACCATGAGCACAAAGATGTAAATGACAGCAAATTGTACAAAGTGTGATGGCTGTCACATGGATGATGACACAACAATAATGGACCCCTGCATTGTCGCCCACAGGCACCTCATCAGACAGCGAGGGCGTGCTTGCCACTACGCCGACCACCACTGCACGTCGCCACAGTCAGAAGAAGACCCCCAGCAGCCAGGAACCTGGACACAGCGACAGCAGACATGGGTCCACGAACTCCACTTCACATCCCCCCCAGCCACCCCGCACACCTGCCAGCATCAAAAAGAAGGCGACAACACCTGCAGGCAGGTGGGAGCAGCAGCACCACCAAACATCAGTGGTGTTAGGGAGAATTCTCTTATAAGGCTAATTTCCCAAACCTAGTGAGTCCCCCAGCAGCTTTGCTGGATTTTTGGGGTTTGTTTTTTTTTTCCTGTTAAGAGTGAGACTCTTTTCCTCCCACTCTTAGGCATGATCTGAGGTACGTCTTTGACTTTTTGTGTGCATATGGGCTATGGGGTCTTTTACTCTCATCTGTTTTTCATGTGTGTTACACAACACCCTCAGTGCAGTAACACTGGGGTGTCATAGTGACCCCCAAACATAGACTCCATACCCTGGGACTGACTACGGTCTCCCAGGGCATGTAAAGTCACCATTGACTTTACTAGTCCAAAATTGTGAACAGAACTAGTACAAACCATCGTATTGTGGAAGTACTGGAAGGGGTTAATTCGATTGCCCCTGGCTCTGTTTTCAAGGGGGCACTGTCCAGTCCCCCCATGTCGAGTTTCTGGCTGGTGGCAGTGGTTACCACACAAAATATTCCACCGGAATATTTCCTATGGGATTTTCCCACTGATTTTAAACGCACCACTTTTTGGTGCGCCGGTTTATTTATTTAATATTAAATCAACGGTTGGGTCTTTTTGCCAGAACTCTTTTCTAAAATGGCATTCGTGTCCGTCTGTGTAACTCTAACCAAGGTCGAGTCCTTTGTTCCACTTTTTGGCGGGCTTCTCCACAGAAGCCCTCCAAATGGTGCCACTCTGTCTGGGTTCCACTGGATGTGTGGGGAGGGGAATTGACACCCTGGACTGCCTTAGCAACAAAAGTCGCACTCTATTCTGATTGGGCCAGTGGTGAGCCGCCCGGCTCACCACTTAGCATGTTCGAGTGACAGCTAGGCTGTTGAATGGGGATTTTTCTGCATAAAAGCAGGGCCTTTGGGACTGGAACTTCAGAAGTCGCCACAGGACCCAAGAATCTGAAGAGGGAAGAAGCTGAGCCATCTGCAACGACGACACCACCGGTGAAGCCCTGCTGCAACAAACTCACTACTTTCCCAACGACAAGAGAAGATCTTCTGCTGGACGAGTCTTCTTCCTTTGAGCTGGTGGGATCAACCAGTTCACCCCTTTCGCCTTCCAAAGAAGTCTCTTGGTCGAATCGCCCGTGCCAAGCACCCCGGCGGCCGGATAGCCAAGCTTCACCACTTTGACCGCAAATAAAAGGAATGCACCATTTACCGACGAACTCCGCAGCTGGTTTCATCCCTGTGTAGTGCATCGACTCCACGTTTCCTCCTCGACTAGATCGTCTCTTCCCCTGGTCGAAACAAACTGCAACCACTGCCAGGAACAACTGCCACCGCTGGAGCTTCCTCTCTCTTTAAGGTACTGTGTTCTGCCTGGCCTCCGTTTCTTTGGTTTGCCCAAGGTGACCCTTACATCCTTGGCTTTCCAACTGGGTTGGCCCCAGACCTTCTAACTTTAACTTCTTGAATCACCCCAACCTCTTTTGAACATTCTGCAAAGACTTTTAGTGCATTTTAAACTGTGTGATCTTGGGCACATTTCGCTTTGCTCCAATTAAAGTGGGCCTGGCTGTCATGATGCCTACCCCCGGGCATCAGGACCAAGGCCCTCAGCTCTGGGAGCAGGCATCCAGACATTTGTTTAAACCTCAGCATCCCCGGCTAGGGGCTATCTGGGTTCAGTCCTGGCGCCATAGGCGCCAGGCTCATAGACTTTACTTACCTGATGCAGACCATGCTGCAAAAGAGTCCAAGCCTACATGAGGCCTGAATGGGACTATTTTGTTACAGGGACTATTTTTTACTCGGGCGTGGCTCTAGGGAACTTCTTACCTGGAACTACTTTGGATGCTATTTAAACCACACCCGAACAGCAGCACATGCTTCACGTTATTCTGCATCCAGCAACGTGACACTCACTGTGCCTGCAGCCAGCATCCAGTCTTCTGCCACGCCCGCGTGCCTGCAGCCAGCATCCAGTCTTCTGCCACGCCCGCCTCGAATCCGGAGCTCCTACAATAAAGAAGAAGAAAAGGACAAGGTTAGAAAATGAACTTATTTCAAATTCCTCACCTAATTCCGGAACCATTTCATCTCCGGACCTGGAAAGTACATCAGTCCTGCACACGTCGCTTCGCCAGCTCCATCATGGCGCCATACTCACCAGTTCTCACAGCATCTTTCGATCTGGCACTGTCTCCATCATTTCTTCGCAGTAATCAGGCACCTAGGGGACACAAGAAAAAACAAGGTGAGCCAAGGGAATCAACAAATACAACCTCTTACCACCATAGACTTACCACCGGCAGTATTATTCCATAACTCTCCACATTTTCATATGCCGCATCTGTAAAGAGGGAGAAAAACAACACGTTAACGCATGCAATAGTTACCGGACAGCGTTGGGTAACACAGACTCTTACCTGAACGCCAGCAGCAGCTACGAGACCTTCTTCTCACAAACTCAGTTGCAACTTAAGGAAGGAAGGGGACAAGAGTGAACATCGGGCACATTGAACTCTTTGAACTTGATACTTACCAATCCCGCCAGGGACTTCAGAGTCAATACTTACCGGAACTCTCCCAACGCCTTCAAACCAGTGAAGTAACTGGTATCTATGCGCCCCTGCAAGACACAGGATGGAGAGCTCATCTTTTACGAACATAAGGTGAGGTTACTAAGGGGATATCAGAGGTGATTAGTGGGGGAGAACGAGAACAGTTGGGAGGCCATCACTAAAACCCACAGGTGGTTAATCCCTGTCTCCACTTGCAGGAAAATACTTCTTCGGGTCCAGCAGACAAGACTAGGCGGGCCAGTCCAGACAGTCATCTCTGCACTACGCATCATGTTGAAGGAGACCGCAGCTGTGCGGGTCCGATCGACACCCCTGTGGGGTCCAGGTGAGCGTAACACTGGCCTATGAACTTTGGCTCTACAGTGTATACTGCCTTTATTCCCTTGCTGATAACTCCTAAAAGTGTTGGGACCTGTTTTATTTCTATGCTCTGCCTTTTTCTCTCCCTTTAACCTAACTATTGGAGTGCCATCTGGGTTACACGCTCACATCTGTTTTAACAAATTGTGGGGTTTTAACTCTGACTTGTCTAATAGTTATCAAGGGAGGTGTGTATACTTTACCTGACTGTGTTTTAACTTGCTTTTGATTTAGAGTGCTAGTGTATTGCCTAAAGTGTGTTTTAAATAAATAATTATATACTTTTGATACAAAGCTCTGGTCAGTGTTTGTTTGCTCTACTGTGTTTTCAGCCCTATTGTGTATACTCTATATACCGCCTAACTCTTCTTGAGAGAAGTCTGACTGCTCAGCCACAGCTACCAGGTACATCTGGGTGGTGCAGACTGCTACCAATTGGGTTTACTGCTTACTCCTGTAGTCTTAATCTTTTTGCAGTGGTCCTCAAGGGAACTGCAGAGGATTCTGCCTAACAAGTGGAAGACCCGCCATGCCGGCCCAGTACACCAGGCATGAGGCAAGCGCCACAAGAAGCTGAAGCGGCGTCACCGCAAATGGACATTGCAGATCAGCCACAATCACCATCACGAAGCATGCCTCCAGATCCCCTTTTGCCAATATGTAGCATGCCCGAACTGGAGGAATCTGGTACACCCACACATAGTCCAGACATGCGGAATACAGGGCATGCTGCAGCTGCACGCGGCACCGCGGAGGCCACTGTTCCCGGAGATGATGCAAATGACCACCAGGAACCAGACCCTGTGTTCAGCCCACCTGGCCCCTGCAGCCCACCACCCATGCCCCTGCCTGAATACGCCACATCCATGACATCAAGGCCCACCTCATCCGCACCGAGCAGCGCCAGAAGGCGACGCATGCCCTACTGAACCTGTACATCACTGTGGCAGAACTAACGTGGCAGACCATGCAGGACAGCACCAGGAACACATCACAGATGCTAGGCCGAGCAACTGAGGCGGTGTATCAACTGGCCAGAAGGGTGCGTGAGGGCAACAAGGTCATGTTCTCCATGGCCGAATCAATGAACCTCCTTGTGACTGTCATCGCTGAACAAAGGCACATCATTACACCTCGAGTAGATTGCGCCAATGCCACACCTAGCCCATCCACACATGGGAGCCCTGTGTGGTGCTCAGTGAGGTTAACACGTCAGATGGGGGCTCATCCACCTTCACAAAAAGAGGGGGTGGAAGTAGGCCTTGGTCTACAGTGCGTGGGGGGGGAAATCTGTTGGGGAAGGGATGTTGGGGCAATGTTTGTTTTTGAATTGGACTTTGGGGTGTGGTCTGTGGGGTGGGTGGGTGCAAATGTGTTTCACAGGGGAAGGGTGTGTTGGGGCACTGTCTGAGCGACTTTTGGTGTTGGTAGTTCAACCGATCACGATTGTACAGATGTGCATGTTCAATCCGTTTCATAATGTACATAGCTCACTGGCCATTTTTTCAGGAGTGTTTAAGTATTCAATGTAACAAAGTGCACATCACCCCGTGTGACCCACATCCATTCCCACGTGTGATGAATTCCAGAAATAATTTGCAACCAATGCTTGTCGTGTAGCCTGTCCATCATGGCCATGGTGATGCAGAGGGATCCCGGCATCCTCATCATTATCATCATCATCATCCTCTGGCATCATGTCCATGTCTGGGGGCAGGGGTAAATTGCGACGGATGCACATGTTGTGCAACATTGCACAGACCATCACAATACGACCCACCCTCTCAGGACCATAGATGAGGGCACCCCCAGACCTGCTCAAGCAGCGAAACCGACTCTTCAGTAGTCCAAATGTCTGTTCAATAGTCCCGCGAGTCCTTGCATGTATCCGATTGTATGCCTCTTCATGTCGGTTTACGTGGACGCCTAATTGGGGTCAGCAGCCAGCCCATCAGTGGATACCCAACATCACCTGCATGTTGGCATGTGAAAGGGTAGCTGTGATCGTCTGCATCTTTTGACCAACAGGGTTGTGTTTTGCCAGGATGCACAGGGATTCCATTTGTGCAGTGTGCACCTGTACCCCAGGCTGGTGCAATGATGCGATATGTAGACATGCCCAACATGGCCCACCCAGCAGGCAGGTTCCCAGTGCTGGCAACAACCCCCCCCCAGCCCCCAATCATTACCCCACATGGCCCACCCAGCAGGCAGGTTCCCAGCGCTGGCAACAACCCCCTCCCAAATCATTACCCCACATGGCCCACCCAGCAGACAGGTTCTCAGTGCTGGCAACAAATCCCCCTCCCCTCATCAATGCATGTGGCACTGTGGTCAGCCTCACCCAACATGGGGTCCGGCATGTCAATCCATGTAGCGGAGCAGCGTCGCGCTCCGCAGGACCATTGCGTTGTGTGTGGAGCCTGGGTACCTGGCACAGCAGTGTGTTATTTGGCTGGCATCACACACCATCTGGACATTTAGCGAATGGTACTGCTCCCTATTGCGGTATACCACCTCAACATGTGTGCAGTCTATCGCACCAATTACGTGTCAGCACACGGGAGAAGCAGGGTTGTGATATCCCATGCAGTTGGCCCACTGTATGCTGATAGTTTCCTGTTGCCAAAAAGTGGAGCACACACACTACCTTCAGCAGGGGGGGATGGCTGTACGTATGTTGATGATACTCACGAGGTTGTCGTGTATGAGGTCCACTATTGCTGTGATGGTGTCCCTGTCCAGCCGGTACAGGGTGTGGATTTGTGCTGGGGTTAGGGTAAATGGGCTCACACATTACTGGGGCATTGTTGGGAGCCTGCAGGGCACAATGGCCTGCACATTGGGCATGTGCTGTGCCCTTCTCGCCCTCCTCCTCTTCCTCCTCCTCCTCCTCCTCCTCCTGCGCAGTTGTTGCATGGCCTGCCCCACTGCCTCCTCATAGAGTAGCTGTTCCTGCATGTACTCCTGCTCCAGCAGAGCTAGTGCTGGTGGTAGCATTTTTGCTTTGGAAGGGGTGTGGTGTGTGGGTGGGCTGCCTTTATGCTGTGCCTGGGTTTCAATGGTGTCCACCTGTGCTGATTTTTTAGACCTGTGGCAGGTTTCTGCTCACCTGATCCCCGTTAACGCTGGTCCAGCAATGCCGGTATTTACGGCATCATTTTTGGCCTTATTACTGGTATGTTCATTCCGGTATTTGCATGTCCGTCCATCTAGGAATGTGCACTGGTCTGCAGCATGCTGGTGTCGAAGGCACGGCAGGCGTCTGTCAGGGCTCCTACCGGCATCGGGGATGCCAGTCACGGAGGGGCCAGTGCTGGTGCCGGTGACACTGCCCTCACGAGTCGTAATGATCCGGTCCAGTAAACGATGCCGGTATTCCCGTACCGGCATCGATTTTACCAGACCAGCAGACTTGTAATGAGGCCCCTTGTCTTCAGACATGAAGAGCTTCTCGGAGCACGTGTCCCAAATGAGTCCCAGGAACATCAGAGTCTGCGTAGGGAGCAGCTGTGATTTCTTGAGGTTGAGCGAGAAGCCCAGGTCATGCAGTGTGTTCATAAGGGCCTGGGAGGAGTGGTGAGCCGCCTCCGGAGATGTAGCCCTGACGAGCCAGTCGTCGAGGTATTGTCATGACCCTTACCCCTGGCCCTCACTGGCAAGTCAGCCTTCCAGTTAGGGCCAGGTCAAAGGCCTTAAAACCTCATCCAAGACTCTCTTGGAGTCAGTCCTGGCGCCAGGCTCATAACCATCATGAAGACCAACATTAGGATGGGACTATTTACTTGGGACTATTTAACTTGGGGGGGTTCAGCCAACATGGAGGCACACACATAGCTCAGTTACAAGGAACTGAGCTATGCAGTCTTGTCTTTTGGGTGTGGCAGGCCTGGGGCTACTTTACCTGGACTACTTTGGGTGTGGCAGGCCTGGGACTATTTTACCTGGACTTCTTTACCTGAGACTATTTAAACCGCACCCAAACAGCAGAACATGCTTCGCGTTATTCTGCTGTGGGCAGCGTAACGCTCACCGTGTCCAGTTCTTTGATGCCAGCTTACCTGAAACCAAGGACCTGCAGAGAGAGAAAGAACACTACGAAACTTACCTGGAACAGTATCCCGTCTTCAATCCATCGCCAACTTCAGTTCCACTCACCTGAAGGTACGAACTTCATCATCCGACACCGCATGCATCCTGGAATACCATAACCTGGAAAGAGGAGAAAGAAAGACAGCATTAGTAAGGGTTCACTCACGTTTCCTCCCGAACAAAGAAAGCCACACAATTCTTACCTGGGTTGTCATCTCCTGGTCAGTATCATCGCTGGAACATTACGGCGCTCAGCGAGGAACATCGCGACCTCCAAGGAGAGAAAAGACACAGGTTAGAAATACAAAAGGCGAAACAGCGCATCGCGCATTACTCATCGGACAGCATCGCGCACACCGCGCTTTCGCCTACCGGCCCATGCTCTTCTTCAAACTGCATGACAACACCAAAATACCTTTCCATACCTAAAAGGAAAGAAGCAAGACATTATTATTCGAACTAATAGGAACATAAGAAATGCATATAAAGACTGTAAAGCAGCAAACCTACGGAGTCGCAGCATGCCTGGATTCAGACAGGGGGGCTTGCACCAGTGAAGTAACTTGGTCGCTGCTGCCCCCCACATCTATGCGCCCCTGCCACGAGGAGCAGGACGGAGAATCCACCTTTTACAATATTAAGGTGAGGAGAAGGCCCAAGGGGGAGGAAGGAGTTGAGGCCAAGGGAGGTGGGAAAACAAAGACAATCTGGTATTGAATCCAGCTCTCCTATATTGCAGACCCATCTTTAACCAGAGGCCTTACCAAGGGACCGGGAGAGGGTTCCAGAGTGCAAATCATCCAACCAGGGCTGGGTGGCGTCCCCATGGATACCAGGTGAGCGTAACAGGTATGGATAGATGTGGAGGCCCTGCTGTCTGAGGAGGACCGCTACTGCGTTCATGAGTCTGGTAAAGACCCTGGGGGCCGAGTTGAGGCCAAACGGGATGACCTTGTATTGGAAATGGTAGCCCAGGATCCTGAACCGTAGGAAAGAATGATGGGGCTGCCAAATCGGGACGTGTAGGTATGCGTCCCTCAGGCCTAGGGAGCACATCCAGTCTCCCTTTTCCAATGTCTTCTCTATAAAAGCTGGCATAATCATCTTGAATTTTTGCAGGGGTAAGGAAAGGTTGAGGGTGGAAAGGTCCAGCACAACTCTAAGGCCGCCTGGTTTTTCTTCTGAATGGCTTGTGGAACACAAGAGGTTTTTCTCATTTGTTCAACTCTAGAGAAAAGTGGGCTACTGAAGTAGACTTGATATGTCTGCAGGAAACTTGGTTGGACATCTGTCACATTGTGGAGAATTTTGAAATAGCAACTAATCCTGCTATCAAAGGAAATAAAGGTCGCCCAAGTGCAGGTCTTCTCACACTTGTAAAAAAAACATCTGGTTGCAGAGTGATGGAGTATAAGAATATATCATCATACATTCAAGTTGTTACTATCACAAGGAGTAATAATGATGAAACTAAACATCTGACATTCTTCATCATAAATCTGTATTGGCATCATTGCAAGGCGGGTACTCTGGCTTTTGTCGAACAAATTATTGATTTAATTGATGAATTAATGATCAAGGACAGTTCTGCCGGCATAATTTTATGTGGAGATTTTAACTTAGATCTTATAGAGAGAGGCATGAATGAGCCGCTAAGGAAACATAATCTGGTGCAAAAGTGGTCTGAAGAACTAACCTTATGGAGACTCTTTAGACTAAATGGTAATGTCGAGGGAGACATACCTGCCAAAGCGACCTGGCAAAGGAACTATCAAAAATACATTTTGGATTACATTTTTGTATCTGAAAATCTATCGATATGGATCGTAAATTTTGAAGTTCACAACACGCAAGTCAGTGACCATAACATGGTATTAGCACATTTTGAAATGCCACAGCAAGCTACCTCGCTGAAATGGAATTGTGATACAATACCAAACTGCAGTGGAAATAGATTAAAACTTAATTCACAGCAAGTGAATACCATGAAAAATTGTTGGGTGTAGATTATACTCCCTTGTTAGAACAATATAAGGTCTTGAGAAAAACAAATGGTACTCAGTCTCATAAGCACTTACATATTTACAATCCTGAAATTGTCATGAGAAAGAGAGAAATGTGCAAGGCCTTATTACAACTAAAAAATTACAGAAAAGTGGATCAGCTTAAAATGAAGAAAAAAATCAAACAAAACTATAAGAATTGGACGATAGCACATCGTGCCCTGATGGAACAACATGACGCAGAAAAAATAATGAAGTGCCTAAAAGAGAAAAACTCTTCAGATTTTTGGTCAATTATTAACAACGAATCCCGCATACAGTTGGCCTCGCAAAATAACATGGTTACTGAAAAAGCATTTTTCGATGTTGTTCTCAAAAAAGGGTAACACCCTCGATCCTTCGATGCCAGTTCTTACACATTGGGATATCCAGGATGACATTTTGTTAAATATTTAAAAACTTTCGAATTCTCGTGCACCAGGCCCGGATGGCATAACCAATGCTATATTAAAATCTGATCCGGAAGCCTGGGCAGAGTTTTGTAAAGTCTTATTTGATAAAATTGTTGCGGAAGGCGCTACTCCTACTTCGTGGAAGAAGGCCATTGTTGTGCCTATTTTTAAGAAAGGCAACAGATCAAACCCAATGGACTACAGGCCAATTGCCTTGCTGGATGTTATAGGCAAGATATATGCAACTCAACTCCAGCACAAATTAATGGAATGGCTAGTCCGAACAAAACATATAGATGTTAGACAAAGTGGGTTTGTGAAGGGTGCTGCCTAAATCTTACACTCATCAATTTATTGAAAATGGACGCGATCAGAAAAGGCTCAAAAGTGCACCTTGCATTTGTTGACCTCTCTCATGCTTTTGATAGCATAGACAGGGAAATCCTTTGGACGAAATTAAAAACCTGAAATTGTCCTGATAGCCTTCTATCTGCTATCAAAGACTTACATACCGACACTGAAATCTACATTTGTTTGGATGCAAGAGGCACTCTGTCCAAACCCATTCGTACCTTCTTTGGGGTTAAACAAGGGTGTCCACTTACGGCCTTAATCTTCAATGCTTTCATCTCGGAAGTCAGCAAAACATTTGAAAAAACAAAAGGATTTGATCCAAAAATAGTTCATTCTGTTCTGAATTGGATCCTTTATGCAGATGATCTAGTGTTAATGGATCTTACACCTATTGGACTGCAACGAAAACTTCACGTGTTGGAGCAATATGTTCGCGACAATGGTTGCATATAAATCCAAGCAAATCTGTCGTGTTAACATTACAAGATCTTACCAAAGGTGCATCCAAGAAGTTTAAATGTCACCTTGACGGCGAACCACTGCAACAGGTAAACCAGGTAAAATATCTAGGTATGTGGTTAAACTCCAACATAAAGGATCAAACTTGGGTTGAAAAAACAAAAGCTAAGTGTCGTCAACTAAGTGCCCAAGCCACAGTTCTAGATAAAAAATATGGCAAGTTCTCATTGGATCCCACATTAAAGTTCTATAAACAAAAGGCTGTGCCAGCCCTAATCTATGGCGCAGAAACTGCCTTTGGGTGTCCATCAACTGGGATAACCTTGAAAACATCTTTTGGGGTAGAATCTTGAAAGTTGCTAGGGGGATACCTGCTGCAGTGGTGAGATACGAACTGGGGCTAATTTCAATAAATGCAAAGGTCACATGGAACACCTCCTCAATCATCCGTAAGATAATTTTGCCCAATGGTGCACCACAAATGAAAATCTTACATGATTTGGTGAATAAGCAATCAAATACAGTCTTTGCAGCCTGGATAAACCAATGTCATCAAATTCTAACAGACATAAATAGTAACGTAATCACGTTGGCGCAAAACCCGGACGCTGTCTGTGAGAACACGATTGGATAAGCACTAGCATAAATAGAGCAAAATATTCGCTCATGAAGAATGTTCCTCTTGAAGGAAAAGCCTATAACTCCACGTACAAATATCTTGAAAAATGCCCAGACAAGCAAAAAAGAATGTTGCTCATGAAATTTAGGCTGAATCAATTTAAGACCAAAGAAGTAATTATGCGATGGACTAAATATGAGAAGCGGAATCCAAAATGCAGATTCTGTAACCACTATGAAGAAAACGTCAAACACCTGATTCTTACCTGTAAAGCCTTCTCTATGATAAGAATGACACTGTTTGAATCAATTGTGGCAAATAGACCTCATCGTACAATGGAAGAATGGTGGGAGGAATGTTTCACGGAGGTAAATAATAAACTAACATATGCTCTGGCATTTCTCCTTAAAAACATCGAAGAACTATCTAAATCCAACGAAAAAATAAACTTAAACTTTGCTTGTGACTTTGAGGTCTATTCTGCCTAAATCAGTGTTCATTTGATTTTTTTTAATTATTTTTAATTGCTTTACTTATGATGTCTTTGTTTTCTTTTTGGTTCTTTTTGCCAATGATGTTATTTAAATGTGTGATTTCCTAAATGTATTTCATCATTTGTTTGAATAAACCAATAAAAAAAAATTAAAAAGAAAGGCGAAAATCCTGGAGTAGAAGCCAAAGCCTCGCTGGGAGGCTGGAACTTCCTCCACTGCCTGGCTCTCCACAAGCGACCGGATCTCCGCAAAGAGTTGCTGTCCCAACCTGTGGGAGAGGAGGGGAGGAAGGAGGAGAGGCTGGGATGGGTAGGCGGTACCCCGTGGATTCTACGGAGAGGATCCAGGGGTCCACGAAATTCTGGTGCCAGAAATGTGCATGCAGAGCAGGGGCGTGTCATGCCTTCTTTCCCTCAGAGGCTGAGGAGGGGGGCCTGGAAAAAGCCCTTACATTCCCCTCCCTTTTTGTTGTTTGCGCCGGTTCGGAGACGGCGAGCGGTCCGGCTGCGTTCCTGGAAGCCGCAGAACCCTCCATGTGTACGATCCTTCTCTGAGCGGTGCTGAGATTGGGTGTAAGATTTGGGCGTGGTCTTTGCCGTTTGTTTGCTGTTCTTTTTGTCCAGCTCTTCATCCGTAGAGGAGTGGAAGAGGTCCCCACCTCGAGCGGTAGATCTAGAATGCACTCCAGGACGTCTGGGTTGAATTTCGTCACCCGGAGCCAGGCTGTGTGCCTCATGTCCGTAGCAATGCAGATGGCGCGGCCCGAGGTTTTGATATGCGCCACTGTGGATTCCATGAGGTCATGCACCACGGGCTTGGCCTCTGCTAGCCCCGCCCTAAAGCGTGATTGGCATTGGGAGGGGAGTTCCAGGAGGAAGTACGCAATTTCCCACCATAACCATTGGTTGGCGGCAGCCAGCATGGCATCTGCGTTGGCCTGACGCAGGTGCAAGGAGGCGTTGGAGTAGATCTTCCCATAAGCCTCCAAGTCTTCTCCTCCTTGCCTAGCAGCGCCACAGAGGAGGAGGCTGTGGACGACTGAGGCTTGGAGTAAAGTGACGCCACAGCGATCACTGAGGAGTGTGGCTGAGGATGGGTCGAGAGCAAGAGTGTGCCCCCTACATCTGCTTGTAGTTGCCGTCCCGGCGTCGGTTGACCGGCTGGAGTGGGGCTTGAGCCAACCCTTCTTGGCCAGGGAGACTACATTGGTTTGCAGTGGAATCCCTGTGTTGGCAGAGGGGCGTCTTGTGAGGACTTCAGCCAGAACCCCCTCTGCCGGCTGCTCGACCTCGGGCTGAGGGAGGCCTAGGTACTCCGCCTGGCCAGCAAGATGGTCATGGAAGGCCCTGGCTGAGGATGGCGTGTCCGGATCCTCCTCCTCGTCTGTGTCCTGCGGATCCAGAGGATCTTGTGGAGGAGGAGGGGTAGATGGCACTGGAGGCTGGGGAACAGAGACTGCAGCCAGAGGCTGAGGAGGCGGCAGAGCTTGCAGAGTTGGCTGTGGAGCCAGAGGAGGCGGCTCCACCGGGGTCAGGGAGCCCGATGGAGGCGTCTGTGGTGCCGCTAGCATGGCGGGGAGGACTTCCCTGACTGCGGCCTGGATGATAACCCCCATCTGAGGAGACCTCATGAGGCCGAGGATTTTGTCAAAGAGCACCTCCTCACTGGCCAAAGAGGTAGCAGGGTGTACCGACAGGGTAGTGGGGGACTGCTGGACCCACTGCGTACCCAGTCCGTATGGACCCATGGGAAATGTGCCCTGCGCATATGAAGGGTAGACTGTAGGCCAGGTACCTGATTGCGACCAGTCCCACCTTGACACTCGTTCTTCGCCAAATTTGTGGAATGGCGTCGGAAGGGTGCTCCTGTCTGGCGCTGCAGCGATTTTGTCGAGCTGCCTGCGACGTGTTGCCCAGCCCGCTGGGTCCGGCCTCGTCCAAGACTCTTGCGTGTGGATCACAAGGCCTACCCTGCTCCTCGGGTCTCGGCCCGGTAGGTGTGACACCCTCGACCCGGGGGTCGGTAGAGCTGTGTTTAGGTGCCCCCTCGGACGTATTGCCGGTATAAGGGCATAGCCCCTCAGACGTATTGCCGGTGTTAGGGTATAGCCCCTCGGCCATTGCGCCTGTAAAAGGGAGTAGCCCTCGGGTGTAGGCCCGGTACAAGAACCTTCCGATCCCTCGACACTGCATCTAGGAGGATCCGAGGACCTCTCGACCTGACGGCCGGTAGCTGTATCAGCCTCGGTGCACGTGCCGGTGGAAGGACTTGGCCGGTCCCTCCCACGCGGGAGAGTCCCCTGGGAAGGAGTCTCCCTTGCGGGTGCGCTGGAAAATATAGGCCCTACCTTGGACCTGGGACGATGCTTCACAAAATTTTTGAGATCCTCTGGAGGCAACTTCTGGAAGAGCTCCCTCCACCTGGCTAGTCTGTTCTTTAGCGCCTTCAAGGAAAGCGAGTCACACGCCGAAGATGATTGCCAACCGTGGTCTGGGCCAAAGCAACAAAGGCAGAGGGCGTGGGGCTCTGAAGTTGGGAAGAGCCTGTTGCAGGATGGACACCTGCTGAACCCTGTAGAAGTGGACATGCGCCGGGGAGGAGGGTGACACCTGAGGACCGAGTACCTGATAGAAAAGACAAAAAAAGAAAGAGAAGAAGTATCCGCGCGTGGAATTACATGGCAGAAGCCAAACCCAGGAGCACTGGTGAATTCGGCCCGTTCCAGTCGATGCGGAAAAGGGGACTGAGGCATGGCACCGGAGGGCGGAGTCAGGGCAGCGCATGCTCCCTGGGCCACGCCCCCGCACGCCTCGAAATTTAAAGGGTAAGAAGATTTTTTCTGGTGAAAAAGGTTCCGTCTCCCCTCCCTTGGAAGAGACGACCATACAGTATGGAGGAAAGGGGATGGGACGTAAGAGTATGTCTCCTACACATTCTAAATGTCACATTCTAGACTGGCTAGCAGACTTGAACTGCCCTACGACCATCACCTCCAACCTTTCTTGCCCTTGGACCAACCACATCATCATCCTCTTCACCTTACTGACTACCAACAGTCATACCCCTACCTCGACCCTACCACACACATTAGCCAGGAGCACTACCAATCTTTCTAAAGACCACATCTTACTGTTGCCTAGGCGTTCTGCAGTCTATTCAGACCCCATAGAGCGATCCCGACTACCTGGTTGACAACTACAATAAAACTATTACACAGGCAGTTGACTCCATTGCACCCCTTGCCCCTCACGAAGCCAAACGCACATCGCACAGCAAAGTGTTGTTCAATGCTGACATTTGCACCCTCCGAGCAAAAACATGAGGCTGAATCCAAATGGAGGAAAACCCTGTCTGAGTCCAATAAAGCATGCTTCTCTGCTCTTGCAAAGGACTATAAACTGGCCATTTTACATGCTAGCCAATTCCAAAACTGCACCCGCAAGCTCTTCACAATTTTACACAAGTTTGAAACCCTCACTCCTCCTCCCTCCAACAACGCCAAGGATGTTACCGGGTGTATTAATATACAAAACACGCTAACGTGCTCCTTGATAAAAACCAGCACACTCCCCAAAAAATCCAACAGAAAAGAAATGCACTCAGCACCAGCTTGCAGACACCTGTTAGCACCTCTCACACGCACCCCACAATACCCCTCCCAATTTGACTTTAATCCAGTCTGTGAAGGCATCATGAGCAAGACACAGACAACAGATTCAAATGTCAAACAAAAGTGTTTTATATAACTTAAATGTCAGGATGGATGACGGCCTAATTTGCCTTAAACCAAGGTGGGATTTCCCAACCTAAAGAAACTAAGGAAAGCCTGAGTCAAAGAGTTTAACTTACAAGTTTGTCTATGTCCAAAACCTATACTTGTCCTCACAACTAAAGCTGAACAACTTGTAGGGATGTCAGCAATAAAAGAAACAGCCTTCCAAACAGTTCTGACCTTCTTTCAGCTCCTGGCTTACTTTTCAGCTCCCCTTCTTCAAGTTGAAGAAAGTTCCACACTATCTCAGGTTCCCTTCCCCAAGTTCAAGACAGTCTGCTGGTACTTATTCAAAACAGTTCCAGATCGATGTTATCTTTCTTCGGGTTCCTTAGTGACTTACTCTTACTTTGTTTCAGCAACTTCTTTAGCTTTCACAATTACCATCTTCATTAGCTTTCACAATGAGGGTTCCCTGGTCTAGGTGCAGTTGTCAGAACACACCCCACAGGTCACGCAACCAGGAACCCCAGGCATTCCAGCCCACACAGGTTTTTCTGTATCTGTACCTATTAAAAGGTTACATTCACTGGGCGTCTCCTTACTTACCTTTTGGCTTTGCCACAAGGTGCCACATCTCCTTTGCCAGTGTTTGGCATTTCCACACTGCACTTATGCATATAGTTAACTTCATGTTGGCTTTGTTTCTCAACCACTTTGCTTTAAGGTTCCTTCACACTTTTCAATACTTGCTGGTTCTGTATTTGATTTGGTTGTGACATTGCCTTCACGATAGGCAATATCTGACGTTCAAATATTCTTGTCATCAGATCATGTCTGTGCTAAAAAGCTTTCATTTGATGCAGTATTCAATATATGTCATCTTTCACTTTGCGGCTTTCACATTACACTGTCCTTAATTTCCTCCCAACCCAATGGCTTTGGGTTAGTTTCATAGTGCACATGCTTTTCCGTTCACTCAGCATTCACTTCGGTTCCTACAGTCCCCAGGAGCGCCCCGGCTCGGGTGATTATCCCTCCTCACTCACTGGACCTTGGCTTCTTGTCTTAGCTCCGCCTGCACGTCTTTCTGCAACCGTGAGCCTGCTCGCACTTCGGACTTTCTCTGTATCCCACCGGCAGCTCCACTTTCTCTCTGCAGACGCTGGTGGGTGTTTTGGCTTTTCTCTTCTGTTTCCGAAGCTCCTGCAGCACACCTCTGACCATCGAGGTTCCCCCTCTTGTGTCCTTCTCGCAGCCGGCCTGGTCCTGGACTTTAGCGTTCCCTTGGGTCATCTGCCAGCATCCTGGCTCTCCTGCAGGACCCACCATGGCCGCCTCCACATTTTCAGGATTCCCTGCTGGTCTCTTTGCTGTTGGTCTCCTCCCTTCTTATAAACCTGCAACCACTTGACAGGTTGCAGGTGGAGTCCCAAATTGGAATTGCCTGGTGGTTATTAGTAAATCAGTTGGGACATGGCTGACCTTTAAGATACTCTGCAGTTCTCTTCCTGATCTCAGTACTAGAGTGGTGAAATTAATGACTAGTGTTCACTAGTCTTAGTTGCCTCTTCCTCGTCCCAGTACCATAGTGGGTTAAATGACAGAAAATGTGGGGAGATGTGTTACAATAGCCCACAAAGGTTGGGTGAGGGTTGGGCTGGTCTTCATAAGGGAAAGGGGGATACCATGTCTCGCCTGTGGATATCCTCTCCCCAATCTCCAAGGACCCTCCACTCAGGTGATCCTCCCTCGCTTCTCCACTCCCAGGGTCAGGATCCAAAAGCGATTTCCTTTCCCTTGCCACCCGAGAAGAGGATTCAAGGGGAGTAGGTGTGAGGATACCCTACGGTTTCTCAAGTCTCAAAATCTTGTGTCAACTACTCACCTGAAGCCATTGCCTGGGTTACTTTGTTTTTGTCCGAAAGAACTATGAGTCTCTTCGCAGAAAACACCTCAGCCCACCCTTCTCCAGTCACCCGCGGCGTGCCTCAAGGTTCCTGCATATGCCGAACCCTTTACAACATCTTTATTAAACACCTCTCTGACTTCCTGGATGACCTGGGCATCTCCAACATCAATTACGCAGATGATACTCCAATCCTCCTACCCCTAACTGGACACTACCCCACTGATTCTGACACACTGCATTCAGTGTACCAAACCATCCAACCATGGATGGCCTCATCTCCTCTGCCTGAACGACGACAAAACTGAAATTCTCTTGGTTGGCTCCCAAGTCGTTCTCAACGAGCTAGACCAGCCCTACAGTGCCTTCACTATAGACGGCATCTCAAAACCAGTCTCCAGCGTTGTAAAAACCCTAGTTGTCTACATATATGCCACCTTGTCTCACGGCAGGTCAATATGATTGCCTCTTCAACTGCCCACACCACTAATTAAT
The DNA here is from genome assembly GCF_040938575.1 of Ambystoma mexicanum. Classification (NCBI taxonomy): domain Eukaryota; kingdom Metazoa; phylum Chordata; class Amphibia; order Caudata; family Ambystomatidae; genus Ambystoma; species Ambystoma mexicanum. The sequence continues at coordinate 756,403,101 of NC_090924.1, read as the reverse complement.
CAATGCCAGAAGACAGTTCCTTTTCACCGACATCTGCCCATCAATTGCCTGTGCACTCACTGGCTCCAGACTGGACTACTGCAATTCCCTAGTTGCAGGCACTTCGACTCGTAACATCTACAAACTCCAAATCATTTATTTTTAAAAACACTTATCATATTTTAACACGAGGTAAAAAATAAACGTGCATTGAGCATAGGCAAGCACAGAGCATAAAACAAATAATACACAAACAAAACAAAAAGAACCCCCCCCACCATGCCCTCCCTGTATTCCGAGCCCGCCCCCAAGCCAGTTATACATGTACCCCTAGGCCTTGACTGCCTCCCCTTCACACCTGCAATGCTATCAGTACTCAATGAGATGTGCCTGACCAAACTCAGTGGTCAGTCGGCTGGGGGCATGCCTTCCTGAGAATCGAACACAGCCAATACCAATGCATTCCTCTCAGTCCCCTATACACAGCCCTGTGTCACACAACAGTCTCTGCCATCGCCCACCTCCGAAGGTCTCCCCACTAAGCGTCCACCTCGGGGCCACCCGCAGACTTCCAAGCCATTACGATTCTCTGCTTAGCTAGCACACAAATGAAATCCTTCATTTTGACCCGTGCATTGCGCCTCACCTGCACAGGAATAACCCCAGCAGGAAGGCCTCAGAGGGACGGGGCAAACTGGATCCTCGGTACCCACAGCACCTGGATCAGGAAAAATGAACACACTCCAAATCATACAGAAAACGGAATAATGAACTGCGATCCGGCCTGAATATCCCCAAACGAGAGCAAATGTCAGAGGCTAGAAGAAATGCTCACTGGCCAATACGGGATTGTATAACATTCAAAACATTGGCAATCACCCACAAATGCCTATCCAACTCTGCGCCCGTTTAACTCTCCCGAAGGCTCGAAAAATCACAATCGGCAGGACCGACTCAATCCTACTACTCTTATCACCCCAAGATTCAGACTGACAAGAGCTGGTGGTAAGAGCTTCCCAGTCATCGCCACCAAGAACTGGAACTCTCTACCTCATTGGACCTTTTGTAAACACCTCAAGACATTGCTATTCTCACAGGGCCACTCAATAGTCTGGTCTGTGCCACCTGATTATGTCTCTAACCTGAGTAACCAGTTACCTAACCTGTGCAACCTATAACTTTGTCACTTCATCATGGGTTTGGTGCGCTTTATACATTTAAAAAATAAAGATTTACATTCATGGGGATTTTACAACCATTTAGGAGCAGGGAAGTAGCAAGAGACAGAACAAACATTTCCACACTTGTGTATAGGCGCGTTACAAATGCCATATCATATCATATCATATCACTATGCATTACTCCCCAACTTCAAAGGGCACATGCTTTCAGGCTTGCATGAGATTATCATGCAGGCATAAAAGGAATGGAATCCCAGGGATTACTCTTGCTTTCAGCACCTGCTAAAAGCAGGCAGATTCCATAGGAAGTCATTGTAATGGCTGTCTGCAAAGCATAATTTGCAGTCAGCATTTACATTTATTACAAAACAGAGAGTACCAACAAAGAGTAAAGACCATATTGCCTATTTTCATTCTTTACTTTTCACTCCATATTGTAACAGTTGAACATTGCCGGCAGGCAACACAACAACACTTGGTTGCTAAGGCTGTGAACCTCTGCATGCAAATAACACTTTACAAAGAGACACCATAAGAATTTTTAAATCATGAAGCCTGGCTTCTAATCAAGTAAATAGTGATTACATTTCTGTCCATTTGCGAAACAGGACGATAGATGGCTAGATCTTCCGTCTGCCCTTTCTACACATTGGAATAATTTGTGAGCTAAATGGGCCACCCGTTCATCCTCTATGATAGACAACTCAAAGGGAGAGTCTGACTCAAAAGAAGTTGTAGATGCTAGAAATATTTATTGTTTTCACTTATTACTTCATCTTTAATTTGTTTTCGGCAAAGCTAGTTTTCATTTGTTTTAATGAAGCTCTCTATTCCTGTCAAAAACTACAGTAACTTTGGGCTGTTGTCTGCCACGTTCACTTTTGATAGGGCAATTAAATGTACCCTTCATTACACTGAAGTTTGTGTCATACCAGAAGTCTTTCTTCAGAAAACATTTTAATAGTTGTACATGGATGTGTAAGCATCGGTTTTAACAATGATTTTATTTTAGCAAAGGATTCTTGCACAATGGCGGGCTCTGGGTTTGCGAACATGGCTTCTGTTGGGATTATTTCATTATAAAAGTTTGGGAGGCCCCATCCTTTTCTAAATGTACCCATATTATTTGCCTCTAACTGTCAGACATCTGAAGCATAGTCTGACATGCCCCTTAAGTAGGTTTGCCAACATTCAGACTCATAATGGAAGTGTTATACGCACTCTCAATTCTTGTTAAAATATGCGCATTTTCCACACTAGCCCAGTCATTCACACTAATTAGGGATGATCTTGTAGAGGAACAGTTGGTTGCATGATCCCTAACTCCCGCCCCCCCTCACCGCTTCCATACTGAAACAGTAGGAAAAGGGCTCTGTGTGGGACCCCATGTGTTGTTCCCCTACCGCATCAAGTGTACGAGAGACAATATGCACTCAGACAGCCGTGAATGTACACTTGCACTGAAAGTGTGGAAGGATGCTGTGCGGAAGGATGTCTGCACGCACCATTGGACATCATGGAGCGCTGAGTGAAACCCGATTAGGGGCAGAGTGATGGCATAAAGAAGCTATACAAGGACATACTGAAACAATATAAAAATACTTAAGAGTAGCGATGTAACTGAAGCGACAAGAGAAACGTATGAAATAAAGTAATCATGAATGCAAAAGAAGACAAAGTAACCTGCTGACCAATACGTATAAATATGCAACAACGCAAGGTAGAAAAGACATGTAGAAGCTTTCTATAGGGGAATATATAACAGGGCTAGGTCCGCCATAGTTGGAGCATGGATGCCGGCTCGTGCAAAGATTCATTTCAGCTACCTCAAAAACAGACCATGGTTGAAGAGCAAGGAGACGCTAGAAGAACAGCTTTGTGTGCAAAACAAAGAGGAGACTATGTTGGCTGGGAATAAAGGATGCCATTTGAGGAATGGCTGCAAAACACAAAGCGAGGCAAACAGATAAGTCATGGACGTAAGACATTTCTCTTATATTAAAAAAGAAAAAAACATCTGCAGGGGCCAACTATTGGACAATTAAAAGTGTATACAGTATATACAAGGTGGAGTGAGCAAGTCTCTAGAGGCCAAGGAGAGCAATGTCACTCAGTATAATTAAATCAAATCGCAGTAAATAAGAGGTTGAAATAGACAAATTCGTGGTCTCTTCACATGTGACACAGAAGTCGAACACAAGGGCTATTCATTAAGCCTTGGATGAAGATAGTGATGTGCTTACACTCCCCTGAATGTCCCAGAACAGTGAGCAGGCTACAAGGTCAACTACAGACAGGAAATGTTGGCTCATGGCCGGACTGATGAGAGATGAGGACTAATTGGGAAAGTGGGGAGTAATCTGATGTGATTCAAGCACCTGGGTTTCGGTTTCCTTACGTGCTGCTAGCTGAGCCGAAAGACCAAGGTTGGGTGAGAATACCAACCAATCAGGGGGCTATGAGGCAACCTGCTAAACAATGCTGTATAAACCAATCCGCTGCCATTTTGTTTGCTATAATCAGTATTATACATATTTAGAGGTAGTTTGAGGTGTGTCAGATAAGAGACAGCCAATGAAGTACTAACTTGTATACATTCTATAAGTAGATATGTTCCTCTAAATAATCCCTCCCACCAATAGGTTTTATGGTTTGCCACGTAGGAGGACGCCATAGATTAAACATATTGATGTACAAGACCTCTGTGTAATCAAGTTTGTGTGTGAGGGTGCAAGCATCAGTCCGATGTTTGCCAGTTGACACTGCTTTACTAAATTGAGAATAAAGTAGAACTTTGCCATATTGTTTGAGTCTGTCCGATTATTTGGTCTGAGATCTTTATTGGTAATTCCATCTAGCACAAAAGACACGTCAAGGTGCTAGAGCACATGTTGGTAGAGGTGCGGATGGTTCAGGTCTAATCGACCGAGGCCCAGATTGTCTTACTTTTGGCTGCTCCTGCCGTTAGCCAGAAGACTGCAGTGCTTCCTGTGGAGAACAAAATTCCTGTCCGGTCCCCGTAGGTGCCCCGTGGACGGAAGGTGAACAGGTCGGTTAAGGGAGAGTCGATGCCAAGGGATTCAAGCTGAGCCACGACCGTAAGTAAGTAGAACATTGAACGTGGCAAAAATAGGGGGAGGGGCTGTGTTGTAAATATATATCTATATATAAAATATAGTCGTGTTCGTGCGTTTGTATGTGGTGTGGATCTTGGGGACGTAACTCCTCATGAACGGTGAGGTCTGATGATATTGCATGCAATATTCTTTATTTCATTGTCGAATTAATGCAGCGATTTCTAGCTCGATAGGTCATCCCATTCCCAAGATAATTAACTTTTTTAAAATGATTCTGTGTTACGTTTTGTGGTGTTGCGCGCACAATCTGCAGGTCATTTGTAGAAAAAGCTCATCATTGTGCTGTCTGTGCTGAACTGGTCTCGTGTTTTTTTTTTTTTAGAAGGCGGGGAGTGTCTTTCTTTTCATTTACTTTTTTGCAATAAACTCAGTACATGTTAATTTCAGTAATTCATTTAACTCCAAATTTTGATTTAATTCTGAATTAATTCTCACATAAATATCATATTTGTATGCCTACTCTGATTATTTGCGTTGTGTGTTTAGCAGCGACAATGGCCACCACTGCAGCCCAGATTGATAGGTACGTTATTAAGAATACATGATGAGTTTTTGTTCAGACCAGAAATCCCTATGGATGATGAAGGGCAGATTATCACCTTGAAATTGGAAGTAGCAGTGGTAAGAGAGGAAAGGGTGGTTCTTCATGGGACAAATGATGATGGAAGAGGATGGAGAACAGTGATAGCCCATACAGGCTGACAGATTTGACAGATGAGGAGTTAAGGATGAGTACTCCAATTTTTCATAAGTCTCACTTATTGGATAAAAGTATAGTATAGAGAAATACCACAGAGAATGTTGTTGGTAAAAAAGAAACCATTCTTTTGTCAGGAAGATTTAGGGAAAATACCAAAGATTTTATGGACCACCAGTCCATTTGATGTGGGTATGTTGAAAGGAGTAGGAGCAGTTAAAATCAAGCTTAAACCAGGAGCACTTTTGACACATGCAAAGCAATACCCATAGCCAAAGAGGAGGATGAAGGTATATTTGAAACCATTTCCGCTTTAATAAAGGAAGGAATATTGGTACAATCTGATTCTCCATGTAACACGGCTGTGTATCCAGTGAGAAAATCGACGGGGGGTTGTGGAGATTTATACAGGACCTTTGCCCCCACTGAACAATATAGTCGAAGCAGTTTCCTTTAGTTCCAAATCCTGCGACAATATTGTCCCATCTAAGGCTAAATAGTTTACATTCTTGTATGCTGTTTTTACCTATATGTTACAGTCTTATCCAGCTCTAATAAGAAGATATGTCAACGTCATAACGTTTCTTGGAAATCCTAAGAACATTCATATAATTTTTAGAATAATTATAGCAATCATCTTGCAGTTTTCGATATAAAGGTGTGATTCATAGAGATTTACATAGTTACATATTAAAAGTCCAAGCAAAAATGAGGAGGTTTCAGAATATAAGAGGCTCATTGCCATCATGAAAATAGATGAGTTTCCATGGAAGAATAACTGTGGTGTCATTTTGCATTATGATTTGTGTTTTCCTCCTGATTATGACATTTAGACATATTATAAGAGACATAGTGGGTAACAATGAAACATTTACTATTGCCCCTGATTAAATCACAAACAGCATTTATTATAATCTTACTAGGCATTTATTTTCGATTTAAAAGGGATGTTGGGGAAGACCATTAAGATATAAATATGTATCTTGATAATTCAGCTCATTTAAAGAATAACCTATGGTATCAGCTGTGAGAAGCCAGAAGGTGTCTCACCCGCTAGTCAGCGGGATGTGTCATCCAGGTGGCCAGGACACGGCCATCACTTTTGGATCCAGTTCCTGGGGCTGGACCAGTGTGGGAGGATCACCTGGATGAGGGGTCTTCGGGGAGTGGAAGTGGGACACCGCAGGGCGAGATGCAGTATCCCCTTCCCAATAACACCTTTTTCCCATCCTAACCCCGCCACCCCCTTCTCCGACACAAACACTTTCTCACAGACAATTCACTGTAAGCAATAACGGACTAGCCGTATACCTGACATGTCCTGACACCATGGACAGGCAAGGTCAGGCAATTACGGATTATTACACACACCTGACTTCAATCACACTTCCCCACACGGATAAAAGGTGGAGCATGAAAGCACACTCAGAGCGAGGTAAACCAAATAAGGAAACAGCAGTTCCAAGATGGCAGTTTAATACAAGGAAAAAGATGGAGAGACCAGAGAGAGTCCAAGGAGAGAAGTACCCGTAACCTCTAAAGACTGTTACTTTCGTGAGCCTTGGAAAGTAAGAAACTGAAGACCAGGAACTAAGGCTGATCAAACCTGCACAGTGTGTCAGAGGTACCCGGGGCTCTCCCGCGTCGATAACCAGGCGGGGAGGAGCGATTGCCACCGTGGCACAGTCCTTGGCTCATACAAAAAAGCAGCATCACAAAAGACAGCACAACCGATGAGTTAGAGAGACTGATACCAAACCAGCTTGTGTTTTGAACCAAGGTTGAAAGCAGCAACATTGTATAAAGAGAACAGTGTGTGAGGCATTTGTAATAAGCAACGTGTATATAATTGGAAACCAAAGGAGTAGTTGAACTTCATAATTGAACTTTGGGAGGCCACCAAAAGATACCATACACAGAGTGGTCCAGTGCCACGTGAGTGCTTATTCGAAAGTTTCTGTTAGGTATCCAATGGATGCGGAGTGTGAGAAAAAGGAATATTGAGGTTGAAGTGGTCAAGCAACGGGTCAAGCTAAACCCTGTGCATATTCGAAAGTCTTTGATAGTTTAAAGTACATCACAATTGGTCCGAGCCCATGAATGAAAGAGATCTGAGCCCGGAAGAGGGGGATGCAACATTGAACTTCGTTTTGAAAGGGATCTGAGCCCGGCTGAAGGGGATCTATTTATTTATTTGCATTTATATAAGCGCTCACACAGCCCAGGGGCATCGAGACGCTGTTACATGAATATGTCTTAGTTGCAGAATCGAGGTGGGCGATAGGTTACATTAGCCCGCATACATGTGGTGGTAGACTTTTGGTAAATAGCCAAGTTAAAGTAACCTTTAAAATTAAAAAGTGGTTAACTCTTACAGTGTGGGTTTGAGTGCGTATTAGGCATCACGTAGCAAAAGCAGCAGAATACATTGGTAGTACACATAATCATCATCATACAGGAGCTCTGCCCGGGCACACAAAGTGGTGCATAGTGGAGCCCTGAGTATTTGTAATTTTAGTTTTAATTATATTTTTATAAATTTTTAGTAAATGCAAACAGAACTTACCAACAACATATGGCAATGAAGACAATTGGAGTGACGCAGTTGGAGGTACTGCATTCTATCCATTTCTGCTATACCTAGCTCCGTCTTGCATTGGGGGAATGATTTTATATTTTGTCCCTGTAACATGTCCCCAATCTTGGTACATCCTGCTTCTTTCCACTTCCTGAAAGCTCCAGCGGGAATGCCTGGGGTGAATTAGGGGGTTCCCAAAGATCGGGGTACAGGGAGAGGGGAAGGTGGTGAATCGTTTAACTCATGCCAGCCAATCCCATTGTTGCTCCACTAATGCAGTGATATCTGATTCATGCATATTGAGCGGGCGATTGTCTTTATGTAGCCAGATGACTTCCCCCAAGGGGGCGCCCACCACTGCCGGGTCCATCTGGCGCCATATCTTCACAGAGTTAAGTGGAGAGCCAGTCTTTGATTATTCTAATTTGGGCGGCCCTGTAGGATGTGCAGAAGTCCGGCCGGCCCAGCCCTAATTCTTTGGCCAGTGACTGTAGGATGTTCATTGCTACCCTAGGGGCCTCTGTTTCCATATATATGTGCTAATGAGTTTATAGATAGCTCGGAAGAACGATTCCGGCACCGCAAACGGAAGGGTTTGGAATAAATATAAAAGTCTGGGGAGGACCACCATTTTTATGGCATTGATTCTGCCTAGCCAGGAGGTTGAGAGAGGGCCCCAGGTATTAAGTTGTTTCCTGAGCTGTTCGATCTGCTGGGGATAGTTAGCCCGGACCCTGGACAGATGGAGTCAGGTGAATTCCCAGTTCTTTGACGCTTGTGTGCACCCATCTGAATTGTGATGATTGTTGAGCCTGAGTTAAGTTGTCTGCCCTCAGTGTCAGGTTCAGGATCTCTGATTTGGCCAGATTCACCTTCAACCCTGTCACCTTCCCAAATATCTTAATATCTTTGATCACTGCTGGCAGGGATGTCTCTGGCGTCCCCAGGGTAAGGAGCATGTCATTGGCATAAGCTGTTACCTTATATTCTTCCCTCACAAATGGTATGCCCCTTATGTCCCCATTCATGCAGATGTTGGCCAAGAATGGTTCTAGATAAATTGCAAAAAGGAGGGGCGACAAGGGGCACCCCTGTTTGGTGCCTCTGAACAGTTGTATCGGGGTCGATAATTCCCCATTCATTAGAATTCAATTTGACGGGTTGTTGTAGTTTGCTCGGACCATGGCCATGAATTTCAGCCCCATACCTAATTTCCGCATTGTGTTAAAGAGAAAGGACAACTCCACTCTGTCAAATGCTTGAGAACTGCCAGGGTTACTCTTTTCTGTGTTTTTTCCAGGATATGGCACACACTCCAGATGTTGCCGTGAGTTTGCCTCTGACTTATAAACCCAGACGGGTCGGGATGGATTCATTGTGGCAGTAGGCCCTCTAGCCTGCTGGCCAGTATTCTGGTATATGATATGATATATGGCATTTATAACGCGCCTGTACACAAGTGTTTCAACATCGATGCTTATCAGTGCAATAGGTCTATAATGAGCCGCATTGTGTGGGGTCTTTAATGGGCTTGGGGAAAGAGTATGATTTTTGCTTCCTCCATCGTAGGGGCGGTACTTCCGGAGGAGGCAAAAGTGTTGAACAGTGCCGCTCGTTTGGGGGCCAGAATGTGCTGGTAGGCTTTATAGAACCCAGGGGTGTACCCGTCCGGTCCGGGGGCTTTATCCAAAGGGAGGCGTTTTATTTCTTGGAGAACCTCTTCTTGGGTGATAACCGCCTCCATAGCAATGTTTTATGCTCTAGAAATTTTGGGGAGGGTAATTGATTTGAGGAAGTCCTGTTGGGCTTCCTCATCCGGGTTGTCTGAGCTATAGAGGAACTCGTAGAAGGTAGTGAATTGGGCCTCGATATCGGGTGTAGAGTGTACTTTCTCCCCTTGGGGGTTATTATCCCTTTGATCGTTTGGGCAGCTGTCTTCTGTTTGAGCAGTCTAGCCAGCAGCCTGTCCGCCTTGTTGGCATGTATGTAATATTTATGTTTGAGTGCTAGCAATCCCCATTCTGCCTTTTTAGTTTGGAGCATATTCAGAGGCCCCCTAATGTGCTGGTGCTCTTTACGCAGTGCTATCGTGGGATTAGGTATCATTCTCCCCATTATGTCCTGTAGGTCTTTTTCTAGTTGGGCCTCCAAGGCATGCGTCTGGTTTCACCAGCGAGCACGCAGGGCTATGAGTTCCCCTCTTAGAGTTGATTTAACAGCATCCCAGATTGTTGACTCTGCCACCCCCGAACTCCCATTTTGTTCAAATAATTTCCCTGATATTTGATTTGATGTCTGCTCGTAGGGCCACGTCGGACAAGGCCTCTCTCGGGTATGACCATTGCCACCGACCATGCTAGGGGCGTTGAGTGTTTACTGACACTAGGATTGGTGCATGATCCGAAAGGGTGATAGGGAGAGTGTCTATAGGGTGAGTTCTGCCTAACAGAGTTGGAAAACCCCAGATATAATCGATGTGGGAAAAGGATTGGTGAATATGGGAGTAGAATGTGAATCATGGGTCAGTACCCTTCAGCGCTACCAACAAGTCTAGGAGCGCGAGGTGTTCCATTTTCCTCTGAAGAGCCAGTGTCGGCGGGACTTGCGGGCGTTGAGTGGTGAAGCTTCTGTCCCTTTGGGGGGTCCCATGCAAGATTAAAATCCCCCGTTAGCATGATCTCCCCGTGTGCAAACCCCTCGAGTTCTGCCAGTACAGATCGGAGAAACCCGTCTTGCCTGACGTTCGGGTGTATACCATGGCAAGTGTGAGGGTTGAGTTCACTATTTCCCCCATGACGAGTACATATCTGCCTTCCCTGTCCGCTTTGGTGGATATGATTTGGGTGGATAGCCCTGCAGTAATGCCGATTAGTAACCCCCCCCAACTTTGCTCGCTGCGTTAGCCTGTATGATTGTGTGGAATCGCCTTAGTTTTAGTCGGTGAGAGTCCGCTTTCTTGATATGAGTTTCTTGCAGTGCAATGATGTCTGGTGCATGGTGCGATAGAAGCCTTTCTAATTTTCTCAGTTTTACTGGGGTAATTTAACCCCTGTATATTCAGCGAAAGAAGATTAAGCATCTATGCAGGTTTATCCGTGTTTGTGTCTTGTAGTGCTCCTGGATCGTTGTTCCCTCTGGCTCTTCCCTAACTTGAGCCCTATCCATCACACCCTCTCACCCCCCAACTATACCCAATTGCTCCCTTCCCCCCCCAAACCCTCCCTTCCCTTCCTCCATCCCTCTTTCCCCCGTAACCTGTGGCGGGTCCGTACGCCTGTGCACACCCCCTCGTCATGAGGGGGGGGGATGAGACCCACCCAATTTCCAAGGGCCTTCCTGCGGAGTATCCTAAAACCTCCAGATGTATTCCAAGACAGCGGCTCATACGCCCACGTCCCCCATCCTTGATGGAGGTATTTGGAAGCACTTCCAAGTTCCTCAAGTCTTTGTTGGGTCTCAATTTACTTGCAGAGTTTTTTTGGCCCAGGGGCATCCTCCTAGGGGTTTGAGAGTTCGGGCCCGTGGGGGTGGGGGTTGTGGAGGGGGGTCTGTTGTTGATCCGCTGGGACATGCGACCATTCCCATAGTCTAGGGCGGCAAGAGCAGCTAGGCGGGCATCTCTTTTCTACTGCATCCTCCTCCTACAGGTTGAGCAATTGCAATCCCTCCTGCAGCATAGTGACCCTATGTTGTTTACTCTATCAGTGGAACAGCAGCCCAAAGGGGAAGGTCCAACGATATCTAACTTGCTTGTCCTGCAGGAACCCAAGGATGGGTCCCATTTCTTTCCTTTTGAGGAGGGTTGTGTGGGCCAGATCCTGAAATAGGTGGACTTCCACCCTGTTGGAGCGAATTGGTTCTGCCGAACGTGCTGCCCTGAGAATCGTGTCCTTCTGCGGGTATCCGGCCACTGCTGCGACCACATCCCACGGTTTTGCGCCCGGTTCCTGTCTCTTTGGGCCGATTCTGTGGACCCTGTCTATCGGAATATCCCCCACGTGATCCTTATCCAGGAGGCTTTCGAAGATTCGGGTGAATCCGTCTGTTCAGTTCCGGGTCCGATACCGCTTCCAGCAGTTTCCTTATTTAATCCTGTTTGATCCGCGGGACCTATTCTCTAGGTCCTCGCTTTGCTGCTCTATGTTGTGGATGACTCTCGCTAGCTCTTCTAGGGCTATGTCCATCTTCCGGGTGTCCTCCACCACTTCCTGGAGGGCCCTCTCAGTAGTATCCATGCAACCCCCCAGATCTGTGATGTACCTCCTCAGTTTGTTGATGGACTGTTTCATTTCCACCCATGAAAGTCGTGAATTGGGCTTGGAACGCATGGGTCATTTTATTTGAGAACTCCACGCAGCAGGCCTCCCTGTCCGCCTTAGTAGCCGCCCTCAAGGGAGAGGCCGGGCTCAGGCCCCCCGACCGTGGCTGTGGTAGGTCCTGTGTTGCTGGGGGTGGATCCCCCTCTTCTGTTTCTTTGGACCAGCAGCGCTGTTGGGAACCCTCCTGATGGGTGTTGGGAGGGGTTTTCTTGGGTCCCGCCGACTTTCTGCTGCTTCCTGACATTGTGGGTATGTAATTCTGGGGGTGCTAGCCCACACATCTGACCCTGTCTCCCCCACTTTGCAACGGCTGTGAATGGTGTCCTTATAGTACCTTAAGACACTGTGTGTCTGTGCAAATCTCCCTTTGCTGTACTGCCTCCTGTAGCCCCCGCTTCTTCCTGGTAGGTCGATCCGGGTAGATACTATCTTGTGGAGGGATGCAGGGTGGAGGTAGGGGCCCCCAGGGGTGGTGGGTATGTGGTGGAGGTGGGCCCTTTCCTCTTTTCTGTGCTGCTTGGGCCTCTGTGAGCTCTGATGAGTGGTCAAGCTGTGGCAGCTGAAGCCGCCAGGTGTCTGCAATCAGGGCCTGCGACCTGTGTCCCAGTGTGTCGGGGGCCACCCCTCTCCAGTCATGCCGATGTGCGAGGATCTAAGCCTCTCTTGAATGTTGATCGGCTCCTGTTGTGTGAGGAATACCCCTTTGAACCTCGTTAGGGGCTTCACTTGCCCTTAGATGTTGGTATGTTGTCCTTTTCAGTCCACCCGGGACCTTTCCGCTCCTTCCCAGGGCAATGAGGGGCGTCTGGATCAATCCCTTGATCAGTGGGATCGACCTTGGTAATCGGAGGTCGAAGCCCACGCAACAACTTCCTCTCCTTTCTCCTCTCTGAGCTTCTGGGGGTCATGTCTACCGGTGCAGCCTATGTGCTTTTATGTGGAGGCTGAGGAGGCCGGGTCCTCTCCCCACCTTCGGGTCGAGTTTCTCCCGGTGTATGATTTGGGCGGCCCGCACTTGCTTGGGCAGTTACCTCCTGGGTGGCCTTGCTGACTGCCGTCCCCAAAGGGTCTCCGGTGTGCTCCGCTTCCCCAACGATAGCAATCTGCTTCCCAGCTGCTCGCCGCCTCTTCCTGCTCCACTCAGCCACTGCACTCACCTTCTCAGGGGTGTAGGATGCCAGGCCCTCTACTCTCCGTCGGCGGTTGTACCGGTTCTTCAGCAGCTGCCAGGTTCGGTTTGGCGGGTCTGTATCCCACACCGAATGGGGGGGGAATCTGTTTGGGTCCTGTGACCTCCACCCACATTTGTCTGGAGCCGGGTCATCCCTTGCTAAAGATGGGGGTCCGCGGGCGAGATGCCCCATTATGGCTCTTAGGCTCCTGTGGTCGGGCCGTGATTCCCCTGTGTAGTGCTCATTCATGTAATCCCGACTCTGTACTCTTCCCCAAGCAAGTGGGGGCTCACTGTCATGAGCAGATCATGGTGCTTATTACGAATGCTGCTGGAGGGGGACGGAGCGCACAGCCGCGTGTCTTCCTTATTGAGCCGCCATCTTGAAATTTGTATCTGTAATTTTGAGGGGCGGGAGACTGTTGAGGTCTTCCGAGTCGGGCTCCGGGTGGGTTGAGAAGCGGGTGCGGGCTCCGACAAACTAATAACCTGTGGTGAAGGCCTGGTGGGTTAAGGAGGCTTGGAGGCTCAAGGAGCAGATGTGAGAGCCGGATGCCGCGGCTGCAGTGTGTGGTCGGCACGGTGAAAGAACCGAACAGGGCAGCGTACTATGGCGGACAGCACAGAGTCGGGAGAGTGGTGAAGGGGACCCGGAGCGCAATCGGCAAGGCGCTGTGAAAGGTATGGAGAGCAGGTTGAGCCGGAGCGGAGGGAAAGCGCAGCTGGAGCGCTGCGGGTAAACCGGCTGACGAGCGCTCCTGCCGCTGCCTGCGCGGGGCCTGCAGTGGCTCACCGCCGTTAGCGTAGCTGCCTGGTGGTGAGGAATGGCATCTCCGTGAGAGTGCCAGAGCCCCGAGGGAGCCTGCAGTTGGTGTGAAGTGCCTTTGCCGGGAAGCGGCATGTGCAGGTGGTTCTCCCAGACTCGGAGAGTTTAAGTCCAGACCAGCAGAGAAAATGCAGCCGGGAGCAGTCGTTGGCTGTGCTGGGAGGACTGCTACAGGTGTGCAGATTTGGCTTGTGGAATAAAGGAGCTGACTGACTGACTGAAGTAAGCGTAGAGCGTGGAGATAAGGAGCACTTGAAAGAGGCTTTGCAAAGAACGACTACATTGCGGGTAACGGCAGTGGTGACACAGCATGATGGCAAGGGGGCTGTGGGGCCGACCCTAGGAGGACCCCAGGAGTGGAGAGGTTAGCCTGTGGCCTCTCGGGGTGGCTTTCCATCCCAGAGCGCCATGCCTGGGTCTGGTGCTAAAAAGCAGAGTAAGCTGGACACCTTTGCATGGAGGTGAGGGGGACAAGGAAGGGTAGGTAGTAATGGAGGTAAGTGCACCTGATAGGGAGCGGGCGGAAGTGCCTAATCAAGCAGACTTGAAGAGCCTAATGATCGAAATGTGTGGCAGACTGGGCAAGCTCGATCAGAAGATGGGCACACTTTCTAGTCACCTGGAGAACTCGGAGAATAAAATTGGGCTTCTCTGTGGGCACACGGGCGAGACGGAGACTCAAATTGGGCTGACTGAGGATGCGGTGCGGATCCTGGAGGATAAAGTAGTGCGGTTCGAAAAAGGACGTGAAGGCAGTCCAGGAGAATGACGACGACCTAGAATCCAGGTCCTGCAGCAGTAATATCCGAATAGTGGGGCTTCTGGAATCGGCGACAAAGGGCCCACTTGAGCCATTTGTAGAAAAGCAGATGCCTGAGATGGGGCATCCAGTGTTTTCAGACCACTTTTTGATTGAAAGAACCCATCGCACCCCTGGCTTGTGTCTAGTCCCTGGTTGCCCACCCTGCACAGTGATTGCAAAAGTCTTAAATTATCGTGATAGAGACTTAATCCTGAAGGCAACCAGGGAGAAAGGAGAACTTCGATATGACAACACAGTGTTCTCTATTTACCTAGACTTTAGCGTAGCAGCCAGGCGCACATTCAGAGATGTGAAGTGTTGTCTATGTGACAAAGAAGTGAATTATCAGATGCTCTTCCAGGCAAGGCTTGAAATAATTTGGAAGGAAAAAAAACACTTTCACCGTGGTTGAAGAAGCATCTAAGTTTATTGGCACTATGTGAATTATGGTCTGGGGATAATGTAACTACTGAGAATGGTTAACTTGGAGTGTGTGCAAAATGGGGCTTCGGAGCTCTGCTGTTCTAGGTTCCCGGGCAGAACCTCGCTTGATTCGCCCCCACAGAGCAAGAGAGGTTCATGATATGATATGGTATGACATTTATAACGCGCTTGTACACAAATGTTTCTAGGTGCGACAAGACAAGGGGGGGGAAACAAAGGGAGGACAAAGCAACGATCTTACTAGGCCTGTGTTATTCAGATTGTGCAAGTGTGGGGAATAGGGAGGGGAGAAAGAGCCTGGGGATGGGAGGAGAAGTGCAGGTAACTCAATAAGTGCAGCCAGACGGGTGGCTAGTAAGCGCAGAGGGAAGGGACTGTAGGGTTCCAGGTACAGACCCTTAAGTGCAGGGGAGTCCGGAGGCAGTGCGAGGGCAACTGGACATGCAGGAGCTTGGGCCAGAGTTCAGAGGGTAGCCAGGTGACCAATGCGTGGAGCAGTCAGGGACATCAGCAGGGGTGAGGATAAGAGAAAGAGGAAGCAAAAGAAAAGGTCTTGCGCTGCTTCTGGAACCGGAGGTGGTTCTGCTCAAGTTTGAGAGAAGCAGGGAGACTGTTCCAGAAGGAGGCCGCAGCCGAGGAGAGAGATCTGCCCCCCCACTCTCTGCTTGGAGAATCGTCTGACCCTCAGAGAGTTGGAGGTGGATGAGCAGAGAGCTTGAGAAGGAAGATGTTTAGGAGGAGAAAGTTGTAGGTAGTGCAGTCCCAGGCCCCAGAAAGCCTTGTGGATGATGCAAATGGCCTTGAACTTGATCCTTGCAGCCACAGGGAGCCAGTGAAGAGAGTTCATGGCTGGAGAGATACGATCCCTGGGCTTGAGGCCAAGGACAAGTCTTGCAGTCCTGTTCTGGATAAGTTGTAAAGGCAAGTTTAGAAAGAGGCTACTGCAGTAGTCCAGCCTAGAGAGGACCAGGGCTCTGGAGATAGTGAATTGTGGCCAAAAGTGAGAAAAGGAGAAATACCTCTGAGGAGGTGCAGCTGAGAGTTTGACTTCTTAGAGATGTCGGAGATACGAGGTTAAAAGGGGAGGGTGGAGTTGAAGATGACACTACGGTTCTTAGTCTCACAGGAGGGAGCAGCAAGATGGCCCAGAGTGGGCGGCCAGAGAGAGGAAAGGAGGGAACAGGTGTACCGTTGAGGAGGATCTCAGTCTTACTGGTATTAAGGCAGAGAACATTGGTGGCACACCATTCCTGAATTGCAGCCAGACAGTCTGGTATGAGAGAAGGAGCATAGGTGGCTGAGGAGAGCCTGAAAGATGGCTGGGTGTCATCAGCATAACACTGAAAACTGGAGCAGAAATTAGCGATGTGGTGGGCAAAGGGTGCCAGGTAGTGGTTGAAACACCAGGGAGAAATGGTAGACCCCTGGGGGACACCACAAGTAGAGAGAGAGATAGAAGAGAGGAAAGATCCCAGTTGGACCTAGAAGGGTCGGTCGGTGAGAAATGAGGTCAACCAGGCCAGAGCCTGATCAGTGATATCCAGGTTATCACGGAGTCGATTCAGCAGGATGGCATGGTTGACCGTATCAAAAGCAGGGGATAGATTCAAGGAGAATGAGGACAGAAGGAATAATAGAGTCAGGATTAGAGAGCAGGTCTTCACATGTGTTCAGGAGAGCAGTTTCCGTGCTTCTGGCAGCTCTGAAGTCAGACTGCTGGTCGTGGAGACACCCAATAGATTCAATATGCAGATTAAGCTAGGAGATGGGCAGCTTTTCCAGGAGATTGCCCAGGAAAGGAGTGATGGAGATCAGGCGATAGTTAGCCAGAGAGGAAGGGTCGGCAGAGGGCTTCTTAAGGAGGGGTGCACAACGGAGTGCTTGGGGGTGGGAGGAGGTTCCAGTGGAAAAGGAGCGATTGCAGAAATCGGCCAAGGCTGGAGCAAGGGTGTCGATGTGGTCCTCGATGGTTCTGGATGAGCAGGGGAGAACCTGCTTTGACGAGACTTTCATAGATCGGACTTGTCTAGAAACATCATCAGGGGTAAACAAGGGAAAGGAGGAGAAGAGAAGGTGGACAGGATATCCTGAGTTTTAATGGTGAAATGAGAGGCCAAAGCCGTGCAGAGGGCCCGAGAGGTAACAGGAGAGGTAGAGAATGCAGCCGGATTGGTCAGCTCCTTGCAGATTTTGAAAAGTTTGGGCCAGTTGTTGGATGCCGCAGAGACGCAAGGGCTCGTAAGGGCTATAAATTGTTGCTGGGTTGGGGAAATCACTAGAGGTTGGGGTTTGTCCAGTGAGGGAGGAGGGTGGAGGAGCGGAGGGCG
Organism: Ambystoma mexicanum; assembly: GCF_040938575.1. NCBI lineage: Eukaryota > Metazoa > Chordata > Amphibia > Caudata > Ambystomatidae > Ambystoma > Ambystoma mexicanum. The sequence goes on along the minus strand of NC_090924.1, from coordinate 756,385,640 downwards.
GGGAGGGTCACACACTGCAGAGGGTAGTGAGCAGTCCGTACTGGTTTTGGGTCAATCGAGCGCAATGTGGGAGTCCCATGGGGCGGTGAGAGTGTCACACGACCAAGTAGCGCGGGCTTGAACGGGAATTGAATGATTGAGAGGAAATGATGGTGGTTAAAGGACTTAGGGGTATAGTTGAGATTAAACTGCTGTAATGGTATGTTAGGGGCCTGAACAACATGCTCAAACAGCAGAAAATAATAGCATATTTAAAGAGTCATTGCTGTACTGGTGTGATGTGGCAGGAAACGCACCGAACGGTGGCGGGTCCTGACAGGTTTTGGCGGAATAATGGGGATATGAAGTGGTTCTCCTCTTACACCATGTACTCAAGAATGTCCTGATTATGGTGCAGAGTACTGTTGGGTTCCAGCTCCACAAAACTGTACAGGACCGGGAGGAGGGATACGTTATAGTGGCAGGGTGTCTTGCGGGGCACCGAGTCATGTTGGTCAGTATGTACGCCCCAATGTGGTCAATCCTAGTTACTTCATAGGAGTGGAACAGAAATTGATGGAGTTTGTGCAATACACCATACTAATGGTTTGGGATATGGACACGGTCACTGACCTTGGGTTAGGTAGGTCTACAGCAAGGGCTAGTCCACTGTCGGGAGCTGCTAGAGCACTTTCAGGGCTCTATGAAATGTATGGGCTGGTGGATATATGGAGAGAAATGTATGGGGAGCGGAGAGAAAATTCATACTACTCGTCAGTGCACGATACACACTCAAGGATTGACAAGTGGCTATTATCAGAGAAGATTAGTAGCTGGGCTGACAGATGTAATATATGGCTGTGCACGTATTCTGACCACTCTCCGGTGACGTTACAACTATCGATGCACAGTGCTAAAGGAAGGGGGCGGGGTGGCGGTTTAAACCTGACTCCTTGAAGGATGGGGCATTCAAGGCGGAGCTTCAGGTGGAAATGGAGCACTTTGTTGAGGATAATAAGGGATCGGAAGATAGGGTGGCCACGCTATGGGAAACATACAAGGTTTATTTGAGGGGTATTTGTATATACAGGGAAAATGGGTTCCTTAAAGCTGTGAGGTGCTCGCTGGGTAGACTAGAGGATGAGCTGAGAAGACTTGAAGTGCGAGATGAGAGGAGAGTCTTAGCGTTGGTGAAGGATAAGATAGAGTTTAGGGAGGCCACCAACAGAGAGGCTTGTTTCTTGGGGCAATAGGAGGCCGCACATAGATATGGTGAGGGGGCTTGGCCTGGGCGTCTTCTCTCCTGGGATATTTGCTTAGATAAGCCCGCAACGCATATCAGTGGGGTACTGGTGGACAGGATGCTGCACCGAGGACATGCTGACATATTGAAGGCTTTCGTGGAGTACTACTCGCAGCTGTAAGAGTACTTAGAAAATTAGAACTTGCCTGGATAGTGGAGGAGCATTGGGCATCGCTAGATGCACCCATCTCGGAGGCTGAGGTAAGAAGAGCCATCATAGATCTTGCCGGCGGGAATGCCCTGGCACCCAATGGTATAGCTATAAAGTATTACAAAGAGTTTTCTCAAGCCGTTGTCCCTTTGCTTGTTAGAGTTTATCAGGAGACACAGAGAGCAGGTATTGCCACCGTAGATGCATGAGGCAATTATTACACTTGTGCCTAAGCAGGGAAAAGATGTGAGACTATGTGCCTTGTATAGGCAGCTATCGCCATTAAATGCATACTATAAAATACTGGCTGAGGTGCTTTCAAATAGGCTATGCCCGCTGATGGATAAACTAGTGCTAATGGATTAATGTGGTTTCATTCCAGGGCGGGCTGCGCAATTCAATCTGCGCAGACTATTTGTGGTCCTCTACCAAATTGATCTGTCAGCCCGGGCAATAGCCATGCTGCTCGATGCGGAGAAAGCTTCTGATAGCTTGAGCTGGGGATTTTTTATTTAGTGTGCTAGAGCGCATGGGAATTGGTCAGAACATGCTGTCTTTGATCAAGTTGCTGTATACGGAACAAGGAGAGAGGCTGCTGATTAATGGAGAGGTGTCTGAGCAGCACAGAGAGGTGTCTGAGCAGCTTCAATTACACTGTGGAATGTGGCAGGGGTGCCCCTTGTTGCCATTATTATTCACGTTGGCCATAGAACTGCTAGCTTGTGTGCTGAGAGCTGAGCATATTCAGCGGTGACTGAGCTTTTATTCACAAAGAGTGGTAGTATCATTGTATCCCGACGACCTGCAAATATATGTGTCAGATCTGGAGAGTAATGTTGATCGAATAGTGGGTGCAGTGATGGAATTTGGGGAGGCATCGGAGCTATGCATTAACTGGTCGAAGTCTGAGCTACTCTCGTTAACAGTTAATACTGTGCGGATACTCACAAAATGTGGTGTGCTATCTGGAAGTTAGGGTGCCAACAGACGTGCGCTAACTGTTCACTTACAACTATCTGGTAGTTATGTAGGCGGTGAGTGCATTGCTGGCCAGGCTGACCCATGTCCCAATGTCTATGATAGCGAGAGTCACTGTTGTGAATATGGTGATATTACCAGAATTCCTATATGTGTTCCTAAATTTCCCTTTACGGCCACCCAAGTGATATTTCAAGAAAGGTCTGGGCGGTGCTAAGTAGGTATATATGGGCTGGTAAACAGGTGAGAGTGGCATGGGATGTGATTTCTTTAGCCCTGGAAGATGGCGGCTTGGCAGTGCCAGATATGGCGAAGTATTACTGCATAGCTCAGGCGAGTCATATTAAGTATTGGTATGGTAGAGCCCCGTACGCGAAGCAGGTAGATCTTGAGAAGGGCAATAGTGGCACCAAACAGACTAGTGGCCGAGTTGGGGGATAGGCAGAATATGCCCAGATGGGAATTTCACACGATACACGTGACAATAAGGGCTTTCCACGATGTACACACTAAGTATGGGAAGGATTGGCTACTACCATTGGAGATCGACTTTAATAGAATTGTTGGGATCAGAGCGCATTTGATCCGCCTCTGCGCAGAGAGTTGGCTCTATTAGGGATTGTGAGTGCAGAAGACCTGTTTGTGGATGGCAAGTTCCTCACCCTGGATGGGCTTAAAAGCATGGGAGGCATAACTCTGGGCGCAACAATGGTTTATCAAGAGTAAAAAGGGAACTCAAAGCTATGCTGGACTCATTCCTGCAAGCGCCGCAAGTGTCTGAGGTGATGCAATATTTGGAGAGGCGGCCCTGGCTCAAAATAGTATTTCCAATTTATGCGCCATAGTGCACGGGTGGAGGGCAGGCAGCTCTATGAGAGCGCAGTGTGGAAGGGATGATGCTTTGGGGTGTGATATAGTAGATGAGGACTGGCAATACATCTGCAAGCAGCTCAGGAAGGTCTCTATGAACTATAAGCACAAGCCTCTACACTTTAAATATTTGCACCAAGCATATGTTACGCCACGCAAGATCAAGAAGTATGACAAAACGTTGTTGGGGGCTTGTCTGCAGTGTAAGATGCAGGATGCTGGTTTCATGCACATGGGAGTCTGTGAAGGTGGCTGCCATTTGGAGTGAGTGAGTGAGATTGAGGTGACTGAGATGCAATGGACCCAAGAGCTAGCACTCTTGGAGCTTAATCGTGGAGTGCAAAAAAGGTGGTGTTGACTGGGGGGATTCGCCCTCCTAATTACTAAGAGATGTGCGGCTATTCACTGGTGGGGGCAACAGGCACAGGGACTGGCTGAATGGTTGAGGGAGTTGGCATGGCGTCACTCTCAGGAGGACACGTACAAGGTATTGGTGGGGACCGCCTCACGCCCCAAAGATTACTGGGAGCCCTTTAGGGAATTTCTTAGGTCACAGAATGCAGTATCACGAGGAGGAGATGCCACCCAGAGCTGAGACATGTTGGGTAGTCTGGGATTATCATTGGCCGGCAGGGGGTGGTTCAAGTTGTGATTAAACGAGCAGAGCTGCATGGTTGATAGTGGGAGTAAGAGGTCAAGATGCAGATAATAGGCCTCATGATTGATTCCTGTGTAATGTGGGTGGGTGGTATAGTGCTCTGTGTCACTCCCGCAACACTTCTTTATAGACATGTCTATTTTCTCTGTAGTGGGGGGTTCAACAGGTGGAGGCAAAATGTATGTATGTTCAAAGCAAGTTAAGTTGGATAATTATGAAATGTTTTGGTTAATTATATATGTTTGTATGGAACACTGAATAAAATTAAAATAAATGATTAAAAAAACAACTACGAATTCAAGGAACAATGCTCACTCCTGAAGGATGGGCTGATGGATTGGATGTGTGCAAAGCACTGGCATTAACCAGACAATGAGGAGTAGTTGTGGAAAATGCAGAAAAGGAATGCAAAAACAAATTGCCTAAAATTGCAAGATTGTTGACATAGGTTGATGATGAGGCAGGACCATTGCAGATACTAACCCTGAAAAATGCGTTTTTATGCTTCAGCAAAAATGGCAAGGTGAAAGTTGGAGAAAACCGCAAGTGTGGCCACGTTTTTGATGTACCAGGCATGACGGAAGGAACAGCTGTCCTGATGGACCATTAGTGGGCCTGTGGATCAAAAACATATATAAAAAGGTGCCACTAACATGGTGTGGAGTTTGTTCATAGATACTGATAAGCATACCAGCCTTAGTAGCGTGCTACCGTACTCAGGATGTTATTATTTTCGACACCACACAGACACTTTCAAAAAAGGAGAACATTCTCCACTTGAGTCTACTAGATAAAGAAGTGTTACCTAGTTTGAATCGCAGTAGAAGCATTGGTGTACAATTTGGCAGATGTAAGACTTTTCTCCAAAATTTAGCCTCCAGCTTATCCCACATTTTGTCATTTATATACAACTTTGACTCGGCACCATAAAGGAGAACAGGGATTACTTTCTGATCATAAAACATTAATATATGTTTTAGAGTAAATTTCCCATATTTATGATACAGTATTCTGGCCTGAGATATCAAAGTCAACAGTTTTGACTGTAAGGCAGTCAAATATTTGTTATCAGTGACAGTATTTCATAGAAACAGCCAAAGTCCAAGGCTTCATCACCAATGTACCATTTTCTAGTGATACATTTCGATCTCTGGTGGGGCCTACAAGCCAAAATCTGTGATTTACTCGAATTTACAATAAGTTGGTTTTTTGTAACATATCCTGACAAAGCAGATAGCAAAACCTGTAATCCTTTGGGCGTTTGCGAGATAAGAACTAAATCGTCAGCGTATAAGAGCCACGATATACGTTGCCTCCCAATTCAGGAGCATCAGACTGAATATCGAGAAATGATAACCCCATGTCAAGAATAAAAAGATTAAACAGAGTCGATGCTAGAATGCACCCTTGCTTTAACCCTAAAAATGTAGCAAAGGCTGACGACAGTAGACCTTCTAAGGATAGTCTAACTCGCATGGAGGTCCCCGAATGCAGCTGCTTTACTAGTTCCAGTAGCGAGGGAGGACAAGCCAGCAATTTTAACTTTAGGAATAGAAGATCTTGATTTATAGAATCAAAAGCTGACCGAAAATCAATGAAGGCAAAGTATAAACATTGTTTTCGACCAGCATACTGTGATTTAAGCATATTGAGAGTGATAATGTTGGGCAAAGTTCCCAAACCAGTGACAAATCCAGATTGAAAAGGATCCCTCTTAAAGTGGGTTTTAGACCACAAATTTAGATCTCTCAAAATAAGTCGACAAAAAATCTTCCCTGGCACATCAAGTAAAGAGACGGCCTTAAGCTGGCTGGATTGGCCCGATCTCCTTTTTTATAGATCGGGATAATGATTGATTGTTTTCATGACAGCGGTATTTTCTGGGACCGATTAATGTCCTCAAAAATGAGGTGTAGTATCTCTGCCCAGATTTCTGGGAATTGCTTCATGTGCGTATTAGATAACCCATCCGGTCCAGGTGCCCTCGAATGGCTTGCTTGTTTAATATAGTACAAGATGTCGTCTTTATCATAAATAAAACTGAGACTGCGATTCATGCTCATTTATACTAGCATGAGCCATGGGAGCAGCAAATAGTTTGGTATAATGCAAAACCCATGCAGCTTCAGACACATCATTAGTTTGTACAGCAACCTGTTGGCCTGCTACCGCCTGGTTGATGATATTCCAGGACTGGGCTGAATTTTTATCAGCTAAGGATTTAAGCATATTACTGCCATCCATTTGATATAGTTTGGCTCGGTGCCCTCTTGACCAATTTCTATATCTTGTTTTAATCAAGATTAGGGTTGCCAACAACAGGGAGTTTATAGGCCTGCCTTTTTTCAGCCCGTACCATCGCTTTTCTAATTCGAATTTCGTGATCGCAAATGTGCAGATACGGAGGTTGTTTTTGTGTATGTGTAATTGAGGTAGTTTGAAATAGTTGCATTAGTTCGTGTCATGATGCCTACCCCCGGAGCACCAGGCCAGCACCCCCGGGAGCAGGCATCATGCCCCCAGGTAAAAGCCCAGCGACCCCTTATAGGGGCTCTTTGGACTCTGTCCTGGCGCCAGGCTCATGTTGGACATTAGTCCTGGCGCCATAGGCGCCAGGCTCATAAAGGAAGGTGTTTTGTGCACTTACCTGATGCAGACCATGCTGCAAGATTCAGGCCTCCATGAGACCTGAAAGGGACTATTTTTTCATTGGGACTATTTTGCCACTCGGGCATGGCCAGGGAAGGATACTTACCTGGAACTACTTCTGGGGGCTATTTAAGCCACGCCCAGACAGTAGCTCACGCTTCGCGTTGTTCTGCATCCAAGCAGCTGAAAGCTCACCGTGTCTGCTCCTGCATCTGGTCTCCAGCCACGCCCGCCTCGATCCTGGAAAACCTGTAAGGAAAGAAGAGAAGAGAAAGGTGAAAACCAAGAATTTTATCAAACTTCTTACCTGCATCCGGAACCTTCACGCCAGCGTTCCTGAGAAAAGACTTTCATTTAAAAGCACTGCGTTGCTCGCTGCAGCGCCACGCTTCACTCACCTGTCCTCGGGAGTTCTTCTGGCTCCACCGCGACTGTCTGCACCGGTCGCCACATCTCTGCGCCTAGGGGAGAGAAGAAGAAACAAAAGGTGAGCAGAAGGAACATATGAGGAAAGCCTAATTTTCCGCCATAACACTTACCGGTCTTCTGTTGGTGGATCATTCCTCATTTCGGGTCGGCGCCACTACGTTGGCAGGTACCGCACCCCGGCCCCTATGGGGAAAGGACAAAAGACATTACTGGAGGAATATAAAGACATTAAGAGGGATCGCCCCCATCGCTAACTCACCTGAGTTTACCGTCGGCAAGTCAATCCCTCAACCCATCGCCTTCATTCTGCACCTGAAATAAAGGACAGATCACAGGTTAGGAAGGCAACAGAAAAGGAGGCTCAACACTTGAACTTTTGTAATCTTCATACTTACGGCATTCCGCTCGGAAAAGTCAAGTGGATTTTGCCAGCGCCATTCTGAAAACCAGTGAAGTAACTGGACAAACACGCGCCCCTGCACCAGAAGCAGGATGGAGAGTTCATCCTTTCAAACCATAAGGTGAGCTTCAACCGGGGATTTCGGAGGAAGTTAGAGAAGAACGAAGGGGGAAGGGGGGAGCAAGCACACTATTCTGCAGACTGTTAATCCCCTTTCTCATCTGCAGAAGGATATTCCTACGGGCCAGACAAGCAAGATTTAAGGGTCCTGTTCAGTCAGTGTTCCGAGTTCTGTGCATCACGCTCGAAGAGGCCACAGCAACCCAGACTAGACCAGCGCCTCTGTGGGAGTCAGGTGAGCGTTACAGTTCGTGATACACAAACTCATGATTCTGCTTTGACACCATGATCTAAAGGCTTCTAAAGATGATTCAGTCCATCTTACACGATTTCTGGCTACATTCACTTTGTACGAGCCTGTGAGATAGTACAGTTTTTCTTGGGCCATGCGATTGTCACAGATCCATGTTGCATGTAACATATTGTGATCACTCACTGCTGTATCTATTATCTGAAACGATTTCACTTTATTCAACAAGCTAGCATTGACATAGATAAAATCAATAATGCCTCGACTACTCGCCCGATGCCAAGTGGGTCTAGATGAAATATCTCCAGAAAACGAACCATTTAACATAAATACGTTTCTGGCTTTAATGAAACTTGTCACGCCGGCATCTTTCTGATGTACAATACGGACCCAAGCAATGCAGATTTAAATCACCTGCCAAAATGATGGCATGTGACCCTCCATCAAGAATGGCAATATCAATTGCTTTATTCACAGCTGCCATAAAACTATCATCCGAAATCCGCAATGGATTCCAATAGAGGTTTATGTCTGCACAAGATCATTTTTTACCCACAATTCTCGTCATTTGCAAGTAGGCATTTGGGGAAAACCAAGGTACAACCTTTAAAGATGACGATTGCTTTACAGCCGTTAACAAACCAGTGGCAGGACGCCCCGAAGAGCCCTTGACAGCAGGAATCAGGAGGACATTGGACTATTGGGCTAAATAGGAATGGAGATTGATTTCTACCGGGTCCAAGAAAAGGGCAATTACCGGGTCCACCAAGGGCGGCATGACCCGGTTATTGCCCTTTTCATGGACCCGGTAAAAAATAATTACCGGCGGCAGCCATGCCCTTAATAAGGGCACGGCTACCGCCAGGGTCGTAATGAGGCCCCTTGAGTTTTTCCAAATAGCTTTTCATTGACAGAGTGTTATCTTACGAACAGTATTGCTCTGCTTTTGTGTATGAAAAGAACCTCATCATGCAAAAACACATATGCATGTACTAACCCCACTCTTTGCAATAACGTTACAAATGTTTTTAGATAATATGTTGTACTGAGGTCAGTATAGTCAATTAATTTGTTGAAACTACTTTGTTAGACTGTTTTAGAATCTTTGTTTTATTTAATTAGGTGTTCATCGAAGATTTAATAAAATTAAATACGTTTTTTTACATTGTGGTTCTAAGAGTTGTGGTTCAAGATTTTGGGTCTAACAACGGTTATTGGGATTTGGGCTTGTGGACAATTGTCCCTTTTAATATAGGTTAGTTTTTTTACCTTTTTTTTCGTTATGACATTGATTCGTGAATGTAAACGGACCTTAGAATTACGAAGTTAAGAGACTGGGTAATTTGCCTTCCTTGTGCTTTTTCTTCATCTTGGTACAATGCCAGAAGACAGCCAAGAAAGCTATTGGGGTGAAGATCATGATTGATATAGAGACTGGAACTGGTGAGCAGCAGCAAAAGGAGGAAAGTACCCGTGAGAATATAGAGACGAGTGCCCTTGCATCTCCAGGAACGAAGTACTAATACCCTAAGGATCATAACAAATGTGTAGGACGATGGAAATTCTGCCCACCATCAGGAAATTGCTGCCACATGACCTGGAGTGTGGATGCACATATAAAGAATGCAGGTTACCATATGGGGGAGGGTGGGTGACAGATATGGGTTCTAAAGAAACAACAGTATGAAGAGATGATAAAGGAGAATGAAGAGAAGAATTTGGTGGAGGACTCGACCAGAGGGGGGAATGTAAAGGAGCGGTTGGACGCATTATCCCCAACGCCCACCCTCTCATAGCTGTCATACTGGAACAGCAGGAGAAGGGCTCTGCATGGGACTCCATGTGTTGTTCCTATACCACATTGAATGTACGAGAGACGATATGCACTCAGACAGCTGTACCGAATGTACTGAAAGTGTGGAAGGATGCCGTGTGGAAGGATGTCAGCACGCACCATTGGAAATCAAGGAGCGCTGAGTGTAAAAGAAGCTACACAAGGGCATACTGAAACTATATGAAAATACTTAAGAGCAACAATGTAACCGAAGTGACAAGAGAAAGATATATGAAATAATAAAGTAATCATGAATGCAAAAGAAGAATAAGTAACTTGCTGACCAATAAGTGTAAATACGCAGCAACGCAAGGTAGAAAAGACAGACATATAGAAGCTTGCTATAGGGGAATATATAACATGGCTTGGATGGCCATAGTTTGAAAATGGACGCTGGTTTGTGCAAAGATTCAATTCAGCTACCTCAGAAACAGACCAGGGTTGAAGAGTTAGGAGAAGCTGCAAGAACAGCTTTGTGCGCAACACAAAGAGGAGTCTATGTTGGCTGGGGATCAAAGATGCCATTTGAGGAATGGCTGCAAAGCACAAAGGGATACAAACAGCTAAGTGATGGACGCAAGACATATTTCTCTTAGATTAAAGAAGAAGAAAACATCTGCAGGAGCCAAGCATTGGACAATTAAAAGTGTATGAAGTCTTTACAGGGTGGAGTGAGCAAGTTTCTAGAGGCCAAGGTGAGCAATGACACTCAGTAGAATTAAATCATCTGTTGCACCTCTCTGCATTGATAATACACTGTGTGCCTATACTGATGAAAGCAACACTTGCTCTAAGCTGCCTATTGACCTCATGCCTGTTGGTGTACAGCTCTGCAATAATACACTGTGTGCCTTTAATGCTGAAAGTAACGCTTGCACCAAGCCATCCATAGACATCTTGCATCATAAGTTAACTACGTTACCGGTGAAATGCATAGCCTATGCTATAAGAATACTGCCGCCCCCAAACCAGTACGACCCGGCCCTGCCACGCTAAGGATTGCCCCTCTGTGACTTCCACCCAGGTTCCCACTCCCCCAGCGGAGATCACTGAGTGCTACCCAGCAGCCTCTCGGTGGACCCCACTCAGATACGCACTGAACGCTCCCCTCCCACCCTCCTCAACCTTCCTGCCCACCATGGAGTGGATTGGATCGCCGACTCCGGGCGCTCTGGGGTACATGACCGTATTACGGTCCAAATGTTTAATTTTGGTTTTTGCTTGATGTATGCTCAACCATCTATTCGTATTTGTACACACTGTGAAGCTGTCATTTGTTGTTTTGCTATGTAAGTGGGTGGCATGGGTTTTACATAAGGAAGTTATCCCTTTACACTTTATGAGGGATCATTTAAATTATGGAGCATATAAGGCTTAGGACAGGACTCGCTTAGTCTTTACCGTGGTATTCTAGTTTTTAACATTTAGTATAGAGCTTGGCTGTACAATGATTCTTTTGTATCCAACTGTCAGCCACAGCGTTAGGTACTTTTGAACGGTAAGGAGGGACACAGGCGTCTACCTAGGTTGGCGCTTGGTCCCTCCTCCATTCTACACTCACTCTGTTCAGCGACGCTCCATGAGCACAGTATCGAATTTTAAACGCGCTGTCTTTTCCGTAATATGCTTCAGGTACACGCAGATTTATTTGCAGCTGCTAGCTGCGGGGAGCGGTCCCAGCGTGTGTGTTGACGTTGCCGTCGTCGTGACAACACACATTGTTGCCCCTACCATCATGGCGTCAGGGTGACGTTTTGCGCATGTGCACCATTTGCGTTGACTCTTTTATAACATTGGGCTCACAGCAGCGATACATCGCTTGCAGCCGGACGCCCAGCGCTGATACTACGCAATGTAAGTTTGGCTTTTTGGAATACAGTTACGATGACCAGCAGGAGAGATTTTTTTTGCTCGTAGTGTGCACCCTGAGAAGTGTAGTCCATGTACGATTATGTAGTCATGGCCTGTTTACGTGAGGCGTAGTAGATTGTGTTATTGGGGAGTGTTTGATGTGGACATTCTTTATATTTACAAGTGATGTTGTTCACATTATGGTGCCTTGTAGGATTTAGATATTCTGTTTAGTTCGTACAGGCGCGGGATATACTGGTTAATTAGATTTCTCTATTTTATTTCTTTTTAGTTGACTATCAATTGACTCTGAGCTGGTTTTTGACCGTGGCGGCCGCGCGAGGTCCTGTCCTCAGCCTTGAGTGCATTCTACCGTATTCTATCATATCCCAGTACAGCCTTTGGCTCCACCATTGTGGCCCCCGTTTGGTGATTGACAGAAGGTCAGTTTTGTGTTATTCTTGAATAGTGGGATGATCAGATGCTTGTCTGTTGAGAGGAGTAAGAGTACAGCTTGACTCACCCTTACACATTTTTGTATTTATTCACAGCAACTCAGACTGAATTTGAATGAAAATGTATGTACAGCAGTAACCGCCCTGAAGAAGGATTTTTTCCGAAACGCGTTGGCATTTTTGTATATAATAAAGTGGACACTGCCCACTGAATTGGAACACATTGGGACATCAATATAGGAAATCTAATTGTTTGTAACAAAGAATTCCCGGAAGTATCATTGTGATATTGACATTCTATAGGCCTATGATGAATGTTACAACTCCTTAAATTTCCATATGAAAAGTATGTGCTCAGTGTGATCTAACATTTGACTCGATTCAACCCTAATCAATGAGGAGTTGTTGACTTAATGTATTACAATTTCAAGTGCATTCTTGCTAGTTAGCAAGAAGGGGTGTTGGTGCAAAATTTAATTGTTTGAAATTAAGTTTGTGTTTGTGTTACATATCCAATTTGAAATATTGTTCAAGCCTAGGGTCTATTAACCTTGATAAATTAATTTACTTTACACGAACAACTAATGCTTGTTGTGATTTATATTTATTTATAGCAAATGTACTTATATCTAATACTGTAGGGGTTTGGTTTTCCCCTGTTGGAGTGCCGTTAGGGACCACCTGTCAGCAGATGACAGGTTCTGTTTGTCTACATTAGTGTACGTGTCTCTGGTGGTCTTGAGACACTTTTCAGTCCCTGTGCACCTGAAATATATTTATCAGCCAAGAGTGTGATCACTTAATTCTCCCTCTATGTTTTTTGTAAACATAGTTTACTTACCAGATTTACCATTTTTTTGTACTTTGTAGTGCCCCTCCATCCTTCGTGATTTGTTACTCAGTAGAATTAAATCATCTGTTGCACCTCTCTGCATTGATAATACACTGTGTGCCTATACTGATGAAAGCAACACTTGCTCTAAGCTGCCTATTGACCTCATGCCTGTTGGTGTACAGCTCTGCAATAATACACTGTGTGCCTTTAATGCTGAAAGTAACGCTTGCACCAAGCCGTCCATAGACATCTTGCATCATAAGTTAACTACGTTACCGGTGAAATGCATAGCCTATGCTATAAGAATACTGCCGCCCCCAAACCAGTACGACCCGGCCCTGCCACGCTAAGGATTGCCCCTCTGTGACTTCCACCCAGGTTCCCACTCCCCCAGCGGAGATCACTGAGTGCTACCCAGCAGCCTCTCGGTGGACCCCACTCAGATACGCACTGAACGCTCCCCTCCCACCTTCCTCAACCTTCCTGCCCACCATGGAGTGGATTGGATCGCCGACTCAGCAGATAAAACCAGCAACCAAACCTAATCCTCATTCTGCTCCCACAAAGTGCTCAAACAGCACGTTCTCGCTGAAACCGGGAACCCAACTTCCCAACAACAGCCCAGACTTGCACCCCTACACATTACCACCATTAGCCTTTGAAACCCCCAGCCCCATGATTCCAACTAACCGTACTAAACTGGCCTCCCCAAACCTTCTATTCTGCCCAGCCTCACTCCTAATATTGGGCCCATGACTCCCTGCCTAGGATTTCCACGCGTTCACATACTCTGCTCCAGATTGACCAACACCCCTTACCCGCCAAACCACACCCCCTTCGAAACAAGCCTTCTTGCATGCACAGGCATCTGTAGACTACAGGGCCTCTGCTCCTGTACCACCATCACCAAACCACCACCGGCAACAACACACACAATCCCTCACAAATCATCAGGCCTAAGTCGCACCCAACCCTACACCCTTAGAAGAGCTCTTGTGGTCCATCCAATGCCAAACCCATCACCACCACAAAGCCAGATCACCTTCGCCTATGCCCTCATCTGAGCCCATGCACTTAACATACAGGACCTCCTACTCAACAACAATCTTGACATACTTGCCATCACTGAAACATGGCTGCATAAGGCAGCTGGCACTTCTCTCTCGCTCGCCCTTCCCAAAGGAAATTCTATTTTCAGGACTGACAGAGCTGGGAGCCAAGGTGGTGGAGTGGCCATAATCTCAAAAACCTCCATCCCCATCAGAGCCTCCCCCCCCGCCCTTTTTTGCCAGGTTACAAACTCCTTCTTGCCAAAATCAAGCCTAACCTGCAAATTACAATCAACATCCTACTTTTCTATCACCAACCCAGCAACCTCAGCACCGCAGACACCGGCATATCCCTCTTCATTGCTCCCTTACTAAAGCCCAACACTAGATTTGTGCTCTTGGGTGACTTAAACCTAGGTTATAATGACCCCACAAATCTGAGGTATACTTCCCTCACTACAGCTCTACATGAGATGGATTTTACAAAGGCAGTCTCCACCCCCACTCATGCCAAAGGCCGCATCCTTGACTGGATCCAACTCCTCAACACTCCCATCAAAGTCGCATCCATTGTCTTGGTACCCTGTACAGATCATTCCGTGATTCGCTTCTCTATATGATATGATATGATATGGCATTTGTAACACGTCTATACACAAGTGTTACGCCCACTTCTATATAAATGATCAATGACCATCCTACCATCATTGCTAGACACACCTGTAAATTCACCAAGGAACTGTTGGAGCTGACCATCTGTGCAACCCTTGCATCAGGACCTGAACACCATACTCCTCAACACTCTAGACCTGCATGTTTTTTTTTTTTTACGTTCTGTCATTTTGAGGGCAAAATGACAACACGTAAAAAATAAAAATAACCGACAGCCATACCTGGTTCACTGAAGATCTATCACCTCTCCGCAAATTGAAGAGTGCCAAAGAACACATCTGGTGAAAACATCCTGCCCCCTCTAACAAAAAAAGCTTTCAGCAACACTGCCACCTGCTACAAAACAGTGATTATCAACAGCAAAACCAGCACCTATAACACCCGAATAAACAAAGCCAGTTCCAACACAAGTGAACTCTTTAAACTCCTTAAGGAGCTCGAAACCCCAGCCGCCCCACCTCCATCTTTCCTAAAGACAAAGCCTGGTGCTCCCTTGTTCAATCTACCCTAGCAAACAAAACACTTAGGGCCTCATTACACAGTATGCGTTAACCATGGCGCTATTAGCGCCATGGTTGTCGCCAGTATTTTACTGTGTCCCCCTCGGTGGATGGCGGAATTAGCGCCCTACTCCAAGGTGAGCGGGGGCGGTAATTCCCCATTCACCAAGGCACTTCCCCATTCCCATTCCCATTTTTGCCCCCATAGGGCTCAATAGGAATGGGGAAGAAGCTAATTACGGTACCGCAAATTGCGGTACCGTAATTAGCACCAAGGTCCCTTTGCGGGCCCGTTCCTTAACGGCTGGTAAAACCAGCCGTTGAGGTCGGGTCCCGCAAAGGGACTTCATAGTAAGGCGGTAAGGTTTACCGTTGTCGGTAAACCCTTACCGCATTCCGCGTAATGAGGCCCTTAATCTTGGAGATAAAAGTGTCCTAAAAAAAAACACTGCTCTCGTCCTCCAGAGACGATGGCTACACACCCATCGCGATCACCCCACCCCCCCTTTCCATTTCTACTCTGTCTCCCAGGCAGATGCGCTCATCACCATCCAACGCCTCAAAGCCTCAAACTGCCATACATATGCCCAGTCCACCTCATTAAGTTGTATGCAGAACCCCTCGCTCCCATCTTTACTAAATGTATCCACGCCTCATTCAACTCCTGCACAGTGCCCAACTCCATAGAGGAAGCTTGGGTCACACCTCTCCTAAAGAAACCCACTCTCGACCTGACCCTCCCTACAAACTACCGCCCCCATCCCAACAATACTCTACCTCCTGAAAATTCTGTACCGCACAGCGAACTTACAACTCCAAACTCACTTGAAACCAACAACCTACTCGGCACTCGCTAGTCTGGGTTCAGGCACAGCACAGAATCCGCCCTCCTCGACCTGAAGATTCAGCTTGATCATATCCGTGACAATAGGGACCTCGCAATCCTCCCCCTCTATGACCGCTCTGCGGCCTTCGATCTCGATCATAATATTCTCTACCACCACCTCACTAATCCTTCAAACCCTCAACCTCTCCCCCAAAGCAACCAACTGGATTAAATCCTTCCTGACTGAGGGAACATCTAGAGTCTTCGCCAATAAAGAAGCGGCTGAGCCCATCCCAGTCTCCTACAGGGTACCACAAGGGTCCTGCCTCTCTCCCACACGGTACAACATATAAACCCCCCTCTCTTTGATCATCTGGACAGCCTCAGCATTTCATACAAAAATTTCGCTGATGATACGCAAGTTCTCCTCTAACTCACAGGCAACTATGAGCTTGACTCTGTCAGCATCAATCGTGTTTAGAGCATCATTCAGGCCTGGATGGCTAGTCACCATCTCTGTCAGAATGATGACAAGACGAAACTGCTTATTGTCGGCTCGCTGCACCCCCTCAAACACCTGGGGCCCGCCTTCTCCTCCTTCCTCATCGTTGGGAACGTCTCACACCATGTCAAAACACTAGGTGTCTACCTTGACTCAGAACTCAACATGCACAAACATGTCAAAGTCATAGCCTTGTCCGCAGCATCCTCGACAAACCTCATTAACCTATCCAGAAAGTTCCTTACTCCCAATAACTGCCTTACGCTAACCAGAGCCATTATTGGCAGCAAATTAGATTATTGCAATGCCATCCTCGCAGGCACATCAGCTAAAAACATCAATAAACTTCAATTGATCCAAAACAATGCCCGCAGAGTTGTGTGGGGTCTGAAATGATCAGATCACATCTCCCTAAATAGACGCAAATTCCACTGGTTTCAAATCAAAGCTTGCATTGATTTCAAAATACTATCCACCTCACAACATCGTCTCCACATTGCATCACAAAAAAGTCCAATCCACGCAACCTGCGCCCCTCCTCGTCACTTTCCACCCCCAGACTCATCAGAAACAGTAAAGGAGAATCAGGTTTCACCATCATCGCTCCCACCCTTTGGAACACCGTCCTCTCCTCGATCCAAGAAGAACCCTCCTACTTGACTTTCCGCAAAAAAGTAAAAACGGCACGGTTTAACTAATTTGTCTAATCCTTCCTTCCATAATGGATCGTTTGTAACCATAATGATACAAAATAACCATGTATTTGTCATTATGCAGTCCTTCATAACGGACACTCTGTAACCATAACGATACCGAAAAACCATGTACTTAGCATTATGCTCAGAATGTTTCTATCCTCACTAGCACTGTGATACCTCTGGGTCCTCGGCGCTATCAATAAATAAAATAAATATATAAATAGCAGTAAATAAGAGGTCGAAATGGACAAATTCGTGGTCTCTTAACATGCAACTCAGAAGTCGAAAACAGGGCTATTAATTAAGCCTCGTTTGAAGATAGTGATGCGCTTACACTCCCTTGAAATGCGCTTACACTCCCTTGAATGTCCCAGAACAGTGAGCAGGCTACAAGGTCAACTACAGATGGGAAACATTGGCTCATGGCCAGACTGATGAGAGATGATGGACTAATTGGGAGAGAGGAGAGTAATCTGAAGTGATTCAAGCACCTGGGTTTCAGTTTCCTTACGTGCTGCTAGCTGATCCGAAAGTCCAAGGTTGGGTGAGAATGCCAACCAATCAGTGGTCTATGCGACAACCTTCTAAACAATGTTGCATAGACCAAGCTGCTGCCATTTTGTTCACGGTTATCAGTATTAAACGCATTTAGAGGTAAGTTCAAGGTGTGTCTTAAAGATAAGAGACAGCCAATGAAGTACTAACCCGTATACATTCTATAAGTAAATATGTTCACCAAACCAATCCCTCCCGCTAATAATTTTTATGGTTTGCCACGTAGGATGACATCATATTGGGGTATAAGACCTCTGTGTAATCAAGTTTGTGTGTGAGTGTGCAAGCATCAGTCCGATATTTGCCATTTGACCCTGCTTTATTAAATTGAGAATAAGGTAGTACTTGCCATATTTTTTGAGTCTGTCCGGTTATTTGGTCTGAGACCTTTATTGGTAATTCCATCTTGCACAAGAGTCGCTTCAAGGTGCTAGAGAACAATCTAGGTGAACACGCTTGTCTCCTTTCTCATATGTTCTATTTGCTGTGGTATTCCTCAATAGCTCTTCCACTGAATTCCCACAAACAGGCTAAAATCTATGCAGTTTTAAAGGCAAATCAATGCGCCTCTTGGGTTTTTTAGCACTAGTCTCAAGAATGCCTCAACAAGCATCATCCTCCTCAGTAAGATGTTCTACACTAGAAATTGATTTCAACTGTAAATTAAAATCATTGACAGCAAATGTTGGCCTTTTGTTTGAGAATGTATACATATCATCCTATTTGTCTGAAAGTGACTAGAACAGGTGCATCGCATTTATCATGTCCTCACCGTAAGGCCTACACTATATATAAACCAACAAAATTATTGTTTTAGCAGGGATGTCCACCATTCGGGTTCAGTGATCACCTGATCCAGATCTCAACATAGTTCTGTGCTCGTAAATTGAACTTGTCTCATTTGGGTGATCTCCCGTTGTTTCAACAGAGTAAATTACTTTGTGGTAATTTACTTTGTTGCAAACACTTTGGTACATGTATTTGAAGGTTAAGGGATCCAATGGGGGTTTAGGGGCTTGGGGTAGGGCTGGTAGTGAAAGGGAAAGGGGTTATGGGGGAACCCCTAAAATAAATGTTTTTAAAACAAATGTTTAAAAAATAATTCAAAGTGATTGCAACAAACTAAATTACCACAAAGTAATTTAATTAGTTGTAATAACTGAGAAACCAGAAGGTGTCTCACCCACTAGTCCCAAGGGATCTGTCATCCAAGGCCTGGATACGGCCATCGCTTTTGGATCCAGTTCCTGAGGGCAGACTAGTGTGGGAGGATCACCTGGGTGCGGGGGCTTCAGGGAGTGGAACACCGGATGGCGAGACGCAGTATCCACTTCCCTTTAACACCTTTACCCCTCTCCCTTTTACAACACAAACACTTTCTCACAGACAGCCCACTATAAGGGTAAACAGACTAACACCCGAGCCATATATCGGACATGTCCCAATACTGTGGTCAGGTGAGGTCAGGAAATTATCGCCAATCACTCACACCTGACTTCCATTACTCTTCCCCACATGGATAAAAGGCAAAGCACGGGAGCACACTCGGAGCAACGCAAAGCACACAAGGAAACAGCAGTTTCGAGATGGCAGCTGAACGCGAGGGGAAAGACGGAAAAACACAAGGGGATCGCAAGGAGGGAAATTCCCTCAACCTTTTCGACAAAGAACCATTACAATCCAGAGACCTTGGAAAATAGAAAGTGTAAGACCAGGAAACTAGGCTGAAAAATCCTGTATTATGTGTCGGAGATACCCGGGGCCCTTCCGCATCAGTAATCATCAAGACGGGGAGAAACACCAGCCGCCGTCGTACCATCCTTGGCTCCAAGAACAAAACAGCAGCAGTGAAGTCAACACAGCCGGTGAGTTGGGGAGACCGATACAAGACTGGTCTGTGTTGAAGCCAAGGTTGCAAGCAGCAACATTTTATGGCGAGCGCTGGAACTAACATTGTTAAAACACGTATGATAAGAGACTCGAGTGAAATTAAACTGCTGAAGAGGGATTGAACTTTAAAGCAAGCTACAATACCTTTGACGGAGTGGTGCAGCACCACGTGGGTCTCTGTAAGGTATCCACCTGAGAAGCAATAATAGCAGATTCATTTGGTCCGATTCCGGCAGAGGGAGACCAATTGACAGAGAACAAATAAATGTGAACCTAAGTGGTCCTGCGACGGGTCAAGCAAAATCTGTCATCCAGGTGGCCAGGACACGGCCATCGCTATTGAATCCAGTTCCTGGGTGGTGGACCAGTGAGGGAGGATCACATGGATGGGGGGTTGGAATGGGACACCGACAGGTGAGACGTGGTATCCCCCTTATTTCAACACCTTTTCCCCATCCTAACTCCGGTGAAGGAATTGTAAGACTTTGAACAATAACTCAAGTGTGTTGCAGCAGATGTCAACGGTACACGTAGCGTGCCTACGCTGATTAGCAGGACAGAGGGAGACGCCTGCTACCGTGGTACTGGTATTGACTCCCTATATGAAGGTGGCCAAGTGGTTCATCACTGCCGGTGAGTCGAGGGGAGGACCAATGAAGAAACCAAACTGTGTTGAACAAAAGTAACAAACGGCTGATTACCACATATACAAAGAACTGCTGATGTAAAAGGGGGAAGTCTGCTGCAGATGAGCCAGGCACCACGTGGGTGCTCACTGGAGAATCTCTGGGCGATTACCCGATTGTTTAAACTATTACCAGAAGGCCTTGGGAAAAGCACGAAGAGGGTCAATGTGGTCATACGGAGTCTAGTAAAAATCCTCTGTACAGTCGAAAGCCTCTGACCGACAGATGATCGAGAATAAGGGAAGTGAATCCCACATCGTTAGAAAGAACTGTGATATTGGCGAGAGTGAACCCGAGAAAGGGATGCCGATGGAAAGGGGCAAAGTCTAAAGAACAGTGTGTTGATGAGAGTGAACCAGACAGAGGGTTGTCCACCTTAAACTGTTTATAAACATTAAGATTTGTGAATACCACAAAGGGGGATCCAAGAGTGAAAAAGCATCACCGAACGTACAAGCAGAAAGGAACTGTTGTTGTTATTTTGAATGCATCAGGCCCTCGACGGCAAGACCCTTTTTATAGAGCAAGAGACTTGGCCATCGAAGATCCTGATAGCTGAACACGGAACGGTCGTCTCGCGCCTGGAAAGCTCGAGCGTGTGCTGTGCTCCAGAGTTCCGGCTTGTCCCGTGCTCAAAAACGTGGGAAAGGAGACTGCGACTATCGCATCCTGACATATTGTTTGTGAACACTTCTTTATTTCTTATGAGCCCAATCTCACACTCTTTTGTATTTAGCATAAGGATTGGCAATAGGTTTTTCTTGGTATAGGCCTTTTATTTGACAAGATGCCACTAGGACTGCTGTATTTTTCATTTGATGGTCGAAGCTTGCTCCCATCTTAGATTTAGGTTAGGCGTTTTTCCACCCGGCATTTACAGTTTAATAAACACCCTTGAACTGTGAAACCAGAGACTGTGGTAAGCTCGAGTGTGCCGCCTTGTCCCATGCTGAACACTTGGAGAAGGGAAGCTAATGGCTTGAATATCCTGACGTATCATTTCTTGAACACTTTTCATTAGAATAACATTGATTCCCACACTACTTGTAGTATTTAGAAGTGAGGATTGGCAATAGGTTTATCAGTATAGGCCCTTTTATTTTGACAAGAAACCATTAGGACTGTATTATTACATTTGATGGTCGTAGCTTGCTCCCATCTTTAGATTTAGGATTATATAGCCGTTTTTCAAACCCAGTTGAAGTTCAGTAAACACTGTTGAACTGTGATCAATTGTGTCTATTCTAATTTATTTTTGTATAGCGCCAACTAACCCGCAGGCCTCAGAGCGCTCAGACAGACAACACAACATGAAAACAGGTTGAAGGCAGAACAGGAAACATCAGTAGGCTATAGTCAACAGGTAATCACTGTAGCAAACGGCTTACATGCTGCCTTCGTCGAATAAAAGAGTCTTAAGTGTTTTCCTAAATTGGGCCAGAGACAGCATTTGTCTAATAGTTAGAGGGAGACCGTCCCATATTCTGGGCCACCAAGCATCAAAGCTCAGGTCCCCATATGTCCTCAACTTGAAGCAGGGTTGGAATGACAAATCCTTGTTATTAGATCGTAAAGTACATCTAAATTGTTGCTTCATGACCCTTGGCATGAGATACCTTGGCATTGTAGACAAGGCCTGACGCCTTAAAATGGATCCTCTCAAAAACGGGAAGCTAATGCAACTTCCGCCGTGCGTACGTAACATGCTCTCGGCATCTCAGACCACATGTTGCACGAACAGCTCAGTTTTGTGCTGTTTGAAGTTTTTGTTGTATTAGCTGCTGTAGTGCAAACCAGTAGGCTATTACATTACAATAGTCAATTTTTGAATTGATAGCCGCTGTCGCTATCATGGTTCCGTTTCCTTCCGAGGGGTGGACGTATTTGCCAAAGAAGGTGAGTGGTGTAGGTGCAACTGGCGCGTACATTTGCAACATGTTTTTCAAAATTTAAATTCCTATTAAAAAAAGCATGGCCAGAGTTTTAACAGAGCTGGCGACCTGCATGGTGGCTTCCCCACTAGTAATGACTCATATTGTGGTTCAAGGGCCTTCAGTTTGGCCGTAATGCCGACAATCAGGATCTCCGTTTTTTTATCGTTAAGTGCCAAATTATTATCCTCCATCCAGGTTTTTATAGCATTCTAAACTTTAGTAACCAGAAGTGAGGCTGCCTCGTATGAGCCTATAAGTTCCAGAACGTTCTGGGTTTCATTTGCGTAATTTTCAGAATTGAGACCCTGATCATCTAGAACATCAAAACAAAGCTTTGAATAAAGGTTGTAAAGCAGAGGGGAGACACTGGAGCCCTGAGGAACTCCACATAGTCCTCCTGGACAACCCTTGATCTCCTGGGGCCCAGACATGATCGAAACCAGGAAGCTGCTGATCTTGAACACCCTCCCACTTCCATTAACCTGTCTGCTATGCGATCAAGATTGACAAGATCAAAAGCGGCAGACAGGTCTAACAATATCAACGTGGCCACTTTCCCTTTGTCAACAATTCCAGATAACAGGGACTTAACATCAGCCAGCGCTGTTTCTGTGCCATAATGTTTCCTGAAACCGGATTGTTTGATTGTTTGGCCGACAGTAAGCCTCTCTCCTCAACAAAGGCATTGTATTGAATACAGGCGACTTTGTCGATGATCTTGAGGAGAAAGTGAACATTAGTGATAGGGCGGTAGTTCAGTGGCTGATGTGGATCAAGCCCATATTTTTTAGCTGGGGAGAAATCCAGGTTTCTCTAATACACTCTGGGACAGTCCCATGTTGGAATGAGAGATTTATAAAGGATGAGACCGGGGTAGCGATACTAGGGAAAAATGTTTTTAAAAGGGGTGCAGGAACAATATCACTGATGCAGGAAGTAGGTTTGATATTTTCCACAATGGAAGATATTTCATTCACTGTGACTTGCCTAAAGGAGAAAGTGTCCCTATTGCTGTCAACTTCCGGCTGCTGTACTAATTTCCAAGGCAACCTTAGGGCGGAGAGTGGATTTGATCTGACTAGTTCCCTGGTGGTGTTTAACCTTTTTCAGAAAACAATTATGAATATTCTGACACCAACCATCATTAACAGTTTAATGGGATTCCTGAGGTTTTCCCTTCAATTCTCCAAGAATATGGAATAATTCTCTAGTACTGGATTTGGCCTCCAGGATACTCTCCTCTAGTTTTGCTCTTTTTTGCAGCAATGATGGTAGCTTTAAAATACTTGATTGCTTCCTTGATAAGGGACATCGTATCAGCTGTCGGAAATTTCCTGCAGTCTCTTTCAGCTGCCCTTTTTAGTTGTCTAGCTGCAAGGACCTCAGGCGAAAACCACTGGTTACCAGGGCCTTGACTATCCTTTTTACCTGCAACTCTTTTATTTTTTAAAGTTTTTTTTTTTATTTGACTTGACAAAGCACCAGAAAGCAACAGGAGCCACATGGCACCATCAACAAGAGAAAAACAAGCAATATACATATTAAGCAGTACATCTTGAGTCAACTGAAATGTATACCGTGGCTAGGGAGCGAGTAGCGTAATAACAGTTTCACAGGGGTGAACATCTAAGGGGAACCAACGGGGGAGGAGGATGCCGAATTTGACGGCGAGTCCATGGCAGACATATAATCTCGGAATTTCTGCCAAATATCTCTCGGCCTTGAATGTGGGTGTTGTAATGCGCTCCAGGCCTCCTCAGTATCGTGTGCCCAGGTAATTGACCTAAGCCACTGTGCGTAGGTAGGAGCCCTAGGGCGGAGCCAGCATAACAATATGTAGCGAACTGCCAACAGCATGCAGAGATCTGCCAGTTTCTTAGAGTCGCGGGGCAGCCAAGGGAGGTCATGGAACAGGCAATGTAGCGGGGTGGGGGCAATAGTGTGTTCTAAGATGTCTGAGAGTGTGGAACAGGTATCCAACCATAATTGGGTCAGGCGGGGACAGTGCCATAGCAGGTGGATGTAAGAGGCTTGATCAGCGCCTCACCTGGGGCAGCTGGAAGGGACGCTGCAGAACATGTGATGAAGTCATATTGGGGTATGATGGTACCGGTGTAGCACTTTGAATTGGATTAACTTAAATTTAGTATTGTAGGATACATCATGAGTGTGGCTACACATTCGGGCCCATCTCTCATCAGTAATCTCGACCCCGAGGTCCTCCTCCCACCTATGTCTCAGTTTAGCGAAGGAGGGAGCTGCCCTGGTCTGCAAAAGGGAGTATAGCCTAGACACCTTACCCCTGAAGGAGAGAAAGGAGCAGAGCTCTGCCACTATCGGTTCATCGGGAGGCAAGGAGGGGAAGTCTGGATATCTGTATTCTGCCGGAGTGAGGAGTATTGTAACCACACTGAGGGCCGGCGCCTGAGGGAGACAGGGAGATCAATCCACTCAATGAAGTTCCCCTGTTCGTAGGCATCACGGAGTGTCAAGAAGCCGGCTTCCGCCCAGTGAGAAACCACTGATTGAGGGATATGTGGGACCTCAGGGAAGAAATTCCATAATGGCAGGTCCCCGTGGGAATGGGTAACTTACGTCGACCATTGCCCAGAGTTTGGACAATGCTAATGATGTGCTAGCTACGGGGTTAGCGGACTCTGAATCGGGGGGGGGGTCGGCTTGAGGATTAGGGAGCCAATCACTCGGTCACAGACTGACAGCTTCTCCAGGTGAACATGCGGGGGAGGATCAGCAGTGTTGAACCAGTGGGCGGCGAACTGGGATTGGTCTACCACCCAGTATCTGAGGAAGTCTGGGGCGCTAAACCCACCTAATTCCTTGGGAGCGGTCAGTGTAGACAGTTTGAGGCGGACTGCCCCTGAGTGCCAGAGAAAGGAGTGGTTTATACGGCGTAGTGTTTGAAAAAATGCGTCCCCAGGCCACACCGGCAGATTAGTAAATCGGTAAAGTAATTGTGGTAATACCACCATTTTAAGTATTCCAATTCTGCCTGCTAGTGAAATGGGAAGTCTGGCCCAGCTGGAGGTTTTCGTAGCCAAGTTAGTTAGGTAATTCTGGTAATTGGCTTCGCGCAGCTGCGCCGTGTGGTGGGAGACCACCACCCCCAGGTAAGTGATGCTAGATGGGGACCAGTTGAACCCACACAAATCCGCGGGGGGTCGCATGGAGTCTGTAAGCGGGAATAAGGCAGACTTGGAGCAGTTCACTTTCAAACCAGATATATCTCCGAAACGGGCAACGTCTGGTAGTATAGGGGCGAGGTTGGTTTGGGAAAAACGGATGCATAACAAGGCATCGTCGGCGTAGAGGGAGACTATATCGGGTTGGCCGGCTGTGCGCAATCCCCTGTGTGAGTGTGACTGTCGAACCATGTCAGCGAAGGGTTCCATGGCTATGGCGAAAATGAGAGGGGAGAAGGGGCATCCTTGACGTGTGCCTCTAAATACCTGGAAGGGAGCGGAGCACCTGTCCTCTGTGCGGACCCTGGCCGACGGATCGGTGTAGAGCAGTTTAATCCAGGTGCAGAAGTTAGGTCCGAATTTGCACTTCACAAGGACTCTCCATAGGTATTTCCACGATACCAAGTCAAATGCCTTCTGCATGTCCAGAGTGGCTGCAACCGCCTGTGTGGCTGGGCTTATCCTGCTAATCACGTTGAAGAGCCTTCTTAAATTCAAGGACGTGGACCTACCTGGGACAAATCCCGCCTGGTCAGGATGGATGATGTAAGACATGTATGGGGCTAAGCGGTTGGCTAGGACTAGTATATTAGCGTATATTTTTAACATCGCTGTTAATCAAGGATAGTGGTCGGTATGAGCCACACTGAGGTTTGAGGAGTACCGTAATCAGTGCCTCACTGTTAGGCAGAAACCTGTGCAGTTCCCTTAGGGACCATTGCAAAAGATTTAAGACTACAGGTGTTGGCAGTAAACCCACTTGGTAGCAGTCTGTACCACCCAGATTTACCTGGTAGCTGTGGCTGAGCAGTCAGACTTCCCTCAAGAAGAGTTAGGCAGTATGCAAAGTATACACAATAGGCACTCAGATACAATAATACAAACAAACACTGACCAGAGCTTTGGTATCAAAGTATAAAATTATTTATTTAAAAACACACAGTTGAAACACTCCAGCACTCTTATTGAAAAATATTCTAAATACGGTCACTATTGTAATATATACACTCCTTTTTCCCTATCAGATGAATCACAGTAAAACACCACTTATTTTCATACAGAGGTGAGCGCTTAACTAGATTGCACTCTAATAAGTTTGTGAGAAAGGGAGGGAAAAAGACAGAATATGAAGAGGTACACCACTCTACGATTCAGGAACACTGTTAGCAAGGCAGAGAGCAAAAAGAGTCACTGGTGAGCCAAAGTCCAAAGGCTGGGCCCACTCTTAGAGAGAGCAGAGCACAAATGCGCCCAAGATCACACAGTTACACTAGGCTTTGAAAGTCTTGCAGAGGGTTCGAAAAGAGTTTAGAGAGGCTTAGAAAAGTTTAGCCAGGGTGTCCCAGGCTAACCCAGGTTCGAAAGCCGGGGGCTAAATCTACCCCGTACAGCCGGTAGCAAGGGAAGCCAGGCGGGACACGGTACCTTAAGTGGGAGGGATCCTCCAGCGGCGGCAGTTGTTCCTGGGAGTGGTTGCAAGTTGCGTCGTCGTCCAGGGGAAGAGAAGATCTCGACTTGGAGGAAAGATGAAGGTCGTTACACTACCAGGGAAGAAACCAGCCATGGAGTTTTCCGGTTAAAGGCGGTACCTTTGTTTCGCGGTCATGGTAAAACGTGGTATCCCGGTTGCCGGGTTGCTTCGCACGGGCAGGGCGGCCACGAGGTACATCGGGAAAGCGAAAAGACGGTGAAACTGGTTATTCCCACCAGTCAAAGGAAGAAGACCCTCCGGCGGGAGATCCCCTCTGTCGTTGGGAAAAGTGGTGAGACGGTTCAGCAGGGCTCCACCGGTGGTGTCGTCGTAGCAGGTCGGCTCAGCTTCTCCCTCGTCGGATTCTTAGGTCCTGTGGCGACCTCTGAAGTTCCAGTCCCCAAAGCCCTGCTTTTATGCAGAAAAATCCCATTCACTCAGCCTAGCTGTCACTCAAACATGCTAAGTGGTGAGCCGGACGGCTCACCACTTGGGCCAATCAGGACGGAGTGCGACTTGAGTTGCCTAGGCAACTCAGTCCAGGGTGCCTTAATCCCCCTCCACCCCTCCTAAGTACCCTAGACAGAGTGGCACCACTTTGGAGGGCTTCTTTGGAGAAGCCCGCTAAAAAGTGGAACAAAGGGCTCGACTTGGGTTGGAGTCACAGAAGAGAACACAAACGCCATTTTAGAACCGAGTTTTGGCAAAAAATACCAACCGGAGAATTAATAATATATAAATAAACCGGTGGTATGTTCGAGGCTATCGTAATTAAATAAATAAAGATAGTAGCCTCGAACAAGGGGAAAATCTCATAGAGAAATATTCGCGGTTGAATATAAAAAGTAGTATCCACTGCCACCAGCCAAAACTCGATCAGGGGGGACGGAGACGTGCCACCTCGACTAACAGACCCCGGGGCAATCGAATTGCCCTGGCCAGTACATCCACAATATGATGGTTTGTACTGGTTCTGTTCAGAATTCAAGACTAGTAAAGTCAATGGTGACTTTACATGCCCTGGGAGACAGTAGTCAGTCCCAAGGTATGGAGTCTATACTGGGGGGCCACTATGACACCCCAGTGTTACTGCACTGAGGGTGCTGTGTAACACACATCACAAAAACACATGAAGCCCTATGGAGTAAAAGACCCCATAGCCCATTAAACACATCTAGAGTCAAAGGAACACACTCAAATCATGTCCAAGAGTGAGGGTAAAAGAGTCTCACTCTTGGCAGGAGAAAAAAAATAAACCCCAAAAATCCAGCAAAGCTGCTGGGGGACTCACTAGGTTAGGAAATTCAGCCTAAACATAGAATTCTCCCTAACAGCGCTCTTGTTGCACCGCAACCGAGAAATCCGGTTACAGGTGTATCCTCGCCGCTCCAAGATGCAGCTCACCCTTGGCTCTGGCCGCTCGCAGGAGGGCATCCCGATCGCGGAAATTTAGGATTCTGGCTATGATGGGACGGGGTGGTGCCCCTGGTCTGGGCTTCGCGGTCAGAGAGCGGTGAGCCCTTTCCACTGCAAATTGTGTCAAGAGCTTAGGATTGTCAAGGAGTGTTAGAAGGAGATGTTCCACATAGTCCTCTATGGGCTCCTTAATATTGTCCTCCGGCACGCCGACAATGCAGAGGTTGTTCCGCCTAGAGCGGGATTCAAGGTCATAATTTTTCCTCTCAACAGCCGAGATCCGATTGGTAAGGGTAGACACAGCGGCACGAAGAGAACCCAGATCATCTTCCGCGGCGCCGACCCTTGTCTTGGCCTCAGCGACCCTGCTGTCTGTTTTTTCGATATGGGCCTTTATAGAGGAGATGGTACCATTCATATCGTCTAATTTAGTATGTAGCGTGGTGACGCCTTCTCGCATGTACTCAAGCATTTTCTGGGAGTCATCAGGGGCAGCCGACATCGAAACAGTTGGTGAGTCCTCTGGGGGCTCAGTCGGCAGCTTGGAGGGCGTTTTAGCAAACATGTTTAAAGAGCTTTGCTTCTTACCAGCCCCAGCACCCTTGGTCATGGTGATAAGACGTGTATGGCACCCGGGACCCAAGGATAAACTTCCAATTAGGGATATCAGATACTCTGTCACTGAAGGCCCTGTGATGGGTTAGCACGGGGATGCTGATGAGGTTCGTTGGTTGCAGCGTTGAGGTGATCACTCAAGGCTCTGTAGGATCGAGGCGCGCCAGACGCAGCTGCCAGGGAGCTGCGGTGTGATGGTGTCAATGGGCTGTTGGTTCATTGAGGTAGTGCAGAAAGAGATGGCTTGGGTCAGCGGCCGTGGGGCTTCATGAGAGACGGCCCAGTGAATTGCAAGGTATGGGCAACCCAGTCACTGTGTAGGGACTGTGAGCAGGGTGAGGCAGTTGTCCAGGGGAGATTCAGTCACTGGACAGGAGGGTGTGGAGTAGCCACACCGGGCAGTGCCAGCGTGGTTAATCAACCAGCCTAAATTGGCACAGTGAGGCAGCAAGGAACCACAGGATCCACTTTGGTGGTTTAGAATGATAGGTTCAGGAAGCAATGAAATATTGTAAATTGGCTCAGCTGTTGTGCGGCATGGCTGTATGAGAGTCAATGTCCTTGGCGCTGCGGTGGGGGCATGCAGTGGGGTATTTGCAAGCGGCCTCACAGTGCGGATATGCTGAGCACAGGACGTGTATCTGGGCCTCCCCAACAAGAGTAGGGGGGAGGGGGACGCCAGCGCGAGAGAGAACAATGGCGCTGTGCGCCCAAGCGCGACCCGGGCAGGTGCCTCTGAGGGCTGCGGACAGGGGGGAGCCCCGCCGCAGCTCCCAGCGTCAGGGGTCCAGCGCCAGCCGCCTCCGTCCAGAACAGGTAGGGGCTCTCTGAGGAAGCGGGAGTGAAGGGAGGCGGGCAACGAGGCACTAAGGGATTACTCCAGCAGTAACAGGGATCCTCGGCGTTGGTCTCACCTGCCCCCCGGCCCTCTACCTTGAAGTCGTCCAGGAGCAGTGATCCTGAGGGGGGGCAGGTGGCAGAGGAGGAGGAGGAAGACAAAGTGCAGGCCAAAGGAACAGCCGCGGCGGATAAGTAGGCGGTGCCGGAGCTGCAAGACCTCCGGATCACTTGGGTATCTTGAGGAGGGTGGCAGCCGCACATGGAGGGGCCAGGGTCTCACTGCAGCCCTCTGTGATGGACGGGGCAAGGGAGGGAACCTCGCCGGCCACCGCAGCACAGCACGCCTCAGGGGGCACAGCACCCCTCCCCCACAGCGGCCTGTAGCGCTGTGCTCTCAAGTGGTGGAGAGAGCCGCAGACCTCGGAGCCGCGGGGCGGGGGAGCAGGGAGCAACAGCCCAGGCAGGATCAGTAGACGTAGCTGCGCGCCCAGGGTGCGTTAAACCTTGGAATTTCGCTGGGGGGCGGCGGAGGGGCTCCAGAAGAGGCACCAGCGTTTTCCAGTTGAATGTGCAGAGTCAAGGGTGTGGAAGCAAGATTTATTCGCTCTCCCCGTCCGGAGCTCTCCACCTAAGCGGCCATCTTGTTTCGGCACAACAGCGCCCCCCCCACCTGCAACTCTTTTAAGTGGTGCCAATTGATCAAATACATCATTCAAAATATTTAAGTTCCGCAGTGTAAACATCTAATAAGCTATTGCCCGCAATTGCCAAAAATAGGGGTGAAGTAATTGCTGAGAATGCTTCCAAAGTAACATTATGAGTACACCAGCGCACAATGGGCAATGTCGGTGTTCATACTTTTTTGTGTTTATCACCTGATAACCTAATTGAAAAAGAGTGTGTGTAATGGTCTCACCAGCAACAGGGTTCCACCTTTATGGCTGAAATAACTTGCATTCTAGTTCATATCCAATCAAGGGTGTTACCTCCTTGATGGGTGGGGACTATGGCACATTGTGTAAAACCCAGGGTTTTGAAAAGATTAGACATGGCACGAGCCTCTTGATCTGCCAAATTATTGGCCCAGAGATTGACGTCTCCAGTAACAAGGAATGGAGTCGAGGACTTAAAAAGGGGGCCCAAAAAGGCCAAAAGTTGTTCACGAAAATCAGGTAGGGCAGAAGGAGGACGGTAGAGTACAAGGAGAATGAGGGTAGATATGGGACTGAAATGAAGTGTAGCTTGAAGGCCTTTACACGAGTTAATCAAGGGTGTACTAGAGACGTAGAAATTAAGGTTATCCCTAAAAACAATAGCAACTTCCCCGCCCCTCTGACATTCACGGTCTACATGTAAGACTTAGAAACCTGCTGGAGTAGCCAGCTGCAGGAAGTGTAAATTAGTTTTACAGATCCAGATCACTGTAATGAGCATAACGTCCACATCATTCATGAGTATGTAGTCTGCTACTTTGGGTGCGTGCTTAGCCAAGGAACGGGTGTTAAGCAGCAGTATTTTTAAAACCACACCAGTGCTGGAAAAGCTTTTTGCTCTACTAGCAATGTTTGAGTTGCTAGTGCCTTCCACAGGCTTTCCCACTGTAAATGTCTCCCATGGGACTTGGACAGATAGCTGGGGTTTCCCTAGTGGCTTGTACGCAAGAGATTGAGCCATATGTCTTACTGTTTGATACCATGCCTTCCTTACATAACATAGAACCCTAAGCGATCGCCATTAAGGCCCAGTTTCTTGGAAACAAACAATATGCATATCATTGACTAATACATTCCAATCCTTATCTCCGACATTTTCTGCCCACAATATATGGGTGGTTCTTATTAGCTAGATGCACAATGTTATAACCAAGAAAAAAATGGAAGCCACATGACAGACTGAAGTAGCATTCAAATTACACTCTGAATGTGTATATATCAAACAGCTTGCAAAAATGTGCCTTCCCTACAGATTATTCCATAAAGGGACCTACTCTATGAAAGCAAGTATTCGAAACTTGAAGGGAATTCGAAGCTTGAAAGTCCCTTTTAGCACTATTTTTAATATATTAGAACATTATATCTCAGTCTCGCTTGCTGTGCTGATGGGGTCACTGAGTGTTCTTTTGGCTTCTTTTTGGCTCCTTTCAGCTGTCCTACTAGCCGCTCTGTGAAGAGATAGGGTCTATCCCTACCCGCCGCCAAAGTGTAACCTGAGGAAACAAGGAAACAGTTGGGCGGACAGGAAGCACAGACCCAATGAGGGGGAAAAAGCCCTCTGATGTGCTTGATGGAAGTGGATTCCTGATGTTGTCCAAAGGGTATTAGACAGGGTGAGGCAGAGGAGGAATGGAACAGAGGAGTGAGCAAGGCGGAAGGAGCAGGGAGGCTACAGAGAATAAGACTAGCGAGGAAGAAAAGTCTGAAAGCTTGAAGGGCAAAAGTAAAGAAAGGAACAGCGTCTTACCCAGAACAAAGGAGGGCTGCACAGAATAAATGGAATCGAGGAATGCGCGAGCGATCTTGGAAAAGACTAGACTGGTAAAAAAGACGCTGGTATAGCGGGATGGCACTTTGTTACCTGAAGCGCCAGCATTTCTATACAGACCAGGGCACAGCAGTGACAGTATGCCTCTCTCTACTCCGGATTGAACCTGGTTTGCACAGGTGGGAGGCATGGAACTGCCTTCACAAACTTGGAGCATGAATGTGCGAGGAGGCTTGCCATGTTCTCTCTGAGGTGGTATGCCCTTTCTTATGTACAAGTTATTGAAGGCTATCCCAATAATAGCGGAAATCACAAATCTTAGACACCACATTTTCCTGCTGCTCTTCATCGGGATGTAAGGCAAGGGGTTGTTTGGTGACTGGTCTGGCATATTTATCAGAATGGTAGGATTTGAGCAATGATGAATGAAATACGGGATTAATGCGCTTCCATGTCTTTGGCAATTGTAACCGGAAAGAAACAGCAAAACGAGGGGATAGTTTAGAAGGTCTCATCAAACAGGGTAGGTACTTTGTGGATAACCAGACTTTAGTACCTACATATGTGATGAATCCTATCGATCCCTCTCTAAACCCCCGCCTAAATTCTCCTCGCAGGTGGCCAGGGGAAGGCAGACGCTTCCTGATCCTGACCTTGGGGGTGGTGTACTGCGAAAGCATCACCTGGGAGGAGACAAGGCCCGGGGTGGTGAGGAGATGTCGTGGGATGAGATGCAGTATTTGCCCTTTAAAAGGAAGAACCTTTTCATGTTGCCAGAAGAGGTAATGGCCTATCTTCATTATGATGTATCTGAACCACATAAGATCTGTGGCTCTGGCCACAAATGCCACCCAACCTTAACAAAAGAAAGACCAATCAAGGTCCTTCAGAATAAAAATCCTCCTTACCCCCACAGATATAATGGGAGTATAATGGGAGGGAATTTAGAAATACTGCTTTAATACCCAGTCTTCCTCTATAACAACAATTTCAAATGGTTCATCCTCAAATGACTTTAAGGGAAATATATCTGCCATTAAAATTAAAAAGTTAGGGAGACCACCAGTGGGCGCAGGCAGTATGGAAGCCTGAACGCTCGCCTCCCCACGAACCTTCACAGAAAGGCTAAATATTGAAGAAATGCCCAGCCCACAGGCATCTCCAATACACAGCTGAGAAGGGGAAGGACTTTGCAGCCACCTGGTCAAAACTCAGGCAAAAAACGGAACGTGGATCACTGATTACGAGCCTCTGACAGCAGAGCCACCTGCCCCCAGGGCCCGGCAGCAAAGACCATGTCTGCATGTGAGCAGTGCCTCAAGCTCAACGCTGGGAGGCGCAGGCCAGGAATCACGCGAAGCCGCGGAACAGGAGCGGCCTTCCTGGAGAAGCCCCACAGCATATTCAGCTGCAACACTCCGGCGGCTCTAGAAGGAGAAGGGCCCCTGCGAGAATGTGTGCAGAAACACCGGCGGTGTCGGGAGGAACTGCCTCATCACGCAGGGAAGAAGTTCCTGGAGAGCCGCGGTAATAGAGGAACACCCAGTTACATTCAGGGGTCCCACGGCAAGGACTTAAGGACAGAGCCCCTCCCAAATCCATTAGGGAGGTTGCCCAGCCACAGACACGGAGGACAGTGAAGTGCACAACGGCAAAGCGCAGGCCCCGCGCAAGGAAGCTAGCGTCAGGAAACCAGCGGACCTAGCCCCGACACAGCGCGGGTGGAGGAGGAAGTACCCTGCGTGTGGATGGATCCAGCAGCGCCCCCCCTAACCCAGAGGCTGAAAAGGCCCATGCAGGACACAGTATCCAGTGTAGCGACAAGGCCGGTAAGGAGAGGGGTGGGGGGGGGGGACATAGGCAAATAAGCCTCCCGCTTCCAGCACTGCACATATTGGGGCTGCCACCACACCCTGGAAAGACACTTGCATTCGTAACATTGCGCTAAACCCAGAGGGGGATGGAGATCGCTCAGCTGTGCTAGCCCGGCCCCCGGCTCTGACAAAAAGGGATCTGCCTCACCATACCTGGCGCAGGCAGGTAAAAGAGGGCCCTGCAATACTCGAATCATAGACCTTACCTGCCAACACTCCAAGGGATAGTAGTGGTATTTGTGGCGGGGGGTTCAGGACGGTCCCCATCCCCCTCTTTGTAGAAGGGATGGCGAGGGCCAACAGCTGAGACCCTGTCCCCTTTACATCGCCCCCGCAGAAGAATCGGACAGTTAGCAGCAGAAGAATCAGGCTCGGCACCATCAGATCTTGCGTGCAAAGGCGAGATTAGGACTACAACTAAATTAAGCTCCCCCCTCGGGGTGTACAGGGATATCCTGTAAACTAAGCAGCAAGGCGATATCCAGGGAAGCGTGAACTGTGATCCTGTATGCAGCCTACTACTGCTACCTCCTCGGTAGAATAACTACAAAAATACAGGCGAGACCACACGCAAATGGCTGCCTCCGCCCCCAAGAGGCCCCACCGATTTCGGGAGGAGATCAAGACATGTCCACAAAAGCAGATATTCACCACCTGTTCGAAGAGATATGAGCATTTAGGAAGAGCATGACCTCGACGGTTAGCGTACTACAGGATAAAGTTCACAAGATAGAGGACAAAGTGGAGGCCCTGGAGAATTATCCGCAGTCAGTGAATATAGTAGAAATGAGAATTGCAGGCGATTCCAAGAACTGGAGCAGAGAAACTGAGACATGGAGGCAAAGGTATACGACCTAGAGAACAGAAAACGCAGAGCGAACGCAAGGATACAAGGCCTAAAAGAATCTCCTGGCAAGACACCAGCCTCTCTCAAAAGAAGAGTCAAAGACCTCAACATGGCTATCCTCCCTACCCCGCTCATACCTCAACTAGAGTTTGAAAGAGTCGACAGAGCGGGAGGTCCACCGGGAGGTCCTAGATCGGTGCTGGCAAGATGCCACCACTACAGACAAAGTGGAGATCTGCCAAAAAGCGAGGTAATTAGACACCATTTAGTTCGAGGATTTCAGGGTAAACATTTTTCAAGATTTGTCCGCAGCCACTCTTGCAAAAAGAAGAGCATGCCGCCCCCTCACGGTTTGGCTGCGTGACAAAGGAATCAGGTACCGGTGGAACCACCCGTTTCCATTGGTCTTCACACACAAAAATGAAGAATTCCGAGTCATTTCAGCGGAGGAAGCAGATGGAGTACTGAGAGGTTTGCGAACGGACCCTGGCAGAGAGGAAGGGGAAGAAGTGCCATCTTCATCGCAATTAGAGCGAGCACCAACTAGTCCGTGGAGACAAAAGAGCAAGGCCAGGGGTGGAAAAAAATTCAAGAGGCTGAACACCCCATGACTGGGAAGTAAATGATAAGAGAGAAAATGCTGAACACTCAGCATTCCTTAAAGCAGCAGTCGGGCTGGGCACTTAATCAGTAGACATTACGCATTCGCTAAAAAGTATCAGCACAGTAAAATAGCAGAATTGAAGGTTCTGCGGGCAACACCCGTTGGTGGCCCTGTGTTTACATTTGGGGCATCTCCACTGTTACAGAGGGAGTGTATCTATTCTTTAATATTTTTCCTCTCTCTCTTCCGCTTTTCATTCTTCTCAAGGGGTAGGGAGGGGGTGGGTTACACAAGGCCTTTTCATTCAGTAGAATTACAGGAACTCGGCGCTGCATGGCTGCATACCACAAAAACATGGCTGCCAGAAGAGAATGTCAAGGCTCAAATAGCTATGAGCAACAACTTTGTCGATAGAGGATAGAACGATTAAAGTGGGATCATTGAACGTAAAAGTGCTAAACTCATTGCAGAAAAGATCAATGGACATTCCACCAAACCAACTAGACATTTTGTTCATCCAGGAAACAAAATATAAACAATACGGGGAATTTGACATAAAGGGAGGTAACATAGGAGGGTCATTATGGGCGTCTGGACCTGAAAAGAAGGGGGAAGTGGGTATACTATATCGCTCCACTTTGGGTTCCCAAATTACACGTGTCCGCAGAGATTTAAATGGAGCATTTTTTATTATACAGGGCGTGTTGGAATCTACTGTGGTCACTTTGTGCTCAGCATATGCCCCAAATGTCCAGCAACTAACTACTATCTGTCTTGGAAGGTGAAAGAGCTGGCCCACTTATTTGCGAGGGGGGGACTTCAACCAAATAATGACCTCATCCCTAGATTGGCGATCATTCCGCTTTGGAGCTCATCCTCCCCCAGACAATACATTGTTTCAAGCATTAATTTCAGAGCACCACATAGTAGATGCCTGGCGTGCCACACACCCAACCAAGAAAGCATACACATTCTACTCACACCCCCACCAAACCTATACACAAATTGATTATGTGCTTCTCAATTCCACCCTGGAACACCTGATCTCTAGAGCGGAGATAGAAATAGTAGGCTGGTCGGACCATGATATGGTCCGAGTCAATTTGAGTCTGGGTGGTCATAGGCCAACAGGGGGCAGATGGACCTGTAATGACACACTTTTCAAGGATAATCTGTTCCGAGAAAGCCTAGATGAAGAATTACGGGAATTCTTCACAAGAAATGACACTGGTGACACTTCCACTTGCACAGTTTGGGAAGCTGCAAAAGCGACCATATGAGGGCTTATAATAGCGCAAGTCCTGTTAGATGAAAAGGGAAACTCAGAGGTCACAGCAGAAATGAAAGCCCTTAGACAAGAATTGAAGGACATCTGGCTAGGCAAGGCCCTATCCAGCCTAAGATTTACCAAACAGAAGTATTTTGAAAGGGGGGACAAAGCCCATACAATACTAGCAGCCAAACTCAGAAAAGAAAGAGCGGAAAGAGCAGTTCCTAAGGTGAAGTCATCCTCTAACCTGATTTTA
The DNA here is from genome assembly GCF_040938575.1 of Ambystoma mexicanum. Classification (NCBI taxonomy): domain Eukaryota; kingdom Metazoa; phylum Chordata; class Amphibia; order Caudata; family Ambystomatidae; genus Ambystoma; species Ambystoma mexicanum. Next base: position 756,348,692 of record NC_090924.1, on the reverse strand, counting down.
ACAAACCCAATAGACATCACGACACGGTTTGCTCAATTTTATAACAACTTTATGCCGCAGACACGCCACCATCCCTCGAAATCACCGCTGAATTTATGTCTGGAGTGGACTTTCCTCCGCTTACTGTTGCGGATAGAGAACTACTAAATGGCCCCATTACGACACATGAGATTGACTGCGCCATTGGGTCTCCGAAAGCAGGCTCAGCGCCGGGCGCAGATGGCTTCACCCCAGCCTTTTATAAGAGGTTTAAGGGCGCCCTAACCCCATTCCTCACACAGCTGTTCAATAGCATCATGGATACAGGCGTGGCCCCTCTGTCGTTCACGGAAGCTGGAATAATAGTCCTCCCAAAGGAGGGGAAGGCTAGGTCAGAATGTGGCTCCTACAAGCCGATTTCACTTCTAAATATTGACGCTAAGGTGTTCGCCAGCATTCTGGCTGGACAGCTAAGCAGGTTACTACCCCAACTGATCCATAGCGATCAGACGGGATATGTTGTAAACCAAGGGGCAGACAATGTTCGCAAAACACTAGATTTCATGGCCCTCATTCCCACCTCCGAAATCAAACACACGTTGGTCTCAATCGACGCCGAAAAGGCATTTGACCGCATGGAGTGGAGATTTATGACAGACATTCTTAAAAAAGCAGGCCTGGGCCCAGAATGGTCATAGAAACCAAAGCCCTATACCAAAACACCCGAGCGAAGGTCGTGGTGAATGGGGTTGTATCAGAGGATTTTTTTTTTAAAACATATTTTTATTATTTTCAACAGAACAATAAACATCACCACAAGTATTCTCCCCCAACAGTCCCCCCACCTCCCCTCCCACTCCCCCGGAAGAGTTTGGGTCCTCTATGAATTCCTATTCGTGAACTTTTATGTGCTATATATGTCCGAAATTTTGATGTTGTGTGGACACCATTGTTCCATATAGTCTGAGTTCAGGTATTCCAACACTGATCCCCATTACCTCGTGAAGGAGTTGTTCTGGTCCTGAAGATGGTTCGTGATCTTTCCCATGGTCATTTGGGACCACACCTTCTGCAGCCAAGTGTATGCCAGTGGTGGGTCTCGTTTCTTCCAGCTTTGGGCTATTATTGCCCATGCCGCAATGACCAGGCCCATAAAGCTCCTCCATTGTGCTTTGCAAAGTCTCTTGGCATATGGGTCTTTGAATCCAGACAACCACACCCTCACCCCCATTTGGCCTGCCTCAGGGACTATTTTTGCCATTTCCATTTGCACTTATTTCCAGAAGCCCTTCACTCCCTGACATTCCCACCAGATGTGCCTCCAGGTTCCTGCAACCTGACACCCCCTCAAACAATGGTTTGACGTATCCGGGTACATTGACCCGAGCCTCTCTGGGGTATAGGGCCATTAGGTGATCATTTTCAGCCACATTTCTCTGGTTTGGACAGCCCTGGTGAGTTTGGGGATGCCTGCCACAGTTCCTCCCATTGCTGCCTGACAATTTCTTCCCCTAGCGTGGCTTCCCATCTCCTCATGTAAGTCCATTTGATTTCCTCTTCTGGTGTGCAAATGAAGTTATACAGCGTAGACACCAGCTTTTTTTCACCTGGGTTGGTTATTATATACGTCTCAAATGGTGTGAGGTCCCTTGTGGCCGCCTGGAAAACCTCTGGTGTACTCAACCAGTGCTTTAACTGTTCATATGTATATCTATCTGCTTCTGTTAGCTTCCACATATTTTTACAGTCCGCAAAAGATCGTATTTCTTTGTCTTGGATCAATTCACTGATTTTCCTACATCCTGCTACTTCCCACTTCTCAAACCCGCTGGGCTCCTGTCCTGGTGGGAACTGTGGATTCCTGCAGAAAGGCGTGAAGGGAGCCAATGGGGTGGTCATGACTCCCTTTCTGGTTTGGACATCCCAGGCGTTTAAAGTAGATCTCATGACTTTGCTTACTCGAAGGTTCAGGTGTCTGAGTTGTTTATTCTTCCACAGTAGGTCCTCTAGGGGGGTCCTAGCGACTGCCCTATCTTGCGTTACCCAGATCGTCTGTTGGTCCACCCCCAACCATCCCTTCAGGACCCAGAGTAGGGCAGCCTGATAGTATTTCTTAAAGTGGGGAAGGGACATTCCACCAGCCTTTGTCGGTGCCATGAGAACGGCTTTGGCGACCCTCAGGGGTTTCTTGTTCCACACAAATTGTGATATGGTTTTGGAGAGAGCTTTGAAAAAGGGGTCGGAGACTGACACTGGGAGAGCGTGGAAATAGTAGAGTACCCTGGGGAGTATATTCATTTTGACAGATTGGATTCTTCCCCACCAGGAGATCCTAAGCGGGCACCATCTTTCTAGGTCCTTCTTGACTCTAGCCAGTAGGGGTGTGTAATTACTCTTATAAATCTTGTCCACCCTGTGTGTGAGTGTCACTTATAGATATTTGATGCCCTCCTCTACTGTTTTTAGACTAAGCTGGCCCGCCACTGTTTCTAGTGATTCCTTGGTCCCGGCAAGGAGCATAATCTCTGATTTTTTCCTATTGATCTTCAGGCCTGAGATCCCCCCAAATTCCTCGAGTGTTTCTATGGCTCTTGGTAGAGAGTTCCGAGGGTCCTCTAAGGCAAGCGGCATGTCGTCCGCGTATGCTATAACTTTATGTTGCCTGCCCGCCATCTCTATCCCCCTTACCTCCTCGAGTTCCCTTATCTTGATTAGAAGGGGTTCCAAAAATATGGTGTATAGTAGAGGTGAGAGGGGGCAGCCCTGCTTCGTACCCCTCGAGATCAGCACCCTGTCTGTGACTTCTCAGTTTATGGCTATTCTTATCTCTGGGGAGTTGTAATTCGCTTTTATCATGTTTATAAACTGTTCCCGAACCCCATGTGCTTCAGTGTTTTGAAAAGGATAGACCACTCAACGCGGTCAAATGCCTTTTCGGCGTCCAAGAGAGTAATATTGCTGGTGTTTGGGTAATGCCTATTTTTTCTATCAGATGGGTTACTCTTCTTAAATTGTCATGTGTTTGCCTACCAGGGATGAAGCCTGATTGATCTGCGTTTATTAGGGTCGAGAGGAGGGGCGATAGTCTGGCCGCCAGCACCTTTGTGTACATTTTTGCATCCAGGTTTGTTGGGGTTATCGGACGATATGAGCCCGGGAGAGTAGGGTCTTTACCCGTTTTGTGGAACATGAGGACTTTCGCTTCATTCATGGAAGGAGTTACGTTACCACTGTCTTCGAATGTATTGAAAAACCTTGTCAGGACAGGAACTAATGTATCTGCATATTTTTTGTAAAACGGGGCTGTGAAGCTGTCCGGGCCAGGTGCCTTTGAAATTGGGAGGCTCTTTATTGCCTTGCTGACCTCTTCTTCTGTAATCTTAGATTCCAGGGCTTGCTTGTCCTCTTCTGCCATAGTCGGTATGGGGATGGATTGTAGAAACCTGTCTTGAGTCTCTTCATCAGGGTGCTCTGTTGCATACGGTTCTTGATAGTAAGCTTTGAACGCATCCCCTATATCCTTTGTGTTCGTGTGGGGCTTTCCTTGTGCGTCTTTGATGTTCAATATCGTCATTGTTTTCTGCTTTTCCCTGAGTTGTCTCGCTAGGAATTTGTCCGCCTTATTGGCCCTGATGTAATACCGTTATTTTAAGTAGAGGAGTGATTTCTCTGTTTTTTTGTTGCGGAGCATCTCTAATTGTCCCTGCACATGTTTCATTGCTTTCTTGAGGCTCCTTGTGGGATGGATTGTGAGCTCCCATTGAATTTCTGTCAATTTCTTCTCGAGCGTTCTTTCCCATTCCTGATGTTGTTTGTCTTTGGTGGCCTTTAGCGCAATTATATGACCCCTAGTTACTGCCTTGAAGGCCTCCCATACGGACCCCAGCGGGACTTCTCCATTGTCATTTAACTCAAAGAATTCCTTAATTTTGTCTCTTAGTTGCTCCCTCAGTACTTGGTCCGTTAAAATGTCAGGCAGCATTTTCCATCTCCAGAGGCCTCTCCCCCTTCCGGGGGTCTGGATATCGAGACATAGGGGGGGGCATGATCTGATAGCGCTATTGATTCCTTTTCGACCCCCAGGATCCTTCCAACCAGTCCCACTGACACCCAAAAATAGTCAATCCTCGACATTGTGTTATGCATGTGCGAGTAGTACGTGAACCCGCTGTCTTGTCCCTTCAATTCTCTCCAGGCATCCGTAGTGCCATTTGTTCCATCCTTTGTTTAAGTTGTTTGGATGGAGACCATACCCTTGCGTTCCCCCCGCACTCCTATCCAGATTGGGTTGCCAAGCCAAGTTCAGATCTCCACCCAGTATTATCTCACCCTTTGCGAATTCCTCAAGTTTCCCAAGGGTGTCTCTAAGGAATCCATCTTGCCCCGTATTCGGGGAATAGATTATCACTAGGGTGAACCTACGACCGTCTATTGATACATTGACAAATGCAAACCTCCCTTCCTTGTCCACTCGAGTATCTAAGAGGTTTGCCACCAGACCCACTTTTGCTGCAATCATCACATCTGCTCTTTTTTCCCCAGTGTTCGCCTGCGCCCAGATCGTATAGCCTCCGAGATGTACTTTCTTTTTGTCCGCAGTCTTAATATGTGTCTCCTGGAGGAGGAGAATGTCCGCCTTTTCCCTTCTCACCATGGCCTCCATTTTTTTCCTTTTCACCGGTGAGTTCAGCCCCCTTACGTTTTGTGAATAGATTCTGAGCATCCCCATCCCGTCTAATCTACTGCTTCTGCCTTCGTTCCCGCCTGTTGTGACCTCTTCTGGAGATTTCCCCACCCTCCCCCCACCCCCCAACTGTCCAACTCCCCCACAACTGTAAACCAAAATCTAACTTCTATCCTGAGGAAGGCAAGGGCCCCTATGGATGCTTGGCCGTTCCGCCCCTCGCTCCCTGCCCTCTCATGACTCTGGATTAACTGTGCGGGGAGTCCTAAACCCTGCGCCATCCTCTGACCACCGTGGTGTTGCTCCCGGTCCCCCAACGGCCCACTGAATACATGGTGTTCCGAGGTTAACTTAGTCTTCCTCCTCCTTATTATTAAAGGTCCCCTGAGGGATTACACCACTTTCCCCCTTCCAGTTGATTTCTTCTTTTGTCGCACCTCTTCCCATCCTTTTGGCCTTTTGTGCTGGTCCCCTTTCATCCTGTCAGCTCTCGTATCTGTTTCATCCATTTGCATGTCCATTATTTGGAGGCCTTCTTCACAGGTGGTCACTCTCCTCTGCTTGCCCTCCCACTCAAATAGTAAACCAAAGGGGAATGTCCATTTATATCTAATTTCTTTCTTCACCAATTCCCTCACCAGCAGGCCCATTTCCCTTCTTTTTAAGAGTGTCACCGAGGCCAGATCCTGATACAATTGAATTTCCACTCCGCTCATCCTTATGTGATCTAGCAGCCTCGCTTTCCTAAGTATCAGTTCCTTTTGTGGGTAGGATGTAAATGCCGCTAAAACGTCCCTTGATATCTCCCCTGGGGCACCCGTTCTTTTCGGCCCAACCCTGTGGATTCTGTCAATCCCTATGTCCGCTGAATCTTGTGCCTCGACTATGTCTCTGAATACCTCTTGTATCGAAACTTTGAGATCTTTATCCAACACCGTTTCAGGCACAAACTTGATGCGGATGTTGGATCTGCGGGAACGGTTCTCCAGATCCTCACACTGTATTTCTAGGTTATGGGTGAGTCTAACCAGATGTTCTTGTGTTTCACTGCTTTTTTTCGCTTCCTCTTCTATATTTTGTACTATCCTCTCCACGATGTCTGTCCTTTCCTCCAATTTGGCCACATCTGTTTTCAACTCTTGCACCACCTGTTTCATCTCATTCCTCATTGAGGCAAATTGGTCCTGGACTGTGGACATAAACCTGTCCTGTAGGTCTACGAACCAGGACGCATATCGTCCTTTGAGGGCGGTAGAGCGCTCTGGTTTGGGGGGGGTTTGTGTCCGTTGTGGGCTCTTCGCCTGCCCTGTCTTTTGAGTTCGCCCCTGTATATGAGGACCACATCTGGAGCAGACTCGTGTACCTGTTTGTGGGATTGTGGCGTGGGCTGTGAGGTGCCCCCTTGCCCCTTCGCCCGTGACATTTTTCTTGCTTATGAGGGTCAGGTGCCACTCCCGCACACTTCACCAGGGGGTAGTGGTGTGACAACTTATGTGGTTCCCCTAGTGTCTTTCGGTACTATTCCTTTCTGGGCCCCTGCGCCCCTAGAGTGTGGTTAGATCTGGCTCCTAAGGGGTTGGGTAGAATGGTCTCTCTTGAGTCCTCCCTTGTTGTGGGAGTTGCCTGCAGTTATGTTCACTCCCGTGGAGCTGCGGCCTCCCCCTCTGCCTATTTTCTTTCGGTATTGCTATGTGGAGATGAGGGGGATGGGGGCAGCGCTCCGCTGATCTAGGGGCCTGCTTGGGGGTATTCTCCAGTCTCAGGCCCAGTATTCCAGGGAGACTGTGGAGGGTCGTTCCGCCGGCGGGCTCACCTCTACATCTGTTCTCCGCCGCCGATGCCTGCCGTAGCCTGTCCGCGGGTGAGCGGGCAGAACCTCCTTCTCCTCTCGTGCGTCACCCCGACACGCCAGGGCCCCGCCCGTCCTGCTGCTGCCAGCCCTCCTGGTAGGTTGCCAGCATGGGGAGGGGCTCCCAGGCCCGCTGGGTTGTCGGCGCAGCGTGTCCCCGCCCGGCCGGTGCTCCCGTTGCCTCGCTTCTTCCTGCGCAGCACCTCCGGTGGCTCGTGTGGTGCTCGCGTGCTCCCCTGCACCCCAGAGCCGCTTTATTTTCCCCACTCTGACAGCAGGAGACAGAGGCCTCCCCAGGGTCCCTTGGCGCTCAACACTGCCGGCGGCACTGTGTGGCGTCTCCTCTTCTGGGCCGCACTGTCTTCCCTCGGAGGGGGAGGGGCGGATGCTTCTCTCGGCGGGCTGACTCCCCAGAGTGGGTAATGCCGGTCTATCTCTGCTCACTACCGAGCCTCAGGTACTGGGGTGCTGCGGCGGTAGGCCCCGTGTCTGTACCCTCGGAACTGCTCCCTTGGCATGCTTTTTTGTCTTGGGCCCAGCAGGGGCACGATCTAGACGCGACCTCCACCGCCGGCGGCCATCTTGGAATGCTAGCATCACAGGATTTTGAACTGACTAGAGGAATGAGACAAGACTGTCCCCTCTCCCCCTTGGTGTATATTCTTGTCATGGAGCCGTTGGCTCAAAATATTAGAAGAAATCCCATCATTAAAGGCTTCAACAGATATGGAACTGAATACAAGCTTGCGTTGTTTGCGGATGACATATTGGCATACATCACCTCCCCTGACCAGTCGATACCAGTCTTGTTGCTCGATATAAGGGAATATGGGGCGCAGTCTGGGTTCAGTATAAACCAACACAAAACAGTTATCCTCCCCCTCAAAGAATCGGGCCTACCGCCCGCAGCCACTCCACAGACATGGGGCTTACAAATATCACAAGCAAACCTGAAATATTTAGGTGTAACAATTACTAGAAACCTTCAAAACCTGTTCAAAGCAAATTACAAAATGCTGTGGGCCACAATACTGAAAGACCTGGAAAGATGGAGCAAGCTTAAGTTGTCATGGGCTGGAAAATTGACAGCGATTAAAATGAATGTCCTTCCGCAACTTCTTTTTCTCTTTCAGTCGTTGCCAATTGTCCTCCCGTGCTCGTTTTTTAAGGCAATAAAGAACGCTCTGCTATCATTTCTCTGGGACAATGGCATACCCTGTATTGCATATAAAACCCTGATCCTAGCCAAAGACAAGGGGGGACTCGCCTATCCAGACATTTCTTCTTACTATGCGGCAGCAGTGCTTTGTGTCTTGGTTGATCACATTAGGGAGTCCAAGAACAAGCAATGGGTCGCTTTGGAAAATGGCATTTTTACCCCTGTAACTATGGGCGAATGGCTCTGGGCACCTGTACGCACCATTCCACTTAAGGCGAGGGAGCATCCTGTTTTGGCGGCTATTTGAACACTATGGAACAAAATAAATCCCAGTATGAGGGGAGTAACAACCTGGCCATCTCCGTTTTGTTGCATTTGGGCTCCTCCAATCAGAGACGCTATAATAGACCCCCTTCGCTTTCAACCTCAATATGAGCAGGGCTTGGTGAGAGTGGGACAAATGTGGAAGGAGGGTTCCTTTCTGACCAAGGAAGAATTAGAGGAAAAACAGGCTTTGACCATCAGGCCCCTTCCATACCTTCAGCTCAAGCAAGTCCTCACAGATCGTAAATGGAAGGATCAACTTCAGTGCCCCTTGACTCCATTTGTGAACATACTGAACAAATAGACAGGCTCCAAGGGGGTCATATTAAGTATGTACAAAGCAATCCTAGAGAAAGGACATCTCCCAGAGCCCAAAACTAAATGGGACAAGGAACTGTGGTGGGAGGACAACCAGGAGGGATGGGACGCCATACACAAAGCGGTGTGGAAATCTTCAATAGCAATGCAGTACAAGATGCACAGCTGCAGGATACTAGTACAATGGCACCTTACCCCCTAACACCTAGCAAAAATGTATCACAGTATTTCCCCCTACTGTTGGCGGGGATGCACACAGGTCTGCACGTATTGGCATCAATGGTGGGCCTGCTCCCGGATCCAGCCTTTCTGGAAAGAAATACTGGGGTGGATACATAACATCAAGGGCATCCAAAGGGTTCTTACCCCCCCTTCTGGTTCTTTTCGGAGTGGAGGAAATTCATGACAGATATGCGCTCCTTCCGCATATGCCAAGGAACCTCTTATTGGCAGCCCGTGTCTGCGTCACAATAAAGTGGAAAGCGCCCTCCCTCCCAACAAAGACGGACTAGTTGAACAAAGCCAAAGAAATGTATGCAATGGAAAGCCTCACAGCCATTGTTAGGGAAACCAACACTTACATAGACCAACAGTGGCTCCTGTTTCTCCAATTTCACAGGGAAAGACAAGCTGCTTAACTAACATACCAGCCTTCACATAGCACTAATCTTTCTGCTCACGCCACGTTCTCAACTGAACGCACCAAAAAAAAAAAGAAAAAAAGACTAAAAAAAGAAAAAAAAAGGAAAAAAAAGAAAAAACCCAGAGTCAGAAGACCAGCCTCAGCGTATTTTGGTATAGCATCTTGCCAAAAGCCAACATAAGAGACTGATCCCCCACTAGATATTTTCCCATGTATATGCCACTGACGATGCAGCCACAAATTTTTGATACGCGTCTGAGTCCACCATATTCAACAATTTGATTATTGACTCTTACAAACAGGCCGGGGGAGGGGGGTTGGTAGGGGAAGAAAACGGCGTTCTGTCCTCTTTTCTCAATTTTCTATTTGATCTGCTCTTTCTCAATCCTCCCTTTACCTCTCTGTCAAAGCTCTACAGAGGATTGAGGCGCTCCTTTGACTATTCAATCTCTGAAAAACGGAAAATGTTCTTTATGTGACCGCATTGGTCAATATGTAAAGTGTTTTGGTTTACTCTTTCTGTCAGGCCGATTGGCCGATGTAACTCTTGGTCACAATAAAAATATATTTAAAAAAATAATAATAATTTAAAAGTTACTAAAAAGGACTACATCTGTTCGGGACTACAAGTACCATAATCCCATAAACTGGGATGAGGAAGAGGGCTGAAAAAAGTCATGCTGTAGTAGTAGTCCGGCATTTAAACCTAATAGCCCACACCTGAAGGAACCGGAGAGGCATTAAAGGCTCCCTTAGGTGCAGGAAGTAGAAGAAGGAAGAAGGCATGGTGTTGGCAATCCAGGCAGAATTGGGAGAACAATCCTGCGAGGGTCCAGTTTCCCCAAACTCTGGTATGCTGGGGCTGTGCAGCATAAGGCGTGCAGGAAGGCTGCATTTCCCCATGTGCAGCTAATTGCAGAGACTGCGCAGCGAGAAGCGTGTTGGAGATTGTGGTGAACAGCTGTTGTGAAGTTGTGGGTCTCAGGAGCGAGAAAGGCTCCTTAATTGAGTGGCCGGACTGGAGACATCTTCAGCAAGGAAGAGTGTGGCTCTCAAGTGAAGCCAGAAGCAGTAGAAGTTGTGCAACACGTAGAGAAAGGAAAACAGAAGCCGTTAGTTGAACCTGGCTTTCTGATTCCTTGCACAAGCACTGCCGGCATCAGTATCCAGCTTAAAATTCACTTGCGTAAGCATATAAGCGAGGCAAAGCTGTATGTTCATTCTATAACAATGGATTGGACACGTGAAATGTAGCACTTGTGTGAGATCAGGTAATTCCAGTTAACTCGCGTGAAGAGTAAACGCTACGGAAAAGCAATCTTTAAACCTTGTAAAACCTATGAAGTGGTCGCATGTGCCTAATTAAGTTTCTCAAAGGAAGAGTGAACTCTGAATTAATATTCACTCAGACAATTGCTTTTAAAGAGATGTCAAGTATTTAAACATTGTATTGGAAGTTGGAGAGCAAGCATTGCCCAAGCCAACATTATTCCCCTTTAGAGACTGGAATAAGCTTTTCCGAATCCAGAATCCCACTTTTAAACAATATTGTTAGCCCAACAGATCAATATTGCCCAAGATACAAGTGTGCAAGCATTACCTGAAGCCAAGAGAGTGGCACCAAAGCTTCTGGGTAATTATCCTGGCTAACAGTTGGCAAAGGGATAAAGGCAAGGTTGGGGAAGGGAAACTTGCTACCTATAAATAGTTAATACAACCTACATTGCCAAAGACTATATATGGAGAAGAGAGGTGTTCTCAAAGGCATTTATAGGTGGTTGTTGGTTGCAGACAGACGAGAGGCAAAGTGGCTGCCCCATTAAAAAGGGTTATTCAGACAAAGAGTGCCTTGCCTATTTGAAGGTGTTGAAGTACCTGAAAGTGAATCTTGTCAGCACCAAAACCTGTTTGAAGTTACAAAGTACTGAAGCTGTGGTAGTGTATTTGGTTGTCAGTAGATGTAAGACTACGATAGCACACATGAAGTGGAGCACTATGAGGCAAAGGAGTGTGCCCTCATGGCAAACCTTTGTAGGAGAGTTGAAGTTGTTGAAGTGGAAGTAGATGTTAAGTGAAGTCATCCTGACAAAGATACCTACTGTGATTCCTAATCTTATCAAGAGAGACATACAAAGTGTTAACCAAGAACTGTGTTTCAATAACATTTACAGAATTTGTATTTCTCTTGAACTGTGGCAAGTCTTCTTGATTAACTGGAAATGGTGGAAAAGCATTGTGGCTGAGAATAACATTGATGCTATTTCGAAGAAGTGGCAAGTTCTTATTTCACCAAGAAGAAAAGCTTTGTTGTTGTGGGAACTTGGGTTAAAAAAAACTTTACCTTGACATTGAAAAATAAAGAACTGAACTGAGACTGTACTAACTACATGGATTTCCTTGTTTATTTTATTGAACCTTGGAGCTGAATGTACCTTGAATCCTGGGGAAGGGAGTTCTCCCAGGTTGCTAAGAGGTTATCAAGGCACTGTGAATATCATTGTTGATGTTATTTGAATTGCCATATATTTTCTTTGTGTGTTTGATGTTTAAGTGTGTGGGTCAGACATCCTGTGTTAGAGGGTTCCTCTATAGTTTTGTCAGGCAGGGAAGTCCTCGTCAGAATAGAAATAGTGAGGCGTTTGTTAACTTATAATTTAATAAAATGCCATATTTCGAACAATCATCCAAAAGTTGTCCGCCTCACATTGCTGATCCTGCCACATCCCAAACAGGATTCTTTCCTCGTTGTCGTTCTGCATATTCCTTGTTTTATCTTTTAGTTTCTTTCAGATGGTCATAGGCAGTCTTATGGTTTTGAGCAAAGGTATCCAATAAAGTATCCAATGTAGGGATGTTAGTGAAAGGCAATACAGGCTAGGGTAAAACTCTAGGATGGATACCTGTAGCACAATAGAAGGGGCTCATTCTGGTGGATGTATGTATGTACAGAATTGTTATAAGTAAATTCCGCCACTGGTGAATGAGACCCATGTCTTGGCTGGCCGTTAGAGTAGCATTAAAGATATTGTTCCATTGTGTGATTTAGTCGTTTAGTTTGGCTGTTTGTTTGAGGATGGTACTCCAAAAAAAGGGCTCTCTCTATACCCAACACATTACACAATGTGGACCAGAAATTGGAGGTGTATTAAGAACACCCATCAGAGGTTATGGAAAGGAGAAGTCCATGTAATCAAAATATCTCTTTAAGAAAGATGGAACCCCAGGTAATGGTGTAAAAAGTGCCATATTAGTAAAGGAATCGACAGTGACCATAATGGCTGTACATCCTTCAGAAAGAGGTAGGTCTACAACGAAATCAGCTGAGATATAAATCCATGGTGTTTCTGAAACAGGAGATAGATGAAGCTTCCACATTGGTTTGGATTTAGGGTATTTACACTGGGAGCATACCGGGCAGGTTGACACAATCCTTAACATCAGTCTTGATGGTAGGCCATGAAAATGTGAAGGTCAAAAGTAGGTGTTATTCCCCTACGTCCTGCAGTTTTACTACCATGAAACCAAGACATTACCCTTCGGTGAAGAGAAGGGTATGGCAAGACAAGGAGATCATTCCTTTGTACACGTTTTGAAAATCGACCTTGTGGAGAAAGAACAAACAAAGTAGTAGCTTCTTTAACCTCCTCTAGGAATGTGTTGGCAAGAAACACAAAGTTCTTGTTGGGTAGGATCTTTTCTGAGGTAGTAACGTAATGCGGTCTTTCCTCGCTCTTTCAGGATAGGGCCTCCGTGACGACGCTCGGGGTACCTGGAATGTGTGCAAAGGGAAAAATAACACTGGGAAAAAAACTACACCCACCGTGCTTGGCCACTATTGTGGCATTCTGCCTGTTGTAGGACTTTCAGATTTGTGTGATCTGTTCTTACTTCAAATGGATGTAACGCGCCTAAAAGGAGATGACGCCATTCTGTACAGGCCTGCTGAATAGCCAAAAGCTCCTTTTCAATAACTTAATAGTTAATTTCACTTGGACACAATGTTCTGGAGTATAACGCTACTAGATGATCCTGCTTTCCTGTACCAAGTTGTTTAAGAACAGCCCCTATAGCCCCATAGCAAGCATTGAATTCAACTATGAAGGGATGTTTTTGGTCGGGTTGGGACAAAACTGGTGCGTAGCAAAAAGTCTTCTTCAATTTGCACTTTCTTTAGCAGTCTGGTAATGGGTAGGAATAAATATTTATATTTAAAATTTATAAAGTGCAACTAAGGCCCCAAAAGGGCATTTAGGCGCTACGCGGAAACGGGGGGCAGGCTCAAGTTACTCAGATGCCAATGGCTTAGCAAGTGGTTAAACACATTTTTCAGGGCTCTCCTAAAGGAATAATAATCAGGCAAAGTTCTTAGGTCAAAAGGGAGAGCATTCCATAGGCTGGACGCCATCACAGAGACAGAGCGACCACCTAGATGTTTCCGACAGAATTTAGGAATCATAAGAAGCTGGTGAGAATCTGAACGTAGATTTCTCGTTGGGCAGTATTTTTGCAATTTATTTTTCAGAAAGTGAGGGCCCTTATTGTGGAAGGCTCGGTGGACAACACACAAGATCTTAAACTCTATGCGAGCCTCCACAGGTAGCCAGTGCAAGTGACGCAATAAGGGGAAAGGAGGAGTCAAACGGGGGGGCCGCAAGCGCCAGACGAGCTGCAGCGTTCTGCAAAACTTTCATCCGCTGAATCTGGTACTTGGGTTGTCCCAGATAAATGCCATTACAATAATCCAATGAACTAATTATAGTAGATGTCACCAGGGTTGTACGATTTTCAGCAGGAAGTAGGGGAACAATTTTCCTTAAGGCCTGGAATCTCCCAAACCCAGCACTGCAAATGGCAGAAATCAGGACCCATTGGGTAGGAGTTTAACTCTGAGGCTTTTAACAGAGGCACAAGGAGGTGGACAGGGGCCAAGAGATTCCGGCCAGTAATGAGAGTTCCAGAGATGGTTCTCTCTCCTGGGGGCCAACCACCAGCACCTCTGTCTTACTGCCATTTAATTGAAGGCAATTGGCAGCCATCCAGATTCCCACTTTCTCAAGGCAGTCTCGCAGCCTTTCAGGAGGAGCGATCTGCGGGGAGTCTAGCCAAAATATAAGCTGAGTATCATCTGCATATGAGTAAAAAAGAACTCCACATGCAGTGATAAGGTCGGCCAGGAGCTGTACATATAAATTAAAAAGAAGAGGCGAAAGAGCTGACCCCTGGGGAACTCCACAGAATAACTCTGCCCGAAAGGAATGACAGGATTGAAAAGAGATAGTTTGAGATCGACATGTCAGAAAGGAACGGAACCAGGCGACAGTGTATCCCGATATGCCTGCCTGCTTGAGTCTGGTTAGTAGAATCTCAGTAGGATTGTTCCTGAGAAGTTCTTGATAAATTTCTGATAGAAATGTGCAAGTCCCAGAAAACATTGTACCGCCTTGACAGAGGATGGAGATGGCCAGGTTGTGATAGCGGATGTCTTTCTGGGGTGCATTTCTATCGCATGATCTGACTGTATGAACCCCAAATAGGGAACTGATGACACCTCAAAGACGAATTTCTCGGGTTTAGCTAGGAGATGATGTTGCCGTAGGTGTGATAGAACTTCTTTAAGGTGTTGTTGGTGGAGAGGAAGAGAAGATGAATACACTAGAATATTGTCAAAAGGGCATGACTCGGTACTCATAATGCCCATAAGGTGTTCTAAACGCTGTTTTCCATTCATCACCTTTCTTTACGCTCAGTAGTAGGTATGTACCGCGTAAATCCAGTTTGGTAAATATGGATGCCCCATGTACTGATTCCAGGAAATCATTAATGAGAGGCATGGGATACCAGTCTTTAATGCTTTAATGATGACACAGTTAAGTTTGCGATAGTCGATACACAGCCTACGTTCTTTTGTGTCCTTTTTCTGCACAAAAAATAAAGAAGCACCTGCGGAGGACTTTGATTCCAGAATCAACCCGTTTTGGATATTACAATCCAGATACTCTTTCAAGGCTTCTTTTTCAGGTAAAGATAGTGTGTACATGCATCTGAAAGGAACATTGGCTTCAAGAATGAGATCAATAGCACAGTCAAAGGGGTGAATACGGGTGCACTTCTCAAATTAAATGGAGATAAGAATATTCTTTACAAACTGTTAAGGTTAGTTTTAGGTGCGGGGGAGGAATTGGGGCCATGGCACAAAACCCCAACATTAGAAAACAAAAAGGCAGAGGATTCAGTCTAGGAACCCTCCCGTCCCCTGCACACTTTCAAATGTGTGGACTAAGTCCGCTACTCAATTTAGATATTGATATCAGAAAAGAATGTAAACCAGACAATTCAATTCTGTCTAACAGAATGAGGATTTATAAAATATATAGTCAATGTTCATTCACAAAAAGACAAGAAAACAATATCAAGTAGAGAGGCAAACAAAATTTGCATCAACAGGTCACAGTAAATTTGAAAAGGTGATAGAATCCAATTCAAGTGGCGGCGCGTTTCGAGGATATTTTCCACTTCTTCAAAAGGCCACAATCAAATTCTTAAAGCAAAAAGAAAGGAAGGAACATTTGTATATAATTGTAAAAGATATCTTAACATGTGATGTGGTACATGAGCTGTATATTTCAGTGTGATCAATTAAACAATCTGTGTCATTTTTTAGTGTGTCACATAGTATAAGGAGAAAGAGAAAAGAACATCCATTTAGTTTTCCCTATACCGAGTGGGCATATTCAATCATTATTCATGATAAAGTGGTTCCAGTTGAATTTTGTACCATTAAATTATTTATATCTACAAAGGGGATTCACTCTACACCGCGATTTGACAGTCAAATGACATGGCAACTCCGTGACTAGAGAAGATTAAGGTATTAGTGTTAGTTCTAAAGACCCGTATAGCCCACAGTAGGGATAGTAATGGATAAGAATAAACGGGTTCTGTTTACCAATAGAAACAGTGTCTTCCGAAATTCAAAGTACAAAATAATGGAGATAGCGATTTCAGGAATGTAATGCGCTTCCGCGGGTAAAATACTTCAACTTGGAGAGCGATAGATTACTGTAACAACAGGAAACAAAGACAAAAGATGGTGTAAAAGTAGTAAAAGACTAAAGAGCAGTAGACAGGCAACTAGAGCATGTCCAAAGAATATACCTGAAAAGTAAATAAAGGTCGAGGATAGATCCCTAGTAATGGGAGTAGTTAGAGATGGACAGTCTCCGATACAGGCATACGTGAGGCAGCGGTGCTTCCAATGAATAATTTGATATACATAAACTGGTCTCCAGGTACAGAAGGATAACAAAAGCGTACCTTAAGAACCTTATATATACAATAAGGCAATCAACTTGGTTAATAACTTCTAGCCGACGGTATATGGATTACCTTGTATTTGTGTCCTTAAGAAGAATTTTTTATTGTTGAAGCGCGGGTTATCACGCTCCGTGCGCTGAGTGAAAGGATGCTCGGGCAGGCGGTCTGGCGGCTGTAGATACGCCGATCCGATTATATACACATTCGAATGTTAAGCAATGTAAGAGAACTCACGATCTGTCCGTATGTACGTGTGGATCCCTGCAAGGATGAAACAATAGGTTGACCCGACTAACGGGTTAGATATGTAATCCATGTATAATCCCGGGTTGGGGATAATAAAGTACTGTTAATGCTTACGTGCATCTAGGCGGACTGTTCAGAACAGCAACTGCTGTGGAGTAGGGCATCTTTCCTTTGCAACTATGGAAACGGTGCAAGTTCTCGGGTTTCTAATGATAGATGTGACGATAAAAGACGGACTATGTGAGTAACGTCGGATTGCGGCCATCTTGGACTGATGTAGTAACATTAGAAGGCGGCCATATTGGAGTGTTAAATAACGTCCTGAGCTAATCTAATAACAAGAAGAGTGGCTATACTCAGATGGTCTAAAATAGTATTAAGCAAGATATAGGCAGACGCAAATGTAATATAATGAAGAAGAACAAGTAAAGGAAGGAAACAAGGAATGGTACTAAATATAGGTACCAAATTAGAGATTAAGTAACGTTATATGGAGAACTCCAAAAAATGGAGTGAATGACTATACCTAAAAATGGGATAAGCCCAATATATGTCAATGCTGTCAAATCGTCGGGGCGAGGAACTACCCAATCTATGTGGGACTAATATAAATTTGTTTCAGAAAACTCAAATGGATGTCTTTTTCAAAATACATAGAATGTTCAAAGTGGACAAGTGTCCAGTACATCTAATTTAAGGCAGAATGTTCAAATAATCTTATACAATTTAACCATAAGTGAGACATATCATAAGATGATATCTGATAGAACAAAAATTGCAATCCAAAGCTGCTTCTTAACACAGAATTCACAATAGAATAATAAAAACAGTTTGATCATCACAAAAACCATAGGTCTAGCACTGGTAGTCTAGAGTTTCCTATTTATAGGAAGCAATTTAAAGTAAAGTCTTCACTGAGGCCCCATGGTTGTAAAGAGCCCATTTTGTCTATCCAATAAGCCTCTCTTTGAAGTAGGAGGGATTGGTAATCTCCACCCCTTGCTGGTCGTTTTACAACTTCAAGTATCTGAAATTTCATTTGTGCAATTGAATGTTTCTCAGCATTAAAGTGGCGTGCTACTGGCGAGTATTGATTATTGCATCGTATGTTTGATTTATGTTCAGTTAGTCTTAATTTTATGGGTCTTTTCGTCTGGCTGATGTAGACTTTCCCACATGGACATTTCAGCAAATATGTCACTCCTGATGACAAACAGGTAGAGTAGTCTCTAAGCTTAATTTTCTGACCACTTCTTGGGTGAGTTAACACATCTCCTTTAATGACGTTGTTACAATGTTTGCATCCCAAGCAGGGGAACGTACCTAGCTTCTACTCTACCAGTGGATTTTGCTGAAATGTCCATGTGGGAAAGTCTACATCAGCCAGACGAAAAGACCCATAAAATTAAGACTAACTGAACATAAATCAACCATACGATGCAATAATCAATACTTGTAACGCTCACCTGATTCCCACGGAGGCGCGGGTCTTGGCAGGAAGCTGTCTGTGACTCGAAAAGTGATGTGCAGGACTCGATTGGCTTCTGGGGTCGAACCTCTTCGCACTGTGTGTCGGACTCGAAGAGTGAGGTTTCTGCAGGTGAAAGAATATGGGGGTTAATGGTCTGGGTAGTTGAATGTCCCTCTCTCTCTCTCTCTCTCTTCCCTGTTTTTTCGTAGAGCCCCCAGGTCAACGTGCTCACCTTATATAGGTGAATGCTGGGCTCTCCATCTGCGTCTGGTGCAGGGTGCCGTTGCCAGTTCCTTCACTGGTGAAACATAGGCCTCTTGAATTCAGAGGATGGTTACCGTCGTTGTCTGCACGAGCGGTGAGTTTCTGGACACCTTTTGTCTTTATAGTCTTTAAATGCGTGGCACGTTTATATGCAGACTCTGTATAATGCTTTTCCCTTATGTATTGCAGGGCTCTTGAGATGGAAGATGAAGAGAAGCGCCTGGAAGTTCGTAAGTATGGCAAGCGCTCTAATTGTCTCTTAGTTCGTGTTAAAGAGACGCCGGAGTATTTGCAGGCGTTTTATTGCGACGAGCGTTATGGACGTAAGTAAATACCTGCTTAATGTCTTTTCTTTTGCCTTTCAGACGTTGGTTTGCAGCGTCGGAGTCCGCGGAATGCCAGTAAGTTGTTAACGATACTTTGTCTTTACAGGCGGCGATGCAGAACGAAGAAATCCGGAATCCACAGCGTGCCGGTAAGTATGGCAATGCTTTTGCCTTTGCAGGTGGAGATGCGGCGTGAAGAAGCGGCCGCAGCCGATGGATCAGGTGAGTAAGTACTGCGTGTAAAGTTCGCCTTGCTAACCTGTTGTTTCTGTTCTTTGCAGGTGCTGATGATGTCTGGATACTGAAATGGTAAGTAGGATTCTTGCAGGTCCAGGATCAGAAGAAGAAAAGCCGGAGCAGACTCGGTGAGCGTTCTGCTGCAGATGCAGAATAACGCAAAGCACGCTTCATCTATCGGGTGTGGTTTAAATAGCCTTGGAGTGATGAGGCGTCTTCTTCCACGGCCCCGCCTAGGTAAGAAAAGAGTTCCAGTTTCCAGAAGAGTTCCAGTGCTGTATCCAGGGAGTGGAGCTGCCCCACCCAGGTAAGAAAGTAGTTCCTGTTCTTAGATAGCTTCTAAGTGGCTGTTAAGTAAGCAGCATGGTCTGCTGCAAGTAAGTCCACCCAAGCATCCTCACACCTATTATGAGCCCGGCGCTTCCAGTGCCGGGACCAATGGTTTTGATGAGCCTGGTGCCACCGGCGCCAGGACAAGGTCCAAAAGGTCCGAGTGGGGACCGGCTGGTGCCTAGGATTAGGGTTAGGGGCCTGCTTCCAAGGACGTTGGGCTGGTCCTGGCTCCTTGGAAGCAGTGATCATGACATACTTGCCAGTAGCACGCCACTTTAATGCTGAGAAACATTCAATTGCACAAATCAAATTTCAGATACTTGAAGTTGTAAAACGACCAAAAAGGGGTGGAGATTACCAATCCCTCCTACTTCAAAGAGAGGCTTATTGGATCGACAAAATGGGCTCTTTACAACCATGGGGCCTCAATGAAGACTTTACTTTAAATTGCTTCCTATAAATAGGAAACACTAGACTGCCAGTGCTAGACCTATGGTTTTTGTGATCAAACTATATTTTTAATATTCGATTGTGAATTCTGTGTCAAGAAGCAGCTTTGGATTGCAATTTTTGTTCTGTCAGATATCATCTTATGATATGTCTCACTTATGGTTAAATTGTGTAAGATTATTTGAACATTCTGCCTTAAATTAGATTCCACTTGTACTGGACACTTGTCCACTTTGAACATTCTCTGTATTTTGAAAAAGACATCCATTTGAGTTTTCTGAAACAAATTTATATTAGTCCCACATAGATTGGGTAGTTCCTCGTCCCGACGATTTGACAGCATTGACATATATTGGGCTTATCCCATTTTTAGGTAGTCATTCACTCCATTAAATTAGATTCCACTTGTACTGGACACTTGTCCACTTTGAACATTCTCTGTATTTTGAAAAAGACATCCATTTGAGTTTTCTGAAACAAATTTATATTAGTCCCACATAGATTGGGTAGTTCCTCGTCCCGACGATTTGACAGCATTGACATATATTGGGCTTATCCCATTTTTAGGTAGTCATTCACTCCATTTTTTGGAATTCTCCATATAACATTACTTAATCTCTAATTTGGTACCTATATTTAGTATCATTCCTTGTTTCCTTCCTTTACTTGTTCCTCTTCATTATATTACATGTGCGTCTGCCTATATCTTGCTTAATACTATTTTAGACCATCTGAGTATAGCCACTCTTCTCGTTATTAGATTAGCTTGGGACGTTATTTAACACTCCAATATGGCAACCTTCTAATGTTACTACATCAGTCCAAGATGGCCGCACTCCGACGTTACTCACGTAGTCCATCTTTTATCGTCACATCTATCATTAGAAACCCGAGAACGCGCACCGTTTCCATAGTTGCAAAGGAAAGACGCCTTACTCCCCAGCAGTTGCTGTTCTGAACAGACCGCCTAGATGCAGGTAAGCATTAGCAGTACTTTATTATCCCCACCCCGGGATTACACATGGATTACAGATCTAACCCGTTAGTCGGGTTAACCTATTGTTTCATCCTTGCAGGGATCCACACGTACATACGGTCAGATCGTGAGTTCTCTTACTTAGTTGCCTAACATTCAAATGTATACATAATCGGATCGGCGTATCTACAGCCGCCAGACCGCCTGCCCGAGCATCCTTTCACTCAGCGCACGGAGCATGATAACCCGCGCTTCAACAATAAAAAGTTCTTCTTAAGGACACAAATACAAAGTAATCCATATACCGTCTGCTAGAAGTTATTAACCAAGTTGATTGCCTTATTGTATAAATAAGGTTCTTAAGGTACGCTTTTGTTATCCTTTTGTACCTGCAGACCAGTTTACGTATATCAAATTATTCATTGGAAGCACCGCTGACTCACGTATGCCTGTATCAGAGACTGTCCATCTCTAACTACTCCCGTTACTAGGGATCTATCCTCGACCTTTATTTACTTTTCAGGTATATTCTTTGGACAGGCTCTAGTTGCCCGTTTACTACTCTTTAGTATTTTACTACTTTTACACCATCTTTTGTCTTTGTTTCCTGTTGTTACAGTAATCTATTGCTCTCCAAGTTGAAGTATTTTACCCGTGGAAGCTCATTACATTCCTGAAATCCCTATCTCCATTATTTTGCACTTTGAATTTCGGAAGACACTGTTTATATTGGTAAACAGAACCTGTTTATTCTTATCCATTACTATCCCTACTGTGGGCTATACGGGTCTTTAGAACTAACACTAATACCTTAATCTTCTCCAGTCACGGAGTTGCCATGTCATTTGACTGTCAAATCGCAGTGTAGAGTGAATCCCCTTTGTAGATATAAATAATTTAATGGTACGAAATTCAACTGGAACCACTTTATCATGAATAATTATTGAATATGCCCACTCAGTATAGGGCACACTAAATGGATGTTCTTTTCTCTTTCTACTATGTGACACACTAAAAAATGACACAGATTGTTTAATTGATCACACTGAAATATACAGCTCATGTACTACATCATATGTTAAGATATCTTTTACAATTATATACAAATGTTCCTTCCTTTCTTTTTGCTTTAAGAATTCGCTTTTGGCCTTTTGAAGAAGAGGAAAATATCCTCGAAACGCGCCGCCACTTGAATTGGATTCTACCACCTTTTCAAATTTACTGTGACCTGTTGATGCAAATGTTGTTTGCCTCTCTACTTGATATTGTTTTCTTGTGTTTTTGTGAATGAATATGGACTACATATTTTATAAATCCTCATTCTGTTGGACAGAATGGAATTGTCTGGTTTACATTCTTTTCTGATATCAATATCTAAATTGAGTAGTGGACTCAGTCCACACATTTGAAAGTGTGCAGGGGACGGGAGGGTTCCTAGACTGAATCCTCTGCCTTTTTGTTATCAATAGCACAGTCCTCAGGTTTGTGTGAAGGGAGTTCTTTGGGAATGGTATCTTCAAAGACATCCATACATTCCTTAAATGCAGAAGGGATGCAGGGATGTCCTTGCATAATAAGGGTATGAAAGGAAGGTTTGTGCACCAAAGCCACGTTTTGCTGTTCCATAGACTTCTGTCTGTAACAATGTTCAGTGCAAAATGTGGAATTTAGGCATACAAGGTTAGAGGTCCAGTTGATCTGAGGTTTGTGTTTCTGAAGCCAAGGTATTCCTAATATGACTGGAAAATTAGCAGCTCGGATAAGGTCAGATGTAATGTCTTCCTGATGGTGGTTTATAGTCATTAGCATCTGGACAGAGGTCCTTGAAATGGGTCCTGAAATTAAAAAAAGCCCATCTACGCGTTCAACAGGCCGACTGTATTCCTTAACTACACTGGTTATTTTATTCTATTCGACCCAGAGCAGGTCCATAAAACACCAGTGGTTCCACTGTCTAGCAAGGGACTGGTTAACTTTTCACTGATTGTGGCCCCTTCTATGATCGGGGTATGAAGTTGCCCTGTTTCCTAGGTGGGACATCAGGGACTATTATTTGATCCACAATATAGACACAATCCCTGGTCCCTTAGTCTCTGTCTTTCTGCTGGAGTTAAAGGTCCCTGTGCAGCCCCTACTTGCATGGGTTCTTCAGCGGGAGGAAGTTTCCGTGGAGGAGGCAGAGTATAGTTTCGAGAAAGAGCACCCTGGTTCTTTCTTTTTTCTTCTCTCCATTTAGAGTGTCGATATTCAATCTGAAGAGCCATAGATATCTAGTCTGATAGAGTAGAGGGACGGTGTACATGACCCAATTCATCCTTAATCTCATCTGCTAGGCATCTTCGGAAAATGGTATACTTGGCTGTTTCAGGCCATCCAGCTTCCGCAGGGATGACACATAGGCAAGTACATCTGAGTTGCCTTGCTGAATATCCAGAAGAGACTCATAGGCAGAATAAGCCAACTCATTTCTCTGAGTGCTTGCCCCAAGGTGTTGTAGTCTGCCAAGAGGGGACAGGATGCTATAACCAACAGGCTGACCCAGGCTAAAACGTTGCCAGTCATATTAGAAACCATGAATCCTATCTTGTTCCGGTCGGAGGCAAAGGCGATGTTTCGAAAAGAAAGATTTACGATGCAGGAGTCGAGAAACTCACATAGGCGTTTTGGGGAGTCATCAAACTTCCCACCAGCAAAAACTCAGTGTTAAATCCAGGATTTGATATTCTATGGCTGTCATCAATTGTCACAATGTTGCATTTTCTTTTTTTTTTTAACTTCTTTTTATTATTCAGCGTGGCAGCAACGAACAAACGAGCAACATGAGGCGTTACAGCATGCATACAGTATAAAACATAGTAGGTGTACAGAGGTTATTACATAGAACATCACAATCCGTGGGTACAGTCATCGCATGGGATGGGCAACAAAAGCCCGCAGCAGGGGGAAGGACCTAGTCTGGCGGGGGGGGAGGAGGGCGGGGGTGAGGCCCCCGGCGTCACAGTCAGATCAGACATGTAAGAGCGAAACTTGAGCCATACATTTCTAGGTCTGGAGTGAGTAGGTTGTGTATGGGACCAGGCTTCCTCAGAGTCCGAGGCCCAAGTGACCGCCCTCAGCCATTGGGCGTGTGTAGGGGGCGAGGGGCGAAGCCAGCAAAGCAGGATGGAGCGCACCGCAAGCAGGAGACAGAGGCCAGCTAGTTTTTTGGAGTCACGGGAGAGACCTGGGAGATCGTGAAAGAGACATACCATCGGAGAGGGAACAATGGGATGGTCGAGAACCGCAGACATTGTCGAGCAAACTGCATCCCAGAACCGTGAGAGGCAAGGGCAGGACAGGAGCATGTGAATGTAGTCAGCATCATCATGATGACATCTAGGGCAGCTGGAAGGGTGATCCCTGGACATGCGATGTAGTCTGGTTGGGGTGTAGTGAAATCTATGTAGTACCTTGAATTGAATGAGTTTGAAGCGGGAGTTAAAGGATACTCGATGTGTGCGCTCGCATAACTGTGCCCAGCGTTCATCTGAAATTTCAACACCCAGGTCCGCCCCCCACAACCCCCTCAGTCTAGCGAAATCTGGGACAGATCTGGACTGTAACATCGTGTATAACCTAGAGATTTTACCCCTCGTGGGCCCGGGGGAGGTGAGCTCTTCAATAGCTGGTTGGTCCGGGGGCAACGCAGGGAACATTTGGTAAGTGCGTTTGAGGGTCCGACGGAGGGATGCGTATTGAAGCCATACACCCTGGTCACTCCTCAGGGGGAGCGGGAGATCGGGCCATTCAACAAATATACCCTGGTCGAACACGTCACGCAGCAGCTCATAGCCTGCGTCCGCCCAGCGGCGCTCCGTGCCCGGTGGAACCTGCGGGACCCCCGGGAGGAAGTTCCAGAGGGGGAGGTTGCCGTGAAAGGCGTGTGTAGTTTTAACCAGTTTCCACATCTTTGCCAGAGCAAGGGAGGTGCAAGCGACCGGGCTCTGTGAGTCCAATGCTAAGGGGGCGGGGTATATCACCAAAGAGCGGATATCCCGGTCACTAACCGCAAGCCTCTCAAGGCGAACGTGCGGGGGCGGGTCAACTGTGTTAAACCAGTGAGATGTGTATTGGATTTGGGATACTAGGCAGTACTTGAAAAAGTTAGGGGCACCGAAGCCCCCGTTAGAAATGGGAGTAGATAAGGTGTCAATCTTAAGGCGGACCGCCCCCGAGTGCCAGAGAAAGGAATTCACAGCGCGGGTCAAGTCCCGGAAAAAGACCTCCCCCGGCCACAAGGGTATGTTAGTGAACCTGTAGAGCAACTGGGGTAGCACCACCATCTTCAATAACCCTATTCTGCCTGCCAGGGAGATCGGGAGCTTGTCCCAGGACTGGGCCCTAGCCGTCAGGTGTGTGAGATACTTCTGATAGTTTTCCTGGAAGGTCAGCGCCTGTCGGCGAGTCACCACTATGCCCAAGTAGGTGAATGTAGACTGAGCCCATGTGAAGCCTAAGGTGTCGGGAGGAGAGAGAGTGCCTTCTGTGAGTGGGAAGAGAGTGGATTTTGAACAATTCACTTTGAGACCAGAGATTCGACCGAACCGAATGATGTCCTCCAATATTGGGGGTAAGTTGATGGAGGGAGAGCGGACGAACAACAATGCATCATCCGCATATAGGGACACTATGTCCGCCTGACCCGCAGTGCGGAGGCACCTGTGGGCATGAAGCTGGCGGAGCATGTCGGCAAAGGGCTCTATTGCTATAGCGAAGATCAAGGGCGAGAAGGGGCACCCCTGCCTCGTCCCCCTGGCAATCTCAAAGAGGGGGGAGCAGTAGTCGTCAGTGCGAACCCTGGCCATCGGGGAGGAGTATAGTAATCTGACCCAGGAGAGAAAGGAGGGGCCGAACTTGCAGCCATCGAGAACCCGCCACAGGTACTTCCATGAGACCGAGTCAAACGCTTTTTGCATATCGAGGGTGGCAGCTACTGCCTGCGTGTCAGGACTGATTCTGTTGATTATGTTAAATAGGCGCCTCAGGCACAAGGAGGTGGAGCGCCCGGGGATGAAACCCACCTGATCTGGATGGATAATAGATGGGAGGAGGGGAGCCAACCGGAGCGCCAGGGCCTTGGCATATACCTTGACGTCGCAATTTATGAGTGAGAGCGGGCGGTATGAGCCACATTGCAGAGGAGATTTGCCTGATTTAAGTAGTACTGTGATTGTAGCCTCCCGGAGTGAAGGGGGGAACACGCCGGACTCCACAGACTCCTCCCAGAGAGCTAGCAAGTGAGGAAGCAGCTGTGACTTAAACTGTTTGTAAAATTCGACCGGAATGCCGTCCGAACCGGGGGCACGCCCCGAGGATAAGGAGTCAATAGCGTCCGACAGCTCCTCCAATGTGAGGGGGGAGTCGAGGGAGGCCGCGGCTTCCGGGCACAGGGCTGAGAGAGGGAGGGCACCGAGGAAGGAGTCGATCTCCGCCACCGGCACCTCATCTGAGTTGGAATATAGAGTTTCGTGCAATGTTGCATTTTCTGCTTTTAAATTCTACACTTCTAGCATTAGTCCTTGCACAGCATTAACAAGGTCCTGAAGTTGCGCCATCTCTACAGATGTTCGCTGGTGTTGCAATGTCTCACCTGCTGGGCTGATTGGGTCACTCTCCGAGTGTTATTTTGGCTTCTTCTACCGTCCTCTTAGCCGCTCTATGAAGAGATAGGATCTATCCCTAACCACTGCCACAGTACAACCAGAGGAAACAGGGAGACAGCATGGAGGATGCGAGGGACAGACCCGAGGAGGGGAAAAAGCCCAGTGGGCAGAAATAAAACCTCTGATGTACTTGATAAGAGTAGATTCCTGATGTTTTCCAAAGGGTATTAGACAAGGCGAAGCAGAGGAGGAACGGGACAGAGGAGCGAGCAGGGTGGAAGGGAGCAGGGAGGCCAGAGAGAAAGTCCAGCGAGAAAGAAGGAAATCCAGAAGGCAGCAGGGCAAAAGGAAAGAAAAGAACAGCCTCTTACCCCGAATTTGCCACAGAATAAATGGAACAAAGAAACACGGGCGTCATCTTGCAAAAGACAAGACCGGTAAAAAAAGACGCTGGTTTAGCATGATGGCACTTTGTTACCTAAAGCGCCAGCTTTTCCATACAGACCATGGCAGTGACACTCAGGCAGCTGGAGTCTAAAGCACAGAAAAAAAAAAAACTTGGGGACCCAAGGAAAAAATACTTTGGTTGACTTATTTATTGATTCCAATTTTGATTGAATTACTCGATATTATGTGTTGGTACTCCCTTTGGCCAGCCTTGGGGTGTCTGTCAACCTCGTCACCTTCGGGGGCCAGGATGTGGACAGATCTCAGCGGGCCCATGCACTTACATAAAGTACCTTCGGAGCCAAAGCACCAGTAGGTGGCCCACTTTTCAGTACATCATATTGCTTCATCTCTTCATCTCCCAGACTGGTACCTTCATGGTCCTTCCCAGCAGCATAGGCAACACTGCGCAGAGTGTGGAGTGTGGCAGCAGAGTGTTGTGGTGGACTGTGGACACTCTAGAGGCTGCACTGCCGATTCACTTTGAGGAAATTCTCTGAATGATTTTGTGACCGGCTTCACAGCATTATTGTGCACTGCATAATTTAACTCTCAGTCGGGGGCGTGGCCAACTGCTGAGCGATGAGCAGGTAAACCTTCGGAGCTTCCAAGCCACTGCAGGAATCCTGTTGAAATCCTGAAAGATAACCCCCATGAGCTGCGACGGTGTTGTAGGGGAAGGAAGCTGGACTGCCCGAAAGCTGCATGACTCACTCTGGGAAGTGAACAGGCCGGGGAACCGGCTTTCATCCGTGGCGATGTCTTGGCGGCCGGCGGGAAGAAGCGCGCCCAAGATGGCCCCTGCTGCGGACTGCAGATAGGGGAAGCGGTCCGTCTGGTGACCAGACGTCAGAGACACACTGCGCGTCCGCCTGGTGGAGGAAAGGAGAAGGGCGTCGATCCGGCCCCGACGTGGCAGGAGAGCTTGGAGGTGTTCGAGCTGGTGGTGCGTCTAGGGATCTGGAGCCTTGTCGAGTTTCTGGCTGGTGGCAGTGGATACCACAAGAAATATTCCACCAGAATATTTCCCAAGGGATCTTCCCATTCATTTCAAACGCACCACTTTTTGGTGCAATGTTAAAGATACTGCCGGGTTATTTATTTAATATTTATTCCCCGGTTGGGTCTTTTTGCCAGGACTCGGTTTTAAAATGGCGTTTGTGTTCGCCTCTGAAGCTCTAATCCAAGTCGAGCCCTTTGTTCCACTTTTTGGTGGGCTTCTCCACAGAAGCCCTCCAAATGGTGCCACTCTGTCTGGGGTCTACAGGATGTGTGGGAGGGGGATTAGCCACCCTGGACTTGGCAACTCAAGTCACACTCTTGTGTGATTGGCCCAGTCGTGAGCCGCCCGGCTCACCACTTAGCATGTTTGAGTGACGGCTAGGCTGTTGAATGGGGGTTTTTCTGCATAAAAGCAGGGCTTTGGGGACTGGAACTTCAGAAGTCGCCACAGGACCTAAAGAATCCGAAGAGAGGAAAAGCTGAGCCATCTACAACGACGACACCACCAGTGGAGCCCTGCTGTACGAACTCACCACTTCCGCGACGACAGAGGAGATGATCTTCCAGGAGAGTCTTCTTCCCTTTGAGCTGGTGGGACCAACCAGTTCACCTTTTTCGCCTTCCTGGATTGTCTCGTGGTCGAATCGCCCGTGCCAAGCACCCCGGCGGCCGGATAGCCACGCTTCACCACTACCGCGAATAAAATGGTCGTACCTTTTAACCGGGAAACTCTGCGGCTGGTTTCTTCCCTGGCAGTGCAACGACCTCCAGCTTTCCTCCACGTCGAGATCATCTCTTCCCCTGGACGAAGCCCCGACTTGCACCCGCTGCCAGGAACAACTGCCCCCGCTGGAGCTTTCTCACCATTTCAGGTACGGTGTCCTGCCCGGTCTCCCTTGCAACAGATTGTCCAAGGTGTCCCGTAAATCCTTGACTCTCTATCCTGGGGTGACCTCGGACCTGCTAACTTTACCTTTCTGAAATGATCCAACCTCTTGACTTTTCTGCAAAGACTTTGAGTGCATTTCCACTGTGTGATCTCGGGCACATTCCGCCTTGCTCTCGCCAAGAGTGGGCCTGGCCTATGAACTTTTTGCTATACAGTAGACCCTACCTTTCTTGACTTGCTGTGGTTTCTTAAAAGTGTTGGTACTGTGTTATTTTCCTATTCTGCCTTTTCTCTCCCTTTTTTAAACAAATTATTGGAGTGCCATCTACGGTTACGCGCTCACCTCGGTTTTGCTAAATAAGGGGTGTCTTAACCTAGACTTGTCGAATAATTAACGAGGGAGGTGTATATACTTATAGTGACTGTTTGAACTTGCTTGACATATTAGTGCCAGTGTATGTTTACAAATGTGTTTTTAAATAAATAATCATATACTTTTATACCAAAGCTCTGGTCAGTGTTTGCTTGTGCTACTGTATTTTTAGCCCTATTGTGTATACTCTATATACTGCATAATTCTTCTTGAGAGAAGTCTGACTGCTCAGCCACAGCTACCATGTAAATCTGGGTGGTGCAGACTGCTACCAATTAGGTTTACTGCTTACTCCTGTAGTCTTAAACTTTTTGCAGTGGTCCCTAAGGGAACTGCACAGGTTTCTGCCTAACACCAGAGTAGCTCTTGGCTGGTGACACAAGGCGTGGCAAAAGGCACTGGACTTTGGATTACCAGTGTTGAAGGGAGTTGAGGACCCTGAGACCGGGGGCGAAGCGCAAAGGCCTAGTCCACCATGGGCAAAAGCCAGCAGAGAATGGAAAAATACACAGAGGCAAAGGACAGAGTGCAAAGACAGGATGGACCCGAGCGACAGACATGGGAGAGACCCACAGGGGGGGGGGAGCAAGTGCAGTGACTTTGAACTCGCTAATGGAGGCGACACAGGTCTCCAGGGCCACTCTCCAGGAGAGCATCAAAGCAGTGAGGTGGATGTTTCCTTGGTGAGGGGCAGGGCTGACCTTCGCAAAGTATGTGAGAGGGTGACGGAAGTGGAGCAGAGGGTCAGTACGGTGGAGGATGATGTCCAGAAGCTCAAAAATCAGGTGGCGGGCCTGGTGGGAGTGGCCGAGTGCTGGAAGCTAGAGCAGAGGATGCGGAGGGCCGCTCCAGACGCTGTAACATCCGCCTGGTTGGAATACCGGAGATAGAGGAGGGCCCCAGTGCGGAGCTATTCGTGGAAGACCTGATCCTAAAGACACTGGGGATCAAAGGATTGTCCACCCTTTTCACGGTGGAGAGGGCCCATAGGGTTCCGGGATGGCCCCCGCCGAGGGTGATGGTGGCCAAAATTATGAATTTCCGAGATCGGGATGCCATTTTACAGGACGCCCGCAGGGTGGGACACTATGAGATTGGGAGCGCGAAACTGCGGATTTTCCCAGACTTTACGTTGGAGGTGCAACATCAAAGGAGGTCATATGATGCTGTGAGAGGTCGTCTACGGGAACTTAACCTAAAGTATATGATGTTCTTCCCGGAGAAGTTGAAGGCGTTGTCGGGAGGGAAGTCATGGTTCTTTGCATTCCCAAGGGAGGTATGGGACTGAGGTCGCAAAAGACGGATCCCCAGCTCGAGGGGTCTAAGGAGGCGGTGCGCCAAGACACTGTGGAACGTGGATTACCGTGGAATGGGAGATGAGTAGGGGCTAGCATTACAGGCACAATCTATCTGGGAGTGAGGGGCTGTGGAAGGGGGGGATATGACACTGGAGGGGTGGTATGGGAAAGGTGGTGGACCACCCCCCCAGTCCAAACTAAGCTACTGGCTGCTAACCCCGGGGGAGCAGAGGATGAGGGGGTTCGGTAAGCTAATGGGTCTACAGTTAAGGAAAGGGAGGGAGTGGAGGATTGGAGTCCAGGAGGGTTGGTTTACCTATGGTAGTTGCAGGGATCGGGGGATGGAGGGAGGGGTTTGGGGGGGCGCTGGACAGGGTAGGGAGGAGGAGAAGGGGTGGGATGGTGAGACTGGGGGGGAGCCGGGGGTTACAGCGCCAAGTTGGGGACAGGCGCGGGAGCGAGAGGGTGGGGTACAAGGAGGAGATGGAAGGTTTGGCACAGCAGCAATGAGGTATGTGGTAAGAGTGGGGGTGGACTTGGGTGCAGGTATTAGAGGTGCTGGGAGAGATGAGGGGATAACTTGTGTGAAGACATCAACTTCTCAGATGGGTAGGCTAGGAAGTCTGAAAATCGGGACATGGAATGTCTGGGGATTGGGGAGCTACAAGAAGAGGCGAAGAGTGGGCAAGTTCCTGAAGAGGCAGGGGATACAAGTGGCTTTGATACAGGAGACGCATGCGGGTACAGAGGTGCTGGGAAAACTGGGGAAAATGTGGGGAGGGCAAGTAATCGGCAAAACATATTCAACCCAGGCTAGGGGCGTGCTCATTTGGGTGGCGAGGGGGACACCATTGAAGGTGGAGGCGGTATTAAAGGATGCGATTGGCATAACAGTGCTTGTGCAGTGCTCATGGGAGGGTAGGACAATCTGCTTGGTTAATTCGTACGTGCCAAATGTGGATGACAAGGAATATTTTCCCTCGGTGCTTCGCATGATGAGGGCGTAGAGGGGGGAAATGATAATATGGGGAGGAGATTTTAATTGTCATCTGGGATGAGTGGCTGGATGGGTCTGGAGGCAGGGGGGTGCCTAAGAAGTATATGATGGGGTCTCTCCATAGGATAATGCAGGAATTCGATTTGGTGGAGGTACTGAGGGAGAAGCATGGGGAGGAAAGGTTCTATTCCTATCACTCAGGCGTGCACGGCTCATATTCGCAGTTGGATTACATTGTAACTGGATGGGAGCATTGCCAGCATTTTGGGGAGACGATGCATCTGGGGCGTACTCTATCGGATCATTCCCCCTTAGTGGCTACGTTTTTCGGGACTAATGAGAGGGCCCCGCGGCGGTTGTGACGTCTGAAAAGGGAGGCGCTGCGGGACGGGGCATTTGTAGGTGAACTTAGATAAGGCATCAGAGCGTATTATGAGTTGAATGAGGGTTCGGTGCAATCAAGGGGAGTGCTGTGGGAGGCCTTTAAGGCGACTATGAGAGGGAAGAACAAGTTACTTCTTACCTTGTAACGTTCTTTCGATGGGATGTTCCTCCGACGTATTCCTTATCTTAGATGGATATCTCTTTCCATCTTTGCTGGCCTCGGAAATTTATTCTCTAGAGGGCGCTGCGCGTCGACGTCCACCGAGTCGATGTCCCTCGACAGCCGTCGTATCGACGTCGACGTCATCCTGCCTATAAAGGCTGCGCGCAGCGTCTGTTGCTCAGTTCCGTTTTGTAGCCCACAATAATTCTTTCTGGACTAGACTAATCACCCTGAAGGAGCGTAAGCTGCAACAACAAGGAAAGTAGTACTGCGGGGATGGATGGGAGGGTCGATAAGGAATACGTCGGAGGAACATCCCATCGAAAGAACGTTACAAGGTAAGAAGTAACTTGTTCTTCGAAGGGATTGTGTCCTCCGACGTATTCCTTATCTTAGATAGGCTCCCATAGCAGTATTCTGTTATTGGAGGTGGGAGTACTGACTTCATGCTTCCTCTTATTGATGAATAGAGTGCAATACTGCCCTTCCAAACCTAGTCTCTTGACTGGAGGAGGAATCCAAGTTGTAAAACCGTGTAAAGGTATGGACGGACGACCATGTGGCAGCCGCACATATGTCTCTAACCGGCACTCCTCTTTTGAGGGCCGATGAAGCTGCGATATCTCTGGTCGAATGAGCCCTAAGATTTTGAGGGGGCTCTTTTCCTGCCAGTTTATAACATTCCAAAATGGCTAAAATGATCCATCTGGAAATGGTCTGCTTAGTTATCGGTAACCCCAGCTTGTGACCTGCGTAGCCTACAAACAGCTGGTCTGCTTGTCTTATCCTAGCCAGTCTACTAATGTAAAAACTTAAAGCCCTTTTTGGGTCCAGCCTGTGTAAACTCTCTTCCTCTTTCCCCGGATGGGGAGGAGGATAGAAAGATGGAAGGGTAATCTTCTGAGTGATATGAAATTCAGAAACCACCTTTGGGAGGAAATTAGGCTTCACTTGCAGAACAACTTTGTCTTTGTGAAAGATTGTATGAGGGGGTTTACAAGAAAGAGCTTGTAACTTGCTCACCCTTCTAGCAGATGTAAGTACTACTAATAAAACAGTCTTAAGGGTAAGAAATCTTAACAAACAAGAGTGGAGTGGTTCGAAAGGTGTGCCCATCAGGAAAGTTAGGACTAAGTTTAAATCCCATAAGGGAACCTGGAATGGTCTTGGGGGATAAACGTTAGTTAACCCCTTTAGAAACTGTATTACCAAGGGTAACTTGAAATAGGATGGTTCTTCCGCAGTGCGCTTAAAGATGGATAGCGCTGCGAGATAGCCCTTGATGGTGCCAACTTGAAGGCCTGAATTCGCTAAATAAAGTAGGAAGGACAAAACCATTGGTGTACCACATGAAAAGGGATCGATATTCTTTTCTCTACACCAGCTGCAAAATCTGTTCCAACGGCAGCGGTGTAAAGATTTTGTTGCTGGCCTTCTTGCCGAAAGCAACACCTCCATAACATCTTCAGTGAGGTCCCAATCCTTGTACCTCAGCCTTTCAGAAGCCAAGCGTGAAGGTTGAGGGTTTTGATGTCTGGATGGAGAACCTGACCTCCCTTCTGTGAGAGCAGATTCTCTCTGAGTGGAAGTCGAATTGGAGGGCAGATGGACAAGTCTAGAAGGTCCGGGTACCACGTTCTCCTGGCCCAATCCGGGGCAATTAGGATCATGGTTTTCCGGAATCTTCTCAACCTCCAGAACATTTGAGGAATGACAGGGACCGGTGGAAACACGTACAGAAGCGGAAACTCCCAGTCCACTATGAATGCGTCTCCCAGAGCTCCTCTCGGGGGAAATTCCCTTGAACAGAACAGATCGCACTTCCTGTTGACACTGGTGGCGAACAGATCCACCTGAGGAGTTTCCCAAAGGGCGAAGATCTCTTGAAGGACTTCCTGAGCTAGTTCCCACTCGTGGGAGACTGCCTGCTCAGAGCGTCCGCTGTCAAGTTCTTCTATCCGGCTAGGTGAACTGCCGATAGAGAGATTCCTTCTTGGATTGCCCAAAACCAGAGCTGCATCGCCTCTCTGCACAGAGGTAGTGATCCTACGCCTCCTCTTTTGTTGAGGTAATGCATGGCCACTGTGTTGTCCGTCATTATCAGGATATTCTTTCCTTGTACGGATGGCAGAAAAGCCTTCAGCGCAAGTCTGATGGCCCTCAGCTCTAACAGGTTGATATGTAGTCTGGACTCCGATGGAGACCAACGACCGCTGATGGTCAAGTCGTTGGCGTGGGCTCCCCACCCCGTGAGTGAGGCATCCGTGACTACTGTTATCTCCGGCCAGGGTTGCCAAAACTGCTCTCCTTTCAGAATGTTCGCCTGACAGGCCCACCACTGAAGGTCTCGAGCCACCCTGTCGGGAACCTGAAGAAGATCTGTCATTCTCCCTGAGAATTGTGACCACTGAGTTCTCAGTGCCCACTGGAGGGATCTCATTCTCAGGCGAGCCTCTGGCACTAGGAAAATGCAGGATGCCATGAGGCCTAGCAACCTCAAAAAGTCGAAGGCTAGGAGACGTTGGGCATTTTGAAACTTGGTAACCATCTGTAGAATATCTTGAGCCCTCACCTCTGGTGGCAAGGCTTTTCCCAGGGAAGTGTCCAGGATTGCTCCGATGAACTGGAGTCTCTGCGATGATATCATTTGTGACTTCTTTAAATTGAGGGAGAAGCCCAGTCTGTGAAGGGAGTGGCAAACATGATCTAGCTGGATCTGAGCTTGTTCCGAAGATACAGCTCAGATCAACCAATCGTCCAGGTAGGGGTAGACGTGAATCCCTTCCCTCCTTAGACTTGCAGCCACTACTGACATTAACTTGGTGAAGACCATCGGGGCGGAGGTCAGCCCAAATGGCAGCACTCGAAATTGATAATGAGAGTTGCCAATTGCGAACCTCAGGTATTTCCTTTGTTTGAGATGGATTGGCACATGGAAATAAGCGTCCTGAAGGTCCAGAGATACCAACCAGTCCTGGAACTGAAGGGCCTGAAGGATCTGAGAAAGACTTACCATCTTGAATTTGTCTTTCCTGAGGAATTTCATCAATTCTCGCAAGTCCAAGATGGGTCTCAGTCCTCCGTCTTTCTTTGGAATGAGAAAGTAAGGGGAGTACCAGCCCTTGTTCCTCTCCGCTACAGGTACCGGTTCTATGGCACCTTTCCCTAGCAGGTCTAAAATTTCCTGCAAGAGGAGCTGATCCCCGGTGGATGACTCTGAGGTATGCGTAGGAGAGGCAGGCAGTAACCTTGTGCAACTGTCTCCAATGCCCAAGCATCTGACGTAATAGCCTGCCATTCCGCCAGATGTTGAGTTAACCTGCCTCCTACAGGTGTCTTGTGAGGGAAGCCCTCAGAGTGGTTTTGGGGCGGCTGATGCAGATGCCGATGGTAAAGAGGCACCTGCTGTTGCTGCGGCTTTTGAATATCTACCCCATCCACCTCGGGTAGTTCTTCTTTGTCCCCTTTGAGCCGGTCGTCCTCTACCTCTTCCGAATGCGGAGTGGAAGCGAAAGGACTTGCCTCTCGCAGAGGTTCCTGTGGGACGAAAAGGTGTCTGACGGATTGCAGCGCCTAGGGATTTTGCGGCTGCCTTTGATGTTTGCAGTTTTTCTAAACTGTCATCCGCCCTTTTCCCAAACAAAGAAGAGCCATCAAATGGCATGTTCAAGAGCCTGGCTTGCACATCTGGGGCAAAACCAGACTTTCTCAACCAAGCAAATCTCCTGGTTGTTGTACTTGCCGCCATTGCTCTGCTGATACTGTCAGCCGAATCAATGCCCGTCTGGAGGGATTCGCACATAGCGTCTTTACCGTCCTTTATGACATTTAGGAATGCCTCCCTTTCTTCTCCCTCCGGGATGCAATCAGCCGCTGTAGAAGCACACTCCCAAAGTGTATGGCTAAATCTAGCAAGGGTGCAAGTAGCATTAATAGATTTTAACGCCATGCTACATGCCGAAAACACTTTCTTAGCCATAGCATCATATTTGTTATCGTCCCTGTCCTGTGGGACGGTAGGGTAAGCAGTCAGTAGAAGATGCTGCCTGTACCACCAGACTTTCTGGGGATGGGTGTTTGGACAAAAACTCCGGGTCTGCAGAAGATACCCTGTATTTAGTAGACAGGTTTCCCAGTTCGTCATGATTTTCCTTTGAAGAGCTTTATGAAAAGGTACTACAGGATCCTCCTGTGGACCTTTATCAAGAATATCCGTGAGGTCATCCTGTTGGAAAGCCTGTGAAGGTGTTGACCACCCCATAAATTCTGTGATCCTGGCCATTAAGGCTCTATAAGGGGTTTCAGCATGCTCCCCCCGGGTCTGGCCTAGCGAACTCCACCTCTGGGGAAGTGTCTAAACCACTTGCCTCATGTAAGGAATCATGGAGTTCCTTTAATCTGCGTTCCTCTGAGGATAACTCCTCTTGAACTGGGGTTGCAGATCCCTGCAACTCAAATGTCTCTTCTTGGTCAGATAGTTCTCCCTCTTCCATAATTGAGGACATTGTTCTCAATTGGTCTGAACTCACAAAGGGTGTGAAACCCATCTCCAAGGCAGAGGGTGCCAAACTTCTTGTAATCGGCCTCGAAAACGTCGATGTCGTCGACGCTGACGTCGAAGGCTTCGAACGTGGCGTCGAAAACAAAGGCGGAGGCCTCAAGGTCCTCGATAGAATTGGAATTCTGCTTGCGGATGTCGACAATCTCGACGACATCGTCATCGAAGACCTGGGAATAGCCACTGGGTGCGTCGCAACCGTGACTTTCCTTGGTGTCGACGCCGGTGTTGAGGATGGCGTCGAGTTGACAGACCCGTGTGTCGAAGGTCCTTTCGACAACGGCATCGAAGACACCGACCTCGGCGTCGACGGAACCTTCGAAGAAGGATTCGAGGTCTTTGCTTTACTCGAGGGTTCGTGACGCGCTAGAGAAGCTTCCTTCGCCGGGTACTGCGACTCGCAGCGTTTTGGACCTTCGGGTTTTTCGACCAGAGCATCGCTCTCGGCAGCCTTCGAGGAGGACGAGGCCGCTTTCTTGAAGACGCTCATCTTATTTTTTCGGAATTACTCGCATTCAGCCTGGGAACTATGTTTCGTGGGGCAAGGGATTCTCTTAGGTGAAACAGAGGAAGAGGAGGACGAAGAAGGGGATCTTCGACATCTCCTCTTCGAGTGCTTCGATCTCGAGGAGTGATGGGACCCGCTTCGAGACCTGGAGCGCGAATGGTGACGAGGAGACGAATGTCTCGACTTCGTCGAGGAAGAAGAAGCTTTAGAAGTCTTACCTTTTTCCAGCTTCCCCGTACGCTCCTTCACGGCCTTAGCTGTCATGGACATACACTCCTCGCACTCCGAACAATGGTGTTCAGCTCCCAAACACCACAGACAAACTTTGTGAGGGTCAGTCAGCGACATCTTTTTTCCACAGTCTCGGCATTTTTTAAAGCCGGACCGAGGGGTCGTCGGTTCCGACGAGGAAGCCATCAAGTATGGATCGAATATCTCGAGGAAATTGGATTAATTCTCTACGAAACTGAGCAGCGATATTCCGAGGCAGACCAGTCAGTGCGGGTTCATCGGGGGAAGGAATACATCCGGTAATATTTCTCATTTGCACCACATTATGGACTTAGTGAAATCACAGAGGCGCGATATGGGAATAGCTTCGTTTGATGCTATGAAGGTGTTTGACTCCTTGGAGTGGAGATGGGTGTTGCAGGAGTTCGGGTTTGGGGAAAACATCTGTAGATGGCTCGCCCTCTTATATAAGAAACCGCTGGCGATGGTGAGGACTAACAACTGGGTGTCTGAGACATGGGAATTGGGAAGGAGGACGCGGCAGTGGTGTGCAGTTTCCCCAATTTTGTTGGCCCTGGCCCTGGAACCCTTGGCTGCGTTCCTGCCGCAGGAAATGTTGGATGCCGGAATTGAAGTGGGAGGTCAAAAGCATTTAGTGTCCCTTTATGTGGACGACTTCTTGTTGTATGTGGTAGATCCCAAGGTGCATCTTCCAGAGTTGTTAGAGATGCATTAATCTGGGGAAATCGGTGCTATTCCCATTAGGGGGGTTACAGGATTGTCCACTGGAGGAGCTGCCGGAGTTGGGGATAAAGTGGGAGACGGAGTCATTTCAGTATTTGGCGATATGGGTATATCATGAGATGGTGCATATGTTTGTACACAACACAGGGAGGGCACTATCTAAAATAGGAGACTCCGTCCAATTCTGGAAGGTTTTACCCCTTTCTTTGATGGGCAGGGTGGCGCTATGCAAAATGGTGATCCTGCCACGGTTGCTTTATCTTTTTACTAATACACCATATGTGGCAAAAAGTTTTTTTTTTTAATGCTGGACATTAAGATTTGAGAGCTACTGTGGGATACGGGGAGGCGGATGGTGTCCTTAGACATATTGCGGAGAACCAGAGAGGAAGGGGGGCTGGACCTCCCGAATTATGAAAAATACTTTGTGGCGGCAAAATTGCAGTCAGTGCTGGTATGGGACCATCAAGGGTGGGGTGGGAGGGGGAGACCCTTAAGGGATTGATAGGGGATCTGCCGCTGAGTCGCAAGCCGGTCGAACTACTTTGGCACCCATTGGGTGATAAGGGTAGAACTGTAGTGTTTGAGGCGGTGAGAGAGACGTGGGTGAAGTATGTTGGTGGCAGGGGGGTTGGAGGACGATATGAGGGCAATCCCCCATGGGGTGCTGATCAGAAGCTCCGTCGGGCGATTGGGAGGGTAGGAATACAGAGGCTCCATTAGAAGAGATGTGAAACGGTGGGGGACCTCTTTGAAGATGGGAAACTACTTACCTGCAAGGAATGGTGCCGGAAGTTTGACCTACCGAAGGGGCTTTTCTTAGCGTATGGGGTAGTGCTTCGTAGGTTAGGGGAGATATTGGCAGGAATCCCAGAGGAGCCGGCGTCATGTCCGGTGCTCCGACTGTTGCTAGCTCAGTCGGGGGTAGGGCGTGCATTTCGCGGATCTATAAAGCCCTGCGGGAGGGGAACTCAGAGGGGGAGTTGAAGGTTAAAGAGAAGTGGGAGGCAGGCATGGGACATCAAACACCAGAGAAGGAATGGCACAGGTCTTGGAATTGGTCCGGAAGACATCAAGGAATGCCCGTTTCCAGCTGGTTCAATGTAATATTTTACATAGGACGCATGTGACTCCGGTGGTTCTCCGGGCAATGAAAAGGGAACTATCGGATGAAGTTCCTAGGTGTGGTATGGCACAGGCAGGGTTTTGACATATGAGATGGGAGTGCGGGATAATAGCCGAGTACTGGGATGAGGTCCTTTTAAAGGAGCGAATGGGTTGTTGAGGACCAGATGGGAACGGTGTCCGGAAACTTGTCTATGGGGTAAGCTACCAGGGGGAAAAAGCCACAAAATATGGAATAGAATGAGCCGGTTTCTGCTTATTCTGGCTAAACGCCGCATGGCGATAGCATGGAAACGCCCACAAGGCCCGGTGATTAATTTATGGCGGAAAGATGTGCGGAGGTGGGGTTTGGCGGAACTAACGGTTTTGCAGAATGTGGACCCTGAGACGGAAAGGGAGGATTTAACGATCCATTGGACCCAATTGCTAAATGACCTGTCAAAAGATAATGACCTACGACCACCGTGAAGAAGCACAGGTAGGGGTGGGAGGGTTGGGAGGGTAAGGATGAATGGGGAAGACATGAACTTGGGAACTGGCAGTGGATCCACCCAACCTGCAGCGAAACCGTGGACGATGGAGGATTGCATGCTGTGACCGATGGAGGGAATGGAAGCCTGGAGGGCGAATCCGGACACTGGAAGGGGGGGGGGGGGGGGGGTAGAGGGAGGTGGGTGTGACTTTGTTTCTATTGTTAAAATTAAAGTTATTAAGCGTGTTGGGGGTAGGGTATTGGGGGCTTAGGGAGGTGGGAGGAGCGAGGGGGGAGGAATTGCAGGTTCTCGGGATGTTATTATAAAATGCCAAGAAAGAGTGTTTTAAACTCTCGGTCACTTCTACAAAACCCATCAGCCAGTGCAAAGTGTGGCAGCAGAGTGTTGTGGTGTTGAGCTGCTGACGGGCTTGACAACGTGCCCCGCAACTTCACCCGCACCTTGACCCCCCCCCCACCAGCGAAGGAGTTGACTGTAATGCTTACCTGATACCCTGCAGGAGCGCTTGGTCTTCGGCGATCGGATGCGTGACCTTCTGATGCTGGATGCGTTATCCAAACCACTCACTCCCCACTGTTTTGCAGAATGGTCAAAATTGCCCAGCGTGGGGGGCGCTGTTGCAAGCGATAAAGATGGCCGCCTCAGTGGTAGGCTCTGCAGCCCGAGACCTCTTCACGTCGTAATCCCCCTTGCACGATTGCATAATGTGAATACAAGGAAGTGGATTATACGTCGGAAAGCTTTGTCATCAACCCATCAAATCCTTGTATCTGTGCTGAGCCGTCCTGGCTGACATACTGAGCTCCCACCGGAGCGTGCTGCTGCTGCTGGGCCTGCTCGGCTTTTCCACACTACTAGCTGTACTGCAGGCCGTGATTGGTGTGGCACCCTTGCTAGCAGCGACGCTGGTGTGACCATCTCGGAGCTCGGGGCTGCCGGAGGCCGGCCTGCCAGCCAGCCACCCGACGCTGCAGACTTCCCAGCGGAATCCTTTCGAGGCTGACCTGGGGCTGCGCAGGCTGCGGGACCTCCGCAGCAGAGCCAACTATCCTGGTCCGGACCACCAGGATCTAGTGACTGAATCGTCCCCGACTGTCCCTGGACCCTGGTCCCAACTGGCACTGGCTACCTGGACAGCGGGACTGGACCTACCGGTGCACTACATCTGATGCAGTCAACAGCACCTATTTGTCGGTTATACTAAAATACTGCCTACATTTGACTAGTCGGGGCTCCCTACACCCAGCTCATCCTTGGCTGCTATTTCCCCACCCCCACCTTCACTACACCGGCCCTTGCTGCGTGGGACGTAGCAGCTCTGGGCGCATGGGAGAGCGGACACCCCTTGAAGCCAACCCGTTGGGTCGAGATACTGGTGGCTGACTCCTGCGGTGTGGGACGGAAGCTCTTACGCCCCGTCCACATCCTGGACATTAGCCTCTAGCGCGTAGCACGTAGCGCGGTGTCTCCGGCTCACCTTGGTCGTGACAGGCCCCTGCCCGCGGGGATAAGGGGTGCTTTTACTCCTTGCTGATTCTTGAGTGCTGGGATCATCACCGTCTCCTGGGGGAGCCGCACTCGCCCGGCGTTGCTGGGAACTGCATCATTGTGCTTATCCCTGTCGGATCAACCCTCCATAGGGGGATGAACTTCAGAGCTCACTGGCTTCTCCTGGCTTACACCATCTGCCTCCACTCCTGGCTGTGGTTGGTTCCGGCGAGCAGCTGGGGCATGTGCCCGGGCCTCTGTGGGCACTCTACCCATGACTCAGCTATACTGGGACTTGACATACTTCGGAGCCCAGTGCCAACTGGGCGCTTTCTCCTGCGACATCTACTCTGGTGAGTGCCCAACGTGCTGTAGCGTCTCCCTGACCCCTGTGCTGATTGGGGAGTTGTGGGGTTTCCCCCGCCCCCCTTTTGCTTGACTTACTCAATGGTGATCGCCCTGAAGGCTGCAGACACACCATAGGGCCCTCCATGGGCCCCGCCCTGGCCTCCCCGTGCCTGATGCATTGGGAAAGTTTCCCGCTCATGGCCATACATGCATTAATGGTTAGAATGCCCCTGGATTGAATATGTCACCTGAAAGATCTGGGTGAGGCCTTTCTCCACCTGTATGTCTTTCTCTTCACTGCCCTGGTCCCTCCCATTGCTTGCAGAACGGCCCCTTGCCTGATCCCTCCATATCACAGGTTGGCCAGCCTATCTGTACACTATCATATCAGCAGGGGACGGTGCTCGCAGTGGCTCTAGGACTCACTTAAACAGATACTTCACGCCACATTGGAGTAGCCCAGCGGGGTTGCTGCGGCTGCTTTACCCCACTTATCCCTGGCGAAACAGGCCTTGGCCTGTATATACACGAATAGCTTCCCTTTCGCACATTTTCTGGTACACCTCCAGGGCGCTTGCTCATCATTATGGCTAAGGGAGGTGGCAAGAAACAGAGCTCCATTAACATATACACAAAGTTGGCCCCCAAAATCCAGGCAGGAATTGAGGGGGATGGCGGCGAGCCTTTGACACCGGAGAGCCTACATAAATACAGCGCATGATGGCCTATATGCGTGAGGGTTTCACTGCTCTACACTCTAAACTGGATGATATGAGTGGGACCATCAGCGCTATAAAGATTGGAAAGTAGAAGACCGATGCACGGGTGGCCAAGGTCGAGACTAGATTGGGGACAACAGAAGATGACATCTCTGCGCTGAGAGCAGATATTTCCTCACTCACTAGGCAGGTGCAGTCTATTAGTAAGAAAAACAAAGACCTTGAGTCTCGCTCGAGACGTAATATACGCATCATTGGCATCCCAGAAAATAACCAGGACAAAATGGAGGATTTTGTGGAGCAAATTTGGTTGACACTGCTGGGCAGCCCAAAACTCTTGCCACAATTTGCCATTGAGCGGGCCCACCGTTCTTTGGCACCCAAGCCCAGACCAGGGCCCCCCCACACACCATAATCGCCCATGTCCTCAACTACTGGGACAGGGATGCCTTGCTCAGGGC
Source organism: Ambystoma mexicanum (assembly GCF_040938575.1). Classification (NCBI taxonomy): domain Eukaryota; kingdom Metazoa; phylum Chordata; class Amphibia; order Caudata; family Ambystomatidae; genus Ambystoma; species Ambystoma mexicanum. Next base: position 756,306,248 of record NC_090924.1, on the reverse strand, counting down.
AGCCAGGACCAAAGAAGAATTAATGTTGGGATCCAGCAGGATCCATCTATAGCCTGATTTTTCAATGACGGCGCAGAACGAGCTTAGGTCCTTCTTGTCGGAGAAGAGGAGGCACCGGGACCTGGGGGTGAAGTACGCCATGATGTACCCAGCCAAGCTCAGGGTCGAGCATGATGGGAAAGTATTCTTCTTTACAATACCTGAGGAGGCCGGAACATTTCTGGAGGAACACTTCCCGGGGTGACGCAGTCTCATTTAAAGAAAGTAAAAGTAAAAAAAATCTCTTGACTTGCGCATGGTGCCATGATATCGTCCCTTTGCGGTGACAAATAGTTTCTTCTTCCAGATATTCCCTCCTGACCCTGGTTAGGCTCCAGTGGATCGATCACATTAGCCAAAGAGTCGCTCTCCTCTAAATCGTGGTTCTCCCTCAACTTCTATATAGATTTCAGAATGTCCCACTTTGGCCGGGGACTGAATTCTTTAAGAAACTCACTCAAACGATCAATAACTTTCTGTGGCACTCTGGGGTGGTTCGCTTGAAATTGAACACTTTAGCTACCCCTTACGCATAGGGTGGGTTTGCGGCCCCTAACTTTTAACACTACTCGATAGCCGCCCAAGCTCCCTTTGCTGCGTGTTGGTTTGATCCCGTCGGAAACCATCCTCATGTCAAACTTGAGCATCTGGCGGCCAGGGGGCTAGTTAACTGGTCCTTGGTTCTCCCCTTCTCAGGCCTGAAGCTGGAGCCCACTGATCCTGTTAGGGTTATGATGATGGCATGGCACAGACTTTGGAAATTGGTGGACAACCCCCACCCATTCCATGGTGACTTCCCTCTATGGATTTGCTTGCCAGGGATCCCCCCTATGACTGTGCGCAATTGGTCGGAGGCTGGCTTTGGTGTTATACAGGATGTGTACGCTATGGGATCCGTCATTGAATGGTGAGATTTACCCAAATCCTTGAGAGCATTGCTCTCCCAGTGGTTGCAATACGCAGGCCTGCGAAAAGCGGTTAAGGTTAAATGGCAGGTGTTCCCATCGCTCTGCCCTGAAAATACATTATTAACCAAGGTTATGGGCGGTTCCTTGAAACGTGGAGCGGTGGCCAAGATTTGCGGTCTCCTTCAGGAAAGGACAGGTTGTCCATTAGACAGGCTTCGAGGAGCATGGAGTAGATAATTGGGGACTGACTTAACTGATGAGATCTGGGAATCCATGTGTGCCCGCACTCAGGAGGTATCCTTTAATTCAAGATTCAGCCTGATTCAATTGAAAGTACTGCACAGGTACCACTACACCCCGTCTAGGCTACACCGTTTGTCCGGGGAGCGCCCTTCTGAGTGTCCTATATGCAATGCAGACAATGCTGATTATATTCATATGCTATGGTCTTATTCAGAAATCGCTATCTTCTGGGAGGGAATAGGTCAGGCCGTATCCAGGATGCTAGAGTGTACTATCATACCCTCCCCAATGACATGCTTGTTTCATGAGTTTCCCCTTACCTGTCGGAACCACAGAAAGTTGGCTGGTATCTGTATGCTGCTACCGACTCATTGTATATTGCTACTATGGTTGCATCCTGTTGCCCCCACCCTGGATCAATGGCTTCGGGCAGTAACCTGGGATTCTGGTGAGGAGGAGCGCTGGTCTACTAAGCAACCGGCTGCGTGTAGTCTTAAGAACATCTGGGACCCTTTTAGGTCCTACCTGCACTCTCTGACTGCTACGGATGATGAAGACAGTGATACTCTGCCTTCCCCCGATAACTAATATTGTTGGTACACTCTTAACTGCTTTTTTTATCAGTCATCAAGCTTTAAATATGCATGCGCTCTGTGTGGTCATAATGTTGGATTTAATGTTGTTGATAATATGAATGGAGTCTTCAAATAATATTGTCATTCCTTGTTGTATAGTCAAGCATGTTAAATAAAGTTTTTTTTAAAAAAAGACATTGCCCAGCGCACGCTGCAGTTTGGAGTGGTTTGGTAAGGTTCCTCAGCGTTGGTTAGGATCGTTGTGACGTGGAAAGGGTGCGTACTTATGGACAAACAATTGGGGACATTAGTGTCTATCCAACGTTAATGCTGTGCACCCAAATGTGCAAGGAAGGGACCAGGTCCAGTTCCGTCACTGGCGAGTTGTGGTCCAGTCCGGCTGCAACACACGTGATGCTTCTTGCAAGGGTCTTTAACTGTCTATGGCTACACTGCGAGGTGCGAGGCAGCGCGGTGCAAGTCTTAATAGTGATGTTGCACGGCGCGCGAGTGCACAATAATAATGCCCTTGTGTCTCTTATTTCTGCAGGTGCCGTGTCCTGACTGCTGCGGCTGAAAAGGGTCTCCAGGTGAAAGCCTCCGGAGCGCAAGCAGGGAAGCTGCAGAGGTACGTGGAGCAGCAGTATAATGTAAGCAGGTTTCCTCGGGGCGCTCGGAGCGGGTGAGCCCAATAATAAACGCTTTCTTTACTGTGTGTTTTCTCTTTCAGGAGTGTGGCATCAACAAGATGAACCAGCGGATGATGCTTAGCAAATTCAGAAGTCCGGTAAGTATGCAGGGTCTGCAGGAAGTCCGGTAAGTAACTTAAGAGCAGGAATCAGGCAGCTGGAGTCAGCAGGAAAAAGACTAAGCACAGGGTGTGGCCCAGGGCGTGGTTTTATAGGCCTTGGCTGCACCTTGTGACACTAGACCAATGATGCATGGGCTGCTTGGGTGCCATCTTGGATTACTACATGAATCTCAACCTGGCTGCCATCTTGGTGGGGGCTGCCACTGCTTGCAATTAAGTGTATGCACCAGCCAGCAACCCTAACAGTCCATACCTTGCCTGTGTAGCTACTCTCCCCCCACTACCGTATGAGGGTGTGTATGATGCACTCATGGGGGTCATGACATTGACAAGCCTTGGGCTCTGGCCGAATGCCCAAAGAACACCAAAGTGAAATGAAGGGTAAGTCGGCTTGTAAAACCACTAACAAGAGCAGCGGGTCGATTGAAAAATGCTGACAAGGAAACAAGCCCCTCCAGGGGTGGGCCGGGCAGTAGAGGGGAAAAATTAAATACTGGCAGGAAACGCCAGTAAAATTACTCACTACTACAAGTGGGGCGACAGGAAGATAGGTTGCCTGAAATTGAAGGTCAGGGTGCTACTGTTATTGTATCTAACTGGGACTTTTCCGACATTGATAACAATTCATTGTTGGCCATGTGTTATACCCTGCAGGCAGCTACGGGTATATGAGTTGAGGATATGCCCAAGCAAGCAGAAATTGGGGTGTTGTCGATGAAAGTAGCGTCATCGCCACCCACAAGCCCAAAACAACTAAATGGCGTGCAGTCTCGCATAGATGAGCAACAACGCCTGTCGATATCCGCTGATTTGATTCCAGTGTCGCACCCTGCTGATAGTCACCCAAGTATTTCAAATGGCTACTTTGGATCCACCATAAATGACGGAAACAAAAGTTCTGTAGACAAGGTTCATTTTGCAGTAAAACTCCTACTGAAATTACGTGGGATAATATTACAGGGGGTGCAGAATCAGAGAAACGCCCTGGTGCAACTGGACAACAGACTAGAGGAGCTGGTGAAGGCTTGCCCTCAGGGGGGGGGTCTGCGTAAATCAGGATGCAGACCTCCCACCACCGGGGATGGTCATAGGGAAAATTACCAGATAAGGATGGGACCCTGTGAGGGCTCCTTATTAATGGACACATCGCTATATGAAACATTGATACATATGACTAGAAAATAACAAAATGCTCGCAAGGAGGGCTAAAGCCCGGTCCTCCACTAATCAAAATGTCATTGTGGGTGCAGAAGCATCCAAAGCCGATTCCCCATACCCCTTGTATTCTAAGGCATGTCGCAGGGAGCAGGCTTTTAAAGGATGGTAAAGAGAAAAGTGTTAAGAAAACAAAGGAGGCTGCCTAAAACCACAGGAACACTAACTAGCTGGTTGTTGGATGACAGCGGGCCTCAGTGCCAAAATGGGCCAGCTGCAGGTGTATGTGAAGTGGCGAAAACCATTCAACCCCCGGTTCCAGAGGTAGCTGGACACACCCCACTAAATCAGGCTTCTGTGCAGTCCACACTCACCAGCAGAAATGCCTACGCGTCCACTTGCCAAAAGTGGCTGGTACTGAATGGGAAGGTGGTACACCCCCGAGATGCCTGTAAGAAAAGATTTACTCTGGGGAGAGGAGCTGAGACCTTTTCTGAGAAAAGAACAAACAGATCCGACCTGTTGCAAATTTGCAAGAAAGTACTTGCATTAAGAGTCTGGTCCTCGGCAGACTTTAGCTTTGTAGAACCAGTGCACCATGAGGGAGGTAGTTATCGAAAGCAAGAAAAAGTGCAACAGAGCTGTTCTCCCAGGTGTTAAAGGGAGTACCCAGAGGTTATTTACGAAAAAACACTGGGGAAGACCAAGTACTGGAATCAAGTATAAATGACGCAGAGGGATGGGAGTGGTTTAAAAGACTCCTGAAAAAGAATCTACCGGTAATCTCATGAACAGTAAAGCTCTTAACATGGAACACCAGGGGGCTCAGCCATTTTGGGGGGAGAAAGGGGCTCTTTACTATTTATATGTGAACATGATATCTTATTCCTACAGGAAACCTGGTTAACCAAACCTATACAGCTTGAGGGGTACGTGGTCTTTCAACGATTGGCGGCCAAAGGCCCACGTGGCCGCCCATTTGAGGATCGATTGTGGCAATCACACAAAATCTGGACTTGGAGAGTGTGAGAATGTTACTGGAATCTCATAAAATGCTGGCCATAGAGGCACGAGTTGAAGTGGTAGTGCATGCCGCCCGATTTTGTTGATAAATATATACATTCCACCAGCAGTGGTAAACATGGAGGAAGAGCATGATTCTTTAGACAAATTGTGTGCTGAATGGTTTGCTACCAAGGGTAATGAATGTGAAATGATAGGTGGCGACTTTAATGAATGTTGCAAGGACCTTGATAAATGTGGTATCTACAAGTCGGTTCAACCAATTAGCGTATTAAAACAGAGAGGAAACGCAGAAGGGGCGTCTTAGGTATCCCTATTGAAAGAATGGGGACTGTTTATGTTAAACGGAAGAACTGAGGGTGACCTGTCGGGGAAACCTACCTGGTCATTAAACAACAAATCCTCTACTCTTGATTATCTCTTTGTTAGTAATGAGTGTGCTGTGATGGTTGAGTCACTACAGGTATGTGGAATAAACCACAGTGATCACTCTCCGCTGGTAGTGGTACTCAATATGGGCACCACAGGACAAAAACGAACAGGTGGGTGGGGGAAAAAAGTGAATAACGATGGTAATCGAATAAGCTGGACACAAAGAAATAATATCCACAAAGCAGTGTGGGCCATGAAACGCCTTTATAAATACGAGTTGCATAACTTTGCTGTGGCTAGTGTGTTTGGCAGGTTGCAAAACGGAATATGCGCTTTAACATCAGAAAAGAAAAAAGGGCAGGACTATTGAAAACATGGAGGCTCAAATAAAAAAACATACACACTACTGTATACACAGGCTCATAGGACAGCGGGGAAAAATAAAAGATAATTACTGGCAGAATATGATAGAAATTATGTGTCGAAAAAAATACTAGGAAGATTTGGCTCCAACTGTCAAAAGCCAAAGACGATAAACACCTGAACTTAGTAAACCCGATCCCGGCAGCAAAATGGGTTGAATATATTGCAACTAAACATTCAATGACAAGAGCAGGGACTTTCGATCAAACTACTCTTAAATCTTGGCCACTGCAATTCACGATTGAAGAAGTTCATAGAGCAATTGCCCATCTTACGGGATCTCGTGCAGCAGGCCCAAATGGGCTTTCAAATGCTGTACTTAAGGCTAATCCATCGGAGTGGACGTAATTGCTGGCAAGACTCTTTAATAAGATATGTTGCGAGGGGATGTTACTGAAAACTTGGCATCAGGCTATCCTGCTGCCAGTGTATAAGAAAGGTGATAGGGATGCACCTGAAAAGGATCGATTGCTTTCCTTACTTGATGTGATTATGTAAAAAGAAAGCTTTTTGCCTCCTTGGTTCTGGTTGAATTGCAGAAGGGGGAAGAAAATTGAAATGCCCTGCACCCCTCAAAGACCGGGCTTAAACCTGGGTCGAGTACTACCCACAATATTAGGCTGTTTGATTCAGTAATGAAGGGTGCTATTGGGAAAGGACAGACCAGCATTGTATTTAATATTTGTAGATTTCTGTGCAGCCTTTGATTCAGTGAACTGCTCTAAATTGTGGGTTAAGCGGTCTAGATTGGGCTGCCAGGATTGGCTCCTAGATATTGTTATTCAATTCCATAGTAATACAAGTGTCCAGGTCAGATTGGACGATTCAGGTATGCTGACAGAGGAGGTAATGACGAACATGGGGGTAAAACAAGGTTGTGTCTATGCCCCTGTTTAATCTGTTCCTGGCAGACCTTCAGAAGGTGTTAACATCAGAGAGGGGCTGTTTTGTGAAACTTGGTCTGAATATGGTGGGATGTGCACTCTAAGCAGATGACTTGGTCATAATGGATCTCACAATAGGTGGTGCCAAGGCTAAATTCATGGCTCTGATCGACAATGTGGGCAAAAATTACCTGGAAATGAACATGCGAAAAACTAAATTAATGTCCATAGCTGGCAGTAAATTGCACATGTTAAACACAGAGTTCAGTGTAGGAATGCTTGAACGAGTAAACAGTTATTTGTACCTGTGACTTTAGTTCTCATTTTGTGGTAATCATAACATAATAATTGAAACAAAGAAAAGAAAGACTGGGCAATTAACATATGCAATCAAAAGATTTGCTGGTCAGTCAGCAGGCTATACCTTGGGTGGAATTATAAAACTATACAAGCTGAGCTTTGTCCTGGAAATCATCTACGGGTTGGAAGCCCTTGCCATGAGTAACCCGACATGGATAAATGTCCTGGAAGGGCCTTTTTGGAGGAAGGTTCTTGGCCTACCACTGGGGACTACCATGGCCCTCCTTAGACTAGAACTGGGAATGACATCACTAAGGGCTTACGATGCGTGGGGAGTTGTTGTACATGAAAGCTATGAGCCACCCTCTGTGTCCATTATTGAACATCTTGGGACAAAGATGGTCAAGGGATACATACAAAACAAAGGGGAAACGTTTCCAGGGTATAAATGAAGAATGTTTTAGGCTGATTGACTGGGCACCCGTTTTTCACCAGAGGAATCGATTAGGAGACCCTGAAAAAAATCTTTCAACACATGGGATTGGGCGAGTAACTTTGTCTCCGTGGGGAAGTTGAAAAGTTACAACTGTGTTCCATGTGTTAGCCATAAATACCTAAGGCCGGAGTTGTACCTTTTAAAAAGCATGAGGTCATTGGTTAGGGATTTTAGACTGCGATCGCGCATAAACCAGTTACCATTGTTGACGGTACAGCGAGTATACAACCAGAGCCCTGCTGATGAGCAATTTTGTCACATTTGCAAAAATCATAAGGCACCAGAGACTGCAAGGCATGTTTTGACACAATGGGCCTCATTACAACTGTGCCGGTCCAGTAAGCCTACCGGCACCGTTGTTACCGGACCGGCACAGTACAAATCTGCGGGCGGGTGCCGTCCCGCTCACCAGGGTCAGACCTGCCGTGTGGGACGGCACCTGCTCGCAGAGTTCTCACAGGAGCACCGGCACCGTTGTTAACGGTGCCGGTGCTCCAATGTCCCCATTCCCATGGAGTCCTAGCGGACACCATGGGAATGTGGACTAACAAAATTTCCGGCGCCTGACTTCCCGGGCACCAGACTAGACCTGGAATAGCCAGGTGGCACCGGGAAGTCCGGCGCTGGTAATTCATTACGGGTCCGGCAGCTACCAGCCGGTTTTACCGACACGGCTACCGCCAGACCCGTAATGAGGCCCAATGTCATATAATGTGTTCCTGGTACATGAATGCGCTGGGTGATTTTGTAAGCCAATACGATGCTATTAAATCAGATGCTTTTTGGGCCTATTGCCTGAATACTGATACGGAAAGGGTCCAAATCGCATTGTACACAGTATGGATTCAGGTCAAATTACGTCTGGGGTAGCTGGTTCAATTAGAAGTGTTAACCAAATCTTCTGCTGAGAAATGTACAGTGATATTACAGGTATACATTGTGGGTCGGAAAAGAACGCTACTATACTTATGCAGAGCTGAGGATTATTCTACCAGACATTAAACAGTAGCACCATTCACCGGAAAAGTATTGTGATACTAAAGATCTTAATGAGGTGAACCTACCTGTGCGGGTGTATTATGAAGTGAACACAGCTAAGTTACTGTACAGTGGCATGAGGGAAATGAGAAGAGTTAAAGTAGAGCAGTAGTAGATGTAAATATCTAAAAATCCTAGCGGTTATTGTGACAATGATATTTTAGAGAGATTTTAGAGTTTGGTTTTTAAATTAAATACATGTATATGTGATTTATTTAAATAATAAATCTCGCGCTGCATAATGTTTCCATACCACGGAAACAAATGGGTGGCCCACTAGTGGACCCATCTCATTCAGTTTGCTGCATTTTGAGGCTGTTATACTGTACTGCACTAATCATCTCTGCTAATAATTGAATAGTCACTTGAAATTATAAATACTATTTGCATGCAACTTAATACTCTTTTTATGTCTTGTCTGTTCAAACTATGGTCTGCCAAAGGGCCTTTCAAAAGACAGCGCTTCAAATCGATAACAATGACAAGATGATGTTATCCAAATATAAAGTAGTTAAGTCTTCTATGAAATTCTTGATTGGGCCTGGAGGTCTGTATATCAAGTGAAGGTTAAGGGTTTGTGAGTTAGCTGTAGGTGTCTTGGTGGACATTATCTCACAAGATTCAATGGTTGGTGAGGGGGTGAGTCTCATCTGGAGTTTAGTTTTGACGATGATGGCTAGTCCTCCACCTCGAGCTCCGCATCTATCCGATCTGAGGATAGTATAATTATTGGGCACAGCTAGGGATAGTGCTGGGCCTGATGCCTCATGCAGCCAAGTTTCTGTAATGGCTAGGAAGTCGTAGTCTTCTGTCAGGATAACTTCAGATATTTCTATGGCGTGGGCGACTAAGGATCTAGCGTTTATTAAGGCTCCTTTGAGTTTAGGTGTGCGGTTAAGATGTGTAGTAGTATTTTTTGCAGCATTGGGAGTGGCAAATGTTTCTTTGTTGGTTTGGTAGTTATTGTGCTTAACGTGGTTATGGGTGAATGGTTTGCGAGTAAGTTCTCGAGTGGTGTTAGTTTCGTATTTGATGAGCGGATCAAAGATTCTGGGTAGTCTTGCTCGTAATCTTAGGTTTCTGTCAGCTATGTTATATTGTGTAGTGGATTGTAGTATTGTAGTTGCTATAAGAGGCGACATAGTGAGATGTTCCCATGGGGCGAGTGAGGCGAGTGAGGAGGCCAGGTATACTAGATAGGATAGTATAAGGAGCATTGTGTAATGTGTAAGCGTCCTGTATCTGGATAGGTGGCTAGAGTTTTAGTTATGGTATAGTGCAGGCGGAGTAACTGCTAAGTCTGCTATGTTGTTATCTAGAGAATGGGGTCAGGCACATAGTGTTAAGTTGCAGTAATCATAGGGCTCGTACAGATGGCAGTGTGGTGAATATATGGCCATGAGCAACACAATTGCTATAGTCTATGAGCGACCAAAGGGCACAACACAATTACTGTGGTCAATGAGCGACCAAAGGGCACAACACAATTACTGTGGTCAATGAGCGACCAAAGGGCACAACACAATTACTGTGGTCAATGAGCGACCAAAAGGGCATAGCATAATTACTGTGGTCAATGAGCGACCAAAGGGCACAACACAATTACTGTGGTCAGTGAGCGACCAAAGGGCACAACACAATTACTGTGGTCAATGAGCGACCAAGGGGCACAACACAATTACTGTGGTCAATGAGCGACCAAAGGGCACAACACAATTAGTGTGGTCAGTGAGCGACCAAAGGGCACAACACAATTACTGTGGTCAATGAGCGACCAAAGGGCACAACACAATTACTGTGGTCAATGAGCGACCAAAGGGCACAACACAATTAGTGTGGTCAATGAGCGACCAAAGGGCACAACACAATTACTGTGGTCAATGAGCGACCAAAGGGCACAACACAATTACTGTGGTCAATGAGCGACCAAAGGGCACAACACAATTACTGTGGTCAATGAGCGACCAAAGGGCACAACACAATTACTGTGGTCAATGAGCGACCAAAGGGCACAACACAATTACTGTGGTCAATGAGCGACCAAAGGGCACAACACAATTACTGTGGTCAATGAGTGACCAAAGGGCACAACACAATTACTGTGGTCAATGAGCGACCAAAGGGCACAACACAATTACTGTGGTCAATGAGCGACCAAAGGGCACAACACAATTACTGTGGTCAATGAGCGACCAAAGGGCACAACACAATTACTGTGGTCAATGAGCGACCAAAGGGCACAACATGATTGCAGCGACGCTAGTAGGCGTGGCGCGATATGTTGCATGAGAATAGTAGCAATAGCCTGATGCACATGATTAACAAATAGTTAGCATGAGTAAATTCACCAAGTTTGTGTGTGTATACTAGCAGTAATCAGTAGACATTCACATGTGGATCGTAGGGTAGACTAAGCAACGAAGGGTGTCATGCTTTACTCACAATAGGTTGAGTCCAGACAGTGCAAGTAGAAAGAACTGCTTCCTCCTCGGCATAGCGGAGGCTGTCCCACGGTTAGAATAGTCTCTTTCTATAGGGTCCGTCAGGAGACCTTCTATCTCCTTCAAGGAACAGTCTAGGCTCTGTACTGGATTCTCCAATGCAGCAGAACCTTTTGGAGGGAATGTAGATTGGGTGTTGCGCTCACATGCGCTAAACAGGGGCAAAACAGGGCCTTGTACTGGCCTTCGAGTGGCCGCCGGCTATTCCGCCTGCCGGCGGCCACTCAGAAAACCTTAAAGATACTACTCAATCAATATTACTAGGCGACCTCAATATTGGTTTTAATGATATCAACGACTTACAAGCCACAGCAGCCTCCAACACCCTAACAGAACTGGGTTACACACAAAGAGTGCTTGAGCCCACCCATATCAAAGGGAGAACCCTTGATTGGATTGCTGACCACAACTGCACTATAGCCACTCTCACCATCTCACCCCAAATCTGGTCAGATCACCATCTAATCTCATTCTCCTTGGACACTGCCACCCCCAAACTGCAACAACCGTGTGCACCTCCTGCACTTACCAGAAACAAAAAAAACATGACACTAGACAAACTACTCCCCGGCATCATGCCCACTTTGGACGCTCTACCTGACAACCTTAACCCTAACAGCCTAGTGGAAGAATTTAACAATATCATGAACAAAACTCTTGACAACATCGCACCACTCAAGCTCAGAAACAGCAAACCAAAGAACCACCTGAACAACTGGTTCACCCCTCTCTTAAAAAATCTGAGATTAGAAAAAAGGAAATGGGAAAATTCATGGAAAATTAACCCCAGCCCAGAAAATAAACTGAAATTAGCTAAAATCTCTTCTCATTACAAAAAAGAAATCATCTTAGCTAAACAAGAGACCTACAATAACAGAATCACACAAGCCAAATCAAGTACTAAAGAACTGTTCACCATACTCAGAGAACTGGAAAACCCAATAACACCTCAAGACAACTGTCTTAAAGATAAAAAGTGGTGCTCCGAAATCCAGCAAGCCCTCTCTAACAAAGTCCGAAACCTCCAAAAGAAAATAGAACTAAAACGTGAGACCCTAGCACCCAATATATTACCGCCTATCAAGACACTTCCTAACTCCAAACCCACTACGCAATTCCACTTCTCCAAAGTCTCCATACTACAAGTAGAGAAAGTAATACTCGGTCTAAAACCGTCCAACTGCAAAGGAGACTTATGTCCAGCACAACTCATCAAAGATGCCGCACGAGATCTAGCACCATTTATCACCAAGTTAATTAATGCCTCCTTTACCACAGGCATTATCCCCAGTAACTTAAGAGAGTCCTGGGTGCTCCCACTCTTAAAAAAGGCTACTCTAGACCCCACTATACCCACTAACTATAGACCTATTACTACGGTACCGTTCCTTCTGAAGATACTGGATAAGGTGGCATATATACAAATCCAGAGCTTCCTGGAACAAAACCAACTACTAGGCTCCCGACAATCTGGCTTCCGCCCTCTTCACGGTACAGAAACTGCATTGATTGACCTGAAAGCCCAAATAGACAAAGTAAGAGATTCTGGAAAACCAGCACTCCTCCTGCTACTAGACCTATCGGCCGCTTTTGATTTAGTGGACCATAAAGTCCTATGTAACCACCTAGATTCAGCAGCACACTTCTCCACTGAGGCTATAGCATGGATACAATCCTTCCTCAGTGACCGCACCATGAGGGTTTTCTCACCTATAGCAGCTGCAGACCCCATCCCTATTACCTGCGGTGTGCCACAGGGATCATGCGTTTCACCAACGCTATATAACATATTCACTAAGCCCCTGTTTGATGATTTGGACCATCTGGGTATCAGGTATACCAACTACGCTGACGATACCCAGATCCTCCTCCCACTCACAGGGGTTTACGAAAAAGATCTAGCAATGGTGAACAAAATATACAGCATCGTTCAGGCATGGATGGCAACCCACGGCCTATGCCTGAACGATGATAAAACTGAGCTTCTTATCCTAGGCACCGCACCCCTCATCAAAAAACTAAGCTCAAACTACTCTTCCTTCATCATAGATGGGAACTGCATACAAGTTGCCAAAGAAGTTAAAACATTAGGCATCTACCTTGATTCTACCCTATCATTCTCCAAACAGGTAAACTCCCTAGCTTCCTCGACAGCCTACACATGTAAGCTCATTAGAGCAGGAAAACAATTCCTTTCCCAGCACAGTTGTCTAACATTAGCCAGAGCCCTTATCATCTCTAAACTAGATTATTGTAACGCACTGTACATAGGAGCCACTAAATCTATCATAAACAAAATCCAGATACAGCAAAACAAGGCCCTACGAGCGGCATTGAACATCCCCAGGAGAGAACACATTACAGTAATAAGAATGAAACACAAATGGCTCTCCACCCATGAGAAAATCAGACTCAAAACTGCATCTCTCACATACAAATCCCTACACAACAAAGCCCCCCAATATCTTATGGACAGATTCACCAGAACACACCCCACAAGACAAACCAGACTTGCTTACACCAATCGCTTACAAGTACCACGCTTTAAACTGACCACCATAGGCGGAGCTAGCTTCCCAGTCAAAGCTGCTCAATTGTGGAACGAATTACCCACTACTGCGAGGCTAGAACACTCCTTTTCCAAATTCAGGCAAATTGTAATCAACTGGCTAACGACAGCAACTGCTAATTGAACCCATGATAATGCTCACGCCTGTTTGCTACACAGTATCTGCACCATACGATTGTAAACTTGTATTGTAAACTTGCACCTGTAACTGGTAATGTCTGTAACTGGTAATGTCTGTAACTTGTAACTGTAACCTGTAACTTATGCTCTAAGCTGTACATATTCTTACTTTCTGCGCCCTTATACCCCAGGGTCCGGTGCGCACAATAAATTCTAAACAAACAAACAAACAAAGTGAAATAATAGAACATTGTAAGGGTGCAGAAGTACGAGTCTGACACACCAGTGGCCTGGTGATTGGCAAAGACTTTTATTTCACCAAGAAAATAAAGAGAAACCCTATCTCACCCTCTCTCAAAGAGGGGTTTTCCTGCCTCAACTAGAAGTACTATGCAATCTACCAGGATGTCCAAAGTAAAAGAGTCCACCGCCCTGTGTCAAAACCTATTTCCTTCCCTTAAACTAAGAATTAGTCTGAATAACAGAGGGGGTTTCACCAGTTGCAAATTGAGACTGTTTTGAGGGAATGCCTCCCTTCCCCAGGTTACATTCTGGTTCTGAAGCCACATAAAGTTCCAGTCTCACCAGGTTTTCTCAAAGTACAGTTCACAAGCAATGCCCCTTGTTAGTTATAGTTGTTTTCACTATATCATCACTGGAATGTACCTTGCATCAGTTTTCTTGACCAGGGGGGTGACTCCCTCCCCTCTGGCCACAGTTCACGATGTTACAGTGATATCTCCCTCACCTTAACCTTTCTCAGGCTTTAGGTTTGTTTTCTTTACCAGGGGGATGACTCCCTCGCATATGTCCCCAGCCTTGGTAGTTGAAGTCTCTTTAGGGCTTTAGGGGGAATGCCTCCTTTGCCCTCACCTTTCTCAAACTTTGCGCAATGCCAATAGTTTACTTCTCTTCTCTTGGCTTTTACAACGTTCACAGACACACTAGGGGGAATTACTTCCTTCCCCTGGGACTCTCTCAGCTCCCTGCACTGCCAAGAGAATGCATCTCTTCTCATGGCTTCCTGGCTCTCTGCAGGCTTCTCACAATGCCAAGAGATTGCTTCTCTTACCTTGGGCTTGGCTTTTCACAATGCCCACAAACGCACCAGAGGGAATGACTCCCTTCCCCTGGTTCTCGTTCAGCTTTCGTTGGGCACAGCCAACCTAATTAACTTTCCTGCTAAGTACTAATGTGCGACCCAAGATATGGCAACATCGCTCTCCCCTTTGGTCAGGGTCCCAGGCCCTGCATTGTTGGCTTTCTCCTTCCCTATGGCCATTCCACTACCTTCTCAGGGGTCCAGCACCTTCCCAGCAACCTGTGGACCTTTTTCATGGCCCACGATCGTCCTGGGTCTTCCTCGTCACCTGCGACTAGATGTGGGGCTTCCCCGACTCTCAGTGTCTTCCTTCAGGCTGTGGTGGCTCCGCAGTGGCAAGCTTCCTTTGGGCAGCACGGTTCTCCCTTCTTGCACTGTCAAGGTCTGAGAACGTCTGGAGTTTCTCTCTACGGGGATGTCGAGGGGTTCTCCCACTCTGGGCCGGTCCCAGACCTTCCTGCTCCCTTCTCGGCATCCAGGTCTGTTTCCCTTTTTCCTGTGCCGTGCTGGCTCTCGCGGCTGTTCTAGGGAGGATTGGACAATCTCGCTAGTCCTTCTTCCCATTCTATATGTTTAAAGTGTCCACATTGAATGGAACATGTATCTTGCTTCTGCAGTACGCTCCTCATTTCTCTGCAGATGATCTTCGTCCCAGTGTTGCCTTGATTACTTTTGAACTGGTTCCAGGTGGCTTCTTTGGATCAGTTTCCTCAAACACTCCATATGGGCAGTCCCTACTCTTCCACGTCTCAGTATGCCTCACAAGGATGGGGTCCTCTACTCTGCAAAAAAATATAGAAGTGTTGGGGACTACAGAGGTTTGTGTAGGGTAGGAGGAAGAGGGAGGTAGGGGCAGAGGATGGAAATACTGCATTCTCCCATAATTGACATCACAGGTCCTATGGGGGGATTTCTCTCCCCATAAAATCCTCCCGCTGACTAACACCCCCAGGGGGACTTAACTGGTAGCGGCCTCACCTCTCTGGCCTCATTGGAGATGGCTCCCCCCACATGGGAGCTGTGGCAATACCATGGGATTCATCAAAACATACAAAGTGCATTAATATTATCAACAACAGTGGCCTTATTTAAGGTGCATTAATCATAGCCCTAAATTCACAATACCTCTTAACTAATCTTTAAACTCATTTCATCAGTTATTTAAGGAGCTCTCACGCCTCTTTTTCTAATTCCTCATTTTGGCAGTGTGTTACACTATGTTGCAAGAATTGTTTCTCCTCCCCAAATCCCTGTAACCACCCCCAAAGTTATGCCTATAACCCACTGTGCAGCATTTTGTTGCTCCCCGGAGCTAGATTTGTATCAATGAATGCCCTAAATATAATAAATGAAAATGAATACCTGACAAGCTGAGCGAAGAAATTGTGATAATCTCTGAGAGTCAACCTTTGGTAACGACGCAGCATCTGCAAACGCTCCATCCGTATTAGTTGAGCCTGTAAAAATATTAGATGCTACATCAAGAAATCTTTGAACAGGAATGGTCTTTTTTTACGGTTCATCAGATTAAATTTAAAATGCTGAGCTTACTGTTAATTAGGAACAGGTTAACAAGGCATGTAATATACTTAGCACGATTATGATTATGCAGAATTATTTGGCTTCAAGCCATTTTTTTTTTTAACTTGAAACCGACAACTATTTGGGCGATTGCTGCCCTCCTACTGTTTTTAAAGAAGAACAACGTACTTACCCCAGGTAATGTTCTTTCTGATTGATGTGCCTCTGAGATTTCCTGCTTTAGCAGTTTGCAGGAAAAATAATTCCACAGCAGGGGGTGCCGTGCGACTTCCGTATCGAGGTCCCTCAGCACTAGCAATATGCGCATCGCGTTTGCGCCATGCCCCTTTGCCCAAGTTCCTTGTCTTTTCTTTTTCCTGTGCTCAGCCGCCTTGGAGAAAGCAATACGAATGTTTGCAGACGTTGAAAGAAAGAACAAATGAGAAAAAACTCATAGTCAGAGGGGTAGGCATGGAAGGCGATGAGGAATCCGTGGGAGTAACATCCATACATCCATCAGAAAGCACATTTCTGGGTGCAAGTGATTTGTTCCACTAATTTAGTGTGTCCTTCCACAGATTTCTCATCTTAGATATACTCCCATAGCAGTGTTTGTGCTGGTGGTAGGAAAGCGGGCTCTCATGAACTTTTATCCCATGATGTTATGAAGGACTGTTCTACCAAAACCAGAGTCCTGACCCAACAGGGTATCTAGACAGTAATGCTTAGAAAATGTATGAAGGGACAACCCAGCTGCAGCTTGACAGAGGTCCTTCACTGGTACTCCTCTGTGTAGAGCTGATGTGGTCACCACTCCCCTGGTGGAATGTGCCCTTAATCGTTCAGGGACTTCCTTCCCCGCAATGGATTAACACTCTAAAAGACACAGTATTATCCATCTACATATTGTCTGTTTGGCTTCTGTTTTATCAAGTTTGTGTCCCATGTAGCTAATTCACAATTGATTGTGTCTGAAATTGTTAATTCTTACAAAATAAAAGCTGAGAGACCTTTTGGGTCCATTCTGTGCAATCTCTCCACTTCTTTCGAAGGTTGAGGTGGAGGATAGATTACTGGTAATGTGATATTTTGGGATAAGTGGAATTCTGATACCACTTTGGGAAGGAAGGAAGGGCAAACCCTCAGTACTTTATTTCTCCTTAGTGAGGATTGTGAATAGTGGTTTATAGGGCAGAGCTTGCAGTTTACTAACCCTACGAGCGAAAGTGATAGCCACTAAGCATATCGTCTTTCATGTCACAAGTCGATAGGAATGAAGCAGCTAAAAGGGAGCCTCCATCAAGAATGTGAGGACTAGATTTAATTGCCAGGCTGAAACCAAAAGAGGATTGGCGGAAAGGTGTTAGTTAAACTTTTCCAAAACTGAATCACAATGGGCATTTTGAAGTATGAACTTTGCTCTGGCACGCGCTTGAAGATTGACAGTGTAGCAAAGTATCCTTTAACGGAACCCACCTAGAAAATGCTGTTGGGTCAGGTGGAGCATGAAAAAGGGTATTCCAATGGCCGCCTACTCAGATTGTCCGCTGTCCTATTCTTCATGGCTCAATTAACTGCTGACAAGGAAATCCTGTTTTATAACACCCAAAACCAATAGCTGCATCGCCTCCTTTCACAGTGGTAGTGCTCCTACACCTCCTCTCTTGTCGAGGTAATGCATGGCCACCAGGTTGTCTGTCATTGCCAGGATGTTCTTACCCTGGACTGAAGGCAGGGAGGCCATCAATGCCAGTCTGATCGCCCTCAGCCCTACCAGGTTTATATGTAGTCTAGATTCCACTACGGACCATAGTCCGCTCATTGTCAAATTGTTCATGTGTGCACACCAGCCCTTTTGGGAGCAATCCATAACTGCAGTCATCACCGGCCAAAGTTGTCAAAAAGATTCTCATGCCATCAAGTTGTAAAACTCTGAAAGAAGTGGTCGTGTGTGCCTAATTAAGTGTCTCAATGGAAGAAATAACTCTGAATTATTATTCACGCAGACAACAATTGCTTATAAAGAGATGTCAAGTGTTTAAACATTAGAAGTTGGAGAGAATCTGCATTGCCCAAGCCAAGAGTATTCCCCCATTCAGACTGAAATTAGCCTTTCCCGAAGTCAGAGAACCACAATATTGTGAGCCCAACAGAACTTCAGTATTGCCCAAGATCCAAGTGTGCAAGCATTACCTGAAGCCAAGAGAGTGGCACCAAAATTTCTGGTTAAGTATCATGGCTAACGGTTGGCAAAGGGATAAAGGCAAGGTTGACAAAGGGAAACTTGCTATGTATAATTAAATATAGGTTATCAAGAATATCATTGTTGATGTTATTTGAATTGCCATATATTTTCTTTGTGTATTTGATGTTTAAGTGTGAGGGTCAGAAATCCTGTGTTAGAGTGTTTCTCTTTAGTTTTGTTAGGCAGGGAAATCCTCATCAGAGTAGGGATAGTGAGGTGTTTAGTAACTTTTATAATTTAATAAAATGGCTTTTTTGAACAATCATACAAAAGTTGTCCGCCTCGCATTGCTGAAGCGTCACATCACGTAGCGGGTGATTGCAGATATGTGCGGGTGGGTGGCCGTATCTTGGGCGGTATACTGCTATCTTCCATCGAGCGTTACATACGCATGCCGGGGTACAGGTCCGGTCATGCGGGTCTACGCGGATCCTTTCTGTACATGCACGGTAGTAGCCACAAGAGTAACATGAGCAACTGAGCCTCTGGCACCACCAGGAAGCAGGATGCCATAAGACGCAGGCCAGAACTAGCTTCTGGACTCAAAGACATGAGCGATCTGTAATGTGTTCATCAAACGATCCTCGGTAGGGAAAGCTCTGCTGAGGAGAGTGTCCAAGACTGCTCCAATGAACGATAGGAACTAGGAGGGTGAAACATGGGAATTCTTGAAATTCAGGGGAAAGCAAACACTGTGCGGCACAGCGCATTTGCAGGACAGATGTATCAAAACTAGCACATTTGGACTAGCCAGTCATCCAGGTAGGGGAGAATATGTATAATTTCCCTCTTTCCTGAAGCAAGCTGCCAGCATGGTCAACAGTTTGGTGAAGAACCCTGGCACTAAGGAAAGACTGAATGGCAAAACTTTCGAACTGTAGTGGGAGGTCCAGACTACAAATCTAAGGTGCCTTCTATGCTTGCAATGGATTGGCACATGGAAGTAGGCGTCCTGTAGATCTATAGATACCAGCCAGTACTGCAGTTCAAAGGCCTGAAAGATCTAGTCCAAGGTGACCATCTTGAACTTGACCTTGCTCCGATACGAATTGTAAAGATGGGATGTAGGCCCCAGTCTTTCTCCAGAACTAGAAAGTAAAGGGTGTACCAGCCATGTCCCACACAACACGGCACCAATGCTATGCGGTCCTTTGACAGAAGCTGATGTACCTTCTCCAGCTGTAGAGGCAGGAGGTAGTGCTATGCTGGAAGGAGGATGGGAGTTCAGCAAAAGGGAGACAGTAACTTCAGTCACGACCTGTAAGGCTCAAGCATCGGAGGTAGTGCAGCACCACTTCTCTGTGAAAAAGGCCATCCTCCCACCCACATTGGTGAAATGGACAAAGGGGTTTCTATGAGATTGTCCACACAGGGGCAATCAACCCTGGATTGAGAGGAAGCAGGGTCTAATGTGGAGAACCCTCATCCAGAAAAGCAGTCAATTGTATTGGACCTTGGGCTTAGAGGGTGCAGACAATTCAGGTGTTTCCCCTACCTTGGCAATCCCTCACTGAAAAGAAGTGTGTGGCTTGCCCGGATTCAGCAACAGAAGAATATCCAGCTTCGGGGAACTGTTAGGGCAACCGGCCTCCTGCAGGTCCATGGTCAAATTCATTAGGTCTGCTCCCCCACCGCGAAGCTCGTACTGGAAGTCCTAACTTCCAACAGCGTAGAGGGGTTCCAGCCAAACAAGATGGGATACCCTTCTTCAACAAAGATGTCACACCACGTCGAGCGGAATTTTCCCATCAGCAGGGACCTCGCCCTCCACACTCAAAGGTGGCGCTGCACAGTGCCATGATTGAACCATGTCTGCTGAGCTATCAGGCATGCAGTCATGATTCAGAGAGGAGTCTTTGCCGGCTTCCCCAAGCGCAGTGGGTTCTGTGGTCATAGCAGGCATGGAGGCCGAAGCTGTTGGCCATGTGGCCTTGGCAAAAATGTTGGGCCTTTTCAGCTGCAGCATCTCCCACTCCTCTGGGGTAGAGGACAGTGGGGAACCATACCTAAGGAATAAAGAGTCAAATTCTCCAAGGAATCCCTAGAGTGGTTAAAACGCTTCTTAGAAGGGAAATAAAAGTGATGTTTAGAGGAGTTGCTTGGGGAGCAGGAGCTCTTCCTGTGCTGCTTCTTGTCTTTTCGGACAGGGGAACATTGCTCTGTCTGTTCTTTCACCAACTCCTTCTTGGGTTCTGCGCCTGGAGACTTGGAAGGGGTCCTCATGTCATGCTTTTAGCAGCAGGTGAATAGCTTAGCAGCAACCTCCCTAAGGTGTCATATGGCAGTCATGTAGGTCTTCTGGGAGTCATGGAAGAGAACAGCCACCACTACCCCCGGAAGGGAACCATATGGGATACATTACTCACCGTAATCTTATTTCTGATGCGTTTATCTGCTTAGATTCACATGCTGTGCATAGGCCGACATCTAGTGGAAGCTGCAGAGTATTACAGTTTGTTTTTCGAAACTTGAAAAGGGGCATCGAACTAGGGTGTGCCAGTAATACTATCCCTGTACCCATGATCCCTCACGCATGTAGGTCCCTCAGATTTTTTTTTTCTGACATGTGGTAGCATTAGGAGTAACGTGATTACAGAGTATCCAAGCAGATAAGATAGATAAGACTACAAGCATCCATGCGCCTTCTCTCAGAGGGGAGGAAGGGCGGACGCATGTGAATCTAAGCAGATACAGGCATCAGAAATACGATTACGGTGAGTAAGTTATCCCTTCTGAGGCTTGTGAATTCTGCTTAGATCACATGCTGTGCATAGATTAGCGAGCAGTGTTAGAAGAAGGAGGTGGGATGCGAGAAGGGTCATGAGCGAACAAATGTCTTAGGACCACTTGTCCCACTTGAGTATCTGTCTTGGAATGAGCGTCAATGCAGTAGTGCTGAGTAAAGGTGTGAATAGAGCTCCATGTAGCTGCTTTGCAAATACTGTCCAGGGGTACATTTACAATGAAAGCCAGAGTGGCTCCAGTACCTCTTGTAGAGTGGGCCCTTGGCGTAAAAGGCAGTGTTTTATCTGAAAGGGAATAGCACAGTTGGATACATCTGAATATCCACCTAGAGATGGCATTTTTAGAGATGCAATCTCCTTCTCTGCCTGGCGCTATGGAGACGAACAGCTGATCTGTCTTTCTTAGCGGTCTGGTCTTGTCTACGTAGAAGAGGACCGCCCTTCTCACATCTAGTGTGTGGAGTTTCACATCAGCAGAGCTCTTGGGTTCTTGGAAGAAGGCCGGTAGCTCAATAGACTGGTTAACATGGAATTTGGAAATGAACTTAGGTGAGAACCTAGGGTGAGTAACTTAAAACCAGTTTATCCTTATGAATAGTAAAGAAAGGATCCTGCACTGACAGAGCATGAATTTCACTGACCCTTCTTATGGAGGTGATGGCTACTAAGAAAGCAGTTTTATAAGTCAGGTGTTTGAAACTATATTTGTGCATGGGCTCAAAGGGAGGTCCCATGATCTTAGCAAGTACCACATTAAGGTCCCAACCTGGTGGTGGGTTAGAAATTGGAGGGTGGACTCTCTTTACCCCTTCCATAAATGCTTTGACAACTGGCATTCTCCACCATGACACCTTGTTATGGGAAGTGGTGTAGGCTGATAAAGCTGGTAGGTGCACTTTAAGCAGTGGCGTAACAAAAAATGTGGGGGCCACCCTGCGAGCCATGCTGAGGGCCCCCCTCTCCCAACTCAGCAACAAATCACGGGTCGTGCCACACTCTGGGCCGGCCAAGATTATCAGGCTTGCGCAATACGCACAAATGTGCCGTTGAAGGGGTATGCCACACAATGCACTAGGAGAAATATATAAATATGTGTTTTAATGCAATATACAGCACACATTCTGTGAAAAATTGGCTAAAAAGCCAGAGTGTTTGCAATGGTGTTGTAGGGTAACACCAATCCAATACATGCAAGTCACCAACAGTGCACAGGAACATTAATGCTTTGCTATTAGATATGCCATGCCACAATGAAAACATGTCCAACTGGCTGAACAATGTAGACCAGTGTAATAACATTACAATAAAGCATGCCATGCCACATTTAGACATACCTAGACTGGTTGCACCAAAATGGCAGTCGAAGCAATAACACTCATTAAGAAGAGAACATACATTCAAGCCTGCGTATCTGTGGCCTCTAACAACACGGCTAAACTCTTTAAAATCTGTAAGTAAACAGTGTTTACCTCTCCTGTTCCCTCCCAGGCCCTCTGTATGGCTCTGTTCCGTCACCCCGCCACTAAAACTCAGGACATCCAGTCCCCCATGTCCTCTTTTTCTCCCTCTTCCTCTCCTGGCCCTCCATTGGCCAGCTCTACTTCTCTTCCTCCTTTCTCCTCTTTCTCTCTGAGAATACCCGATGAGGTTTCTAGACAAGTCCGATCTTTGAAAGTGTTGTCCAAACAGGTGCTCCCCTGCACCTCTAGAACCATCAAGGCCCATATTGACACCCTCGCTCCAGCCTTGGCTGATTTCTGTAATCACTCTTTCACCACTGCAATGTTCCCCTCTCCCCTTAATCACTCTCTTGTGCACCCACTCCTCAAGGAGCCGTCTGCCTTTCCTACCTGCCTGGAAAACTATCACCCAATATCCATCACCCCTCTCCTGGGCAAACTGTTGGACTAAAACTGGCCACCTTGGTCCCTTTCTCTCTGCCACATCTCTCTATACCTGTGGCTTTCCCCAGGGCTCCATCCTCTCACCCTGGTTTTTCAACCTCTTCTTGGCCCCTTTGGCCCACCTGATCTCTACCTTCTACTCTTATGCAGAGGACACTCAGCCTTCCTTCAGGCTCCCCTCTGACACCTCTCCATTCTATCTCATTTCTGACTGTCTATCAGCGATTCAGGATTGATGCACATCCACCGATCTCTCCCTTAATGCCAGTAAGATGGAGATCCTTCTCATTGGGACCAGTGCCCCTGCTTTCCCTCTTGCACTCTCTCCAACCACCTTGGGCCCTTTGGGCCCTCTTCCTTCGCCTTCCTGCGAGGCAAAAAACTTGGTTGTCATCTTTGACTTCACTCTCTCTTTCTCTCCTCACATCTCGGACATCGCCAAGAAGTCCCACTACCAGCTACTCCTCCTCAAAGGAACTATTCCATTTCTCACTTTCCCCCAGAAGCTTACTGTCTCCAGAGCCCTGGTTCGCTCTAGGGTGGACTACTGCAACAGCCTCTTTCTCAACCTGCCTTTCTCTACTCTCTGTCCTCTGAAACTAATCCAGAACAGGACTGTGAGACTTATCCTTGGCCTCAAGCCCAGGGATCCTATCTCTCCAGCCCTGAAATCTCTCCACTGGTTCCCAGTTGCTGCAAGGATCAAGTTGAAGACCATTTGCATTGTCCACAAAGCTTTCTGGGCCCGGACCCACACTACATCTATTGCTCTCTTCCAAAATACCTTCCTTCTCAAGCCCTTCGCTCAGCTACCTCCAAATCTCTAAGGGTTAGACACTTGTTTGTTTAATTTATTTATTGTGCGCACCAGACCCGAGGGTATCAGGGCGCAGGAGGTAAGAAGGCATACAGCTTAGTACAGTGGTTACAATGGTGTGAAATGACATACATCGAAAAAAAGCATAAGATATAGCAAGTAAGTACAAAGAAGCATATAATATAGAAGATACATACAGTAGGATACAGGCAAATATATACATGTGGGATGCTAACTAATGTGGAGTGTAAAACAGGAGTGTTATTTACAATTGTAGTCCTAGTCTGAGGACTTCATGTATCATTCTCTAGGAGCCATTTGATCAGATTATGCCTGAATTTGGTAAAAGTTTGGTCTATTATCAGTGAGGATGGTAAGGAGTTCCATAGTTGTGCCGATTTAACTGGGAAGCTGGTGCCTCCAATACTGGATAGTTTAAAGCGTGGCACCTGAAGACAGATGGCGTTGGCTTATCTCGTGGATCTGATTCAGGTTTTTCTAGAAATTATTTCTATCAAGTAACGTGGAGCCTTATTGTTTAGGCATTTATGGATGAGGGATGCTGTTTTTAGGCAGATTTTCTCTTGTGTAGATAGCCACTTGTGTTTCCTTCTTATTTAAAAGATATGTTCTTTTCTTGAAATGCTTAGAGCAGCACTAAGTGCATTATTTTGGAGTATCTGTATTTTATTGATAATGTAATTGTTAGCAACGATGTAAAGGGTGTTGCAGTAATCCAGTTTGGATAAAATTAGAGCTCTGGCTAAAATCATGCAACTGTTAGTTGATAGGAATTGTTTACCAGTTCTAATTAATTTGCATGTGTATGCTGTAGATGAGGCCAGAGTATTTACCTGTTTGGTAAATGTTAAGGTTGAGTCTAGGTAAAAACCTAGGGTTTTTACTTCTTTGGCAACTTTAATAGAGTTCCCATCGATAATGAAGGAGGAGTAATCAGGGCTAAGTCTGGTAAGGTGAGGTGCAGTGCCCAGGATGAAGAGCTCTGTTTTATCATCGTTCAGGCAAAGGCCGTGAGTGACCATCCATGCCTGAACGATGCTGTAGTTTCCATTCAGCATCATAATCCCCAGTAACTGGTAGGAGGTTCTGGGTATCATCTGCATAGTTAGTGTAGGTGATACCCAGATGACTTCCCCAGGCAGAGAGTATGGGGGGTAGGTCTCTCTCCTATGCAGGTGCCTCCCTCTGGAAAGGTCTCCCTGACCCACTCAAACTTGAGCCAGACCACCTGAAGATCTGGAAGCAGCTCAAAACTTTCTTCTCCTCTGCTTTCTCTGTCTCCGTCCCCTCCTGGCAACCTGACCTACCGGTCTGCTGTACCGACTGGTTGCTGGGCTACCTTCCGAGTCTCACTGTGTCCAGACTCTTTCTTGATCAGTCACCCCTGCACTGCCTCTGGGCCTACCAGACACTTAGGGGCTGTAACTATAACCCTACAGTCCCTTGTTCTCCTTGCACTACCCAGAGCTGCACTGCCCTGGCTGCACTTACTCAGAGAATTGCTGCCCTGTTTTTCCCTCCCCTCCCTTTCCCCTTGCACTTTCGTTCTCACACCTGCACTTTTCGTTCTCACACCTGCATGATCGGAATTACACAAGGCCTAGTAAGATTGTTTGTCTTGTGCTCCCACTATCTTCCCTCCCGTGTCTTGTTGAAACACTTGTGTACAGGCGCGTTATAAATGACTTATATCATTTTATCATAGATTCCAAGAAAAATATACAATGCCCCAGTAAGAAATGACTAGTCTGGCAGCACCGAAATGCCAGTCTAGCCAGGTAATTACACTTAGCAGGACTGCTTTATCAGAAATGCCCAGTTACAAAACAAAAGTCATACCAAACTGAGGAATGACTAGACTGAATGCACCAAAATGCCTCTCTTGCCACTAATACTACATATCATGCCTGCATAGACTGGACATGGACAACCATTATGATTTGTCACACAATCCCACCCCCCCACAAACATCCCCTCTCCACCCCTCCAAAATCAGCTCCTTGGCCCAGAATTACCCCCACATCCCTCCTCCTTGTCCCAGAGCTTACATATAAGGCCCCTTCACTCATAGGTAAGTACTTGGATGAGGAATAGTGGGACTACGAGTAATGAAGATTACAGGTAGCTAAGTCAGGCATTACCTCCATGTTCCTCTACCTCATCTCAATACTTGTGTATGAGGCAGAGTTCCTCATACACAAGTAGTGGGACGAGGAAGAATAGGGCTAGGAGTAATGAAGATTACCAATAAGTAATCAAGGCATTAAACACAAGTAGTGGTGCAACACCATTGAGTTGACTGGGATTCAGCACTCTTCCACCCCGAAATGTGGGGCTATGTTGACTTGACCTGGCTGACATTCAGAGTAGTTGCCGGACAGAACAGGACAAAGATGTTAAACGGCACCTGGGTTTTACTGTTAACAAGACTAACATACAGCATTGCACTGTTAGTACCTGCATTCAAATGCCACATTTTTTAGCCAATTGAAATCGTGATGTGCATGCCAGGGGAAGGATTGGAAGGGTAGAGATGAAACAGGAGACCACTCAATTCTCGCAGCAGTCCATAAGTGGGAGCCTTCCACCTTAAAGGAGAGAGTTAACTGCTTGTAGATCAAAGCTGAAATAGAATAGTCTCATTAAAATGCACAAAGAAATTGGATGCCCCCAGACAAATAAGTTTGCCCCTCCCCCAAGGCCTGTGAAGTTAGCACCTCTCCCAACATTTGAAGGGTTAGCCCCCCCAAAATGTAGGTTATGTTGCACCCACCCCTGAACACAAGCGCACACACACCATTCACCATATACACACATGCACACCCAGCCATCCATGCATTTAAGTGTGCACCCTTTCACCATACAATCACAAAGGCAGCCACCTATACATTCAAGTGTGCACCCTTTCACCATACACTCACACACGCACCTGTCATGGGGTAAGGGGAGACCTATTACTTCAAAAAGAAATGGTTTCTTTTTGAAGTCACGTTGACTTCATAAAGAAATGATTTCCTTTAAGGACTGAACCGTAACGGAAATCATTTCTTTATGAATGCAGAGTGACTTCAAAAAGATACTGGGGGTCATTATAATCCTGGCGCTAGCCTTGCCGGTAAATACCAGCACGGCTGCCACCGGAGTCATGAATTTTCCGGTGCCCGGGAATGGGCAATTATCAGGTCCGCCAGGGCTGTAATGCACCGGGCCGGAAAATATTCCTCCCCGTTCCCATTTGTGTCCCATTGGACTCAATGGGAATGGGGAGGCCGGCTGCACCGGCACCATTCATGAATGGTGCCGGTGCATCCGTCGAGTTCTGCACACCGCTCACAGAACTCGTAGTTTGCCAGTCCGGAAACAACGGTACCGGCAAGCTAACCTTTTGAGGTCATAGGGCTTTCCCACCCCATGACATGGAGGCCTCCAGCCTAGGATCTTCTACTGCATGGGGTTGGGGGATCCCTCGGACTTCAGAAAGAAAGTTTCTTTTTGTAGTCACTCTGCCTTCATAAAGACATTATTTCTGTTACAGAAATAATGTCTTTATGAATGCAAAGTGAAATCAAAAAGATTTTATTTTGTATTTTTTTAAACAAATATTTTTCATTTGTTTTCTCCAAGTGGGGCCCCCTCCCAGGACATGTGCTGGTGGGGCCCCCCGCACTGCAGGGGAGGCGGGGGCCCCAATTACGCCAGTGACTTTAAGTGTGTTAAACACTAACCCTGCATCCAGTAGGTGGAGCATATAGGTGACAACATTAGAAGGAGTACAATCAACTGGGTTGATCTGCATATTCTGGCACCAAATAATGAATCGTTTCCATTTGTCATAGTAACAGTGCCTCGTGTTAGGTTTTCTTGACTCTTAAGATATCCATGCATCTCTGGGGTAAATTGAGATGTCCGAACTCTATGACTTCAGGAGCCATGCTGCCAAGTTCATTGAGTTGGGCTGAGGATGCACTGTTAGCCCCTTGTGCTGGGAGAGTAGGTTGTACCGGCACGGGAGTTTGATGGGGTCGCACACCATCATTTGCGTAGGTGTGGATACCATGGTTGTCTTGCCCACATAGGAGCAACCAGGATGAGCGTCATCGGTCCCTATGGATCTTGATGACCACCTTCCTCATCAGAAGGGTTGGTGGAAAAGCGTAGGCAAATATCTCTGACCAATTCAGCCATAGGGCGTTCCGCTTGGAGCCTGGCTGGGGGAACCTGGATGCGAAGTCTGGGCAATGCCTGTTTTCTCTTGTGGTGAATAGGTCTATAGTGGGGAAACTCCACTGAGAGAAGCGGTCTCCTACGACCTCTTCGTGTAAACGCCACTTGTGTTCTTCTGGGAGGGGATCCCTGCTCAGAGCATCTGCTAGCAAGTTGAGATCCCCAGGAACATGTTGGGATGACAGGTAAATCTTCAGTTTGAGTGGCCATTTCCAAATTTTCTGGGCACGCTTGTACAGATTTGGCGAACAAGTGCCCCCATGTTTAAGTAAAACATTGCAGTTGTGCTGTTAGTATCTGCACTGACTGGTTGGATAGGAGGGGTTTGAACGCCCAAAGCGCTCTGAAGACTGCCAGAAGTTCTAGCAGGTTGATGTGGTTCTGAGCCACTGTGTGAGACCAGAGACCCTGAGCTGTGTGCTGAAGATAGTGAGCTCCCCACAATGCCAGGGAGGTGTCTGTTGTGACAACGGCCTGCATCTCTGGATCGTAGAAGGGTTTCCCATCCGTAAGATTTTCTCTTGTCCACCAGCGAAGACTCAGTACTAGTGTTGGCGAAACAACCACTAGATCGTCCCACTGACCACTTGCTTGAGACCACTGTTTCGCCAACCATTCCTGCATGGTTCGCATGCGCAGGCGCGCGTGGGGAACCAGGTAAATGCAAGGCCTGTACCATGATGGATGGATGTTTATAGAGAGAAAATGTCCATGCTGGCGAACATATAGCCACTCTCCCATGGAATTTAATGTATCATTCCCAAAAAATCTTTAGTGTCTCTTAAGAAGGATGGGATGGTGGAAACAAATGGGAGTATATATATATATATATATAAAACATAATGAGAAGTTTCCTTTCCTGGGGCAGAGGCCGCTTACACAGTGCACCTCCTTTGTAGGGAATCCAGGTACCTTGGGCAGGTTCTGGAGCAAGGAAGGCCGAGTTAGGGAATTAGGGGCTACTCTTGAGACTATGTATGTGTACTCGGATTCCCAACGGGTCCTACCTGTTGTCTCCTGACTCAGGCTAGAACCACCAAGAATCTTATACCGTTCCTGTTGTTCTCACAGGAGCGGTTAAACCCACACACAGGGGATATGACATATAAACAGAATGAGGGGTGATTTCTTTGAAAGGCTTCACAGTGAATCAAAACAAGAAACACTGCTAGACTACAAGAACAGACTGTCCCCCAAAACATACAAATGGACAACACAACAGGATGCTAAATACCTAGTAATGCAGTGTCTTCTTGAAGTTCGCCGCGACTTTTCTACTAGCAAAATAAATTTCAAGACGTGTTAACAGTCAAAAGACTCACTGTGAATTCATAATAGAATAACTTAGTCAATTTAAAAACATGAGATTTGCGTGTTGAATGTACCTTCTTTCTGTTGTGCTCTTCTTGAAGTCCCTCCTCATGAACAGGTTGCGAGACGTGAAGCTCTGCGCATCCTGGGTTTTTATGGAAGACTTTACCCATTTGTAAGACGGTGCATTAAGCCTATCCATGGTCCGTGAACAAAGGACCTTGTTCCGTCACGACGCTCCCAATCATTCACAGGTGTACGCCATCTTGGGACTGGCATCCTGATATGGCAGCCGCCATCTTGGGTTTCGCCCCAATCACGGGGCTTTGAAAACTGCTGCTAAATCGCGACGTGTCCATCTGGGTTGCCAGTTGCGACCTGGTAGGAGGTGAGACGACCTCCAGAAGGGTAAGTTCCTAGCATAAGGATCTTCAGAAGCATGGACTAGCAAGATCTGCAGTGATGTGGATGATGGCGCTCCCTAGACAATACAGGGAAATCCTGTGAGGGTCCGAGACAGACAACTACTTCCCACAATCCGAACAAGCATTACATACAGAGGCCTTACCAGGGTTGGGCATGTCAAAGAAAAGTGCCTTTTCTGAAGCATATTGAGTGTGCAGGAAAAAAGGAACCGGTTCACAAGATGCAGTGGCTCGACATTTACTGGCCCCCGAAGTCATGTCCAGCTTGCGGCACGTAACGGAGTTAAGCAGAACTGATGCAGAGTCAAACAGAGCCACTGGTGGCAAAAAAAGTCCTGAAAGTCAGCTGGTGCTAAAAATAGAATAACAAAGATGAGAAATGTATGGGAGGAAGGAAAACATAGGTGCCGGAATCAGTATTGTTAGCTGGGTTCAGTCCCCATATGCAGTGGCAGTGTGTATAACATATTGTCATCTGCCATTTGAAGACTTTGTGCTGTGTAAATCCCATGGTTTTCAGGCGACAGAGTTTTAAGAAAGGAAATTATAACCAAAAATATAAAACTGGCAGATCATGGTGGCACCTAAGGTCCAAAGAAAAAACTACTAGGGAAAGGCAGCACACATGCCTCCCTCTTATTCATGTCACTTCCAATGCCAGCAGCGGTAATGAATATGTAAAGGAGCTTGTGAGGAGCCACTGTGGCCCCCAGAGGCTGTAAAAAGTGTCATCATTCAACCATCACTTACAGCTATTTCCTGAGATGAGGAATCTGTCAGAGGAAGGAATCCATTAAAATAAACATTTAACTGCCAAAGTTGTGCATTGGCTTTAATTCATTCATGTTTACATGTTTAGTACCTTGCAAAGACATGGTCTATCTAGTTGTAGTAAAATGTGGCTCTTCAAACACTGTGTCAGATTGGCCAATTATCGGACAAAGTAGAGCATTCCCTCTTCAACACCTAACTGTTCTACGCAGTTTTAATACACAGTGGGCTCATAAGCAAATGTTGACTTACTTCCACAAACCCTGGTCCCTTCTCCAGGATACTGGGTCCACCTTTCTTCAGTCTCTACTTCTTCTGTTTGAATGTCTCTGTCAACATAATCTTCATTGCATTGAACGTATGCCTTAAGCACAAAGAAGATTATTAAAACCACATCACTCTTATTACTGGCACAACAAAGAACAAATGTAGTAAATACAACGAATCCATATTGATAAGAACTTAAAAAGAAGATCCAACCAAAGCAAGGGCTGAGATTTTGTGAATATACCAGACGACTTAAAGGGATTACTGGACAAATTCAAGGGTAAGGTTGGCTTCTAAAAGAATGTTACTTAAATTATTTTCATGTATCCAAAATTGCAATTTTAAAAATAGGAGAAGCATCAATTGACACCTAATTGGGTAACACAAAGAGCATAACACAAAGGACTGGAAGGTTGGAACATGACTTTTAGACATCCACTAGATATAAATTGTACCTTACTAGCAAAGCAGCTGCTCTGGATTAATATGTATTTATTACTTTTGTTAATACGCCCCAACCCGAAGGTATCACGGCGTAGATTACAGGTTACTTGCTGGTTACATAGTAAAAAAGCATACTTAAACAATGGGGGACAAGCTATGGGGGAAGCAAATCCACTTAGCAGAACATACGTTGGAACAATGCGTGGGAGCAAAAGTAGACAGCCAGGTGACATAGTCATGGTAACAGTTTAACGAGATAGATGTATATACAACAGAGACTACAATAGTACTGAGGGTGTTTATTGGGTCAGTGTTGGACTAGAATTTGTTAAAAAGCCAGGTTTTTAGTAGTTTCTTGAAATGGTTATGGGAGGTTTCATTGCTGATGAATTTACTAATGGTTCACGTCGAGGCTCCACTGTGCATGCGCCTGCCGATAACCTCAACGTAAAAGAATTCCGGATATGCCGTAAACCAACAGAAGCCTTCCCGGAAGTGATTTACGACTGACAGGACGCAGAAGAATAATCCACGAACAAACGCAGAACCTGTACCCAACTTTAGCGGTAAGAGAGCTCACAAAGACATTTCCCAAACTGGGTTAGGAGTCTGGACGGGGGTGAAATTGTTTAACAGAAAGCGCGTGGCAGGGCAGACTTTTACGCTTGACAACAAAAGCATTACTTTTTATAATTGAAAGTGTAAATAAACCACTAGCTCACTGGTGAATTAGGATTTAGGTCCTCATGAGCAAATAAATTGTGGGCATGGGCGGGCAATGATGTAAGGATTAATGCCCAGGAAACCCTGATATAATACCTCAGCCGTAAGGTGCTAATATGTTTTCATACGGTTTTTTCGTTTAGAAAAAGCATTCCTGCGACTTGGGCAGAAACGGCGGCTAATGCATGACGAGTTCAGATGGGAAGTGCCAGTAATCGCACATCTGTGAAACGATCTGCTTGGGCTTGAGAATATAAAGAACAGAAATAACATGTCCAGAGGGAAGGCCAGCTTAAGTAAGTTTCACGAGTCGTAGTTCTGCAGAGTGTATCCCTATAGAGGCAACCATTTACTGATTTGTGGTGTGGATTTCCCCACTTTAGCAACTTATGGGCTGAACCGGGTCGGATAAGGATTAAACCAGACGCCTAGCAGAAGACTAGTAGAACTAGACGACCTCCAAAAGGTCTCAGAAACGGAACCCGCCCAACGGAGTAAACTGACTGTGTAATATGCAAAACTGATACCATTTGACTAGTGTGTTGAAGCACCTAATGGGCGTTTCTCTTAAACTTTTTTTCAGCCCAGTGAGAGTACACACTCTACAAGAGTGAGACAATCCTAAATATCTGCCGACAATATTAGAAGCAGTGGATTGACATAAGATGAAAGGGTGAGTGGAACACATCCATACGACCTACTGGTTAGGGAGTGAAGTAATCATATTAGGCCCCCGCCCTTATGACACACCTCTATAGTCTTGTAAAGGGTACAGACATTGTTTAAGCACTGTTAATCCCCGGCCTGTTCAAGATGTAGATGAGCGCTTTCCTGACTGTTAACGGGTGTTTGTTAAGCTTTGAGTTATGACTGCAATTAATGAACAATAGTTGTCTTATAAGGCCAGTAGTAAAATAGGTTACTAATACACCTATTCTGTGTTGTTGCCCTTCGATAGGTGATTTCCTTCCAGATAGATGGACGGCAAGGGTACCACAAATCCTTAAAGAGAAGATACCACTAGAACCTCAACGCGAACTGTTGATACAACATTGTTTTTAGTAATCTTTGTCTGTGCTTAGGTTATTACGTTGACGGAGACGTTGTGCATGTCTCTTTAACCGTTGACTAAAGTCCCTGAAGAATTTCCGAGCATTAATTACATTTACATTCAAACCGAAAGAAACATGTCGGGCACTAGTTGTGTGTGTGGAACGAGATGGTGACAGTGACTGAAGAAAAGAGTGAATGGAATGAGATTGAGTGAGGTGTGCTAAGTGAGGTATGGCCTGGTGTGATAAGTAACACAGCACAATACACTTGAAGGGTTAAGAATTCCAATTAATTGATTTACCGATGGAAAGGGGTTAAGCTTGTGCATTTACTTCTGTTAATGTTTTGATCAGACTCTCAATACAGGAGACCAAATAAGCACTTAAATAATACACTGATGGTGTTTTTAAATATTTGTGCGTAAATGAACAATAACATATGTATATTTTTTTACAAATCCGCGTTTAAACAGTGTTCTTTCTCATGCCCATAAATGTATATGGTACGAGAATAGAGTCCACCCAGAGAAGGTAGCAATGATGAGCACCAGCTTTTTTGTTGCAAAGTGTTAAGGATTAATCCCTTTATGTTGAGGGTATGCTGATGTTACATACCCCTCTTTCTCTACTCTTTGTTTAAATACACGTAGTCATGGTAACAGTTTAACGAGATAGGTGTATATACAACGGAGACTACAATAGTACTGAGGGTGTTTATTGGGTCAGTGTTGGACTAGAATTTGTTAAAAAGACAGGTTTTTAGTAGTTTCTTGAAATGGGTATGGGAGGTTTCATTGCTGATGTTAGCTTGGAGTGAGTTCCAAAGTCTGGGGTGGGCGGCGACCAAGAAGTTGGCATCACTGGTTCTCTTATTCTTGAAACAGGGGATAAGTAGGTGAGTGCTGGTGTTGGCTCTGAGGAGTCTGGTAGGGGTTTTACGGGTGAAGCATTGGTTGAGATAGATGGGGGCATTTTGGGTAATACATTTATGCGTGGTGGTGAGAGTTTTGTGTAGGATTCTTGCTTGGAGTGGAAGCTAATGAGCATCTTTCCTGACTTGTGAGATATGGTCTATTTTGTTTTTTCCTAGGGCTGCTCTTAGTGCTTTGTTTTGAAGCAATTGTAATTTGGTTATATTTATTTTGGTGGTATCTAGCAAGCGAATGTTACAATAATCTAACTTAGACATGATGAGTGCTCTGGCGAATGTGATGCAGTTCTGTGTAAAGAGGAATTGTCTACTGAGAGAGATAAGTTTGGTTGTGTAGGCTGTGAAAGAAGCGAGAGAAATTATGTGTTTGCTCATAGTGAGGCTAGAATCGAGATAAACTCCTAAGGTTTTTACTTGGTTGGGAATGGGGGTGTCATCTCTATCAATAGAGGTGTAGTCTTGGGGCAATTTATTTAGTTGAGCTGGTGAACCCACAATAAGAATCTCTGTCTTTTCACCATTCAAACAGAGGCTATAGGTTGCCATCCAGTTCTGGATGAGAGAGTGCATTTTGTTTATAATAAAGGTGTCATGATCTTTATTTCCTGTGATTGGGATAAGTATTTGTGTGTCGTCCACAAAATTGGTGTATATTGCTCCAATGGCGTCCAAAGGTGCAAAGAGCGCTTAGTGTAAGCATTGTATAATGTAGGGGAGAGGCAGGAACCTTGTGGTATGCCTAGAGGGACATGTATAGGGTCAACTGCCTCATCACCTATAGCTACCCTGGTGGTTCATTCTGATAGGAACGATTTGATCCAGGTGGTTGCATTTTGTGAAAAGTGAAAGTTGCTGGAAAGGGATAGGCATAGTTTATCGTGGTCCACCAAATCAAAAGCTGCAGAGAGGTCGAGTAATAACAAAATGCAGAGTTTGCCTGAGTCTCTGTGAACATCCATCTGATTTTTTAAATCGAGAAGAGCTGGCGCAGTGCTATGTTTAGGCCGAAATCCGGATTGTCTGTCACCTAACAAATGGTTATTTTCGAAGTGGGATTGTACTTCGGTGTATGCTATTTTGTCTATTTTAAGGAGAAAGGGAACTGTTGTGATGGGTCTATAATTAGTGGGGATGGTGGGGTCTAGGGAGTTTTATTTTTTTAGTACTGGCATTACCCAGGCTTCTTTAATATCTGACGGGACAGAGTTGGTGCTGGAAGAGGCATTAATAAAATTGGGGATAATGGGGACTAATGTAGGGGAGCACATTTTGACTAATTTGGCCGGAAAGATGTCACCTTTGCAATATGAAGGTTTGAGTGCAGAGATAGTTTTGCATACTTGGTTCTGAGTGACCATAGTGAAGTCGAATTGGGATATTAAGGTTGAGGTTGTCAGTGGGACAATAGGGTTGATGTTCACACTATTGTCCAGTAATTTTCTTTTTAGTACAATTTGATCTTGGAGGGAGTTGATTTTAGTGGCCAGGGCTATCTGAATGGTGGTACACCAAGCTTTACTAGCTGTTATTGAACTGCAGGGTGGGGGGGGGGGTGTCCATCTCTCAGAGTATTGCGAATAGCTCTTTGCTGGTAGATGCAGCACTGGTGATGCGTAAATTAAAAGAGTTAGATTTGTGTGTGATGATAGCATGTTTATATTTCTGAGAGAGGATTTGGAGTTCTTTTGT
The DNA here is from genome assembly GCF_040938575.1 of Ambystoma mexicanum. Lineage (NCBI taxonomy): Eukaryota > Metazoa > Chordata > Amphibia > Caudata > Ambystomatidae > Ambystoma > Ambystoma mexicanum. Next base: position 756,270,600 of record NC_090924.1, on the reverse strand, counting down.
ACCTTCCTTTGTAGGGTTATTTCTAGTGAGGTGTTCTAGTGTTCTTTTGTTTCTCCTAAACTCTATAAGCTTCTCGTTAAACCAGGGGTTGCTACGTTTGGGCTTTGGTAGTTTGGTTTTGAGTGGGGCTACTGCGTCAATGGCTGTTTTAAGACATGAATGGTAAAAACAGGATAGGCTACGTGGATTGAGGGTGGTAGTTGGTACATCCTTTAGCAATTTGTTGAGGATAGGAGATAAATTGTCATGGGTACGTTTACGAGAGTTTCTTGCTAATACTGGGATGAGTGGTACTGAGGGTACTTCTAGGGCTTTGCTGGTTGAGACATTGAATCGGAGATGAAAATGGTTTGACCACAAGACATTACTAATGTCTGCAAGGGTGTTTAGGGTTAGTTTCCAATCAAGGATTCTACCTTTGGAATGGGTAGGTGCATTCACGATTCGAGAAAATTGCATATTTTGGATAGATATGGATTGCTGGAAGGGTCAATTATTTCTTCACTGGGCCGGACTCGCTTTGTATGGTTTTTAAACAATCATGTTAATAGTCTACTTTCCATCATGAAGTAATTGTTCTGATTTTGTCTAGTAAAGGTCAAGGTAATACTGCACATTTTTAGTTTGTGCTACAAACCGAAATGATTGCATTACAGTACAAATAGGGAGAAATAGCATATGAGGAGGAACACACAGCTTGTAGGTTTTGTTTGGTTATTTTCCCACCCATTGACTGCCCATGGCCATTTCCACCCAGTTCCTGCCCCTCTCCACCCAAAACACATCCTCATGGGAACTATCTGAGCTCACTTTAATCAAGCTTTACCATCAGACTTTGCACTGAAACTGCCTGTCATTGTTTGTTCAAAGCAATCTTCTGATAGTCAATTACTTAAATGGAGATGTGAATCTGCTACTGGTGTAATAAAAATGTCTTAACCAGGTCTGCCTTCAGCCTCTCGATTTATAAGCACTAGGTGTGTCCATCATTGAAGTCCTGTTAAAAACAAGCAGTTTTGGCTTGTGTTTAAGTAAAAGGCATTTACCAGGCCCTGCTATTAGAACACTGTAGGTGCAAGGTGTAGGTTTCAAAAAACAAAACACATGTTTAAAATATATGTGTGCGTGTATGTACCCTTCTTGAATACTCCTGGAATTATTTTGAATTTTAATCCCAACAGCCTCAAATCTGCTGGAGAAGGTTGTACATTGACAAAAGTAGGTAACAGAGGAGACATAGCACAGGAAATGTTGCTACCAGCATTTTTGTGCAGTGCTTAACGTAATTAAGGGTAAATGTGGCCATAACGGGACACATGTTCTTAGCACTGGCAACAGAGTGCCAAGAATGTGACATGCACATACTGTGAGATACCTAAGGGCATCCTCACACCTGCCATTGCTCTTGAATCCTGACCCTAGAGTAGAGATGCGAGGGAGGATCAGCTGGGTGGAGGGTCCTTGGTGATTGGGGAGAAGGTGTCTGCAGGTGCAACATGGTATCCCCCTTTCCCTTGTGAGAGCAAACCTTACCCTCACCCTACTCCTACTCCTACCTTTACCTTTGCAGGTTGCTGCCCATCACTTCCTTTTATTTCCCTCTCAGTCATACCACTCTAGTACTGGGACAAGGAAGAGGGTCAGGCATGTCCAGAGAACACCAGTAATTGTAGTCAGACAATTGCACAAAAGGGCTTGCACCTGCAACCTGTTAATAAGTTACAGGTGCATAAAAGGTGTAGCCGACAGCAAGGAAAGAGACCAGCAGGAGAGACGCTGGGCCGAGAGAAACGAGCCTGAGAGGGTTTAGGCCCTGCAGAGAAGAAGGCTGCCAAGGAGGGTCCTGCCTAGAGGACAGGATGCCGGCTTGAGCTGTCAGGAAGCTGTGACAGCAGGGCCCAAGCATGCCAAGCTAGGGTCAAGGCTGACAAAGTGCCAGGTGCCCACAGCCGGAGCTGTGGGGCACAGAGGACACACAAGTTTTGCGACCACCAGCAGCGTACGCGAGAGCAAGATGGAGCTACTGGCAACCCACTGCAGGATCTGTAGCAGGCGAGCACTGCTTGCAGACCCACAGGGAAGTGTGCACAGAGTTGAGAAGAGAGAGAGGGACCGCCCTGAGGAGCCGCTGAGGGACCAGTCATACTGGGGTGGTTCTGGGGCTACTGCAAGGCATATGTGATGCCGGTTGAAAGGAAATGTATGCGCAAGTAACTGTGAACCCAAAGTAAGGCGTTTTTGAATACTACAAACAAAACGCTGAACTTTAAAATGAAGGAAATCAAATAAGAAGCATGTGTTATTGAATATCGAAGTAAAGAAACGCTTTACAACTATTATTGAATACCTTACTGAAGGAAAGCTTTGAGAAGCCCATGAATGAAACGAAAACAGGTGTGAAACACACGTAATGAAAATTTAATTTATTTCAAACTTTGTTTATTAGAAATGTTCAAGTTACACTTTAAACATTACAGTGACTTTCAGCAGTAAAGGAAATTATATAATCCAGTCTCTGCTTTTTCTTGAAGCCAATCAAACAGGCCAATAAAACTGACTAATAAAACAACAAACATACCATACAAGTTGGACCCTTTCGCTTGACAGGGGAGGGGTGGTCCATTAGCGCAGGGGCTGTAATAAAGTTAGCAGTGCTAGTCTACAAGAGGCATGTTGACCAGCAGTTTAGCTCTGGGTCGTGAGGTCATGTCCGCTTTGTCATTTACAGAACTTTGGCTATTTACATTCCCGCAAGTACGGAATGAACATTTAAAAGGCAAAGAATGAACCGTTATGGATAAAGTGAAAAGCAAGAAGTATGTTAAAGTAAGGTGGTGGAAGAGAGTGAACACCACAAAGTGAGTTGTGTGGAAGTACACACTGTGGCAAAGCCAAGAGGCTGGCAAGGCAAATTCAGAATGATGAAAGAGAAACCTGTGTGAGCAAGAAACCTAGGGCTATCGGTTGCATGACCTGTAATGGGTGGACCGTGTGGTCTGACAACTGCACCTGGACCGAGGTTACCCACTCTGGAAAAGTCAAGGAAAGTCCAGATAAAGAATCCTCACTGGTAACTAAGATTGCTTTAAGTGAATGGGAAAGATAACAATCTGTATCTACTGAACCTGAAGGATTGTAAAGGTGACCTGGAACTGGTTGTGAGAATTAAGCGACAAACTGATTATACATTGGCAAGCTGGAAGAATTGTCGCCTTGGGGGAAGGAATCCCTGAGGCCATTTTGGAACTGTATTTTCTACTTGGGGAAAGGAACCCTGAGGCTTTTTGGAACTGCTTTGAACTTGGGGAAGGGTAGCTGGAAAGTAAGCCTAGAGCTAGAATAAGCTTAGAACTTTATTTGGAACACTATTTAATTTGTTGCTGACATCTCTACACATTGTATAGCTTAGTTGTGAGGGCAAGTATAGGTTTTAGACACAGACAGACTTTTAAATTGAACTTACTGACTCAGACTATCCTTAGTTGCGTTAGGTAGGGAAATTCCACCTTAGCACAGGGCAAGTTAGGGTTTACACCATCCACACATTTAAGTTAATAAATACATTGTGTTTAAACTTTGAATCTGTTGTCTGTGTCTTGCTTCATGACACCTTCACACATGGTGTCAGAAGTGCTAGACGGCTCAACCGATACAAGCTGGGGATCCCTAATATTTGAGATGTTAAGTGCAAGAGCAACAGACCCATCAGTAGCCTGTAACGCTCACCTGATTCCCGTAGAGGCGCCGGTCTTGACTGGGCGTATACCGTATCTTCAAAGGTGATGTGTAACACACGGCTGGCTCTTTGGGCTGGACCTCTGTGCACTGTATGTCTGGCTCGAAGGGTAAGATGTCTTGGGTAAGTGAATGCCGTGCTCTCCATCTGCCTCGAGGCAGGGTGCTGTAACCAGTTTCTTCACTGGATAAGGGGAGCAGGCCTCTTGACTTCAGAGGACTGCTGTCCGTCGTTTACTGCACGAACGGTAAGTTTCGAGTAATTCTAATGTCTTTAAAGTCTTTAGTAATGATGTCTCTTGTTTTGCAGGGTTCCGGCGATGGCGGATGGCGGGCTGAAGTGAGTTGAAGATGGAGCCCGTGTGATGAATAGAAGCGCCTGGAAGCACGTAAGTAAGCGCTTGTTGCCTGCTTCACGATGCGCTCTAACTGTCTTTTTATTTTGCAGGTACAAGTTCGGGGCGGCTGCAGGGTGCCGGAATACCCACTGGGTTAGATGTGGAAAGGAGTAATGGCACGTGAGTATTAAAGTTCCCCAATGTCTTTAAACGCACCTTGTTTTGTCTTTCAGATGCGGGATGCAGCGCCGAAGGCCTCCGGAGCGTGCGAAGAGTTGGTAAGCTTTTGTCTTTCAGATGCCGGAATGCAGTGTGAAGACCTCCGGAGCGCACGAAGAGTAGGTAAGCCTTTGTCTTTCAGATGCCGGAATGCAGCGCGAGGCGTTGGTGACAGCCGATGGACCAGGTAAGTGAAGAGCTGTCACTGAAGACCGTAATGCTAACCTGTTCTTTCTTGTCTTTAGAGGTGTTGCTGAAGACTGGATTCAGAATGGTAAGCCTTTTTCCTTAGGCCCAGGATCAGATGCAGAAGACACGATGAGCGTTCTGCTGCTGAGGATGCAGAATAACGCAAAGCAAGATTCATCCATCGGGTGTGGTTTAAATAGCCTCCTGTAGTGCTTAGGTGTCTCCTTCCACAGCCACGCCTAGGTAAGAAAAGAGTTCCTGCTTTCCAGAAGAGTTCCAGTGTTCTGAATCTAGGGAGTGGCTCCTGCCCCACCCAACAGGAAAAGTAGTTCCAAACAGAAGAGGATCAGAGACTCAACTGGCAGGCAAGTAAGCAGCATGGTCTGCTGCAGGTAAGTCCACCCAAGCATTATGAGCCCGGCGCTTCCAGCGCTGGGACTGGGCATATTTATGAGCCTGGTGCCACTGGCGCCAGGACTGGGTCCAAAAGGTCCCAATTGGGACTGGTTGGCACTCGGAACCTGGGTTATGGATCTGCTTCCAAGGGAGTTGGGAAAACCCTGACCTTTTGGAAGCAGAGATCATGACATAGCCATGAAGGGCTCTATTGGGTTTGATATGTGTAGCAGTAGGGATGAGATTATTCCCTCATTTGAAAGAAGACTGATACCCACTGTTTTGATTCTAATTCCACCATCTGGTACTTATATTCGACTAGCACCGAAATCCGGATTAGCAAATAGATTTGGAATTGATGTGCTAGCTGGGGTTATAGATCCAGACTTTAGAGGTGATGTTAAAGTGTTGTTACAAAATCACGGGAAGGATCCATTTCAAATCCAGCAAGGGGATACAATTGTTCAAGGGGTCCTGGAGAGGGCAATGTTTCCTAAGGTTAAGGAAAAGATTGGAAAAGAAAGAACAGAGCGAGGTACTCAAGGTTTCAGAGAGGCAGATGAAATATCTGATAACCCCCCCTGTCCCTTAGCCCAGAAAAGTTAGAGAACCACTCGAAACTCTTCCAGACCTAGTCTTTGCCCAAAGGAACAACCCTTTATTGGCGGAAGCATTTTTACAAGTTCTATCTGAGACAGAAGATTGTGAGAATGTGGGGCCCTTTTTCTTTTTGAAACACAGACATATTTGCAGAAGAGACACCACTTCAGAGGGCTTGATAAAAACACAGTTGGTTGTCCCTTAAAGTCATAAGCAGGGGGTCCGAGAGACAGCCCATTCACATTTTAACAGGAGGAACCAAAACTTAGGCCCAAATAATTGACGTTCTACTGACCTGGAATAAAAACTTCATTCAGGCTAGTGAGATCTGCCAAAAGACTAGCACTCATATGCCACCGCCAGCTCCATTAAATCCATTACTGATCATAGAAATTCCATTCTCAAGGTTTGCTATGGACATCGTGGGGCTCCTATAAACTACAAAACTGGGAAATAAATACATCCTGGTGATTGTGGATTACACAACACGGTATCCCGAAACCTTCCCCCCCGAGAGCAAACACTGCCCTACACATTTTTAAATACCTGCTCCATTTCTTCTCCCGGGTGGGGTTTCCAAAGGAAATACTGACGGACCAAGGCTCAACTTTTATGAGCAAACTCATTGGGGAAGTAAAACCGCTGTTGCATAGATGCATCCTGGTTAGGTGTGCTAAACAAATGCCAAAATAAATAAATAAATATTACCACATTACGAACATCAGCCTATCATCCACAGACGGATGTCCTGGTAGAAAGATGTAATAAAACTTAAAGACCATCCTGCGAAAGTTGGTAGAACAGGATTGCAGAAATTGGGATCAAATGATTCTATGGGCTTAGCTTGTAGTTCGAAAGAAGCCTCAGGCTTCTACAGGATTTGCCTGTTTTAATTACTTCATGGGCAGGAACCCTGGGATGTCCTGGATATGTTGAGGGAAATTTGGGAGGAAAGAGAAGCCCCAATACCACTCTCCCAAACTGCAACTAGGCTTAAAAAACACATGACGGCTGTTAGATCTTTAGTCCAAACACATATGGCCAAAGCACAGAAACAACTCAAAAAACCTCTTATGGCAAAAATGTCTCTGAGATCTTTCTGCAACAGTCAAAAGGTATTGGCGTTATAACCCACCTCTCGGAACAAACCTATATCTAAGTGGCATGGACCATATGAAGTGTTGGAACAAATGGGACCTGTGAGAAACCTGAGAGCCTCCTCACATTTCCCCCCCTTGGATCCTCTGTGCAGGTGGCTAGGGAAAGGCCATCGCTTTTGGATCCTGACGCTGGGTGTGGAGAAGCCAGGCAGGATCACCTGGGTGGAGGGTTCTTGGGGAGAAGGAAGGAAATGCCCTCAGGTGAGATGCAGTATTTCCCCTTTTAACTCCATGATGAAACCCTAGTCCCAGAAGCTTTTGTGGGATAGTGTAATCATGTTCCCTTAGATCAAATTAACATCGGGAGAAAAAACAAGCCTCAAAAACCTAGAAGGCGGGTGAGAAAGTGTGGGGGTGCCTTTGGGCGAGACATGGTATCCCCCTTTCCTTAGTGACAACCAACCCAACCCCAACCTTTTTGAGCTATTGAAAGCCAGTTCCCCTAATTTCTCCACAATTGACACTTGACAGTACTGGGACGAAGAAGAGGCAACTAAGAGCAATGAAGACTATGCTCTTTTACCACTCTAGTACTGGTAAGAGGAAGATGCCTGCTAAGAATTGTGACGGTCAGGCATGTACCTTTAATGGGAGTCAGGCAGGGCTGAAAAAATCATTCATGCCTGCAGCCTGTCAGGGGCCTGCAGGTGTATAAATGGAGTCCAACCCAGTGGCAGAGGGAGTCAACAGGAAAAGGACCAGGAGATCAGTGCAGGCAGCAGAAGCCCGGACTGCATGATGTGGAAGTGGGGTTTCCTGGAGCAGATTAGGAAAGCTGAAGTGAGCCGTGCAGAAAGGCTGCCCCGTTCCTTTTCCATGTGCTTGTTCCCCTGTGGTAGAGGACCACCCCAGCCGTGTTTGAGGGACAGGATCTAGAGCCCTGACACAAAAGGAAGAAGGCTGTGTGATCCGCGCCGCAGAACAAGCATTCAAAGCGACTAGTAAGCTTCTAATACTCAGAAAAACCGGTGCACGTGTGTGAACTGAAGTGTTTACATAACATTATAAAAGAGTAGTCGTGTGCAGCAAGAAACACGTTTTAGAAGGTCTCCGAACATTGAATTGCTCAATTAAAGGGAAACCACTATATCCGTTAACAATACAACAAAGGGGAATACTTTGTATCAGAGTGGTTTCGTGTGGCAAAGAATACGTTTTCAAAGGTTTCTGCACATTGTATTATGCATTTAAAGTGAAACAAACAATTATTGAATTCCTTGTGAAGGGAAAACAAACCCTAAGACAGAAGTTTAATTATTGAACACTGAACTGACTTAAAGACTTTGCTGTTAAACAGAACCAAGACTTTGCTACCAAACAGAATTAAACAGTTGCAATCTAAAGGAGGAAAGAAAGTGGAAATCCATACAAATCATCACATAAAAGGGCTATAAACTGTATGCGGCAATATAACAAAAGGTGAAAAGAACAGGCTACCAAAGTATACTGAAGCCAGACTTACAATGACATTTTCAAAATGTAGGGAAATTACAAACTTATTTGAACTGTATATTTGAAAATACAATCAAACTATAGAAGACAAGCACATTTTGGGCCTGATTCATGAAACGTTTTCCTATGGCATTGCGCCATTACAAACACTTCCATGAATCAGGCCCTTTGTGTTTCTTTTGGAATTGTGCCCTTTGGAACTTGGGGAAGGGAACCCTGAGTCCTGACATTTTGTTTTTCTTTTGGAATTGTGACCTTTGGAACTTGGGGAAGAGAACCCCGAGTCCTGACTAGAAGCCTTTCATTTCAAGGTCATTTAAACTGTGTGTTTTCGGAACTTGGGGAAGGTAAACCAGAGTCCTAACTTAAGGAAAGTAAACCCCGAGAGCTGAGAAGACCAGTACATTCTAATTCTCAGAAGGGACATTTGAGACTTTACTTTGTTGAGCTGTTTTATACTTGGGCAAGGGACCTGTAAGAGAGCTGCGAGCAGGCAGAAGCTCAGGACTTGTGTTGAACACTATTTTCTTTTTGGTTGTTGACATCCCAACACACTGTATAGTTATAGTTGTGAGGGCAAGCATAGGTTTCGGACACAGACAGATTCCTAAGTTGAACTCTTGACTCAGACTTTCCTTAGTTTTATTTAGGTAGGAAAATCCCACCTTAGCATAGGGCATGTTAGGCCTTTTTCCATCCTGACATTTAAGTTAATAAACTTGGTTATTTTGAATTCGGAATCTGTCGTCCGTGCCCTTCTTCATGATGCCTTCACAGGTCTTGTAACTATAACATTTCACAACCAGACCGTCGCCTAAAAACCCAAGTCAACAATATAAATCTTTTGAAAGAGTGGAAGGAAAATCCATCAGAACCCAATGTCATATTGTCTTGCCTGTTGCCAGAGCATTCCGATAATACTGCCCTAATCTCCCATGACCTTAACAATAACCAAAAACAAGATCTGTATGCTATTATAAGACAGTTTACCGATGTGTTCAAAGAAGAGCACAGACTATTGAAAGATAGTTATCACCATATCTGCACTCCAGAAGGCAAAAACCTTACCGAATACCCGAGTCCCGAAATGATACCGCCATCCAGGAAGTTAAACAAATGTTTGAGGCCAACATGATTGACCCATCTAATAGCCCCTAGTCCTCCCCTATCGTGTTAGTGGCAAAACCCGATGGAAGCTGGAGGTTTTGTATAGACTTTAGAAAGGTGAATGCGATCTCTACATTTGACGCTTACCCAGTGCCACACATTGATGATCTTATTGATCAGCTGGGTAATGCAGTCTACCTCTCAACGTTAGATCTTACAAAAAGAAATGCCATTGCAACTCCCATAGAACTATTCCAGTTGAATGTTTTGCCGTTCGGTATGCATGGAGCTCCCGCAACATTTCAGAGATTGATGAAAAACCTACAGCGTGATCCGTAGCAGGCGAGCGCTACTCACAGACCCACAGGAAGTGTGCACGGAGCCGAGAAGAGAGAGGGTGAGCACCAAGAGGAGCCGCCAAGGACCGGTGAGTAAAACAGAGGGACCACTCATACCGTGGCGCTGCAGGGACTACTGCAAGGCATATGGTGATGCCGGTTGAAAGGAAATGTATGCGCAAGTGACTGTGAACTCGAAGTATGGGTTTTTATTAATACTACAAACAAAATGCTGAACTTGAAAGTGAAGGAACTTAAACAAGAAGCATATATTATTGAATATCAAAGCAAGGAAAAGCTTTACAAATATGATTAAATGTAAAACTGAGAAAAGTTTTAAGAAGCCCATAAATAAACTATTAAAATGAAATGGAAACAGGTGTAAAACACATGTAATGAATATTTAAAAAGGCAAAGAATGAACCACTATGAATAAAGTGAAAAGCAAGTGATGAACATTTATGAAGTTTGTGAACATAAGGTGGTGGAAGAGAGTGAGCACCACGATGGGAGTTGTGTGCCTCCACCAAGCAGCCCCTCAATACCTCATCTCCAGATTTACTAGACCCACCTTCTCTCGCCCCGCGAGAACGGCCAATACCAACCTTCTTCTGGTACCCAGGTTCAAACGAACTATGTCTGGAGGCAACAGCTTTCCAGTTAAAGCAGCGCAATTTTGGAACTCCCTTCCTCCTACCTGCAGGGAGGACCTACCCTTCCACCAGTTCAGAGCCAGAACTATCCATTGGCTTAAAACACTCGACTCATAACGACCTTCCGATGCCTGGATGCGCCACTACCACCTGGCTCCTTCCCTCAGTGTATGTAAATATGTATATAGCATTGCTTAAAGTGTATATGTTCCTCCCCTCATTTTTGGCGTGAAACGTCCGGCACTGTAACCACAGCGGGACCTCACCCTATTGTATGTAACTATGTTTTTGCAACCCTCTTGCTGCCTTTGCGCCTGGTTACCCCTGGGTTTGGTGCGCATTATAAATAAATAAATACAAATACAAATACACTGTGGCAAAGTAAAGAGACTGGCAAGGAGAATTCAGAGTGAATGCAAACTAAAGTACATGCATGATGACAGAGAAACCTATGTGGGCAAGAAAACTAGGGTTATCAGTTGCATGACTTGTAATGGGTGGACAGTGTGGTCCGACAACTGCGCCTAGACCGAAGTCACTCTTTCGGGAAAACTCAAGGAAAGTCCAGATAAAGAATCTTCACTGGTAACTAAGATTGCTGAAGTGAGTGGGAAAGATCACAATCTGTATCTACTGAACCTGAAGAATTATAAAGGGAACCTGTAACTGGTTGTGAGAATTAAGAGACTTGAACTAATTGTACATTGGCAAGCTGGAAGAATTGTCGCCTTGGGGAAGGGTACCCGGAGGCAATTTTGGAACGGGATTGTCTACTTGGGGAAAGGAACCCAAAGGCTTTTTGGAACTGCTTTCAACTTTGGGAAGGGGAGCTGGAAAGTAAGCCTAGAGCTGAAAGAAGCTCAGAACTTTATTTGGAACACTATTTCATTTGTTGCTAACATCCGTACACATTGTATAGCTTAGTTGTGAGGGCAGGTATAGGTTTTGTACAGAGATAGACTCTTAAATTGAATTTACTGACTCAGACTATCCTTAGTTTCTTCACATAGGGAAATCCCACATTGGCATAGGTCAAGTTAGGCCTTACACCATCCTGACATTTAAGTTAATGAATACGTTTTGTTTGCACTTTGAATCTGTTGGCTGTGTGTTGCTTTATGATGCCTTCACGCTACTCAGCAGTTGAGGGATGAAAGACATATTGGTGACTGTAATGTTTAACCACTTTTATGCCAAGGCTGTGACAGTCCAAATCGTGTGCTATCCCCTGTGTGTTGCCCATGTCATAAACAGTGATGTCTTTGTGGTGATGGCTAGAATTGAGAGTCCAACAATACAGAGGATTATACTAGAACAGTAAAGTGGTTAACATAGTTTAAATATTGTTCAAAGATATATCATTGTTTTGCATTTCTGATATCGCTTCTTGATTCTTTGCATACGGTACTAACCTGTTTGGTATTTGTTTTTCCAAAGCTTCTGATATACATATCGTACTCATTTACTGGTGAGAGATCCAACAGGGATAACGTTATTGAAAAGTCCATGTCAATTAGTCGAAGAAGTTCTGTGCTGCGTTTCCTTTAATAAAAAAATATATAAAAGTCAAATGCATTACTTGCAGGTTACAGATTTAGGTTTATTGGCCTGCCTCAACACAAAAAAGGGCAGGGTATCAATGAGGGAATTACTTCTTGCCTTTCTCCAATACAGTACAAGTCAATAGGGTGTGATGGTGGGTTGGGAACATTACAAACAACTTTCCATACTTCTTATTAGATGGATGCTGTTAATCACTAGTTGTATGGGTTTCCTTCTCTTCTACAGGTCTTGTTTATCAGTATTGAGAAAAAAGGACTTGCTTAAGAGGTTTTTAATGGAAAATATGTTTTTTTTTTAAAAACTCACTTGATCAGAGCATAGGAATATTTTACTTTTCTGAATATTATTTAGTCACAATATCTGATGAAAATGTTGCTTAACTGTTTTCCAGTATAAGTATCTTCCCCAGATTACATTCTATAGTTCTTGCCCGCAAACAGGAGGATCTAGAAAGCACATTTTCAAGCACTCTTAAAATGCAACATTTTACAGCATTCAGTAATAATAGTGTGGAATAAATATGCAAATTAATCTCCAAACGATGGGAAATGTAATTGTAAATTAATACAACTTAAGTGGAAAGAGCATGTAGATTTAAGAAAAACGAAGCCTATATATTCAGTACTAGGCCTACTATATCTTAGAGACAAACTCCATTTTGAATTATATAGTTGCAGTCAGAATGGAGATGGAAACTTTGCAACTAATGCTGCATTTACTGACAGGTTTTGTATTTTGCTGGTTTAGCAAATTATTTAGACATATGCTTACAATGACAGAAGTATACTCATGTCTCACAAACAAGAGTTATTTCACATGAATGATGACAAAGATAGTCAGACTTAATTGTATTAAGGATGTACATCTATGCTGGTTATATCTTGATCTGCTTATACTATACAGTATCCAGTCCTGAATTGAGGCGCTCCTCCATAGCCTCCTTCCCATCCTTTACTATCGCCAGGAAACCATCCCGCTCCTCACCCTCTGGGATGTGATCAGCCGCTGCATCTAAACAGCTCCACAGGGTGTAAGTGAACCTAGCTAATGTACAAGTCACATTAGTAGATTTCAGGGCCATACTACCAGAAGTAAAAGCCTTCCTCGCCCAGGCATCAATCTTTTTGTCGTCCCTGTCAGGGGGCATAGAGGGATAAGCTGACTGTCTATTTGCAGCTTGAATTAGCAAACTTTCAGGCGAAGGATGCTTAGATAAATATCCTGGATCCGAGGGAGCAGGTCTATACTTTCCTACACATTTCTTATTTATAGCTGGTAGAGATTCAGGTGTCTTCCAATTTGTCATAATTCTCTTTTGAAGTGTTTTGTGGAAGGGAAGGACTGGGTCTTTGAGGTCCTGCATCAATAATGTCTGTTAAGTCGTCCTGGTCATATCTTGGGGACGCTGACTTCCACCCCATAAAATCTATCACTCTTCCCATGAGGTTCCTATACCCCGGTTCAGCATGCTCTGTGGGGTCAGGCCTTTCAAAATCTACCTCAGGTGAGGTATCTAGGCCACTGGCCGATTGTAGGCAATCAAAGGTCTGACATTTTTGAATTAGGGTCTACCAGTTCCTCAGGGACTTCTCGAACACCAGCTGATGTAATTTTCTCATCAGAGGTTTGTTCCTCAAAAATAGACATAGATTAAAAAAATTCTTGCCTGGGCTGAGGGTGGAACATTTTTTCTGGTAGAGGTGGAACAGACCTAGCCTTAGCCATAGTTGTCATCTTGGTAACCGGTATGAAAGATTTCCCAGACAAAGGCGTCAACAGTGTCAACACCGGCTTTGAGTTACTCAAAGGAATCCCCGAGGTTCTAGGTCATCGAGGATGGCTTCGATGTCGAGTAAGGCTTTGACGCCGAGGCCGAAGGTATCAACACCATTTTTGGCTTCGACAGCGACGTCAAAGAACGCGTCGAGTCGATAGCTGACTTCGACGATGAGGACGCCATTTTGTCTTCAGGCAACCTTGATTTATGCACCAAAGGTTTTTGTACAGTCTCATGAGGCGCTGGAGAATCATTGTCCGAGGACGCCCTCGACTTTTTGTCGGATTTAGCGTGAGACGTTTTGGATTTCCCTCTGTCACCTTTAGAGTGGACAGGGGCATGCTCTTCACGCAGCTTTTTTGAGGGGGTCGGGCCGCCTTCTCAAATTTTTTTAGCATTGAAGCCCTAAAGGCCTCCCATTTCTTTGGGGAATCAAATTAACCTTCTGTCGGGCGTGGAAGAAGAGGACAAAGATCTATGACATAGCTTTTTTGATTTTTTCAAATGAGTTTTCCACCTCGATCGCCTCGACTCATGACGAGATTTAGATCTTGATTCTCTCGAGTCTCTTAGCCTTTTAGCAGACTTGAAAGACTCTTCCCCCAACGCTAGCTTACCTTGGCTTTCCTTAAGAGCCTTGTTCGGCATCGCCTGACACGACCCGCACTCGTCGACTCGGTGATCAGGACAAAGGCACCAAAGACAGTTGCGGTCAGGATGCGTAATGGACATCTTTCTTCCGCATTTGAGACACTTTTTAAAACCTGTCTTGGGGGTTGTCGGGGTTGAGGAAGAAGACATTTCTCGATCAGAAAAACTGACGCACTGTTTTCGATACACAAAGCAGAAGCTCGGAAAAACAGAACTTAACCAACGGGCGCGGCTCGAGCCATTTATACGAACAATGATGTCACAGTGGCCTTCGAGGGACCAAGCTACGCAGCCTCGAGCACAGCGCCCTCTGGCGAATTTCTTTTTTTTCCCCAAAGAAGCAGCAAGCTGACGAACATATCTAAGATGAGGAATACGTGGGAGGACACAATTCATTCGAAGAGCACGTTCAGAACATCCTCTGACAAGTACCACTACCTATACTTCAACCTTCCAGCAGCTAGGCATAAAGGTTCAGGCTGCGGAGGTTCGGGTGCAGGACCCACCCCTCCGAGTGGCAGAGGAGGTCCGCCCTCTGCAGCAAGCACCAGGGAAGGCAGAGGGTCATGTCCAGCAACTCTGGATACCACATTCTCCCGGCCCAATCCGGTGCGATGAAGATCATCATGGTCCTGAACAAGTGTATCCTCCTGAGGTATGACAGGGATCAGTGGTAACGCACAGAGCAGGTGGCAGTCCCACTTGACTATCAAGGCTCCCTGTCGAGGAAATTCCCTCAAGCAGAACCGCCTGCACTTCCTGTTCACATTGAAAGCAGAGAGAGTTACTTGAGGAGTACAGCAACATGGGAAAATCTCCTCCAGAAGTTCCTGGCAGAGCTCCCACGCATGGGAGGTCGAAGACTGCCTTGCTCAGGACATCCACCAACACGTTTTCTTTCCCGGCCAGGTGAGCTGCCATTAGGAGCACTGTGTTCTCCAGAGCCCAGAACCACAATCACATTGCTTGTCTGCACAGACGCAAAGAGCCCACACCACCCCGCTTGTTGAGGTAATGCATGGCTACCAGGGTTCACATCAGGACTAACACTCTTGCCTCTCACAGAGGGGAGGAAAGTGACTAGGGCCAGCTTGATGGCCCAGAACTCCAGCAAATTGATGTGTTCCCGGGACTCTGATGGGGCCCACTGATCAATCAACAAGTGTTCTTGGGCATGAGCACCCCAGCCCTTTAGGCACATATTTGTGACTAGGTTCAGTTACGACCATGGATGTCTGAACAAGGCCCCTCTCAGTAGGTTGACATTCTAGGACCACCAGTCCAAGTCTCTGGACACTCTAAGACCTGAAGAAGATCTGATATCCGACCCTGAAACTGAGACCACTGGCAATTCAGAAGCCGCTGAAGTGTCCTCATAAGTAGCAGAGCCTCTGGCACCACAAGAATGCAGGAGGTCACGAAACCCAGCAAAAGCAGAAAAGCACAGGCAGGACCTCTTTCCTGTGACAGGAAGACAAGAACCATCTTGGAGATGTTTGCTACTCAGTCCTCGAGCGGGAAGGTGAGTGTCCAAAACTACTGAAATAGTGAAATTTCAGACTTCCTGAAGTTCAGGAAGAAGCCCAAGCTGTGCAATAGGCTGCATGTCCGGAACAAGTGTGCTGATCCCTGGTCTGAGGAGCAAGCTTGGATGAGCCAGTCACCCATATATGGGAACACATGGATCTTTTCCTTCTGAAGCGAGTCGCTACCACTGCCCGAATCTTGGTGAAAACCCTGGGTGCCCTAGAAAGGCAGATTGGTAGGGCCTTGAATTGGTAGTGGACATACCCCACTTTGAATCTCATGAATTTCCTGTGCTTCTTGTGGATGGGCGTGTGAAATTATGTAACCTAGAGATCCAGCGATACCAGACAATCCTGCAGGCTCAGGGCCTGAAGATTCTGGACTAGAGCGACCATCTTGAACTTGTTCTTTTGCAAGTACAAATTCAGCAGCCTCTGATGCAGGATAGGATGTAGTCCTCATAACGGTATCTGGTCATTCCATCGAATGGCAAACCATCTAACACCAAACCATCAAATTTTATCCATCGAAAATACCATTCCACAGAATGGCCATTTCGTTGAATAAAATTTGATGGATCCATCGAAATGTAATGTTGAGATTAGGGGTTAGATTAGGGTTAGGGTTGGGGCTAGGGTTAGATTAAGGGTTACATTAGGGTTAGGGTTAGTTTAAGGGTTACATTAGGGTTAGGGCTAGGGTTAGATTAAGGGTTACATTAGGGTTGGGGGTTAGGGTTGGGGCTAGGGTAAGATTAAGGGTTACATTAGGGTTAGGGTTGGGGCTAGGGTTAGATTAAGGGTTACATTAGGGTTAGGGTTGGGGTTAGGGTGGGAGCTAGGGTTGGATTAAGGGTTACATTGGGGTTAGGGTTATGGTTGGGGCTAGGGTTAGATTAAGGGTTAAATTAGGGTTAGGGTCGGGGCTAGGGTTAGGGTTAGATTAAGGGTTATATTAGGGTTGGGGGGTGGGGGTTAAGGGGGAACCCCGCCCCCAATATACAATAAAAAAAATTAAAACGTCACAAGAAGCTGGCCAGTGCCAAAATTACAGCACTGGACAGTTCCATGTAACGTTTTAAAGTTACAGAAAAAAGCATTGAAATGCTATCTTTTACATGTAAAAGTGCATTTCCATTGAAACCAGTCCATTTATATTTTCGATGGACTGGTTTCGATGGAAAGGCACTTTTACATGTAAAAGATAGCCTGTCGATGCTTTGGCATTAGATGCTTTGTATTCGATGGTTTCGTATGTCTACCCTTTATTTTCGATGCAATCCCTATAAACCCCTCATTACCTTCTATGGCCCCTTTCACCAGAAGCCGATGGACCTCCTTCAACAGGAGAGTGTCGAGAGGCAAGTAAATGTTATCCAGTGGTGGTCTGGAGGGCGATGAGCATAGGAGAGACAGTATTCCTGGTGACTGACCAAAAAGGCCCAGGCATCATAAGTGTTAAGCATCCATTCTTTGCCAAAAAGGGATATCCTGTCATCTACAGGGAAGATGGAGGAGTGTCAGGCGTCCAATTTAAAAACAGCTTCCCAACTGGAGCCGCGGAGGGCATGGTGGAGGTGGAAGCACCTCCTCTGGGAGCACCCTAACTCCTGTTGGGGCAATACTGCACCTGCATATCTGAAGGGGCTTGTCCCCTTCCACTGTGGGAGTAGGAGGTAAAGGGGTGAAAACTCTGGCCTCTGCCCATGGGATTCACAGGTTGCTGCTGCTGAACAGCTAGCCCAGAGATTTTCCAGTCTGCTGGAACTTCTGGAGAGAATCATTCTTGTTGGTGCCAAACAGTTTGTTGCCATCAAAAGGCATTTCCAGGGGATTTTACAAGACACACCTGGCAAAAAATGATTTACAAAGCCTGGAGTATTGCCACAAGACAGTGCTGGTAGCCATTTCTCTGGCCACCCAGTCTGCGGTATCCACACCCAACTGGAAGATTTGGTGAGATGCCTCCTTACCGCCCTTGGACAGGGCCTCAAATCCTTGCCTCATGTCATCGTCTAGAATATGTATTGCAGCCTCCGAAATGACTTACCAAAGCCCAAGGAAAATGTAGCTAGGGCACAGGATGCAGTCGCACAGGATGCAGTCACACCTCGCAGGACCTGGATGGCCAAGCCAAAACCTTCCTGCCCTAGGCATGCAGTCGCTTGCTCTCCCTGTCAGGGGCAAGGATAGGAAAGAGGTAGCATTCATGTTTGCTGTGGCAGCCTGAACCACCAAGCTTTCTGGTGATGCATGGGCTGAGAGAAAGAGGACCCGAAGGAACTGCTCTATGCTTCTTAGCAAGTTCCCGGTCAACCGTCAGCACCAAGGCCTACTTAGAGTACAGCTCCATAACTGGAGCTTTAACTGCCTGATTGAAAGGCAGCAGTGTCTCCTCCTACTGGCCCTCTTCTAGAATGTCAGTGAGCTCATACTGGATCTTGGGTCGATAGGGTGCTGACAAGCCCAAGGTATCTGCTACCTTGGCAATCAGACGTTGAAAAGCTACCTGAGGCTTGCCAGGGGTAGGAGGATTATACAATTTTGGTGAGGTGACTAGGCCGCTTGCATCCTGCAGGTCGGCTGCAAGAACTACCACAGAACCCCTCTGGGATACTTTTCCTAGATTGGAGGAGCTCCATAAAAACGTGAATGGGATCTCCTTCCTAATCATAAATGTCCCCAAGATGAGACGTGTATGCACCCCGTGGAAGCGGGGTGTAATCACCAGGCATTCCTATGCCATCAGCATCTGTCGCACCGTAGAGGGCATAGTCAAGGCCAGCAGACCGACTTCCGTAGACGGAGAACTATGACCACGACACATGATCTTATCGGTCTGTCATGTCATAGGGATTGAAGGCGCATGGCTGCATGACAAATCTGTGTTTCTGCCGGCTTGTCTGAGCGAGGTGGACTTAGAAGGCACTGGAGGCTCCAAGGCCAAAGGTGTCAGTGCCAAGGCCATCAGAGCAGAGGCCAAAGTCATTGGTAGCGGTTCCTTAGCAAAGACATCTAGCATCTTGAGCTTGAAGGCCTCCCATTCCTCTAGGGTAGAGGATTTGGTGAGGAAAGGTACCTGTGGAGCCTCCTCCATCGGGGATTCCCTGAAGTGGTGGCTCCTGTGAGGAAGAAGAAGAATGGTGCCCCGAAGAGCCACCTGGAGACTGGGACCTTTTGCTTGTACCTGTGGACAACAGAAAATTCTAAGATATAGCGATCTGCATCGTGCAACCTCAAATGGGTCCGTTTATCAACCTTTGTAGGAAAGTGAATCATTTTGCCTCCCATTTCTGAAGCACCTTGGGGTGCATCAACTGACACGACGCGCAGTCCTGTGTGTTATGTCCCTCACTGAAGAAGTATAAACAAATGCGGTTCGGATCTGAAACAGATATTGAAAACCTGCAGTCGACGCAGGATTTAAACTCTGAGGACTGCATCGGATGCAACATATTATCAAAGAAATGAGAAAACTTCTAAAGAAGCAGTGTTCCTTTTTTCGGCACACTCAGCTTGATTTAGGAACTAAGGTCATGCAGCGTGGCCCCTCTATATAAATTCTGGACCAGAGGTCAGGTCTAGTGCAGGGCATTTACAGGCATTGTGCAGAGCCAACACAGAGACGCACTGCGCGGCTTAGCAACATAATCGTTTCTGAAGAGCAGTTCCGCTGGGAGATAGATATCAAACATGAGGAATCGCTGGAAGGAAGCAATCCATTAGGAATCCTCCTTGGTGAAGTCAAAGAATCTTCCACTTGTATTGAAATCAATATACTGAGAACATACAAAAGTTGGAGATAAATGGGTGGAGCAACAGTCTTAGCCTGCTTGGGGATTGTATGCTGTTGTATTCTGTGTTCACCCTGCAGTGCTGCTAATAAAGATTTACTAAACTAACCTCACCTGAGATTAGAGTCCATGTTTGTTTTAAGGGAAAAGTCAGCACATTTCTAATTCTGGTTAAACCAAACATGAGAAGTTGCAGATCTCTGCTGCTAAAGTAACTGTAACCATTTTTTTTATCAACCCTGCTTTTTTATTCCGGCACTTTCTGAGGGGAGGGGAGGGGATTCCCATGATGGTTTGTTAACAGAAAACCTTTTGACTCTCAGGATTGATTTAAAAGATGTACCGCTGCAGACCACTGAGATGATTCTGTTCATGGATGGGTCTTGTTTGAGACATTTTCAGGTTCCTGAATTGATTGCGCTCACTCGTGCATGCACATTCAAAAAGGGTAAATCTGCAATCTACAGTGATGCCTGCTATGCCCACAACAATATTCACGACTTAAGCATTCAGTGCAAACAGCATGGCTACCAATCGTCAGCCGGTACCCACAGATGTAATAGCGTTTGTATCGGCATTATTAGGTGCCTGATTGATTCCCTCTGTATTGATAACAGTGAAGTGCAAGGAACATGATTTATCCGGAATAGTAGTAGCAGCAGTCAATTCGTTAGCTAATAATAAAGCATGAACTACACTCCAGTAGGCTTCCTGTCTCATAACAATGTCCTTATCTGTATTCAGTGAATCAATCACATATTACAACTTTCTCTAGTCTGGCTGTGCTGCAGGATCGAGCGCCACAGCAAGAAAAGGGACGCTGGTACAATGCACACTGACACTTTGGGGTACTGTTCCGATATCCACCGGGTTGCGCCCAGTTTGATTCTTCTTTGCCTCGCCAGACTGGCCCATTCAGTGGTCTATTTCATTAAAGGCGCTATGAAATCAGTCATGAGCAGAGACAAGTTTGCACTGTATTTTTCCACTATTGCAGTAAATGTTCAGTTTGCCGAGCACAATACGTGTGGCAAACTGTAAAGACTTTGCCTTCCCCGAAGACCCATTTTATTAAAGTGCAGATAGACTTTATGAAGTTGACTAAATGCCTCAACTTTGAATTTTGTTTTGTCGTAGTAGATATGTTTTTCGGATGGATCGAAACTTACCCATGTTGAAAGGCTGACTGTCACTTCGGCAAAGAAGCTGCTCACAGCGTTTATGCCTCGATTCAGTCTTTCTGCAATTATAGGCAGTGACAGCGGCATGCCTTTGGCTGGCCAGGTGGTTAGAGATATTTGCAAAGATTTTAATATCTCCCAGCATTTTCATTGCTCTTATCCCTAATCTCGTGGAGCAGTAGAATGCTGCAATAGTGACAATAGGAACAGCCAGTCCAACGTGTGTAAAAAACTGGACTTGGATGGAATGATGCCCTACTGTAGGATTTACTGCATATTTGAAATAATCTGAACATAAAGCAGGGACTGCCCCGCCACGAAATCCTAACTGGATACAACATGCGCATGGCTACGGCTCTTTCTTTTCAAGCACACAGTTTGGATTTGTATATGGAAGATGATGATGATGATTTGAACTATTATAAAGTCCCTTGTGAAGGCTGTCAGATCTCTCTATTCGCAGGCAAAGACCTGTCAGAACCTGCTAAGGGACCCTGCAACTCCCTCACACCCAGTGACTGGGTTTACCTGCGAGTACATCAGAGAATGTCTGCCTTGCAATTAGGCTGGTGGAGCTGTACCAGAATCTTCGCACTACCCCGACCGTCAAAGAATACGAGGGACGAATGACGTGGTTCCATGACTCTAACTGCAGAAAGTTGCAGCCCCCACCACTTCAACTTTCCCTTCAGCTCAAGTCCAATGTTCAACTTTTAATTCTCCCCTTTCCTCAGGGTTAATTTTGATCACTACTTTTTTACAGTTCATTTACTTTATTCCCCGCTACAAAAATGTTATCTTTCATGGAGACTTTCGAGTGGGTTACCATCCTTTCGCCGGACCGCTCGGTTACTCAGTCCCGCTGGTTTCACAGCTGTCCTTACTACAAAGTTCATTCACAGGTCTGCGTTTCTTCGTGTCTCATCCACACGCATGCAGCCTTCAATTGTGCAATATAATGTTGCAACTTCAATCTTTCCTTAAAGGAATGGTTCGGTCAAAAATTTTTATTGCCCCTACGGGTCGGCCATGTGTTTTTAAGCCTAAGTCGCTCGATTTTAGAAAAATTTTCTATGGACCTTACCCGAGTTTTCGTCCATTAAACGCACGCGAAAACAGGCATCAGGGCGCTGCCATTTTGTGATAATCTTATCAGTTGCCCCATCGGCCTGCCTGACCTGCTTTTGCGGCACTAAATCATATCCCCCGCCCCTGAGCCTGTCATCAGCAGACGCGTACCGCCAATTTCACAACGCCAAAGCACGTCTCGTGTCAACATTCGCTGCGCTTCAGCTAATGACCTGTCGCCATGGAAATGGCAGGACGCCTCTTTCCTCAATAAGTATAAACAGATCGTTTCACAACACACAGCAGCAGATTTTCGATTCCATTCCTCTCTCTGTGTTACTTTGAGTATTCTGTGACTCGTTTCTGTGCTCTGGTCAGCTACCTTCGTTGCTTGTAGCCCGTGTGAACAGATACCAGTACCACCGCTATAAATTATTTTAGTTTGTTTAACACACAATGGCTACAATAATGCCCTACATGTACGAGCCCGAGTATACCGAGGAGGAACTACTGGAAAGGGAAACACGCGAAAACGATGGGTCTTCGGACGGCAGTTGGGAGGACGATTCAACAGCTGAAGAGCCTGGACACAGTCGCATGGACGGTGTTTCCACATGGTGCACATGCAATAGGTGCGAGCTAATGCCAACCGAGGACGAGAACTGCTGCTGCTGTGAAAACTCGGGATGGTGGCCTACATTTCGGAAGGCAAGCCACGACCGCAATGCATCACCGAGCTGCCAGACTTCAGGGCAGTCTGCCTCACACGGTCCGTGTTGAGGATAATGATGGTGCTTATGCGCGAACTTCGCGCAACTGTTCGTCCTCGTAATCCGAGTAACGAGTAAGTATACTCTGCTTGTCATGCCACTCCTATTTCATGGTCTTCTACTATATCCAAAATTACATATACATATCAGTGTGCAGTGTCCAGATAGCATTTGTCCGAGCAGAATGCCATTAGTTACAAGAATAGTCATTGACAACAAACGTTTATTAAACTTATCTTGGTCATTTAAAAACAGTTTGTTTCATTCCTTTTCACAGGTGGTACAGGCTGGTGGCCTATCGTTCCTTTACATGGTGGCTTCACGGGAGGCTTGGACACCGCGTTCGAAGAGTGATACCCGCCTGTGCCGTTCGTGCCATAAGAGAAACGTTCCCGAGTGACAGCAGTCAGTACAGGGGATTTTCTCTCGCTCTGCTGCAACCTGAGCTGTACAATGTTTAAAGTCTTGTATTTTTGTGTCATCAAAATAAGATACAAAATAAAACACCACATATATTTTAACAACGGTTGTTTCGATTTTTTAAATGAATCAAGTGTGTCTCCATTCAAGGATGGACGTCAGACATCTGTGCTGGGAATGGGTGAAGGTCAGGTCGCTGTGAAGCAGGGTGGTCACTATCTAACCTAACATAATCTATTCTCAATAATGCATGCACTAAATAACACTTGTTCAAAGTCTTTCAGTGGGTTATGTCTCTATAAAAGTCACACATATATCTATACTATCAATTAACATTGGATTATATAGGCCTTAGTTCAAGGGTCTTGACCACTATAATACACTGTTTGAAGTGTGGGTCTGTGCTCACAAGAATCTCCGGTATGTGGCATTTGTTATTGATAGGCAACGATATACTGCAGTAGGGGTCTAATGTTAGTTGGGGATCTGCTATGTGGGCATCATGGCGTGGTCAATGGTCTGGCACGTGAAGAGAATACCTTGCACGGACACAGGGTCAGAATGGCAGTAAGTTTCCACTGGCGAGGGTGCGTGGGCAAGGACACGTTTGTGGAGATGAACGAGCTATGTGCTTAGTTCAGGCTGGTTCACATGCAGGACCGTGATCTCAAAGGAAGAGTGATGTGTTACAAGGGTGTGGGCCATGTGCTCTGCGCGCTGTACTATCGCAGTGAGGCCTGGTCACCAAGATGGAGTGGAAAGGGGGTAAAAAAATGGATGCCCCGTATCCTGCTCAGTGTTCCCATCTACGCGAATGTCATCCAAAGTTAAAATCACATAAGGGCAAGGGGCGAACCCACTACTGGAGGCACTTGGTACGAGTTTCTACTGAGAAGTAAAGGGTGAGAGGGGCCTGATGGCCCCTCGCTCCCACACACTTGCCTGCACGTCCCGGCCCATCCATCCCACCCCCCTCTATCAAAGGCGGTTCGCACCCAGGGATGAGCGCTGGCATGGGGGGCTGTCACGGGCGCAAACGGCCAAGGTGCCAAACAGCATGTACACTTCAAAAGGTATCCCACGGCCAGGGGCCATCGCTCACATGGCCTCCTCAGACCCCGTGTCTCCAGGCAGGCCTCCCCTGATGCAGGCAGCCCCCCTGCAAACCACATAATAACACAACATACACACGTCATTCATTCACAAACACACCCGTTTCTAATACTTTATAAACCACTTGATATGTCTCATGAGAACATCTTTGTGCTTTGCAAGTCAACTCCTGAACCTTCTACCTGAGAAGCACTGAGATCTATGCTAATCTGCTCGTCGTCGTGCTATCTGTGACCGCTTCGAGCAAACTCGTCAGTGTGCTACCTGTGGCCATCTACCTGTTCTCCTGCAACATACTGCTCGGCCTGCTGAATCCAACTGTTTGTTGGTCAAGGTAAGGCCATGTATCCTAGTCATATTTCAGTCATTTTTACATTTCTATCTATTTGCGATTACAGTACCCAATAGAGCTATGGTCATTGGTATCCTTGCTATTGACTTGAGTTTCAATTGTTATGCTATCAATAGATCTATTTATTTTCATCTGTGTCAATTGTCATCGAATTGCATCCTTTGGGGGTCCAGTCTATAATCTAAGCATGTTTCCTTTTCGTGCAAGATAGAACATCCAAGGGACGAGTCACATGTTCAGAGTTTAGTCACATAATTAAAAAAAATTCTATAACTTATGCAAATACTAAGCCGCACATGATGAACTGTTATAGTTCCAGCGACCAAAACAAACCTTGCATTGAGCATGGTATGGTTCATTTACTTTTTTATGACATTTTTATTCATCAAGGTTTTATAATAATCTTGATATTTACTTTTCAGAATTTTCAACAATGCCTGCCTGTTCGATTAGCGGTTGCCCTTCGAAAACCCATGCTAAATCTGAAGGCACTACAATGCATGTATTCCCGAAAACTGTTGATCGAATAAGAGAATGGGTCAGACATTGCGGAAATCCACTGGATGAGCTGGAAAGTACAGTCCAACAAGTCTTAGAGGACAAGAGGGGTGATCGATACCGCATCTGCAGCCGGCACTTTCCCTCGAACATGTACACCACATCTTGGGTAACAAAGAAGAATAAACGGCGATCGACACGAAAATTGCTCGCAAACGCTATTCCCACTCTATTCATCCACATTCCGAGCTGGTGAGTCAAGTGTCCGTTTTTAGCTTTAGGCCTTGCGGTAGTGTGTAGGTAGCCGAATGGATTCATTGATATTTTAGATGTTGTTTCAAATTTGTAATACTTTCGACATTGATATGAGTATAGCTTTTTGAATAAAGACATTTATCAATATATTATTTTTAGATTTCATAACCCACAAACGAAATCTATATATGGGCACAGGGAACTGTGCTATATTGCGCATTAGTCAAGTATTCTGTCTCCTTACATGGCAATTTTAAATATTGGCATTTCATTATCAAACAATAATTTACCTTTACAACTTCTTGACTATCCCTTGAATCTGAAGCAAGAACATTCTACTTCTGTGACGTGCTCGCAGTTATCAACCACTTCTAGCGCTTATCAGGTAATCAATCATACTTGGCTATTCCGCTACAGACTTGTTTTATGCATGTCAAGTAATAGTTTTTATGTATCGTGTGATTATTTTACCAATTGTTTGGTTAGTGCTTTCCAATTGATATACACCTTAGTTGTCGTCCCCTGGTGTTTGTTTTCATTTATAATTAGTGTTATCCATACTAATGCAAGTACTGTCTTTCAGGGAGATGCTGAAGCATCCACCACATTGACAACAACCCTAGATGTTCTTCAGCAGAACGAGGTATGGATACTGACAGCTCAATCGACCGTGATCATCAGGACTTGAACACTTGTCCTTTGATTGTTCTACACCATGTTTCATTCGTGGTTAGCCATTGATATGTACCTGTGCGGTCGACCCCAAGCGTGTGTTGTGTTTTTAATATTGTAATCCTTACTAATGCAAATACTATGTTTCAGGCATTTGTTGAATCGTCAACCCACGCACTTGATGCGGAGCCTGCCATTCAAGTAATTCCAGGGGAAGCGGGACCATGTGGATACGAATCGGCGCAACAGCTTTCGGAAGTGCGCACCACATTGCCAACAGCCCTAGATATTCTTCAGCAGCACAAGGTATGGATACTGACAGCTCCATCGAGCGTGATCATATAACGTGATTCCATTTGCTATACTTTCTTCCCTATTAACGCAAGTACTGTGTTTCAGGGAGACGATGAAGCTTCCACTACAATCACAAGATCCCATTTAGAGGATGCAGATGTAAAGAAATCGGAGAAATACGTCGATTAAATCTGATCATATTTAAATATTCCTCGATTCTTTTAGACAATGCAACATTTGTGGTCATCTCTTTATATGTACCTGTGCCGTCGACCCCAAGTGTGTGTTATGTTTACAATATTGAAAACCATACTAATGCAAGTACTGTGTTTCAGGGAGTTGCTGATGCCTCCTCTTCAATACAATCATTCGTGGCAGTCCATGCAGAGTCAGAGGTATGGATACTGACAGCTCCATCGAACTAGGTCATCAGAGCTCGAATACTTTGTTAGGGAGAATTCTCTGTTTAGGCTGAATTTCCCTACCTAGTGAGTCCCCCAGCAGCTTTGCTGGATTTCTGGGGTTTAATTTTTTTCTCCTGCCAAGAGTGAGACTCTTTTTCCCTCACTCTTGGACATGTTGAAGTGTGTTTTCTTGGTTAAACCTTGTGTTGAATGGGCTATGGGGTCTCTTACTCCATAGGGCCTCATGTATTTTTGTGATGTGGGTCACACAGCACCCTCTGTGCCGTGACCCAGGGGTGTCCTAGGGACTCCCCAACATAGACTCCATACCCTGGGACTGACTACTGTCTCCCAGGGCATGTAAAGTCACCAAAGACTTTGCTAGTCTTGAATCCTGAACAGAACCAGTACAAACCATCATATTGTGGACGTACTGGCTGGGGCAATTCGATTGCCCCAGGGTCTGTTAGTCGAGGGGGCACGTCTCCGTCCCCCCTGATCGAGTTTTGGCTGGTGGCAGTGGAAACTACTTTTTATATTCGACCGCGAATATTTCCCTATGGGATTTCCCATTGTTTTAGGCTAACACATTTAATTATTTATTTACGGTAGCCTTAAACATACCGCCGGTTTATATATTTATTTTTATAACTCCGGTTGGGACTTTTTGCCAAAACTTGATTCTAAAATGGCGTTGGTGTTCGCCTCTGTAACTCTGACCCAAAGTGGAGCCCTTTGTTCCACTTTTGGCGGGCTTCTCCACAGAAGCCCTCCAAAGTGGTGCCACTCTGTCTGGGGTACTTAGGAGGGATGGAGGGGGATTTAGGCACCCTGGACTGAGTTACCTTGGTAACTCAAGTCGCACTCCGTCCTGATTGGCCCAAGTGGTGAGCCGCCCGGCTCACCACTTAGCATGGTTGAGTGACAGCTAGGCTGGGTGAATGGGGGTTTGCTGCATAAAAGCAGGGCTTTGGGGACTGGGACTTCAGAAGTCGCCACAGGACCAAGAATCCGACGAGGGAAGAGCTGAGCCGACCTGCTTCGACGACACCACCCGGTGGAGCCCTGCTGAACCGTCTCACCACTTTTTCCCGACGACCGAGGAGAACTCTTAACGGAGTGGCTCCTTCCCTTGACTGGTGGGGACAACCAGTTTTCGCCTTCTTTCCGTTCTTTGAGGTATCTCGTGGCCGCCTTGCCTGTGCCAAGCACCCCGGCAACCGGAATACCACACTTTACCCCCATACCGCGAAAGTCGGCACCAACCCTTTAACCGGAGGACTCCGCGGCTGGTTTCTTCCCGGGCAGTGCAACGACCCTCTTCTTCTGCTCTTCAGCGAGAACTTCTTCTCCCCTGACCGACGTCGAGCCCTGCTGCCACTGCCTGGAACAACTGCCACCGCTGGAGGATCCTTTCCGCTTAAGGTACTGTGTTCTGCCTGGCTTCCCTTGCTACCGACTGTACGGGGTAGATTTAGTCCCCGGCTTTCGAACCTGGGAGTGCCTGGGACACTTTGGCTAAACTTTCTGAGCCACTCTAACCTCTTTTTGACTCTTTGCAAGACTTTGAATCTCTAACTAACAGTGTGATCTTGGGCACATTTTCGCTCCGGCTACTCTAAGAGTGGGCCCTGCCTAGTGACTTTTGCTCACCTGTGACTTTATTCTTCTTTAAGCCTATTGCAAGTGCTCTGGACCTTAGAGTGGTGTGTCTAACCCATTTCTGCTTTTTCTCCCCCTTTCTTGGAAACTACTAGAGTGTCATCTAACGTTAAGCACTCACCTCTGTTTTAATTAAGTGGTGTTTACTTAGAGTTGTCTAGATAGGAGAAAGGATTGAATCTACTTTCATTATAACTGTGTTGAAGTGCTTTTACTATATTTTTGCTAGAGTGTTTTTAACTTATGTGTATTTTAAATAAATAACTATATACTTTTGAAACCAAGCTCTGGTCAGTGTTTGCTTGTGCTATTGTGTTTTGGTACATATTGTGTATACTTTACATACTGCCTAACTCTTCTTGAGAGAAGTCTGACTGCTCAGCCACAGCTACCAGGTAAATCTGGGTGGTACAGACTGCTACCAAAGGGGTTTACTGCTCTACCTGTAGTCTTAAATCTTTTGCAGTGTTCCCCAAGGGAACTGCACAGGTTTCTGCCTAACACTGGTGGCAGCGGTGGGATTTGTATTGAGTATACATTTTATTGTGCTTTAGATACCTTAGTGCAACTAACCACAAAGCTTAGCACTGAAAAAGTAAAACCTCTAACATGTCAGTTATAGAAAGCTATAGTCAAGAGTCCCTTGCAGCCAAAACTGCTGATTGTTTAAGAGTGCTCTGTAAACATAAGGATCTCCTGACTAAGGGCAAGAAAATGGAGCTGATTGAAAGATTGTTAGCTAACCAAAGTCTGGGTGATGGTTCAGAGGAACCTACCACTCCAGCGACTGTAGATGACAGTGTTGAAGTTAACATGGAGCAAAATGTTGATGTTTCTGAGGAAGAGTCAGAAGAGGAGGGTGAGGCTGTTGTAACTGTCCCCCCTAGGCCTCTGCCTGCTCTACCTGCTGTACCTACTGGACCTTTACCAGGTCCCACATTTAGTCCTCAGTACTTTGAACTGGAGAAAATGAAGCTAGAATTGGAGTATAAGAAACTTAATGCTCAAACTGACAAAGAACTAAGGCTAAGGGAAATGGAGCTCAAGTATGACTTAGAAATGAAGAAATTATCTGTTGAGAATGTTTCTCTCTCTGGCTCCTCTAGAAGTTCCAGTCCTAAAAGACCCCGGATGCCTAAAGAATTGGTTGGTATGTATGAGCCTAAGTTGGATGTGTTGGATTGGTTGTCTCTGTTTGAATATAATCATGGGCTCCAGAACATCACAGGAAATGACTTACTCACCTGGTTGTTCTCTAGGCTTCCCCCTGTTGCAACTGATGTGGTAATGGAGATGGGGGAGGAGGATAGGAAGGACTATGAATGTGTGAAACTAGCTTTGATAGCTAGGTTTGGGAAGACCCCTTCCCAGTATCTTAAGAGGTTTAGGAGCCTCAAAAAGCATGATGGTACCCCTTGGGCTACCTGGGTGAATGAATGTTTGAAAAACTTAGAGGGATGGATTAAGGGTTACAAGGTGAACACTTATGAAGGTATGAAGAATTTGTTTATGTTGGAGACTATTTATGATGCCTGCTCTCCTGAGCTCAGACAACACTTGGCTGATTCCAGGGAATTAGATTCCCGGAAGCTAGCTAAGGCTGCTGACTTGTGGGTTGCCAACAGGGCCACTCACAAGGATTCTGGGGTAACTCAGAAGAAGGATGGGGAAAAACAGTCTAAGAAGGACTCCAAAGAGAATTCTAATACTACAAATTCCAAAGAGGGCCCCAAACAAAACTATAAGGGTAAGCCACAAGGGAAACCAAATCAGGCTAGTGTACCTTCTGGTCCCAGACCAGAAGGAGGTCAGAACAAGCCTCCATTCCAGCGAGCCTTTGGCTCATGCTTTGTTTGTAAGGCTACTGACCATGTGAAAGGAGATCCCAGATGTAAGGGTAAACCTTCAGGGGTCCAGCTTGCCTCCTTAGCCTTCGCTCCCGAAGAGGAAGTACCCATGGCAAGTGGAAACTTTCTATTACTAGCTGATGAACCCACTGGAGTCTCAGCTAGTGTTTCTTTAGTCTCTCTGGGGTTGTGGGAGCAACAGAATTTAGATGTCTATAACTCTATCCCAGATAATACTAAAGAGTATTATAAGGACAGTGTCCAGGTGAATGGTCAGGAGACTCCTGCCATTAGGGACACTGGAGCCAGCATAACTGTGGTGGATGAATCATTTTTCAAGGCAGAGGATGTTGCTAAGGCACCCAAATGCCTCACCAAGTTAGCTGGTGGGCCTGTGCAGATGTGTCCCCAGTTACCAGTTCTCATCCAATGTAATGATATGGCTGTAAAAATACCTGTCAGTGTACAATGTGAAGTGCCAGGTAGGGTTCTGTTGGGTAATGACCTCAAAGCTCTTGGAGTTGTATCTCATACCCCCAGACCTCCTAGCAAAAGGTTTCAGGAACTCACAAAACCTGCAAGGGAGAAAACCCTGAGAGGGTTATCTCAGGAGATGATGACAGAAATCACTCCTCTACCACTGGAGCAACTTACTGCAGTAACTACCAGATCAGGAGCAAAGGGGCAACCCAAGACTCCTAGGAAAAAGCCAGCAGCAAGCACTCCAGTGCTTCCAACAAGGACTTCCCCTAGGTTGTCCAAAGTTACACCTGTAACTCCACCTCCAGCTGAGGCTGAGAGGGAGGTACAACCCTGTGTGGTTGAGCTAGACTCTGAGGAAGAGCTAGAAGGAGGCCCCAACCTTATTGGAGATTTGGACCCTGAGGACCATCCTGAGCTGCAGTCTTTACTGGCAGAAGGTGGGCCTAGCAGGGCAGCTTTTCGTAAGGGGCAAAGAGAATGTCCAACTCTGGAGGGTCTCCGCCACCAGGCAGCTTCTCAAGCTGATGGGCAAGAGCCTGGGAAGTATAGGTTGCACTGGGAAGATGGCCTCTTCTACAGTGAACCCACTGAGTCTGAACCTGGAGACTACAAACGCCTTGTAGTCCCACAGGAAAACAGACAACAGTTCTTACAACTAGCCCATGAGATACCTTTGGCTGGCCACTTGAGTTTCAAGAAGACCAAGGAAAGGCTCTCACTCTACTTTTATTGGCCAAAGATGGGGGCCGAAGTAGATAGATATTGTAAGAGCTGCCATACCTGCCAGACTTCTGGTAAGGTTGGTTCCAAGAATGTGGCACCTTTAGTGCCTCTCCCAGTTGTGGGAGTCCCATTTGAGAGGGTAGGGATTGACATTGTTGGTCCCCTTGATCCTCCAACCTCCTCAGGCAACAGGTTTATCCTTGTTGTAGTAGACCATGCTACTAGGTACCCGGAGGCCATTCCTATGAGGACTGTTACAGCTCCGGCTGTGGCTAAGGCCCTCCTTGGTATTTTTACCAGGGTTGGGTTTCCTAAGGAGGTAATCTCTGACAGGGGGTCAAACTTTATGTCCCACTACATGAAGGCCATGTGGAAAACCTGTGGAGTTACCTACAAGTTCTCAACCGCCTACCACCCTCAGACAAACGGGTTGGTTGAAAGGTTTAACAGAACCATGAAGAGCATGATAGGTGCTTTGGAAGAACCCCTTAAGAAAAAGTGGGACCTTCTACTGCCATGCCTTCTCTTTGCTTATAGAGAAGTCCCTCAGGAGGGAGTAGGTTATTCTCCCTTTGAGCTTCTCTATGGCCATCCAGTCAGAGGTCCATTGGCCCTGATTAAGGAGGGGTTGGAAGGTGCTCCTCCCCTCAAGCCAGTCAGAGTGACTGACTATGTGATAGGTCTCCGGAGGAGAATGTCACACATGATGGCAGAAGCAAGTGACAACTTGAAAGCTGGTCAAGCCCTGGTCAAACATTGGCACGACCAGAAGGCTAACATGGTTGAGTTTACTCAAGACCAGCTTGTTCTAGTTATGCTCCCCACAAGGCAGAGGGCCTTGCAAGACAAATGGATGGGACCCTTCAAGGTTGTGGGAAAACTTGGAGAGGTCAACTATCTGGTGGATCTGGGCAGACCCAGGGAAGCTCCTAGAGTCTTCCACACCAACCGACTAAAAGCCTACATCTCCAGACCTGATGTAGGAGCCTTGCTCCTAGCTTCAGCTGCAGAGGAGGAAGAGAGTGAATCTCTCCCTGATCTCCTCAGAGGTGTACCTTTAGATGAAAAAGTTGAAGGAGTCAATCTCTCTTCAGACCTGACACCTGAGCAACAAGAGGAGTGCAAATCTATGTTAAATCAGTTTGCCTCCCTGTTCTCACTGTCACCAGGCTTGACCCCTTGGGGCCAGCATGAGATACTCACTGGTGACTGTCTGCCAGTCAAAAGCAGAGGATACAGAATGTCAGAACATATCAGAGCCCACATCAAAGGAGAGGTCAAGAAGATGCTTGATCTCGGGGTAATAGAACCCTCTACTAGTCCATGGTCTAGCCCAGTTGTGTTAGTACCAAAGGCAGGATCCAAAGACTTGAGATTCTGTGTGGACTATAGAGCTCTAAATGCAGTCACCAAGACTGATGCCCACCCTTTGCCCAGGACAGATGAGTTGGTGGATAAACTTGGTGCAGCCAAGTACCTCAGCACATTTGACCTGACGTCAGGCTATTGGCAAATAGCCCTGACAGACCATGCCAAGGAGAAAACTGCATTTTCAACCCCAGTTGGCTTGTACCAGTTTAAGGTCATGCCTTTTGGACTGAAAAACGCACCTGCCACATTCCAAAGGATGGTGAACCAAGTTCTGGCTGGGATGGAAGATTTCTGCATGGCATACTTGGATGACATTGCAGTCTTCAGCCACTCCTGGGAAGAACATGTGAACCACCTAGGCCATGTGTTGCAGGCTCTGAAACAGGCCCATTTGACAATCAAAGCCAGTAAGTGCCAGATTGGTCAAAGTAAAGTGGTCTACCTTGGACATGAGGTAGGAGGTGGAGAAATAAGGCCTTTGCCCAGCAAGATTGAAGCTGTGCAAAATTGGACAACACCAACTACTCAAACCCAAGTGAGAGCTTTTCTAGGCCTCACTGGGTATTACAGGAATTTCATTGAGAACTATGGGACCATAGCTTCTCCACTGAATGTAATCTCCTCTCCCAAATTCCCTAAAAAGGTAAAATGGAATGAGGAGTGCAATCAGGCCTTTGAAAAACTGAAGAGAGCTCTTTGCCAGGCTCCAGTATTGAGAGCTCCTGACTACCACCAACCTTTCATTGTACAAACTGATGCTTCCAATGTAGGTATAGGTGCAGTTCTAAGCCAACTGGATGAGAAGGGTAGGGAGCACCCCATTTGCTTCATCAGTAGGAAACTGAAGGATCCTGAGACAAGGTGGGCAACTATCGAAAGAGAATGCTTTGCTATTGTGTGGGCACTGAAGAAGTTTAGGCCATACTTGTATGGTTCTACTTTTGTTATTCAGACTGACCACCAACCCTTGAGATGGTTAATGCAAATGAAAGGGGAAAATCCAAAACTATTGAGATGGTCAATCTGCCTGCAAGGGTTTGATTTCACCATTGAGCACAGGTCAGGGTGTCACCATCAAAATGCTGATGGACTCTCTAGGATGTATATCATCGACTAGAGGTATGAGGTTCATCCAGGAGTGGATTAAATCCTCCTGTCCCTTAGTCTGGGGGGGGCGAGTGTTAGGGAGAATTCTCTGTTTAGGCTGAATTTCCCTACCTAGTGAGTCCCCCAGCAGCTTTGCTGGATTTCTGGGGTTTAATTTTTTTCTCCTGCCAAGAGTGAGACTCTTTTTCCCTCACTCTTGGACATGTTGAAGTGTGTTTTCTTGGTTAAACCTTGTGTTGAATGGGCTATGGGGTCTCTTACTCCATAGGGCCTCATGTATTTTTGTGATGTGGGTCACACAGCACCCTCTGTGCCGTGACCCAGGGGTGTCCTAGGGACTCCCCAACATAGACTCCATACCCTGGGACTGACTACTGTCTCCCAGGGCATGTAAAGTCACCAAAGACTTTGCTAGTCTTGAATCCTGAACAGAACCAGTACAAACCATCATATTGTGGACGTACTGGCTGGGGCAATTCGATTGCCCCAGGGTCTGTTAGTCGAGGGGGCACGTCTCCGTCCCCCCTGATCGAGTTTTGGCTGGTGGCAGTGGAAACTACTTTTTATATTCGACCGCGAATATTTCCCTATGGGATTTCCCATTGTTTTAGGCTAACACATTTAATTATTTATTTACGGTAGCCTTAAACATACCGCCGGTTTATATATTTATTTTTATAACTCCGGTTGGGACTTTTTGCCAAAACTTGATTCTAAAATGGCGTTGGTGTTCGCCTCTGTAACTCTGACCCAAAGTGGAGCCCTTTGTTCCACTTTTGGCGGGCTTCTCCACAGAAGCCCTCCAAAGTGGTGCCACTCTGTCTGGGGTACTTAGGAGGGATGGAGGGGGATTTAGGCACCCTGGACTGAGTTACCTTGGTAACTCAAGTCGCACTCCGTCCTGATTGGCCCAAGTGGTGAGCCGCCCGGCTCACCACTTAGCATGGTTGAGTGACAGCTAGGCTGGGTGAATGGGGGTTTGCTGCATAAAAGCAGGGCTTTGGGGACTGGGACTTCAGAAGTCGCCACAGGACCAAGAATCCGACGAGGGAAGAGCTGAGCCGACCTGCTTCGACGACACCACCCGGTGGAGCCCTGCTGAACCGTCTCACCACTTTTTCCCGACGACCGAGGAGAACTCTTAACGGAGTGGCTCCTTCCCTTGACTGGTGGGGACAACCAGTTTTCGCCTTCTTTCCGTTCTTTGAGGTATCTCGTGGCCGCCTTGCCTGTGCCAAGCACCCCGGCAACCGGAATACCACACTTTACCCCCATACCGCGAAAGTCGGCACCAACCCTTTAACCGGAGGACTCCGCGGCTGGTTTCTTCCCGGGCAGTGCAACGACCCTCTTCTTCTGCTCTTCAGCGAGAACTTCTTCTCCCCTGACCGACGTCGAGCCCTGCTGCCACTGCCTGGAACAACTGCCACCGCTGGAGGATCCTTTCCGCTTAAGGTACTGTGTTCTGCCTGGCTTCCCTTGCTACCGACTGTACGGGGTAGATTTAGTCCCCGGCTTTCGAACCTGGGAGTGCCTGGGACACTTTGGCTAAACTTTCTGAGCCACTCTAACCTCTTTTTGACTCTTTGCAAGACTTTGAATCTCTAACTAACAGTGTGATCTTGGGCACATTTTCGCTCCGGCTACTCTAAGAGTGGGCCCTGCCTAGTGACTTTTGCTCACCTGTGACTTTATTCTTCTTTAAGCCTATTGCAAGTGCTCTGGACCTTAGAGTGGTGTGTCTAACCCATTTCTGCTTTTTCTCCCCCTTTCTTGGAAACTACTAGAGTGTCATCTAACGTTAAGCACTCACCTCTGTTTTAATTAAGTGGTGTTTACTTAGAGTTGTCTAGATAGGAGAAAGGATTGAATCTACTTTCATTATAACTGTGTTGAAGTGCTTTTACTATATTTTTGCTAGAGTGTTTTTAACTTATGTGTATTTTAAATAAATAACTATATACTTTTGAAACCAAGCTCTGGTCAGTGTTTGCTTGTGCTATTGTGTTTTGGTACATATTGTGTATACTTTACATACTGCCTAACTCTTCTTGAGAGAAGTCTGACTGCTCAGCCACAGCTACCAGGTAAATCTGGGTGGTACAGACTGCTACCAAAGGGGTTTACTGCTCTACCTGTAGTCTTAAATCTTTTGCAGTGTTCCCCAAGGGAACTGCACAGGTTTCTGCCTAACATACTTGTCGTTTGATTGTTCCACAGAATGTTTAAATCGTGTTTGGCTATTGAGATGTACATGTGTGTTCGTCCTCACATGTGTTTTATGCTAACAATACTTTGATACACAGTAATGAAAATACTATGTTTCAGGGAGTCGATGGAGCCTCATTCCGTGCTGTCTATGCGGATCCAGAAAATATAGTTGTTGCAGCGCAAGAGGAAGGGGAGACATGTGGATACGTATCGGAGCAACAGCATGCAGATGTTGAAGGTCGAGTCAAAAAAGTTGCAAAGAAATGAAACAAAAATAAGGTTAGTTACAAACAGTTCATAACTTTAGACATTTTTTTGTGCTTCGGACTATTTTATGTTTTTTTCCAGTCAATTGTACTATACTTTATCTTGAGTTTAAACTGAACATCCCTTTTCCAATCTGTCCTGTAGTTTCCTGTGGGTCTACGAACTATACATACACAGACAGTGAAGCGAATGAGAGATGTTGCTTGCCAGACCATTTACACTATGGAGGAATTATTAATTCAGACGCCGCGTGTTGAGACTAGAGATGCTCATATCCAATGGCCAGAACATGAAATGAATGTGTCCGGAGAACCCAGTAAAGTTGTAATGGACTATTGCTACAGTGCGACTGCACCACCACAAGAAGATGATACTGAATGTATTGAGGATAGCTCAGAAGTAGTCGCAGATCAATTCGCACAATCTACACCCGCCAAAAAATTGCCACCAAAAAAGCTGTCGACAATGTTGTGTTCTCCCATCAATGTTGAAGTAACAGATGTTGAAATGAAAGAGAATGAACCAGCAACAGCATTCACCGACGCATCAGAACCTGAAATCAGCGATATTTCTTTCAGTTGTGGTGAAATGTCCTCAACGATGCAGTCCGAAACAAGTGTGACACTGGATGACAGTCTAATGAAAGAGGGCAAATACACAGTATTCGATAAGTTGTTTGATGGATATTATAAGTATGCTGAAATGTGGGCATTCCGTCAGAGGGAAAGTATGTGGGAAACCATTGATTCATGTGACTCGTCAAAAACAAGGCAGTAACGTCACAATACATGCCACCTGTACATTACATCATATGTTTTCATGGTCTGCACAACCGATGCTGGGGAAACTGCCAGCAGGCAATCTACTATGTGCAGCTGCATTACTTTTTAGTGGCTCTAGTTTTAGAAAGTTAGAGTCTTTCTTTCAGTTTGTGGGACTCCATTTCATTTAAAAAACGCAGTACTACAAATACCAACGTGACTATCTGTTTCCGGCCATTAGTGATGCTTGGAAAATTGAACAATTGTCTCTAGCAAGTACATTCGAAGGCAAACGATTCAGGCTAGCCGGCGATGGACAGTGCGACAGCCCTGGATTTTCTGCCAAGTACTGCACCTACCACTTTCAGGACATGGATAGTAAGAAAATTCTGAGTTTGGTGGTCGTGCAGGTAACACGATGTACATCCTCAGTGGCCATGGAGAAACTAGGATTTATAAAATCAGTGTAATATCTGCAATCGAGGGGAATGCACATCGACCTCATAGCCACGGACAGGCACGTTTCAATTGCCAAGACAATGAAAGAGCAGTTCTCACATATTAAGCATCAATTTGACGTATGTCATCTTGCTAAATCAATCAATAAGAAAATCTCGGCTGCAGGGAAAAAAAAGGTTTGGAAAGTATTTCAGAGTGGTCCCAGTCTATCAGCAACCATCTTTGGTGGAGCTCCAAAACTTGTGAAGGGTCAGTGGAAATACTACTTGAAAAATGGCGGTCACTGATGCACCACTGTACCAACGTGCACCGCTGGTCAGAAAACCTACATTTCCACCAATGTGAACATGGCCCTTTGTCCCCAGTGGAGGCACAGAAGAAGAAGTGGTTGAATCCATCTTCACCGACACACAAAGCCATTGAGAATATTGTTTTCGATAAAACTCTATCAAGGGATTTGAGGGGACTGACAGAATTCTGTCACACAGGAGGTTTTGAGGTGTTCCACAATATGTGCCTTAAAGGATAGTTCCGGGACTTTTTTTTTTATTGTCCCTACGGTTCGGCCATGTGTTTTTAAGCATAAATCGGTAGATCGTAGAAAACTTTCCTATGGACCTTACCCGACTTTTTGTCCATTAACGCACTCGAAATCAGCCGCCATTTTCTGATAATCCTATCATTTCCCCCCATCGACCTGGCTCACCTGCTTTTGCGGCACTAAATCAAATCCCCCGCCCCTGAGCCTGACATCAGCAGACGCGTACCGCCCATTTCCCAACGCCAAAGCACGTTTCGTGTCAACAATCGCTGCGCCTCAGCTAATGAAGTGTCGCCATGGAAATGGCAGGACGCCTCTTTCCTCTATAAGTATAAACACACCGTTTCACAACACACAGCAGCAGATTTTCGATTCCATTACTCTCTCTGTGTTACTTTGAGTATTCTGTGACTCGTTTCTGTGCTCTGGTCAGCTACCTTCGCCGCTTCTAGGCCTTGTGAACACCTGTACCATCTCTGTAAATTATTTTACTTTCTTTACCACACAATGGCTACAATAATGCCGTATCTGTACGAGCCCGAGTACACCGAGGAGGAACTACTGGAAAGGCAAGCACGCGAAAACGATGGGTATTCGGACGGCAGTTGGGAGGACCAGTCAACGGATGAAGAGCCTGGACCATGTCGCATGGACGGCGTCTCCACCTGGTGCACGTGCAATCGGTGCGAGCTAATGCCAACTGAGGAGGAGAACTGCTGCTGCCGTGAAAATTCCGGGTGCTTGGCCTACATTTCGGAAGGCGAGCCAAGTCCGCAATGCATCACCGAGCTGCCAGAGTTCAGGGAAGCCTGCCTCTCACGGACCGTGTTGAGGATGATGATGGTGCTTATGCACGAACTTCGCGGCACTGTTCGTCCGCGTAATCCGAGTAACGAGTAAGTATACTCTGGTTGTGATGTCAGTGATGCCACTACTATTTCATGGTCGTCTCCCACATATAAAATTACATCTACATATCATTCGAACGCATGTTAATTGGTTCCATTGCATCTTTCTTTTTCACAGGTGGTACAGGCTGGTGGCCTATCGTTGCTTCAATTGGTGGCTTCACAGGAGGCTCGGACACCGCGTTCGGAGAGTAATACCTGCCTGTGCGGTACTTGCCATTAGACAACATTTCCCCAGCAACAGTGGACAATACCGCGGATTTTCCCTGGATGTGCTGCAACCGGAACTTTACAATGTGTAATGTTTATTATTTATGTTCAATTGAAATTAAGATCTAAAATAAAACCCAACATATATTTTAACAATGGTTGTTTTGATTTTTTAAATGAATCTAGTGTGTCTCCATTGAATAGTCTTCCTGTGCCTTGTCTTGTCACACCACATGTCTCCGGCCAGCATCCTCCCTCACGCTGGCCGCCCACCTTCAATCCACATAACCATTGAACCCATATGCAGCAGGCATACATATGTTATTTTGCGGGTTGGCATCAAGCCTCCCGGCCTTGCCTCCTCCCCCAAAAATACTTACCACACCACTTTGTTCAAGCGTTGGCAATAAAAGGCCGTTGGATTTTATTGATACAAAACATGGTTATAGGTAAATAATCAATATGGTTGATCATAATAAATCATCCTTTTGGGCACCGGGTACAGAGATGACCCCCTCTGGCCCGTGCCGCCTTGCCACCACAGGCCAGCCTGCTGCTGACTAACTGCCTAGGCATCCAGGGTCTCCAGGGTGAACTGCACCCATATATTCTCCTGGGAGGCTGAGGTATTTATAAACTCACCCCCCTGCCTTCCATGTACTAGATCCTGCAGCCTGCCTCTTACATGCAGTTAGATGGCCTCTCCTTGGTGAGGCCCTGCGGCAAACGAGTCTTGTCTGCACGACCACCGCCCCAATCCACCCCCCCGCCCTATCAAAGGCAGTTCGCACCGGGGTACTTGTGCTGGCAAGTGGAGCTGTCAGGGAGCGATAAAGGCCAAGAGGTGCCAAATAGCATGTACACTTCAAAGTGGTCTATAGAGCATGGGTTGTTGTTCCCATGTCTACCTCCAGACCCCGTGTCTCCTGCCAAGCATCCCCCCTCACGCTGGACGCCCCCCTGCAAACCGCATAATGCCACGACATATACACGTCATTCATTCACAAACACACCCCTGTTTCGAATTCTTTATAACCCACTTCATATTTCTAATGAGAACTTCTTTGCGCTTTGCTAGTCAACCCGTGAAGGTGCTGGTTATCTGCTCTTCGTCTCTGTGAACTTCCGTGACCACTTCGAGGAAACTCGTCAGTTTGCAACCTGTGAACTGCTCCCTGTTTTACGACAAGAAACTACTCTGATCCCTGCATCTAAATGTTTGTTCGTCAAGGTAAGGCCATGTACCATAATCATTTTGCGTCCAATTTCTTTTCGTTCAAGACAGTACATGCAAGGAACTAGTCACATGTTCTGAGTTTAGTCAAATTATTTTTCTATTTTTTTAAAGTTATTCAAATACTTATCCGCATGTGAATAACGTGTATAGTTCCAAGAACCAAAACGAACCTTGCATTGGACCTTTTATGTGTCATTTAATTTTTTAACACATTGGTATTCATAGAGAATTGTTGATCTTTACTTTTCAGAACTTTCCACAATGCCTGCCTGTTCCATTGGCGGTTGCCCTTCGAAGACTCATAGTAAATCTGAAGGTACTATAATGCATGTTTTCCCTAAGACAATTGATCAGATAAGAGAATGGGTCCGATATTGCGGATATCCACCGTCTGAGCTTGAAAGTAGAGTCCTAGAAGTCTTTGCGGACAAGAGGGGTGATCGAAACCGCATCTGCAGCAGGCACTTTACCTCTGACATGTACTCCACATCATTGCTAATAAAGAAGAACACACCGCGAGCGAAGCGAAAATTGCTCTCAACCGCTATTCCCACTCTATTCGTCCACATCCCTCCACTGGTGAGTCAAGTTTACGTATTTATCTCTCGGCCTTGCGGTAGTGTGTAGCATTAGCTAACAATAATTTCCCCATTTATGTATCCACTCAATATGAAGGCGGAAGATTCTCCATCCGTGTCGTTATTGCAGTCATCAGCCACTTCAAGCGCCTATCGGGTAATCTTACTTAGCTATTCTGCCACTGACTTGTTTTAGGCATGTAAATCAATAGTTTTAATTTATCGTGTGATTATTTTACCTAATGGTACACCCTTGTACTCGTCCTCTAGTCTTTGTTTTCAGTTATAATTATTGTTATCCAAAATAATGCAAGTACTGTCTTTCAGGGAGATGCTGAGGAGTCCAACGCATTGACGACAACGGTTGATGTCACTCAGATGCTCGAGGTACGTTTCCGGACAGTTCCATCGATGGAGATCATCAGATCTTGCATTCTTGTAGCGTGATTGTTACACACAATGTTTCTTTCGTTTTTAGCCATTGATATGTCCTTCTGTCGTCGCCCTCCTATGTGCCTTGTTTTTTCAATATTGTGTTCATTACTAATGAAAGTCCTATGTTTCAGGGAGTCGATGGAGCATTAGTCCAAGAAGAAGGGGGAGCATGCAGTTACGGGTCGGCGCAACAGCTTGCAGAAGTGTGCACCGCAGTTACATCGTCCCTTGATGTTCTTATGCATTTCGAGGTATGGATACTGAAAGTTCGATCAAGCGAAATCATATGACGTGATTACATCCGCTATACTTCCTTCTTTATTAACGCAAGTACTATGTTTCAGGGAGATGACGGCGCTTCTTCTACAAGAACATCACCCCTAGTAGTTGATGCAGATCTCTGGGTGGTGACACTTCCAACGATCGAGCAAATCGAATCATAGTTAGATATCCATTATTTATTTTAGACAACTGATCATTTGTGCAGGTCTCTTTAGATGAGCCGTTGACGCCTGCCCAAAGTGTATGTTCTTTTTAACAAAATAGAAAACCATACTAATGCAATTACTGTGTTTCAGGGAGTTACTGAAGCATCATCTTCAATAATATCATCAATGGGAGCCCGAGGTATGGATCTTGACAGTTCCATCAAACTAGATCAACAATGCGTGAATAATTGTCGTTTGAATGTTCTACACAAAGCGTTCATTCGTGTTTTGCTATTGAGATGTACGTGGGTATTGGTCCCCAAGTACATTTTGTGTTTTCGATATTATTATACATACTAATGAAAGTTCTATGTTTCAGGGAGTCGATGGAGCGTCAGTGCGTGATGGATGTGCTTATCATGAAAATATAGTCGTTGCAGCGCAAGAGGAAGTGGAGACATGCACACACGAGTCGGAGCAACAGCGTCCCGATGTTGAAGTTCGAGGCAAGAAAGTTTCAAAGAAAAGAAAGCAAAAGAAGGTTAGTGTCCTGGTCACTATATTATGTTGTTTTTCACTGTTAATAGTTCAATACTGTTAAGTTGTGTTTAAACTGAACATCCCTTTTCCAATCTGTCCTCTAGTTGCGAGTGGGTGTACGAACTAGATCTACACAGACAGTGAAGCGAACGAGAGATGTTGCTTGTCAAACCTTTTGGCAGGGACTTGAGACTGGAGATGCATCGTGCCAATGGGAAGAATATGAAGCGATTGACAACGGAGCTATACCACATCCAGCCATTGATAGTGAATGTCCTCCTGGTAGTTCGGATGCAGTCGGAGATCAATTCACAGAATCCACACCCGCAAAAACTAAGACCGCGAGAAAGTTGAAGAAATTGTTTTATTCACCCATCGCCGGAGAAGGAACAGATGTTGCAATGGAAGAGAATGAAGTGGACGACAATGAAACACCATCAATATCACTGAACATAGCGGAAGACGATATCAGAGATTCTACCTTTCATGTGAGTGACATGTCCTCAACGTTACAGGCCGAACCAGCTGGGATGCAGAGTGACAGTATAAGGAAAGAGGCCAAATACATTGTATTCGATAGTTGTTTGATTGATATTATTATTCGGATGAAATGTGGGCATTCGGTTGGTGGGGAAGTATGTGGGGAGCCATTGATTAATGTGACTCGTGCAATTCGAGGCACTAACCTTAAAATACATGCCACCTGTACAAAATATCATCCTTTCTCATGGTCTGCACAACCCATGCTGGGGCAACTGCCAGCAGGCAATCTACTTTGTGCAGCGGCTGCACTTTTTAGTGGTTCAAGTTTTAAAAAGTTAGAGTCTTTCTTTCAGTTTGTGGGAATCCATTCCATTGCGAAAACTCAGTTCTACAAATACCAAACCGATTATCTATTTCCAGCCATTAGCGAAGCTTGGAGAATGGAAAAAATGTCTATTGATAGTACATTCGCGGGCAAACGGTTCAGGCTAGCCGGTGATGGACAGTGCGACAGCCCAGGATTTTCAGCCAAGTACTGCACCTACCACTTTCAGGACATGGAAAGTAAGAAAATTGTGAGTTCGGTGGTCGTGCAGGTGTCACAAAGTACATCCTCAGTGGCCATGGAGAAAGTTGGCTTTGTAGCATCATTGCAAGAACTACAATCGCGGGGAATGGTGATCGACCTGATAGCCACGGACAGACACGTTTCAATTGACAAGACAATGAGAGAAGAGTACAAAAATATAAATCACCAATTTGACGTTTGGCATCTTGCAAAAACAATCAATAAAAAAATGTCGGCTGCAGGTAAAAAAAAAGATATGCAAGGTATTTCACAGTGGTCCAAGTCAATCAGCAACCATCTTTGGTGGAGCTCAAAAACATGTGGAGGGTCGTTGGAAATTCTACTGGAAAAATGGCGGTCAGTAATGTTACACTGTAGCAACGTTCACCGCTGGACCACAAACCAACATTTCCACAATTGTGAACATGGCCATTTGTCCACAGAGGAGGCACGGAAGAAGAAGTGGTTGATTCCTTCATCACCCACTCACAAAGCCATTGAAAATATTGTATTTGATAAAACTATAACAAGAGATTTGAGGGGACTCACGGAATTCTGCCACACAGGAGATTTGGAGGTGTTCCACAATATGTGCCTAAAGTACAGGCCAAAACGATTGCATTTTGGCATGGAGGGCATGATAAATCGGACTCTTCTAGCGGTCTTGGCACATAACCATAATGTTGGCCGTCAACAAAGTAGGACGACCGGAACTTTAGGGACGCTTCGCTACAATAAGGCCTTCACAAAAAGAAGTAAACAATGGGTTATCAAACCAGTGTTTGAGGATATGCAATATGACTTTATTGAGAGACTTATTGTTGATGTCCTAGATAGGCACATACATGGAGTTGTGAACGAACCTGTGCAGGGGACAACTGCATTGCCACCCAACATTGCCTCTGTTCCATGTCCACCTAAAGAAGAGCTCATTGAGAAACACACATCACAGTTTAAATGATTGTAATTTGATTGTCTGTTCTCTCGAGTCTCCTCATGTCGCAGGCCTATTGAATATGTGTAGCTATGTAATCTGTAAATAAAAGTGATTGCTCAGTGTACATGCAATGTGTCTCTCCACCCTTGCCCCTCCCTTCACCGTGCAGTAGTGCGAACCACCCGGGTGTCACCTGTGACTTTGCTCTCGAGTCTCCTCATGTCGCAGGCCCATTGAATATGTGTAGCTATGT
This sequence comes from Ambystoma mexicanum, assembly GCF_040938575.1. Taxonomy (NCBI): domain Eukaryota; kingdom Metazoa; phylum Chordata; class Amphibia; order Caudata; family Ambystomatidae; genus Ambystoma; species Ambystoma mexicanum. The sequence goes on along the minus strand of NC_090924.1, from coordinate 756,226,066 downwards.
ATTGTGTAAATAAAAGTGATTGCTCAGTGTACATGCAATGTGTCTATCCAACCTTGTTCATTTGCGCATTAAATTAAACCAAACAGTAATATAAATCATTTTTCAAAAAATATAGAATGTCTCCGTATTTATGGTTCTCTGGGGCTGCAAAGCATGCAGACAAAATGCAACAATGGAGTGTAAATTTCAAGTCCTGTGAGATGGCCTTACACTGAATGTAGCTAACTAGGAATGTGTGCTCGTTCAAAGTGAAGGTCAGCTGCTTTGATTTTTTGCTCGGGTGCCGGAATGGCCCACGACTCAGTATAAGGTTCTATTGTTATTTGACCTTGACAGGCCGGGACCATCCCGAAAGACTTCTTTTTGGGGGTGTGGTGCAATAACGTAAGAAACAATAATGAATAAAATTTCAGAAACGATCGCCATTTAATGTTCGTTCATTAGAAGAAATAACGTCGGCATAGAAGGAGTGGTATTTCGGGGCTGCCCTACGCACAGACACAATGGAAAATGCAAATATAATGTAAGTAACTCTTTAGATGAGTTTATACCGCAATTTAATTACTATACAGTAGCTTTAAAGACGGGTTAAATTGTACTTGTTCGTTCTATGTGGCATATTGTTTTGTACCGCACACTATCTTGAGGAGAACCATCTCCTTTTACGGAAGCACCTCAAAACCTTCCTCTTTGCTTCTGCTTTCTCTCTCCCTCTCCCCTGCTACAACTGGTCCACTGTCTGCGACCTCGGTCCTGGGCCCTTCCACTCTCCACCTGCACTGCCTCCCTGTCAACCCCTGCACTGGGGGACTGTCTCAGTATCCTACAGCCCCCCCTTGACGTTTAATACCAAGTTGCACTGTCCTAGCTATGAAATAATTTCCCGACCTAATATATAAAATGAATAATTTTAATAAAGATCTGATGGTGAGACTAATTTAATTTTTTATGTTTTTAAAACAGGTACATCCTTCATTATTGTATGTGTCACGAGTACCAGACACCGGCGGATGGCTTCTTCAACCGCCAGTTGCTTCTCCGCGTGAACAACGTTAGCACCCTGACCATTTTATGGGACGATCGCCAAGTACAAGTTGTGGTGGCCTAGTGCCTCGTTGTTGGAACAGCCATGCGATTATCAGTGCGACCGAAGAGCTTATTTTATCGTAAACCAACAACCTTGTGTACTGCATACGAACATCGCTTGCCTCAAGACAAACTATTTTGGATCGAGAGCAAAGAAAAATGCAAATCGCAGAATATTCTCTAAACATTTGATGTCCAATAAATGTACTTTGCCAAATGGACAATCTTGCCGTTTGCTTTTAAACCACAGTTTCATATTCCGAATTGTGGCGCTGTATTGTGAGATGATCTAAGACCCTGTGTACAGCAAAGGAACATCGCGTGCCTCAAAACGAACTTTTTGGAACATGAGCAAATAAAAATGCAAATCGCTGAATATTCTCTAAACATTTGATGTCAAATAAATGTACTTTACCAAATTTACAATCTTGCGGTTTGATTTAAAAGTACACTTTCATATTCCGAATTGTGGCGCGCTGTGTTGTGAGCTAATCTGTGTTGGTTTCCGGGTTCTGTGTGGAGTCGCGTAGAAGACGCCTGGGCGCGTTTGCCTACGCAGCACAGAAACGTCACAGAGAGAGGCGGGGAATATGAATGTTTTGATAAAGTCTGTTTCAGGGGCGGGGGATTTGATTTAGTGCCGCAAACGCAGGTGAGCCAGGTCGATGGGGGGAAATGATAGGATTATCAGAAAATGGCGGCTGATTTCGAGTGCGTTAATGGAGGAAAAGTCGGGTAAGGTCCATAGGAAAGTTTTCTACGATCTACCGATTTATGCTTAAAAACACATGGCCGAACCGTAGGGACAATAAAAAAAAAGTCCCGGAACTATCCTTTAAGTACAGGCCAACGCGCTTGCATTTCAGCATACAGGGCATGAGACATAGGACTCTATTAGCGGTCTTGGCCCATAACGAGAATCTCGGCCGTGAACAATCTAGGACTAAGGGTAATGTAAGGATGCCTCGCTACACTAAGGCCTTTTAAAAAAGAAGTAAGCAATGGGTGATCAAACCAGTCTATGAGGAAATGGAGTTCGACTTTGTCAAAAGCCTTATTGTTGCTGTATTAGAGAAGCACAAATATGGAATTTTGAACGTTTCTGTGCAGAGCACTGATCCATTGCCACCCAATATTGCCACTGTGCCATGTCCACCCAAAGGAGAGCTGGTTGTGAAGTACAAATCCCGGTTTAAATCATTGTAATACGATTGTCTTTTTGTAAATAAATGTTATTGTACAGTGTGCATACAAAGTACGCTAACCCTAACCCCTACCTTCACCATCCTGGGTGCCGAACAACCTGGGTGTCATCTTTGAATTCTCTCTCTATTCACCTCATATTGCTGACCTTGTCTATATAATTGTATGTATATATTTTTGTTGATGTAACTAATTTCCGCAATCTCTTGTAAATGCTGCGCACTGTTAACCGAGGGGAGGCTTGCGTATTACAAATAATAAAACAAACAAACAATACATTTCACTTTCAACTCAACTCCTCGGGTACTTTATACTTTCCCTGACCTTTTCCAAAAAATTAAAAGTCTCAATAGTTATGTTTCTTTGGGGCTTCAAAGCTCGCAGACAACGAGGACAGAATTGGGGGCCTTAGAATGCGCCCCAAGTGAGCCGTTGCAGATGGGAGAGAAGCCAGTTCGCATTTGCACATTGAGGCGCACTACATAGATGGATTCGAAACTTCAAGTTCTCACAGATGGCTTTACTACGGGTTGTTGCAAAGAAAGAATGTATGCTCATTTCGAGTGAAGGTCAGCGGCTTTGATTTTCAGCTCGCGCCCTGAAGAGGCCCACAACTCTCACTGGCAGTATAAGGTTCTATTGTTTTTTGACCTTGAGAGACAGGGACCATGCCGAAAGAACTTCATTTGAAGGGGGTGGGGGGGGGTGCAATAACGTAAGAGACGATTAGGCAGAAAATTCTGAAACTAGACCGAGTTTCATGTTAGTTCAATATACGAAAAATTGTTGTCAAGAGCACAGTGGGATTTACGGACTGCATTACGCAGAGACACAATGGAAATTGCAAATATAATGTAAGTAACTCTTTAGACGCTTTTATACCGGAATGAAGAATTAATGAATGGATGCATGAATAAATGAATGAATGAAGAGCTTGGAAAACGTTTGTGGGATCGTCCTTGTCGCGGGCACATGGGCATGCAGGTCCACATTCCACACGCATGTAGACAAAAAGTCGTTTCTCATTGTGTACTAACCTCGATTTATTTTGTTACTTTTCGCATTGATTTTAGAGCCGAACATACTCCATTGCACTATTCTTGAAAGCAAATAGTTTCAGCTCAGCCGTAATAAATAAAATGAATAATATTAATAAAGATCGGCTGGCGAGACTAATTATAAATTTTATGTTTTCAAAACAGGTATATCCTTCCCTTTTGCTACTGCCACCAGTTTCAGACACCAGCAGATGGTTTTTTTAACCGCCAGCTGCAGCTTAATGTAAACAACTGCACAATTCTGATGATTTTATGGGACGATCGCCAAGGTTCCATATGCCCTTACGTGGTACTAGCGGCTAGAAGCAACATATCAACCTTTACGCTGGCCTAGTGCCTACTTGATGGAACAGCCTTGCGGTTCAACGTGCGACAAGAGTGCTTCTTTTAACGAAAACCAACACCCTGTGTACCATAAAGGAACAGCGTGTGACTCACGATAAACTTTTACGGATTTGCGGACAGAGATAAAAGAAAATAGATGCCTTCGGAGTTCATATGGCAATTGCTGAATATTCTATAAACATTTAATGTCAAATAAATGTACTTTGCCAAATGTACCGTGTTGCTGTTTGATTTTAAAGTACAGTTTCATATTCCGAATTGTGGCACGCTGTGTTGTGAGTTGATCGGTGTTGGTTTCCGGGTTCTGTGTGAAGTCGCGTAGAAGACGACTGGGCGCGCTTGCCTACGCAGCACAGAAACGTCACGGAGAGAGGCGGGGAATATGAATGTTTTGATAATGTCAGGCTCAGGGGCGGGGGATATGATTTAGTGCCGCAAAAGCAGGTCAGCAAGGGCGATGGGGGAAATGATAGGATTATCAAAAAATGGCAGCTCCCTGATGCCTATTTTCACGTGCGTTTAATGGATGAAAACTCGGGTAAGGTCCATAGTAAATTTTTCTAAAATCGAGCGACTTAGGCTTAAAAACACATGGCCGACCTGTAGGGGCAATAAACATTTTTGACCGAACCATTCCTTTAACACACATCGGTCTTTCATGTCGCTTGCAAACTCACTGGCTTGTGTGCATTTATTTCTTGTCTTTACAGTTTTTCAATTCACGAGTCAAGGTTAGTACCCCAGGCTTGGCCTCGCCTCCCCAACTCTGCCGTTCTCCGGGGAGGGTCACTGGCATCCTTAAAATACAATGCAGCCTTCTTGTTTGGGATTCAGCCTTCTCCACGTGTCTTTCGTGGCCTTTACAGGGAACTCCTGGGGTTCTCCACCCTCTGCTCTCGTCCCTTGGTCTGTTGCTTTGCTCCAGTAGGTTTGCCTTTGCACCGGAAGTTCTGCTCTCGCTCGCGTTCCATCTTGCTCATAGTGTATCTCTATGTTCTGCCTTTTATCAGTGTGAGGAGAGCTAATTGGTACCAGATGTATTTATTTATTTATGGTTTGCTTGTTAGGCGCTTATACAGGAAAATAAATTCTGTTTCAAAGCGTGTATGAACTTAAAGTTGAGCGCCTGACTTTGCCTCACCCAATTAGCGGGACATGTCCTCTGCGATATGCAAGGGAGAGCCTCTTTGGTCTCAATCACCCTCTTCCTCGGCCCAATGTTTGTGTGAAAAGGGGGCAGTGGTTGGGGCAACTGAAAGTCCTATAAAATGGGATAGGTTAGGTGTATGGGAAAGTACCTCGCTTCACCATAGGTCGTCTCACACCCACATCTCAAAGACCCCTCACACAGGTGATCCTGCCGCACTGATCCACCCCAAGGGGTCTGGATCCAAAGGTGATGGCCGTGCCTTGGCCACCTGAGCGAGAGATGCCTGGGGACTAGTGGGTGAGACAACCATTGGTTTCCCACACTTGTACCACATATGCCAGAGTTGATATTAAAGGACCAAGTAGGTTTTGAATCAGGCCACTTCACACAAGGTAATCTAAGATCTATAATGCATAAATTCTCTGCTATGCTAGCAACAATGGACACCAAAAAGGCTCTTGACTCAGTACAATGGCCCTTTTTCCTTAAGGTTCTCAAGGGATATGGGCTGGGACTAGAATTCATATCATAGATTAGACTGTTGTATGCAGGCCCCAAGCTAGAATTCTTACCAATGACATGTTTTCAGATATGTTTATACAAACCAGAGAAGAAAACAGGAATCTCCCCATTAGTGTTTGCACTAACCATTAAACCAATGGCTATTTTTAATAGAGAATATCATTCAAACAGCAGTATTAAAATATATTCAGCTACAACTGTAATATGACTATGCGAAGATGACATGCTTGCAATATACAAAACATCCCGACACAAATTTGGTACCAAAGGATCAAGATATTAAACAATTTGGCCATCTCTCAGACCTGTGTATGAATAAGGGCGAATCAGAACTGCTTCCGCTCACAGAAAGCACAAAGGAAGGAGGATGTGAACTACGCTTAGAGGATGCACACTATTTGATACCCGTGGGTGACCATTTCTACTAAGGACGCAACTCTATAATATAAAACAAATTATTTTACAATATTAGATTACATAGGCCTCAAAGATGTCAAATGGATAAGTCTACCCCACTCTGATGACACGTGTGTCACTGATCAAAAACTGCTTAACATATTTCAGAATGTCCCAGTAAAAGTTCCATGTGCCTATTTTAAGCCTGTTAAAACAGTTAATGATGCCATTGATCTGGCCCAACACACAACCTAGAATGGCTACATATGATACCTTAGCTCTGCCATATGAGAAGTGTGGCCTGGCAGACCTGAGGCTCCACTACCTGATGGCTCAAGCATAGTATGCTGTATGGTAGGTTCAAACTATGCATGATTTCCCACATATACAGATTGGGAAAACAGTGTCACAGCCGCCTTCCTTATCCTCACTGCTCTACGGGATACAAAACCTCGAAGGGAGACATTCAAACCACATACACAACTTGGCAGGCTGGGTGCAACTAGCTATACAAATTGAAGAGCACTGTCTTTACTCCCCAGCATATACCCTGTTCAACACTCCAGACAAAGAAATCAGAAATCACGGTTGATAAATAGTTCGAGTTAGGCACCTACAAAGTTTGGATTCACTTCCTTGGTGATCTGAAAATTGATAGTAGCTTTGTAAGGTTAGATCAACTGAAAGAGTAAAGGATTCAGATTCACTGTATTCTTGTATTTTAGGGTATAGCATGAATTTAAATCATACATGCCTCATATCTGTATAGAGCCACCACTATGAGCCCTAACAAAATATAAAAAATGCAGGGGGCGTGGCCAGGCAGCATCCAATCAGGACATGCCTGCTGTAGGCTCCGCTCTTGTGCCCTGGAAAACTCCTTTAATGCCGCTTTTTAAAACTAAAATAAATCCCCTCACTTTGTGGCACAGCTTCTCCGGTGGCTATGAACTTACTTTGATGAGGATGCATGGTCTGCAGGCAGCGGATTGAGGACGAGCGCTGGGCGAATTGCTGCAGTGGGGAAAACATGGCGGATGACGAGTGGGTGTGAGCGATGACCCCCATCAACCCGTCCTGGCCCAAAGGAGCACAGTGATCATTTGCGGGTTCAGAGGGTGGCGGATCCGGCAGACCGAGAGTGTGTACTGGTGGCAGGCCAGGGGTCAGGGAGGCCGCTGCTGAATGGTGCTCTGGGGCGTCCTGAGCCCAGGAGTCTTTGGGCCTCATTACGACCCTGGCGGTAAGTGAAAAACGATGCCGGTAAAGGATTACCGGCATTGCTTACCGCTAGGTCAGATCATGGCCCGCGAAAGTGCAATTAGCGGCACCGTAATCAACGGTGCCGCTAACAGCACCAAGTGCGCGGGCACGCGACCCCCCATGCCGTAAATACCAGCATTGCGCAAAGTGGGGAATATCACGAGTCAAGCGGACATGCTCTTAACGCCCTCGCGAAGGCCGTAAAGTACCTTAGCGCCATGGTGCTAATACCGCCATCGCGGACCAAACCGTAAATGGCCATGTGCAGTGCTCCCAGCTGCCACAGGTGCACACAATCAGCACAGGTGGAGGCAATACAGACTGGCCAAGTACAAAAAGAGCACACCCCACCCCTTCCCACACCCAGGCACATTCCACAATGATTCCAATACGACTAGCAATGTTGGGGCTGGAGGACCTGATTGCAATGCAAGTGCTACAACAACAACAACAACAACAACTACAGGCAGCATAGAGGAGACGCAGGAGGAGAAGGAGGGCAAGGCAGGGCCAGCAAGCCCCACCAGCACAGCTAGTGCCACCACGCAGGCAGCCCCCAATCCCACGCATCCGAGCCAGTCCATTCAACCTCACCACTGAGCAGATCCACACCTTGTACTGTTTGGACCGGGACACCATCACCACCATTGTGGACATGATACACGACGACATCGTCAGCATGAATGAAACACCCACTGCCATCCCCCCCCCTACTGAAGGTAGTGTCCGTGCTCCACTTCCTGGCCTGAGGCACCTACCAGCACACAGTGGGGCACTTGCATGGCATTTCACAACCATTATTCTCACGTACGCTGATCCAAGTGCTCGATGCCCTCCTCAAGCACACAGACGACCACATTTCCTTACCACGGTCTGCCCAGGAGATTGCTAACACTAAAGTGGGTTTCCATGCACTAGCCGGCATACCTGGGTGCATTGGTGCCATCGACTGCACCCATGTGGAATTGGTGGTCACACATGCCATTGAGGTAGCGTACTGCAACCGTAAACTATTCCACTCAATCAACGTGCAAATGGTATGTGACTCAAACAAGATCATCACACATTGATGTGCCCGATACCCCGGATCAACCCATGATTCAATGGTCCTGCATAACTCCACAATACCACGCTACATGGAGCGAAATGCAGGGCCAAGATCCTGTCTACTCAGTGAGTCTCAACTGTTGGTTCTTCTGGGCCATGGATATTGCCAGTGCTGTTTCCATGGGGCTGCTCCCCTCCTGCAGATTTTCAACAGGGGATGGGGGGATGGCCAATCCTCATCATCTAATACCCCCTGTGTGGCATCCTCATGCGGGCTGCTTTGGGACAGGTAGGGGGAATGACGGTGGGCTGTGGGGGGTCCCACATCTATCTTCTCTTCATTCCCTGCATCGCTGTCGGAGCAAGCTGCAATGGCAGCAGTTTCACCCATTGTGCTGCTTCCTGCAGAACCTGTCCGTTCTGTGGGCACCATTTGGGGGATGTCTGCTGCTGCTGCTACCGTGCTGCCTGCTGGGGTGCCTGTCAGTGGCCTGTCCTGTGTTTTTGCAACGGATTTTGTCTGCTGTGGGGTTTTGGTCACTACAGCAGAGGTGGTGGGTTGTTGTGCTGGCACTGTGGTCCTGGCCCTCTTGGCAGGTGTGGTGGTAGGGGTGTCTTCATCGTCGAGGTCGGAATTTGAGCCTGTGGTGGAGCAAAGGAGGGAGAGTGTTATTGATGGGTCTGCGGACATTGAGCGGGCATCGTGATGACTGACATAATTTTGGTTACTAGATGCGGCACATTTGAGGCAGGGGCATACAGGTTGTCTCCCTTTTGTGTGGAAGTAGCATGGAGGTATGTGGGTGCCTGCAGTTAGGGTGTGCATACTGCATGTGTACAGGGTGGAGGTCGGATGTGGCTTTAGGCAGTCTCCTGCTGATGTGTTGCATTTACACTATGGGGCAACATTATGATTCACATGAATGGACTTCTGTGACTTTTGGCTGGCTTGATTTGAGGCACCTACCTGCATCGCCTGAAGTCGGTGCTCCTCTCTCCATTCCTCCCACCCCTTCAATGCTCTCCATGCCAATTGTAGAGGCACAGATTTCCTCCCAGGGCTGGAGTTTTATTGGGGACTCCGATCCTCCCCCGGTTGCCACGCCCATGTTCCGGTTTGCTGATAGGATGCTCCTGACGCGGAGGCGGAGATCATCCCACCACTTACGGCACTGTCTTGCGTTGCGGGGTACGGTTCCCACAGCACTAACCCGCTGTGCAACTAGGGCCCATATGGCCTTCTTCTTTGCAATTGCTGGACTGGTCATTTGTGTTGAAAAGACCACAGCGGCATTCTCCTGGAGGGTCTCAGCCAACAAATTCAGCTCCTCCCTGGTGAAACGGTCTTGCCGCTGGCGGTCACAGGATTTCTTCACAACTTTTGGCATTTTCTGGCAGGAAATAGGTAGCTAATGGTTTTTGCCGGGTCTCAGGGTCGGATGTCCACTGGTTGCGGAGGATGCCAATGGATTGTGTTTTTAAAGATGGCTGCTGTGCTCTTTACCGTTCCGCCGTGATGACGCTACTTCCGGTTCCGCTTATTTACGGTCACTGCTAATTGCGGTGACCGCTAAGATCGGTGGCCGGGGTAGCGGTAGTACACCTTGCGTGGCATACGATGCCGGTAGGTGCCGTTTTGGGGGCATTAACGCCATGGCGCAGTTTACATTACCGGCATGGCGCAATGCTCGTGCCCGATGGGTCATAATGTCCCGCTTTTTACAGCTTTGACCCAGCACGGACATGTTAATTACGCCATGCCGGTAATGTAGAATACTTGCCGCCAGGGTTGTAATGAGGCCCTTTGGCAGCCTGAGGGCTTGCTGGGAGGCCGGGCCCAGCAAGGGGCATGAGATGCTCTCTGCTCGGCTAGCAGTGCCTAAGCAGGGTGGAGCCAGCAAGACGCCCGGGACCAGCGGGACGCCAGCCTTCACTCTGTGAAGTTTGCCGGAAAGGCAAGTGCAATGGTAGGTCGGTCCTGTGTCCCCCGCAGTTGAATGTGAAGCGGGGCAGCCTGCATGGAGCTCCTGGTGCGTGAGCTGGCCTCATGAAATAAGCTGATTTTGCTTGTGGCGACGGATGAATCGAGGCCGGAGGGAGCCCCCCCGCGGAGTGGAATGAACTGAACTTTATAAAAGCCCCTCCAGCAGCCCATATTGACAGGGTGGTGTGCAGAGCAGTCATATGTGACACAAGCATGGTGCAAGTGAAGCTGGATGGTCCCATGTAAGAGCACACTGTCATCTGCTTGTCTATAGGCCTATATTGCAGTTTCAAACAAAGGAGGCAACTTGCATTGTGTGGAATCTGGGCTGGTGGGCGAAAGGGACCTATTTTTAGTGTTGCCTGTTTTCCTGGCCATTAGAAGACCCTGTGACCAGAGGCACATTCCACAGGCCCTTGCTGTAGCTTGCACGGAGAGAAGCAACCTTCAATATTGTGAGCCTGGGCCAGTGTCATGACCCTTGCCCCTGTCCCACACTGGCAAGTCAGCCTTCCAGTTAGGGCCAGGTCAAAGGCCTTAAAACCTCATCCAAGACTCTTGAAGTCAGTCCTGGCGCCTTTGGCGCCAGGCTCATAACCATCATGAAGAGCAACATTAGAATGGGACTATTTACTTGGGACTATTTAACTTAGGGGGGTTCAGCCAACATGGAGGCACACACATAGCTCAGTTACAAGGAACTGAGCTATGCAGTCTTGTCTTTTGGGTGTGGCAGGCCTGGGACTACTTTACCTGGAATACTTTGGGTGTGGCAGCCTGGGACTTTTTTACCTGGACTACTTTACCTGAGACTACTTAAACCGCACCCTAACAGCAGGACATACTTTGCGTTATTCTGCTGTGGGCAGCGTAACGCTCACTGTATCCAGTTCTTTGATGCCAGTTTACCTGAAACCAAGGACCTGCAGAGAGAGGAGAAAGAACACTACAAAACTTACCTGGAACAGTATCCTGTCTTCAATCCATCGCCGACTTTAGTTCCACTCACCTGAAGGTACGAACTCTATCATTCGGCACTGCATGCATCCTGGAATACCATAACCTGGAAAGAGGAGAAAGAAAGACAGCATTAGTAAGCGTTTACTCACGTTTCCTCCCGAATGAAGAAAGCCACACAATTCATACCTGGATAGTCATCTCCTGGTCAGTATCATTGCAGGAACCTTACGGCGCTTGGCGAGGAACATCGCAACCTGCAAGGAGAGAAAAAGACACAGGTTAGCAATATAAAAGGCGAAACAGCACAACGCATCGCGCATTACTCACCTGACAGCATCGCGCACACTGCGCTTTCGCCAACCGGCCCATGCTCATCTTCAAACTGCATGACAACACCAAAATACCTTTCCATACCTAAAAGGAAAGAAGCAAGACATTATTATTCGAACTAAGAGGAACATAAGAACTGCATATAAAGACTGTACAGCAGCAAACCTACGGAGTCGCAGCAGGCCTGAATTCCCACAGGGGGGGCTTGCACCAGTGAATTAACTTGGTCGCTGCTCGCCCCCCCACATCTACGTGCTGTTATGCTTGAACTAAAATGGCGCTGGTGTGCAGTGTATTCTTGGAGCGCTCGGAGCCAAGATGGATATTTACTTCATGCCGCAGGGAAAAGCTGCACACATTTTGCTGAGTGTTAGATTAACGGTGCTGAGGAAAACATGCTTTCCAAACCTGGTATGCGGTCAAGGACATTTCTGCTGGTAAAGCTAACTTTGTTATGGTTTGTTACTGTTCTCTGTGGAGCGTGTTTTTAGAGAAGGGAGGCACTCTGCTCCTTGAGGGTAGCTCTCGATTGACCCAGCTGGCAACCGACGGCTGCTCATCAACTGCGCAAGTGCCATTTCCAGAAGGTTCGAAAACTGAATATATGCGGAAACCCGGAGGTGGACAGGTGAGACTTCAGCCGGAGAAGGACGCTTACGTCCGGCACTCCTGTGAGCTGTGGTGCTCTCGGCCTGGCTGTTCCCGGGGTCTTCCAGCCGCTTCTGGGCGAGATGAGGAATTCTGTTACGCTCACGGTGATGTATTTCCTTTTGAATTCTTTGCTTCTTCTGTGATTTATGTCTATATTACTTCTGTGAGTTATTCCTATGTTATTATTGGTTGCTTCCAAGCTTTGAATAAATAGCCGTATAAGAGCCGATTATCTTCTAAGAGTGTGTGGTTGTGAGTTATTGCGTCTGTCTACGTTCAAAGTATTTGCTCTGTAATTGCATTGGTGATTTATGTTTTTCGGTGCACTTTGGGGAGAGCAATACACGCGCCACTGCCACGAGAAGCAGGACGGAGAATCCACCTTTTACGATATTAAGATGAGGAGAGGGCCCAAGTGGGATGAATGAGTTGAGGCCAAGGGAGGTGGGAAAACAAAGAATCTGGTATTGAATCCAGCTGTCCTACATTGCAGACCCATCTTTAACCAGAGACCTTACCAAGGGACCGGAAGTGGGTTTGAGAGTGCAAATCATCCAACCAGAGCTGGGTGGCGTCCCCCTGGATACCAGGTGAGCGTAACAGCCAGTGAATGACATTAGTGCATTGAGAATATACATAACGTACTTCGCTCTGTGATGCCTAAATCTGGAGGAAAGGTGAGGACCTCTGACATCAAATCAATGCTGACCTCGCAAGAGGTAAGCCAATGTAATCGACAAGAGCAGAGGTCCACTCCCCCTGCTTGCCCACACAGAGACACTGTTTTCAAAGGAAGACTTCAGGGACATGCTGAAGGCCTTTGAGCAGAGAAAGTCCAAAGGTAAGTCCGATTACCCCCCTTTCCAGTGCCCAAAAGGTTTGAGTGAAACAGGTGTTAACACACTAAACAAATACAGTTTGCTGTTGTGTGTCATTGAACCCAATACACAAATGAAAAATCAAAAACAATTTATTATATATTGTATATGGTTAAAAACACAAAACAAATAATGTTACAAAGGAATATTCTAAAAACCTTTTAACAAACACGGTATGTTACACATAATGAACATAATCAAAGGGTATGAGCAAGACAAGATGAACATTCATGACTAATTTGTTTGCATCAAGGATCCCAGACACAATTTGTGTGGGTATTACAGATAGATATCGACATGTTTCGGCCTTATAATATTTTCGACACTATCCCTAGTGCCTCATGTTCAATCTTTCGGGCCATCTTCAGGACACAATTTCTTCCATAAAGGTCAGTCAATGACTCTATACCCCACTTGATATTCAACGAGGTGAATTTTCTTCGTGATACCTTTAATTTGTACACGGAAATGCAGCCTGCTTGTTTGCAGAAGTGACTGTGAATCTGCGCTTATGCTGATGAATTACAGCGCAGCACGTTACCAATGCCGGGACAGCCAGATAATTAGTTGCACTGATAGATGTTATGCAGAAAGCACTCGAGTATTTGTATTCTCAAGATCAGAAGGGAGACACACATCACGGAAGCACTGCCGCACTCACACACTCGCAAGTGTAATTCCAAACTCTGATACACGCTGTGGCCACTCTGGTGCCGAAACGAGCAGGACATGACTCAGGAGATAAAATTCTCTAAAGACAGCTTAGCTGGGGGGTCCCCTGCAAGCTGATATTCGACTATCATAATCACCACTACGTTATTGGCTCAGAGGAAGAAGTGAGGGAGTTGATGGGAGAGGCGTCACTGCCCCAGATACCTGAAGAAGGTGCCGATGAGGAGTCCCGCTTGGATCCCAGCCCACGAGATGGGAGGATAAGACCCAGGGAAAGATGTGTTCCCGGTGAAAACATCTTTGCAGTCCGATATAGAGACATGCACGAGTGCTCCAGACTGACGAGGGGGGGGCGTTGAATAATCAAACCATCCTGTTCTTATGTTGTCTGGGCACTTTGGTCCTTATAAATGATGAGCCGACAATCATTCAGGACTTACCCATTGGGTTGCTGTTCAATTCTATTAGGGTTTTGCCAAAGGCTGAGGGTAGGGGTTTTGATGAAAAAATGTGGAATGGTTCTTGTTTTTCTCGTTTTATTTTTGTGTTGGCTTTGGGGATTATTGTTTAATTATCATGCGAGTTAGGACTTCTCTTTGTTCCTGGATCCTGCCCCTCTCTACCTATTATGCTGGGCATAATGTGTCTACCCTGTAGCATGAGCATGCCTGAAGGGACACATGATGGTGAAACCAGACGTATCCTGTGTGACCCTGAATGTACATTGTCTTAATGCCCCATTGAAACGCAAGGAGCTGTTTCATAGATTAACCACTCTGGACGCAGCCCTCTAATTTCTACCAGAGACTCACTTATTAGCTGTGGTCGATGCACGCCTTAGCAGTAAAGTATATCCTACTGCCAATTTTGTGGTTTATAGGACCCACTGGATGCAAAATAGACATCAAGGTCGGTAAAGGCACATCCCTGAAAGTGCTTAAGACATTGCAGGATGGGGAAGGGAGATGTATAATACTCGCAGCACAACTAAATGGCTGCAAGGTAACACTAGCTTCAATGTATGGCCCAAATGATAAAAAATATGTATTTCTGGCCTCTCTCTCCAAGGTCCTGGCTGAATTAACCGAAGGGGAAATCATTAAGGGGGAGATTTGAACTGTGTAATCGGCCCTACGGTTGACAAAACCCTTGCTCCAACTCCCCATGATAAGAGGAACTTTCTCGCTATCACTACACTACTACGTGAGCATTCTCTAATTGAAGCTTGGTGTTTCTTTCACCAGGGGAAAAGGGATTACACCTTTTACTTGGCAGTTCACAAGGGCTTCTCCAGTTCTCCAGGCTGGACATGTTGCTCGCCACTAACGCTCTGATCCTGACTTGTAGACATAGATATACACCTGAAAGCTTTATCTGACCAAGCTCCTCTCAAATGTACACTTGATGACCTACCCTGTCCCGCTCCCTCGTCTAGGCCGATCTGATGGTTGAATGACTTTCTCTACGGGGATTGCCTCTTTTCGCAGCATGGCCCGTACCTCTTCCAGGAGCTGAGGGATGTGCTGCTCCTGACGGGCAACCGGAGGGATCCGCGGACACCTGTGTTGAAACGCCAGGGTATGTCCTTGGGCGCGAGCGTCCAGCACACATCTGTTAGTGGAGATCTTGCTCCACTCGCTGTTGTAACCTGACTAACCTAGTCAGCCGGCCTCCCACTAGGGCGCATGGGTGGGGGCCCGACATTCCTATCGGTTCAGGCTTGCTCAGCACCGGCGTCCTGCCCTAGCTTGCGGGCGACACTGTCCTCTGCTACCGTAGGCCCGGGAATGGTCTCTGTAAGCTTCCTGAGTCGTGGATCTGGAAGGCTAACGGTACGACGAATAGAAACCTTTCCAAGGCCTGCTCGACTTTCCCTGCTCAGCTGTAGGAGCAAAACGAAGAGCAGTGCTGCTGGAGGGTGCCCAGGGAATGGGCTGTCTTCGTATCCACCTTGATGGCCTGGAGGGACTCATCGACAACCTTCCCAAATAGGTCATCACCGTCAAAGGGCATGTCCCGCACCTTCGCTTGGACCTCATGGCAGAAATTCCTGGCCTTCATCCAGCCTTTGCGACAAAGGCAGGCACTGTTCCCCATTTGCCAGAACCGAGTGTTGGCGACGTCCAATGCCACTGTGCTAGCATGATCAGACTCTACCTCCCCTTAGCCCACGGATGAGGCGCCCTCACGGGACTTAGAAGACCGCTCCTCAGAACGGCCGGTCCCGGGTGAGGCATGCCCTGGCGTTGAGCCAGGTCGCCACATTGTAGGTGCTTGTTCTCCACAAACATGTTCCGTAGCTCGCCTTTGGTGCAGGGCTTGAAGAGGGACCTTCCCACCTTCTCCTCCCCGCTGTCAACAGATGCAAAAGAGAGCGCACAAGCTCCTTAGAATCAAAAGTAGACATTTTTTCTGCAAAAAAACTACCAAAGCCGTAGAGCAGACTCGAGGACTCTCAACAGTGAAGCATGCAGTAAAAATCTGAAGATGGCTGCCAGAGGAGGGCCTTAGGGAGAGGACTGTCATTGGATGGGGCAGTATGATCAATAGGACAGTGATTGGTTTAAAGGAGAAATACAGTTATTAAGTGAAAGTGAAACAGTTTTTTCTTTTACCGAATCCATGCCAGACCCCGTGCTGGAGAATGGAAGCATTTTATCATGCCAATTCTGCAGCACATCAGGGGGATCAATCCTTGATGCAAGATTTTATTTTCCAATCTCAGCTCCCCCAAATCTCCCAGGAAATGCAGGATTTTGTAGAAGTACTCATAACTACTCAAGTGATCGCCCTAGCAATTCGCTCCCTCCCATCGGGAAAGGTGCCAGGGCCGGATGGATTCTAATAAGTACTATAAAACCTTTGCTAACGTGTTAGTGCCACATTTAACCAAACTGTATAGTTCCTTCCTAAACTCTAGGTCAGTGATGGAAGCTATGGCAGAATCAGCAACCACCCTAAACTTGAAGACGGGGAACGATCAGCAAGATTGCTCATCTTACCGTCCTGTGGCTCTCCTAAACACCAATGCCAAATAATTTAGAAAAGAAATTTCTACTCGACTTGGAGAAGTCCTCCCAGCCATAGTTAAGAGCGACTATACGGGCTTCATAAAAAAACCGAGCTGCGCACAACATCATCAGGGGGTGGTAGACCTTATGGCATTAGCCCCTCATATTAAAGGAAGGCTGGCCCTGATATCCTTAGACGCTCATCGAGCGACTGATAGCATGTACTGGGATTACCTAAAGCTTTTGCTGCCGACATACAGGTTTGGGCCCCGTTTCTCCAAATGGTGCTAGCGAACCTCCAGATTCCTGCCTCCCGAATTAAGATTAACTCACTCTGGTCTCCCTTTCTTTCTTAGGGCAGAGGAACCAGACAGGACTGCCCCTATCCCTGCTAGTTTTTGCCCTGGCTATGGAGCCTTTGGCGCAAAGAATTCCTCTCTATCCCCGAATCTCTGATTTCACATACGGAGCAAAGTGTCATAAAGAAATCTGTACGCTGATGACGTATTGTGTGCTTTCTTTGCAATTCATTAGCCTCCTTACCGGTCCTGTTGGAACTCCTGGATCAATTTGCTAGGATATCAGGGTTCTGTATTAAGTACGGGAAATCTGTGGGACTGGGCCTCACTGAAACCCCAGAGGCTTTGGCTACCTTAGGAGAGACCTAGCCTTTCCGCTGGGCAGACCGGGAATTCAACTATCCGGGGGTGCATATTATCACATCCTTTACCAACCAAGCGAAGGCTAACATCCCGCAGTTATGGAAAGATGCCAAAGGCTTACTGCAGCAGTGGGATTCTCAGGAGATATCACAGTTGGCCGGAGGCAGAGCCAGCAGCCTTGTGGCAAGGATGCACTCTCCAGGAGCTCCTGCCCGATTCGTTAAATGATCAGCCCTACTGTGTGCAAATAAGCTGAACATCGTAAATAAGCCCGGAGAAGGAACCCCGGGCACACAGGGAGTGCAGGCGAGAAAGTACGGGGAAGGGAAGAGACAGAGTGCAGCACTAAAGACGTGTTACAGCTGAAACGCCGAATTGAGAAAATGGCGCCTGCAGCCTAAGGGAGTGGCCGAGACTGCATTGGAGGCAGTGAGCAGGGGAACTCGGAGATGCGAGTCATGGGACGCTTGGGCAGACCCCAGCACCGGAACAGCAGGGTGCGGGCAGCGGCCTTGCGGATGCTGTGTGAGGGACCTACAGTGGAACCTTTGCAGAGGGGGGGCGAAGGCCGGCCCCAGAGAGCAGTAGGCAAGAAGCCGGGGCAGCGGCCACAGAGTAATGAAGTAGTGCCGAAGCATGCAGGAGCCAGCAGCATGACACTGCGAGGGAGCAGGCCGCAGCATGACAGCATGGCAATCCACCAGGAGGGACCCCGGTGGGGGTCAGGCACCAAGTGGCAGTCGGTCGGAGCCCCACAGTGTGGAGAGAGACAGAGGTGAGCAGAGCACGGCTCGCCCTGCATGCACGGTGCGCAGAGATGCTTGGCCGCCAGGGAGAGAGTAAAGCAGCAACGAGGGCCCTGAGGAGGAACGGACTTGGAAGCCTACACCAGGGTAGGCGTCCAGAGCACTTGAGACCAGAGTGGTAAATCGAGTGACAACTGGCTTTTCCGGGAACTCCACCTGATAACGGGAACTCCCTCACCCTGCCATAAAAACTAATTTCAGAACACTAATGGAAACAATGAAGGCCTGACATATTTATTTGTATTAATCCGTAAAAATTGCAAGACACAGTCTGATTGGAGACTTGTGCTTGATTCCTCCATCTGAGCCACCCTAATACAGTGAGGAAACTCATGTAGAAGAAATTGAATTCACTTGATGCACTGCACGTAAGAAGATTGAGGACCATGTATTAATTTGACGCTTTCCAAGTAAATGACTCTCACAGCTCAATCAGTGCAGCACGCCAGAAGCTGAGGTTTACTGTTCTATAAAGTAAGCCATAACCCACAGTGCTAATTCTATCTCGAAATTGTGAGCATGCGCAGTGATCTGGCTATGACTTTTTCACTTTGAATGGAGGTGACGGCGCCCCTAGACCCACCACCGCCCCCACTGACCTTCTTAAGCAGTGATTCAGCCAGCGCAAGGCAGCTGTGAGAAACTAGAAGGTGTCTCGCCCACCAGTCCCTGGGGATCTCTCATCCCAGTGGCCAGGACACAGCCATCGCTTTTGTATCCAGTTCCTGGGGGTGGACCAGTGCAGGAGGATCACCTGGGTGAGGGGTCTTTGAAGAGTGGGAGTGGGACACCGGATGGAGAGATGTGGTACCCCCCTTCCCTGCAACACCTTTTCCGCACCCTACCAAGTAGGATATTTAGGAACTCAGCCCCCTCCCCTTTACGACACAAACACATACACAGACAGCCCGCTATGAGGGAAAACAGACTAACAGCCGAGCCATATACCAGACATGTCCCAATACAATGGTCGCAATGTCAGGCAATTATTGATAATCACATACACCTGACTTCCATTAAGCTTCCCCACACGGATAAAAGGCGAAGAGAGCACACCCTGATTCAGGCAAGGCACATGAGGAAACAGCAGTTCCGACATGGCAGTTTAACAAGAGAAGAAAGACGGCAAAACAGAAGGGGATCGCAAGGAGGGAAGTTCCCTTGACCTTTTCAACAAGGAACCGTTACTGTCCCGAAACCTCAAGAATAGAAAGCGTAAAACCGGGGAACCAGGCTGAAGAATCATGCATTGTGTTTGTCTGAGGTACCCGGGGCCCTCCGCGTCAATAATCAAGGCGTGGTTGGACAGAATGGGCCGGCAATGCGTGGATGCTCAGCCGAAAGTCTCTATAAGGTATCCAGCTGAGAATTGGCAAAGTGAAAGTGAGAAAGATTTTGAAGTTAAGAAAGCTTGAAAAAGTAAATGAAGTTGGTCCGGTTCAGTCTGAAGGAGATTAATTGAAAGCTTTGGACTAGAGTGGGTCTGAGCACGGCGGCGGGGGACCCGGGTTGAATCTTAAATCACCCAAGAAATTGTACATGTGAAATCCTAAGAAGAAAGCAACTTTAATGTTTGTCGGGTTGCTTCAGGCCCTCTGAAATAAGAGACTCTGAATGGCAAATGGACTTTGTCACAGAAGGCCCTGATTTTGAGCTTTTGAACTGCATGTTCGTGCTAGAGAAGCAAAAGACTGTGCTTAGCTTGAGTTTTCCGCCTCGTCCCGTGCTAAAAATGTGGGGAAGGGAAGCCAACGGCTTGAATATCCTGGCATATTTCTTGAACACTTTTCTTTTGATAACATTGTTTCCCACACTATTGGTATTTACAAGTAAGGATTGGCAATAGGTTCGTTAGTGTAGGCCCTTTTATTTTGACATTCGGCTAGGACTGCGTCATTTGATGGTCGTAGCTTGCTCCCATCTTTACATTTAGGATTAGACAGGCATTTTTCAAACCCAATTGAAGTTCAAAAACCCCCTTGAACTGTGATCACTGGTGTCTGTTACTTACTGTTTGATACCATACCTTCCTTACACAGCAAAGGCCAAGAGGTGACGCAGCGCTGCCAGCAACCCACTGATAGCAAAATTGAGGGGGCGGTTTGGATCTGCAACCCCTCCCCCCGGAGTGAATAGGCCGATTGAAGACGACAATGCACACATCGGCTGGTGGGAAGAGCTTCACACTGCTGGGGGTAGCCTACAACAACTGAGCTGGGGATACCCAATAATGCTGGGAAACACTGCCCAGGTGGGGTGTCATGGACTACACAGGACAAGCCTGGGCTAGAGGAGCAAACAAGCCCGAACCCGTGGCTGGAACTGGAAGAGAGACTAACAGCTGGTATAGCGCCACGGGGCAGAAATTGACGGCCAAGCAGCACAAGAGTAAATCCAGACAAACCCAGAGGGAAGCGTTTGCATGCAAGGAGAAGGGAGGTAGCGAGGCCCTGACCGACGACCTCGCCAAGCAGCAGGAAGCTAAAGCAGAGGAAAACTGAATCCGGAAAGCCATTGCGATGTTGCAAACTACCTTGTAGAGGGGAATTGATGAGGTCAGGATAGATGTGGGGTTGCTGCGGCAGGATGTCCGACCACTGGCAGACAGAGTACAGACGGTCAAGACGCAGGCTGACGAAAACAGGCACAATATAGCTGGGGATCTGTCTGAAGTGCAGGAGTTCAAACTAAAGGTGGCCACACTGGAGAGCAGAGCGGAGGATGCTGAGGGAAGGGCACGGCGGAACAATACAACATATGTGGAAAACATGCTATTGCAGGAGAATGGGGCAGGAACCAGTGGAGCATGCCCAAAGGTCCTTGGCTCACCCTACCCCTCCCCCGAGACCATTGATCACAAAGCTCTTGAACTACAGGTATAAGGAAGCAATGCTGGCATTTAACAGACAGGGGGGGAGAGGGTCATCGAAAGGGGAACCAACAAGATCACAGTGTACCAAGTCTACACGCTAAGGGTACAAAGATAAAGGGCAGCTTTTAGACTCACAAAAGCGAGACTGCGACAGGCATGCTTGAAGTACATGCTGATATATCCTGCCAAATTAAAAGCACTGCATAACACCACCTCACACTTTTTTGACAGCACGGGTGGAGTGCAGGCATGGATGGACACGATCGGAGCGGCTCCCCTCCGGAGGATGCAGGACACTGCACAGCACTGTGACAAGTTGCAACGAGGCAGGAGCACCCAGCCTCTGGGACACGCAGTAAGGCGTGCGGCTATTAACAAATGGCAGGAGGAAGAGACAGCGTGCCTGACTGGAGGAGTGGAACTGGGACACAATGACTTGGAACCGCTGGCAGGCGGTTCAAGGACAGGCGCTTTTTGCCCCTGTCATTGACCTTTGTTCTGTGTTAGGGGTGCCAAGAAGGTGTGCCCTGCTGCTGCATGCGGGACTGGGGGGAGAGACACCGGTTATTGTGAGAAGAAACTGAGTCTTAACGGCCCAGGCGCCGTTGGGTATTTGTTTGGGGTGTTGGGTTGGTTGGGGATGTTTGGGGCTTGGGGATTGTTTCAGGTTGGGTTGAATAGGATGCTTACTAGTTCTGTAACCTCCCTTTCAGCATTAATGCAAGGTGCATGCATAGACGGGAAAACACTACCAGGTTGGGGCCGATCAGGGGACGGGACGACAATGGCCTTTGGGTTGGGTCAGGGCAGACTGCCGGTCTTGACCTGAGGCAGGTGTATGGGAGAGGGAGATAACTGGTAGGGGGCGAGTGGGATGCTCTGAAGGGAGGAGGACGGTACATACATATCTGTTCAGCAAGGGAGTGCACATGGCCCTCCTGCAGGAGACGCACCTCACTGCGGCCTGTAGTGTGCAGATCTCTGTATTCGGCGTACACCCAAGGCGCCCTAGTCTGGGTGACCCCCACGATGCCCTTCAGGCCACTGGAATGCAAGTGCAATGACGAGGGAAGGCTGGCCATTGTATATGGTTTCCTAGAACGGAGAGAGATTTGCATAATTAACACGTATGCATCTAACCATGATGCCACAGGCTATTATTTAAAACCTTAGACCCAGTCTCGCGCCATACCGAGGAGCTCTGTGGCTTTGGGGAGGGGACATTAACTGCACCCTGGACCCGGTTCTGGACAGATCGGATGGCAGACGCAACCAACAGGCGCCACCCGCCAAGGCGCTGGGGAATTTATTGTGGGAGCTGGGGATGTGGGACATCTGGGGGCAGCTGTCACGATGCCTGCCCCCAGACATCCGGGACAGATCCATCTATCCAGGGAACAGGCATCCACGAATACCCAGGAATTCCCAAAACCCCGTCTAGGGGCTATATGGGTCCAGTCCTGGCACCGTAGGTGCCAGGCTCATATTGCCATCTTTAAATTGTGCAGGTCATCCTGCAAAGAACTCACATACAGGCCATCATGAGGCCATGAAGGGACTACTTTCCTTTAGGAACTATTTTACTAATTGGGTGTGGTACTGGAACTCTTTACCTGGGAACTACTTTTTTGATGCTATTTAAACCACACCGAAGGGCAGCACACGCTTCGCGTTATTCTGATTCTTAACAGCATAACGCTCACTGTGTCTGCAGTCCAGTATTCAGTCTACAGCTACACCCGTTTGTGTCCGGAGCCGATCCTAGAGAAAAGGAAAGAAGAGGAGAAGGTTAGAACAGGAAGATTCCCATTTGGTCACCATCTTCTCCTGGAGCAGCCGCATCTGTGAGAAAGAGAAAAAACATTTAAAACAACCGCGTCGCATTGCCAGCTGCAGCGCCGCGCCATACTCGCCTATCATTAGAGCATCTTCACGACCCAGCGCGGTGCCTGTTGAATCGCCGCTCGCAACATCAGCATCTGAAAAAACAAGAACAAACAAAAGGTGGGGTTCCGCCAAAGGCATTCACTTACTTACCGCAAGATACTTACTTGGCATATTACCGCTCGAGGCAGCGCTGGTCACCGACCATTCTACGCTCGACATTTCCGCAAAGGTGCTGCACCTGCAACGAAGATCGAGAACTATTGGTTAATCGCACTTGGAACAATATTACTTGCTAAACAGTGCTTGGTGCAAACTGACTCTTACCAAGGCGCTACCTTCATCCATCGAGGCAAACTCGCTCCTCGGACCACGCTGCATGGGGAAAGGTATGAAAGGAGCATGAGTGAATAAACAGACATTTGAACTCTAAAAGAACTATACATTTGGTTTACACACAACTTACCTTGGAGTCATTATTTGTCTGGAACTCTGCCAAATACCTTCGGATCAGTGAAGTAACTGAAGTTCTATGCGCCGCTGCACTCCAAACGCAGGATGGAGATTTCATCCTTCCTAACTAGAAGGTGAGACTTTACGAAGGGGAATACTAGAAGTTTTCAGGAAGATAGTGTTAGTGTTAACCCCTCTACCACGGGCGGCTAATTCCCTTTACTGCTTCTAGGAAAATCCTCCTGCGGGCCAGGCAGACGAAACAGAGTGGGCAAGTGCAGTCGATCATCACTTCGCTACGAGTCACACTGTGTAACGCTCACCTGGCTCCCACGGAGGCGCTGGTCTAGTCTGGGTTGCTGTGGCCTCTTCAAGCGTGAAGCGCAGGACTCGGACCACCGATTGAACAGGACCCCCAAATCTTGCTTGTCTGGCCCGTAGGAATATCCTTCTGCAGATGAGAAAGGGGAATTAACTGTCTGCAGAATAGTGTGCTTGCTTCCCCTTTTCCCCCCTTCGTTCTTTTCTGACTTCCTCCAAAACCCCCGGTTTAAGCTCACCTTATGGTTTGGAAGGATGAACTCTCCATCCTGCTCCTGGTGCAGGGGCGCGCGTTCGTCCAGTTACTTCAGTGGTTTTCAGAATGGCGCTGGCAAAATCCACTTGACTTTTCGGAGCGATACGCTGTAAGTATGAAGATTCAAAAGTTCAAGTGTGAGCCTCTTTTAATGTTGTCTTCCTAACCTGTGATCTGTCCTTTATTTCAGGTGCAGAACGAAGGCGATGCGTTGAGGGGTTAAATTGCCGACGGTAAAATCAGGTGAGTTAGTGATGAGGGCGACCCCTCTAAATGTCTTTATAATTCCCCAGTAATGCCTTTTGTCCTTTCCCCATAGGGGCCGGGGTGCGGTACCTGCCAAAGAAGCGGCGCCGACCCGAAATGTGGAATGGTTCACCACGAAAAGCCGGTAAGTATTATGGCTGAAAATTCGGCTTTCCTCCTGTGTTCCCTCTGCTCGCCTTTTGTCTCTTCTTCTCTCCCCTAGGTGCAGAGATGTGGCGACCGGTGCTGACAGCCGCGATGGAGCCAGGAGATGTCTCAAGGACAGGTGAGTGAAGCGCGGCGCTGCAGCAAGCAACGCGATGCTTTTAAATGGAAGTCTCTCTTCAAGAATGCTGGCGTGGAGATTCCGGATGCAGGTAAGAAGTTTGAATAAGTT
This sequence comes from Ambystoma mexicanum, assembly GCF_040938575.1. NCBI lineage: Eukaryota > Metazoa > Chordata > Amphibia > Caudata > Ambystomatidae > Ambystoma > Ambystoma mexicanum. The sequence goes on along the minus strand of NC_090924.1, from coordinate 756,201,613 downwards.
CTTAGTTTTCACCTTTCTCTTCTCTTCTTTCCTTACAGGTGTTCCAGGTTCGAGGCGGGCGTGGCTGGAGTCCTGGTGCAGGAGCAGACACGGTGAGCGTTCAGCTGCTGGGATGCAGAACAACGCGAAGCACGTGTGGCTGTCTGGGCGTGGCTAAATAGCCTTGGAAGAAGTCCCAGGTAAGTATTCTTCCACAGCCCCATCCAAGTAACAAAATAGTCCCTTCAGAAAAATAGTCCCTCCTAAGCCTCATTTGGCTTGGGTCTTCATGCAGCATGGTCTGCATCAGGTGAGTATGCAGCATGGTCTGCATCAGGTAAGTGCACCAAACACTTTCCTTTATGAGCCTGGCGCCTATGGCGCCAGGACTGATGTCCAACATGAGCCTGGCGCCAAAGGCGCCAGGACAGAGTCCAAAGAGCCCCTATAAGGGGCCGCTGGGCTTTTACCCGGGGGCATGATGCCTGCTCCCGGGGGTGCTGGGCCTGGCCTGGTGCTCCGGGGGTAGGCATCATGACACACTGGTGGAGACCGCAGCAGTCCAGCTTCGTTCGGCGCCCCGTGGAATCCAGACGAGCGTGAAAGTGTCTCCCTAGCAAGTCGCCAGTGATCTGTCATCCAGGTGACCAGGACACAGTCATCACTTTTGAACCCAGTTCCTAGGGGTGGATCACTTGGATGGGGGGTCCTCCGGGAGTGGGAGTTGGACACCGATGGGCGAGACGCAGTGTCCCCCTTCTTTCAACACCTTTTCCCCATCCTACCACGTAGGCCATTCCAAACCACTGCCCCCCCCCCCTTCTGACACAAACACTTTTGTACAACACACCAGAGAACGAAACTACCTGACATGTCCCAATATAAGGGTCAGGCAAAGTCAGGCAATTGATCAGAATCACACACCTGATAGCCCTTTCCCTTCCCCACAGGGATAAAAGGTGGAGCAAGAGAGCACAGTATGAGCGAGGCAGACAGCACGATGAGACGGCTATACAGACCCGGCAGTTCAAAAGCAGGAGAAAGGCGGCAAATATCGAGAGGCTGATGAGGAGAGACACAACCTTGCCCTTTTTGACGCAAACCCACGAAACCTCAGCAGAGGGAATCGTAAGACAGAGGACAATAGCCCACGTGTTGCAGCAGATGTCAACAGAGCGTGTCGATGCAGATAAGCCGGAGCGAGGGAGACTGCTGTTTCTGTGGTACCAGCCTTGACTCCAGTTAATAGGAAAGCCAAGCGGTTCATCACAGCCGGTGAGTCGAAGGGGGAACCGGTAAGAACCGGGCTGTGGTGAATTAAAGTCGCAAAGTAAGAAAAGTTCAAAGAACTGTGACATTGTAGAGGGGAGACCAGCTGCAGAGGGGGACCGGCACCACGTGGGTGCTGCTCTGAGAAAATCTGGTCGATCCCCATCTGAGTAAAACTACAGACACCAGAAGGCTGCAGGACACCCACCAATATAGGTCAAAGTGGTCTTAAAGGAGGTCAAGTAAAATCCCGTACAGTCGCAAGTCTTTGACTGACAAGCTGTTAAGAAAAGCAAGGGAAGAGAATCCCGCATTGAGAAAGCAAGGGAAGTGAATCCCGCCAGTGTAGAAAGATTGGAGAGGTGTCAGCGCCTAGAATAGGTGGGGACCCAGAGAGGGACAAAGTCTAAATTCCCAAGAAACAGTGTGTTGACAAACGTAAACCCGGTAGAGGGATGTCCACGGAGAACTGTTTAAAAAGACAAAAGTGTTCCGGTGTGACTTACCCTCTATTCACTTTGTGCTCTGTTACTCTGCTGCCAGGACCTGTTTGCCTCTGTTGCTTGTGTTGGCTACTGGCCCTTAAAGGATCCTGTTCCTCTTAATCCACCCTAGAAGCAAAGCAGGTGAAGTGAGGCAACGTTTCTCCCTTTGAGCCGTGCTCCACTTGCCAAACATCCTCGCTTTTTCTACTGGAGACCTTTCACTGACCATTGATTGATGATATTTTGCACGGATAACATCACAGCTTCACCTTACGGTGCCGGTGCCTACCGAGAGATTCTTTTCTCTCTTTGAGCCGGACTTCATTTGTACTGTGCTTCTATTTTGGGAAAAGCCTTTTCAGATTGCCTCTTAAGCCTAATTCTTTAGATTTTTTGCAACTTGTGGGCCCTTTAACCCTCATAAATGACGCATTTTAAACTCTTGTTTTCAATTTTTTATTTTCTTCTTTGTACCGGTGACTGTAGTGGGCTTGTCCTTCCTTTGACCCGGTTGTGGCTATTGATTTCCACAAACCTACTTGTTTACCTTCTGTCAGTATATTTCCTGGTGGTGACTGCGGGGTGACACTGTGCTCTCGTGTCTCCCTTTGAACCACTTGCTGACAAATAGTAACTTGCAGCCTCTTGTAATCTGTTGAGTATGTGTGACTTTTTTTCCTTTTGTGGCCAGTTGGATATTATTGTATCATGTCATTACGCACTGCGTTGCACAGCCAACCGTTTCAGCCTCCTGCCATTGCAGACAAGTTGGCTTGTGCTGAACCGGACATTGCATCAAAATCGGATTGTGTTGAAAATAATATTTGTGAGGCTGCAATTGAGTCTGGATCAGGAGGAAAACAACAGATTTTGGATGTTGCTGTGAGCTGCCATAACAAAGATGCTCTTTTTGCAGCTTTGAGCATGAATTTAGGAGTTCCTAAACCATGTGTTGTCCCAAATGCTCCAGCTGTAGTATGTGTGGAGAAGGCCAAACAGAATGGCCGCACAAGGTGTGGCCCCAAATCCAATTCTGTGTGTCCTGTGGTTACTCCCCCACCCAGGTTCCCCATTGCCGGCCAGTGCATAACAGATTATTTTCCTAAGTTAACCGGGACAAGTACAGAAATTAAGTCAGTAGTTCCCCTGAGAAAAATTGCCACTGTTGATCGGACACAAATTAATATCCTAAATGACTTAATTATTATTGAATATGCAGATTATATCATTCAAACTAAACCTTGTGTATTTTCTGATAGTGTGACTCAGCAAACCTGTGATGCCTCACGCATCGGTTCCCCCACTGAATTTACTGACTTAATTTCCCAGGAAAAACGAAGAGTGCATTCAATCTCTTCACCTGATTATTGGACACAACCCAGTGAGGGACCTATTCATCATATGCTCTGTGAAGCTGATTGTATTAAGCGTTCCTGCCTAGTCTGTCGGCACTCAACATGGTTCGGAGTTTGTTTGTACAATTGTACGATAATATCTGGGACGAGGTCAGGGTTCATTCCTCTATGTTATCATCCATTTATGTAAAGGTTGAAGATTTGGAGGCCTGTGTTGGTCATCTAGCTATTGGCAAGATGCCATTTGTAAAATCTTCAGTCCCAGAACCTGACCAACTTCTTCTGCCTGTAGATATTATTGTTATTGAGGACTCTGTTAATGATACCAAACCTGTGGTTAATCATAACCTTGTATTAATGCCCGAGGCCAAAGAGAAAGAGAATTGTATTGGTGTTGATATTCACGAGAAACCCCCATAGCAAGTAATTTCTACACATCTCATCTTAAAAAGTTGTCCATCTGGTGGCCCTATCGCCTATGGGAATAAAAAGCCAAAGAATCAAAAATTATGTAAGAGGAGCAATAATTCCTCTTTAAAATGGCTTTGCAATCTATCTATAACTCACGCCATCAAAGTCTCTAAGAAGCCATCTAATGACATATGCCTGGTATTAACTCCGGTTCTTGAACCGAGCTGTCCTGGTATCCAGTCTGCTAGTACAAGTGGCCCTAGTATTATAACTGGGCTAGCGCATGAACTGGAGCCAAAACCTATTTCTGATACCTGTGGGTCAAGATTAATGTTTACTAGGGCTCCCTCTGTGGCTGAAGCATGCAGCGAAGATCCTTCTACCCTGGAATTACCCACACAAGTACAAATTGACATGGTTAAACCACTACGAGTTGATGCTTGCATTCAGACAGCCCATTTTGACGTAACAATGAAACCTTATACTGGTAGTCTGTTAACATCTAATTTACCGATACAGACTGAACCTGAGGTGGTTAAAGCTTCAGGAGCCGATGCATCCACATAGTTGGCTCTTATATCTGAATGCAATCCCACTTCCTTAACTGATATTTGTCATTTGGAAAATAAGTGCTTGCAGGGTGGAGGTAAAGTTCCCCTAGCCGTGCTCATTATAAAGACTATTCTAACATTATTGCCAGATGAGGCAAATGACGTATCCCCTGCAAAAACTCCTATTCTTAATTTGAAGTCATGCAATCTTATCAATGGATCAGACACATTGAAAAATCCACTCTTAGGTCCCTGTTCTGTAAGTTCATCAGGAATTCTTGCTGAACATCGCAAACACTCAAACTTGGGTGCGCTTCTGGATAAACTTTACATTCCATCAGGAAAGCATCATCTGTCATTTCTTTTTCTGCTAAAACTCCAAAGGGCGTTTTGTACCCCCCAGTAAATCCCATGCCCTGGCAGACTTGTTCCTGTTCAAAGGCTGCTGCAGTGAATTTAAAGAACCGGGCTCTAGTGATTTGCGGAATGAGATGATTAAAACATCCTACAGTAGGATGTAGTTTCATAACCCAAATTAATGATACAACCACTCATAGCTGAATCCCCCGGAGTATGATGCAATGCCGAGTGTTCACCACTTGAGGCTCAAAATGCCTTACTAATATCTAGTTTCTTAGGGGACATCATGCCAACATGAACATTCTATTAATTTTGGCAGAGGTCACTTCACTGTCGGCCATTTCCTCTGCTGATAATGAACAAGTTGCTTTTCCAGACAAAAACAATGTTGCACAAGTGTTTCTCCACCTGCGTTCTAAATTGGTACTTGACCTGATCTTAGCCAAGAGCTCAATGTTACATAACCTGGGGTTTTCTATTGAGAAACAGGAGAAAGTGCCTTCGGGGTGTTCATATCCTCAATTCTACAGAGGATTCTTAGGTCAACTGCCTTAAGAGATGGAATGGGGATAAAGGTCAGTGGTGTGACAAGGAAAATAGACCATATCAAATTCTAGGCCTGAGAACTTCTGGGTCTGCTCAGTGTTGATGATGACGTGTCTCCTAGTGGGTCTGCGATTAATGGGGAATTGAAATTGTTATCTTGGCACTCCAGAGGGCACAGCCATTTATACACCAACAAGGCAGTTTTAGATGAACTAAGAAAGTCTAACTGCCTATTGATACAAGAAACTTGGCTTACTGCCATCCCAGCACTGGATGATTATTCTGTGTTTTTTCAAGCTGCTAAATCTCATGCAATTGGCTGTCCCTACGGTGGTTTGGTCATTGCTTTACGCTCTGAATTCCGGATTGTTTCTAGACAGATCCCCCAACCTTCCATATGGGATTTTAGCTGTTGAGTTGGACTTCCGCTCCCACTCGCTGCATATACTTTTAATTAACATCTACTGGCATAGTGGTGTGTGAGTATTGGATGAATTTTTACAGTCAATTTTTGATTTGATATGTAAGTGGAAAGCAAATCATGGTGTCCGACTTGTTCTTTTAGCTGACTATTTAAACGTCACATGCTCCTTGATGGTGATTGAAGATTTTCTGGTTAATTGTAAAGTCCATACTTTTTTGAATAACAGAAAACTCAGAAATAGTAAGAGGTATTTGCACATCGCTTTTAGATAACATAACAATTTATTGGTCAGATCACACGCTCCACAAATCAAAACATTCTCAAAGTCCTAAAGAGGATATTCGGATGGTAACACAGACGCAAAGATTTTGATAAAATACCTGCACAGGAAGTGATGAATTCACTTTCCTTGGTCGACAACGTCCAGTGAGGACTTTTTTTTTATACCGGAACCTAAGTTATGGAAGTTATTTGCACCAAAAAAACCTATGCAAAAAGGATTTATAAGCAGAATTTGACCCAATTTCATAAACGCGTTAGTCTGACAGGGTGAAAATGACAAAGACATCACACGGAAGTAAATGGCACTATAGCCAAAATAGCACTCTTGATCTACAAAAAGGCTATTTTTGAGGCAAAATGAAAGTTCCTTCATAAAGAAATTAGCATGACAGGTAATCACTCAAGCAAACTCTTTTCGATTATCTCCAAATATAAAGACTATAGTAATAGTCAACTGATGGGCATTCCAAAAAAACATCTTAGTAGACTGCAAAGAATGCAGCGGTTAGGCTGATTTATGTACTAACTAAAAAATCTTGCGTGTCCCCCTCACGCCATTTACTTAATTGGTTATCAGTTGAGTGCCATATTAAATTCAAGGTAGCATGCCTGGTATTTAAGTGTCTGAATAATCTAGCACCGGATTACCTGAAGGATATGCTCAAGCATCATCAACCGTCCAGATGTCTCTGTTCAAGGGACCAAACTTTGCTAGTTATCCCTTCATCTGCATTTGTGTCTAGAGGGGATAGAAGATTGTCTGTGTTTGGTCCTAGACTCTGGAATCGTTTACCCTGGGAAATTAGTATTTGGACTCACTGCTTAACTTCTGTAAAGCCCTGAAAACGTTTTTATTTAAATAAAGTTTTGGTTCCTGGGCCCGTTGGAACAGGCTGCCCTTTCGGATGCAATAGGGGCATTATTATAATTGTGGTAATTCGTTTTCAGCAAAGGTCGTCTGCGCCATTATAACGTTTGGTGCGTTTCGAGCGTGTTACAAATTCAACAAAATCAAAATCCAAAATAGTACACAATGGAGCTCCACACTTGCTTCTCTAAACCTATTGCCCTTACTTGTTCAACCTGGCAATGGTGAGGATAGCCATTACACATGGTTTCGAGGAACTAGCAAATCCATGATTGAATATATTTTTGTTGATCTTAATTTGCTCAAAGTGTGTCATAACTTTTCTATACAGCCTAACACTTGGAGCGACCACTGCATTTTGAGAGTTACTATACATTTTCACTCCCCGGTAACACAGACATTGGCCCTGTTGGGCTATGGGTCTCTGCTCGGGGCAATGTTATTCGTAGAACTTCTCTAAATGTGGCTAGGTTGGCGTGTGACTTTAGAGAACGTACGAGTCGGTCTACTCTTGAATGGAAGCTTCATGTCTTTAATGTAGGGAATTGTATGGGCACCATCGATGCCTTGGTCTCTGGGGCTACATATAAATGGAAACCATATAGGAATTTGGACCACAAGAAACATCAACATGCGTATGATGAGCAACTTGCTCGGAAAAAAACGCAGTCCATGGTAAAGCTGATAAAGGAGTTACCCTATTTCCTATGAAGAGAAACTAATCAAATGTAAATCACTAAAGCAAACGTATGACATATATTGTAAACATCGCTGTGCAGTCTTACTGCAACAAGACTCTGAATTGACGCTGAGAACTTTAGCTAAAAAAGATCTGGGCTTGTTCTGGATGCTAATAGCCACGAGTTGTCATCCTTTACTGTCCAGCTCAATGCTGTTGACAAGTTATCGTGGGTAAAGTTCTTCTCTATACAATCTTGACAATGTTACACCTATGAATCCCATTCTTAATCTTAATAATGTGACGTCTAAGGATTTGCCCATTAAAATGGACTCAAACATGTTTGATCTGATAACATCTTGTAAACCCTCACGTGCCCCTAGACCCAATGGGTTGTCTAATGCCATACTAAAAAACAACCCTAGAAATTGTGCCATACTAAAAAACAACCCTAGAAATTGGGCGAATGCTTCGGTGATTTTATTTGAGAGCGTTATTTCTTCCAAATCTTGTCCGGCCTCCTGGCATGTAGCTTCAGTTGTTCCAATTTCCTGATCGTCACTACAGAACAATATTCTTGAAGTTCAGATGGAATCTACTATTGACTAAAGATATTCTCACACGTCGTGGTATTATTCCTCCTGAGGATATAGGGAGCAGATTCTGTGATTCTGAGGGTATCATGGAATCTACCAGACATCTGTTGTCCTTTTGCAATGGGCTAAATGAAAAGTCTCGCTATTTGAGTAAATTGTTCCCAGATAATCAATGGGATCAAGAAATGCAGATTTGGCACAGATGTTTAAGCGGCTGTTCGATCTCTGCTACTATAGCAGTTTCTACCTTTTTTAAATCCTTAAAAATATCTGAATAATAGTCTATGTTGATAGGTATTATGTAGCTTGTGGCAAACTTGCCCTTTTTTTAACTAATGTTTCTTTTATTTTATTGATCAAATCTGTTTCCTTTTTTGAGCTTTATGAATTTTCCTTGTTTTAGTAGCTTATGTTTTTATTGTTTGTTTGAGTGTATGATTTTATTTTGGTGTGTGTATTTATCTGTTATATATATCCTGATATGTGTTCTATGATGGCTCATATGAGTGATGAATTGCTTTTTCTCTGATGTTCATTTTTTTACTGTATGAATTCTGCTTGATTTTATGAATCTGTTTTTTGAATGACATATACTTGCTTATTTCTATTTTGTAAAGGTTCTTTAAACCATATACAATAAAACACTTCTTTCTTTAATTGAAAACTATCCCACACCCTTTTTCTATTAGTTGTAAGATTTGGGAATAGGTTTCTAAGTGTAGGCCATTTTTATTTGACACAACGCCACTAGGACTGCCTTATATTCATTTGATGGTCGTAGCTTGATCCCATTTTAGATTTGATTATTTATATTGCACACAAAAAAACTCTGAATGCCAGCAAAAATCATCAGAAAGGAGTGTGGGGCAGCATCTATTTAAATAGATGGGTCTTTAGGCCTGCTCTAAAAGTCATTAGGGAATTTGCCCTTCTTAGATGAAGTGGAAGACTGTTCCACAGTTTTGGCCCAGCAACTGAAAAACTGCAATCTCCTCTAGAGACACAATTCGTTCTGGGAATAGTAAGCAAGCATTGGTATTCTGACCTTAGGACCTGAGTCAGGTGACACTGCTTCAATTTATTCATTAGGTAAATTGGTGCCAAACCATTAATAAACTTATACACCAGACACCCTAACATACATTGTATGCAGTCCTCAACCGCTAACCAATGGAGAGAGCGCTGAGGCCTGAAGTTGAGGTATTTTTAGATACCCCAAATACCAACCTTACTTCTGCGTTTTGGGCCTTTTGTAAACAATGAACATGTTTAGCCGGGGCTCTAGCCAGAAGTCTGTTACAATGATCTAATTTAAGAGTTGACCAGAGCCCCCACAACCACAGCACGGTCGGTGTCGGGTACATAAGGCAGTGCTTGGCATAACAGGTGAATATTATAAAAAACTGACTGTACTTTGGCTGAGACCAGACCACTACAGCCCATGTCACTCTGCCAAACACAGCCAAGATTTTTAACCTTAGTGGCATTTTTGAAACTAGTCCCCAAGAACTGGGGAGGTGGAAGGCTACTTTTTCCCATAAGCAGGTGTTCGGGTCCAAATAAAATAACCTCTGTTTTTTTGGGGTAAGTTGCAACCAATTTGTTTCCATCCAAACCCCTATTTCCTCCGTACACTTACCCATCGTAGCAAGAGCATCTACCACATCATCAAGCCTAATATACAACCGAGTGTCGCCAGCCTATGAGTGGAAGTTAAGATGGTATATTTCCAGAATATAAATAGTGCACAAAGGTAAATATTAAAGAGGAGAGGGGAAACTGCTGATCCCTGTGACACACCACAGCAAAGAGAATTTTAGATAGAAATCCTCCCACCTGTGTGCACTGTTTGCGCCCAGTCAAAAATGAAGTAAACCAATCCAAGGCACAGGAGTCTATATTCACAAGGTTTTTTAAATGATTTAGTAGAATTCCATGGTCCACCGTATCAAAGGCAGCAGATAGGTAGAGCATTACAAGCAGGGAGAGTTTACCTGCTTCACCTACCTGCAAAATCTCGTCCCATACCGCCATCATTGCTGTCTCAGTCCCATGTTTGGGGCGAAAACCAGACTGCACAGGGTGAAGAAAGCCCTTATCTTCAATGTGATTCTGAAGCTGACTTGTAACCGCCATTTCCGAAATTTTACCTGGCCAGGGCAGGCCAGCAATGGCACGATAGTAGTCCTCAGAATCAAGACTGGCCTTTTTTAATAGCAGAGAAACAACTGACAGTTTCAATGACTCAGGAACTACACCCTGAGTCAGTGATATATTTATAAACTCAGTCATGAATGGGGTTAACTGAGCGGCAAGTCGTTTAGCAACTAGAGCAGGAATTGGGAAAAAAAAGAGTCATAAGTAGGTTTTAATTGCGACAATAGACTACAGATTTCATCCTCTGATACCTGTTTGAAGCTTAACTGGGCTGTCTCAGTCATTACATTCTCCACTGCTCTAATAGTTTTATCATCTAGACAAGGTATAGGGTCCGGTTCTCTTTGAAGCCTGATATTGTTTTGGATGATCAGAATTTTGTCTCTAAAAAACATATTCAGCCCATTAGCATGAGTTACAGACAACATCTTTGCCGGTTAGATTTAGGTTTAGATTAGGCGTTTTTCCAACCTGCATACAGTTTAATAAACACCCTTGAACTGTGATCAAGTGTGTCTATCTTTACTCTTACCACCATGAGTTCCTTACAATGGGGATAACAGGAGCTACTCCCATTATTCAACTCTGCATGGGGTGCACACACGTATAGACTACATGTTCACAGGCGCTGAAGCCCTGGGTGAATTCATTGCTGCAGAGTACAGGGCAAGAGTCCTCTCGGACTCTGCGCCACTCACAGTGACGTGCCATTGGGCAGCATATACACACCCAATCCCGACATGGAAACTAAGAGCAGAGGCACTAACCGATGAACAGTTTAGAGCCTACATGTGGGGAAATAGTGAGGAATTTTTCAATGTCAATGTGGGGAGTGTGGACTGTGGGAATCCTTCAAGGTGATGATGAAGGGGGGAGGCCATCAGGAAAATGGGTGTAATACGGAGGGACTTGTTGCACACGATTTCCAGTCCGGAGGCGCAGATGGAGGCACTAGTGGGCGGTATGGGGCAACCTGCAGGGCTAATCAAGCTTAAACTGGCCTGTATTGCAGCTTGGGAGTGATTGGGCAAACATGACTACAACAAATATATAGAGAGACTCCATGAAAGTGGGGATAAACCCGATAGACTGCTGAACAGGCTGTGCCGCACAGAGGAGACGAGGAGCATGATAAGTTCTATTATGGACAAGTGCGGGGAGGAATGCATGGCCCAGAGCTTGATTAATACGGTCTTCAGCCGGTTCTTCCAGCGCTAGTTTGACATGGGCGAGGAGAGTGGCGCCAGGGACTTCGAAGACGTATGGATGGAGATCGACCTGCCCCACTTGGAGCAGGCAGTAATGATTGATGCTCAGTTCACGGTGGAGGAGCTGCGGGCAACCATACTCTTGCTAAAATCTGGCAAAATGCCGGGAACTGATGGGTTCACGCCAGAGTTCTATAGGGAATTTACAGGAGACCTACCACTGCACCGACTGCAGATGCTGGAAGAGGCATTCAATGTAGACTTGCTGCCTGCGAGCCTCCGAGGGTCTATTATAGTGCTAACACTAAAACCAGGCAAGCCGCCGCTGGACTGTGGCTCATATAGACCACTCTCAATGATTAACCAAGACTGCAAAATTCTTGCGGCAATGTTGGTGAACAGACAGAGACACGTAATTGGGACTTTAATACATCCTGATCAAACGGGCTATGTCCCCGCAAGGAACACATCCTGGAACTTGTGCAGGCTACACAACTTAATAGATAAAACCAAGGGGGACGAGGGGGAACTATGCAGTGGCCTTGCTGGAAGCAATAAAGGCATTTGACTGAGTGAGGTGGGATTGGCCGCATGCTGTACTTCGCAGTGTGGTCGCAGTTTGCGCGATGGGTGCGCCTGCTGTATAAGCCGCCACTGGCCCGAGTGAGAACGGCGTGGGAACTGGGCTTGGGAACCAAACAAGGGTGCCTGCTCTCCCCGTGTTTATCCTGGCATTGGAACCGCTAGCAGTCGACCATAGGACAGACTTCAAGGAAGTGGGTATATTAATAAAAGGCGACACTCACGTAGTCTCATTGTACGCAGACATGTTGCTCTAAGTACAGAACCCGGTTACCAACCTGCCTTACATACTAGAAGTACTGGATGGCTTTGCAGGGTTATCTGGTATAACCATAAGCAAAGAGAAGTCGTGGTTGTTCCCGCTCGCTGGCCTGAGAATGCTGGAACAGCGGCATCTGCCAAATTTGGGATTGCAGTGGGCAGTGGATACCTTTCGTTATCTGGGGGTGGACGTCTATCACGACTATAGGAAGAAGCATGTGGCAAATACACTGAAGGTGCTCTGTGGAGTTCAGAAGTTATGGAGTTTTGGCAAAAGCTCCCGCTATCGATTTTCGGCCACACCGCGCTACTCCAAATGGTGGTGCAGCCGCGTCTGTTGTACTATTTTGTGAACATACCCTATGAGATCCCGGGATTTTTCTTTTCTAAACTTGACTCGGTAGTCAGAGGATTTATCAGAGGAGACGGGGGGGGGGGGCAGAGGTGCTGAATCTCATTGGGTACATTGAGGAGAGACTACAAGTAGGGGGGGGGAGGTATCAGGCTGCCGCATTTTTAAGCATATTATCTTGCCTGTCAACTGCAGTTCATACTGACCTTGCTGGCAGATGAAGTCTCCCAAGACACTGGCCTAATGCGGGATGAAGTTACACCATTCTATTTGAGGGAAGCACTATGGGTAGACACTCGTTTGGTGGGAACGTCCGCCCTAATGGCATTAGGGAGGAATCTGTGGAAAAGATTATGGAAGATGGTGGGCGGGCAAGACCTGTACTTTGATAACATATCCCTTGCAGCAATCTACGGGGCGAACTGGGAGGCAGTCCGTAGCATTAGACGCCAATGGGAGCCAAATTGGGGTGATCACTCTGGGGGACTTGTGCCGGTATAGGATATTGCTTCCCTGAACTAATTGAGAGTCACGAAATACCTAAGGGACAGTTCTTGACATACCATAGGGTGACTAAAATTGCCACAGCCAGATGGCCGGACATGAAGATAGGAGTTAAGGGAGACACCACGCTGGACTGCCTCTATGACCTGGCGGAAGGGGGCCATGTGATCTCCAGGCTCCATGAAATAATATTGGATTTGCTTAGTAAATCAGAACTCGGAGTGCGGGCCAAGTGGGAGAAGGACGTGGGTCAGGTTTTCACAGATGGGGAATGGGGAATGGGCCAGGGTGATGTATACATGGACAGTGTCCAGGAACGACAGATTCAAACTGATCCAGCTGCAAGTTACAAATAGGGCAAACATGACCCCATGCGCCATTTCGCGGTTCCTGGGGGTGGGGGGACAGATGTCCAAGATGCACAATTGAGTCAGCAGGCATGCTGCACATGTTTTGGACATGCCCGGTGAGTAGAGGGTTCTGGCAGGACATCGCGAACAGTGCCTGGAAGGGGGGATAGAAATGAATGAGTGGCCACGGAGGCGTGCTTGCTGGGGCCTCATTTGCATTTTGGCTAAGTGCGGGATAGCGCACTGGCTTTGAAGTCCACAGAAGGTCCCCATATAAAGGCATGGTCGGGTGATCTGAGGAAATGGGCAGATGCAGAAACGGTGGTGTGCCACAGGGTGGTGTACAGGGGACAGAGGGAGGTCAGCGACAATGTCACAGCATGTAATGTACTACTACAAATGATGTTTGCGGCCTCGGATGACATGTTGCCGTTAATCTTATGCAACAACAATGTGAGGGGTTCTTGAATGTAGGAGGATGTGGGGCTGCACCTGGAGGTGACAAGCAGATTGGGCAGATGGGGGGCGGGGCGGGAGAGGACTGGAACCGGTATAGCATGCACAGTTTTTCAGTTTTTTGTTCATTACGGTTTATAAATAGGGGCATGGGCAGGGGCATGCCCATTAGCAGAGTACTAACGGGCATGCATGGGACGGAACGGATTTGTGGGGGGGGGGGTCGCATCAGACACACGTACTGTGGACCTGTACGTATGATGTGCGCAATGACAATGATAACACAGTGCATGGACAAATAATCGTTGAGATCGCACAGCGCATGAGAAGCGATAATTTGCTCCCTCTTTTCTTTTTCTGTAACCCACAGCTATTTGTTGTTTGTTTTTTCTGTTTGTGGTTTGTTTTCTTTGCGCTGTTCTCCTTTCTTTGTTGAAGAAATGCAAATAAAAAGAATTTAAAAATAAAATAGTTGGGCCTGATTTGTGCTGTTAAAATGACTCTCTTCCCAAAATGACTGTATATCTTTCAGGTGTTACCAATCTTAATCCCAGAACAGGATTTACTGAACTACAAAAAGCAGTGGGTCATTTCATCTGGCAGCACAGACAGCCCGAATCCCTCACAAACTCCTCACTAGACCAAAGGGTCTGGGTGGACTAGGGTCCCATCGATTCAGAGATATTTTCGAGCTTCCCAAATTGCTTCAATGCTAGATTGGGCCCTGGCGGACACCTCACACAAATGGAAGGACATTGAACAGCCCGCCTCCCCTTTCCCCTTGGGTCACCTCCAGTTCCTTCCTAAAAAGACGAGATGATCACAGGGCAGTCTTTTAGTGATCACTCTCAACACCTTGCAGAACTGGGACAAGGCATGCACGCAGCAGGGATTCCAACCGGGATTGGGTCACTTTCTCTGATCCTCCAGAACCCTGCTTTCTCCCCAGGCATGCACACAAACACGTTCAAACATTGGAGCTCTGGGGAGGTTTCAAAGCTAAGGGATATCTATAAAGATGATGCTCCGCTCACCTTTATTGAATGCAAGGAGAGGTTTAATCTGTTGGAAACGGAAACGTTATGCACCGCTAAGTCACTGGGTGTCTAATAATGATGTAAAGCAAGCGGGCTGTCGCACTCCCACGCGATAGAATTTAGGGTGTTTGAGGGCCAGGAAGGGTCTCAACATGTTATTGTTTACTTGAGACCACATCTCTGGGGGAAACATTTCCTTATATATTCCGCTGGGAGGGGGATCTGGGCCTGGACATTCTGGAGGAGTCATGGCTGAAAATATGAGCAAGAGGTCTTGATGCACACTCATAAAAGAAGGAGCCCTCAAACTACGTTTCCGTTGGTACTTGTCCCCCTCATCGACCGCATGCAATTCACTCCGGCTACTACGACCGCTGCCGTCATGGCTGTGTACAGCTGAGAGACTTAGCCCACATGTGGTGGCACTGCCCAATCATACAGACCTATTGGCAAGAGATTTAGTCTAAAATTAAGGAGATCACAGGCACCATGCTCCTTAAGTGTCTACTGATCCTCCTTTTTGGGGATGTCCCGGAAGATGGCACGCTACCAATGACGGGCCTTAAGGCAGACCTGATATCTCACCTGCTGATGGCCGCACGGATCACTCATGCACGCTTTTGGAAGACAACAGAGGGCCTGTGCACCTCTTATTGGTGGGGGAAAGTGTGGGAGATCATAGGGAAGGAAAAGATGTTAGCGCTCCTTTTAGGCTGAATGCTGAAGTTCTCTCAGACCTGCAGCGCTTTTCTGGAGTACGTTTCTGAGAGGGAACATATGTTCTTCCAGACAATGTTATAGAAACATCTAGCTTGGCAGTAATCATACTGATGTTAAATGTGAGAACTGCTAGGAACTTAAAAGAATGCCATTGTTCTTAGTCGTGTGATTTATTATTACATTTCATTTTTTTTATTATTTTTCTTCTTTTCCCGTTTCTTCTTTTCCTTGATTTCTTTGTTGGGGGATTGGCTGATTGACATTCTCACAAAATGAAATTTCGATGTTCAATGTATCTTTGATCCTTTCTATGCTACACCTTGTAATGTACTCATCGGGATTTCAATCAAAATACATGATGCAAAATATATATACAAACGCTCCCACCTGGGATCACACAAACTCTCTGAGTGTAAGTTGGCAGTGGGTTTGAAATAATACTTGATAGAGAGAAATAGATGAACTGGCACATTAGTGCGCCTTTAACAGATGATGATAGCCTGTACTTAAACACAATCTCTCTTAACTATCACCAAATACTGACATATTCATTTCCTGCAGCAAAGCTACCAAACTCCCAAAATAAGTCTTGTTATTGAGCTTGAGGTTAGTTATGTATGTAGTTATGTATGTATCATATGCTTGACAGCACAGCAGACGTTATATATCTAGCTTACTACTATCGCCAGATTAAAAGATACTGGGAATTAGCAATCAACAAAATAAATGCTATTACAGGAGAAAATGTAACATTACAGTCACAAATCTGGCTACTGGCTATTCAAACAAAGACTTAAAATGCCTCCTTTGGTTATTGGGTGTTGCATCGATAGTGGCAAAATGTGGAGCCACCATTCGGTTTTCAATTTATGGTGGACGGAACTTACTTTTTGTAATGTTTGTGAAGATACATATGCAATCACAATCCCACCAACCTGCTGCTGAAAGATATATGGGTGGATGTTAGATGGCACCTTAACCCACCTGGTATAGAAACCTCCCAAGGGGATGAGGCTTAACAATGTAATTGTTACTGTTAATATTTCTCCATGCAAATGAGGTTTGATATACTATATATAGGTGCTAAATGTACCAACCTATTGACAATGTTTGTGTCTTTGTTGAAATCTAAACACTGATCACAAGTTTTCTTCTTGATAACGGTTTAATTTCAAAATGCTAATAAAGAAAGCTTAAAAAAATAATGTGTCTCATCAGTCAATGAACATTGGTGTGGTAAGGCAAGCATACTTATTTTAGTATTTTTGCTGGTAGAGCGCAACATTCACCCATAAGCATCTTGGCGTTATGGTGCGGTACAGTTGTATTCAGCTATTAGTCAGTTTAGAGAGACCTCCTAGGAAAGAGGCATATTTTTTTAACCTTACAGAGAGGGCTCTATGATACACCAAATATCTCACGTAGTAAGATAGAATTCCATATCCTCAAAGGTTGGTAGGAAAAGGGACTGTTAAAAGTCTACAGTCAGATAAAGTAACATGTACTCCCTGTTGTATTGGCCTCCAAGAAAAGAGTTCCCTTGCCTCCGTACTCATCTATTTGCCATCCCACAGGTTGCATCTGCACAGTAAAATCTCCTCCAGATTAAATAATGTAGGGCAGGATCCATGATTGCAAAATGAGGGCATACCAACTACACCCACTTTCTGGCCTCTGGAGTAGAAGTACAGTAGTCACTAAGGTATGTAACATGTAGTTACTCCTACTGCTGATTCTTGTTCCTCCACACTCGTGGGTGAATTCCAAGCACTTGTAAGAGAAAATGTTTTGCATAACTGCCTGACCAAGCCTAGGGTCGGATCCAATTTTCTTGTCAGTAACGCCTGCAGAATTCTGATGAGGATGGCCATGTGGCTGTTGTGGCTATAACGCCCCAAGGGGCGGATCTCGAATGCCGCTGTAGTGGCTTTGACCCTGACCACATGGGCGTGAATGCTCCTTGGGGGAATGTTGCCATTATTGAATTAGTATTTAGATATAGAAGAAAAAATACAACTTGCAATAGTTGCTTTGGAGGCCTTGCCAGATGGCTCAGAGCCTCCAAAGTTTGAAGAGATTGTAATCTGTCTAAAACTATCATTAAGAGCCAAATAAATATGATGGGAGTGTAGTCCTCCTCTTGCTTCTGACTGAGAATTAGGGAAAAATAAAATAAAAAATCTCCTGATTGACGTGAAAGGAAGACTCTACTTTGGGGGAAAAAAATCTACAGCGAGTGTAGAACACTACCATGTCTTCATGAAAAAGGGTGAATGGTTCTGATGCTGAGAAGACTTGAATCTCGCTGATAGGACTAGCAGAGTTCACTGCCACCAAAAAGGCCACCTTCAACATGTACTGAGATCTAACTATGGTGTGTATATTGACTATTTAATTGGCTTGTATGTTATTGAGGAATGGCACTGACTAATATCCCCACCACAACAACTGCACCACACATTGTGGGACAAAAGGATGCTGTTTTAATATGAATATTCATTTTATTGAAAATAATAATTCAAGGAAGTAAAGGTAGTGCCTTAACTTACAATGCTGTGAATGTCACACACAAACTTTAACTGGATACAGGCATGTTGTCTACAGAAAGGATAACACAACCTGCCCCAGGTTGTCTCACTAATGTTTTAATTTCAAGTAATACATAGCAAACCAAACATTAATGACTTTTCTAGACAACAGAATCAAATACTCCCCAATATAGGCATACAAACTGACATTGTTTGGCTCCCAGTTTTAGCCATGCCTTGCTAATCTCTACCTGTTGCTGGTCAGAAGCCTAAAACCATCTCACTACACTCAAATGTCCTTACCAGCATCGTTGCTATTGTTTTTGGTGCCAGCCCAAAACCTTAGACTCCTGACAACACTGTTCTTCAACTGCCACCCAACTCAACATCCTCCTTGCATCCCGGCCCTCTATTTAGAATACCTTCGGTAAGAGGTCTGGGGCTGCTGGCAGCAATTTACACATTCCTGATAAATAAAGAAATAAAGATTCAAGTTTTAAACATAGGTCTGAGCTAAGAAGGATGAAAAGAAAAGCTGTAATCCTTTCAACAAAATTTCTGGTGTATGCTATTCAGTCTGACAGCAAGGCATTTTTCTTCTATGTCATGTAGCCTAGGACATAGCATGATGACCAGGCACTCAATGAAGTAGTCAGATGTCAAACAGAAGATATATGTCATAAGCAACTCTGTTCCCTGCACTGAGGAAATATGGCAGCAAAGAGGTGAAAACTACAGATTAAGCATGCTTTGTTTCAGGTACCAAACCAGCTCCAAGGGACAAAGTCTCAAAGGATATTAAGAGTGAGGACAGAAAATCTGGCCCAAATGAAGCACAAGGTTATG
Organism: Ambystoma mexicanum; assembly: GCF_040938575.1. Classification (NCBI taxonomy): domain Eukaryota; kingdom Metazoa; phylum Chordata; class Amphibia; order Caudata; family Ambystomatidae; genus Ambystoma; species Ambystoma mexicanum. The sequence continues at coordinate 756,182,807 of NC_090924.1, read as the reverse complement.
AATGGTAAAGCAGATATAAAGAAATATGTTGAAAAAATGATTTAAATAAAATGAAATTAAAATATCAATTACCAGGAACCAAAATGGAAAAGTACATATTGAAGGTTGAATAGCTCAGTGCTTCTGCTCAGGTGATATGTTACAGACAAAAATTGTTAATGGAAGAAATTCTATCAAAAGGCCTTTGGAGACAAAAAAAGAACCAAATTGGGGTGAACTTTTGAGGGGAAAAGCAATTATCAACCCGACTTAAGACGAAAATCAAATGCCACTTACTTTTGTTTTTCAGCCATTTTGCGACTGATTTGGCGCTGCTTTGCAGCCATAAAATCAATAAACACGCCACGATGAGATTCTTTCTTCTGAAGATTTGAGAACTCTGTAACAAAGGACATTTGTTTATTTAGTATAAATAATCATGCAAGCAAATGGCCTTTTGAAAATCAGGTCAGATCTATGCATTTAAATTGCATGAATGATTGGGGAATTTTCAGATAACAAAAGCAGTTATTCTGATGCAAGCATTTTGCATAATATGAATGTTTACACACTTATACAGTCCACTCAGCATAGAAAACGTTAGTCAGGATGGGGTGTTGGAACGGACATGTTTTGCATGCAGCCAAGGTGGCTGATTTCTTTTAAGTACTTCAATGATCCCGTAGCAGATGTTTCCACTATCCTGATATGAAAGACTAAAATGACCATACTATACTTTTTAGGTCTTGAATGGCAGAATATTGATACCCCATGCCCTCCTCCCTTACTGATGGACTAAATCACAGGGAGGATGGAAGTAGATTGCACTGCACCTGATTGACTTGGATTGCTTCCTGTCTTTTGAAAAGACTTGGAGGCGTGAACCAACTTTGAGCTCCCACAAACTATCTATGTGGGTATGCCGAATGGACGACTGGGTAGAGTACTAAAGGAACTGTACCAGTAAGAGACTGGGTGGATGAATGGCGGTTGTTGTACAAAATGTGACCTGAAAAAAATAAGCAAGACTAAACTCAACAATGCCAAAGATAACTTAGGCAATTAAAGTCCCAGTGTAGAGAAAATAAGAATCCATTCATGTGGAAGGAACAGTTTATAGCCAATAAAGTGGTCTTAATATGATCAAATGTAAACCACACACGACTAATCGGTCAAATAACGATAACGAAAAGGTCTGTTGTCATCTCCAGAGAAGCCCTGCATTTATTACTATTATAGGAACAGCAACAGCGCTAGGATGATGCAAACCAACTGGCCACAAGCATTCAGTGAGTGCAGTATCTCACTCAAACAAATATATGATGTAAGAAATGGGTGGGAAAGGTGGGTGGACCACACTAAGTATATAACAGGTCAGGCTTGAAATTATTAAATCCTAAAACATTCTGAAGACCGACTTACAATACTACTCACAGTAAAAGAAACCCAAATGTTCACATGGCCAAAGTTGCATGCCCCAATGCAGGGCAGATGACTTTCAACGCAGAGCTTTTCTCATCATTTGGCTGTCACTGGATGTGTAATTTGGTATTAGCTAGTGAGTGGAATTACACCTTGCACCCTTTCAGATATATCAATCAATCATTAAGGTGATTATTCAGCATATCCTATTTAACATAGGCACTTCATCCATTGGATTTGGTTGAACCTTTACTGCACTCCCCTGAGCCTGTATGTAATTATTTTTGTAACAGACCTTTACAGAGTTCCAGTTTAATGCAAGTCAAGCCATCTCCCAGACTCGTTTTTTGTTGAGCGTAATGTGGTAGCTCCACAAACTGCAATGCCTTGAACACAAAATAAAATCTCTTGGGGAAATTGTTATGTAGGCAATTGAAGCATTAGTTGAACATCAACCAACCAACCAGACAAAAGCAGGAAGAAGAGTGTGAAACTCACACTTTGACAGAGTGCTAAAATATCCAGTATTAAAAAATACCAGAGGGTTTTACCACCACAGCCTAACTCATAATCAGGCCCCCAAGTCTTTAAATAATGGATCCACCATTTTGGATTTCATGTATACCATGGTCATGTTCTGCAAGGTGCCATAGGATTTGTGACGTTTTCCTTTACTGAGGCTGGAAATTCATAAATATTTGTAAGGATGGTCCAAGTGCTTTAATCACTACCACGTCTCTTGTTTTCTGTTCATGGCTCAAGAGCTTCAAACAATGATGGTGGTTCACGAACTGACACTGCGGTCCCCAGCAGAGATGTGTGCTACCCTGGATTGAGATCACGTAAGAACGTGCAATGGTCCCATGATGTTCGATTGGGCTGTGGGTTTGGCATAGTGAGATACCATTCTGCTAGAAGGGGGTGGGTGATGGGGATCTTCAAAGTCATGGTGCTGGGACGAATCAAGGGTATTCGTCCCTTCTCCCCAAGGGGGAGTCACCCACTTTGAGGCTAAGGGACTTGAGCCCGCTCCGCAAGACCCTACCAATGGGTATGGGCAAGTGGGACTCCAATGGGATTGACTCCTCCCCCTTAGGGAACAAGGCCTCCCATTCCAATGAGGAATACTGTATACCCAATACCATATCTGCATATATGGGACTGCCTGCGATGAATATCAATCTCTCATCCTTATATTTGGCTTCAGGCAACGTGGACACCAAACAGCCATACCAAGAAAAAGGAGACCTCTCTTTAAAAAGAGATGTGTATATAACTGGGACAAGTAGCTCTTATGAATTGAGAGAGTATGGTATGCAGGGTAAGCCCCCTGACCTGATTATGCTTGGAGAGGCGGAGAAGAACAGAGTTGCGGAACCTGCGACTTTTGGAAAGGCGAGGAACACCAGAGTGGGATACCGGAGAGCAGACGAATTCTGCGATGGGAGATCCAAAGCTAAGACCCATGCAAGGTGGTGACGTGACCACAGCTGCTTCATGGTGGGTGAGACACCCAACTAACGGCGCCGAGATTACCGGAAAAGGGAGTAGCTCCTGCTGCCCCAGTTGTAGATGGCACCCTACATCAGTGGAGCCAAGAACCCTACACTGGCGAAGGCGGACACATGAGCAACCAAGAAGACAAATATCCAAGTGCATGCCAAGCCCCACGAGATCCCTTGCGTCAGAAAGGGCACCGGGAAGAACGGGAGAGGCAGGGCCACGTATTTGGAAGAGAGAAACCTTACAAAGTCTGAAGTATGAAAGTCAAACATGAAATGAGCAGAATTGGATATATCTAAAATCAATACAGAGCGTGATGAAGAATGCTATTTGGAAAATAGATAAAAAGCGGAAGTGAATACCCTGGAAGGGAGAAGCCCTCAGGTACTGAGGCTTGAGGAGAGAGCTGTGAGAAACCAGAAGGAATCTGAGCCGCTAGTCTCCGCCAATCTCTCTCTCTCAGGTGGCCAGGGCACGGCCATTGCCTTTGGATCCAGACCCTGGGGGTGGACCAATGCGGGAAGATCACCTCATTGAGGGGTCTTCGGGGAGTGGGACTCTGTATGGCGAGAAGCGTTATCCCTGCCCCGTAACACCTTTACCCCATCCTACCAGGTAGCGTACGTGGGAACCTTAACCCCGCCTTTTCCCTTCTTCAACATTTTCACATAGACAGCCCGCGCTGGGAGAAAACAGACTCACACACCGAGCAGTGTATCTGACAGTTCCTGCTACTATGGTGAGGCGAGGTTAGGCAATTACTGACAATCACTCACACCTGCCTTCCATTAAACTTCCCCACACGGATAGAAAGCTGAGCACGATAGCACACTAAGCGAGGCAAAGCACACGAAGGAACAACAGTTTCGAATCAGAAGCTGAACTAGGGGAGAAAGACGACAAACCAAGAAGGGTTCGTAAGAAGGGAATTACCCTTGAGCTTTTTGGTAAAACACCAGTACTTTCAAGAAAACTGAGTCACAAAGTTTAAGGCCAGGAAACCAGACTGAAGAATCCTGTATTGTGTGTCGGAGATACCAAAGGCCCTCCCACATAACTGACCAAGGCGGGAAGGAGCAGCAGCAGTCGCTGCGGTATCGTCCTTGGCTCCAAGAACAAATAAGCGGCAGAAAGATACACAACCGGTGAGTTCGGGAAACCGATGCAAGACCGTTGTGTGTTGAAATCAAGGATGCAACCAGCAACATTGTATAACGAGCGCTGGAACTAACATTGTTAAATGCGTGTGATGAAAGACGCAAGTAAAGCTAAACTACTGATGAATGTTTGAACTTGAGAAGGAAAGATACGATACTGTTGACAGAGTGGTCCAGCACTGTGAATGTGCTCAATTGATGGTCTCTGTAAGGAATATTGCTAAGAGAAACAAAAGTAGAATATTGATGAGACCAAATGCGTGAAGTTAATAGAAGTGGTCCTGCGACCGTTTAAGCAAAACCTATCGCACATTTGAAAGTCTTCGATTTTAATATCAAGAGTGTCGGATCTGGTCCCAAATGAGGGAGATGCATATCAAGAGGAACTGAGCCCGAATGAGGGAGATCCATGGTCTGAGCCCGAACAAGGGAGATCAAGTGTGAACATTGTGATAAAAGGGGTCTCAGCCTGAAGGAGGGAGACCCATAATGAACATTTAAACTGAGAACTTCTGCATGTGAAAATCCTGATAGGAATGGAACTTTGAGAATTGTTTGTTACGACAGACCCTCTGCAGTAAGAGACTGTTATTGGAAAAGAGGTTTTGGCAGAAGGCCTCGATGTCTGTACTTTGAACTGTATCCTCGTGGCCAAGCAGCCAGATGTGTGAGAAGCTCGAACGTGCCACCTTGCCCCGTGCTGAAAACATGGGGAGGGGAAGCCAACTGCTCCATCGTCCTGACATATTATTTCTTGAACACTTTTCTTTTTGCAAACACCATTGCCCCACACCCTTTTGTATTTAGAAGTAGGGATTGCAAATAGGTTTATTAGTGTTAGGCAGAATCCTGTGCAGTTCCCTTGGGGAACACTGCAAAAAGATTAAGACTACAGGAATAAGCAGTAAACCCAATTGGTAGCAGTCTGCACCACCCAGATTTACCTGGTAGCTGTGGCTGAGCAGTCAGACCTCTCTCAAGAAGAGTAGGGCTGTATGTAGAGTATACACAATAGGGCTAAAAACACAGTAGAGCAAACAAACACTGACCAGAGCTTTGTATCAAAAGTATATAATTATTTATTCAAAACACACTTTAGGCAATATACACGCACTCTAAATCAAAAGCAAGTTAAAACACAGCCAAGTAAAGTATACACACCTCCCTTAATAAGCATCACACAAGTCTAGGTCAAACACCACTATTTGTCAAAGCAGATGTGAGCGCGTAACCTATATGGCACTCTGATAATTCAGTTAAAGGGAGAGAAAAAGGCAGGGCATAGAAATAAAACAGGTCCCAACACTTTTAGGATTTCTCAGCAAGGGAATAAAGGCAGTATATACCGTAGAGCCAAAGTTCATAGGCCAAGCCCACTTTAAATGGAGCAAAGCGAAATGTGCCCAGGATCACACGGTTTAAAATGCACTAAAAGTCTTTAGAGAATGTTCAAAAGAGGTTGGGGCGATTCAAGAAGGTAAAGTTAGAAGGTCTGGGGCCTTCCCAGTTGGAAAGCCAAGGATTTAAGGGTCACCTTGGGCAAACCGAAGAAAGGGAGGCCAGGCAGGACACAGTACATTAAAGAGAGAGGAAGCTCCAGCGGTAGCAGTTGTTCCTGGCAGTGGTTGCAGTTCGTTGTGCCGACCAGGGGAAGAGAGGATCTTGTTAAGGAGGAAATGTGGAGTCGTTGCACTGCACAGGGATGAAACCAGCCGCAGAGTTCGTCGATAAAAGGTGCGTTCCTTTTATTCGCGGTCAAAGTGGTGAAGCTTGGCTATCTGGCTACCGGGGTGCTTGGCAAGGGCGATTCGACCAAGAGACGTCTTTGGAAGGTGAAAAGGGGCAAACTGGTTGGTCCCACCAGCTCAGAGGAAGAAAACTCTTCCAGCATAAGATCTTCTCTTGTCGTCGGGAAAGTGGTGAGGTAGTTGCAGCAGGGCTTCACCGGTGGTGTCGTCGTTGCAGATGGCTCAGCTTCTTCCCTCTTCGGATTGTTAGGTCCTGTGGCGACTTCTGAAGTTCCAGACCCAAAGGCCCTGCTTTTATGCAGAAAAACCCCCATTCAACAGCCTAGCTGTCACTCACACATGCTAAGTGGTGAGCCGGGCGGCTCACCACTGGCCCAATCAGAACAGAGTGCGACTTGAGTTGCTAAGGCAACGCAGTCCAGGGTGCCAATTCCCCTTCCCACCCATCCTGTGGAACCTAGACAGAGTGGCACCATTTGGAGGGCTTCTGTGGAGAAGCCCGCCAAAAAGTGGAACAAAGGGCTCGACCTTGGTCAGAGTTACTGAGACAGACACGAACGCCATTTTAGAAAAGAGTTCTGGCAAAAAGACCCAACCGTTGATTTAATATTAAATAAATAAACCGGCGGTATCTTTAACATTGCACCAAAAAGTGGTGCGTTTAAAATCAATGGGAAAATCCCATAGAGAATATTCCGGTGGAATATTTCGCGTGGTAACCACTGCCACCAGCCAGAAACTCGACAAGGGGGGACTGGACAGTGCACCCTTGAAAACAGACCCAGGGCCAATATAATTAACCCCTTCCAGTACTTCCATAATATGATGGTTTGTACTGGTTCTGTTCACAATTAGGACTAGTAAAGTCAATGGTGACTTTACATGCCCTGGGACACAGTAGTCAGTCCCAGGGTATGGAGTCTATGTTTGGGGGTCACTATGACACCCCTGTGTTACTGCACTGAGGGTGCTGTGTAACACACACATAAAAATAGATGATACCCTATGGAGCACAAAGAAAACCCCATAGCCCATAAGCACACAAAGAGTCAAGGACATACCTCAAAACATGCCTAAGAGTGGGAGGAAAAGAGTCTCACTCTTAGCAGGAGAAAAAAACAATCCCCAAAAATCCAGAAAAGCTGCTGGGGGACTCACTAGGGTTGGGACATTAGCCTTATAAGAGAATTCTCCCTAACAATTAGTATAGGCCCTTTTAATTGAGAGGGGCTTGACTAGGATTGCGTTCATTGATGGTCGTAGCTTGCTCCCATCCTTAGATTTAGGTTTAGGTAGGTGTTCAAACAACCCATTTTAAGTTCAATAAACACCCTTGAACTGTGATCATGTGTGCCTGTCTTCACTGTTTGAAACCATGCCTTCCTTATAGAGGCCACAGCAAATAAGTGTAACAAGTATTGTGAAATCATGTTGGTAGCTTTTGACCTAGTGGACCACGCAGTACTCTGCAAACACCTAGCGTCAGCCACCCACTTCTCAAGTGAACATAGCCTGGATCCAATCCTTTCTCGACAACAGAAGCATGCGAGTCTTCTCCACCTTAGACTCTGCAGACCCTATACAGACAACATGTGGAGTCCCACAGGGCTCTTGTGTCTCGCCAACGATGTACAATATCTTTACTAAACCTCTATTCGACAAATTGGACAGACTGGGTGTCACCTACACAAATTATGCAGACGACACACAGATCCTCATCCCACTTTCGGGCAATTTCACTACGGATACAGATTTAGTAAACAAAATTTACACCCTCATTCAGGCATTGATGGCAACCCATGGCCTCTGCCTGAATGATGAAAAAACAGAGATCCTCATTCTAGGCTCATCCAACAACCTAAAAAAACTTGATTCCAACTACAGCTCCTTCAGTATCGATGGCAATATAATCCCCGTCGCCAAAGAGGTGAAAACCCTCGGTTTCTATTTGGACTCCACTTTGTCCCTAAGGAAACAAGTGAACTCCCTGGCCTCATCCACAGCCTATACCGGTAAACTTATTAAAGCATGCAGACCCTTCCTCTCACCAGCTAGCTGCATTATCCTAGCCAATGCACTAATCCTCTCAAAACTGGATTACTGCAATGCACTTTATGCAGGCACAAATAAATACATCATCAATAAACTTCAAACCCTACAAAACAACGCGCTCAGAACGGCCCTGAACCTCCCAGCTAGAGAGCACATCTCGAATGTGCGGAGAAGATACAACTGGCTAAAAATTAGCGATAGGATCACCTTCAAAATTGTCACACTAACATTCAAATGACTGAACAATGCAGCCCCCCCCATACCTTAGGGATAGAATAATAAGAAAAAGCACTGCGCGACCAACCAGAACAGCCAACTCTTTCTGCCCCCAAACCCCTAGATTCCGACAAAAAAAAAACAGGAGGTAATAGCTTCCCTGTGCAAGCAGCCCAGTACTGGAACGCCCTACCAGTTGAACTAAGAAGGGACCAGCCCTACAACAGCTTCAGGCACCATACCCGCACCTGGCTTCGACGCAATGACCTCTGAAAAAGGTGACCCTGAGCATTGTGACCTGATGACACACATACCCCTCCACTCTTACATGTAAAATGTACATAATGCATTTACTGTATATAATTTGTTATCTTTCCACCCTTACATGTAAAGAATGTACATAATGTAATTACTGTATACAATTTATGTTGCCAACAACCTGTAATATGCAACCTGTAACCAAGTTCTAAGCATTCTTGTTATTCTGTGCGCCCAGCTACCCAAAGGTTTTCGGGCGTCATATAAATAAACAAACATAATTTGGATAAGGTCATACAAAATCAAGGGAATGTTAACCCTTAATAATTTAAAAGATATACAACTAAAGATCAGAGTGTGAGAAAGTATTTCAATGAAAGTGTTGTAAAGCTGGCTTTAAAGAGAATACAAGGCTCACAAGCATTTGGCTAGAACTACATGAGCTCCTGAGGGAAATCTCAAGAGACTAGCAGAGAACATAACTTAAAGAAACCTATGTTCTAAATAGAGACATTTGTGTATCAAAAACCACACGAGATAAGATACAGACACAAACGCAAAGCCGCTGGGAAAACAAGCAAGAATAGAGATGACCAAGACAAGAGAGACATTATCTTTGTATATTTTGAGTCATTTATGTTAGTGGGGGCGGGGGGTCAGCAAGAGTTAGGTTTAGCACTGAAGAAAAATTATACTTTTTGACTTCCTGACGACATACAAGCGCATTTAGTTAATTTAGATCGGCATGGTGGTCTCTTTAGTAACAGGTAGAGATGAACAAGTTACTTACCAACTGTTAACGTTCTTTCGACCGGATGTTCCTCCAACGTATTCCTCATCTTTGACATGTAATGTCCAGCTACGGTTGCTTCGGAAAAAAACTTTCAGCAGAGGGCGCCCGGCGTCGATGGCGCTGTGTCGATGTCCCTCGAAGGCCTCCGTCGAGGGTGATGTCATCGGATGTTATAAGTAGCACGCACGGCACCCGTTGGCCTCAGTTCTGTGTTTCCTCTCTCTTCATGCATCACAAGTGCCCATAAACACGGGCAGGACGGTACTCAGCATTGTTGGAACGAATGCTGTAACAGGTTGGGAAATTCAAAAGAGGGTTAAGTTGGGAGGGCGAGGAGGAATACGTTGGAGGAACATCCAGTCGAAAGAACATTACCAGTTGGTAGTAACTTCTTCTTCAAATGCATTGTGTCCTCCAACGTATTCCTCATCTTTGACAGACTCCCAAAGCAGTATCCTTTATAGGAGGGGGGTGCAGAATTTAGGCATGCAGAATTTTCAAAGGGCAGAATAAAGGACTGCCTTGCCAAAAGCGACATCCTGAGCGTGGAAAGTATCCAGAGAGTAATACCTGGTAAAAGTGTGTACGGATGACCACGTTGCAGCATCACAGATGTTCTTAATAGGGACACCTCTCTGCAGGGCACGAAGAGGCCCTGCCTCTGGTGGAATGAGCACGTAAACCCTTGGGAGGGTCCTTTCCTTCCAGTCTGTAGCATTCTGAAATAGGTAGGATGATCCACCTAGACAAGGTCTGTTTGGAAACAGCCTGGCCTAGCCTGTATCCTGTATACCGTACAAAGAGTTGGTCGTCCCATCACCGCCTGGAAATATAAAAACTTAACGCTCTCCTAGGATCCAACCGATGTAGCCTTTCTTCGTCCTTACTAGGATGTGGAGGAGGATAGCACAATTTTCTGCCATAGGTAAAACTCCGAAACAACCTTAGGCAAAAAGGAGGGCTTTACCCTCAACACAACCCTGTCCTTATGGAAGATAGTAAATGGTGGCTTGGAAGATAGTGCTTGCAGTTCGCTCACTCTTCTCGCAGATGTAAGAGCAACCAACAGGATTGTCTTTAAGGTTAGCAACCTCAAAGGACATGAGTGCAATGGTTCAAAAGGAGCACCCATCAGGAATTTTAACACCAGGTTGAGGTCCCATACCGGAACCTGAAATGTAGAAGGTGGCAACACATTCATGAGTCCCTTAAGAAACTGAGTGACCAGAGAGATCTTAAAATACAAACACTCCTCTGAAGAGCGCTTAAAGATGGACAGTGCTGCCAGGTACCCTTTGATGGTACCAACCTGTAGACCTTTATAAGCTAAAGAAAGTAGAAAGGATAGAACATCCAGTGTTGTACACTGAAAAGGATCAACATTCCGGCCTCTACACCAGTCACAAATCCTATTCCAACAGCAACGGTACAGAGACTTCGCTACTGGTCTACTAGCTAAAAGCAACACCTCCATCACGTCATCCGGAAGGTCCCAAACCTTGTACCTCAACCTTTCAGAAACCAAGCATGAAGGTTGAGAGTATTGACCTCTGGATGGAGAACTCAACCCTCCTCTCGCGAGCGAAGATCCTCCCTTGGCGGAAGACATATTGGAGAACAGATGGACAATTCCAGAAGGTCCAGGTACCACGTTCTCCTGGCCCAATCCAGGGCAATGAGGATCATGCATTTCCCGAACCTCCTCAACCTCCTGATTACTTGAGGAACGACGGGGACTGGAGGAAACGCGTACAGTAGTGGGAATTCCCAATCCACCAGAAACGCGTCTCCTAGAGCTCCTCTAGTAGGAAACTCTGTTGAGCAGTACCGCTTGCACTTCCGGTTGATACCTAGTCGCAAACAGATCCACTTGCAGGGTCCCCCAAAGGGTGAAGATCTTGTGAAGGACTTCCGGAGCTAGTTCTCACTCGTGGGAGATTGTTCTGCCTGCTCAGATTGTTTGCCACCGTTTTCTCCTCCCTGTCCAGGTGAACCGCCGACAGGGAATTTCCATCTTGAATATCCCAGTACCAGAGCTGCATTGCCTCTCTGCACAGTGGTAGTGACCCTACGCCTCCCCTCTTGTTGAGGTAGTGCATGGCCACTGTATTGTCCATCATTATCAGGACATTCTTTCCCCGCACAGATGGCAGAAAGGCCTTCAGCGCTAGTCTGATTGCCCACAGCTCCAAAAGATTGATGTGTAGTTTGGACTCCGATGGAGACCAACGACCGCTGACATTCAAATCGTTGGTGTGAGCTCCCCACCCTCTGAGTGAGGCATCCATCACTACAGTGATCTCCAGCCATGGTTGCCAAAAGTGTTTGCCTTTCAGAACATTGGGCCTCATTACGAGTCCGGCGGTAAACGTGCCTGAAATTCCAGCAGTTAACCCGCCAGACTTGTATTACCATTCCGCCTCCATGATTCCTGGAATTACTGGGGCATTACGACCCCGGTGACCCGGGAATTACGGAGGCGGAATTTGGTAAATCCCCATTCCCATTGAGTCCCATGGGACTCAATGGGAATGGGGAAGTGGAAACACCGGCACCATCTCGTGATGGTGCCGCTGTTTCCACGTTCGCCTGCAGGTGGGTAGTGTTAAACCCGCCAGGTCAGACCTGGTAGGAATGACACCTCCGCCTGCAGGACTCGAGATCACCCGGTATGGAAACACCATTTATTTCCATACCGGATGACTCGTAATGAGGGCCATTGTCTTCGTAGGCCCAACACAGCAGATCCTGGGAGACTCCGATCGGAATTTGGAGGCGGTCTTACATCCGTCCCGAGAACTGGGACCATTGAGACCGGAGAGCACATTGAAGGGATCTCATCCTTAAGCAAGCCTCTGGCACCAGGAAAATGCAGGATGCCATGAGGCAAGCAACCTCAAGAACTCGAAGGCCATCTGGAGACTGTTGTGAGCAATCACCTTGGGTGGCGAGCCTTTTCCCAAGGAAGTGTCTAGAACAGCCCTGACGTACTGGAGCTGTTGGGAAGGTGTCTTATGGGACTTCTTGAATTTGAGGGAGAAGCCCAGACTGTGAAGGGAGTGGCAGGTAACGTTGAGATGATCCAAGGCTTGTTTGGGAGAACATGCCCTGATCAGCCAATCTTCCAGGTAGGGGTAGACGTGAATCCACCCTCTCCTGAAAAGCGCCGTCACCACCACCATCAGCTTCAAGAAAACCCTCAGGCGGAGGTCAACCCGAATGGCAGGACTCGAAACTGATAGTGCGAGCCGCCAACAGCGAACCTCAGGTATTTTATGCTCGAGACGGATCGGCACATGAAAATAAGCATCCTGAAGGTCCAATAACACCAACCCATCCTGAGCTAGGGGGGCCTGAAGGATCTGAGAAAGAGTGACCATCTTGAATTTGTCTTTCCTGAGGTGCTTGTTCAAGTATCTCCAAGTCCAAGATGGGTCTCAGTCCCCTGTCCTTTTTGGGAAACAATATGGGGAATACCAACCATTGTTCCTCTCTGCTACAGGCACTAGGTCTATAGCGCCTTTCTCCAGCAGGGTTAAAATCTCAAGCACAAGGAGCGCATCGGGAACCCTCAAAGAGCCTTTCCCCGGTGGATGTACCCAAGGCTTCGTGATAAAGGGAAGGCAGTAGCCTTTGGCTATTGTTTCCAGAGCCCAAGCATCTGAAGTAATGGCTCGCCATTCTTCGAGATGCTGAGACAGCCTGCCCCCCACTGGTGAAACGTGACTGAAGCCTTCAGAGTGATTTTGAAGCGGCTATTGCAGAGGCTGATGGTACAGAGGCTGCTGTTGGAGCTGACTTGGCACCTCTACCTCGTCCACCACAAGGGAACCTACGCTGGCCCCTTTGACTGGCCACTCCTCTCGCCTTTCCAAATGAGGAATAATAACGAAAGGATCTACCCCTCCATGGTTGTCCACTAGCACGAAAAGGCTGAGGCTGCCGAACGGCGGCACCTAAAGATTTTGTGGCTGCCTTAGTGGTCTGCAGCTTCTCAAGGCTCTCGTCAGCCTTGGTGCCAAAAAGGTGAGATGCATCAAATGGCATGTTGGTAAGGCAAGCCTGCACATCAGGTACAAAACCCGACGTTGGCAACCACGCAAATCTGCATATCATGGTGCTTGTGGCCATGGATCTGCTGTCACTATCCGAAGAATCCAATCCAGGAACTTACACATGGCCTCCTTGCCATCCTTAACAATAGCCAGGATGCCACCCCTCTCTTTCCCTTCTGTAATATGCTCCCCCGCCATGGAGATGCACTCCCACAGTGTATAAAAATGTAGCAAGTGCACAGGTGGAGTTGGCAGATTTTAATGCCATACTCCCCGCCGAAAATACCTTCCGTGCCCATACACCTGCATGCTTATCGTCCCTATCAGGAGGGATGGTAGGGTATGCGGCCTCCTTAGAGGTAGCAGTAGCTGTCTGGACCACCAGACTCTCGGGAGTAGGGTGGTGTTACAGATAGCTGGGGTTGCTACTGGAGGGGTGGTATTTTCTTGCCAAAGATGTGTCCACTGCCTGATTAGTCTCCGGGGTCTCCCAATTCCTGCCCACCCTTTTCTGAAGAGCCACATGGAACGGCAACACAGGATCCGTAGACAGACCTCGGTCCAAAATATCAATAAGATCATCCTGAACATAAGGGGCAGGAGGTTTGGACCAGCCCAAGTACTCCACCACCCTAGACATAAAGTGCCTATATGAAGAGTCGGCATGTTTCCCGGGTTCAGGCTTGCCAAACTCCAACTCAGTAGATGTTTCGATCCCACTTGCGTTATGCAAGGTGTCGCACAGGTCTTGCATCCTGCTCTCCTCCGAAATTAGGCACTCAGGGACATTAGGTGTCGCATACTGGAGCTCAAAGGGGACTTCTTCCTCCTCATCTGAACGTTTGTCCTCCTCAAAAATTGGAGTGAGGTTCCTAAAGAAATCATTCTTAGGAAGAGGGACAACTTTTCTCTGGCATAGAGCCCGGAGGCTTTGAAAGTGTCAAAGGCATCGACTTGGATTTAGCCAAAACCTTTCTAGGAAAGTCAAGAGGGTCCAGCAAAGCAGGCACCAGAGGCGTCGACTGCTTCAGCATCGACGGCATCAGTGCTGACAACGGCACCGGCAGCCTGACAGGTGTCGAAGACGCAACCGGCACCAACAACGGCGCTGATGGCTTCGAAGTCTTCAAAGACCTCGATGAAGTCGGAGACAGACCGTGACCTCTCTCTCTCTCTCCGCTTCGAGTGCTCCTTTTACCCCTTGTCCCGAGGCCCCTAGGGCTCTCGATGGAGACCACAACAAGTACCCAGTCTCGAGGGTGTGCGAGTATCGAGTCGAGACCGCTCCTTGGCGGCATCCACAGAAGGCATCTTTTTAAGCATCTCCATCCGGAAAGCTTCCCACTCTGCCAGTGTCGATGACTTGGACGGCCTTGTCACTCTCTCAGGGGTACCGCCTGACGAAGTGGACGAGGAAGGCGACCCGTGGTGCCTCCGCTTCGACCGCCTCAACGAGGACGAAGAGTGGCGGGAACCACAACGGGACCATGAGCGCTTCGACTTCTTCCGACGAGGAGAGTTGCCCCTCGAGTCGTCGGTCGAAGCCCCATTCGGTCAGGATTTACTGGGCTTAGATACCTTGCCTACCTGCAATTTCCCCTTTTGCTCTCGCAAGGCCTTCCCCGTCTTAGACCGACATTTGGAACAAGTATTCGTCTCGTGGCCCTCTCCCAGGCACCACAGACAGACGCGATGGGGATCCGTGATCGACAACTTGGAGCCGCACTCCTTACACTTTTTCATCCCAGAACAATGAGTCGTCGGGGTGGAAGACGAAGACATAGTTGAATAAATTAGAAATAACGGTACTTCAGAAGTACGAGGCGCGCCGAATTTCACGAAGCAAACACGTTTGCGGAAAAAACGGAACTGAGGCCAATGGACGCCGTGCGTGTTACTTACAACATCCGATGATGTCACCCTCAACGGAGGCCTTTGAGGGTCAGACTTGATGCCATCGACGCAGTGCGCCCTCTGCCGAATTTCTTTTCCAAAGCAGCTGAAGCTGGACATTACATGTCAAAGATGAGGAATACGTTGGAGGACACAATCCATTCCAAAGGTATTTTTCCTTATATTTTCATTAAAGAAAGGTAACATGTCCTCAATGTGTCCGACTCCTTCCTCCAGCCCACCACTGTGCCCAGTTGGGGTGATTTAAATGGTCAGCTTTGTTGGGATCTTCTTTGTTGCTTTCCCCTGCCTTATGACGGGAACTGACTGGGTTTGACAAGTGGGGACCATCCCACATCCCAGGGGCTATTATATGTAGTTTCAGGAGATAGCCCTACCCCTTGGTAACCACAACTGATATCACCAGAATCGGGCAGAGGGCTTTGCCACTGTCCCCAAAATGGCGAGTGCGAGAAACAGAACTCTGTTCCACTATTGTTTTGTGACCACTGTCCATCGAGACTGAACCAGAGGTAAAAGTGAAATGCAATGCCCTATACTTTAACATGGAGCAGCCACATGCATGCAGTGCCGAACTGTGAATGCTCTGCTTTTCGTAACTGCCCTTCAGTCGTTTTCATCTTGCAACAGGTGGAATTATAATGGTGTTTGGTGCAGGGAGCATAGGGGCTTTTGGCCAAGGACTACAGTCATCACTAAGGTGAGTCATTTACATACGAGTCCATATTCTGCTCCCTATCCTCCATACTGTTGGGACACTTATCTACTCTGTCTGGCACTTTCATCACACTAAAACTGAAGAAGTCCTATCTTTACTGATGAAGGCTAACACTTATTGTGCCACATCAGACACTCCTGCTCCTCAACTAGTGAAGCCTGTTGCCCCTTTAGTGGCCTCTCACCTCAGTGAACTCTTCTACCTGCCCTTCAGCTCTGCTTGCTTTCCCTCTATTTTCAAAACATTCACAGTCATTTTTTTTTCTAATAAAGCAGTGGGCTGACCCAAACTACCAGTTAACTTTTACGCAGTGTCTCTCCTCCTGCACTATTCTAAAGTGATCGAAAGGGTTGTGTTCAACCGTCTTAAACATCCACAACCTTCGAGATCCCCTACAAGCATGTTTCTGCTCCCGTCACTCCACAGATACAGCACTCATAAATGTCCCCAACTTCATCGCCTCTGCTAAGCACTTCAACCTATTCTGATTCTCCTTGACCTGTCCATTGCCTTTCACACTGTCGATCATTCTGATATCCTTAATACTCCCTCACTTCTTGGGATTCGCGATCAAGCCCTTGCCTGGATTGAATCCTACCTGGCAACTCATCAATTTTCTGTCTACTGGAACAACACCATCTCATCTTACTCTTCTAACTGTTGGTGTTCCACAAGACTCTGTCCTATCCTCTTTACATTCTATACCTCTGCTCTTGGGGCATTTATCTCTTCCTTTGGGTTCTTGTACCAACTCTTCGTGGACAACACCCAAATATTCTTCTCTTTTTCTGAACTCTCCATGACCTCTCTAACAACATTTGCAACTGTCTGCCATTAAATATTGGATGGCTTCACACTATCTAATGTAAAAGTCTAACAAAACAGAGGTGTTCATCTTCCCTGCCAAGTTATTTTCTTTTATTTAGTGTGTTGTAGTTCACAAGGAATTTATCACATATGAACACAGTACACGTTAAAAAACACAGTAGAAACAACAAATTAAAACATAGTTAACACATTAGAAAAACACTAACCTCAGCTTTACATATCACGTGGATCAACTTCACATCACATGGATATCTTCTAGTTTAACAAGCTACCAGTGCATTAAAATATTTATTAAGTGCTCGACTTCCAGTCAATGAGAGTCTGACAGATTAATATTCCCCATCGTGGTCACAGTCACATTCTTAACCAGGCTTTAAAACCTAGTCTATAGAAAGTATGGCAGCCACCGACCATTTAAAGGATTATCAGTAAAAATGCGCTGCCATACCCAACCTGGATGAACCTCCTTAAAAAGGTACAAAAAATGTGTCTGACGTTGCTGCTCAATTCAGGGCAGACAAGTGTCAGGTGGTATATGGTTTCAATAATAATAATTACTTTATTGTGGTATAATCATAAAATGTGGACTTTACATCAACATAAGCACAATCATAAGAAAGCAACCTAAAAAACATAAAAGACATAAGCAAAACATATATCATGTCATAAGACATGGCTTCAATAGAGTTGACCCTTTTGCAAAATCTACAAAATTTGCGGGAAATGCCACCACGGGCCTCCAAGATTTTGTTACTGGGGAACAAATTCAACCGAAAGTGTAGACACTGTCCACGCCAGTATAGCCCCAGACATCTCCTCAAGTAATGGGGCAATATGTTATAGGGTCTGATGTCTAAAAACAAGCCTGAGAATAGATGGTATTTCTTAACACAGTAAATTGTCTCAATCCAATTTGATTCCTGTACTCTCTTTTTCACTTTCAAAAGATTTGTTAAGATCTACTCCACCGAGGAATCAATGTCACTTAGTGTTTCAAGGCACTGTAGGCGCCAGTCTATGAGGGCAGGCGGAGGCTTTAACTCTAGACTGTGCTATTACATCACCCACTTGACCCCTCTTCCGCCAAAATAATCTTTCACAAAAAGTTTAGATTTTTCCATTTCACCAGAGCTTTTAGCGAGATCAGACCAAATTTGTACCTTCTGACCGGTATTGGCACACTGGCTGTCACCTTTAATAATCTCCTCCAAAATACTCCTTTGAGCTTTGCTCTCTAAGGGAGAAGAAAGTAGTTTCAGCACCATAGATCACCACTGGTTCCAACTTTTTACAGTAAAATTCATGAACAGGGATAATCGAAAAAAAAACCACTTGTTTAGACAGACGGCCTGTGCGGCCAACACTGTAATCTTTTGTTTCTTTACGGCAAACTGTCTCGCTCTGTTGTCATTTTGGAAAAATGCGAAGCCCAAATATACAAAATAATTCACCTTCTATAGGGGTTTCCCCCCCTGTTTTGTGTTAAATCTGTCCTTCCTTAAGTAGGTAAACTCTCTACTGGTAACCCCACAGATTGCACGTCTACAACCCTTTCAGGGATTTCAAAGGCAGATTGTCGTTGCCTTTTTCTTCCTACAATTTCCCACTCTTTCTCATTATCAGAATCACAGCCAGTATCCGAGGAGTTGACAGTTTGGATGGGCTATTCCAATGATACTGCCACAGACTCCTCGTCGCATACCAGCCCTCCCCTCTCTAGTGATGTTACGATTGGGAGACCCCCCTGAATCAATCTACTGCCCGCTGCCCTCACGCTCTATTTCGGGGTTGGAGGTGTAGATAGATTCTGAATGAATTGCGTTACTCACCTCGGGCCATTTTTCCTTTGGCTCTTTTTGTCTTTAGATTTTGGGCCTATGGGGTAGCAACCCTTTTCTTTTTTTCACCTTATATCTCAAACCTGTCGGGATCTGAGGCCCCCACACCCACCGTTAGCTGGTCAGGCTCAATCTCGTTTAACAAGTCTTCGACAACCTTAAGGGTGGCAGGGGACACCTTAAGGGAGGGACGTATCCCCTCCTCCCCTTCTCTAATGGAAACACACTCATCAGGATCAGTAGGTGAGACACCCTCCTCTTAACACATGGCAGTATTAACAAGAACCTCCACTGCAGAAGAGGACATTGACACAACACTTAAAATAGAGGAGACAATAGTAGGTGACTGCTGCATTGGTGCCGCACCCTGGTTTGAGTGCAGTTGGGCATCTAGGCCCCTGATGTAACCTTCAAAGTTATTTATTCTTGTCATCATTGAGTTAAGCGCAAACTCTTGGTTTGCCACTGTGCGCACGAGATCCCTCTGGGCATTATTTATTGTCGACAAGGGGAGTTCCAATGCCCTGGCAACTGATCCCAGGGTAAGAATCGTCTCCCTCTGGTCATGTGACACTGCACACTCTTGTTTGAGGGTTGATCAGCGCGCTTTACGGGTGCCGGGGCAGCACAAGCCTGGCTCGGCAGACCTTTTGGGGTATCACTTAGATGGGAGCCTGGCCACAAAATGCCATCTCACCTTTTGCAGATTTCCACCCTGTGCCCTGTGGGACTTGGCACCCTCCACCCTCGCAGACACCCCTTTAGGGGAAGCAAAGCTACCACTTTCCAAAAGGCCTTCAAAATGAAAGGGTTGATGGTCTGGTTTACCCAATTGTACCTCCTCTGGGGGGCGGGGGGAAACCCTCCTGTTCCTGATTAGTCTTTACTAAGACACCCAAAGACCCTCCATCCAACCTGGCCACAGCCCATGTCATCTTTTCGTAGGGCTTCCCTCAAGTTCGGACCTTGGTGGGTAGGAGAGTAAATAATGGAACTTAATGTCCACTCCTACCCCCCCTCTTAGGGTGCCTATTTGTTTTTCCTCCCAAGAGCCTCCCCCATTGCTTGGTCCTTAGGGGACACGTTTGGGAGAATGTTATCAAAGGTGGCAGATTTCCCCAGCCCACCCAACATATTAGAACATGAACCCTGCCCCTTTGCCTCCAAAAAACCTGAGAAGGATTATTCTCTAAAGTTTAACAGCTCCCGGTCCGTATTTGCTTCATGAGAAGAAGAAGTTACTTTCTTACCTGGTAACGTTCTTTCGATGGGATGGTCCGACGACGTATTCCATATCTATGACAGGTAATGTCCACAGCTGTGCTGCTTCGGAAAATCTTTGGCGTCTGCGTCCTGCGTCGATGACGCCGATGCGCCGTCCCTGAGGACCTCCTCCGACGGCCGACGTCACCCGATGTGATAAGTAGGACGCACGACGCCCATAGCCTCAGTTATAGTTTTTTCCCAGAATGTGTGCCACCAGTTTTCTGCCAGTCAGACACACAAGGCCTTGCGGAACGCAAGCTGCAATCGCAAAAGAAATTCTGCAGCGGGGAAGGCAGGGAGGGAGCGATATGGAATACGTCGTCGGACCATCCCATCGAAAGAACGTTACCAGGTAAGAAAGTAACTTGTTCTTCGAGGGGATTGGGTTCCCCGACGTATTCTAAATCTATGACAGACTCCCAAAGCAGTACCAAGCAAGGAGGTGGGAAAGAATTTAGAATACAAATTTAGCGTGCCCAATCAAATTGCAGAATAGAGAACTGCCTTGCCAAAAGGCCAGATCTTGTCCTCTGATGGAATCGAGGGAGTAGTGACGTACAAAAGTATGTACTGAAGCCCAGGTGGCTGCATCACAGATGTGACTAATAGGAACTCCCCTCTGCAGAGCAGTAGACGCAGCCACTCCCCTGTAGAATGGGCCCGCAAGCCAGCCAGAGGATCCTTACCCGCCAAGCGGTAACACTCGGAGATAGCTAAAATAATCCAACGAGACAAAGTCTGTTTCGTCAGAGCTTGTCCCAAACGCTTTCCAGCGTAACCAATGAAAAGTTGATCGTCCACTCTGACCCAGGACATGCGCGAAATATAAAAGCTCAATGCTCTCCTAGGATCAAGCCTATGGAGCCTCTCCTCTTCCTTACCAGGATGTGGAGGAGGATAGAACGCCGGAAGAACAACCTTCTGGCTCAAATGAAAGTCCAAAACCACCTTCGGAAGAAAAGAAGGACGAACTCTAAGGACAACCCTGTCCTTATGAAACACAGTGAAAGGTGGCTTAACTGAAAGTTCCTTTAACTCACTCACTCTGCGAGCGGAAGTAACCGCAACCAAAAACACAGTTTTCAGAGTTAACAGCCTCAAAGTGCAAGAATGTAAAGGCTCAAACGGAGCACCCATAAGAAACTTAAGAACAAGATCCAAATCCCAACCTGGCACCAGAAAAGGTGACGGAGGGAACACATTAGTGAGCCCTTTCAAAAACTGCGAAATTAAAGGAATTTTAAAATAGGAACACTCTTCAGACGAGCGCTTAAATATGGACAGCGCCGTCAGGTAACCTTTAATGGTCCCCACTTGCAAGCCCCTGTGGGCCAAAGAAAGCAAAAAAGACAGAACCATGGGAATGTCACATTCAAAAGGATCCAAATTCTGAAGTCTGCACCAGTCGCAGAACTTTCTCCAACGGCAACGGTACAGAGACTTAGTTCCCGGCCGCCTGGCCGAGAGCAACACCTCCATCACGTCTTCAGGGAGGTCCCAATCCTTATATCTCAACATTTCAGAAGCCAAGCGTGAAGATTGAGGGATCTGACCTCTGAATGGAGAACCTGAACCCCCTCCCGTGAGAGCAGATCGTCTCGGTAGGGAAGACGACGTGGAGGGCAGATGGACAAGTCTAGAAGGTCCGGGTACCACGTCCTCCGGGCCCACGCCGGAGCAATGAGGATCATCCGGGAACCGAACCTCCGCAGCACTTGCGAGATGACGGGGACTGGAGGAAACGCGTACAGCCAGTGGGAATGACCACTCCACCACGAACACGTCTCCCAAGGCTCCTTTTGGAGGAAATTCCCGCGAGCAAAACCTTTCGCGCTTCCGGTTGACACTGGAGGCGAAGAGATCCACTTGAGGGGTCCCCCAAAGGGCGAAGATCTCCAGGAAATCTCCTGAGCCAGCTCCCACTCGTGAGAGATCGAGCTCTGCCTGCTCAGAGCGTCCGCCGTCTCGTTGTCGTCTCCGGCCAGATGAACAGCCGAGATCGAAACTTCCTGCTGGATGGCCCAGAAATCGAGCTGCATCGCCTCCCTGCACAGCGGAAGTGACCCTGCCCCCCCCCCCCTTTTGTTGAGGTAGTGCATGGCCACCGTGTTGTCCGTTAGAATCAGGACACTCTTTCCGCGCACAGTCGGCAGAAAAGCCTTCAGGGCTAGCCCGACGGCCCTCAGCTCCAACAGATTGATATGGAGTCTGGACTCCGACGGAGACCAACGACCGCTGACTGTCAACTCGTTGGCATGAGCTCCCCATCCCGTGAGGGATGCGTCTGTCACGATCGTCACCTCTGGCCAGGGCAGCCAAAATGGGGCCCCCTTCATCAGATTGCCCTCGACGGCCCACCACAGTAGGTCCCAGGCTACCGAGGGCGGCACCTGAACAGGGTCCGACAGCCTGCCGGAGGACTGAGACCACTGGAGCTTGAGTGCCCACTGCAAAGATCTCATCCGCAGACGAGCCTCTGGCACCAGAAGAATGCAGGATGCCATGAGGCCGAGCAGTCTCAAGAACTCGGACGCTGGGAGATCCTGGGCAAAAGGAAACTTGTGCACCATCTGTTGAATGTGAAGAGCCCTCACCTGAGGAGGAAAACACTGCCCCAGGGACGTGTCGAGCACTGCTTCGATGTACTGGAGCCGCTGCGTTGGTGTCAAATGAGACTTCTTTAAATTGAGGGAGAAACTCAGCTTGTGAAGGGAGTGGCAGGTGACGGACAGATGATCCAGGACTTGCTCGGGAGAGCTACCCCTGATCAACCAATCGTCCAGGTAGGGGTAGACGTGAATCCCCCCTTTCCTGAGATGCGCTGCCACCACCACCACGAGCTTGGTGAAAACCCTCGGGGCGGAGGTCAATCCGAACGGCAGGACCCGAAACTGAAAGTGTGAGTCGCCAACCGCGAACCTCAGGTACTTCTTGTGCTTGGGATGGATCGGCACATGGAAGTAAGCATCCTTGAGGTCAAGAGACACCAACCAGTCCTGAAGTTGAAGGGCCTGGATGACTTGAGAAAGAGTCACCATCTTGAACTTGTCCTTCCTGAGGAGTTTGTTCAAACCGCGCAAGTCCATGATGGGTCTCAATCCCCCGTCTTTCTTCGATATCAAAAAATAAGGGGAATACCATCCCTTGTTCCTCTCCGCTACAGGCACCAGTTCTATGGCGCTTTTCTCCAGCAGGGCTTGAATTTCCTGCGCAAGGAGTGAATCCGGACTCTTCAAAGAGAGGCTCCCTGGTGGATTGTCGTGAGGCCTCTGCCGAAAAGGAAGACAGTAGCCGTGGGTTATGATCTCCAGAACCCACACATCCGAAGTAATGGCTTGCCACTCTACGAGATGCTGCGCCAGCCTTCCCCCAACCGGCGAACCATGGGACCTGGCCTCATGACAGTGGTAGCGGCTGCAGCGTTGCCCGAGGGCAAAGAGGCAACTGCCCGAGCAGCCTTGGCACCTCGAGTACCTTTATTTCCACCTCTGGCACTCTTACGATGGCCTCTTTGACTGCTAGCTCCCCTCGCTTTACTGAAGGACGAGTAATAGCGAAAGGAACCTCCCCTCCATTGCTGTCCCCTAGGACGAAAAGGCCGGTGTTGGCGAACTGCAGCGCCCAACGACTTTGCTGCAGCTTTGGAGGTCTGCAACCTCTCAAGGCTCTCGTCAGCCTTGCTGCCAAAAAGGTGTTCACTGTCAAAGGGCATGTTGAGGAGCCGGGACTGCACATCAGGAGCGAACCCAGACTTCCGCAACCACGCAAACCTGCGCATTACGGTGCTCACTGCCATGGACCGGCTGACACAATCCGCCAAGTCCAAACCCGACTGAACGGCCTCACACATGGCATCCTTGCCATCCTGAACCATAGCAAGGAAACCATCCCGTTCGTCCCCTTCGGGAATATGTTCAGCCGCTAATGCAACACAGTTCCACAGAGTGCGTGTGAAACGAGACAAGGCACATATGGAGTTGGCCGCCTGAAGCGCCATACCCTCCGAAGAAAACACTTTCTTCACCCAGCCGTCAAAACATTTGTCGTCCCTATCCGGAGGGGTGGTAGGATATGCCGCCTGCTTTGCCGGGCCGTAGCCGCCTGCACCACCAAACTCTCCGGAGTGGGGTGCCTAGACAAGTAGCAGGGGTCGCTACTGGCTGGACGGTATTTTCACAACAAAGACTTGCCCACTGCCGGGAGACTCTCCGGAGCATTCCAAGCCGCCGCCACCCTTCTCTGAAGAGCCATATGAAAAGGCAAAACCGGGTCAGTGGGGGGACCGAGATCAAGGATGTCCGTGAGATTATCCTGACCAAACTCCCCTGGGGAAGCTGACCACCCCAAGTACTCGGTGACCCGAGACATAAGGCGCCGATATGAAGAATCGGCATGAGTGCCAGGCTCCGGCCGACAAAACTCCACCTCCGGAGAGGTGTCCAGTCCACTGGCATCATGTAGCAACTGCCGCAGGTCATCAAACTGGCTATGGCCCGAGATAAGTTCATCGGGAACCGGAACCGGAACCAAGCCGCCATCAGAGCCTTCATCACCCTCTGAAATGTACTCCAGGCGGGGAGAGGAAGACCTCTGGGGACCAAAGCAGTGCCTGACCTTAGCCAGAGCCTTTCTAGGGGCAAACCCTGTGCCACGGGGCCCCTCCGACACCACCGGCTCGAAAGGCGTCGAGGGCGCCGAACGAGTCGGCGCCAGCGTCGACAGAAAAGGCGTCAACGTCAGCTGCAGCACCGCCAGCATCGGCGGCGTCGACACAGGCCTCAAAGCCGGAGCTCCGAGCGTGTCTCTCGACGACCTAGGCGCTGACAGCGTCGACGACCCCCTCGGAGGCGGAGCTTCGAGAGAAATCGCCGACGACCTCGGCGCCACAGACGTCGACGTCTTCTTCAAAGACGGCACATGATCACGCGGTCTCGAGCGCGTCGAGGACCGGGACCTGGAACGGGCATGGCGAGAACGGCTACCCTTGTCTGAGCGGGACCTCTCCCGTGAGCCGTGCCGACCACGCGAGCCCAACGGAGTACGAACGGTGTCTCTCGACCGGTGCCGACCGACCCCACTCGGAGGCGCGGACGGACCGGTGCCCTGCGATTCAAGAATCGCTAGCATCTGCTTCCCGAAGGAAGCCCATTCCTCCGGTGTCGCTTGCATGGAGGGATAAGCGACCCGCCGACGGGCGGAGTCCTCGGAAGAGGACGGGGAAGGCGACCTATGCCGGCGCTTCCGGGAATGCCTCGAAGAGGCAGAGGAGTGGCGAGGCCGACTCCTGGAAGGAGACCCACTGGACTTCCGTTGATGACGCGGAGAGTCGCCCCTTGAGTCATCCGTCGAAAGCCCCGCACACCTCGACTTCCGGAGCTTAGACACCCGGCCTACCGACAGCTTCTTCTTGCGTTCCTGCAAGGCCTTTTCCGCGAGCGACTGGCAGTCGACACAGTCGTCCGTATCGTGGGCCTCCCCGAGGCACCAGAGGCAGGCGTCGTGCGAGTCCGTGACCAACATCTTGGACCCACAGTCCCCGCATTTCTTGAAGCCCGGACACGGGGTTGAAGACGAAGAAGACATCGCCACGAACAGGTCTACACAACAAACCGAACATGTTCAGCGAACCGAGAATTGAAAACAGCAAACTCCAACGAGTCGAGGCGTACCGAGATTCACGAAGCGAACACGTTCGCGGAAAAAACGGAACTGAGGCTATGGGCGTCGTGCGTCCTACTTATCACATCGGGTGACGTCGGCCGTCGGAGGAGGTCCTCGGGGACGACGCATCGACGTCCTCGACGCAGGACGCAGACGCCAAAGATTTTCCGAAGCAGCACAGCTGTGGACATTACCTGTCAGATATGGAATACGTCGGAGGACCCAATCCCCTCGAAATGTTGAGTCCTGTTTGCCTTTCACACCCCCTTTACTCCGTGGCCATGGCATCTTGAGTGGGTGGGTTAGGCCCCATTAGCCCTAAGCACTGTCCACCCTGGATCCCCCCCCCACCTCCAGTAGCTGGGTACTCACCTGGGACAGAGGATCGACCCTAGAAGGGATTGGGGTGGAAGCACGAGGCGTGTTTAAGGGCTCATCCCCGTCACCAGAGGAGACGAGACCAGTTTCCCTATGGATTCAAAGAAAGCTTCTTTGGATGCCTGTTGAGAATGAGCCACAGTTTTTGGGTTGTATACTTGGGTCGTAGTAGTTAAAGCTCCCTTTAACCCCAACAGAAATTACTTCTGTGAACTGACTGTTTTTGCCACCCTTTCTTCCATGGGGTCCTCCAATGTAATTTTACTTCTTAAGTCAGACGCCATAACCGGAGGCTCTAGGCTTTAGAACTTTTCCTGCTTCTTGAGGTTGGTATATGCAAGGGCAAGCCCAGCACAAGCTGAACCACACAATAGGAGACTCTCTTCCTGTGAGCAGCCTAGTTCAACTACCTGCTAGCACAAAGCAGTGCAATAACACAATTGACGTACCATACAGTAATCATAAGCAGTAATCACAAACAAGTTAATACAGGGTAAGGAGGGAGGGCTTTCATAAAATCAAAGCTACAACACTGGTTAAACTGTTAGGCTGAGGTTAATACAACCAGATGTATAAAAGAATATATAAAAGTCTCATATAATTATCATATAAAGTGCCTTCTGTTAAGTGAACTTAAATTGGGCGAGACAGGGTCAAGTGCCCACAGCTCCTGCCCCAACCTGATCAAAAGGACAAAAACAGCCCCCGCCGAGAGACACCCGTCACAGGCTTCCTGTGAACACCCAAAGTCCAGATCAGGGCTAAGGAGTGAATAGGGCAACCGTCACCTCTCCAAGCAGCACTACTAAGGATAAAGTAAGCCGACAAGTGACACCTCTTAGCCTGCTGTATAAACAAGAGGCGGATCAAGGGCAAAACCCACAGTCACCGCTCCCTACCACCATAAAACAGGAGGAAAGAGACAGACACACTTTAAGAGATGCTACAATTAAGGCATTATATGTCCAAGGAGAGGGAATGTTTGCCACAAAAAAGAACATTTTGTCAAGTTCACAGGACGAGAGTGGGTAACGCTCGTAGGACAAGTTAACACAAGTTAACACATAATGGATCAATAGATGCAATATATAAAGTTACAAAACGTGCCCCGCAATTACTGGCACAAAGTTTTTAAAAAGAGCAGATGTGGGAGTCTGGTCGGCACAAAAAGCCATATGTCTGAAACACAAAAACAAAGAGGTGATGGCTGGAAGGTTTAACCACTGACATTGCTCGGGGCAACTCCAGACCATCGTTCTTCGCCTGCCAAGCCATTACAGAAGGGGAAAGACCATATGCAAATCAGGCTTGGCCCCACCCCAAAAGGGGCAGTCCAGCCCGAACTGCTAGGTCACATCCCTTCTGCACGAGACCACAAGCATCCCCAAACATGTTTCACCCTTGTTGGGGCTCATCAGTGAGGAGTAGCTTGGGTCTCTAGGCCCAGCAGGCACGGGACCCACGTCTGGGCATACCAGTCCCAAAACTTTCAGAGATTTGAATAATTATAATACAGAACTAGTTAAAATATATTTTTAGTAGTTGGAAGAAATATAGTTGCTAGGTTAGGTTAAGTG
Organism: Ambystoma mexicanum; assembly: GCF_040938575.1. Taxonomy (NCBI): domain Eukaryota; kingdom Metazoa; phylum Chordata; class Amphibia; order Caudata; family Ambystomatidae; genus Ambystoma; species Ambystoma mexicanum. The sequence continues at coordinate 756,155,444 of NC_090924.1, read as the reverse complement.
ACTTTATTTAGGAGAGTAATCTGTGAACTGTAGCTGGGAACCGTTTATTAGACTTGAGTTGAACTCTGTCGCTAAGCAACCGTCTGTATCCTCAGTTGCAGCTTGTTTGACTTGGAACGTGAGAGAGAGACTTTCCGATGCGAGCGTGAGATAAGGCGGCCGCCGACCTTTTATTTAGAGTTCTCGCTTTCTTAGTGAGAAACTCAGAGTTGAGTCAAGCGGCGTGTAAACATAACCCATTAACCTCACAAGTGTTGATGGTGGGTTGGGAGTGACGTCGGTGTGTGTCACGGGAATCTGAGAGATTAAGAGCGGATTGATTGCTTAACGTGGAGCACGAGGTACAAGGAACTAAATCTTACTTGCTGCATAGGAGTGTAGCGTTTCAGCTAACACAAGCTTGTGTTTTAAAGCGGTGACAATACACTAACAATAGCGTGTGCACAAAGTCTTAAACTAAACTAATTACAAGTCTTGGTGCGCATGCGCAGAAGTTCCAAAATTGGGAATTTAACTCTGCGTACACTTCAGCAAACTGAACTGATTTGTCAGAAAAGAGAGAAGCAGGTTTCCAACTGACTAATGATTTGTGACAACCAATTCAAATCCAGTTTACAAAAAAACACAGCGTTAAGGGCAAGGATACAAAAAAGACAAGGCTGTGGCGAAGGACAGAAAAGATACAATGAGGTTCTAAATGTCCCTACCTCCTATGCACACCTCAAACTAGGTAGCGCTGATGTATCGCTTATCAAATAGTGATAGGAAAAGAGAAAAAAACGAACACCTTCTATATATGGTAATACTTTCAGCCTTGTTTTTGCCCTAAACCACTCTCTTCCACTATGTGTACGTATTTGGAAGAGACAAGAAGCCAATGGTTAAGTTAAAAGAAGGAGCACATCAGTGGTTCATACCTCAGACATCTACTAAGATGTATATCAATGTAATAGCCTAGGGATTGCCTGTTGACCCTGGTGTGCTGCGGTCTAAAAAGACACAAAACTACAAACAGACCATGAAAAACACGGGAAACTTTTTTATTTCACCCTTAGACCTCCGCGACTTCCATTAATATCATAATGACTCCGGCAACCCAGATGCCTCAGAAGATTATCGCAGGCTAACAAGGGCAGCTACGAGACAAGCAACCAAGAAAAGCCAGTAACCAACTTAGTAATGAATCTTTCGGACATAGAACTTAATCAGGATGAAATCAATCTTTTAAATAAAGGTTTATCATTTGCTCCCACAACGTTCATGGACCCAATGCAAGTACATATTGACCTCTTCAAATTTGTTCGGAAACTTAAAAAATGCTTTGCGACTCAAATCACCACATCCAAACAACAAACACAAGAGAATACAATGAGTGAAGTTACTATAGAAGAATTGGGCAACATCCACCTACTAAGATCATTACAAGAAACAGAAAATTTCCCAATTCATCAAACAATGCATGAATTAACGATTGCACCGGTTGGATTAACCAAGAAAGAATTCAAACAAACCATCAAAGTTCCTACCCCAACTCGCACCAGATAACATGATAGATGCCTTCTACAAATCTGTGACGAAAGACTTGTTCAAAATACAGGACAATAAACAACACAAGAAAACGGGCAAACAGAGGAAACGGGAAAACCTCACAGTGCAAGAAAGAACTGCTTTAAAGAAACTAGAGAAAGAACATGCAATTGTCATCAAAGAAGCAGACAAGGGCGGAAACATAGTGAAAATGAACCACCCAGACTACATACAGATGGCTCTTAACCATCTCAACACACCAAATTGCTACATCAAATTACCAAGTAACCCCAAGATTCAGATTGTGCAAGAACTTAGAGAATCTATAGACAGCTGGCATAGACAAGGCCTGATCACCGATGAAGAGAAGAGGTTCCTGTTTATACCTAAACCAGTATTACCAACAATCTATTTTCTTCCAAAGGTCCACAAACCGTTTACAACTATTCCGGAAGGCAGACCTATACTAAGTGGAATAGGGTGGGCCACTGAACCCATCTCGGAATACATTGATAACATACTGAGACCCAAGGTGAAAATGGTAAGAGCATAAGTACGTAAGTGCGGGCAGGAGGCACTAGCTTCCCCTCTATGGCGGCGACCCTATGGAACAACCTCCCAGCTCAGATTAGATCAATTGAGTCTCACACAGCCTTCCGCAAGGCCTTAAAAACCCAGCTCTTTGTATAAAAGAGCCCCTCAGTCTAGGTCTACACCTCCACTATATCACCTAGCACACGCTCTGTTATGCCTCGTGCTACCTAGGAAAGTATATGAGTAACCAACTGTAACCTTAACTTTATACCCGCTGCAACCTTGTAATAGGACTGTATATCGTCTGTAACCCTGTAACTGAATCTACCTAAGTATACCATATGGGGCCGCTTATTGTAACCCTCAAGCAAGCCTTCTTTAAATCTCCTTATAGCGCCTCGTTGCCTCCGGGCTGTAGTGCGCTCTACAAATACTAAAATAAATAAATAAATAAATAAAAGACTCAACTGCAGCAATTAACATTGTAGAAAGTATAAAATGGTGTTTATCATTATTTGGCAACATGGGACGTACTGGCCCTTTAAACATCGATCAGCCACGAACTGGCTTTAGACACATTAGACTATACTTTCAAACATGAATCAGCATCGTTTTTCCCGTTCGTTTGTATGCTAAAGGAAATGCTTAAGGCTACATTGGACAATAGCATTTTTATGTTTAACAACATTTTCTTTAAGCACAAACGTGGGGTAGCAATGGGTGTAAAATATGCACCAGCATTAGCAAATCTAGTGATGGGTATGTTTGAAGATCTACATATCTATACCACCAAAACATACAGCCAACATGTTGTGAATTGGATTTGTTACATCGATGATATATTAATTATTTGGAAAGGAACACCGGAAGAACTGGATCTCTTTAGACAAGAATAATAATGACCTGGGGATTGAATTTACAGGAGAATGCAACAATAAAGAGATTAACTTTCTAGATCTGATAATCTACGTATCCAATGACCATCTTGAAACTAAAACTTATAGAAAAATTACAGAAGTGAACTTTACACTACATGCCACAAGTTGTCATTATGAACCGGTCATTAGGAACATACCCAAAGGGGAATACATTAGGGCAAGAAGGAATTGTCACGACCAGAGACACTTTGAGAAAGAATGTGAGATCTTGGCCACCAGATTTGATGAAAGAGGGTACACCAAGAAGAGTATACAAACAGCTTATAACAAAGCTCAACAAACCCCTCGGGCAGCAACATTGAGTCAGCAAAACAGACCAAGTGCGGAAGACAAAGTGCATTTCATAACAACTTACTGTGTAGATAATTATGTAATCAAGAAGACTTAAAAAACATTGGGAATTGTAAAATTAGATCCTCATGTAGGACCACTCATACAGGACTACCCCTCGCTAGTCTACAGAAGAGCGAGAACCCTCAAAAGGAGTCTCTGTCCCTCACTTCTACCGGACAAGAGTAGTGAGTCACCAGGCACCTGGCTTCAAGAATCTAGACCAGGTTTCAGAAAATGTGGAACATGTTCTATGTGCAAACATGCAATTAATAAGACGGAGATTTTTAAAAACATAAATGGAATTCAGATGCAGATAAAAGACCAGATTAACTGTCGCTCCAAGTACGTGGTATACACTATCATATGTACGTGTGGGAAAATGTACATTGGGAGTACCATTAGAGAACTTCGCACTAGGATTCGAGAACATTTAGCAACCATCAGGAGTCAAGAAAAGAACCTACCAATAGCTGAACATTGGCAGAAACATCACCAAATGGATAATAAACATAATATTCAATTTATTGGCCTGAAAAAGGTGACCCTGGGACGAAGAGGGGGCAACCAAGAATTGCGATTACGCCAGGAAGAGGCCAAACTTATTAATTATTTCAGATGTATACAAACGGGATTGAACACGGACAATGAAATGTCTTATTTTCTGTGAAAACTGGTTAACTAGGAGAATGTAATACAAAATGTGACCAAATACAGTAGAAACCACATTTCCCAGAAATCACTAGTAAGTTATGATCCCCAAACATATGGGATGGTACCTTTGGATTTGTGCGATTCGTTAATTTGAATGACCAATAGTACCGCAAGACGGTAATTTGAATTTACCCAACTTCCACCAAAATGGGGGAATTTGTAATGACATACGATCATACAACTACATTTCCCACAGATCACTGCGAGCGTGGACTCCCAACCTATGGGGCTTTGTCCTAGGACTCGTTTGATCTGTAACTTAGTATTGAAAGGATTGGAATGTATTTATATGCACCCGCTGTTTTTTAAATGACAAGGAAAACACACATATATTAATTAGCTTGCATATTTTCACACGCAACATCTAACTGTCAGAGGAACGTGCATCAATATTAGTACAGGTACTCTTTCCCAAAATATGGCCGACACCCAAGCAGTGATAGAGACTGAGAAAGGACTCCAGGGTTGCCTTGACAACTTTACATACACATCCACACTCACGCGTTCTTTATTCTCAATCCGACGCGTGAAGCAGGAACCTGAATTTTGAAGGTAAGCCCTGGCGGTCTGGCGCAAGCCCACCAGAGTAGCCCACCAATCAGGGAATGGCCCGTATTAAACAGGCATGCTCTGACATGCCGGCCCGCTAGTCTGTGGTTTTCCGTACACGGACTTTAACTTCTATAACGCTTATGAGCGCCACTTGGCTAACTCTTAGTAATTTGAATGGTCATTTTGCTAAACAATCGACACTTAAAACAGTGAATTTTCGCACAATGGGGGTTTTTCTTGCCAATGTTCTCTAAATCATAGATTAGAACACGTAAAGAGATGTAAATAAAATATAAATACAAAAATAAACAATTTGGAGGCATAGGAAACACTAATAGTATGGGACTGGAACAAACCTGGGAAACCTGACGGTTTGCTTTGTCTTTCCTTTTTCTCTATTTTTTCTCTTGCAGTGCTATAGGCGCTTGTGAGTCTGATGGGACTCGTTCTATGATTACGACATTAACTAGGAACTTACACCCCGACGATAGGTAAGCATTATTTTGAAGGCTGAGGCAAAAAAGAAGCCTGAAATTAAGTAAAATTAAAATAAATAAGTGAAATAAGTGAACACAAACCTAACCATAAACCCATATATATCTTTATTTATTTTCTTTTCTATGGTCCATTTCGATGCTTCTTTCCCCTCCACTCTACACGGGGTCCCTTATGTTTGACCACAACAACTGGGCACTATGATGGTAACATTTTGTATCTTAATTTTAATTTAAATGCATAATGATGTATGTTGTTTGAACTGCAATGATAAATGACATGTCAAAATGTATATTATGTTTTGATGCTGATCGTCATACTTGATATTATTTGCACCGTTTTTGTTGGATCTCACAAAGGTTATAAAATGCCCGGATTTGATAAAGGCACGCCAAAAGTGCCGAAATACGTGTCATCCTTAAGGGCAAGAAAATAAAATACAGGAAGAAAATTATGGAATTGGCTCTGGTTGATATTGAATACTTCCTAGTGGTGCAGTAATAGATGTGTGCAGACAAATACTTTCTACAAACAGACCATGTTTGTATGACAAAGCAACATGAAGACACTACAAACTCCACTCTCTGTCTCAAGACGCTATTAAAGGCAGAGGGAGAGGCCAAGACCTAGGATCTCCCAGAGTCACGAGGGGCAGGGGCAGGGGACTCCAAAAACCCCAGAACTACTAGTCATGAACCTTTCTAATCACAACCTGACCAATGCTGAGATAAGAGTCCTACAAAAGGGACTGAGCTTTGTACCCACTACCAAACATGATGCCTTCCAGACAAGAATCGAAATTGCAAAATTGATGAGAAACATTCGATTCATTTTGGTATACTCCATCAGATTCCGGACGATAGAAGAGAATCAGATACCACAGGACTTCATCCGAGATCTAAATTCTATCCTCAGAATGTACCTACAGAATCAATAACATTTGAAAAAGCTATCCTGAAAAAACTGAAGGAGATAGAGAGGGAAGATAAACCAAGTTTTCAAAATCTTTCCAAAATAGAACGGGACGCCCTTAGAGACCTAAGCAACAACAAGGCAGTGATTATAAAACAGGCTGACAAAGGAGGGGCTACAGTTGTGATGAATTCTAGCGACTATGACTCTTTGGTGTCTGCACTTCTTGATAATGGTGAACACTACAAAGTCCTAACAGGGGACCCTACAGATTCACTCACTGGGGGTTCAACTTCTCTATATCCCTTGAGTTCGAGGGATACAGCTACAAACTGGTGACCGAGAAAGATATAAGGAGAGTCATGGAGGAGTTATTGGGAGGAGAAGTGCAAAAAAGGGCTGACGACTACAAGGGCTAGAAAGACAGACGGTGGTGCATAAAGGGTTCGAATAAACGCAAAGTCCCAGGCTCTATAAATTTCAGGAAGCTTGGCTCGTCCCAGGCCGGCCCCTCCTGAGCAATGAGGGGTGTTGGAGCTGATAGCATTGAGTTTCAATGATTCAGAAGCGGGGGGGGAGGGGTTTATGGGTGAATTGTATGTTGTTGCAAAGGGAACAGAGGGGGGCTCGAATTAGAGTGTTTGGTTGAGCCGGTCCATCGGGGGGTGGGACCACTGGTGATTTAATCTCGACAGGGGAAATGGCTCTGAGCGGGGTTGGATGCCGAGGGAGGTGTGGGGCAGGGAGGAGGGTGTGGAGGGGGGAGGGAGATCCACGTTCAGAAGGTGAATGAGTTAACTCAATGGTGTGGTACAGGGATACGTTTAAGAGTATCAGGAATTGGAATTGTCTCAGAGGAGGGGGACGTAGAGTGTTCCGTTGGGTAAAAGAGATGTGTGGCCAAGGTGATATGCGGATAGGCTTCCTAAATGTCCGGGGCCTGAACTCACCTTCCAAAATATCTATGGTGCTACGTGAGTTCAAGAGGTCCAATCTAGACTGGATGTGCTTACCGGAAACACATTGGAAGAAGGGGGGAAACCCAGATTGCGCTCCCGGGAGGTGGGGGAAGTGATCACGGCATCTGACGTAAAAAAAGAGACGCAGGTTGCGGTCCTGGTCTCCACCCGGATGTGCTTTACGATAGAGGCGGTACTGACTGACCCCAACGGGAGGTATGTGTTCGCAAAGGGCCAACTACAAGGGTCAAGCTCACCATCAGGTCGATATATGCACCGAATGTACAGCAATGTGAATTCTGGGAGAAGGTTAGGGACAAATTAATTCAATTTGCTGAAGGTCAATTCGTGGTGCGTGGGGATTTCAATATGGTATTGGACCCATTGAGGGATGGCAAGAGGATGGGGGGGGGAATAAATGAGGAGGGTTAACCTGAGTGATTCGGAGCGGTTTAAAGGGGTTAATGAGGTGCTGGGCCTATGTGACTCCCTCCACCCGGTACCAGACGAGGACATGCCATTTACCTTCTACTCCACGATTCACGATTCCTTCTCCCGCATCGATTTGATCCTAGTGAACGTGTCTCTAAAAAAACAGGTCCTACAATCCAGAGTAATATCGATTCCGTGGTCAGACCACGAGATGGTCACAGTTCAGGTTGATATGGGGGGACTGAACGGTCCCCGGGGAAATTGGAAACGTAATGACTTCCTGATAAAGGATATAGCGGTGCAACAGGAACTGCTCAGGGGAATCAGAGAGTACTTGCTCTTTAATGATGGTGGGGATCCAATCGGTTTGGGACGGCTTCAAGGCAACCATACAAAGCACCCTGTTGAGAATAGGCTCTGAGAAAAAGAGAGAAAGGGAGGAGAAGGAGGTTAAAATCTGCAGGAAAATTGAAGAGCTACAACTGGGAGGTACACACAGGCAATATATCTCGCCTGCCAAAGTGATAGAACTCAGACGGTACAAGACACAGTGGAAAGCCATTTTGACGCAGAGTGTTAGGGAGAATTCTCATTTTATGGCTAAATTTCCCTTACCTATAGAGTCCCCGAGCAGTTTTGCTGGATTTGAAGGGTTTGTTTCTTTTTACCTGCTAAGAGTGAGACTCTTTTTCGCACTCTTAAGCATTTTTTGCTGTGTGTGTTCTAGGCTATATTTGAGTTTAATGCCTATGGGATCCCTCTCAACCCCATAGGAACCATCTTTATCCACATGTGTTACACAGCACCCTCAGTGCAGTGACACAGGGGTGTCGTAGCGACCCCCCAAAACATAGACTCCATACCCTGGGACTGACTACTGTCTCCCAGGGCATGTAAAGTCCCCATTGACTTTACTAGTCAAATCCTATGAACTAAACCAGTACAACCCATCTTACTATGGAAGTACTGGAAGGGGTTAATAGTTTTTCCCCTATGTTCATTTTCGAGAGGCTACCATACAGTCCCTCTCAAAAGTTTCTGGCTGGTGGCAGTGGTTACTACCATAAATATTCGACCGCAAATATTTCCCTATGGGATTTTCCCATTGTTCTAGGCCACCACTTTTTCTGACAGCCTCTAACATACCGCCGGTGCATTTTAATATTAACTTGACTCCGGTAGGTTTTATTTGCCAGAACTTTAATATAACTTCTTTCTCGTGTCTTTCTCTAAACTCCTAACCCAGGTAGGGGATCCGTTGTTCGTCCTTTTGGCGGGCTTCTAATGAGAAGCCCTCCTTTCGGCACCACTGAGTCTGGGGTGGGTCCATTGTGTGGGAGGGGGAGTAGGACCCCTGGACAACCCATGTCGCACTCTATCCTGATAGGCTGGAGGGTCTCCCACCAAGATGACCACTCCACTGTGTGAGTGACAGCTAGGCTGTATGAATAGGGATCTTTTTGCATAAAAGCAGGGTCCTGAGAACTGGAAGAGCATGACGTCGCCACTGGAACTAAGAAGCCGAAGAGGAGAGAAGCCAAAGACATCTGCAATGACTGAACCACCGGTGAAGCCCTGCTGCAGCGTCTCACCACTTTTCTCCACACGACGAGAGAAGATCTTCACCTGCAAGAGCCTTCTTCCCTTGAGCTGGTGGGGCCCACCAGTTTGCCAATTGCATTCCTGGTCCGAGAGGCTCTCTTCCTCTGATGGAGCACCCGAACTGCAGGAACTACCAGGAACAATCGCCACCGCAGGAGCCACTTCTTCATTTTAAGGTACATTGTTCCGCCAGGCCGCCCTTTCTTTGCGGTAGCACTAAAGGTGTTTTAAATCCTTTACCTACCTGTTGGGTCGGCTGCCCTCTCTCTCTTAACATTGTCTTTTCAACTTCTGCAAACACCTTTTCAAATTCGTTAACCAAAGACTTGACTGCAGCTACAAGAACATTTTGCTCCTGGGCCCTTGCCCTGTACCACTGACTCTGGCACAGGCATACTGATTCTGGTCACATTTGTTAGATCTGCTTTCTTTAGATTGATTCTCACTGAGAACTGTTGGTGCACCTACTTCTTCTAACTACCCTTTTCTTCCCCTTTCTAAACCTTGTGAAATGCCATTTTGTTCAGTTTTCATTTAAGTATTGCTTATACTGATGCACTGCCTTGCTTAAACTGGTTCACAAACTTATGGGAAGTGTTGCTAGGGTGTGTAAGAAGTTGTTCCTATATAACTTCTGCTTTCCCTCCCTCGTGAGGAATTGTTAGAGGATCTCTTGTGTGTAGTTGTCACTGTGCCGTTTTGCTCAGTTTTCACTCTGGTTCACTTGGTCTACAATTCAACTTGGGAGTGTGTATATTTTTCCTTTGACTTGACTTAACTTGCTTGATGACTGTGATACATGTGTTTTAATAGAAGTGTATAAAATAAATATATATATACTTTAATACAAAGCTTTGGTCAGTGTTTCCTTGTTCCATAGCCTAGGGGGCCTGAATACTGCTCATCTCCCTCTTGAGATAAGTCTGACTGCTCAGCCACAGCTATCAACTAAATCTTTGTGGTACAGACTGATACCAAAGGGGATTTATTGCTCTCACCTGTAGTCCTAATCTGGTGTAGTGCTCCCTAAGGGAACTGCACTGGATTCTGCCTAACACAGGATACGGAAAAAAACTCCTGTTCCTGAAACAGAAATATCATAAGAGTGGGGACCAAGCGGATAGGATCCTAGCATAGAGATTGAGGGAGGAGAAAAGGAGGACTATCGGGGCTATTAGGACGGAGGATAACAGGTGCCTACATGATGTCCAGAGTATAGGGAGTGCATTTCTAGAATACTATAGAACCCTCTACGCGTCGGAGTGTGCAGGGACGAATCCCAAATTGACAAATTTCTGGAAAGGCTACCCATCCCAGAGTTCCCCGAAGAGGTAGCAGAAACTTTAGAGAGTCCCATAACTATGGCGGAAGTCACGTGAGATATAGCGGGAATGAAATCAGGGAGGATGGGTTTATGATGAAATTCTATACATTATTTAAATCCCTATTAGCCCAGCGTTTAGTGAAGGAATTTAATGCATGCTTGGAGGGTGAACCCCCCCCCCCGCCCCCACGATGTTGGCAGCAATCATTGTCGCGATCCCAAAGGAAGGGAAGGACCCCACTAAGTGCTCCTCCTGTAGGCCTATTTCCCTCCTTAATGAGGACGTGAATATACTAGTGAAAGTCCTCGAACGAGACTGGAGGGAGGGATGCCACTCCGAGTGCACAGGGACCAAGTGGGATTCTTTAGGGGACAGCAAGGATCAGATCATATCAGGAAAACTATCAACCTGATTCACGGTGCGCAGGTGGAAGGGCTGGATGCCTGTCTAGTGACATTGGACTCGGAAACAGCCTTTGATAGGGTCGAGTGGCCTTTCATGTCAAAGGTGCTGGGGAGGATAGGGCTGGGAACAAACTTTCTAAAATGGGTGGCAGCATTATACAACAGGTCCAGGGCAAAGGTTCGGATAACTGGTGGACTCACTGAGGCCTTTGAACTCTTGAGAGGGACCAGGCAGGGATGTCCCCTCTCCCTGCTCCTGTACGCCCTCACCATGGAGCCGTTGGCGATTTCAATTAGAGTAAATGAACGGATCAAGGGTATCGTGGGGGGTGAACTTGAGTGCAGAATCTCCCCGTTTGCTGACAATATACTGGCTTACCTAACAAATGTACAGGTTTCCCTCCCAGAGCTAATGGCCCAGATAGTGGAGTATGGCCGCCTCTCGGCATTCAAAATCAATGTGGGAAAATCCACTATCCTGCCGTTACTGGCACAAAGCCCCCTCCTAGGTACGGAAAAGAACTACCATGGCATGTTGGTTAACCAGAGCAGCATTCAATACTTGTGCATATGCGTGACAATGAACTTAGTAGAGATGGTAGCGGCTAACTATAATCCCTTTCGTGCCCAACTCAGAGCTGACCTGAAGGGTTGGCTTCCTTTGATACTGAACTGGTATGGAAGGATGACCTCCATAAAAATGAATGTCCTCCCCAGACTGCAATATATGTTTGCATCCAGCCCGAGCCAGATCCCGGAGTAGTTTTTCTCGGATCTTACAGGAGAGCTTTGAAAATTGATATGGGGAAACAAGACCCCAAGGTTGAAAATGGCGACCCTAACCCTTCCAAGGGATAAGGGGGGTTTGGGTTCCCGGATAGCCGCCTGTATTACAAGATGCTGCGCCAGCCTTCCCCCAACCGGCGAACCATGGGGCATGACTGAGTGGTAGCGGCTGCAACGTTACCTGAGGGCAAAGAGGCAACTGCCCGAGCGGCCTTGGCAAAACGGGTACCCTGTCGTCCACCTCTGGTACCCCTACGTTGGCCTCTTTGACTGCCAGCTCCTCTCGCTTTACTGAAGGACGAGTAATAGCGAAAGGAACCACCCCTCCATTGCTGTACCCTAGGACGAAAAGGCGGAGGTTGGCGAACTGCAGCGCCCAACGACTTCGCTGCAGCTTTTGAGGTCTGCAACCTCTCAAGGCTCTCGTCAGCCTTGCTGCCAAAAAGGTGTTCACCGTCAAAGGGCATGTTGTGGAGCCGGGACTGCACATCAGGAGCAAACCCCGACTTCCGCAACCACGCAAACCTGCGTATCACGGTGCTCGCCGCAATGGACCTGCTGACGCATTCAGCCAAGTCCAAACCCGACTGAACGGACTCACACATGGCATCCTTAGCATCCTGGACCATAGCAAGGAAACCATCCCGTTCGTCCCCTTCGGGAATATGTTCAGCCGCTAATGCAACACAGTTCCACAGAGTGTGTGTGAAACGAGACAAGGCACAAATGGAGTTGGCCGCCTGAAGCGCCATACCACCAGAAGAAAACACTTTCTTTGCCCAGCCATCAAAACGTTTGTCGTCCCTATCAGGAGGGATGGTAGGGTACGACGCCTACTTTGCCGGGGCCGTGGCCGCCTGCACCACCAAACTCTCCGGAGTGGGGTGCCTGGTCAAGTAGCAGGGGTCGCTACTGGCTGGACGGTGTTTTCGCGACAAGGACCTGCCCACTGCCGGGAGACTCTCTGGAGCAGTCCAAGCCGCCGCCACCCTTCTCTGTAAAGCCATATGGAACGGCAGTACCGGGTCAGTTGGGGGACCAACATCAAGGATGTCCGTGAGATCATCCTGCACAAACTCCCCTGGGCGAGCAGACCATCCCAAGTACTCAAACCCTAGCCATAAGGTGTCGGTACGAGGAATCGGCATGAGAGCCAGGCTCAGGCCGACAAAACTCCACCTCCGGAGAGGTGTCCAGTCCACTGGCATCATGCAGTGACTGCCCCAAATCGTCAAACGGACTATGGCCCGAGACAATTTCATCTGGAACCTGACTAGGAACCAGGCCATCAGAATCCTCATCCGCCTCTGAAATATATTCCAGGTGGCGAAAAGAAGGCACCCGAGAGTGCTTGCTCTTAACCAGAGCCTTCCTAGGGGGTTCCCCCGTGCCACGGGGTACCTCCGACACGAAAGGCGTCGAGGGCGTCGAGCGAATCGGCGCCGGCGTCGAGAGAACAGGCATCGGCATCGACGAAATCGGTGTCGACATCAGATGCAGCGCCGCCAGCATCAGCGGCGTCGACACAGTCCTCGAAGCCGGAGCTCCGAGCGTGTCCTTCGACGACCTGAGCGTCGACGGCTTCGACGACTTCCTCGGAGCCGGAGCCTCGAGAAAGCCTGTCGACGCCCTCGACGCCTCAGACGTCGATGTCTTCCTCGAAGACATCACAGGTGCACACGGTCTCGAACACGTCGAGGACCGGGACCTGGAACGGGTATGTCGAGAACGAGTCCCCTTGTCCGAACGGGACCTCTCCCGTGACTCGTGCCGACCACTCTTGCGAGCGGTGTCTTTCGACCTCTCACGACCGGCCTCACTCGGGGGCGCGGACAGCTTAGTACCCTACGACTCGAGAATCGCCAGCATTTTCTTCCCGAAGGAAGCCCATTCCTCCGGCGTCGCACGGCTGGTGGGGTAAGCGACGTGCCGGGCAGAGTCCTCCGAAGAGGACCTGGAAGAGGACCGGTGTCGGCGCTTCCGAGAATGCCTCGAAGAGGTTGAGGAGTGGCGAGACCGACTCCTAGAAGGAGACCCACAAGACTTCCGATGATGACGTGGAGAGTCTCCTCTCGAATTATCCGTCGAAAGCCACGCAGACTTCGACTTCTGGGCCTTGGACACCCGACCTACCGACAACTTCTTCTTACGTTCACGTAAGGCTTTGGACGTGAGCGACTGGCAGTCGATACAGTCATCCGTGTCGTGGGCCTCCCCGAGGCACCAGAGGCAGGCGTCGTGCAAGTCCGTCACCGACATCTTGGACCCACATTCCCCGCACTTCTTGAAGCCCGGACGCGGGGTCGAAGACGAAGTAGAAGACATCTTCACACGAAGGATTTTCACAAAAACGAACAGGTTCGAAGAACCGAGAAGAACAGAACTCAAGAGTCGAGGCGTTAACCGAGATTCACGAAGCAACACGTTCGTGGAAAAAACGGAACTGAGGCTACGGGCGTCGTGCGTCCTACTTATCACATCGGATGACGTCGGAGGAGGTCCTCGACGACGGCGCATCAACGTCATCGACGCAGGACGCAGACGCCGAAAAAAGTTTCCAAAGCAGCACAGCTGTGGTGATTACATGTCATAGATATGGAATACGTCGGAGGACCCAATCCCCTCGAATTGACCATATCGGGGTGCTGTTGCGCAGGGGAGCGATGCAGTCATGAGCCTCCATAGCTCCGAGACAGCCGCATACATCCTGCAAATTAAATCCTGTTTCTCTGGCAAATTTAACTAGCAGAACCATCATCCCAGACAGCAGAACACTGTGGCTGCAGGTCGCAAACAGCCGCCGGCGGGAACGAGCGACAATGCGAGCAATTTCTGGAATTCGGCCCGGTGGCAGCATCAGTGCCGGAGACTGTGCGAAACACCACTGACCAGACACCGGGCGCTCTCCTCTCACTACCGCCTACCCCACCAGGCGGGTGGGCTGCGGCCCCGCATGCCAGTACATCAGCGGACCCGACACCAGGTGCACCTCCCCCTCCAGGCGGAAGAACCACGATCGCAGCTTGTAGACCAGCCTGAAATAGAGAGATTTAGTGAGGGCAGCGACCCGACACAGGGACCCATAAGACCCAGGTGAGAGGCCCGGGGGCGGATGTTATCAGGCCTACTTGGTCTGCAACTGAAAAGGAGGAAGAGGATTACCCATGTGCTGCAATAAGCGGCGGAGCACCCATCCACCCTCACAGCTACAGCCTGTTTACCTCAGCCACAAGCCACCCAAACCGAAGAGATAGCCTGGGAATTCACTGGCCACCTGTGGAGGGAAGACAATAAATGAACAGTGCACAGACTTTCATATTGCGGTCTCCGTCCGCCCCAACACCTGTCAGACTCAGGTGACAGGCCCAGGGGCGGGAGGCATCAGACCCACCGGGTGCAGGAAAACAAACCTTGCGCCGTATCTAGCAGCAGGGCATCCTTCCCCAACCAGGGTCACGGCCATCCACCATGGTCAGGCACAACAGGAGCGAGCAGGTGGCAGCACTAAAACCCACAAACCCGCCCCACAAGCCATCCAGACCAAAGGGACAAAGCCTGGGACTTCACCAGCCATTGGCGAAGTAAAGATAATAAAGCCAACTGTTCATGCAGGTTGCTTTTTCCGGGATGAAGCCGCATTGATCTGGGTGGATCAGTGATGGGATTACTGCCTGTAGTCTGTTTGCAAGCACTTTGGCGAGGATTTTGGTTTTACTGTTGAGTAACGAGATAGGTCTAAAGGATTTACACAGGTCTGGGGGTTTACCTGGTTTGGGAATAACTACACCATTGGCTTTGCGCAGATCACAGGGCAGAGTGCTTTTTTCCTTACAGTTGTTAAACATTTTGTGCATTGGGGATATTACCGTTCCTCCCATTTTCTTCCACATCTCGATCCGGAACCCATTGGGGCCTGGTGTTTTCCCTGAGTGGAGTTGGGCAATGGTTGTTGCAACTTCATCTTCTGTTATATCAGTGTCTAGTTACGCTTTTGACAGACTGGGGAGCGTGATATGAGTTCTGTACTAGCGGGGGTGGGCTTTCATAGAGTGTGGCATAATATTATGCAAAGGCCTCTGCGATTTTGCGGTTTGTTTGCACCAGTGCATTTAGCCCTTTGCTAATTTCATTGACATATCTGTGTCTCTCGTCTCTCAAGCCAAGCCAATATTTTGCCTGCCTTGTCCCCTGTTTCGTAGATGCAGGTGCACATATCCCAGTGGGCCTGTTTGGCATTGTCCATCGAGATATTGCAGAGTTTATCCTTAACCATGAAGAGGGCCTGGTGTTTCTCAGGCGAGCTTACATGGAGGTATTCCTCCTCTCATTTATTAGATTCTTCCTCCACCTCTGTAACATTCTGTTGTTGGGCCTTTTTTTTGCCGGATAAAACAGGAGAGCATCTCCCCCCCCCCCCCAAAGTACCGCCTTGTAAGCTTCCCACAGTGTATTAGGGTTTTCCCACTGTGCCTTCATTGAGGGTGAAGTAGTCTGCGGTGCAGTTGTGAATGTGGTCGACAAAATCTGGAAACCCCAGGTAATAGTTTTTTAGGCGGCACAAGGGGGTCGGTTGGGTCCTATTCGTGCGGATCTCGATTTCTAGCGGGAAGTGATCCGAGACCACTCTGGCAAAAAGGTTTGCATTAATTACCTGAAATGTATCTTGTATGGGGAGGAAGAAGTAATCGAGTCTTGATACGGAGGCATGGGCCCCCGAGTAAAAGGAGTATCCCCGTTCCAGAGGGTGAAGAACTCACCAAACATCACTCACGCTGAGCGCTGAGGCGAAGGCTGCTAGCTTGGTTGTGGCCTCAGGGTTCCTGCCCAGTAAGTGTGTGCAGTATAGTGTTACATCCATGATGTTGTTAAAGTCGCTGCCAAGGTTCCATAAATTGGGTTGACAATTTGCTACAAGGGACAGAATATCGTCGAGTAATTCCGTTGAGAGTGGAGGGGGAACGTACACTGCCTGTACCCCAATGGTTTCGCCCCATATCTTACCCGTCAGCATCACAAATCTGCCTCTAGGATCTTGATTTACCTGCACTAATTCCAAGGGGAGGCGTTTATGTACGAATATTAGGACCTCCCTAGATCCAATAGAGGAGCCTGTGTGTATTGCTGTCCGGTAATTTGTTCTACGGAAAAGGGTGCATGAGTTTCCTTCAAGGTGTGTTTCAGTAAAAAGGGCAATGTCGGGGGAGTGCCTGTTGAGGAATTGTGTGATAAGTCGTCGTCTGATTCCGGTACCCAGGCCGTTGCTGTTCCATGTAAGGAATTTAAGGGATTTTATTTGGTTCCCTTGCCTATCACAGTGCAGTGTGAGTATTGTGGGGAGTATTAATAAAACTGAGCGAGCGATACCCGCTGACCTGGGAAGATGAGAGTATAGAGTACTTGAGGATACATTTAACGAGAGGGTAGAACGGTTTATATAGAGCAAATATTACCCCCTTGTGGAAACCGTTGGTGGAGGATCTTCATAGGTGAGATGCACAGGAAATCTCCTGGTTTGCCCGTATAGCAGCAGTTAAAACTACGACACTGCCTCGCCCGATATACGTAGCTGGTTCACTCCCGGTAGAATTACCATCTCGTATGACCAAAATTTAACAATCTGGAATAATCTCATTTATATGGCATAGGAAGAAACCAAGAATTCATAGGTCAGTCTTACTTCGCCAAATACTTTTGGAGGGTATGGGGGTCCCTGACGCGAAAAGTATATTCTAGCAGCACACATAGCGCCGATGCTGAAGTGGGCAGCGGACGACACACGAAAGGGTGGTGCGAAATTGAACAGGGGGTCACATCTATTCCACTTAGAGTACTACACGCCATGAGAAATTGGGCTAGAGGGGTGAGGGGACAACTGCTAGAAGCAACTAAGAAATCATTACGGGGGTGGGATCAAGCATTGAAAAAGAAAAAATATCCAGTGGATTAGGGCCTTATACCCCAATGGCTCATAACACGGACTTCACCCCGGGGCAGAATGCAGCGTTCTGGGATACATGGATAGGGTCAAAGCCACTAACATTGGGGGACTTCTTTCATAATGGGAACCCATTGCTTTTTGAGGAATGTAAGCAGAAATTTGGTATAGGCGAGAGAGATCAGTACAAATATAAACAGATCATACACTGGATCTCCCAGAAGGAGGTTTCGGGAACCAGGCACAAGGACATCACTGGGATTAGGATGAACCCTTCAAGAAGGCCTGACAGCTAGAGAAATATCGAGACTGTATAGATTGTTGGATAGGGCACAGTTGTGGGATAAACTCCCATATATGGATAGATGGGAAAGGGATTTTGGCACCCCTATTATGGAAGAGGAATGGGAACAAATTTGAAGGAGAGCACACAAAAATATCAAAAAGTACGGCTATTAAAGAAACAGCATACAACATCTGCTATAGATGGTACTTGACCCCCTTAGCCCCCCCTCACCCAACGACTACATGGGATGAATAAGAAGAACAAGTTACTTACCAACTGTAACGTTCTTTCGACTGGATATTCCTCCCACGTATTCCTCATCTTATCATAACTTGTGGTCTTCAGCTTCGCTGCTTCGGAAAAAAAATTCTCTCGGCAGAGGGCGCTGTGCTCGAGGTCGTGGCGCCGATTGTCCCTCGACGGACTCCGTACTCTGTCGACGTCACCGATGGTATAAATAGCTCCAGCCGCGCCCGTTGCTTCAGTTCTGTTTTGTCGATGAAACATATAGGAGGAACACCCAGGCGTGCCCCATAACTGATGCACTCATCGTGAGAGGAAAGTGTAAGAAAACAAACTGTACTGTGGGGTAGGATGGGAGGGTCGATGAGGAATACGTGGGAGGAAAATCCAGTCGAAAGAACGTTACAGTTGGTAAGTAACTTGTTCTTCGAATGGATTGTCCCCTCCCACATATTCCTCATCTTATGATAAACTCCCATATCAGTGACAATTTTGGAGGCGGGAGTACTAGTTTTAGTTTTCGTGAACAGAATGCAGAACTGCCTTGGCAAATAATCCCTCATTGGAGGAGGCAGTATCCAAGCAGTAATGCTTGACAAAAGTATGCATTGTTTTCCAAGTTGCAGCTGCACAAATATCTGCTGCTGGGACTCCCCTCTTTAGAGCCGCAGAAGTAGCCATTCCCCTTGTAGAATGGGCACGAAGCCCATCTGGTGGGTCTTTTCCCGCTAATCTGTAGCATTCAATTATGGCTAAGATGATCCAGCGGGATATGGTCTGTTTTGTTACAGATAAGCCTAGTTTATGACCAGTATAACCCACAAATAGTTGGTCATCTTGTCGCAATTTAGACATCCTTGAGATGTAAAAACTAAGAGCCCTCTTGGGATCTAGTCTGGGCAGTCTCTCCTCTTCCTTGCCCAAATGAGGAGGAGGATAAAATGTTGGTAGTACTATTTAGTGAAAAATGGAAGTCCGAAACTACCTTTGGTAAGAATGAAGGTTTAATCCTTATAAAAAATAGTATATGGTGGTCTGCATGAGAGCCTGAAGTTCACTAACCCTGCGGGCTGATGATAGGGCCACAAGGAGGACAGTTTTTAGTGTTAAAAGCCTCAATGTACATGAGTGCAGAGGCTCAAAAGGTATGCAAGTCAAGAATTTATTTTAATACTAAATTGAAGTCCCAAGTTGGGACATGAAAAGGTATTGGAGGGTATACGTTAGCAAGTCCTTTTAAGAATGGAATTATTAGTGGTATTTTGAAATATGAAACCTCTTCCGAGGTGAGCTTGAAAATGGACAGCGCAGCAAGGAATCCTTTGATTGTTCCTATCTGGAGCCCCAGATTGGCTAGATGTAATAGAAAAGAGAGCACTACTGGAGTGCCACATTGAAAAGGGTCCACATCCTTATCTTTGCACCAGTTACTAAACCTATTCCAGCGACATCGATACAAAGATTTTGTTGCTGGCCTTCTGGCTGAAAGCTAGACTTCCATTACGTCATCCAGAAGATCCCAATCCTTGTATCTCAACCTCTCAGAAACCATGCGTGAAGGTTGAGTGTCTTGACCTCTGGATGGAGAACCCGACCTTCCTCTTGCGAGAGAAGATCCTCTCTTTGCGGAAGACTTATTGGAGGGCAGATGAACATGTCTAGAAGGTCCGGGTACCACGTCCTCCTGGCCCAATCTGGGGCAATTAGGATCATGGTTTTCCTGAACGTTCTGAACCTCCTGATTACTTGAGGAATCACGGGGACTGGGGGGAAACACATACAGCAGCGGAAACTTCCACTCCACTACGAATGCGTCTCCCAGAGCTCCTCTTTGAGGACATTCCCTTGATCAGTACCGATCGCACTTCCGGTTGATCGCGGTGGCAACAGATCCACTTGAGGGGTTCCCCAAAGGGTGAAGATCTCCAGAAGGATTTCCTGAGCCAACTCCCACACATGGGAGACTGAACTCTGCCTGCTCAGAGCGTCTGCCGCCGTGTTCTTCTCTCCGGCTAGGTGAATTGCCGATTGAGAGATTCCTTCTTTCATTGCCCAGAACCAGAGCTGCATTGCCTCTCTGCACAGTGGTAGTGACCCTACACCTCCTCTCTTGTTGAGGTAGTACGTTGCCACTGTATTGTCCGTCATTATCAGGACATTCTTTCCCTGTACAGAGGGCAGAAAGGCCTTCAGCGCTTTTCTGATTGCCCTCAGCTCCAAAAGGTTGATGTGTAGTTTGGACTCCGATGGAGACCAACGACCACTGATTGTCAGATCGTTGGTGTGTGCTCCCCACCCTGTGAGTGAGGCGTCCGTCACTACTGTTATCTCCGGCCATGGTTGCCAAAAAGACTGTCCCTTGAGAATGTTGTCGTTGCAAGCCCACCATAGAAGATCCTGAGCAACTGCGCTCGGGACTTGCAGAAGATCCGACATATTCCCTGGGAACTGGGACCACCAAGTTCTGAGTGCCCATTGAAGGGACCTCATTCTCAACCTGGCCTCTGGTGCTAGGAAAATGCAGGATGCCATGAGGCCGAGCAACCTGAGAAAATCGAAGGCCGGTAGACGTTGGGCATTCTGGAATTTTGTTACCATCTGCTGGATGTGGAGAGCTCTCACTTCGGAAGGCTGCAACATTAAAATTTCCTGCAACAGGAGCGGATCTGGAGTTTTGACAGAGTTGGCTCCCGGTGGATGATTCTGAGGCCTTTTTAGGAAGGGGAGACAGTAACCTTGGGCTACTGTTTGCAGTGCCCAAGCATCTGAGGTAATGCCCCGCCATTCCTTCAGATGCTGAAAGATCCTGCCTCCCACTGGTGTTTTGTGTAACAAGGTCTCAGAGGGATTTGGAGGCAGCTGCAGGAGTAGCTGAGGGTACAGATGCCGCTCCAGAGGCTGATTTTGCACCTCTTCCTCGTGCTCCACGAGGGAAGTTTCTTTTGCCCCTTTGAGAAGCCTGTCTTCTTCCTCTACCAAAAGAGGAGTAGTATCGAAAAGAACGACCCCTCCAGGAAGATGAGCCGGAACAGGGTTTTAGAGGCTGGCGCATAGAGGCTCTAAGCGATTTAGCTGCCGCTTTCGAGGTCTGAAGTTTTTCTAGGCTTTCATCAGCCTTGCTGCCAAACAGCCTCGATCCATCAAAGGGCATGTTAAGGAGTCTGGCTTGCACATCTGGTGCAAACCCCGACTTCCTCAACCACGCAAATCTGCGTAGCACAAAGCTTGCAGCCATGGACCTGCTGATACTATCAGCAGTATCCAATCCAGACTGGAGACATTCCCCTATTGCCTCCTTCCCGTCTTTGACTATATCCAGGAAGCCTTTCCTTTCCTCGCCACCGGAATATGATCAGCCGCCGCCGAAATACAGTCCCACAGGGATGGGTAAACCTGGCCAGGGTACAGGTGACATTTGTCTATTTAAGGGCCATACTGCCTGACGTGAAAACTTTACATGCCCATGCATCAACTTTTTTATCCTCTCTATCTGGAGGAATAGTGGGATATTCAGTCTGTTTTGATGTAGATGCTGCCTGAATGACTAGACTTTCTGGAGTCTGATGCTTATTTAAGTATTCAGGATCCGTTCCAGCTGGTCTATATTTTTTTGGAAAAGTACTATCTGCAGCAGCAATACTCTCAGGTCTATCCCAGTTTTTCTCCACCGTCCTCTGAAGAGCCCTGTGAAAGGGGAGAACTGGATCTTTTTGAGGCCCTCTGACAATTATATCCGTCATGTCATCCTGTTAAAAAACGGGTGAAGTGTTACCCCAACCCATATATTCTATTACACTGGTCATAAAACCCCTGTACCCAGCATCTGCATGCTCTGCAGGATCAGGTCTGGCAAACTCTAATCCTGGGGAGGTGTCAATTCCACTGGCAGAATGTAGAGCATCACTCAGGTCTCTCATTCTAGATTCCTGGTCAATAAGTTCCTCAGGAACTTGCTTTGTGCCATAAGAAACTCCAAAAGGAGTAACTTCGTCTTCTTCTGAGCCAGATTCCTCATAAATTGAGGACATGAACTTAAAAAAGTCTGACCTGGGGCAAAGGAGTGAATCTCCTTTCTTCTTCTACCATACGCGTCAAAGGGATTGATAAATCCTCCGAAGTTGTCGAAGGAGTCTTCGATGACTACGAAGATGACTTCGACACAGGCGTCGAGGATGTTTTTGGTGCCAAAACGGTCAACGCCAACAGCGTCGATGAAGTCGTCGAAGCCTTCAACGACTTGTGTTTTTTGTATGGCACCGGAGAAGTGCTCGACTCTCGAAGATTCTTCGACGGCTTGGCGTCGACACGAGTTTTTTTAGTATCATCGACACTACTCGTTTTTACCTTTGTAGTCTTGGACTTCCGTTTGTCGTCCAATGGAGCGACCTTAGGGGTATGGCTTTTTCGAGGTTCTTTCGAGGGGGTCAGGGCCGCGTTCTCGAAAACCTCCATCATCTTTTTACGGAATTCTTCCCATTTACTGGGAGAATCCGATTTTGTGGGACATCGAATTTCTTCGGTCGACTTTGAAGAAGATGATGATGAGGGAGATCTATGTCTCCTCTTCATTTTTTTAGACTATGACTTAGAGTGTCTCGATCCACTCCTAGATCGAGATCTCTTGGAGTGCTTATGGCGATCCGATTCCTTCGAATCAGTCGCTTTCTTATGTTTTTTAGATGTAGCCTTCTGAGACGCTTCCCTCCCCACCGACAGTTTACCTCTCCTCTCACGAAGAGCTTTCTCGGTCATGGATTGGCAGGAACCGCAGTCGTCGGTTCGGTGACTGGAACCGAGACCACTGAGACAAACCCGGTGGGGATCCGAGATCGACATTTTTGATCCACAATCTACACACTTCTTGAACCCAATCTTGGGTGTCGAAGGAGTCGAAGATGACGACATTTTCTTCACAGAAAATCTGAAGCGCGCCGTTCTCGATATCGAAGCGATCGGAAAAAAACGAACTGAAGCAACGGGCGCGGCTCGAGCTATTTATACCATCGGTGACGTCGACAGAGTACGGAGTCTGTCGAGGGACAATCGACGCCACGACCTCGAGCACAGCACCCTCTGCCGAGATAATTTTTTTCCGAAGCAGCGAAGCTGGAGACAATGAGTTATCGTAAGATGAGGAATACGTGGGAGGACACAATCCATTCAAAGTACTTTTTTTTTATATTGGTTTGTTACAAACCTTTAAAAAAATAAGAAATATGTATACAAAAGGCCAAAGCCTAGTAGGCAAGTTTAAGATATAGAAAGACTTCCACCGAGAATTAGCAAAGGGAAGATACAAGGCATGATTTTGGAATTAGGCAGAAGCGAAGGACTAGTTTAGGCAGAATTTACATCATATAGCCAGTGCCTAAACAATATCCAGTCGCTTTAACTATTAGGATTCTAGGTTAGCTTCTGCCTTTATCATTTTTTTCTCCATTGATTCCAAGAAGAACTTTTGCTCAATTGTTAAACTGCGGTCCGAGTCTTGAAAGGATTGTCTCCACCACTCATCAATGGACAAAGATGTTTTTTGTCATGATGCCTACCCCCGGAGCACCAGGCCAAGCCCAGCACCCCCGGGAGCAGGCATCGTGCCCCCGGGTAAAAGCCCAGCGGCCCCTTATAGGGGCTCTTTGGACTCTGTCCTGGCGCTGTTGGCGCCAGGCTCATGTTGGACATCAGTCCTGGCGCCATAGGCGCCAGGCTCATAAAGGAAGGTGTTTTGTGCACTTACCTGATGCAGACCATGCTGCAAGATTCAGGCCTCCCTGAGACCTGAAAGGGACTATTTTTTCATTGGGACTATTTTGCCACTCGGGCGTGGCCAGGGAAGGATACTTACCTGGAACTACTTTGGGGGCTATTTAAGCCACGCTCAGACAGTAGCTCACGCTTCGCGTTGTTCTGCATCCAAGCAGCTGAACGCTCACCGTGTCTGCTCCTGCATCTGGTCTCCAGCCACGCCCGCCTCGATCCTGGAACACCTGTAAGGAAAGAAGAGAAAAGAAAGGTGAAAACCAAGAATTTTATCAAACTGCTTACCTGCATCCGGAACCTTCACGCCAGCGTTCCTGAGAAAAGACTTTCATTTAAAAGCACCGCATTGCTCTCTGCAGCGCCGCGCTTCACTCACCTGTCCTCGGGAGTTCTTCTGGCTCCACCGCGACTGTCTGCACCGGTCGCCACATCTCTGCGCCTAGGGGAGAGAAGAAGAGACAAAAGGTGAGCAGAAGGAACATATGAGGAAAGCCTAATTTTCCGCCATAACACTTACCGGTCTTCTGTTGGTGGACCATTCCTCATTTCGGGTCGGTGCTGCTTCGTTGGCAGGTACCGCACCCCGGCCCCTATGGGGAAAGGACAAAACACATTACTGGGGGAATATAAAGACATTAAGAGGGATCGCCCCCATCGCTAACTCACCGGAGTTTACCATCGGCAATTCAATCCCTCAACGCATCGCCTTCATTCTGCACCTGAAATAAAGGACAGATCACAGGTTAGGAAGGCAACAGAAAAGGAGGCTCAACACTTGAACTTTTGCAATCTTCATACTTACGGCGTTCCGCTCGGAAAAGTCAAGTGGATTTTGCCAGCGCCATTCTGAAAACCAGTGAAGTAACTGGACAAACGCGCGCCCCTGCACCAGAAGCAGGATGGAGAGTTCATCCTTTCAAACGATAAGGTGAGCTTCAACCGGGGATTTCGGAGGAAGTTAGAGAAGAACGAAAGGGGGAAGGAGGGAGCAAGCACACTATTCTGCAGACTGTTAATCCCCTTTCTCATCTGCAGAAGGATATTCCTACGGGCCAGACAAGCAAGATTTGAGGGTCCTGTTCAGTCGGTGTTCCGAGTTCTGCGCATCACGCTCGAAGAGGCCACAGCAACCCAGACTAGACCAGCGCCTCCGTGGGAGTCAGGTGAGCGTTACAGTTTTGCCAATATAAACCTTCCCAAGTGCTTTGTGCGTTCTTGTCTCAGGTTGGAACATGTTAATGTTAAATGTTTCAAAGTTTCAATATCTTCTCCACAGAGTAGACATAAGAGATCTTGAACCTACTGCTTCCCGAGTGGGAAATTGATTTAGGCAATATTTCATGAAGATCGCTCTGCGATTTTTCTCTGGAAATTTGTGTAGGCTGAATCTCGTTCAATTTTCTCTCTCCAATAGGTATCAGCTTCATGATTCTGTGTCTGAGTCACCAGAGTCACCAGTGTCTATCCAGTCTTGGATCCAAAGCATTGATTTAACCTTATTTGGGTTATCTTGTAGCAGGCTTCTATCTGCTCCTATGTCGCTTAAGATGTTTTCACAGCGTTGTGCCCATAATGACAGGACAGTATCACAATGCCCCTTAGATGGATCTTTTAAGATGTTATATTGTAGTTGCAGCTTCTCTGCAGTTGCTTTGCGATATTCGTTTAGTGTGTTCCACAATATCCTTCCATTAATGGATAGAAGACTGAGGTCATGTCTTATGCAGGCGGTAGGCACGCCTAAAGGTAATCACAGCACTTTGGACCAAAAAGAGTGTTCCAGTGAGGCCCACACTTCTGCAGGGCATCCAAAGGTGCAATCAGCTCCATGGATAAAAGCCGGAATGACCTTCATTTTATAGAAGGTCAGGGTGGGTTTCAATGAGTGTTTACCATATTTCATGTTCACAATGCAGGCTTGCGCTGTCAGTTGCTTGCATTTGCCCTTTACTTTTTCAACCCATGGAGCATCATTTATACTTGAGCTCAGCAGCATTCGTAGATACATCGATTGTTTTGTTAGGTCAATCTTTCCTTCGCCCAATTTCCAAGTGAATTTATTTTTTCCGACAAGTTCTTTGTTCTTTTGCAGGGCTTGGAGAATTAGTATTTCTGATTTTTAGGTGTTCACATTCAGACCATTTTGTTGGATTTAATGGTCTAGAATGCAAAGTTTGCGTTGCAGACCTATAGGGGTAAGGGCCAAAAGGACTAGATCATCCGCATACAGTATCCAGTTGACTTCTTTTCCGTTGACTTTTAGAGGGAATATGTTTTCATTTTCATATGCGTCACCCAAGTCTGAGATGAATAGGTTGAAATTAATCGAGGCAAGAGGGCAACCTTGTTTTACTCCTCGATAGGTTTTTATTGGATTGGATAAGGTGCCCCTTTTATCCATCCTTATTTTTATCTCGGTATTGGTAAGCAAAGCTTTTATTGCTAATAATAGGCTATTTGGGCACTTCCAATCGGACATTTTCTTCCAAAGCAATTCCCTATCAATACTGTCAAATGCTTGTGACGGGTCCACAAATGCAAGGTAGATCTTTTTGTTACTTTTTATTGCATCCATTTTAAGTATGTTTAACAGAAGAAGATTTAGGCCACAGCCTACACCTTTAACGAAGCCCGATTGTCAGCAATCCAAATGATTTGAGTCTTGGATCCACTTGAGAAGTTGTTTCTGTAGTTGGGTGGCGAAGATTTTTCCCAGAACATCTAATAAGGCAATTGGCCTATAGTTTTTTGGTTCAGCTCTGTTGCCTTTTTTGAAGATTGGAATAACAATCGCTGTTTTCCAGCTTGTAGGAATTGTCCCTTCATTGGCAATTGAAGAGAACAATTTTACTAGGAAGTCGGCCCACTCTTTTGGGTCTTGTTTGATTATAAAGTTTGCTAGACTGTCAGGTCCAGGGGCCCTTGAAGAGGAGCTTCGTTGGATGCTCAGTGGTTGTCCTCTCTCTCAAAATGAAGGTCCCATTTTGCAAGCCGTGGTAGTGGTGGGTCAATGGTGGTACTTTTTTTCTCATACACTGTGTGGTAGTGGTTGATCCACTCACTTTCACTCACCATGTTTGCTTGGATTGCGTCTTGGCGACAATCGATGTTGTTTATCAGCTTCCAGAACTCAGAAGAGTTCTTATAATTAAGGCTGGCAAGCATCGATTCGCTGTCATGTTGGTACATGATTGCTTTGTGGGAAATTTGCCAATTTTTGTACTTTTGTTTGCTGATTTTATTTGCCTGCTTTTGTTCTTCAACATTGAAGTTTTTGTGTTACCTTAGTTCTTTTCCAAGTTGTTGTTTTCTTTCAAGGACTAGTTCGTCAAAATGGTGTTTAGGTTGGAAAGATGGTATTTTAGCTTCATTGTCTGTGATCATGAACTGGTCCAGGAGGCAGGTATATTCTACTTTCTTATGCGACACATCAGTTACATACGTATCGTATAATTCTGTTAGGATCTTAAATTCCTGAGGCTTTACTCTTAGCCGAGATCTGTTAGGTTCTACTGTGACTTGATTATTCCATTGCTGAGGCTTCATGATATTTGATACCTGGAGCGATAATTTAAGTTGGCTGTGATCACTGTTTGAGTCAGCTGTAATTTGCATTGACACGGTTCGTTGTTGTAGATTATCTGATATGAAGAAGTAATCTATGGTTGTTGACTGCTTCATGCTTCTCCAAGTTTTCTCTGGAGGAATGTCACCTGTGATGTTTCCGTTCATGATGGTTACGTTTCTTTCCTCAAGATCGGTGCACCATTTTTTGGCCAATTTGTGTAGTGGATTTTGGAGTCCGGAGACCTTTTTAGTCTCATTCAGACAATCTAGATTGAGATCACCACAACAGATAATGTTCGGTTTTTGGTGGACACTATTTATTTCATCAATTAAGTCACACACAATTTTTATAAATTTGAATCTTCCAGCGATTTTATGATGCCAGTAAATATTGATGATGTGGATTTGATTAATGATGTTATTTGTCTCATTTTTAGCGGCACCCACTATGTACTGTATGAACGGTGAATGGTTTGATGATTTTACCAGTTTCCAACCAGAGTTTTTCCTGATCATAGTCAGAAGGCCAGCAGACGGACGCCCCTTAGATCTTGTTATAGCTGGATTTAAAGCCAGCTCATAATCATCGGAAATTGGGCAGTTGGCCATCCATGTTTCCTGAAAACAGATGACGGTTAAATCATCACTCCATCTTTTTGTTTCATTGAACAGGTGTACGAATCCTCTAATGTTCCAAGATAAGATGTTTATGGTGGGGTCAAATGGCCCTTGTTGGCATTAGCTTGAAATACCACCCAAAACACCAGCCAGCCAATTCCAGTTTGTGTTCTTAATTGGATCCACTGCAGCTTGTGCTGCACTGATTTCATTTCTCGGAGTATTGACATTTCCATTTATCGTGATTTTGATTTGTTCACCGGGTTTGAAGCATGTTTGACTTTTGGCATTTTTATCTGCTTCATGCCGATGTCCGTCAATCTGAGTGGCTATATGTTCTCCCGCCCTCGATACATGGGAAGCCACAGTCCTCTGAACATTTTTTGCTTGATTTTTGTTTGCTTCTTCACCCTCTCTTAATGACTCTTCCGATATTACGGCTGGCAGTAATGCCCCGCCTTCTTCATGAATGTCAAACCCTAAAGACAGCAGGAAGTGGATCGCATTCAAAAGGAGGTCACATATTAGTTTAGAGTCTATATGAAGCCTGACTTTGTCGTTCTGTTGATCATTGACAAACTCAAAAGTTTGGATGCCATTTGAATCTATGGAGCGAAGACCAGGCATGTGATGCAATAGGCGTAATGCATTGTTTCTATTTAACGTTAGGCCATCCTTTATGTCCAAAATTCGTTCAAGAATCAGGACATATATTCCAGATTTTTTATGTTTCTCAACACGTGGTATATTTTTTTGATTTGAGCATCTTCGTTTTCCATCGTTTCTGGCAAAAGTTGTTTTTAGTGTGAGATCCTTCGGGCAGGATTGTCTAGAGGAACGGGATGGGATATTGGCCCCGTGAATATCCATGGCATCCTTCAAATTCACTTCATCAAGTGAGGAGTTTCTGTCATGTAGAGTTTTGCCAAACCACTTAATGCTTTCTTTTCTCATCCATGGTCTCAAACTTGGCTTCTGGCTGTTTTGTATTTGGTGCTTTAGTGTCACCCATTGGCAGAACCAGTTGACAGATTCTTCCACATTTTGTCGAATCTTCAGTGGGTTTTGCTGATTGCTTATCATCAGTCTGTGCTACATTAGATTTGGCACCGTTTTCAACTGTTTGCTCATCATTATCTCCATAGCGAGAATCTTCTTCATGTGTGGATAAATTGAGAAGTTCGCACTGTGAAGTTTCTACACTTTCATCCACATTAATTGTTTCTTTGATGATGTCTTTTCATTTGATTTTGGATTTGGAACGTCTTTCTTATGGTTTTCAATGCTCCGCTCTGTATTTACGAAGACATTTACTGCCTTCAAGTTTCTAAGAAATTTTCTTGAGCCCAAGTTGTTTCGTTTCCTTTTACATTTTTGATTTTTTTTCCGGAGCTTGATTTAAGTCGGATATCTTCGGCTTTTGAAATATATCATAGGTTTTGTCCTTACTTGTATTTTGCTCGGGTAGGCTTTCAGTACTAGATCCATGACAGCCAACTCCATTTTTTGAGGTTGATGGAGGCGTATCGATCACGATTGTTTCCTTGGGGGCGCTTAAGATCTTTTCCTTTTCACGTTGGTCAACAGAAATTGATTTAGGCTGTAAGCCCTGCGGAATGGCTTCACCTGACCCAATAATGCCATCAGCATTAGATGAGGTAGATGGTAACGCCTCAGTGGGTGGTAAGTCACTGGAGTCCTCTGCAGACGACTTCTTTTCATGAAGGTTGAGGTTACTTAGTTTCGGAAGTACGGCCTGTGAACTGCGGTCATCAATCAGGGAAGTGGGGGGCAGGCCAGAGGGGGGTGTCCGATGGGCCAGTGTAGAACAGGGATCTTCCAGGTTGATCGAAGCAAAGACTTGCACTTCCTCTGGCCATGCTTACGCCACTTCCTTGCCTATTAGTATGGGCATTGCTGATATGGAACTTGCAGTAAGTCTCTCAGGCTGTTGACTCAGCCTATCCTCAAATAGCATTTTGTTTGGTGCTAATTTCAATGGCAAGTGTGAGATAGAGAGTGCAGCTAATTCTACTTCATCTCTTCTCGACTTTTGATTTTGTTTCAGCAATCCCAAGGCTTCTTTTGTCACCTCAGCCAATACTCTCCCTGTCCCTCAGTGTTGACACACTTTTGATCTACTAAGTCCTTCAGTGACTGATCTATTCTTTGGATATTTCCCCATAATATGGCAGATGCCAAAGCTCCTTGGGGATCGACAGAAGACATTTTAGAGTTCAGCGGGGCAGACAAGGTTGAAAGATCTTTTATATTATCATTGATTTTCTCATACATCTTGAGCATATGAGCCATTGCTATTGTCAGTGAGGACATGACAAATGGTCTTAAGTCATTTAGCGCTTCCTTAATTAGTTTCTGGACATGAGAATCTCTCATGATTTGGTTTGAAGAGGCTCTGTGAAGCATCCATTTTGGTTTTGATTCATTCTGTTGATTCTCTGGCGAATTCAATGTGGATTCGTCATTGGTAGATTACTCTGACCTCTGTTCTGTGCTCAACATTACAGGAGCCTTGGATGGAGAACTCACACCCTGGTTATTAGGCACCGAATTTGGGAGAGAAATGTTATTTCATGACTTGGCTCTGTTCTGTGAGCATTCGAAGGGAGGTGACTTACTTGAAGCAACACGTCTTCTTTTTCTGGAACCCATTGGCCAGTAGTTCCACGGAGTAGGTTCTTTAACTGGAAACAAGGGTAATTGCTGTGGTCTCCAGGGCTCATTCTTGCGTTCCTCCATGTCAGATTTCAGCTCACTGGCGGAGGAAGGTTTTGAGGTTAACGATCCGTTCAATTCCGTTAGGTCTAGCAACAGTTTATATACAATGGCCAAGGAATTTTACCTTTTGGTGGGAGACTGTGGAGTTTCCCTCCGTGTGTTATTCTTTGTGAGGGAGAGGGATCTGTGTTCTCCTGCGAACTCACGCTCATCACCTCGTCTTGGCACAAGTGCACTTTGTGTTTAACTGGAACTTCTAACGAGGCACTTTTCATTTCAGAATTTGCATCCAGCACTTGCTCCCCTAACAAATCCTTAGTGGCATCCTTTTAATTTTCAAACAGCTCTGGGAAAAGTGTGGGGACAGCTTATTTGGTCCTCGGTGTTTGAGAGCACTCGCGGGCCCCTTGGGGAATCCATCGCGCACTCCAGTCATGCGCCGGTGCACTCAAAAGTCAAATGCCTCGCCCTGGGCACAGACACACCACGCTCCAGCCCAGCAACCAGAATGGACAACTGCACAGCACGCGCAGCCAACACTCGCAGCTGCAGCAGGAAAGCCGCTGTATCGACTCATTCAAACGCTGCGAGGGGCACGTCCACCCTCCCCCGCGCGCTTGATTCACAGCCAGCTGCATCCACAGGGAAGGAGCAGGCCCCCGATTCCACTCCAGCACACCAGCCGGTCGCAGCAACAGCACCAGCCCCTGCGGCACTCGACAACCCCAGCCCCACAGGTAATTGCTCATTAGGACACATCGACTCACGGATTTTTGGGGTGAGATGTGTTTGGGATAAATGGGGAGTGGTGTGTGGCATATGTGGGCAGTCGCCCGCATTATCAGAAATGTCCGATTCGCTTAAGCTATTCTTGTGTGTTAGTTCTCGTGGTAGGGAAATTATACGAGGAGCAGGGGAAGAATTACACAATGCATTTCTTACTTGGGGAGCCCCAAAGGCCGCTTCTGGCCAGCTCATGATGTCAGACAACTTTTCAGATCCTCCTCGCTCGGTGCGTCGCAGTTGTAGCCGCATCAGCAGATGATGGATTTTTCACTGGGGGAACTTCTCACGATTCATGCTGGAAAAGGAGTTGGGGAGATTGAATGGTGCCTAGCAAGCCTCGTGAGCCTCCAGAGACTCACGAGACTCTGCACCAACTCTACGCCGCTCCGTGGGTTGCAGGGGGTTTTATGAGCTCCACACCCCTCACACAGATGATGAAGATAGAAAGAGGACAAAAGACAGTCCACTAGTCAGCAACTCCAGGAAACTTGAACCAGAGTGACAGAGACTCGCAAGACTCTGCACTGACTCTGCGCCGCTCCGCGGGTTGCAGGGACTTTTATGAGCTCCACACCCCTCACACAGATGATGAAGATAGAAAGAGGACAAAAGACAGTCCACTAGTCAGCAGCTCCAGGAAACTTGAACCAGAGTGACAGACTCACGAGACTCTGCACCAACTCCTTATGCTGGAGGCAATGTGGGGAATTAGTGGACTTATGCCACATGTGGTGGACATGCCTGATAGCCAAAATATACTGGAAAGAGATTCTGGGTTGCATAAAAGAGATCACAGGAGTACAATTACCGGACTCGCCAACTGTGATTTTTCTGGGGGCGGAAGTAGAAGGGGTTTATGCTTCAAGTGGCAACACTGCTGACCTCATTAAGCATTTGCTGATGGCAGCAAGAATGACGCTAGCCCAAGGATGGAAAATGAGGTCCGACAGTGGCTTGGTGGTGGGTAAAAATATGGGGAGTGCTCGCTATGGAAAAGGTATTTGGGTTAAGAGCCAGGACATACCAGAAGTTCTTGTCAATCTGGCACCCCTGCCAGGAGTATGTTAAGGACAGAGAATCTCATTTTCATAAACCAAAGATGCTAAAAAATGGCATGTGGTCTGAATACAATTAGGGGACAGACAGCAAGGAAACGGCTTTGGTAGAAAGACATGCGGAAGCTGACCTTTGAGAGAGACACCGAAACCATACATGTTGGGGTTAGGGAGGGAAAAGGGGAGCAAGAGGATAAGTTATTGGTAATGATATGTGGTTGTAATATACAAAAACCCATGTTCACAAAGCCGGGTAAAGATCCTAACAGAGATACTAGACGTTTATCTGTATAGCCGGGTGTGACAACCCTAAAATATGACTATGTCTGTACTGTGTTTGAAATATGTGATTATGAATTAATAAATACAATTATTTTTAAAAAGGCATGCCTCACTGGCCATATGCACTTAAATCTTTTTTTTTTTTAAAAAGATGCCCATCTGAAATAACTAAACGTCCCCACGTTGGCACCAGCGGATGTAGAGATGGTTGATGCATCCATTACGAAGACCAAAACTACCATAATGTATTTAACAAATAATGTGACACATGGCCCATTGAACTCCTGGTTAATTTCTGAAAAGCATACATTGATAGCCTTGTTCCCCATATTGTAAAAATGTACCAGGAAACTGTTACATCAGTACTCTTTCCTAAAACCTTAACTGAGGCCAACACAACTGTATTGCTGAAAACAAATAAGCCATCAGAAAACTGTGGTTCCTACTAGCCACTTTCATTGCTTCGCCCAAAATACGCAATTTTGGGCAAAATAACATTCACATTGCAGCATATTCATTATTCATTACACACAGAACAGTCTTGGATGTTGCAGGTAGATCCCCACAATTAACAATTAAAGTTATGGCAATTATTTGCATCATAGTCACTTTGAACCCGACCCAGAATGTTGCTGTTGCCTTTCGAGGCCCTGAACAGGCATTTGACTCCATAGAATGGAATTTTATATGCAAAGTACTGACACAATTTGGTTTGGGTCCAAAAATAATCTGATGTATATACTGTACCATCCACCAGAGCAGTTACAAATTCAGATGTATCACACAACATTAGGCTTCCAAGGGGTACATGTCAAGTGTGCCCCTTATCTCCAATTATATACGCTTGCAGCAGCAAACCACTTGCACAACTCCTCCGACAAAAACATGTGCACAAGAGGGTGAACATCCGGAAGAGATGGTAGCTGGTTTCACTATACGCTGACGATATGAAACGAGATATTATCAATCCGCAATCCAACCTAAAACCAATAGTTGCTGATGGGTCCCAGTGTACGCATTACTCAGATCTAACCATCAACTGGAGTAAATCGGAGCTGCCCCCCCTTACAAAGGTGACACTTAAACAATGACAACTCCAGGGAATTTGTCCATTCTGCCAAAGGAGGAGCCCCCACTTTGGGACTAGGAACGTGAGCCTGTTAAGCTTAACACCCAGTAAGGAACAGGCAAAGCAGAATCTCACTAGGGGTGACCCCTCACCAACCTAAGAAAACAGGAAATCCCCAGGGATGGATAGGAATTATCCTCACTTCTATCAAGATCAGACTATCTTTGTTGGCTACATGGGTGGCAGCCATCGCGTAAAATGGGAGGGAAAACAAAATCACTGTTCCGCACTGGTAAGGAGACTGCCTCCCCCGAAGAATGCCACTGCAACGAACAAGGTACACAAAGGTTTCAAGTAGGCGGGTGAGAAACAAGGTGCCTCAAGGCAGGGTGAGAAACGAGATGAAGCAGGCAGAGTGAGAGACAAGATATTGCAAAGTGGGTGAGAGACACAATACCCCAAGGCGGGGTGTGAGAAGCCGACACCAAAGAGGGGTGCAAGAAGCAGGAGCCCAACCTGGTGTGTTAGAAACAAGCCTCCCAGGCAGGGAGAAAGAATCTATACCCCAAGGTGCAGTGAGAGTATTGGGATCCGAAGGTGGGGAAGAGGAAGGACGACTCATGGGCAGGGTGTAAGAAACAAGACCCCAAGGTGGAGAGATTATCGCCATAGACTGGTGCTAAGTAACTACAGTTTGACTACTATCCATGGGGGAGAAGAAGAATTAAGAGACATTTGTCAAACCTGAACTTTGGACTGTACAAAAGGGCAAGGTGCCTCGGATAAACTAGAGAGACATTTGGGTGGAGGTCAGAAGCCAGATACCACTTCCTGGGTTGAGAAGAAACCCCTTAACACACCTCTCTTGGATGGGTTGGTTTTAATCCTTTTGTTAGTGGTAGAGACTGAATTTAGGGTATATCAGGCATGGGGCAGAGACTGTTATGTTTGTAAGACAACCTGACGAGCACACTTTATTATTTACTTTATAGACTAGGGTGAAACCTCCTTAGAGGTAGGAATTAGATAGGACTTACTCTCTTCTGTTGAATAAAACACTGCAAGAAAAATGACCTCTTGACCGTCCCTCCAGAGTCTGACTTAACAAAACACACTCTGTAAAACTAATTTTGCTGGTGCCCAGACATAATCATATATGCAGCCCTGATAGTGATAGAACCATATACCAATTTTTCATTACTCCATGCAGGAAATCAACAGATGGGTCGGTTTACTACTATTCGTAGAGGGCAGAGTGGCTGTCATGAAAATGAGGTATCCAGTGATAATGTCCCTGTAAAAATGGCAGCCAGGTGGCGACTTTTCACTAAAAATGCACCATCCAAACAATCAAACACTTTCCCCAAATATTCTAGGATTGGAGGTAATAATATATAAACTATACCTCTCCTAGAATACTTGGGGAACACATTTTAGGGCTCAGGAAAAATAAAAGTTGCCTACTTGGTGACTTTTTCCCAGTGACATTATCACAGGAAACCGAAAATGATAGTACTCTCTTAGCTTCTTTACCTATACCAAGCAGTCCTGAT
The DNA here is from genome assembly GCF_040938575.1 of Ambystoma mexicanum. Classification (NCBI taxonomy): domain Eukaryota; kingdom Metazoa; phylum Chordata; class Amphibia; order Caudata; family Ambystomatidae; genus Ambystoma; species Ambystoma mexicanum. The sequence continues at coordinate 756,120,041 of NC_090924.1, read as the reverse complement.
ACACCTACCAACGCAATTGTTTGCCAACTTGAAGAACATGCTTGCTAAACTGCTAAACTTGATAAACTGTTACGATGTGGTAAACAACCTAGACTTGGGAATTTTACTAGAGTCGGTTTGGTGGTCGCAGATCCACAAGTAAACCACTGGGTAACATAGGCGCAATTCGCGATGTACTGGTTGCAAGCAAGTACAGATGTACCTCACATGCAAATAGAGCAGGCGCTGGGTTCAACAGTGAAGCACAGCACATCGGTATCTGTTTAATCAAAGGATCCCCCATGCTCCCAAAGGTCTGAACCCAGTGCTATGCATGCAATGGATGTGACAAATGATTGGCACACTGATGAAAAGGGAGAGTCTGTTATTGCCCCATTTTAATGGCTGGAGAACATCTAGATTGAATATCATGTTTGATTGTGTCATACAGGATGTGGGCTGATTTATTAATCGATTGGGAATTCTTTACATTCGCAACCTTTATGTCCTTGGAAAACAACTCCTACAAAAACACACTTTCCTATTACAGAATCTGAGCAAGCCTCAGAAATCAAGGCCCAAACCTCTGGAAGCCCCCTAGCACAAGTGAAATTCTTGATATAGTGGTGAAAACTAGGAAAACCTTGGACCGGCTACATAAAAAATACAAAATGCAATACAGATCTTTCACATACCATTAATGAAGAACAATGGTCCCAGACATGCAAGTTGTCTAGGAATACCTCTAATAACCTGAGACGCACTTAAATATATCATCAATACATCCACCGTACTCCATCTAAGCTCGGACGAGGATAGCACAGGGGCAACGCACTGGAAGCAAGACCACGCAGAGCAACGGAGGTTCAAATCCCGGATCCGCGATTAAAAACCGAACTAAGGTATGGTATTAGGAGTGTTACAAAAAACAAATAATTAAATCATTATATCCAAGTCAAATATGTACTGAAAGGGTAACATTTGCCCAGTACACATGATCCATATGGTATGGACATGCAGTACAATTAGTGATTATTAGATTAATGTTAAAGATACCTTGGGGGCGTGGCTACATGGCCACGGCGTGAGGCGTATTCCTGGAGGGCTCCTGCTGATCCGCAAAAGATCCGAAAATAAAATGCACTAGGAGTTGGTGACGAGACGCCGTCTTTGAATCTGCAGGCGTGGGAACATAAAGAGGATGCAACGGTGCAGAAACGATACGAAATCGCCTAAGGATCGTTGAAATATAAGCTGAAGAAGATAAGGGGGAAAAAACAAAGTTGAAGATACAAAATGGTGCCCACGGCAGAACAAAGGACTGTCCTCCGTGTGACCGACTTGCGACCCTGATCGAAAGTGCTTCTGGACGACGGGCAGATCCCGCTCATGGAAGAAAGCACTAAATACAAAGAAGGAAAAACGGCAGTGCGAAGGGGGGCCAGCGAGAAACGCGCATAGAAGGCACTGGCCCCAGTTCCGCCTTGCGGGTGTGGAGATGCGGTCTGCGAGGCAGGATTGCATCCCCGACGCCTGGAACTAAACGAAGGATCGCAACTGTAGCGTGCTGAAGAACCCGAGGGCTGAGCTCTAACGAACATAATACCAGGATCACACGCGATGGGAGAAGCGGTCCGGGAGGGGTGGGATATATAAACGTAACAAGATAAAGAGCTGTGAGATAAGACAGCTGGATGCCAAATGAAACATACGGAGAGAGGCACGTCAGCGGATGTTTGTGGAGCCCGAACTCCCACGGCTGCACCTGCTATTTGCAACTGAAACTGCTATCACCGCGGCATCAAACTACATTGAGGCCCAGCGGGATACAATGTGGCAGTCAAACTAATTCGGCGCAAAGCTGCATTAGGAAGGCATTACTGAAACACCCGGACGAGGATTTCCGGTACATGCAAGCTGGGCCCTATGGTCGCCATAGGGGGGGGGAAAAATCAGAGACATAAACATAAGGGCAAGCTGCTGGGCATACCATAGCAGGCGCGCCAACACAGCGAGCGGATGGAGCAAATGACAACAGCGCAACACAGGGCACAGTGTGAATGGGAAGCTATGCAGTGCCACTAACAGTGAGTGCAGGCCTGAGGAAGAATCCACTAGAGCCAAACCGCAAGCAACGGCACCAAAAGAGAGGGAAGCACGGAGGTATACTTAAGATCTCCCAGCAGACTTCCATCCACAAGCACACATAGGACAACTGGGAGTGCAGACACTGAGTGTGCATGAACAGCTTGTGAAGTTGATGGCCCCAAACCGGGCCCGCAGAAAAACTGGCATCCAGCTGAATAAGGCAGTCAAGGAAGGTCGTGCTGATCAGCTGAAAGGGTGAGACCAGGGGGCGAACGAAACCCGGGAAGCTTTACAACCCGCGCATGCCAAACGCACTTGAAGCTTAGAGGCCACGAAAGGATATCGCTGAAGCCAGGACTCTGATGGCAACACGAAATACACACAGGTGTGAGGCCTGAAGTAGGGCATGCCACTGAGGAGGCTGGCAGAGCTTTTGAGGTTCTGAAGCCCCCGTGCTTGGGTAAGGCCTTGGATATTGGAACAGAGTGTGCGCCCCTCCCCCCCCTACTTGTGGAGCATAAGAGGTGGTCGGACCCACAACATACGACTGCTGCGTCATGTCTAATAAGCCTCTAAGACAAAAAGTGAAGCAACCTACGCTGGACGAATTTGCCAGAACACCGCCGGGCCCGGAAAGTGCCAAGAGCAAAGACAAGCCCCCTGCAAGTGACATGGCCGCCGCGGGCACAAATCAAGAGGTCGTGGCTGCGATTGCGGACTTGAAAGCAGACATGAAAGCGGCCTGGGAGGCCAAGCTCGAAATAGTTGTGTCTGAATTAAAAACAGCATTGGACCTTAAGGTCGGTGCAGTGCAGGAGGAGGTGAATCTACTCCGACAGGATGTAAGGGCCCTGTCAGAGCGCACAGAGAGCCTGGAGAAGGAGGGGAGTTCGAACAGAGCGGACTGCGCCTCACACAAGTCGGAACTGCATGCCCTGTTGCAAAGAGTGGGCAACCTGGAGAGTAGAGAGGAGGAAGCGGAAGGACGCGCCCGAAGGAATAACATCCGCATTGTGGGTATACCGGAGGGAACAGAGGGCCATAACCCCACGGAGTTTGTCGAAAACATGTTGTTACAGGAGATAACCGGAGGAGTTCTGTCTCAAGGATTTGCTGTGGAACGAGCACATAGGGCTCTGACGAGGCGGCCGCCGCCAGGCAATCCGCCTAGGCCAAATATCGCCAAGATCCTTAACTATCGAGACCGGGAAAGGATTCTGGAACACTTTCGCAGAGGTGGAACAATCAAGCGAGGGGAGGCAAACATAACAGCCTACCCGGACTATACCCTGATGGTGCAGCGGAGCCTAATGAACTTCGGGGCTGTTAAAAGGAGACTGAGGGAAGCGGGCCAGAAATACATGCTACTTTACCCGGCGAAATTGAAGGTCTTTCATAAAAACAGAACTTTATTTTTTGACACCCCGGAGGATGCCATGGGATGGCTTGATACGCAGGGTTGCCCCCAGGAGCCCGACATCCAGACGGAAGAAGGAGGTGGACGAGATAAGTAAAGAGTGATGGGAGCACTGGCAGATGGTGCGGCTTAAGACTATGGGACTTGATTATAGTCATTGATGTGGCCTGTTAGTAGATGGGACCAGAGTAGAATAGATATTGTGTTGTGTGCACTGCGACTGTAGCTTTATTAAGGGGCCTGGCAGGGCTAGTCCTCACACCCCCATTTAGTATTTATAGTTAAGTGGTCATTAGGGCGACTTCACCCTACTGAGCTCTGAGCGTACCAGATGGGGCTAGATGTGGGGGTGCCTGAGATCCAGGGATGGAGTTGGGCAACAGTTGGGGAGGGAGCTGTTGGGGAAGGGATGGGCGGGGGGAGGGGAGGGAGGCGGGGAGTTTGATGTGTATATAGTTTTGGGGAGTTTGAGTTTAAACACGAGCCTACAGGGAATAACCCTAGAATTGTATCTGTATTGCGCAGGCGGATGGGATTGGCGGGGAGGGAGGGAGATGGGTACTGACGAACCATGGGGGATCTTAAAATAGTGACGTGGAATGTCAGGGGACTCAATAAAAAAGGAATAAGGTCATGCTGTATTTGAAACGACAAAAGATAGATATTGCATTGTTACAAGAGACGCATCTGACACGGGAAAAATTGGAGCTGGTGGGGAGAAAATGGAAAGGTACTGTAGTGGGGTCTTCGTACTCGGCCTACGCTAGGGGAGTGCTGGTCTGGGTGGCGCCGCACGTCCCGTTCCAGCTACTACAGGAAACAGTGGAAACTGAGGGGCGTCTGGTCATAGTGAGAGGGTTGGTAGAGAATAAAGAGGTGTGCATTGTAAACCCGTATGCCCCCAATCAAAACACGGCGGAGTACTTTCGGACTATGTGCACCAACCTGAGCTTGTGCGTGGGTAGCGCAGTGATCTGGGGAGGGGATTTTAATTGTGTGCTAAACCCCGAAGTGGACAGATCGGATGACAAGATGGTCAGGCCTGCCCCAGCAGCTAGGGCATTGCAGACGTTGCTAGACGACTTCAAATTGGTAGATGTGTGGAGAACAAAACATCCTAATGAGAGGCAATATTCACATTACTCGGCCCCACAGCAGCTGCACACTACACTTGATTATGTTTTTGCCACACCGGATGTAATGATAGAGATCGTTCACATAGAATATAAAGCGAGGGTCCTGTCAGACCAATCGCCCCTGGTTCTGGGATGGCAATATTGCCGCCCTAGGGCACGGATTCCGACATGGCGCCTCCATGCGGAGGCGATTAAAGATCTGGTTTTTCGAGAGGATATAAGAGATGAGATCATTAACTATTTTGAGGTGAACACAGGCAGTGTTGACTTGGCGGGGACACTGTGGGAGGCCTTCAAGGTGGTGATGCGGGGTGTGGCCATCGCTAAATCGAAAGGCTTGCAGGATGGGGTCTTGGCTGACTTACAAAGGGTGGAAGAGGAATTAGAAAGAACTAAAAAGGGAAAGCATAGACACCGAGCTGGTGCTTAAACTACAGCAGCAGTGTACGGAATACTGGGAAAGGCTCTGCAACCTTAATTACAAAAAGTACGTTGAGAGAGAACATGCAGGTGGAGATAAAACGGGCCATCTCTTGGCGTGGCTATACAAGAGTGAAACCCCTAGGCCCCCGATTAGGACAATAACCAGGGAAGATGGGGAGGTGGCAGACACCTAAGAGGGAGTTAATAGGGAATTTGCAGATTATTATAAAGAACTATATGAGGACGGAGGAGGAGTCAGTCGAGATGAGATGCTGGAAACTCTGCAAGATATAGGATTGCCCAAGATAAGTGCAGAACTAGATGCACCAATTACTTTGGAGGAGTTGGAGGAGGTTGTTAGGCAGCTACCTACTAGTAAGACCCCGGGAGCAGATGGATTACCTAGTGAATTTTATAAAGCATATGGGGCGGAAGTGCTCCCCCCAATGTTGGAAATGCTCAATGAGGCGTTTGAAGTGGGACGGTTGCCGGACTCGCTCAGATAAGCGATCATAATACCGCTTCCTAAACCTAATAAACCTGGGCATAGCTGTGGATCGTATAGGCCGTTGTCGATGCTGAACCATGACAGCAAGATATTAACAGCTGTCCTGGCGAATAGACTGCGGAAAGTAATTCGCAAATTAATACACCCGGACCAAACGGGCTATGTCCCGGACAGGAATATTACTCACAACCACAGGCGACTCCATCGGGTGGTCGAATGGGGCTGTGACAATGATGGAGAAATGGCAATCGTGTCTTTAGGCGCAGTAAAAGCTTTCGACTCGGTTAGATGGGCGTGGCTGCTGGCGGCTTTGGGAGAGTATGGAATGGGGCCGGGGTACATCAGGTGGGCGGAGATGCTGTATAGTGCGCCGCTAGCCAGGGTGCGAACAGGAACAGTGATATCTGAGAGATGGCAACTTAGCAGAGGCACTAGACAGGGGTGCCCCTGGTCCCCAATGCTGTACATTCTGGCTCTGGAGCCCCTGGCACTATACCTGAGGCAGCAATACGATGCGATAGGTATTGAGGTTGGGGGGAACGGCACTTGATATCCCTGTATGCGGATGATTTGTTATTATACTTGATATACCCGGAAGAAAATCTTCAGTATATTCTGGAGGTGATGGAAAGGTATGCGAGGTTGTCCGGTATAGCGGTGAATCCCCAAAAATCTAGCATTTTCCCGCTGGGCAGTTACAAGGGAATCCCTGTAGAAAGGTTGCCGGTGTTGCAGGTGCCGTGGACTGTGGGCTCCTTCCGCTACCTTGGAATAGATGTGTACCATACGGCGGAGGAGGAACACAGGCATAATACCGAGATGGCCGTTGCCAAAATCCACAAATGTATGAGGTTTTGGGAGAAATTGCCCTTAGCGATGATGGGGCGGGGAGCGATGCTTAAGATGGTGGTTCTACCTAGGCTCCTACATTATTTTAGTAATATTCCACATATGATTCCCAAGGGGTTTTTTGTTCAACTAAATGGTATGTGTAGAGACTTTCTGTGGCATGGTACCCGGAACAGAGTAGCGCTCTGGAAGTTGCAGAACTTTCACGAAAAAGGGGGTGTCAAGCTACCTAATTTTGAGGTCTATTATATAGCGAGTCAATTACAGTTTGTGGCCAAATGGCTCTCCGATGAAGCAACCCCTGAATTTAGATTGTTTGGGCAGGACTGTGTCCCGTTTTACCTGAAAGAAATTATCTGGTTGCCTGAGTCAGAAATAAAGGAGTGCCCGGGGATGATGACGCTTGGGTGGAAAATGTGGTGACGAGCATGTATAATGATGGGGGACCCGCTCCCGTGTTCCCCGCAGGTACCTCTGGTTGCTTTGGCGGGAGGAGATGAGCAACCGAGGGTGATTATCAGAACCTACTGGGAGTCGGTTGGGCTAGTAACGTTGGGAGATATATGGCAGGAGGGGACCATCAGGGAGTTTGAAGGACTTGGGGTGGAGGCAGGACTACATGGGGGCCAGTATGTCACGTATCACAGGTTGGTGCGGAAGATTCGGATAACGTGGCCTGAGACAGTGTTGGTGGAGGAACCGGACGCCATTATGGGGATGATATATGACACAGCTTAAGGGGGGCATGAGATCTCTAGATTGTATGAGATGGTAATGGCTAAAGTTGGAAAGGAATTGACACATTTGAGATTGGATAGGGAAACAGAGGTGGGAGCCCAAATGGAGTATGGGATGTGGGAGCGGGCCCTGGGATACCATAAGAAGGTATCTAGGAATGCCAGATTGCAGCAAATACAGCTGTACGTAACGCATAGAGCGTATATGACCCCGCTGAGGATATCTAAATTCAGGAGTGGTGGGAGACAGGCGTGCCCTAAGTGCGATGAGGAGAATGCTGATATGACACACATGTTCTGGTCATGCCCGAAGATCGAGTGTTTCTGGAGAGAAGTTGCACAAAAGCTAGCAGAGAAAGGGGTCACGCTCGCCGTAGACACGGCCTGGGCCTGCCTGTTGGGAGGGTTCCCTAGGCCACGAAAACTGAAGCATGTTGGGAAACTGAAAGACTTGGCGTACGTGCTTGAAAAGCGAAGGATAGCTATGGGATGGAAAAAGTGTCATAAGCCACGGGTGGAAGTGTGGTGGAAGGAATTACAGAAATGGGCGGAGGCTGAAACGGTGGTATGGCAGGAGGCAAGTGGCATGTCTTGGGAGGAAGAAGTGGGTACCCTGATGGCATGGAAACATTGATATCTGGACTATTTGGAACAATGTCAGATCCAGAGGAATCTGATGAAAATGACGCCCTGCCGTGTGCAGCAGATACTGAGTGTGAAGGACAAACAGGCTCGTGAAAGGGGGAGGGAACAGGGGGGCAGTGAACAAAGACTAATTGATCTTAATGTAATGATTGTGGATTGCACTGCGTGTTTGGTTTGTATTGTTGGTTGTATTGAAGAACTAATAAAATTCTTTAAAAAAAAAAAAAAAAAAAATTACTAATACCTTTAGTTATATGGTTGGAACGAATATCCTGCTGGAGCCAACCAGATGCCTTTTCAGACTGTTCATGGAAAGAACAAATGACTTACCTCTCTGTAATGTTCTTTCTGGTGGAAGTGCCTGTCGCACTCTTCATCTATAGTATCCCTATCCCAGCGTAGCAGTTCTCCAGAAACCTTTACGCCACCAAGGGGTGTAGTGCGGCTCCGTGTCAGTTGTGTCCGACGTCTCGAGACGCCCCACGCTGGATATGACATTGGGCAAGTACATATAGTGGTGCAGCGACCCATTACTACAGTTCCACCCTTGTTCCCTAGCACTCTGAAGCTGAGGGACCGTAGAACCGATGGTGTATTAGCCCCCGTAAGAGGGGCAAGTATGAAGGGCAATGAGGGATCTGTGGCAGGAACATCCATCAGAAAGAACATTGCTGAGAAGTAACTTGTTATTCTAATGCATTATTTCCTACCACTGATTCCTCATCTATGATCGACTCCCAAATTAGTACGTACATCTAGATGAGGGAGGAAGCAAGGACCACCTAAACCCCAAAACTCTGTAGGACTGTCCGACCAAAACAAGCATCGTGTCCCGCAAGGGAATCCAAGCAATAATGCTTAGCGAATCCAGGACAGGGACTCCCCTCCAGGACAGAGGTGGCAGCCACTCCGCTGATAGAATGAGCTCTGTGACCCTCAGGCACACCCTTCCCAGTCAGATCCTAGCATTCTGAGATGCAGAGAATGATCCACAGCCCTGTCAGCACGAGCACCAGCATACCCAATGAAGAGCTGGTCATCTACTCTAGCCTCTCTAGTACGAGAGATGTAGAACTTCAGGGCCTGTACCGGGTCCAGCCAATCATTCCTCTGTCTTGGAGACGGTGGAAAAAAAAAAAAACACAGGACAATGGATCTTCTAAGAGAGATGGAAATCAGACCACAAAGGAGGGTCTCACTTTCAAAGTCACCTTCTCTTGGGGGGGAAAAAACAAATACGACGGTAAAACAGACAATGCCTGGAGCTCACTCAACTGTCTCACCAAATGGATGGCAACCTGGGAAATCACCTTAAGGGTGAGCAATCTAATAGAACAGGAATGTGAAAACTAAATTCAAATCGCACACCAGAACCACAAACTGGTGGGAGAAAACTGCTTACACTACCAAAGCTCCCTGACAAGGAAATTCCCTGGAGCAGAACTTGCACTTCCTGTTGGCACCGGAAGCGAGAGGTCCCCTTGAAGAGTTTCCCAAGAAAAGAAGCTCTCCTCCAGAACTTTCTGACTCCAGGCAGTCTATCGTCTCCCTAACACCCCTGGGTTCAAGCCCAAAGGGGGGGCCTGATCGCCCTTCTTATTGTAGATGGCATACATCTTAGACATAAAGAACTCCCTGTGGAGTGGGACATATTCCTGCAGAGTCCATGATGCCGATTAGCACAGCTGGCAACACCATTGCCGGCGCTGCAGCCGCTACGCCTGAGGGCGTCGCCTGCCAGCACTGGGAGACCTCAGTATCCTTTTGGACAAGGCTCGCGGCCTTACCCATGCAGGAGTGATCACCCGAGAGAACCCTGCCAGTCGAGGAAGTTGCAGTGGGACCCATCAGCACCAAAGCCAACGTCGCTGCAGCAAGCGCCAAAGGCGCTGGGGCCCAAGCTGCTGACATCTTGGCAAAGATGTTGAGTATCTTCAAGCGGAAGCTCTCCCATTCCTCTGGCGTAGAGGACTGGGTTGGAAAAGGCACCTGTGCCGCCCACTCAGGGTAGCTGTAAGAGAGGTGGCTCTTTTTCTTTAAGGAGGAAGAAGAGTGGTGGTGCCGCCTGATCTTCGAAGCGTCGGTCCACACTGAGCAACCAAGACCGCAGAACCTCACCCTTCGCCTTGTGGACGAGCGTTAAGATGTTCGCCAACCGTTCCCGGAGAGCCTTCGGGTGCATGACCTGACATGACCCGCAATCCCGGGTGTCATGGTCCTCACTCAAGTAGTACAAGCAGATCCAGTGTGGATACGAGACTGACATCTGCCAGCTTGAAACCAGAGGCCTTTAACGGGAGTCAGCATGGCGATTCCAAAATAAGAAGTTCAACGACCGTGTTTCCAATTAGCAAACAGAGTGCGGGAAAAAAGGAACTGAGGTCATGGAGTGCTGCGCCGCTATATATATTGGCCCTGATGTCACATCCGGCGCAGGCCACGTAGATGCATAGGATGCAATCGACAGAGACGTGCTGCGCCCCGAGGCGGCAAAAAGGTTTCCAGAAAACAGCTGCACTCTGATAGGAATATCATGGATGAGGAATCTGTGGCAGGAAAGCATCCAATACAAATCATGAGTAAAACACTGAACTCATTAGACAGACACTGCTGTTCGCTAGGCATTGCATTCTGCTTTAATGGACACAACCTAAAGCTCCCAGACAAGAAGCTGGGACTGGAGGCATGATATACATTTAAACAAAGAGGTAGGTGCTTCTAATCTACTGCATCAATGGTCCAGACCATTTCGAATATACTTTAGACAGGTGAATGCCACCTATATACGATATTGAGAGAAATAGATGTTTAACTGTTAAATATATGTAATACTACTGAAACAGTAAGATGTGAGCTTTGGAGCTTTATTAATTAGGCTTGAGCTCCTAGGAAGTTCGACACATTATCATGCTGGGTATTTTAGCTTTTTATTTCTCTTGCTCTGCTGCATTTAAGTTGCTTTGTCATTTTTTCCATACGTTTTTATGTCTTTTTAACAACTGTAAGAAACTCACAATTGTACTCTTTCAGAACAATGCTGTTTATTCATTAAAATTAATAAGCACATCTTAAATAAAAAGAAAAAGAAGCAGATCAGGGTGGGCTTCGCAAATAAAGGTCCCAAAATAGCTCTTGATGACTGATGTCATTAGGCTTGGAACCTGCCAAAGAACGTGCCCCCACAAACTGGGTGTGAGGAAGGTACCCCCACAGAGAGGAGGATGTTTCACACACAGACATGAAAAAAGGGCTCCAGAAAGGTCCACAAGTCCAGTGGGATACATAGCAGGAAGAAGCGTCCAATCGGACCCACAAACAAAGAAACCTGGAGGTTGAATCAAGCCACCATTCAAGTGGTAATGTTGTTGATTATTATTTTAATTGAGTAAAAAACACATTAACAGCCGGTTCTCCTACTGATGAACCTTGGTGAGGGTCCCCATAATCTCCTAAGAGAATAGTATGGAAGTCACCAAGGTGTCCTGTGGAACTTCACAACTGCCCTGTCACATATTTAAAGCACAAATTTGAAGTGTCAAAGAATGAAAGAGTAGAGAACAAGAGCTTGCCTCAGGAGATTTTCTTCGGCCATGCTGATGTGGAAACTAGGTGAAAGGGAACCTCAGACAAAAGCCTGAGGGGAAGCCAGTGGCCCTTAAGAACAACTGTCTAGATCACAAAACTTAAATTACTTTGTCTCTAAAATGGGATCTTTGGACTGTGATGTGGGGACTAGCCAAGCCACTGAATGGGGATCCTCAGGCCATATCTTGGTAGACGTTAACAGGGATCATTAGACTGGTCTACTGGAGTCAGTAATTTTAGGACAGAGAGCGACCAATGGGACCAATCAACAGGATGGCATGTTGTGAAAAAAAGCGGACTTACCTTCTGGACTTCTTTCATTATCCATAGTCCTTAAGGGCTGGAGGTTGACGCTGGTGGAAGACGTCCTCCTAGCAGCACAGTCTTTTCCCTAAATATAGACCAAAAAAACATTGCACAAGGAGCAGAGATCCAGACCCACGAAAGATCAACAGGAGTCACTCCAGACAGCGTGTATGCAGTTCCGAAGCAAGGAACTGTTGGCCACAGGACCTGCAGGATGGAAAACCCTCTTTCGGATATGAATGGGTGGATAAAAGGGCCCAGAGAATTGGAAGAGGAATAATAAAGAATTTTATCCAAAAGGGCAATCAGTGTTACAAAAAAAAAGAAACACTGTTGTGAGCTGTTCCTTATCAAGGAAAATAATGTAAGGGCAGTTACATAGGGCACAGCACACAGGAGCTCAGTTAAGTACAGCATGTATGCCTGCTGTTGCTCCACGTTAACAAAATAAATATGGCCTTCCTGTGAAATTATGGCTCTGGTCCACTCCCAGTGGACACGACTACCACATGTATAGGAAAGAAGACAGAAAATAGGAGTACAAGGCTTCATGGCCCTTGCTGCATCTGTCAAATGGAACCTTCTGCCTGCCTTTGGGAGCCAGTGCACTCTTTCCCCCTTTCTACCCAGAAGGTTTGCGGCATCCTCATTTGCTGCCTGCCTACCCCCAAAATGGGAGTGCAGAATTTAGACGACCTTTTGGTTGGTCCACATTCTGAAAATACTTTAGGAGTGCTGTTGGCCCGATTCATGTTCCCCAACTGAAACATCCACTAGGCCTATGTGAATTCATTAATTTGCATGGGAAGCAGTACTTTCCCATGAGAGCAAGTCTGCCAAAAAAAATGAGTTTAGTGACTTCTGTATTTCTAGTCCACAGTTTCTTCCCTAGATACTCAAGGCATGTGATATCGAGCGCATCATGCTCAGGACTGGAGTGTGCTTAGCACAACTTGAAATGAAAGCGACCAGTTTAAATGAGTAGAAGAGTGTGAATACATGAATAAAATATACATCGGCTCAGCACTATTACACATTCCCTGGCACTCCCTAATGTCAAGAACAAAAGTGTAAGTGTGAATTTTGGACTCAAGCCATGAGGGTACCTTTCTGATTGGAGTAGAGGAGAATAGGGCACTAGAATTTGCAGATCACTGCGCTAGATCAGTGGAACAGTAAGTGGGACCATGGTGCCGATGACTGGGTTCTTGTGAGATGGTGCCCTTCCATATCGTTTATTGGTTTAGACAGTGTGGGTATAGAACCTTTGTCACAATGGCGCCAGGTTGGTTGGCAGTTTCCTTTGGGTTAAAACGTTGTAGAGTACTTTAATAAGTTAAAACGACCACTGTTGTTGTATATTTTGATGATTTTTAATTGCACAGTTTAGCAGACACATGTTTCTACCCAACAAGGGTCTTTTTCAAGGCTGTGGCAGGCATATAGTAGATGCAGTGTGAGACATACAGTAGAAGCAGCATGGTGCAAAAAGGTTTTGGACCCCACCCAGATAGTGTAACCAGGTGAGCAGGTTAGTGAATTGTGTAGAGTGTGGTTCAATGTTGAGAGGTTAGGTGACATTTAACAATGTGATATACCATAGTGTTAAGGTGCCCATAATTAGTAGCAACGTTAGGAACATGTGGGTTTGTTATGGCAGTATTTGCGTAGGACATTGCGATTAGCATAGTGCAACAGGTTGTAATTATAAGTTACTCACTGTAGTCCCCTTTCCTCCATACTGCATGGGCGTCCCTTCCAAGGGACGGGAGACGGAACCCTTTTCAGCAGAACAAAACCTTCTTCCCCTTTAAATTTAGAGGCGTGCAAGGGTGCGGCCCTGGGAGCATGCACTGCCCTGACTCCGCCTTCCGGCGCCACACCTCAGTCCCCATAGACGTGTCGACAATAGATTAACATTGCCTAATGACACCAGTTTTATTAGGGGGGAGGCTGGTGGGATGTATGGAGGAAAGGGGACGAAGGACTAAGTGAGTAAGTTATAATTACTCTTAAGTCCCGTCCCCTTTCCTCCGTACTGCATGGGCGATTACAAATGAGTGTAGCCCCATGGTGGAGGGAAGACCCTCCTTAAGCAAACAGGTTTCTAAGAACTGCATGTCCGAAAGTCGCATCTGATCTAGAACCGGCATCCAAACAGTAGTGGTTGCAGAAAGCTAAAGGGGTGGCCCATATGGCCGCCCTGCTTATGACTTGCCAGGGGACTTGCCGCTGGAAAGTGATGGCCGTTGCCTTGGCTCTGACTGCATGGTCGTACATATTGGCCGGCAGTGGCTTGTGCTGTCCCTCGTAAGCTTCTTTGATGGCCTAAGAGGCCTGATACCCTGGCTTTGATCCGCCAAAAGTGACAAAAAGTGTGATCGACTTGCGGAAGCCCTTGGTCCTGTCCAAGTAGAATTCAAGGGCACGACGGACATCAAAGCAGTGCAGAACTCTCTGTGCCTCGTCTTTGGGCTCAGCAAAAAACATAGGTAGCACTATTTCTTCGTTCAGATGGAACACGGAAGGCACCTTGGGCAAGAATGATGGGTGTGTCCGGAGGACTACTTTATCCCTGTGAAATGTAGTGTATAGCTCTGAGGCGACCATCACCTGGATTTCGATGATTCTGCGAGCCGAGGTGAGGCAGTCTAGCAAGGCTGTCTTAATGGTGACCAGCCTGATGTCTGCGGAGGCCATTGGTTCAAATGGTTTGTGCGCCAGGGCACCCAGAACTATGTTGAGGTCCCACACGGGGTGTGGCCACTTGATGGGCAGGTAGAGTCTGGCGAGTCACGTCAAATGTTTCCTGACAATCGGGTTGGAAGAGGAAAAAAATCTCCTCCTCTGAGTTTCTGTAAGCCCCAATGAGTACGTCGTCCAAAGTACATGCAAGGGGGTTGGTACCCTTAAGAGTCTTCCAGTGACAGACCTGGTCCACTTGCTCTTATACTGGGCCCTGGTAGACTTGCTCCTGGCGCCCTGTATGATCTCTAGGTTAGCCTGGGTAAGGCTGAGGTGACCTAGCGTGACCTGTTCAGGAACCACGCTGTGAGGGCTAGTTTCTGTAGCGCTGGGTGGATGACCATTACCCCCTGCTGTGCCAGAAGATGTGCTGGGCCTGTTGGCAGGCGAATGGGAGGCCTCTCCAGAGACTCAACAGTTCCGAGAACCATGGCCTGGCCGACCACCATGGTGCTATTAGAATGATGCTGAGGTGGCGAGATTCCTTGATCTTGCATATCACCCTGTGTATCAGTGGTGTGCGTTGGAAGGCGTATGCGGTCATTCCGACCCACGGAATCTGGAATGCATCGCCCAGGGAGCCAGGGCCCTGAGCCCTGCCAGGAAGCAAACAGTCGGCACTTCCTGTTGTGCCAGGAGGCAAAGAGGTCCACCTGGGGTGGTCTCCATTTGTAGAAGATTTCCTGCCACTCGTAGTTGTCTGCACCCAATCTGCTGAGCCCGTCTGCCTCCAGGTCGGATTCCGCCAGCAGGTGGACAACCGTGAGGTAGATGATGTTCTCCAGGGCCCATTCCCACATGCTGACTGCAAGCCTGCTGCACAGTTGGGGAGGGGGGGAGGATCTGGTACCTCCCTGCATGTTGACATAGAACATGCTGGTCGAGTTGTCTGTCTGAATGAGGACGACCTTGCCCTCGATAACCAGAAGGAAGGCTCTGAGCGCCAGCCAGATCGCCTTCAGTTCCATCCAACTGATCTGGTACTCCTGCCAGGTCCAGGTGCTATGGACACAGTGGTTGTCCAGGGTGGCCCCCCCAACCCTCGAGAGAAGAGTCCGTGGTGATGGTCACCTGCAGGGTAGGTTGCTGGGAGGGCTTGCCCATCCGAAGGTTGCAGTCCCTGGACCACCATGTGAGGTCCGGGTGAAGTGATGGAGGAACGTTGATGATCTCTGACTGAGAGCCCGGCTCCGGGTTCCAAGAGGCTGCAAAGTGCAGCTGTATCATCCTCATCCTGAGTCTCATGTGGGGGAAGGCCAAGAGAACTGCTGACATGAGACCCAGTAGGTGTTGGTACCACCAGGCCGAGATCACTTCTCTGCTGAGGAATTGTGCAGTGGCCATCTTGAGGGCCGTGATCTTGTCCTCTGAGGGGAAAACTCTCTCGAAGCATGTGTCCCAAATGAGACCCAAGAAGGTCAGTCTCTGCGTGGGCTGCAGCTGCGACTTCTTGTGATTGAGTGAGAAACCCAGCTCATGCAATGTTTTTATAAGAGCGTGGGAAGTATGGTGCACTGCTTCCGGGATGTTGCCCTGACGAGCCAGTCGTCGAGGTACGGGTAGATGTGCAGGCCCTGCGACCTGAGGAGGGCCGCCACTGTGTTCATCAGCCTGGTAAAGACCCTGGGGGCCAATTTGAGGCCGAAAGGAAGCACTTTGTATTGGAAGTGGTAGCCCATGATTCTGAATCGTAAAAAAGAACGATGAGGGTGACAGATCATGACGTGTAGGTAAGCGTCCTTCAGATCCAGGGAGCACATCCAGTCTCCCTTGCACAAAGTCTCCGCTATCAAAGCTGGCGTAACCATCTTGAATTTTGTAGCCGTAGGGAGGTTGACGGTGGAAAGGTCCAGTACAACTCTCAGGCCCGCCTTGTTGTTCTTCTGAATGGCAAAAATCCTGGAGTTAAAGCCCAAGCCACGCTGGGAAGCTGCGACTTCCTCCACTGCCTGGCTCTGAACGAGCGACCGGATCTCTGCCAAAAGAGTTGCTGTCCCAACCTGTGGGAGTGGAGGGGAGGAGGGAAGAGAGGCGGTGCCCCGTGGAGACTACAGAGAGGATCCAGGGGTCCACGAAATTCTGCCACCAGAAATGTGCATGGAGAGCAAGCCTGCCCCCCACTGGAGACACGTGGACCCAGAGGGGCGTGTCATGCCTTCTTTCCCTCTGAGGCTGTTGCGGAGGAGGGAGACTGGAAAAAGCCCTTACCCCCCCTTTTTGTTGTATGTGCCGATGTTGAGTTAGCGAATGGTCAGGCTGCCTGGACCTGCGCTCTTGAAAGCCACGGAACCTTCCGTATGTACTCCCCTTGTCCGAGCGCTGCTGTGACTGGGTGTACATTTTGGGCATGGTCTTTGTCAAGATGGATAAAGATGAACAAGTTACTTACCAACTGTAATGTTCTTTCGACTGGATGTTCCTCCACGTACTCCTCATCTTATGATATTCGTATCCTGCCAGCTTTGCTGCTTTGGAAAAATAAATTCTCGCCAGAGGGTGCTTTGCACGAGGTCGTGGCATCGATGTCCCTCGATGGGCTGCGTACCCTGTCGACGTTACCATCAGTATAAATAGCTCGTGCCACGCCCGTTGGCTTCAGTTCTGTTTTTTCGAGGAAATATTCGAGGAACACCCAGGTGTGCCTCATGACTGATAGACTCTTCGTGAGAGGAAAGGGTAAGAAACGTAAACTGTACTGTGGGTTAGGATGGGAGGGGAAGATGAGGAATACTGGGAGGATCATCCGGTCGAAAGAACGTTACAGTTGGTAAGTAACTTGTTCTTCGAATGGATTGTGTCCTCCCACATATTCCTCATTTTATGATAGACTCACATAGCAGTGGAAATTTTGGAGGTGGGAGCACTAGTTATTGTTCTCATGGACGGAATGAAGTCCCGCCTTGGCAAATAAACCCTCATTGGAGGAAGAGGCATCTAAGACATAATGCTTGATGAAGGTATGCATTGATGCCCATGTTGCAGCTGAACAAATATCTGCTGCAGGGACTCCCCACTTCAGAGACACAGAAGTAGCCATCCCCCTAGTGGAAGGGGCTCACACCCCATCCGGTGGGTCTTTTCCCTCCAATCTGTAGCACTCAATTATAGCCAGATTGATCCAGCGGGATATAGTTTGTTTTGTAACCGCTAATCCTAAATTATGACCTGTATAACCCACAAAAAGTTGGTCATCTTGACGTAATTTTGACATTCTTGAAATGTAAAAACTGAGAGCCCTTTTGGGGTCCAGTCTATGCAGTCTCTCATCTTCTTTGCCCAAATGAGGAGGAGGATAGAATGTTGGTAATATGATTTTTTGTGACAAGTGGAAGTCAGAAACTACTTTTGGTAAGAAAGATGGTTTAACCTTAAGAACCACTTTGTCCTTGTAAAAAGAAGTATATGGAGGTTTACAAGAGAGAGCCTGTAGTTCACTAACCCTGCGGGCTGATGTTAAGGCCATAAGAAGGACAGTCTTCAATGTTAGAAGCCTTCTGGGACAGGAGTGCCGAGGCTCAAAATGTACACAAATTAGAAACTTAAGTACTAGATTTAAATCCCAAGTTGGGACACGAAAGGGGACTGGAGGGTATACATTAGTAAGCCCTTTCAGGAATTGAATTATCAATGGAATTTGGAAGTAAGAAACCTCTTCCGAGGAGGTCTTGAAAATGGACAGCGCAGCTAGATTTCCTTTAATTGTTCTGATCTGGTGCCCCAGATTGGCTAGATGCACTAGGAAAGAGAGCGCCGTTGGGGTGCCACATTGAAAAGGGTCCACATCCTTATCTTTGCACCAGTTACTGAATTTGTTCCAACGACACCGGTACAACGATTTTGTTGCTGGCCTTCTGGCCGAAAGCAAAATCTCCATTACGGCATCCAGAAGATCCCAATCCTTGTATCTCAACCTCTCAGAAACCATGCGTGAAGGTGGAGTGTCTTGACCTCTGGATGGAGAACCGACCTGCCTCTTGCGAGAGAAGATCCTCTCTTTGCGGAAGACGTATTGGAGGGCAGATGGATATGTCCAGAGGGTCCGGGTACCACATCCTCCTGGCTCAATCCGGGGCAATTAGGATCATGGTTTTCCTGAACTTTCTCAACCTCCTGATTACTTGAGGAATCACGGGGAGTGGAAGAAACGCGTACAGAAGTGGAAACTTCCAGTCCACCACGAACGCGTCTCCTAGAGCTCCTCTCTGAGGAAATTCCCTTGAGCAGTACTGTTCGCACTTCCGGTTTACCGTGATCGTGAACAGCTCCACTTGAGGGGGTTCCCCAAAGGGTGAAGATCTCTTGAAGGACTTCCTGAGCTAGTTCCCACTTGTAGGAGACTGCTCTGCCTGCTCAGAGCATCTACCGCCGTGTTCTGCTCTCCGGCTAGGTGAACTGCCGATAAGATTCCTTCTCGTATTGCCCAGAGCTGCATTGCCTCTCTGCACAGTGGTAGTGACCCTAAGCCTCCTCTCTTGTTGAAGTAGTACATGGCCACCGTGTTGTCCGTCATTATGAGGACATTCTTTCCCTATAGAGGGGGCAGGAAGGCCTTCACGCTTATCTGATTGCCCTCCGCTCCAATAGGTTGATGTGTAGTTTGGACTCCGATGGAGACCAACGACAGCTGATTGTCAGATCGTTGGTATGGGCTCCCCACCCCCATGAGTGAGGCGTCCGTTACTACTGTTATCTCCGGCCATGGTTGCCAAAAAGATTCTCCCTTAAGGATGTTGTCGCTGCAAGCCCACCATAGTAGATTCTGAGCAACTACGCTCGGGACTTGCAGAAGATCCGACATACTCCCCGAGAACTGGGACCACTGAGTTCTGAGGGCCCATTGAAGGGATCTCATTCTCAATCTGGTCTCTGGCATCAGAAAAATGCAGGATGCCATGAGGCCGAGCAACCTCAGAAAATCGAAGGCCGGCAGATGCTGGGCATTCTGGAACTTTGTTACCATCTGCAGAATGTGGAGAGCTCTCACCTCGGGAGGCGAGGCTTTGCTCGAGGAAGTATCCAAAACTGCTCTGATAAACTGGAGCTTTTGGGATGGTATCATGTGAGACTTCTTGAAATTGAAGGAGAAGCCCAGTTTGTGAAGGAAGTGACAGGTGATCGACAGATGTTCCTGAGCTTGTTCGGGAGAATGCGCTCTGATCAACCAATCGTCCAGGTAGGGGTAGACGTGAATCCCCCCCTCTCCTGAGACTCGCTGCCACAACCGCCATCAGTTTGGTGAAAACCCTCGGGGGGGGGGTCAGCCCGAATGTCAGAACTCGAAACTGATAGTGAGAACCACCAACCGCGAACCTTCAGGTACTTTCTGTGCTTGGGATGGATTGGCACATGAAAGTAAGCATCCTGAAGGTCCAATGATACCAACCAGTCTTGGAATTGGAGAGCCTGAAGGATCTGAGAAAGGGTTACCATCTTTTTAAAAAAATATATATTTATTTTAAACCAAGGCAGAGTGACAACAGTACAGCAAAAACGAGACATGTAAGACAGGACCATAAATCCCCTCTACTCCCCCAGCCGCCACACCCACGGCCAATAGTCTGGGGGCACTACCTCCTAGAGTGTTTCCCCCTTTCAGGAAGCGTCTTGGTCTCTCAAGGCCTGCCGGATATTGGTGGGTTTGTAGGTCAGTGCGGGGAATCTTTGGTCATACTCCAACACGGGGGCCAAAATGTTCTGGAAGCGATGGAGTATTCCGGTCCTTGCCGCTGTGATCTTTTCCCACCATTGGGCTATAACAGGACCATCCGAGGCTTTCCAGAAGCGGGTGACCACTATTTTTCCAGCCAGAAGGCATTGAGTCAGAAGTTTAGCTCTGTTTCCGGAGCGCAGGTAAATCCCAGGAACCGGGGCCACTAAGAGTACGGGCTCAGGCTCCAGGGGGAGAGCCGTCTGGGTGATTTGTTCGATAGTGGCTAAACATAGTTTCCCAAACTGTTGAATCTTCGGGCATGCCCACCACATGTGGAAGAAGGAGCCCGGCTGGCCGCACCCCCTCCAACAGGCATGGTCGAGGGAATGGTCTGTGTGGTGGAGAGGGGAGTAGTACCACCGTAGCAAAATGTTATAAGCGCATTCTCTGTTAGTGACACAGGCGGATGACGTGTGTGTTCGAGACCGGATGCCCACCCAGGTCTGGTCCTGAAACGGGTGTCCCAAGTCAGCCTCCCACTGAGCCATGCAGCAGGTTTTTGAGGCCAGGAAATCCCCCAGGAATCGCCTGTATAGGGTGGAAATCTTTCCTCGAGCTGGGAGGTCTTTAAGGGTTAGTTCGAGGGCAGTGAGAGGGCGCGTAGCTGCTTGAAGAGTTTGGGGGTGGGAACACCAGTGGCGTAGCTGAATGTATGTGAATCTGTCTCTTTCTTGGAGTCGAAACCTTTCCTTACATTGTTCAAAGGTGCAAGGTCAGTCTCCCTCGTATAGATGATCCAAAGTTTCGAGGCCTCCCGCTACCCAGTTCTGAAAGTTCTAGGGGTTTGCCCCGGGCGAGAAGGTCGGGTTGTGAAAGATCGGAGATAGGGGGCTCAGTCCTCTCAGGATTCCCTTATGTTTCAGCGCCAAGTCCCAGGAGTTCATAGTATGCTTAGTCGCCAACAGGAGCCCCTGCCACCCTTCACTGAGAGAAGGCGGGATGTGCGGGAGAAACCGCAGGGGGAGGTGGAGCTGCGATTGTTCTCGCTGCACCCATCTGGGGCGGTCAGTGGTTATTGGCCACGCGCAGATGTGCGCTAGTTGCGCTGCCACCCTCTATGCTTGCAGGTCGGGACCCCCAGGCCACCTAACCTTGCGTCGCCTAGCATTGACTTCTGAGGGATCCTGGCCTTCTTACCCCTCCAGATAAACTTAAGCATTCTCCTCTGCAGATCGCGAAGGGCGGGTGCTGGGATTGCCACTGGAAGGGACTAGCAGGCGTAAAGGAACCATGGGAGCAAGTTCATCTTACAGGCTGTTATTCATTCCATCAGTGATATTTCTTGAGTTGCTCAGCGTTTCAGATCACCCTCTAATTCCTTGAAGAGCCGGGGGGACGTTTTTTATTTTATTTTTATTTTTATTATTATTATTTTTTTTATTTTTAAACACCACACCAAACTTAACCAACATGTAGGACATTTCCATATACTTGCTTCTTGATATTACATCAACATGTTACACATTACGGTCCTCCCTCTTCCCTCCCCGTTAACTCGAGCGCCCACTTCAATAACGCAAGATTCGCTTCTTAGGGTTTATCTCTTTCACTATTACCAGATGTATCGAGTTAACTAGGTCCGCCATGAGAGAGTCTCGACATCTTAGCCACCATTTGTCTCCATGCTATCAGGAAGCCCGCTTCCTCTTCCCCTCCCCTGCTGACTGCTTCATACCATGCGCTTCTGCCCATTTCAAGAGGTCATTCCACCACGCCTCTAATCTAGGTCTTTGGGCTGCTTTCCAGCTCATAGCAATTCTCCGTTTGGCCAGGATGTAGGCCAGGTCTTTCAGTTTACTGATATTCTTTGGGTTACGTGGTCTAGTGAATCCCCCCCCCAGCATGCATGCCCATATTGAATCCACCCTTAGCTTGATCCCCTTTTGGGACAGGCGTTGTTTGACTTCCCCCCAGAATCTTCCCATCTCCGGGCACGCCCAGAACATGTGGATCATCCCTGCATGCACCTCCCTGCACTTAGGGCTTTTCTGTGTTACTGTACTTCCAAACTTAGCAATTTTACTGGGGGTCATATACGCCCTGTGGGTAACATAGCTGGATCTGTTGCAGTCTCGCATTCTGGGACACCTTCTTATGATATCTTTGGGCTCTTTCCCATTGTCCCTCCTGCATAGGTTCTCCCGCCTCCTCCTCCCAATCCCTCCTCAGATGGAGCAACTCCTTGCCCACTCTGGACATCAATAGTTCCTTAAAATTCGGGCTATTTCGTGCCCGCCTCTCCGAGATATCATAAATCGTTTCAATGACCATATCAGGTTGTTCTGTCAGTGCTATCTCGGGCCACTTTTTTCCCCACTCGTTTTATAATTCTGGCGTATGTGATGTGTTGTCCTATGTGTACTCCGGTTTCCTCTATTATCTTTTGAAAGTCTGATACCTCCTCTTCTTGCCATATGTCTCCCAGGGTCGCGAGGCCCACCGGTTCCCAGAATTTGTGGATCACCCTTATCATTTGCTCATCCTCTCCGCATAGCACCACGAGTGGTATCTGTGGGGAGCATGGGATCGGGTTTCCCATTACTTGGCACACTTTGCGCCAGGTATTCCAACCTAGTTCCAGCAATCTCGCTCGTCCTTGCATCTGTGGTTTGGGTAGCCATATCAGTTCTCTCAAAAAGAATGGGGCACAGTCCCTGCTTAGCAATCTGGCTTCTGCCGTTTCTACTTCTGACAACCATCTGGTCACGTACTGGAGCTGCTCCGCTAAGCGGTGCATCTCGAAATTCGGCAGGTTTATGCCCCCTTTGTCATACGGGTTCTGCAATTTCCATAGGGCCACCCTGTTTCTGGTATTATGCCATATGAAGCCCCTACATAAACTCTGGAGTTTTGTGAAAAAGTGTTTGGGGAACATATATGGGATATTCGTGAAGAAGTTTAACAGCCTGGGCAGGACCACCATCTTGAGCAAAGCCACCCTACCCACCATGGCCAGGGGGAGCTTCACCCAGAACCCCATGCTGTTCTGGATTCCTTCCACCGCCCTCTCCGTGTTGTATTTATTTTCGTCTGCAATCATGTGATATACGTTAATCCCCAAGTATCTAATTGTCCTAGTCTGCCAGGGTATTTGCAGGATAGGTAGGTTCCCCTGTAGGGCCCCTCTGTATTTCCCCAGGGGGAACATGCATGACTTTTTGGGATTTACTGCTACGCCTGAAAGAGTTGCATACTTCTTAATCACTTCCAGAACATACCGCAAGTTTTCTTCCGGGAAGCGCAGGCATAGCAACATATCAGCGTACAATGAGATCAAGTGCGGTCCCCGCTTCGTGTGGATCCCAATCTCCCCGTATTGCTGTCTGAGACAGATCGCAAATGGTTCTAATGCAAGGATATATAGCATGGAGGACCAGGGGCAGCCCTGTCTCGTGCCCCTGCTGAGTTGCCATTTGTCTGAAATTATTGCGCCCATTTTGACCTTAGCTGTTGGGGAACTATATACCATCTTCACCCACCTCAGATACCCTGGGTCCCATCCCGTATTCTTTCAAGGCAGTCATCATCCAAGGCCATCTCACGGAGTCGTAGGCTTTTATTGCACCCAGCCAGACTATCGCCATTTCGCTAGAGTCACCCTCCGTCTGTTCTATGATGTGGTGGAGTCTCCTGTGGTTGTCGGTTATATTTCTGCCCGGGACATAGCCAGTCTGGTCGGGGTGTATGAGTTTGTCAATTACCCTTTTGAGTCTGTTTGCCAGCACCGCTGTGAGAATTTTGCTATCTTGGTTTAACATAGATATGGGTCGGTATGACCCGCAGTCTGTGCTCGGCTTACTGGGTTTGAGTAGCTGAATAATCACTGCCTCCTTTAGGGATTCCAGAAACCTTCCCCTCTCAAACGCCTCTTTTAACATGGCCAACAGTGGGGGGAGCACTTCTTGCCTATACCTTTTGTAGAATTCACTGGGGAGCCCATCATACCCCGGGGCTTTACTAGTGGGTAGGTGCTGTACTACTGTCTCTAGTTCCTCTATCGTGATTGGGGCCTCCAGGTCATCCTTTTCTTCCTCATTTAATTTGGGTAATCCTATGTATTCCAGCGTCTCCTGAATTTCCTGTTCTGCTACCTCTCCTGTGTCTTCATAGAGGCGTTTGTAGAACCTAAGGAACCCCTCGTTCACCCCCTCTTGGGTGTTCCAAATCTGTCCTTCTCCCGTTATCTCCCCGACTACTGGGCTTGGTGTCTCGTTTTTATCTAACCATGCAAGCAGCCTCCCCGGTTTATCCCCACCCGCGTGTTGCCTTTCAATATATTTTTTATAGTTCAGTTTTCATAGTCTTTCCCAGAGCTCCACGCTAGCTTGTTGTAGTTGGTACACTTGTTCGGCGTCCTCCTGTGAGGTGCCTCCCCTATGCATTATTTCTTCTAGTTTCTTCTCTGTCTCTTGTAGCTCTCGCTCTATGCCTCCTAGTAGCCCTCTGGATTTGGATATGGCCGCCCCTCTCACTACCACCTTAAATGCCTCCCATAGGGTTTCCTCCGACTGCACACTCCCTGTGTTAGTATCAAAATACCCAATGATCTCCTCCCTTAGGTCCTCTCGGAATGCCGAGTCCTGCAGGGTCTCGTCTCTAAACTCCATGTTGGAATTCTTGCTCTGGGGGGTTGATGTCTCCAATCCAGGACTAGTGGGGGAGTGATCCGATAATGTTCTAGCCTTGCATTCTGAGCCCGTCATTTCCCCTACGAGGTCTGAGGCGACAAACAGATAATCTAGTCTTGTATGCAGGTTGTGTGGGGCGGCGTAGTGTGAATAGTGCCTGCCATTCGGGTGCTGCTGTCTCCATATATCCTCTAGCCCAAAGTCTCTCAGCAGGGCCTGTAGTGCTTTTGCGGCGAGGGTGGGTTTATCTAGTTTCGTATCTGACCTATCCATTTTGGGGCATAGCGTACAGTTAAAGTCTCCTCCCCATATGATCACGCCTCCCATGTGGGGGCTGATTTTGCTATATAGTGTCCTGAAGTAGGCTGCTGTTTCATGGTTGGGGGCATACTATTTATGATATTCAATTCTCTGTTCTCCAGCAACCCTCGTATCGTTATCATCCTCCCATCTGGCTCCACTGTGGCCTGAAGCAGCTGGAATGGCACATTGGGTCCCACCCAGGTGATCACCCCCCTTGCATAAACTGAATATGTCGCTCCCATGGTGGTCCCTCTCCACTTTTTCTTTACCATCTCTAGTTTCTCTTTGGTGAGGTGGGTTTCCTGCAGTAATGCTATGTCCACTTTTTGCCTTCTTAAATACATCATTACTTTGTTCCTCTTCAGGAAACTGTTGAGGCCTCTCACATTCCACGTTATTATTCTAAGACCTCCCATTGTCGTCTGTGTTTTGTCACTCCTCCCTTCCTTTTTGTACCTCCCTCTGGCCTTGTTTGGCATAAGTATGGGCTTGTTCCCCTTCCCTCATAAACAATAACTCCCCAGCTAACCCCCCCCACCCATCTTCCCCAACTATATTCACTGCACACATTCCCACCCCTCGCTCCTCCCTGCCCGTCCCCAACTGATGCCCAGCTCCATCCCTGGATCTCAGGCTCTCGCGCATTTGGCCCTATCTCGGAATGCCAAAATTAGGAGCCCAGCAGGGTGTTACCGGTCTAACAGTAACCTAACTAATCTATTCTTGGGGGTATGAGAACTTGTTCCACGAGGCTCGTACCATGTTGCGCTATATCATCGTGCTTGAGCATTCTTATCTATGCAGCCCGTGTTGCGCATCTCCCAATTGACTTTGCCCTGTCTATTCTAGTCCCAGTGTTTGAGTCTGCCGCACCAAAGGTACCAAAGCCTCTCTTTTACTTATCTGCGCCGTTTCCAATTGGCAGTTCTGTGTGTCCAGCCACTCCGACGCATCCTCTGGGGTGTCGAAGAACAGTGCTCTATTTCTGTGGTACACCTTCATTTTGGCTGGGTATATTAGCATGTACTTGTAGCCTGCTTCCCGCAATCTTCTTTTCACTGCTCTGTAGTTCATATGACGTCTTTGTACCAACAGTGTGTAGTCTGGATATGCCATGATGTTCGCTGATGTCCTTTGTATCGTGCCTCCTTTCCAGAAGTATTCTAGTATTTTTTCTCTGTCTCGATAGTTCAGCTAAGCCTGAGCGCGCAAAGGGCATCGAATACACGGAGTATCCTGCTGTTGTGCTGTGGCTGCACCTACATTCCCACTATCAGCTGTTGTAGTGGGAGGAGAGCGAGGTGCTGCGCATTTGACGGACATTGACGGAGTGAGAAGTGCGGATTTGGCTCCGCCCCTTTTCCCGCCCCCGGTCACGGGCACCGCCTCCAGGAAGTGCTATAAAGAGACTTCCCAAGCACCCTTGCGGCGCTAAGCCCGAGCACGCAAAGGGCATCGAATTCACAGAGTATCCTGCTTTTGTGCTGTGGCTGCACCTACATTCCCACTATCAGCTGTTGTAGTGGGAGGAGAGCGAGGTGCTGCGCATTTGACGGACATTGACGGAGTGAGAAGTGCGGATTTGGCTCCGCCCCTTTCCCGCCCCAGTCACGGGCACCGCCTCCAGGAAGTGCTATAAAGAGACTTCCCAAGCACCCTTGCGGCGCTAAGCCCGAGCGCGCAAAGGGCATCGAATACTCGGAGTATCCTGCTGTTGTGCTGTTTGGCTGCTGGGCTGCTCGCTGTGTAGGTTCTATACTGCATAAGCCAGCAGCCACGATAGGCTGAGCTGAGATTTGAGGAAATAAAGCTTATACTGAGGAGCTGCACTACAGGATGAAACCCACGGTTGTACATACGGATGCATCGGGAACAGCCGTGCAAACTCTCCTGCAGGTAAGGCAAAAATTTGCATCACTCCCGGAAGTGAATGGAAGCCCGGAGCGCGCACAAAACATGCCGATGCTGAAACAATCTCGCTTACCCTTTAGCACCAAGAATAGTAAAAGCTTGTCTGTGGGGGTCCCCGCGACTGATACGGGTAGCGAAAAAATGTCGAGTTTGGTTATTGAAGACCCTGTGCGGTTAGCTCCAAAATCACCTGTTCAACCTATGGCCTGTACAGTTTCCACTCTCGAAGAACCCGCGAGTCACCTCCCTCCACCCTTTGAAACACCAAGCCAGCATGAGGAGGATGCCGATCAGGTCAAGAAGTTAGATCTAATTGCTGGTGAAGGTGATTCCAGCAAAACGATCAATACTGCGTCCCCAGGAGATAAAGAAAAAAGTATAGTTGAACAAAACCAGACGGTAGGGGTGTTACTCGAGAAAGCCCCAGTTCTCCTGGTCAATCTGAGCCTTGAAAAGACGACGGAAATACTAGACAAACCTAGCAACCTTGATACTTGGAGACTCGTGTTGTCCGATCCCATCTTTAATTTCCCCAAGAAGGGGAAATGATTCTGTAAACATGCCGACTAATGATCTAGTCAACTATGGAACTACACCTATAGCGGACATGTGCGAAAGCATGTTGGATGAAAATTCTAGTCTGGATGTGGCATTGAACTCCCCTACTCTGACCTTAAGGGAAACCACAAACAGATTTCTACTGATTGAGTCTGTGTGGGAAAAGGAGGACCAATGGGACACAAATGACTCGGAATTATGGGAGAAAGCCTTGCCGGATCCCAACAAGGAAATAGAAAATAAAAAACAACATCTAAGAGCCATGGAGGAAACTACAACAATAAGCGATATCTGTCAGCCATACAGGGAAGATAACAGATGTCAGTGGCTCAAGGAAAAGAGCCCCCAAAATAATACCCAGCTGGGGGCAAATGCCCTGCTCTCAAATGACCTAACTGACCGAGAATCTCCTCCTCGGACCCTACACAAAGATATGCCGGCGATGCCTTACCCCAAGGGGACGCTACCTCCAAAGGCCAGACTCGAAAAGAAAACCCTGTGGGATTTTGGAAGTGAAACTACGTCAAAAACTACAGGCACTGAAGGAAAGTCAATGTTGCCATTAGCTAATTTGAGTAATTCAAGTTTAGCTAACAAAATTATGCAAGACCTCACTCTCTTGACGGGGAAAATAGAGAGAAAAAAGGAGGAGTTTCTCAATAATAAGCGAGAAAATGGCTGAACTGGAAAAGGAGCAAACTAAAAGGGAGCTCCCTGGAGTTGGAGGCCGTGGGGGCCGAGGTCCTCGCAACAAAAACCCAAAGAGACTTCGGGTCAATGACCCTGTCACAAAGATCTTTAATTGAGAGGAGAAATCCATGCCTCGAAGATAGACCGTCAAGCTTAAAACCACAAGGACAATCTGTAGAACCTCAAATGATAACGAAAATGACTGAGACGCCCTTGTTGGATGACCAAAAGAAGTGTTCTGAAATCTTTACGAAAGATCAAATTATACACCTAATTAAAGCCACTTACCAAACTGATAGAGAAAAGGATATGGAACACCTCCAGCAAGTGATCATGACCTCATTGAACATCACACTGGCACCATACCTAAAATTGTATGAGATGATAGATGACTCTGTGAAAGAGATGACTACTACTAACATACAAATTAAAGAGGCAAATATACAAACGGTTTTGTCCCTGCGGAATTTGAATGTACGAATGGACAAAGAAGCCGAAAAATCCCATACATTGCAAAATCGCCTCACTGATCTGGCAAGGAGAGATGCTAATGATAAGTCCTTATTGATGGAGGCGGTTCTGGAAGATTGCAAGTGGATGCGAAATTTATGCAAACAGAAAAAAGATGAGGTAAGCATGGTTGAAAATCCGTGTCGAGGGAAAGGCCCCATGAAATTGAGTCAAAATAAACCAAATCAACCCATGCAAACTGAGCTAATGACCAAAGAGGTTATATTGATCTCTCCCGGCTGTAAGGGGGTCGGAAGTCGTGACTCAAAAATTCAATCAGAAAAATCCAATTTCGCTATCTTTAGTGGTGGGACATCCAAGGACCTGTCCTCAGAAAAGGGAAATGAGCAGAAGAAAAAACCAAACGAAAATGGCAAAAAAACAAAAAATGAAGGCTTAAAACGGAAGATAAATGGTTCCAGGGCATTCTTAAGGAATCTAAGAACGCCCCCAAGAAGAGAAAACCTCCAACAGGCAAAGAAGCCGAGGAGAGAACTGGCAATGGGAGACACAAACATTTTGGAGGACACGAATGTAAAGGATGTGGGAGGGGGGAAAAACCCTCCTCCCTCCTTGGAGGATAACGGAGATGAGTCAGACCAACGAGAAGATCTAAGTGACCTGATTGACATTATGGAAGAAAATAGGGAGGGCGAAGAGTGGCAAAGCATCAGCCCATCAGAATGGAAAACTATGGACAACTGGGAGATGGTGGAGAGGAGCCCTAATCCCTCTGATCGTAAGAGACCCCAACGAGATATCCTGCCGAAAACCTTAAAGGAGACAAAAAGCGGATCCGACTCATCGGAAAGGGAGGAAGTCAATGAGGCTGATGACAATCCTACTAACTTCAAAACCTTACAACAAAAAAGACAGGAGCTAGCTACCAAAGAAAGGAGGGTACGATTTCAACTTGAAAGCTTTCATCTAAAACAGGATGGTAAAAACAGAATTAAAGAAACAAAGAAGATCAACAAAGGAATAAAAGCGCCCGTCCCTCCTTCGAGGAAAGCCCCATCAAAAGAATGCTATTTGAAATTAGAGACGACACTCAATGGACCAAGAAGGGCTTTGCTCAATAGGAGCTATGTAGTCTCGCTTTGTAACCAAACATCAGCTCTACGCATGATATCTACTGAGGACATTAAAGTTGTGGAATTCCCAAGAGAACAGAGAATGGACCAAGTTATACTGCATCTTAATTCAAATGACATCAAGCAGAAATTTCTGAAGGCTACTGACATCCTAAGAAAAAAGGGATTTCGTCTGACGGAATTAGAGGATGACATTAAGCCTGATAGTATTAATATATCACCAAAGGACAGAAGACGTGCTAATAATGAGGTCTCATCCTGCACGGAAAAAGAATCTATGGGAAAAAAGAGAGAAAAAAATGGTCAAGGAAAAGAGGAAAGTAAGAGGAAGACTCCAAAAGAAAACGAAAAAGAAGGAAATAAAAACCCCGAAAACCATTCGTACAGCACAAAAGAAAATGTTGAAAAACTAAAATCTTTGAGGTTTACGGTAGATAATTCACAAAACCCAAGGAAGGGTAAAATAAATGAAAACAAACCTGAAAATAAACCAAATGATGGGCCCCCCATGGCAAATGATCGCAACTCAAAAAAAAACCAATAGAATAAGGAAATTGGAAATGGATCAGTTCGCTGTGCCTCATGGAATACAAGAGGATTTCATCATCTGTTCTCGACGGAAAGCTCTTTCTTGACCAAATATGATCTCATTTGCATCCAAGAATCATGGCTGTGTGAACCTCCAATATGTGAAGGGAATCTGGCAAAAAAGGGACTGAAAGGCCGACCGTTTGCAGGCCTCTTGGTATTACAAAAAATCGATGGCCACTTACAAATACTCCAGCATGAAGCTCCAAATCCTTACGTTCAAATATTGAAAATAGCCTCTACAACAGAAAATCAGGAGGAGATGACCAACTTGCTATTGATTAATACATACTGGAGGGAAAATATGCCAAACCCAGGGTCATACTTAAAATCTATCATGAATGCCATTGACAAGTCCATGACGGAGGAAGAAGATCAGCTCATATTACTGAATGGTGATTTAAACATCAAGCTCCTAGACAAAGGGGGCGAAATTAAAGAGATTGAAAATCTTACAGGAAAAGAAAGCCAATGGATGAAGGAAATGGGCATACGGGATATGATTATGTTAAACAGCCAAACAAATGGCGACCTCATGGGGGCCGACACTTGGCATAGTGGAAAATTGAGAGCATGCTTGGACTATTGTTTTGTGGGAAGAGATACGCTTGCCTGGATAAAATCATTTTGAGTCATCAAGCAAGCTAATAGTGACCACTCTCTTCTGGAAACTGAGCTTGCATGGGATTCAAGAGCTTTCTCAAAGGGTGGAAAAGTGATGGAAACAGAGATATCGTGGGGAAGAAACAGGCTGCGACTTAAAGATCAGATTATACCAACACTGGCGAAAAATTTCCAGGAAGCCGTAGAAAAGGGCGAGGAGGTGGTCGACTATAAATGGCTGTTTAAAGCTTATGAGGTTAAGTACGATTCATCTAAACTGAAGCAGGTTAAAAGGAAACACGCCTTTAATGAATTTGTAGTCACCAGACGAAAAAGATACAGAGCTGACCTCAGGCGTATAAAAAAGTCTCATAGCCTAGATAAATGCGAATTGGAAAGAAAATGCTGACAAACCTACAAGAATTGGCTGCAATCAACCAGACACCAAAGAACTCAAAGAGACGCGGAACAAATGATGGCAGCCTTAGCAACAAATAATACAAAAAGTACCTGGGATCTAATTAACAACAGAGATTCTAATCAATCGGCCATAGGTATCAACCAAGTCTCTGAGAAAAACTGGTTCGACCACTATACTGCCCTGTTCAAAGGGAAAAATGAGGAAAAAGTAGTTGATAAAAGAACAGGAAACGCTATCTGGTCATTGAACTTCGATAGAGAAGACATTCAAATACTGATCAAAAAATTAAGCTCTTCCAGGGCTGCCGGTCCAGGCGGCGTCTCCAACAAAATGCTGAAAGAAAACATGGAAGGCTGGTCAGACCTAATTTACGCACTTTTCAAACAAGTAGCGAGAACCAAACAAATTCCAACTACGTGGACTGAGGCCTACATCGTGCCTATTTTTAAAAAAGGTGACCGAGGCAATCCTAGAAATTACAGGCCGATTGCGCTACTAGACTCCATTGGCAAGCTCTTCGCCTCCATCCTCTTACGGGATTTAAAGAACTGGGCAGCTCAAGCCGGAATCTTGGACGAGAGACAAACTGCTTTCGTGAGTGGAGCGGGCACCTGCCTTAACCTGTTCCTGATCAATATATTAAAAGCAAAGGCCCTAAAAGGAAAAACAACGATCTACTTGGCCTTTATAGATCTCGAACAGGCGTTCGATGGAATAAATAGAGAACGGCTGTGGGCAAAACTGAGGATTTGGGGATGCCCTGTGGACCTATTGGAGGCAATCCAGGCACTGTATACTGATACCTCGATCCAGGTTCAAATTACTGCAAATGGAGGTCTATCAAGACGGATCAAGACATCCCGAGGCATCAAGCAGGGATGTGCCCCTGCCCCTTTTCTCTTCATACTCTATATGGCTGATATGAAGTCTTCACAAGATCAGATCCGGGCCTTCCCACCGAAGGTAAATGGCATAGAGATACCATGGATGCTATATGCGGATGACGCAGTGTTCATAGACCAGACGCCGATAGGTCTTCACCGCAGGATTGAGGCTTTTAATGACTATCTTAAAGCCGATGACATGAAAGTAAATGCAAACAAATCTATGATTTTGACTATGAAATCAAGCCGCGGAAAGAAACTAGCAGGGAAAATACAGACTTGGTCATTGGAAAAAGAAAAACTGGCAGTAGTCGATACTACGATCTACCTCGGGATAAGAATTAATAGGAACTGCAATGAGCAGGCCCATTATACCATGATCAGAGAAAAACTAAAAAGTCTGGTTAATCAAGGGCTACTTCTACATCGTAGATACGGGAAATTTTCTCTGTTGCCGATTACAACCTTCTATAAGCAAAAGGTAGTGGCCGTCATTACATATGGAGCCGAGGCCCTTATAGCCCTAAGATGGGAGGTCTGGAACCTATGCGAAGTCCATTTCTGGCGAAAGATCTTGCGCCTTCCAAATTCGCTACCCTTGGAGCTTATAAGATCGGAACTAAGACTGCAATCCATCACTTCAATCACGACGTGGAAATCAATATCGCTTTATAGAAAGTGTATTTTGGACAATCCACCCGTGCCATTTAGAATCCTAGCAAAGCCAGGGGCCTTCAGTAGTGATTCAATTCTCCAAGACTGGAAAATGAGATGTGAAGAAACTTTAAAATACCTGGCGATCTCTGAAGACACCCTGAAAAATAACCCAGATAAGGCTAAAAGAACAAATCGGGAAAAATACTGGGAGGAAACACAGGAAAAGAAATTAACACGAGACCTATGTCATAATGTCATCTGGGAACGCAAAGCTCTGAACATGTTACCTCCATATTTGATGAAATTTCCCTCACAGCACTACCGAGATCTGCTTATGCGCTGTAGATTTAACATCTGGCACTCGAGAGAAATAAGGTGGCGAAGAAGGCAAATTGACAAATCACTAGCATACTGTAGATTTTGCAGAAAGAAGGACCAACTGGAAACTATAAGGCATGTGATGCTAACTTGTCCGAACCTGGTATTGAAACGCCTGATGTACATGGGAAATTATACGAGCCTGATCTCGGAGGAGAACGAAGAAGAGTATTGGGAAAGGCTTTTCACAGCTGAGAAAGTGGGCCGTACTTTGGACGCTTTGAAATTTGTTGAATCCTTAAAACTGGAGGAGGGGGAGTCTGAGGTGGACGCCACCCAAACAACTGGAGATTCTGGCCTAGGGGCGATCATTTAGGGATTTTGAACTTGAACCTAATTTGGGGGGTCTCCACCTCTTTGAGGAGGGATTGTTAAAGGAATGTTAAAGGTTTAACATTGTTTAACCAATAAAACAAAACAAAAAAAAAAATTAATTATTCATGATTTGGGCAATTATTGGTCCCGGGACGGGGGGGGCCTTGCCTGGCGGTGGCCCTATGCGCGCGTGCCACCGCAAATCCTTGGGTTAGCACCCCTCCTGTTATTTCTTGCAGCAGCATCGTTTCAATGTAATCTGTGGGATTCGATCCCTCCGCTCCTTCCGGGAGTCCCACGATGCGTACGTTGTATCTCCGGGCGCGTCCCTCCACCTCTTCTGCCCTGTTTTCCAAATTGCTCACGCGTTGTTCCAGGATATGGATCTCCGATTTGTGAGACGCACATGCAGCTGTA
Organism: Ambystoma mexicanum; assembly: GCF_040938575.1. Classification (NCBI taxonomy): domain Eukaryota; kingdom Metazoa; phylum Chordata; class Amphibia; order Caudata; family Ambystomatidae; genus Ambystoma; species Ambystoma mexicanum. The sequence goes on along the minus strand of NC_090924.1, from coordinate 756,085,956 downwards.
TTCAGGGCCATTTCCTTTTCCAGTTGGCCTGTACGTTCTGCTAGTGTTCTTACACCTTGCCTGAGGAGATTCACCTATTCCTGTACTGCGCCAACTTTAAGTTCCAGTGCCGCCTTCAGTTCGAACATGGCCGATTCCAATTTGGTTTCCCACGCTAGTTTCAGGTCCGCAATAGCTTCCAGGATCTGCTGGTCTTTGCTCGCTGTGACGGTATCTGGGGTGGGAGTCTTCCCCTTGCTCCTAGCCCCTTCTGACATCTGCGGTGATCTCGCATATTCTTCCAGCGTGGGTTGTTTGCCCTTTGCCTTGGCCTGTTTGTTCGCCATCTCGTTGTTGCCGTATGTCTCCCTTCAGGCCCTCGGGGGTGTGGTCTTCAGCGCCTCAGGGCTAGTCTGTCCCCAGCTATGGTGCTTCAGGGGCGCTGTGGTGGAAGTGTTCATATTCTGTTAACGCTATTTCACGAATGGGTTCTGTCCGCCCCCGTCCGTGGCCACTGCTGTTTCTTATTTTCTTTATATCGTGACACTTGTTAGGTCGTGCCGATGTCTGCGCCCCAAGGGCCTGTGGGCCTGTTTTGATGCTATGCCGGATTTTTCGTGTAGCTTGCGGTGTGGGTTTATGCTTTTACGTGGCCTGCTATGCCCCTTCGGTTATCCTTCAGTGCTCCTTGTCGCCAAAGCCTTCCAAGCCGCCCCTGCAGCTGCCCCTCTCGTGTGCGCGCCCAGCCTGCCACCCACTTCGTGCCCAGTGCACGCATCCAAGTGTGCGGTACTGCAGTATGTCCTCGGCTGCTTCTCTTGAGGTGAGGCCATGATTGTCACGTTTACGTGGTTTGCCTGTGCTATTAGGTGTGTTGCTGTGCTGTCCAACGTGGTTTACACATCCAGGCCCATTCCGCTGATATATGTGGGTGCCACCCTTTGGTGGTCTTCCCTTGTGCATCGTGTTGTGGAGTATTGTGCCCCCGGGCTAATGCTAGTAGCTTGCTCTCGCCACCTCTGTCAGCCACCCAGTGTTATTTGATGGTGTGGCTACCTGGGCTCCATTGCTTTCAGGTGGCATCCGCTTGGGGTATTATGGATCGTATTCTGTCAGGCTGTCCAGCACAGTTTCATTTATGGCTCTTTCTATAATTGTCTCTGTGGGTCACCGTTGTGATCCGTTTGCAGCTTCTGCCGGGGTGTGCTGGCCGTGTTAGCCCAGCATGGCCGTAGTGTATCTTAATTTATTTTCGTGTTCACTTATTTTCCATACTGCTTCCTTTCTGGTGCCGCTACAGACGTTATAAAATGCAGGGCCCACCGTCCTTTAACTCTCAGTGACTCAGGCAGCGCTGTTACTATGTTGTGCTCTGCTTCGGCAACACCTCCAGCTCCTGAATGTCATTTGTTGCGCTCATCGAGCACTCCGGTTGTTCTTTAGATGTTCGCCGTCACGCTGTGGCTCCTCTGACGACTTCCGAACGCGGGCTGCAGGTACCGCGTACTCGATCTGCCAGTCTATTAACAACTCGCCTGGGTACAATACTGTCTGCTGCAGCACGCATCCGTATGCGCCGGTGTTTGGTTGTGGGGTCAGTCGAGCGAACGACCCGCAAGACACACCAGCGCACTTTCACTCCTCCGCTTAATGCTGCACACTGTTTTACAATAATGGCACAACAACGGACCCACACTGCTTATTAAAGCCGCAGCTATGTTTACTCTCCTCTGTCTCTCTCCCAGCTCTGTTTCTCCGCATCGCGGGCCCGGAAATGTTTCTTCGCGTTGGGCTCCTTTGTTCTCTTTACACGGCTGCCATTTTGGGTCTGGACATCACAGGCCACCGCAATCTTAAATTATATTCAGAACAGCAGCCCTGGTTCATTCCGTGGGTTCCCAACGTGCTTGGAAGGGGCTCCATACATTCACATGCCTGCCTCTGTATTTTCGTCCGCAGCGGTCTTCTGTGCATGCACTTTTATTTTAGATCAATGCAGCATCATATGGAGCTCCTCTAGGAACGCGTCTTCCTACATGGCCCTGTAGCCACGCCCCCATCAGCTGGGGGAAGTTGACCTAAAATGTGTCCTTCAGGTTTGCGCGAACCTGAACCCCTAGATAGGGAATGGCCGTTTTCCTCCATGCGTTTGGACACATCGGGATCAGTGCTTCTCGTTCCCCTGGGGAGAGACCTACGCCCAGGGCCACCAATTTGCTAAAGTTGATGGAGAAGCCAGTGACCTCCCCATAGCTGGCTATTTCAGACAGGGCGTGCTGTAATGAAGAGCGGGCCTCAGAGATCGTGAGCAACACGTCATCTGCGTATAGGGCGATTTTGTACTGGGATGAGCCAGCCTGGGGGCCCTTGATGCAGCTATTCATTCTGATCTTTTGAGCAAAAGGTTCCATAATAAGTGCGAATAAGAGTGAGGATAGCGGGCAGCCCTGCCTGGTTCCACAGGACAGGGAGATCGGGGCGGAAAGTGAGCCATTGATCCTGAGGAGGGTCTTTGGTAATTTATAGTTAGCCAGGACCATCGCCTGAAACGCTGGGCCAAATCCAACGGCCTCCAGGATCAGGCTGATGAAGGACCAGTCCACCCTGTCGAACGCCTTGGTGGCGTCTAGGGCCATCAGGACCAGCCCTTGGGAACCTCGACAAGCAAGGTCGACCAGGTTCAGGGCACTGCAGGCGTTATCGCCTGCTGCTCTGTTCAGGATAAAGCCTGCCTGGTCCGGGTGGATTATGTTGGGTAGGATGCGTTCCGGGCGGGTTGCGAGAATCTTGGAGTATAGGTTGGCGTCAATGTTGAGCAGAGCTATTGGCCTGTAGGAGTCCGGGTCTCTTGGGTCCTTCCCTGGTTTCGGTAGAAGGATGGTGGTGGATTCCTGCATTGAGGGGGTCACCGACCCTGTCTCCCGGAAGGAGTTAAAGAGCGCCACCAAGGATGGGGCAGCTGAGGTTTGAAACTTTTATAGAACCTAGAGGAAAATCCATCGAGGCCCGGCATTTGAGGGACTTGATGGCTTCCTCGACCTCCTCACCTGTGATTGAAGCCTCCAGGCTCTCCCTAGTTGCGTCGTGTAGTCGGGGAGGGCTGCTTCCTGCGGGTATTCTTTTTGTTTATTTTGGTCCCGCGGGGCGCTGTCATGACCTGGGCCAAGTGGTCTGCTCTGCCGCCAGCTGTTTTTTCAGTTCCGCGTATTGGAACACTCCCTGTGGCTCTCGAAGGCCGATGATGGTGTTACTACGTCTTGCTTTAGCCAGTTTAGCTACAAGCAGCTTATTCGCCTTGTTGTTCTTCACATAATAGAACTGTTTAACTTTAACTATGAGCTGTGCCGTTTGTTCGGTGTAGGGAGCCTCTAGCTTTTTCCTGGCGGTACGGATCGCTCGCTGAGTCTTGGGAGGCCAGCCTTTTCTCTTGTGAATTTCCTCTGCTGTTTTGAGTTCTTCCTCAAGGGCCTGGCGGACCTGTCGTCTGTTAAGTCTGTTACCCCCTGTGCGATTAACTCTCCCCTGATCACCGCTTTCAGGGCATCCCAAGTGTTTGCAGGGAAGGTGTCTTCGATTGGATTTTCTCTGAGAACGTTTTTAATCGCTATCACAATCTTGTCCCTTAACGGGATGTCATTGAGAATAGGGTTGTATAGAGTCCATCTGGGTGGAAAGTTAGGCTTAGGCACATGTGCTCGATCTCCATGATTACTGGAGAGTAGTCAGACAGGATCCGCGGGCCAATAGATACCTCGTTGGTGTAGGTAAGCAGCTGGGAGGATGTCAGGAGGAGGAGGTCGATCCTTGAGAAGGTTCGGTGGACATAGGAGTAGTCCTTCTCAGAAGGGTGGAGCACCCGCCATGAGTCCACCACTTCCAGATATCTCAAGAGGTGTAGGAGGCTGAGCGCCTGAGTGAAGTCTCTGGGGGTGGGGCAGGGGGGTGAGATTTATCTGTTGTGGGGTCTGGAACTCCATTGAAATCTCCCCCAATTATGACTTGGCCTTCTATGAAGAGAGAGAGGGAGGAGCCCAGTGCGTCGTAGAACGCTGCTTGCCCCGAGTTGGGGGCATATACTGATACAAAAGGTGTATAAGTCTCCCAGCAATAGGCATTGGACTGCCACAAATCGGCCTTCCAGAAATATTTTTTTTTCCAAAACCTGGGGTTTTAGGCCTTTCCTGAAGAGAATCGATGTGCCTCCTTTTTTAGAGCCCCCTGAGGCATAAAGCTGAAGAGGGTAAAATCTGGAGTGAAGGCGCCCAAAGTCCACAAGTATTAGGTGGGTCTACTGAATTAGAGCCACTGCTGCCTCCTCGTCCTGAAGCTATTGTAGGATCGATTTTCTCTTAGCAGGGGAGTTCAGTCCCTTGACGTTGAGGGTGAGGAATTTCAGGGTTTGATGCTCTTGGGCTGGGTCTCTCTCCGCAACCACGTCTGGGGGGAGAGGTCAGGGGGGGTGTGAGTTAACCGCCATCTCGAGGATAAGCTAGGAGTATGTCACTCTGCTCTTGGGGTTTTAACATGCGCCCCCAACGGGGAGCCGTAACTTTAACTGGTAGGGGTGCCGACATTGCAAGTTCGGCGATTCCCCTGGCCAACAGGGCCAAGCGCGTAGGTAAAAGTCATGTGGGATTCCAAGGACTTGTAGGTGGAATGTGCCTTGGAAATGGGCATGAGCCGTGGGTGGGGCCCACAGGATCAGTCAAATTTGTTGGTAAACTGGGTCTAGGCTGCTAAGGTTCCTCTGAGATGGCACCCGGAACTTGGTGAGATCGTCAATCAGAGTTCCGCTGGTTACAGTCCTGCCCCCAGCTACCGTCTCCTGTTGCTCCGTGGTACCTTCGACCATGAGGCTCGCCTAGACTTCGGGAGGGAACCAGTTCCCGGGTCCATAGCGACTTCTGATCTTGGCGATGTGGCCTCTTCGGGCGAGGAAGAGTGCAGGATTTTGTTGGCATCCTCAAGGTGGCTAATTCTGCGTAGAGTGCCATTGTATGAGAACTGTAGGGCGGTTGGAAATAGCCATTGGTAGCGAATTTGATGCTCCTGAAGAAAGAGAGTCAGAGGTCGAAGAGATTTCCTCTTCTGGAGGGTGAGAAGGGAGAGGTCCTGGTAAATCTGGAGGGGTGAACCCTGGAAGAAAAGCTCGCCTTGTGACCAGCTGATTGCTGAAATTGCCTCCTTTGTGGTGATAAAATGCACTCTGATTATGACATCAGGAGGGAGGTCTGAGTCCACTCCTCGACGTGGACGCAACCTATGGGTGCGATCCAGAAAGAGTTGGGGTTTGTCCTGCTGCGCGACTAGGGATTGAAAAAAGTCCCCCACATATTCCGCCAGGTTCTTGTCCTGAACGGAGGATGGAATCCCTCGAATTCGGAGATTGTTGCGCCAATCCCTATTTTCAAGATCTTCTTGTATAAACTCAAGGATTTCACATTTGTCTTGTAAAGTCCTGATTGAGCTTTGGACTTCCCCCTAGAGTGGTTGTATGATCCTGGGACGGTCGTCAATCTCCCCCAGCCTTTGTTCCAGCTCAGTCACTCTTTGATCAGTGTGCTCTAGCTTGGTGGTAAGCTCCGTCGTGCAGGATCTTAATTCAGACTTGATGTCGGACATAAAAGCCTGTATGTCCTCTTTGGTGGCCAGGGCTTCTCTATCCTCCTGTGTTTTCTGTGGAATAAGCTTGGGCGTGAGGGGGGGGTTGAGTTTCTTTCCTTTGTCAGATGACGTGAACATATTGGCGATGTCCGGATTCTTACCGCTTTTAGTTGCTTCGCCTTTGCATCAGATTGGGGGTGAGGTAAGCAGACCAGGAAACTCTTAGGGGTGTGGAGTGGGGGAGGCTGTTGTCTGAGGCCAGAGAGCAAGTTGTTGGAGTGCACTTCCGTGGATTGAGGGCACCCAAGGACCCAAGGCTGTGAGGTCGTGAAGCTGTCCCTAGCTCCTCCCTGCGGGGAGTAGAGGAGGGGAGCAAAGGAGTGGGCAGGTGCGCCCAAGGAAGAATCAGGCGCAAAGTCACCATTGCCTCCTTTCCGTCTTTGACAATATTCAGGAAGCCTTCCCTATCCTCACCTCCCGGAATATGTTCAGCCGCCGCCTAAATGCAGTCCCACAGGGTATGGGTGAACATAGCCAGGGTATTGATGGATTGATTGATATTTTATTTCTAACGCACTCATACACAAGTGTTTCAGAGCGACAAGGCAGGGTAGGGGAACATGGGAGAACAAAACAGCGATTTTACTAGGCCCAGTGACATTGAGAACGCGCAAGTGCATGGGAGAGGGTGGAGGGGAAAAGTGCAAGTAACGGGAGAGTAGTGGAAAGTGCGAAGCAGAGGAGAAACAGATAAATAACAATAAATAAATAATAAAAGCAACAAACATTGGTAATGCAACCAGCAATTTGCAAGTGCTAGGTTTAAGTACAGTACAGGTGACATTAGTTGACTTGAGAGCCATGCTACCCGAAGTAAAGACATTACGGGTACAAGCATCCACCTTCTTATCCTCTCTATCCGGGGGCACAGACGGATCTGTTGTCTGTCTTGAGGAAGTTGCAGCCTGAATAAACTGACTTTCTGGAGTGGGATGCCTGCTTAAATAATCAGGATCAGAACTAGAAGTTCTATAATTCTTAGGAAAATGACTGTTGACTGCAGCAATAGTATCAGGAACTTCCCAGTTTTTTTCTACCGTTCTTTGAAGTGCCCTATGGAAAGGGAGAACTGGATCCTTCTGGGGGCCCTGTTCAAGTATGTGAGTCATATCATCCTGATCAAAAGTGGGTGAGGCTCTACCCCAGCCCATGTATTCCACCACTCTATTCATTAAACTCCTGTACCCTGAATCTGCATGTTCTGCAGGGTCAGGTTTTGCAAACTCCAGCTCAGCAGACTTATCAATGCCACTAGCAGAGTGAAGGGTATCACACAGGTCTCTCATTTTCCATTCTGGATTGATTCATTCTTCTGGGACCTCTCTAGTACCATATTGTACTCCAAAAGGAGAAACCTCCTCTTCTTCAAAGCCACTTTCTTCAAAAATAGAAGACGGACTTAAACAAGTCTGACTTAGGTAAAGGAGTAAATCTCCTTTCCTGTTCATGAGTTTGGATCGAAGGAATCGAAGGAACCTTCGATGGTATCGAAGGAGTTTTTTTGAAGACACTGATGATGTCTTGGACAAAGGCGTCGAAAACGATTTTGGCTTCGATGTTGAAGCCGTCTGCGCCGACAAAGTTGTCGAGGGTTTCAACGACTTGTTTTTTATACGGTGTCAGGGAAACACTCGATTCACGAGTAAACTTTTGACGATTTGATGTCTACTCTAGTCTTACAAGTTTCACCCATACCACTGGGTTTTACCACAGTAGTTCCTGACTTCCCTGTGTCGTCCAACAGAGCGACCAGGGGCTGGCTCTTTTGAGGCTTCTTTGAGGGGGTCGAGGCCGCATTCTCAAAGACCATCATCTTTCTTCTAAATTCTTCCCATTTTCTTGGGGAATCAGACTTAGTCGGGCATCATACCAATTCGGTAGATGTTTCGGAGGATGAAGAGAGCGATCTATGTATCCTCTTAACCTTTTTTGAAGAGGAAGATGAAGAGCGTCTCGGTCGACTACGAGATCAAGATCTCTTAGAGTGTTTACGACGATCCGATTCTTTCGAATTGGTCGACTTTCTATGTCTTTTTGACAAGGCCTTCGAGGAGGCCTAGAAGCTTCCCGCCCCACTGCCAGTTTACCTTTCCTCTCACGAAGGGCCTTCTCCGTCATCGACTGACAGGAGCCACAGTCGCCGGTTCAATGGTCAGAACCTAGGCACCAAAGACAAACGCAGCGAGGATCTGTAATCGACATCTTCGATCCGCAGTCGATACGTTTTTTGAACCTCGTCTTGGGAGTAGAAAGGGTGGAAGAACACGACATTTTCAGAAGAAAATTTCGAAGCGCGCCGTTCTCGAGAGCGAAGCAATCAGAAAAACGGAACTGAAGCCAACGGGCGCGGCATGAGCTATTTATACTGATGGTGACGTGGACAGGGTACGGAGCCTGTCGAGGGACATCGACGCCACAACCTTGTGCACAGCGCCCTCTGCCAATAAAAATGTTTTCCGAAGCAGCAAAGCTGGCAGCATACAAATATCATAAGATGAGGAATACGTGGGACACAATCCATTCGAATTGGCCGTTTGTGAGCTGTTTTTCTTTTTGTCCAGCTCTTCGTCCGTTGGAGTGGAAGAGGTCACCCCCTTCGAACGGAAGATCTAAGATACGATCCTGGACATCCGGGTTGAATTTCGTAGCACGGAGCCAGGCCGTTCTTCTCATGTCCGTGGCAATGGAGCTGGCACGGTCAGAGGTGTCAATGCGGGCCACGATGGGCTCCATGATGTCCTGAGCCACCATCTTGGCCTCTGCCAATCTCGCCTTGAATCGTGATTGGCTCTGCGCCGGATGCTCTGGAAGAAAATCCGCAATTTCTCACCAGAGCCTCTGGTTAACGGCTGCCAGCATGGCATCCGCGTTGGGTTGACAGAGGTGCAAGAAAGAGTTGGAATACAGCTTCTTTACATACGCCTCCAAGATCTTCTCCTTCTTGCCTAGTAGTACCGCAGAGGAGGCGGCTGAGGACGACTGAGGCCTGGAGTATAGCGATGCTGCAGCGATCACCGAGGAGTGTGGCTGAGGATGGGCCGATAGCAAGAGTGTATCCCCTTCCATCTGCCTATACTTGGCATCCAGGTGTTTGTTCACCGGCTGGACTGAGTGGGGCTTGAGCCAACCTTTCTTGGCCAAGGCAACTACGTCCTTCTGCATCGGGATCCCCGTTCTAGTCACAGGACATAGCGTGCGGACTTCTGCGAAGACCGCCTCTGCTGGTTGCTCGACCTCCGATTGAGGAAGGCCCCAGTACTCTGCCAGCCCTGCCAGACGTTCGTGGAAGGCCTTGGCTGAAGATGGTGTGTCGGGGTCTTCCTCCACATCTGTGTCCCCCTGCAGGTCAGGGACCAGAGGAGGGGAGTTGGGAGCCGGGGGCTGCGGTGTGGAGACTGGAGCCAGAGGCTGAGGCAGAGGCTGTTGCGGAACCACCTGGACATGAGGCTGAACAGGGGCCAGGGGCGTCTGCACCAGTAACTGCGGCGCTGGAGCCATTGGCGGAAGCACATCCCTGATGGCGTCCTTGAGGATGTCCCCCATCCGAGCAGATTTCATGAGCCCGAGGAACCATTCAAAGAACCTGTCCTGGCAGGCCGGATTGGTGGTAGGCGATATTGACAGGGTAGCGAGGGGCTGCTGGAGCCGTTGCGTGCCCTGCCCATATGGACACAGCAGGAACCTGCCTTGCACGAAGGAAGGGTAAGCTGTAGGCCACATACCTGGTTGACACCAGTCCCACCTTGACAGACAATCCTCCACCTGCTGCCTTCCCTGGAGCGGCATCGGCCGGATGTCTGGATTTTCTGGCACGACTGCCAGTTTGTGAGAGATACCTTCCACATGACTGCGTCGTGTTGCTCGGCTCACTGGGCCCTGCCCTGTCCAGGACTCTTGAGTGTGGATCATGGGCCTGATAGGCATTTTGCCCTCGATGTATCTGCCGGTAGAACTGCGTATAGGAGCCCCCTCTGACATGTTGCCGGTAATAGGGCGCAGCCCCTCGGGTGAAGACCAGATAAAACAACCTTCCAATCCCTCAGCACTGTCACCAGGAGTATCTACTGAACCCTCGGCCTGGCGGCCGGTAGCTGATTCAGCCTCAGTACTTGTGCTGGTACAAGGACCTGAGCGGTCCCTCCCGCGCGGGCAAGTCCTTGGGAAGGAGTCTCCCTTGCGGGGTGCACTGGAAAAGAGCGGCCCTACCTTGGGCCTGGATCGATGATAGACAAAGTCCTTTAGGTCCTTTGGAGGCGATCTCTGGAAGAGCTCACTCCACCTGGCTAGTGTGTTCTTCAGAGGCCTCGAGGAAAGCGTGTTGCATACGGTACAGCCGTGGTCTGGGCCAAGGCACTGTAGGCAGAGGGTGTGGGGGTCTTTAGTCAGGAAGAGCCAGTCGCAGGATGGACACCTGCTGAACCCTGTAGAAGTCGTCATACGCCAGGGAGGAGCGTGACGCCTAAAGACCGAGTACCTGAATGATAAAAGACAAAAAAGCCAGAAGAGAAGAAGTATCCACACGTGAAATTACATGGCCGAAATCCAAACCCAGGAGTGCTGGTGAATTCGACCTGTTCCCGTCGACACAGAAAAGGGGACTGAGGTGTGGCGCTGGAGGGCAGTGCATGCTCCCAGGTCCACACCCTCGCGCGCCTCTAAATTTAAAGGGGAAGAAGGTTTTTTCTGGTGAAAAGGGTTCTGTCTCCCATCCCTTGGAAGGGACGCCGATGCAGTATGGAGGAAAGGGGATGGAACGTAAGAGTATGATGAGGGTCACATGGCGTTTTATAACGGTTTAATACAAGTATAAACATATTGAATTGTCATTGGGGTTCATATGGCACAGGTGAGTACAAAACAAATGACAACATGGCAATACGGTACTTTCTTTGGAGTTTGGAGTGTAAATCGCTGCCAGAATTTATTAACGTCCTTGGTGCAAAGTCTTTCCAGTTTTACAAACGTGTGTCTCAATATCTCTGGTACATTGCATCTGAGTTTGAACGCATGTTCCGTGGATCCTCTGGGTGTGAATAGGGATTTGATGTCATCAAGTATAAACCTATTGATTGTCATGGGGGTTTGTATGGCACAGGTGAGTACAAAACAAAAGGCACAATGGCAGTACATTTAAGATCAAGGATCGGAAGCACCAAGTAAAGAGAAGGAAAGAAAAGACTGATTACAGACTCTCGGTGTGGAATGTGAATAGGGACAAGGAAGGGTGTATGGTATGTCCTTACCGTAGGTAGTGGAGACAAACTGGCCCCCTGTGAAACTCCACAATTAATAGACGCCAAGGCCGAAAAGACATTGCCCCAGTGAATTTTAAATCTTCGATTGGCAAGAAAGGATAGTACCCATCTGGTTGCCTTTGAAGAGAATCCGCCCACATGCTCCAAAGACCAGAGAAGTTGTTCATGGTCCAACAAGTCAAAGGCCGTGAACAGGTCCAGTAGCACCAGCATGCCTGACATGCCCTTGTCAGTGATAATGAGCATATGGGTCAGGAGATCGACCATAGCTGTTTCAGTGCTATTGGCCGGCATAACGCCAGATTGTTGCCTATGCAAGATGTTAGTTGCGTCCATGTATGCTTGCAACTGCAGTATAGCTGCTTTATCTAGGATCTTCAATAGAAAGTTGCAATTGGTCGCAAGTTTCTTGAGTCCCTGTGGTCCAAGCATGGCTTTTTGGCTAACTGAGTGACTGTATGTAACGCTTACCTCTGGTGCCCTGCAGGAGTGTCTGGTCCGGACTGTCGACGTGTAGTACTCGGGCTTGGTGCTGTGCTGCTTGACCAAACCACTCTTCGCCCTACTGAGATGCTGAAGGAGCAACTGCCCAGCAACCAGTATGGTCAGGGGTGATTTGATTGGATTCTTGGGTTGGTAACGGAGCCCTCTGGGTGAAGGGTGGACCTAAGGACAAATTAATGGGATAAGCCACTGTGTAACCACTGTTCCCACCTCCTCCCGTATTGCCTCCCCTAGGATGGGCTGGCTGGCACTGCAAACTCCTGCTCACCTTAATAACGTTCTGTACTGAAGGCTTTAGGCGGTCAGGCTCTGCTTCTCCAGTTTCTTCACTGGGTTAGTGGCCCAGGCCAGCTGTGGCAACACTTGATGCCTGAAGGTAAGTAGTAATGCCTTTGTTATCTGCTTTTTCCTTCTGCGTGTCTTTAATGACTTTTCTGAACTTTGCTAGCTTGCTTTGCAGGATTTCCTGCTTCTTCAGCTTTCAGGCTGTCAAGCGCGTTATTTGGATGTGGCGCATATTATTAGAGTCTATACTGTTAGTTTCCACACAAACGTTCTAATGAAATGTCTCCTTGTAATGAAAGTCTCTTCTTTCTTGCAGGGTTCGCAGCACTGCAATATGCCAGGTCGCGGTGAATCACGGAATCTCCCGAATGTAATAAGCACAGAAAGGAAGTCAAAGACGTCGAGTGGAAGCCGAGAGGTAAGTAGTCTAATGGAGGTTTGAAGCAGAGCTCAAGCAATGAATAATGAAGAGTCGGAGCAGAGCTCAAGCGTTGAATGCTGACCTGCTCTATTCTTTCTTTCAGGACCTGCGGTATGGCGCTGGAAACAGAGTCGTGAAAACACTCTGGAAGGAGCAGGTGCAGCAGCGGTGAACACACAGAAGACTGCGGGGTCCTCATCAGCTGGGCCAGATACACGTGGGCTGTGAATCAGGTAGGAAAGAGTTACGCTGCGCCCAACTTGCAGCCGGAGGAAACGCTAAGCACTGGGTGTGGCCCAGGGCGTGGCTTATATAGCCCTGGGCTGCACCGAGCACCACTAGAGCTCCAGGAATCTTTACAAAACTGATTTCCAGGGCCCATCTTACTTTCCACTTGGCATCCGACTCTGGGAGCCATTTTGGTGGAGGCAGAAAACAGTTATGGTTGTCAGAATGAGTATACTGCAGCCTGCGCCAGACAGCAACCCTCATAGTCCAGACCTGACCTACAGTATGTGCCTGCACCTTGCTAGATGTCATGACGCTAACTATTTTAATAGATTCTGGTGTGTGGCAATCGGGAAAGGATGCATTTACCAGATGTGTAAGGAAGGGTATGAAAATATCTCTGTGTTCCAAGACAATCCTAGGGGGTGGGATTTTATCTGCACAGGACGTGGGTCTCATGGTGGATAAACGGGACATCATGTCCAGTGTTGTAATAGTTGAGAATTCAAATCTTTCTGCCTCCCCCTACTCTTGTTAGTTAATCCGGAGAATTTCTCGGGGGTGTGACGGGACACGTGTGATCCTGATTGTTTCTCTTGCCTTTGAGATCTTAGCATTGAAGTCCTCCTGTAATTTTAGGCAGTCACCCTGAGAAGGTTGAGCCGAGGGCGATAATGCCTTGGGGTTTTCTAAAGATCTCAGAATTTCAAAGAGCTTGCTCATAGAGTTTGATGCTCTCGCTATTTGCTTGTTGTAGACATTTTTCTTGGATTCTGTGATATGTTTATTCAATATGTTTATACCTGGATTAAACTGTTATAAAACACCTTGTGATCCTTGTCATACAACCTGTTGCACTATGCTAAACACAATGTCCTATGCAAATACTGCCATAACAAACCCACATGTTGCTGACATTGCTACTAATTATGGACACTGTAACATTATTGTACATCACATTGTTAAATGTCACCTAACCTCTCAGGATTGAACCACACTCTACAGAATGTCACTAACCTGGTTACACTATCTGGGTGGGGACCTAAACCGTTTTGCACCACGCTGCTTCTTCTGTATGTCTCACACTGCATCTACTATATGTCTGCCAGAGCCTTGAAAATGACTGTTGTTGGGTCGAAACACGTGTCGGCTAAACTGTGCAAAAATATACAATAACATTGAGCGTTTGAACATATTACAGTACTCCACAACGTTTTAACTCAAAGGAAACTGGCAACCAACCCAGCGCCATTGTGAAAGGTTCTATACCCACACTATATTTCTGGTTAGCAAGATAATCTGCTCTGGTTTTCCACTTAGACAAGATGATGGTCAAAAAGCTCTATTAAGTCCAGAAGTCAAAAAAATCAATTTTATTCCAAATATCAAGTTAGCCCTTTTAAATCAAACCAAAAAACATACCTTCCAACAAGTCATTAATAAGTCTGGTGGCTATTGGATTGAATCCGCAGAAGTCAATATTTGAAATAAGAATAGTAAACCCACAAACTCACACCAGGAGGAAAGGTTGGCCTTGTGTGTCAGAAAATGCCTGGCTTCAGATATGCAAATCGGACCACCAAGAGCACATCTTCGGCATATTCTAAAAACAGTGCCAACACAACCGATTGTGCCAGAGGCAAACAGCATGGGAGTTAATGATCTCAACACCCAGCCTCTTAACACGACACACACTACATCTCCCTCCCTGCATGGTGGTTGGATCAGACCGTCATCAAGTGCTCATGAGAGGAGGGAGAGTGGAGCTAAGGAGGTGTAATACTTTTAAAATGGAATATTTTTGACTAAAACATGGAGTCTGTTTGGAATGCATTCTGGGTGCGCTCAGCAATTGACATTTTCCTCAACCCACAGTGAAAGCTGCATTTTAATGTGAGCCCTAAATACTGTTTGCATTCTTTGAATCATTAGAAAAACATGTTTTCTCGTCTTTGCGAGTTTGCAGTGCTTCAAGGGCTGTTTTGCCTGTTAGCATTGCAGGGGCCGAAAACCAGGTTATGTTGTCTTTTGCGCTCCCATGAGAAAAGGGAAGTGTTTACCTCCTGGAGATTTCCATGTGACATTTGGCCGAATGCCCGTGGAGGCTTGCAACAGGTGCACTTTCTGGAAAAATACTAACTTGCATTTGTGGGAGGTTTAAATTGGGGAGCATCAGATTAGGATTTCAGAAGAAGCTTTGAGGAAAAGATGGACGTGTCGCTTTCTGTTTCCCGTTAAGCACAAATCTCTCAGTTTCGCCTGGTTTGGAGTTTCCCAGTGCAGATTTGGCAGGGATGGAGAGTTTCAGGACTGGCGCTTTAATGGTGAAGCATTACTACCCTTTTTGTGCTGTGTTTTGTTAATTTATGTACTCACAGTCATAAAGAGCCATGATCTGGCTGAGTGAGTGTGTGGATCATTGCCTTTCAAGTGGACAATGTTTTTCACTTAGTGTGATGGGGAGAAAGATAATGTCTCTGCACTTTTTTTTGGAAAGGCAAAACAGGAGGATGGTTGCGTTCAGGAAGACAAAAGCTGAAGTGTTCTGCCTGGGAATGGGTTTTACTTTTTCTCTGCTCTATTGCTGCCTATGCCCTATGCTTGGAGGGAAGAGGGCCTACAAGACTATTAACCAAACTAACAAGACTCAGATCAGCTCATAGATCCCTTTCTCCTCTACTCCTATGGCATGCACCATGCAGCCTTAGTCAAGACAGCCATGCCTCGAACAAGGATCACCTGGCCACCTCCCACCCTTCTTGGTCTCAACTCACTACTATGAATAGGACCACTGGTGGTTCAGAGCTAGCCTTTTATTTTTTCAACAGGTCTGATTAGGATTGCCTCATCTAGTGGATTTGCCATTTCCCACTATCGCCAGACCATTGGTGGCATTCCACACGGCCCTCGTTCCCTTGCGAATAACTTGTAACTTCCTTCTTTAGGATATATACAACAATTGGACTACAATGTGACCAAAGGCACATTCTCCCAGGGGCTTAATGCTGCCTGAGACTTTGCTGCCTCGCGGATCAATGTGATTACTGCGATCCCCAGATGTCCGACGGGTGAAAATGCAGACTTTCTTTTCAACCCACTTTACAGCACATAAATATATGCAGGGGAGACCCCCTGCAGTCCCCCCATACTTTTGTTATATCCCGTACCCCCTACACATATATATGTGGTGTAAGGGGGGGGTCGGGAAAAAAAAGTCTGACTTTTCATCAGTCGGAATTCTGGAGGCAACATTTTGGTATATTTCCCTGCCTCGCAACCATTATTACATGCTTACAGTTATGTTGGGTTAGAAGGCTTTTATACTGTATGAAATAAGCACTGCAGTGATTTCACAGCCCAGAGCCGCTGCGTATTGTGCCCTCACCAGAGGTATCCGAGCCTGGTCAGTGGAGGAAAATGAAAAAGAGGGGAGGGGTAAAATGGGTGAGATCAACATAGTTTTGGGGAGAGGTGCAGGGATGAGGGCAAGGGTATGGTTTATGAGCTTTTGGATGCATGTTGATCCAATAAGTCACTTTATGAGACAGTGCAGAATTAGGAGCGCCATTTATAAATTTGTCTGTACTAATGAGGGAGGTTTTTCATAGAGGCAGTTCCAAAGAGACAAAGTAAGAAGTAGGTTTGTGCTGTTCGTGAATGGCTCGCAATGTTCTTTTACAGAGTCCAATATTTTTGGGCTTACTATTTCAGGTCCGAAACAAACGAAGGAATATCAACTCCGGTAGTGCCTCGCCATTCGAACTGCCAAGATTTTCAGAGTCACGAGTCCTGAATTAAAGTTGTAGAGATGGTTAAAGTTTCAGTCCTCCCTGCTGCTTCATTTGCAAACTTTAATTTGAACTACATGTTTCCGTTCATCTGCCTCCAATGGATAACCCCTAAAAGGGATAAAGGTATTTGAAAGCCTTCTGAATTAAAACGAATTGCAGTCCTATTTTGCATAGGTCATATCTGCAATTAACTGCATTTGGATAGCCAGAGACACCAATTGACCAAGCACAAAGTATTCTTTCGTGCAGCAGCAACACATTGACTTCAGGGGTCATGCTCATTTGGGACTGTCCACACTTCCAAATACCATGACCTGAATGTGGGCAATGCAATCCCACCCACACCAAGCAGACAGTAGATCAGTCTCAAAACTAACAATCAACGTGAGTAGTGAGCTTTGCTAGTATAATTGCATGTTGTATAATTGCATGTTATATAATTTCGGACAATTACTAAATGCAATGTCTGTCCAGACTGCCTCACCTCTTCAATGCCACACCAATGTTATGTTATGTTATGTTACTTGCCATTTATATAGCGCCTTATATATCATTGGTATGACCTCAAAGCGCTGGTAGTTTGAACGCCCTCGGGAACCGTAGTTCAGATCAGTAGAGAGAGATAGTGTTGTATGGTGCGTGAGTGCACCCGATATGTGTGCAGCTGGTGTAGTTGTCGGATGATAGCTGCTTCCTAGCAATAGGTGTGGTGCTGAAGATATCAGTTGGATGTGTGCAGTCTGGTGGGTGGACACCCAGACTTGGTTCTGGCTGTGTTAGGCCTGAAGAACGCCTATGTGAGCAGCTGGCCGGAATGTGCTCAGCTAGATGCGTTTTATTAGGGTGATGAGGCGTTCATGGGGTCGTATTCGTATGTGGACAGCTAGGCCAAATTATCAGGGGTATAGCTGTGTTCAGGTTGAATGATGGTGTATAGTAGAGAGTAAGCGTAGTGGCATGATATGGTGGTTATCTGTAAAGCACCTGAGACCAGGCACATGAACAGGACGGTGGGGACATACATATCGACATATGGATATTTAGGGACAGGGTCAGTACAGGTATATATGGGGATACAGATATATGAGGGATACAGATATATAGCATGTATATGGGATACAGATATATGGCAAAAACACGGGAGCAGGTGCACAGTGATACAACGCGCGGTGTGAGTTTCAACAGGTTCCACTCATTCTATTCTACCCCATTCATTCAGTCTACTCTGACCCTTTTTTTTGCTTCATCTACCCTTCCATTCCATCTATGTTATCTATGTCATCTATTCCACCTATTCTCTTCACTCTATTCATTCTACCTATTCCAGTGCAGGATATGCTATCATTCACAATTCTAACTAAGTCAGAGGTATGCTTTCAATCATAATTCTATTTAGACAAGGCACATGCTATCATTCACAATTCCATCTAAATGTGGAACATGTTAACATTTACAATTACAGTCAAGTGCTTTACAAATTTGGCATTACATAATCGAACACCCTTCTCACAGTACTTGGGATACCGTAGGCGAGCGGAGGTCTTAACTGTCCTAATGACCCATCAGAAAGCTTTAATTGTAAGATTATCTCAGATGTGTTGCTTCCCAATCTTTTATCCAGGTTTCTCATTTATTGAATGTTCATGTCAACTCACCTAATTTAACTAGGACTCTAACTGCTCATTGTTTAGCATCATGCAGCTACCTGTAAGACCTTTTATTCGTTGGGTAAAACAATCTGGATTGGATAAAAGGAAACAGTCAATTGGAATAATCTGACAGGTTGAGGTCCAGTCTGTCACCCGAGGCGGAACACAAAATAGGGCACGAAAATAGATGGCCCAGGTGCAGCTGAATATGGTAATATACAAATATAACCTTTGGAAGCACTACCCCTTCATTAAGAAGAGTTGAAGAGACTTTCACAGGACACTGCAAGTTTAAATTGAACATTAACACATTACCAAAGTACCTTTGGTAAAATCGAATTAGTAGCCATCAATAACGATCATAAAAATAAAGCTACATTTTTCAAACCTTTGCCTTGATCTTTTTCATATGATTTTCGACTATGTCTTGACGGAATAGCAGAAATCAAGTCATTTTCAGCATTGATGGCCCTTTGTATTTCTTCCATTTCTGCGGTCTTGTAAATTGCCATCTCCTCTTGCTTTAACCGTGGTTGATCTTCCTCATCCCGAAATTCTTCCTCTTCATCTTCAAAATCGTCATCATAGGCCTTCAGGAAAGAACCCTATAATCAGTCACTTGAAAATGTGCTTTTTTTTAAATTTTGAAATAATTCAGAGATTTGGAAAAGGAACAGGCCTCATTTTACAGATAATATGGAGGATGATGATGAGGTTATAATTACCTTAAATCTATTGAAAAAAAACGGTCAAGAATCACCTGCACATGCAAAACAAATTTGAATCCTTAAACCCTAGTTATTGTACTTAACCCCCGGTGATGGGTATTAAGTAATTAACAGCAATGTCCACATACTTAAAAAGCATCTGGGTTTTAAAGCATTGGAAAGTCCCCATGAAACTACATGGCTAGAATTCTTGATCACTTAAATGTAACTGCGAAGGGTGTATACCCTTTTGACTAGCCCTGTTTTTCAAGTAGACTGATAGACTGAACATTTTAAATTCATTCCACCAGAGTGCTTCAAGTGTCTACTTAGGCATCACATTTTTTAAATGCAGTCTTTTCACACCAAATGTGCCTTGCTGATCAGATTGTCAACTGGATATTTATAAGTAGGTGTAAGGCAGAAAAGCAGTCATGGGTCTAGTGAAAACAGGTAAAAAAAAAACATCTGAAGAATTAAAGAAACAAATACATTTTTTGTGATTACTTCAGTGCTACTGTCAGAGCACAGCATGTACAACATAGTGCTCCAGCAGGGTGTCTACAGTCCGCATCTTTTCCCCCTGTCACATATGCTGAAGAGCTTTCTGTTACAGGGGTAGGTGGGAGGCTTAATGAGAAATCTGTGAAACATGTTATCCATCAGAAAAAACAATGCTTAAGGTAAGTGACTTGTTCCTCTAATGTATACAAAGCCTCAGCAGAATCCTTATCTTTGAAAGAAAACCACAGCCATAATGAAAGGAGAGAAAGGTGCAAGAAATAAAATGTGCAGATGAAATTGTTTTTTAAGCGAGTGCAGGGAGGCCCACTTTGCTGCCTGACAAATGTCATACAAGGCACCCCAATCCTTCACTGCAAGACATCCTTGTACACAAGCTCATAGCTGATTTTGGTACACATGATAATCTATCTTGAAACATGACAAACTAGCTCAGAGAACCTCAAAGCAAAAGTAGTTGCCACTGAAAGTGGCACTTTAAGATTGAGCAACATCAAGGAACAGGAATACATGGACTCAAAACTAGCTGCTATCAACAATTTCAGGACCAATTGAATATCCAAACAGGTATCACACAGGGCTATGGTGGAAAGGCAGGGGGTGTGGCCAGCAACGATGTGAGGAAGACGTGTCACTCTCCTGCTCTCTGATGGGATCCTGTTAATAGATATCTTCTGTGCGCCCAGAAGTTGGAAGAAATATACTTAAGTCAGAGGTGAGTTGTTACCCTGGAGAAGATTTCCAGGTGAAGGAGAAACAAATCCAGAGCCCCACACCCAGGAAAACTGGCTAAGAAGCAGCTTTGCCTGCTGATTCCAAAATGGCGGGCACGACCGGTGGAGCAGGGAAAATGCTGTGCTGCTTGGTGTGCGGGGGACTGCAAAGCTGCCTGAGGGATCGGCTCAGCCTCCAAGGTATGTGGACTTGGGCAGATAGGACTGATCCGACAACAAATCCTGCGCGTCGGAGGAAGATAATAGGAGAATGGTCCTGGAGGGGTGCAGAGTGCATGGGAGGCTGTAGAGCGGATAATCAAGGTCCCGGTACACGAAGCGTTTACAGACAAGATCAGGGATTGGATGGAAAGGAGAGCTCGAGGTACTGAAATAAATGCGTGCTGTTTAGAGAGAGGCCAATCCGGAGACTATCCTACTCTTGGACAATACAGGCGGGTGGTATGGAGCCTGTGGAGGGTGAAGTGAGCCTGCTGGGGTCATAAGAAGAGCTTTGTGAGTGAGAGCGAGGGATAAAAATCATCAAACTGGCAGATTGGGCTGCAAAGTGGTGGGGGAGATAGGTAAAAGTAGACGGTGATACACGGTGGAGAGGCGGTGGCTGGGTGAATAAGTGAGGACAAATCTGGCAGGGCTTACTACTCCGATTACTTACATATAGAGGGAAAGATTACCCTTTGCAAAGCAAGGTACTCTCCTGAGTGGATGTGCCCTTCCCCACATGGCAGGAGGCGAGGGGATGGAAAAACGTAAATGTCCCTTTTCTCATAATAATCAGTGGAGGACAGAGTTGCCAGGCGAAGGATTCAAAATACATTGAGCTAACATAGTCCACAGCTTGGTGGACGTAGCATGCAAATAGAGCACCGGTGAGGCTTAGTAAGCAGTGGAATACACAGACTGGTCCGGACAGTAGGGAACAAACTACATGAGAGAATGGCTCTCGGTGTGACCTAGACTCCCAAGAATATGTCCCGATGTCATAATGGGCAAGGAAAAAGGGCGCTGCACAGCCAAGACAGACAAAAATGGAAGTGTTCACTAAAAAAGGAGAAACCAAACAATTGCTTAGTGCAGAAAGGGAAGAGCAACCCATACAGGATGAGCAAGCATCTCCGTCTCACTGCACAAACGATAAAATATGGGAGGCAAGCAATAGCAGCATTGAGGACCTCCATGGAAACCTGCACGGGCGAGATAAAGAGTGACGTGGGCCTTCTCCGACAAGATCTGCGTAATCTAGCAGAGTCTCATCCACCTCCAAGGATCTGCAGGAGAAAGTCCAGGAGCTACAGGTGAAGGTGAGATTGCTAGAAGACCGGGCGGAAGATGCAGAGGGGAGAGCAAGAAGGGACAATATTCGAAATTTGGGACTGCCTAAGGGAGAAGGTAGGGACCCCACTACGTATATTGAAAATCTGCTTCTTCAGGAGATTGGTCCAGGAGCCCTGTCTCAGGGGTCCACAGTGGAAAGGGCTCACCAGGCACTGACGAGGAGTGCCCCCAGAGCCCGGTGCCACGTCCTATCATATCAAAGTCCTAGCAAAGATTTAAAACTTCAGAGATAAGTAAAATATCCTGTCCTTCTCCAGGAATGGCAGAGAAATCCGTCACAGATCAATCACATTGGCAATTTACCCGGTCTATACCATACAAGTTCAACAAAAGAGATGTCAAATTGTCCCTATGAAAGACAGACTTTGGAAGCAGGGCATAACATATATTCTTCTATATCCAGCAAAATTGAAAGTGCTACATAAAGTAAAGACTTTGTTCTTAGATACCCACGAAGATGTAGACATATGGATGGACACTAACAAGATAGCACCGGATGTGGAAGATAATCAGCGGGATGCAAGGTGAAGAATTATGACAATGTATGTAAGAGACACTGGGTGCACGGACTCAATATATGACACAATGGTTTGAGAGGAACTGGGGAAGAGGTTCAGTTGTAGGAATAGTTTTGACAAGAGTGACCTGCAAACTATACCACCTTAGTTAGGCAGGTTGTTACCTCCACATTCTTCTCCTTTTAGGAGTACTTACATTACCTAGTGGTACCAAGCCACCAGACCCGAAAAGTTGTAGGGAGTTTAAATGGTGGTGATGCCTCGACAGGATGTTTTTCTGATGGGCAGTTAATTTACAGTTATGTCTACGTTCGACAACGTTGGGTTCAGTTGAGACATATAGTTCAAAGATGGGATACATTACAGTTGATGGACAGGGGATTAATAGAGTGTTGCATAGGTGGAGGACGAATTGGGTAGAAGGAATGGCTGACGTGTTAAAAATCTCCTTCTGGAATGTGAGAGGCTTAAATAGTTATATAAAAAGAATAAGCGCGGCAACATATCTACGCCGTAGGGGAGTTACAATCTCAATACTACACGAGACGCACTTCACAGCAGGTAAACAAAGCAGGTTGCTCCTAGGTGGGGGGATATGGATCAACATAAAAGTAGGAATTTTCACAGATAATAAAGGAAGAATGGTGCTAGTACATGGATTCCTGGAGAAAAAAGAAGTTTGCATAATAAATACATATGCACCCAATCATAACACAGCAGCCTGCTTTCGCTCCTTATACAAGAGACTGGCTTCCTTTAAGGGAATGAAATGGATCTGGGGAGGGGATTTTAATTGTACAACTGATCCGAGATTGGACAGATCAGACGATAAACACACGTTGACACCCCACCCCCCACCCCCACGGTACAAATCCTATTAGCACTCATGAGAGATCTAGAACCGCAAGTGGTCTGGAGGTGGTTGAACAGATCTACGTCAGAATTCTCATTTTATTCCGGGGTACATAAAATATACATGCAAATAGATTATTTCCTCACAGGCATAGATCAGATAGGGGAGTTTTTGTGGGAGCTTCATATGAGGGGAGAACGTTATCAGACCACTCACCTCTAATAGTGACCTGGGTTCTTACCAACCTAACGGCATCAATACCTACATGGAAACTCCGACACAAGACTATGTGATGGCCCATTCAAGGGGGATATTAGGCAGCAGATAAAGGACTATTTTGACATTAATGAGGGCAGTGTGGCACAAGGGCAGGTACTATGGGATGCCTTGAAGGTGGTGGTGGTGCAAGGAGTAGCAGTAGCCAAGTCGGGTGGGATACAGAAGGAGATGGAAAAAAAGTTGGCAGTAACCTAAGCAGAAATAAAACAGTTGGAAGGAGCGGGAAGAGGAAATACGGAGTCCGAAGAGAAGATCATCGTACTACGACAAGTATGTCTGGCAAATTGGGAAAGATTACGGAAGTATAGTTTTGCAAAATACACAGAAAGGTTACACAGGCATGGGGATAAACCAAGGAAATTACTAGCGTGGCTGTGCCAAGATAGAGAGGATTGTGAGGGCATTCTGGAAATAGAGGATGACTGTGGGGTAGTTTGGAGATCACAGAAGGAAACTAACAAGACTTTTCGAACATTCTATAAACGACTATATGATGACTCAAGATACACAAAATTAAGGGAAATAGAGGAGACATTGTCAGAGACAGCGTTACCCACACTAAATGAAGAACAAAGCAGCACTAGAGGCTCCTCTCTCACTTGAAGAGGTGTGAAATATTATAACAATGCTTCTTATGGGCAAAAGCCCTGGAGGGAGGTGGCTTACCTGTCAAATTTGATAAAGAATTAATTGATGAAGTGGCACCGAAATTACTACAAACATTGGAGGAGGTATATGAGACAGGCATATTGCCCCAGAGCATGGAGGAATCTATAATTATTCAGATGCTGAAACAGGGAAAGGACTGCGATTCTTATCAACCAATATCACTAATGAATCAAGATACAAAAATTCTCACAGCAGTCCTGGCAGAGAGACTGAAAAAGGTAATAGCAATCTTGATTCATCCTGACCAGACGGGGTATGTCCCGGGCAGAGTGACATCTGGGAATCTAAGATGCTTGCACGCAATCATTGATAAAACAAGGGACTGGCCAGAAGGATGTGCAGTGGCAGTGTTAGATGCAGTTAAGGCCTTTGATCCTGTTCGGTGGGAATGGCTGATGGCCTCCCTAGAAGCTTTGGAATAGGTGAAGGGTTTATGAAATGGGTCAGCATATTATATTCTATACAGGTCGCAAGGGTGAAGATGGGTAGGCATATTTCGGAACAGTTGCTGATACAGAGGGGCATGAAACAAGGTTGCACCCTGTCCCCTATGTTGTATATCCTGGCCTTGGAACCCCTAGCAGTGTTCTTGAGGAAGGAATCTAAGGACATGGGACATCAAATAGAGGGAGTACACCATGTACTATCATTATATGCAGATGATATGTTACTGTATATACAAACCCGGAGGACACTGTGGACGCATATATGGAAGTATTGGTAAACTTCACAGAGCTGTCGAGAATAGCAATTAGTAAAAAAAAATTCCCACTGGGGAGATGGGTCGGAGTTGTGGAAAGCAGTCTCCCATGTCTAGTGCTTCAATGGAAGGTTGATGCATTCAGAAACCTGGGTATTGTTATTTACCATGAAAAGCTAGAGACACATCTGCAAAATACACTAAGGGCAATATCGGGATTAGAAAAATCATTTAGATTTTGGGAAAAACATCACCTCTCATGGCAGGTAGGATTGCACTTTTAAAGATAGTTGCCCTTCCTAGACTGTTATTATTTTGTTAATGTTCCATACCCAATACCTTGGACCCTTTTTAAAGAATTAAATGCCATGGTGGGAGGTTCGTATGGAAAAAGGTAGGCGCACAGTAGCTATGAGCACATTGCAGGGGGACCATGGAGGTGGCGGAATGCGACTGCCGCACTTTCAATTGTATTATTTAGCAGGGCAGTTACAACACACAGCTGGGTGGCTAGCAGCAGTGGGCGGGAGCGGTGCTCCTCTACTTATTTTAATTAAGTTTTACCGTTCTATACTTTTATTTTAAAAAGAAACCATTCCTGAATGGTTTCGTTTTAAAATAAAAGTGTAGGAAGAAGTTGAAACTTGCACTTTCAGTGCACTGCACGGGACATTTCCTTAAAGAGCAGGCATATGTTTTTTGGGGGTTTTATTGTGCATGGGAGGCGGGCGCGGTGATGGGGTCTGTAGGGAGCGGTGCAGGCAAGTAGGGAACATAGTTCCACTACTTCCTTTCGTACACTTCGACCACTGTCTAGCAGATTTTGAAACCGTAGAGCACACCTTGATAGGAACAGAGATGGCACCCTACTTGCTAAAAGAGGCAATATGGCTCGGAAAGGATAGAATAGTAGACCCTTCAGCGCTCCTGAAGGTAGGTAGAGGAGTGTGGGACAGAACGAAAGGCAATAATAAAAAGGGAAGCACCCTACTCACCTCAAATACCGTTGGAAGCCATCTATGGGAACAGTGACACTGACCTGGCACAGATAAGAACCTATTGGGAAAGTGTAGGATTCGTATCAATAGGAGACTTGTTTAGCTCGAACACACTATTGAAGTTCCAAGAATTGGTGGACAGAATTGGAGTGCAGGGTGGGCAATTTTTGACATACGCCAGAATACTACATGCTATAATAAGGAGATGGCTGACCTTCCCAAAATCCGCATATGAGGACAAGGTATTGGGTTTGTTATAAGATTTATCGGATGGGGACCATGGGGTGTCCAGAATATATCAGGGCCTAACTGAGGCCATTGCTGCAGATAAAACCAAAGTAAGGAATGCATGGGAATTAGATATTAACGAGCAGTTAACGGATAGTGGATGTTCCAAGGCGTTACTATAACCCAAATAAGTTTTGAGGAATGCTAGATTCAAACTGACCCAATTGTATATCCTTCATAGAGCTTCATGACAGCAAAAATATCCCAGGTGCCGACAACAAAGAGTGGCCACGTTGTAAAGGGCGCGATGGAGATATAGCACATATGTTTTGGAGCTGCCCTGTAATACAAGTATTTTGGCAAGATATAGAACAAAGACTAAGAAAAAGGGGTATAACCAGATATGCATAGAAGCCAGAGGCCTGCCTTCTAGGCATATTTGCACGACCAGACAGCTAGACCGGAAAATACGTTGATAGATTTGGCATGGGTTCTGGCGAAGAGGAGGATTGCCATGTCCTGGAAGTCACAACAAGGCCCAAGCATAGATAGATGGTGGGAAGATTTGAGAAGATGGTCGCTAGCAAAGACAACAGTTTGGTATGAAGCAATCCAAAGAGGGGGAGGGGATGTTACATAGGACGTGATGTCTTGGAATCTTCTAGTACAGATACTGTTTAGTTCACCCGATAAGCCTCCTTGAACTCACAGTAGATGCTAAAGATACAGTGAGAGGGTTAGTCGGAAAACACCTCAATGTGGAAGAGAATATATGTGATGTATATTAAGCAGACAGTCGATTTGAAAACCCTTTAAATTCCCATAGATTACTGGCTGTGGTAAAATAAACATTAAGTACTCAGTTGGAGTAGGGTGGGAGGTTGAAAATTGGGTGGGGGGAGTAGATATATTAAGAGTTATGCTGGAAAAGATGACATACATGGATGTTTGTTATGAAATTATTCTTTTTTTTAATGGTGGAAAGGCATTAACTAGCCCTTTCTAGAAGCTTAGTTAAAATAGGAACCATGTACATATATATAAGAAGATTATATCTCCACCCATGAATTCCTTGTTAGTAGACCTAAATTAATGTTATGAGGGCTCTAGGAACAACATAGAAAGTGGACGGGTTCAAAAATATGAATTATCTCTATTAGATTGGATTGTAATAAAGAGATAGTGAACCATACTACGCAATTGGTAAATACATGGCATTGCGAAAGAGATTGGATAAACACAATAAATGGAATCGCTGGGTACAAATTATTTCCCGATAAGGCTGAAGAAGACACAAAGAAAATAGGACGTTTGCCCGGTTATCTGGAGATAATTATTTCTTAGAGCGCAAGTTAATTCAGATTGTGAGGGCTGTTGCCACGGATGTAAATCTGAGGTGGTGTGTTGCCTTCACATGATATGGTCCTGCACTGCTTTGTTTGAATTCTGGAAAGGGGTTTGGGACCGATTATTCACCATTATAGATATCGCCCTATCAGGGGGCCCTGCAAATTGTATCCAAACCTAGTTTTTCTTTTGGCAAAGCAATAGTTATCTACAAATGGAAGCAGATGGCTGTACACAAGGTCGATATGTGTTTCTGAGATCTGAGTAAATGCTCGATTCATCATTAGATTCAGACAAATCGTGTGTTTTTTCCCTTTAATTGACGTTCTAGCTTATGTGAATTGTGAACTGTGAAACCTATTATGTTTCTGGCAACGTAATTGCTTTTGTTGACAAGTACCAAAATAAAGTTGGAAAAAAAGCAGCTAGAGGAAACTTCAGTTGTGCATGGTTACCCTATGCCCTTAGATAGCCCTGCACTGCAATCACAGACCAACAATGCAGGGTGGGGGGGTCATAATGTAACTACCTATAGCAGGGTAAAGGAGAGTTGGGCACTAGATGCTGTTTCAACTTGTGCAGCGCTGGGCTGATTCGTGTGTGCTGTATAAGGGAGAGTAAAAGGTCTGCAGCAAGGTCACAGGGGCCTGTGGTGGTGTTGCCCACACCTCCTGTGTTGTCTAATTAGTAGTTGTACCCGGATACCTTGCGCTCAAAACAATACAGATTCTGTTTTTTTAGTAGAGTTTATTTTGTTGTATTTATAATTACTTGGAAAACTGTATATTATCTTGTCATAAGAATGCTACATGTACAGTTCAAGCTCACCTTTTAATCTTTTAAAAAATACACGCCACATGAAATGGCAAATTGTTTATGAATGTGTACGACTTAAAATTGGTGAAATAACCAGCAATGAGTTTTGCCAAAATTCTGCACCAATTGGCAACAAATGTATAAACTCAGCCTTGATAAAGACCTGGATGGGTTGAAACATGTGTCGGTTGACCACTTACACTACTTATTAAACAAAATAAACCCTACTAAAAAAAAACGAATCTGTATTGTTTTAAGCGCAAGGTATCCAGGTCCTAAATACTTATAGCAGGAGACTGCAACCTTTGGCTCAGATGTTTTAAACTTCAACTCACATCAGCCCTAACAAGCATACTCAAAGATGAGGCATCATGGGAGTCCAAAATATCTGGAAAGCTGCAGGTTGCAGGCCCATGATCTATAGCAAATCTAAATCCCCAATAAATACCTGACGAATAACAAGCCATATCAAAGTGCCGTTATGTCGTAACAGTTGATAACGCATTCAATACATCACAGCCATAACATGAAAGCAAGTGGGTAAAACACAGAAAAAGAAAAGGCGCAAATAATGGTTTCCCATAGTGGCCAAACAATGCAAAGCATTACTAATTACATGTGTAAAAAGTAAACAGCAAGAAGTAAAAACTGTCAATAATTACTTGTACAAGTATCGTTTCATCTTTAACTTTAAACGTGCATCCCAATTCTTGCACCAGTCAACATCAAACCAAGCCAGGCAGCTACAATCTTTAGGTGGAGGATTTTTCGTTGCTTTTAACTGTAAATGACTCACCAACACAAACACAAACCCATCCCACTCACCTCAATGGCTAACACAGATTCTAAGATACACACATTTGACCCCAACACCCACCATAACATTACCAAGCAAACTTTCTCTAAAAATGCATCAAACTCACTTCCATCCCACAGTTATAGGAATAGTTTACTCCCAAAGCACATAGTAACACCACACATACATTCAGCACAGCCGCCACACAAGCATCACCTGGTGCTGTATCCATGGGCAATCTGCAACTTTGGATGTGGCAATATTTTGAGGTCCCACAAAGACGATGAAAACACTGCCGAAGTAGTAATTTCCTCCATAAGCCACATCCATTTAAGAGGAGGCAAACCTCATAAGTACATTCCAGGCATATCTTGTATACTCCTCTACATGCACAACACAATTACGTTAAACACATGGAAGATGACTTTAGATAACAAACCCCACTAACCACCTTATCTCGCACTATCCCCACCACCAAGAGAGCAAGTCTAAAAAAACGAACAGAAACATGTCATACCACACACTGCATCATATACAATGATTGAGGCAAAGACACAAAAACATGTCCAACTCTTGTTGGTGATCCCAACCCTCTATGGAGATGAAAAAATGCAGGTTAAGGTATGGCAAGATATGGTATTCACTGCTTAGAGTGTCACAACAACATTGTTGTGGATGAAGCAAAGCCAGATAGGCAGAATAAAATTGAACCGGTCTTAAATAACTGCATACAGCATTAAACAATGTGAAAGAACTAATTACTAACCTCTGTTCATGTTCTTTCTGATGGATCCTCATCCCATAGATTGCTCATTTGAGATAATCATTCTGCAGTGGCAGCTGTCAGAAGACATTCACAGCAAGAGGCCCAGTGCATCTATGTATCGACTTGCCTCGATGGGCCAGCTGCAATGCTCCAGATGTGATACCATAATTCTTATGTATTGAGCGTACCACAACCCGTGGCTTCAGCTTGCCCTTTTTCCACCCGGCTTAACAGCTCAGGGAAATATGTAAAGTAAAACTGAAATGTGCGCCAGGATGGGAATGCGATGAGGAATCTGTGGGTGGAGAATGAATCTGAAAGAACATTACCGGATGCAAGGAATTTGCTCTACAAATGGATTTGAACACAGATTCTAAATCTTAGATAGAACCTCAGAGCCGCAAAGACCCTAAAAGGAGGAGGAGACCGAGGAATATGTCCACACACCTTACATTTTTGCATCAACGCCTTACCAAAGCAGGCCTCCCGACCATGTTGTCAATGTAAAGAATAATGCTTTGCAAAAGTGTGCAGTGAAGCCCAGGACAATGCTTGATAAAAGTTTAAGGTGAACACCCACTGAATAAGGCAGATCTGGCCTCAAGCTCAATTATGGAATGGACTCTATCATCCTGTGATATTCATTTCAAGCCAGATAAAAGCAATCTGATATGCACAGACAAATCCAGTGTGAAATTGTTTCAAAATGGTCACGCAGAGGTACACTCCAGCATAAGCCACAAATAACTGATCATCCTTACAAATGTCTTTTGTCCTGGCAGTGTAAAAGCTAAGAGACCTCCATGGATTCCAATGAAGGACCTTTTCTTTTTTGTTTAGAAGGAAGGGGAGGAAGATAGAAACATAGAAGTAGAATCTTTTGACTTAAGTGAAATTTGAGAGGAAAGCCATACTAGAAGAGTTTCTTCATCAGTGGTTGGTTACACAAGCGCAAACTCCATTCCCAGTATATAATTGAGAGCCAATTTATAGATTGTTAAGATATCGCCAAATTCTATTCCTGTGTATTAGCCACTAAGGCCTGGCCTAAGCCAACACGTGTTTTGAAATAATCGGTTTTTATCAAGGCTCTGGCAATAATAGAAAAGATCAAGATTTGCTTTCTAAACTTGGTATAGTAGGCATGTGTGCCCAATATTTATTGAAACTTGCAGATAAAATCTCCCAACGGTTTGTCTAGTTGTGTCCCTTCTCTGGGTCTAAGTGACTTGCTACTCTTTGCTGTATGTAGATCTGTATTTCTTTCTTAGTATATTTGATGTACCGTGTTTGGCTCTGTCATCCCATGTTGATGTGACTCTTCAATGCCAGACGACACAGCCGAACATGGCACATCAAATATATTAAGAAAGAAATATGAATCGACTAGCACACATATCACATTTACTAAGAAGAATTACAAATCTTCAGAATGACATGAATTACAAAATTGTGGAGGATGGTCGTTTGCCAAAGGAAGTGTTCTGGAGAGCGAGCCACAAGCCAAGTTGCAAAATGTTGTGGGTTTCCTTTCTCTTGTTTGTTTTCATGTTGTTGGATAGTTGTCAGGAAGACAATGGGCCTCATTACGAGGCTTGTGCTCCCGTAATGAAGGGTGCCGCTACGGGACCGGCACTGTTCATTACGGGATGCGCAATTACGAGGTTCCCTCGCGGGACCCGGAACAGACGTCTGGTAAAACCAGACGTCCTTTCCGGGTCCCACGAGGGGACCAAGGAGCCAATAACCGGCCCGTTATTAGCTCCATCCCCATTCCCATTGAGCTCTATATGGGGGTCAAATGGGAATGGGGATCGGTTCCTTCAAGGAGGAATTACCGTGTCCTCCAATGTTGGAATGACCCGGTTATTCCTCACTGAAGGAACCCGGTGCTGGAACACGGTATGGAGGCAGCCATGCCCTTATAAGGGCATGGCTGCCTCCATACTCGTAATGAGATCCAATGCCTTGGTTGGGTGGGCATTGCTGGTGGGGATCAGGGAGGGAATCACAAAGTTTTCTAAAATCTGCTTGACCGACTATGTATTCACTGTTGTGACACATTTTACTCTGTTTTATCTGCTGAGCCGTCTGCGGGGTACCTCCGCCCTTGCCGAATGGATTTTGGGTGCTACAGATGAACAACTTACTTACCCATGGTAACGTTCTTTCGACTGGATGTTCTCCCAAGTATTCCTTATCTTTGATATTTCCAATATCCAGCTTGCTGCTTCGGAATTATTTTTTCCCACACTAGAGGGCACTGCTCGTCGACGCCTGTCCAGTCGATGTCCTTCGGAGGCCTCCATCACAACGTTGACGTCATCATGGGTATAAGTAGCGCACGCAGCATCCGCTACTCAGTTCCGTTTTGAAGTGTTATGCACTGTCCAGGATGAGATGGTTACTAACCACGAGGGAGCGCAGACTAACCACAAGGGAAGTTTACTGCGGGGAAGGATGGGAGGGGCGATAAGAAATACGTGGGAGAAACATCCAGTCGAAAGAAAGTTACCATGGGTAAGCAACTTCTTCTTCGAATGGATTGTGTCCTCCCACATATTCCTTATCTTTGATAGACTCCCAAAGCAGTAATGTATTCAGGAGGAGGGAGTAAAAACTTAATTGCTTTTAAGTATGCACAGAATGCACTACTGCCTTTCCAAATTTAGTCTCTTGGCTAGTGGAAGAATCCAAACTATAAAATGTTGTAAAGGTGTGTGCAGACGACCATGTGGCTGCTGCGCAGATGTCTTTTAATGGAACTCCCCTTTGAATAGCTGATGAAGCTGCGATACCTCTGATCAAATGAGCCCTTAAGTGCTCTGGAGGGTTTTTACCGGTCAATTTGTAACATTCTACAATAGTTAGAATAATCCATCTAGAAATAGTTTGCTTGGTGATGGCTAGGCCCAGTTTATGACCTGTGTAACCGACAAGTAATTGGTCAGTTTGCCTTAATTTTGCCTGTCTGCTAATATAGAAAGTCAAGGTACGCCTTGGATCAAGTCTGTGCAGCCTTTCTTCCTCTTTCCCTGGATGAGGACAAGGGTAAAAGGAAGGCAAGGTTATTTTTTGGGTGACATGAAATTCCGAAACAACCTTGGGGAGTTAGGCTTGACTTGTAAAACCACCTTGTCCTTGTTAAAGACAGTGCGAGGAGGCTTGCAGGATAAAGCCTGTAGCTCACTCACCCTACGGGCAGATGTAATTGCCACCAAAAAGACAGTTGTTAGGGTAAGGCGGCTCAATGGGCACAAATGAAGGGGTTCAAAAGGAGTACCCATTAGAAATGTTAAGACCAAATTTAAGTCCCACAAGGGGACCTGAAAAGGAATTGGGGGGTAAACATTAATTAACCCCTTCAAATATTGAATTACCAAGGGTATTTTAAAGTAAGAGGGTTCCTCAGCAGTGCGCTTGAAGATGGACAGTGCCGCTAGGTAACTTTTTATTGTGCCAATGCAAAAGGAAGGATAACACCATTGGTGTATTACATGTGAAAGGGTCAACATTCTTATCTCTACACCAGCTGCAGAACTTGTTCCAATGGCAGCAGTATAAAGATTTGGTTGCTGGCCTTCTGGCCGAAAGCAAACCTCCATTACATTGTCTGGGAGGTCCCAATCTCTGTATCTCAGCCTCTCAGAAACCATGCGTGAAGGCTGAGAGTCCTGATATACGGATGGAGTACCTGACCCTCCTCTCACGAGAGAAGATCCTCTCTTTGTGGAAGACGAATCGGAGGACAGATGGACATGTGTAGAAGGTCTGGGTACTATGTTCTCCAGGCCCAATCTGGGGCAATTAGGATCATGGATTTCCTGAACCTCCTCAACCTCCTTATTACGCAAGGAATGACTGGGACTGGAGGAAACGCGTACAGGAGTGGAAATTCCCAGTCCACCACAAACACGTCTCCTAGAGCTCCTCTCGGGGGAAATTCCCTTGAGCAGAATAGTTTGTACTTCCTGTTGAAACTGGTGACGAACAGGTCCACTGAGGGGTTCCCCAAAGGGTGGAGATCTCTTGAAGGACTTCCTGAGATAGTTCCCACTCGTGGGAGACTGTGCTCTGCATGCTCAGAGCGTCTGCTGCTGTGTTCTTCTCTCTGGCTAGGTGAACTGCGCCTACACCTCCTATTTTGTTGAGGTTGTACATGGCCACTGTGTCGTCCGTCATTATCAGGACATTCTTTCCCCGTACAGAGGGCAGAAAGACCTTCAGTGCTAGTCTGAGTGCCCTCAGCTTTAAAAGATTGATATGTAGTTTGGACTCCGATGGAGACCAACGACCGCTGATGGTCAAATTGTTGGTATGGGCTCCCCACCCCGTGAGTGAGTGTCATACGCCCGTCTCCATGGCGCCTGTGGTCCAGGGTGCGCTTAGGCGACCATTAGATTGTTCCACCACGTTATGTCTGATCTATCTGTAACGGTCTAGTTTAGTCAACGGCCCTTGCTGGAGGTTCTTAGCCACGCCTCCTCCAGCAATCAGCGCGTTGCAACCGTTGCAGTTAGTCCCTGCAGCCTTTGGTTTGTTACGCTAGTATTCCATTTCGTTCTGCTTTGGGACCGCTATACTTCCTTCTGCCTCTTAGCGCGGCACCCTTCATCCCCGTCAAATGGGATGACAAATGAGTCGATAGTGATGATGTCTTGTGCGTCTCAGAGGCTTTTCATCGACTCAAGGGTTTTTCACGCTCTCGAGGAGTATCTTTCGCTGAGGTTGAAAACTCATGGCTTTTATGTTTGCCAGGCTTTTCTCCTGGGGTATCGCCTCTAGGTGTCCTCGAGGGGAGCAAGGCCGCGTTCTCGAACACTTTTAGCATACTTTTGTGGAATTTTTCCCACTCTGCAGAGGAACTGTTTTTGGTAGGACATATTACTCTCTCCGGTGAACTGGAGGATGAGGTGCATGGCGATCTATGGTGCCTTTTCTTACTATGTTTTGAAGCGGATGAATGGTGTGATCCGCTTCGTGAACGTGACTGGGAGTGTTTTTTGTGACGAGGAGGCTACGGTCTCGACTCATCGGAAGTGCGTTTGGAAGGGGTAATGGACTTTTGGGGCTTACCTCTCTCAAGCTTCCATCTGCGCTCTCACAAGGCCTTCGCCGTCATGGACATACACTCGTCACATTCTGAACAAGGATGCTCTGCCCCAAGGCACCACAGACAGACCCTGTGTGGATCTGTCATGGACATCTTATCCCCGCAGTCACAGCATTTTTTGAAGCTGGACCGTGGCATAGATGGAGCCGATGGAGCCGATGAAGACATGTTAGACAACATTCAAACTTGTCAATTTGAATGTAGTCTAACATTGCCTTACTTACACTTATTTAACAGATGATGTTTTGTAAAAATAAGAACACAAAAAAAAATATGAACAGTAAACCGGCAACATGTTATACAAGCAAAACATGCAAGAAAATCATTAAGGAATTTAAGGTAAGTGATTGACAAGAAGAATGGGAGACGCGATCAATAATGTAATGAAAGCAATACGCAGTGTGTATAGAGGGTCATGAAAGCGCTTATTAAGCACAATGAAAGCAAGTATTACAGAGGAAAAGGGAAAAGGTAAGCAGGAAAGGGCTAATGAGCATGAAATGGGGACTGGGCATATAATAAAAGGAATACACAGGATGCGGTTAAAAAGGTATGTATGTGAGCAACTAGCCACAATGAAAACAAGCTGGAAAAGGTAAACGGGCATTTTGAATGTAAAAGAAATGTGATGTAAGAAGCGAAGGAAGCAACAAATAACGGGAAGGACTAAATGACATACGAGCAAAATGACATCAAGCAAAACGGAAAAATGGTAAAATGGCACAGACGAAAAACTATCAAATGTACAATAAGATCAAACATATTCGATATCAAACTGGATATTTCCAGAAGGGCCAGCTCCCTATGGAGATTTAAGTCGGCAGCGCTCAAAGGCATGGTCTTCGTGCGAAAAACGCAAGGAATTTTCTCACTTTATTCCCCAGGGTTCTACTGTATTAAGGACTAATGAAATGCCATCTCTCTCAATTCCCAATTCAGCAGACAGAATAATAAGGGACATCCAACTGAGTGGAGAATTCGAGGGAAAATGTTCAAAAAGGAGACGCTATATTCATCCCTTTTGAAAATGTCCATCACCCCCCCCCCCCTTTTCTACCACTAGGGAGTGTTCGAGTTCACACCCAATCTCTCCCTTCCCAATTCTGAGAAACACTAGGAAGAGGAAGAACAGACAAAGAGAAGAGAAGATTTCCCATAGGAATAATAGGGCAATAACTCCGTATGGGAATCCACCATGCTGTCCCACTAATAAGGTAAGGCACTTTACCCTAAGTGCATACACCCGATACCAATTTTCTCTCCTCACACAAATAAAAGGCAACACCTAAAGACACACTATGAGCAAGGCGGGACTCGAGAACAAGCAGAACTTTGGGACGAAAGCACACCTACTGGAGCAGAGCAACAGACCAAGGGACAAGAGTAGCGGGCCGAAAAACCCCAAGTCTTCCCTATTGAAGGTTGTTGCCTTGGACAGGCAACAAAAGGCACATGGAGAAGGCCAGATCCTGCAAGTGAAGATTGCATTGTGTTTCAAGGACGCAAGCAACCAACTGAACGGCGAGTTGGGGAGGAGAGTTCAAGCCTGTGGTACTAACCTTGACTCGAAAATCGGAAAGCACCAAACAAGAAAGAAGCACACACAGCTGATGAGTTGGCAAGCGACCTGAGAGACTGGTGTGTGTTAAAGTGAATGAACTTTAAAGTGAAATACAGCTGCAAGATAAGTGATACTAACGGAGTGGTCCGGTGGAAGGAAGTAGCCCATTCGAAAGTCTCTGTGAAAGGTGCATTGTTTGAAGCTAATGGGTGAACAAACAGCAAGAGTGAAAGTAAATACTGAACGTTGAATCAAAGTGGTCCTGCAGTGGTCTATAACGAAAGCCGCGCACATTCGAAAGACTGACATCAGAAAGTGGGCCGAGCCCGATTGAGGGAAACTCAATAAATATTAAGCTTGGGGAAGGGTGCCCCCTTGCAACTTTGTGTGAATTGTATCGTGAGCCCAGCTGAGGGTGACCTACGAGAATAGTGTGGTGAAAGGTCTGAACCCAGCAGAGGGGGGCCTTTGTGAACGGTTTGGTTGAAACATTATTTTGGAAGCCAGAGAAAGGTACATTAAACGTGGCAGGCCAGGCAGCACTCGAGCCACGTTTGTAAACTGTGTACTGTGTTGAAACCTGGGCCAGAGTGTCATCCTGCCTGCAAGGATCGCCTTACCTTGTGTGGCCCAACGTGGGGAGGAGAGCTGGTTCAGCCACATTATCATTTGAATACTGGCTTTTCCTTTTGCATACATTTTCTCCTTTTTACACTTTTTGTGCAAGAGATAGGGCAGGCATTAGGTTTTTGTTAGTATAGGCCATTTTGAGTTGACAGACTACACTAGGACTGTTTTATTTATCGTTTGATGGTCTAGACTACTCCCATCTTAGTTGTAGGGCAGAATAGGAGTTTCTCCAACCCCAACATTATCAATAAAGGTTTTACAAATTGTATCCATTGTGTCAGTGTCAATACTTGTGATACCATGCCTTCCCTACATTCGAAACAACCCCTAGAAAGCAGATACAATAGAACTTTGCAACTAATATAAGCTCAGTGGTCTCAATGGGGATGGTGTGGCAGGCTTTCAAGGTGTACATCAGAGTAGTGGCCATGTCAACAGAGTTTGGAGTGCTTAAAGCAACCAGACGAGACATAGCGGCCAGCGAGGACCAGTTGAGCAGACTGGAGAACATAGCAGGGGACCGTCCAACAAAATAAAAACAGTGTTAAATACATGACCATGCCAGCAGGGAAACCAAATACTTCTCCAGACCTGTGGCAACATGGAGATATGGTGAGGGGGAGCACCCTGGAAGGGTCCTATCCTGCCTGGTCTGCCTGACCAGGGGCAGGAGTGTATCCCTTGTATATGAGATCTCACGGGGGATTGAGACAATGCGGACGAGGGAATTAACAGGAATTTCTATGATATCTACACTCAATTGTATCAAACGCAAAACAGCAAGAATACCGAGGGAGTAGATGCTCTCCTGACAGACACCCATATCCATGCTGTCGAAGAGCATGAGCGAGCGCATAGGTCTTGCCTTCACCGCTGGGGAGATACTCAGGGCAATAGAGGGTTTACCTAGAAACAAGACCTACAGGCAGAGTGCCGAGTTCTACAAGGCATATGGTGCAGTTCTAGCCCCACGAGTCGCAAGGAATAGAAATTACTAACAATCTCGCCATTCTCTGGTTTGTCTTCGAACAAGTCTGCGTCAGTCACTTTTTTAAAGAGGAATTGTAGGATCAATACACAACACTGCACCACTCGCATCCATCTAAGTTGGTTCCAATTACAACAATCCACTTAGCTGATACCAGCAGACCCGGCAAATCTAGGGTCAAAATTGTACCCGCCACCAGCTCAGGGGACAACACACGTCGGAAAATGAAGTCAGACGGTACGCGCCAACACAATTTGCCAATTTGGGGCACTGCTTCGAGAAGCACCGTCATGCCATACACAAACAAATCAGGGTCCACAGGGATACCACAAACCACATCCTCTCCGCCCCTCACAAGTATGATAACCTTTGCTTTTATGTAACACATGCCCGGAGGGGAGTCCACTATCCCTCCATCTTTAAATGACATAGTCATATTCAATTTGCTAAGCAAGTCTCACCCCAATATGTTTATAGGGGCCCTCCGAATATAAGAGAGGTGAACGCACCACCTTTCCTCCTATTTTGATGTCGAGTTCTTCTGCATTTGGAACCATGGCGACAACCCCAGAGAAGCCCTCTGTTTCAAGAGTTTCACCTGATAGTGGGAAGTTTCTCTCACCAATGCAATGCATGATTTAGTGGCATCTGTGTCAACCATGAAGATGAATTGCTTGTTACCTATCTCAGCGCCCACCAAGGGTTCCTCGTCGGGGTGGACGGTCATGGACAGGACTGGGCACGCAAGAGCTCTCTATGGGCTCTCCTAGCCAGGATATGTGTTGGTACCGGGGAACGTGACGGGGTTGTTCCCCACCATGTATATCAGCCAGGGGAGTTGCTAGGTCTGGAAAAGACCCGGGGCTAAGTTGATGTCGGAACTGTTGGGACTGGGGGCTAGCTAGTATTTTGGCTGTAGCTCCTGAGATTCTATCTGGGGCTACAACCAAAAGATCAGGGGCTATAGCCCCCTTAGACCCCCCCTAGCAACGCCCCTGACATCAGCCTTGATGACGGAAAATACTCTCTCATCGGGGTGGGTAGGCGTTTGGAAGAATTAGGTGCATGGATGGCGTCTAACTGGTTACAACTAAACCCAAGTAAGACCGAGGTGATTGTTTTTGGACCAAAACATCTATTGGAGGCAAACAGCAGTCCACCCCCCTTCGTTTTTGGGTTCAAGACTGAAGTATGTGTCCAAAATGAAAAACCTGGGGTGCATTTGGCAGAGTGATATGGGCTGCGAAGGGCAGGTCTCAGCAAACGTCCAAGCAGCATTTTACAATCTTCGGCTGCTATGACAGGCTCTCCCATATGTGCCTGAGAATGACCATGCTATGGTGGTAGGAGCCTTGGTGAACTCAAAGCTGGACTACTGTAACGGCTTACTCGCTGGGGCTCCTGCCAAACAAGTCTACCGGCTACAAAAAGCACAAAACGCAGCAGTCAGATTAGTGTTTGGGGTATCAAAATCTACCCTGATTTCTGGTCTCCACCGCTCTCTCTACTGGTTAAGGGTGGAGGACTGTATAAAGTTTAAGATTGGATGTCTTATATTCAAGTGTATGCATAGTTTGGTACCAGGATATTTGAGGGGCTAGATTTTGACCCTAGATTGTGGAACAGCCTCCCTTTGAAACTAAGGAAAGTGAACTCTGTTAAAATTTTGAAAAGGGCTAAAAACTTATCTTTTCAAATAAATTCTCTAACAACTCTGGGCTACTGTCAACATGTGGCTGACATGATGATGTATTTCAACTGCATCGGGATTCGATTAGGCTTGTTGCGTGCGCGATATAAATTCCTCACTCATGCTCACCCATCGATAGGGTACAACAGTGTTTGGCACTGTCTGTTGCAGGCATATTACTCCCTTACATGGCATTCTGTTGGGGCATTAATGGTTGTGTCATTTGTTGATGTGGCACTTGTGCACCCCGGGGTCGTGGTGGTAACTGCGTGTAGGCTTCGTGTATCTCATAAGGTATGGAGGTGGGCCTTGTGAGCTGTACCGGTGGTTTGGGCTGGGGCGGTGGGCAATAGTTGTTATATGTGTTGTATTCCGCCCGCTGCCTGGTCCTGCATTCCCATGCAAAATGTCCCCATTTCCCACAACTCCAACATTGCGAGGGTCCCATCCCTACTCCCCAGGGTCCCATCCCTCCAAACCCCCCTGTCCACTGTGGACCGGCCCCTGACGCGCTGCTGACCTCCTTGTTGCCACGCGGGGTAGGGGCCTTGCTCACTACCCTTGTCGTCCTCCTGGCCAAAATGCTGCTATCGTGACATATGGAGGGGCTGGGGTCTGCTCCGCCACCTCTGTTTGCGCGCTCGATGGTGCACCCCCTCAACTGCGATCTTCGCCAGTTGCTTTTGCACCAGTCTTGCATACTCTGCCTGCAGCCGTTAGGCTGTTTCTTTTTCTTGCTCTTTTATTCTTTTGCAATTATGTATTATGATAGTTTGACTCTCCGCCCACCCCTTTGCTCCGATGCCCACAATTTTTTTAGTGCTTTCTGAACTTCTTTGGGTAAACCCCCTTTAATAACTAAGTGAAAACCAGGAACTGATTGGTCCCACTGGTCCCTGTCTCCGCCCTCCACATCTCCTGAACCTTAATAATGTATTGCGTGGGGTCCTCATCGTCCCCCCATGGTATATTGCATGATAGACTGCAAGTCTGGCAGTCAGGGTACGTTCGTTGCAGCACATCCCACAAGCTCTTATACGCTCGTGCGGCCCCTTGAGCACTGAGTCCCATCCTCATCCCGATCCTCCACATCCTCAATTAGTTTCCATAGTTCCAAGATCTTTTCTCTCTTTTGAAGCAGTTTCCCTTTATATATAGCAGCTAGGAACATGCTCATGTGGACCAGTATCCCTCGATTATGGGTGCCTTGCTCTGGCCAGGAGTGAGTCATGCCTCCCTTTTGTCTCTATCACCCATTGGTTTGTGATATGATATTTTTCAACTATGTACAATGGAAATGAACTACACATGCACTCCAGTGGTGTCCTCCCATGTTCACAAATCGCGCGCTCCCAAATGCCCACCCCTCCAAATATGCGCTGGACACACTTTAATTATATAGCGTCTCTACCAGTCCACTGCTCATGCCTCCCCGTCGCCCCTTATTAACACCTCCCTGTTCACCCTTTCCACACGCACACAAACGCTGATACACTCAAAATCAACTTGTCACTGACCCACAACTGGCCTCCGCCTGATACAGAAAGAATCGTAATATACTAAAACAAGCTAAAACAACAAGCACTATTTCCACTGAGCCCACTAACTATACAAAGCTCCTACTGTTTTTCTTTCATCTCCTTGTTATACAAAAAATAGCTTTTTCACACACACAAATCTCAGGTAATTTTCGATCTTTGTAATATACAAATATACCAACTGTATGGATCCTGCCTATCTTGCCCTCCTACAAACTAAACTAAACCCTCACATATATTCTACCACTAGGTAGCGTTGATGGTCCGCTTATCTAGGGTGAGGGGATAGTTGAAGAAGCTTGCCCTATCACTTGTCTAAACACAGTTACTAGAACTTAAGAGGCACATGTCAAAGGAAATAGAACATGTGTTGTCTGCTTTACAAATGAAATAGTTTCAACTGTATTCGTTTTCTATGAAAAGCAGAAAAGTTACTTTAAAAAGTTGCTAAAAAAAGTTAGTTACCCATTTCTATGTGTCCACTAAGACATCACAGTCAAAGTGGACCGAGATGTCTTAGTGTTTTACCCCACACACTATGTCAGAATGTTTAGACTCTTTTTACATTGCTTGCAGAGTGTATTTCCATCCTCTTTTGTTGCTTACAGGAGGATAGATCTACAACCTTCTACCATGTTATTGGTTGTTCTTTTTCTCCCAGGTCGGGTTAGGCCTAATGTTTTCAGTGGGATATTCAAAGTGAACCACTTTCTTCAGGGCCAATTATACAGCACTATGTGGAGTGCTTTTTCAACAGTTACTTGTAGCATCTGCTCTTGTCGTTATTAGAGTACCCCACCTGCAGATAACGAGAACGGGGTACGGGGTAGATGGAAAAAGACACAATATGTATGTTAAGTCTGAGCTTTTGTGTCTGTACTCCTGTTACTGCTATTATTAGAGTCCCTTGATCTGACTCTGAATTTTGCAATTCCCCTTCTTCCAGGTGTGAGCAGGGAGGCTCCTCGCTAACTGGACGGGAGGCCGGCAACGTTGACCGCAGTGCGGGACCTGGTTCGTCGTCGGCACGTATCAACAGTATCTCTGGAGGTGTACCTATGGGGGCTAACCTTGCGTCCAATTGGCTCAATAGAGACTGCAGCGAGGTCAACACCTGTAAGGATGACACTGACTGAGGATTTAGCAAAGACGATGTAATTGGGACACTTTGCATTCCCGAGATCGTCGACGAGCCAACACCTTGCAAGCCAAGATCAGTTGGACAAACAATTTGTTCACGGTCTTCTTCCATTGATGATATTGAGAGAGGCGATTCCTGCTGAAATAGGGCATCTGGCAAAACTGCATTGTACACTACCGGTTGCCATACATACGGAGTGTCCACTGTCGACGATGTCAATCTCGAAGCCCCTTCAATCGTCGCTGCCGGGGTCGACAAATCCACTGTAGGTATTACCTGTGCCGGTGGCAATGAACCCGTCGACGACATAACTCCCGTTGATGGTGGTGGCCGTGACGCAGGCTCCTTAGGCGATCCTGGCTTTTTTGAGCTAGACCTATGCTTTGTCGCGTCTCTACTCGAGGAAGACCTGTGATGGTCCCCTAAGGAGGAGGTCTTTAAAGGATCTTTCCTGTCTTTTTTTGACAAGGATGAAGAGGAAGATCTCCCTTGTTGGCGGTCCTGGTCCACACGACCATGTTTTGATGACGAATAGGATCTTTCACCGGGGTAGGGCTATTTATACCGTATGCCCTATTGGGTCATGCGTAAGCGGCCCAAAACAATGTAGATAGGACACACAAGTGTCGAATTTTTACAATGAAAAACATTTTAATAAATATACCGAGGGTTCCCAGCCTGACGACGGGGAATATTCTAAGCATGTGAATCCATGAAAGATCCAATGCTGGAGAACTAACTCTTTTAAGCAACTTTTTAAATTTCATTTCATAGAAAGCAAATCAAATTTAAACCATTTCATTTGTAAAGCAGACGACACATGTTCTATTTCCTTTGACATGTGCATCTTAAGTAAATTCTATTAACTGTGTTTAGACAAGTGATAGGGCAAGTTTCTTCAACTATCCCATCACCCTAGATAAGCAGACCATCAGCGCTACCTAGGGGTAGAATATACATGAGGGTTTAGTTTAGTTTGTAGGAGGGCAAGATGGGCAGGATCCATACATTTGGTAAATTTGTAAATTACAAAGATCAAAAATTACCTGAGATTCGAGTGTGTGAAAATGATGAATAGGGAAACCCTCAGGTGTGAGACCCGATATGGTCCAACACGTGTGTTTTTGATACACAAACGGCGCCATCAACTTCCCTCACTCGGGAAGGTTCCCTACACTCCTGTTTTTCCTCCGTAAAATCCTCCTAAATATCCAAAAATAATAATAATAGGTTCACCACGTGGCCTTAACACACTCCTCCTTCGCACATACACACAACACTCCTTCACTCACTGTGCCCCTCGTCATCCCTCGTAAAGGGTGTACTCACTTCTGCTTTCTCACCCGAACTCCTCCGTCACAGGGTCCCAATAACGATCTGCACAGTCCCAGAAGCCGCACCCTGCTCCAACGAGCAGACAGGAAGTCTGTGAAAATGGCTACTGCACACCTCAGCAGGTTACGCGCTTGGAACTGATCGCTGCAGGTGGGTGCAGTCCCTTCAGAGAAGTGGCCTAAAAGCCTCAGTCGTTGCGGGGTCGACGGTATCACGTCTGGGCCACTAAATGTAGGAAAGCCCTCTAGATGCTCACACCAGAAAAAAATACAACCCACTATGGAAAAAAGGCCCAATGCACCTCTTGCAAGGATAACACATTTTTGTTTCCCATACAAAAGGAAAAAAGCAGCAACAAAGAACTCTGCTACTGCAGAACGTTGTGGCAAGTTTGGTATGTGCAGTAAATTATAACATTACACAGCGTCACTGGTGACGTCATTACATACAGTAAGAACCAGTGCTGTGGGTTGGCGAGACCCTACATATAGGTCAACTGCTCCATAGGAGATGCCAGGGCATTGGTCTCCGCCTGATCCGTCCATCTTCCACGTGGGCGAGGTTACAGTCGTCAATGGTCACCCGATTGTCATGTAACAATTATGTTACTAACTAGAAAATCACATCTATCTCTATACAACAGGGAACCTAGCATGATGCAGACGGGGGGATCGGGGGGAAAGCCGAGGTCACACTAACTTACACACACTTCACTCACTCCCAGACAGGCCGGCATTCCTCCAAGTTCTCCCACCCTCATTCTGGGCTATAATTTCATTCCATCTCGCAGCACAAATTACATGACTTAAGAGTGAAGGTAGGAGGGTCCTGCTTTCTGATCTTTTGATCGATATGGGGTCCAGCAGGTTTATGGGCAGTGGTCTGGGAGTTATCTGGTACACTGGAATTCGGGGGTAGTAGAGCCAAGGCATTTGGGCGGTATCATTTAGGATTAGAGCTAGTGTGGGTTGGGGCCTGTGCCAGCCTTCTAATGGGATTGCGCAGTTCATTGGCAGCAGCCCACCCTCCCGTGGCCTTGCAGGTCACATTCTTCTTCCCAGGGCGCGAAGGTTGGCAACCTTTCGGGATAATGAAGGGTTTTATCGATCTGTGTAGCTGTTAGCATTCTCAACAATGTTTGGGATACAACCTATTCCTCCGCTCGTGTTCGCGGCCTAGGCCTGGGGTGCTATGTGCCACAATATGGGTGCTATTATCTAAAATGG
Source organism: Ambystoma mexicanum (assembly GCF_040938575.1). Taxonomy (NCBI): domain Eukaryota; kingdom Metazoa; phylum Chordata; class Amphibia; order Caudata; family Ambystomatidae; genus Ambystoma; species Ambystoma mexicanum. The sequence goes on along the minus strand of NC_090924.1, from coordinate 756,041,690 downwards.
CTGCTATTCCCGCATGCATACTATACCTATACTATGATCGTATGTATGCCGGTAAGGGCAGCCCCCAGACCCCCGGCGTCTTACAACACTGATGACGGCCTTTGCCATATTCTGAGGTGGTTGGGGGTGCGGGAAGAACGTATCCCCTTCCCAATAAAAGCTTTAAATCCCACTAGCGACTCATCAGCCTTAGAGATTAACAAATGGCAATCATGAAAGGGCATTCCTATCAATTTCACTTTTGCCCCCCCAGTGTTCTTAACCGTGAGTGTCTGAACGACCGTCCCTATGCTAATGGATTTGGCCATATAATCAACCATACACAGGCCCGACTATAAGGTCTGATTGACTGCCTTGTCACCATGCTCAGTTCAAGGCAACAAAACATTCTCTCATTTCATCACAGGATATATGTTCAGCTGCTTCTGATATAACACTGTACAAAGTATGGGTGTATTTTGCTAGGGCAGAGATGAGATTGACAGCCTGCAAGGCTCGGCAGTCAAATGCAAAGAGCTTCTGTATATTGCATCCAGCATTTTACTTTGCCTGTCTGGGGGACGAGATGGGAAGGTGTAAGTCTTCAACCACATCGTGGAGGCATGAACTACCAGGATTACAGGAGTATTGTGGGTAGACAAAAATCCCAGGTCAGGGGAGCAGGCCTTGCTTTTTAACAAGGACCATCTCCAAAGACAAGCTAAAACTGGGCTTTTGCCAGATCACCCTAACCGTATCGGAGATAGGGGTGAAAGCTAGCAAGGTCTCCTTTGGATGATCCTTGTCCAAAATATTTGTGCGGTCATATTGTGCCAGTCGTAGAAGGAGCAGAAAGTCCAAAGTACTCCCCCACCTGGGCCATTGTTTTGCGGCAAGCCACATTCAGTCTTTCATATGGTGTTCGTTGCATACAAGTCAAGCTCTGAAGACTTAAAAAAAAAAAATAGGTTTTCATTAAAATTTAAGTCAACAACATAAAGGTTTCAAGTATACTGCTTACACTGTGATACACCAAATAACAGTACACCAGTACATATTTTCATATATTAGCATTACAGGAGAATACGTAGCCAAGCAATGTAATGGAAATTCGGTTTATACCATAAATTATTATGAACATTATCATCCATCCTAGGGTCGGTTATGAGACGCATATGGACCATAAAGGTCCAGTTCTTTTTCGTTAACATAAACTAAATCTTTAAACCAGTCTTCATGTCATGGAGGGGTCTTTCTCATCCAGTTTAGGGAAGCCATCGTATGGTACACAATACAGCAAGAACAATACATTTGCAGTTAAGGCTGGATGTGCTCAAAACTCAACGGGGACAAAAGGATAACTTCATTGATATGCAGGATCTTTACAATGTTTCCTTTTCCAGGGCGCTGTCGAGCAGCCAGCTCATGCAGACATGAGCCCTAGCTGCTCCGCCATGTCCGCTGAGATCCTCCAGTAAAGATCCTATTTGCAGTTAAGATCCTGTTGCATTTTCAGAACACCAAGGCAGCAGAGCTTTTCTGCTATAACTTACAGCAATACCGGAGAAAATCAGTGCAGGAGAACACTGCACTGACTAACTTTGAAAAGTGCGGCAGCTGGGGGTGTGTTAGCTTTGCCTGGTCGAGCGGATGAAGTGCGGGCTCTGACGCTGACCCGCTGTAGGGGAAGGAGATGGGTCGCCGTGGCAGTAAGAGCGGGGAGTGGACAAGTAGACCAACACCTGCATAGAAGGTTCCAGCGGGTAGCCACTTGCTGGAAGGAGGGACCGAGCTGCTGGCAGCTGCAGAATGTGCATAGTGGAGGTGCCCTTCTGCGGCCCGGTACCCGCTTGTTATGTATGACCCTCCCACGTGTATTGCCCTTTTAAGGGGATGCGTCCCTCCCACGTGTATTGCTCCTTTAAGATGGGCCATGACTGTGTCATGGCCCAAGCTAATAAAAGGAGCCCCTGCAGGCATGTGCAGGAGAACGGCTGCAGACTCCAACTATGGAACATCTGTGTCCGTCTCTCTCATTGTGGGCCCGCAGTCCTACACCGCGTGATCACAGTCCAGCGGCCCTGGCCTGCAGGCCCCACGCTGTGTGACCACAGCCCTGCAGGTCCTTGCTGGCCTGGGCGCCCCAGACCAGCCTGGTGCCCTCTGTCCAGCCCAGGCACCCACCATCCTGGATGTTCCAGGCATCCCTGGTGCTCCGGCACCCAGGCTGTGCCCCACAGCCTCTCAGGGCCCTGCTCTGCACCACCTCAGTAAGACTGGGTGACCCCGGCAAACCAGCATGGTGCTGGGCCTTCCCAGCACCAATGAGGCCAGCCACATGACTGCCGCCGGCCCCACAACACCGCTGTGTGCTCTACAGTGGGAGCATTGGAGGACTGACGGAGGGATCTGTACTGGGCCACTGCGGTGATAGCGACACTCAATGGGGGTGCAGATGCGCAACCCAGTGCCCGCTGTGGGTCTTGAAGCAGGAGCACCAGAGTTGCGATCAGGAATCCCGGCCCGCAGGCAGTGATTGAAGTGTGCACCCCACAGCAGGTGCGCAGACACGGCAGAAAGGCCCGGGGGACACAGTGTTTGCAATAGCAGCAGATCTGGGACCAGAAGGTGCAGCGCAGAGGTTGCTGCACCAGAGCATTGACTGAACCAAGGGTGGAGGCATCATCTGGGGGGGGTGTCGATCCGCTGCCCCAGTGGAGACACCAACATGAGCAGATATTTCACCTATCTCCTTACTGTAGGTGCCCGTGCAGAGGGTATCGCCTTCTAATGATATTGTAGGGTGGCCGGCATGTGGGATCCACGGCCCGGTCGCACAGGCATCTGGGGAGCCGGGCAGGCTGAAAGGGCCGAGTTCCCCCGGTGAGAAGTGAGGCGAGAGGAGATCGAGGTCTGGAGTGAGGAGGAGTCTCGCACATGGCAGCAAAGCACAGAAAGTGGCTGCATCTGGGGAACGCGCGAAGAACTGCAACAACGCAGACAGGCAGTCCTTACAAGGTCCCTGCTAATAGCATCCTGGGGTAAAGTCACTGCTTGCCACCCTGGAGCTCACCGGCTGAGTGCGGTAGTTGCCTCTTCCTTGTGCAAGTTTCCTGCCCAAAAAAGTAGGGGCTGGGCTTAGAACAGTACTGCCACAACGCTGGTAGCCTGCATCTCTTCAATCAAAGAATAATCCCACAAACTATATCCTCCCTCAAAGACACAGTGCTAATTGACTCGGTCTGGCAGGAGGGGCCACTGTATAGGGGGGGGTGCAACTTAACGACACGACAGCTGGGGGGTAAAGTGGGCACAGTAGTAGCTGGAGGTGCGGTGGCAGTGGGAGGTGGCCCGAATCCTTCCGTGACAGATGGATAGCAGGTACAAGTGGATCTATGTCACCTGGACTAAGCCACGCTTACCTGTCAATCACTTTAAACTGTTGGTCCCTTCCTGGTTGCTGCTCCTTTTCCCTACTTAAGCAGTCCTCCAGCCTCTTTTCCTTTGCAGATGGGGAGCAGGTGCAAGAGGATTTAGGTCACCTGGCTTAAGCAACACCCACCTTCTTAGCCGTGCTTCTTCCTTTCTGCTCTTAACTCTGAGATCAAGGGCGTGTTTCGCTCAGGTGTCCAAAGTGAAGGGCAGACGAAGAAAAGGGCAATACCTGTTCAGATCAGCAGGATCCATGGCATGAACCCCTGCTCAGACAGCAGGTAAGCATGCACCAACATGTGTTTTCTCCCTCTGTCCCCACAGGCAATCCCCATCATCACAAGGCAACGGAAACATCAATTTCACCGGTGCTGGGGTGAGGACAGGTGCTCCGTGACATAGTAAGTTGTGCACTTATTTTTATTCTCGTGCTGCAGTGCACGTGTTGCTGCTGCCCCTTCCCTTTCTCCCAGTTGCTTCCTTGTTGGTTGGCACTGCCCCCTCCCTACCTCCATCCCAATGCGTTCCCATTGATTGGCGGGCCCTTTAAACAGGCCACCCAAAGCACCCCCTGCCCTTGCAGCCCCCTTGGCCAAGGACCAAAGGCTAAGGACAGCTCCATTGGTGACTGCGGTGTACGCCGTGGTAGCACCTAGCCTGCAGCCGTCGACCTGCTGCGACTTGACTAACTCGGATGTGGGTGTGTTGTATTGTGCTGTGCTCAAATACTTAGCCCACAACTTGGGACGCACAACCGGGTCACGTGCGCTCCCTTGCTTCTCTAGCCACGTGCGCTTCCCTTGCATCGTAGGTCCCTGTATCCTGTTCCATTTCCCCCCCCCCGTTTCCCTTCCTTCTCAGACCTTCCCTGTTCGATCTATTGTGTACTATTCTGACACGGTCTCGTGCTCCACTGTTTTTCTGCCACTACTTTGCATTGCCTGCATTCTTCTTCTAGGTTCCTGTTGTGTTCTGTGCCTTGTTGACTGTATGGACTGTGTTTGCTCTCTACAGTTCTTGATATTGTGTTGCTATCCACGGTTTGTGGCATCACATTGCCATTGCCTGCATTTCCATGCTGACCTCCGTGTTTTGCTTTTGGTCATGTACTGCACCTGCTTTCTTTACTTCCAGGTTCCCCGTTGGGCATTGCACTTTGCCTTGGTTCTGTACTACATCTGCATTCTCTACTTCTAGGTTCCCTGTTGTGCTCTTTTCTTTTAGATGGTTCTGTACTGAATCTGATTTGTAGGTCTGTTCTTGTTCTTTGTTGTGCCCCCTCCCTTACTTTCATGTCTCCCCAGTGCCTCCCTTCTGTCTGCCCCCCCATGCATGACCTGCCTTCCCCTGCCTGGGCTCCCCTTTCCCTATCCCCCTCCTCATTTCTCCCTGCACCCCCTATGGTGATCTCTGTCTCACCTATCTTTTCTAACTGCTTTTCTATCGGCTATACTATCCCTCTCACTAAGAATGGTAGGAAGAAGCTCAAAAGGACATCCTGGCCTCCAACACAGGCCTCCCTATGACTGATACCTATACCAGTGCTTCTGCCAGACAGAACCCTCCTGACATACTCTGTCGTTCCCTCTCCAGGCCTATGGACCCTCCATATGGTCTGGTCTCTATCCTTTATCCTCTTCTCCCATTAATGGTGGCACCCGGTGGGAGGCCCTCCTGGCTCCCTTCCACTCCTCTAAAACCATCATTAATGTCTACTTAAATTGCACCATCGTAGTTCAGGGCCCTCAGGCCAATCTCCTCCTCTTTGATAGACGCTTTCCACAGCTTATCAACTTCCTTTCCTCTCCTGCTATCCCTTATTACCCCGGTCTGGCTCCTCTGCTAAGTCTTCAGCACCCCATGCTGCTTCTCTGGCCACCCTGTTGCCTGCCACCCCTCTGGTCCTCTCTCCTCCCTCTCCGACTACCCTGCCTTCTATTACTTCCTCCTCTGCCCAACCTCAGGCACCTCCAATACTTCTGCAGGGTGTAGCTCTGGCCTGTATCCCTTCCCGGAGGTCCTGTAAATGTGGCAACCTGCTCCACATCGCTACTCTCAACTCTCGTTCAACTGTCAAACACTCCTCTGACATCTGCCCTCTCCTGGAAGTGCTTGATTTGGATGCACTCAGTCTCACCGAGACTTGGTTCACAGCCAGCTCTGACACTCTCCTTTCTGATGGCTACAAGATCCTCTAGAGAACCCAGAACCAACCATCCCGGTGGGGGTGTAGCCTTGATTTTCCTGGAGTGGATCCCTTCTTCTATCATTGAAATGCAGCACTACTCCTTTGAATGCCTTGTCTGTAGACTCTATCTCTCTCTCACTGTGGCCACCATCTACAGACAGCCTGCCCAGGTCACCCTCTTCCTCCTAGTGGGCTGACCTCTCCTCCTCGCTCCTTGCCGCTACCTCTTAACTTCTCCTCGGTGACTTAAACATTGTTAGGCAGAAACCTGTGCAGTTCCCTCTGGGACCACAGCAAAAGATTTAAGACTACAGGTGTTTGGCAGTAAACCCACTTGGTAGCAGTCTGTACCACACAGATTCACTTGGTAGCTGTGGCTGAGCAGTCAGACTTCCCTCAAGAAGAGTTAGGCAGTATACAGAGTATTCACAATAGGTCAAAAAGAACAGAGTAGAACAAGCAAACACTGACCAGAGCTTGGTGTAAAAGAGATATAATTATTTATTTAAAACCACATCTAATAAAACACACAGGCACTAATATTAAGCAGTTCAAAAACACGGTCACTAAAAGATATACACTCCCTTAAAAGAATATTAGACAAGTCTTAAGTAAAGCCCCACTTATTTTCAGACAGCGGTGAGCGCTTAACGCAGATGGCACTCTAATAATTTGGTTTAAAAGGGAGAAAAAGGCAGAGTATAAATTGAAACAGATCCCAACACTTTCACAAGAACACAGCAAGAGAGGAAGGCAGAATCAAACCGTAAAGTTAGAGTTCAGAAAGCCGGATCCACTTTAAGAGGATCAGAACGAAATGTATCCAAGGTCACAGGGTTGAAAAGGGCACAAAAGTCTCGAAAAAATTCAGCAAGAGTTGGACCAAAAGAAAGGGACCAGTTAGATGGTCAAGGCGGCCAGCCCAGTCCAGAAGGTTAAGGGATTATTATTACCTTGTAGCAATCTTTAGAAAGGGAGGCCTGGCGGACACGGTACCTTAAAGTGGTGAGAATACTCCAGCGGGGGCAGTTGTTCCTTGCAGCGGTTGCAAGTCGGTGCTTCGTCCGGGGGAAGAGAGGATCTCGTCGGGGAGGAAGACAGGAGTCCGTTGCACTGCCAGGGAAGAAACCAGCCACGGAGTTCTCAGTTAAAAGGAGCGGTCCTTTTATTCACGTTCCAGTGGTAAGTGGCTATCCGGTTGCCGGGGTGCTTGGCACGGGCAATTCGACCACAATACGTCCTGGGATGCGAGGAAAAGAAGGTAAACTGGTTGTGCCCACCAGTCAGGGGAAGAAGACTCTCCAGCCGGGAGATCTTCTCTGTCGTCGGGAAGTGGCGAGTCGGTTCCGCAGGGCTCCACCGCTGGTGTCGTTGTAGCAGGTCGGCTCAGCTTCTCCCTCGTCGGATTCTCAGGTCCTGTGGCGACTTCTGAAGTTCCAGTCCCAAAAGCCCTGCTTTTATGCAGCACGCCCCCATTCACTCAGCCTAGCTGTCAATCAAACGTGCTAAGTGGTCACACAAGAGTGCGACTTGAGTTACCAAGGTAACTCAGTCCAGGGTGCCTAAACCCCTTCCCACACCCCCTGTAGTACCCAGACAGAGTGGCACCACTTTTGGAGGCTTCTGCGGAGAAGCCCGCCAAAAAGTGGAACAAAGAGCTCGACTTGGGTTGGAGTCACAGAAGAGAACACAAACGCCATTTTAGAATCGAGTTCTGGCAAAAAATACCAACCGGCGAATTAATATTAAATAAATAAACCGGCGGGATGTTCGAGGCTATGAGAATTAAATAATTAAAGTTGGTAGCCTCGAACAATGGGAAAATCCCATAGAGATATATTCGCGGTCGAATATAAAAAGTAGTATCCACTGCCACCAGCCAAAACTCGATCAGGGGGCACAGAGATGTGCCCCCTCGACTAACAGACCCCGGGGCAATCGAATTGCCCTGACCAGTACGTCCACAATATGATGGTTTGTACTGGTTTCTGTTCATAATTTGGGACTAGTAAAGCCAATGGTGACTTTACATGCCCTGTGAGACAGTAGTCCGTTCCAGGGTACAGAGTCTATTGTGGGGTGTCACTATGACACCCCTGTGTCACTGCATGGAGGGTGCTGTGTAACACACATAGTAAAAACACATGAGTCCCTATGGAGTAAAGGACCCCAGAGCCCATAAAACACATTAACAGTCAAAGGAACACCACAAATCATGTCCAAGAGTGGGAGAAAAAGAGTCTCACTCTTGGCAGGAGAAAAAAAACAAACTCCAGAAATCCAGCAAAGCTGCTGGGGGGCTCACTAGGTTAGGAAATTCAGCCTAAACAGAGAATTCTCCCTAACAAACATCGACCGGATGCTACCAGCCCTTCTTCAGGACTCTTTCGCAACCTCTGATTCTCTCTCTCTCCATCTCTCTCTATTCTTCCCTCTGGCCCGACTCACTCTGCAGGGCACACCCTGTATGTTCTGATAGCCTCAGAACCCCCTTCTCCAACCCTCCCACCACTCATCTCTCTTGGAGTGATCACTTTCTCCTTTTTTTTTCTCTCCTCCTGCACCTTGGCTAACTCACACCCTGACATCCTAACTTTCATCTGTCTATTTCTAACACTTTGGATGTCCTTGCCCCTGTCACGAGGAACCGCTTGAAGCCCAAATCCAAGTGCAACTCTTGGTACGATTCCGACCTTGCTACCCTTAAACGCAAGTGTAGGGAGGTGGAGAGGATGTGGAGGGCATTGTGTGCACCCCCTGACAAACTGGCCTGCCGCCTGCTTCAAAGGCAAAACAGACTCTCTGTCCTCTCTAAGAGAGCTACACATCCAAGCCCGCATCTCTGCAGCATCTAACAACTCGGACAAACTTTTAGAAAGCTGCAAGGAGCTGGCCAATCATGCTGCAGAGTCTCTGTTCCCTCCCAAGCCCTCTGCACGGCCTTGGCCTCTCATTTCACTACTAAAACTCAGGACATTCTGTCCACCCTCCCTTCCTCTACCTCCTCTTCCCCCTCTACTACCACTCCTGGCCTGTCGGAGGCCATCTATCTTCCTCCTTTCTCCGGTTCACCCCTGATGATGTTTCTGGACAAGTCTGATCTATGAAAGTCTCGTCAAAGCAGGTTCTCCCCTGCTTATCCAGAACAATCTAAGACCAAATCGACACCCTTGCTCCAGCCTTGGCCAATTTCTGCAATCACTCCTTTGCCACTAGAACTTTCCCTTCTCCCCCTTAAGCACTCTCTTGTGCACCCCCTTCTAAAGAAGCCCTCGGCTGATCCTTCCTCTCCAGCTAACTATCGCCCGATCTTCATCACCCCTTTCCTGGGCAAACTCTTGGACAAGATGGCCATCTCCCAGCTTAATTTCAAACTGAATCTGTTGATTGCCTCCATGACCACCAGTCTGGCTTCAGAGCTACTAGAAGCACGGAAACTGCTCTCCTAAAATCCCATGAAGACTTGAAGAGAAATACTAAAGAAAAGGAAGAAAAGGTTTACAAGGTGAGTGATTTTAATGCAGACTGATTTGGTCATGGAAGATCATTTTTAGGAGGATTAAGGCTCACTCATAGAAAAATCAAACATACATATGCAGGCATCTCTGCTTAAATGTGCACTCACTTCAAAATCTTCTTCATAGTTTCCGGAAAAGTCTTCATATACTGCATCAGGACTAATTTGGCTGTCAATAATAATTTCTTCTTTTTCAATTTCCTAGGAGATAAAACAAAAAAGTCCTATGAAGCTAATAGAAACATAAAGAGGAGCTTAAGATACAGTACATGTCACCGACATTAGTGATATTAGGCAACATGTGATGCACACTTTACAGCAAAACAAGACGTTGTATCAGCGAGAGGCCTTCGGGGTACGAATTTCACCCCCCACAATTTGCCAAGCAGCTTAAACAGAAAGGATCAGGGCCTACCCATGGTGTTGTGCTAGTCAGAAACCACCCTATACATGGGTAGGTTTTCATATGACTATGTACTGTGCTTGCACTCCTATACGACTGTACACACTTAATTGTCATGACACTCGTACCGTACCTTATAGGTTTGAGCACTACTCTCTGAAAAGAGAGCAGCCTGGAAGCAGAGTCAAATCTCAGCTTCAATTCACCCTTTTTATTCAAATGTCCTTAAATGGCTTACAACAAAAATAGTTTTATATTAAAATTTGTGGATTAAAACAACAATACTGTCTGTATATTTTATTTTATTTCAAGAAGCAATTAGCCAAGAAGATCTATCTGTGCAGATGAGACTGTTCAGGTTGTCCATCCCAGGATCAAATAAACTGCTGTTCCACCCTGCAGAAGCGCAGAAATATGGGTTAAGGCACTAAAGGAAAAACAAATAAAATATAAATGGACCTTTCCGTTCTGACTCCTCTTCACCTGGGAAAGAAGACAGCACAGGATCTCAACTCAGGAGGAGGGGATTCAACTATTACACATCAATGAAGATGACAACACCTGTCCAGTAACGTCAGATGGAACAGGCCCCCTTCAAAAGACTAAATCCTAGGAATGATCGCAAGTAGCAGGTGGTTGTAGATGGAACCAAGGTGGCCCCTGGGTGCCAGATGCCACAAGGGCATCCAAAGCAAACCCTCAACTTGACGGTGCGACCACAGGAAGAAATTAGGCTGGCCTTACAGCAACATCCACTACAGATGGAGGCACAGGCGGCGGCAGTGCTCTGTCATGGTATCCACTTGGATTTCACTTCAAGGGGATTTAGAATACCCCACAAGTTGTCCCTGGATGGGTTGGCGAGCTATTGCCGAGGGTGCAAGGCCCTAGGACTACATAGGTTTGGTGGCTCGCACCAGGGTGGGAGTATGGGGGGTGTCAGATGTTCTGAGTTTGACAACAGAACAGAGAATTGGGTCAGAAGGGGAGATTAGAGGCGGAGGGGACGGGTTGGGGCTTATTGTGGGTATGCTGTGTGTACTCTCTCAAAGAGGAATTAAGTAAGGACATCAGGGACAGTGGTCAACGTCAAATAGTCCCCCTGGTTAGACTCCCAAATTCAAATGGCTGATGCTTGATGCTAAACAAACAGGGCTTAAACACCCCTGTTAAAAGAAGGAAACTCGAAAGGCTTCTCTCGCATCATTAACCAGACTTGGTGGCGCATCGCATATTAAAAGACTGGAGAGGCACAAACCAAGGTTAAATCAATACCCCCACATTTTTCACACAAATGCTCAGGGAAAGACGGCGGGGGTGCTAATAGCCCTAAAATCTGGCACAACGGCCCAGATACTGAACTCCCGTGCAGGCAGGGGCGGCACGTACCTCTTTCTTACGATCCAAATTGGGTTAGTGACACTTACAGTCACCCCCATATATGCCCCTAATAATGGTCAGGATGATTTTTTTTAAGAACAGTGCTTGCTGATTTGGAAAATGTTGATAGGTGCGGTACAGTAATAATGGGGGACTTTAATATGCCATGGGATCCCCAACACAACAGGAGCTCTAGTACTCGCACAGCCCCCCCAACCCCCATCGCACGCTCTTAAAATGAGAATAGACCACCTCGCCCTAAAAGATGTTTGGACCTCACCATGAGGCATGGAAATGGGATACACCTTTAATTTGCATGTGCACAGGTCTTTCTCACGGATAGACTACATATGGTCATCTGCCGCGCTACTAGGTTACATCTCACAAGTAGACGTACATACAATAGCTCTGTCGGATCATGCCCCATTCACAATGGAAATGAATCTCCCACACACAAAAAGAGGACTCTGGAATTGGGGGTTTCAGAGAGAATTCTTGTCGGACACGGTAGTGCGTGAGGGGTTGGAAGCTAAAATTAGGGAGTTCTTTGAAAACAACACTTCTTCCAAGCTATCAGAGAGCACCCTCTAGGATGCATTCAAAGCGACCTTTCTAGGCAAACTGTTAGCGGCGGGAACGCATAGGCACAAACAGCAAAGATCTTCAGAAACAGAATTGGAGTTCAAATTGCATACAATCTTATGACAAATGGAAACAAACTGCAGAGGTAAACTGCCTAGGGCATACAGGAATGCTAGAGGGCGTCTAGATGTGTTACAGACAAGGAAAGCGGAGAACACCTTGCTGAATATGAGACAAAAATATTACGTGAAGGCCAATAAGGCTGTCCAAATGCTAGTACAGCAACTTAAACAAAAAACAACCTTGCAGATAATTCAGGGGATTATAGACCCGCACGGGAATAAGGTGATGATGACCCACGAAAATTACGTCCCAATTCTCTGCATTTTACTCGCCTCTATATAGGTTGGACCACTCATGCCAACGGGCGTACCTGAAGTTGATATCCCTGCTGCAGGTCACCACAGAGACAAAAGAAATATTAGAAACAGATATCACGCAGGAGGAAGTGCAAAGTGCGATCAGAAACCTCCTGCTGAATACGTTTCTGGGTCCAGACGGCTACCCAGCCGTATTCTATAAAACATATCAAGTGAGATTCGTCCCCAAACTGACCTGCCTATTTAATTCCTTCAGCAAGAGCCGTCAGATCACCTCTACGATGGAAGAGGCTAAATTGGTACTCTTTCCCAAGCTGGATAAAGACCCGACCAATATCCCTCATAAATATTGATGCTAAATTGTACACTCAAATTTTAGCTAACAGATTAGAGGCTATCCTACCAGGATTTATCCATCCTGACCAAGCAGGATTTATACGTCAACGGCAAACACATGACAATATCCAAACAAGGATGCCCCCTCTCGCCCTTGCTTCATGCAATACATCTTGAACCATTTCTCACTAGAGTTCACCAGACAGACTATCCGAGGGATCCACTTTGGCAGGGAGGTCCATAAACTAATGGCATACGTAGATATTCTCCTCACTTTTACAGATCCCGTAGACTCACTGCCGGCGGTCGTTCAGGAAATTGAGCCGTTTGGCGCAGTGGCTGGGCTAAAAATGTATGTCACCAAATCCGAAATCTTAAATCTGTCCCTAGAGCGAGAAGAGCTCCAATGGGCCAGAGAGGCAACGCAATTTAAATGAGTTTTGGGGGCATAACACTCCTTGGGGCCACTATTACGTGGACACCGAAAGCCCTATTTTCAGCTAATTACCAATGGTTATAGGTCAAAGGTTCGAATGAAAAGGATCGAACGACAAAGGGGTCTAATCAAAAGGAACGAAAACAAAAGGGTCGATTTAAAAAAAAAAAAAAAAATTGGGTGGCCCCCCCCATCCCTCTTTTTTGTAGTAAAACCTTTTTATTCCTATACGGAAACCAAAAAAAAAATCTATATTCAAAAAAAATAATTCAACCCTTTTGTTTTAGGTCCTACTGACTCGACCCTATGGCATTCGATCCTTTGGGATTCGAACCTTTGACCGGACACCATTACCAATCACTCCTGGATAAGCTCAAGCAGCAGGTACACAAATGGGGCCCACTATCTGTCTCATGGTTGGGGAGGCTAAACACGGTCCAAATGGTCATCCTACCCAGGGTTCTCTACTTATTTCAGGCACTCCCAATCCCCGTCCCGGATTTGTTTTTTTCGGACGTTAAATAGTCTAGTTGCCGCCTTTGTATGGAGTATCAAGGCGATCTCCCTAACATTTTCTTTTCGCCGATACTGCCAAAACTTGCACGCTCAATACAGATTAGAGAATTCTTGAATAGGATAATGACACAATAGCACTACAGACCAGTACGTTTACGCCGGATGAACCTCAACATTTCGGACAAATGCTGGAGGGAGTGTAGGGAAAAAGGAGACTGGCTGCAAGTATGGTGGAGCTGTCCGAAGCTCAGGCAATACTGGGGCGCAATAAATAACATGCAGTCAATATTTGGTAGACAAAGTAGCAGAAGCCCTAAAGTATGTCTGCTAGGCTTGAAAGAGCAGAAGGACAGATCTGGCCCATGACATCGACGAAAGGCTTTTTCCATCTTGAATCTTGCGGCGCTGTTGGTAATTGCCCAAAAATGGAAAATCATAGAAACTTCACATGGACAAGACTGGTTCGCCAAGGTTTGTAACTTTGTCTCAATGGAGTGGATCAGGTATCCAATACAGGGGGACCAAGCTAAATTCTCCAGTGACTGGGAAGTAGTGCTGACCTTCTTGCATGATGATTACACGGAATTATATTGTCCTCACAAACTTTGCTTAATAGGAATTAGTTGAGACACACTTTTAAAGATAACCACCCAACACGCACGGGGGGCAGAGAGGAGAAGGCTGGGGGGGGGGGGGGTTGGCAGGGATTTGGGATCTTTGGGGAGGGTATTGTGTTGATGTTGTAATAACTGAAATGCCATTAAAAAATAAAGATGGCTGATCCAAACCCTTTGTGAACCAATGGTGTTTTCCTTTTCTACCCCACAAACAATTACACACTACTTTATTGAGTTGCACACTACTGTTGGAACTGATTTTTACATTCCTTTTATTTAAATTATACATTAGATAATGCATTTGGCAGAGAAATGAATGGTCGGCTGCAGTGTTTGTGATTAGCCACATCAAAACTTGTGCATATTTCTATGGGCGACATTGGTAGTGTAGTGGGTTCAACGCACGACTGTGAAAAAGAGCTGCCTGGGATCAGAGTTTGAATCTTGCATGCACCATCACCCACCCCCACCCCCCCACAATGCCTTTATCTATTTTTTTAGGTGGGCTAGATAAATGACCAAGGGCAATTTAACAATTTATTTGGTCGATTTTCTGTTTTCTATTACAAACAGTATATTCATGATGTTTGATTGGCCACAAAAACTGTTTATCTACTGCAAAAACTGGAATTTTATTTATTCCTTCTTTACATGTTCTTCATAAGAGATTCCCAGGCCTGTGATCTTGCAGAATCCATACAATTCAGGTCCTCGAAACAGGTAAAATCACTAGGTATGATTTTTGACTCCTATCTGTTTTAGCTCCACAAATTAGTAGGCTAAAAAGTTCCACTCATTATCATATAATGATTTCATGACAATTTAGACCTTTGATATCGAAAGGGGCCTAGCCACTCTAGCTTGAGCCATTATAGTGGCAAAATAAGATTATTGTAACTGCCTTTATGTAGGTTTAACCAGATAGTCTATTCAAAAGCTTCAGATTTTACAAAACGTTGCATTTCTTCACGTCTTTACAAATAGTAATAAATGCGCACATATGTCTCCACATTTGAAAATGATTCCTTGGCTCCCGATTCAAGCTAGAATTTAGTTTAAAGTATTGACCATAATTTAAAAGATTTATAATGACAATGCTTCTGACAACATGAGAGAGTGGTGTATTTAGTATTGTTCCAACAGACCACTTAGATCAGCACTTAATCTCTCTCTTGATGTTCCCTAGGTTTACTAGATCTAGGGAAACTGGAAGATCCAGTAAAATATTTGGGAATACATTTTGGAACAATCTCCCTTGGAAATACTGGGTCTCCATTTTAAAAAGAGATTGAAAACTCTACTGTTTTGACTTTGTTTGACTGCCTGTTAAGGGATATTCTGCCCTGGAATGCAGAATTGTAGCATTGAAAACCACTGCCCATGATACTTTTGGTCGAGTGCTCAAAACCCCCAGGATAGTATCGCCTGTTTTCGCTGCTCAAACACAAATATCAAACTAGCAAAGGCACTGACTAAATGATTGAAATATCTGTGCTATTGCTAAAATATGAAGAGATACATAAGAAGGGGCAAATTCCAGGGATTAGCTAAAACGAAGGAGCCGGTCTGCATCTGTTTCATAAGGACAGGTCTTATGCCGTGTCTGATGGGACAGTGCCTATGTTGTCTCAGTGCTCAGTGTCCTTGCTGTAATGTCTTTCTTACATGTTATTCTAATGCAGACTATAACCCCTGGCTGATATGAAGGTAAAGTGTTGATCTGCTGTAAAGTTTCTGGTAGTGCTTTGAAGTGTTGATCCACACATTTTTAATGGGTCTGCCAGGGATGCAAAGGCAAATTATTCAAGATTATGAAGGAGCCAATCTGATATAGTTGAATTTGAAATGCAATTTACGAGGATACTTGTCAGGACAAGAGAATCACAATAATAACTGGATCTAGTAAAACCTCCCCACACCTTGCAATGCAGAGTACTGTACGAACATGGCGGGGGAGATGGACATTGATGGAAAGTGTGAGGCCTGTGTGGAGGATAAATGAGGAGGTGCCAATTCTACTGATGGTAAACATCCTGTGGGGGGCAGCTCTACCACACGAAGCATGATAACCATGGCAATAATGTCGTCCCTTAAGCAAACGTTAAGCAGAGTCACTGTGCTCCCGGCCAGATGCTTTAAAAAATAAAAATAAACTTTACAAAAACAGGCACTTGGAAAGTGCAGTCCCCAGTTCTGCGATCAGGAAGTTTCTAGGACAAAGTATAGGAATCCCATTACTCAGGATGATGCCAATGAGGTGTACATGGCTGTAAGGTACAAATCTTTGCACAGTTCTTATGGTACCAATTGAAGATAACATTCCCACTTTAGCCATCTAGGCCTTTGTTCTGCAAAGCTTTTTTGGTTACAGTACAATACAATATCAAGCTCATTTGCTGAGTACTCTAACACAGGTGTTGCCCACTTTTAAAGATATGCCTTTCACTTTATGTGGGGCAATTATGATTCTATGTCAAGACCGGATACTCACATTATGCTTCTCTTTCTTTATTTTAACACGCAAATAAAGCTCAGCAGCAAGATATTTTTTCAGTGCACCTGAGGGCTATAGATCATATGCATGGAGAAAAAGGTGCACTAGAAAATGTAAGAAATACACAACAAAGTAGAAACATCTCATTATATGCCCTTAAAAAAAATAGAAAACTCCATTTCCCAGAAGGCTTGCTGAAAGTTCATCTCGAGGCCACCAACACGTGACCTGGGTCCTCCAATGGGTGTCTGAGTCCCCTCATAAACAGTCTTGAACATGATGCAACTTCCTCTTTCTTTGCTGCTCACAGCAAGAGATTAGTGCATCATGTTCTAGAACTGTATTTATAATCTGTTTCTATGTATTTTTGTCATGTTATTACTGCTTATTGCTAATTTAATTGCCGCGCGCTTCCCGAATTGTTTATTGCTTTGTCACTTTCACCTGAGGAATGTATTACGCGTCCTCTCAGCTTCCGTGATCTCCCTCTCCCACGCAAGCTGCTTCCTGCTGGCTTCGGAGAACAGTGTGCGCATATTTTATTGTTTTCTGGCTTTATCAAGCCACGTTGAAGTGGTACGCGAGGGTCCGCTTCTGCGAACCCTTGCACGCATCACTCGTTTGCTTCCCCGACTCTGCTCGAGTTGCTAGAGCCCAGGGAAGCAGCTCTGAGCTCCTGTGTGACTGTGGCGCCACCCGCGGTAACCAGAGGGAGCTCCTGCTCTGCAGGTGCCTTAATCTGCATCTTGGCGCTCGCAAGCGCATTTCCGTTACGTTTCCATAACGGATTTGCGATCGCGAGCATCAGGAGCTGGGTTAGCATACTACCATATACTTTTGGTGAATATTTAAAACAAAAACAAAAAAGGGGAGACATTAAGGAAAATAAAACTACAGCCCATTGTATCAAGGGTTACATTGAAGCTCCCCATATTATTCAGTGGGCTTGAGAGAAGGCGTTCTGTGCCCAGAGATAAAAAAAAGTGTATATAAATATATATATTATATATATAATAACATATGGAGACCAGCATCAAAAGAGCTGTATCAGAAATGCTCCTGTCTATCCAGCAGCGTCTGGACGACATGGAGGAGCGCCTACAAGAGAACTCCCACCCAAAAAAGAAGACAAAAGAGAAAGCACCTTTCAGATGGGGGATGTATTTCGGCTCGCTTGAGTAAAAACTCTATGACCCCCCCACCCCCCTGAGCCAGCCAGAACCAGCCACTGCTGCCCTATCAGACGCCTTCTCCAGGCTCAAAAAGGCCTTTTTGGATAGGAAGGAAACCCCTTCCACTGATGGACCCTTTTACCCCGAGGAAGAAAACAGGGGTACCAGACCCTCAATCCCAGAGGGTTACCAACAGGGCACTGATCAAGAGGGTAATCGATCTTCCACCTCTTCAGACGAGGACACGCAAACAATAGGGTCACGACCCTCAACTTCAGGGATTGCGGCAGCCCCAACCCTAAGAAGCCAACCAAGGAACATTCTCCATCCAAGGGGATGTTTACTCTGGAAGACTTAGTACATCCCAGATCTACCGACTGGGAACCGTCTCTGAGAACAACTGAGTACAACACAGACCGGTTACGCAAGCCCCTGGACAAGGATGTTAGAGCGAGACTCGGAGCAGAATGCCCATGCCCGGAGATTCCAGGCAAAGTGGCATAGACGCCGGAGTTAGACTCCAAAATTATTACTTTTCTTGGAAAGCATGTCAAAGATCCACGAAAGGGCATAGATTGTGCAAGCAGGTACTGTCAGGACAGGGTATTGGATGACACTGGTCCTCTAGCGAAGATGATGGACCTAGCCGAAGCAGCCATAGCTTCTGGCGACCCTATCGATCCAGTAATCCTCTCTGTTTGGGCCCAAAGAGCCATCTGTTTGCTGGGTAACGCCAGCTGTGCCATATCAGCAGAACGCTGCAAAGGCATCCTCTACAAGATTGATGCCAAACTAAGTGAATTAGCAGACACCGAACCCGGGGCAGCGGCACAGGGTCTGCTCTTCAGCGATACCTTCATGAAGGAGTCCAAGTTAGTTGATACCTTCACAGCTCTAGACAAAGCTCAAGCCTTCATCAAAAGAGTTTTTTTTCTCCTCTAAAATTTTCTCCAGGGCCCGACGAGGTAGAGGTTGCTCTTCCAGCCGATACTTTTTTTGATCGAAGACCTCAACAATCCAGGGATCAACACAACGCCTGTCAGGATCGCTCAGATACCTTCTTCCCTTCAAAAGGGCGAAGAAGAGGTTGCGGTTGGAAGAGAGCTGCACGATACCCAGCCCAGCTACAAACCACAGGTCAGTCTGCTTATAGCAGCGCCAGCATCGCAAACGCCTAAAGGAGGGAGGCTAGCTCCTTTTGCGCATACATGGGATTCCTTATCAGGGGACGCATGGGTCAGAGACACAGTTCACAGTATGCGCCTAGAATTCTTCGCACAACCCTTTCAAGCAGGTCGCCCCACCCCAATTACAATGTCCAAAGAGGACGAGGAAGCGCTGGACAAGGAAATTCACAGTTTAGCTTCGAAACAAGCGATTCGCCCCTGTCCAAGCCAAGGCGGTTTCTTCAGCCCCATATTTCTGGTACGCAGAAAGCAGAAAGTGCGCCCGGTGATAAAACTAAGGGCTCTCAACGACTTCATTATTTACTGCCATTTCAAAATGGAGGGTATTTACATGCTCAGGGATATCCTGAGACCGAACGACTGTCTTATGCGTCTGGATCTGAAAGATGCGTACCTCGCAGTACCCATACATCAGGACCACACAAGCTATCTGAGATTCTCTTGGAGACACCGAGACTGGGAGTATACGAGTTTGCCATTCGGACTCTCCTCAGCTCCTTGGGCTTTCACCAAGCTCCTGAGACCAGTAGTAGCGCATTTAAGAGAACAGGGCGTCCGGCTGATAATATACCTGGACGATATTATTTTCATGGCACAATCCCAAGCTCTGGTAGAACAACAGACCAGGCTGGCCATAGACCTGCCACACAGTCTCGGATTCCCCATAAATTGGGAGAAATTGATCCGTCACTCATCCAGGAACCTAGAGTTTCTAGGATTTGTACTAGACACCGAAGCTGCTCAGCTCCGTCTCCCGACGGCCAAAATTCACTCCACCAAAGGGGCGATTCGCAGACTCCAGCAGGAGGACTGCATATCTCTTCGAGAGCTAGCGAGGGTAATAGGACTTCTCTTCTCTTCTATCCAAGCTACATTTCCAGGACCTCTTCACTACCGGGAATTGCAGAGACTAAAGGGCCAGCACTTAAGACACAGTCTCTCTTACGCCCAGTGACTAACGCTCTCACCAGAAGCGAGAACGGAGCTCAACCTGGGGCTCACACACATGGAGGCCTGGAACGGCCAAGCAATCTGCGGATCTGCTCCAGATATAGTAATAGAGTCAGATGCCAGCTGCTCCGGCTGGGGAGCGAGACGTGGTCCGGTGGCCACAGGAGGAACATGGTCGCCTCAGGAACTCGAGATGCATATAAACTGCCTAGAGCTCCTAGCGGGCTCTTTCGCTGTACGCTCCTTTGCCAGAGGCAGAGTGAGTTGTTGCATCTTGCTGAAGATGGACGACATTTCAGCAGTAAGATACATCAATCATCTGGGTGGCACCGAATCTCGGCCCCTAGCGGAACTAGCCAAACACTTTTGCCATTTCTGTCTAGAGCACCGAATTTCAGTCACAGCGGAGTATCTCCCAGGCCTCACGGATGGAGTAGCGGATTGGTACTCCCGGCATGCTGTCGATTACAGCGACTGGAGGCTCGATAGAGAAATGTTCCTTCGCCTTCAACAGGCTTGGGGTCCTATGTCCAAGAACCTGTTTGCCTCACGCCTCAACACCCAGATACCAGTGTTTTTCAGCTGGAAACCAGATCCAGCAGCGACTGCGACGGACACTTTGCTACAACATTGGACCGAAGGGGTACACTATGCCTTTCCCCCCTCTACATGATTGCGAGGACCCTGGCGAAGGCCTGTCAAGAACAAACAGAACTGGTCCTCATAGCCCCGGTCTCGACCTCTCAGACCTGGTGTGTCCAGTTCTTCTGGAACTTTCTTCGGATTCTCTAATCCTTCTACCCGATTTCCCAATCTCCTTTTAGATCCATTGGGGCAGTGTCACCCCCTACTCCTCAACGGGTCCCTGATCCTAGCAGCCTGGAGGATTTCAGGTTGAGGTGGAGAGTTCCCGGCATGTCACACATGGCGGCCAGCCTCATTCAGGAGAGCTGGGCCCCCGCTACTCTCAAAAGATACTCCAACTCATGGAACACCGGGAGGACCTGGTGCCAAGACAAAGGATTACATCCAGTTTCAGCACCTATAGAGTAAATTCTAAATTTCCTAGCATCCTTAGTTGAACGAGGACAGTTAACGCCTACCGCTCTGCTATTTCAGCAGGCCACGACCTCATCCAAGGGATCCCAGCAGGAGAACATCACCTTAATGCAGACTACTCAAGGGTGTCAGACTTACAGTCCCGCCACCGTCGCGCTACGACAAGCTTTGGGACGTTAACAAAGTGCTGAATCTCTTCCTATCTTGGCCAGATAATGAGGAATTATCCTGCACCGCTCTATCCGGCAAACTCACTACACTTGTCTGCCTTGACTCCTGCAGGAGAGTTTGACGTCGGAGCCCTCGACCTAGCGGGCAGAACCTTTTCCCCTGATGGCATCATGTTCCATATACATAGGAGGACGAAATGCAACTCAAGGGTGATTTCTTACCCCGCTTTTAGGGACCAGCCCAAGCTCTGCTTAGTCAGATGCCTGAAGGCCTACGAAGAGGTTACGACTCTTCTTAGGGCCGAATCCTAATGGTCAGCTATTGATAGCTTTGCACAAACCCCATAAAGCAGTTTCCGCTCCAACCTTAGAACGATGGGTTCAGTGGACTTAACTCAAGCAGGAATAGATACTTTGCACTTCGGAGCCATGGCTTCCAAATTCTTTCAGGTCGGAGTCCAACTGGAAGATATCATGAGGATGGCGGACTGGGCAGGTTAATCTATATTCAAGCAATTCTACCTGAAACAGTAGAACAGCCGTATCCATTGTGGTAAGTAAGCTTTAAACGAGCATAATGTGAGCCTCCGGTCTTGACAGAATAAAGATTTTCCATAATAACTTACTAGAAAGTCTTAATTCTATTAAAGATACGGAGGTGAGCATTATCCCACCCGACAAGAAATGAAGAATGTATCACGCTTGATAATTATTATATATACATTGCTAAGAATATTTGATCATTTTGAATGTATGTATGTTCCTCAAAATAACACTATGTATTTCTCTCCCACCCATCTAAGGGAACTAGGGTTGTATTATACATGAAGTAATTTGAGTTCTTTTTCTCTCTCTTGACAGCGCCAACAGACAAGTCAGCCTAATCCCCAGCACGTTTCTATCTTCTGCTATAAGAGGGCTTCAGTTCCAATTTTTCTATCGGCCAAGTTTGCAGCCTCGAAAGAGGAAGTTGTATCATGTTCAAGACTGTTTATGAGGGGACTCAGAAACCCACAGGAGGACCCAGGTCACGTGTTGGTGGCCTCGAGATGAACTTTCAGCAACCTTCTGGGAAATAGAGTTTATTATTTTTTCAAGGACTTAAGGGCATATTATGAGATGTTTCTACTTTGTTGTGTATTTCTGAGCACTATACTGGTATTTTCTAGTGCACCTTTTTCTCCATGCATATGATCTATAGCACTCAGATGCACTGAAAAAATATCTTGCTGCTGAGCTTTCTTTACATGTTAAAATAAAGAGAAGCATAATGCTCGCTTCCGTGTCTTTAAAAGAATTAAGACTTTCTAGTAAGAATCTTCATTATTGTCGATGGCATGTGCTGCAAAGTGTTTTTGTTTAATAATTGTATTGGTTTTAATTATTAAGCATTACTGGTACATGGGAAACCATGCGTCACTTGAACCCACCAAATACAGAAACCTTCCCACCTCCCATGCAAGACCAAAGTAAGCAACTAACCAAAACATAGAAACATCACCTTCTGTTCCGTGTACACCAGCAAGTGTCCTGGCCTGCCCCTTACCTCCCACCCAGTGTGTTTCACCATTGCAGTGCTTGCATGCTCAAGGCTGTACATGCGTTGTGTGCACAGTGTCCATGGGTTCAAACATTGCCTGTGTTACAGCATTCCAAGATGCAACATTATTGCTGGTCTCTCTTAGTCCCAAGTACAGAGCCCTTTGCCACACACCACAGGCTCTGCCAATGCTCATCTCCCCCACCCCCCAACGCTGCGACATTAGGGCCTTCTGCTGATTTCCAGGACATTGCAATGCTGCCTTTCGCCAACACACAGATAAGATCCTTCATTTACGGGAGGTGTTGCACTCCTTTCCTACGCGGAAATAAACATGTTTCTGGGGGCCACTCACTCATGTCTATGCCTCCCATAGACACCCTGTCTGCGATCTTCCCCCAGTACTCTCGGACCACTGGGCAAGACCAGAACATGTGTAGAAAGCCTGCCTTGTCCTTCTGCACACCTGGGGTATTGCTTCCTAGCTGTTCCCTTAAACTGAGCGATCTTGCGAGGTGTCAGGTAAGCTCTATGCATTGTGTACAATTGTGTATGTTTAAACCTGGCATTTCCCGAGAGTTTTTTTAGGGTACAAAAAAACTTGCTGCACAGTGTTACTTATGCAGCTGCCAATGGGACATCTTTTAGACTTGTTGACTTTGAAAGCGCAAACACCCGTTTGCCCACAAGCCCAAATCATTCTGATAAACAGTGATCTTACTCCGTGAACAGATAGTGCATATGGTGGACACAACAGGAAGGTGTGCAGTCTTGCTCTGTAATGTTGGGAGTTTGGGGGTGAGGAATGAGCAAGGGGCGGGACTCTGGCTGCACAGGAATCTGCCTTTACGTTGTATTCATTCGGCCACTGTCAACAGGTGTTTCACTCTATGTTTGGCCTGTGAAAGCTGTCTGTTCAACCTTAGGCTTGCCAAATGTTTTGGACTACAACTCCCATCCACCCTATCCAACATACACAATGGGATAAGAGTTGTAGACCTTTGACCTAATTTTTCTTGGTGGCAAGGGGGTGGCGACTGTGAAACTCAGGTGCACACTGCGTTTCAGAAATTCCTGTCCTTCATTTACCAATATTCAGAAAGCTTTAAATACTCAACACACTTTTTTTTATTTTTTATTTTATTTATTTATTTATTTATTTGTAAAGCGCCGTAGCTCGCAAGCATCAGGGCGCGAAAAAGACACGAGGACGAAGATTAACAGGACGACACAAAAGAAAGTAAAGAGAGGGGGGCAGAAAGATGGCAACATGATTCGGTGGAGAAATTGCCTAGTTATTTGAAGAGAAAGGTCTTCAGATGCCTCCTAAAGAGTTGGGTGTTGCTTTCCAGTCTAAGGCTGCAAGGCAGTTTGTTCCAGTGGGAAGTTGCCAAACTCAGAAAAGCTCGACCGAGACCAGTGGCTTTGCCTGGAAGGCTAGGATTGATCAGTCCTTGCTTGGCGGATCTCAAGCTACGACTTGGCTCATACCACCTGAACTTTTTCTTAAGGTATGCTGGTGCCGTGCCGTAGAGACATCGGTGGGTTAGGGTTAGTGATTTAAACAGGATCCGTTCCTTCACTGCCAACCAATGGAGATCATTTCTGTCCTTGGTGATGTGTTCTCGCTTAGATTTGTTAGTGATGGACCTGACAGCATTATTCTGAATAATCTGGCATTGTTTCAGGCAATTATTGCTAGCGCCAAGCATTAACGCGTTACCATAGTCCAAGCGAGACAGGATGGTAGCTCTCCCTATCGTGGCACTGTTCTTGATGTTAAGAAATGGTCTGATCTGGCAGAGAAGCCTTTGATAATATTGACAATTTCGCTTTAAATAAGCGGTTTGGGCTTCTGCACCTAGGGAAGATTGTAAATAAATACCTAGGGTTTTGACCTTATTTGATACCTTAATGGTGGAGTCTTTTATAGTGAAGGTGGAATAGTCCGAGCCAAGGTTTTTTAAGGCTTTAGCGCTTCCAAAGGTCATAAGTTCCGTTTTAGAACTATTAAGACACATCCAGTGTGTTAACATCCAGTTTTCAATGGTGTTATAGATAATCGATAACTTCTCGTTGTCTAAGGAATGGTTTCCACTCAACTCTAAGATGAGCTGTGTATCGTCAGCGAAATTGGTGAAAAAAATTCCAAGCTGAGATAGAAGAGTACAAAGGCAACGGATGTATAAATTGAAAAGCAAAGGAGAGAAACTGGCTCCTTGAGGGACGCCGCAGTCTACAGGTTTGGGTGAGGTGGAGTGACCTGCCCAGTTGATTTTTGAGTTCCTGTCTTCTAGGAACTTATGGTGCTGGGAGAGGCAAAAGGGTCTAGCCTCCCCTGTAAACACAACATTAATATCAACTTCAGCTCCAAACCATGGAGTTGATCGCCGCGCTCTAGTACGAGTTGGATTACTAGCTCTTTAAGAATAATAATCATGATTTACGCCTAATTAAGAAAAAAGTTGCATTTCCTTTTAACTCAATTGAAGTTATAATGCATATTTATAATGTTTGATAGAGAATTTTCCTTAAACAAATTTAATTCAATCCTCGGTTCATTATATCAACTATATATAACCTTAACATATTTTCATCAGATCCATATGTATCCGGTTAAAAATGTATACATCCATGTTCTTCTGATTCCTAACAAATTTAGGTGGTATCTGAATTAGAAGTCTGATGTGTTTCGAATATCAATGTATTGTTCTTCCGGGAGATCTAGCATCCAATTTTTATGCAAGAAATAAAACACTACATTTATATTCTTATCACTAGAGAATTAATTAGAAATCCTACCCCCAATTTTCCCTTTTCTTAACAACATCATTATGTAAAGTCATAATGCTCACAAAACTCAAGTACAAAACATCTTTATACTCCAGTCTGTTCTCAAATCTGTAAATAAGCGAAACAATGTCCCTATGTTAATTAAACCAGGCCCAAAGAGGCAAAGACAAATGTTACATTCAAAGAACAATTTAGAGTTCTCATGGATCTTGCAGATAAGGGAAATCCCTAACTCCTTTAGAGTTTTGTTTCGCCAATTGTTTCAATGGGTCACCTGTTAATATGTAATTACCAAAGTTCAATATATTGTGGTTTTGTTATTACAACTACTATTGGGTATATTGCTGCTCTGTTCTTGCTTACCTTACACTTGCTTTTCAAAGATGCCTGGTACAAATCTATGTTGCTGTGGATGGCAAAAGCCCTTACCTTTTGGAGATTTTCTACTTATATGCAAATTGAATCCTATTAAGTACTTGTATCTTTATGATGATGTCATCAAGCAGGGTCACATATGCAAAGATCTGCACATTCTGCTAAGTAATGTCGGTACCATATGTCAAAAACTTGAAGTCGTTTCACGACTCAGTCCCCGGGAATCCCTTATTCAGGTGGCCAGGGAAGGGCCATCGCTATTGGATGCCGGCCCTGGGGTAGACAGTTCCTAGTGATTGCATCGAATGCAAAAGCATTGAAAAAAGCATCAAAACAATGCATTTTTTTTAATGGGGGGGTCCCCCCAAACAACTGTTTTTTTAACCCCTTAGGACCCATTATAATAAAAATAAAAACGTTACCTTTTCAAAAATAAATGTTTTCGATGCTTTTGCATTCTATGCTTTGTATTCAATGGAATCACTGGATACCGGGGTAGACAAGCGAAGGAGAACCACCTGGGTAGGGAGTCCTAGGGGAGTGGGGAGGAGACACTGGAAGTTGAGACATGGTATCCCCCATTTCCTGACAGTTATTTATGCCATATTCCCTACACCTTTATGGGATACTACAGCTCCCCTCCTTTCCTTATCAGCCCAACTACTCAGATGAGGAAGAGGAAGAATGAGACTAGGAAGAGGAAGACAGACTTGGAAGATTACTACTAATAACATGCACTGGTCTTGTCCCACTAATAAGGTCAGGCACTCAGTCACAATCACAGACACCTGAAACTCATGGACCGCTATAGAAACTATGAAAGGTGGAGCACAGAAAGACACAGGGTGAGACAGGGGCCAAGAAGGAAGGCAAGCTGGATGGCAAGACAAGGGATCAGCTGAGAGAGAGCTGCCGAGAACCAGGCCAGGGAGAACGGGTTGCGAAATGCTGACATGCTGCAAGCTGAGGCAGGAGAAAGCGTGGCAAGGGAGCCGTGTCTCCAAGAAGCCGGGAGAGTTCAAACAATGGAGCTGAGGGGCCGGCTAATCCTTTTCCTCCAAGCGACAGCAAACTGCTTGTTTCCTCACCGGGCCACAAGACCACCCGGGAGTGTCTGAGGGGCAGGTGGGCAAGACCCTGACCTCGACAAGCTGAAAACAGAAGGACACGCATAAGCAATCACAGCTGGTGAGTTCAAAGAAAGGGACAGCCCCGGTTTGTGATACTGCCAATTGTGGAAAGCTACAGTGTTACATGCAATGCTACGCGTTGAAGGATAAAGACAGTGAACTGAAAGCTTGAATGTATTTAGCCAGCGAGGGAGATGGTGAGAAAGAAAGTAACAGAGCGGCGCCCTGTGAGAAGGCACGTTGTTAAACGCTTCTTGAAAGATAACAGAACAGTGAAATGAAAGCGAAATGTGTTGAAAGCAACTGAAGCAAAGGGCATGAGGGAAAGATAGCATACAGAGATCCAGAAAGGCTAAAGTGAAAATGAATTGATATTTTCGTGAAACGATGAACAGAGTGGCCGAGGTACCGTTCTGTGAAACAACGTGCAAGAGGCATAGACATTTATAAATCAACCCTATTGTCAGAGTGGTCATGCATAGGGGTGAGAATACTATGCGGTTGCAAAGGTGTCTGACAGGTGAACATTGCGAAAGAGAAGTACAAAGGTTGTAGAAGGGAGTTCTCCCCGAGCTCTGTGAAGCGGAGCGGTTTGGCTGGAAAGTGTTTCAGCCCTGTTTAAGTGTTTGAAGGAAAGTAACTAAGAAGAAACTTTGTGAATATCTGTTTGTTTGAGAACTGGGAAGCCGGGTGAGGGAAGCCCAAAAGAATCCATGAAGAGAACTGTGATGCATGTAGAACTAACATTGAAATAGGCGAGACAAGCCTAACAGATTTATGGGAAATCTTTAAACTGTGCATACTACTCACCTTGAATGAAATGATCTTTGTAAGAACCCCAGTGAACTGAACTTGGGGAAGGGAGTGGCGAGTCACTTTCATTGCCAGTCTGACATTCTTTTGATACACTCTTTATTTTCATACATTTTCCCACACTTAGTTATTGTGAAATGTGAGGGCAAGTATAGGTTTCTGATACAGCCTTTTTCTTTGTTTGACTGACTTGGACCATTTTCTTTTACTTTGAAGGTCGAGACTTCACCCATTATAGAACTGGGGCCAGCTAGGAAATCTCCAACCCCAGTAAAACTTAATAAAGGTGTTGAAACTTGTACCTTTGTGTCTGTGTCCTTACTTGTGATACCATGCCTGCCTCACACATTTTTTAAGATTATACACACCATTGGAACCATCGGAGCATCTCTAACAGAAGACTGCATTCTCCATAAACAAGGATTTTGTCCACACTCGCATTATAATGTTTGGGTATTGAAACTCTAAAAAAAACTGCACAGTTTGTTAAACAATAGTGGATACTGTGATGGCAACGTGAAGCAAGACACAGACAACAGATTATAAGTTCAAACAAAAATGTTTTATTAACTTAAATGTCAGGATGGTTGAAGGCCTAACTTGGCCTACGCTACGGTGGGATTTCCCTACCTAAGAAAACAAAGTTAAGTCTGTGTCAGGAAGTTCAACGTCAAAGTCTGTGTCTCCAAAACCTATACTTGCCCTCACAACTAAAGCTAAACAATGTGTAGGGATGTCAACAACAAAAGAAACAGTGCTCCAAACCAAGTTTGGAGCTTCTTCCAGCTCATGACTTACTTTTCAGCTGCCCTTCCCCAAGCTGAAGGCAGTTACACAAAGTCTTGGGGTTCCCTTCCCCAGGAAGACAACACAGTTCCAAGAAGGCCTTGAGGCTCCCTTCCTGCATCTTTTACTCTGTTACTCACAGTTCGTCTTGTCCGTATTATTCCTCACAACCCGTTGCTTTGGGTTCACTGTATCGTGCACATACTTTTTCATTCATTTGGCATTTACTTTGGATTTCTACCAGCCCCCATGAGCTCCCCAGTTCATGTGCCCTCTGCTTTTCACTCACCAGTCCCTCGCATCTCCTCCAGGCGGCTGTTTTCTCTGTTTCTGTTCCGCTGACACTGTCTCTTCGGATTGCGAGACTCACTCGCACTTCGCCTTCTCTCTGTGGGTTGCTGGCAGCTCTGCTCACTTCCTGCGGATGCAGCCGGTAACTTGCCGCTTGTGGATCTCTGCCGTGCCTGCAGCTCCTACCGCTGGCACCTGATCATTGAGACTCAAACCTCCGTGGTACTCTCGCGGCCCACCCTGTCCTCCCCATCCACAGCTTCTTCGGGGTACTTGCCAGCATCCTGGCTCTCCTGCAGGGCCCAACTCAGCCGCCTCCTTCTGCACAGGATTCTTCCCTCAGACCCACAATGTTCGACCTGGCTTCTATCCTTCACTCCTTGTCGGCTGCACCATTTATGCATCTGCAACTGTTTGAAAGGTTGCAGGTGTGAGTCTTCATGCCTAATTGCCTGACCACAATTAGTGAAGCATTCTGGAAATGCCTGAAATTTACAACAGTGTGCAGGCCTCTTCCTCATCTCAGCACTATACTGGTATGGAAATGAGGGGACATGGTTTGCAACAGCCTATAAAGGAAGAGGGAGGGTGAAGTAGGTTCTCACAAGGGAAAGTGGGATACCATGTCTCGCCTGTGGACCTCCTCTTTTTCACCCTCTTCCTAGTGTTCCTAGATTGATGATGTCTTCTGGTGTTATCCCGGCCAGAGGGAAAAAGGGTAACAATATCCCACAGATACGGCTTGGACTGAGGGTTCATCATGGAATGGAAATGGGGTATACCGCGTCTCACCCAAGGACACCCCCCTACCATGCCCCAAGTCTCCCCCACCCAGGTTATCCTCCCTCACATCTCCACCCACAGGGTCAGGATCCAAGAGCGATGGCCCCTCCCTGGCCACCGGAGAGGAGGAAGGTAGGGAAAAAAGTGAGGACACCCTCACGTTCCTCACAATACACAAACAGCATGTCTTTTATCTAAGGCATACACTAGCACTAAGGGATGCTTATAATACAAAACAAGAAAAACAAGAGAACAAGATATATGACACGCAGTGGTTTGCCACTAATTCAGGAGATTGGATCTTTGTATCAGAGACCTAAGGAAGAGGAAAGGCCGAAACGTGTGTTGGCTCAACAGTTTAATTAGATCAATGGTTAACTCACTAAGATTACTCTAAAAGACAACAGTATTCATTGTGACCTGTTATTTGTTCCACTATCAGACAATGGATTTAATTTTTTCAATTAACACAATTCTTAAATAGTGCAAACTCCAACCTTTTTGGTGAGGTTCAGTTGGAAACCAAGGTTCACATTTGTACCTCTTGACAGCCATTTTTAAGATGTTAGTATAATCGATATTCTTCTTTTAAACAATAACCTCCTGCTTATGGCTAACCTCTAAAGTTTAAGCTCACTGTACCTTTCACAGAGGAGAAATATCCATTTGCATATCAGTCTGGTCCCACCCACCTGGGAAGTCTAGCACCTTGAGGTTGTAGACCCTTCTGAGTGGAAGAAATGCCATAGAACAGGGTATTTGACCCCTGTTTGTTCTCAGTAGAGGGTCTCAAACACTCTTGTTTTAATAATTGATATAGGGGCATTGGGGGGGATCGTAAGTAGGATGGCGTTGTATGGCAAAAGTGGCAGTAAGTGGTATTACCGTGACCTTTACCATACCACCGAATCACGAGTTGAGGTTAACACCATTGCTGGTAATACAGTTGCCGGTAATACAGTTGAATCACTGGCAATAGAATTACTCTATTTATTGATTAATATGTGCATAGCCAACAAAGGCTTTAAAAAGACAACTATAAAAACATTTCAATTAAAAACAGACATATCAAATTCAAAAACCTTCATAGGAATCAATTCTTATTAAAAAAGTGTGCCAGTCGACAATTCCTTTAGAATAGATAGAATGAGCTCGTAAAATTTCATCATGTGAAAAATCAAATTCATATCATTTCCATGTAGCAGGGCTTCCCACATTTTGTTCATATTTTAATTTACAACAGTATTACCGGCAACAGTAATACCTGCGAAACAGTATTGGCTGCATATCATAAGGTGTGAAAATGGCAGTAACACTGCTGAAATTTGGTAGTAATACTGCCAAAAATACACCGCAGATACCTCCACCTAAAAAATGGAGGTAAATTCACACCGGTAATGGGAATGAGGCCACAGGTGCACCCAATGCACTCAGGAAGGGTACAATAGGGCCACAACTTCCTCAAACACACTTTCCAACACCATCATGCTGCCACTGGTTTCTGTGCACATGGACATGCAGATGTTCCGGCTCTGCACTGAGCTGCAGGGGCTGGAAGAGCAACATAGGGTACAGGAGGCAGAGAAGAAAAACAGGTGGAGTTGCTGTAAGAGGAAGAGACCCCATGCAAGTCGAGCGCCTACACCTTGGGTTAGGCCCTCACCCTGGACCATTACAGACAGCCACTCGCCCAATACCGGCTGAACAGGGAGACAATTGCTAAACTACTGACCCTTATTGTACTGCATTGTATTTGATTATTTATATACCACTCTTTCCCCACTTGTGTAGCCTCAATGCGCTTTTTTAGGTTGGAACGCCCTTGGTGACCGTTGTCAATTTGCTAGAAAATGCTAAAGAGTTAAGCTTAGGAGATGCATGTGTGCATTTTGCCAGTCTAGGACTTGGGTGGCTGGCTAGGGTCAACTAAACATCCCAAAAGAGAGGCCAGGCACTTCGGTGGGTGCTGTTGGTGGTTTGGGATAGACTGCTATTGTAGCCAGAGTCGATGTGTGGCCAGCTATATTGAGTTCCTTTTGGTTTGTAGTCGCTATATGCTAGTGGAGGAGGTGTTGACGTACGTCAGGTGTTTCCGTCTGGACGGCTATATGCGAGGGAGGCGTAGCCATAGCAGCATTCTACAGAACATGGATCCTTGGCCGTGCCTGTGTCCACACTGGTGGTATGAGATATACATACTGTTGGTTTCGAATTTGTTCGGCTGAAGCGATCTTTGTCCAGTGCAGCAGAGGAGACAGACCTCGATTTGAGAGTCCTGCACCGTTGGGGGAGGCCTAGTCCTCGAATAAATTGGGCTTTACAGTACAAAAGCAGCCATTGGTGGGTACGATCAGATTCTGGGATCCTGAATGTTGGGTTTCACGTTACAATTGGGTAAGGGAGAGACACGCCTAGATTTGAGAGTCCTGTACAGTGGATATGCAGGAGGATATTGGAAGGAGGATCAACATAAGAACAGCCATACACATGCTGGGGAAGCTTGTTCCGGTCCTGCACTTCCTGGCAACTGGCACATTCCAGCACAGCGTGGGCGCACTGCATGGCATGTCCCAGTCCACATTTTCTTATGTGCTCATGCAGGTGCTGGAAGCACTCCTACGCCATGTGTCACGGTACATCTCCCTACCCACCATCTTAGCCCGCATGCCCGTTGCATCTCTGGACTGCACTATATGGAGTTGGTGGCACCCCAGGCATCGGAAGGTCTATCACAACCGGAAGTAGTACCACTCCCAGAATGTCCAGGTCACCTGTGATCCAGACCTCAACATCACGCACTGCTGTACCCACCTCCCTGGTTCCATCCATGATGCAATGGTCCTGGGGAACAGCATGTTGCCCCTGTACATGGAGAGACACAGAGGTCAACGGGCATGAATATTGGGTGAGTATAAGTGCCATCACAATATTCTTGCAGCATAAACGCCATGCTATGTGAGGGCCTGTTGTGGGGGGGGGTCACCACAAATGTAGATTGCATGCTCTGTCAACGCTATGTACAGAGAGGATCTGGCAGCACACCCCACACATGAAAGACTACAACCAAAGGACTAGGACATGAGCCGTAATGCTACAGTAAAGGGCCAATGCATATTTATCGACAGGCTACCTACACACACATTGGACTACAGGAAACACAATGCAACATTACACATTCCAATAAATCTATGGTCTTCCAACTGGGGGACTGGCCTCCTAGGGGTGTCCAGAGTATGTCATGGGGGGGCGGGCCAAGATCAGCTGAGCTACAAAAGATGAAGAGGATTATCGGTCATATAAGAAAGGATCAAGGTGACTGTGCTTTGAATATAAAAAGGATGAAGTTGACTGATTATCATAGAAGCAGTACCTGCTACCCTGTCAATCACAGACCCTGAAAGCGGCGAGTGCTGGTTGTGTGCATGATGTACGACGACAACAGGGCAAAAGCACCCCCTGAGTAGATGTCTCCATATGCAAGGACTGGGAAATCATGTTTGACAATACTTGTGAAATGCCTGCACAGACGGACTATAAACATGCCGTTCTAATAGGCAGCACACCCACAATGCACTGTTACTGACAGCTATGACCTTTGCCGTTGCAAGTGACTCTGGATACCCCCAGCTTCCATGACTCATGACACCACTGAGGAATCCAGAGACACCACAGGAGGTCGCCTACAACCTGGCACAAGTCCTGACTGGGGTCTGTATTGAGCTTACCTTTGGCATGTGAAGGCTCACTTCCGCTCTGGAGGGCACTCATGTACAGGCCCGATAAGGTGGGACAAATTGTACTTGCCTGTGCAATGTTGCACAACATTTTCATCGGCCGTAATGTTCCCCAGCCCCCGGGTGAGTACATGCCATTGCCTGATGAGGACAACTCAGTACCTGGCACGCAATGAGCGGGAAGAGGGCAGGGGCGGATGCCTGGTTCACGAAGAACGTATTGACAATTTTATTTTAATCAACATGGTCATGCACATGCCTCGCAACAATGTAATTCCCCATTGTTCTTTCTGGAAGTGGGAGAGAAATTCAAAGAGATACATTTCGGGAGACCACCAGGGGGTGCAGGCTAGATGGAAGCCTGACTGCCAAGCTCCCCCTAGACCTCTGGTAAAAAGCGAGTTTATTTCCTTTGCCCAGCCTGCAGCAAACCAGAATTGAGTGTAAAGAAAGATTAAGTCTCCAGGCATCAGCAGCTGTTTTTTTGGCCAGAATCGGACCCGGAAAACCTGGGAACAAAGCCAGCAAGCTGGTCCCAGACCTTCTCCAGCATGGGGTCTGGCATGGATTCACATGCTCATGAATATAAGAATACATAGCAGTACACACATGAACAACCACGGGAGGTAGCAAGGCTCAACATTAAGCATTTCAACAACTCAACATTAAGCATCTCTTACCTCCTCACCAGGCTCACCTTCAAGCAAACAGGTTGCACAACACTGCTTGGCCGACTCTGGACTCCCCCATGGAATCCCGGTCGACGCAGTAGAATCTCGTGAAGGTGTGCGTCGGTCTCCACCTGGCAGCCCTGCAGATGTCCAGCAGGGGTACACCAGACAAGAACGCCGTGGTAGCAGTGATCGCTCTGGTTGAATGGGCTCTCGGACGGCCGGGCAACGGTCGGTTTGCCAACCGGTGACAGTGCATGATGCAGTCGGAGAGCCATCTGGAAATGGAAGCCTTCGAGAGAGCCTTCCCTTGGTTCAGAGGTCCAAAGTTCACAAACATCTGTGATGTCTTCCGAAAACTCTTTGTTCGGTCCACGTAGAACTTCAGCACTCTAGCTACATCCAGCGAGTGCAAAGTCATCTCGGCCGGCGACGAAGGGAAGAAAACTGGTAACACCAAGGGCTCGTTGAGATGGAAGTCTGACGGCACCTTGGGCATGAAGGAGGGGTGCGTCCTCAGCACCACCCTCGTCTCGTGAAAAGTCAAGTATGGAGGCTTGCAGGATAGGGCCTGAATCTCTCCCACGCGTCGTGCGGAGGTGATGGCCACAAGGAACACTGTCTTCCACGACAGGAACTTCAACGGAGCCGAATGTAAAGGCTCGAATGGCGGGCCCATGAGCCTGGTCAGCACCACGTTGAGTTCCCACGCCGGGGCTGGAGCCTTCACCGGCGGGAATGATCAGAACAGTCCATTCATAAACTCCTTCACCAGGCGATGAGACCACAGGGATGACCGTCCTGCAGTTCTGGTGTATCGGGAAATCGCTGCCAGATTTATCTTGATAAGAGGCACGAGCTAGTCCAGCTTTGGCCAGCGACAGTAAGTACGGTAGCACTTGAGGGGCATAATCCGTAGAGGGTTAATCTTCTGTGCACGGCACCAGTAAGAGAACCTCTTCCACTTGTGTCCGTAGCACTTGAGAGTTGAGGACGCCCTGGCCTTTGCAAGAACCTCTCTGCAGTCCGCTGGGATATCGTACCCTCCAGACTCTAGTGCTGCAGGAGCCAGGCCTGCAAGTTCATCACGACTCCGGGTCGTGATGAAGGATGGCGCCTCCTTCTCAGGAGAGAAGATCTGCGCCCATCGACAGTTTGACCGGTGGGGACGCTGACAAGTACAGAAGGTCCGGGAACCAGATCTGCCTCGGCCACGCCGGTGCGACGAGGATCATCCTGCAACGGGACCTCTTGAGCTGGTTGACGAGTCGCAGTAGCAACGGCAACGGAGAGAACGCATACAGGAACAGGCTGTCCCAGGGGAACGAGAAAGCATCGCCCATGCTCCTCGGCTGGGGAAAACTCTGGCACTTGGAGTTCATCGCCGTCGCGAACAGGTCGATCTGGGGTTTGCCCCATCGTTGAAAGAGTAGATCCACTTGATCCTGACGCAGTTCCCACTCGTGGCACGAGCACAGCTCCCTGCTGAGCGTCAGCGATTGTGTTGTTTGTCCCTGCCAGATGAAAGGGTACCAGAAACATCCCCTGGGCAACGGCCCAGTGCCACAGATCCTGGGCTTCCTTGGACAGGGGCTGGGGATCTTGTTCCCCCCTGCTTCCGGATGTAGAACTTCGTGGTGGTGTTGTCGGTGAAGATCCTCACCACCTTGCCCTTGAGGGACGGGAGAAACGATCTGAAGGCCCAGAACACTGCTCGTAGCTCCAGTATGTTCATGTGGAGTGTCCTCTCCTCCGGGAGCCAGAGGCCTCTCGCGTGGAGATCTCCGGTGTGCGCTCCCCAGCCCTCCAGGGAGGCATCCGTCGTCACTGTCACCTGGTCTGCTGGGGTCTGAAAGTCTGTGCCCGCCGTGAGATGCGCGCGGGTGCCCCACCACCGAATTGCTTGGCGGAATACCTCGTTGAGCGAGACCTTGTCCTCAAAGCTGCCCGTCGCTTGCATCCAACGGGCGTCGAGGAACTCCTGTAGAGGGCGTATCCGAAGCCTGTACAGGGGCACCAAGTAGATGCA
Source organism: Ambystoma mexicanum (assembly GCF_040938575.1). Classification (NCBI taxonomy): domain Eukaryota; kingdom Metazoa; phylum Chordata; class Amphibia; order Caudata; family Ambystomatidae; genus Ambystoma; species Ambystoma mexicanum. The sequence continues at coordinate 756,005,946 of NC_090924.1, read as the reverse complement.
TGAGGACATCATCCCGAGAAGGCACTTGATGGACCTCACCCTGGCCACGTCCGTGGCCAGCAGACGCTGCACCTTGCCCAGGATGGCCTTCATCTTTTCCTCCGACGGCGAGGCCAATCGCGCTACTGTATCGAGCCTGGCTCCCAGAAACAGTGCGACCTGCGAGGGAACGAGGTGGGATTTGGGGAAGTTAATGGAGAATCCCAGGTCCGTGAGCAGCCGGACAGTCTTCGCTGTGTGTTCGACGGCGAGTTCCCTTGTTCTTGCTCGGATGAGCCAATCGTCCAGGTAGGGGTAGACGTGGATCCCCTGCAGGTGCAGCCGTGCCGCCACTGGCGCTAGGCACTTGGTGAATACCCTGGGCCCCGACTTCAATCCGAATGGGAGGGCCTTGAACTGGTAATGCCGTCCCTAGACCACGAACCTGAGAAACATTCGGTGTCCTTTTAGTATGGGGATGTGAAAGTACGCATCCTCCAAATCCAACGACGATAGGAAGTCGCCTTCCTCCAGCTGGCCCAGCACGTGCTGGAGGGTGACCACCCGGAACTTCTGTGCCTTGATGTATCTGTTTAGTCGACGCAGGTCCAGGATGGGACGCTATCCTCCTGTCTTCTTTCTGATGAGGAAGTATCTTGAGTATACTCCGGAGCCTCTTTGGGACGAGCTTGATGGCTCCTTTCTTGAGCATCGCCCTTACCTCTAACAGCAGTTTAGGGATGTGTTTTTCCTTCCTGGCCACGGGAGGAATTCGGGGGCACTTCTTTAGAAATTCCAGGGTGTGTGCGTGGGCCAGGGCATCCAGCACCCAACGGTCGGTGGAGATGGACTCCCACACGCTGATGAACTTCGTCAGCCGGCCTCCCACCGGGGTGCTTCGGTGGGGGCCCAACGCAATGGCCGGTTCAGTCTTGTTTGGAAGCAGCCTTGCCGCCTTGGCCTACCTGGCGACGACGGCGAGATCCACCTGACCTGCCTCGTCCCCTGTAAGCTTCTTGAGACGAGGAGCGGGCCGCCTGACGGTACGTCAAGGAGCCGCAGCTGAATCCTTTGGAGGCACCTTGCTTGCCTCCGGAGTTCCGAAAGGGCGGCCGCCGTTGCTGAAGAACCCCCAAGGCCCGAGCCAACTCTGTGTCGGTCTTGATGGCCTGCAGTGACTCATCTACTGTCTTTCCAAACAGACTGTTCCCGTCGAAGGGCATGTCCAAAACCTTGGCTTGCACGTCTTGGCGGAAATCCGTCGCCTTGAGCCACCCCCGCCGTCTAAGGCAAATGCCGTTGCCCAACTGGCGGAAACCAGTGTCGGCAATGTCCATGGCTACTGTTATGACGTGGTCCGACGCCACCTCACCTTCCTGTAGGATCGCCAGAGCCTCTGCCCTCTGCCGTCCGGTGGGGAGGTTGAAGACGAAGCCGATGCCCCCTCCGCTTTCTTCTTGGCCGCTGCCGAGATGACCGAATCCGGGGTCGGCTGTGCCTCAGGCACAAGGGGGTGGTATCGGGGACCCGGTACTTCTTCTCGTACTGGTCCCTCTTGGCAGGCGTCGTGGACAGGTTCTTCAGAAGTGCAAGTCCCTTGTCCCAGATGTCATCTAGCAGCAGCACCACGAGGATAATCTTCCTCTTGGCCTTGCGCCGTTGGTAGCGGAAGCCTTCCTTCTTCTGCTCTTCGGGGCAGAGCTGGAAAATCTGTGATGCCCTGGGAATCATGGCATGGAAGGAGCCAATTCCGTCCCGTGGGGAGGCCTGAGGAATCAGTGATGGGAGATCCGTCCTGTCGTCACCACCGTCATCATCTGTCCCCATCGTGGCTGTATCTGTTCCCGTGTCATCCCCAGGGACGGGACAGGGACAAAGGCTGAGAGGGCCGTGAGGGCTGAAAAGGTGGGGCCGGATGAATCCTCCTACTCTTGTTTGGAGGGCTTCCCGACGGGGCCGGCTCTGGGTCATCCGTCGGGGCTAGAGGCAATCTTGTCTTTATCTCTGTGCATAAGGATTGGATTTCCATCAAAATGGCCGCCGAGTTGTCCTGCGGCTCAGGCTGCGACGGGCGCGATGGTTCCTCCACTGGAACCTCGTTGGCGCCACCCTCGCTCTCGTCGTCCTCGTTGGGATCCTTCCTGTGGGACCTGGCCTCCTCAACGTTCTTGTTGAGGCCCTCCAAGACTTCAACCAGCTCCTCCTCGGAGGCTGTGTCCGTGTCTGTAATGGCCACCAGCCTCCCCCCCTCTCTTTGTCCACCGGGGTCATCACGGGGGTCTTCTCGACGGGCTGAAAAGAGGATTCCCTCCGTGGTGGCAGGGAAACTCTGTGCCCCGAGGTCGCCTCCACTGGGGTAGCCTCCACAGGTTGCCAGGGGCGTAGCGACTTCCTCGATAGAGGCCTTAGCCGGGTGAATCAAGGCCTTCACCACCTTGTGCGTGCCTGTGGCCTTCACCTTGGGGAGAGGGTAACCGCCTCGCTCCCCTTCGGCTGGTTCCTTCTAGATCGACCAGGGCCTCTCCAGAAGCTTAGCTGGGTTCTCGGATTTCCTCCTCCCCGAGCCAGAGCGTTTGCTCGTGGTTGATGGCGCCGGTGAGGAAGCGCCCTGCTTGGCAGCCGAGGAGCACGACCGCTGGGCGCTCCCGTTGCCCGCGGACTCGCGGTGCTTTGCCTTCTGTTGGGCCCCCGTCGCCGGGGCGCCCTCAGAGGACTTAGAAGACCGCTCGGACTTCTTCTTCTCACATGACGGGCTCTTGCCTTCCAGCCAGTTGGCGAGACAGGTCCGACGATAACCCATAGTCCGGTCCGACATGTTCATGCAAAACGCACAGTACTTCTCCACGTGCGTTTTGTCTTCGTGGAGGCAGTAGAGGCATCTTGAATGCTCGTCCTCCTTGAACACATTCTGCAACTTGCATCCAGGGCAGTTTCTGAACAGCTTGGATCCGGGTGTCGAGCTTCCCTTTTCCTGGGCCATTGTCCACGAGGTAAGCCTCCGAAACTTCTGGAATCCTCCAAGAAACGTAACTCGATGAAAACTTCACCCTTGAGGGGTGTAGAAAATTCCGAAACGGATCCCCGTTGATCGGAAGTAGAACGGTGGAGCTTGTGGCACGATTTAACTGAAAAATGAGAAATCTCTTTGAAAAAGCGCAAAATGCAATAAAAAGCTCGAGAGCTATAGCACGAGGACTCCCAAAACTTGAACGTGCAGTAAAAATCTGAGGATGGCTGCCAGGGGTGGGGCTCAGGGAGAGGGCAGTCATTGGCTGGGGGCAGTATGACCCAGAGACCAGTGATTGGTTACTACTAAGAAAGAGATCAGAAACGAAACTGATACTGATTTTTTTCTTTACCGAGGATTCCCAGCCTGACGACGGGGAATATTCATGAGCATGTGAATCCATGCCAGACCCCATGCTGGAGAAAAGGTCTATGCTAAGGCGAACCTTCAGACAAACTAACCTTGACATTTTGTTTGTCCATGAAACTAAATTCAAGCAACAGGGAGAATTTGACATTAAGGGGGGAATCATAGGCGGGTCTCTTTGGGCCTCGGAGGTTGGAAAAAAAAGGGAGGAGCGGGTATGTTATTTTGCTCCACCTTGGCCTTCATATCACTTGCATTCGCAGGGACCAGATTGGGGCGTTCTTAATCATACAGGGCTCTCTGGGGTCCACTCCAATTACACTGTGCTCTGTCTATGCACCAAACGCCCAGCAGTTCAACTTTTGTAGGGATTTATTAGCCACCTTGGAAGGGGAAAGAGTAGACCCGTTGATTTGTGGAGGGGATTTCAACCAAATTATGTCTTCCGGTTTGGATTGGCGTTCCTTCCGACCTGGAGCCCTCCCCCCACCAGACGACTCATCATTCCAGCATTTGAATAGGTCCTACCACCTTATAGATGCCTGGTGGATAGCACATCCGGTTAGGAAAGCTTACACCTTTTACTCATATCCTCACCAAACCTACACTCGTATAGACTATATCCTTTTAGATTCCAGTCTAGAGTATCGGATTGCAGAAGCTGAGATAGAGGTGGTGGGATGGTCAGACCATGATATGGTTAAGGTGGGTTTGCATCTAGGGTTGTCCTCCCCGGGTTGATAGCCGGTGGACCTGTAGTGACACATTGTTTAAGGATGTGCTTTTCCGAGCAGGCTTTGAAGAAGAAATACGCGATTTCTTCATAAGAAATAACAATGGTGAAACCTCAATCTCTATGGTCTGGGAAGCAGCAAAAGCTACAATGAGAGGACTTATCATAGCGCAAGGTGCCTCAGTCAAAAAGTTGAAACTTCTAAAAGAAACCCAGTTTAAGCGACAGATATTAGAGAAAGAGCAGGCCTTGATGAGAGAAAAGGGGAAGCTGCTGAATCAAGAGCGGAAATCAAAGCCCTAAGGCAAGAGCTGAGGGACATATGAATTGGCAGGATCCCGACTAGCTTGCGGTTTACTAAGCAGAAATACTTTTTTTTTTATTAAAAAAATGTTTCAGTTTACAGTAAACTTTTCATTTTGTCTTATCAAACTTATTGCATTTTAGTAATTCATTTCAATCAGTTCCCGTTTTCGATTCTTTCCATAATCTTCTTCCAAAAATGAAAAATTATGTATATCATTCATTTCTCAATCCCTGACAGTATCCAAGCCCATCTTTGGTCAGAGCTCATTGTCTTTTGTGTAGACTCAAAGTAAGATCGACATACACTTCTTTCTTTGACAAGGGCAGGACATAACATCGTCAGATGATACAAACTTTCAGTTTCGTCTTGATTTTTGCATATCCGACAAAAGATTTCTTTGTTATCTTGCTGTTTAGTTCTTACTAGTCTTTCCCTAGTGGGTAATATGTTCAACCGAAATTTCATAAAAAACATTCTTATTTCTTTATCAGGGAATATAAACAGGTACGGTGGCAGTTCGTTGATAGCTCTGATTTCTGTGTTACTTGCCATATTATCTTTGTATCGGCTTATGAATTCATTAGTATTCATCCAATCTTGATACATTAATCGTTTTTTGGCATGTTGGGGCCTCATTTGTAGCATTTCTTCTGTTATATCTTCGTTTCTTAAAGATATTAGTATTTGTTGTTTCCATTTTTACAAGGCCCTAGCATTTATAGGATCAGTATTCGGTAGGAAGATTTCTAGCGCTGGTACTGTTTATTCCCATGTTATTTTTCGGAAAAGGTCGAATTTTTTCCAGCGTACCACAGATGCAAGCGATTGAACTGCAATTTCGGCTCAGATACGACTTGTAGGGAAGGATGTGGGCAACCTCATTATTTTCCGCCAAAAGGTAGCTTCCAGAATTGGCCATATCTTTTCTGACAAATTAATTAATGTTTCGCTTCCGTATGTAAGGATAGGAATGACCTTACTCCTATAAAATGTAATGATTGGTCGATAAGAAAATTTGCCATATTTTTCATGGAGTACATATCCTTGCCTCGCCAAAACTATGACTTTTTTTTTTAGATGTATCTCCCATTCTTTTTCGACCATTGTTTGACTGATCACAATACCCAAATACTTGTACGATGATACAATGTTGATAATGGAGTTGTTAATGAGTATCACCGGTGTTTTTTCATTTTGTTTCGGTTTCATAATCGCCATGATTTTTGTTTTTGCTATATTTATTTTCAACTCATTTCTTTCCATGTAGTCTGCCAACATTCGAAGACTCTCTTGTAAGCCTTTCGGTGTTTTGTCAAGTAGAACGATGTCATCAGCATACATCATTATCAGTATTTTTACTGAGTTTATTTTCGGAGGGTATAGTCTGTCCGACTTCATTTCATATGGAAGATCTGATGTGAAGAGATTGAAAAGAGTGGCTGCAAGTGGGCACCCCTGTTTCAGTCCATTCCAGGTCCCGATATAAGCGCTCATTTGCCCATCTTTGGTTAGCCTTACTATTATTTTTGTTGAAGAGTAGACTAGCTTTATTGGTTGCAGTATATGAGGGGGGGCAGTTACACTTTTCCAATTTGTTCCATAGCAATTGTCGGTTCACACAATCGAACGCAAGGTGTAAATCCACTAAAGCTATCCAGACCTGTTGCTTTGGGCACTTTGCTTCATGTTTTACAAGATTCAGCAGAAATAGGTTGATGTTAGTCCCGACTCCGCAAACAAAACCAGTTTGGCAGGTCGCAATCCGTTTATTATCTGTGGCCCATGCCCTTAGTGACCTCAATAGGATGGTTGCAAAAATTTTGCCCAAAGGATCTAATAATACAATGGGCCTATAGTCTGTTGGGCTCTCTTTGTCAGCTTGTTTAAAGATTGGGATCAGGACCGCTAGTTTCCAAGTTGAAGGCATTTGGTTCAATTGATTAATCAATGTAATGATTTGTAATAACATGTCCGCCCATATCTCTGGAGAAGCTTTGATTAGAGCATTTGTGAGGCCATCCGGTCCTGGGGCTCTTGAATTATTCAATTTCGTAATTATGTGCAGAATTTGTTGTCTGGTGTTAGGCAGAAACCTGTGCAGTTCCCTCTGGGACCACTGCAAAAGATTTAGGACTGCAGGTGTTTGGCAGTAAACCCATTTGGTAGCAGTCTGTACCACACAGATTCACTTGGTAGCTGTGGCTGAGCAGTCAGACTTCCCTCAAGAAGAGTTAGGCAGTATACAGAGTATTCACAATAGGTCAAGACCACACAATAGAACAAGTAAACACTGACCAGGGCTTGGTGTAAAAGAGATATAATTATTTAATTAAGTCTTAAGTAAAGCCCCACTTGTTTTCAGACAGCGGTGAGCGCTTAACGTAGATGGCACTCTAATAGTTTGTTTTAAAAAGGGAGAGAAAAGCAGAGAACAAATTGAAACAGATCCCAACACTTTTTCAAGAACACAACAAGGGAGGAAGGCAAAGTAAAACCGTGAAGTTAGAGTTCAAGAGGCCGGATCCACTTTCAGAGGATCCAAACGAAATGTGTCCAAGGTCACACGGTTGCAGTGCACAAAGGGCTTGTAAAGGTTCATAAAGGAGTTGAACCAAAAGAAAGGGACCAGTTAGAAGGTCAAGGCGGCCAGCCCAGTCCAGAAGGTTAAGCAGTTATTACCTTGTAGCAATCTTTAGAAAGGGAGGCCTGGCGGACATGGTACCTTAAAGTGGTGAGAACGCTCCAGCGGGGGCAGTTGTTCCTGGCAGCGGGTGCAAGTCGGTGCTTCGTCTGGGGGAAGAGAGGATCTCGTCGTGGAGGAAGACAGGAGTCCGTTGCACTGCCAGGGAAGAAACCAGCCGCGAAGTTTCTCAGGTACAAGGAGCGGTCCGGTGATTCGCGGTTAAGTGGTGAGTGGCTATCCGGCTGCCGGGGTGCTTGGCACGGGCAGTTCGACCACAAACCGGGCTGGGGTGCGAAGAAAGAAAGGAAAACTGGTTGTGCCCACCAGTCAGGGTAAGAAGCCTCTCCAGCCGGGAGATCTTCTCTGTCGTCGGGAAGTGGTGAGTCGGTTCCGCAGGGCTCCACCGGTGGTGTCGTCGTGGTAGGTCGGCTCAGCTTCTCCCTCGTCGGATTCTAAGGTCCTGTGGCGACTTCTGAAGTTCCAGTCCCCAAAGCCCTGCTTTTATGCAGAAAACCCCCATTCATTCAGCCTAGCTGTCAATCAAACATGCTAAGTGGTGAGCCGGCCGGCTCACCGCTTGGGCCAATCACACAAGAGTGCGACCTGAGTTACCAAGGTAACCCGGTCCAGGGTGCCTAAACCCCCTCCCACACCCCCTGTGGTACCCAGACAGAGTGGCACCACTTTTGGAGGCTTCTGTGGAGAAGCCCGCCAAAAAAGTGGAACAAAGGGCTCGACTTGGGTTGGAGTCACAGAAGAGAGCACAAACGCCATTTTAGAATCGAGTCTTGGCAAAAAATACCAACTGGAGAATTAATATTAATTAAATAAACCGGCGGTATGTTCGAGGCTATGAGAATTAAATAATTAAAGTTGGTAGCCTCGAACAATGGGAAAATCCCATAGGAAAATATTTGCGGTCGAACATAAAAAGTAGTTTCCACTGCCACCAGCCAAAACTCGATCGGGGGTGCCCCCTCGACTAACAGACCCCAGGGCAATCGAATTGCCCGACCAGTACGTCCACAATATGATGGTTTGTACTGGTTTCTGTTAATAATTTGGGACTAGTAAAGTCAATGTTGACTTTAAATGCCCTGGGAGACAGTAGTTCAGTCCCAGGGTATGGAGTCTATGGTGGGGTGTCACTATGACACCCCTGTGTTACTGCACGGAGGGTGCTGTGTAATACACATAGAAAAAACACATGAGACCCTATGGAGTAAAAGGACCCCATAGCCCATAAAACACATTACCAGTCAAAGGAATACCATGAATCATGTCCAAGAGTGGGAGAAAAAGAGTCTCACTCTTGGCAGGAGGAAAAAAAGAAAACTCCAGAAATCCAGCAAAGCTGCTGGGGGACTCACTAGGTTAGGAAATTCAGCCTAAAGAGAGAATTCTCCCTAACATCTGGTAATGGTAATTTCCCATTTATTCATTTTCTGCTGGAGTGGGAGTTCGGGATCATCTTTCTTCTTGTATAGACCGGCAAAATGTTCTAGCCAGCGGTCTTCAGTCACATTTTGTATCCTTCGATGTTGAACACTTTGCGCAGGGTTTAGCAAACTCCATAGGTCTCCAGTGTTCCGATTGTTAAGGCAAGCTAGCATTTGCTCCGAATCTTGCTGCAACATGGAATTTTTATGAGATTTTAACCAATTCCGGTATTATTGTTTGGCAGTGTTGGTTGCAAGGTGCGATTCTTTAGTTCTTAGCTTATTTAGTTGTCTACATTGTTTTTGTAGCTCCCTTTTTTCATTGCAATCAATGGATCATAGGTATCAATATGAGGCAATTGTTGTTTTTTCCAATCTTCATGCGTTTGATAGTGTGGTTTGAATAGCCATTCATAATTTATTTTCTCGAGATCTTTTTTTCCTGTTTCCTGAAATTTCTGATTTATACCCAGAACATCAACAGTCTTCAGTCACAGTCTTGTAGCTTTAGCATTCAGTTCCATGGCAGGCAGTGTAGTTTGCTCTTTGTCTAGAGTCTGCATTTGCCATGTGATTGATAACATACAATGGTCGCTGTTATTATTCTCTGTGATCTCTGTTTTCGTCATTGCATTCGCAATATTCTCCGAAATATATATGTAGTCCAAAGCTGCTTCCGATGTCCCTTGTGACCAAGTTGGAATTAATTGCAAGTTAGCATTCTGATAACTTTCAGTCAGAGTAAGATTCCTTGTTTTCATTTCTTTCATCCAAGATTTGCCTTTCTGGGAGAGAGCGTTCTTCTCTTTTTGATTTCCGGCTTTATCAAAGATGTGTATGTTTAAATCTCCACATATTATGTCGCTTGCTGGAAACTTAATGACAAGTTCTTCGAGGGCTGTCAAGAATGTGTCTAGATATGAGGTTTCATCTAGCACTAGAGGATTCCAATATATGTTAAATATGACGATCCAAGGTGACTGATTACAGAAGGGTTTATTTTGTTGTTGTACCACAACGTATTGGGTCCATGGGTTCAAGTTTGTTGCTTCCACCGGGGTCCAAAGGGAGTTAATTTTTATCATCATAATCTGTCCTGACGCTGGTCTTCCTTTTTGTTGTGTGATGGCTGGATTAGTAAAGATGTTATATCTTTCGCACATAGGGGGATGGGACAACCATGTCTCTTGAAGACAGATTATGTGAGATTGTTGTAGTTTAGGATGAGTTTGGTGGAATAAGTGTCCATGACCTCTTGTGTTCCATGATGTTAATAGGATAGGTGATCTGTTTTTCCACTCGTTATGATGACACGGATAGAGTACTTTCATTTTCTTGTGAAAGAAACGTGTATTCTCTTCTGATATATCTAGATGTAGACAGTCCTTGATTAGCTTGAATTTCTTCTTCCATGCTATAGGACATAATTGTGGATGATGAGTCATTTCTTGTAGAGGCGAGGCACAGATCCGATTTCTCGTATTCTCGTCTGAATGGCAATTGGTCATCTTTATTTTTCAGCATTGTATCGTGAATTGACCTGTTGTCTGTGTTCTTCTTCTTAATGCATTTAAAGCCAATATATTGTAACTGGATGTCAGCTTGTAGGATTTCTTGCATAGTTATCTGGTTCGTAAGCTGTATTTCAACTGTATCAAGATTCTCATCTAGAAATTTGACCAGATTTATGTCCTTCGTGTTGATGTGCTTCAGTTCTGGAATAGCCTGGATAACACGTAAACTGTTAGTACGGTTTAGTATGACCGCCGGCTTTGCTGATCGTAAATGTGTCATTGAAATTACGTATTTCTCTTGTCGTTTTAACGGGTCGACAAATGTAGGTGTTTTCAGCAATGGGTAGGCAAAACTCCTCTCGTCATAAGTCGGCTGACGCAGACTATATATCAACAAATCATTTGTGTGTTCTCTTAAGGCTTTATGGTCATCGATTCTAGTTTTTTTTTTTTTTTTTTTGGTTTTGGTTTTTCCATGCTATAATTGGTTTCTAGTTTTTCATCCGATATATCAATACAGGAGAGCTCTATTCGGTGGTTGATAGTCGGATTAAGGTTTGGATATTGATCTAAAAGCATCACGTCCTTGATGTTCTGATCTTGGTCTATAGCGGAGATATCCAGAGGGTTGCCATCCGGGTAGGTGGACAGATCTAACAGTTCAGCTTCATCTTTTGCCTCCACTTGTTGTGATTCCATTCGTGTCGATGGAGGGATCTCTGTCTTTTTTTCTTGTCTTTTTCTTTGGTTATTGACTTGTGAGCTTTGGTTATCTGGTTTCTGTGTATGGATTTGGGTTTTTAGTAACCCTTCCTATTGCTGGGGTGTAGTCAGATTTCTTAAAAACGCACGGGATCCTGTTTCTCGTTTCTTATTTTTTCCTTTATTGATGACCTTTCCTTTTATGTTTTTTCTGTCATCAGGCTTTAGAAATAGGTCAAAGGGTAGGGAATCTGATCTTTGAGGAGGTAACGTCGCTGTTTTTGCATGGTTTGTCACTCTGGGAGTCGTTGCCATCGAGGTTATATTTTCTGAGTGTACTTCTTGTTGTATCTGTACATTGTGGTCTAGTATCTTCTGTGGGAGAGACAATTCTGTGAGTTTTGCCTATATCTTTGCCATCTCGTTCATAAGTGCCATAACAGCTGAATTCCCTTGTATTTGTTCCATTCGATCTGCACTGGCAATTTCCGCTAGTCTGTTTTGCCACATACGACTTGTTTCAGCCTCAGTATCCAAACGTTGTTGTATTTGGCATATGAAGTTCTCAATAAGAATCTGTTTGGTGTGCATCAGCGCGATCAGAGTGGCTTGGTCTTTAATAGCATCAACATTTGTCTCATGCAGTTTTAAGAATGGGATCAATGACTGATGTTGTTGTAATCAATACATTTTGTAAAACCATCATTGTTGTTGGTAGACGGGCTATGTTCGGGTACTCTTACAGTTCTTCTGGCATTCTGTGGTCAGATATGCTGGGGTCAGATGGGGGCCGGTATTCTAGCTTTACTGGCTGCTGTCTATCCTCTGTTACCTCGTGCGTTTTATCAAAATATTCCAATGGATTGGCTTTCCAGGCAAAAAAAGAGTTAGCATCTTTCGGTTTTGGCACCGGTGTTGATGTATGACATAATTTTTTTGTATTTAAATCTTTGTGGTTTTGATCTTGCTCAACTGATAATTCGTGTGAAGTCATTAGTGAGTTTAGTTCCATCATGTCCAGTGACAGGCGAGCTGCTCTACAGGGTTTTTGTTGCTCAATTTCATGTGTATGAGAAATTTTTCCCATTTTTTTTTCTTGAACTTGCACCCATAATGCTCTTGCACGTATAGCCTTCGCTTTCCTTTGGCTTGCAATTTCGTTTGCAAACATTTGTGTTATATGTTTCACACTTTGATCTTGTTTTCTAGTTCCAGTAGAGAGTTCCGGAGTAACCGCTGCTTCACATGCCGCTTCCACGTCGTGGCAAAGTGACTGCGGGTCTTTTCCTTGCTTTAGCACCGGAGGAGGAGGATGCCATTCCTCATCAGCGGCACCAGAGGGCAGTGTCGACAGAGCTTTCGAACTCTGTGGATCGTCCGGGTCTGTTGTCCGATCTTCAACGCTCAGAAAGGGCATCCCCACAGCACCAGGGCGGAACTGGTTCCCCGCGCTCCCACAGCCACCAGTCCCTCCCCCATCGGAAGTCCCTGCAGCCGCGGGGGGCCCAGCAGCCGGGGGGTATCCACCCCCACCCCGTCTCCATCAGGACCACCGCAGACATTAGCGGACACCCAGCCCCACCCCCCGCCATTGGAGCCAGGGCCGCGGCAGGACCGCCGAGCAACACCACCGTGCAGGGAGGCACTGAGCTGCCGCCAGGTAGGAGGGGGCTGGGGGGGGGGGGGGGGGCTCCGGTTTAGCGCATGGATTATGCGACGGGGAAATGGTATTTGATGTCGGTTGCAGACAGGAACTGGTTAGGGGTGGCGTGTTACTTGTATTTTTCAGATCCTTGCGCCTACTGTTAGGGAGAGGATCAAAGACCGCAATTGTTGCATTAAGGCTACTTACCTTCTTTTCCCGCGTCGCAATGTCCACATTGTTCTTGGTACGAAGCAAGCGTTAAGTCGTGCTTTTTTCTTTGGATAATGTTGCAAAGGCTTGTGCAATAGGTGACATATCAGAATGGATATTCGGTTCAGTTTTTCCTCTCAACCGGGTCCTGGGTCTAGATGCAGTGTGCGTAAGGGGAGACTGTTTCCATTCGCCACCATTTTTCTTCTGACTCATACTGTTTAAGAAAAGAAGAAAGGTTGTGACTCTATTCCAGAGAGTCGTCCAGGCACGGGCACTCGTGCAGGCGCACTTCTGCCACAAGTCAAATTCCAAAAAAAAAAAATTGAAGGGGTCAGCCGGCGTCGCAGGGTCGCCCCAAGAGCCCAAAGACCCTAAGACTCTGCGACCTGACTCCGCGGCCGCTCCGCGGGTTGTGGGAGTTTTTAACTTCCTCTCCCCAAAGGATGTAGAAAGAGGACTGGAAGTGCTTACGCAGGCAATACTTGAAAGAGGGGATAAAGCGCACACTCTGTTAGCAGCGAGGCTTCGCAAAGAAAAGGCAGATAGAGCGGTCCTGGAAGTGCGGTCGTCCTCTAACCTGGTCTTGACAAAACCGGAGGAAATCACAGCCTGATTCGCCCAATTTTACGAGCAACTCTATACTGCAGACACTCCTCCTTCTCCCGAATCCACCGAGGAATATATGTCGAAAGTTGTGTTTCCTCCGCTTTCAGATGCAGAAAGAGACCAGTTAAATTGCACCATTACCACAGAAGAGGTTGACTGTGCCATTTCCAGCCTGAAAGCGGGCTCAGCTCTGGTCTCAGACGGGTTTACCCCCACCTTCTAAAAAAAGATTTAAAGGTGTCCTTGTCCCCTTTCTTACAGTCCTGTTTAATAACATAATGGAGTTGGGTTCTGCACCTCCTTCTTTTACTGAAGCGAGAATCGTCGTTATCCCGAAAGAAGCGAAGGACAGATCGGAATGTGGTTCCTACAGACCGGTCTCGCTGTTGAACGTCGATGCTAAAATCTATGCTGGCATTCTGGCCAAGCGGCTCAGTAAGGTCCTTCCCCAATTGATATAGTGACCAGGTGGGGTACGTAGTGGAACGTCAGGGAGCAGATCATGTCCGTAAAACATTGGACCTCATGGCCTCCATCCCTGCGTCGGAAGTAGAGCCTACATTGATTTCGGTCGACGCCGAGAAGGCTCTGGACTGCGTGTAGTGGAGGTTCATGTTGGAGGTCCTACATAAAGCAGGCTTGGGCCCGGACTGGATTAGAGGGGCGAAAGCCCTGTACCAGAACACTTGTGCCAAAGTGGTGGTGAATGGGGTTGCATCTCAGCAGTTTAGTCTGACAAGGGGTACGAGGCAGGGTTGCCCCCTCTCTCCTTTGGTGTCCACTTTAGTCATGGAGCCGCTGGCGCATAACATTAGGCAAAATGCAAACATCAGGGGCTTTCATAGGTACGCAGTTGATTATAAACTAGCATTGTTTGCTGATGACATCCTGGCCTATATCACATTCCCTGAACAATCTATTCCGGCTTTCCTGGGTAAAATAAGGATTATGGGGTGCAGTCCGGGTTCAGCATAAATCGACATAAAACGGTCATCCTCCCACTCAAGGACCCTAACTTGTTCTCAGCTCCCATCCCTCAGACTTGGGGCTTCCAGGTGTCACAGGTTAACATCACATATTTAGGTATAACAATAACTAAATGTCTCCAAGACTTGTTCGGATCTAATTATAAAACCCTATGGGCAGTTATCCAACAAGACCTGGGCAACTGGGGCAAGCTCGCTCTCTCATGGGCTGGTAGATTGAACATTTTGCCACGTCTCCTCTTTCTTTTCCAATCTCTCCCAATTCCACTTCCAAGCTCATTCCTGAATACGGTGAGGGACACCTTGCTGTCATTTCTCTGGGACAAGGGGAGGCCTTGTATTGCATATAAAACTCTGATCTTGTCGAAAGATAATGGGGGCCTTGCCTATCCTGATATTCACACCTACTATGCAGCCGCAGTGCTCTGCGTTTTGAGGGATCATATTAGGGAGTCCAATAGCAAGCAGTGGGTTGCCTTAGAGAACAGGCTCTTTGCCCCGGTAACAATGGGGGAGTGGCTTTGGGCACCTAAAGAAGCCATACCACTCAGGGCGAGGGAGCACTCGCTCTTATCAGCAATATGGGCCTTATGGAACAAAAGAAACCCAGGCATGAAAGGTGTTACGACGTGGCCGTCGCCTCTCAGCTGCATCTGGGCCCCCCCAATCAGGGATGCCATCATGGACTCCCTTCGCTTCCAACCTCAGTATGAGCAGGGTCTGGTTCGGGCAGGGCAGATGTGGAAAGAGGGAATTTTTCTAACCAAGGCAGAGCTGGAGGCTGCTCAGCAAGGTCTGAGGATTGCGCCTCTCTCTCCCCTTCCTTCAACTCAAAGGAGTCCTCACAGACCGTAGATGGACAGACCATCTGAGGCGCCCCCTAACGGTGTTTGAAAATATCTTGAACACACGCACAGACACCAAAGGTCCCATATCAGACATGTATACAGTTCTCATTAACAGAGGTCACCTCCCCACCCCCCCCAAGCACCAAGGCCAAGTGGGATCGAGATCTAGAGTGGGAGGGCAACTCTGCAGGGTGGGACGCCAGCTATAAAGCGGTTTGGAAATCCTCCATTGCAATGCCATATATGTTGCTAGCAGCCCGTGTATGTGTCACGATAAAGTGGAAGGCCTCCTCCCTTCCCACAAAAGCAGACTGGCTGAGGAAAGCGACGGAAATTTATGAGATGGAGAGCCTGACGGCCATCTTGAGAGAAATTCACACAAACATTGACCAGAATTGGCTCCCTTTTTTGCAGTTTTATGGGGAGGTACAAGGGACTCCGCAATAGTCAAAGTTTCCGTGCTCCCATGGCACGTAAGAGTGCCTGGCCGAGTGAATTCTGGTATTCTCTAGGTACTCTACCCGTGTTTGAGAAACTGTGCTGAAGGGATCATTGGCATAATTCAGATCCGTCGTTTGATATTCCTTCAAGGAGGATGGCGTCTCCCTCTCATTGGTGGAGCTCAGATATCTGGACTATAATGGACAATCAGCAACTTCATCTTGCCAATTGCTGTCCGTCAGATTCAGGCCCGCGGAAGAGGGGGGATTGGGTGGGTGGAGGGAGGGCAGGGGCTTCTTTTCTTTAATCTCTTTCTCTCTTTTTTTCCTCTCTTGTCTGGTTGTGTAGAAAACAGAAAATGGTCCTCTTGTGATCGCATGGTTTTAGTTGGCAAATGTTGACACCCTGTTTTGTTTCGGGCCCTCAGGCCGATGTACTTGTTGATCACAATAAAAAATATATATTTAAAAAAAAAAGATACATTTCAGGTTACTTCCAGAGGATAACAGGGGTAAAACCTCAACATTTATTTTCCTACGGGGTATTAAATATATGTGCCAGTCAATAGGAATGTTGATATGTAAATCTACGAAGACAATCACTGTCTCTTCCTGGCACCATATAATCTCGGGGACAAAACAGATAAGTGTTTCTCTCCACTATGTTTCTCACGGGAGGAAGGGCTTGTTGGGTTAGAAGATGGAAGGTTGCCCCATCCCAAAATTGGAACACCTTAGGGTTTTAACTTCTGATTCAGAAAAAAATGACCAGCAGGTGGAGAAGAGGATATTGTCTGTTTCCTTGGGGCCTACATTTGTCAGTGGACTCGGTTTTAAGGGATGTTGTTTTCTAATCTGGTGGGGTCCCCAACTTTTATCAGTTGAACTGCATCCCACCCCTGACACCATATGTGAGACATGCATGGCCTCAAGAGAGAGACAGACTGAAAAGTAACAGTTTGAAAACCTTTATCATCAAACTCAGTGAGCTTGGTGTAATGTCTATCTGCCCGAACTCTAAGGGGGTTGTTCCCTCAACTGATGTTTCTAAGGGCAGTCGATGTCCGTAAGTCCAAAACCAAAGTTTGCCTGTGTCCAAACCTATGCTTGCCCTCACTCTTAAACTAAATGCAATAGGGGGTCTTCTTAAAGGAAAAATGGTGATTCAAAAGAAAATGTAAACCACAGCTAGTTTCAGGTAGTCTTACCAATAGGTGTAGTTCTGTCAGTTCAAAATAACCACTCAAAAGGATTGCCCTTGGAACCTTCCACGCAGGGCTCTTGCCGCAAATCAAAGTTCACACAGTCTCTGGGTCTCTTGGGGTTCCCTTCCCCAAGCTTCAATTCTTCCATATCAAAAGAAAAAAAGACATTTCCATTTAGGCCTCCCAGGGTTCCCTTAAAGCCCCCCCCCCCTCGAGCGTAGGCCCTTTCTTACGAAGTTCACCAATACCTATAGTGGGCCTCTTAGGGTTCCCCTTCCCTAAGCCTAGGATGTACTTTCCCTGCACAGTATTTTCATGGGGTAGTATCAAAGATTTTCGAGACCGTCAGGTTCTTTGCTCCTCCCAGGCACGACTACTCTGACCTCTAACCTCTCCCCTTATTCTCTGGCACCTTTTCCTCTTCTGTGCTCTTTTCACTCTGTCCTTTTCCTTATTGTGCATCCTGCACACCATTTTGTAAAATCGTGCACACTTGCACCTTCTTTCCACCTTTCAGTGCCTCTTACACGCTTCTCTTTACTTTTCACCGTGCTCTCTGGCACCTTCAGTTTTTCACTGTGCTCTTGTGCACCCTTTTCCTCATTTTCGGGTTGCTTTCACCCTCTCGTAATTGTCAATTTTCCTTCTCACCATCTCGGTGCTGTCTCTCTCTGTTTCGTGTCGCTTATGCCCCTCTCCTTGATTTCTTGTCAGTAGCATCCCAGTTGCCTTCGCGCTGCTAGCGCACTTGTGTTGCCTTTCTTTACTTCTGTGCCTCTAGCTCACCTTTTATATTTTGCTTTCTTTTTCTTGCCGCTTTCCAGCTTTCACCTGCTTTGCTTTGCCTTTACCTTTTATCCGCTTTGCTTTGCTTTCTTACTGGTTTGGCTCACAAGGCTCTTCCTTTCAGAGCGCTCCTGCTCCCGCTCCAGCCAGCTGGACGCTACCGAGTTTCTCTCTGCTTCACAGAACTCATCAACAGTAGCGTGGCGCCGGCGAGTAGATCAAATGGGTTTGGGTCGAGGTCAGGGTCTCCCCACCTCCCCCTCAGATACCCCCAGGAACCGTACATGTCCCAGGGGAATGAGCACTGGCCTAAGCAAGGCCGACAGACTGCCGTCCGTCCAGCTACGGCTCCTTGGAGATAGGGCTCTCTCGCAACGCTGCAGCCCTTCACACACACTGGGGCCAGCGTCTCAGTGTCCCGCACTACAACAGTCCTTCTGGGCTCCTCTTCATGCAGCCTTCTGCTCCTTGGCCTCCTGGTTCCATCCAGCAACCCCAGCTCACTCAATGACCTTGGAAGTATCACTCTTTATATACTGCAGGTGAGTTAATTGGAGTCAG
This sequence comes from Ambystoma mexicanum, assembly GCF_040938575.1. Taxonomy (NCBI): domain Eukaryota; kingdom Metazoa; phylum Chordata; class Amphibia; order Caudata; family Ambystomatidae; genus Ambystoma; species Ambystoma mexicanum. Next base: position 755,987,926 of record NC_090924.1, on the reverse strand, counting down.
GTGTGCACAGTTGGGGAAACGTGCCTGACCTTGCCCGACTATTAGGTGTTAGAGGGTAGGCCTCATTTTGTATCCCTATGTTGTTGCTATGGGTAATCTTCATTTTTCTCGGCCGCCTCTTCCTCATCCCAGTACTTGTTGGAAAAGAGGAGGGCGAGACAGGGCAAGATGGAAATTGATATTAAGGACCCTAATCATTATAAGGTGATTGATCGAGGAAAGAGGGGAGTCCCCTCGCCCTGTCTGTGTATGCCTGGGGGGATTTCTTTTCTTAATGGCCTAAGCCAGGGGAAGACAAGTAGGTGATAAAGTTGAAACTATGTGTTTGTCTTATCGGACCACCCTCCTTGTCTGTTTTTCTTCTACTGCAACACTTCCACCTCCTTCTTGGATTAGAGACCCTGGTACCTGAATACCCCACAAAGGCTTCTGTGACTTCCTCCTTCTCTCCTGCCATCGTGTCAGAATACCATGCCTCACCTGGGGTACTCCCACAACAACCCTGGGCTCCCCTACCCAGGTGATCCTCCCTTGCTCGGAAGCAGAGTTGAGGAGGAGGTTAATGGAAGGTTAGAGGCGTCAGCTGGTTCAAATAATGAAGGAGGAACAGTCACAAAGGAGAAGAGGATTCAAAGATGGTGGAAGAGAGACATTTGGGTAGGGATCTGAAAGGGAGCATCCCAGGTGGGTGGAAGTAGGAACATGTGGTGGGCGATAAGGGCAGGACCAGTGCAGGTGCTAGGGACCTTACAAGAGATGGGGGACCTAAGCCAGCGCCTGCTAGCCAGTCTACCTTGCTCTGCCCCAGAGACCTCAACCAACGGCTGGCAGCATGGCCGTCTTTCACCAGCAGATCCACAGCGGCGTGCTCAAGACCTGGGTAGTTGGAAGAACCAAATACTATGTTTGTATGTTCAATCAAGGGAAGGAATGACAAGGGGATTTGCGAGCTCCCCAAGGAAGCCTGCACCCAAGGACTGTTGTGCGAAAAAAAGAGTGACTGATTGAAATTGAAACTCTCATTGTTGGAAGATCCAAGGAATTTTGCGTTTACCCAGAGCTGGTATCTTTTGTGTTAGAAGTCTGAGCCTAAGTGAAGAGTTGTTATTATCAAAATTAATAAAATCCTTGAAGCCTTTAGAAACATGAATGAGTTGCAATCACATACAAATTACAAGCACAATTTGTCTGGGGATATTAGAAAATAACCAGAGCTATACAACAATCAAAAGCTACACAACTGGTGTCAGCCATGCGTGCATACAGAATGATATATGTTATTTGAAATTTGAGTGCGGCCTTACCATTGTTTAGATGATCTCTGACTGCTTTGGATGCACAGCCCTTTGACACAGGAAATAGACAGAGCAAGTACTTGCATGTTACTATAGAATCAACAATTATGGCAAACGTCCAACCAGTAGAAGAGACATTGTGGGATCGTATGAATAATCTATGCCCTTTATGTCGATAAAGTTCACAACACACGGAAACCCTTAGTGCTGTTTTGTGAAATTTTGATGAGCTTAAGACTCTTGTGCTTTGGAAAATTCATTAGCAATGTTAGGTGCGAGCCCCGGGAAAGCTTGTGGTGGAGGATACTCAGAGGCCACCCTATTGTGTTGCTGAACTCTTAACACAATTTTTGCAGAGGACTGATTTAAGTGGCCTATAAAAGATAAGTGATATTTTAGAAGGTGGGAAAATGTAATTTTAACATTACTGTCTATTTGCATCTCATTTTGTACATTTTACATGACTTGTGTATAATGTATATGTAATTTCTCTTGTATTACTGTCAACTGTGTAAGGTTTGATTTTAACCAAGAACGCAAAAAAATGAAAAGAAAAAAAAGAGGGAGACAAAAGTGCAATGGCATCATGTGAGCAGCAATATGCCTACTATTCTGGTGTAGTGCAGCCCATTATGTCAACACGAACGCGACTGCGGGCAGGACCCCACACAGGACGGCGTTACACTTCATGAAGCACAGTGCCGAAGGAGGAGCGGGTAGAGCTTCAGTATATTTACAGCACAAGTTACTGAGAGGTAAATCTAGGACAAAGTCTACCAGGCTGCTCAGTGACAAACAGCCAACATATAACATTGAGCCACCATTATAGGCGAATGCTCAGCTTAGTCCCCAATGGAAAGGACTGCTGCTGAAACAAGACACGTGTTTTAGAACTTCAAAAGCAGAGCGCTGCCACCCAATACAAGGTCTGAGAGGAGGGACGCTGCTGGATTGTAAGATGGCCCAGGACTTTAGTACAGCGTGAAGGAGGAGTGCTGACTCACTGCAAATTCCTGTCAGTTTCATTTCGTTTGCTTCTATTATTGCCACTTTGTTGAGGTTGGACTCTGGAAAGTGAGTTTATGTACCTTTAATAGACGTAGCTACGCTTTACATCTCCAGAAGAGAATAAAAACTCTGGCCGCATGCATTGGTGTGCATCCAGCTAGTGCCTCCTGAAGTACTGGCTCGCTTACTGGCTGCGGATCGGTAAAGGAGTGAGTTGGCAAATTTGCCCAAGACATTCTGACACTTGCTGGTAAGTTTCCTTGCCCGGATTTAATAAAAGTGTTTTTGTTTGTGAGACAGGAGGCTCATTTATGCCAGTACGCACTCGATAAAATCAACAAAGGAGCTCCTCACAAAAGGCAGCCGCTAAACCAAGTAATAATATTAAAGTTAGTGACGAGCGGCCTTATACCCTTGTCTGTGGCACAACTGCCTGAGTATGTGGCAGAAACCGTGAAAGGGACAGAAAATGAAAGATAGCTGGGGAAAATTACGACATTTTTTCCTTTGCAAGGAACCATATAGTCTGATGGCATAAGGCCTCCGGGCATGTGCATGGCTGCCACCTCCTCACCAAGACCAATGTGCGATAGGTGGTCTATTACATCTCCCCAGATCGATATTAACTCATTACTAAATCTTTGTTACTGTCACCAATGAGATCCTATGGGGGGTCGTGAGAATCAATTACCTACCTCCAATATAGCCAGTGGCATGAGTGTAGATGACAAATCAGGTCACTACTTGAAATTACTTTCTTTTTTAACGTTGCCAATAGTGTAACTCTAACATAGCTTGCACCCTGCAACAAATCTTACTGTTCCCTCGTGTGGTGGCCGTCCCTAGGTAGCATGGATGAGCCGCTTATCTAGGGTGAGGGGATAGGTCAAGAACTAGCCCTATCACTATCTTATCACAGTCACTGTTAACATTTAGTCTAAAAAGCACACTTCTTGAATTTTAGATCATGTATTGTATGCCTTGCAAATGAGATCTGTTATACTTTATTCTTTTCCTTTGCTTAGCGTCTAAAAACAAAAATCGACTTAAAAAAACAAAAACAATGTCTATGTCAGTGACAGGGTTTTTTCTGTCCCCCTTTTAAAAAATTGGGACAACTACCGCTTTTCTCCAGCTTTTCGGGACTATACCCTTTTCCCAAATCCCAGAGAAAAGTTGGAAAGGTGGCAATGCTCATTTCGTGGGATTGCGTTTAATTACTATGTTGGCCAGTCCATCGGGGCCATGGGCTCGAGATGCATTCATTTCTTAAATAATTTCTAATATATCTGAGATTTCATAAGAAAATTCTGTTTCCCATATTCCCAACTACTTTTATTTAGGTTCTCTATTCTTTGGTTTACAAAAAAGTGCTTAAAAATATATTGCACCCATGTTTCCTGTCCCACATCATTATTTTCACCATTTCCTCTTCCAATAAAAATTGACAATACAGATACCAATGTTTTTTGGAATCATGAGTTTTACAGAGCACAACAATACTCCTCCAATTGGCATTATTAATGCTGTGCTTATATTCCATAAATCAGTTTTTCTATCTTGTCATGATATTTCTAGTACGTGCTCTTTTCTCCTCTTCACTTAACCTTGCATCACTTTGAGCATCTTAATATCCTTCTTCACCTCTCTTTTTCTATCCTGGATCTGATGGTCACATTTATTTACATGAGCTTTCCCCTGTTTGTTTTTAACATACATCTTACAGTTCTCTCTTTGGATCAAACCCAGTAGATTTCTAATTACCTTAGCTCCATTGAGTATCATCTCATGGACATCTAACGGGATTACATCAAATAGTCTATCAAATTTCTCTAAATTCTTCCCACCAGCAGAAGTTTGTATATTCATTTTTTCCCCTACTTCCCAACTTCATTGCAGAATTTTAACAAACTTTCCCTTCAGTGCCTTATGATCACTAAGAGCGGTGACTATAAACTCAAAGGAGCTCATGGAGTTTCTTAATCTTTTACTCGCAAAGAAGTAGTCAAGGCGACAGCCAACCTTTCCATTAGTCCATGTATTTCCTTTAAGAGCTCCACCTATTGGTTCCAGATAATCCAAATCCCAGTTTTACAGCAATTTCAGCCAAAAAATTCCATTTATTATTTGTTTGTGGTGCTTGCCATCTAACCCACTTATCTCCATCTCAACCGGCATGGTGTCGAGAGAATCATCCCATAAATCCTTCAATTGATTCATTTCCATCTTGGCAACATCACAATATGCATTAAAATAGCCTACTATACATATTTCTGACTTCAGAGATTCCAATAACCATCCTTCAATGGTGTTACTTATGATGTTACCTATATCAGTCATATTTCCCCCCCCTAAGCATGAGTAGATGTTAATGAGAAGCATCTCCCCGAACGGGCTCACATTATCAATGATTACACACATAACAAAGGGAGATTTCCCAAACAGATCATATACCCTAAAGGGGATATGATTTTTCACCCCTATACATAAACCTCCGACGGGGCGGCCTTTCTCCTCTCTAATGGCAGCGTTATTCCAAATATTATAGCCCTCCAGTAACATTTCACCACATACCCAGGTTTCTTGGAGGGAAAATATATCACTATCCATCAATAGTATTATGCCATCAGGGTGGAGTAAGGAATTGAATCCTCTAGTATTCCAGGATAATAAGGTGGTTTCACTTCCACATTCCTTATCTCAATAGTCAGGGAAGTAGGTACTCTCAGGGATCTATATTTCACTATGGTTTTCATCGGTATCTTTAACTCTTAAGGTTCTTCCCAGACTCAAATTTACTCTCCTATTGTTCCAAATTAGCAATCATATTACATATTACTATCTCAAAGTTACTTTCAGCGTGTTCTCCAATAAGATCTACCAGAACCACAGATCTGAATTGTACGATAACCCAATTTTCCAAACTGCCAGATTAGGGTAATATAACTGTCAATATCCATTGATTTAAGGTTATGCAATTCAGGGATTTGTATCAATTGTTCTAACAGCCAGGTGAGGTTCACAAAGGGACTCACCTCGGTAGTTTAGCTATATTTCTACTTGTATATTTCTACAATTTCCACTCATTGCAAACCGTTCCATTTCGGCTATATATATCTCTCATTCCGTATTAGATGGGGTCAGGGACATTTTATTAATGGGGATATTTAAGCACCTTACTTCTTTTTCCAAGATCTCTTTATAATCCAATTCGAACACTTCAATATCATGATCTTTTCCCTTCAACCATTTTTCCAGGCCACCATCTTTTTGGGGGGGGGAATTGTTTCTTTGGCCTGTTCCTTTTGGCATTCCACAATTTCAAACCTATTGCCAACTTCCACACATTCCAGATCTGAGGGGGCAGTGGCCGCCAATGCCACACTATTCCCTTTTACACATTTAGTCCTTCTCACTTTAGCCACAGCAACCCTATTTCGGGTAGTTTTTTCTATTATTTCGTTTACATCGTGTTCTTTTCCGGAAGGAGCAGAAATGTCACCCGTACTATTGCCAACCTTCCCTTCATTCTCAATCATTTCCACCACTGAGTTCTCTGTTACAAGTATTCTCAACGACCAGAGATAATTCAAGCAAATTTCCCATACCATCATAACTAATCTTATATTCCTTTCCTTTACAAGTCTGACACTTCCCACCACTTTCCTCTATCATTATTCCTAGAGCTTTGGTGTTCTCTATCGTATGATACACCATGGATTTAATATTGTTTTGGTCTTTTGATAACTTTGAGCATATACCAAGGAGAACATCAATTGTGGTAGTGAGGGCGTCCAATTTATCTAATAAATTTAATATGTTATCACCTCTGCAGCCCATAAACAAATTAATTGAATTTTCGCTACCATTTCCTGGGTCATTCCAGGACTCCTGAACCTCTTTTTCCTCCTCATCATCTTGTGCGAATTTTCCCAAATCTGGTGTGGCAGACAGACTAGATCCTATTATGTTATTCATGTTAGCGCCAGTTTCTATACTGGTTTCAACATAAGACATATCCACATCCATCCGTACACCCATTGATTGACGTCTAAAGTTCTGTACCAGATTCAGCAGGGAATTATTATCAATCATGGAGCGATTGGTAGGGGGTAGTTGTATATCCTCCACCACCAGTTCTTTTTGTTGATCTTTTATGGTAAGGAAGCTCGATATTTTAGGTTGTTGTTCTAAAAACCGTTTATCATGCTTTTGTCCTTTTTTCCTCTACCCCTAGAATCTTGCCCTATACCAATATCAATTTCCTCATGATTAACCAGTGTTGGTGACGTATTTCTTTTCCCCTTCTTGGATCTAAGGTTATGAGATCGTAGATTAGAGCTCATATTATCTTTCGTGGTATGTTAAACCAAACAGTTCTTCAAAGGGGTGAAAATTAGAAAAAAGGGTCTGTCCAAGGGTATGCTTTATAAAGCCCAAATAGTCGCCACACACTTCAAACACAGATAGTACTACAATTATATCACTCTACACATGTATCAATTTCCCAAGGTGGAAGATATAAATCAGACAGTAGAGGGGAGGCTTGAAAATTCCCAAGGGATCCAGGAATATAAATATACGAAATAGAACCAGATGGCTTATTTCATACTTTTCCTACAAATAAAAACAGAAGGTTAAATTAAGTAGCTATAGCTGGTGTCTATGGCGGAGAGAATAACCTTGCAACCGCCTGTGTCCAGCACCAGCAATGGCCCACAAGGACCTATGTAATCCCCGAGGTAATGTGCAATGTGCTGGGTTAAACCACTAAAACTCTTTACAACCAGACAGGGGGGTATACAGTGTATAAAAATTCAAAATGAATGCGCTATAATGGCGGGGGAGAAGATTCCTTTGCAGCCCCCGTCCAGGAAGAGAGCAACTAAAATAACTGCTAACATACGTTCTCCAATAGAAATATTAAATCGACATCCAATAGAATTAAAAACCTAGAAAAGCCTTCAAAAAAGAGCGAGGTTAAAAAAAATTATCAGGATTACCGAATCAGAAAACTATATCATGAATAAGAAGACAAAATCAAGTCCAGCCAATTACCAGCTGATATTAAATTCACTTGTTCGTCTCAGCCATATGACCAGACCAATTAGTAAGTTTATGTACAAAAACAATATCAAGCAGGCCGTCCAGAGCTCAATTTCCTTTATACCACCACAAGAAGGACAACCGACGAGGCAGGGCACGCCCGACAGCTCAAGGAGCCGCCCCGGTCCAACTGTCCCCCCCCTTGCCCCTATCAGGTTTCCAACAGTCGATGCAAACTCCCAGTATTCAATGATGCGGCAAGCACTGATTAGTTAATGCAAGAGTTTTAGGCCAGGATTCCATATGGTCCCTTTGGCAGAGATTGAGTGTAGAACACAGCATTAAAAGCACCAGTTAGCGCGTTCCATCCACTGGAAAAGTACCAGTGACTGAAACACTTGTACATTATAGAACTTACCGCCAAGTATTTCCTTGTCAGCATCCTGCATCCAGCTAAACAGCCCAAACAGATTTGCTTTGCCCTTTTCACCTCAGTGCTTCTCGCCACAAGGGCAGCAGGCCTTTGACTATATTCTTCTCTCTAGCACATGTGACACGGTGGTCAGCTGCTTTGCAAAGTCCAAACTCCTTAAGGCAACAGGAGGGCTCACAGTAATTACAGCGCTCACAGAGATGACTTTTAAATTAGCAGCACAACTGATGCTCCACGTAATGCCACGTATGCTCCACGTATTTATTACAATATATAGGGCTCCTGGTTACGACCCTGTTCTACCCAGATAGGTCAATATTTAAAAAACGAATGAACGGAATCATGGAACCCAAAACACCCACTCCTGTGACAAACAAGTTACTACAATGATCGTTGTTAATGCATGTTAGGGAGAATTCTCTGTTAAGGCTAATTTCCCAAACCTAGCGAGTCCCCCAGCAGCTTTGCTGGATTTTTGGGGTTTATTTTTTTCTCCTGCTAAGAGCGAGTCTCTTTTTCTCCCACTCTTAGACATGATTTGAGATATCCTTTGACTTTGTAATGTGTTTTATGGGCTATGGGGTTTTTTACTCCACAGGGCTTCATGTGTTTTTGGTATGTGTGTTACACAGCACCCTCCGTGCCATAACACAGGGGGTGTCATAGTGACCCCCAAACATAGACTCGCACCCTGGGACTGACTACTGTCTCCCAGGGCATGTAAAGTCACCATTGGCTTTACTAGTCCTAAATTGTCAACAGAACCAGTACAAACCATCATATTGTGGGCATACTGGTAGGGGCAATTCGATTGCCCCTGGGTCTGTTGTTCGAGGGGGCACTGTCCAGTCCGCCCTGAGCGAGTTTTGGCTGGTGGCAGTGGATACTACTTTTTATATTCGACCCCGAATATATTCCTATGGGATTTTCCCATTGTTCGAGGTTAATACTTTTTAACATAGCCTCAAACATAACACCGGTTTATTTATTTAATATTAATTCATCGGTTGGTATTTTTTGCCAGAACTCGGTTCCAAAATGGCGTTTGTGTTCACTTCTGTGACTCCAACCCGAAGTTGAGCCCTTTGTTCCACTTTTGGCGGGCTTCTGCAGAAGCCCTCCAAAGTGGTGCCACTCTGGGTACCACAGGGGATGTGGGAGGGGGTTTAGGCACCCTGGACTGAGTTGCCTCAGCAACTCAAGTCGCACACTTGTGTGATTGGCCCAGTGGTGAGCCACCCGGCTCACCACTTAGCATGTTTGAGTGACAGCTAGGACTGATTAATGGGGGTTTTCTGCATAAAAGCAGGGCTTTGGGGACTGGGACTTCAGACGTCGCCAGAGGACCAAAGAATCCGAAGAGGGAGAAGCTGAGCCGATCTGCAACGACGACACCACCGGTGGAGCCCTGCTGAACCGACTCACCACTTCTTCCAACGACAGAGGAGATCTTCATCCCGAAGAGTCTTCTTCCTTTGACTGGTGGGGATAACCAGTTTGCCTGCCTTTTCGCCTTCCCGGATCATCTCGTGGCCGCCTTGCCTGTGCCAAGCACCCCGGCAACCGGGATACCACGTTTTACCGCTACCGCAAATAAAAGGGTAGTACCTTTTAACCGGAGAACTCCGCGGCTGGTTTCTTCCCTGGACGTGCAATGACCTTCAGCTTTCCTCCACGCCAAGATCTTCTCTTCCTCTGGACTGCCAGGAACGACTGCCCCCGCTGGAGGATTCTCTCCACTTTCAAGGTACTGTGTCCGCCTGGCCTCCCTCGCAACGGTCTGTGTGGGATGTCTCGTAAATCCTCAACTTACCACTTGGGTTGGCCCTAGGCTGGCTAACTGAACTTTTCTGAGCTGAACTGATTCCTTTTTAAACTCTCTGCAAGACTTTCCAAGCCTTTTAAACTGTGTAATGTTGGGCGCAATGGTGTTCTACTCTCTCCAATAGGGAGCATGGCCTCTGAACTTTCTGCTCATCAGTAGACTTTGACGTTCCTGCCTTGCTGAGTGCTTCTGAAGTATTGTGTTGTGTGCTGTTCCTAATTTCTGCCTTTTCCCTCCCTTTTTCTTAACTTATTGGAGTGCCATCTTTAGTTAAGCGCTCACCTCTGTCTGGAAATAAGTGGTGTTAACTAAGACTTGTCTAATAAGGAATAAGGGATGTACATATATTAATAGTGACTGTGTTTTTGAACTTGCTTACAATAAGAGTGCTAGAGTATTTCTAAGTGTGTCTTTGAATAAATAATTATACACTTGATACCAAAGCTCTGGTCAGTGTTTGCTTGTGCTACTGTATTTTTGTACCTATCTTATGTACTCTATATACTGTCTAACTCTTCTTGAGAGAAGTCTGGCTGCTCAGCCACAGCTACCAGGTAAATCTGGGTGGTACAGACTGCTACCAATTGGGTTTACTGCCAACACCTGTAGTCTTAAGCCTTTTGCAGTGGTCCCTAAGGGAACTGCACATGTTTCTGCCTAACAATGCAACAATTTTTATTTTAAATATGTTTATTTTGAATCAAGGCAAGGTGACACCAGTATACGGTAATTGACACATGTAAGACAACACCCTAAATCCCCTATATACCCCCTCCCGCCTCTGATCACAGCCCTTAATATGGGAACACTTCCCGTAGGTTTGTGTTTTACAGTGCCTGCTTCGATTGTGCTTCCCCTTTCAGGGGGCATCATGGTCTCCCAAGGCTCGGCGGACATCGGTGGGCTTGTAGGTCAATGCTGGGAATTTCTGATCATATTCCAGCACGGGGGCCCAGATATTCTGGAAGCGGTGGAGGGATACGGCCTTTGCCGCTGTTACTTTCTCCGCGATCAAAATGTCCCATATTTTCCCCCCACCATTGGATCATCGAGGGGCCGTCCGGGGCTTTCCAGAAGCGGGCGGTCACTATTTTCCCAGCCAGGAGGCACTGAGTTAGTAGTTTAGCTTTGTTTCCGGATCACAGGTAGATCCCTGGAATCGGGGCCCCCAAGAGGAGAGGCTCAGGCTCAAAGGGGAGCGTCGTCTGGGTCATCTGTTCAATGGCCACTAAGCATAGTTCCCAAAACTGTTGGATCCTTGGGCATGCCCACCACATGTGGAAAAAGGAGCCCGGCCGGCCGCACCCTCTCCAGCATAAGTGGTCGAAGGAGTGATTCCTGTGATGGAGCCTGAGGGGGGAGGGGTTGAGTAGTACCAGCGCAGTAGGATTTTGTATGCGCATTCTCTGTTGGTGACACAGGCGGATGACGTATGTGTTCGTGTCCAGATGTACACCCATGCTTGGTCTTCCACCGGGTGTCCCAAGTCTGCCTCCCACTGGGCCATAGCCCGGGTCTTTGAGGCGGCCAGGAAGTCCCCCAGACATCGTCTATATCGAGTGGATATCCTGCCTCGGGTTGAGAGGTCCTTGAGGGTTAGTTCCAGGGCAGTGAGAGGGCGCATGGCAGCTTGGAGAGTTTGTGGATGGGAGCACCAGTGGCGTAGCTGGATGTATGTGAATCCGTCTCTTTCTTGAAGTTGAAACCGCTCTTTACATTGTTCAAAGGTGCGGGGCAGGACTCCCTCATATAGTTGGTCCAAAGTTTGGAGGCCTCCTGCTATCCAGTTCTGAAAATTTCGGGGGTTCGCCCCGGGTGAGAAGGCTGGGTTATGGAAGATTGGGGATTTGGGGCTCAGTCCCCTCGGGATTCCCTTGCGCTTCAGCGCCCAGTCCCAGGAAATTAGCGGGTGTTTAGTCGCCAGCAGAAGACCCTCCCCGCATTCTCTGAGAGGGGGCGGGATGTGCGGAAGAAATCAGAGGGGGAGAGGGAGCCTTGATTGCTCTAGTTCCACCCATCTAGGGCGGTCGGAGGTTATTTGCCATGAGCGGACGTGTGCTAGTTCAGCTGCCACCCTGTATGCCAGTAGGTCGGGGACCCCCAGTCTTGCGTCCCCTAGTAAAGATCTTTGGGGGAATCTGGCTTTTTTACCCCTCCAGATAAACCGGAGCATATAGGGCGGGTGTTGGTATTGCCACCGGAAGGGACGAGCAGGCGTAAAGCAATCTTGGTAGAAGGTTCATTTTGCAGGCATTTTTGCGTCCCATCAGAGAGATTTCCTGAGTTGCCCAACGTTTCAAGTCGCCTTCCAATTCCCAGGAGATCACACCTTGTTCTGGCACTTAAACCGGGTGGGAAAGTATGTATTGGCGTATAGCTATTGGTGCGTCCAGGAGATCACATCTTACATCCAAAAGGAACTCTAATCCAGAAACTAGCAGGGCCTCCGGCGACGCTAGGTGTGATCTCCTGGACGCACCAATACCTATATGCCAATACATACTGACCCACCCGGTTTAAGTGCCAGAACAAGGTGTAATCTCCTGGACGCACCAGTAGCTACATGCAAATCCATACTGACCTACCTGATTCGAGTACAAGAACGAGACTGGACCCGAGACTAGGACCATTCATTGTCACAGCCTCGACCGCTGACTAAGACCAGACGGTCTGCAACTCCTCTCCGTGGCTCCAACCGGAGACAAGCTCACAGGAAACGCCCACCATTCAATAATTCGTCCCGATGAAGGTCCACACAAGAATGGCTACAAATCCAGCCCTTTAAGGCCGAAACACTGTTGTGTTGACTATATGATTTTATGTATCATTGTACAATCCCTACACTGTTTGACTATTGTGCAACAAAGCAGTGTGTACAGTTTTGCATTGTCTATTATGTATTACTCATGTGTTCCTTCTATGATATCAGGGTATGTACTTTTGTCTTGAATCACAATCCAAGGTATCAACCTTGGGTGAACACTATTTGTACCATTTGTGGAATTTCTTTTGTAAAAATTGATCTTTTCTGTGATATTCCTTTGAAGATACATATCACATTGCGATATATATTAAAATTATTGCATTAACAACCATCATTTTAGAAACTTGTTAATTCGTCACAGGAGTAGGTGTTTTGGGTTCCGTGAGTGTAGACAACCCTAGGTTATCTAAATCTCCTGATTTGACTGGTGTTGCAGAGAGTACACAAAATATTACGGATTTGGTGGACACGCTAAATAAATCGGACCCATTGCAGGATGAACAGTCTATCCTTACCATTACAGTAAAAACCTTATTTGTCCTCTGCTCTAATACTGCACAAGACTTTAAGGAACAAACGTTTGCAATTAGTCGTACTGTGGATGTGTGTAACGCTCACCTGATTCTCGCAGAGGCGCCGGTCTTGACTGGGCGACTACCGTATCTTCAAAAGTGATGTGTAGCACCCGGTTGGCTCTTTGGGCTGGACCTCCGTGCACTGTATGCCTGACTCGAAGAGTAAGATGTCTGCAGATAGAAAATATGGGATTAATGAACTGGGGTTATTTGGGTGTCCCTATCTCTTTCCTTTTCTCCTCTCCTGTAGAACCCCAAAGGTTAACGCTCTCACCTTAGGTAAGTGAACGCCGAGCTCTCCATCTGCCTCGGGGCAGGGTGCTGTAACCAGTTTCTTCACTGGATAGGTAGCGCAGGCCTCTTGACTTCAGAGGACTGCTGTCCGTCGTTTACTTCACGAACGGTGAGTTCCGAGTATTTCAAATGTCTTTAAAAGTCTTTTGTAATGCTGTCTCTTATTTTGCAGGGTTCCGGCAATGGCGGTTGACTGGCTGAAGTGAGTTGAGGATGGACCCGTATGCGGAATAGAAGCGCCTGGAAGCGCGTAAGTAAGCGCTTGTTGCTTGCTTCACGATGCGCACTAACTGTCCTTTTATTTTGCAGGTACCAGTTCGGAGCTGCTGAAGGATGCCGGAATGCCCACTGAGTTCGGCGTGGATGGAGTAATGGCACGTGAGTATTTAACGTTACCCAATGTCTTTAAACGCACCTTCTTTTGTCTTACAGATGCGGGATGCAGCGCCGAAGGCCTCCGGAGCGTGCGAAGAGTTGGTAAGCTTTTGTCTTTCAGATGCCGGAATGCAGTGCGATGACCTCCGGAGCGCGTGAAGAGTAGGTAAGCCTTTGTCTTTCAGATGCAGGAATGCTGCGCGAGGCGTTGATGACAGCCGATGGACCAGGTAAGAGCTGCGCTGTCACTGAAGACCGTAGTGCTAACCTGTTCTTTCTTGTCTTTATAGATGTTGCTGAAGACTGGATTCAGGATGGTAAGCCTTTTTCCTTTAGGCCCAGGATCAGATGCAGAAGACACGATGAGCGTTCTGCTGCAGAGGATGCAGAATAACGCAAAGCAAGATTCATCCATCGGGTGTGGTTTAAATAGCTTCCTGTAGTGCTTAGGTGTCTCCTTCCACAGCCACGCCTAGGTAAGAAAAGAGTTCCTGCTTTCCAGAAGAGTTCCAGTGTTCTGAACCTAGGGAGTGGCTCCTGCCCCACCCAACAGGAAAAGTAGTCCCAAACAGAAGGGAATCAGGGGTTCAACTGGCAGGTAAGTAAGCAGCATGGTCTGCTGCAGGTAAGTCCACCCAAGCATTATGAGCCCGGCGCTTGCAGCGCTGGGACTGGGCATATTTATGAGCCTGGCGCCACTGGCGCCAGGACAGGGTCCAAAAGGTCCCAATTGGGACTGGCTGGCACTCGGAACCCGGGTTATGGGTCTGCTTCCAAGGGAGTTGGGTAAGTCCTGGCCTTTTGGAAGCAGAGATCATGACAATGTGGTTTTGTACAATAGGACTCTTCTCTCTCACTGCTGTACTGCTGGAGCAGCTGCAGCTCTCTTCACCTACCTTTTTCTTCACATGCACACGTGGCACGGACAACCTGGAAGGTAAGCCCCTCATGCTTGGGCTATTGCGGACGGCGCACCAAAATTTACTCTAATTTGTAATTTTGACTTTAGCCTGCATAGGCACATGATTCCATCCAAAGTTAAATTACATTGTGAGCATTAATAACGCTCCGGTTTACTGCAATGTTCCTGCCATATTCATTGAGGTTTGCATCTGCCATTCCAAGATGGTCGTACTCACTGCTGTTAGGCAGAATTATATGCAGTACCCTTTGGGAACACCACACACAATTAAGACTACAAGTGACAGTACAATTTCACCTTTGGTAAAAGCCTGTACTACACCGTTAAAGTGGTAGCAGCAGCAGGGCAGCCAGACCTATCTCAAGAGTAAGTGAGCAGTATCAAATAGTTACACAAAGGACAGCGATTACTATGATTCAGGCAAACACTGACTCAAGGTTTTCAAGTAAAAGAATATATATTTATTTACCCAACATTTGTATAACATTTCACTATTATAAGCAAGTTAAAAAATCACAATCATAAATACACCACACCACTTCCCTTAAATTCCAAACAAGCTAGGCTCACAAAATGAACTGGGAGCAAAATGGCACTCCAGCAATTTAAAAGGGAGGGAAAGACAACGTTATTAGAAATTAGGTAAACCAACAAGTACGTACTCAGGGCAATTGAACAAGAGGAACTTCAGTGAGGAGATCAGCTAGAAAAGGCTTGGGCCAAAGTCAATGGGTCAAAAGTCTTTTGCTCAAGATCACACAGTTCAGGTTAGTTTGCAGTAAAGTTTGTGGCACAGATTCCGGACGAGGTTGGTTGATAGAAAAGTTAGTTGAAAGAGAAGAGAAGGACAAGCCCTCGGATTGGCAAAAGATTTCAAACACTTTCACCGCGGTTGAACGAAACGAACAACCGGATTTGCACAGTACCTTAAAACGGAGAGGGAGCTGTAGCTGAGGAGGACATTCCTGGTGGTTCCTGCAGGCTCACGGTTCCAGAAGCGACTGTCGGACTGACATGAAGTAGGAAGACTGGAGGGTCCTGCGCCACCCAGGGAAGAAACCAGCAGCAGAGCAAAACAACTAATAAAAGGTGCGCTCCTTATGACCCAAGCAGGGTCTGACCTTCCTGGCTATCCGGCCCACTGTAGCTCTGTACAGCGAATTCGACCAGAGGAGGGGTCCTGGCTTGTAGTTTGGGCGAACTGGTTGTTCCCACCAGCTCAAGTGAAGAAGTTTCCTGGAGGATCTTCTCTGTCGTCGGATTCGGGAGATTCGGACCTGCAGAGCAGGGCTTCACCGGGCGGTTCAGTCATTGTAGGGGTCCTCTTCTTCCACTTGCTCGTTGGTTCTTTCGTTCCAGTGGCGACTCTGCCTTTCCAGTCCCAGAGACCTGCTTTTTATGCAGTTTTCCCCCATTCATACAGTCTGGCTGTCAATCACACAGCAGGGTGGCTGTCCTGGCAAGGACAGTCCCCTTAGCCAATCAAACAGGAGTGCGACTTGGGTTACCAAGGGAACCCATGGCAGGGGTCCGAAGAACCCTCCCTCACATCCTGCCTATCTAGACTTTCAGGCGCCTTAAGGAGGGCTTCTGTGCAGAAGCCTGCGAAAAGACAGCGAACAAAGGAATCATCCCCGGTTTGGCGTGCAGAGAAAAACACGAGAAAGACTAACAAAAAGAAATGGCGAATAAACCCAGTCGGAACCAAAATAAAATGTATTTGGTCAAGCGGGTTTATGTTCGAGGCTAATATAATAGCGTAAAACAATACCACGTTTATATAAGATAATCGCGGTAGAAAAGTTAAGGTAGTTAGCACTGCCACCAGCCAAGTCCAAATGTAAAGGGAGCGAAACAATGCTCCAAGAGGCACAGACAAAAAGGGATAGGAGTTAACCCTTTCCAGTACTACATGTAAGATGGGGTGTACTGGGTCTGTGGTTTAAAGAGACTATATTAAGTTAATGGCAACTTTACATGTTTCTGGGGGACAGTAATCCGCCCCAGAAAAATGGAGTCAGTGGGAAGTCTAAAAGACAACCCTGTGTCACTGCACTGAAGGTGCTGTGTAACACATTAAAAAAATGGTGCTCGTGGAGTAGGTGAGGCTCCAGAACCCAAGAACACACAAATGGTAAAAACACACACAGCAAAACACATGTAAGAGTGGGAAAAAGGCTCACACTCTTACCAGGTGAAAAAAATAAATCCTAGAAATCCAGTAAAGCTGCTGAGGGACTCATTAGGGAAGGGAAGTCAGCCATTTATGAGAATTCTCCCTAACAACTGCCTGCACTGGAGTGCCGGGCATGGTGTTACTGGGGGTCCTTCGATTGGTTCTAGCCATGTTCATCTGTGCCAATGAGGAGGCCGGCAGGCTTGGCCGGCCCTCCTCACAAGGCCCACTCCTAAGGCCCTGTCCACCACTGTTCGCTGCGTACCCGTATGCCCGATTGCCCCCCACCCCTCTCCTTGGTTGCCAGTGTGAGTGAATGCCCCGCACCCCCTCTCCTTGGTCGCCAGTGTGAGTGAATGCTGTTACGCTCACCTGGTATCCACGGGGATGCCACCCAGCCCTGGTTGGGTGATTTGCACTCTCGAACCCTCTCCCGGTCCCTCGGTAAGGCCTCTGGTTAAAGATGGGTCTGCAATATAGGAGAGCTGGATTCAATATCGGATTGTCTTTATGTTTTCCCACCTCCCTTGGCCTCAACTCATTCCTCCCCCTTGGGCCTTCTCCTCACCCTAATATTGTAAAAGGTGGATTCTCCATCCTGCTCCTCGTGGCAGGGGCGCGTAGATGGGGGGGCGAGCAGCAACCAAGTAACTTCACTGGTGCAGGAATCCAGGCCTGCTGCGACTCCGTAGGTTTGCTGCTTTACAGTCTTTATATGCATTTCTTATGTTCCTCTTAGTTTGAATAATAATGTCTTGCTTTCCTTTTAGGTACGGAAAGGTATTTGGTGTTGTCATGCAGTTGGAAGATGAACATGGGCCGGTAGGCCAAAGCATGGTGTGCGCGATGCTGTCCGGTGAGTAATGCGCAGCGCTGTTTCGCCTTTTATATTGCTAACCTGTGTCTTTTCTCTCCTTGCAGGTCGCGATGTTCCTCGCCGAGCGCCGTAATGTTCCAGCGATGATACTGACCAGGAGAGGACTACCTAGGTAAGTATCGTGTTGCTTTCTTCGATCGGGAGGAAACGTGAGTAAACGCTTACTAATGCTGTCTTTCTTTCTCCTCTTTCCAGGTTATGGTATTCCAGGATGCATGCGGTGCCGGATGATGGAGTTTGTACCTTCAGGTGAGTGGAACTGAAGTCGGCGATGGATTGAAGACAGGATACTGTTCCAGGTAAGTTTTGTAGTGTTCTTTCTCTCTCTGCAGGTCCTTGGTTTCAGGTAAGCTGGCATCAAAGAACTGGACATGGTGAGCGTTACGCTGCCCACAGCAGAATAACGCAAAGCATGTTCTGCTGTTTGGGTGCGTTTTAAATAGTCTCAGGTAAAGTAGTCCAGGTAAAATAGCCCCAGGCCTGCCACACCCAAAGTAGTCCAGGTAAAGTAGTCCCAGGCCTGCCACAACCAAAAGACTAGAACGCATAGCTCAGTTCCTTGTAACTGAGCTATGTGTGTGCCTCCATGTTGGCTGAACCCCCCCAAGTTAAATAGTCCCAAGTAAATAATCACATTCTAATGTTGGTCGTCATGATGGTTATGAGCCTGGGGCCAAAGGCGCCAGGTCTGACTCCAAGAGAGTCTTGGATGAGGTTTTAAGGCCTTTGACCTGGCCCTAACTGGAAGGTTGACTTGCCAGTGAGGGCCAGGGGTAAGGGTCATGACAATTCCGACACCTTGGTCGCCAGTGGGAGTAATTGCCTCACACCCCATCCCCTTGATCGCCAGTGTTAGTGAACGCCTCCCTCCCCTTGGTCGTATGGCTTACACATGAACCCTTACCCCACTAGTGGGCCGAGGTTGCCGGTTCGAGTGCTTCCATGGACCTGAATTCATGTATGTGAGTAGCTGTCGCCCTACTTCATTGTCATTGCTTCTGCGTTATTACCAGCCATCATAACTACATATCTATATATACTTGACATCTGTAATATGGGATTGGCACACTGCTTGTATATGTAGAGTGTTCACACTGTTAGTATGAAGAATGATAATATGCAATATCGACCGGGTCCATGTACATACCTATTATGACCAGTTTATATCTGTTCGTTGGCGCCATGCAACATGTGGCCGGCACCGTATATGTGCCATTTGACTATGACCATGCATATGTATATAGTTGCCGCCATGTAGCATGTGGTTGGCACCATATATCTGCCCACTAACTATGACACGGTATCTGTATATCCTGCTACTGCCATGCAACATGTGGCCAGCACTATGCACTTACACACTTTTTTATTAATATTTTAACTGTAAGCCCTTTTGTTTTCTATCACTGTAACGTTTCATGTAAAGCGCCTTGGTACCTCAGGGTTTGGGCGCTATATAAGAATAAATAAAAATAAAAAATGAAAATAAGGAGAGCTAATCCGCATATTGAACACACCTGTCTCTGCTCCGGGCACTAATATCCCTCCGTGTGAGGATGATTTGTTTATCCTACAACCTACAGTAAATTATAAAATGGGAACTAACCCTGATGGAGCATTTTCATGTGACAAAGAGATCGCTGAAATTGTGGGTATGGAAGAAGTTGCTAAATTCTTATCTCAAAGTGAAAGCGTGGTAAAAAGAGACTTCAAAGAAAAAGAAAGACTTCAATGGCAACCAGCCAAGGTGGAAGGAGAGAACTATCAATTTAGCAGAGTGCCCATTATTAAGAAGACAATGGTTGGGTGGGGGGGGCGCTGTAGCGCAGCTAGGAAATGAGTGCTGCCTGAGACTGCTCCGATGAAGAGTGACATATCCTGTATAACTATCCTGCTTTCCTATGACCCATGCTGTCCCAGAATTGGTCTGTGTCCTCCTAATACGAGGGATCCCGGAATGCTGCGATTTGGGGACTGGAGTCAGAGTGTCTGCTCTGAAATATACGGTCCTCCCGACCTGGCGCTGGCCGGAGTACTAATAGCAATAGAACCCGGTGAGGGCGTCTTCAATGGTCGAGTAATGCCCCTGGGGCTACGCTAAAGCCCTTGCTTTGCTCGGACTTTTAACTATCGCCCCGACGACATTACCCTACCTGTAATGTCCCTCTCCTCGGGTTCTATTGCTTAAATAATTTATTATGATTATGAAATAAGACAATTTGAATTTGCATTTTATATGTTGCAAATTGTAAGATCTCTTAGCAGTGGAATCATTATTTTTGTATAGTAGTATTGTATGTTATTTTGTGTAAGGTTTGAACACCAAGGAAATAGAGTGGTTTGGATCCAGAGTAAATAAGCGTGAGACGGGCCTATCCATGAAACATAATAGAATGGACAAACCCAGCAAAAAATTGATGGAATTGCTTCAGTACAAATGTGAGGACACGGAGAACAATGTCCATAGCAGACACCGCCCTACTATGCATCAAATCCTTCCTAACAAACAGAACCGAAACCGTATGGATGAAACCTTTTAAGTCCAAACCTAGACACTCATGTGCGGTGTACCACAAGGATCATCTTTCTCCCCGCTTCTATTCAACATCTACATGTACCTATTAATCAAACTCATCAAAAAACACGGCCTCACATGCCACAACTACGCCGACGATACTCAAATAATCTTCAACATACAAGACACCTGTTAGGCAGAAACCTGTGCAGTTCCCTTAGGGACCACTGCAAAAGGCTTAGGACTACAGGTGTTGGCAGTAAACTCAATTGGTAGCAGTCTGTACCACCCAGATTTACCTGGTAGCTGTGGCTGAGCAGCCAGACTTCTCTCAAGAAGAGTTAGGCAGTATATAGAGTATACACATTAGGTACAAAAACACAGTAGCACAAGCAAACACTGACCAGTGCTTGGGTATAAAAGTATATAATTATTTATTTAAAAACACACTTGTAAAAATTCACTGGCACTAATATAAGCACGTTCAAACACAGTCACTAGAAATATACACACCTCCCTGAATAATTATTCGACAAGTCTTAGGAAAAGAACACCACTTATTAGAAAAACAGAGGTGAGCGCTTAACCAAGATGGCACTCCAATAATTATTTAAAAAGGGAGAGAAAAGGCAGAAATAGGGAAACACACAATACCAACACTTTGAAAGAACCACAGCAAGTCAAGAAAGGCAGGGTCTGCTGTAGAGCAAATATAGGCCAGGCCCACTCTTGCAGAGAGTAAGGCGGAATGTGCCCAAGATCCCACAGTTGAAGTACACTTTAAAAGTCTTTGCAGATAGTTAAAAAAGGAGTTAGATCAGTTCAGAAAAGTTAGTTAACAGGTCCAAGGTCACCCCAGGATAGAGAGTCAAGGATTTACCGGACACCTTGGACGGTCTGTTGCAAGGGAGACCAGGTGGGACACAGTACCTGAAATGGTGAGAAAGCTCCAGCGGGGACAGTTGTTCCTGGCAGCGGGTGCAAGTCAGTGCTTCGTCCAGGGGAAGAGAAGATCTCGACCTAGAGGAAAGCTGGAGGTCATAGCACTGCCAGGGAAGAAACCAGCCGCGGAGTTTCCCGGTTAAAAAGTACTACCCTTTTATTCACGGTAGTGGTGAAGCGTGGCTATCCGGCCGCCGCGGTGCTTGGCACGGGCGATTCGACCACGAGACGATCCAGGAAGGGGAAAAAAAGGGCGAACTGGTTAACCCCACAGCTCAAAGGAAGAAGACTCTCCTGGAAGAAGATCTCCTCTGTCGTTGGGAAGTGGTGAGTCGGTTCAGCAGGGCTCCACCGGTGGTGTCGTCGTTGCAGGTCGGCTCAGCTTCTCCCTCTTTGCATTCTTTAGGTCCTGTGGCGACTTCTGAAGTTCCAGTCCCGAAAGCCCTGCTTTTATGCAGAAAACCCCCATTCATCAGTCCTAGCTGTCACTCAAACATGCTCAGTGGTGAGCCGGGCGGCTCACCACTGGGCCAATCACACAAGAGTGCGACTTGAGTTGCCGAGGCAACTCAGTCCAGGGTGCCTAAACCCCCTCCCACACATCCTGTGGACCCATACAGAGTGGCACCACTTTTGGAGGCTTCTGTGCAGAAGCCTGCCAAAAGTGGAACAAAGGGCTCGACTTGGGTTGGAGTTACAGAGGCGAACACAAACGCCATTTTAAAACCGAGTCCTGGCAAAAAGACCCAACCGGGGAATAAATCTAAATAAATAACCCGGCGGTATCTTTAACATTGCACCAAAAAAGTGGTGCGTTTAAAATGAATGGGAAAATCCCATAGGAAATATTCTGGTGGAATATTTTGCGTGGTATCCACTGCCACCAGCCAGAAACTAGACAAGAGGGACTGGACAGTGCCCCCTTGGAAAACAGACTCAGGGGCAATCTAATTACCCCTACCAGTACTTCCACAATATGATGGTTTGTACTGGTTCTGTTCACAATTTGAAACTAGTAAAGCCAATGGTGACTTTACAGGCCCTGGGAGACAGTAGTCAGTCCCAGGGTATGGAGTCTATGTTTGGGGGTCACTATGACACCCCTGTGTTACTGCACTGAGGGTGCTGTGTAACACAACACATGCAGCCCTATGGAGTAAAAGACCCCATAGCCCATAAAACACATTACATAGTCAAAGGACATTCTCAAATCATGCCTAAGAGTGGGAGAAAGAGAGTCTCACTCTTAGCAGGAGAATAAAATAAACCCCAAAAATCCAGCAAAGCTGCTGGGGGACTCACTAGGTTTGGGAAATTAGTCTATACAGAGAATTCTCCCTAACAACACCCGAGAAGAAAACACACTGAGAATTGCCTTTGTGATATATTCAACTGGATGAACCTCAACCACCTCAAAATCAACCCAGGCAAAACAGAGATAATTATTGTTTCAAAAAATGGAGGAGACATCAGCTACATACCCTGGCCAAGAGAGCTTGGCACCACACCAGCACCATCAACCGTAAAAAAAAAACTAGGGGTCCTGATGGATAACAACCTCACTCTAGAGCCACAAGTAAATGCTCTACTCAAGAAATGTTTCTTCCTCCTGCGAGCAGCAAAACAGACCCTACCGTTCCTGTCATTCGCCAACAAAACACTTACCATCATCGGTCTGATCATGTCCAGAGTAGATTACGCCAATAGCCTATACCTGCGCATGCCCGAACGACTTCTAAAAAAAACTACAGTGCATACAAAATGCGGCAGCCAGACTCCTCCTCAAGCTACCCAGAAGAGAACACATCACACCCGCACTAAAAAATACTACCATGGCTAACATTAAAACAGCGAATAAAGTTCAAATCCATGTGCATCATGCACAGAGCAATACACAAACAAGGCGCAGAATTCCTAAGCGATAAACTACGCCTACATCAACGAACAAGAACACCGAGATCAAGCACCGACGTCCACCTGGAACCAAAACCCTATAAGAGAAGAAAACTCGGAGGATCCTCTTTCTCTCACCAGGCACTGAACACCTGGAATGACCTACCTAAGACTTTACGGAACACAACAAACCACCTAGCATTCAGGAAACTCCTCAAATCATGGCTCTTCACAGCGTAACTACAACAGCGATGCACTAGAATGCCCACCCCGTTCAACAAGGATGAAAATAACACCAACCTCGGTCACTCACAAAATGGACACACACAGAACCCAAAGAATGGACCGCACGACAGACCATATGACATTATGGGAAATAGCCACAAAAGGAGGTCACCATAGACTGATCACTTACTCAGACCGAGAGAAAGCCCTTAAACGACTCATCCACTGCCTCCCGGCCGTACCATAACCAAAAACCCCCAGCAGACACATTTAGATAGAAAGTTTGTGAGAGGAGACCACAACACCAGCTCCAGCACTCGAGGAGGAGAATAGACACCCAACCCAGACTAATCAATCCATCAGCATTAGAACTACAGAGCCCGCCAGAATAGAACGGCGAGGAGCAATTATAACACTTACAGAGCACGTTAGAACAGCACAGGGAGCGCCTCACACAAACCTAAAACCCTGCCAGGCGTAACCCCTTCTCCCACCCTGATGAGATTGGGAGGATTGGCGAGCGCCACACTTGGACAGAGTTCTGAATGTTAGCATGTTAAACTTCATATAACCCACTAACAAAAACTCAGCATTTCTGCAGACTTCGCTCACTCAAAAATCTCACACAACCATCTCTCGCACAACAACCCGCACGCACTTCACAACACAGCAACTACACATAAGCCGCATCAACAGCACACGAGGACTGACATCGATCCGATACTCGCACCAAAGCTCAGCACCCGGTGTATACCGAGTTGATGCTGCCAACCGAACACCACTCCTCTATCTATCTATCCTATTCCCGCTTCACCTACTAGCCCATCCCACCTTGTTTGCAGATCCGCCAGAGCGCCTGGGGACCAACTCCGTTGGTGACGGTGCGCGGTACAAATACATTTAACACAGGGAGAACATCAGGGTGAAGTTCCTAAAAGAGGGCTCAAAGGGTTTCGATATGAAGACGTGCCTTGGGTCTTTTTTCACACAGGTTTCGGGGGATGCACTCTTTAAAAACAGTCTAAGACATCGATAGAGCCCACCATGTGGGCACCAGCAAAAAAGATCGTAATGGCGCTCCTCCAAGATATTTTTGCCAAAATGCACATCTTCTCGTTGAAAGAAAATAAAACGGTGCAGCAGCCAGGGCAAAGGGGCGATAAACGTTATTGATAATTCAATCCAAATCTTCAATGATATTACCCCGATGACGCTAGCATGACTGAGGGATCACATGGCATGAAAATGACCCGATTTGGACCTTTCCCACTGGTCTTTAATTTCGGAACTGTGAGCGAACGGTGACCATTACATCTGTTAAAGAAATTCTGACACTGTTAAATCTGAACAATGCTCAGGGGAAAGTGGAAAGAAGGAGATGGCGACAAGTGCATGGGGAATGTCGGCCTTGCAGACTCGAATGACATCCACCATCTGAAATGTCTCATTGGTTAGCTCGAGAGATCAAAAGGGCAGGAAGCCAAAGCCAAGGGACTTCATAACAGTTGAAAGATATAGACTTAACCACTTCCCAATCAGTAAATATTGTTGTGATTTTGTGCAGATGAATAGTGGGAAAGGGGAAGCTGTAATGGTATGAATTGGAGTATGCACTGCGGAAATTAGAGGTATATTCAGGAGGGAGAGCGTGTTAAGGCTGTACTGAATATAGTTTGTTTCAGTGGGGCAATTTCAGAAGAAGGACTAGTCTTTAGGGTTCAGGGGACATGCTGGTTTGGGAGGCATGGAGTTGGTGCGGCAGTGGGGGTGTTACAAGTGGGGGTGGGGGGCAAAGGGAGCTGTCATGAAGAACACTATAGTTGTCTTGGAATGACCAAGAGGTTGTGTGGGAAATGGAGGAGTGGGAGGAGTCATAGCCGAAAGCTTGTACTTGAACATGTGGTTTTTAATTTGGAAGATTCTTCGGAATAGATTCTTTTGTGGGTGTATACTGGTTGGAGATTCGACAGTTTTGACTCATGATGCCTAGGGATGGGGGGTTACTGTCTGCCCCTCTATGCTGGGAAATATGCTCTACGTCGCCATGGTTCCCATGTTGTCGCTTAATGTTAGACAACTGTATACGCCCAAGTAGAGAATCTGTCTGTTCAGAGAGCCGACACCCCATTACACTCTGAGATGGTATTACCTCAAGAAACACTTTCTCAGGCAGATACAGTTAGGCTAAAACACAACCTGGACCTCTAACAATTCTGAAAAAAGAAATCTGTGTAACACAGAGGCAATATCTACTTACAAGGTGCCAGGTGGGCGCACCTTTACTCTCTATTGTTGAAGCGTATGTCCCCAACCAAAATCAAGAGACATTCATTCATAATGGTCTGTTTGCAAGTGGTTGAAGAGCATGGGGAGGAGAAGTTTATACTTGCAGGGGATATGAACATGGTGCTGAAACCAGAGATTGACATAACCAGGAGGACGAACTTACAGGGCAGTGGGAACAATGTCAGGCAAGATCAAATGAAAATTCTAATCTTTGGGGCTGGTGGACAGCTGGAGGGTGCTACATCCTAACAGGATTAGCACCCCCCCACTCCCCATGTACACAATTCCTACTCACATATAGGTTGGATCTTTCTTTCTCTGATGAATTGAATTGTATCTGTTGAGATTAGTGTAATTATCTGTGGTTGGACCATGCCGCAACAATGCTGAAGACATTAGTGCCAGGGCTAAAAAAAGAGGAGGTTGGATGCTTCAGAATTGTGTTTTGAGGGACCCTTTGCACGTGCAAGCTATTTCAGACATAATTACCCAGTTCTTGAAGGAAAACAATCCAGATGATTATCTGCTCGTTGACAAACTAGGACGCATTGGAGGCAGTCCATAAGGGGGAAACTAATGGAGCTCTTGTCAGAGGCTAATGTTTTGCACACATTTATGGAAACTGACCTGAGAAGACGCGTTACCGCTTAGAGGAACATCATAAGAGGAGGCAGATTAGGGACAATCAGAGGAAGCTAAAAGCAACTAGTGCACTGCACTCAATTATCTTATTTCTAAAGTGGACAACACATTTTTTAAAGGCACGCAACACTTGTTCGAGCGGGGGGGAGGGGGCTAGGAGCAAGGCTTCACGAGTGAGACAACTGCAAATTAACCTTAATTAAATGTTTAGTGAATTCACTCGCTTAAATGGAATAAGAGTCCTGGCCCAGATGAGGTTAATGCAAAAATGTATAAAACGTTTAGCTCTATTTTGGCACCGTATATGGTCAATTAGTTCAACTTCTTCAAAAACACAGGTCAGAAAACAAACTCCAAGGGGGAAACACAGATAGTGGTTATAACCAAGCAAGGTAACGAGCACCTGACTGAGTTCTTCCAGAAGGCCTATTGCCTTAATAAACCTGGATTCCAAAGTAAACATGAGGGTTACTGTTCAAGCTCTAAAACTTGGAAAAGCCATTGACCAGGTGGCTTGAGGCTTCCTGGTCAAGGTTCTATATAATGTGATGAATCCTCGGTTGTCGTTACTTCTCCCTGAGGTGGAGCCTCTTCCAATGAGGCCACAGAGGTGAGGCGGCTACCTGATAGCCCCCCTGGGGGGGAGGGGGGTACTCAGCGGGAGGATCTCATGGGAAGAGATTTCCCCTATGGGACTAGGGGCGAGTCTTCAGGGGGAGAACGTGGTATATCCAACATGGGGTATGTACTCCGAACATCGTGGCACAGGAGTGCCTTCCAGATCCTCACCACGTCGGATCTGATCACCAGGCAAGCCCCGTTGGGCTTGAATACAATATTGCTAAAAGTAATTTCAAAATGTCTGACTCGCCACAATTAACGAGCTGTAGATGCCTGCCTGCCTTCCGATGCAGCCGATAGGATGGCTGTCGCAGAAAATGAACTTTCTCCTGGGAGCCGTCAGGCGACGCCGGTCCCCTTTAAAGGCAGCCTTTTAAGGCTTTTGAGAAAATCTCTGTCGGGCCATGGAAGGCTGCAAGAAGGCAACCACCCTAAGGTACGTTTAATTTCGCCCTTCCGGTAAGAAAATCACTCTTTATGCACATAATGCCTAAATGCCTCGTGCGCCACCCAGCGACAACCTCGTCTTCCTTCCTGCCATCCTGCTCAGTTTGCCCATTGTCCCCTTCCTGCCGCCCCTTACGGGCATGTTAGAGCCTTGGCTCACGCGTATGTTGCGTTGTTCCAGGGTGCCTTGCCTATGTAAAGCGAGATGTTCGTGCATACTGCATGCACCACCCAATGTCCGGTGCCTCTCTCCAACCTACAGTCGCCTCCACACTCCAACAAGAGACACTGCATGCTGCGTGACAATGAGTGCCACGCGACAATGTTACTGGCAGCCTACAATCAGTGTTACTGCCTACCAGGATCACCAATCCAGCTCTGATGGTCTGTGCACGCCTTCGACCGCTGTCTATGGGCCTCCCAAAGACGACTTTCCATGCATCTATGTTATTTTATTAAGACCCCCACCCAACCTATGGAGTGCCATCAAGAGACCCAGTCCTGTGAAACATGCTGCATCTTGCCACACCTTCTTCACCCCCACTCTCTCGCCCACTTGCTGCAGCCTCGTGAAAAACACTGCTGCCTCAACCACAGAGCGCACCATATCCCTTCCTCAAACTAAATCAGCCGCCTTTGACCCACCTTTGCCTACCCATGAACCCTGCACCGCAATTTCATTTGGCACTGCCATACTTAGCCCCGGGTCCATCACCCCTACCAGCATTAAGTCACAAGACACTGCAAGTATGAGTTGTCACAGTATACAGACTAAAGTCCCACCTACTACCACTTCAGGCTCACACCTAGGAAACAAAACTGTGCACACTGCCATACACAGCCCGGTGTCTATAATCTCTTCCAGCATTAAGTCATAATACTGAAGAGAGGGCCTAAACGTGGCCCGCATTGCACCCATTCCGCTCAGAGCTCGACGACAGAGAAATGAGAGGTGTACATCGCTCCTGGGCCATTCCTCCCCATCATTGATGTATTGCAGGTGCGAAAAGCACTACTCACTCAGACAACTGTTCAGTCCATATCTGGATGACAGTATTGAAGAGATGCAGCTGCAGTCAATCGAACAAGCTGATTGACTGCACAACTGACACCATGACGTAGATGCACTAGACATTAAGCACATAGGCATCCCTGCAAGAAATGATGTGGACATTTAGCTTTATTGCTGGTAGACAAAGAATATGCTTATGACTAC
The DNA here is from genome assembly GCF_040938575.1 of Ambystoma mexicanum. Classification (NCBI taxonomy): domain Eukaryota; kingdom Metazoa; phylum Chordata; class Amphibia; order Caudata; family Ambystomatidae; genus Ambystoma; species Ambystoma mexicanum. The sequence goes on along the minus strand of NC_090924.1, from coordinate 755,959,552 downwards.
GCAGAAACAGCAAGACGTGCAAAAGTACATATGGACTGCTTGCCAACGCTTAAACACAACATGGGAGGCCATGCAAACAAAGATGGAAGCCACAGGCAGTGGGGTGTAAGAAACTCAAGGTGGCAACAGTAAAGACGGACACAAGTGATCACAGTTCAAGGGTGTTAATTACACTGTATATGCAGGTTCGAAAAATGCCTAATCTAAACCTAAGATGGTAGCAAGCTACGACCATCAAATAATAATAAGGCAGTCGTAGTGGCGTCTTGTCAAATAAAAGAGCCTATTCTAAAAAAAACGATTGCCAATACTTACATTAAATACAAAGAGTGTGGGATAGTGTTCATAAGAAAGAAAGAAGTGTTCACAAATGATAAGTCAGGAGGCAGTAGCCTCGGCTCTCCCTTCCCCACGTTTTGAGCACGGGACAAGGTGGGTCTCCTGGGCATGGCACACTCTCGAGCTTTCCCTGCACGAGGCAACAGTTCCGTTCTCAGGTATCAGGACCTTTGGTGGTTAAGTCTCTTTTCTACAAAAAGTCTCTTGCCTCCGAGGACCTGATGTGTTAAAAAATAAACAAAAAGTTCCTTTCCAATGTACGGTGGGTGATGACTTCACGCATGGGTCCCCCTCTTCCAGGCTCAGACCCCTCTCGAAAGTTAGCCTCCCTCTGTCGGGTTCACTACAGCTTTTCCGAAACAATCTCAACTTGTGTTGCATTCACAAGTTTTAATGTCTTTTTAAACAATTCACTGTGGTCCTCCCTCTGTCGGGTTCTCTCCTGTCAACACAATGTTCCTTTTGCTTTCTCACTTTTCAGGATTCATCTTCCTTAGCTTTCCAATGGTTTGTCGGTCAAAGACTTTCGACTGTACAGAGGATTTTGCTATATCCCTGTATGACCACTTTAACCATTTCCTTGTGGTTCTCGTAAGGCCTTCTGGTAACGGTAGTTTCAATGAATGCAGGATCAACCAGAGTCTCTCGGGTGAGCACCCACGTGGTGCCGGACCCCTCTGCAGCTGGGTTTCCCTAAATGTTAGAAGTTCTTTGAACTTCCCATACTTTGCCACTTTCGTTCAACACAGTTGGGTTTCTTAACGACTCTCCCCTCGACCTACTGGCTGTGATGAACCGCTTGGCTATTCTTGTATCTGGAATCAAGGACAGTGCCATGGTAGCAGGCGTCTCTCTCTCTCTCTCTCTCTCTCTCTCTCTTGCTTATCGGCGTAGGAATGCTCCATGTACCATTGACATCTGCTGCAACACACGTTGGCTATTATTTGCAGTCTTACGATTCCTTCTACAGAGGGTTCGTGGGTCTAGGTCGGAAAGGGCAAGGTCACTTCTCTACTTGTCACCCTCTCGATCTGCCGTGTTTGGATAGCTGTCTCGTCATGCGGTCTGCATTGCTCGTTGTGTGCTTGCGTGCTCCAACTTGGTCAAATATCTTGGTCAATTGCCTGATCCTTGTATTGGGACATGTCAGATAAACGGCTATGGTGTTAGTTTGAGGTGTTAAATGGAATTATAACTCTCGTACTAGGGGGTTTGGTAAACTCAGATGGACAAGATTGATAGGATTTGTGAAACAAACAGGAATGACCGGGATTGTTATTGTGAAATGAACAGGGGGGATTGTGGGAACGTTGGTGTTTTGTAAAAGTAGTCTGGGAGTTCAGAAAATAATTATCAAAGGGACATGAAGGAGAATGACTGAGTATTCGGGTAGGACATAAGAAAACAGGGATTCTGGGAGAGCGTTTGAGTGCAAATGGGTATGGGTTCCTAGGGGATTTGTTATATATGAAGGGGTCGTTGGATCTGGGCAAGAGAACCTCATTGGAAGGCAAGAAAGGAAGATGTGGTACAGCATACAAAGGTCTGAGAGATCCCACCCCCTTCTTCCCCAGTATAATACAGTGTCTCACCTGGATTATTCCCCCAGAGCACAACCCGGGCTCCCTGTTAGGCAGAATCCTATGCAGTACCCTTTGGGAACACTACACAACATTAAGACTGCAAGGGGCAGCACAAATTCACCTTTGGTACAAGGTTGTGCCACACAGAAAAAGTGGTAGCAGTGGCTGAGCAGCCAGACCTATCTCAAGAGTAAGTGAGCAGTATCAAATAGTTACACAAAGACAGCAATTACTATGATTCAGGCAAATACTGACTCAAGGTTTTCAAGTAAAAGAATATACATTTATTTTACTCTTCAGTTGTATAACATTACACTATTATTAGCAGTTTAAAAATCACACTCTTAATACACCACACCACACACAATAGTTTTCAGACACGTTAAGCTCACAAAATGAAGTGGGAGCAAAATGGCACTCTGATAATTAAAAAGGGAGGGAAAGACAAATTGAACCACACCAACAGGTAGGTACTCAGGGCAATTGAACAAGAGAAACTACAGTGATAAGATCAGGTAAGAAAGTCTTAGGGCCAAAGTCAATGGGACAAAAGTCTTTTGCTCAAGATCACACAGTTCAGGGTAGTACGCGGTAAAGTTCATGCCATGAGTTCCGGATGAAGTTGGTCAGCAGAAAGGTTAGTGTTATAAGAAGAGAAGGACAAGCCCTCGGTTTGGTGAAAGATTTTACACACTTTCACCGCGGTTGAACGAAACGAACAATCGGTTTTGCACAGTACCTTAAAACGGAGAAGAAGCTGTAGCTGGGGCAGACATGCCTGGTAGTTCCTGCAGGCTCATGGTTCCTGAAGCGACTGGCGGACTGACACGAAGTAGGAAGCTGGAGGGTCCTGCGTACCCAGTGAAGAAACCAGCAGCAGAGCAAAACAATTAATAAAAGGTGCGCTCCTTAAAACCTAAGCAGGGTCCGTCCGTCCTGGCTATCCAGCCCACGGTAGCTCTGTACAGCGAATTCGACCAGAGGAGTGGTCCTGGCTTGAAGTTTGGGCGAACTGGTTGGTCCCACCAGCTCAAGGGAAGAAAATTCCTGGAGGATCCTATTGTGTCGTTGGAGTTGAAGATTCGGACCTGCAGCAGGGCGGTTCAGTCGTTGTAGAGGTCCTCTTCCATCAACTCCTCATCAGTTCTTTCGTTCCAGTGGCGACTCTGCTCTTCCAGACCCAGAGACCTGCTTTTTATGCAGTGTTCCCCCATTCACACAACCTGGCTGTCAATGACACAGCAGGGTGGCTGTCCTGGCAAGGACAGTCGCCCAGCCAATCAAATAGGAGTGCGACTTGGGTTGCCAAGGGAACCCATGGCAGGGGTCTGAAGACCCCTCCCTCACATCCTGCCTACCCCGACTTTCAGTTGCCTAAAGGAGGGCTTCTGTGCAGAAGCCTGCAAAAAGATGGTGAACAAAGGAACGAAACCTGGTTTGGTGCGTAGAGACGAACATGAGAAAGACTTTACCAAAAAGAAAGGGGGACTAACCCAAGCCTGAACAATATTAAAATCAATATGGTCAAGCGGGTTTAAGTTCGAGGCTAATATAATAGTCTAAAACAATACCATTGTTATATAAGTTAACCGCGGTAGAAGAAATAGGGCAGTTACCACTGCCACCAGCCAAGTCTTAATGGAAAGGGAGCGAAACAGTGCTCCAAGAGGGACAGACAAAAAGGGGTACGATTTAACCCTTTCCAATACTCCATGTAAGTTGGGCTGTAGTGGGTCTGTGGTTTAAAGAGACAAAGTAAAGTTAATGGTAACTTTACATGTTCCTGGGAGACAGTAGTCAGCCCCAGAAAAATGGAGTCAGTGGGAAGTCTAAAGGACAACCCTGTGTCACTGCACTGAGGGTGCTGTGTAACACACATAAGAAATTGGTGTCTATGGAGTAGGTGAGGCTCCATAGCCCAAGATCACACAAAATGTCAAAACACACATTGCAAAGCACATGTAAGAGTGGGAAAAAAGGCTCACACTCTTACCAGGTGAAAAAAAAACCCAGAAATCCAGCAAAGCTGCTGAGGGACTCATTAGGTAAGGGAAATTAGCCATTTAGGAGAATTCTCCCTAACACTCCCTCATGCAGGTGATCCTTTCTCACTCGTCTACTCCCAGGGTTGGGATCTGAGCGCGTCAGCCCTTCTTTAGCCACCTGAATAAGGAATCCTCGAGGTTCGCTTGGGAGAATATCCTGAGGTTTCTCACAGGGGTAAATAGGAGAAGCAGAAAGAACTTGCGAACAGAGAGAAAGCTGACACGCTGATCCTGTTGAAGCATGCAGATCATGCTTCCAGCACAACCACCGTGCACAGCCTTGCCAAGGACACCATGAGAAGAAAGGTTTCAAATTAGCAAAAGAGATAGGTCACCTACAGGGAATACAAGCCAAAAATCCTCATAATTGCAAGCAGGAGAAATCCATTTCATGGTCCCTACACACATGAAGTATAAACTTAGCCATACAACAAATATTGGGGAAAGGAAATTGTCGTTTGTTTTAGGTCATTGTGAAGGATCCCGGTTTCCAGGCGTTTAGCTAGGTTACAGATTCATTATTTATAAGGTTTCCCTGTTTTGTAGGTCCTAGCTTTGCTTACAGATGACTAATTTACGGATACCTGTTCTCTAGGTGATCAGCTTAGTTTACAGGTGACTTATGTATGGATGCTAGTGTCTAGACAATAGTTTAGCTCGATTAGTTCGCGGAAGGTGGTTTCTTAGTTTATCTTTTATAGATAAGTTCCTATGCTCCCGTGTAGAAGAAGGACCACATGTTTGTTGGGATCCCCTGTGATTTGAAAGAAGGAACATGGCTGCATGCCATTTGTGGTGTTGTGTCTTCGGGTATTGTGGGACGAGAGTGTACTCAAATTATTGGGATTTTCACCTTATGCTTGTGACACCACATACAAGGTAGATAAATAGGGCATGGTGCTTTGATGGGGGGCGAAGGCCCGTAGTGGGGTACAGACGTGGCGGTAAGAGAAATGAGAAACAAAAGGCCATGGTTTTTAACTTGACAAAGATGATGTTCAAATTGTCAAAGAGTGTTATATCATTTGGGTTGGGCTCGATGAGCACGTGAAGGAATTGTGGATTTGCCTTTAAGGGTAGAGAATACAGTGTGGGCAGTGTGCTCCTGTTGACAGTGGTGAGCAAGAGAAGCTGGTGTAATATTTCGACAATCATTATGGTTTTGCAGAATTTGATTGAGAATTGGCAATCATTGTGAAATATACTAATTGACAAAGTGCTGAAACATGTAAAAATCCTGATTTGAGGTCAATTAAGTATCGGCAGTCAGAAAGTGACATGCTACAATAGGGGACACACCCCTTAAGCATTTGTGCAAGCCACTTTTGCAGTATCAAGACAAAATATGCAAGTATAGCACAGAGTGGATTTGCGATACAGAAAGAAAATGGCACAGCCATGGCCCCGGGAGGGCAGTCTTTCCAAATAGGTGCTGCAACACATGACCACGTATTTATATGCCACATATAAAGGAAAAACATGGTGTAAATGATTACCTATTTTGGAGTAATAGAAAATGTTTGAGGAAGGAGTGGATGCTGACCAGCGTGATGTGGGTGGCGAAGCACCCATGGCTCCTCCTCCGCTCCTCAAACCACAGACCCTACAACAGAGAGGCAGGGATTTTACCCCTTGAACGAGTTAAAAGCAGGCACAGGATATACCAATCCCATTTATGCCGGGTACAGCAGCAACAACATGCTTAGTGGCATGAAGCAGGAGAACAAGAGAATAGAGTCTATAAGTGATGAACGCAAGGAGCGCAGTGACCTGCAAGCAAAAATGGTGAGGGATGACAAACGACATTGGGATGTAGTGGGTATAGCAAAGTGACAGGCCCACCAAACGAGTGGGTAGGAGGACAGATTCTATTCAAATTGGACAGAAGGAATGTAATAGAGCATAGAAGCACAGAGGAGGAAGCTCAGAAACTAAGGGGAAAGAAGAAGACACAGAGAATGGACAAAGATAGTGGAAGAAGTGAATAGAAGAGAGAGGGAAGAGAGGAACACAAGCGGCTGTAAAGAGAAAGCAGAAGAACAGGAAAGGGAGGAAAGATGAAAAGACAGAAGGAGGTAGAGGAAAAAGCGATGAGAACAGCGGAGGAAGAAAAGGAGAGGCAATTGCAAGTACAGAGAGAAGAGGAAATTGGAAATTGAAAGGCTTTTTCAAAAGCGTCAATGCAGAGAAAAGAGGGACAGGAGCGGGAAAGAGAGGAGTAGAGAGAGACGCCTCAAGGAGGTAGAAGACATCAAGACAGGACCAAACCAGTAAAATGGCAATGAGGAAGAGGGGATACAAAGAAGAATAGAGATACTGTATAGGAGCAGGAGGGATAGCGCCTCTGCCCCTAAAGCAAGCAGGAGTATAGAGGGGTCCCCATTGAGGGGGAGAGCAACTCATTGGACAGAGTAATAGGGAAACAACAGGGGAAACGCATGTTAAGCAGACTTAATTTTGAAGATGAGGAAGAGGACAGCGATGACAGCATGGGAACCATGGGGTCAGATGAGGATCTAGGAGAGGAGAGCGATTATGTTGAAGGGAGGAGGCCATGCCAGCGCTCCAGGGAAGTAGGCCCAGAGCGGGAGACACTGTGGGGGCGAGAGGAAGACATGAAAAGAGCAAGCTAGGACCCGGAGGACGCCTTGAGCATCCCAAAGGCAGACCAGATAGCGCAGATGAATTTACACCATATGCGCAGAGGCTGAGAGACTTACCGGGACGGAAAAGAGCAAGTATGACGAGAGCGTTCACTACCACCAAAGATGTAGGGAAGCACGACAGAGTAGAATTGACAGTTTGTTGCTAGAGAAGGGTGGTGGATGACCACAATATATACCTAGGCAACAGAAGGACAAAGATAATTTGAGGTCCAAGTTACCCTCATTGACCCCAGGAGAGGTGAAATGGATTTAGGAGTTAGAAAGACTGATGGCAGGGACGACACTGGCAGTGGGCGACATGAAGAGCTTACTCTCAGCCGTCCTTGGGGAGGTAGCTGATGATGTTTGGAAACTAGAGGGAGCGACCGTGGTGGAGGGCAACCCCTTTACAGGGTCAGGAATGACTTTATAACCACAATGGGACAGCCCACAGACAGACATGATGTGTTCAATCCTATCCGTTGCACCCGACCTGAACGAGGAACCACATGTCAGTGTGACCATAGGGGACAAGACATTCTTTTCTCGTGAATATCGGGCCACAAGATCCTGTATTACGTAAGGGAGATAACTGATGTCAGGTATTCACATGAATGCGCAGGGATTCTCTGGGGCTACAGATTTGGTTCCTTTCACTGATGAACTTCCAATCTCTGTAAGGGAACATGACCTTACCATGCCACTGTTATATTCTCAACAGACCCTGGTCAACATAATGGGTAGGGACATGATGAACCGGCTTAACGTGACCATTTCATTCAACGAGCAGGTCATATTGAATTGAATTGATATTTTATTTCTATCGCGCCCGTACACAAGTGTTTCAGAGCGCGACAAGGCAAGGGAGGGGAGAAGAACAGGGGAGAACAAAACAACGATGTTACTAGGCCCAGTGACATTGAGAATGAGCAAGTGCATGGGAGATGGAGAGGGGAAAAGTGCATGGAAGGGGGGAGAAGTGGAAAGTGCAGAGCAAAGGAGAAACAGATCAATAATTGATAAATTAATAAAAGGCAACAAACAGTGGTAGTGCAGCCAGCAAGTGGCAAGTGCTGGGTTCAAGGTATCAGATAGGGTAGGTCAGATAAGTGCAGGAAGAAAAAGGAGGTTGGGGGACTGTATGGGTACAGATACAGACCCCAGTGCAAGGGGTAGCCCGGAGGCAGTGCAGGAGGGTGGCAAGGTGAGCAGGTACCTGGGCCTGGAAGTCAGAGGGTGGACAGGTGCACAGTGCCAAGAGAGAACAGATCAGCAGGGGACAGGGGGGGTAAAGGCAGAAGAAAAGAGGAAGGTCTTGAGGTGTTTCAGGAACCAGAGATTGTTCTCCTCAAGTTTCAGAGTGGCAGGGAGGCTGTTCCAGAGGGAGGCCCCAGACGAAGACTGAGATCTAACCCCAGCTCGTTTCTTTGAAAAACGAATGACCCTGAGGGAGTTAGAGGTAAAGGAGCGAAGAGCTTGAGAGGGAAGGTATTTGTAGAGGGATAGCTGAAGGTATTTTGATCCCAGGCCTCAGAAAGCCTTGTGCACAATGCAGAGGGTTTTGAATTTAATCCTTGCATCCACTGGGAGGCAATGGAGAGATTTCAGAGCTGGAGAGATACGATCCCATGGCTTGAGGCCAAGGACAAGTCTTGCAGTCCTGTTCTGGATTAGTTGCAGAGGGCAAGGACTAGAGGCAGGTAGATTTAGAAAGAGGCCGTTACAATAGTCCAACCTAGAGAGAACCAGACATTGGGAGACGGTGAGCTTCTTTGGGAAGGAGAGGAAAGGCAGAGTACCTCTAAGGAGGTGCAGTAGAAAGTTTGACTTTTTAGAGACATCAGAGATGTGGGCGGAGAAGGAAAGTATGCAGTCAAAGATGAACCCGAGGTTCTTAGCCTCGCAGGTGGGGGTAGAAGGATGGCCAAGGGGGGCCAGCCAGAGAATGAGGGGAAAGGATGGTGAAGGTGCGCCTATGAGGAGGATCTCTGTCTTGCTGGCATTCAGACAAAGATCATTGGCGGCACACCAATCATAAAAGGCAATTAGGCAATCAGAGATGAGAGAAGGAGAGGAGGTGGCCGAGGGCAGCCTGAAAATTAGTTGCGTCATCAGACTAGTACTGGAAATTTGAGCAGAAAATGGCAATGCAGTGGGCAAGAGTTGCCAGGTATTGGTTGAAAAGCCAGGGCGAGAAGTTAGACCCATGGGGAACACCAGAGGTAGAGAGGGAGATAGATGATAGGAAAGACCCAAGTTGGACCTGGGAGGGTCGATCAGAGAGGAAAGAGGTCAGCCAGGCCAGAGCCTGATTGGTGATACCCAGATTATCACAGAGACGGTTAAGCAGGATGGTATGGTTGGCCGGGTCAAAGGTAGAAGAGAGATTGATAGGATGAGGACAGAGGGAATGTTAGTCATGGTTGGAGAGCAGATCTTCACGGATGTTCAGGAGAGCGGTTTCCATGCTTCTGGCAGCTCTGAAGGCAGACTGGTGGTCATGGAGACAGCCAACAGAATCCAAATGAAGGTTAAGCTGAGAGATGGCCAGCATTTCCAGGAGTTTGCCCAGAAAAGGAGTAATGGAAATTGGGCGATGGTAAGCCGACAAGAAGGATCAGCTGTGGGTGTCTTGAGAAGAGGATGCACGAGGGAGTGCTTCAGGAGAGGAGGGGAAGGATCCTGAGGCAAAGGAGAATTTGCAAAAATCGGCAAGGTCCGGAGCAAGGGTATCAATGTGGTCCTTGATGGTTTTATAAGAACAGGGATGAACCTGTTTTGACAAGGCTTTCATAGATTGGACTTGTATAGCAACCTCGTCAGGAGAGAAAAGAGGAAAGGACGAGAAAGAGGGTGGGTGGTGGTTGAAGGAGGGTCAGCATGCACAGACGAAGAGGGGAGAAGAGGGTTAGGGGAGGAGAGGTGGACAGAATGTCCTGGGTTTTTGAGATAAAGTGAGAGGCAAGGGCATTGCAAAGAGCATGGGAGGCAACAGGAGGGGTAGAAACTGCAGCAGGGTTGGACAGCTCCTTGCAGATTTTAAAGAGTTTGGGCGAGTTCATAGATGCCGCAAAGACATGGGCTTGAATGTGGACTCTCTTCTTGGTGAGGAAAGAGTCGGTATTGCCTTTGGAGCAGGCGACAGGCGAGTTTGTCAGAGGATGAACAAGAAGCCCTCCATTTCCTTTCAGCCGCCCTAGACTTACGTTTAAGTGAAGCTAGGTCGGAGTCATACCAGGAATTGAACTTGGCTTTGGATTTCAAACGTATCCTCATGACAAGGGCAAGAGCATCAAGAGTATCAGAAATAGAAGAGTAGAGCAGAGACAGGGCTGTGTCAGGATGTGAGTCAGCCAGAGGTGGCGTGAGGGGTGAGGGGAGAACCGCTTCATGGGCCGGATGTCTGAGAAGCTAGGTGGCGATGTTGGGGTAGGCTTGGCTGGGGCGGGGGAGAGGGTGAGAGGAGAGAAGGCCAGAAGATAGTAGTCACAGTAGGAGAATGGGTAGGAGAGAGACAGAGCCTACAGACAAGGCATTCAAAAGAGGAGTAGGTCTGAGTGGGAATGATAGATGCAGGAATCCACTCAGGAAAGATCAGGGCAACGCCCCCACCAGACCAGGAGAATCAGTGTGCGGAGAGGATCTTGTAATCAGGGAGGAGAGGGTCAAAGCTCGTGAAAGAGCTGGCCGTGAACCAAGTCTCAGGCCAAGGACATCAAGGTCTAGTTCTTCAAGGAGGTGGCAGATGTCAGAGGAGTGTTTGACATCAGAGCGAGAGTTGAGAGTGGGAAGATGAAGGAGGTTGCCCACCTTAAAGACCTTCCGGGGAGGGGTACAGATCAGAGGTATGCCCTGCAGAGGAGAAGAGCCCTAGGAGGGGCAGAGGAGGAGGAGGAGAAAGAAGGGGTAAGGAAGACAAGCGGGGAGAGGAGGGGACAGCAGGAGATGAGAGGAAATTGATGAGGCAATGGAGGAGATTGGCCTGAGGACCTTGGACCATGGCAGTGCCGTTAAGGTAGACAATAATGATGACTTTAGAGAAGTCAAAGGAAGCCATGAGAACTTCCCAGCGAGTGCCACCATTAATGGGAGAGGAGGAGATAGGACAGAGTACAGATATCATATGAAGAGTCCATAGATCCGGCGAAGGAACGACAAAGAGGATGTCGGTGAGGTCTGTCTGGAGGAAGCATTGGAGTACATTTTGGTGATAGGAAGAGCAGGGTTGGAGGCCAAGATATCCTTTTCTTGCTGCCAGACTTAGTGAGAAGGGAAGGGTAGTCAATGGTGAAGCAGTTGGAAAGGATAGGAGAAACAGAAAGTGCCATGGGAGTGTGTTAGGGAGAATTCTCTGTTAAGGCTAATTTCCCAAACCTAGTGAGTCCCCCAGCCGCTTTGCTGGATTTTTGGGGTTTATTTTTTTCTCCTGCTAAGAGTGAGACTCTTTTTCTCCCACTCTTAGACATGATTTGAGATATCCTTTGACTTTGTAATGTGTTTATGGGCTATGGGGTCGTTTACTCCATAGGTTTTCATGTGTTTTTGGTAAGTGTGTTACACAGCACCCTCAGTGCAGTAACACAGGGGTGTCATAGTGAGCCCCAAACAAAGACTCCATACCCTGGGACTGACTACTGTCTCCCAGGGCATGTAAAGTCACCATTGACTTTACTAGTCTTAAATCGTGAACAGACCAGTACAAACCATCATATTGTGGAAGTACTGGTAGGGATAATTAGATTGCCCCAGGGTCTGTTTTTCGAGGGGGCACTGTGCAGTCCCCCCTCGTCGAGTTTCTGGCTGGTGGCAGTGGTTACCATGCGAAATATTCCACCGGAATATTTCCTATGGGATTTTCCCATTCATTTTAAACGCACCACTTTTTTAGTGCAATGTTAAAGATACCGCCGGGTTATTTATTTAATATTTATTCCCCGGTTGGGTCTTTTTGCCAGGACTCGGTTTTAAAATGGCGTTTGTGTTCGCCTCTGTAACTCCAACCCAAGTCGAGCCCTTTGTTCCACTTTTTGGCGGGCTTCTGCACAGAAGCCTCCAAAAGTGGTGCCACTCTGTCTGGTCTACAGGATGTGTGGGAGGGGGGTTTAGGCAGCCTGGACTGAGTTGCCTCGGCAACTCAAGTCGCACTCTTGTGTGATTGGCCCAGTGGTGAGCCGCCCAGCTCACCACTTAGCATGTTTGAGTGACAGCTAGGACTGATGAATGGGGGTTTTCTGCATAAAAGCAGGGCTTTGGGGACTGGAACTTCAGAAGTCGCCACAGGACCAAAGAATCCGAAGAGGGAGAAGCTGATCTGACCTGCAAGGACGACACCACCGGTGGAGCCCTGCTGAACCGTCTCACCACTTCCCAACGACAGAGAAGATCTCCATCCCGGAGAGTCTTCTTCCTCTGAACTGGTGGGGATAACCAGTTCGCCCTCTCTTCGCCTTCCAGGATCGTCTCGTGGTCGAATCGCCCATGCCAAGCACCCTGGCAGCCGGATAGTCACGCTTCACCACTACCGCGAATAAAAGGGTAGTACCTTTTAACCAGGAAACTCCGTGGCTGGTTTCTTCCCTGGCAGTGCAACGACCTCCAGCTTTCCTCCACATCGAGATCTTCTCTTCCCCTGGATGAAGCACCGACTTGCATCCACTGCCAGGAACAACTGCCTCTGCTGGAGCTTTCTCACCATTTCAGGTACTGTGTCCCACCTGGTCTCCCTTGCAACAGACTGCTCAAGGTGTCCCGTAAATCCTTGACTCTCTATCATGGGGTGACTTGGGACCTGCTAACTAGCTTTTCCTGTACTGATCCAACCCTTTTCGAACTATCGGCAACGACTCTTTAAAGTACTATTCAACTGTGTGATCTTGAACACATTCCGCCTTGCTCTCCCCAAGAGTGGGCCTGGCCTATGACTTTCTTGCTCCTCAGTAGACTCTGCCTTTTCTGACTTGCTCTGGTTCTCTGAAAGTGTTGGTATTGTGTATTTTCATAATTCTGATTTTTCCCTCCCTTATTTTAACTAACTTATTAGAGTGCCATCTTAGGTTAAGCGCTCACCTCTGTCTGAAAATAAGTGGTGTTTTAACTAAAGACTTGTTCAATAAGTAATCAGGGATGTATATATATTGATAGTGACTGTGTTTGAACTTGTTAGGGTATCTTCACAAGTGTGTTTTAAATAAATAATTATATACTTTGATACCAAAGCTCTGGTCAATGTTTGCTTGTGCTACTGTATCTTTGTACCTATTGTGTATACTCTATATACTGTCTAAATCTTCGAAGTCTGGCTGCTCAGCCACAGCTACCAGGTAAATCTGGGTGGTACAGACTGCTACCAATTGGGTTTACAGCCAACACCTGTAGTCCTAACCTTTTGCAGTGGTCCCTAAGGGAACTGTACAGGTTTCTGCCTAACAGAGTGGTAGCAAGGAAAGGAAGGGGAAGCGGGGGGGGGCAGGTAGGTGTGGAACAAAAAAGTGGTGAGGTCACTGGGCTGGCAAGTTAGCGAGAAGCAACAGTATACAAGCAAAGTATAGAGAAGTTAGCAATGGGCTGCAAGATTTGGCTTTCAAGCAAAAAGCAAAAACAGCAAGATTTGACTTCCCAATCAGGGATTCAGATGTTAGAAAATGGTTTTAAGAAGCACTGCGCATCAGAATGACAACATGGGAGAAACAAGCAGAAAGAACAGTGATAGCCAAAGGTGGCAGGAGTGAGTCCAGAAGGAGGGAACTAACCCATAGTTCTGGAGGTAACAATGTCAAGGCAGTCCGGATTTCTTAGAGGAGTGACGTGGCAGCATCATTGTGGTTAAGGTGCAGGGAGGACCCCAATTTGTGTTCTTGGAGTAGACAGGGGCCTCGTGAGTGGGCCTTTGGTGAGGGGGCCGGCTAAAGCCTTGTCCCCGGTTGGATGGAAGAAGAAGACACTCAGCAAGCAATTGGAGTGCTGCACAGGGAAAGGCAGCTCAGCCAGCCTGCCTTCACAACAAAGAAATAATGGTATGCTGAACCCCAGTAATTCACTACATGAACGCACAATAATTCATTCAGGCAGTTTGTGGTCAGACTGTACAGAGGGGGTGGGGGGCTGTGAACCCAGAGTTATTCAAATATGGAGTGGAAGTATTATTAGCATGGCTTCGAGGGATACAGGGCAAACTGCTTCGGTTACCCAATGAGTTTCTATTCAGACCAGTGATCCCCTTAGATGAGAAGGAGGGGCAGGTGTTTACACTAAAACTAGAGATGGTTATAGGGAGGGACCAGAGGATAGTATTGCATGGGACTGATGATACGGGAAGGGCATGGAGAACAGTGATCACGGTAGGAGAAGGGCACAGACTGACTGACTTGACAGACAAGGAGTTGGTCGGAGATGACTATTCCGATCTGGAGACTCTGTCCTTTATGAGCATTACCTAATGGGTGAAAATTAATTTTAGGGAAGTACCACAGAGAATGGCCTTACTGAAAAAGGCACAAGTGCCATTTCTTGAGGAAAACCCAACGCAAGCGCTGGGCGTCTTATAGACCAACAGCCCGTCTCACGTTGGCTTATTGAAGGGAGTGGGAGCTGCCAAAATCAAGCTCAAGCAAGGGTCGATCTTACCAACGGCAAAACAACACCCTCTGTCCAGGGAAGCAGGCTGTCGTGACCCCCAGGAAAACACAGTACACATCCTCACATGATAGTAAGGGAGAGCGTAACAACACGGGCAAGGTGTGGACACTGAGGGTTGATGGCTGGCGCAGACACCTAATGGCAAGCACTGGCAGCCTCCACCAAGATGGCCACCAGGTTGGGACTCAGTATGTAATCTAAGAAGGCTCCCAGGCAGCCCATGCCTCAGTGACTCTGGTGGTCCAGTGTTACAGGGTGCAGACCAGGACTATGAAACCATGCCCTGGGCCACACCTTGTGCTTAGTGCTTTTCCTGCCGACTTTGGAAGCGGTGCAACGTGTACCGCTCGGCCTGATTTCTACGCTCAAGTTCAATTCCTGCATTCAAGCTACTCATCGGACTTCCAGCCAACACGGCATACTTACTGGACTTGACTTTGGAACCGTTGCTGCATCTCAGCGCTGCGCACTCCTAGAACAGAAAACAAAGAGTAAGGAAGCCATTTACTCTGGAATCCATGCGTGCTCGGAGTCCCCCTAAGAAACCTGTATACCTGTAACCGCGGCTTTGTGATCCTCTGCAATCCTCCTGCTAGCGTTCCAGAGACTCTCAGCTGGAATCCAGCATCAGCTGCCATCAGCACACGGCACCTACACAGAAAAGAAGAGACAAGAACATTATTATTGCACAACCCCTGTGCAGTGCAGCACCATCCATAGGACTTGAACATGCTGCCTCACGCCCGCAGCGCAGAAATAAACACTCGCAGCGCAGCATACACAATTACCTTGCAACAAACATCACGTTTGTCACAGCTGGACTGGACCACAACTCGCCAGTGACGGAACTGGACCTGATGCTTACCTAGCAGTTTGGGTGCATGCCTTCAATACAAAAGGTGATCGAGTCTCCTTGCCAGCCAGCAGACCTTGGGGTGCAGAAGGGAGGTGGGGGGAGAAACGGTTAGACAGACACTAATGCCCCTCATGTTTGTTCATAGGTTCGTACCCCGAGTACGCCATAATTATCACAACCAGTGCTGAGGAACCTTACCAAACCATTCCCAACTGCACTGTTAACTGGGCAATAAAGTCATTCGGCGGAACAGTGGGGAGGGAGTGGTTTGGATTATGCATCCTATCTCAGAGGGTCACGCATCCGGCAGCCGAAGACAAGGCGCGCCTGCAGAGCACCAGAGATAAGTCTTACAGAACGCTAAGCGCACTTGCACAAGCCCTACCTGAGGGCCATAGACTCCGAGTTGGACGAGTTAGCTACTATATTAGGGGAGCTGCGAGCAGAGGTCCACGCTACCCGCTCTGAAACCAATACCATGAGGAAAGACTTAGTGGTAAATCGGGAAAGGACTGATGAGTTAGTGAAGCGTTTGACTAGGACCCAGGCGGGTCAGGTTCCCTTACCAGGCCCATCAGACAGCGCTGAACACCCGTACACATACAAGTTCACTACCCCTGTCTCTTTCCCCCAAGCTCCTCCAGAATGTTTCTTGGGGGATCCACAGAAGTATGCCATTTTTATGCATCAGTGCCGGCTTGATTTCCTATGTAAACCAGGAGCGTTCCCGACAGACCAAACTAAAGTCGCTATTGTTTATCGTATCCGGGAGGGCATGCAGCTAGCTGGTCGGTGCCGCTAGTGAACCGGGATGACCCAATTTTGCACAATTTTCCAGGCTTTCAGCAAGAATTAGACAAACTCTTTGCTCGCAGAACGCAAGGGCAGGCTCTAGATGGGGAGTTGCTGACCCTACGTCAGGGTTCAGCAAGATCTCTTAGTGTACATCACCCCCTTTAATCGACTGGAGGGCAAAAACAATTGGCCAGAGGAAAAAAGAACTACCCTGTTTCGTCGAGGTCTCCGCAGTGAACTTAAGGAGGTCTTTGCACAAGTGGTTAATCCACCTGAGCGCTGTTCTGAGTACATAGATATAGTAGTCCAGCTCGATCACCGGTTGTAATAAAGAAAAACAGATCGGTCCCATTCGGAAGGACGCCTCCTGTATGTTCGGCCATGAGAAAACCCATCCCGTCCTGCGGAGAATCCACCGGAACCCATGCAATTGGAAGTGTTAGGGGACCTCTGACCAAGGAAGAAAGGGAGAGACGAAGACAACAGCAAGTCTGTCTGTATTGAGGCAAAGCGGGACATTTCTTGAGGGATTGTCCGAGTAAATTACGTCAGAAACCATTGGGGGACAATCGATGCAGGACCCGTAGGAACAATCAAGCCCTCAGAAAACTTCAGTGCTCGGCAAGAGTGGAGAGCGGCTTGTCGAGTAAGGAGAAGGCATCAACGGTCTAACGTCTCACGATACCAGTAATCCTCCTCTGCCCCGAGCAACCACAGAGGATGCATGTCCTTGAGGCATATGTGGACTGTGGAGCAGTAGGAAACTACATGGACTTCACTGTGGCCCAGCGGATAGGCGTCCACATGCAGCACAGAGAAAAGGTTGATAATATTGTTTCAATTGATGGAACGCAACTGTCATCTGGACCAGTGACCCAGTGTACGGCGGAGGTTGTGGTGGTGTATCATGAGGGCCACCGGGAATACATTGTATTTGATTTGATCAATGCACCCAAGTTTCAGCTCATATTAGGTATGCCCTGGTTGGAGTGCCACAATCCAATCAAAAACTGGCGGACACACACAATGGCATTCTCCGCCGAATGCTTGCAGATCTGTTATCAACCACACCCGTTGCTATCCACTCACCAGTTGCAGTAACACAAAACAAGAAACACAGTGCAGTAATAGGCATCACAGTAAAGTTACCCCCTAAATATGAAGCATATCAAGATGTTTTCCAGAAGGAGCAGGTAACACTTGCCAACGCACAGACCCTACCACTGTCAAATAGACTTGATTCCGGTGTCCCAGGTGCCATGCAGTCGTATTTATGTGCTAACAGAGAAGGAAAACCAACACCTCCGCAGTTACCTTGACCAATACCTGGCAAACGGGTTTATGCGACCTTCCAAGTCGCCTGCATCTCACCCCTCTTCTTCGTCCCCAAGAAGGAGAGAGACCTCAGGACCTGTATAGACTACAGAGGGCTCAGCAAGATCACGATTAAGAACCGGTACCCTCTGCTGTTAATCCTGGTACTCCTAGACCAAGTGAAAAGTGCCAACATCTATATCAAGCTGCACCTTAGGAGAGCATACTACCTAGTGCGCGTGAAAGACGGTGAGAGGAAGACTGCTTTCCATACGAAGTTCGGGCTGTTCAAGTATTCTGTCATGCCCTTTGGCCTATGTAACGTACCAGCAGCCTTTCAATTCTTCATGAATGATGCCCAGGGGGAGCTGCTGGGCGTTTGTACCATGGTATACATAGACAATAATTGAATTTACTCTATGAACCTGGAGGAACATGTGCAACAAGTGAAGGCAGTCCTGGAAAAGCTGCGACAACATCAGTTATATGCTAGACTGGAAAAGGGGGGCTTTCATGCAGCTGAAATAGAATTCTTGGGCTTCATCCCAACTCCACAAGGAATCCGAATGGACAACCGTAAGGTGGAAGCAATTCTACAGTGGCCATCACCTGGCTCTGTCAAAGCAGTTGAGAGCTTCCTGGGTTTTACGAATTTTTATCGGCGATTTATTTCTGATTTCTCAGACATAGTACATCCAATCACTTTACTGCTTTGCAAAAACAAGACCTTTATATGGTCCAGAGGGGCCAAAGAAACCTTTACTCTGCTCAAACATCAGTTCACCACAGCACTGGTACTTCGGCAACCGGACCCTGAACTGCCGTTCCTAGTGGAAACTGATGCGCCTAGTGACGCGATGGGCACATTATTTTCTCAATGAGATCCAAAAACCAACCAACTACACCCCATGGCATTCTGGTCCAAGAAGATTGCGCCGGCCGAACTGAATTATGCTGTGAAAGACAAGGAGTTACTCGCCATCAACGCAGTCATTAAGGAGTGGCAGCATCACCTTCCTGGAGCATGTAATCCCGTCACGGTGCTTACTGAACATCGCAATCTACAACACCTACGAACAGCCAAAGCTCAATCTCCTCGCCGGCTAAGGGGGACTCAGTTTTTTACAGAATAGGATTTTACAGTGACATTCCGCCTCGGAGTACGAAACAGGAAGTCCGACGCTCTCTCTCGTATAGGCTCAGATGCTGAAGGGGAAGATGTCTATGCTGTCCCCACACCAGTCGCAATAATTCCAGAAGACAAATTGTTGGGGGCTACAAACACTAACCCACCTCCTTTGGACTCTCTGCAGGATTAGATCAGACAGTCCATGAAACCTGACCAACTATGGACCTGGGTCTCTCAGGATCCCCATCGAGCAGAAGACAATGGACTTCCTTACTTCTAGAAACGCTTGTATCTACCTGGTTCTACCATGCAAACCAAGGTCCTCCACGCATATCACAACACTCTCACAGCAGGCCACCCAGAAACAAAACATCAAAAATCAAGCTGCAAGGTCTACCCGTCCATTACCTATACCACCTGCGCCTTGGCATACCATATCTTTGGATTTTATCACAGAGTTCCCACCATGTAATGGTTACAATATCCTAGTCGTAGTGGACCTCATGACCAAGATGGCGCATTCCATTGCTCTGAAGGGATTGCCCAACGCTGGGACACTGGCTTAAGTATTTCTAGCAAATATAGTCAGGTTACATAATCATAATATTCCATCCATGGTTGTATACGATCGAGGACGTCAATTAATCTCCAGGTTTTGGAAGAGCTGCTGTGCCAATGCCCAAATTGACATCTGTTTATCAACCACAGTCCGACGGCCAAACCGAGAACCAATCAAAACCTTGAACGACACCTACGTTGCATGTTTGCACAAGCAGACAAAAGTTGTGTTGTTCTTCTCTGGGCGGCGGAATATGCGTATACTACTATCCATAGCTACACTGGATTTTCACCCTTCTTTTTCCTGCATGGGAGGTATACACGCACCACTGCTTTCGATCCACCCACACTATTAGAAATGCCCGCCATTACCACCCTGCGCACGAACATCAAAGAAACCCTGAAACAGGCCACCATGACACTTCATGACACAAAGGCGGCTCACAAACGATTCGCAGACAAACGGACAATGGAAGCACCCACTTTGCACATAGGGGATAGGGTATGGTTAGCAACACATTGGAGAGATTCCATCCAAAATATATTGGCCCATATCCCATTGTTTCCATCATCAACTCTGCCGCAATTAAGCTAGATTGGCATTCCACTTTACGAATACATCCGGTTTTTCATGCATTACAACTAAAGCCTGTTCAACCCGGTACTCAGGACTCCACAACTAGACCCCCTCCAGTGGAAACGCAAGGGGAGGAGGTCGAGTAGGAGGTCCAGGATATCTTAGATTCCAAGATTATAAGGAAGAAACTTTATTACCTCATTCATTGGAAGGGGTACAGTGTATTAGACAGGCCTGGGAACCAGCGGCTAACATACACACACCCTGTCTATTAGCTTCCTACCACCGTTATCACCCGGATCGTCCAGGGCCAGGTATAGCTTTGCTTGGGGGGGGGCGTTGAAGGGGAGTGCTGTCATGACCCCCAGGAGAACACAGTACACATCCTCACATGATAGTAGGGTAGAGCGTAACAACACGGGCAAGGTGCAGACACCTAATGGCAAGCACTGGTAGCCTCCACCAAGATGGCCACCAGGTTGGGACTCAGTATGTAATCCAAGATGGCCCCTAGGCAGCCCATGCCTCAGTGTCTCTGGTGGTCTAGTGTTACAGGGTACAGCCAGGACTATAAAACCATGTCCTGGGCCACACCCTGTGATTAGCATATTTCCTGCGGACTTTGGAAGTGGTGCAATGCTTACCGCTCTGCCTGATTTCTACAGAGCATTCATCAGTTGCTGCATCTTAGCGCCGCCGAACTCCTGCAACAGAAAACACACAGTAAGGAAGGCGTTTACTCTGGAAACCACGCGTGCTCGGAGTCCCTTTAAGAAACCCGCTTACCTGTTACCGCGGCTTCACGATCCTCTGCAATCCTCCTGCTAGTGCTCCAGAGACACTCAGCTGGAATCCCACATCAGCTGCCATCAGGACACAGCACCTGCAGAGAAAAGCAAAGAGACAGTAACATTATTATTGCGCAACACGTGCGCCATGCAGCGCCATCCATAGGACTTGGAATACGCTGCCTCACGCCCCACAGCACAGAAATAGATACTCGCGGCGCAGCATAGACACTTACCTTGCAAGAAGCATCACATGTGTCGCAGCTGGACTGAACCACAACTCGCCAGTGACAGAACTGGACTGAATGCTTAACTAGCAGTTTGGGTGCACAGCTTCAATACAAAAGGTGAGCCAGTCTCCTTGCCAGCCAGCAGACCTTGGGGTGCAGAAGGGAGGTGGGGGGAGAAACGGTTAGACAGACACTAATGCCCCTCAATTGTTTGTTCATAGGTTCACACCAGGACTACACCATAATCCTTCCAACCAGTGCTGAGGAACTTTATCAAACCAGTCCCAACTGGACCGTGCACTGGGCAATAAAGCCATTCGGCAGAACAGTAAGGAGGGAGTGGTTTGGATTATGCATCCTATCTCTATCTCAGAGGGTCACACATCCGGCATCCGAAGACCAGGCTTTCCTGCAGGGCACCAGAGGTAAGCGTTACACAGAAACGCAATTTGAGACAATTTTGCTTTAGTGCAGCAAGGGATTTTGGTGCCATCAGAATCCCAGTGTAACACGGCTGTGTACCCGGTGAAGAAGGCGACCGGGGGATTGTGACGTTTTATTCAGGACTTGCGCCCTTTGAACAATATTGTTGAAGCAGGGTTCCCGTTAGGGCCCAATCCAGCGACAATACCATGTAGCATTCCACCAGAAGCTACACATTTTATGGTGACAGAGTTGAAGAACAGTTTCTTTTCTATACCACTTCATGAGGAGTTACAGGATCTGACGTAATTTATATAGAAATAAAAAGTCTAAACAGACTAGGGTTCCCTAAGGGTACTGCGAATCACCCTCTATATTTAATAGGATCCTCCAGATGGACCTAGGGAACATACATTTGGACAGCACAGTCATTCAGTATGAAGATGACATCTTGGTTTGTAGCAGGTCAGAAGAACAGTCCCAGAAGGACTCAGTACAGTGGCTGACAGTGTTAGCAGAGAAGGGATACAAGCAACCTGACATGGACACAGGAGATGACTGAAGCATTTCAGGAACTAAAAAGGGCAATATGCATGGCCCCATTGTTAAGGATTCCCGATTACAGTGAAGAGTTCTATTTGTTTCACATTCCAGAGTAGTGACAAGAACGGTGCTCACACAAAAAACAACCATAGGGCACAAACCAATATCCTACTTTAGTGGGTTAAGACCCAATATTGAGAGGACACTACCCTTGCGAACAAGCATTGGCTGCTCCTGCATTTGCAGTAGAGAAATCGGCAAATGTCACGTGGAGCATGGCCTTTTTACTATCTTTGAAAAGCCCAAGAGGACATTAACCACACAGAGCGTCTACATATGCAGAATTATCTCAAATCCAGCAATAAAAGTAGTGTGAAGGCATCATGAAGCAGAACACAGACAACAGATTCAAAGTTCAAACAAAAGTAGTTTATTAACTCAAATGTCAGGATGGTTGAAAGCCTAACTTGTCCTATACTAAGGTGGGATGTCCCTACCTAAAGAAGCTAAGGAGCAAAGGATAGTTCTGAGTCAGTAAGTTCAACTTAAAGTCTGTGTGTGTCCAAAACCTATACTTGCCCTCACAACTAAAGCTAAACTATGTATAGGGATGTTGACCATAAATCAATTAGTGTTGCAAAATAAAGTTCTGAGCTTCTTCCAGCTCCTGGTTTGCTTTCTAGCTCCCTTTCCCCAAGTTCAAGACATTTCCACAAAGTCTCTGGGTTCCCTTCCCCAAGTTTAAAACAGTTCCAAAAAGGGGCCTTGAGATTCCTTTCCCCAAGGTAACAACAAAAGTCATAAGGTCTCAGGTTTCCCTTTCCCAAGACATCAGCTTTTCCAGCTTGCCAACTTTCAGTTTCTCAATATTCAAAACCAGTTTCAGGTCAATTTTTACACTCCTCCTTCTTTGACAGTTTATACAGATTGCTTCTCTTTCATACACTTAGATTTGGCTCTCTGTACCTTTCTTTTAACTTGCACATATAGGCTTTCCCCGGTCTATGCGCAGTCGTCTAACCACACGGTCCACCCATCACAGGTCATGCAACTGGCAACCCTGCGCTCTCTTGCCTACACTGGTTCCTTTGTAACTGCACCCATGTTTTGGTTCTCCTTCACTTGGCTTTCTCATCGCCACAATGTGTTTTCCTCTTTGCCAGTCTCTCGGCTTTGCCACAATGCGCTCTTTCATACAGTTTACTCTGTGGTGTTCCCTTTCCTTCACAACATTACTTTAACACTCTTCAGTAATATTCATTAAGTGCTGTTCATTGTATTTTATAAGATTTGTTCTTTACTTTCAATATATTTTCTGTGTACTTCACTCAAACTTGCCTTCCACTCATAGACTTAGCAAAAAGTATTTTCTTTAGTTCGGTATTCAATAATTCTTGATTCTTATGCTTTAAATCACAGTTCCTCTTGTTTGTATTGTTCACCACAACCCTTCACTCTGGGTTCACTTTATCTTGACATCTCATTTCATTCATTCAGCAATCACTTTTGCCCTGCAGCAGCCCACAGGAGCACCCGGTTACAAGTGTTCCTGTGTTTTCCCTCACTGGTCCCTGGCGACTCCGCCAGGTGGCCGCTTTCCTTCTCTCCGCTCTGCAGACAAGTCACTGTAGTATTACGAGCACTGCTCGCACTCTGGTCTACTTTCTGTAGGTTGCTGGCAGCTCCGCTCGCCTCTCGTGGGCGCTGCCGGTAACTTGCAACAATGGGATTTTTCCCGTGCCTGCAGCTCCTGTTGCAGGCACCCGACCAGGCTGAGTGCAACAGAGGCTCCCACCACTCTGACCCTCTCAAGGCCTGCACGGGCCTCAGTGGCAAGTGGCACAGTCTTTCTGAGGTACTTGCTGGCCTACTGGCCTCCAGGCAGGACCCTCCTCAGCAGCCTCCTTCTCCACAGGACTTCTGGCCCGAAACGCTTGGCCCAGCTTCTCTCCTGCTGGTCTCTCCTCGGCTCTTACTCCGCCTCATGGTGATTTCTCCTTTTATACACCTGTAACCATTTAATAGGTTGCAGGAGTGAGCTCTTTGTTCCAATTGCCTGGTTATGGGACTTGCCTGACCCTCAACAGTCCTCGGGCCGCTTCCTAGTCTCAGTACCAGAGTGGTGAAATAACATGTTAGTGTGCACTACTCCTAGTTGCCTCTTCCTCGTCCCAGTACTATGGTGATATGAATGAGAGGAAGTGATTGGCAACAGCCGATAGAAACAGGGGGAGGGTAAGGTGGGTCCTCACCAGAAAAGGGGAGATATTGTGTCTGGCCTGTGGATATCCTCTACCCAATCCTCAAGGACCCTCCAACCAGGGGATCCTCCCTCGCATCTCTACCTCCAGGTTCAGGATCCAAAAGTGATGGAATTTCCTTGGAAGAGGATCCAAGAGGAGTAGGTGTGAGGATACCCTCAAGTTTCTCACAGTAGTGAGATGCAGAGTTGTAAACCTGGCTATATTCATAGCAGAACCAGTAGAGGCGGGAGGCTATGTACATGACTGTACCACGTATAAAGAACACTATGATGACATCCCCAGAGCAGGAGAGAATGCCCTTGAAGAGGGGCAGGGGGTGGAGTACTTTTCATTGACCGGTCTTCAACCACAGACAGACGACAGGGGAGAGACATACTGGGACAGCAGTAGTAAAAATAAAGTAGAGCTGGACAGTTGAAATAGTGGCAAGCGCAAGATTGCCATTTTTCGTGCAAGTGGCAGAATTAGTAGCTCTTATAATGGCATTCGAAGCGCATGAGGACGAGAAGATCACTGTGTACTCCGACTCTGCCTACATGACGTCAATAGTACATGCAAGACTGTCACGTTGGAAAAGGAGGGGCTATCGACATGCTGATGCACACCGGTGCAGCACACACCCTTAATGGCCAGATGCAGACGTGATGCAACTGCCATCAGCCATAGCGGTCAGGAAGTGCCAAGCACACACAAGGGGGGAGGAGGCATTCTCCCGCTGCAATGAGGCCGCCAACACAGAAGCAAAGCGAGCAGCTTAATTTACAGAAATAAATGAGTTGGATAACCCACCTAACACATACACATGCACGATTAACATGATTTTGCAAGAGGGGTATAGTTAATTACCCGTTACCCAATAAGTAGAGTTTCAGGGACGAGCACTAACAGAAGAGAAGGAGTTGTGGGTGAGGAGAGGGTGGTCAATATCCCTTACAGATGCACTGTGGTGACAGGAAAGCAGGTGATTCCCATGGCATTGTTGCAGATTGCACTCATGCACCTGCACTACCCTACTCACCTTAGTAAGGACGTTCTTGCAGCACATACTGGGGAAGATTGGTTCTGTCCCAACCTGGCAAAATATATGGCCACTTATCTAGAAACTTGCGTAGTATGTAAAAAATGTAACGCTTGTTGTTGTGCGTAGTGCGAGGAGTAATACCACACTCTAACGGGGCCCTTCCAACATCTCCACATAGATTACATGGACATGATTCAAGTGTGTCAAGGGTATAGATATATGACCATAGTGGTATGACCTTTTTCTCACTGGATCAAAGCTGGTCCATGCTCACACCCCGATGCCCTCAGTGCGGTGAAATTCCTTGTGAGAGAGGTGTTCCCATGATGGGGTGTGTGTGAGGTCCTGCTTTCAGACAATGAGCCTCACTCCGCAAACAAGGGTTTTGAGCAAATCACAGCCCTGCTCTGGGGATTAAGCATATGTTTTCCTGCGACCATCACCCGCAAGTCAATGGAGTTTGTGAACACCTTAATGGCCTGCTCAAAGCAAAAAATCACCAAAATAAAAGCAACATTAAATAAGGGATAGCTGCATTGCCTACCCTTAGCCTTGTTCGCATTGAACAATCAACCTGGATCCGACCAGCATTCAACCCCTAATGAGGTGGTTACAGGACGGCTAATGCGACTCCCACTTGCTCCCCCCACTAGCCCGTTCACGGATGCCAAAATACAGCCAGTGTCCTAGGTGATGAAATGTGCAAATATCTCGCTTCAATGGTGGCTAGTGCTTCTTTAATAACTCTCAACAGTTTCAGTCCTGGCAGGGAGGTCAATGAAGGATGAGGAAGGTAATGCACCAGTAAAACACCCTGTACTGCTTAAACAACCACTTCTTTATCCGGGGGACCGAGTGCTTGTACGAAGGCTTGTCAGGCCCGGACACAAAACCAGATTCGAGGGCCCCTATTCCATATAACAAGCAACTCATGAGGCCATTATGTTAGTTGGGAAGAAGGCTTGGAACTACCTTGGAGACGTCAAGCACTGCAGAGGTGAGACCTCCTCAACCCAACGCATAGATGATTTTACGCAAGAAGAACAAGAGGAACAAGAAACACTGCGGCAAATAAAGACACGATCAAAGACTGGAGCTAGGCAAGAACAAAATGAAAAGTTAGATTTGACACACTGGCCATCACTTACATTAGGTAAATTATAAATTACTCACCGTAGTGACTAACATACTCCTAGACCATAGTCTCCTTTCCTACATACTGTATGAGCATCCTTAGCTAGGGACGGGAAACTGAACCTTTTTCACCAGAAAAAAGTGTCTTGCCCTTTAAATTTAGATGCGTGTGGGGGTGCGGCCCTGGGAGCATGTGCTCCCCCGACTCCGCCCACTGGCGCCACTCCTCAGTTCCCTTTGACTTGTCGACAATATGATGATTGCATAATGACACCGATTGTTATGGGGGAGGATGGTGGGACGTATGGCGGAAAGGGGACTATGGGCTAGGAGTACGTTGGTCACTACGGTGAGTATCTTATAATTACTCCTACATCCAGTCCCCTTTCCTCCATTGTGTATGGGCCATTATAACTGAATGCAGCCCTGTTGAGGAGAGTTGCCCCTCTAAGAAAATAGGTCCTTCAAAACTGCCTGGCCAAATGCTGCATCCGATCTGGCGCTGGCATCCAAGCAGTAGTCTTTGCAAAAGGCTGATGGGGAAGCCCAAGTGGCCGCCTTGCTAATCATCTGCCAAGGGAAGTGTCCTTGGAAAGCCACCGCTGTGGCCTTGGCTCTGATGACATGAGCATGCATGTTTGCAGGCAAAGGCCTGTGCTGCCCCTCATATGCATCCTTTATGGCCATAACCATCCAATTTGTTATGGAAGCCTTTGAAACTTGACAGCCTGGTTTTGATACGCCAAAAGTGATGAACAAGGCATCTGATTAATAGAAGCACTTTGTCCTGTCCAGATAGAATCTTAGAGCACGGTTGACATCCAGACAGTGCAATACCTTCAGAGCCTCATCATTCGGATCTGCAAAGAATGTTGGGAGTAGTATCTCCTCGTTAGGCTGAAAGGAAAAAACAACCTGAGGAGAAAGGCAGGATGCGTCCTGAGCACCACCTTGTCCCAGTGAAATGTGGTATAGGGCTCTGAAGCCACCAGAGCCTGAATTTCCCTGATCCAGCATGCTGAAGTATGACCAACCAGCAGGGCAGTCTTAATAGTAACCAGCCTGATGTCTGCTGATATCATGGATTCGAAGGCTGTGTGGGCCAGGGTGCCCAACACCACATTAAGGTCCCAGACAGGATGTGGACGTTTGACGGGAGGATATAATCTGGTCAGACTCGCTAAGTGCCTTTTAACCACTGGATTGGAAGAGGAGAAGATGTCCCCGGAATTCTTGAAGGCCCCGATGGCTGCCAGATACATATGACAGGTGTCTACTTGCACACCTGAGTGAGCTAGATACGCAGAGAAGGATAACACATCGTCCAGTGAGCATGTCAGCAGATCAATTTTGTTTGTCTTGAGCCAGTGGCAGAACCTGGTCCACTTGCTTCTGTACTGACTCCTGGTGTCGCTTCTTGCTCCTTGTATGATAGCCAGGTTGTCCTGTGACAAGTGTAGATGCTTCAGGGTGACCTGTTCAGGAAACAAGCTGCTAGGGCCAACTTCTGCAGAGCGAGGTGACCCACTATGTCCCCCTGCTGGCAGAGTAAATGGGCTGGACCCAGCACGA
The DNA here is from genome assembly GCF_040938575.1 of Ambystoma mexicanum. Lineage (NCBI taxonomy): Eukaryota > Metazoa > Chordata > Amphibia > Caudata > Ambystomatidae > Ambystoma > Ambystoma mexicanum. Next base: position 755,932,101 of record NC_090924.1, on the reverse strand, counting down.
GGTGTACTGGAGGTTGGCCTGACAATCGGAGGAGCTCCGAGAACCAAGGTCTTGCCGGCCACCATGGCGCTCTCAGGATGAGTTGAAGGCTCTGTGACTCCCTGACCCTGCAGATGACCCTGTGAAGCAGAGGAGTGAGGGGGAAACTAGTACATATTCATGCCGGGACACGGGATCTGCAACGCGTCACACAAAGATCCCCTGCCTTGCCCCAGCCAGGAAGCAAACTGAGGGCCCCTCCTGTTGTTCATGGTGGCGAATAAGTCTACCTGAGGGTGACCGCACCTGTCGAAGATCCCCCTCAGGACCGCTTCATTCAACTGCCACTCCTAGTTGTCGATCCCCAGCCTGCTGAGCCTGTCTGCCTCCAAGTTGGACTCCCCCGGTAGGGTTGACTGCTTATAAGTGAATGTTTTTTGACCGTGCCCTCTCCCAAATGTCGATGGACAGCCGGCAGAGTGGAGGGGAACTGGTACCTCCCTGCTTGTTGATGTAATACATGCAGGTGGAGCTGTCTGGATACAGACCAACTTGCTGTTGACAATGGGGAGGAACGCTTTTAGGGCCAGCCAGATGGCCATCATCTCGAGCCAGTTGATGTGTTCCAGTGGTTCCTGTCATGGCCATACTCCATGGACACACTGATTGTCCAGTGAGTGTAGCACCCCCATCCCTTTAGGGATGAGTCTGTGCTAGTAGTGAGCTGAGGAGAAGGCTGCCTGAACGGTCTGCCCACCAATAGGGTGGTCTCTGCACTCCACCACTCCAGGTCCGGGTGTAGGTGCCATGGTATGCTAATTAAAGCTGCCTGGGAGTCAGTCTCCTGATTCCAAGAGGTTGAAAAATGCAGCTGCAGCCTCCTCATTTTGAGTCCTGTGTACAGCACAGCCAGGAGACGAGCCACCATAATTCCAAGCAAGTGCTGGTACCACCATGCTGAGGTCACTGGTTTGCTGAGAAGATATCTGGTGGCCTTCCTGATTGCAATGATCTTGCCTGTGAGGGGAAGACCCTCTCTGCCCTTGCATCCCAAATTAGCCCCAAGAATGCTAAGGAATGAGTGGGGAGTAGCTGCGACTTCTTGAGGTTGATAGCGAACCCCATATCGAATAGCATATGCATAAGTGCTGACTAGCCAGTCATCGAGGTATGGATAAAGGTGGTAGCCCTCTGCCCTGAGTAGATCTGCTACCGAGTTCATCAACCTTGTAAAGACCCTGGAAGCTGAATTGAGGCCAAACGGGAGAGCCTTGTATTGAAAATGAAAGCCCATGGATCCTGAACCTCAGGAAGGAACAATGGGGCTCCCAAATCGGGGCGTGTAGGTAAGAATCAGTCAGATCCAAGGAGCATATCCAGTCTCCCCCACACAGTGTCTCCGTAATGAGCGCTGGAGTAACCATCTTGAACTTTTGAAGCGGTGGGAAAGGTTGAAGGAAGATAGGTCTAGAACAACTCTCAGGCCAGCCTGGTTCTTTTTCTGAATGGCAAATATCCGGGATTAGAAGCCCATGCCTCGCTGTGAAGCTGGAACCTCCTCCACCGCCTGATTCGCAATGAGCAAGCGGATTCCCGCCAAAAGAGTTGCTGTCCCTATCTGTGGGAGTGGAGGGGAGGAAAGAGGAAACGGGGGGATTGGCAGACGGAAACCCGTGGAAACTACAGATCGGATCCATGCGTCGGCGAACCTTGCCCTCCAGAATGGATGTGAAGGGCAAGCCTGCCCCCACCAAAGACTTGTGTATCTGGATGACATTATCACAGTTTTTTACCCTCAGTGGGTGGTGCTTGGGAGGGGGACTGGAAAATCCCCTTGTGAGAGGGTTTGTGCTTCTTGCGCCTGTGCTGGATAGCAGGTCAGTCAGGCTGTCCAGCGCGTCGCTCCTGAAAGCCCCTGAAGCAACCGAAAGTACAAGCTCTGTCAACAAGCTCTGTACAAGCTCTGCACAAACTTTGAGGAGCACTTTTCAAAACTTGTAGCCACATCCGGACAAATGATAACACCCACGGTGTTCTTTTATGCTTTTGTTCTTTACGTGGCACATATCTACCCAATATTAACATGAGGCGACACACCGGTTATTGCATTGCTCAGTAGTGTCAAAGTGCGATTTGTTTGGGAGGAACTGTTTCTTGCTGCATTGGTGCAATACCACCGCAGGAGAGCTTGATTAACACAACAAAGTAATAACAATGCATCTCAAAGACTTTTTAAAGAGGTCTTATGGACTATGGACAATATAGAAGGCATGCAGCATTACAGAAAAGGGAAGTTGCGGCGAGATCCATTGTGTTAATATTTTTAGCTTTCTGCTGTCTCTACCTCTTTACCCTCTCTATGTTACAAAAGGCTGTATTGTCTCATGCACACGCTTTGGTACCTGTTAACACAACCCCTATTCCTTCTCTTACCAAAACCATATCTGGGCGGCTGACCAGCGCTTCACGAGAAGTAAAAGGACTCAGGTGAAGCGCAGGTATAGATTTTGAACACAAAAACGCATACCTAGCTGATTCGGTCCATGTGTCCAACAACGTCTGGTATCAGCACATGATTAAGGTGTGGAGAGAGACAATGAAGGAGAGCTGCTATATGTGGTCTTATCCCCTATGCCATGAGTGCTTCCAGAACATTCATAGCCACAGAAATCCCAACAGCCAGTGCACAATACCTCATGCACCTAACTCTCTGCACAACAAGAGGCCGATTACAAGGAAGATGGGCCACACTAAGATGGATGTCACAGAAGACATTCCTGTATAAAGATAGCAATATCAAGTCTCAGGAAGTGATGGATGACTATTGGAGTACTGACAAGACAATAGAGTACGCTCCTGATGGCCCAAACAAAGGAGAAGCAAGAGTAGTGACACAAAAGGACTTGCAATGCTTAAAGACGAGACAAAGGGTGATGGGAGGAATGCCAGGTACTGGGAAAGGCCTCAGCTGCTAGTATTCAGAAAAATATTCATAGGAGAAGGATGGAAGGAAGGGAAGGTAGGGTGAAAAGCACATCCACTCTTGACAATTCAAGTAGAAGTGGGCTGAAACAAAATGACGATTGCCTCAAGGAATGGGCAAAACTGATCACCTGGGTGGAGAATGAAGCAGGTTGTATGCCAATCTTACCACTCGAGAATGCTTCCTCAGTCGGGGAAAAAGAGGATGCAATCAAAGACACCAGCCATGAAGGTCGATACCACAGTGCTAATGGATCACTACTGGGCCTGCGGGTCCAAGGCATACATGCAACTATCGCCAAACTGGGGAGGGATTTGCTCCCTGGTGCAACTGAACACAACAGCCCTGGTAGTGCCTTGAAAAGACATACAAGTAGATAGATTCCCCAAAATGAACACACACTAGAGGAAGAAAAGATCTCTGGAGCTAACTAGAGTATAGAGAGGAAACTATGTGTCGACAAGGATGTCAGACGCATTAAACGTGATACCTCCAGAACACAGATTCTTCAACAGAACAGAGATGTTCTTTGCATCAGTGGTTCCAGGAGTTCAGGCGAAAGTGAACGCCAAATTGCTCCAGATCAACAGATGGGAATTGTTGCAGACAATAGCATTGAACCGCTTGACGGTTAAGTTTATCAAAGAAGAGTTGAGAGCCTGTCAGACTGATGACCCTACAGAACAGATACATTCTGGATCTTCTCACAGCTATGGAAGGAGGTGTTTGCACTAAGATCAGGCTTTCTTGCTGTGCATACATGCCTTGCCACGTTGGAGAGAATGGGACACTCACAGAGGCAATCATGCAATTATCAGACCTGCATGCTAAGATGGAGGAAGTGACAAACCCAATAGAAGATGAATATTGGCCGACATCCATCTTTTCCTGGATACCATCATGGATGGCTAGTGGATTGAAGGTGCTGATAGCAGCCTTAGTGCTAATATGATTTGCTTTCTGCATTATCGGAGTAGCTATAGCGCAATGCAAGAAGACTACCGAAAAGACACTAGGGATGACAATATTAGACGTAGAGACGAAAACAGACTCTTGATGTGTTGCAATCACACCTGAGGCAGTGTCCTCTGTTCCCGCCAGGTACAAGGTTCTCCTTTCCCCCAGATCCACAAAACTATTGGGGAAGGTGGGTGTGGTGCAAACCCGACAGAGATTGCGCTTTTATGACCTGGAGCTTAGAGGAGCAAATGAAATATCATGGACGTCTGGGAGGAGTGGCGAAAGTATGGATCCCAAGGTCACACATGAATAGAGAAGGTTGACAAGGAAGTGTGGTCGACTTATAGACCAGGAGGAGGACTGAAGTGGGAGACCTAAATGTGGCCCTCATTGCACCCATCCCGCTGATAGATTGACGACAGAGAAACGAGGGGTGTACATCGCTCCTGGGCCCTTCTTCCCCATCATTGATGTATCACAGGTGCAAGAAGCGCTACTCACTGAGACAACCGTCCAGGCCTTACCCGGATGACAGTATTGACGAGATATAGCTGCAGTCAATCGAACAAGTTGACTGACTGCAACCTTGAAGAACACCAATGATGTCACAAATGACACCATGACGCAGGTGCACTAGACATGAAGCACATCGGCATCCCTGCCCAAAGTTACGCAGACATTTAGCTGTATTCCTGGTAGACACAAACAATATGCTTGTGGCTCACATAGAGGACTTAGCTTACAAAAAGGAGTAGAGGGACCCTCTTTTTTGTTATAGGGGGGTCTGTGTCATGAGGGTTTTAGCAGAGAAAATACAGGAAGGACCCAGGCTACCCCTCCCTCTCGACCCTTACAGGTGTCCTTCACAGCACATTAAACAGATTCTTTAATTGAATCTGTGTTCTCATTCAGTAGATCACCACTATTTTGTTACACAACAAAATTCTTTATTTTTCTCATATATTAAAATTAAAAGACCTGCTTGAGGCTGTTAACATTCTTTGCTTGTGTTACCAAGCTAAAACACAATTTTCTTGCTGCCCCATTGGTTCATCATATTGTACAATCATATAATATAACTGCGGGAAGTCAAATACACAGTTAGAGGGTTAGTACTTGAAGTGACTTAAAGTGTAGCTTTTATAACAATACACCTATCAAGTCGACACATTTCGTGTTTCCAGCATGAACAAAAATCACTACTGTTGTTTTAGTAGTTGTTCTTATGCTTTCCTCAGGACTGGTAAAAAGGAGGGGGGCACTGAATGATGTCTTGCTCATCCGGACCTTTTCTTTGCTAATTAGTGTATCTAAAAATCAAAGATTTTAAAATTAGGACTTGGTGTGTCTACATATGTGTCCGAGTTCATTAAAAAATGTGAGTGTCAATCATACCTGTTCTTATTTCTTCGGTCTCTCGGGTCAGTGTTTCTTGTATCAGGTGCCTTGCGTGCGCTGTGATTTGGGTCTCATTTATAATGACTTAAAAGTAGTGGTTTGGATGACTCGTGTTACTGCCATCTCGTCAAATCTGCAAAACATAGTGACACAGATTCAGAATATACTCCTTAGTAGTTTCCACATGCTCTGTTTTGCTAACATGTGTTAGACCATATCACCTTTCTGTATGTAATGGCTATCACACATCCAGAATGTTATGATAACTGGACTGTGTTACTGTAATTAAACTGTATTCTATATTATGCCCAGTTGCAGTCTTGGTCTCTATAACTGATAGACTCAGGCTGACGCTGTGTACGGCGCGGTTCATTTCGAGTAACTATGTTGCAAAATGATCTTAATTGCAGATGAATAGTCTGTAGGATTATTGAAATGCTATCTATCTCGTTTTTTCATTAAGCTGTATTTCGTGGGTGCTTACGTTTTGTCACTGTCTGGATCTGCGAGGAGCTGTAGACACCGGTAGCTTCTGTCCGTGTACTGCACATGTATACTCGCTGGCCAGAGCTACGTGACTTGTTTAATACTGACTGGGTGCATGTTTTTTGTTGCGCGCACAGCTAGGCAACGGCACGTTGCTGTTCCGGGTACTGCTCATACGTGTTCGTTGTTCCGAGCCTATTTTACTTGTAGGCATCATATTGGCATATGAAGAACTACAAAAACAACTGAATGACGTACATTTCTATAAGAAATTAGATTTAAATCCAACCACACGCATTGCAGAAGAGATCAAGAGCCTGATGTTATTTGCTGAAACACAACGATGGATAGATGAAGGTGAAAAGTCATTCCTCATTAACCCCTTAAGTGCCAAGGACGAGGCATCTCCCTTTGGTATAGCTATTTCTGGCTGCTGCGGTGAAAATGAAAGGTGAGTCGCCACCTTTCTCCCCCTCAATCTCTGGCTGTATATCAACCCGGAGATTGAGGGAGGTGTCGTTGGAAAGGGGCAATTTCTCTTCTTTCCAACAACACCTTTTGTGAAAGCATTGCTGGGCGTGGAGAGGGCGCAGAGAGCTCGATCCGCGATCAGCAATGCCCACTAGACACCAGGGAGGTCTTTGAAGGCAGGGGGAGTGGGGGCTGCTTACAGTAAGCAGCTGTCTCCCCCCACCCCCAAAGCATGGGGGCACATATGTGCAGACCCTGGTGGCAGATGGCTGCCCAGGGAAGGGGGCAAAATAAAAAATAAAATAAAATAGGAAATGCAACGGGGATGGGGGGCACTAGACACCAGGGATTTTTTTTGCCCCCGTGAAAGGGTGGTGGCCCTCCCCCTCCCACACCAAGTGGAAAGGGGGGCCACCCCTTGTAGACCTCCCTGGGGGCAGATTGTTGCCACCAGGCAGGAGTACATGAGGTGACCCCTATCCAATTGGAGGGGGGGAGGGCCACAAGGAATAAGTGTGCAGGCCCCCCAAAGAATGGGACCTGCATGTTAGGGCCCCCCCTGGGGGCAGATTGCTGATCATCTGCCCACAGGGAAGGGGGAAAAAAGAAAAGAAAAAAAGGGAGATTTGGGTGGGAGTGGGGGGGGGCACTAGCCACCAGGGATTTATTTGACAGAAAAGGGGGGTGGCCCTCTCCGCCTCACCCCAAGGGGAAATGGGGGCATCCCTTTAAGCCCTCAAAAGTGTAGCCTGCCATTTTCCATTTTTTTCTTTGTTTACCAAACTTGCCTTGACGCAGAGGGGTACATTGGTGTGCCAATCTGGCACCAGGGTGCCAAAACCTTACTGCCCTACAATTTCTGGTAGCCCTCCCCCCACCCCAAATGGAGGGGGTGTGTACCTCACACAGCCGTTTGTAGGAGGCCCAGGGAGGCCTGCATGAGGTGCTCCCGCCACCCATTTGGGATGAGGGGGGAGAGGGCCACCAAAAATGGTGGGACAGGCCCCCCAGTGGGTGGGGCAGTAAGGTTTGGGCACCCTGGGGCCAGATTGGCACACCAATGTGCCCCTCTGCACCAAGGCAATGTTTGGTAAACAAAGAACAAAAATTGAAAATAGCAGGCTGCACTTTAGGGGGGCTGAGGAGCACCCTACACCGCTGGGGAATAGAGACCAAGACTGCAACTGGGCATAATCTAGAATACAGTTTAATTACAGTAACACAACCCAGTTTTCATAACATTCTGGATGTGCTATAGCCATTACATACAGAAAGATGATATGGTGTAACACATGTTAGCAAAACAGTGCATGTGGAAACTACTAAGGAGTATACCCTGAATCTGTGTCAATATGTTTTGCAGATTTGACGAGATGGCAGTATTTTTGTTCATGCTGGAAACACGAAATGTGTCGACTTGATAGGTATATTGTTATAAAATCTACACTTCAAGTTACTTCAAGTACTAACCCTGTCACTGTGTATTTGACTTCCCACAGTTATATTATATGATTGTACAATATGATGAACCAATGTGGGCACCAAGAAAATTGTGCTTTAGCTTGGTAACATATGCAAAGAATGTTAATAGCCTCAAGCGGGCCTTTATATTTTAATATATGAGAAAAATGAGGAATTTTGTTGTGTAACAAAACAGTGGTGATCTACTGAATGATAACACAGATTAAATTAAACAATCTGTTTAATGTGGTGTGAAGGACACCTGTAAGTGTCGAGAGGGAGGGGTAGCCTGGGTCCTTCCTGTATTTTCTCACAGAGGACTGGCACACGCATACCTTTTGCTACGTGGAAACAGTAAGACACACAAGAGTACATATGGACTGCTTGCAGGTGCTTAAACTAATATGGGTGGCCATGCAAGCAAAGATGGAAGCCACAGGTACAGTGGAGTGAAGGGGAGAAGCAGAAAATACATATGAACACAGAGAAAGCTGACAAGCTGATACTGCTGAAGCATGCAGACCAGGCTTCCAGCGCATTGTGCACTGCTTTGCAAATGACACTGAGAGAAGGTATGGTTTCAAATTAGCAAAAGAGATAGGACACCGGCAGGGAATACAAGCCGAAAATCCTCATAATTTCAAGCAGGAGAAATCCATTTCGTGGTCCCTACACACGTGATCTGAACCTCCAAGACAGAGCCTATTCATTTGAGCCAGGCTGAGGTGGCTGTTCCCATCGAACTGAAGGCAGGAGGATACAAAAGTAATGCAGGTTCAAAGCCGAATGTTCTATCTCAAGGCCTAGTAGATCAGAGATGGTAACCTATTAGGAACATGCAGCGCCTTTGGGGTTGTTCCCACTACCTTGAATAGTTGTACTTCGCCTACTACCTACCCAACGCTGCAAGGCTGAGAAGACCCGTCCTGTCCAATCCCTAGCCACCTTCCACGTTAAGCTTACACTTTGTTGCACTGGCCAATCATCTCACACTAACCTGTAATTTTGTATTTGCAACATGTAGAGGTGGTTTCAGGAGGAACAGCAAAAAATGCCTTGCCCAATAATCACCCTAACCCCTTATAGAATGTTTATATAGTTCACCTCACTAACCAATCCCAACCCCTGAGACAGCGGGGGTGGAGAATGGTGCATTTTTTATACTGCAATCCCCGTCATTGAATTTGAAAAAAGACTAACATTTTGTCCTATGGCTGGCTCTTGAATTTTTGGTGCAGGGGATTTTTCCAGTGCCCAGTTTCTCTTGCATGTAGACGGGAGACCGATAATAGTTCCCTTGACACTTTTACAGGGCGCTGCAAGTATTATTAGTCACAGTGTACAGACTAAAGTCCTACCCACTACCACTTCAGGCTCACACCTAGGAATCAAAACGGCTACCACAAAGCAACCCTCGAAATGCACTTGGCCGACCGAACAGCCCGAGCCTTAGCATATACTAAGCAATTCTATTACCTCAACAGCAACAAGGCCAATCAACTAGTAGTGCATAAACTCAAATAACTGCATTCCAGGAATAACATCCTGTGCCTTCAAGACCAAAGCAGTAAGCCCTGCTGCACGGAGGCGGAAAAGCTGGACATTATGATCACACACCACAGGAATGTGATGACTGGGTTTCCCACAGACAAGGGGACGCAAATCAGCTACCTGCCACTATTCCAAGGCCCTCCCCCACCCCCACACCCACAGCTGGACACCCTGGAACTCCCCATCTCTACCGAGAAAGTGGCGGAAACCATCCGCTCCCTGAAAATTGGACTGACGGCTCAATTCTACAAAAAGCACGTCCACATCCTGGCTCCCCACATGGCATCTCACTACAACATCTTTTTATTGACAGGCAGCACCCCTCGATGGAGGAGTCCCTTACAGTACTGATTCTAAAGCCCGGGAAGAACCCAGAACTGTGTTCGTCATACAGACCCATCACCTTGATGAACGTTGATGCGAAAATCTTCACAAAACACCTGGCTCGCAGGGTAGCAAAAATTCTCACAGACCTAATCCAGCCAGACCAGATGGGATTCATCCCAGGCTGCAACACTTAGGCGCACTCTAGACGTCATCGAATCAGCAAACAGAATGAGGGAGAGCATGGCGGTCCTGGCTCTCGACGCTCACAAAGCTTTTGATATGCTCGACTGGGGATATATGGAGGAAACACTGAAGCACTTCGGCTTCGGTCTGAAATTCCTGAAATGGACGGTGGCAAACTACCAACATCCCACTACGGCACTCAGAATAAATGGCAGTGGGATTCTAAGATGGCGGCCGCGACGAGGAGACGTACTTTGGTGTCCCTCCCACCGGGCAGCGGCACAATAAAGCACTTCATCAGGATTTTGGTACAACTGGGGGGCATACCTCTCCTCCCCAGGTTCGCCATGGAGGGACCATAGTGGGCCTTTGAAACAAGGAGGAGAAGCAGCGCCGGATGACCGCCTGATCAGCGAGGCACGCCGATCCGTTATCCAGGATGACGAGCGAAGAACCCAGTGTGGTGCTGACGGAGTTTGCGGAGGCAGGGGTCCGCAAGAGGCAGAAGGCGGTTGCAGCCCCCCTCACCACCCCACCCCCGCCGAGGCAGCTGCAGACACCTGAGGGGGGGAGAAGTCCAGAGGACCCATGCTGAGTGCCCCGGGGGGAAGACTTGGTGCCGCCGAGCGCAGGGTACCCGCAGGAAGGGAGCCGTGGACAGCGGGTGGGGGGGTCCCCGCCAGCCACCCACCCGGGCTTGCTAAATACTACCAGGAACACCTCCGGGATCTGGACTCACCCTGTCGCCTACCCCCACCTCGATTCCAGCAGAGGACACCCAGGGGCCGCGGTGTGGCGCGGATCGCCCTCGACGAGTAGGTGAGCAGTACCCCAGTAGCAGAGGCCTACTAAACCCATCAACGGGCGCTCTCTGGGGGTGCCCCACCACAAGACAGAGCACGGCATCCCCCCCCTAACGGGACAGGCGCGGAGGCCCCTAGGGGGTGCCCAAAGAGGATCGTGATCCGGTTGAGAGGAGAGTGTTACAGGGACCGGAGCACTCCCCCAACCTATCGGGCAGGTGGAAGACTTACAACACTCCCCCCCCCCCCCCCCACTCTCTCCCATTTCCCATCCAGGGGCAGGAGGGACATTACCACAGAGCACTTCAAGAGGGCACTCCAGAGTAGCCCCCCTGGTTGACACCCGGCAGGAACGGGAGAGGCGCCCAGACAAACTCTTCAAGGAGGATAGGAGGCCAGTCAGTTGGAGGCCGTGTCAGGATTGACATCCACAGGAGGGCCACAGACCAAGGGAGCCACGGAAACACTCCTCGGAGCGAGAACGAAAAGACACGTGGGCAGCACCCCCTGCCCACCGAAGCAAAGGGCCAGCCCTAAGAGAAAGAACCGGGCACAATACTAGGTACAATCCGATGGGCGGTGAGTGATCACAAGGGGCACTGGAGGAATTTATCGAACGAAGACCCAAGCCAAAGTAGGGAGTGGGTCTGTCCAAGCAGACACTCCACGTGGGGGAGTAGGAACAAGTTACTTACCTGTAACTGTTGTTCTCCAGCATGGGTCTGGCATGGATTCACATGCTCATGAATATTCCCCGTCGTCAGGCTGGGAATCCTCGGTAAAGAAAAAACCAGTATCAGTTTCGTTTCTGATCTGTCTTTCGTAGTAATAACCAATCACTGATCTCTGCGTCATACTGACCACAGCCAATGACTGCCCTCTACCTAAGCCCCGCCTCTGGCAGCCATCTTCAGATTTGGAAGCACGTGAAGTGGCAGTATGACCAAGTGAAGAGCCGCAGAGGGGTAGGCGGGAGGGTTCGCATGTGAATCCATGCCAGACCCATGCTGGAGAACAACAGTTACAGGTAAGTAACTTGTTCCTTCTCCAGCATGGGGTCTGGCATGGATTCACATGCTCATGAATAAAGAATACATAGCAGTACACACATGCATAACCACGGGAGGTGGCAAAGGCTCAACATTAAGCATCACATCAAACTCAACATTAAGCATCTTACCTCCTCACCAGGCTCACCTCAGGCGAACAGGTTGCGCAGCACTGCTTGGCCGACCCTGGACTCCTCCCTGGAATCCCGGTCGACGCAGTAGAATTTCGTGAAGGTGTGCGTCGACCTCCACGTAGCAGCCCTGCATATGTCCAGCAGGGGCACACCAGATAGGAACGCCGTGGTAGCTGCGATCGCTCTGGTGGAATGGGCTCTCGGACGGCCAGGCAGCGGTCGGTTTGCCAACCGGTGACAGTACATGATACAGCCGGAGAGCCATCTGGAAATGGAAGCCTTCGAGAGAGCCTTCCCCTGATTGACAGGTCCAAAGTTCACAAAGAGTTGTGACGTCTTCCGAAAACACTTCGTGCGGTCCACGTAGAACTTCAGCGCTCTAGCCACATCCAGCGAGTGCAAAGTCCTCTCAGCCGGCGACGAAGGCGACGGGAAGAACACAGGCAACACCAAGGGTTCGTTGAGATGGAAGTCCGACGGTACCTTGGGCATGAAGGAGGGGTGCGTCCTGAGCACTACCCTCGTGTCGTGAAAAGTCAAGTACGGGGCCTTGCAGGAAAGGGCCTGGATCTCTCCCACTCGTCGTGCGGAGGTGATGGCCACAAGAAACGCTGTTTTCCACGACAGAAATTTAAAGGGAGCTGAGTGCAGAGGCTCGAACGGAGGTCCCATGAGCTTGGTCAGCACCACGTTGAGCTCCCACGCCGGGGCCGGAGCCTTCACCGGCGGGAACGATCTGAACAGTCCCTTCATGAACTCTTTCACCAGACGATGAGACCACAAGGACGTCCGCCCCGTGGTTCTGGTGTATCGGGAGATCGCAGCAAGATGAATCTTGATGGACGCGTGTGCCAGTCCAGCTTTGGCCAGCATCAGCAGGTACGGCAGTACTTGGGGGGCCGTAATCCGTAGAGGGTTAATCTTCTGTGCGTGGCACCAGACAGAGAACCTCTTCCATTTGTGTCCGTAGCATTTAAGAGTCGAGGACGCCCTGGCCTTTGCAAGAACCTCTCTGCAGTCGGCCGGTATGTCGTATCCTCCAAACTCTAGCGCTGCAGGAGCCAGGCCTGCAAGTTCAGCGATTTCGGGTCGTGGTGGAGGATGGCGCCTCCTTCTCTGGAGAGTAGATCCGCGTCCACCGGCAGCTTGATTGGCGGGGACGCTGACAAGTCCAGAAGGTCCGGGAACCATATCTGCCTCGGCCACGCAGGTGCGACGAGGATCATCCTGCACCATGACCTCTTGAGCTGGTTGACGAGCCGGATTAGCAGTGGCAAAGGAGGGAACGCGTAGAGGAACAGGCCCTCCCAGGGGAACGAGAAAGCATCGCCCATGCTCCTCGCCTGGGGAAACCTGCTGGCGAACCTCCGGCACTTGGAGTTCGTCGCCGTCGCGAACAGGTCGATCTGGGGTGTGCCCCACCGTCGGAAGAGGCGATCCACTAGATCCTGCCGTAGCTCCCACTCGTGGCACGAGCGCAGCTCCCTGCTGAGTGAGTCGGCGATGGTGTTTTTTATCCCTGCCAGATGAAACGGCACCAGAAATATCCTTTGGGCGATGGCCCAATGCCACAGGTCCTGCGCCTCCTTGGACAGTGCTGGGGACCTGGTTCCGCCCTGTTTCCTGATGTAAAACATGGTGGTGGTGTTGTCGGTGAAGATCCTCACCACCTTGCCCTTGAGGGACGGAAGGAAGGACCTGAGGGCCCAAAACACTGCACGGAGCTCCAGGACATTGATATGTAGGGATTTCTCCGTCGGGAGCCAAAGGCCTCTTGCGTGCAGATTTTCGGTGTGCGCTCCCCACCCTTCCAGGGAGGCATCCGTGGTCACTGTCTCCTGGTGGGCTGGGGTCTGGAAGTCCAAGCCCGCCGTCAGATGCGCGCGGGTGACCCACCACCGGATCGCTCGTCGGAAACTCTCGTCGAGTGTGATCCTTTCCTCGAAGCTGCCCGTCGTTTGGATCCAGCGCGCGTCCAGGAACTCCTGCAACGGGCGCATCCGGAGCCTGCACATGGGAATGAGGTAGATGCAGGAAGACATCATTCCGAGGAGGGACTTGATGGACCTCACCTTGGCCGCGTCGGCCACCAACATCCGCTGCACCTTGCCCAGGATGGTCCTGGTCCTCTCCTCCGACGGGGAGGCCAGAAGGGACACTGTGTTGAGCCTCGCTCCCAGAAACAAAGCGTCTTGCGCGGGTACCAGGTGGGATTTGGCGTAGTTCACGGAGAATCCCAGGTCCGTGAGAAGTTGGACGGTCCTTGCCGTGTGAACCACGGCGAGCTCCCTCGTCTTGGCTCGGATGAGCCAGTCGTCCAGGTAGGGGTAGACGTGGACCCCCTCGCGGCGCAGCTGCTCCGCCACCGGTGCGAGGCACTTGGTGAATACCCTGGGTGCCGACCGTAGTCCTAAGGGGAGGGCTTTGAACTGGTAATGACGCCCTTGGACCACAAACCTGAGGAATTTTCGGTTCCCCTTTAGGATGGGAATATGGAAGTAGGCATCCTCCAAATCCAACGACGATAGGAAGTCTCCTTCCTCCAGCTGACCCAGGACGTGCTGGAGGGTGACCATCCGGAACTTCTGCGCCTTGATGAACTTGTTCAGACGTCGCAGGTCCATGATGGGGCGCCATCCCCCCGTCTTCTTCTTCACGAGGAAGTATCTCGAGTAAACTCCGGAGCCCCGAAGCCTCTTTGGGACGAGTTCGATGGCGCCCTTCGGGAGCATCGCTTTTACCTCCAGGAGAAGTTGAGGGACGTGAAGTTTTTTCCTGGCCACGGGGGGGACGCGCGGGCACCTTCTCTGGAACTCGAGCGCGTGGCCCCGGGCCAAGGCGTCCAGCACCCAACGGTCGGTGGAGATGGACTCCCACACGCTGACGAAGCTCGCCAGCCGGCCTCCCACCGGGGTGCTTCGGTGGGGGCCCGACCCCACGGCCGGTTCAATCCTGCTTCCACGAGGCTTTGCCGCCTTGACCTCCTTGGTGACGACGGCGGGGTCCTCCAGACTTGCCTCGTCCTCTGTAGGCCTCCTGAGACGACGAGCGGGCCGCTTGACGGTAGGTGGAGAAACCGCCGCCGGAACCTTTGGAGGCGCCCTTGCCTCCGCTGCTCCGAAAGGGCGTCCGTCGTTGTTGCAGAACTCCCAGGGCCCGGGCCGTCTCAGTGTCCGCTTTAATGGCCTGAAGGGAATCGTCCACTGTTTTACCAAACAGGTTGTTCCCATCAAAGGGCATGTCCAGGACTCTGGTCTGAACGTCTTGACGGAAGTCCGTAGCCTTGAGCCATCCACGCCGCCTAAGGCAAACGCCGTTGCCCAACTGGCGGAACCCAGTGTCGGCGATGTCCGTCGCAACGGTAATGGCGTGGTCCGAAGCCACCTCACCTTCCTGCAGGATCTCCAGGGCCTCTGCCCTCTTGTCGTCCGGCAGGAAGTCCAGCAGGGGAGCCAGTTTGTACCAGAGCTCCCTATCGTAGCGGGCCACGATAACCAAGGCGTTGGCCGCTTTAATCGTCGTCGCTGCCGACGAGATGACTCTGCGTCCCATAGCGTCCAATTTCTTTCCCTCACCGTCCGGTGGGGAAGTCGATGTGGAGGCCGCACCTCCCCCCGCTTTCTTCTTGCCGCCGCGGAGACGACGGAGTCCGGGGTAGGCTGCGCCCGGAGGCACAGGGGGGCCGTGTCCGGGACCCGGTACTTCTTCTCGTACCGGTCTCTTCTAGCTGGCATCGTGGAAGGGTTCTTGAGGAGGGTGAGGCCCTCATCCCAAATGTCGTCCAATAGAGGCACTGAGAGGACCGTCTTCCTCTTGGCCTCGCGCCGCTGATAAAGGAAACCTTCCTTCTTCTTCTCCTCAGGGCAGAGTTGGAAAAGCTCGGATGCCCTGGTGATCATAGAGTGGAACGATCCAATCTCGTCGGGCGGAGAAGCCCTGGTGGGAGGCGACGACGGTAAATCCTCGTCGTATACCTCGTCGTCCGTACCCGTCGCTGCCGTGTCAGTCCCCGTATCATCCCCTCGGGTGGACGGGGAGGAGGGCTGGACGGGGCGCGACGGCTGAAAAGGAGGTGGAGGGTGGATCCTTCTTTTCTTAGTAGGGGGAACACCAGAAGGTCCCGGTTCTGGGTCCCCAGACGGGAGAGGTTCCTCCGTCGGCAACGGTAGTCTCGTCCTTATCTCTGAACATAAGGACTGTATAGCCAACAAAATGGCCACCGAGTTGTCTTGCGGTGCTGGCAGAGGGGAATCCGACGGGCGATCAGGGGCCCCGTCGGTACCCTCGACGATGTCGTCGTCACCTGCGTCGGGAACCATCCCGACGGGCCGGTCTTCTTCCACGCCGAGGCCGTGGCTTAAGACCTCGACCAATTCCTCCTCCGAGGTTGAAGCCGAATCTACGACGACGCCCTGCCCCCCCTTTCTCTTCCCCTCGGAGGATTTCACGGGGGTCCTATCGATGGGCACAAAAGAGGACTCCCTCCGAGGTGGCAGGGAGACTCTGAGCCCCGAGGTCGCCACCACTGGTGTAGCCTGCACAGGCTGAGCCAGGGCCGCCGCGACAGTTTCGATAGAGGGCTTGGCCGGATGGATTAAGGCCTTCACCACCCTAGGTGCGCTCACCGCCTTATCCTTGAGGGGGGGGGGACACCGCCTCGCTCCCCCTCCGCCTTTGAGCTCGACCGGGGCCTCTCCAGGAGCTTCGCCGGGTGCTCGGCCTTCCTCTTACCCGACCCAGAGCGTTGGCTCGTGGTTGATGGTGCCGGGGAGGGTGCGCCCCGCCTGGCGCCCGTAGAGCCCGACCGTTCGGCGCTCCCGGTGCCAGCGGACTCGCGGTGCTTGGCCTTATGTTGGACCCCCGTCGCCGGGGCGTCCTCAAAGGTCTTAGAAGACCGCTCGGTTTTCTTCTTCTTCTTCTCGCCGGACGGGCTTTTCCCTTCTAGCCAGTTGGCGAGACGTTGATGGCGGTCCTTCATGCTCCGCTCCGACATGTTGCCGCAAAACGCACAGTCCTTCTCCACGTGCGTCTTGTCCTCATGTAGGCAGTAGAGACAAAAAGAGTGTTCGTCCTCCTTGAAGACGTTCTGAAGCTGGCATCCAGGGCAGACCCTGAACAGCTTTCCGGGCGTCGAGCTTCCCTTCTCCTGGGCCATGACCGGGCCTGAGAACTTCTGGAGTCCTCCAAAAGCGTAGCTCGACGAATCTTCACCCTTGAGGGGCGCAGACGAATCCGACACGGGTCCCCGTTGATCGGATAGAGTGTCGGTGGAGCTTGAGGCTCTTTTGACCGAAAAAACGAAGTTTTTGAGAAAAAAACGTGAAAAAATAGCACTAACGCTCGAGAGCAATAGCACGAGGATCCCAACACATGAACGTGCGGTAAAAATCTGAAGATGGCTGCCAGAGGCGGGGCTTAGGTAGAGGGCAGTCATTGGCTGTGGTCAGTATGATGCAGAGATCAGTGATTGGTTATTACTACGAAAGACAGATCAGAAACGAAACTGATACTGGTTTTTTCTTTACCAAGGATTCCCAGCCTGACGACGGGGAATATTCATGAGCATGTGAATCCATGCCAGACCCCATGCTGGAGAACGGAAGATTCTGTGTAGTGGGCCTGCACCGATACAGAGAGGGAAGCTGGTGCCAATCCATGAAGAGATGAAGCCCATACGGGACGCAAAATGTCAAAGACTAAAGGGAAAGGGGGGCCAGCTCAGGTACAAACCCAATCTACCAGGCAAGATGCAAACCTAATACAAATGTGGTCCTCAGACGTACCAAGCAACTCAACAGGGAAAACCCAGGAGGATTCGTCGGGAGATATGAACCAGGCTCCCCAGAATCCACTGCAGGCTTCGAAGGAGGACATGCAGACATGGTTCAAGGAACTGCAGGACAAATGTATGACCACGGTCAAGAACGGTTCGCATCTTTGAGAGAGGACATGAAACAATCAGTGCAGGAGCTCAGAACGGATGTATCCAAGCTTGAAGAACGGACGGACACTCTGGAAAGAATCATCCAAAATGTGGAAGAGGAAGCACAGCAAAACAGTGAAAGACAAGAACATCTCGTGAGGCTTACGCACAACTTAGAACTACAATACGAGGACCTAGAGAATCGCTTGCGCAGGTCCAATATACGCATCAAAAATATAGTGTAGACGGTGGAGATAGGGACAGTTGGGGGCCTCTTCGGGACAGTTGTTGATTTGTTGGGGTAGTTGTTCTGTTTGGGGGGATTCGGGATGGATGGAGGGTAGGAGAGGGTGGGTCTTCCGGAAGCATGAGCGGAGTGGGTCATCAGGAAGCAAAGACGTCTAATGGGGTAAAAGGGACATGGGAAGGCTGAAAGTCCTTACGTTCAATGTGAGGGGTCTAAATGCCCCAGTAGAGAGGAAAAAAGTGGAGAACCTCCTAAGCAGGGAAAGGGGAGATGTTCTACTGTTACAAGAGATGACCATTAGATCCAAGGACAATTCCAAACTACGATTAAGAGGTTATAATCCGATAATACAATCCAATGCACCAGACAAAAAGTGGGTTCTTATTGCCCTTCGAGATAACAGAGATATACAAATCCAGAGCACACGGGTAGATAAACAGGAACATTATGTATTTGCCAATGCCTTAATCGAAGGGACGGGCTACACCCCACCCTGGGGTCAGTTAATTCGGGTAGGATGCGTTCATGAAGGAGACGTTAAGGAACCTGGAGGATTTTGCCAAGGGGGAAGTAATTCTGGGTGGGGACCTGAACATGGCATGGCACCCATCAACAGATAGAAGCTCAGGGAACCGCCAGGGGGCGCCTTCAAAAAGTATCTGCCAAAAAATGGTCGACATGTGATGTTTGGCGGGAACTTAAAGGGCCTCAAAGGGGATACACTCACTTCTCCCATGTTTATAATACTATGTCCAGGATAGACTACGTCTGGGTTTCGGCAGGGATACTGGGGGATGTCCATGGGTTAGAAATTGGTCCAATAACTCTCTCAGTTCATGCCCCCATATGGATTGATTTAGCAAAGCCAGGGAAGAAAAGCTCCCTATGGAGATGGAAGATCCCCCAGGATATACTTCTAGACCCCGTCCTGGGAGATACTATTCGTGAAAAAATAGAGTATTTTGTTTGTTTGTTTATTTATTTATTTATAACGCGCGCCAGACCCAAGGGTATTAGGGCACGGAAGTCAAAAGAGGATTATTCAGCTTAGGTTACAGTTCTGTGTGTTACATTACAATACATTAAAAGCAGTGCTGAAGTTAACATACAGATGAACATGTAGTGGAGGGAAACATCAGACAGCAGTTATACAGTAAAAGCGGACAGTAGTATGATCATAGAGTAGTGAGGAGTCAGATATCATGTTTCTTGATCCAGTGGATAATGTTGGATCTAAAGTGTAGGTAGGGCATGTCTTCCCTTAAAGAGGGTGGGAGTGAATTCAGTTTTGGGCAGCTTTGACCGGGAAGCTACTGCCGCCTGTCTTCGTACGTTTAAATCTAGGTACTTGAAGTAAGTTGGCAGTAGCTGTTGTAGAAGGGCGGTTAGTAGATTGTCTCAAGAATCTAGTGGTGAGGTACAGTGGGGCGGCCTTGTGTAGGCATTTATGAGTCAGGGAGGCTTATTTAAGGAAGATTTTGTATTTATGGAAAGCCAGTTATTGGATCTTCTGAAGTCAGATATGTGGGCTTTCTTCGAATGTTAAGAGCTGCTCTCAGAGCATTATTTTGTAGGATCTGGATCTTACTTGTAATGTATTTATTGCTCCCTACGTAAAGGGCATTGCAATAATCCAATTTAGATAAAACCAGAGCTAGAGTAATGCAATTATTAGGCGTGAGGAATGGCTTAGCTGCTCTGATTAGCTTACAAGTGTAAGCGGTAGCCGAGGCCATGGAATTTACTTGTTTTTTGAAAGTGAGAGTAGAGTCTAGGTAGAAACCAAGAGTTTTAACTTCCTTGGCTACTGTTATGTTATTGTTGTCTTTCGTGAAATTAGAGTAGAGATGGCCCAGTTTGTTAAGATTTGCTGTGGTGCCAACAATAAGGAGTTCTGTTTTGTCATCATTCAGGCATAGTCCATGAGATGCCATCCATGCCTGGATGATGAGGTACACTCTATTCACGAATGCCAAATCCTTGTCATAATCCCCCGTCAACGGGATGAGGATCTGTGCATCATCTGCATAGTTAGTGTAGGTGATACCCAGACCATCTAGATCATCAAAAAGGGGCTTCGTAAAGATGTTGTACAGGGTGGGCGAAACGCATGAGCCATGGAGCACATCGCAGGTAATAGGTATAGGGTCTGCAGCTGCTGAGGGTGCCAAGACCCGCATGGTTCTATTGTATATGAAGGATTGGATCCAACCTATGGCTTCTTCTGAGAAGTGGGTAGCAGAGTCCAGGTGTTGACAGAGAGTCTTATGGTCAACCAGGTTGAATGCTGCTGAGAGGTCAAATAACAGTAGAAGTGCTGTATTGCCATTGTCTCTCAGGGTGTCTATTTGTGCTTTAAGGTCAATTAGCGCAGTTTCCGTTCCGTGTTGAGGTCTGAAACCTGACTGACGTACTCCTAGAAGGTAGTTGCATTCCGAATATTGTTGGATTTGGAGGTACGCCACCTTATCTAGGATCTTCAGCAGGAACGGTACCGTAGTAATGGGGCGATAGTTAGTGGGAATGGACAGGTTAAGAGTTTGTTTTTTTAGGAGTGGGAGGACCCAAGACGGTTTCAAGTTGCTGGGAATGGTGCCAGTAGAGAATTAAGCATTTATAAGCTTAGTTATGAATGGGGAGAGGTCCCATGTCGCATCCTTTCTAATTTGAGCTGGGCAGGGGTCACTGTGGCAATTAGATGGTTTGAGAGTTAGGATGACTTTTTCAACTTCTAGAACGGATACTTTCTTGAAGTTGAAGAGGGGTGTAGGCAGTTCAGAAGGGGCAGGAGGTGGGGTGTTCGGGGGCAGAGGAGCGGTGATATTGTTAGGATTTGAGGCGCGGAGGAGGGAATCTTTTTTATTGGTGATTTTTGCCTGAAGGGTCGTTATTTTATTAACTAGGGCGCTCTGAATACTGGTGCACCAGTTTTTGTCCTTAAGGCACGCTTCAGGGGCTTGGATAGGTGTTTCTATTTCTTTAAGAATTGTGAACAATTCTTTATTATTGGAATTGGCTTGGGTAATGCGCAGGTTGTAAGATTCTTGTTTAGCAAGGATTATTTCTTTTTTGTACACGGAGGCTAGTTTTGTGAGGTTGTTTTTATTAGCATCAGACGGGTCTTGTCTCCAAATTTGTTTGCATTTCTGTTTCTGAAGTCTGATGGATTTAAGGTGCGGCGAAAACCATGTGTTGACATGTTTTTCTGTTTGCTCTTTCTAATTTTCAGTGGTGCTATGGTGTCTAGGGCAGATAACATTACTTTGTTGTACTCGTTAACCAAGGTAAATGGGTCTGTGGAGGCAGGAAGGGAATTCAAGGTAGGGAGGATAAGAGGGATGAGTTTATTGGCTAGTGGGAATGGCTGGGGCTAAGTTGATGGCATAGTGGGGAACTGTGACTTCTAGGGAGAAGGAGATCAGATGGTGGTCGGACCAGGGCAATGGTGTTATGGCAGTGATGGAGTTTGGCAGTTGTGCTCTGCTATCCAGTCAAGGTTTCTACCTTTAGTATGTGTAGCGCCCGTTACCTTTTGGGTAATTCCCAATTCCTCAATAGAATCGTTAATCTGTGTGGCATTGGGATCTGAAGGGTCTTTGTGGCCAAGATTAGAGTCTCATAAGAGGAGGCTTGGTGAGGCATTTTTTAGGTTGTCCGATAGGATGCTAGTGAGATCCTCTTCGAAGGAGCCTAGGGGGCCTGGGGGTTTATAGATAAGGTGGATAGATATAGTTTGGGTGTTAGATATGGTAAGATTGACGGTCAGGGATTCACATGAATCTACATTGGGTGGAGTAGCGAGTCTCAATGCTAGGCTAGTTTTGGCAATTATGGCTAAACCACCGCCTCGGGAGGTAGTGCGGTCTATTCTTAGGAGGGTATAGTCCTCCGGAATGGCTAACATAATCGCTGGGCCAGCTGCTGGATGGAGCCAGGATTCCGTGATAGCGATGAAGTCAATTTTTTCAGTTGCGATTAAGTCGGCTATTTTCTGTGGCATGTGCCACCATAGACCAGGCATTTATTAGGGCTCCTCTTATACCGGACAGTGTGGTGCCAGGGTATTATAGTGGTGCCTAGCGTGGGGGGTGGGACCTCGAGTAAGTCGGCTATTGAGCTGGAGTGGGTGCTGAGTATTAGTGGTTTTATGCGATGAAGTTTTGGTATTAGGCTGAGGGCCTCTTAGAAATCTAGAGGAATTATTCGGAGGGGGGTGTAAGGATTTAGCTGGGGGTTTGTACATTTTGGGGAGTCTGGCGTGAAGTTTGAGGTTTCTTTGGGAGAGGTTGCAAGGACTGGTGATCAGGTCGTTTAGATTAGTGGTATTGTTGGGGGTTGTCACAGGTGCTGAGAGGGGGCAGAATGACGGGCATATTAAGGTCTATAGTAGTGAGTAGGTGGAGGATAGTCCTTAGTAGGACCGTATAGGTAGCTGGCATATACATAATTTGTGTGAGGGGAGGCTAGCAGATGGTCAGTGTAACAGTGATATGCATAGGTCTGGTAATGCACAGGGCTATCAATCAAATGCAGGGCTCACAATTGGATGCATGAGCCGGGTGCTACACAAAGGCTGGCGATCAATAGCAGGGCTCACAGTTGGATGCATACATCAGGTAATACACAGGGCTAGCAATCAATGGCAGGGCTCAAAATTGGGTGCATAAATCAGGTAGTACCCAGGGCTAGCAATCAATAGCAGGGCTCAAAATTGGGTGCATAAATCAGGTAGTACCCAGGGCTAGCAATCAATAGCAGGGCTCACAATTAGATGCAAGAGTCAGGTAATGCACAGGGCTCGCAATCAAATACAGGGCTCACAATTGGGTGCATAAACCAGGTAATGCACAGGGCTAGCAATCAAATGCAGGGCTCACAATTCGATGCAAGAGTCAGGTAATGCACAGGGTTAGCAATCAAGTGCAAGGCTCACAATTGGGTGCATAAATCAGGTAATACACAGGGCTAGCAATCAAATGCAGAGCTCACAATTAGATGCTAGAGTCAGGTAATGCACAGTGCTAGCAATCAAATGCAGGGCACACAATTGGGTGCATAAATCAGGTAGTACCCAGGGCTAGCAATCAATGGCAGGGCTCACAATTAGATTAATAAATCAAACAATGCCTGGTTTTGAGCATTCAAGATGGCAGAGCTCACAATGGAATTAGGAAATCCTCTGTTACACAAGGTGAACATTCATAGCTGCTAGCATATGATAGCAGATCTAAAGGGACATGGGTGAACAGTTTAATCACGTAACGGTGCGGAGCAAAGCATTGGGCAAGGACATATGGCATGCAGTCAACATGTGCACATGTGTTTGAATCCTCGTGCCTATTCCAATGTAGCGATGCACAATGCGAAGGCACGAACCAAGTCAGAGATTGAGTTCTCTTTCCAATGGACAGTGGGCGGCAGAAACAAAGGACAGAGAGCGGTTGGGGACGAAGAGTATTTCGTACGGGCGTGATGCGTGGCGCGCATTCATGGTGCAGGGACTGGATAAAATTAATGTCCCAGATAGTCACGGCCACGGTGGGGGTCGGTAAAACGTAGAGATTGGTGTTTTACAGCAGCAGATGTGTGCCGTATTGCGTAACGTGTGCTATACAGGGATGTCAAACTTTGCATGCATTGTAGGAGAACCGGCTCGCGGCTGGCATAGATGTTTGAGGTCGTTACGAGATAGTGTTACCTTATAGACGTGGGCAACAGCTGTTGGGCATCATTCCTGGTGAACCGCGTCGGCGTGCAGGCTGGTGACAGGCTGAGGACAGGAAGCAGCCTTGGTTCCTGGGCCTTGGTGAGGTGGGCGGGCTTATGCCTGCCAGCGCCGGATTGGTGTTTAAGGAAGCACCAGTGACCAATCCGAGCCTAGCAGCAAATGGATGGTTTACTGGCTGTTAGGTGGTGGAGCATCAGGCCCCTGGGCGGCCATCTTGGAGCATACACTCCTCATGGTGAACAAATGCAAAAAAGCGTTTCACACAGCGTTTTCGGTTTGTAGTGCAATATAATTCAGGTGCAATTGATGCAATCCTGCTGATGTCTATCCAAGCTTTAAATAGCTATGTTACACTGAAGAAAATGCAATCAACGGTATTCAGGCACATTTAGCAGTCTACTTACCGCGTGTGTGCTATAAAGGATATTTCCTTTTCCTGGCCTCGCCACTGCTCCTGCAGTGGTCGGATGGAGCTCCTGCTCCCTGGAAGGAAGGTGAATAATGCGGAGACAGGCTGAGGAAAGGAAGCAGCCTTGGTTCCTGGGCCTTGGGCAGGTGGGCCGGCTTACGCCTGCCGGTGCCGGATTGGTGTTTAAGGAAGCACCAGTGACCAATCCGAGCCTAGCAGCAAATGGATGGTTTACTGGCTGTTGGGTGGTGGAGCATGAGGTCCCTGGGCGGCCATCTTGGAGCATACACTCTTCGTGGTGAACAAATTTTGCCGACAACGACACAGGAGACACCTTGTTAGGAACACTCTGGTAGACATTCAAAGCTGTCCTGCAGGGCCATATGATCACCTTGAAGGTGCCCAAAGATAAAGAGATATAGATGGGAGCAGGAACTAGAACAGAAGATAACAGATACAACGAGAACTCACGAGGAACCCCACATTGAGTTTGAAAAGGGCTCTGAGACATGTGCATGGTCAATTAGAGGTGCTTCGTACTAAAAAAGCAGAGGAGCCTTATGCATCTCAGACATTGGTATTACATAAAGGCCAACAAGGCGGATAAAGTCTTAGCCAGACAGTTAAGGGCCAAACAGCTTGCACTCACGATCAAGAATGTGCGGAATACACAGGGGGAGACACAAACAAGATCCAGCGAGATAGGAGAAGTCTTTAGAGGCTATTACCAATCACTGTATGCAACCGATAAGCCTAATAACGCTGACCACGATGCTAACCTAAGATCTATTACCTTGCCTCAAATTACCGAGGAGGAAAGTGTAGCTTTAGATCGGGATATCGAGGAAATAGAAGTGAAGGTAGCAATAAAGGGACTTCCGCTAAACAAAGCACCGGGCCCTGATGGGTTCACGGCCCCATTTTATAAGACATTTTTTATAAGAAATATAAAGATATTCTAGCCCCTTTCTTAACTAAGTGTTTCGATTCTTTTAGGGAGGTGGGAAATTTAACACCATCTATGAATGAAGGCAAGGTGCTGGTCTTTCACAAAGTTGGAAGGACCCATCCAACCCAGGGTCCTACCGCCCGATAGCCCTTATAAACCTTGACTCGAAGCTCTATCCCAAGATCTTGGCAGCAAGACTATCGCCGCTGCTCCCCCTGCTGATTGCGGCTGATCAATCAGGTTTTATCCCAGGCCGGCAGACACATGATAAGAAGAGATTGACACACCTGGTAGAAAGGATCGGCATCACACATACCCCAGCAATTTTGTTATCACTGGATGCCGAAAGGGCTTTTGACCGGGTGGAATGGTCAATGCTGTTCAGAACGCCTCAACATATAGGGTTCGGGGAACATTTCATGGAAATGATTAGGGCCAATTACAGTACTCCATCCTTTAGAATATCCATAAATGGGGAAGTCACAGGCAGAGTGGAAATTAGGAGGGCCACGAAACAAGGATGCCCACTTTTCCCCCCTATTATACGCCATTTTTCTGGAACCACTCTTAATACGAATCAGGGAGTCACCCACCTTCACCGGAATAGAAATGGCAGGCCAGCAGAATAAAGTAGTCGCGTACATGGACAATATGCTGGTGGCCCTTACTGAACCGGCACGCACCCTTCCCGAAGCTATTCAAGAACTAGACAATTTTGGGGCAATTTCGGGGCTTAAAGTCAATAGAGCCAAATCGGAAATATTAATCCTGGCAGGGGATAGAAGGGACATTACATGTAAAGCAGAAGCTCTAAATTTAAAGATAGCAGATAGGGGGATTAAATAATTAGGCATAACTCTTACACACGGAATAGACCAGCTATACGGGGCCAACTATCCAGACCTCCTGGGGAAGGTGAAGAGGGATACGGAACGGTGGAACCCACTAGCGATCTCATGGTGGGGACGGATCACCTCGGTAAAGATGACCATTCTTCCAAAGTTGGTTTATTACTTTCAGGCCATCCCGATAAAGATCCCCAAGTCTTTCTTTAGAGCACTCACTAAAATCATATCTGCGTTCATCTGGAAAAGAAACCCCTAGGATATCCAACTTAGTACTAACAGCCCCAATCCAGCAGGGGGGGGAATGTGTCTCTCGCATTTTTATAGATATTATCAAGCGGCACAGCTGTGGGTACTTAAGGAATGGATTGGGGGTGGAGGGAGGCCCAAAAAATGTGGGCGCTGCAAGATAGGGTGGTGGCGAGATCCCCACTGGTGGAGACATTGTGGAAGTGAACATTACACAGGCACCCAAACCTTCAGATTAGCGAAGTGATGAAGGCACCTTTGGAAGTCTGGGATGAGCTCCAGCGGAAGGGCAGGGACCTTTTACACCCATGTTCTGGAATCCAGACTTCCATCCGGGGATGGAGAAAGGGGCATTTGGTAGATAGGAGGAAGCAGGATGCATTAAAATAGGGGAAATGTTTCAGGACCAAGAAATTAGTTCGTTCGAGGCCTGCAAAGGATTGCTAAATCTTAAAGAGGTGGACAGATACGACCAGTTAAGACACTGGTTAACGTCTCCAAGGGTCAAACAGGCTGCCACAAGGGATTTCACCCCGTTTGAAAGATTTACATTGACCAACCCTGGGTCCAAGAAACTGGTGTCGTGGTTGTATACATTTATTAAAATTCAAAAAGAGGTACTTAAGTGGAGTTATATGTGGAAGTGGGAGCGTACCTTGGGGGAACCTATCAGTACAACTCAGTGGGAGGATCTCTGGAAAGGCATCCCTAAACTGACTAGATCGGTCCAAATGCGGGAAGTGTGGTTGAAGGTTGTGATCCAGTGGCACTATACCCCAGTGAGACTAAATGCAATGTACCCGCATACACCAAAAGGGGTGCTGGAGAGGCTGCAGGGGAGGGCAGTTGGAGACATATTTGGTGGGACTGTAGAGTGATTCAGGGATTCTGTGCTGAAGTAAAGACCCAAATGAAGGGGATGTTTCCTCAGATGGACCAAATGGGTGAGAAGGTATGGTTGTGTGGGATGAGGGACCCGATAGCAAAGATATTTTCAAGCTCGCAATGGAGAAGCTTTATGAGTCTGTTGATAGCGGCATGGGCGGTGATTGCCCAAAATTGGAAACAAAGGGATCCACCTCTATTGTTCAGCTGGCTCCAGAAGGTGTGGACACTAATAGCAATGGAAAGACTAATGCATAATATTCAGGGCACAAAGGGATCTTTCACAAAAGAATGGGTAGAAGTGTTGGAATATCTCCAATCGGACTATATGGAGCAATGGTGCCCGAATAAAATAAGAATCCTGGACATGTTCATTGCATAATTATCGCCCGTGTGGAACTGAAGGTACAGATCTTCCGGAGGGAGGGAGGGAGGGAGGGGGGGAGTTGGGGTCGAGTTAAGTTGAATTATGTATTTTGAAACCAATAAAAATATATATTAAAAAAAAAAGAATAAATTGCAGTAAATCCCTCAGGATCGTAATAACCAGAGGCACCCGACAGGGCTGCCCCCTACCCCCTATCATCTACGCGCTGTCTATGGAGCCATTTGCCACTAGGATTTGCTAGAACCTGCTGATTCGCAGCCTCGAGCTCAAAGGAGAAACTTACAAAGCCGCCTTATACGCGGATGACGTCCTGCTGACCTTAACCCATCCAGAGGCTTCTCTAAGGGCCCTGTGGCAGGAAGTGGACAGCTTCAAAGCAGTTTCAGGTTTCACTGTCAATCTCACAAAATCAACCGCCCTGGGCATTAACATCCCCAAAGACTTGGCAGACTCCCTGGCATCCAGGTTCCCCATTCCATGGGCCAAAACCCACCTCAGCTACCCTAGGCATCCGAATTCCATGCAAAACAGAGCGTACCTACTAGACAAACTTCCCGGCCCTGCTTAAAGAGCTGCAGATGGATCTGGCCCGCTGCCAAAATCAGGAGATATCTTGGACTGGAAGGATCTTGGCAGTGGAAAATTATAAGTTACTCACCATAGTGACTAACGAACTCTTAGTCCATAGTCCCCTTTTCTCCATACTGCATGGGCATCCCTTCCAAGGGACGGGAGACGGAACCGTTTTCAGCAGAAGAACAAGTTACTTACCAACTGTAACGTTCTTTCAACTGGATGTTCCTCCCACATATTCCTCATTTTAGATGTTCTTAGATATCTTGTCTCCCAGCTCTGCTGCTTCGGAAAAATGTTTTCACCAGAGGCCGCTGTGTTCGAGGCCGCAGAGTCGTAGTCCCTCAAGGGCCGTCGTCGAGCGTCGACATCATCTGCAGTATAAAGGGCTCGAGCCGCGTTCGTTATCTCAGTTCTGTTTTTACGGTGTACATGGTCGCATCAGTTAATCAAGCTTTAAAGTCCTCTGGCTCTTAAGGAAGTTCGAGTGCAACTGGCGTAAACTGTATGGAGGCGTAGGTCGGGAGGGTTGATAAGCAATACGTGGGAGGAACATCCAGTCGAAAGAATGTTACAGTTGGTAAGTAACTTGTTCTTCGAATGGATTGTGTCCTCCCACGTATTCCTCATCTTAGATAGGCACCCAAAGCAGTAAAGATTTTGGAGAAGGGAGTACCAAGGATTTCAAACATGTACCGAATGAAGGACGGCTTTTTCAAAAATGCCTCCTTGGTAAGATGTAGAATCCAAGCAGTAATGTATTATGAAAGTATGCATGCCCCTGGTTGAATGAGCCCAGCCAATTTGTAGCACTTCCGAAATTGCCAGAATTATCCATCTGGATAGTGTTTGCTTGGACACTACAACGCCCAATTTGTGTCCAATATATCCAACAAACAGTTGGTCACGTTGTCGGAAATTTGCCAGTCTAGAAACATAGAAACGGAGAGCCCTTTTTGGATCCAGCCTGTGCAATCTCTAGTCTTCCTTACTAGTGTGTGGAGGATGGTAAAAAGAAGGTAAGGTGATTTTCTGTGAGAGATGGAAATCAGAGACTATCTTAGGCAAGAAAGATGGTTTGACTTTTAGAATAACCTCGTCTATGTAGAAAACAGTGTGAGGAAGCTTACAAGAGAGTGCCTGCAACTCAATCACCCGGCGGGCTGACGTTATAGCCACTAACAAAATTGTTTTTAGAGTGAAGTCTTAACGGGCAAGAATGTAATGATTCGAAAGGGGCACACATGAGAAATTTTAAGACAAAATTCAAATCCCAGATAGGAACCTGAAAAGGCATCGGAGGGTACACATTTGTCAGCCCTTTCAAGAATTGAATGACCAAGGGCATTTTAAAATAGGACACCTCTTCCGAGGAGCGCTTAAAGATAGATAGAGCTGCCAAATATCCTTTTATAACACCAACCTGGAGCCCCAAATTGGCCAAGTGTAAGAGGAAAGAAAGTACTGTAGGAGTATTACATAAAAATAGATCCACATTCTTATCCCTGCACCAGTTACTGAACTTGTTCCAACGACACCAATACAAGGATTTTGTTGCTGGCCGCCTGGCCAAAAGCAAAATCTCCATTACGTCATCCAGGAGGTCCCAATTCTTATATCTCAGCCTGTTAGAAACCATGCGTGAAGGCTGAGTGTCTTGACCTCTGAATGGAGAACCCGACCTTCCTCTTGCGAGAGAAGATCCTGTCTTTGTGGATGACGTATTGGAGGGCAGATGTACATGTCCAGAATGTCCGGGTACCACGTTCTCCTAGCCCAATCTGGGGCAATTAGGATCATGGTTTTCCTGAACTTTCTCAACCTCCTGATTACATGAGGAATCACAGGGACTAGAGGAAACGCATTAAAGAGTGGAAATACCCAGTCCACCATGAACGCGTCCCCTAGAGATCCTCTTGGGGGAAATTCCCTCGAGCAGTACAATTCGCACTTCCGGTTGGCTCCGGTCACAAACAGATCCATTTGAGGGGTTCCCCAAAGAGTGAAGAGCTAGTTCCCATTCGTGAGAAACTGTGCTCTGCCTGCTCAAAGTGTCCGTCGCTGTGTTCTGCTCTCCGGCTAGGTGAATTGCAGACAGAGAGATTCCTTCTTGCATTGCCCAAAACCAGACCTGCATTGCCTCTCTGCACAGTGGAAGTGATCCTACGCCTCCTCTTTTGTTGAGGTAGTACATGGCCACTGTGTTTTCCGCCATTATCAGGACATTCTTTCCCCATAGGGGCAGAAAGGCCTTTAGCCCGTCTGATGGCCTTCCGCTCCAAAAGGTTGATTTGTAGTTTGGACTCTAATGGAGACCAATGACCGCTGATTGTCAGATCGTTGGTGTGGGCTCCACATCCCTTGAGTGAGGCGTCCGTCACTACTGTTATCTCCGGCCATGGTTGCCAAAAAGATTCTCCCTTGAGGATATTTTCCTTGTAAGCCCACCATCGAAGATCTTGAGCTACTCTGGCCGGGACTTGCAAAAGATCTGACATCTCCCCCGAAAACTGGGACCATCGAGTCCTGAGGGCCCATTGAAGGGATCTCATTCTCAATCTGGCCTCTGGCACCAGAAAGATGCAGGATGCCATGAGGCCCAGCAACCTCAGAAAATCGAAGGCTGGCAGATGTTGGGCATTCAGAAACTTTACCATCTGCAGAATGTCGTGAGCTTTTTCCTCGGTAGGCAAGGCTTTCCCGGAGGAATTATCCAGGACTGCGCCGATGAATTGGAGTCCTTGGCGTGGTATCATTTGTGACTTTTTGTAATTGAGGGAGAAGCCCAGCCTGTGCAAGAAGTGGCAGGTCATGGCCAGATGTTCCTGGGCTCGTCCGGGTGAACCTGACCTGATTAGCCAATCGTCCAGGTAGGGGTAGACATGAAACCCCCCCCTCTCCTGAGACTCGCTGCCACTACAGCCATCAGCTTGGTGAAAACCCTCAGACGGAGGTCAGCCCAAAAGGCAGTACCCGAAATGGATAGTGTGAACCGCCAACCCCAAACCTCAGGTACTTTCTGTGCTTGAGATGGATTGGGACATGAAAGTAAGCATCCTGAAGGTCCAATGAAACCAGCCAGTCCTGAAGCTGAAGAGCCTGAAGGATCTGAGAAAGAGTCACCACAAAGGTGTTTTCTCTGTTGGCCTCTTTGATTGGCCTGCCCCCACCCTCTTCAAAAGAGGAGTAGAAATGAAAGGGGCGACTCCTCCAGGAAGATGACCCTGCGTAGGAGTGTTGTTGAGGCTGTCTTTTAGTGGCGCTGAGTGATTTTGCTGCTGCTTTCGAGGTCTGCAGCTTCTCCAAGCTCTCGTCCGCCTTGCTGCCGAACAACCTGAAGCCGTCAAAGGGCATATTGAGTAATCTGGACTGCACATAAGGTGCAAAGCCAGATTTCCTCAGCCATGCAAATCTGTGTAGGACCATGCTAGATGCCATGGACCTGCTTATACTATCAGCAGTGTCCCATCCTGCCTGGAGGCATTCCTCCATAGACTCTTTTCCATCTTTCACTATCGCCAGGAAACCATCCTGTTCCTCACCCTCCAGGATGTGTTCAGCCGCTGATGTCATACAGTCCCACAGGGTGAATGTAAATTTTGCCAAAGTGCAAGTTACATTAGTCGATTTAAGGGCCATGCTGCCCGAAGAAAAGACTTTCCGGGCCCAAGCATCAACTTTCTTATCCTCCCTGTCTGGTGGTATTGACGGGTAAGCTGACTGCCTGGTGGAGGTTGCAGCTTGTACCACAGCACTTTCAGGTGAGGGATGTTTAAATAGATATTCAGGATCTGATGAAGATGGTCTGTACTTTGCCACACATGTTTTATTTACTGCAGAACCCGAATCAGGGGTATTCTAATTTGCCATGACCTTCTTTTGCAGTGTCTTATGGAAAGGGAGGAGAGGGTCTTTTTGAGGTCCCTCATTCAGGATGTCAGCCATATTATCCTGGTTGAAATTTGGGGAAGCTGCTTTCCAACCCATTGAATCAATAACCCTTCACATGAGGTTCCTATAAGCAGGATCTGCATGATCTGCAGGGTCTGGCTTCCCAAATTCCACTTCAGGGGAAGTGTCTAGGCCACTCGCATTTTGAAGACAATCATAAAGATCTGTCATCTTGGTACTTGGATCTACTAACTCTTCAGGAACCGCCGTGGCTCCAAACCTAACCCCAGCTGAAGTAACATCCTCTTCAGAGGACTGCTCTTCAAAAATAGATGACATAGATCTGAAAAGTTCCTGCCTGGGTTGAGGATGGAAAACCTTTTCTGGTAGAGGGGGTGGCATCGACCTAGGCTTGGACAATGGCGTCGACTTTGGCATAGGTATTACAGAATTCCTCGATAAAGGCGTCGATGGTATGGACACTGGCTTCAGCGTTTTTGAAGGAGGCTTCGCCACTGTCGAATATGTTGATGCAATTTTCGGTGGCTGCTTCGACGCCAACGTCGTGGACTGTGTCGAGTTGAATTTCAACGTCTATTCCGCAACCCCCGATTTATGCACCAGTGGTTTTGTGTCACGCTCACCTCACCTTCCATCTCGCATCATGCACAGGCACCTAAGGCATACAGGGGTCACACTACAGTCACACTACCTGCAGCCTCCCGTTCTACCATTCACGGCAGGAGGGTGTCACGTTAGCAGGTTCACCCCTGGGGCCACCGCATCTGCATTCGGGCGCACAAACACGGCATGCACTGATGGAACTCCCCGTTCCTTCGTTGGCGTCTCCCACGGCGCCTGCAAGATGGTATTTGCGGACAGCCGCTTCCGCGATTGGTGACACGGAACTTGTGCTCACGTGTCTCCTTCGTGGGACACGTGATACGCTTACCCGTTTCCCTCACAGGTCACGTGACACAGAGGCATCCTCTATTTAGACATTGAACTGCCCGCGAATCCTTGCTTCACAGCTGTTCACAAGAACTCTGTACGGCGATCAAGACTTCCCTTTTTCACGGATTTACGACTTGGAATTCTCCACGGACTTGCTCTGGTTTTGCTCTTTGGTTTGCTAACTCGACGGATCATCTGACCTTGGATTGTAACTCGGACTGCTTTGGATTACCCTTCTTGGATTTGGCGTTTCTCTGTCTTTGCTACATCAGATCTTGAGGTCTCTGGTTCTGGTCCATCTGAACTCTACA
This sequence comes from Ambystoma mexicanum, assembly GCF_040938575.1. NCBI lineage: Eukaryota > Metazoa > Chordata > Amphibia > Caudata > Ambystomatidae > Ambystoma > Ambystoma mexicanum. Next base: position 755,898,964 of record NC_090924.1, on the reverse strand, counting down.
GGCGGGTCGGCTGGGGTTTGCACCCAGGCCATTGCTCCTCACCCCTCTGTCATCAGGGAACCAGCTCACGTGCCCCTCCCATGGAACAATACACCAAGCCCCAGGGGTTACAGCCACTCCATCTCCCCGACTAGGTAAGCGGTTGTTATATATCCAAGTCTTCCTACTTGTACTGTGCTCATCTGGTGCTAATTAACGCTTTCCCTTGCAGCAGTTTTGGGGTTATCAAAGTTCCACGGTTCCGGGCTTCGAGGATCACCCACCTGTGGCCTCAATGATTGCATAGGGAGTACTCTTGTATTCTCTCTCTGCGATCCTTGTGGACGGAGGTATTCATACTCTTCACAACAATCAAGAAACCTGACATTTTGCCTTTACATTAGGTGTCGGAGAACATCCCCCTGATGACACCCTCGACTCTATGTCGGCTTTCGCATGCCTGGTCTTTCATCTCCCTCTGTAACTTCTGGAGCAGGCAGGGGCATGATCTCCACGCGCCTTTTTCTCAAAGATTTTAAGCATCAAAGCCCTAAAGGCCTCCCTTTTTTCAGGGGAATCGTGCTTGGAAGGATAAGTCACCCTTCTCTCAGACGAGGAGGAAGAAGATCTGTGACGTCACTTTTTTGACCTCTTGAACGAAGACGAGGAGGATTTCCTCGAGCGACTCTTGGACCTCGACATCCTCGACCCATGTCGAAATTTTCCACTCGACCCTCCTGAATCTTTTTGTCTTTTCAAAGACCTATACAATTCCTTCCCGACTGCCAGCTTACCTTTCCCTTCCCCAAGAGCCTAATTGGACATGGCCTGACAGGAACCACATTTGTCAACCCAATGGTCAGGGCTGAGACACCAAAGGCAATTCCGATGGGGGTCGGTAATTGACATTTTCCTACCACACTTCAGACATTTATTTGAAACCCTTCTTGGGTGTGGTCGGAGTAGATGACAAGGACATTGTTGAGAAAAAACCTGATGCGCCGTTCTGTGACACGAAGCAGTGCTCGGAAAAACGGAACTGAGATAACGGGCACGTCTCGAGCCCTTATACTGCAGATGACTGACGACGGCGGCCCTTGAGGGACTACAACTCTGCGGCCTTGAACACAGCACCCTCTGGTGAAAAAATGTTGGGAGAGCTGGGAGACAAGCTAAGAACATCTAAGATGAGGAATACGTGGGAGGACACAATCCATTCGAAAAAATAGTCTTCCCCTTAAAATTTAGAGGCGCGCAGGGGTGCAGCCCAGGGAGCATGCGCTGCCCTGACTCCGCCCTCCAGCGCCACACCTCAGTCCCCATTAACGCGTCAACAATAGATTTAACACTGCCTAATGGCACCAGTATTATTAGGGGGGAGGTTGGTAGGATGTTTGTAGGAAAGGGGACTATGGACTAAGATTATGTTAGTCACTACGGTGAGTAACTTATAATGACTCTTACGTCCCGTCACTCTTCGTCCATACTGCATGGGCGATTACAAATGTAGCCCAAGCGTGGAGAGGAGACCCACCTTAAGCAAATAGGTTCCTGAGAACCGCCTGTCCGAAAGCCGCGTCGGATCTAGAGCCGGCATCCAAACAGTAATGCTTGCAGAAAGCCGAGGGAGAGGCCCAAGTGGCCGCCCTGTTATGACTTGCCAAGGGACATGGCGCTGGAATGCGATGGCCGTTGCCTTGGCCCTAACTGTGTGAGCATGCTTGTTGGCCGGCAGCGGCTTGTGCTGGCCCTCGTACACTTCTTTGATGGCCGAGATGATCCACTGGGATATGGAGGCCTTGGAGGCCTGATAGCCTGGTCTTGAGCCTCTAAAAGTGACGAACAGGGTGTCCAATTTGCGGAAGCCCTGTGTCCTGTTCAAGTATAATTTCAGGGCACGCCTGACATCCAGGCAGTGCAGCACTCTCTGTGCTTCGTCCTTAATGTCGGCAAAGAACGTAGGAAGGACTATTTCCTCATTCAAGCGGAAAGCAGGTGGCACCTTGGGCAGAAATACTGGGGGTGTCCGCAAGACTACTTTTTCCCTGTGAAAGGTAGTATATGGTTCCGAGGCGACCAGTGCCTGGATTTTGCTGACTCTACAAGCCGAGGTAAGGCCGACTAGTAAGGCTGTCTTGATGGTGACCAGACAAATGTCCGCGGATGCCATTGGCTCAAACGGTTTGTGCGCTAGGGCGCCCAAGACTATGCTGAGGTCCCACACAGGGTGCAGCCTCTTGACGGGCAGGTAGAGCCTTGCGAGCCCCGTTAAACGTTTCTTGATGATAGGATTGGAGGAGGAGAAGATCCCCTCCTCCAAGTTCCTGTAAGCCCAGATGGCTGCGAGGTAGGAACGGCAGGTATCCATCTGCACACCAGCGTGGGCGAGGTGCGCTGAGATGGAGAGCACGTCGTCCAACGTACATTCCAGCGAGTCTATTTCCCGGGAGTCGGCCCAGTGGCAGAATCTGGTCCATTTACTTTTATATTGGGCCCTGGTAACCTTGCTCCTTCCATGCTGAATGATTTCCAGATTAGCCTGAGTGAGGCTGAGGTGCCACAGCGTTACCTGCTCAGGTACCATGAGGTCTAGTTTCTGTGGCGCAGGGATGGATGACCCCACCCCCCTGCTGCACCAGAAGATGTGCTTCGCCCATCGGGAGGTGACTCCACCATGGAGCTATTAAAATTATGTTGAGTTAGCGAGATTCCTTGATCTTGCAAATCATTCTGTGAATCAGTGGTGTGGGCAGGAAGGCGTAAGCCTTCATGCCGGTCCACTGAAGCCGAAATGCATCGCCCAGGGAGCCGGGGTCCGGTCCCTGCCAGGAGGTGAACTGAGGGCACTTCTTGTTGTGCCAGGTGGCAAAGAGATCCACCTGGGGATGACCCCACCTGTTGAAGATCTCCTAAATAACAAGGTAGTTTAGCTGCCACTCGTAATTGTCCACTCCCAACCTGCTGAGCCTGTCTGCCTCCATGTTGGATTACCCCGGCAGGTGGACTGCTGTAAGGTAGATGTCGTTTTCCAGGGCCCACTCCCACATGGTGATTGCCAGTCTGCACAGAAGAGGAGATCTGGTGACTCCCTGCTTGTTGACGTAGTACATGCTGGTCGAGTTGTCTGCCTGGATGAGGACAACCTTGCTCCTGAGAAGTGGTAGGAATGCTCTGAGCGCTAGCCAGATTGGGTTCAGCTCTAACCAATTGATGTAGTATTCCTGCTCCTGTCGAGTCCAGGCGCCGTGGACCAAGAGATCGCCCAGAGTGGCTCCCCAGCCCTGGAGCGAGGAGTCTGTGGTGATGGTGGCATGCGGGGTGGGCGGCCAAAAGGGCTTGCCCATCTGTGGGTTGCAGTCCCTGGACCACCATGTTAGGTCTGGGTGAAGAGAGGGAGGAACGTTGATCATCTCGGGATTGGGAACCCCGCTCCTGGTTCCATGAGGCCGCGAAGTGCAGCTGAATCCTCCACATCCTCAATCTCGTGTGTGGAACGGCTAATAGGACTGCCACCAAGAGACCCAGGAGATGCTGGTACCACCATGCCGAGGTCACCTCTCTGCAGAGGAAGTGGGTGGTGGCTTTCTTGATGGCCGAGATCTTGTCCTCCGACGGAAATACCTTCTCGGAGCACGTGTCCCAGATGAGGCCCAAGAATGTCAGAGTCTGCATGGGATGCAGCTGAGACTTCTTGAGATTGAGCGAGAAGCCCAGATCGTGCAGTGTGTTCATAAGGGCAGGGGAAGAGTGGTGAACCGCTTTCGGAAATGCAGCCCTGACAAGCCAGTCGTCGAGATATAGGTAGATGTGGAGGCCCTGCACTCTGAAGATGGCAGCAACCGTATTCATGAGCCTGGTAAAGACCCTGGGGGCCGAGTTGAGGACAAAAGCAAGGACCTTGTATTGAAAATGGTAGCCCATGATCCTGAACCATAGGAAAGAACGATGGGGCTGCCAAATCGTGATGTATAGGTACGCCTCCTTCAGATCCAGGGAGCACATCCAGTCACCCTTGCACAATGTCTCCGCTATAAGAGCTGGCGTAACCATCTTGAATTTTTGTAGGGGTAAGGAGAGGTTGAGGGTGGAAAGGTCACAACTCCTAGGCCCGCCCGGTTCTTCTTCTGAATGGTGAAAATCCTGGAGTAAAAGCCCAAGCCCCGCTGGGAGGCTGGGACTTCCTCCACTGCCTGGCTCTCTACGAGTGACCGGATCTCCATCAGAAGAGGTGCTGTCCCAACTTGAGGGAGTGGAGGAGAGGAGGGAGGAGAGGTTGGGATGGGTAGGCGGTACCCCGTGGATACTATGGAGAGGATCCAGGGGTCCGTGAAATTCTGGCACCAGAAATGTGCATGGAGAGCAAGCCTGCCCCCCACTGGAGACACGTGGACCCGAAGGGGAGTGTCATGCCTTCTTTCCCTCTGAGGTTGTCGCGGAGGAGGGGGGACTGGAAAAAGCCCTTAGCCCCAACCCCCTTTTTGTTGCTTGCACCGGTTCTGAGACAACGAACGGTCTGGCTGCCTGGATCTCCGTTCCTGGAAGCCGCGGAACCCTCCATACGTACGCCCCCTGTGGGAGCGCTGCTGTGACTGGGTGTACGACTTGGGCGTGGTCTTTGTCAAGATGGATAAAGACTTGGCTGTTTGTGAGCAGTTTTCCTTCTCGTCCACCTCTTCGTCCGTGGAGGAGTGGAAGAGGTCCCCCCATCGAACGGTAGATCTAATATGCGTTCCAGGACGTTCGGGTTGAACTTCGTTGCCCGGAGACAGGCTGTCCTTCTCATGTCCATGGTGATACAGATGGCACGGGCAGATGTGTTGATATGGGCCAATGTGGATTCAATGAGGTCATGTGCCACCAGCTTGGCCTCTGCAAGCCCCGCCTTAAAATGTGATTGGCTCTGCGTAGGGAGTTACAGGAGGAAGTCCGCAATTTCCCGCCATAACCTCTGGTAGCGGCAGCCAGCATGGCATCGGTGATGGCTTGACGAAGATGCAGGGATGCGTTGGAATAGAGTTTCTTTCCGTACGCGTCCAAGATCTTCCCCTCCTTGCCTAGTAGAGCCGCAGAGGAGGAGGTTGAGGATGACTGAGGCTTGGAGCATAGTGAATCCGCAGCGATCACCGCTGAGTGTGGCTGAGGATGAGCCGAGAGCAAGAGTGTATTCCCCTCCATCTGCCTGTACTTAGCGTCCAGACGTCGATTGACCGGCTGGGCCGAGTGGGGCTTAAGCCAACCCTTGTTGGCCAGGGAAACTTCATCGGTCTGCAGAGGAATCCCTGTTTTGGCAGAGGGGCATCGCACGAGGACTTCAGCCAGAACCCCCTCTGCTGGCTGCTCGACCTTGGGCTGGGGGAGGCCCAGGTATTCTGCCAGCCCAGCAAGACGTTCGTGGAAGGCCCTGGCTGAGGATGGCATGTCCAGATCCTCCTAATCATCATCATCATCTGTGTCCTGCGGATCAGGAGGATCCTGCGGAGGTGGAGGAGCAGTGGAAGCCGGAGGCCTGGGGCACAGGGACCGCAGCCGGGGCACTGAGGGGGCGGCGGAGGCTAGTATGGAACCGCCTGAGTCGGCTGGGGAGCCGGAACCAGCGGCTGCACCGGAGCCGGGGGCGTCGGCGGAGGCGCTTGTGGTGCCGCTAGCATAGTCGGGAGGACGTCCCTGACAGCGTCCTTGAGGATAACCCCCATCTGAGGTGACTTCATGAGCCTGAGGAACCTGTCGAAGAACCCCTCTTCACTGGTCTGAAGAGGATAGAGGGTACTGACGGGGTAGGCAGTGGCTGTACTCACAGGGTAGCCGGGGGCTGAGGGAGCCGCTGTATACCCTGCCCGTATGGACGCAGTGGGAAGCTGGCCTGCGCATAAGAAAAGGCTGTCGGCCACATACCTTGTTGAGGCCAGTCCCACCTCGACACTCGTTCTGCGCCGAACACCTGGAATGGCGTCGGACGGGTGCTTCAGTCTGGCACGGCGGCCATCTTGCCGAAGCTGCCTGCCACGTGTTGCTTGGCTTGCTGGGCCGAGCCTCCTCCAGGACTCTTATATGTGGATCACAAGGCTTACCCTGCTCCTCGGGGCTAGGCCCAGTAGGTGCGACATCCTCGACCCGAAGGTCGGTGGAACTGCGTTTAGGCACCCCCTCGGACGTATTGCCGGTATTATGGAGTAGCCCCTCGGCCGGCAGAGCCCCTCGGATGACAATCCGGTACACGAACTTTCCGGTCCCTCAACACTGCCACCGGGAGGATCCGAGGATCCCTGGGCACGAGGGCCGGTAGCTGTAGCAGCCTCGGTGCATGTGCTGGTACAAGGACCTGAACAGTCCCTCCCACGCAGGAGAGTCCTTGGGAAGGAGTCTCCTTTGCGGGGTGCGATGGAAAATAGCGGCCCTACCCTAGGCCTGGCTCGGTGTTTCATAAAGTTCTTGACGTCCTCTGGATGCGACTTCTGGAAGAGCTCCCTCCACCTGGCTAGTCTGTTCTTCAGCGCTTTCGATGACAGCGAGCCACACGCTGTACAAGCTTGCCAACCGTGGTCTGGGCCAAGGCAACGTAGGCAGAAGGTATGGGGGTCTGAAGTTGGGAAGATCCTGTTGCAGGATGGACACCTACTGAACCTTGTGGAAGTCAACATGCGTTAGGGAGGAGCGTGACGCCTGAGGACTGAGTACCTGAATGATAAAAAGACAAAAAAAGACAAAGAGAAGAAGGATCTGCACTTTGAATTACATGGCCGAAGCCAAACCCAGGAGCGCTGGTGAATTCGGCCCATTCCCGTCTGCGCGGAAAAGGGGACTGAGCTGTGGCACCAGACGGCGGAGTCAGGGCAGCGCATGCTGCCTGGGCCGCACCCCTACGCGCCTCTAAATTTAAAGGGGAAGAAGATTTTTTCTGGTTAAAAAGGTTCCGTCTCCCGTTCCTTGGAGTATGAACCTTATACCCAGACTCTTATACCACTACCAGGTCCTCCCAGTCTCTATTCCCAGGAAAGACCTGCAGAAACCTCAAGCGAACATCTCGAAAATCATTTGGGGAGGGGAAAAGCCACGGTTCACCAGGAAGGTGATGCTCCGAAGCCCGAGAACCGGAGGCTTAGGGGTCCCGGAGGTTGACAGATATTGCCTTGCGGCTCAGCGGTCAGCAGCATTTACATGGCAATCAGGTATCAACCGTCCACGCTGGCTGAAACTAGAAGAGGACTGGAGTCCCTACCCACTGGAATCCCTTCCGCACATCGCCTGGCACAGGAACCAGCTGGACCAGTCACGACGATTAGAAACACGGCAGAGAGTTGGAAGAAGGCGGCCCGAAGATGGAACTGCAGAAGCACAGTGGGCCCGCTGACCCCAATCTGAGAGAACCCTGACTTCACTCCAGGGATCACACCGAACGCCTTTGCCAGGTGGAAGATGGAAGGGCTGAAACGCATCGCGGACTTCTTCACGAACGGCACTCTACTCACTTTCGAGGAATGCAAAGCGAAATTTCAGGTCCCTGAGCGGGAACAATTTAGCTATGCCCAGCTCAGACACTGGCTGTCTCACGACACAAAACCGCACAGAAGCAGAGAGCCGACAGCATTGGAAAGAACCTTGACGGCGCTCCAGCCCACCGGGAAAATATTGAATTTATACAGGTTGCTGGACAGAGGAGACCCCAACCTGAAGGAACCCTACATGCAGAGATTGGAGCGGGACATAGGTAGAGAACTAGACGCAGAGAATTGGAACCGTATCTGGCCGAGAACCCATGGGAGCTCCAAATGTGTCACAAACAACGAGGGAGCGATCAAGGTCTGCTATAGATGGTACCTTACGCCGGAAACCCTTCACAAAAGCAACCTTGCAATCCTGCTGCTCTGCTGGAGAGGCTGCACTGACACTGGCACACTGTTTCACCTTCTGTGGACATGCCCGAAATCGGCCCGGTATTGGAAGGAAGTCCTGGGGCAGATCAAACAAATCACAGGCCTCTCAATCCTGTGGGACCCAGGAGTTGTCTTGTTGGGCGACACAGGAGAGGGCCAATTCCCGATGACAGGTCGGCTGGCAGAGCTCTCCTCCAACCTGCTCACTGCTACAAAAATCTCAATGGCAAGACTGTGGCAGCACCCCTTGGGCCCAGCAATCCCCATGTGGTGGACAAAGTGTTGGGATATCGCAGTGGCCGAAAAAATATCCGCCTTGGGAATAGAAGCAAGTTTCACAGCACTTGGGCTCCCTTCTTAGACTATGCACAACAGTATCCTGGCATGGCAAGACAGCCACCGTCCCTCGGTTCGATGGCGGAATACGATTGCCCACCATAGTCGCCCCTCAACTGATCATTCACCACTGCCTTCTGGCTTCTCCGCCTGGTCAAGCAGCGGCCCCAACATACTCATCTACGAACTGAAGCTGCCTCCCCTCCGGCGTACCCCCCCTGACGGACCTCCCCCCTGGTTCACTTGATGTTTTGGTTTGATTTTTGTTTTATTTCTGTTTCATCATTATCGCATTATGACCTGAATAATGTTTGCAGCAATCTGTTTGTTACAAAATTCTAATAAAAAGCCTTTTTGAAAAAAGAAAAAAAAAAACAATCTAACCTTGCCCGGGTTACTTCTGGAGTGCCCACACATTTTCAAATATCAACCCTCCTTCCAACTAAACAGGCCAAACTCAGCAAGCCCTCCCAAATCTCAATGATATCCCTTTAAGGGGAATCTTAGTGAATGCCAGGTCAATTACAGCCCACCCCATTGACATCCTTGACCTCACTGCCACAAACAATCTAGACTTATTAGTTGTTTCTGAGACCTGGCTACACCTAGCCTCGGGCCCAAACCTATCTTTAACAATACCACCTTATTACACCATCTACCGCAAAAACAGATCACCTGCCAGAGGTGGTGGGATAGCAATCATTGCTAGAGAGTTTTTATCCATCAGAGAAATAGTTCATGCATCTTTTCCTTCTGGAGAAATTTGAACAATCAAACTTAGCCTCTCCCACACAACCACGTTAACTTTTACATCTGGCCTATCATGCTCCCGGCCCACTCCTCTCCTTCGAAAAGGATATCTTGCACCTTCTTTCCAATGACAATCCCTCCTCAAAGACCATTCTCAATGGGGTGGGGATCTAAACTTTGGTCTTAATTATAACTTGGACACAAATGCTGCTTCTCTGAACCGCTGCCTCAAAGGCACTATGCTTTTCACAACACATCTTGGCCCTAAGCACTACAAAGGCCGAACCCTAGATTCGCTAACCGACTTGAATTGCAACATTCTAGTCACCTCTAATTTGCCCTACCCTTGGACTGATCACAATATTATCCAGTTCAACATACTGGTGACTAACAACACCCAAACCTAGCTATGCCTCTCCCCACTAGAGCAACTCTGAGCACACGCAATATAACCAAAGCTGACACATTGCCTCTTCTGGACAAGTTGTCTCCCTCCCAAACATTTGATAGCGACCCTGCCACATTACTAGACCTGTATAACCAAACCATGGCTCAGTCCATTAACCTGGTGGCGCCCCACACCCTACATAAAGCAAAAACGGCCTCTCATCTTAACACATGGTTCTCTACTGACCTCAAAGCCCTCTGCCTATTGTGACACAAGGCAGAAAGCAAATGAAAGTACGACCCTTCTGAGTCCAACAAAGCTTGCTTGTCATCCATAGCAAAGGACTATAAAAATGTAATACTTCAAGAAAAAAGCCCCAACTTTAACGACAGAATATCAAATGCGAAATCCAGCTCCTGCGAGCTCTTCTTGATCCTGCGTGAGCTGGAATCCCCAGCACAGCCACCTATAAATTGCACTAAAGATAGCTCCTGGAGTTCCAACATTCAAAATGCCCTATTACAAAAAACTGATATGCTCCCTTAGTAGCGTCTCTCTCTAGTCCCTCCTAATACTGAACCCCTGGCCGCTCACCAAAATGTACCTCTGTTTAACTTTAAATCAGTCTCGAATGTTGAGGTCATTCAGATCATCAAAGGCCTCAAACCCTCCCACTGCCAGAGGGGGGTTTTCCTAGCTACAGCCATTAAGGACTGTGCAGAGCCCCTTGCTCCTTTCATAATCTCTCTCATTAACGCCTCATTCTCCTCATGTTCTGTGCCACCAGCCAAAAGGATGCCTGGGTCCTTCCTCTGCTAAAAAAAACCTGCCCTTGACCTGGATATCCTAACCAACTATTGACCCATCAACACAGTCCGCTTTCTCCTTAAAATCCTGGATCATGCAGCATACCTTCAGATCCAGTTATTTTTGGAATCCAACAACCTTCTAGGCCTGAGTAAATCTGGTTTCCTTCCTGGCTATGGTACAAAATCTGCCCTTCTAGATCTAAAAAATAAATTTGATGTAATTAAAGACTCTGGGAAAGCAGCTCCCTTTTCTCCTGCAGCCATCTCCTGGATCTCTTCCTCTGTCCGACATATCTATGAGGGTCGTCTAAGCTGCAACTAACGCCACACCTGCCTCTGTCACCTGCAGCGTCCCTCAAGGCTCGTGTGTCTCACCCACACTCTACAATATATTCACCAAACCCCTTTATGACCTTCTGGATGACTTTGGTATATACTACCAACAACACACAAAGAGACTAGGGGAGTTTAAGGACCCAAGAGTTTATCCCCTAAGAGAACACCATAGACAATTAAATACTACAAAACTCTCTAGTCTCTGTATTTTCTCCTTATAGGCTAGACATTAAGCAAACAGTTCATTGAACAAATAAAGAACTGTCCAGTATCCTTATCCATATAATGTACAATTCTATTACATTTTAATTCAACACAATGTGCACAATTCAATAAAACACAAATACATAACATCAATTCAGATCACAATTATCATTTAAAACACATTACAAAATGTCACAAACTGCATAAAAACACATATTATGTATAAAACTACTTTGACAAATTGCTATAACCTCTATAGTGCAAAAAACCTCAACCAATGTTGTCTGGCAGATAAAGTGAACAAGATATTTCTAATCATCTCTTTATCTCCCCATAACTGAGCTCAATTAAACAAATCCCTATATGCCATTAGGGTTCTAACACAACTTAATAATACATTCAATCCACTGTTAATCAATACAGTGTCCTTTCAGCCCAACATGTTTCGTTCTTTATTTAATTACACATATTTCATCAGAACTTCTTCAGCAGCATTTGGTTAATTAGCACTCAATTTTGAAGTAGAGAAAACCACCACCACTATTGCAGTTTATACATCCAGACCCGGTATTATTAAAATGTATACTTCATTAACCGGTACCGTGTGGGTGTCTTCACAAATAGACCACAACCTTGTCAACTTATCACAAGGGCTTAAAAGCGTTATAACATCCAATCTTGTAAATGCCCGCCTGGTCCACTGGTACGGCATTCTGTTTGTCAAAATCTCTTCTCACCCGCCTAACCTGCTCAGCACAGAAAAAATTGCCCTTGTGTTCTCGGCAGTGACTAACTCGTCAGCAGTAGAAATCGCTCTGTTGCTGTAATCATCCCGTCATATGACACCTCCTTCCATACAGCAGCCTACACAAATTACACAGACAATGCACAGATCCTCCTGCCCCTTACCGACGTCAACCGGTCACTAACAAGGCAGGTCAACGCCATTGCTTCTTCAGCGGCATACACCACCAAGCTAATCAACACCGCCAGACCCTTTCTTTCTACCAACAGCTGTCTTACCATAGCCTGTGCGCTCATTGGCTCCAGGTTGTATTATTGCAACTCTTTAGAGCCGCCTTAAACATCCCAAGGTGTGATCACATTTCCGCTCCAGAAGAAATGCACATTGGTTACAGATTCGCAGGAGAATAATTTTCAAAACTTTGACCATCATGCATAAATGTTGAGCGGACACTGCCGCTAGATATCCATCGCAGAAACAAAATCAGCAAGACCCTCCCACTCCTACTACTCCTGGGATGAAGAGATCTCGTGGATGAGCTTCCCGGTAATCACCTCTAAGAATTTGAACTATCTACCCCAGTCATTGAGAAGCAAATAATCTTGCTGCACCTTCAGAGTGTCACCTTGATATGAGCATTCCACTTTTGGACATGGACTGATATTGCTCATTGCCCTGATTGATTTTACTATGTTGTAACCAATGCCTTGATGCCTCTGGGTTTAGTGTGTTTTATAAATGCCAAAAATAAATAAATAAAATACATCCCAAACTCCCTTATCCTCATTCCCTGAACACAGTACACTAGTCACCCCACACTTCCATAAACTTGTGTAAAGTGGACAGTCCAGCCCTTGTGAGAATTACTGAGACGAGGAAGAGTAGGGACTACTTGTCTGAAGCATGCTGGAAACCTGGAACGAGAAAGAATCCAGCAAACCCAATAAGGAGTGATCATACTGTGGTGAAGATGACGTGTGGAGTCATGAAGAGCGCCCTGCAGAACCACAGTAAGCATCCCAGTCTATATGGACATTTTGCAAACAAAATACTCGGGAGGGACTCATGAGAGGGTCAAGCCCTCCCTGGAGGAACCACAAGAGCCAGCATGGTCCATGAAACAGGAAGAAGACAGACCAGGATGCTGAGGCAGAAGCAAGAAGGTCCCGGAGCCAGTCCAGAGAGGAAGGACCCCTCAGCAAGCCAAGAAAGGGAAGTTCCCAGCGTTCCTGAGCACTTGAATATGATGATGTCATCACTCCTTTCCCTGAGGTGGCCTCTCCTGATGTGGCCAGTGGACAGCAGCCGCTACCTTATCCTGACAATGGGGCAGCTATTTGAGGAAGGACCACATCGGGGGAGGCGACTCCGAGGGAATGACATGACATCATCAGGTGAGAAATGGCATCTTCCTTTCCTTTTTAGGGATATTCCCTCCATTCCTCATGCCTTGATGGCATATTGACATAATCCCCTTCGACAACTTGCCAATTCTACTGACAGTAATCCTCAATATCAGATAACAATGTGACAAAAACTCAGATGAGGAAGGAGCAATGATTATTAATTCCAACGAGAACCAACACCAGCAGTCTAATAGCTGGAAGACTGATTGGCCCGACACAGTTTAAAACCATGTTGGAAAGAGAAGTATGCAGATCAAGTTCTTTTTGTCCAGGTGCAGATCGAGGACGCCGCGAGAACGGGAGATTCGCCCAGCTAGACACTGCAGAAGGAGGAGTGGAAAAACAGAGCAAGCCGAAGGAGCTGGGACGCTGACCAAGGATCAAGCGCCTGTCGGAGGTGCCTGCAGGGTCAGAGAGAGCCGCGAGAGCCGGAGAAGCACCCAACTCAGAGTTGGGAATGCAGAGAGACTGCAGGAAAAGAACCTGTGAGCACATTGAAAGGGTTGCGACACTGAAGCACTGTCAGACAAGGCATCGGAAGCCCTAGAGAGTGGGACTGGGGTCTGTGACCCATAGTACCAACTTGGGGAAGACCAAAAGGGGACACCAGTGGGACATTGTATATTGATAAAGTCCTGGCACGAAAGTATACCAGGCAAAGCCAAGTGTGTGAAGTGAACTGCAGAAGAAGGTCCTGCATAAGTAGGTCCTGGCCGGAGATTTTACCAGGCAAAGCCAAGTGTGGGGAATGAACTGCATAAGAGAATTTCAAGAACGGCACATGCCCTTAGGATTGTGAATTGCATTTTGAAATACACTGAATGTGGAAGAGGACCTGGCAGGGGAGTATACCAGGTGTTGTATGAGTCTGGGACCTACACCCCAAGTTGTGGTATTGTGAGGCGTGAATTCCAAGGAAGACACATGCCCTTAGAATTATGAAATACATTGAATGCAGAATAAAACCTGTGGAAAGGAGTCATTTCTCCGGGAGTGGATTGCAAAACCAAGAGTAGGGAGCTATTCTCTTGATCTACAAAAAGATTGATTATTTTTTTACTTTTGGTTTGGTGGAGAGGAACCTGGGGAAGGGAGTCATTCCCTGGAAATGTGAATATTAGCCATTTGAGACTTTTGTTGGATGTATACCTTTTTGTTGGATTTGAACATTTTGTGCACTTTCAAGGCCAAAGACAATGGGCCTCATTACACGGTAGGCGGTAACCATGGCGCTCTTAGCGCCATGGTTGCCGCCGGTATTTTACCGTGTCCGCCTTGGTGGATGGCATAATTACCGCCCTACTCCAAGGTGAGCGGGAGCGGTAATTCCCCATTCAGCAAGGCCCTTCCCCATTCCCATTTCTGCACCCATAGGGCATAATGGGAATGGGGAAGGCGCTAATTACGGTACCACAAATTGCGGTACCGTAATTAGCACCGAGGTCCCTTTGCGGCACCCTACTTTAAAGGCTGGTAAAACCAGCCGTTAAGGTCGTGTCCCGCAAAGGGAACTCGAAGTAAGGCGGTAAGGGTTTACCGGTACTGGTGCCCTTACCAGTACCGGTAAACCCTTACCGCCTACCGTGTAATGAGGCCCAATATCCTTTACAGCTTAGAGTTACTTTTAGAATGTGAGGGTTAGGATAGGATTTCAGATACTGGACATTTTTGCTTTGGACATCTTGACACAGGACAGACTCAGAGTTTTGTTTGAGGTAGGGAAACACCTCCTAGATTAGGGATAGTGAGGCATTTTCCAACCCCTTCATTATTTAATAAAAGTCTATTAGCAAAAACATGAGCACTGTGCCTGTGTCTCATTCCTTGCTCCTCACAATTACCAATACAATAACTGAAAACAAATGCAGTTTTCTTACCTCTTCATCATCACTTGTATTTCTGCTAACAGAAGCCCATGCAGAATGAGGGCGTTTGGCAATTTGCTAGGAAAACAAAATATAACACACAGAAAACTATCTTTTAATGTCCTTACAAACCAATTCCAAATAGTTTATCAAATGCATTGAATATATAATAAAGTTGATCAAATGCATTGAATAGATTTGAAATCGTATCCATTAAGCCGAAATTACAACTTAAAGGGTAATGTAAGACCCTTTCAAAATGTAATGTTATATATAATGTTCTACAATAAATAACATCTAATCTGATGTACAATGTTACAACCTAGGTCTTCAGGGTGTAGTACCATACAATCTATCCACCAGCAGTAGTTAAAGCATGTTGTATAATTCTCCAGGATTATAAAGACTGGGTCTTTATATGACTCAATATCGTTGAGTATTTTAAAAATGTTTTATTGATATTTGACAAAAGGCAATTAAACGGCACAACACTGCATGACCTACACATCGCTACAGACAAACATGGCAACCGATCAGTCATAAGTCAATAGTCTGACCCATCAACACATTGAATGGGAACTGTTCATGCATTCCTGCTCTATGCTATATCTCCGTAAATTGATGGGGAATCCCCTGGAACCACATACACGCTGCTCGGCCGACATACAGATATCCACATTAGAAGCAATAAAAACTATGCTATTTATATAACATAGTACTTCTTGTGTTTCCTAACCTCTGGCCCCCATTTAGGCTGTACATTATCACTATCTATTATGAAACCCTCACTGTGACCGTATGATACTCTAAATTTGGAACCACCTATGTTTGTATTCTACCTTATTCACTGTTAGGTTAAACGTACATTTTAACTATGAGCTATGCTTTCCTCCTGAACCACCTGTGTATGTAACCTAAGAAATTCCTATTGTTGGGTGCACGTTCAATGTAACCCTGAGCCAAGCCTTCTTACTTGTAACCAAGACAATCTCATGCAACATAGTCAATGCCTTTGGGCTTAGCGCGCTCTACAAATCCAAATAAATAAATAAAAATATTGTCAGAAACCCATTTAGTATAGTTCGGTATTTCTTCACTTCCCTACAACTTAGCGATGGTACACTTAGCAATCATCATAGCAGTGGCTAGGAAGAGCTTCTCATATTGATTGAAGAAGGAGTCAAACCACACACCCAATAACAAAAGTTTCGGATCTTCTGGTATTTCGCTGTCCATCACCCTTGACAATTCATCAAGAATCTTATACCAGTAGTGTCATATCTTAGGACACTGCCAAATACTGTGGAAAAAAAGTGCAATTGGTAGAAAACATCTTGGACAGTATTGGTGGTGTGCTCTGCCACATCTAGAAAGCATTGTATCTGTATAATAGACTCTATAGAGAATCTTCAATTGGACCAAGCGTAGTATGGATGAAAGTTCCACCTCACGTGGGGACATGATCGCCTCAGTCCATTCTTCTGCATCGTGAGGACCTTTATCGGCTTCCCATTTAGTTCCGAGATGTAGTAGCATGTATGATGTGAACAACGTTATGGTCTGATATAAAGTAGAGGTAACTGTGGTCTCTATGTTGGCAGGTAACAGATTCATCTCCAGAGGTGAGTAGCATAAAACATCATGAAAAGTCCTTTATGTAGCATTGCAGGGATCGCTGTGTATTTTAAAAAGTCTAGGGGGTTATGATCTGGGTCCTCAGACCAGAGAAAGTGGCAGTGGCAAAGTGGCAGTGGACTTTTAAAACCACTTTTTTCAATACACAGGATTTTCCTAAATCTCGAAGGCAGAGTTGGAAAGCAGAGCATACTCAACATGTTCACTTGTGTTTCTAGTTGTACCTGCCAAAACCCCCTGACTTTCCACCAAAGTGTATGTTCTTGCTAATGGAAAACCAATGGTTTCCTGTGGAAACTGCCCGACTTAACCACAAAGTAAAAGCAGGAGGATCCCACAGGAATCGTTTGCTAATGCAGCGAGCAATCGTCAATTGTGGGAGAGATTTATATTTTTCCAATCATGTAGTGGAAAGGTTATGTGTAAGGGTGATTATGCCATTGTTTTACTTCCTGTTTTTCCACTGTGTGCTTGAAAAATTGTAAGTTGCATGGAGGGGGACCTTTTGCACATACGTGCAAATTGAAATGATCCTCTGTACAATTTAATTGTGAAAATAAAATTACACTGCAGGCTCCACATGTTGGGAAATCAATGGTGTAATTAAAGGTAGGGCAGACTAGCTTCCCAGCATGGGCGCAAGGAGGTGGAGCCAGGCCCCGACATAGCATCAAGTGCAGATCCAGTGTGACAAATGTACTGTAGTTACGCTGGTCTCAGTGCAGGGAAATTGCAATTATTCTCTGCTTATCGTTGCTTCTAACCAGCATGACAATCACTGTGAATTTCTTTTGCCTGGGCACTGAGCTTTGGTTTGCTTTTGCCTGGGAGCCTCGACTCGGCTTGTGATGCACCTTTGCTGCACCCTTTAAAAACTGAAAATAGCGTAGATCGATCCGGTGAGTGTACTGCAGTTGGGCGGCTTGGTCGTTGGGCAGCGACCTCTGTGAATTGGAGTGCACTTGTGGTTTGGAGTAATTGGTGTTACTGAGAACGGTCTAAGTGAGTAGCTTGCCAATCCGTGAGGCGACAGCCGGTGACTGGCACTGCCCTAAGGTACAGCACAAGAGTAACTCTCTTTTTAGGGTCTTGGGCTGATTTATTGATCTGTACTGGGCACATATATGTGTATAGCTTAAGGAGTCAACGAAAGCGAATGGAGGTTAATATGCCATCTACGAGTCAGGCGGCTATTTTAGAGACCCATATTGTGAATTTAAAGCATTTGGCAGTTAAGGGCGGGAAATGTACCTTACAAAGCACCAAAATTCCAACTGCGGTTCAGACCTTGGCACAGGTGGTGGCAGGGGTAGACCTGAATGCTGCTTCTAAAATGGACCCTAATCTGTATTGGCTGGTAATTCATCGCAAACTCAGGGACAGACTCATGAGTCATGGAACGGTCAGAAGCTGCTGAACAGAGCAAATCTGGATGCAACACAGTCCTCATGCTTGTTGGAGCGTATTGATCCTGAGCACATGATTGATCTAATCTCCTGATGTTTCCATTTTAGCACCCATCGTTTTCCAAGAACTTGCTAAGAGAGTACCAATCTCATTGGGATCATGTTTGTCACACTCACGAGTGTGAGACAGCAGGGAGGAGGATTTATTGCACAGGATGGTACGTAGGAATACCGTTTAATCGTCCCCAATTTTGTTTAGCAGATCGCTGCAAAGGGTGGGTCTGTCTAGCTCAAAGAAAGAGACAGAGGCCCAACTAAATAGAACCACAACAGTTTGAGTATACTCCCCCTGAATAGGCAGGCAATGAGTTGCACTCATACCCTGCTACTAATCAAAGGGACCAAATAATTGATGCCTTCTCCTTTCCAGTCCTTTCCCAGATATTAAACTCCATGGAGAAAGGTTATGGACACACTGCACTATGCATACAGGAAGTTCGATCCATGCTAAAATGTGCCAAAATGAAATTTTTGGAAGGCTTTGTTATGGCATGTGGCATACTATAGATTAAAACAGAAGAGTTATACGGGTTCCAATTGATGTTGGCTACAAATAAGGAGGTTTCCTGAGCTTCTACGGCATGGCAGACCTTCATAGCAGAGGTGGTCGACACATGGAGCTTGGATGAATTACGAGGCATCTTGGTTCCCCCCATACATCCTACCAATCAGGAATGAACTGGCAAAGCGGATGTCCTAAATGCCGATATTCCCCCATCAGATGGGGTGGTTATGTCTGAGGATCCAACTGAAGCTGTGGAAGTCAGAAATAAACAGAAAAAGCCACAAAAATGTAAAAGTAAAAAGAAGTCAAAAAATCTGAAAAACATACAAAAGCAATGCGCCAATGGGTCACGAAAGAAGGTGAACAGGTACGCATCTAAAAGCGAGCAAGACATGGCAGTGCGTCTATCCTCAATTGTAAATGCCAACCCAGACTTAATAAAGAACAAACCTAATGAGGAAACTGTTCAGCCGTCAGTTCAGGAGCGGGGTAACCCTAAAGGGTTAGAGTTTATTTTTAAAAAAAGCAACAGAAAAATGCCTAATTTGCCCAAAGAGGAGCTATTACAAAGTTCCTAAAACCAAAAATTAAGGAGGAGAGACCACTCCTTTGGCTATGGCTAAGCCAGATTTGACCCAAGTCCAAATGGGAAAATCAGCTCTATTGTCAACAGTGCCTCCTTTCATCCCTTCTCAGCACTCAGATGAAAGAGTTTTCCCAGTGTTTTTATCTTGAAGAAAAAAAGAATTATGGCCCAAGTATCTTTAAACAGTATCGACAATCGTAGGTTGCCGATATCACTGGACACCAAAACGTGGCAGCCCTTCAGGTTGAACCAACGTTTATACAGCAAGACGGAGGACTTGGTGGGTACCCTCATATTGGAGGTCCAGAAAGGGGGAACGATGTGTTGCTAAAATCGATAACGTCAAAGGATCTGGCTCAAGTGGAATTTATTGACAATTCACAGGTTGATGTTGTAAGACTGGGGTTCTCTTCACAATTTGTAAGGAATGTATTATTGGCAGAAGAATCTGTATTGAAACAAGTGGGTCATGAGATTTCAGAGGCTGCCTGTTAAGATGGATTTCTGACCTAGTGGGCAGAGGTTCAGAAGGCCAGCCTAGTTTCTTGGAACAGGGTAACCTTCTGGACAAACCAGAGCAATCAAGGTAGCATTGGCGGTGGTCAAAACTAGGTCTCAGGAGGGGTGAGGGTGATTGAAAGCCCACAATGAGCACACACAGCAGGGACACTACAAATTACTCTCAGTCCAGTGTATATCAAAAATACATATATATTTATTAAAGGCCTTTTAAATAAAACACAAGCAAAGGTCAACATTAATACTTAAACCAAAACCACACTACTATAGAACATATGTACAGTTACAATGGCCTAAAGGAATGGCACACAGTGAGGGTCCATAAACGGTAAGGCAAAGGAGCAAACAGTGCGAATATATTTTAGGCAGCCCTTTAGTCAGTGCCTTTCTAGGATAGTACTGTGATCATTAGCTTGCACCTTCTAGGATAGTACTGTGTCTATTAGACTGTGCTGAACCCTTGCAGATTAGCACATGTTGACTTGAAACACCTGGAAAGCACCACAATAGAACAGTATTGTGACTACCAGCTTGTGCCTCTCTAGGATAATACCAGGATTATTAGCGTGTGCCTCGTTGGGACGGTACTGTGATTATTGGCCTCCGCAACACCCAAACAGATTTCTAGACATTATTTTGAATCACATCTAGAAAACATAACAGTACTGGGGTTACTGGCTGTACCTCTCGAGAATAGCAAAGTGATTATCACCCTAGCCCACATGGTGATAGTAACATGACTACTAGCATGATCCACACTGGGATAGCTCTGTGAATCTAGGCCTGTGTCACACCAGTAGAGAGTTGTTGAGAAGGCCTTTAAACACCATCTAGAGGGTACCACATCGGCACATCGCTGTGAGTATTAGCCGTGCCGCGCCGAGATGGTACTGTGATCATTGACCCTGTCATTCAGAGACGGTGCTGTGAACAGTACCCTGCGTTGTACCACAGAGATTTGTTTGTTGCTGTAAGTCTCTTCCAGGGAGAGCCACATTAGGGACAACCACTGAAATACCATAGCGATATAACACTAGTAAACCTCCCAACCGGACAGCCCCAAATTCAAGGCAGCGACTGAATCACCCTAGCGATATTACCAGTATAGACAACCCCAACAGACAGAACCCAAGCTATCATCAGACAATTCCCCACACCAAGTCTAACACCACAAGACAGCCGGACCAAAAGCACAAAAGACGGACTCTACAATAACGAACTGAACAAAATCAACCAGAAAAACTCTAAAAACTCAAAATGCTGCGAAAAGAAATTGGACCAAAGGAAAAACAAAGAGCAGAAAGAACAATCCCTGTTGAACACCACAAAAGACTCACAACTGCAGAACACACGCCCACAGACAAGAATACAGAACCGGCGCAGAGAAAAGAGAGAAATCCATATACCTAACACCATACCTCGCAAATAACCACTCACCGGAACTAACTGACCCAACGTACAAATCAAGTACGACCAACAGCCAAACACAACCACAGAGAAGAAGAACGGACAAAGCTAGAGATAACCAGAACATAATTGACGCCCTAACCCCTTCAATCACCAAAACAAGAGGACTCTCCACTCAAAAGCCACAAAATCTAGAAGAGGAGCCTGATGAAAACAAAAACCCAAGACTGAACCTAGAAGAGCTCTTTGACGACACAGACACAACAGTACCAACACCTCAACTAGAGATCGACTTGGAATAAAACCTAAACACCAGTCAGAAGACCGCGCCGGCAATAAGGCACAAACAAAACTATACCTTAAAAATCCACTGATACTTAATAAATGCAAAATCCATGTCAAAACACTCAACAGAGATCTTCGACCTTCTCTGCGACAACGGTATCAACATCGTATTTCATCACCGAAACATGGTTGGACGACAATTACAAAATCACACTCCAAAGTTGCCTCCCCACCAGCTTCAAATGCATTCAGTTAAACAGAAAAAACAAAAAAGGAGCAGAACTCGCAATAGCAATCAAAGATCAACTGAAAGTAAAAACAGACGAACCTCTAAACATCGTGAACTGCGAATCCATGGTCATAAACCTATCGGCAAATCTAAAAACAAACATTACATTCATAATGGTTTACAGACCACCGACATACGATGCAACATTCGTCGACAACTTCGTAGAAGCCATCACCAACATAGCCATTCAACACGAGCATCTGATAATCCTGGGGGACTTCCACATTTGGTTCTAAGAAAAAGATGCCAACTCTCAAAACTCACTAATCGGGCAGCTAAGAACCATGAAACTACAACAACTGGTCAAAGGGGCAACACACTCGGCAGGACACACCCTTGACGCAATTTTCGCCAAGAAAAAATGTATCACCACTGCTCCACTGGTACAAATACTTTGGAACGACCACCTCATCATTCTATTCATAATCACGCTACTAAACAAAATCAGCACGCAGCCCCTCAATCTCCCAACTAATACAAAAAGAAACTGGAGAAAAGTCAAAGCAAGCAGCCTATTACAACAACTGGAGATGACTAAACCTTCAACCGCAGAACTGGAGAAGGCAGAGCGAGACGGGAATGTGGAGCTACTTCACAAATGGCTTGCTGATCCAAGCGAAAACATCTCACCGGAAAAAGCCTTTACCCCATCAAGGAAAAGAGCAATGGCAAAATGTTTCACCCCACTACTAAGCACCATGAAAAAGAACAAGAAGCTGGAATTTGAATGGAGGAAAGAATACGAAGATAAGACAACCCAATTCCAGAAACAAATCCGATCATATTAGAAGGAAATTCAAAAGGCAAAGAAAAGGCATTATGATGACAGAATCACCAATGCCACCAACACACAAAAAGAAATGTTCAACATCATAAACGAAATGAGAAACCCACCAGGTTGCGACAACACTCCAATACCCTCGCAGGAACTATGCAACAACTTGGCAGACCATTTCCAAAACAAAATCAACGACATACGACAAATCATACAAAACAGACCAATCAACCCCAACACTCAACCAACCGGACCTGACGAGGAATCACAGCACAAACTCCAAAACTTCCCGGAAGTATCAGCAGAGACCTACGTCAAGCTGGTAAAACACAGCAAGAAAGCAGGATCACAAATCAATCCTTGCTCAAAGAATGCCATCAGAATACTACAGAAATCTCTTGAATCTGTCGCTCACAACATGGAATGTACCACGATGCTTCAAATCAACATATATTAAACCACTTCTAAAAAACACAAGAGGCGATGTGGAAGATCTCTCCAACTACAGACTAATTTCAAACATTCCCTTCCCAAAACTCCTAGAAACATACGTGTACAAACTAACCCAAGAACACGTAGAAAAGCACCAGTTGCTAGAACAAGCACAAGTTGGCTTCAGACCCGCAAGAGGAACAGAATCGGCACTACTTTCCACCTGGGACGACCTAAAAACAAACGCAGACTCCAACATTACCTCAGCCCCCATTCTGCTCGACCTCTCGGCAGCTTTCGACACAGTAAGCCACAACACCCTAATCAAAACATTAGAAGATATAGGTATAACGGACATGGCACTACTCTGGACTAAATAATTTCTAGCAGACAGAACAGAAAAAGTATGGCTAAAACCCTTCAAATCTACTCCACAAGTTAACGACTGTGGAGTACCATAAGGATCCTCACTATCACCACTATACATCAACATCTACCAGACTCCGTTAATCAGGATTTTCAAAAAATACAACCTCACATGCTACAACTACGCAAACGACACTCAAATCATCTACAAAATCGAAGACACACAAGCTGATCACTCAACCTTAGTAGAATGTCCAAAAGAACTCCATGACTGGATGAACTTAAAAATCAACCCAGGAAAAAGAGAAATCATGATTATAGCCAAAAACCACGAGAACAACATCTACATCCCCAGGCCAACGGAACTGGGAATCGCGCCCACACCATCCAAGGTAGTAAAAAACCTGGGAGTACTAATGGACAACGCTCTAACCTTAGAACCACAAGTAAATGCGAAAATTAAGAAATGCTTCTTCCTCCTTCATTCAACAGGAAGAATCCTACCTTTCCTCTCCTTCACCCACAAAACACTGAATCGTCGCCCTCATCATGTCAATCGACCACGCAAACAGCCTCTACCTCAGGATGCCAGAACACATCCTAAAGAAATTACAACGCATCCAAAATGCAGCAGATAGACTCCTCCTCAAACTATCCAGAAGAGACCACGCTAGAAATGCTACATTGGCTTCCAATCAAACACTATCACGTTCAAAACTATGTGCATAATGCACAGGGCAATCGGACAGGTAGCAGAATTCCTACAAAAAAAAATAATCTACAAGCCCACTAGACTCCTCAGATCAAGCAATGAAATCCGCCTGGAACCAAAGCCATACGCCAGGAAAAAACTAGGGGGCTCCTCTTTCTCCCACCTAGCCGCAAAAAACTGGAACCACCTCCCAAAAGAAATAAGAAACACCAAAGACCACCTAAAATTTAGAAAACTTCTAAAAACCTGGCTCTTCAACACCTCGGAACCAAACTGAAATGACTGAAACAATCAAACAGGAAACACAAAGAACAGACTGACAGAATATATGATGGCACAGACCATATCTAGGACCGATTAAGAGAAACTCCAACAAGAACAAGAAAGACGATGCTAGGTGGAACAGAATGCGAACCACAAGCCCATGAGGACAGAGCAATAACAAACAACTCAGAAAGCGCGCAGGGTACAGGCATAAGTCACTAGTAAACCGATCCAAAATGACTGGGTTGCAGCAACGACGAACTGGGATTAATGGGTGGCCAAACACAAAGAGTAGCTGACTTAGCATAATGACAGAGAGATGAAATAGCCTTATGATATGATATGGCATTTATAACGTGCCTATGCACAAGTGCTTCATGCTGAAACCTAATCACCGAAGGAAGACAACCTCGCTAAATCACAAAGGAGACGGAATAGGAGTGTGCATTTCGCCCAACAAGGCTACTAACCAACCACAAAAACTACAAAAAAAACAACACCCCTCACCCACATCTCACACTCTAACCAAACACAACCACACCTCTTAAAACCGCAGCACCCCGCACGTACTTCACCAAACCGCAACAACACACCACACAGACCCACACACAACAGCACACAATGGCCTTGGAACCAAATGCCACACCAATATGCTCAGCGAACGGTGTTAACTGAACTGAAGCTGCCAACAGCACTTCTCAGCTCCCTTGCTCTTCTCCAAACTTTGTCCTACTAACACGCTTAATCCTAACCTACCCCCCTTTGTTTCAGATCCACCACTCCAGTGGTGATAGTGTGCGGTACAAACATACTTTAACATTAACGTTAACTTTATCAACCCCAACTGAAAGGCAGTCCAGTCCCTAAGAAGAGTGAAGCCTTATGCTCAAATGTACTTTCGGATGCAGATGGACGCCATTGTGTGGTTGTGCAAAAACAGGGTCTCTTGCAGGGTCTGTAGCAGCTCAGGAATGCAGGTGAGGCAGTGAAGAATAAGTTCCCACTATTTGAGGAGAGTCACCCCAAGAGGGCAGAACAGATTCCAAGAATTGGGAATAGCTCGGTAGCACAGGCTACCTCGATAATGGATGGATGCGCCAGGGGCCACCAGTAAGGTTTGCAAGTACTTACCGACTTAAGACGCACTCCGGACCAAACTTCGGCAGTCAAGTCCACTTCAGTTGCGGGTTCATATACTGCAAAAGTGAGATCCAGGGAGGAACTTGTGGCGGGACAGTGGCGATTTCTCCTCTACTGGTGAAGGGGTCAACTTGATTTCATTGCAGCTCATCTCAGGGCAGAGGGGGGCACAGCAGCAGTGGACCCACGAAGTTTGTCACCACGGCTGGGCAACACAGTGACCGCATATACTAGGGTTCAGACGTACTCTCTTAATTCCAGACCTAGGGCGCCTACGTGTACGAAACTCAGCGGGAGAGTGCCAAGGAGCCAGTACTTACGATCTCCAGGTCTCAAGAGTTAACACGAGACGGCGGCGGTTGCAGAACAAAGGTCCTGCGCAAGCTGGTCAGGTCATGGTTGGCCCAGGAACCCTTCCGAAAAGGGTCACTTGCAGGTTGAGGTGGAGGTACCGTGAATAGTTGTTCCCACTATTGAAATGGGGAGGAAGCGCCTTTGCAGACCTTCTAGTTTGATAAGATGCAAAGGTGTTCTGCGGGACAACAGCAGGCTCAGGGTGCCAAACCTTCCAGCGAATCACCAGCAGTTCCTCAATTCAGCTTCTTTGTTTCAGGATGCTTGGATCCTATCCTAGGTTCAGTGAGAAGTCAAGAGATCGATCTGGTATGGGTATTTGGGCCCTTGTCTTATCCAGAATATCCTTTCTGCCAAAACGAAGACGACCCAATGAGAGACCTGCTCACATACAGCCATGCCAGACGTGGACCAATCACAGACCACAGTGGTCCCAGTCATTCCCAGCACACTAGACCCTCTGGCACCCAGGATATGTATTGGAACTAGACAGTCCAGCCCACATCCTGGAAGCACACACACGAGGCATGCAGAAGCCTGCGAAAGCTTGGCATTTCGTGGGAGAATGCATGACCAAATAAGGACTGACCCGGGTCTGCTCGACCTGGGGAAAGTAAAGGGACAAGATAGCCAAAGGACAGAACAAAAGACCTTGTGGAATAGCCATTTTGGGGCCAAGCCACTGTCCTGGGCCAAACGCAGTAAACGTGATATGGACCAAAAGAAAGGGTTAAAATTATGTGAAAAATAACTGCTGCCACCAGCTCTGTCCAAGGCACATCTGTACTTCTACCAAAAAATCCTTTGAGGATGTCTAGGGCCTTTATAAACGAAAGGAAGACCCCAGGGCACTGTACTGTAAGGTACTTTGAGCACTGGTAAACAAGCTGCAAAGAATTTGCAACTGAGTGAAAGGCTAAGGGAAACAAAGTCTCCCAGTACTGACTGATTAAAGGCATGTCAGTTTCCCCATAACAAAGTGAGCGAAAACCGACCGGAGTGCAGCAGAAGGCTGTGCTCCACTGGCAAGAGTCAGGCTATGATGGTCAGACAGCAGCAAAAAGTTGGGGGGGTTCACAACTGGAGGGAAAATGACGCAAACGGAAATCTTTCCTAACACTCGCCCCTCCCAGACCAAGGACAGGGGGAACTAATCCACCCCTAGATGAGCTTCTTGTTAAGGTCGGTTAAACATTATGGACAACCTATGTTGAACACCTGACCTATGCTCAATAGTGAAGTCAAACCCTTGCAGACTTATGGACCACCTGAGCAACTTAGGATTCTCTCCCTTCATGTTCATCAGTCAATTTAAGGAGTTAGGGTCAATTTGCACAGTGAAGTGGATCCCATAGAGGTAGTGCCTCAGCTTCCTTAGAGCCCACACAACAGATAAACCTTTCTCTACTGTGGACCATCTGAGCTCTCTGTTCTTAAGCAGGCAACTGATGAAACCAATAGGGTGTTCCTTACCCTTCTCATCTACTTGTGATAGCACAGCTCCTATCCCACTGTCACAGGCATCTGTCTGCACAATAAACGGTCCTTGGTAATCAGGGGCCCTGAGAAAATGGGCTTAGCACAAGGAGTCTTTTAAGCCATTGAAGGCCAGTGAAGGCCAGTGAAGGCCGTCTTACAATCCTCAGACCAAGAGACCTTCTTGGGTTTCTTTGGAGATGTGGGAGCATTCACATCTGCCCCTCTGCAGCTATGGTGCCATAGTCTGCCATAACGTTTCTGTAATACACCGTGAATCCTAGAAAGGCTCTCACCTGTGTTTGTGTAGTGGGGGGAGGCAAGTCTTTTAGTGGGGAGAGGCTGTATTCTCCCTCCAGCTACTTATGTCCAAAGTAGACCACTGAACCTTGATCAATCTGGCACTTACTGGCCTTTATAGTCAAGTGGGCCTTCTGAAGAGCCTGCAAAACAATTCTGAGGTGTTTCACATGATCCTCCCAGGTGGCACTGAAAACTGCTTTATCATCCAGATATGCTACACAGAATTCATCCAACCCATTAAGGACATGATTCACAAACCTCTGAAAAGTGGCAGGTGCATTCTTCAACAAAAAATGCATTACCCTGAACAGGTAAAGACCCTCTGCTGTTACGAAAGCAGTCTTCTCCTTGGCATGTGCTGGTATGGGTTATTTGCAAATACCCTGCAGTGAGGTCAAATGTGCCGAGGTACTTGGAGGCACCCAAAGTATTCACCAGCTCATCAGCTCTGGGCAAGGGGTGTGGTGTGCATCTGTCTTGGAGACAGCATTCAGAGCCCTGTAATCCACACAGAACCTCAGCTCAGAGGTACCTGCCTTTGGAACCAACACCACAGGGCTGGACCAAGGACTACTGGAGGGTTCAATCACCCCAAGATCGAACATCTTGTTCACCTCTGTCTTGATGTAGGATCTCACCATCCGACATTCTGTATCCCCTACTTTTAGTAGGTACACTATCTCCTGTGTCAATGTCATCATGTTTGTACCAAGGTGTCAAACCAGGGGCTTGTAAGAAGAACTGCCTCAGCAAACTTCTCACCTCATCTTGTTGAACAGAAGTCAGGTGAGGGGACACATGGACACCCTCAATGGAGCTGTCTGAAGGACTGCCCTGGAACAGATCAGGAAGAGGTTCTGACTCTTCCTCCTCTACACCTGAAGCCAAAAGCAGTGCAGCTATTTCAACTCTTGGGACGAAAGCCTTCAACCTATTTACATGGAACACTTTTGGAGCCTGTCCAGCTCTTCCAAGGTCCACTAAATAGTTAACCTCACCCAGTGACTCCACCACTGTGTAAGGGCCTGGCCATTTGTCCTGCAAAGCTCTCTGCCTTATAGGATTAATGATTAGGACTTGCTGACCTGGTGTAAAGTTGATGAGGGAAGCCTTCTGGTCATACCAATTGTTAGGGAGAATTCTCTGTTTAGGCTGAATTTCCTAACCTAGTGAGTCCCCCAGCAGCTTTGCTGGATTTCCGGAGTTTGTTTCTTTCTCCTGCCAAGAGTGAGACTCTTTTTCTCCCACTCTTGGACATGATGTATGGTGTTCCTTTGACTGCTAATGTGTTTTATGGGCTATGGGGTCCTTTACTCCATAGGGTCTCATGTGTTTTTACTATGTGTGTTAAACAGCACCCTCCGTGCAGTGACACAGGGGTGTCATAGTGACACCCCACCATAGACTCCATACCCTGGGACTGACTACTGTCTCCCAGGGCATGTAAAGTCACCATTGGCTTTACTAGTCCCAAATTATGAACAGAAACCAGTACAAACCATCATATTGTGGACGTACTGGTCGGGGCAATTCGATTGCCCCGGGGTCTGTTAGTCGAGGGGGAACGTCTCCGTCCCCCCTGATCGAGTTTTGGCTGGTGGCAGTGGATACTACTTTTTATATTCATCCGCGAATATATCCCTAGGGGATTTTCCCACTGTTCGAGGCTACCAACTTTAATTATTTAATTCTCATAGCCTCGAACATACCGCCGGTTTATTTATTTAATATCAATTCGCCAGTTGGTATTTTTTGCCAGGACTCGATTCTAAAATGGCGTTTGTGTTCTCTTCTGTGACTCCAACCCAAGTTGAGCCCTTTGTTCCACTTTTGCGGGGTTCTCCACAGAAGCCTCCAAAAGTGGTGCCACTCTGTCTGTGTACCACAGGGAGTGTGGGAGGGGGTTTAGGCACCCTGGACTGAGTTACCTTGGTAACTCAATTCGCACTCTTGTGTGATTGGCCCAAGTGGTGAGCCGGCCGGCTCACCACTTAGCATGTTTGATTGACAGCTAGGCTGAGTGAATGGGGGTGTGCTGCATAAAAGCAGGGCTTTGGGGACTGGAACTTCAGAAGTCGCCACAGGACCTGAGAATCCGACGAGGGAGAAGCTGAGCCGACCTGCTACGACGACACCACCGGTGGAGCCCTGCGGAACCGACTCACCACTTCCCGACGACAGAGAAGATCTCCCTGCTGGAGAGTCTTCTTCCCCTGACTGGTGGGCACAACCAGTTTACCTTCTTTTTCTCGCATCCCAGGAAGTCTTGTGGTCGAATTGCCCGTGCCAAGCACCCCGGCAACCGGATAGCCACTTACCACTGGACCGTGAACAAAAGGACCGCTCCTTTTAACGGAGAACTCTGCGGCTGGTTTCTTCCCTGGCAGTGCAACGGACTCCTGTCTTCCTCCCCGACGAGATCCTCTCTTCCCCCGGACGAAGCACCGACTTGCATCCGCTGCCAGGAACAACTGCCCCCGCTGGAGTATTCTCACCACTTTAAGGTACCGTGTCCGCCAGGCCTCCCTTTCTAAAGATTGCTACAAGGTAATAATAATCCCTTAACCTTCTGGACTGGGCTGGCCGCCATGACCATCTAACTGGTCCCGTTATTTTGGTCCAACTCTTTCTGAACCTTTGAGACTTGTGTGCACTTTTTAACCGTGTGACCTTGGACACATTTCATTCTGATCCTCTTAAAGTGGATCCGGCTTTCTGAACTCTAACTTCACGGTTTGACTCTGCCTTCCTCTCTTGCTGTGTTCTTGTGAAAGTGTTGGGATCTGTTTCAATTTATATACTGCTTTTCTCTCCCTTTTAAAACAAATTATTAGAGTGCCATCTGCGTTAAGTGCTCCCCGCTGTCTGAAAATAAGTGGGGCTTTACTTAAGACTTGTCTAATCTTCTTTTAAGGTAGTGTATATCTTTTAGTGACCGTGTTTTTGAACTGCTTAATATTAGTGCCTGTGTGTTTTATTAGATGTGGTTTTAAATAATTAATTATATCTCTTTTACACCAAGCTCTGGTCAGTGTTTGCTTGTTCTACTGTGTTCCTTTGACCTATTGTGAATACTCTGTATACTGCCTAACTCTTCTTGAGGGAAGTCTGACTGCTCAGCCACAGCTACCAAGTGAATCTGTGTGGTACAGAATGCTACCAAGTGGGTTTACTGCCAAACACCTGTAGTCTTAAATCTTTTGCAGTGGTCCCAGACGGAACTGCACAGGTTTCTGCCTAACACCAATGTTTCACCAGAGCTTTCCCAGCCTACAACTTCTCACTAGCCAGACCCATCAGGAGTACCATGCTTTTTCTGAGTCCCAGCACATAGGCTAAGCTGGTAGTGATAAGGGGAGCAGGCACCTCCCAACCCTCATCGACTATTGCTAAGGGTTCCCCTTACAGGGTGACCAAAAAGATGCTCGAAAGGGACGGAAGCCAATACCCCCTGAGATACAGCACTGTAGGGAAACAATAATCACGGTAATAGAAGATCCCATTTTCTTCTTTGGGCTC
The DNA here is from genome assembly GCF_040938575.1 of Ambystoma mexicanum. Classification (NCBI taxonomy): domain Eukaryota; kingdom Metazoa; phylum Chordata; class Amphibia; order Caudata; family Ambystomatidae; genus Ambystoma; species Ambystoma mexicanum. The sequence continues at coordinate 755,868,242 of NC_090924.1, read as the reverse complement.
TTCCAGAGCCCTTATAATGATTTTGTGAGTTCTCTTAAACCTCTCAATTAGACCATTGGATTGTGGGTGATACACTGAGGAAACCTTTTAAGTAACCCCACATTGCTTACACATGGCCTGCATATACTTTGACAAAGTTGCTGCCCCTATCTTTAGGGAAGCCAAACCTAGTAAATATGCCAAGTAAAGCTTTTGCACCTGGCTTGGTAGTCACAGTCTTCAATGGGAGGGCCTCAGGATACCTGGTGGCATGGTCGACCAGCACCAGGATAAACCTATTGCCTGAGGATGTTTGTGGGTCAAGGGTACCAACAATGTCAATCCCTAACCTTTCAAATGGTACCCCCCACAACTGGGAGTGGTACCAAAGGAGCTTGGATTGTTGTGTCACTTTTTCCAGATAACTGGCATGTGGCACAACTCATGCAGTGACTTTCTACTTGCACCCCCATTTTGGGCCAGAAGAAGTGCGTGGCTAACCTTTGCTTCGTTCTCTTGATGACAAGGTGACCAGCAAGGAGGACTTCATGCGCCAACTGCAAGAGGAAGGGTCTGACAGCAAGGGGAACCACCAACCTCCTATTGTATCCTTCTGTAGACTCTGTGGGCTCACTGTAGAGGAGCCCATCTTCCCAATAAATCCAGTGCTTCGCAGGAGGTTCACTCTCAAGCTGGGAGCAGGCATGTCTCCTTAGGCCTTCCAAAGATGGGCACTCACATTGGCCCTTACTGAACTCAACCCTATCAGGACCACCTTCCACCAACAAACTCTGGAGTTCAGGATGTTCATGTGGATTAGGAATTTCAGGCAACACCTCTTTGTCGTCTGGTTCAGGTGTTTGACCAACTACCTCCACCTCAGTGGTAGGTGAGTTAGGGGGAATATTCTCTTACCCTCTTCTGTCTTTTTTGACTCCTTTAGCCTTGGGTTTCACCTTTGGCTTGGGCTTGGCTTTGGTCTTGGGCAATGCAGCCCGTGTCTGTGACCTTGTGCACGGTCTTTCTTCTGTGTCACCCACAAGACCTAGGTCTCTGAGATCATTCCCCAGCAGGACCTTTCCTGGAACTTGCCTCTGAAAGCTCACTGGAATCCTGACCATACTACCATTGATGGTAAGATTTACAGGCATTAATGGGAACTTGAGGGGGAGACCATCAGCTAACTTGGCGGGCATCAAAGGAGCTCTGGCAAGTCTGTCTGGGTCTACCAAGGCAGAATCCACCACTGTTCCGCTGGCCCCAATATCCCTAGGGGCAGGAGTGTCAACTCTGTTGATCAGCACACTGTCCTTAAAGTAGTGCTTTGTGTTATCTGGAATGCTAGCATACGCCTCTAAGACTTTAGGCTCCCAGGAGCACAGGGAAACTAGGACTACCTCAGATTCTATCCCACTGGGGAAGGAGTCGGAGGAGAAGGATGCCCCTGTGATCTCTTCCTCATCATAGGAGGGGAAGGCCATACTCGCAGAGTGATCCCCAAGGTTTTGACCTTACATCTGGGGTCCCCCTTCACATGGTCATTTGTTCCACAAGCCACACAGGATCCACTGGGTCTTAGGACATAGGGAGGCTTATTATATAAGCAGAGTTTTGCTTGGAAGGATAACTTCCTCTACCCTGAACATTCTCTTGGGACTTACCCTTCCATTTCTTTGTGTGGCTCTTTTGGGAGGAAGTTTTATCAGACACCCCACCCTTTTTATCTTTGCACTTTTCCCCCTCCGCCTTCTTACCAGAAGTAGTCTTGTCCTTATGGGACACTGTGGGTGACACCCATAAATCGGCTGCCAATGGCCAACTTCTTAGGATCTAACTCCTTTGAATCAGCCAAATGCTGCTTAAGCTCAGGGGAACAAGATGCAAAAATATGTTCAAGCATGTCTAATGAAATGATACCGTCAAAAGGTGGAGACCTTATAGCCTTCAACCCAGCCAGTCACGTTCTTCATGGAATCAGTAACATAAGACACCCAAGTGTTACAAAGTGTCCCTGTGTGAGGGTTTCACCCCTGCGACGCCTGAAATAGCGCGAACCCCTCAAATAGTCTTTTATCAGTATCTTTGGATGTTGTTTATCCTGCTTCCAAAGATCTGCTGTACTCAAAACAACAAAATAAAAGTTCCTTTATACAAATGGAAGTTTATTTCCTTATGTTACTTAGGATGTGGATTCCTCACCCTTGGGTCCCCCTCTTCAGGGCGCAGAACACTCTTCTGGGCTAGACCCTTGTTAAATCTCAGCCTCCCTCCATCGGGCTCACTATGGCCTTCCTTGTTTTCACAAAACTTAATGTCTTTTTAAACACTTCTCTGTGGACATCGCTCGGCCGTGTTCACTTTTGTCAACACACTGTTTCTTGGGACCTTTAGACTTTGCTCGCTTTTACTGGCATCCCTCCGCCGGGTTCACTCTTGCCATTTTACAATTCCTTTTGCTTAACTGTCTGTGGGATTCACTTCCCTTGATTTCTCTCGATGCAGGATTTACTTCCCTTGCTTTGTCAGTCAAAGACTTTGACCTTTATGGTGATTTTGCTAGACCTCCTGTATGACCACTTTGACCCGTCTTGTCGGCTCTCCTACGGCCTTCTGGTATCTGTAGTTTCATCAATAGGGGATAAACCAGGGTTTCTCGAGACAGCACTCACATGGTACAGGTGCCCACTGCGGCTGGTATTCCTTTAACAATTTGACAGTTCTTTGAACTTCTCTCAATATGCCACTTTGCGGCATTCATTCAACACAGCCTGGTTCTTATTGGTTCTCCCTTCAACTCACCGGCTTTGGTGAACCGCTTGGCTTTCCTCCTATCTGGAGTCAAGGCCTGCACCACGGTATCAGGAGTGTCCCTCGCTCCGGCTTATCGGCGTAGGCATGCCTCGTGTACCGTTGCCATCTGCTGCAAGACTGTATAGCTATTGTTCTCAGACTTATGTTTTCTTCCTTGAAGGTTTTGCGGGTTTGTGTCTGAAAGGGCAAGGTTGCTTCTCTCCTAGTCACCCTCTCGATTCTCGCCACCTTTCTCTTCCTCTTGAACTGCCTGACTTGTTTAGCTGTCTCGTTGTGCAGTCTACCTTGCTCGTACTGTGTTCGATTACTCCACCTTTTATGCCTGTGGGGAAGGGAAAGGGCCGTCGGTTTTGTGCGTGTGTGATTCTGGTCAATTGCCTGATGCTTGTATTGGGACAGGTCAGCTAAACGGCTCTGGTGTTAGTCTGTTCTCTTGCATGTTGTGCAAAAGTGTTCATGTCGGGAAAGGGGGTGGGGGACAGTGGTTTCGAATGTCCTACTTGTTAGGATGAGGAAAAGGTGTTGAAAGAAGGGGGATACCGCGTCTCACCCGTCGGTGTCCCACTCCCTGAGGTCCCCCCATCCAGGTGATCCTCCCTCACTGGTCCACCCCTAGGAACTGATCCAATAGTGATGGCTGTGTCCTGGCTACCTGGATGACAGCTCCCCAGGGTTTAGCCAGGGGACACCTTCAGGTTTCTCACAGCATAATGCACCAATTAGATCAAGTGCAAGGGAAAATCATAATAAATTAACTGGATGCATGGGAATTGGTAATACAAAATGGTAATGTGATGGGCGATGTTCCACCACACTTCACTTGGTCCAATACTATGGCAAAATCAACCCTAGTCTATATATTTGTCTCAAGTGATATGGTTAGGTTATGTAGGAGCATGGAGGTACTAGGTCAGGTGTGTAGTGACCACAGACAAGTCATTCTGATGGTAGCCTGGAATAACTAGGTGGTCCTGCATGCAGCCTCTAACCTACACATTGAGATAAGACGGATAGAGGGATCACACCATTATTTGGTGACCCTCTATGGCAGCCAAGTTCAACTCCACGATAAGTGAACGCTATCAATGGGGCTGGTTTGAACCCCCTTTCAACAGCTTCTCAAAGGTCTCACATCAGTCAACTGTTTAAAAGGGGAGGCAAAAAAACTATTTCATAGCCATAAAGTTGGAAAGTCGACAGAACAGAATAAAAAGGATCTTAGGAAGCAGGTAAGAGCTGCATTGAAGTTGGGCTTTGCTGGTCTAGGCATGGTGAAAAGATCGAAACAAGGATACTCCAAGTGGTCCAAGGCACATAGATACTTAAAATACCAGAATGACGCAGAAAGCATGCTGGACTGTTCACGCTTTAAAGGCGGATCTCAGTTTTGGTCTCTGATTAAGTCAGCTGTTAGGCAGAATTATATGCAGTACCCTTTGGGAACACCACACACAATTAAGACTACAAGTGACAGTACAAATTCACCTTTGGTACAAGCCTGTACTACACAGTAAAGTGGTAGTGATGGCTGAGCAGCCAGACTTATCTCAAGAGCAAGTGAGCAGTATCAATAGTTACACAAAGGACAGCAATTACTATGATTCAAACAAACACTGACTCAAGGTTTCTGAGTCAAAGAATATACATTTATTTACACATCAGTTGTAAAATATTTCACTAAAGTAAAGCAGTTGAAAAATGACACTCTTTATACACCACACCACTCCCAATCGATTCTGGACAAGTTAAGCCCAAAATGAAGTGTGAGCAAAATGGCACTCCAGTAATTAAAAAGGGAGGGAAAGACCAGGTTAGACTAAAATTGAGCAGCACCAACAGGTAAGTAAGCAGGGCAATCTAGAAAGAGGAACTACAGTGATGGAATCAAATCAAAAAGGCTTAGGGCCAAAGTCTTTTGCTCAAGATTACACAGTTCAGGGTAGTTTGCGGTTAAGTCTTTGCCAAGAGTTCCGGACGAAGTAGAAAGGTTAGTTTAAAGAGTAGAGAGAGACAAGCCCCGGATTGGCGAAAGGTTTCACACACCTTCACCGCGGCTGGACGAAACGAACAACTGGATTTGCACAGTACCTTTAAATGAAGAAGAAGCTGTAGCTGAGGCGGACGTTCCTGGCAGGTCCTGCAGGTTCACAAGTTCTGAAGCGACTGTCAGACTGACACGAAGTAGGAAGACTGGAGGGTCCTGCACTGCCCAGGGAAGAAACCAGCAGCAGAGCAAACCAACGAATAAAAGGTGTGCTCCTTAAAACCCAAGCAGTGTCCGACCTTCCTGGCTATCCGGTTCACTGTAGCTCTGTACAGCAAATTCGACCAGAGGAGGGAGTCCTGGCTTGCAGTTTGGGCGAACTGGTTTGTCCCACCAGCTCAGGGGAAGAAGATTCCTGGTAGATCTTCTCTGTCATTGGAGTCTGAAGATTCAGACCTGCAGCAGGGCTTCACCGGGCAGTTCAGTCATTGTAGGGGTCCTCTTCTGTCAGCTCCTCGTTGGTTCTTCCGTTCCAGGGGCAACTCTGCCTTTCCAGACCCAGAGACCTGCTCTTTATGCAGTTTTCCCCCATTCACACAGCCTGGCTGTCAATCACACAGCAGGGTGGCTGTCCTGGCAGGACAGTCACCTAGCCAATCAAACAGGAGTGCGACTTGGGTTAGAAGCCCACGAAAGGACGGCAAACAAAGGGACCAAACCTGGTTTGGCGCACAGAGTAAAACACGAGAAAGACATTTTCAAAAAGAAATGGTGAACAAACCCAGCAGCAACCGTATAAAAGCGTATATGGTCTACGGGTTTAAGTTCGAGGCTACCAAGATAGCCAATAACAATACCGAGGTTATTTAAGATAACTGCGGTAGGTAAAATAGGGTAGTTACTGCTGTGGTTTTGTTATATTTTGAATTGCCAGACATCCCCTTCATATTTCTTTTTTATGTATAAGTGTGAGGGACAGATTCCTTTTGTTAGACTGTTTCCTTAAGTTATTTTGAGAAGCAGGGAAATTGTCTTTTTAGGGTAGGGGCAGCGAGACATTTATCAAACCCTTTTTAAGTTACTAAAATGGCATTTTAGGAAAACCCTTCACAAAGTTTTCCACCTCACCTTTCTGACCCCTCACAGTACTTACTCAAATTGGATTACGAGTGAGCAGGCCTACGCCAGGGGCGCATATTGGCCCCCTTCCTGTTTAACATATATAAATTTAATTTGAGCACATACCTACTGGGAGTAAGGGCCAATCCCCCAAAATTAAGAAATGTTGCAATACACTATTTTCTATATGCTAATGACAAAGTCTTATTTGATTATACGCCAATAGGGTTGGAGTGGTCATTGACAGCGGTTAACGAGTATTTTAACAATCTGGAGTTGGATTTAAATAATTAGAAATCGAACATTTTAATTTTTAATGCGCCTAAAAATGTTTTACGAAATAATTCTTTCAACTGGGTACTCAGAAACCACAAATTAGGGGTTGTAAACACTGTTAAATACCTGGGAGTTTTAAGTTGTGGTAACAATTCGAAAAAATGTTTTTAAATACTTGCTTAAAAACTGCTGTCATGACTGACACGGCATAGTTGCACCACTTGGACAAGACGTTTGGGCGCTTTTCCCTTGGCCCAGGGCTTAGATACTATAACCAAAATATAGTGCCTACATTAATACATGGAGAAGAGACGACAGAGGCTGGAGTGAATTGGGCTCAGTTATGGAAAAGATATTGGCACTGCCGCAGGGTACCCCGATGGCTGCAATTAGGCATGTACTAGAGCTTACCACCTTGCAAGCGCGGATAGATTGGAGATACGCAGCACTCCACTCAGCAGGATAATTGCAAGCACCTATTTTATTATCTATGAACAAAAAACTATACGAAAGGGACAGGATATTGAATAGTGAGAAATTGACCACTTATTAGCGCTTTGCTCATTTTAAATATGACATGAGACCCCATAACTGTGCCGTCCTATTTACTAAAACAACCGTCCCAGAAAGGAAGGGCTGCAATAGTAGAACCTAATTTGCTTCCTACGTCCGGACGTAATGGGTGCCAGAATTAAAATTCTGAAGCAGGATAGACTGTCGCTTCTGTAGCCACAGCAATGAGTGCTACAGCGTTTATTTGTTGAGCGCTGTGTTCTTATTGAAGTATGCTCTTATTTGTTTGGGAAAACATCAGGTGGCCCATCCTGGGAATGGCAGTGGTATTGAACAGGTGGATGCCTTCTGTATTGCTGGAATGAGATTTGTGAATATGATTTTAATTAAGGATGCACTGTAAACTGTCGTATTCTTCTGCCTATGCATTCCATGATGCCCTAAGATGGTTTAGGGTCCACTTATCACTTGTAATATGTCATTTACTGAACTTTTATAATAATGTATCTGCTTTTGCTTTTATAAAACATTTTTTAATATGTGTGTATTGTGTAGTTATTCAGAAGGTTCATCGTAACTATAGCACACCATAAATAAATAAATAAAAATAGCCTCAAGTGCATGATCTTAGAACAATGTGTCAATCCTAAGGCAAGCGCTCACCCATTAATAGTGGTTATGAAGATTTTTCACTCATTGATATTAAATAGAAATGTACAAGTATCATTGCAAGTAATCAGAGATCACGGTCCTATTTAACACAGATTTGACATTTTAACCATCTTAGCCACAAGTAACCAGAAAACCTTGGTTCTATTTTATAAAAATTGCCATTTTGACCATCCTAGCCGACACGTATTTAGTCCTTATCGAGGTTTAAATCTAACTTAAAACATTCCTCAATTTTCAATCCAATAAGTAAATCCTATTCCTTTTGTTCACTTAATTCATATATACTCTATTAATTCACCTTAGTACCTGGTGTAGACCAATGATATCACCCCTCACACTTGTGGTGATATAATTTGTGTTTTGCTCTATAGGCGTCTTTCTTTTTCAATCCTAAAATCTATTATATTATTGAGATGTCCATCAGGAACACCCTGCCGCATACCCAATGGTGATGTATGAAGATATTTTCAATTTTGCTTGGTATGTGCGCTTATTTCTTTCAATTCCTTGGCACGAAAAGTAATACTAGATGTCCTTGTTCAGGTACACTTTGCCACGTTTGGCATTCCTGCATGTAAACTAATGCGGCTAAGATGGTCAAATGTCAAATTTGTGTTAAATAGAACCGAGATCTCGGGTTATACTTGTAAATTTGTATTTAATGTCAATGAGAAAAAAATCTTCATAACCACTATTTATGGGTGAGCGCTTTCCTTAGATTTAACACATTGTTACAAGTTACTTTGTTTAAGGCTTAGGGAAAGGTCACAGGTAATCCTATATGCAGCAAAACCCACTGAATGAGTACAGTTTTTAGCTTGGGTGCACTAAAACCCATAATTGCCCAAATATTGTACTTCCAATGCATGATCTGGTTTGCTTAGGTTTCCTAAAAAAGTATTGGTGCTGTGCAAACCTCTGGACACTACCCCAGGAGACAGATATCCTAGGAGAATTGAGAAAAGGGGACTGGGCATAGGAGTAAAGAGGTGTGTGCTAGTTCCCCTACTGTTTAACTGACTGCGGTTCTAGTCAAGATGTTCCATTTGTCCACTGCCATCCATAAAAAAACTAGTAGAAGGCCATTTATCATCTCCTAGCTACCACAGACAATTTGAAAGCTAACATCTCAATCGATTGAGATGATGATATTTGGTTTTGGAAAAAGTGCAAGACATTGCCTGTAGAGCTCGTTTTAGCTCACCCTTTGACTGTGTTTCAGCTACCTCTGGCTATTGCGTGAAGTCAGCAACTGAAGGAGCCTCCGATTTCTGATTTCTATGACTTTTTAGACCTGTTTATATGGTATGAAAACAAAAGCAACCCTATAGTATGGTGGAAGAGATGCTTGCCTTGATTTTTTGTTGTATAAATATCATGAAATCCCCTGACAAAACTGCTTAAACATGCCTCAAGGTTCCTGGTACACAAAAGAGCAAAGTAAGCAAACAAAGTAACTTGGCTATACAAATCTACATACAGATACTTTAAACATGAAAAATAAGAGTATGAATTAGAAGAAAGCTGGCCTACTGTATGTAAACAACAGTTTTAAATCCTGTGTTCAAAGGAATAGAAAAACTAAATTAAAGTTTTTTTTTGTTTAAGCTAAGTGCAAGCTGTTCCGGTACAAGTGCTGCAAAGTGGATGCACACATCCTTTCGTTGCAGAGGATAAACATTGATCTGACAAAAACTGTAGGGGATTCAATGGGACCGAACCTGGTAGTGGGCAGAGCCATTGTGAACAAGCTTATAAGAAATTACCCATAACTGTGTGAATTGATCTGTGCCAAGACATGTGAAAGAAGCAGCACAATAAAAATAAGTTGTAAGGGCCACATATGATATATGATAGGTTATTTATAACGCGCTTAATACCCAGAGGTTTCTAAGCGCGGACCCGGGGATCGAACCTGTGTTGCTCCGTGTCATCTTGCTTCAAAGTTGAGCACGTTGCCGCTGAGCTATCTTCCCGAGACAAAATAATTCACCTAGCCCAAAGGCAGAAAGAATGAAAAATCAGTTTCAGTTATAAAAGCGATAAAGATTTAAGTACGGGAACAAAAAGATTCCAAAATATGTAGTTTTGGCATTTTACAGCTTCAGCCTATAAATAATGCATGAAACGTAGCTTTTCTGTAAATTGGCAACATTTCAAACTCAAGAAGTTCCCTTTGAGAAGTAGGAGAATTGTGCCATGGTATTTCTGTATACAAACGAATATGCAGATTATGTAAAGAAGTACACTAAACCGTAGTGCCTATTCATTTTATCTTCTGACACTGGCTGATAAGAGGAGGAAGCTGTGGACAACTATAGTCAACCAATAGAACACTAGAAAAGTGTAAACATCACTTGGTCTAGAACCAAAAGGTCTAACAAATACACTCTGATCAAGGACATTCATATTTATGTATCTGGTTTAAAAAAATCAGTGAAGCAAATTTAGAATTCTGAGAAGGAAATGAATATGTGCATATATTATCTCGTTAAGTCAGTGTGGTGTAGTCGACTAATTATGACTAATTCTTTAAATGAAGGACGGGCAGTATACATTTATCAACATTGCTTAAATTGGAAAGCTTACAAATTATTTTCAATTTTGTAAAATGGTGCTCACTCGCATTACAAAGCAAGAACCTTGTAACTTACACAGGTAGTAAGCCACTAAACGTTTTCATAGGGCATGATGGCCGAACAACGTTCATTTCTATTTATGTTCTTTTAGCGACAATTAGGCTCCAAAATAGATGTTTTGTCAAACATATTTGACCGAAAACAATACAATTGTTTTTACAATCACAAAATACATTCAGAAGCAATCAACTGGTATAGCTCGCGTCCAATCTAACTATTCAGAAAACTTAATTATTTTATTATTCTGAAATCAAACTTGTACACAGTTTATAGACTATGTATGATAAAACTAAAATGTTCAGGTATGCGTGTGAGAAAAATACAAAGCATTGCGAGCAGTTGAAAGGAACAATAATGGATCAAGATTACGTAACCCTGAAGCTCTTATAAAAGATGAACGTTTTAAAAATCTTGATCAATTAAGAATTATGGCAGGAAACCTGCAAAATGATGCTTTCATGACACAGCCAAGGTCTTCAGTTGTTGGTCAAATGTTGTGCAAGAATATATTTAATTTGTCCGTGTGACGAAGCAATCAGAAAAAATAAGTGTGTCTTCACAAAAACACAAAAATTGTGCACCACCATTCAAGTACTGGGGGGAGGGTTTGTCTAAATGCACACATCAGGAAATCCACGCAAACATCAAGAAAGGAGATTAAACAAGGCAGATTTTAAACCACGGGGTTCACCAGCACCCGTACAAAAACAAAACTTTACCTTCCACATGATGGAAACAGTCTGCGAGAAGAAAGGTGCTATGGTAAAACCGCAAATGCTACAGTGAGAAGGAAAACAAAATGGCGGATAGATCATTTGAAAGCTCACAGAAATGTATACGGACTTGGAATGGAAGAGGTGGTATAACTCAGGGCCCAGCTAATCCCTTTGCAAGTCCAAAGCAGACATCCTATTCAGGTACCAAGCCGGAATGCAGTGACTGAACTAGAGCATAAAAAGAAGCCTCTGAAGACACAATGGTTGTTCAGATACTGGGATTGAAGGCAGAATGCTGAGAAAAGGCTGAACAAAGGATGCTGACAAAGGTTTGAGGACATATGCTGATAACTGTATGCTGGCAAACTAAGCCAAAGCAGATATTGAGAACCATCAAAATTACTTAAAGGAAGTAAGTACTAAGAACGAAGACCCAGCTTTTGTAGGTCTTCAGCCATTCAAGTTACCCTGTCACTGATGTTGAGTAAAAGAAGGTAAGGTTTAAGTTACTTACGTGTAAGTATTGTTCTCCAGTATGGGTCTGGCATGGATTCACATGCTCATTAATATTCCCCTTCATCAGGCTAGGAATCCTCGGTAAAAGAAAAAACAGCTTCACTTTCACTTTGAAACTGTATTTCTCCTCTAAACCAATCATTGTACTCTGGGTCATACTGCCCCATCCAATGACGACCTTATCACTAAGCACCACCCCTGGAGGCCATCTTCAGATTTGGTAAGCACGTAAAGTGGTAGTATGAACCCAGAAGAGCCACAGAGGGGAAGGAGGGAGGATTTGCATGTGAATCCATACCAGACCCATGCTGAAGAACAATAGTTACAGGTAAGTAACTTAAACCTTCTACAGCATGGGGTCTGGCATGGATTCACATGCTCATGAATAACGATTACACAGCAGTACATTTACACAACCACAGGAGGTGGCAAGGCTCAACAGAAGCAATAAACACTCACCTTTGGAACAGACTCACCTCAAACAAACTGGTTGCATAGCACAGCTTGGCCGACTCGAGACTCCTCCCTAGAGTCCCTGTTGACACAGGAAACCTCGTGAAGGTGTGCGTGGACCTTCACGTACCAGCCCTGCAGATGTCAGGCAGGGGGACACCAGAAAGAAACGCTGTCGATGTTGCGATGTTTTTGGTGGAATGGGCTCTCGACCCACCTGGCAACAGCCTGCTAGCCGGACGATGTCAGTGCATGATGCAGCCGGAGAGCTACCTAGAGAGGGAGGCCTTCGACAAGGCCTTCCACTGATTTACAGGACCAAAGTTGACAAACAACTGAGAAGTCTTCCGAAAACTTCCTACATGCCACATAGAACTTCAAGGCACAAGCAACGTCCAGCGAATGCAAAGCACATTCCGCCAGGTACGACGGAGTCAGGAAGAAAACTGGCAACACCAAAGGCTTGTTGAGGTGGAATTCCAAAGGCACCTTTGGCATGAAAGTGGTGTGTGTGTATGCAGTACCACCCGAGAAGCGTGGAAGGACAAGTAAGGCTTGCAGGACAGGGCCTGAATCTTCCCAACCCTTCTGGCCGAGGTGATAGGCACAAGGAAAGCTGTCTTCCACGAGAGAAGCCTGAGCGAGGCCTAATGCATAGGTTCAAAGGACGCTTCCATGAGCTTAGTTAGCACCACATTGAGCTCCCACGCAGATGGAAGCGCATTTACTGGAGGAAAAGTCCGGAAAAGTCCATTGAGGAATTCCTCAACGAGTCTGTGAGACCACAATGAGCATCTGCCTGGGAACCTAGTGTACCTGGATATGGTGGCAAGATTCACCTTGATCGAAGCATGAGCCAGCCCGTTTTGGCCAAGGAAAGCAACAATGGCAGCAGTTGAGGGGCCGTGACCCGCAGCAGAGTAATCTTCTGTCCTGCACCACACAGAGAAGCGTTTCCATTTATGTCCTTACATTCGTCGGGTATTGCTTTATCCCCATACTCCAAGGCTGCATGAGCCATGCCCTCAGGTTTAGATGCAGAATCACTAGCCCTTCTCTGGCGAGATGATCCGGGGACTGTGATAGGCTGAAGGACGGATCCACTGACAGATGCAGCAGGTCCGGATACCAGATTTGTCTCTGCCACGCGGGGGCGACAAGTATCATATTGCAGTGGCACTGTGAGTGTGTTGATCGCACGTAGTAGGAGAGGAAACAGAGGAAACACATACAGGAACCCATCCCTCCCACAGGAACGAGAATGTGTCTCCCATGCTCTTGGGCTGTGGGAACCTGCTGGTGAACCTCTGGTACTTGATGTATGCTGCCATCACAAATAGGTCGATCTGGGGACGTCCTCATTTGTCGAACAGCAGATCTACCTGGTTCTGGCAAAGCTCCCACTCGTGGCAAGAATGCAGTTCCCTGCTGGGCGAGTCCACAAAGGTGTTCTTGACTCCCGCCAGGTGAAACGGAACAAGGAATATGCCTTGATGAATGGCCCACTGCCACAAGTCCTGGGGCTCTTTGGAGAATGCCGGAGACTGTGTTCCCACGTTTCTGGATGTAGAACATGGTTGTGGTGTTGTCTGTGAAGATCCTCACCATCTTGTACTTCAATGACGGAAGAAAAGACTTGAGGGACCACGATACGGGCCGAAGTTCCAGGATGTTGATGTGTAGGTCCTTTTCCTCCGGTTGCCAGAGACTTCTGGCGTGCAACTGTCCGGTGTGGGCTACCCATCCCTCTACAGAGGCGTCCATGGTGAAAGTCTCCTGGTAACGAGGAAACTGAAACGGAGCTCCCTGGACGAGATGCCGCTGAACACCCCCAACACTGTATCGCCCGACGGAACTCTTCATTGAGAGAGATCTTGTCCATACATTTCCCCGATACTTGCAACCCTCTCACATCCAGGAACTCCTGGAGAGGTCTGATTCGCAGTCTGCAGAGGCGTACGAGGTTGATGTAGGAGGACAACATGCCCAGAAGAGACTTGATGGACCAGACCATTGCTGCCTGGGCCGACAAGCATGGCACCTTGCCTTGTATGGTTTTCACCCTATCCTCCAAGGGAAATGCCAAGCATGTCACTGTGTTGAGTCTTGCGCCTAGAAATAGAGCGTCCTGAGATGGCTTCAAGCAAGACTTTGGATAGTTTATAGAGAACCCCAGCTCCGTCAACAGACGTATGGTTTTCGCTGTGTGCTCGCTTGCCTGGGACTGTGAGCGGGCATGCAGCAGCCAGTCGTCCAGGTAGGGGTATACATGGATACCTTGCAGACGAAGAAGTGCTGCCACTGGGGCCAAGCAGTTCGTAACCACCCCGCGGGCCAACTTCAGGCCGAAAGGCAGAGCCTTGAACTGGTAGTGCTGACCATGAACTACAAATCGCAGGAAATTGCAGTGCTTTTTGTGAATGGATGGGGATGTGGAAGTATGCACCCTCCAGGTCCAACGTCAGAAAATCTCCCTGTTACAGCTGGCCAAGCATGTGCTGCAATGTGATCATCCAGAACCTTTGGGACTTTAAGTACTTTCTGAGACTACATAAATCCAGAATCGGCCTCCAACCTCCTGTCTTCTTTCGAACTAAAAAGTATCTGGAATATTCTCCGGAGCCCCACAGTCGCAGGGGGATGGGGTTTATTGCCCCTTTCTGTAACATGGACTGCACCTCCTGCAGAAGCTGTGGCTGTGTAGTTCTTATCACTGAATCAGAGGGATACGATGATACCTGTGTTGGAACTCCAAGGTGTGCCCCTGTCTGAGAGCGTCCAGCAGCCATCTGTCCGTGGTGATCTTTTCTCACGTGCTGACGAACTTTGCAAGCCAGCCTCCCACTGGGGGGCATAAGTGGGGGTCCGGAGCCACGGCTTTTCAGGCCTGCTTGGGGTGAGGTGTTCTGCCTTGCGGACAGCGCCGCTGCTGACCTACGCTGTCTTGAGAGCGCCCACTGTATGCTTGAGTGGAAGAGCGCAAAAGCTTCTTGTAAGGGGTACTATAACCCTTTGAAGATCTTCCTGGCTTTCCTCAGAAGGAGCAAAAGGACAAGGATCGTCGCAGTTGAAAAGTTCTGAGGGAACATACTGTCTCTGTGTCAGTCTCTCTTTCTGAAGAGGTTTTCCCCGTCGAACGGCTTATCCAGCAGTTTCTCTGAATATCCTAGCAGAATTTTGTAGCCTTTAACCAACCTTGACAGTGCAGAGACACCCTGTTACCCATCTGGCTGCGTCTGCAATGTCCACCGCCACCGCGATGGCGTGATCCGAGGCCACTTCCCCATCCTGAAAGAGATCCAGTGCCTCGACCTTCTTGTCTTTGGGCAGGAAGTCAGGATAGGGTCTAGCTTGTACCAGAGTTCCCGGTCATAACGGGACAAAATGGCTAGGGCGTTCACTGACTTGATGGTAGAGGATGCCGTATAAATTATCCTCTTGCCCATCGCATCCAGATTCTTCCCCTGCTGGTCCGGAGGTACCATGGCTGCCAATGACTGTTTTGCTGAGCCCTAGCTGTGGCCGAGACCACCAAATCTGGCGAGGGCTGAGACCTTAGGCACCTGGGAGCCAAATCGGGCATCCTGTACTTCTTTTCCAATCTGTCCCGCTTGCTCTGGGCCATACTTGGATTTTTCATTAGGGCTAGGCCCTCCTCCCAGATGTCATTTAGGAAGGGAATGGCCATGATCGTTTTTCTCTTCGACTTGCGTCGTTGGTACAGGAATCCCTCCTCCTTTGTCTCCTCAGGAACCAGCTGGAACCAGCTGAAACAGTTCAGATCTAACTCCGTCTGGGGGTGAGGCCCTATGGGGCTCGTCCACGTGTTGAGTCTCCCCCTCCGGCGCAATGAACTCTTCATCCTCGTCGGTAGCAGTAGCTGTGGTAGCCGTGTCCCTGCCCATGTCCATGTCCGTATGAGGATCCGGGGCCCAAGTAGGAGTCCTTTCATGATAAGGTGGTGGTGGCGGAGAGGTCAGTTGATGCAGAGGGCCATTGCCCCCTTGGACTTCCTCTTCCGCGGGGGAGAGTTTTCCCTCGGGGGGTTTGGAGCCTCTCGTGGAGGTGCAGGGCATGATTGCAGCATTCTTTGCTGGATTTCGGTGATTAATGTTTGTAGGGTTGATAGAATCTCCAGAGACACATCCCTAGGTGTAGGAGTAAACGGAGCCAGGGAGTGGGACCCGGACTGATGCATCTCCTCTTCCGCAAAGGGGACTCAGGTCCTCACTCAGATACTCCCCTCTGTGGTCAGAACAGCAACCATCATGCGAATCATTGTCCTCGTGGGTACTTGAGTAGATCTGCTCCGATATATTCTCAGTAGCCTGCCGGTTCGGATACCTGGGAGGCTCCACAGGTGGGAGCATTTCACTTTTAGGAGGTCGCTGGGACGGAGCGGCTGCCTGGTCTTTCCATCGCCCGATTCCTTCACCGCTGCTTCCGCTGCGTATCTCGCCTTGGGTGCAAGGACACCCGTGGAGACGCTGCCACTTCTTTAATGGATCCGCTCTCCTTCAGAGCCACAGTGGATGTCGTTAAGTTAGATGACGACATTGACGGTGCCGTCGTCGACTCTCTAGCAGGGTTAAGATCTCCTGCACAAGGAGCAGGTCTGGAATTTTGGCAGAGTTGGCTCCCGGTGGATGATCCCGAGGTCTTTTCTGAAATGAAAGGCAGTAACCTTGGGCTACTGTTTCCGGTGCCCAAACATCTGAAGTAATGCTCTGCCATTCGTTCAGATGCTGAGAGATCCTGTCTCCCACCCGGGTCTTGAGGGTCAAGACCTAAGAATGGCTTAGCAGCTGCAGCAGCGGCGGCTGAGGGTACAGTTGCTGCTGCTGTGGTTGATCTAGCCCTCTTTCCTCGTCCACCACAAGGGAATCTTTTTTGTCCTCCGACTAGCCTGCCCTTTTCCCCTTCCAAATGAGGAATAGACTCAAAAAGGACGACCGCTCCAGGAAGAGGAGCCCGAGTAGGAGTGTTGCTGAGGTTGATATATGGAGGCGCTAAGTGACTTAGCCACCGCCTTAGAGGTCTGCAGCTTTTCTAAAATATCATCCGCCTTGCAGCCGAACAACCTCAAGCCGCCAAAAGGCATATTGGGTAATCTGGCCTGCCCATCCTGTGCAAAGCAGGATTTTCTCAGCCACGCAAACCTGCGCAGCAGAGTGCTAGAAGCCATGGACCTGGTGATGCTGTCAGTAGTGTCCAGTCCTGACTGGAGGCACTCTCCCACTGCCTCCTTACCATCCCATACTATGGCCAGAAAACTGTCCCTTTCCTCACCTTCTGGAATGCGCTCAGCCGCCATGCTGATACAGTTCCACACGGTGTAGGTAAACCTCAAAAGGGTACAAATAACATTGGTTGATTTTAGAGCCATACTGCCTGAAGAAAATATCTTGCGAGCCCTGGCATCAATTTTCTTGTCCGTATCTGGGGGAATAGAGGGATAAACAGACTGCTTTGTGGATGTAGCTGCTTGGACCACTAAGCTCTCAGGTGAAGGGTGCTTAGTTAAGTATTCTGGGGTCAATGGATGAAGGTCTATACTTTCTGGCAAAACTTTTTTCTACTGCCGGCCCAGATTCAGGAGTTAACCTTCCTCTGAAGGGCTGTGTAGAAGGGCAGTACTGGATCCCTTTGAGGGCCCTGGCTCAGAATGTCTGTCATGCCGTCCTGTTCTTAAGTGGGAGAGTTCCTACTCCATCCCATGAACTCCACAACTCTATTCATAATATTCCCAGCTGAATCAGCATGATCTGCTGGGTCAGGTTTGTTAAACTCCAGTTCAGGTGAGGTGACTATGCTGCTAGCTGACTGGAGACAGTCATAAAGGTCAGACATTTTTGATTCTGGGTCAACCAGCTCCTCAGGAGCGTCCTTTGTCCCATATCTCAACCCAAAAGGGGAAGTTTCCTCCTCAGAGGACTGCTCCTCCTAATAAATGTATTTATTTATTAGCATTTATAAAGCGCGCATTAAGCCTTAGGCATCGTTGCGCTGTTACAGAGATACTTGCTGGTTACATAGAAACAAGACAGAGGATTTCAAGTTCACAGGTTATGTGTGAAAAACAGGACTTAATTACACGATCCTGGTGCTGTTGACAGAGTATGAATAAACATAGCTTAGTTATAATACACGAGTGCTGGAGGGGGGTTGGGCAAGTGGGACGGGGAGGGAGGCAGGGGGGTCACATGGGGGCTAGTTGAACAGGGTGGTTTTGAGAGTTTTGCTAAAGGTGGAGAGTGAGGGTTCAGCTCTGAGAGCATTGGGTAGGGCATTCCATAGTTTGGGAGCAATGTGTGGGAAACTGATGCCTCCTGCGTTCACTCTTTCGATGGGTGGAACGCGGAGTTGATTGGCATGGTGACTTCTTTTGGGGCGTGGGGTAGGGTCTCTGGTAATGGTGTCTGCCACCCATTTGCCAAGAAAATACTTTTTCAAGTCGAAGTATACGCACAAATATACCCAACCAAAACATAAATCCAAGAATATTTTGACAACCACACCAAACAGAGGAGAGGTAAGAGAGGAGGGCAAAAACACACAAAGAAAGTTTCCACAAGGAATGCAGACAAGATCACAACAAAAAGGCAATATGAGAAATTGACGCACCTCTCAAGTCAGCACTCAACAAAGGACTATCTTTTAGTCCCACCTGCAAGATGGATTATTTCCAAACACAATTTGACCTCTACAAGTTCTGCAGAAAGCTAAAATTAAAGAATTCTTTTTAGGAAAACCCTAGGCGGAAACCCCCAATATCGACAGCAGAACCACCATTTGCTCTTTCAGAGGAACTAGCAGAACAGACCATCGAATTACTCAACTTGGCTGGAGAAGACACTTATACAGTAGAACAATACAATGAAGAGCAGCAAATAGACACTTTTCCTTCGGAAGCGACAACGTTAAGACCAAAATCTAAATTCACCACAATTTTCAACTCTGACAACGATATTGATCTATTCAACAAAGTAACAGAGGAACTTCGAAACCATTATCTCTCTAATCACAAAACTAAAATGGTTTACAACCTGACACTTCAAGAACATCAAGCAATACAAGATCTAGCTAATAACGAACAAATTGTAACTAAAATGGCAGCCAAGGGAGGAAAAGTGGTCTTAATGAACAGATTAGATTACATCCATCAAAGAAGGCCACAGACAACTAAATAATCAGGAATGCTATGAAAAATTAAACCATAACCATCTACCAGAGTTGACTAACATTTGGAGAGACATGCGCAAACACTGGCTGGATATAGGTTTGCTAACACAAGAAGAGTTTGATTACATGTATGTTCAATATCCGACCACGTCAAAAATTTATTTCCTACCGAAAACCCACAAACATTACCTCAACTTCCCACCCTGTCGCCCCATCATAAACGGAATCGGTTCAATTACAGAAAGAATTTCACAGTTCATTGATATTCATTTACAACCCCTTACCATGCAACTAGCCTCAATCGGGATACTAAACATATAATCCAACAACTCGACTCAATACCATGGCAAGAGAATTATCGATTTGTGACACTTGATGCTGTTTGTCTTTACAATAGCATCAATCACGACCAAGGTATCATGACAACTGAATCTTTCTTAAACACTCGGTCTATCTCTTTCAAAGAACAAAACAACATGATATTGGAAATGTTACACTTTGCGCTCAACAACATTTTCTTCTTTGACTAAACAGCTACAAGGGACTGCAATGGGGTCTAAATTTTCCCCATCGTATGCTAACCTTTTCATGGGTTGAACCATGCATGGAAACACAAGGCCTTTAACGACTCCAGAAGAATAAGTTACTCTCTTACCTGGTAACGTTCTTTCGATGGGATGGTCCGACGACGTATTCCATATCTATGACATGTAATCACCACAGCTGTGCTGCTTCGGAAAATCTTTGGCGTCTGCGTCCTGCGCAGATGAAGTCGATACGCCGCCCTCAAGGACCTCCTCCGACGGCCAACGTCACTGGATGTTATAAGTAGGACGCACGAAGCCTCAGTTGTAGATTTTTTCCCCCAGAACGTGTGGCACCAGTCTTCTGCCAGTCTGACACACAAAGCCTTGCGGAAACGTAAGTTGCAATCGCACAAGAAATTCTGTAGCGTGGAAGGCAGGGAGAGAACGATATGGAATACGTCGTTGGACGATCCCATCGAAAGAACGTTACCAGGTAAGAGAGTAACTTGTTCTTCGAGGGGATTGGGTCCTCCGACGTATTCCATATGTATGACAGACTCCCAAAGCAGTACCAATGCAAGGAGGTGGGAAAAGAATTTAGAAAACAGAAATTTAGAATGCCCAAACAAATTGCGGAGTAAAGGACCGCCTTGCCAAAGGCCGGATCCTGCGCCCGGATGGTATCGAGGGAGTAGTGACGTACAAAAGCATGTACCGAAGCCCAGGTGGCTGCATCAGAGATGCTACGAATAGGAACACCCCTCGGCAGGGCAGTAGAGGCAGCCATACCCCTGGTAGAATGGGCCTGTAAGCCGACCGCTGGGTCCTTACCCGCCAAGTGGTAACACTCAGAGATAGCCAAAATAATCTAGCGAGACAAAGTCTGTTTCGTCACAGCTTGTCCCAAATGCTTTCCAGCGTAACCAATGAAGAGTTGATCGTCCACTCTGACCTGGGACATGCATGAAATATAAAAGCTTAACGCTCTCCTAGGATCAAGCCTATGGAGCCTCTCCTCTTCCTTACCAGGATGTGGAGGAGGATAAAAAGCCGGAACAACCACCTTCTGGCCTAAATGAAATTCCGACACCACCTTCGGAAGAAAGGAAGGACGAACTCTAAGGACAACCCTGTCCATATGAAACACAGTGAAGGGTGGCTTAACTGAAAGTGCCTGTAACTCACTCACTCAGCGAGCGGAAGTGACCGCAACCAAAAATACAGTTTTAAGAGTTAACAGTCTCAAAGGGCATGAATGCAAAGGCTCAAACGGAGCACCCATCAGAAACATGAGAACAAGGTTCAAATCCCAACCAGGCACCTGGAAAGGTGACGGAGGGAACACATCAGTGAGCCCTTTCAGAAACTGAGAAATTAAAGGAATTTTAAAATAGGAACACTCTTCAGACGAGCGCTTAAATATGGACAGCGCCGCCAGGTAACCTTTAACGGTACCCACTTGCAAGCCCCTGTGGGCCAAAGAAAGCAAAAAAGACAGAACCATGGGAATGTCACATGCAAAAGGACCCACATTCTTAACCCTGCACCAGTCGCAGAACTTACGCCAATGGCAACGGTACAGGGACTTTGTTGCTGGCCGTCTGGCCGAGAGCAACACCTCCATCACGTCTTCAGGGAGGTCCCAATCCTTATACCTCAACCTTTCAGAAACCAAGCGTGAAGGTTGAGGGATCTGACCTCTGGATGGAGAACCTGACCCTCCTCCCGTGAGAGCATATCGTCTCGGTAGGGAAGACGACGTGGTGGGCAGATGGACAAGTCGAGAAGGTCCGGATACCACGTCCTCCGGGCCCACGCCGGAGCAATGAGGATCATCCGGGAACCGAACCTCCGCAGGACTTGCATGTTGACGGTGACTGGAGGAAACGCGTACAGCAGTGGGAATGACCACTCCACCACAAACGCGTCTCCTAAGGCTCCTTTTGGAGGAAATTCCCACGAGCAGAACCTTTCGCACTTCCGGTTGACACTAGAGGCGAAGAGATCCACTTGAGGGGTCCCCCAAATGGCGAAGATCTCCAGGAGAATCTCCTGAGCCAACTCCCACTCGTGAGAGATCGCGCTCTGCCTGCTCAGAGCATCCACCGTCTCGTTTTCGACTCCGGCAAGATGAACTGCCAGGATCGAAACTTCCTGCTGGATTGCCCAGAACCAGAGCTGCATCGCCTCCCTGCACAGAGGAAGCGACCCTGCCCCCCCCCTTTTTGTTGAGGTAGTGCATGGCCACTGTGTTGTCCGTCAGGATCAGGACATTCTTCCCTCGCACAGTCGGCAGAAACGCCTTCAGGGCTAGCCTGACGGCCCTCAGCTCCAACAGATTGATATGGAGTCTGGACTCCGACGGAGACCAACGACCGCTGACTGTCAACTCATTGGCATGAGCTCTCCATCACGTGAGGGATGCGTCTGTCACGATCGTCACCTCCGGCCAGGGAAGCCAAAATGGAGCCCACTTCATCAGATTGTCTTTGATGGCCCACCACAGAAGGTCCTTGGCGACCGAGGACGGCACCTGAACAGGGTCCGACATCCTGCCGGAGGACTGAGACCACTGGAGCTTGAGTGCCCATTGCAAAGATCTCATGCGTAACCTGGCCTCTGGCACCAGAAGATTGCAGGATGCCATGAGGCCGAGCAATCTCTCGAACGCTGGGAGACTCTGGGCAAGCTGAAACTTGTGCACCATCTGCTGAATGTGATGAGCCCTCACCTGGGGAGGAAAATGCTGCCCCAGGGACGTGTCGAGCACCGATCCGATGTACTGGAGCCTCTGAGTTGGTGTCAAATGGGACTTCTTTAAGTTGAGGGAGAAGCCCAGCTTGTGAAGGGAGTGGCAGGTGACGGACAGATGATCCAGGACTTGCTCAGGAGAGCGCGCCCTGATCAACCAATCGTCCTGGTAGGGGTAGACGTGAATCCCCCCTTTCCTGAGGTGCACTGCCACCACTACCATGAGCTTGGTGAAGACCCTCGGGGCGGAGGTCAATCCGAACGGCAGGACCCGAAACTGAAAGTGCGAGTCTCCAACCGTGAACCTCAGGTACTTCTTGTGCTTTGGATGTATCGGCACATGAAAATAAACGTCCTTGAGGTCGAGAGACACCAACCAGTCCTAAAGTTGAAGGGCCTGGAGGACTTGAGAGAGAGTAACCATCTTGAACTTGTCCTTCCTGAGGAGTTTTTTCAAACCGCGCAAGTCCATGATGGGTCTCAATCCCCCGTTTCTTGGAAATCAAAAAATAAGGGGAATACCATCCCTTGTTCTTCTCCGCTACAGGCACCAGTTCTATGACGCCTTTCTCCAGCAGGGATTGAATTTCCTGCGCAAGGAGCTGATCCGGACTCTTCAAAGAGAGATTACCCGGTGGATTGTCTAGAGGCCTCTGCCGGAAAGGAAGACAGTAGCCGTGGGTTATGATCTCCAGAACCCACATATCTGAAGTAATGGCGAGCCACTCTGCAAGATGCTGCGCCAGCCTTCCCCCAACCGGCGAACCATGGGACATGGCCTCATGACTGAGCTGAAGCGGCGTTGCCTGAGGGCAAAGAGGCAACAGCCTGAACGGCCTTGGCACCTCGAGTACCTTGTTTTCCGCCTCTGGCACTCCTACGGTGGCCCCTTTGACTGGCAGCTCCTCTCGCTTTACCAAAGGAGTAATAACGAAAGGAACCTCCCCTCCATTGCTGTCCCCTAGGACGAAAGGGCAGAGGTTGGCGAACTGCAGCGCCCAACGACTTTACTGCAGCTTTGGAGGTCTGCAACATCTCAAGGCTCTCGTCAGTCTTGCTGCCAAAAAGATGTTCCCCGTCAAAGGGCATGTTGAGGAGCTAGGCCTGCACATCAGGAGCAAACCCCGACATCCGCAACCACACAAACCTGCGTATCACGGTGCTCGCCGCCATGGACCGGCTGACGCAATTTGCCATGTCCAAACCCGACTGAACGGCCTCACACATGGCATCCTTGCCATTCTGAACCATGGCAAGGAAACCATCCCGTTCGTCCCCTTAGGGAATATGTTCAGCAGCTAAGGAAACAGTTCCACAGAGTGTGCGTGAAACGTGACAAGGCACAAACGGAGTTGGCTGCCTGAAGCGCCATACCCCCTGAAGAAAACACTTTCTTCGCCCAGCCGTCAAAACGCTTGTCGTCCCTATCAGGAGGGATGGTAGGATACGACGCCTGCTTTGCCGGGGCCGTAGCCGCCTGTACCACCAAACTCTCCGGAGTGGGGTGCTTGGTCAAGTAGCAGGGGTCGGTACTGGCTGGGCGGTATTTTCGTGGCAAAGACTTGCCCACTGCCGGGAGACTCTCCGGAGCAGTCCAAGCCGCTGCCACCCTCCTCTGTAGAGCCATATGGAACGGACCTTGGTCGAGGATATCCGTAAGGTCATCCTGAAGAAAATCCCCTGGGGGAGCAGACCATCCCAAGTACTCGGTGACCCTGGACATTAGGCGCCGGTACGAGGAGTCGGCACGAGTGCCAGGTCAGGCCTACAAAACTCCACCTCCGGAGAGGTGTCCAGCCCACTGGCATCGTGCAGGGACTGCCGCAGGTCCTCAATTGGGCTATGGCCCAAGAGAATCTCGTCTGGCACCGTATCCGGAAACATGCCATCATCGGAGCCCTCATCCACCTCTGAAATAAACTCAAGCTGGCGGTAAGAAGGCACAGAATGTGGAACAAAGCCATGCTTGACCTTTGCCAGAGCCTTTCTAGGTGGTTCCACCGAGCCCCGGGGAACCCCTGTCGAAACAGCCTCGAAAGGTGTCAAGTGAATCGGCGCTGACGCCGAACGCAGCGCCGACAGCATCGATGGTGTCGACACAGTCCTCGAGGCGGAGCCCCAAGCATGTCCCTCGACAGACTGGGCGCCGACGGCGTCGACGACTTCTTCGGAGGCAGGGGCTCGAAAGAGTCCGTCGATGACCTCGGCGCCACCAGCGTCGACATCTTCCTCGAAGACACCACAGGTGCACACAGTCTCGAGCGCGTCGAGGACCGGGACCTGTAACGGGCATGATGAGAATGATTCCCCTTGTCCGAGCGGGACCTCTCCCACGAATTGTGCCGACCACCCGAGCCCGAAGGCGTGCGAGCGGTGTCTCTCGACCGATCACGACCGACCCCACTCGGAGGCACGGAAGGACCAGTGCCCTGCGATTCGATAATCGCCAACTTTTTTTCCGGAAGGAAGCCCATTCCTCCGGCGTCGCATGCTTGGTGGGGTAAGCGACCCTCCGACAGGCGGAGTCCTCGGATGAGGACGGGGAAGGCGACCGATGACAGTGCTTCTGGGAGTGCCTCGAAGAGGCAGAGGAGTGGCGGGACCGACTCCGGGAACGTGACCCACTGGACTTCCGAAGACGACGCAGAGAGTCGCCCCTCGAATCATCCGTCGAAAGCCCCGCAGACCTCGACTTCCGTGGCTTGGACACCTTACCTACCGAAGACTTCTTCTTGCGCTCCCGCAACGCTTTGGACGTGAGCGACTGGCAGTCGACAGTCATCTGTGTCATGGGCCTCACCGAGGCACCAGAGGCAGGCGTCGTGCGAGTCCGTCACCGAAATCTTGGACCCACAGTCCCCGCACTTCTTAAAGCCCGGACGCGGGGTAGAAGACGAAGTAGACATCTCCACGAAGAATATACTTCACAATACGAACAGGTTCGAAGAACCGAGAAAGAACAGAAACTCCAAAGAGTCGAGGCGCTGAGATTCCCAAAGCGAACACGTTTGCGGAAAAAACGGAACTGAGGCTACGGGCGTCATGCGTCCTACTTATAACCTCCAGTGACGTCGGCCGTCGGAGGTCCTCGAGGGCAGGGTATCGACGTCATCGACGCAGGACACAGACGCTGAAGATTTTCCAAAGCAGCACAGCTGTGGTGATTACATGTCATAGATATGTAATACGTCGGAGGACCCAATCCCCTCGAAACATTGTTTTCTGGGGTCGTTATATCGACAATATTATCATGATATGGGAAGGAGAAACAATGGAACTCAACTCATATGTGAAATACTTTAATGACAACAAATATAACCTACATTTCAGTGTAAATAAAAGCAAAGAAAAAATTCAATTTCTGGATCTGGAATTATACACAGACAGCAATAAAATTCTGACCAACCTCTACACCAAACCCACAGCAGGCAACAGCATTTTGCAGGCGACTAGCAACCATCCAAAACATAACATTGCCCATATACCATACAGAGAAATCTTCAGGTTGAAAAGGAATTGCAGCACTCAAACATCATATGAATCCAACATTGACCAAACAATCAGCAAGTTCAAACAAAGAGGAAACAAAACTCGAAAAGTGAAAGAATCGATCATTAAAGCAAAAGAAATCATGCGAGACTTTCTTTTAAAAGACAAACCAAAGAACACAAATACTCTGCTAACACGAAATTCATCACAACCTTCAGCTCAGATACCAAAACCCTAAGGAAGATCCTAAATAAACACTGCAAAATCCTGACAGAATATCCAAACATATTGATGAAGCACTACGGATTTGTTACAGAAGAGCACCAACTTGAAAAAATATGGTCAGACAGAGTCATTTGAAACCTATTCCACAAAAAGAACTTAAGAGCTTACTCAACTACAAACCCATTCATGGTACCTACAAATGTGGAAAATGTAAACTGCCCACTAGTGGTAAATGGAATGAAGAGCATCATTTTGCCAAACGGAAAAGAAAAACCCATTAAACAACTAATCAACTGCAGCAGTACATTTGTCATTTATGCAATCCAATGCATTTGTACAAAAACATACATAAGTAGCACCATTTGATGCCTGAAAACAAGAATCTTTTAACATACACGGGCGATCAAGAATAAAGATCTTAAATATCCGCTGGCAATGCGTTGCATCATGGAACACCCACAATTTAAGGCTGACCAATTGAAAATGTATGGACTTGAACAAATAAATGATCCACCCAGAGGTGGTAACAAGGAACTATTACTAAGACAACGAGAATCAAAGTGGATTTGTCTCATGGACACCTGTCACACACGTCTCAATTGTGATAATGAGTTCTTTAATGGGCTATAATACAAATTATACATATTAGATAAAATATCTAACAATGTGGGTCTTCCCTTACAACCCAGATTAGTCAACTGCCAAATTCATGACAAGTAATCCAGCTTAATTTTTTGTTTTATCTTAGATTTGCTGGTTTGTATATATATTTGTTCATTCTAGTAATTGGAACTATTATAGACACATACTTTTGACTAATTGTAACCATTGCATTGTCTGTAAAAAATGCTCCCCTGACTTAAGAACTTAAGTATCAGGGACTAAACTTTGTTACACGCAATATGCTATGAATATAAACTGCTTGCCTTTGAAAAAACTCTCTAATAAGTATTCCACTCTAGACATAATGACTTTATTAATCCGTGTAGTTTAAAAAAAAAAATCAGCACTCTAACTGGCAGTTTTTGATGCTGAACACAATGCCTGCATGAATTCATAAAGCCTATAAAATCGCCATCCAAAATGGCCGAATTGACCATGTACGTGATGATGTCGTCGCGCACGCTTTACGCGGGCGCGATGAGTTCACCACAACGGCCGCGAGCAGTATTTAAGCCTGCAACATTGACTTAACGCTGAGCAACAATCCTGTTGCCCCAGGAGTAGGACAATCTGATCCCTCTCCATCCTCTGGATTTTTCAACTTTTTTCTACCATTTTGAGGTAAGCGTCCCTCACTCTCCCTTTTTGAGGTTAAAATATAACCTGTTGAATTTACTCCTGGTTAAAACTTAAAAGAGGAGCTTCCCTCCTCTTGTTCTGTTATATGATAAACAAAGTGACTGAATTTCTCTCATTTTTCCCATTCAGGCCAGTGTATACTTTGAACTGGACCCGACAGATCTTTATCCCCCCTTTTCCTGTTAAAATCAAGAAAAAGACAATCATCTTCAAAGCAAAAAATAATATTAATTTTGACTCACAGCATAAGGACATGGTGAGTAGCCTAATCAAAATTTAAATTATTTAGAATCTCTCACAAATAAAAGTTAAAAATTCAAATGCAACTGCAATTGTTACCGTGATTTGAAAAACCTTTTTTTCCTTTATCATCTCTCTTTTGTTTTTGTGGCACTAACTGCTTTACACTCACTATCTGTTGTGCCTGCAAATTGATTTTATTTTGAAAATGTATGTGAAATGCTGGTTAATTTGCCCCCCTTTTTTTCAGAAACTCTACTGAAGATCCCTTTTGACTTTATAAAAAAAAGGTGAAACACGTGTAGAGAGTAAAGAAATTGAGAGTAAAGACATTCAAGTACTTACAGCATGATAATTTGAGCACTAAGCAATCATCTGCAAATAAACACCATTTAAACTTTGACAACCAATAGTGTGAGAATTTTCTCTTGGATCTCACCTTTTCAAGTTTTCACGATTTATAACTGGATTGGCGCTATTGGGATTGTACACTATAATCAACTTTCAATTTCTTATCCCTGGTAATCAGGATAACATTACATATCCAGTAGCTGACAAACAAACCTTAATTACATTACTTGGGATAAACTGAGTTGGAATTCGCCCAAAGAACGAAGTCCTCACTCTTTGATTACCACTTTTAAAACAAACCTGTACGAAAGATTAAATGGATCAAATGAACAGCAAATGTGAAGCCAGGGAAGTATCCCTGAAAAACAAACAGAGCTAGGAGGAAGCAATACTGGAACTATAGCGAGGTGGAGGAATTGAGAGGCTGAAATTAGCCTGCAGAAGCTGTTAAGATGTTAAACATTAAAATGAACGAAGTCAGACTCAAAAATGAAAACTGCTACTTGTGTTAATTCAAAAATGGAAGGTGAAATAATTCTAATAGTTTGGTTTATTTTGAGTTATTATGAACCACTCCCCAATACCTGGCACATGTGTACATTCTTTTTACTTTTAGGTGAACTATTGTGTCCTGCTCCTTCAGCCCTAAGCTGCTGCCCAAACTTGCATTGCTCTAGAACAAGACCAGGCCTCATCTCATATGAACCCAGATACTAATCGCTCTGTCAGTACGAGTTGGTCAATACAAAAAGGGTGCCTCTTTCTTCCATTTTTGCTTTTAGATCCAGTAATGTGTTGTAGTTCCTAAAGAAAACCCTTTGAAACCTAACCCAAAGAATTCCTAGATCAACTACCACTTCTTTGATTAATATAACCTATCTGAGTTGTCACCATAGCTATTAGCAGACATTTTCAAGAATTTGCCTTGGGTACACTATCAGATTTGTCACACTGGTGCACAGAAGCTGCCGGTTTTATATTGACTTTAATGGGAGACACACCAAGGTTTATCCCATTTCCCAGTGTCTTCTCTATTTTGCAACCGTGGTTCTTGGTGTATCTGTCGATCCACTGAATCAACATGTTTGACAGGAAGAATGAATCAAGGGAGAAGGCAACCTTCAAAAGAAGGTAGTGCAAGGAGACATTTCTATTTTACCTGATGTGCTTCACTTCAGAAAAAGGAGTGCGGACTGCATCATCTGTACTATTAGCACACGGAGGAGTAGAACCATTCAATGCAGAGGCTCAGAACACAGGCTAATATTAGATGGTACAAGCCCCTGCTCCATTCCGCCTTCGGTGCCAATCTCCCAAGCCGCCATTTTGTAACCCCCACTACCCAGATTTTCCCAGTCTCAGCACTTTCCTTCATCCGCTCCCACTATCATTGGTTCCCATCACCACATCTGCTCACATTCCCTCCACAGACCCTTAGTCACCTGCCCCTTGTCCTCTACAGTCACGCCAAGGTGGCGCTTCGGGGCAGTAGAAGTATTGAAAGGACTACCGACCTGTTACAATTTCTCATGTCTGCATTTTGGTTGTGAAGAATATATTTCTTTTTTTTTTTTTTTAAATGAAACAGGTTTACATAAAAAGGATTTGCTCTAAAGAAACAACATTCTGAGCAAAGGAGACAAAAGTGCACGGGTGCGAATAGCATTAATTGCAGCTTTTGATGGCGGCCTTGTAGCTATCAGCCCTGAGCCAGGCTGGAGCGAAGGGTTTGGGCTAGCGAGCAGTCAAGAGTGCCAGCCAAAGGCGCAATTAACACTACATCTTTAGTTACGTTTGTATGTGTAGAAAAACATGTCTTCTAGCTCTGGGACCCACAATCACAGGTAATAAACAAGCAGGCACTCCAAGTATGACTTGGTGCAGCAAAGAGTTGACATACCATATGGTGCACTCAAAAGCAATTGTTTTCACGATGACACACCGGAATCCTCAGCCTTGAGACCTCAACAATTACTATAATTACTGACATACTTGCCACAGTCTGTCTATCTATCTATCTATCTATCTATCTATCTATCTATCTATCTATCTATCTATCTATCTATCTATCCCTCAATGCCATGGATGACTGAGGCCTGAGACACAGACATCCTCATTGTTAACAATGGTAAGACTAGGTTTTCTGCAATCTGCCTTCCATGGTAACTCAGAAGGGTTCAATGTGAAATTACCTGTTTTTAAAGGTCTCAAGAGAAAAAGACAGATTTACTTTGACCAATTTTATTTTGATCGGAAAATCGCCACTGTAAAAGTCTTTTTCTCTTGAGACCTTTAAAATGCAGTTTTCCCTTTTTTTTAAAAAAAATATTAGGGGTCCCCACCCCCACCCTCTCCCGTGGGATTTCAGCCCCAGCCACCTCCCCCACCCTCTTGTGCAGTCATGGAGCGGTCTTTCTAAAGCAACCTTTTAGTGAAAAGATCTTTTGGAAAAAGATTTTTTCACTGGGAACGCTCAAAAGGCATTGAACAAACATTACGAGTACTGGTACATGCGATTACCAAAACTGTTCCCCAGCTAGGTTATCATTTGACTGGGGTGCAGGATTGCCTAAGTGTTTGCATCCTGGAATTTATCTTAAGGTGACATGGCCGGTAGTGAACTGGCCATTCAGTCCCTATCCAAGTTCTGTGTACATTTGTGTCAACTTATTTTACTCAACCCCAAAATGACTAACATCCAAGGTGGAAATTTAGGGGATGAAAGAGGTTTATGGAATAAATAGACGATCTGAATGCTGAATAGAATGGTAAGTGGAATGTAGAGGTTAAACAGAACGTACTGTGCCATTTTACATCAATGGAAAACAAACACTGTAGTGAATCA
The DNA here is from genome assembly GCF_040938575.1 of Ambystoma mexicanum. Classification (NCBI taxonomy): domain Eukaryota; kingdom Metazoa; phylum Chordata; class Amphibia; order Caudata; family Ambystomatidae; genus Ambystoma; species Ambystoma mexicanum. Next base: position 755,837,652 of record NC_090924.1, on the reverse strand, counting down.
ACAGAATACCTGAAACCAAAATATGTTGCAAAGGCTTTATTACTGGGCAGAACAGGTATCGTAAATGCATATAGGTTTAAAGGGGTGCCCCCTACTATTCACGAGTGGACGTTCCTCTCTCAGAACTTTAAGGGAGAGGAGTCAGGATAGAACTATCTGAAAGAGTACTAGAACTCTCCTATTTAACAGGGATGCAGATCTCACATTGGATCTTTTGTTTGTGCCGCAGTTTTAGCGACACATCGCACAGCTTGTTTCTTTGATGAAAAAAATTGGAGTCTCTGGAAAATACTTCCAAGCTCACTATTTATAGTTCTTACAGGGATATGGTGCGTAGCATACTTCCAGGCATAGAAAAGAAATGTAAGGCTTAGTGGTACAGCTGGTCTATTGGGCGACTCATTCAGCATTAGTTATAGACAAAAAATAATAACTTAAGCCAAATCCAAAAAATGGGGACCGGAAAACCCCCTTATATCCACAAATTTATCTTGTATCATCGCAGGTCACTGGATCGACGGTAAGCCAGAGGGAGCCCGTCATAAATAGTAACAAAAATATGCAAAAGCATCCAAAAAGATCCAGAACATTGCACCTTTTAGAGTTTGAAAAAGATAAATTTTATTATCCTCTGTAGTCATAAATGTGCCCTTGTAATCTGTAGTCATAAATTTGCCCTTATAATAACACGTGTTTCGGCCTCTGCCGGCCTTTTTCAAATCAGGGCCGGTATAATCAAACCACACCGGGGGTCAATAGCTCCTCATTCAATCCGTGATTAATTATACCAGCAGAGGCCGAAACACGTGTTATTACAAGGGCACATTTATGACTACAGATTACAAGGGCAAATTTATGACTACAGAGGATAATAAAATTTATCTTTTTCAAACTCTAAAAAGTGCAATGTTCTGGATCTTTTTGGATGCTTTTGCATATTTTTGTTAATACTTCCAGGCATATAGCGTTCAAATCGCTTCCAGATATATGGAGCCCAGCACACTATCAGGGAGGTAGATATTGCACCTTCTCAGGCTCTGCAGTCAGTCCCAGATATTGTCACCTTATGGGATGGCTCACCACCCTGGGTGGGATTCAAGCTCACTTGTTGTGGTGCTGATAATACTCATTGAGAGCTCTTAGAAATCCTAGAACCTTCAGCCTGTTCAAGTGGTTTAGCATCTTCAGGTCTGGGCTAGTTGAGGTGTTTCAGTTTCACGGCTAGTAAGGCAGTACAATCTGCCAAGATCAGCTTTCTGCTTTGCATTGTGGCCTCACTTTCTAACTCTGGGTCTGACTGGCCTCCACCCTCTTTCTGGGGAAACCTTTGTATATGGTTTCCCGTGTTTGGAGCTTTGAGTAGCTTTGTGATTGGCTGACACATTTCCTGCTCTCCGTCAACATTTCTGGTAGATTTTTGTATTTCTGGGAGTGACTGAGCTCACCTGTGGCTGAATGTTCCTTCCACGTTCAGGGTTCTCAGCAGTGACAAACAGCATTGCTCTTTGTTTGATGCTGGTCTTCCATAAGCTAATCTCAGATAGTAAAAGGGACAGCCAACCTTTGATTTGGACATAATGAGGGAACACAACATAGAAGAAAGGGGCGACAACCTCCCTTAGGGCTTGAGTATCGCAAAGCTCAGTATGCATGCTCTAGGGATTTTGGGGGCGAGGGTGGGCTTTGCAGAGCCCATCACAGTATGCTACAGGTGGCTCCTTAGGCCAATTTTCCTAGTCTGTAGAGTCGACTCCTAGTCCTGGGACAGGTTCAGATCTCTGACTTCATCTAATAGTCTACATTAAAATGTCCTGCACAGGGTCACTGTAGAGTAGAAAGTTAAAACTATTAAGTGTAATTTATTATGTACAAGGAAAACTGAAAAACAGAATCCGAATTCCTGAGGGAACTCGCTCCTAATGCTTCTCCCTCCATGCAAGCTGAGCGCTGGCAAATTTCAAATCGAACAACATAGCAGAAAATCGGCCAAGGGATAAAGAACCCACCTCTACCACTTGCTAAATCTTAAAGTTTGACCCTTGCATACCTGTGTATGCCTAAAGAATGGTTTAAGGGCTGTCCTATTGACCTTTCACATCTACCCCACCAACATGAGGACCACACACCCAGCACTGTACTACATTGTCAAAACGTGCAATGCTATTTTACTGTTGTTACCAGAGAAAAGATACTTAAGTTAAGCGGATGCAGATTAATTTTTGTTGTGGAGGGGCATAAGTATTTTCCCCAAATTCGTATGAGGGGAAAAAGTGCAGTAAAGCAGCCCAAACGCTTTCCAGGTGTTCAAGGTTACCCCCCCACCCCATAGAACATTGTTTTATAAATGTGTTGTAGTGGTGCCCATTACATTGCACTTTCCCGAAAAACCATGTTAAAAAAGAAAGACATACAATTTACAATTGTTTCTGAAGGGGAACAAATCTAAATAAAATGCCAGGTCACAATTGTGCATGACACCTTTTGCTACACATTTTCGTGCTTGCTGGGTCTAGAAAAAAAAAATGAAGCCTGTCTTAACAGCAATGCCCTGTAAAAGATATATTCATGCTTCGAGCACCCAACAACATATGCCACAAGTGCCATGTAAAATACATGTCCGTGGAAGCTGTACACAATCTATGCCATCATTGCTATGTAAAACGGATTGTAGTAGTGTCTTCCTTGCCGAACAGTATATGCCGACATTGCCACAGAAAAACAATTTGATCATGGTTCGTGCTCCTTACACAGACAAGTATACACGCACAGACGTGCACACACAAACACACACAGGCTATTTAGTCGATACAACAGAACACGTGAAATGATGGTCTCTGGTCTATTAAAGTTTGATTTCCCGATCTGGATTCTCTACTCTGTACACAGTCGGAGCCCAAATCACTTCTATGCCCAAAACACAGTCTCATGGATGCAGCACCCAGCTTGCTTCATGGCTAAAAACACAGTCTAAGGGACATAGTGTGAAGTTTGTTTCTTGTCTCAAAACAGTCTTATGGATATAGCACCCACCTCACTATTTGCAATTCTCAATTCAAGGCCTATGATGCCCAGCTCACGTCCAGGGACGCAGCACCCAGCTCACGCCCAGGGACGCAGTGCCCAGCACGCTCATGCTCTGCCGCCTAGCCCAAGTATTCCTACGCTCATGCTTGGTTTCCCACTTGGGCTGTAGTCACAAGCACAGGTGGTGGTGCCGTCAGTCCTCTCTGCTTTCCAAGTTATTTGTAGCTTTCTCAGGGCACTCTGCCTCCTCAGATCCGATATTCCTTCTAGTATCTCATCTCCTTTGGGCATGTCAGCCAGTGCCTCCTGCCAAAGTTAGCTTCTTGTCCTCACCAGTTTTCAATGGTTTGATCTCTCGATCTCCAGCTGTACGTAAATGGCCACTTCATTATGTTCATAGGAGGTTTTATTTATTGTTTCCCAAGGTTGGAGTTTTCTATTGGGTTTTGGGTGTATCCGAATCTTCACCCCGTTTCAGTCAGCCTTTCTGATTGGTCTATTTGTTCCCTCACATAACCAGTTTTACCTTTGCTGTGTTATGCTTCACAGAGGCTTTAAGAAGACTGATGGCCATCTTTGAACAGGCAAAGTCCAACCTCTTCACTGTGGCTCTGTGCTGGTTCTTCATGAGTTCCTGTCATCACCAGCAGCATTGATGGCCCTACCGGCTCTCATGTCTAGGGTCTCCCTCGCCAGCCAGGACTTGCTCTCATGGTTAAGTGGGACCTTTTTCAATCACATTGGGGTTTTTTCCTAGCAGTGTTCATGGTGCTTTGGAACATACACATTGAGCTTGGGCTCTGTAGCAGTAATATGGGCATAGACTTTGGTGTGCTATTTGTCAGTTATTAGTTTCATATATGAACAAGGACTGGGATTCAGGGATATGTGGTATTCTCTTTGCTGTACCTCAAACCTACACACACTAGAAACTTCAGGAAGTATAAAGTAAAGCTCTAAGTGGTCTCAAATAAGACAACAGAAGACAACAGAAGAGGACTCTGGGAGAGGGTAGATACCATCACTGAAGGCCTGCATATTTAGGGCCAAAGTACCCTTACTTAGGATTTAGGGATTTAGAAGGGAGATTAGCAGATCTCACTATTTTCCACCTGTAAATAGCTCACAGCTCTAGCCCAGCAAGCCTGGCAGCCTGGACCACATATTGGGACCGAGGATCAGGACTCTGACTTCGTCAAAGAATGTGCATGTACACAGACAACCACTTGCATGCACAGATATTTTTTTTATACTTGCCACCACCTTGCCCTAGAGTCCATGTTTGTTCCTCACTGCCACCTGCCGACCTCTTCAGGCTAGAAGCAGGGAGAGGTGTAAATCTGTACTACTCCCCGAGTCGTGACTCCTGTGCATGTTCTGGGGGGTGAAGCTGGAGTCCCTCGAAGCCGATGTCCCGCAAGGTCTTTGACGCCAGAGATTATACAGAGCATTCTCTCATCTGGGCAGTGCCTACAGTACCCCTGCCTACATTCCCAATGGGTAATGCAAGGCTGGATTAGAAGAAAGCCTCCAGCCTCTCATGGACCATTAGGAATGTGATGGCACTGTGAACACTTAGACCAGCTACTCCCTGCTGCTAACTGCTTCATTAGGGTTCCTCCATAATGCATGGCAAGACATCCCATCACCCATTACGGATGAGTCGGTGCTGCACAAGATATCATCACATGGGCTCTGACTAACGACAATGATGGGTACACCGTAATGACTAAGATAGTGATGCAGAGTGTCTTTCAGTTGATATGCTTGCCACCATATAAAAGAAAGTATACATATTATAAATATATGTAAGCCTATTTCCTACAGAATACTAAACAAAGTTCCATGCATTTTCATTTCAAATAAACTCTTTAAAATGTGAGCAAACCTCCTTACCTCTATTTGTTTGCCCTCTCTTTCCATCATATGGTTCTTTTGGTCGCCTTCTTCAAGCCTAAAATAAACCACACTATTAAGCCTCATATACATATAGATATAGTATAATTTTGGATCAAAAGAAACATATGGTTTATACTCAAAAGAAATATATATATATATCAGCCACTTGTCACTCCAGTGTCTCTTGTGATTGTGTATGTGTGTGTGTGTATATATATATATATATATATATATATATATGCAAAGTTTCTTGAAGTAATCGATTAACTGTCAACACGCATATGGCATTGTTTTTAATACATTTTTAATTTCATAGTCATGAAACATGTGTACAACACACTGGGACTGCAGAAAATACAAGAATATTATGGAAGGCATCATTTACTGTTATTTTACCATGATCTCTCCCACTTCAGGATTGCACGTTGCATATGATCTCTCTTTGCTTCATGAAATTGTAACACAGTAGCTAACCTGATTTGTATTTGTACCATGAACATAAGGTCTATAGTCTGTGTACTCCTATTTTTCTTTGGCAAATATTCTGAAGACCTCCGAAGAGGGATGCAAGGTGGCAGGTTCATTGGTGTTTTTTTTTATCTCTTTCAATCACTCAACCTCATTGGGGCCTACCTTTTATTTTACTTATGGAGGAGAAACATACCTTCAAAGAGGGCACAGATCAATCCCCATAGCCATTCTGTAGATCTATTCTTTACCTGGGAACTGGACGAGAATGCTCCCGGATGACAACTGCATCAATCAGCAGCCATCCATATTTGAAAGGTTGGGAAATGTCCACCATATGCCCAGCCACTACACCCACCCTTGCCTCTGCCCCTCATACACTCAAGTTAAACAAGGTAGGTGGCTCATTGGCAGAAAGTCATGGTACAGCCCAGAAGAAAGGGCCACTCTAGATGGACCTTAAATGGGGCAATCTAAAACAGAATGCCACAAATGATAATGGACTGTTGGGACAAAGATATTAAAGAAAGGTCACATGGAACGCCGGTAGGGGGATTGTATTTTATTTTTTATTTTTTGAAAAACGCATAAGTCTGCCTCTTTAACTATGATTTTTACAGATCTTTTATTTTGGTTTCCAGGCTATACGATTTTCTCACTCATCTTTGTCTGCTTCTGCCATTGGGAGCCCCCTTATGACTGCATGCCTTAGAAGTGTTCACAGTACACTTGACAGATTTCCATTTGATTTATACCACAATGACTATTTAAGTAAAACAGTATTCGGATTGCTGACCAGTCTTCCTTGCCATTTTGCTCATTTATTCACCACTCCCATTTCTCCTTCGACTGATTGTATTAATTTATTTTGGGTATTTCATGAGTGCAGACCTATCTGTGGGGAACAATGGAGCAGTCAGACGAGATTGCTAGATAAACCTGAAAGTGGTAATGTTGTAGGCCATAGCTTCTCAGAGGGTCTCTATTTTTCCCCCGTCCCAACATCACCAAGAGGCTTTGAAGCATTCATTATTTCCGAATTTGGACCTCGTTTGTTTCTATCCTGTACGAGTGCAAGCATTAATTTATGGGATGAGCCGTTGTGTGGCAATAGGAATCAAGGAGAAAATACGCTGAGAACTGTGGGAAACAGTGTGTGGGAAACCTTAAACTCAAGACTGAGAACTGAAGAGAAGAGACCCCAAGAACCATGAGGAAAAGGTGTGAAAACCCTTTGTAAAACCTGGCACTGTGAGAGCTAACAAGTATTGTGTATCTTTTCGCAAGGGACATCCAGCCCCTGGACATACAGAGCACGGGCAGATCATGTGTGGTAACTTTTCACAAGAGACACTATCCATCCCATCCACTCCCAGAAAGGAAGACACACCCTGACAACGTTTAGTTTAATTCAGAAACAATTAATTTATTTTGGCCAATCCTGTGTGCATTTAGTAAGAAAAGCCTTGGTAAACACAATTCTCTGTTCTGGCCTAATATCAATCAAAGTCTTCTGTGTGACATATGGTGGTCAGAAGTGGAATTAAGAAGACCTTGATTGGAAGGTCGACCCCATCAGGCTAAAACCCATTTCTTGAATGCAGGACCCATACTCTCCCACCATGTTGCAAAGGGCAGTTAATTAACCCTATACTACATCCTGCTTCCAGGCCTTGATCCTTCATTAGTAAGTGGGTGGACTGGACTTCTAATTCTGAATAGACATGGCCCCATGGTCCAACAGCATCTACAAGCTGAGTGAAGTGCCACAGTTGCGGTTCATTACATAGGCTACTGCCGTACATCTGCCCTCACTCAGGAATACTCGGGTAGCACATTTGCAGATATTAAGACGTTCGAGATTTCAGCATTTGAGATGGTACTGGTAAGAAAAGGGCTAAAAGTAGAGATGCCATCCTGCTGCTGTGGGATGGTGAAGGCTCATCTACCCGTCATGCTATCCAGGAGGAGGTTGGTCATTAGTATTTAAGTCTAAGAAACACAAAGAACGAATTGAACTTCCTGGTTTTGAATTTACCATGTGTGCTCATCCACATCCAGCAACGAGAAGTATTGACCTACCTCCAACTTCAGTTCCAGTGTCACCTGGAAAAGGACAAAGTCTATGGGGTATGTTGTGAGAATCAACTCAGGGTCCTTTGACAATCCCCCCCACCATCCCAGACCATCAAGGAAAACAACTACAGTCATCCAAAGGAGCTGGGAAGGTCCTGGGGTAGGTTGAAAGAAGAAGGCGGACATTGTGAAGTTGGTTTATTCAACGAATAATAACAATGCCTAACTTTGCCCATTGCTAGAGGAGTTTACCTGCATATATAAATAACTAAAAGGTGATCGTCAGTCGCCAGGAAGTCCAAACTGAAAAGTGTCAGCCATACAAAAACTCCTCCTACCTGACCCTACCACTAGGTTAACTAACTTTGTTAAAATTGGGAGATTCCATCCCCTGTTCTAGTATTCTGGTATGTCAATGTGTCTATTCATTCGATAGTTCTCTTCTTGGAGATATATTCAAATAGTCTCTTTCACCTTTTTGACCAGATCTTGTAGTTCCTTTACAATGTCCTTAAGCATGGCCCCCCTTCTCTGGGTAAGTATTCCACAAGACTTGGTACCATTCCCTGTTATTCTTTGATTCAGGTGTAATTGTTGTTTTAGCTCTAGTGATTCTAGACGCCTGCTTAATGTCTTTACTTCCCCAGCCGCTTTCCTGGGGTTGTATCCCATGCTGCACACTTGCTTTCTTGGGCTCATTCGTAACTCTTGGGACCACTCTGTCCCCTTTACATTTTCAGGTTTCTATCTGTAATAGCTCATATTTCACAGGGACATGTTTCTCTTCATGCCCACTCCTCAAAAAATTCTCTTTGGGCCTTAGTTTTTATCCTCCTAACTATGTTAATAGAGTTCCACTTTAATGGCTCTGATTTTGGTACTTCGTCAATTTAATGGGGGCAAGTTTCTCTTGTTTGATAATGATGCCCCAGCGGCCTACCACTATCCCCTTTCTTAAAGGTTACCTCCGAGTTTGGAGGGGGATGCTTTCGTGTCTCTTGTGCTTCTCCTATTTGTTGGTATCTCGCACTTGATCTGCTTTCTCGTGGCGACCGCGTATGACTGCGGGTCGCAGGGTGCCTCAGACTCCTGTGCTAGGTGGGTTCGGCATAGGTAAACAGCCTGTCTGCCCGCCATGGATTTGTTGTGGTCTCACCGCCACCGGTGTACTATTTCATTTCTCGCCTGGTTCCTGTCAGGATATTGCCACGTACCTTGTCTCACGTGCCCCTCCCTCCTGGGAGGCGTTGTTAGCCGTGATGGCCACGTTGCTACCTCGCATCCATGACTCATTGTCGAAGTGAGAACTCAAGGGCAGGCTGTCTACATTACCCTCATTATGTGAACGGGGCTGGTTGTACAAGATTCTGTGCCCAGTAATCCTTTGAGTCCTTAGACTGGGTGCAGCTTAGCAAAGGAATATCAGCCAATTCTAAGATGTCCCCTTTGTGTTGATAAGGTGGCCCCTTCCAAGATGTCCACTGCGTCCTTCCTATGTGCTACGTAAGAACGCAGCTCCGGCGGCATACATAAGATAAAAACACTGGGTCCAGGAAGGATTGGTGTCTGGCAAACTGTTTCTAGTGATGACCAAAAGACCAGGCAGAGGAAGAACAGTGCAGAGGAACTTGGAGGTGGTTTATACAGGTAGTGTGCAAGGTGAGTTATTGGCTAGTGAGAGGAAGGGGTACGGGAAGTGAATGTGTGCGCGAGTGGGGTTGTGGGAGAAATCAGGGAGTAAATAGAAGGTGAGGTGGGAAGTGGAAGGAGAGCAAATGTAAGAGAAGGGGTGGGCGAAATAGTAGTAGTGTGGTGAGGGGATTGTATTAGTAGTGTGGAGAGGGAAGAGTATTAGTGGTGGGGAGAGTAGTAGTGGTACAGAAAGGGGAGAGTAGTAGTTGGGCAGAGAGGGGTAGAAAAGCAAAGAGAGATGAGTAGTGGAAGTAAGATCAAAGTGTTGAAGGAAGTAGTAAGGACAGAGTAAAAAGAAAGAGGACCACCCGAGGGACAGTGGAGAGAGCGTGATGTAGAGAGAGGGGAGAAAGTGGGCGGTGTAGGAGAAAGGAGCGTAGAATAAGAGTGGTAGAGATATTTAGGGAGAGGAATATCAGTGCATGGAAGTAACGGCAAAGGTGATTATCTCCATCTGAAAGGCCCAAACCTTAAGTAATTCCTTTGGTGCACAGTTGTCCAACTCCAGGCCTCTAGGGCTGTGTCCATGTAGGGCTTTCAGGATACCCCTCATTCATATTCATGAGATAAATTTGCATACAATGATTCTAAATGTATGCAAATCTTCTGCATGAATATTAATGAGCGATATCCTGAAAACCCGTCAGGATCCCTGTCCTTGAGGCCTGAGTTGGACAACCCTGTGTGGAAATCAATTTTTCAGACAGAAGAAGTTACAGATCTCTAGAACCAGTCCGGGTTTGAGGGAGACCTGGGTTTGGGTGGGACTGCCTTTTTAGGTTAAAGAGAGGGATAAGGCCATCAGGCCCATTGCTGAGTTGAAACTAAAACCACTGAACCATCTCTGGGAGTTGGAGTGTTATTGAGGCTATCTGTGACAGAATTTGTCATAAGGAACATGAGCAGTGTCTTTGAAGGAAATTGATAATGCATAAACAAAGTATATTGGCCTACAGCTGGAAAGGCGTGATTGATTGTTACAAGACAAATTATCGAACGCTCTCACAATACAAAATCCAGCCTTTTAGTAGCTCACTGTAATCTCATCAGTGTAGTATAATACTAGAGAACAAGGTGAGCGGGTGATGACCCGCATAATCACATGCGCTGGGCGCATGTTTATTACATTGTTTAGGGGTTCAAGAAGGCATGCTGTATGCGCTTTGATCTGGGGCCACACCATAAGTGCCCCGGGGGGTTTAATTGGAGAAAAGAAGGACCAAAGGCAACTTTGCGCTTGCAGTGTTTGTCAAGGAGTTCTCTCCTATGTTTTTATTTGTCGCTAATGTGACGGCACATTCAGTAAATACAAGTAGCGCTGCAACAGTGTCTAACTTGTCCTTGTAACAGGTTACAATTATAATCATAGACACAGTAATGCATTGGCAAAGGACAGAACAGCCAACATGTGTTTCAACCTAAGGGTCTTTATCAAGGCAAGGTGGATGCAATATGTGGTCCCTTGCTTGGGGTTGGTCAGATGGTTTCTGGGAAGCATGGTTTTGTACAAAGTGTAGACATACAAAATTCAGTAGGATAACTGGTTGTTGATAGATAGTTGCAGGATTCTGTGCTTTAATGTCAGTGGTTCGCTGGTCGAGCTCCTCAAAGGTTCTAATCCTGTTTGTTTAAACTGCTAATAATCATGGCTGCCCAAGTGAAGACCTTTAATCTGCACAGGGCTGGTTCTCCATGCGGGTACCAGTGGATATGGTAGTCTTCCATAACTCTAAAGGGTGAGGGCAAATCCACATAAGCACTTCCTTAATTTAGATTTACCAATGTATAAAGTACTTAAAGATGCATTGAAGTTCGGTAACCAATGATAATGAAAACACCAGAATTTCTCCTCCTACCTCTTGCTTTTAAAGTGCAATAGAAAAAATACATCTCAATTTAAAAAGGATGTGCTTTTACTTTGGTCTGAAGGAAACATTCAAATGTTCATTTGATTGCTTCTGAATAAGTATACTGTCAGTTAAAGCACAAAACACTTTGACTGACCCAGTTATTGGTAAAATGAAGTCTTTTTTTTGGTCAGGATCGTTTGCTGAAGAGTTGGCAGCAGACTGCAACAGAAGCAATTCTCCCTGTCTCCCCAGGAAGATCCCACAACAGGGATTTATAACTACCATCTATCTATGTGCTGGGAACTCCCCAGAGGAAGCAGGGTCTGGAAAAAGCAGATGGGTCTTGGGTCTTGGACTGTCTGGGACAGGAATTCTTTAGACTTCTGAGGTCCCAAGTATCCACAAAAGGGAACAGTACACTATAAGTGTGAATTCAGAATCTCACACTGTGCCCCCTCCCCAAAATTCCTGTTTTCTCAGTAAATGTCTTATTTGTAGCTGCTGCTCTGGGCTCGCAATAGGAAGAAGGAATAGAAAGGCTGTTGACCCTGGGGAAGGTGGGTCCTGTTCTACAAAAGGATCAAATACAAATGGTAGTTCTAGCCCCTGAGCCACCCCCTGTCTACACCCTCAAGCCCAACCCTCAGCCAAAACAGCAGGGAACATCAAGTTCACGGAAGCATCCTTACCCTGCAGAACTGCTAACATTGTGTAAGCCATCAGGAAATGGTGCCTACCTGAAGATTGAGGCCAGTGGAAACTCAAAACTGCTTGCCGAGTCTCGGGAGGCCTTGCAGGGAGAGTTTGGAACTCTGTGTTCCTCCATGAGAGCAAATCTGAAGGGCACGAGAGCGGGAAGGCAAGTGCCCCTCAAACTTGAAACCATCATAAAATGCATTATGTACCTATAGCGGCGAAGGAAAGCGTGCGGATCGCCGCTCATTTTGAAAAAGATGCTACACCATCTTCAAGCTAACCAGACAATACAATAATGCCCTCAATTTGAAAAAGTCGCTACATCAAATCAGGCTATCCAGCTTTTTGAAAAATATTCTCTAGATAACAGGAATTACAAGAGTAATCATGGCAGTCTAAATTTGAATAATGATGTATCAAGTAAGATAATGACACTAAAAAATGATAAGACATATGGTACCATTAATTCCTTTGGTGAGGAAACAGCATTTAAATAAAATATGCAATTCTAAGGAAAAACAAAGATATTAAAGGAATTTTGTTTTGGAATCAAAATATTTATTGTGAGGGGTCAGAAATGAGAGACGGACATAAAGCTGAGGCTTTCTCAAATTGTATCATATTTATTCAAATAAAACAGGGGTGAGATAAATGCCTACCTATCCCTATCCTAACAAGAATGTCCCTACATGACCTTGTGTCCAAATGTATCTGACCCTCACACTTCGCATATACAATCAAAATACAAAGGGTAAATATATTGGCTTTCAGTTCAAAACAATGCAAAAGTTCAAACTTAAATTTCCCACAAAGTAATCCTTGTGACCACAGTTTATTTCCCTTCCCCATGAATCAATCCAAGAATACTTTTACAAGCAATCTGTGTCAACAATGCTCTATTCAGCTTAATGAAAGAGGTTTCTCTTATTCAACCCTTCTTCCAAATGGACAAAGAAAAATGTATTTTCGGATCTCGTCACCCTAAAACGCAAGTGCAGGGTTGCAGAGAGGAAATGGCGTGCTTCATGTTCATCCTCTGACAAACTGGCCTGCCGCCTGCTCCAAAGGCAGTACCGGCTCTCCGTTCTCACCAAGAAGAGAGCCCTTATCCAAGCCCGCATCTCTGCGGCATCTAACAACTCCGCCGAACTCTTTAAAATATGCAAGGAGCTGGCCAACCCTGTTGCAGTCTCTACCTCTCCTGTCCCCTCCCAGGCCCTCTGCACTGCATTGGCCTCTCACTTCATCTCTAAAACTCAGGACATCCTGTCCACGCTCTCCTCCTTTCACCTCCCTCCCTCCCTTCCCGGCTCTTCCTCTGGCCCTTCTGCAGTCACCCCTCCTCCCTCTTTCTCTGCCTTTCCACTTTTCTCTGCTGACGATGTTTCCAGACAAGTCCGATCTATGAAAGTCTCGTCTAAACAGGTTCACCCCTGTTCCTCCAAAACTATCAAGGACCACATCGACTCCCTGGCTCCTGCCCTGGCTGACTTTTGCAACCACTCCTTCGCCTCTGGAGTCTTCCCTTCCCCCTCAAGCACTCCCTTGTGCACCATCTTCTCAAGAAACCCTCTTCCGACCCCTCCTGCCCGGCTAACTATCGCCCTATCTCCATCACTCCCTTCCTGGGCAAGCTCCTGGAGAAACTGGCCATCTCCCAGCTTAACCTCCATGCTGAATCTGTTGGTAGTCTTCATGACCATCAATCTGGTTTCAGAGCTGCCAGAAGCACGGAAACTGCTCTCCTGAACATCCGTGAAGACCTGCTCTTGAACCTCGATTCCAACACTCCGTGTGTTCTCATTCTGCTCGATCTCTCCTCTGCCTTTGACACTGTCAACCATGCCATCCTGCTCAAACGTCTCCGTGAAAACCTGGGTATCACTGGTCAGGCTCTGGCGTGGCTGACCTCTTTCCTTTCAAATCGACCCTCCCAGGTCCAACTGGGGTCCTTCCTCTCCGACATCTTTTTCTCCACCTGTGGTGTCCCCCAGGGATCTAATCTCTCTCCTTGGCTGTTCAACCAGTATCTGGCACTCCTTGCCCACCGCATCGCCGCTCTCTGCCCTAATTTCCAGTGCTATGCGGACGATACCCAGCTCATTTTCAGGCTACCCTCAGCCTCCCCCTCTCCTTCCCTCATCTCTGACTGTCTGTCTGCTATCCAGGAATGGTGTGCCTCCAATGACCTCTGCCTTAATGCCAGTAAGACTGAGATTCTACTCATCGGTACACCCACTCCCTCCTTCCCTGCAGCTCTCTGGCCTGCCTCCCTTGGCCCCCTCCCTGCTCCTACCTGCAATGCAAAAAACCTTGGGGTCATCTTCGACTCCACACTCTCCTTCTCTCCTCATATTTCTGACGTCGCTAAGAAGTCACACTACCAGCTGCACCTCCTCAGAGGTATTCTTCCCTTCCTCTCCTTCCCCCAGAAGCTCACTGCCTCCCGAGCCCTGGTTCTCTCGAAGCTGGATTACTGTAACAGCCTCTATCTTAATCTGCCTGCCTCCACTCTCCGCCCCCTGCAACTCATCCAGAACAGAACTGCGGGACTTGTCCTTGGCCTCAAGCCCAGGGACCGTATCTCTCCAGGACTGAAATCTCTACACTGGCTCCCAGTGGCTGCGAGGATAAAGTTCAAAACCCTCTGCATTGTCCACAAGGCCTTCTGGGGCCTGGGTCCTAAATACCTTCAACTCTCTCTTCCCAAATATCTTCCTTCCCGAGCCCTTCGCTCATCCGCCTCCAACTCCCTCAGGGTCAGCCGCTTCTCGAAGCAACGAGCTGGGAGTAGATCTCTCTCCGCGGCAGGGGCCTCCCTCTGGAACAGCCTTCCGGCCTCCCTGAAACTTGAGGAGAACCATCTCCGGTTCCGGAAGCACCTCAAAACCTTCCTCTTTGCTTCTGCTTTCTCTCTCCCTCTCCCCTGCTAAACAGCTAATATTCTTCACTGAAACTGCACTGATTCTGCAACTGGACCACTCTTAACGGCCTCGGCCCTGGGCCCAGCCACTCTCCACTTGCACTGATGCCCTGGAACCCCTCTGCACTGCGGGACTGTCTCTGTATCCCTACAGCGCCCCCCCCCTTTTCCAGCACTTGTTCTGCACTTACCTTGCACTTGCCACCAGCTGGCCCTATTTATTTATTACTTTACGCCACCTACCTTGTACTGCACTTCCCCCCCCTCCCCTTTCCCCTTGCACTTTTCCCCCTCCCCCACCCCTGCACTTGGGCGATCTGAATGACACCTGGCCTAGTAGGATCGTTGTCTGTCTCCCCTTGTTCCTCCCCTCCTTGCCTCGTCGCTCCTTGAAACACCTGTGTATAGGCGCGTTACAAATGCCATATCATATCATATCATATCATATCATATCATACCAAAGGCTTATTCAGAAACAAAAAGACATCTTTCTTCCAGAAAGTGTTCTATTCATGCAACAACATTTTCATTTAGAAAATTGGCACCTTCCCTTTTTAATAGGATGTTTTTGTCAGGACAGCATGCCAAAGGTCTCTTGTTACAAAATAAATTGACACAAGGATAAAGCAATAACAAAATAAATCTCTTCTGCCATCAGTATTGTTCGCAACAATTAAGTTCTCTCCTTGAAAACAACTGTTCCTTTCCTGGTTTACACTGCCTGCCAGGAAGGGGACTTAATTTCACACAACTATCAAACGTTTTCTCTCATTGTGGTATTGGCAAAATGGGCTCCAGATTTCCCCAGAATGATGTCCCAGGTGAGGGAAATTGCACCCTGTTTTTCCCTTCTGTCATTACTTTATATGCTCTTGGCAATGCAGGTTCCAGGTTTCCCCAAATTGATGTCCTAGCTGAGAGGAATTGTACCCAATGTGCCCTTCTCTCTCTCTTGCTTTCTTTTATATGTTCTTGGCTGTTGGCAATGCGGGTTCCAGGTTTCCCAAAACTGATGTCCCAGGTGAGAGGCATTGTACCCAGTTTGCCCTTCTCCCTCTGCTTTATAGATTCTTGCCTGTTGGCAATGCGGGTTCCAGGTTTCCCAAAACTGATGTCCCAGGTGAGAGGAATTGTACCCAGTTTGCCCTTCTTACTGGTGTCCCTTATGGAGTGCCCCAGGGCTACCTCTCTCTTCAGGTAAACTCACCGGCTTCAGTGTCTGTGTATTGTCACAGGTCTGCAGTGCTACTCCTCTGCAGGTGGAACATCGGGTCACGGTCAGACCCTCTTTGGCTCGCCAGCGCTTCTGACAACTCTTCTGTGGTTGCAGCTGCTCTCGTAGCACTTCCAAGGAGCTTGTCAGGCTCCATCGGGGGTTCAGTTCAGCCGGTCTGGCGAAGCGTTTCTTCGCCTCTTGGGAACGCATCACATTCTTTGCTGTGCTTCCTGCTGCGCACTCTGCAGGTTCCTGTTACTGCCTCTTCTGCTGTAAATTCTGCTGGGGCCTTCACTTTGGCTTCTGTTGCGCACACACACACACTGCAGTTTCCTGTGACGACAACTTCTGCTTCAACTTCTGCCGTGCTGGCAGCCATCCTTCTCTGGTTTCATTCCTTCACTCCTGGTCTCCCCTGTAGCTGTAGCTGGGTCTCCCCTGTAGCTGCGGCTGGGCTTCCCATGTCCTGCTCAGATGTTCAGAATTAGAACTAGAATGCACAATCTGTTTACCATCACCATTGATCTGCATCAATTCTTGCCTCCTCCTTCCTCGTCTCAGTACTATAGGTATTCTGGGCATTGAAGTCCATAAAATGTTTATGTTTCCCAAAGTTACTTTGTTAAAAGTGATGGTTAGAGGAAACATCAGATGGTTTATTAACATTATGCACAACACCATTGCTTTTGGGATATTTACCCAAAATAGGACTCGTGCAGTTAGGCTGTATCACATGTGATTCATATGTTCCAAATGAGGAAAACTTTGTTTTTGGTCGACTTTCTCTTTACCTTTGGAGTTTTTAAATGTGTGGATTTTGTGTAGTGGCAACATACCATCAAGTATTTGGGGATTATAGCATCTTCATCTTCACAAAAGGATGAATATTGCATCCCTCCCAAGGCAGTAACAACTTCTCCCCAATAGCCATCTCCTCCCATGTGATACTCCCTTATAATGCCACGCCCAAGGTCGGGATCGGGTAGCGCCTGCCTTTTCCTGGCCACACAGGAACAGACTTTAGGCTTGGCATTAGGGATGACTTCACAGGATTCATCACATTATTGTAAACTCATTATAAAAAGTTCTTTAAGCTTTTTTGGCCTTGACAAAGCCTAGGAAAAGGCGAAATACAGGCCCATGCATTAGTGTAGGCTTGAACAGTTTCAATAAAAAGAAACACAACAACTGGACTGCAATCTATGCATTTGAAGCTATTTATATAAACAAAAAAAAACAGACCTTCGAGGCAATGTAAATAATACAACAAACTAGCGAAAGCACTTAATTAAGACAAGCTAATAGCCAAAAATGTTTTGATAAGCAATGACTGTACTCTTGCACAAAAATACTTCTCGTTAATAAATGCCAGTTCATATGTACTTGGTTGATCACAACAAGTTGGCTTCATTTCAAATATAAACCAAGAAGATGGTCAGTTTCTACTAGTTACATGAATAGCATCATCATCTGTTAGGATTAGATTGGCTAACAGGGTGAGAGGGGAGGGACGAATCCTTTATAGGCCAGATGTTTTAGTAGGCTTCAATGCTCTTCTGAAATTACCCAAACTCTATGACACTGTGGAATCTTGAGGCAGCAGATACTGGCAGACCACTGGTCTTACCAGGCTTGGCCTGCCTGCCCAAGGAAGCAAGCACACCCTTTAATGACTAGGCCATGACTGTAATTCTAGTTTACAGCATAAAAAATGGACACTTTGCCAAATTTTCAAAATGTTTAATGCGTGCTTAAAAAATGTGGAGTCAAAGCTGAATTATGAAGCTGAACTGTCTTGGAACCAAGCAATAAGCGCTTTCAGATGCCTTCACCCCGACACAGAAAATTTCTCATGGGTCTAGAGTTTTCCATTGCCAATTTTTACCAATTGTAATTTGACTGTTTCAATATTTCGTGGGCCAGAATCAGACCTTTTTACCCATTTTATCAACATATATGTTTCTTTTCCATGCTAGCACCATTAAGAGACACCAGCTTATTTTTGTTAGATTAGACTTTCAATTTTCCCTGTGCCAGTTTAATTGTGGTACCGAATAAGTCATCTGTTGCCCCTCATACTTCTTTGGCCAGATTAATTGATGCAATCAAAGCACAGAGGAAGGGTGAGAGGAACCCTTACAAGAGGATTCAAATTGCTTTACCTGTAATCCTTTTGACCCGAGGCTGTAGTTCACTTTTAGGTTATTTTTTGTTCACTGCCCATAGAATCCTTAGACTTTTTGACACAGCTTTTAACCATTTCCACTAATGGATTATCCAGAAATGGGTCTGAATAAACTCACCCGTCACCTGGCTTACCAAGCCATAGCATCACAATTGTCAGTATGATTTGAAGGTGTACAGAGCCACAATGACTAAACACGTGTTGTTGATTGGTTCTAGGTAATGTTAACATTTTACAAGTGCAAGGAAGTGTGGGATGCTGGGTATCTACTCGACTATATTATTGATAATATTAGGATTATATTATTAGATAGTGTTTCTATGCCCATCTATTATCTCTACTAGAGAATAAATATGCATTATGCTAAAACAAGAGAGTGAGGGCAATATTAATGTGTTTCTATTTGGGAGTATACAATGCACTATTTTACAAGTGAAAACACTTGTTGAGTTAGTCGTAAAAAACTGATACACAGATTCACCTAGAATGTAGACCTATGACACTATTGCCGTCCCATATTAAGGCTATCAGGTGCTCAGTTATAGTAGTTTATTTTGCACTAAAGCAGAGAGAGACCAAACCTTCTCCAGATCTTTGCTTTGGGAGCAGCAGAATTCTCTGGTGCAAAACATGCCACAGTAGTAGGTGGGGATTTAGGCGACCTTTGGGTAAAGGTTAGGCTATTGCATGCAGGGTATGAGGAAAATCATGACAGAACATGACATAACCATTGGGGGAGAGGAAGAGAGAAAGCAGGAAACAATTGGCTGATGCTGTATGGGAAGATTCTGTCTGGAGCCAGCAAATCCACAATAGCTCAGGGTGGGAACCAGAGGAAAGCCTGGACATGACAGAGAACCACAGAAGGGATAGAGGAGTGGCATCCATATGGTATGATATGTTATTTATAACATGCTTAATACCCAGAGGCTTCTAAGCGCGGACCCAGGGACCAAACCTGTGTTGCTCCATGTCGTCTTGCTTCCAAGGCAAGCATGTTGCCTCTGAGCTATCCTCCCTTAGCATGCAAAGGTACAGCTGGAAAGGCCCTAAAACGAACGTTGACAGGCACTAAATATCTGAGTCCTTGCCTCTTTAAACAGGTCCACTGGCCTGCATTGTTCTATTTATTAAGATAATCTCATCATCCTTGGGAGCCATCTTGAAATGTCATCTCTTTTTCCAACCCATTGTCTATTCTTTTAATGGCTTCCATATCTTTTGCCTATGAAATCCCTTCTTGCCATCTGCAACTGCACCCGAAGTCTCCTCCCATCTGTCCCATAGCTAACATTTATGTGCACTAAAATGTTAAAATCATAAAAAGCCCATGAAAATAAATGTTCTTTTTCATACCATCTTAAAAAGCTCATACAAAGGTTTTATGCGCAGTGGTTAGATATTTCAATAGGGGACAGGATGTCATTGGGAGCTACTTGGTTGCCTTGAGAATGCAAATTATGGTGGTTGAGATTATCGCTAATGGCTGCTCAATCTCAATGAATGCAGAGATTGTACAATATTAAAGACCAAGATTGTAGAAACAAAACAAAAATCCATAAAACAGAAAAATCTGCATACCTGGCATAGCGACTGACAATATCCACATTGTGTCCTTCACTCTTTTCACGCCGTCTGTACTTACTTTCCTGAAAGAAAATTATTGAATGTATTTACATGTTCATTCTTTGCACTGACCTCTACAACCTACAATTTTAGTTGCTTACATGCATAGACCAGTTTGGATACCTAGAGGAAAATGCACAGCAAAGTAATGCAGGATTCTGTTTTCCCACTTAAACCTGCCAAAACATATCCAGCATGACTAACAAAAAATGTTAATGCTCTCAACCCGGAATTGTTTGAAGGGGTGAAGAGGTCACATAGTATGAATCAGAAAAATGGCTCAGATGTTCACTGAAGGGACTTTAGGGACGTTGGCTGCGATATGTCCTAGAGAGCACAGGTGGTGGAGGAGTCAGCATGTATGTGCTGTGTCAATAGGTGGCAGTGTGTGGCCCCATGGTATCCAGACTGATGCAACACTGCCCCTCTGGTTGAAAGCATCCATCTCACAGCATTGCAGATTTTCTCCTTCCATTTGTGCATAAAGGAACAATTTGAAACTACTTCCTACTGAGGAAGCAGAAAATGTCAGCTTCCATTTTGTATATGGAGCTATAATTAGCTGCTCAGCCAACAAGCAGAATGTGGAACATGATTTCTTAAAAGAGAAATAGGTATGAACACATAAGGACATGGCCTAAAATGTAAACGACCGCTGTCAACTTTAAACATGCAGAAAAGATGGGGGTGCTGCTGAGCGACTAGCAAGATGGCCGCCTAGATGTGAGCTCCGGCCCCAGCATCATCCGGTTTATAAAAATATCCTACATAGAGCCAATCTACTGCAAAGCCTGTACTGGTTCCGGAGGGTGTCGAGAATGGAGCAGATCAATCCTGCTTAGATCCGTTGAGCAGAGATGAGACCGCGGGCTGCCGGGCTGGCTGTGGCACTCTGGCGTAGCTTTGGCTGGCTGTGGGATCCAAGCTTGCTGTGTGTTGTCCCCGCGTCGCCAGGCGCTAGGCCCGCAGGGCACAGAGGATCAGATGGACCTGGTGACAGCAGGCATGTACATTATTTCCACCGGATATACTGAGGCCGGAGAGGGGCCGGGAAGCCCGTGCCGGCATTGTGGGCCGGAGCGGGGTGGACAAGCAGGCCCACTGCCGAGCCCGAATGCGAGGGAGGCTACGGCGATCCCGCCTCTTTGTTGGGGTGGGCAGTTTGCTGCAACGGCCTCCTCCCTGCCACTGGAGACCCACTGGTTGGCGCCCAAAGCGTGCCTGTAGCTCCAGAGACATCAAAGTAATCCCAAAGCACACGGGGGCTGCGGGCTACATCAGCCCTGCCCAGCGGAGACGCAGATAAGCGGAGCAGTGGGGGAGAGGAACCTGCTAGGAGGAGAGGTGGTCATCTGCCTCTGGGGCGCTGCTGGCTGCCTGATAGCAGTGAACCTTGGGACTGCAAATGTGATGTGGCCCTGAGTGAAGGACTTGTGGTGCTGTTCCACCTCGTAAGGGGCTGAGGGTTAGCAACTGTTAACAAGGAGGGAAGAAGCCATCCACTGTTCAAGGGAGTGCAGTGCTGATACTCGTAGTTTGCATGGCCTTCTGAACATCACTAAATTCCTTATGAAGCCCGGTCAACCGGACCCAGCTCTCTGTAACTGCAACGCTGGGAGCAGTGTCTGAGGCGAGGGCTAGAGGAGAGCTGGCACATTGACATTTATTATATCACGGTCCCTCTTTGCCAGAGGGCCCAAGGTGGTGGGTCCAGATTAAAGCCCATTGAATCTCTGATTCCCTGAGGAGGTTGTGGTGGCAGGCAAGGGTTGGAGAGGCAGATGTTGAATGGCACTGCGGCGCTGGCCGCAACAGATATGGCAACCAGGAGATATGTCTTGTCCTAGGGAGCGGTGTGAGAGTGGCCCGGGGTACTCCGAGTCAGGGAAGCAACATGACAAAGGGGGCTGGCAAGAAGCTGAGTCCCATGGACTCTTTTACCAATGCCCCGGCGAGGACCCCCATTGCAGACACCCTGGAGTAGGACATTAGCCTGGGTGCGATGCCGCCTGAATCCCAAGATGACCAATTGCTGACAGCAATGTAGAATGGCTTCATGTCCATCAATGTTAAATTAGATGACATAGTGGCAACCATCAGCTCTCTCAAATATAATCTGGACAAGGAAAGTGGCTGTATCAACGAAGCCGAAACCAGGATCGGGGAGGGCGAACACAAGGTGGGTCAGCATGTCCGGGTGTAACGCGCACCTGGTATCCACGGGGACGTCACTCAGCCTGTTCTGACCTCTTATGACCTCGAATCCTTCCTTGGAGGTTACTCGACTGGGCCTTGTTTTCTTGGATAGTGGGTGTGTTGATTGATGCGGGCTCGTTGCTGCCTAATTACTTCACTGGCAAGAGTCCGACAGGTAAGTATATTAAGTCTTTTGAACAGTTCTCCAACTTCCTTCCTTAGATGATGGCCGGCGTCCGGGGATGACGGCGTGCTGCTGAGATGAATAGCGCTGAAGGTGAGTGAGAGTGTGATGCGTGATGCACCCCTTTCGTATTTGTATTGAACTGAGTTCTTTTTCTGTATCTTTTAGGTGCCGCAACGTTTTCAGCGTGGATGCCGGTTATGAAGAACAAATGCGATGAGTAAGCGCGGTATGCAGCGCCTCTAGATGTTTCCACTCTAACCTGGAGTGTCTTTTCCCTCTTGCAGATGGATGAGAAGTTCCAGAGACAGAGTTCCCCCAGAGCGGCTGGGATTCAGGTAAGCGTTTGAAGCTCGTACAGTCTTTAAAAATAAGCGAAGATTTGCAGAATGCTTACTAATGCCTTTTTTCTGTTCTTTTCCCTTTTCCTTAGGAAGAGGCGTGACGGGATGGGAATGACACCGCTGAAGATGCCCGCAGAACAAAAGGAGCGATGAATGATGGGCAGAAGTGCCGCAAGGTAAAGCTGTTCCTAACTGTGTTCTTGTTCTTGCAGGAGCTGAGCGCAGAAGAAAAATGCAGGCCTACTGGAGACCGATCCGAACACGGCGAGTGTCACGCTGCAGGTGCAGAAAACGCAAAGCATGTTTCTCAGCCTGGGCGTGCTTAAAAAGTCTCTGGGTATCCCAGGTGTCTCTGGGCTGAACCACACCAAAAAGACTAGACTGCACATGCAGTTCTGGGAACCGAAATATGTGGGGGCATCCATCTTGTCCCCATCAATGCACTACAAGTCCAATCCCCAATGTTATCCTATGGGAGTGAGTGAGTCTGGTGCCACAAGCGCCAAGTCTGACTCCAAGTGGGTCTTTGGAGGGATGGTGAGGCCCTTGGGGCCATGTAGGTGATCGTGGCCTGGCTCCAGCCGGACATCTTGGAGGGCTGGGGACATGAGGAGCAGGAATCATGACACCAGGCTAACGCAGATTTGAAATCTGAATTGGCAACTATCCGGGTAAAATGGGACAACCTGGAATCGCGATCCCGGGAGTAACAATGTGCACATAGACGGCGTCCCTGAGGCAGCCAATAAGGGGACCTATGAAAAACATTCTTAGAGGATTTATTATATATATTTTTTTTAATTTATTTTATTATTTTGATCAAACAATACATCAAACAACAAATAAGCATAAAACCTAAAACAACATACACTGCACTCCCCTCCCCCCCCATATGAGCCTGTTTATTCCATGCCCTCGATATCTGTTTCATGTGTCAGGGTTTCACTGCTTTCGGATCCTGCTGGGGCCACTGCCGCTCCAAACATTTCGGCTATCAGCAGTTTCCATGCCATTAGAGAACCCATTTCCTCTTCACCCCCAGCGCCACTGGCTTCTTGCCATACAATTGTTTCAGCCTCTGGCCATTTTTGCAGGTCTTTCCACCACACCTCCACTCGCGGCCTGTGACACTTCTTCTACCCCATGGCGATCCTACGCTTCAAAAGCACATATGCCAGGTCTTTTAATTTTCCAATATGTCTGTGCTTCCGCGTTCTGGGATACCCTCCCAACAGGCAGGCCCAGGCCGAATCTATTGCAAGTGTGATCCCCTTTTCCGCTAACTTCAGAGCCACCTCCCCCCGATAGGCTTCAATTACCGGGCACGCCCAGAACATATGTATCATGTCTACATCCTCCTCGTCACACTTAGGGCAAGCCTGGCGCCCAACATTTCTGAACCTTGATATTCTCCGAGGGGTCATGTACGCCCGTGCGTCATTTACAGCTGTAGTTGCTTAAACCTGGCATTTCTCGAAACCTTCTTGTGATATCCTTGTCATGATCTCTGCTTCCAAAAGATCAGGACTTGCCCGACTCCCTTGGAAGCAGACCCATAACCCCGGTTCCGAGTGCCAGCCAGTCCCAATTGGGACCTTTTGGACACTGTCCTGGCGCCAGTGGCACCAGGCTCATAAAGATGCCCAGTCCCAGCGCTGGAAGCGCCGGGCTCATAATGCTTGGGTGGACTTACCTGTAGCAGACCATGCTGCTTACTTACCTGCCAGTTGAACCCCTGATCCTCTTCTGTTTGGGACTACTTTTCCTGTTGGGTGGGGCAGGAGCCACTCCCTAGGTTCAGAACACTGGAACTCTTCTGGAAAGCAGGAACTCTTTTCTTACCTAGGCGTGGCTGTGGAAGGAGACACCTAAGCACTACAGGAGGCTATTTAAACCACACCCGATGGATGAATCTTGCTTTGCGTTATTCTGCATTCTCTGCAGCAGAACGCTCATTGTGTCTTCTGCTTCTGATCCTGGGCCTAAGGGAACAAAGGCTTACCATCCTGGAATCCAGTCTTCAGCAGCACCTGTAAAGACAAAGAAAGAACAGGTTAGCACTACGGTCTTCAGTGGCAGCGCATCTCTTACCTGGTCCATCGGCTGTCACCAACGCCTCGCGCTGCATCCCGCATCTGAAAGACAAAAGAAGGTGCGTTTAAAGACATTGGGCAACTTTATTCCTCACGTGCCATTACTCCTTCCCACGCCGAATCCAGTGGGTATTCCAGCACCCTTCAGCTTCTCTAAAGCTCCGAACTTGTACCTGCAAGATAAAAGGGACAGTTAGTGCGCATCGTGAAGCAGGCTACAAGCGCTTACTTACGTGCTTCCAGGCGCTTCTATTCCTCACGCGGGTTCGATCCTCAACTCTCATCAGCCCACCATCCGCCATCGCCGGAACCCTGCAAAACAAGGGATATAATTACAAAAGACTTTTAAGACATTTGAAGTGCCCAGAACTTACCGTTCGTGCAGTTAACGACGGACAGCAGTCCTCTGAGGTCAAGAGGCCTGCACCCTTATCCAGTGAAGAAACCGGTTACGGCACCCTGCCCCGAGGCAGATGGAGAGCTCGGCGTTCACTTACCTAAGGTGAGGGTGTTAACCTTTGGGGTTCTACAGGAGAAGAGAAAGGGAAGAGGAGAGAGGCACCCAATAACCCCAGTTCATTAATCCCATATTTTCTATCTGCAGACATCTAACTCTTCGAGTCAGACATACAGTGCACATACAGTGCACAGAGGTCCAGCCCAAAGAGCCAATCGTGTGTTACACATCACCTTCATGTCCACCCTCTGATGTATCGTATATCACCTCGACGGAGGTGTTCGGTTCCTCCGCCAACCTGGCTTCGGGCCACCTACTCAGGATCTCCTGTACTATCCTGTGGTAAGTAACATACTGACCACTGTGCAGTCCCGACATCGTCCCAAGCTCCCCCAACTCCATAATAGCCCCTTCCTGCCAGATGTCTCCCAAGGTGACTAGTCCCACCGACTCCCAATAAGTCCTAATGATTACCCTCAATTGCCCATCTCCCTTCGTCAGTGCGACCAGCGGCATCTGCGGGACACAAGGGAAAGGGTCCCCCATCATTCGGCAGGCTCGGCGCCACATGCTCCATCCCAACAACAACATTTTAGGGCGCCCCTTCATCTCAGAGCTAGCCACCCAAATCATTTCCCGCAAGTAAAAAGGAGCACAATCTCTCCCGAGCCACCTAGTAACGTACTGCAGTTGTGCAGCTACATAATAAGCCTCGAAGTTAGGCAGTTTAATACCGCCTTTCTCATAAAAGTTCTGCAGCTTCCATAATGCAACTCTGCGTCGGGTGCCATGCCACAAAAAGTCCCTGCACAGGCTGTTTAGTTTAACAAAAAACTTCCTAGGGATCATATAAGGGATATTATTGAAATAATGTAAAAGTCGGGGCAGGACCACCATTTTAAGCATAGCCCCCCGGCCCATCATCGCAAGGGGCAACCTCTCCCAAAACCTCATGCACTTCCCAATTTTTCCTATAGCAATTTCAGTGTTGCGCCTGTGTTCCTCCTCAACGGAGTGATATACATCTATCCCCAAATAGCGGAAGGAGCCCACCACCCACGGAATCTGCAACACAGGTAGCCTCTCCACAGGCTTTCCCACGTACCTCCCCCGCGGGAATAGGCTAGATTTTTGGGGGTTCACTGCTATACCGGACAGTCTGGCATACCGCTCCATCACCTCCAAAACATACTGAAGATTCTCTTCCGGATACATTAAATACAATAACAGATCATCTGCGTATAAGGAGATGAGATGTCTTTCCTTTCCTATCTCAATGCCAATCGGCTCATATTGATGCCTGAGGTATATCGCCAGGGGCTCCAGGGCCAGGATGTATAACATCGGGGACCACGGGCATCCCTGTCTAGTGCCTTTGCCTAGCTGCCATCTCTCAGACACCACTGCCCCCGTACGGACCCTGGCTAGCGGTTCGCTATATAGCATTCTAGCCCATTTAATGTAGCCCGGCCCCATGCCATACCCCCGCAGGGCCGCCAGCAGCCACGGCCACTTAACGGAATCGAACGCTTTGACTGCGTCCAGCGCCACAAACGCCATTTCGCTATCTTGCCTACACCCCCATTCAACCACTCGGTGGAGTCGTCTATGGTTGTGAGTGATATTCCTACTCGGGACATAGCCTGTTTGGTCAGGGTGAAACAACTTCCCAATCACTCTCCGCATTCTATTGGCCAAAACCG
The DNA here is from genome assembly GCF_040938575.1 of Ambystoma mexicanum. Classification (NCBI taxonomy): domain Eukaryota; kingdom Metazoa; phylum Chordata; class Amphibia; order Caudata; family Ambystomatidae; genus Ambystoma; species Ambystoma mexicanum. The sequence continues at coordinate 755,811,020 of NC_090924.1, read as the reverse complement.
CTGTCAGGATCTTACTGTCCTGATTTAACATCGACAGGGGCCTATAAGAGCTACAGCTATGTCCTGGTTTATTGGGTTTGGGGAGCGGTATAATAATCGCCTCCCTAAGCGACTCCGGCAACCGTCCCACTTCAAACGCCTCGTTAAGCATGTCTAGCATGGGTGGGAGCACCTCTTCCTGATACATTTTATAGAATTCACTGGGGAACCCATCTGCCCCCGGGGCTTTACAAGTTGGCAACTGCCTCACAGTCTCTTTCAGTTCCTCAAGAGTGATTGGTGCATCAAGTTCCTCCCTTTCCTCGTCGCTCACCTTGGGCAGGCCTATGTCCTCCAATACTTCCTCAATCTCATCTTGGTTGCTCTCCCCATCATCCTCATATAAGGCAGTATAATATTTCGCAAATGCCCCGTTTACTCCCTCTTGAGTATCCACCGTCTCACCCTCCTCATCGGTTACAGTCCGAATCGGGGACCTGGGGGCTTCGCTCTTATATAGCCACGCTAGGAGCCGGCCCGTTTTATCTCCTCCCGAATGTTGCCTTTCTATGTATTTTTTATAGTTTAAATTACAGAGCCTGTCCCAGTATTCCGCGCACTTCCGCTGTAGTCTAAATATTTCCTTCGTATCTGCCTCATCTCCCTCCAGCTTCTTCTCTAGTTCAATCTCTGCCGCTTCTAGTTCAGCCAGAACCCCACCTAGCAACCCCTTTGACTTAGCAATGGCAACCCCTTTCATCACCACCTTGAAGGCCTCCCATAAAGTGCCCGCTGACTGCACGCTACCAGTGTTCACTTCAAAATAAGCAATGATCTCCTCTCTCAGATCCTCCCTGAAAACAGAGTCTTTGAGCGCCTCTGCACGGACGCGCCAAGTTGGTATTCGCGCCCTGGGGGGGGCAATACTGCCACCCGAGGACCAGGGGCGAGTGATCCGAGAGAACCCTAGCTTTATATTCTGCGTGAGTACTCTCAGCAACCACGTCCGGGGTGGCAAAGATATAATCAAGCCTTGTGTATAGCTGATGCGGAGCAGAGTAGTGCGAATACTGTCTCCCCTCAGGGTGTTTCACTCTCCACACATCAGCCAAGCCAAAGTCTGCTAGCAACCCTTGCAACACCTTGGCCGCTGGGCTGAGCCTAGCCGCCCCCCCGTCCGACCTGTCTACTTTTGGATTCAAGACACAATTAAAGTCCCCTCCCCAAACCACCGCAGCCCCCGCCCTCGCACTCAGCTTAGTACACAATGTCCTAAAGTATGCCGCCGTATTTTGGTTACGGGCGTAAGTATTTACTATACATACTTTCTCTAACAGCCCTCTGATTATGACTAACCTCCCTTCTGCATCTACAGTTTCTTCAATCATCTTAAATGGGACATGCGGCGCTATCCAGACAAGCACTCCCCTTGCATAGGCAGAATACGATGAACCCACCGCTATTCCTTTCCATTTCGTCTTCACCATTTCCATCCTCTCCTTTGTCAGATGTGTCTCCTGCAACAAGGCGATGTCTATCTTCTGTCGCCTCAAGTACAACATAACCTTATTGCGCTTCAGGTAACTATTGAGCCCTCTAATGGTCCATGTTAATATTTTAAGATCACCCATGGTCTGTCGATTGCTCCCCTTCCCCTCCCCGCACGGCCCTCCCCCTCACACCAAACAGATTCCCTATAATAGAACGTCCACCAAGGCTCATATATATACTTTAAACACCCCAACACCCCAACCCAACTAACTGCCCAGCTCCAACCCTGGATCTCAGGCATTCCCGCGTTTGGCTCTCCCTTGACAACCCAATTGAGAACCCAGCAGGGCGTCACCTCACTAACAGTGACCTAACTAAACTCTAAATGGGTATATAAAGATCGGTCTTGGGAGACTCCTACCTTACATAGCACTCTCCATGCGCACGACTCATGCTTCCCACCAGCCAAAGTGTGCCAGCCGCCTAGCTACATCAATGACTATAATCAAGTCCCACAGTTCTCAATCCAGCTAGCTCCACCACTCTGCTCGTTCCGTCAAATTGCATCTTTCTTTTGAATATCTGGCTCCTGGGGGCAGCTCTGCATGTCTAGCCACCCCATGGCGTCTTCAGGAGTTTCAAAGAACAGCATCCTGCTCCCATGAAACACCTTTAATTTAGCCGGGTAGAGCAGCATATATTTGTGGCCCGCCTCCCGCAATCTCCTCTTAACCGATCCAAAGTTCATGCGACTTCACTGCACCCGCAGGGTGTAATCCGGATAAGCAGTTATATTCGCCGCGCCCCGTTGTATTGTTCCCCCTTTATGGAAGTGTTCAAGGATTCGTTCGCAATCTCGATAATTTAGAATCTTGGCAATCAATGGCCTGGGCGGGCTACCCGGAGGTGGCTTCCTGGTCAAAGCCCTGTGCGCCCTTTCCACAGCAAATCCCTGGGAGAGATTCCCCCCGGTGATTTCCTGCAGCAGCATGTTTTCCACATACTCCGTCGGATTGTGGCCCTCGGCTCCTTCCGGCAGTCCGACAATACGAATGTTATTTCTCCGAGCGCGCCCTTCTGCCTCATCGGCTCTGCTCTCCAGATTGCCCAATCGTTGCACCAGGGCATGTAGCTCCCTTTTGTGTGCGGCACAGTCCGCAGCCGTCGGGCCCATTTCCTTTTCCAGGGTCTCCGTGCGCTCCGCCAAAGTCCTGACGTCCTGCCTGAGGAGGCTCACATCCTCCTGTACCGCCCCAACTTGACGCTCCATCGCCGTTTTCAATTCCGACACAGCCAGTTGAAGCTTGGACTCCCAGGCCGCCTTCAAGTCCGCAATTGCTTCAAGGACCTCCTGATTTGTGCTCACAGCGGCCATTCCCCCTACTGGGGTCTTATGCTTGCTCTTGGCTCCTTCTAGGCCAGTCGGCGTTCTGGTGTATTCATCCAGCGTAGCCTGCTTAGCTTTCGCTCTCGGGGGCTTGCTGGCCATTTCTTCAGTTAGCGACAGTTTATCGTCCACGCTTGTAATTCCGGGGACGATCCGCTCTGTGTGACCCAAGCGGATAGTGCGCCACCCCCCGATGACACTGTTTCTTAGTGATGTGCCCAAGCATGTCTCCGCTCGCGGCTTATTACCTGCGCGGAACTTGGCTCTCTTCTGCCCCTTGTTATGGTCTTCCCGGGTCCTAGCTTTCGCTGCCTTCTCTCACCCTTCCAGGGGCGAGTGACTTTCAGTGCCTGCGGTGCAGGTTACTTCTCGTGATGGGTGCCAATGCGGTATTACCTTGCTGCAACCCCCTCAGGCGGTATATCTTGGGGGGTGGTGCGGCCCCCTATGCTGCAGCATTTGCGTGGCCTGTCCTCCGGGCCCCTCTGCTCGTCCAAATACAGCTCTTCCTGATTATCAGCAGGCCAACAGGCCACCGCTTGATGTATTGTAGATGGGCTCTGTTATGGGGCTCCCACTCCGATGGAGTCAAACAGATGGCACAAAGGGCATCTCCCCTTCGTCTCCTCACTCAGTTCTCTATTTATACGCCCCCCCCCCTTGCCCTTACTGTGAAGTAATTCCCAGCGTAGTGCGGGTGCACACGAAAGTCGCGCGTGCCACCGCGATGTATTCCAGGACTCCTGGTGCTTAACTTCTCTCTGCTTGGGCTAGTTAGTGCGAGGCAACAACGTTGCGACTTCCCCTGGATCCAAGCGCGGAATGCATGTTACTTCTGAGTTCCGCCGGCGCCTGCAACAATATATCTGTGCCAGCGTGTGCGATCATCTTCGTACTTTTCATCCGCAGCGCCGGCGGATCAGCATGTTCGTGTCCCGCACTCGCTTCAAGCCGTCTCTGTGTGGGGGGCACTTCTCGGTTGCATGCGGCACTCCGTTGCCGATTTCTGTAGCCAATCTCGAGTCCACCCAGCAGATGCCGGTCAGCAGTATCTCCGCCCGTCTGCACCTTTATCTTTTGCACGTCTGGCCTTGCTCAGCCCACGGTGTCGGCATCCACATCAGCGCCGATCGGACACCGAGCTTCCGCGGCGCCTACCCGTTTCTTTGTTTCAGATGGGCCGCCATTTTGAATCCCGATCCAGCGAGAAGCGGGCTGATGTTTTCACTTTTACCTTCTGCATGCCGGCTGCATTCGTCGCGATTCGATCCATATGTTTGCAGTGGAACTTCACACGACTGCTCCTACTTTTCTAACGCTGTGCGCCGCATTTCTTGCCCGTTTTCGTCCGCGGCATACAGGATCATCAGGAGCTCCTCCACAGACACGTCCCTTCACATGACTCTATAGCCACGCCCCCTAGAGGATTTATTGTAGCCTCTGTTTGGGACAGCAACTTTTTCAGTACACTTCCTGGTTGAGCATGCTCATCATGCCCAAACCGGGGGCCCCGCCTTGTACCATTATCTCAAAACTGCTTAGCTACAAGTTATCCTGAAAATTTCCAGAGAGCAAGGGACACTGTGATATGAAGTCAACAACATACACATTAATCCTGACTTTGCTGCTGGAGTTCAGGCCCTATGCAGATCATACGACCTATGAAGGCATTCAGATCGATGTGGGGAATTGACTGAGCATGCTGGTGGCTGAGTCCATGTGCATGGGGGAACGGTAGCGGGGCGCATGGCACTCATGGGCTGAAGCCGGACCACTGAGCCATACATTCAGTGTGATTTACCTTGGCCGGTATTTGCCGGAATTGCTGAACGGGCCCATCACTTGTATAGTGTCCTTCGTCCCACTGTTATGATATGATGATATGGCATTTATAACGCATCAAAACACAAGTGTTTCAAGGGGCGATGAGGCAAGGGAGGGGGAACAAAGGGAGGACAGACAACGATCTTACTAGGCCAGGTGACCTTGAGATCGCGCAAGTGCAGGGGTGGGGGGAGGGAAAAAGTGTGAGGGGGAAAGGTGAGGGAGCAGTGCAGTACATGGGATCACACAGTAAAACAAATAAATAAAAAGGGAGGCCAGCTGGTAGCAAGTGCAAGGGTAAGTGCAGACATCAAGTGTCGAGTAATGTAGGGAGGGGACTGTAGGGATACTGAAACAGACCACAATTGCAAAGGTTGCCAGGGGGGCAACCAGTGCAGGAGTGCAACCGGCAGGCAGGGGACCTGAGCCCGAGGTGAGAGGGTACCCAGGTGACAAGTGCAGTTTCAATTTTAACCAGGAGTTCAACAGGGGAGAGGAAGAGAGAAAGCGGAAGCAAAGAGGAAGGTCTTGAGGTGCTTCCGGAACTGGAGATGGTTCTCCTCAAGTATCACAGAGGCAGGGAGGCTGGTCCAGAGGGAGGCCCCAGCCGAGGAAAGCGATCTACCACCAACTTGTTGCTTGGATAAACGACTGACCCCAAGGGAGTTGGAGGCGGAGAAGCAAAGGGCTCGAGAAGAAAGATATTTACAAAGAGGGAGTTAAAGGTATTGAGGCTTCAGGCCCCAGAAATCCTTGTGGACAATACAGAGGGTTTTGAACTTAATCCTCGCAGCCACTGGGAGCCAGTGAAGAGATTTCAGTCCTGGAGAGATGCGATCCCTGGGCTTAAGGCCAAGGACAAGTCTTGCAGTCCTGTTTTGGATGAGTTGCAGAGGGCAGAGTGTAGAGGCAGGCAAATTTAGAAAGAGGCTGTTGCAGTATTCCAGCCGAGAGAGAACCAAAGCTCTGGAGACAGTGAGCTTCACGGTGAAGGAGAGGAAAGGAAGAATACCTCTGATACCTCTGATGAGGTGCAGTTGGTAGTGTGACTTCTTAGAGACGTCAGAGATGTGAGGAGAGAGGAGAGAAGGAAGATGGCCAAGAGAGGCCAGCCAGAGAGCGATAGGAAAGGAGGGAGCGGATTTGCCGATGAGGAGAATCTCAGTCTTACTGGCATTAAGGCAGAATCATTGGCAGCAACCCAATCCTGGATAGGATAGCAGATAGTCAGAAATGAGAGAAGAGGAGGTGGCTGAAGGGAGCCTGAAAATGAGCTGAGTGTCATCCGCATAGCACTGAAAGTTGGGGCAGAGTGGAAATGCGGTGGGCAGGAAGTGGCAGGTATTGGTTGAACAGCCAGGGAGAGAGGGTAGCCCCCTGAGGACCACCACAGGTAGAGAGAGAGAGATAGAGGAAAGGAAGGACCCAAGTTGGACTTGGGAGGGTCGATCGGAGAGAAAGGAGGTCTGCCAAGCCAGGGCCTGATCGGTGATACCCAGGTTATCACTGAGACGGTTGATCAGGATGGCATGGTTGACCGTGTCAAAGGCAGAAGAGAGATCAAGTAAGATGAGGACACAGGGTGTGTTGGAGTCAAGGTTGGAGAGCAGGTCTTCACGAATGTTCAGGAGAGAAGTTTCCATGCTTCTGACAGCTCTGAAGGCAGACTAATGGTCATGGAGACAACCAAGCGATTCAGAGTGAAGATTAAGCTGGGAGATGGCCAGCTTTTCCACGAGTTTGCAGAGGAAAGGAGTGATGGAGATTGGACGATAGTTAGCCGGGCAGGAAGGGTCGGCAGAGGGTTTCTTAAGAAGAGGGTGCACAAGGGAGTGCTTCAGGGGGAGGGGAAGACTACAGTGGCGAAGAAGTGATTGCAGAAATCAGCCAGAGCAGGAGCCACGGTGTCCATGTGGTCCTTGATGGTTTTGGAGGAACAGGGGTGAACCTGTTTTGACGAGACTTTCATAGATCGGACTTGTCTAGAAACCTCGTCTGAGGAGAATAGGGGAAAGGCAGAGAAAGAGGGAGGAGAGGTAGCCACAGAAGGGTCAGAGGAAGAGCAGGGAGTGGAGGGAGGAGAGGGAGAGGAAAAGAGAGAGAGAGGACAGGATTTCCTGAGGTGAGAGAAGACCAACTTGAGCAGCGAAGAGGACGGGACTGGGGGGTCCGGCAGGCTTTGGTGCCCTTCAAGACCCAGACAGAGGTGCACCAGATAGGGCTGCCCCAAATCAGCCAAGATCGGAAGGGTCAGCACAACTTATTGCAAGTAAGGTGGGGAGCTGAGTAACAACCAACGGTGGATGCCGAATGACCAAGCAAAAACACCTGGCAGGTGCCCCAGAGTAGAGAAAGTCCCAGGATAGGATTCCCCTCTCCACCTCTGGAGTAAAGGGGCAGCTGAGCCCGCCAAAGGACCACGGAGTGAGATGTCAGCGCAACAGGAGAATGATGATCATCACAAGATAAGGGACTGTCAAGGCAAGACCTACAGCAGAGTCTCAAAGAATTTTGAGAAACGTTAAGCATCCTTTCAAGAGCAATTTCAACTCCTAGGAACGGACCGGTCAGCAGTAGTTCCAGAGGTGAAAAAAGAAGTGGCAATTGTGGGAAAGCGTCGACCTGGTTGAATGGGAGCCTGCAAGACACATCCGAAGGAACTAGGTAAAACAGTGAACTCTTGGAACATCTGAGCAAAGTCTACCACAACCTCGAACTTAAATCACAAGTCCTAGAAAACAGATCCAGAAGGGGCAATATAAGAACTAAGAAATTGCCAGAAGAAATTGGGGATGCCTCACCATACAGGCATAGCCCAACCGTCTCTTTCAAGTGGTTGACACAAAATGTGAAGGGACAACTCCCATCTCAAAAGCAAAACATTGGAACAATTTGTTAGAGCTCACCACCCTGATGTAATTTTCTTGCAAGAAACACACCTGCTAAAGCGCGACCAAGGAAGAGTGAAGCTTAGGAATTTCCCGCAGATCAGGCATGCATCAGCGGCAACCAAAACAGGGGGCACGATCCTCCTGGTCTTCAGTGAAGGAATGATGTGAAGATTTAGGAAAGCAAAGCAGATGAGAACGGGAGATTTGTGTTGGTGAGGGGCTCCATTAAAGGTCAGGTGTATACAGAGCCCTCTGTGTAGGCCCCGAACACAGAGCAGGAGGCTTTCTGATGGGAGTTTCTTAGAGTCTTAGAAGAGTTTGCGGGGGAGGCAATAGTAATAATGGGCAATCTGAACCTCGCTTGGTCAAGGGAAGTAGACAGAAGTGATGGCAGAAACCAAGGGAGGTGGGTGGGGAGGGCAGTGACAATCGCTGAGGGAGCTATTCTCATTTTTCATGTGTTCATAAAAACTTTCTCCCATATTGACTACATGCATATTGACAATCAGTCCCCCTAATGGGTAGGGTAAGGGGGATCGAGGTGGGGCCGATATCCCTGGCAGATCATGCATCGGTTATAATGGACCTAATTTTCTCGCTGCTCCGAAAACTGTTGTGGAGGTCGAGAGCCCCGGTCCTCAGACAAAGTATAAAAGACAGAAAGGAATTTTTCACAGAAAACAACACAGAATCAACGACAGGGGCGGTCTGGTGGGAACTGAGAGTGCTTAAAGTACTAAGGGGCAAGCATATAAGTCTGGAGGATGTGAGGCAGGCATGCTATCAAAAGAAACACTTTGGTGTAATTCCTAACTGGCCCTAACTCTAATGGGGCTGTTCCCTCAACTGATGCTTCTAAGGGCTGTCGATGTCCATAAGTCTAAAACCAAAGTCTGTCTGTGTCCAAACCTGTGCTTGCCCTCAGTCTTAAAACAAATGTGATGTTCGGTCGGCTTAAAGAAAAATAGTGACTGAAAAAGAAATGTAAACCAAGGCTGGTTTCAGGTAGCCTTACCGTCAGGTTTAGTTCTGCCAGTTTTTAAATATTTCCACGCAACAAAGGGTGCCCTTGGGATCTTCCAGGTAGGGCATTTGAAGCAGGAATATACAGTTCACAATGTCCCTGGGTCTCTCTGGGTTCCCTTTCCCAAGTCTAGGCCTCTCTCTTTTCAATAATGTCTCTCACTGTTACATTTGGGCCTGTCAGGGTGCCCCACCCCAAGCCCAGGCCTCTCTGGCTCAAAAAGATTCACACTTTCTTACTTTATAACTCAAATGAAACTACACTGTTCCTTTCAGGCATCTCAGGGTTCCCTTCCCCAAGCCTTGTCCTTTCTCCCTACAGCAATGTTTTTCAGTTTCCTTTGGGCCTCCCAGGGTTCCCTTCCCTTATCCTAGGCTCCCTCTTGCCTCAATGTTCACTTAAAAGTTCGCAAACACAAAACACCAAACATTCACCTTGCCAAGATGTACCTCTCAAAGCACAGTTCCTTCTGGTGAGGTTGCAACAGCCTTTCCTTCATGTTGGAGGATTTCGCTCCCACTTGACTCTGTGTGGCTCCCCCTTTCCCCACCATTTTTCAAGTGTCAATGTACACCTTCTTTAGTCAACACCGGGGAGGTATCAGAGACTTTCAAGAATGCAGGGCTTTTGCTCCTTCCCATGCACGACCACTCTGATTCCTGGCCCCTCTCCTTACATTCTTTGTTTTCCCTCTGGCGCCTTCTGTCTTTCCGTGCCTCTTGCACACTTCCTTTGCCACATTGTGCAGCTTGCACGCATCCTTTGCCTTGTCGTGCCTCTCACACACATTCTCTCTGTTCGCTTTGTGCTTCTCGCACTTTTCCACTTTTCCTTCTTCGGGTTACTCGGACCCTCTCTTTTCTTTTTGTCCTTTACAACTTACGGTTTCTGCTTTCGTGCCACTTGTGCACCTTCTTTCTCTTACTTTGCCTTGTTTTTCAAATATCGTGCCGCTTGCACATTCCGCTACTACTGCTCCCGCCACCTGCACGCTACTGAGTTTCTCTCTCCCTCTCTCATGAAACTCACCAAGTAGCGCAGTGCTGGCATGCAGTTTCCTTGGGATGCGAGTGTCCAGGTCAGGGTCTCACAACCTGCCCCTCAGACACTCCTGGGACCTGCACACGTCCCAGGGGAACGAGCACTGGCCTGGATACGGCAAACAGCTTTCGCCAATGCGGCTCCATGGAGCCACGCCTCCCTTGCCACGCTGCAACCCCTCCGACACACCAAGTCAGCGTCCTGGCATCCCGTTCTCCTCTGGATCCTCCGGGCTCCTCCATCTGCAGCCTCCTGCTCCCTGGCTTCCACGATCCATCCAGCAACCCAGGCTCGCTCATTTACTCTGGCAGAACTCCACCTTTGATACCTTAACTGAGGGTCAATTGGATTTAAGGTGTGTATGGTTAGTGTCAAATGCCTGACCCTGCCTGACTCTTAAAGGGAAATCCTAGTGGTGTAGTGTAGGCCTCTCCTCTCCAGTCATCTTCATCTGCACAGTACTGTTTCTATGGATAATCTTTCTAACTCCCAGTTGTCTCTTCCTCCTCCCATTACATGTTGGAAATGGGGAGAGGGAGACAGGACAAAATGGAAATTGATAGTTTTAAGCAGAATAATTATAGGGTGATTGACAGAGGAGAGAAGGGAATCCCCTGGCCCTGTGTTTATACAACTGGGGGTGATTACCCTTTTGTTAGTTTAGTCCGTACCCCTGGTAACCTGCCATGAAAGTACTGGTCTTGACAGCACCCCTTATGGTCTGAAATGGGGGAAGAAAAATAGGTGTTGAAGTTAAAGCCATGTTTTTGTCTCATCCAACCCTCCTCACTGCCTGCTTCTGTTCTGGTACAATATTTCCTTGGATCAGGGACAGTGGGACCTGCATATCCCATGAAGGCTTCAGGGATTGCTTCCTCCTCGCCTATTGTCCCCGTTGGGATACCGCGTCTCACCTGGGGTCCCATGGGCGCAACCACTGACTCCCTACCCAGGTGATCCTCCCTCACTCGTCCACCCCTAGGGTTGGGATCCAAAAGCGATGGCCCTCTCCTGGCCACCTGAATAGAGGATTCTCGGGGACTACACGCGAGAATAGACCAAGGGTTCTCACAAGCAACAACAAAAGAAGGAAGTTGGGGTCACCAGACAACAGGTACAGGATCATCCCACTAGGGCCACATAAAAGGCTTACAGGAAAGCCACTGGTCAGCTACACTTACTCCAAATGAAGAGAGCCGAAAATGCACTACTGAACACGGGACAGCGCTTCTATATGGGGATCTACAAAGCAGACAGATTGATGACGATGAAAGATCAGCAAGGAGCCAGGACAGTGAGCGCGATAGTTAATGGACAGGTATAGAAGGTCACCCGTACAGGTGAAATTCAAAGGGAATTCACCCAGCACTATAAAAATGTATACACCTCGGAAGAGCCACAGGAAGTCTGGCAACAGGCATATTTAAATAGAATAACCCTACCGAGCATAGCAAACACTGAGGCTGGGCCATTAGGCAAGGACATTTCAGAGGAGGAAGTCTGAAAGGTGATTAAGTCACAACCCCTGAATAAGGCCACAGGCCCAGACAGGTACACGGCAAGCTTCTATAAAGCCTTTAGTCAGACACAGACCCCACACCTTAGTACCCTAACTCCTTTCGGAAAAAGGGGGGGTGGGTCACACAATCCATGGAGGAAGCCAAGGTAATTCTTCTATCTAAACCAACAAAAACCAAATGGCCTGTGGGTCCTACAGACCCACCACGCTCATTAATATTGATGCCAAGATATACATGAAAATATTAGCGAACAGGCTGGAACAGTGGATGCCCTTCCTGATCTACCCTGACCAGTCAGGCTTTACATCTTGGTGGCAAACATTTGACAATATAAGAAGGGTTACCCATCTCTCGGAAAAGGTGCAGAAGAGTGCAACGCTGGCCATTCTGCTTTCCCTTGATGCCGAATAGGTATTCAATCAGGTTGAGTGGTCTTTTCGGAACTATGTCCAAGATGGGCCTGGGGCAAGACTTTATCTGCGTGGTTGAGGGCAGTTATAAAAACCCATCAGCCAGACTCCTGGTCAATGGATCACTTTCGGACCCCATAGAACTCCAAAGGGAAACTAAGCAGGGTTGCCCCCCCGCCCCGTCAATGCTTCTGTATGCCACATACTTGGAACCCCTGTTGCAGGCAATACAGGGATTCTGGAGCAATTCAGGGGATACCGTTTAGGGGAATATAGCACACAGTAGCAGCATTCACAAATGACATGCAGTTAACTTTAACACGGCCGAAGAGGTCACTACAGGGGGTGTTGATGTTCTGGGCTTGATGGTCGTGTAGATTAATGATACCTCTGTCCCCAAGTACCGCACGGGCAGGAATAAATCCACTCCCCTTGCAATCTTTGAGGCCACAGGTGTAGAGTGCCGTCAGCCAGGAACCAGGAACACCGGAAGGACCCCTTGACCACTGCAATACAATGGATTGTTATGGATACAGCAGCAATGAACAGTGATGTAATGAACAGTGATATCAAAAATGGGCTTGCCTATGTGTGGTGACAATAATGCCTTGACAGGTAAAGGGAACAAGATGGGGTCAAATGGCAACAGGAGACTGGCAGGGATTTGGCAGCACTCTGATGGAATCACCACACCTGAGCCAAGAATCCAGTGCACAGGGCGATCCTAAGGCAGTCCAGAGAAACAGTTCCGAGGTCGAAAACCAGTGAAGCTAAAGTCAATATTATTGTTCTCTGAGTTCGTAGCAGCAAGAGAAGTTGAACACCAAAAGGCAAAGCTATCCGTAATAGCGTTCCGAGGTCGTACCAAATCCAGAGTAATTCTTGTTCCAAGGGAAAAAACGAAAGAAGTCCGTGATAACATTCCGAGGTCGTAGTAACAATAAGATCCAAATGATAACCAGGCGCTGACAGTACTTGAGAAACAAGCAGCTGAGAAGCGTTGCTTCCGTGTTACCCCGTTCCGTTTATCTGTATCAGGTAGTCACATGACATGACGTGGAACGTAAGAGCTGTGTCAAGTGACTCGTATTGTCAATGGTACCAGCACTGAGTGTTTGGTCACGTGAGACGCGGCAGCACCTGGTGTGCTCGCACGGAAGTGTGATCTATACGATAAACGCCATGGCAACTGCCAATGCAAAAAGGGGCGCAAGGATCTTCCAGCCGGAAATCTACCCAAACCAGTACGTTGTTGCCATGCCCTATGTGGGTGAGTGCGAGGATCGCAGCCGACTCTGCAGGGAATGTGTGTAGAACCAGATGGATGGGGATTGTATGGTGTTCTGGTTGAACGTGGACATGAATGTGGACGTGTCGCAGGAGACGTGACAGTTGGAGGAATTGGGGAAGTTCCGAAAGGCAGCAGGCCTAAAAATCAATTTAGGGAAATCAGAAGTGCTAAATGTATCCCCCCCTTCGGAGCCAGGAGAAGGAGGAGCTTGAAGCATCCTCGCCCTTCAGTTGGAATCTAAAAGGCATAAATGATCTGGGCGTCACACTATCCCTCATGCTTGATAGGCTCTTCCAGGGAAACGTCCCAAACATACTGGCAGCGATTAATAACAATCTCAATAAACGGTCCCTGCTACATATTTCTTGGATGGGGCGTATTGCATCATTGAAGATGGCCACAATGCCAAGACTATTGTACTTGTTCCAGGCCCTGCCGGTATCAATACCCCGATCCTTGTTTAGGAAATTGCAAAAGGTAACAGAAGATTTGTATAGAAGGGCAAAATGCCACATATTTTTAGAAGACTCCTTATGATGCCATAAGGAGTCTTACGGTAGAGGGAAGGGGAGGATAGGCTTCCCAGAGTTCCAGACATATTATAAAGCAGCACAGATCTGCATTATACAGCAATGGTTTGCCGAGGACACTTCGAGGCTATGGGTTAGCATGGACAGGGTAGTAATGAAACATCCATTGAAAGAGTGTCTTTGGCTTCCCAAAGAGATTGACCATCCCACATGTACCTAAGCAACATAACTACATTGGCGGGAGACACCTGGGGCAGATTGGTCAAAAGATATGTTATTCCTTCCTTCCCTTCCCTTTTACACTGCTGTTCAGGAACCCTCAGTTCACGCCGGGGATGGAACAGGGTGAATGCTGAAAGTTGAGGGAGGTCTTTAATAGTGAAGGGGCAAAGTCATTCATGGCTTGCAACCAGGAGGAGGGAGAGAATGTGCTATTTTCAATTGCGACACTGGGTGCCATACATAGCAGCCACAAGACCGCTTACTGCCTCTGAAAAGTACTTGACAATACACAATGGCCCGAGGGGCATTATTTCAGGGCTGTACGGTGCCATCATCAAAATGGGCCATCAGATGAACTGGCCCAACATGGTCCAGTGGGAAAAACATTGGGGAGGAAAATCACAAGGGAGCATTGAGAGAAACTTTGGAGGGATATCCCGAAAATAACCAGATCAACACAACTGCAAGAAATGTGGCAGAAATTAATTTTTAGCTGTCATTATAAGCTAGTTAGAATTCATAAACTGTTTCCCCAAGCACCTCATGAATGATGGAGGGGGTGCAGTGAGGTAGGTACCTGGTGCCACATATGGTGGAAATGCCTGAAGTTGCAAACCTTCTGGATGGAGATCCCGAAGGAGATCCGGGAGGCTCAAGTCACTGTGTTCAGGGATAGAGGCAGGGTAGAGTCAGAAGAAATAGTTGACTGACTGGATGGGCTGGGGAGAACATCAGGAGCCAAGGCAAGGCTCAGAGCCTTGGTTATGTTGACTTTGGCAGCAATGCTGTTAGCTCAGAGATGGAAATGAGATGAGGTGTCCACGTTTCGGGATTGGCTTTGCAAGGTGTGGAAGTGCGTAGCCTTAGGATGGGTGACCTACACACTGCATAACACAAGTACTAGCTTCACACAAGAATGTGGAGGAGTACTGGCCTTCTTAAAGGATAATTACAGAGAAAAATTGTGTCTGCAAAGATTGAAGATCCTGACTTTTTTAAAAGTTCTGTGACACATAGAAGGCACACGCCTGATCTGAGGCTCGGTCTCTCGCCAAGGGGCCAGAGGGCCAACGGGAGTTAAAAAGGAACAGGATTGTGGAGATTTACAACAATGATTTCCTTGTATTATGTTCCTTGGAGAAAGGTTTAATAAAAAAAAGAACATTAAAAAAACTCTAGGACATAGAGAATTATTTTGATAGTTGCTGCAGGAACCATTAGGTCCTCTCAGGAATGTTAACTTCATAACAACTCACTGTGTCACAAACCGTGCTCCACCAATATCCATCAAATGAGAAAGTATGGAAAGGATAAGCACACCCTTTCTCTCTTACATGAGCAGAATTAGCCACTGTAGTCCAAATCATACAAAGCACAGTGCCACCCTGTAACCATCACTTGAAGTTCAAATCCAGCTCGGAGAGAGATGGGCAATGCATTGTGGGTATGTGTGATGCCCCTAGCTCCGCAATGGAGTCGAGCAGCAAGCCACTGCAAAATCACTGTGAATGCGGGACACCAGATAAGGTGCAAATGCTGGAGTCCGAAGAAGGATTGCTGCCTCCGGCAGGGCTTTGGAACAGTCAGTCTGGGGATACAGAGGTGTCCTGTCCACCCAGTGAGAGGCAGGGCTGGGAGCGGGACAGGCGAGACTGCAGGGCAGCCGCTGACTACGGGATGATACGGAGGGGTAGATTTTTGCCCCAAACGGCTGGGAAAGGGTGAGGGAGCTCTCCCGGGACCACAGCAGAGGGGGGGGGGGGAGAGCCTATAATGGGACAGGACATGGCGACGTTGGTCCAGACAGAAGGAGGGGTGGGGGTCAGCTGACATTTCAGCGAACCCTGAGACACCAATCAGAAGTCAGGCAGGGACACACCATTAGGGGGGAAAAAGGGGAATGATGCCCCTTAGAAAGACCCAAGAACCCTGCCCAACCAATCACAGTCTAGGGAGGGAGGGGATTATAAATGAAAGGATGTTCACAGTGCAGAGTGATATTCTCTAATTGCAGAACATGCCAGCAGGAGAAGTCGGCATGAAAGATTATACCTGGTCGTACAAGGACCAGGGAGAAGAGATGCAAATACACATAAGAGGGAGGAGGACCCTGCTTGGAGCGAAGAAACAGGTCTCCTATATAGTGTGACAGAGACCATTAAGAAAGGACAATGCAGGAATTCTATCACTACCGGAAAGAAGTGAATATAAGGTAAGTTAATAAAAGCCAAACAGCAAAGCTGAAATACCAGAGTCATAATTGAAGGAAGATTCCCACAGTATGAAAATTAGCTCAAATATCAAGCCCTGGCTCCAGGAAAATGTATGTCTATAGGGCAGGAATATTTTATACTAGTAGTAGTAATAATCTTTACTTCGGCAGCATCGTCATAAAAGCACAAGTATCAAAGAATCAGATAAAAACACTAAAGTACAAGGTTAGACCATAAAACAGGCATTTACAATTAAAAAATAAATTTCATTCTATTTTATACAAAGCATTTCTCAACCCAAGATAGACAGCTCTCAAGGATGTACACAACTGAATACATGTTTCACCCTTATTAGGGCTCATCAGTGCAACAGTCTGAATCCTTGTGGTTGGAGTATTAGGGCATGTTGCGAGAAAAGGTATGGTGGGTTTAAAAGGCTTGAAAAAGATACTTTTCACCTGAGATGTGAAAGCTTATGGGACATGGTGTTTGGAGGTAAAGGAACCAAAGTACTTTAACAGCAATTAATTCCAAAAACAAAATTCACTGTGAATGTGTAGTCACACCCACATGTGCCTACTCTCCCTCACGTGCCCTACAACATTAATGTATCAATCCTTTTCAAAAGAGCTACTGGTGTGGGCTTTTTGTTTAAGGGTATGGAGGGAGAGCTTCATGGCCTTAAATGGATTACAAATTAATTAAGAGATACACATCTCTCTGTGCGTAACATACTTACCCCTAGGTCAACTCCCCTTTTCTCGATTCCTATCGGAGACTACAAAGTACTTCAAAACTGAGGGAGATGGGAGTGCTCATGTAGATCAAAGAATCCAAATTGATTTCTTTGTAATGACTGGCCAAACTGAGCATTATCTCTGGAAGGGAAGTTCAAAAACGAATGTTTGCAAAAAGTGTGAAGGTTTGACCAGGTAGTCCTTCTGAAAATGGCTTTGAGAAGAATGTGCCCCTTAAAGCAATCAATGATACAGTGGTCATGACCAAGTGGGTGTTAATCCCAGTAGACCTTTATCTACACGGATTAACATGTCCTTATTGATCACTGTGAAGGGTTTCTCCGATCATTAATGCCTGCAACTTTGCTGACACAGTGAGCAACAGTGGCTACCACAGAAAAAGCACTTTTCTATAAAACCAGGATGTAATCATTAGAAGCCATAGCATTGGGTATCCGGACGTCTCATCTTCAAAACATATTTTCAGATTGAGTCAATGCATGTTATTGAAGCATAGATGAAATCAGTATGCTAAAAGTTTAATAATGCAAACACGTAATTTATTTGGTTTGTTGCAGGAATAACTTGAAAGCTCTTTCATCTTGCTTCCAACTCTTATTTTTCAGGGAACAAGCGATTAGAGGCTAATTCAGCTGTTAAATCCTTAAGATTTCTTTTGGATCCAAAGCTTTCTTTAAAAGTTCACATCAAAAAGAAACTTCAACTATTCTACTGCCATTTGTCATTGCTTCATAAAATCAAGTAGTTTCTTCCTCCCAGTTGGTTTAATTCCCTTGTTCAGTCCTTGGTTTTATCACAAATGGACGGAGGGACAGCATTACTGATCAGGGGTGTATGACTTCACCTTGAAGCCATTAAAAACAGCTTCCCACAGGGCTGCAAAATTAATCGTAGGTGCTAGGAAATATGATCCAGTTACACCAATCTTGAAGTCTATACATTGGCTTCTTTTGAATTCTGGAATCCTTTTTAAATAAGGCTGCCTAACTTTTTTTTTGCCAACTTTATTTAATTTTCAAGAGCATAAATCATAGACATGCATGCATTGGAGAGTGACAAACAATAGCATAGGCCATGTCTTCCCCTTTTTTATCTTGTACCAGTCTTTAAGGTCCATTTGCTTGTGGGTTTTAACTATTAGAACATTCCCCCTACCCCCAACAAATTCTCCAAACATTTGGGTGGAGTACTACATCTTTTCGGGCTTTCTTGAATGTTCCATGGGTCAGGTCGCCTTTCCGCTCAAGGTTCACATTGACTGTCAAATAACCAAAACCTTGCCAAGTAATTTAGATTTGAAATACATCTGTTCTTTATCGTCTGTGAACTCGTGCAACGGCATCCAGGTGTTCTGGTATTCCGACTAGGAACCATGAGTTATTGCCGTTACTTTTTTCATAGCCATCACACCCCATAGCTTCACCCACCACATGGCTACTACCGGCCCTTGCTTGTTCTTCCATGCTTGCCCCAAGGTGATTCTAGCCGCGCGCTCAGCATGTATGTGGGTAATATGGTTAGCTCTGGCCCCAGAGTTTGCTTAACACCCTTCATCTGCCTCCCCCAGTAACACCACCGCCAGGTCTTGAGGCAATTGAACCTGCATTATCTCCTTGATATGGCTCAAGATCTCCTTCCAGTAGGTCTCTGCCACCGGGCAGGACCACCACATGTGGATTAGATCCCCAGGTTGCCCTCATTCCCTCCAGCAAGACATGGGATAATCTGGATTAATGGAGTGCATGCGTGATGGCGTCATGTACCACCGCAGACAGTTTATATGCTGCCCCTTTGAGTGATGTGCATTTGGAGCTTTTGGCGGCTCTATGCCATATGCGACCCCAGGTTTCCCCCGAGATTGGTCTCCCCACATCTGCCTCCCATTTCTGCATGTACAAAAGGGTTTCTTCTGGGTCCACCTCTCCCATCAACCGGTACAGTTTCGACACTCCATTCTAAGGCTAACCTGCTTGTATCGTAGGCTCCAACCCTACTGGGTCCCGAGTTGCTCCCTCCCAAACCTTCGTTTTGGAGATCCAGTATTTAAGTTGGATATAATGGAACCATTCACATTCCGGTATATCAAACCTGGCCTTGCAGTCCTCAAATGTTAGGTGTGTCCCCTCTGCATATAGATCCCTCAGTACAAGCGTTTGCTCCCCCCCCCCGCACTCCCTGCAATGTGCCCAAAAGTCGACCTGCATCCCAGGGGTGAAGTCCGGGTTATGGGCAACCAGAGCTAGAGGGCCTCCCCCCACTTTTACCTTTCTAACCCTTAAAGCTTTGTCACAATACCATAGGGTGCACTGGTTGACTCCAGGGATGTGCCCCCATTGCCTCTGTCGTGCTGCGAGAAAACCAAGGCCTCCCAGGGGCGTCTTAGTTGCTGCATTCTAGAGGGTTGCCCATCGGTTCTGGCCTTCCCTAGGCAGCCATTGTAGCATAGGTGCTATCTGTGCAGCCCATAAATATCTGCAGACTTCTGGGCCCCCCAGACACCTCAGAGTTTGTGGTCTAAATAATACCTTCTTGGGGACTCTCGGTTTCTCCCCCCCCCCACAAATAAAGGACATCACCTTCCTTTGTAGTTTTTTAATTGCTGGGCCCAGGATGCGTATTGGAAGTGCGCCTATCACGTACAGAAACCTAGGGAGCAAGGTCATTTTAACTGCCGTTATCCTTGTCAGCCATGATAGCTCCTGCATGTCCCAACGCTTCAAGTCTCCTGCTAATGCTTTCAGTAGGCCTGGAATGTTAGCTCCGTATAACCTTTCATACTTGGGGGGTCAGCTGTATTCCCAGGTATTTTACCGATTTCTGTTCCCATCTCAAAGGGTACCGACTTTCCCATTCTGCCACTCACTCTATCCTCTCAGTGATGCTAAGTGCTTTAGACTTAGGGTAGTTGATATGGAACCCCGAGACCCTTGTGAAATCCTGTAGCAATTCTATGGCCCTTGGAAGTGAGTGTGCCGTGTCTTTCAGGAACATGAGGACGTCATCCGCATAAAGAGCTACTTTTTGGGATCCCCCGGCACCCACTTCCACCCCCGGATTCCCAGATCATGTCGGGCCCTCTGCGCCAGCGGCTCCATGGCCATAGCGAAAATCAGTGGTGATAGTGGGCACCCCTGCCTCGTGCCCTTCCTGATGGAGATATTATCTGTGATCCGCCCGTTGATCATTAGTCGTGTAGGTGGACGTACAAAATTTGCCATCACCATGCAGGTAAAGGTTGGCCCACACCCAAACTTTGAGGGTCATTTGTAAAAATCCCCAGTGCAGGCTGTCAAAGGCTCTGGAGGCATCCAGTGACAGTACCGAGAACCTCTGCCCTGTTCTTCGTCACCAGTCTATCGTGTCTATAGCTCTACAGATATCATAATAGGTGTTCCGCCCCTTCACAAGCCCGCTTGGTCCGGGTGGATTATCCCCGGGATAACCTTCACTAACCTACGGGCCAAGACCGAGGAGTAGATTTTTGCATCCCGTTTAGTAGAGAGATAGGACAATAGCTCGCACAGTCTAGCGGATCCCTATCCGGTTTTAGGAGTAACACTGTGGTCACCAGGTTCAAGTCCCCGGAGGTCCGCCCTGTATCCCGAATGAAGTTAAACAATTTTGTTAAGGGGCCCACTAGAGTAGCGCTAAAAGGTTTGTAATACGCATTACTGAGACCATCTGGACCCGGGTATTTGTATCCCTTCAGTGCCCCTATGACCTCCCCCAACCTCTTCCTCCGTTATGGGTGCTTCTAGCATTTGCCTATCTGATTCACTCATTTGCAGCAGGGCTACCTGGTTTAAGAATGCTATTTGCGCCTCCCTCTCTAGGTCTTCCCCTTTCAAGTTATCAGTATAGTAGGAGTATATGACCTCTTCTATTTCCTTCTCTCCCCTCACCAGGTCTCCTTCCTGGTTTTAAGTTGGAATATGCGATTCTTGAGTTTCTGCTGTCTCAATTTGGCTGCAAGGAGTCAGTTGGATTTGTCCCCATTTATATAATAAAACTGCTTAGTTTTCACCAGAAGCCATGCAGCTTCGTCAGCCAGGTGAGCTTACAGGACCGCCCTCACTTTTTTCAATTCTCGCCATGCTTTTTGTGAGCCCTCATCTTTATACTCGGCCTCAGCCTTTGTTACTTTGGCCTCCATGTCCCGCCTCCCCCTCTTTCGTCTCTTAATGTTGTTTGCTGTGTGTGCAATGAATTCTCCCCTTACTACTGTTTACTTGCGTCCCATATAGTGGCCCAGTGGACTCCCGATGTAGTGTTTTCTTGGAAATAATTCTTTAGACCTGCTCTATGCCTGCTCTAATGGCTAAGTCTCTCAAGATCACCACATTTAGTCGCCATGGTTTGCGGGACTGTTGTTGTGGATTAATCGGCTCCCCCTTCACTAGGACCGCAGCGTGGTCTGAGACACCCCACTCCGATTTCCAGCCCCGTCACTTGTGGGACCAGCATGTCTGAAATGAGCACCATTTCTATCTGGGAATGGCCCCTATACACTGCTGAGTAATGAGTGTATGCTTTCTCTTGTGGGCGGAAAAATCGCCATGCTTCTATTAGGTGTAGTTCCCCAATTAATTTTGCTAAGGTCTGCCTAAACATGTGGTCATTGGGAGTGGCCGGAAGTGTTTTGTCCATTGCAGCGTCCATCACCCCATTAAAGTCGCCCCCAATCAAGATCTGCCCCACTCCCCACTGTGCAATTTTGGGCAGCAGTCCCAGCAAGAACCAATCCTGCCTTTCGTTGGGGGTGTAGATAGATCGTCACCAATGTAAACTGTTGACCCATCAGTTTCCCTCCTAATATCAAGTAGTGGCCTTCCGGGTCTCTTTTTACAAATTGTTTCTCAAAGTTGATACCCTTCGCCAGTAAGATGCCCACTACCCGTTTTTTTGTCCCACTAGAAGCAAAGTACTGCATGGGGAAGGCCCTGTGCCTTAGCCTTTGTTCATCCTCTGGAAGCAGGTGTGTTTTCTGCATCCATACCACTGAGGCCCGCATATCCCCCAGCCTGTTCATCATGGATTTCCGTTTAATTGGGGAGTTAAGCCCTTGAACATTTAATGTGACAAATGTTAAATCACCAATTATCGTACCTTGACCTCGTGCCTCTCTCAAAGCGCTCAAGCCCCTCCACCCTTCTGGTTATCACATATATATCGTATGTAGTCTCCCCCCCAAGTAACATATCTTCTCCCCTCCCCCCTAAATCTCAAACTTGAACTTCCCCATTGAACTTCATCGTGGTATTGCCACAGCATCTCACCGGGTCCATCTTCCACCCGGGAAATTTGTGATCTGGTCTCTTTCGCCCCCCTCCCCGGCCCCACCTCCAATTTGGTTTGACATTGAATTGTTTCATATTTGCCCACCACTACGGCGGATTGCGCCCCAGAGCTGAACCCCCCCTTTATCAATTCCGGATCCCCTAATTACCCAGCAGGTCTCCTTTCCCCCTTCCAGGCTGCTATTCACGTGGGATCAGTGGACTTGGGCTCCTTATTGCGCCCCCGTGGGCGGGGACGCGTCAGTTTCCATTGCTCTTTCTCAGATCTGCCTTCCTTCCCCCTATTTCGGGGCGAGATTCCTCCTTTGTCGTTACTTTCGCCGCCTTCTTCCTCCCTCATGAGTTCTTCCATGTCCTCCTCCTTCGTGACTGTAAACCTTTGGGCCTTCCATTCAAAGCGGAGGCTCGTCGGGTATCCCCAGCAGTATCGCACATCCCTAGATCTTAGCCAGTCTACGTCAACCCTCAACCGTTTCCTCTTAACGAGCGTCGCTTGGGCCAAGTCTTGGAATAGCTGGATAGGTATAGTTCGAAAGTTTTTCCGAGCAGCCCGCATTATGTCCTCCTTCAGTTGGAATAGATGTATCCGGGTCAGCACATCCGTGGTCAGCTTTTTGGTTAGTTGAAATGTGGGGTAGACCCTATGCGTCCGGTCTAGCATGATCTCTCTGCTCTCCTCTGCACCCAGGATTTGCCAAAACAGGTCTGTCACATATTGTTGCAGGTCGGAGTCCATCACCGATGTTGGGATGCCTCGATCCGAATATTATTTTGCTTGGACCTGTTCTCAGCATTGTCTTGTTTATTCTGGACACGCTCCATTTGTTGCTCAAGTTCATACACCCTATTGGCAAGTACCTCTGGTTCATGACCATGTTCACTCACCGCGGTTTCCACCTGGTCGATTCTTTTCTCTATCGCTATGAGCACTTTGATAAGGTCCGCAGTGGATTTGGCTAAGTCAGCTGCACTATCGTTAATGTCCTTTTTGAGCTCTTGCAGCATTGCTAACAGGTCCGATATGCGAATTGGTGGATCCTCAAGCTCTCTCGAACCCTCGGGGGGAGAGGAATGTATCTGGACCATTGCCTGTAGTTGGTTATGTTTCTGGTCTCTGCCGATTGCATCATGGTCTCCAGAACCTTGACTTTGACTCCTTCACTTGCTTAGACATGTTGCCTAGATAGATGGGGAGGAATGTTCTCGCTGGTTGCCCCGAGGTTAGGCGCTCCTGCCCAGACCCTTTATTGTCTGTCTCTGGCCGGTTACACTCTGACCTCCACTAGATCTCTGCCTCGGACCTCCAGTGGGGACCGTTCTTTTCCCAGTCTGACCTATAGTGCCCCTCCAGTGTTATTGCGCCAGATCTGCAGCGTCTTCGGGATCATCCATGCTCTTTGCGCCTTGATGCCTTGTGATGCAACTCTTAAGGGCACCGTTGGTCGGTATCCCCCCCTCCTCGAGCGCCCAGGGACCCCTTGCTGCTGTCAGGCTTTTGGGCTACTTGTCCTGATGGGCCAGGCAGTCTGTTTCTTTTCCCTTGAGGGATCTTTGCTCTTCCTTAAAGGGGTCCCTTTGCTGCTGGGGCCTCGCTCAGTACCTTCTCGTTCTGTGCTTCCTCGTCCTTCTGCCGCCTCTGCTGCCAGCCACAGGGTTCCAAACAGTGTATCTTGTTCTCCGATCCCTTCGCAGATGTATTTCTGGAGGATCTGGGGCAATGATTTTTAGATAGCCTGCATGTGATAGCCCCTGCAGGGTGTTCCCTCTGGGGTCATATCCCCTCAGGCATGCTCATGCCAGATGCTGTCTTAAGCCCAGGTTCCATTGTTGGAGGAGTGGCTCCGGGCAGTGCAGATTGCAGTTTTGGGTCCCAGTTAGGGGCCCAGGATGGCCTCCGCCGCTCGCCTTGCACCACGCGGGTGCTCCTGCCCCTCTGTGTACACTCCACGCAAGTGTTTGGGGTCCCTACTGGTATGAGCAGTGCTCCGATTGCGCCGAGCAGCCTGGATCCCTTCTTTCCTTCACGCATGTCCCCGCTGCCCTCCAACGTCTCCTTACCCGCTTCAGGTATGTGTCTCATCGGGGGACGTTGTAGAGGAGACGGCAGCAAGGCTTGGGGGGAGGGGCCTCCCAACGGGGCACTTCAGCACCAGACCCCGAACTGGTGGTACCCACTCACGAACACCAGCTGATGCCTTCCACACGCTCCGGACTCTGTCAGGCCGCCTCTCTTGTGGTCATATCTGCGGCGGAGACCTCACAACTCATCCGTAGGAGTCGCCACTAGTTTTCATCCTCCATTTTGTTTACAGCCGCTGTGCTTCTCGCTTCTTCACTCGCCACTCATCCATGGAGGCACCACATTTCTCTACGCGAGCACAGCAGATTCTTTCGCTCCTCCAACACCTCCGGAGCTATTTTGGGGGCGATTAAGTATTTATAGGGGGTACAGGGGCCTCGGGACGGGGAAGGAGTCCCGGAGCTCACCGAGGAAGCATCCAACGGCGTCCTCGGCTGGCCACGCCCCCGGCTGCCTAACGTTTAAAATACTTCTTTTAGTCCACCCTTCTTATTTATCAGATGAATGATGTATTTTAGGTAGAAACAAAAATGTCAGAAATAGAGATACATTGGGGATCCACATTCCAAAAGCAAAGAAACCGCAACCAGAAAATAGGCATTTTGCATCACTGCCCTGACTTTTTGGAACACTTTAACGACTCATATTCACACAGAAGAACTACTTTGCTTTAGAAAATAATTGAAAACGTACCTTTTTTCTATCAATTGAAATTGTTACTATACGTATTAAGTGTGACTGTATTGTATTTGCATCTGAATGGTTTTATGTTATGGTTTTATTATTTGCATTTCTTTTAAACATTGTAAAGCGCTCCGTATATAATGTTTGCGCTAGATTAAGAAAATAAAAATAGGCTTGTAAACCAACAGTGCTAAAATAACACTGAAGTCCCAAACGGGATGGGATGATGTAATTGAAAAAGATAACAAAGGTGAAGGCCATGAACATTTCTTTTCACAACAGACCAAAGTATAATTCACTAGCAACAGAGTACAAACTACACAAAACTATCTTAATACCTTACCTTAGCTAGGGATAAACAAAACGCCACAATAGAGTCCAACAAGTAGGATGCCCTTTTCCAGAGTCAAGTGACAAAACTGTGTCCATTTGCTCATAGAGTGAGAGCAAGTGTAGCGGCTCTTTGCTGTGTACATGTTCGCCTGACACAGGCTTAGGTCAACATTAAATAATTGCTCAAGAACCATGCAGCTAAAAACATTAATGATGTGAGAGGTAAAAAACCAACCTCATCTACTGGGAGAGAATATTGTATGTGGTTAAGAGATGCATTGGAGTAGTTGGAGCATGGGAGATTTACAAACCTATAACGATTTGTATAGTAAGGGGCCATTAAAACCGGATGGCAACTTCAACTAAGCCTACACCCCTGCAACATTTTCGATATCAAATAAGTGTAAAGAAATGGGCAAAGGAAACAAGGAAGGCGTTACGCAGAGATTCCAATGTCCCTAATATGAATATAAATCACAAATCTATCTACCAACGCAAATCTTAGGACTAAAAAGATTAGCATTATCAAATCCGGGCTCATTTCCCATTAATGCAGAGTTTGGGTCAGCCTGCTTAAAGAATTTCTTATATAGCACTCCCATTATATGACAGGCAAACAGGAAGATGCTGTAGTAGACTGCCTGATGCCAGATCAGAAGGAACAGTCTGCAGAGAGGAGGAAACTTGGTTCTTGTTAGGCAGAAACCTGTGCAGTTCCCTTAGGGACCACTGCAAAAGATTTAAGACTACAGGTGTTTGGCAGTAAATCCACTTGGTAGCAGTCTGTACCACACAGATTCACTTGGTAGCTGTGGCTGAGCAGTCAGACTTCCCTCAAGAAGAGTTAGGCAGTATACAGAGCATACAAAATAGGTACAGAAATACAGTAGTACGAGCAAACACTGACCAGAGCTTGGGTGTAAAAGTATATAATTATTTATTTAACACACACTTATAAAACACACTAGCACTAAATTGGTAAGATAAGTTCAAAACACAATCACTTATCATATGTACATCCCTGATTACTTGTTGGACAAGTCTTAGTTAACACCACGTATTTCCAGACAGAGGTGAGCGCTTAACGTTCGATGGCACTCCAACAAGTTAAATATAAAGGGAGGGAAAAGCAGAATTATGGAAGCCTACACACTAAACACTTTTTTTAAAGAACCACAGCAAGTTAGAAGGCACAGTCTACTGGTGAGCAAGGAAGTTTAGGTGCCAGGCCCACTTTCAAGGGAGCCAGGCGGAAGATGCCCAAGATCAGACAGTTACACTGAGTCTTCAAAGTTTGTAGAGGTAGTTCGAACAAGGTTTAGTTCAGTGCAGGAAAGTTAGCTAAGGTGTCCCAGGCTAACCCAGGTTCGAGAGACGAGGATTTAATACACCCGGTTCAAACGGTTGCAAGGGAAGCCAGGCGGAACACGGTACCTTAAATGGAGAGGATCCTCCAGCGGGTGCAGTTGTTCCTGGCAGCGGGTGCAAGTGGCAGCGTCGTCCAGAGGAAGAGAAGATCTCGTCGTGGAGGAAGGATGAAGGTCGTTGCACTGCCAGGGAAGAAACCAGCTGCGGAGTTCTCCGGTACAAAGGTACTACCCTTTCGGTTCGTGGTAGTGGCGAAAACGTGGTATCCCGGTTGCCGGGGTGCTTGGCACAGGCAAGGCGGCCACGAGATGCTCCAGGAAGGCGAAAAGAAGGTAGACTGGTTATCCCCACCTGTCAAAGGAAGAAGACTCTCCGGGCTGGAGATCTCCTCTGTCGTTGGGAAAAGTGGTGAGACGGTTCAGCAGGGCTCCACCAGTGGTGTCGTCGTTGCAGGCCGGCTCAGCTTCTCCCTCCTCGGATTCTTAGGTCCAGTCCCAAAAGCCCTGCTTTTATGCAACATACCCCCATTCACTCAGCCTAGCTGTCAATCAAACATGCTAAGTGGTGAGCCGGCCGGCTCACCACTTGGGCCAATCACACAAGAGTACGACTTGAGTTACCAAGGTAACTCAGTCCAGGGTGCCTAAACCCCCTCCCACACCCCCTGTGGTACCCAGACAGAGCGGCACCACTTTTGGAGGCTTCTGTGGAGAAGCCTGCCAAAAAGTGGAACAAAGGGCTCGACTTGGTTTTGGAGTCACAGAAGAGAACACAAACGCCATTTTAGAATCGAGTTCTTGCAAAAAATACCAACCGGCGAATTAATATTAAATAAATAAACCGGCGGTATGTTCGAGGATATAAGAATTAAATAATTAAAGTTGGTAGCCTCGAACAATGGGAAAATCCCATAGAGATATATTCGCGGTCGAATATAAAAAGTAGCATCCACTGCCACCAGCCAAAACTCGATCAGGGGGGACGGGGGCGTGCCCCCTCGAACAACAAACCCCGGGGCAATCGAATTGCCCCGACCAGTACGTCCACAATATGATGGTTTGTACTGGTTTCTGTTCATAATTTGGGACTAGCAAAGCCAATGATGAATTTACATGCCCTGGGAGACAGTAGTCAGTCCCAGGGTATGGAGTCTATGTTGGGGGGTCGCTACGACACCCATGGGTTACGGCACGGAGGGTGCTGTGTAACCCACATCAAAAAAACACATGAGACCCTATGGAGTAAAAGACCCCATAGCCCATAAAACACATGGAAAGTTAAAG
Source organism: Ambystoma mexicanum (assembly GCF_040938575.1). NCBI lineage: Eukaryota > Metazoa > Chordata > Amphibia > Caudata > Ambystomatidae > Ambystoma > Ambystoma mexicanum. The sequence goes on along the minus strand of NC_090924.1, from coordinate 755,783,394 downwards.
GAACACCTCAAATCATGTCTAAGAGTGGGAGCAAAAGAACCTCACTCTTAGCAGGAGAGAAAAAAATAAACCCCAAAAATCCAGCAAAGCTGCCGGGGGACTCACTAGGTTTGGGAATTTAGCCTTACAGGGAGTTCTCCCTAACAGTTCTCCCCTGCTTGTTCAAGTAAAAAAAATGGTAGTAATGTTGTTTGTGAAGATCAGCTGCGTGGTTCCTGACAAAAAGAATGAAATCCCAGAGAGCGAGAAATGTGGCTTTCACTTCTAAAATGTGACTATGTAACTGACAGCTTCCTGGAAGCCAGAAGAAGTACATAAAGAGGAGCCAGAGGATGGCACTCAATTTTTAAAAGTGGATGAGTTTGCTAGTGACACCTAATGCGGTCTGAAAAAGAAACGCTACAAGAGGTTGTTTTCAAAAGGACCAACAAAGAAAGTGATTTCTCATCTCCCATCTCCGAGTAGACAGGAACCCGAGCCACCTGAGGCTGAAAGCATGTTCCCAATAGCTTGGCAGGTGAAACTTATTAAGAGGCATCCAAAGACGCACGTGTAAAACACCCAACACACAGGAGAACATAAGACTAAGAAGTCTCGGAATGTAGAGGTTGAGGAGCCTCCAAAGAAAGATAAACCTCTTTAAGAGCCTGCATCCTGTCAGGGTGAAATAATTGTTCCGTTATGTGACTTTCACACATTCCCAGAGACATAGATTTGAAGTGTCAAAATCAAATTAGACTTTGTTGCGGTTTGACAGACCTAGTGAGAACGCCACGTCCACCAGACTCTTAAGGTCTGATGGCATTGCGCGGTGGCTGTAAATAGTCCAGTTATGTTTAAATGTTCAGACTCTCCAGATGGATAAAAGCAACGACAGCAGATATGATTTTAAAACAGGGACAAGAGTCTGTGCCGAGGCGAAAGGGGGGGAAACCTTTATTGAATTGAAGCCCACGAAATACGCAGGTGGGCATACTGAAAATCCACAGCATGGGGACAAAAACTGTGTTAAACGGATCAAAGAATCTGTGTGTGTGTGTGTAACCATCATAAACCTCTACAGATAAAGACACAGGTTGAAACACATCGAGGAAGAGGTTTAGTCGAAAGTATCAAGAATTTGAGTATGCCTCTCAAAGACTGGCTTTGAAGGTCGGCTATCTGATGGCGGGGAAAAGGGATGGGAAGGAAAAGGGAGGACTGAAGGCACGCAGAAGTTGGGATTCCCTCCATACCCCCATGAGAATCCAAGGATCGTTTGTGATCTTTCCCTTTGCATTAGGATGTTCTCAGGCCTCCACATCCAGGGGTTGAGGAAAGTACATTCTCAGACTTGGGTTCACTAGAATAGGAACTCCCATACAATAAGCTCTTGGTGATATTACGTCACATACAACCCTGATCAGTGGCCATGTTTGAGAAATGTTCGTAGCTGGAATTAGCAATTTGAAACATACAATGTGTTTTGCCCTAGTTTGATTATAGCACCCTACATTAGTTTTAGGGAAAAGGTTGGTGGCTGCTGTACTTTAGTTTTGGCTTCACAAGCAGTGTATGCCAATGTAATGCACTGGAAGCCCAATGTGCCTTTTTGGTAGTCACTGGGGTACCAAAGTGTTTTTTTAAAACCCTGCTCTTGGCAGTTTGTATTTTAGGGCTTCCTTTGTTCCGCGAAACCACAAGGTGGGACCAAAATGGACTTTCTGACCACATGGGCTCTTTGTGAGCCCACATGGCAGCCTCCATATTGATTTAAACTGGTTTAGGCTAGTGTTGGTCGCCTAGCTCTCCCCATCACTTCCTATGGGGGTGGTCTACGATGGGTGACCAGCCTTTGTGGTCATCTGACCCCTTTCCCCCAGCCTCCTCTAGTTATTGCAGATGTACTTAGAGTTCTGCCTAATCCCTGCCACGCTCTCTTGCTGCATTGTTCTGGAAGATGAAGAAGCAAGTATGCCAACTTTTCAACGAGTTTCTCACCTGGCCATAATGGCTAGGTGTAGTAGTGTGTGTATATCCCAGTGTAGGTTTTTTGAACTGAAGGTCCAGTATGGGCTTCCTTAATTCTACTGCTGTATCCCCTCGTGCACTGGGTCGAGCCTTCCATGCTGGACCCATTTTCTGGGCCGGATACCACAGTTTTTCAATAGGGTGTGCAGCCTTGGTGCTGGAAGCTGCCACCGCCTGGTAGAGGTTTAAGGCTCCAACACCTCAACTGATATGTTCCTTGGGACATCATAGGGTATTCCCAACTGTTATCTGCATGCTGGGATCGTTTTCTGCTGGGCTGCCCCTCTTTGTTGTCCACCAAAACCCCAGAATCTATTTTTATGGGTACTTCTGTCTTCCCAGAGTATTCCTGACCAGATTCATCGTTTCTGGCTTTAAAGTCGCCATTGTGGGAAACAAGTTTGCTCTTTTCCTTGGTCATTGGGGTAGTCATTGGCTCAAGGTTGAAACCCCTGGGCACTGGATCCTGTAAACCACACCTAGAACTCGGGATGCTTGGTCGAGCAGGAGCCCTTTTTGCTGAAACTTCGACTGTCGGTACTTACATCTGGGTACTGGGGTGGCCAATTATTCTTGAAACTCCTCAGGGATCCCTCCGGTCAAGGGTCAGGATTCTTTGGCGGAGAGTCTCAACTGTGTTTACTACTGAATTTCACTGGGGTTTCTCATCTGCTTTGCTGCAACTTCTCCAAGGGCATCCGGTTTTGCAACCAACATCTGGAGCTCTACATTTAACTTATCCTCTCATATCATCCGTGGGGTTATTTGCTGCAGAATACGTACATGTGTGGTAAAATAGATTTCCCTCCAATCGGATGGCCATTTACTCTATCCCATTGATTCCTATGGACATTTCTCTGTCCTGGAACTCTCCCAAAGAGACTCTAGTGGTACTTACCTGCTCCTGAACACTTTTCAAATGCCCACAAGGAGTTCAAGGATGTCTAGACCAAGAACTGGAATTTCAGGACTTACCACTAATTATTAATATATTTTTAAATTCATGCTCTGCACTTCTCTCATTATGGATGTATTATTGCAGGGGTGATTTTGAAAATATTTTCCCTGAAGCGTATTGCAAATGTAACATGTTCTAAAATATATCCTTAATTCTTGGGATCTTTTGCTGTGGTTTTGAATGTTTTCTACCCTCTATCACTGCGTTTAATTATTATGTGTGTGTTGGTATTATTTTTAGTACTGTGCTCTAGAGGGTCAGAATTAATGTTGAGCTCCCATGTGGGCCTTTGCGCTTTTTAAGACTACTAGCTGTTCCCAATGTAACATACACCCTTCAAGCACATGTTAAAGGTCAATATCGGTTTGCAATTCATAGGGTCATTTTTGGGCCCCTTCTTAAATATCGGAATTACCACAGATCGTTTCCAGGAATGGAGTGTAGGTCCCTGTGAATTATTAATCGTCAATGAAAAGGCTAAACGTCTGGGAAACTGTCTTCTTTTGAATTTTAAAGGCGTATTTGTATCAGATGCAATGAGAGATATGCGCGGTAAGTTTAATCCATCGATTGCACGGACTTCTATGATGTGTCTTTGTAGACGCGTAATTGTCAAACTTGTTCCATTGCAGAGTCTCCGTGATGGCATACAATTGCGTAGTAGCATAATTACAGCACCTACTTTCAGGTTTAGCTCATCAGGAGGCTTTTGTTCTACAGTGTTTCGTTGAGCCAGTAATTAACTGTTCATTGACACTGGAACCGTCATGCCCTGTGTGGAGAGAAATGCAGGTGGAAAGAAGTAACTTGAAATTATTTAGAATGTTTGCGATAGTGGAAGGCTAAGGTGACTGTGTAGAACCCTGCTCATTTGGTTTGTTAAAATTATAGCTGTTGTTGAAGGGCACACAGAGGTGCACTTTGCCATTTGGACGGCAGAGGGCCATTTAACACTGCTAAATTGCATCAGCTGAGTATGGAAACATCCCTAAGCATTTTACATATATCGATTTTACTGGTAGGTTAAAATGTCAGGTTCCCTTTTTGTGTCTACTCCTTAGCTATGTGCTAGGTCCTGACCCCTGGTGTAGGCCCTACCATACATAACAGGATCGGTTTGAGTCTTTAGGACATTGTACTAGTGTGTGAACACTGGCTTTTTTCGACTGTGTGATGCCCCGCCCCTCCCCTCCTTTTAGTTATTTTATGTTGGGTGCCTATCTCATATCGTGGGTCCACATAAAAATAGTGGTGTGAGGATAGTCATGAGACAATTACTGTTTTTATAATATAGAGTATATTATGTTGTCAGTACTTATTTGACCTGTTTGAGATCTATATGCGTGACATAATATATGTGAACCTATTTTTCAGTATATTGGAGTGGTGATCTTTGTAGAAATAATTGTGTGGACTAATTGCACCTGTGTGTCAACCTGAAATAAGCCCTTAGCTTTGGTTTACACCCAATGTGTGTGGTTTATTTTCTCTCTCTCTCACCTGAACACTGGAAACCATCTCATTCCTCTGCTCATTACTCTCCTCTCTATACTTATCTTATGATTATTGTTTATTAATTGTAAAAAAATTACTTCGCTGGCTTCATTTCCTCTTATCTTTCCCATCTCGGTTTCAGCTCCTTAACCATATTCTGCAACCTACTTCACCAATCCTCCTCTCAACCCAACGGATATTTTCAAGTGTTTTTCTAACAAAAGCAACGCTCCTCTTTCTAGTCTTTAAATAATCCTCCCGACACCCCTAATACCTTTATTTATTATTCTCTGTCCTAATTCATACTACTTATCTCTGATTCTGGCACTGTCTCTTATCTATCTCAAGCTCACCCCACTGCCTCTCCTTTTCACCTCCACCCATCTTCTCTCATTCCTAAAATGTATCCTCGGTTATTTTCTTTCCTGACCTCTCTTAATGTGTCTCTTTCCACAGCTGTCTTTCTCACTTACATTAAGCATGTAGTCATTCTTCCAATCCTAAAAATACCCTCTTTCAATCCTGGGTCATCATCGCTGTACACTTACCTTCTTTAAACTATTGGCTCCTCATTTGGACTATCCTTGCATGCTTATTTTCTATGTGTCAACACCTCAAAAACTGAGATCCTCTTCTTTCGTGCCTCATCAGCACCTGTTGCCCCACCCTTCCATATTTTTTCTTCCCTCAGATCTCTCTCTCTCTTGCCACCTCTTCACATAACTTAACGTATTCTTCCATTCTTTTTTCGTGCTCTACACACATTTTTAATATCGCCCATTCTTGCCATCATCAACCATGAATTTACACAAAAAACAGTTACTTTCTCTCTTTTCATGCCATTAAGCTGTTTATCTCTACTTTAGTCTTCTATCGTCTTGACTACTCTACTGCACTACTCATTGGGTTGCCAGCCTATCAACTTGCTCCCACTATCTTCAAATCCTTTACATACACTCTGTGATGCCTGTCTCCCTTTACTTTTATTTCCCCTTCACTCCGCTCCTTTTCCTGGCTCTCATTTGAATCTCGATTATTCTTTAATTTCCTATGTATTGTCTTGAAATGTAAACGTGGTCTGGCTCCCCCATTGGTCTGGGTACCACTTCTCTTTCTTCATTACTGACTATGTTCCTTACTGTTCCTCTCTGCTCCCATGCTCAGTTCGTGTTTGCAGTCTCTAAATCACCATATGCCCAACTTGTTTCCAATCCTCCCCTCTTTTTTAGCTCGCAAACATTGGAATTCCTTACCCCTCTATATTAGATTTTCTGCTGTCCTCTCGCTTTTTTGCTCATATCTTAAAAATGTTCTATGTACTCTGCGTTAGATCCTCCTTGTCTGTTCAAGCACTTAACAAATCGAAAAATACAAATACTTACTTTTGAGAGGGGTTCGGCTTCACCTTCTTGTCAGGTGTCTTAACCTCCCCCACCCCATTAAGATCAGAGGTTGTAGATACATCAAAAGAGGTTTGTACCAAAACTGCTATAACAGCTTGCACCAGGAAACGAGTGGAAAAGTAGTGAATCAATGATGGCAAGGTCTAACCACGCCCTCTGTCTAGTTCCCATGGCTGCAGAGTCCACATTATGCACAGCTGCGTCCAGCATATACAAAGGTATTTTGTTGGTATTCAGTAAATCCTACTGAAACTTAATGTTGTCTGTCTGAATGCAGGCCTATGCCTTTCCACAGGTTTCAGTTACACATAGCTAGGTATGCGTGCTTTTCACTTGAGTCCAAAATCTACCCCTCTTTGCTAGCTAGGGTAGTTGTTGGAGCAGACTGTGCTTTCTATACTGCAACATGGATGAAACCAACAAGAACTGGGCAACAGGGTGGGATGTTGTGTGCATCTTTCTCTCAAGATCTGAAAGTACCAAATAAGAAGCTTCTTGCTAATGATCGAGACAGAATGGAGTTTCTTCAACATCTTACTGACTTCTTTATGCATATCTTAACAGAGGAGTAGACTTCTTCAATCTCTGGTTATTAAACCTCTCTGCATAGGCCAGGGAATAGGCTGCAGCCGCACTGATAGAGGGCCTTTTGCAATTGCAGCAAGTAATGAGCAATAGAAGCATGAGAAGAACGCTTATCAACAGGTTTAAGGGTTGAAACCTGGTGGACTAAGGAAACAGATGGGGATGAAGTTGAGATTCTCATTTGGACAGGGTTGCGGGGGGTGAAAATTATCGTAGAAGGTGCTGGTGTAGTAGACTGAGGAGACTGGTGATGGGGAGGCGCCAGAGGAACTACAATCTAGGTTAGTAGCTGATGAGGGTAGATTTCCCACGGCAGGTCTAGGAACTAAGACATTATTGTGAAAGACGTTGTCACAAGAACCTGTCCCTTTAGGACAGTGCTCCCGCTCGCCCGTCACCAGCAGATGTGACGCTGGAGGGAAGCGAGGGATGAAGAGAGGATTGGGAGGAAAGGGCAGTCCTTTGCTGTTCGTAGAATAAAGCAGTCGTGATTCACAGAGCTAGTGTGTCTCCGTTATTTTATGAGACTGCAAGGTCCAACAGTTGGCGACGAGGCGACACATCAGCGTCCTCATCCTCCTTCGCACGCCAGCAATTCTGCTGCGTGTTCCTCCACCCGCGCCAGTGATCCCAAGGGCGCCAGGCAACGGACCGAGCGGCCGCGCCTTTACAAGTACTACACCAGCTGGCCTGCAAAGCCGCCTAAGACACAAGGCTGCTTCCTCCTCCTCCAACGAGAGCTTCCCGGGAGAGCCCGACCAGGCTCACGCCCCCTCCCTACACCTTACCTGTTTCGCCAGACGCTGCACACAAACTGGAAAGCACGGAGAGGGCTGTGTGCTCTTCGACCTCAAACAAAGTCAGGAGAGTGGATTGCCCTGCAGGTGGCGCCCCCACACCCTCGCTGAAGGCGACAAGAGCTGCCAGAACAATCTCCAGCATGATCCCAGGTGGGTGCTGCCCCTCCCCCACTGGGCCTGGTCCTGAAGGTGTGATATTAATCACACGAGGCGTACGGCAGCCTACACTCGTGCTCCAACACCAGTAAGCACACCATCCACCACGCAAGTTCCACCCCTCCTTTGCCAATCCCAAAGGCAACCAAGGCACGAGGTGAAGAGGCCCCTGCTACATTGAAGGGCCACCAACCAAGTAACGTCCCAGAGCCACCCCAGACCTACCAACTATGAGCACATCCCCTGATCGTGCCAGGCAGGCCCCGCCACCCCCAGCACCGACAACGAGGTCAGTGGCTATGGCATGGCACATGCCCCCACCATTTTTCCGTGAACCTGCAGGCAGATAAAGGCCCCCGGTGGGTGGAATGGCTCGAAGATTTCAACAATTATATAGCAGCTGCAGGTGAAGCGATGTCCCCCACGCCTAAGCAGCATGTTCATCAACACTGCCGGCACTGAAATAAAAACTTTAATTAAAACCATCCTGCCGGCCGAACACCCTGATTTCGTGGCATTAATCACAGCCCTCAACAAGAGACTAGTAACAGAACCCAACAGGGACTACGAAAGATACATGTTTAATCGATGTACCCAACGCATAGACGAAACCATGGACATTCATCACCAGGCTACAAATTAAAGGGGCACACTGCCAATTTCACGCATTCTCCCTAGAGGAACCCATTCACCTAAGAGTAATAGAAGGGTGTGTCACCCACACAGAAGAAGCAGCTTCTCAAGAAACCCCTCACCATTGAAGTTAGTGAAATGGGCAGAATCCTTGAAAGGGTGGACAAACAAGCAACGCAGATGGTTCCATGTAATAATGTCCCCACAAAAATATCGCCATGCAAAAATATTGCCGAAAAATGGCCGTTTTTTTGTGGGGACATTATTGCATGGAACATGCGGGGGGGACCCCAGCAACCCCCAAACCCTTTTTTTTTCCCTTCGGCTGCCCCTATCCCCATACATATGTCACCCATATAATATCACCATGACCTTTTGTCTGCGATATTATGTACGGCGACCATATATATGGATAATATTACCTGATACCACGCAGATGACTAGCACAACGACGCTCAAGCAGGAAAGAGGGGATGTGATAGCAGCAATTCACACAAACAATGTAAGAGGGGGTGAAAGGACCAGTGGACCAAACTATTCATCGGTCCCGAGGATGCAACGACAGTGCTACAGGTGTGGCATGGCTTAACCCCACGCTGGATCATGCGCTGCACTTACCCAAAAGTGCGGAAATTGCGGAAGGGAAGGACATCTCCAAGCTGTCTGCAGAGAAGGTAGACCTTTTCCCACGCCACGAACAACTTCGTCACCGCAGTACAGATCACTTCAAAGGGTACTACAAAGTCAATCATACCAGGTACGCCCATACCAACAAGGCCAAGATGATATGTGCGAGTGGTCGAAGAACTCCATCCAGATGACGAACCCCAGGAATACGAACCACAAGATTAGAACTGACGAATTCACAGTGAATATGACGGTCCACCTCCATCACGACCAAGCCACCACGCCATGCCACAATTCAGCCAAGACTACGAAAGTGAACAATATGATCTATGCGCACAGGACGAATTTGTGAACATTATCATGGATGATGGCGAGGCAAGAGAAGCACCACGGATACCAGTGGGCATCTGCGGCAGGCAATTTTGCTTCCTCATTGACTCAGGGGCCACAGTGAACATTATGGGGGAAAAGGAGTTTCACCAAATCCAGAACAAACCCTCACTAGAGCTGACGCCCTACAGAATATTCCAATGGGGTACCGACACCCCTCTGCACAGCGTTGGGTCATTCAGCGATAAGTCAACTACAACCATAATCCACGTAATAAGGAGCCCGACCAAGGGGCGATGCCTGCTGAGCTATAAGATGGCCTTAGGTGTGCTGACAATACCAAAAGACAGCTCAGATGTCATGTCTGGTTCCCGTTCTTGGATGACATGGTCCACCGGTGGGTAAAGAACTGTGTAGCCTATCAGTGCACCGCCAAAGCAGAACCTCCAGTGCCGCTTAGAGCAACCAAAATCCGGATCACCCCTAAGAGCGAGTTGCAGTGGATTTCTACGTGCCACTTGAAACTGGCGAATACCTGTTGCTCTTCATCGATGAACACTCTAGATTCCCCATCGTAAAGAAGGGGAAGTCCACAGCATTCAACCATGTAGCCGCTACTTTGACAAAGTCATCAGCGAATGGGGGATCCCAAAAACAAAGTCTGACAATGGTCCGCCGTTCAGTGGACATGAATTCGGAGTATTTGCAAGGCACATGGGGTTTATTCATCAAAAGATCACGCCACGATGGCTACAAGCTAACGGGATGGCAGAAAGGTTCATGGCCTCGATCAAGAAGACGATGCAAAGAGCATGCATCGATGATCTAGCGCCCCACCAGGCGCTCTGTCAAATGCTGAGAGATTATCGCAACACACCCCATGAAGCCACCAACAAAACCCCAGCCGAACTCATGAAATATCAAGTCCGGACCAGAATTGTCAACAACCCAGCAATCCAGCCCAAACCAGATCGAGAGGTCAACCAAAGGGATGCTGAACGTAAGGAAAGGACCCAAGCTGAGACGGATCAAAGGAGGAGAGCCCAGATTAAGGAGTTCCATGTATGGGATGAAGTGTGGGTTCAACAAAATATGAAGAAAACAGACTTGTAGTTTGCACCTGAGCCCCTGCAATGATTGTCATCAAAGGAACAATGATAACAGTGGCTAGTGATACAAGGGGGATTACCAGGAACAGCTCCTTGTTCAAGCATGCCACAAGAGGAGAAGAGGAGAGACCTCAGCCTCTTGAAAACCCCTTTACAGTACGATCTAGCGATACATGAGGGGTTAAGAAGGAGTGGGTATGGTTTGAAGAAAGAGGAGGACACACCTATAATCTCCCTTATTTTGGTGGTGAAATGTCCCCAAGTGGCAGATCTCTTGGCGGAATGACTACATTAGTTATCCTGTTGAAGAAGCCAGAGTGAGGAATGGAGGACGATTTTTGTCCCAATTTATTTGAGCCAGAATCCCCGAGCCTCGATCTGAGGCAGGATTGGTCCAAACAACTAGTGCCCTCCTCGTACCCTGGCATCATTCCAGCTAGACAACATGCAATGGTAAATCACAATAAGATGCAAGAGTGGAGTGCCGGGCGAGGTGGCTTTCAATGTTGTTTGGTGCAGTGAACATTTTGAAGACGGGACGCCCTTAGGCTGAATCACCTGTGGCTCCCATAAACCCTTCATGCAGGTGCGCCGCACTGTGTGTGGAGTGGCAGTGAAGGTTGCACAGTACAATCTGGGCAGTCCAGGCATGGCTGGGCTTGGTCAATCGACTTTTGTTGTTTGGTCAATAAGGGAATAATGTACGCTCTTCACAAGCGTTCTGAGTCCCTCATGCAAAACGCAGAAAAGGCACAGATGGAGCTCACTCGAGCTTTACCACTACCAGCGTCCCCCGTTGAGGTTGGAGTGGACTAGTCTGTCTTCCCGGCAAAGAAGAGGAAACTTAATGAGCAAGGTACAAATGTGACTAAAATCACACACTTTCCCTCTGGCTGGGGTTGGGGATACTACTGCGCCAACTGAGAAAGGATGTATGGCTATAACCGTGTTGAGCAGGAGTCTCTTTGTGTTTTGAAATCAGTAAATCACCCCTTATCCGAGTCCTGCTTGCATAAACCTCCCATGTTTGAGTATCGTGAGTCAGACAGAGAAGATGCGTCATTCTCCCCTTCCCTAGTAAGGCATGAGTTGGGGGAATTTTCATCCCTGCTTCGACAGCATCCACAGGAAGAAGAAAACAATCATTCTCTATTTGCATTGAACTCTGTCCTATCAGTCTTTGTCAAATTGTATGAAATTATGAAACTTGAGAGGGCGGAACAAACAGCCCTGTTAGTAAAGATCAAGGAAAATGTGGATGGGTTAAATTTAAAATATGATGGAAAGCCAATTAACACAAAGGTAGATCAATTGGAGGTGCTAGTCCTGGACTCTCAGCCAGCAGACCTCAAATCTGTCAAACGTCTTCTCTGTGAATTGCGGGAGTCAGAGGCAAATGCCCTACCGCTGTGAATGACAGACGAGGAATTACTGAGGGTGGCAGAACCCTTAGATCTTTCGGGATGTCAGTTGTCCCAGCACCCAATTGACGATATACAGGGCCCTAGAAGTGGCCCCCATAATGGAGAGGGCAAGACACAAACAAAGAACACCAAACATTTGAAGAGCAGGTAAAAGCAGGTGAAATGCTACCGTAAATGTCTTAGGTAGGCGTGGATGAGCACATACAGTTTGCCCCAATATTTAGTACGAAGAAAGGCGGAAAAAAGAACAAAGATCACCCTACCACACAAGAGGAGGATGGGCCTGTTGTGTTACTTTAATGTATTCCTGATATTCCACAGAGCAGTATGACAAGCGTGGGTTGTCAGCTACATTAGCGGTGTTGCCTCCCAGGCCCCTTGCAGATGGTCCCTTAATTTCAACTGTGATTTCAGGGCAATTGAACAAGAACGATCATGATGAGGGGATGGGGCACTCTATACCATTGATCACGTAGCTCCCCCACACCACTAGCGAGGGAAGACCTGCACCGTCGGGCCCGAACAGTGGTGCACAGGTGGATGGGGCCCCTCTCAATCACCAACATCATGGATTAGAAAAGACCTTGATGTAAAAAAAATGGCCAGCTACAGGACAGAATCTACCATTCAATGTCTTGAAGGGCAATGCATGTGCCCAAGGGAGTAAGTATATGGGGCAACAGGGCATGCCTCAAATGTGCCATCAATTGGCCCGGTGACGGAAGTTGGTAGAGTCGAGCTTGGTGTGGTTGGTAACCACACACCCTTTGAAAAACGATTACTTCATGATGAGGACACTGTATTGTTAAATAGATCAAATGTCCTGTCCCTAATTTCTGAAGAACCCAACTTGCGTTCCATCTTGAGTTGGGACATCGATCTGGTGGACTTTTGTGATGACCAATGTATGGATACTGTTTCTTTGATTCCACCCTCTAGATTAGTATATGAGACCATCTTAAATGAAGCTGGTCCTTAAAGGCAGTTAGGCTACAATATCACATCTGATGACGGCAAAATTGAAAAGCCATCCCCCCCCCCCCCCGACACGTCGACACGTCGTGATGCAATTTAGGATTTCTGACAATATACCCCTCAAGTGTACATAAGGACAGTTTGAGGAGAGTACTGCCCGAAATAAGGTACACCCTGGTACTTCAACAGCTGGCTGCAAGAAAATTAATCAGGCATTAACATGAAGCTAAATGCAATGAGAACTCCAAAGCAAGATACTGAACTAATACTCACAAACAAGAAAATCAGACTGGGACCGAATGTTCCAAGTTAGATCAGTGAGTACCCTGAAAGCAAAAAGGGACTATTACCAAGAGCACAAGAAATAACTAGGAAAGGCAGAAATAAGAGTCTTGTGCTTACCAAATGAGTGTCCTGGATAGTCGCTGCAGAAAATGTGGGAAATTAGTTGGTAGTCCGGGAAACACAATGTCTTTGGTTTTCCTATACCCGCCGGCACGAGGACGCTTAAAAAGTTAATTGATCCTGGCGCTGTTGCGCTGATGTTCCTTAAATCCTGCGCAGATGCTCTAATGTCTTTTGGTCCTTGCGCCGATGCGCGGTAATCCTGAATGTCCGAAAAAGTCTTTTGACAGTTCCAGAAAGAAGATTAAACACAGGTAAGTCTTGTGGGATGAAGACGTTGCAATCCGTGGACGTTCCGGTTTTGGTAAGAGCAGGTAAGACTTGAGGATTCAGACAAATGCAGTCCGTGGCTGTTCCGGGTCTGGTAGGAGCAGGTAAGACTTGAGGATTCAGACAAATGCAGTCCATGGCCGTTCCGGGTCGGGTACAAGCAGGTAAGACTTGGTAGCAATGACAAGGAGGAGGTAATGCAGTTAACAAGACAGGGCCGGGAATACAAGAAGTCAAGAAAACAAGATACGAGGTAAGGAGCTTTAGGAATTAGACAAATTCAGAAGTGCCGCCATGCGCGGAGGCACGGCTTAAATACAGGTCACCTGACCTTACGCACGGGACTGTGCCGTAGACCTGAGCGCCTATGCGAATACCATGGCCGCCAGCGTTTCCACAGTAACCCATAGCGTTCTGCAAAAGGACATGCAAGAAACAAGGGAGAATGGATCTGAGTCATAGCAGACCCTCTCAATTTGGACCAAAAAATGTTAGATCCCTTGGGTTTACTAGCCAGTTGGTTATTACGTGAACAACTCCTCTGATTATCCGATGGGCATGCAATGGAACCCTGACAAAAGGATACATCCATCTTAAAACGTGTTAGTTGGAATTCTTGTGGTTCCTCCCAACTACGTTACCACTAGGTTGTCAGATGAGACAACATGACATATTAATACAAGAATCCTGGTTATTACAGCCTTTGGTTATGGACTGCTATGTGGTATTCAATCAACTAGCCAAAAAGGGTGAAAAGGGCCGTCCTTTTGGAAGCCTACTTATGCCCATCAAGTCTGACAGCCAAACGGGCTGATGTGAATATCCAATATGACTCAATGGTTGAAAGAATGTTATTTGCCAACGTATATTGGCATAAGGGAATCATAGCTTTGGATTTATTCTTGGAGCAATAATATGGAGTATTATGTGATTGGATGGCTGCCCCCGATCATGGGGATAATGTGTTGGCAGGAGATTTCAACTCAAATTGCTCTGAGAATATTCAATGCCACCCCACTTTATTTGGGGTCTATCAAATAAAGCCTAATAAGGAAAAAATCTGTGGGGAGCGTGGCCAACTGGCCATGTGAGAGGTGTGATGCTCTGGGGCTCCTGCTGATCCGGAATAATCCTAAAATGCTTGTTGGAATGCTGCAGTGTGCATACTACCCAAACGGATCTACAGCTGCATGAATGTGTGCTGTACGCGGCACACTACATTGGAACCAGAACCGAACCATGAGGAGGAAGTTATATATAAAAGAAGAGTGACGCGGTCCAGAAGACGTCCTGGCAAAATGGCCGCTACGTGAAAACATAGGAACCCGAGAGTGTATGCCAAGATATCCAATGCGACAGACCAAGGGCGCCTGCAAGATAATACTGGATAGGGAGGCATCCTTCGCAGGGTTGGGTAGCGCTACGGTGGTTACGGACGCTGGGGTGTGGTGTGCGCCGTGCCCCTGCAACAAACTGTAAAGGAGAAGAGCAGTTGCAAACTGTTACGAAGCGGACCGCTTGTGCCGCGCGGTCGGAGAGCTACCCCAAATGCTGCTAGCGACGAATGCTGAATAGCGTTCCCACACATATAAAAGCTGTGTACGGGACGCGATCCACTCCAGCTATGCCTACAAACACAAGATCCAAAAGTGGGCCAGATCGCTCCCAACCTGCGATGAGCGGAGCCGAGTATCAGCTCGGTGGCACCCGAAAAACAGATCATAAAAGGCTAGAGCTGCCGCGAGGTATGGATACATTGATGGTGTCTAGAGGGACATGATGTGAGGACAAAACACGGAGTTACATCGAGCCAGCCCCTCGGGAGAAGCAACAAAGGAGCCTGACAATCTTATCGTGTTGCACAGCTTGGAGAGCGCACGTCGGTAAGATGCATAGTTGCCTGGACACTGTCACTGCGGCGCCGCTGGAGAGAGACTCCCCGTGTGGAGCAGGGCGGAAGAATACAACACGGAACCCTTCGGGAGCGGCTCAGGCGTACTTTAGGTGCACAGGCAGGCATACTTCTGAGACCTTTGGACGCTGTAGATGCCAAAGACGCTGGAACGTGAAAGAGACTGAAAAGCCTAGCTACATGCGCATTCATAGCGGGAGAAGACTTGCCAGATAATAGTAGGAGCCATAGGGAGAGGAACAAGATCCTGGAGGATTGGATTCTGAGACTACGTGGAGGCACGAGATAGAAGCCCACGCAGGAGGTCAAATGATCATCATTGACAATAAGTACAGCGCAGCAGATACAGGCGCATGGAAATACAGCCCAGTGGGCTGGAGAGTGGTAAGAGCCCCGGGTGGCGGAGCGCAATAGCACCCTGCGCATATACATGAACATAGGAAATGCTTGACACAAATGGAGGGGCATGAGACTAAAGGGGAAAAGAAAGGGGTGCCCTCAGAACAAGGGCACGCAGTAGATGAGATGATAACAGGGGAGTGAGACCAGTAACCCAGACACTGGTAGCAAACAGAGGTGGGATAAAGAGTCAAGAAAAACCATGGCCACCAAGCAGGATCCCCACACCGCGTCCTGCACAGTTGGTAGTACTCGAAAAGATATGGTATCTGGGCAAGCCCGGGCACAGTGAGATATCTGGACAGAAGGACTCTGGACATCTAGGGCAGAGATAGCCCTCTCTTAACGGATTTGGCCTCTAAGCTGCCTAAAACTAAAGGAAAGCAGTCAACGATGGAGGAGTTGGGGTGTGGCCAACTGCAAGGCAATGCGGACATGAATCTGCACTGCTCCGCGAGCCGCCGTATAATCCTGCAACATCCTGCCCGATTTCGACATGGTAGATAGAAAATAAGCAAATGTACAGTAGGTGGATGACCCGTTGAACATCCTGGTAAATTTGCTAAGTGAAACGCAACTGTGAGGAGGAGAAACACTGACCGATGTCCAGAGCTGCATTCTGAGACGGCCCACTGCGGACAAAATGGCCGCCGCGTACTCCCTGGGCCAAGCCGGGCCATGCAGTGATTCATAGCCGGGCTCTACGAGGTGAGAGGAGACAGCACTGAAGAGGCCTGCGATCATCTACGGCCTGTCCTTCCTCCCCCTGCACGTACTGAAAGGGTACCAATGTGAATAAAAGTAGAACCATCCGAGTGATGACATGGAATGTGAATGGGCTTGGCAACAGCATTAAGAGAAGACTAGTTCTACAGTCACTGAACTGCCACTCCCCAGATGTAGCATTCCTTACGGAAACACATCTAGCTGGTACAAACTGCACACTATTTAAACGCACTAATTACCGGCTGGCGCTGCACGCCGGATTCACCATGGGATCACGAGGGGTACTAATTCTAGTTCACAAAAGACTTCCCTTTATACCCACTACTGTCACACAAGAAACGGGAGGTAGATTCATGCACACGACAGGGACCCTCTGGGAAGGCACCATAACCATGATTGCTGTATATGCACCACCTAATCTACTAATCCCTCTGACCAATGACATCACACCCTTACTCACCAGCAGCTCTGCAGACCTTACTCTAATTGGAGGTGACTTCAATGAGGTAATGAATGGAGACCTTGACAGAACACATGTACGGTCCAGGAACCCAAACGTGTGCACCAAACTTGCCACATTCATTGATGCACTGGGCCTGCAAGATGTGTGGAGAACACTACATCCCAACGCAAAGGAATACTAATACCACTCCGGAGCACATGCCTCACTGTCCAGGCTAGACTATTTCTTTGTACCATTAAATAATATACACGAAGCCTGTGAAGCACAACTTCTCCCCAGAGGTATATCGGACCACTCACAATAACGATTAAAACCAACAGATCGATTACCCCACCCTGCTGGCGATTGAACAGCTACTATCTAGGTTTCCCAGAACTAGTAGAACATATCCAAAAGATCACTGAATCATACTTTGAGATAAACACTGACTCTGTAGACAGCCCTGTAACGCTATGGGAGGCACTAAAGACAGTGCTCAGAGGTGAAATCATAGCATGGACCACAGCCCACAAGAAAAAACACCTTGAAGCATTACGTGCAGCTGAAGTAAAGGTACAAAACGCAGAGATTGCTCACTTAACCACTGACCAACCTGAAACACACCGCACACTACAAATAGCACAGAAACAACCAACACATAGCGCTAGATAATGCAAAACAAGCACACATAGCGATGCGGGCAAAGGTATACGAAACAGGGAACAAAGCAGGGAAAATACTGGCATGGCTAGAACGCATAAACCTGGGCCTCACCCAAGTTAGGACACTAAGAGAGGAACCGGAACCAATAGTATCAGACCAATATATAGCGGAAGGCTTTGCAAAATACTACACAGCTATATAGAGCACCATCCTCACCATTTAAAGCTGACATTTTGGAAGAAATCACCCTCCCCACTTTAAACATACAACAATCCAACTTATTAGAACAAGAAATTACTGAGGAAGAAGTAACCCAGGCCATGGCGGAACTCCAAACAGGTAAAACACCAGGCCCGAGCGGCTTCCACGTCGAAATATGGAAAAAGATAGGTGCGAATGTAATCTCCCCACACTTATTATGACTATTTCAACACTCACACTCACAGGACTGTCTCCCCCCACCACAATAATAGTTCTGCCTAAAGCAGACAAACCACCTGACAGGTGCAATTCCTATAGACCCATCTCTCTTATAAACTGTGAGGCCAAAATACTTGCGAAGGTACTGGCCAATCGGCTGCAACAAGTCATACACACACTGGTACATCCGGACCAGTGGTTTCATGCCACAGAAATCCACCAGACAAAATATATACAGACTGCACACGGCACTATAAAAACTGCCTTAGTTACAAGAACCTCTGGCCCTACTCGCCATAGACTTTGAAAAGGCCTTTGATTCGATCTATTGGGAAGCAATCTGGGTTATTATGCAACGCATGGGTATAGGACCGTACTTCCTAAACTGGGTCAAAATGTTATATAAACTCCCGGAAGCAGTAACAAAGGTAAATGGGCATGTTTCAAACCCTTTCCAATTAGGTACCACTACCTAATTGGAAAGTTTGCCCCGTATCAGCCCTGATCTTCGCGTTAGCAATTGAACCTTTAGCAATCCTATTAAGATCCACACAAACATGGAGTGGCTTCAGATGGTCGGATGACTGGGAGGACAAAGTGTCCTTATACGCGGACGACCTGCTAATATACCTAAAAAATCCATGAGAAGCCTGCCCCATCGTGACGCGATTATTAAATATATATAGTCTGTTTAGCAGTCTTCGTGTCAACTGGTCCAAGTCCATTCTATTCCCGCTGAAGCAAACAGATAACACAGTGCCAGACGAATGTCCCTACCACGTTGAAAGGGAGCAATTCAGGTACATAGGCATACAAATTACGAATAATCTATCGGATTATGTGGCCAGAAATTTACATCCAGTGATGGTGAGGTTCAAAGAAGATGTCCGTCAGTGGATGTCCCTACCACTAACACTACTAGGACGTGCTGCACTCTTCAAAATTATAGCTCTCCCCCGCTTTCTTTACATATTACAAAACGCTCAGTTATCCATAGCACCCAGTGAGTTTCAAAAAATAGACCAGACACTTAGGGAATTGTTATGGAACTGGGGTCACCCACGCCTGGCACTCACCACCCTACAAAGATCCATATGGAAGGGTGGAATTGGACTCCCCCGGCTACAAACCTACTACTGGGCCAGCCAAATGGCAACAGTGAACGATAAACTTCACGGAGACACCACATTACCACATAACAGAACGCAGGACCCCAATCCACAAGAAAGACCCATTTTGAAATACCTCTATTGCAAAAAGGACCGGCCTGCTACCCCGTCCATGCTGTCACACATAACCCAAGTATGGTCAGACACACATAAATACCTGGGCTGGGACAAAAAACGAACTTCAGCGCAACCATTGTGGAACAATAAACACCTCCCTGAAGTGAATAAGTTACCTAAATGGCATTCCTGGTCCCAACTAGGCATTACGAAAATTGGGGATGTCGTGAGTGAAAACGGAATAATACCATTTGTAGACTTAACCACCACCTTTGCACTCCCCCCAAATGAGCAGTGTCACTACACGCAACTTACACACGCGCTGCAGGTCTACCTCCCCGAAATGACTGACATGCCTGACTACACCCCGCTGGAACGCAACCTATTCCCAGAAATGATTAAACATAAAGTCACATCCACTATGTATGGTGCCATAACCTCCTTCGCCACTAAAGAACTGTCAGGTCTGAATACCAAATGGGAAAGGGATGTGGGTGCCATACTTCCAGAAGAATGGGTGACTGCACTGATGTTCCCCAGGGAATCAGCTATCTCTTCCAAACTCAGACTAATCCAACTGAAGATACTGCACATAATCTATTATCCAAGGGTAGCATTATTCAATTGAGGGAAAACCACTAACCCGTATTGTTTGAGGTGCAAAAGGGAGGAAGGTTCCTATTACCACATACTGTGGGAATGTACTCTTATCCAGCAATACTGGCAGCAGTGCTGCGATGAACTGTCAAGGGTACTGGGTAAAACGATCCACAGAAATCCAAAGCAGCTGCTACTAGGGATAGAGGAGGATACTGAGCTATCAAGATACAAAAAACTTTTCTTATCCACCACCACTGCACTAATCAAGAGAAATATAGCACAACTTCGGGGTTCTGAGATGACACCGCGCTACACACAATGGACCATGGATGTGGACATCTGCATTGCAATGGAAAGAAAAGTCGATACGGCTAGGGGATGCCCAGAAAAAGCTCTGAAAATATGGCAGAAGTGGGAAGAAGCACACTAACAGGTAGTCTGTAACGACAGACCGAGCTAGCACCTAAGGGCATGCACAGGGAACCAGAATTACGAGACACTAGCGCAACAAATGCAACTAGACGCGTTAAGAGACTCTATCGAACTGGTGAAAAGGTGTAGAATCAATGTTGGGTGGGAAAGGGAAGTAATTGTTACCTCGCTGCATGAGGCTGTATGTTTTTTCCCCCTTTCCCTTCTCTCTCTTTCTTTTCATGCTATTCAAAACAATAAAATGTTTTCTTAAAAAAAAAAAAATGATGGAGGAGTTTGCTAAAGCTCCACAAGCAGCAGAGGGGGCTAAGAATAAGGGGCAGACATGCAGGCTGAAGTAGCCCCGGCACGAAATGACCAGCAGATCCTGGAGGCGATTGCCGATTTAAGGGCATCATGGGAGACTAAGCTTGATGCTGCAATGGCCGAACTCAAAACTTCGCTGGAATTTAAGACAAACGCTGTAAGGGTGGACATCAATTTGCTGCGGCAGGATGTGAGGTCGCTGGCGGAACGCACAAGCGGTCTAGAGACATAGGTGAAGACTAATACGGCCACCTGCATGGCGAACGCCACAGAAGTACTGTAACGCTCACCTAATATCCACGGGGACGCCACTCAGTCTGATTGGACCACTTCCGACCTCGAACCCTCTCTCTTGGACTCTTGTTCAGACGAGGACAGAGTCTTGCTTTATTGTATGGTGCGCTCTCCGTCCTGCTTCTCTTTGCAGGGGTGCGTTGTTGGATGGGCGTGCTTAATTTGTGCCGGTGGTTGCTGGTCCCCAACACCGGAAGTGTTTTTTCGGCACCGGCACTCCACTCTGCAGCTGTCCTTAATCAAGGCTTGCTGAGGAGATAGAGACTGCATTCATCAAAGAAAGTTAACAATTTAGTGTTAACTTTCAGTGATGAATGAGGCTCTGCTGTCAGTGTTCCAGCCGCCCGGCGGGCCGGCGTGGCGCCAGTCAGGAGACAGCCTGAGCCCAGCTCAAGCAGCGCGCTCTCTCTCTCCAAAACAAATTGTTGCGGGTGGGGGTGGGTCACGTCAACTGCGAGTGCCGCCTTGGTCCCAGTGGCTCTTTTTTTACAGTGCAGGATGGGTCTTTGATGGCAGGCACCAAAGCAAAGCGCCCAAAATCAAAGAGGAGGACGGTGTCCTCGGGCTGACAAGCGAAAACTTTGCGAGGGCCCTGAAAAAAAAACAAGTACCTGCTTGTGAAGTTCTGTGAGTACCACCACTGCCTACTGCTTAGCGTGTTTTGTTTCGAGTTCACAAGGACAGAGGCTGTACTGAGAGACTCCTACGGTGATACGTGAATAGAAAAATCTTCCTGTGCCGTTTTGTAAATTTTAAATTAATATGCTTCAAATTATCACAATACATGTTTCAGATGGCCTAATGTTATCTTGCATTTATTATGAAATCCTAAAGTTGGGAATGCAGACACGGTATTGAACATATTACAGGGCATGTTTCCTATTGAAATTAAAATGTAATTTTACAATGTTTGGTTCTTCTTAAGTACAAATGCGTGGATTCTGAAAGTGTATATCATTAATATGCTGTTTGTCGATCGTGAGTTAGAGAAGCCTTTTTCTGCAGTGTCTCCGGTTTCACATGACCTTGCCTTGACGTTAGACAGTAACACCGTGCGACGTATGGTCTCATTTGAGCAATGGCGCTATCTCGCACCTGGCTCTGTTTGCAGGCTATGCTGGAAAGCATTTACCATTTAGCATCGGCAAGCGGCCACCAGCTCTAAAGTGTTTTCTTGTGGCAACACGTACATGTAAGGTAAACGTAGCTGATAAGTACACGTCTGGGCTGCCATGCAATCATTAACTGCAGAGCACAATTCTAGGTCACAATCAATTGACCTGCCATTAGCGTGCTCATAACTTTAGAGTGCACTTTCACCCGTGCATCAGTGAACGTTAACGGCACTGATAGGCCCGTTTCCTTTTTACGGCTTGTAACTAGCAGCCCACTCCTGCTTAACAGAACAGTTTATCTCAGACCGACTGGAAAAAAATATTTTTGCATGCAGCCTGAAGGATTGTGTTACAATCCTTTCACCAGCCCGCCCAAAATCTTCCTGCCGCCTGGAAAAGTAACACTTCCCTTTAAAGTTCGTAAAATAAGCCCAGAATCCAAAGGACAGCTTTATTTTTCCCACGGCTTTTGTTGGTAAGTACAGCTGAGCCTTTTTCCGCTTGTGGCACACTTTAAATGCTTAACTGTCTGACAATGTTTGCGAGCAACGGGTTTGTGTGCATCTTAACTTGTATGTGTTTTTTAAAATTTAACTTTTTGTGCAACTTTCATGCAGAGTCTGAGGCGTCACATTAAATATTCTGAAATATGCTCTGAGAGCATGTTTCAGAATATTTAATGTGACCCCTCGGAAAAATGCTTCGATGAATACAGATACATGGAATCATTGGCTATCACTAATTACTGCTAATAACGAACACTTTCTTTGGTCATCATTTACTGTGGTGCGTGTCTTTTGTGAACTTTTTTCAAAACATTGTGTAGTAAAGCCGAGAGTACATACACACTGATCGCTTTAGATGTAATTTTTGTTTGCACACTTCATCACGAGGGCAGACATCCTCAGTGGTTCCTTGGCATAATGTGAATACACCTTTGGTCACAGATACATGTAACGTGTTATTTTCTAAATGTGGCTTGCAATATTCCTTTTATGTAAGGCAAGGGACATTTGATGCCTTATAAAACCTGACCATGCACTGCCAGTACCTTTAATGCCTAGCCTCTTGCTTAATGTATTGTGACCGATCTTCCAGTTGCTCATATATATTCAACGCTGAGTGTGTTTGGATTTAAAAAAAAACACTTTAAAAAACACACTTAATATTCAACTTCTAGAGCCCGCAAGTGTGTTGGGCTGCCGGATGGATTAAACAGGTTCAGGGGTCATGACCATATAAAGAGGTGAGTAGACTGGAGAGCTAGCACAGCTGGAGATGGGCTCGTCGGAGAGATGGCCAAGATGGTGGGGGGGATGTTGAGTGGGGAAGGGGTCTGACCAGGATCACAAAGATGGGCTCAAATAGTGGGATTTCAAGGACTACACTGTACAGTAATAATGTCTTATAGAGTTTACTTACAAAAAATTCGAATTGCATAATAAAGCCACATGACAGCATGTAAATACGTATAGCAACATGTTAAGCCAAAATAATATGATTGGGGCTTTAATGGTAAACTATAACTCCCATAATGCAAGATAATTCCAAACTGAAAAATCTAGTTAACCCCACGGTACTTTCAGTGATTTAAGACATGAATTAAAAGAAGTTGTATAATAAACAAAGATACATATATGTGCTTCTTCCCACTATCCCGTGCTGTGCAGCGCAAAAGATTTGACATCGAGCAGCAGTAGTGTGATGGGCTGGTGGTGGGGCGATCTGGCACTGAGCCGGGCCGCTGGTGCTGTGTAACCGCCAGGGCTGGCATTAGTGAGCCAAGAATTTTTGGGCCCTGGCACTTATTTTTTTTACAAATTAAGCACTGGGCGCGTCGCAACCTATTTACTTCACTGGTGCGGGCCCTCTAAGTCCAGACCTGCTGCGACTTCAGTTTGTTCAGGTAAGGCTGCTGGTTTGGCAGTTTTATCCTTTACTTTGCAATTCCCCCTATTAATGTCTCTCTTTCTTCCTTAGGTGCAAGAAGAGTTCTAGTGGTGCCGTGCTGCTTGGGGCTGCGCACGAGATGGTGAGTGAAAGGGCGATGCGCGGCGCTATGTGCCTTTTCTTATGCTGACCTGTTTGTTCTCTCTCCCTTGCAGGCTGCTGCAATGTCCCCAAAAGGATGCCGCTGAGAAGATGGGGCGCGGTGAGTAAAGCATAGCCTGCGCCACCTTCTTGATCTTTTGTGTGCTAATCAGTGTTTCTTCTCTCTTGCAGGTCGTTCTTGAGTGGATGTGGGCCGAGGGCGATTTAAACCCAGGTAAGCGTGCAATGTTTTTGGCCATTTCCAGTATTGGAGAATAAATGCTTACTAATGCTGTCTTTTCGTTCTCTTTTCTTCCCAGGTTGAAGCTTCTTCAAGATCGAGGGAACGTCGCAGAGATGGAAGATTCTCAGGACCCAGGAGCGGAGGACAGGAGCAAGATTTATTCACAGGTAAGTGCAGATTAACAGTGTTCTTGCAGGTAACCGGCTCTGGCATGCTGGTGAAGATCCGAGCTGAACGGGGTGAGCGTCGTGCTGCCAAGTGCAGAGTAACGCAAAGCGTGTTTCTCAGGCTTGGCGTGGCTTATATAGCCCCCAGGTATCCCAGGTACCCCTGCGTCTGACCACACCAAAAAGACTAGACCGCATAACTCGGTTCTAGGACTGAGCTATGCGGGGGCCTCCATGTTGTGCCAAAGGCTATTGCCAAGCCCAGTTCTTCAAGTTCTTTTGCTTCACACATAATCCTGGTGCCAAAGGGGCCAGGACTGGCTCCAAGAGAGCCTTGGGCAAGATGGTGGAGCCTTTAAGGCCATGGTGGAAGTTCATGGCGCAGCCCAAATGGCATGCCTATTAGGGCCAGGGGTCATGACAAGTACATACATTGCGACAGCAAGTGAGAAACTTGGACAGCAGGGTGGAGGAAGAGGAAGGGTGCGCACGCAGGAATAATATTCGAATCGTGGGACTCCCGGAAGGAGAGGAAGGATCGGACCCGACCAATTACGTCGAGACCATGTTGCTGCAAGGAAATCAAGGGGGGAGCGCTCACTCAGGGGTTTGCAGTGGAAAGAGCACACAGGGCCCAGGCCAGGAAGCCACCGCCGGGAGCTCCCCCACGGCCGATCATCGGCAAAATATTGAATTACAGAGACAGATAGAAGATTCTGGCATACTTCCTGAAAGGGGGAACAGTACAAAGAGCGTTGGCGTCCATCACAGCGTACCCAGATTACACCTTCCTGGTGCATAGACCGCGACTGAATTATGGAGCGATCAAGAGAAGGCTGCGCAAAGGGGGCTACAGATACATGTTGATGTATCCAGCGAGACTGAAGGTATTCCACAATGCTGATTATTTGCTGCTGACGTTGACTCATCCGGAAACCTCACTCAGAGCCCTGTGGGAGGAACTGGACAGCTTCAAAGCAGCATCAGGTTTCACCATCAACCTCTCGAAATCGACAGCTCTGGACGTCAACATCCCTAGGGCCACGGTGGACTCCCTGGCAGCCAGCTTCCCCATACCAGAAACCACCTCGATTACCTGGGCATTCGGCTCCCCAGAAACATAGAGCGGACCTACAAGGCGATTTTCCCAACCCTGTTACCCACTAGACTCTTTCCCGCACATCGCTTGGCCCAGAAACTCTACGAACACCGGCCCCTCACGGCGACCAGAAACACGATACAGTGCAGGAAGAGGGCAGCCCGGAAATGGAGCTGCAGAAACATGGTGGGCCTGCTGTCCCTGGTCTGGGAGAGCCCCGACTTAACCCCAGGGCTGGAGCCAAACAACTTCAACAGGTGGAAGGCATGCGGGTTGAGGCGCATAGCGGACTTCTTCACAGAAGGTACCCTACACATGTTCAAGGGTTACAAGTAGAAGTTTCAGATGCCGGAGAGCAAACGTTTTCGCTATGCCCAGCTTAGACACGGCTGTCCCACAAACCAATGAGGACACACGGAAGCAGAGACCTCACAGCACTGGGGCGCACACTGACGGCGACCCCACCCAAAGGGAAAATCTCAACCTTGTACAGAATGCTGGACAGGGGGGCCTCCGACTCCAAAGAGCCCTACATGGCGCAATGGGAGCGAGACATAGGCAGAGAACTGGACGAGGTAACCTGGAACCACATCTGGGCCAGAGCCCACAAGAGTTTCAAATGTGTCACGAACAAGGAAGGAGCAATCAAGGTCTGCTATAGATGATATGATATTTTATTTGTATCGCGCTCGTACACAAGTGTTTCAGAGCACGACAAGGCAAGGGAGGGGGCAGGGGAGAACAAAACAACGATCTTACTAGGCCCAGTGACATTGAGATTGTGCAAGTGCATGGGAAAAGGAAAGGAGGGGAAGTGCATGGAAGGGGGGGAAGTGCAGAGTAGAGGATAAACAGATAAATAATAATAAATACAAATAAAATATATAATGGAGCAATAAACAGGGGTAGTGCAGCCAGCAAGTGGCAAGTGCTGTGTTTACGTCAGCAGAACAGAGTAAGTCTGATAAGTGCATAAAAAGAAGAAAAAGGGGGGTGGGGGACTTTATGGATATAGATACAGTCCCCAGTGCAAGGGGTGGCTGGGAGGCAGTGCAGAAGGGTGGCAGGGTGAGCAGGTAACTGGGCCAAGGGGATGCAGGGTGGCTGGATGCACAGTGCCAAGAGAGAGCAGATCAGCAAGGGAGAGGGGGAGCAAAGGCAGATGCAAAGAGGAAGGTCTTGAGGTGCTTCCGGAACCGGAGATAGTTCTCCTCAAGTTTTAGAGTGGCAGGGAGGCTGTTCCAGAGGTATGCCCCGGCCGAAGACAAAGATCTACCTCCGGCTTGCTTCTTTGAGAAACGACTGACCCTGTGGGAGTAAGAGGTAGAGGAGCGAAGAGCTCGCGAGGGGAGGTATTTGCAGAGGGATAGCTGAAGGTATTTTGGTCCCAAGCCCCAGAAAGGCTTGTGGACAATGCAGAGGGTTTTAAATTGAATCCTTGCATCCACTGGCAGCCAATGGAGAGATTTCAGAGGTGGAGAGATATGATCCCAGGGCATGAGGTCGAGGACAAGTCTCCCAGTTCTGTTCTGGATTAGTTGCAGAGGGTGAAGAGTATAGAGGCAGGCAGATTTAGAAAGAGGCTGTTACAATAGTCCAACCTAGAGAGAACCAGAGCTTGGGAGACAGTGAGCTTCTGGGGGAAGGAGAGGAAAGGAAGAGTGCCTCTGAGGAGGTGCAAAAGGAAGTTTGACTTTTTAAAGACCTCTGAGATGTGGGCGGAGAAGGAAAGTGTGGAGTCAAAGATGACCCAGAGGTTCTTAGCCTCACAGGTGGGGATAGGTGGAAGGGCCAAGCGAGGCTGGTCAGAGAGAGAGGGGAAAAAATGGAGAAGGGTTGCCGATGAAGAGGATCTCTGTCTTGCTGGCATTCAGACAAAGATCATTGGCAGCCAATCTTGAATGGCAGTTAGGCAATCAGCGATGAGGTAGGGAGAGGAGGGGGCCGAGGGCAGCCTGAAAATGAGTTGTCATTAGCGTAGCACTGAAAATTTGAGCATAGAATGGCAATGCAGTGGGCCAGAGTTGCCAGGTATTGGTTGAAAAGCCATGGCGAGAGGTTAGACCCCCTGGGGAACACCACAGATAGAGAGAAAGATCGAGGATAGGAAGGACCCCGTTGAACCTGGGAGGGTCTATTAGAGAGGAAAGAGGTCAGCCAGGCCATAGCCTGATCAGTGATACCCAGGTTCTCATGGAGACGATTGAACACGATGGTATGGTTGACTGTGTCGAAGGCAGAAGAGAGATTGAGTAAAATGAGGACAGAGGGAATGTTAGAGTCAAGGTTGGAGAGCAGATCTTCACAGATGCTTAGGAGAGCAGTTTCTGTGCTTCTGGCTGCTCTGAAACCAGACTAGTGGTCACGGAGACAGCCAACAGAATCAGAATGAAGGTTAAGCTGAGAGATGGCCAGCTTTTCCAGGAGTTTGCCCAGAAAGGGAGTAATGGAGATTGGGCGATAGTTAGCCGGACAGCAAGGAACAGCTGTGGGTTTCTTGAGAAGAGGATGCACAAGGGAGCGTTTCAAAGGGGAGGGGAAGGATCCTGAAGCAAAGGAATGGTTGCAAAAATCGGTAAGGGCCAGAGTGAGGCTTTCATAGATCGGGCTTGTCTAGTGACCTCATCAGGGGAGAAGAGAGGAAAGGAAGAGACGGAGGGAGGGGTGGTTAAAAGGGGGGTTAGCAAGCGCAGACTAAAGGGGAAATAGTAGGGGGAGGGGAGGAGAGGGTGGACAAGATGTCCTGGGTTTTTGAGATAAAGTGAGAGGCAAGCTAATTGCAGAGAGCTTGGAAGGTAAGAGGAGGGGAAGAGACTGCAGCAGGATTGACAACCTCCTTGCAGATTTTGAAGAGTTCAGTCGAGTTGTTAGATGCCGCAGAGACACAGGCTTGAATGTGGACTCTTTTCTTGGTGCGGACAGAGAGTCGGTATTGCCTTTGGAGCAGGCGACAGGCCAGTTTGTCAGAGGATGAACAAGAAGCCCTCCATTTCCTCTCAGCCGCCCTACACTTACATTTAAGTGTAGCTAGGTCGAGTCATACCAGTAATTACACTTGGCTTTGGACTTCAAGCGGATCCTCATGACAGGGGCAAGAGCATCAAGAGTATCAGAAATGGAAGAGTGGAGAAGGGACAGGGTTGTGTCCGGATGTGAGTCAGCCAGAGGAGGAGAGGGGGGAGAGAAGGTAGCAGCAAAAGCCTCAACTGACACACGCTTCATAGGTCGGATGTCCAAGAAGTTAGGTGGCAGTGTTGGGGTACGCTTGGCTTGGGGGGAAGAGAGTGAGAGATGAGAGGAGAGAAGGTAGTGGTCACTCCAGGAGAGAGGAGTGGTCAGAGGGATAGAGAGGGGGAGGCCAGAGGATATCAGGACATCAAGTGTGTGCCCTGCAGAGTGCGTCGGGCCAGAGGTGAGGATAGAGAGGGAATCGCAAAGGTCGCGAAAGAGCAGAGATGAGGGACAGAGGAAAAGTGGAAAGTGTAACCCCGCCACCCCACCACAATGCTGGAGAGGCTGCGCGGATACGGGGACGCTGTTCCATCTTCTGTGGTCATGCCAGAAATCGGCCTGTTTCTGGAAAGAGGTCCTGGAACAGATTAAACTAACCACCGACCTATCGATACCATGGGACCCGGGCATAGTTCTGTTGGGCGGCACCGGCAAGGGTCAATTCCCGATGTCGGGCCGACTGACAGACCTCTGCACACACCTGCTTACAGCTGCAAAAATCTCAATAGCAAGACTGTGGAAACACCCGAGGGCCCGGCGACCCCCATGTGGTGGGAAAAGTGCTGGGATATCGCAGCAGCTGAAAAGATCACTGCCATCCGATTTGGGAACAGGAGTACGTTTTACAGCATCTGGGCCCCTTTCTTAGACTACGCTCAACAGTTCCCCGTGGTGGCCAGGCAGCCACCGTCCCTTCACTGGATGGCGAAAGCGAATTAAAACCATCTGTGCCCCCGCCAGCGAGGCCCGGGCAGCCATCTACAAGTTCTCTATTGGCCAAAGCAATGCACCGCCCGTAACAGTAGTCCCTCACCAGGTACTGAACCACAGTTGCCCGACCCACCGAGGTCCCCAAGGACAGCTCCTGATGTTCACCAACCTTAAACTGAAGCTGCCCTCCCTCCCTTGATCCCCCGAACATTCCCCCCCACTCCGATATTGGTTACCTCCTCGGAGGTCATGTTTTGTATTTTGTTTGTTGTAATCTTACCGCACTATGACTCAAAGGAACTACACAGCAATCTATGTGTTTGCAAAATGCCAATAAAGAGTCTTGTTGAAAAAAGAAAATAAATAAGGCCCCTTTTTTTTTTCCAGACTCCAGAGGACGCGACTGAGTGGTTAGATGTGCAGACTGTCCGGCAGGAGCAGACGACCAAATGGAAGGCAAGACGGATAAATGAACCTGCAGTTCCGGGAGCTGAGGTGTTGTATGAAAAATGACTCTGGTACTTGAATATAATAGAGTATAGACCGTGATTGCGTTGAGAGGTTATGCAGAGACTAGGAGGGACGTAAACTGAGCATAGAAATATTAGCTTACTGCAGGAGATACAGGTGCTGCACTAGATCGGCATCACCAGGAGACACACAATCACCCCGTATAAGTAGATTAGTTGAGATACCAGTAGTATGGTATCCCCCTGCTGAGCTCTGAGTATCGGGGATACCGGAAAAGAGCTAGATGGGGGTTAGCCCGAGATCCAGGAATGGAGCTGGGCGAGATTTGGGGATGGGTGGGAGGGGAGTTGGAATAGTTCAGGTTGGAGGGATAGGAGGGGTCAGGGGAGTTAAGGGGAAGGGAGAGGGTGGGACTTCTGAGAGTTGCTGGAGGGTGAGCCTACAACCACAAACCATTGTTGAAGAAGGAGGACGACAGGAGGGGTAGCGGGCGGAGTAGGGAACGGATGAATAGGGGGGATCTAAAGATATTGACTTGGAATGTCAGGGGGCTCAATAATTATCTGAAACGGAATAAGGTCATGATGTACCTGTAACGCTCACCTGATTCCCGCAGAGGCGCCGGTCTTGACTGGGTGAATGCCGTATCTTCAAAGGTGATGTGTAACACACGGTTGCCTCTTTGGGCTGGACCTCTGTGCACTGTATGTCTGACTCGAAGAGTAAGATGTCTGCAGATAGAAAATATGGGATTAATGAACTGGGGTTATTGGGTGCCTCTCTCCTCTTCCCTTTCTCTTCTCCTGTAGAACCCCAAAGGTTAACACCCTCACCTTAGGTAAGTGAACGCCGAGCTCTCCATCTGCCTCGGGGCAGGGTGCCGTAACCAGTTCCTTCACTGGATAAGGGTGCAGGCCTCTTGACCTCAGAGGACTGCTGTCCGTCGTTAACTGCACGAACGGCAAGTTCTGGGCGCTTCAAATGTCTTAAAAGTCTTTTGTAATGATATCTCTTGTTTTGCAGAGTTCCGGCGATGGCGGATGGCGGGCTGATGAGAGTTGAGGATCGAACCCGCATGAGGAATAGAAGCGCCTGGAAGCACGTAGGTAAGCGCTTGTAGCCTGCTTCACGATGCGCACTAACTGTCCCTTTTATCTTGCAGGTACAAGTTCGGAGCTTTAGAGAAGCTGAAGGGTGCTGGAATACCCACTGGATTCGGCGTGGGAAGGAGTAATGGCACGTGAGTAATAAAGTTGCCCAATGTCTTTAAACGCACCTTCTTTTGTCTTTCAGATGCGGGATGCAGCGCCGAAGGCCTCCGGAGCGTGCGAAGAGCTGGTAAGCTTTTGTCTTTCAGATGCCGGAATGCAGTGCGAAGACCTCCGGAACATGCGAAGAGTAGGTAAGCCTTTGTCTTTCAGATGCCGGAATGCAGCGCGAGGCGTTGGCGACAGCCGATGGACCAGGTAAGAGATGCGCTGCCACTGAAGACCGTAGTGCTAACCTGTTCTTTCTTTGTCTTTACAGGTGCTGCTGAAGACTGGATTCCAGGATGGTAAGCCTTTGTTTCCTTAGGCCCAGGATCAGAAGCAGAAGACACGATGAGCGTTCTGCTGCAGAGAATGCAGAATAACACAAAGCAAGATTCATCCATCGGGTGTGGTTTAAATAGCCTCCTGTAGTGCTTAGGTGTCTCCTTCCACAGCCACGCCTAGGTAAGAAAAGAGTTCCTGCTTTCCAGAAGAGTTCCAGTGTTCTGAACCTAGGGAGTGGCTCCTGCCCCACCCAACAGGAAAAGTAGTCCCAAACAGAAGAGGATCCGGGGTTCAACTGGCAGGTAAGTAAGCAGCATGGTCTGCTGCAGGTAAGTCCACCCAAGCATTATGAGCCCGGCGCTTCCAGCGCTGGGACTGTGCATCTTTATGAGCCTGGTGCCACTGGCGCCAGGACAGGGTCCAAAAGGTCCCAATTGGGACTGGCTGGCACTCGGATCCGGGGTTATGGGTCTGCTTCCAAGGGAGTCGGGCAAGTCCTGATCTCCTGGAAGCAGAGATCATGACAGCACCCCCCCTCAAGGCCCCTCCCAAACCGGGCTTCTCCGGGGGTTTGGGCTTGTTAGGAAATGTTCGATGAAATCTTTTGATTAGACGAGGCGCGTGGACATATTCTGCAGGTTCCCAGGATCTTTCTTGGGGACCGTAGCCTTTCCAGTCAATCAGGTAAAATAGTTTAGATTTGGAGATCTTGGAATCCAGGATGCTTTTGACTTCAAACTCGAGTTCTCCATCAACTAGAATAGGTTTTGGAGATGTAGTTAGTCGGGTTTGAGGTTGCACGGGTTTTAATAGAGAGACGTGGAAGACCGGATGTATCTTCATGTGAGGGGGCAAGTCCAACTTGACCGCTTCTGGATTTACTATGGTAGTGATGGAATAGGGACCAAGGTATCTTGGGTTGAATGTGCATGGTCCTTTTAGAGGTAGATATTTGGTGGATAACCAGACTTGATCTCCTACTTGATATTGGGGGGCTTCCTTCCGATGTTGGTCTGCTCCTTTCTTGTATTGTTCTTTTGCCCTTTGAAGGTGAGAAACGGCTTCCTTAAAGGCTTGGGTGATTGTAGAATGCAGGTGGTCTACTGCTGGTGTTCCAAGATCTTGGAGTGGATCCAACTCCGAGGTTCGAGGGTGACTACCGTATAAAAGAAAAAACGGGGTCTTCCCAGTTCCCGAGTGGACAGAGTTATTGTAGGCATATTCGGCTATCCAAAGGATATCTTTCCAAGTTTTTTCAGTTTGTTGTAGCATGCAGCGCAAATACTGTTCCAGAGTTTGATTGGTCCTCTCGGTTTGTCCGTCGGTTTGAGGGTGGTGGCTGGTCGAAAGTCTCACATCAATTTGAGCCGACCGACAGCAACTTCGCCAAAAATGAGAAATAAATTGACTACCTCGATCCGAAATTAGAACTGAAGGAAAACCGTGCAGTCGGACGATGTTTTCGAGAAATTCTCGGGCCAGAGTTGCTGCTGTTGGTAAGCCTTTGAGTGGAATGAAATGCGCCATCTTGGAGAATAGGTCCACGATTACTAGGATCGTATTGTATCCGGAGCATGGAGGTAGATCGGTGATGAAGTCCATAGAAAGCGTATGCCAAGGGCGAGGCAGGATGTCAATAGGGCGTAAGAGGTCGGCTGGTTTTTCCTTTTGACTCTTGTTTTGGGCGCATACTCCACAGGACATTATAAAGTCTCTGATATCTTTTTTCCAAGACGGCCACCAGAAATAGCGCTTGATCTTTTCCGAGGTCTTGGTCATACCGGGATGTCCTTCCATTAAAGAATCGTGATAACAAGAGATTACCTTTTTCTGTAAATCTGTGCTGGGCAGGTATAACCGTTCTTGGAAATATAATAGGTTGTCCTTCACCGTAAAGTCCTTTCCCTGCAGATGCCAATTCTGTATGTCTGCTGGAGTTACCAGTAGCCTGGCTTTATCCTTAACTTCCTCTATGGATTGTGTGGCGATTACACCTAGAATTCTTTGTTCGGGAATGATAGGTACAGGTTTAGTATTTATCAAATGTTCTTCCGCTCCCACCCGAGAAAGGGCATTAGCTTTACCGTTTTTTGTACCAGGTCGATAGGTAATTATGAAGTCAAACTCGGCAAAGAATAGTGCCCAACGGAGTTGCCTAGAGGATTGAGCTTTTGCGGTTTTCAAATATTGCAGGTTTCGGTGATCTGTAATCACAGTAACGGTGTGTCGGGCCCCCAGAAGATAATGCCGCCAAGCCTTAAAGGCGGACTTGATAGCTAGAAGTTCCTTATCAGTAATAGTGCAATTGATTTCAGGAGGCGATAATTTGCGGGACCAAAATGCCACGGGATGCAACTGATTGGTTACTGGGTCCTTTTGTGATAGAACTGCCCCCATGGCAAGGCTCGAAGCATCAGTTTCAACGATGTAGGGGAGTTCTGGGCAAGGATGTTTTAAGATCGGTGCAGAGATAAATCTAGTCTTCAAATTCTGGAAAGCTTGTTCCGCCTCGGTAGACCATTCAAAACGTTTGTTTTTCTTTAACAAGGCGGTGATGGGCTGGACTATTCGAGAGAATTCGGGGATAAACCTGCGGTAAAAGTTAGTGAAGCCTAACATGCTTTGAACACCTTTTACGGAGGATGGCGATGGCCATTTGAGAATTGCATCAACCTTCTTTGAATCCATACGCACTCCGCTAGGTGATAATATGAATCCCAAGAATTCAACTTCAGTCACGTTGAAAACACATTTTTCCAACTTAGCGAAAAGTTTGTGTTGACGCAATCTCTCGAGGACCATTTTCACGTGTTTCCGATGTTCAGTTTCCGATGAAGAATAAACGAGGATGTTGTCAATGTAAACAACAACGCACACATCTATGAGCTCTCTGAGGACATCGTTCATAAAATATTGAAAGGCGGCCGGGGCATTGCAAAGTCCGAAGGGCATGACCTGATATTCAAATAGCCCATACTTGGTGCGGAAGGCCGTCTTCCATTCATCGCCCTCTTTTACTCGTACCAAGTGCTAGGCTCCTCTAAGATCCAGCTTTGTATATATGCATGCTTTTCTGACTTGGTCCAGGAGTTCAGGGATCAAAGGTAACGGATATCTATTCTTAACGGTGATCTGGTTCAGGGCGCGATAATCTATACAAGTTCTAAGGTCCCCTTCTTTTTTTGGAACGAAGAACAAAGCTGAGGAAGCAGGGGACTTGGAAGGACGAATAAACCCATTCGCTAGGTATTGATCCAGGTATTGTCGGAGGTGAAGATTCTCAGGCTCGGTGAGGGCATAAATTCTACTACAAGGAGGAGTAGATCCAGGTATCAGGTCTATCTGGCAGTCATAAGACCTATGAGGAGGTAGAGAGTTAGCCTGATCCTTCCGGAAAACATCTTGGAATTCTAGGTATTCAGGAGGTAACTGGGGAGCCTCCGAGGAAATTGCTGCCAGTGCAACACCAGGTCGAGGGTGACAAGTAGAGACACATTCTGGAAACTGAACCGTTCTTGCTCGCCAATCGATCTGAGGATTGTGCTTCTCTAACCAAGGAATTCCTAGAATAATCTGGAACTGAGAGGCCTTGATCACATCGAACACGATCTTCTCATGGTGTCCATCTTGACTTACTAGCGTCACTTCTTGGGTGGTATGCGTTACTGGTCCGGAGGCTATCTCCGTACCATCCACCGTAGTAATGACGTCCTTTACAGCCTTTGGGCAAAGAGTCAGATTCATCCTCAAAACCATTTCATGATCCACATAATTGCCAATGGCACCGCTGTCGACGTGAGCTTCAATCGCATGTAATCGATCCGGATGTTCAGGGCTAATGAGGACCATAGGTATCACGAAATGCGAGGTCACGGAACTGGTTTTAACGCTCGGCAAGAGGACCTCTATTCTTGTCGGGCGAGGTGGTTTCCCTGCTCAGAGTTTGTGACCCTGGTAACTGCAGCTCCTACTGCCTTCTTGGCTGGTTTCACCGGACAGTCTCGAAGAAAGTGCCCCGAGTTTCCGCAATAGAGGCATAATTGCAGCTGTTTTCTCCTTTCCCGCTCCTTTTGTGTTAGTGGTCCTTTCAGGCCCCCTATTTGCATGGGTTCCCCGGAGTCTACTCCTTTGGTAGGAGTTGGTGGTATGGAAAATACTCGAGCATCAAACTTGGAACGATAGGCCTTCCTGTTCTGCAGTCTGTGGTCAATTTGAACGACTAAGTCAATATAGTCCGAACAGTCTTGCGGGGGATTCACTACTTGGGCTAACACATCTTTGAGCTCTCCACGTAGACCTCTATAAAACAGCGTAATCCTTTTGCCCTCTGGCCATCGAGTTTCCACTATCAGTCTGTTGAAAGACGCAATATAAGCCAAAAGGTCTTGATTACCCTGTCGCAATGAAAGGAGCTCATTGTCCAAGGCCTGCCCCTGTGAATGTTTGCAAACAGTTTTTCCATACTGAGCTGAAAAGCTTGAAAATCATGGAGAAGCGGATCATCTTGATTAACTAGAGGGATCGACCAGTCTGCCGCATTGCCACTAAGGTACGAAAGCACGAAAGCTACCTTAGGTTGATCAGTTGGAAAGGCTGCTGGCCGGCATAAGAAGTGCAACCGGCACTGATTAATGAATACTGCAAACCTCTTTGGGTCACCAGAAAATCGTTCGGGCGGAGCCAGAGGTACATTCCCAGGTAGGTTGATCTGCACTGGGTTCGTAGAGGATGTTGAAGGAAGATTTGCCCCTGATGCGGGTAACGGAGTTTGTCCGTCTTGTGACTGTAGCAATTGTCTAGCGAGATTATGTGTTCGCTCCTTGGAAATAATCAGTTCCCTTCTTAGAGCATTCATTTCCTGACGGGCTGCATGCACTTCTGCTCTTAGTTCCCCAAGTAACTGGGCTAGTTGGTCGGTATCCGAGGTTTCCATAGCGCCTGGGTGGGAGTTTTGTGGTAGGCTTTGTGTTCTGTAACGCTCACCTGATTCCCGCAGAGGCGCCGGTCTTGACTGGGTGAATGCCGTATCTTCAAAGGTGATGTGTAACACACGGTTGGTTTTACAAAGGTAGCGGGCGCCCCTCTCTCGCAAGAACAGACATGATAACCTGTTCAGTGGTTATTAACCACTTGAGAGTTCGCAGCCACTGCTTTTACTCACTGTGCCTTTCACAGATGGGAAATATCCATTTGCATATCAGTCTTTGTCCTGCCCAGGGGCAGTCCAGCACCGAAATACAATGGCAACTCCAATCTGAACGAGAGTACCACCAGCAACCCCATACACGTGTTTCACCCTTGTTGGGGATCATCAGTGAGGTGAAGCTGATGCCTCTCTAAGCACAGTGAGAGGGAGACCACGTCTGGTTGCCCCCAGGAGACCTAGGGTTACCAATCCCAGGTTCCTTAAAAAATAGTTTTACAAAGGTAGCGGGCGCCCCTCTCTCGCAAGAACAGACATGATAACCTGTTCAGTGGTTATTAACCACTTGAGAGTTCGCAGCCACTGCTTTTACTCACTGTGCCTTTCACAGATGGGAAATATCCATTTGCATATCAGTCTTTGTCCTGCCCAGGGGCAGTCCAGCACCGAAATACAATGGCAACTCCAATCTGAACGAGAGTACCACCAGCAACCCCATACACGTGTTTCACCCTTGTTGGGGATCATCAGTGAGGTGAAGCTGATGCCTCTCTAAGCACAGTGAGAGGGAGACCACGTCTGGTTGCCCCCAGGAGACCTAGGGTTACCAATCCCAGGTTCCTTAAAAAATAGTTTTACAAAGGTAGCGGGCGCCCCTCTCTCGCAAGAACAGACATGATAACCTGTTCAGTGGTTATTAACCACTTGAGAGTTCGCAGCCACTGCTTTTACTCACTGTGCCTTTCACAGATGGGAAATATCCATTTGCATATCAGTCTTTGTCCTGCCCAGGGGCAGTCCAGCACCGAAATACAATGGCAACTCCAATCTGAACGAGAGTACCACCAGCAACCCCATACACGTGTTTCACCCTTGTTGGGGATCATCAGTGAGGTGAAGCTGATGCCTCTCTAAGCACAGTGAGAGGGAGACCACGTCTGGTTGCCCCCAGGAGACCTAGGGTTACCAATCCCAGGTTCCTTAAAAAATAGTTTTACAAAGGTAGCGGGCGCCCCTCTCTCGCAAGAACAGACATGATAACCTGTTCAGTGGTTATTAACCACTTGAGAGTTCGCAGCCACTGCTTTTACTCACTGTGCCTTTCACAGATGGGAAATATCCATTTGCATATCAGTCTTTGTCCTGCCCAGGGGCAGTCCAGCACCGAAATACAATGGCAACTCCAATCTGAACGAGAGTACCACCAGCAACCCCATACACGTGTTTCACCCTTGTTGGGGATCATCAGTGAGGTGAAGCTGATGCCTCTCTAAGCACAGTGAGAGGGAGACCACGTCTGGTTGCCCCCAGGAGACCTAGGGTTACCAATCCCAGGTTCCTTAAAAAATAGTTTTACAAAGGTAGCGGGCGCCCCTCTCTCGCAAGAACAGACATGATAACCTGTTCAGTGGTTATTAACCACTTGAGAGTTCGCAGCCACTGCTTTTACTCACTGTGCCTTTCACAGATGGGAAATATCCATTTGCATATCAGTCTTTGTCCTGCCCAGGGGCAGTCCAGCACCGAAATACAATGGCAACTCCAATCTGAACGAGAGTACCACCAGCAACCCCATACACGTGTTTCACCCTTGTTGGGGATCATCAGTGAGGTGAAGCTGATGCCTCTCTAAGCACAGTGAGAGGGAGACCACGTCTGGTTGCCCCCAGGAGACCTAGGGTTACCAATCCCAGGTTCCTTAAAAAATAGTTTTACAAAGGTAGCGGGCGCCCCTCTCTCGCAAGAACAGACATGATAACCTGTTCAGTGGTTATTAACCACTTGAGAGTTCGCAGCCACTGCTTTTACTCACTGTGCCTTTCACAGATGGGAAATATCCATTTGCATATCAGTCTTTGTCCTGCCCAGGGGCAGTCCAGCACCGAAATACAATGGCAACTCCAATCTGAACGAGAGTACCACCAGCAACCCCATACACGTGTTTCACCCTTGTTGGGGATCATCAGTGAGGTGAAGCTGATGCCTCTCTAAGCACAGTGAGAGGGAGACCACGTCTGGTTGCCCCCAGGAGACCTAGGGTTACCAATCCCAGGTTCCTTAAAAAATAGTTTTACAAAGGTAGCGGGCGCCCCTCTCTCGCAAGAACAGACATGATAACCTGTTCAGTGGTTATTAACCACTTGAGAGTTCGCAGCCACTGCTTTTACTCACTGTGCCTTTCACAGATGGGAAATATCCATTTGCATATCAGTCTTTGTCCTGCCCAGGGGCAGTCCAGCACCGAAATACAATGGCAACTCCAATCTGAACGAGAGTACCACCAGCAACCCCATACACGTGTTTCACCCTTGTTGGGGATCATCAGTGAGGTGAAGCTGATGCCTCTCTAAGCACAGTGAGAGGGAGACCACGTCTGGTTGCCCCCAGGAGACCTAGGGTTACCAATCCCAGGTTCCTTAAAAAATAGTTTTACAAAGGTAGCGGGCGCCCCTCTCTCGCAAGAACAGACATGATAACCTGTTCAGTGGTTATTAACCACTTGAGAGTTCGCAGCCACTGCTTTTACTCACTGTGCCTTTCACAGATGGGAAATATCCATTTGCATATCAGTCTTTGTCCTGCCCAGGGGCAGTCCAGCACCGAAATACAATGGCAACTCCAATCTGAACGAGAGTACCACCAGCAACCCCATACACGTGTTTCACCCTTGTTGGGGATCATCAGTGAGGTTGGCTCTTTGGGCTGGACCTCTGTGCACTGTATGTCTGACTCGAAGAGTAAGATGTCTGCAGATAGAAAATATGGGATTAATGAACTGGGGTTATTGGGTGCCTCTCTCCTCTTCACTTTCTCTTCTCCTGTAGAACCCCAAAGGTTAACACCCTCACCTTAGGTAAGTGAACGCTGAGCTCTCCATCTGCCTCGGGGCAGGGTGCCGTAACCAGTTCCTTCACTGGATAAGGGTGCAGGCCTCTTGACCTCAGAGGACTGCTGTCCGTCGTTAACTGCATGAACGGTAAGTTCTGGGCGCTTCAAATGTCTTAAAAGTCTTTTGTAATGATATCTCTTGTTTTGCAGAGTTCCGGCGATGGCGGATGGCGGGCTGATGAGAGTTGAGGATCGAACCCGCGTGAGGAATAGAAGCGCCTGGAAGCACGTAGGTAAGCGCTTGTAGCCTGCTTCACGATGCGCACTAACTGTCCCTTTTATCTTGCAGGTACAAGTTCGGAGCTTTAGAGAAGCTGAAGGGTGCTGGAATACCCACTGGATTCGGCGTGGGAAGGAGTAATGGCACGTGAGTAATAAAGTTGCCCAATGTCTTTAAACGCACCTTCTTTTGTCTTTCAGATGCGGGATGCAGCGCCGAAGGCCTCCGGAGCGTGCGAAGAGCTGGTAAGCTTTTGTCTTTCAGATGCCGGAATGCAGTGCGAAGACCTCCGGAACATGCGAAGAGTAGGTAGGCCTTTGTCTTTCAGATGCCGGAATGCAGCGCGAGGCGTTGGCGACAGCCGATGGACCAGGTAAGAGATGCGCTGCCACTGAAGACCGTAGTGCTAACCTGTTCTTTCTTTGTCTTTACAGGTGCTGCTGAAGACTGGATTCCAGGATGGTAAGCCTTTGTTTCCTTAGGCCCAGGATCAGAAGCAGAAGACACGATGAGCGTTCTGCTGCAGAGAATGCAGAATAACGCAAAGCAAGATTCATCCATCGGGTGTGGTTTAAATAGCCTCCTGTAGTGCTTAGGTGTCTCCTTCCACAGCCACGCCTAGGTAAGAAAAGAGTTCCTGCTTTCCAGAAGAGTTCCAGTGTTCTGAACCTAGGGAGTGGCTCCTGCCCCACCCAACAGGAAAAGTAGTCCCAAACAGAAGAGGATCCGGGGTTCAACTGGCAGGTAAGTAAGCAGCATGGTCTGCTGCAGGTAAGTCCACCCAAGCATTATGAGCCCGGCGCTTCCAGCGCTGGGACTGGGCATCTTTATGAGCCTGGTGCCACTGGCGCCAGGACAGGGTCCAAAAGGTCCCAATTGGGACTGGCTGGCACTCGGAACCGGGGTTATGGGTCTGCTTCCAAGGGAGTCGGGCAAGTCCTGATCTCTTGGAAGCAGAGATCATGACGGTACCTGAATAGACAGAAAATAGATATTGTCTTGTTACAGGAAACTCACTCGACCAGAGACAAACAAGAGTTAGTGAAGAGGAAATGGATAGGGACCATCACAGGAGCAACATATTCGGCATACGCCAGAGGGGTCATAACGTGGATAGCACCACATGTCCCATTTAAGCTATTACAGTCCACCATAGAGTTAGATGGGAGGATGGTGTTAATAAAAGGGTTGGTGGAAAACAGAGAGGTGAGCACCATTAATGCATATGCCCCGAATCAGGACGTCACAAACTACTTCAAGAACCTGTACGGCAAGATCAGCCCATATATGGATGGGGCAGTCATATGGGTGGGGGGGGGGGACTTCAACTGCACAGTGGACCCCAAGATAGACAGATCAGATGATAAGATAGAAAGGCCTACCCCAGCAGCTAGGGCCATGCAGGGCCTACTAAGTGATTTTCGATTAGTGGATGTGTGGGGAATGCACCACCCACTGATTAGAGGATATTCTCACTATTCTGCCCCACAAAATTTGTACACTCACTT
Organism: Ambystoma mexicanum; assembly: GCF_040938575.1. NCBI lineage: Eukaryota > Metazoa > Chordata > Amphibia > Caudata > Ambystomatidae > Ambystoma > Ambystoma mexicanum. Next base: position 755,742,431 of record NC_090924.1, on the reverse strand, counting down.
GGATTACCTATTTGCGGAAGCGGAGCTCATGGGAGAAATGAGGAGGGCGGAATATAAAGCCTCAGTCCTCTCTGCCCATGCGCCGCTGATAGTAACATGGCAGTATTTCGCTCGTAGGGCGAGAATCATGACATGGAGATTCAGGGACAAGGCACTAAGAGACACAGTGTTTAGGGAGGACCCGTGGAAGGATATACAGGAGTATTTTGAACACAACACCAGGAGTGTGGTATTGGCTGGCACACTGTGGGAGGCATTCAAGGTGATGGTAAGGGGGGAGCAGCGATATCGAAGTCCAAGGGGTTGCAAGGAGGTATAACACAGAAATTGCATGATGCAGAAAAGAGATTGGAGACCAAAATGCGGGAGGGTGCACATTCACCGGAGGATGCTGATACCATACGCCAATTACAACAAGATTGCAGGGATCACTGGGAAAGGCTATGTAACCTAAATTACAAAAAATATGTAGAAAGGCAGCACGCAGAAAGAGATAAAACAGGCAGATTACTAGCCTGGTTATATAAAAACGAGACCCCCAGACAAGCATTTAGAGCAGTGTGGGGGAGGGATGGGCAGAAACGAGATGTTTAGGTTTATTGAATTTATATAGCGCTTTACGCCAAAGCGCTTTACAGTGTAACAACAAAATAAAAAATTTAAAGAAGCTTATTACAAATGTGAAACAAACCAGAAGTACAGTATATGGAACAATTTACTCAAGGGGAGGGGAGGAGGAGGGAGAGGGGGGGAGAGGGAAGGTAAAGGGTATGAGAATCAGGTTCGATGCTAGCAGGGTGGGAGACTGGGGGGGATGAGGGGGGAGAATCCCAGGTGGCCTCATGCCCTCTAGGTGGCAGTGTCCAGTGAGGTCAGTGGGAGAAGGGGGAGGTGATTGAGGAGGGGGAGGTGATTTGGGGGTAAGGGTTTCGGGAGGGGTAAAGGGGGTTAAGGAGAGAGTCAGGGAGGGGAGTGGAGAAGAAGGGATTTCAGGGAGGAGCGGAAGGGTGAGTAGGTGGAAGAGGAGCGGATGGAGAGAGGTAGGGAGTTCCAGTGGAGAGGGGCCAGGAGTTGGAAGGACGGAAGCGCGAGGCGGCACAAGGGGCAGGGGGTACTGTAAGAAGGTAGAGATCAGCAGACCGGAGAGAACGGGAGGGATGGTAAAATGAGAGGAGGGAAGAGAGATAGGGGGGGCGAGGTCATGGAGAGATTTGTAGACAAGACAGAGGAATTGAAATTTCAGTTGTGAGAGGAAGGGAAGCCAGCCGAGTTGAGAGAGAGAGGCAGAGATAGAGTCACGAGGGCCGAGAAGACAAAGTACGGATGGAGGAGTGGTAGATGGATTTTAGGGGAGTCAGGTGAGAGGCGGGGAGACCAAAAAGAAGAGAGGAGCAGTAGAAAAGGCGGGAGAAAATAAGGGAGGAAATTAGGAGTTTAGAAGCGTGGAAGGTGAGGGAGGAGCGGATCTTGCAGATGTTGAACAGGTGGAGCCGACAGGCGCGAGAGGTTAGGGGGATATGGTTAGAAAAGGAGAGAGAGGAGTCCAGGTGGAGGCCAAGATTGCGGGCGGTGGGACGAGATGGGGAGATTGGAAGGGGGAAAGTAGATGAAAGGGGGAGGGGATGGGGAGGTAGTGTTAGGAGGGAAGAAAAGTACTTCAGTCTTGTTAGTGTTAAGGGAAAGAAAGTGGGAAGACATCCAGTTTTTTATGGCTGTGAGGCAGGAAGAAAGAGTGTGGTGGAGGTCAGCAGTGAAGGAAGAGAAGGAGAGGAAGAGTTGGGTATCATCGGTGGTGAGAGATGCCAAAGGAAGAGATGACCGGGACGAGAAGGGAGTTGTAGAGAGAGAAGAGAAAGGGTCCAACCCTGAGGGACTCCGAAGCTCAGGGGGAGGCTGTCTGAGGTACGGCCACCCCAGGAGACCGTTAAAGATCGGTTGGAGAGGTAAGAGGAGAGCCAGGAGAGGACAGTGCCTTTGAAGCCAAAGGAGGACAGAGTGCTGAGAAGTAAGGGGTGGTCCACAGTGTCGAAAGCAGCAGAGAGGTCAAGGAGGATTAGAATTGAGGATTGTTTGGTGTGGCGTGCAGAGAGGAGGGAATTGAGTACGTGAGTGAGGGCAGTCTCCGTGGAGTGTTTAGGGCGGAACCCAGACTGAGAAGGGGGAGGAGGGAGTGGGAGGAAGCAAAAGAAGAGAGTTGGTGTATGCTAGGCGCTCAAGGAGCTTTGAGATGAAGGGGAGAAGGGAGATTGGTCGGAAATTGGAGGTGAGAAGAGGGTTAGCAGAGGGCTTTTTCAGGATAGGGATGATGGTGGCGTGTTTGAAAGCTGAGGGAAAGGAGGCAGAGGAGAGACAGATGTTAAAGAAGGCGGATAAGGAGGGGGTAGACTTTGGGGATGAGGGAGGTGGGGATAGGATCAGAGGGAGAAGCAGTGGGGTGAGTTTTGGACAGGAGATGGGAGACACAGGCTGGGGTGATAGGAGAGAAAGTGGACATAGTAGCAGAGGTGGGAAGGGAGGGGTAGGGGGGAGAAGGAGAGGTGAGGATGGTCTGGCGAAGAGAGAATTTTGGAGGAGAAGAAGTTGGCTAGTCAGAGGGAGAGAGGGGGGAGTTTGTTGAAGGGTCAGAGGTAGGAGGGGAGAGAAAACGAGAGAGGGTCTGGAAGATACGGCGGGGTGAGAAGCTTGTGAGTGGAGGAGGTTAGAGTAGAAGGAGCGCTTGGCAGATGTAAGGCAGGAGTCATAGAGAGAGTGATAAGAGACGTATGAGGATTGGTTAGCCAGAGAAGGAGATTTGAGCCAGCGTCTTTCAAGGCAACGGAGGAGGTGACGCGTTGACTGAAGGTGAGAGGAGAGTCAGGGTTGGGAAGGTTTGCGAGAGGGTGAGAAGGAAGTGAGAGGATAGAGATGGTTGAGACTGGAGGATATAGAGGAGGACAGGGAGGAAAGGGCGTCGTTAGCGTAGAGGGATGAGAAGTGAGGGAGAGGGGGGAGAGAGGAGGTGCAGGAGTCGAGGAAGAGAAGGGTTGAAATTGCGAAGATCACGACTTGAGAAGGAGGGAGATGAGGGAGGACAGAGGAGGAAGGAGGGGTGAGGGAGAAGGAGAGAAGGGCGTGGTCAGAGAGATAGTTGGGGAGGGACGAAACAGGGGAGGAGGAGTGAGATGAGAAGAAGATGAGATCGAGAGTGGAGCCAGAGGAGTGCGTGGGGGGTTGGAAGTGGAGAGAGGAGGTAGGAGTTCAGTAAGGAGAGGAGAGGGGAGGGATGAGATGAGGTGAGGTAGAGAGAGGGAGGTTGAAGTCACCAAGGACAGAGAGAGGAGAAGGGGAGGGAGAAATGAGGGAGAGAAGATGGTCAAGGTCATCATAGAAGGAAGAGAGGGGGCCAGGAAGGGGTGAAAACATGTTTTTTGGAGTACTATCAGCAACTGTATACATATGTTACAAAGGGGGCAGAAATTGATGTTTTCGAAACATTGTAGGAGATTAATCTTCCCAAGCTTGAGGCAGCAGAAAGGGAGAACTTAGAGGGTCCAATCACACTTGAAGAATTAGAAGGAGTGATTAAGTTACTACCCACCAACAAAGCCCCAGGGGCAGATGGACTCCCAAGTGAATTCTATAAAACAAATAGGGCAGATTTGCTCCCCCTTATGTTGGCAATGTTAAACAAAGCATTTGATAGAGAAATGCTGCCAGAGTCCCTTAGGTAAGCGATTATTATCCCGCTCCTAAAACCAAATAAACCAAGCATGAACTGTGGATCATATAGACCACTATCAATACTTAACCAAGATAGCAAGATACTAACGGCAGTGATGGCCAATAGGTTGAGATTGGTTATCAACAGACTCATGCATCCTGACCAGATGGGGTATGTCCCACGCAGGAGTATATCCGACAACCTTAGTAGGCTCCATCATGTCATAGAACAGACAGAGAAGGGCACCCAAGAGGCCGCAGTAATTTCATTAGATGCAATGAAGGCGTTTGACTCGGTCAAATGGCACTGGCTAATGGCTGCCTTGAAAGAATATGGTATTGAGCCCACATACTTGAAGTGGGTCCAACTGTTGTACAGCAGACCACTGGCTCGAGTCAGAACGGGAGCGACCATCTCAGAGCAGTGGCAACTTAGCAGAGGCACTAGGCAAGGATGCCCGTGGTCCCCGATGCTTTTTATTCTAGCACTTGAACCACTGGCGATATATACTTGAGAAAGGCATATGGAGAAGTGGGGATTAGCACGAAGGGTGGGAGACACCTAATATCGCTGTTCCTGAAGTACCGTGAGGAAAACCTACAGTATATCCTGGAAGTTATGGAGCGTTATGCAGTGTTGCCCAGCATTACAGTGAGCCCAAAAAAATCAAGTATATTTCCCCTCAGCAGATACATGGGGATACCACGAGATAAACCGCTGGTGTTACAGATAAAATGGGAAACCATGACTTTTAGATACTTGGGGATAGATGTGTATCACAGTGTCAAAACTGAATATAAACAAAACACATAGAAGGCAGTGGCTAAAATTGAAAATAGTATGGCGTTTTGGGCCAAACTCCCCTTGACCATGATGGGGAGAGTGGCACTGTTAAAGATGGTGGTAGTGTCTAGACTACCAAACTATTTTGCGGACATACCATACTGGATACCCAACCAAATCTTTGCTAAAATCCAGAGTTATGTAGGGGGTCCACATGGCACAACTCCAGGTGTAGGATAGCGTTATGGAAATCGCAGAACCCATATGAACAAGGAAGTATCAGATTGCCCAAATTCAAAGCATACTCTATGGCTAGCCAGCTATATTATGTGTACGATGGTTGTCAGAAGATCCCACATCAGAGTCCAAATTGCTGAAGTCTGAGTGTACTCCATTTTTCCGGAATGAATGGATATGGCTGCCAATATCGCAGAGGCGTGAAGGGACAAGACTACTAGAGATGGGTAGGAAAATGTGGCGGAGAGCCTGCCAGGTGATGGGGGACCCGGTCCCGTATTCCCCCCCAAATGCCACTAGTGGCACTGAACTGGGTGGATGGACAAATGAGAAGGGTGGTCAGAAGGCATTCGGAACTGCAACCCTGGGGGATGTGTAGCAAGACGGTAAGATGGTGGAGTTTGATACACTAGTAGATACGGGATTACACGGGGGACAATACATCACATACGCTAGGCTGGTGAATTCCGCCATAGAAACACTATGATGTGTCAGAAGGAGGTCACAAGGTCTCTTGAATGTATGAACTGTTGTTGTCTAAGATAGGGAAGGAGGTGATCCAGACGTGGCGAGATTGGGAGGAGGATGCTGGGGATGCAATGGGAGACAGGTTGTGGGTCAGGGCTCAAGGATACCACAAGAAAGTATCAAGGAACGTGAGATGCAACAGATCAAACTATATGTTACCCATAGAGCATACATGATTCCCAAGAAAATAGCCAAGTTTAAGAATGCAGGAACACTTAATTGTCATTGTATTGTAAAATGAAAATACAATAAAATAGGTTATAAAAAAAAAAGATGTCCAAAATGCGGGGAGGTGAATGCAGGAATGGCACAAATGTTTTGGGCATGTCCTAAGATACGGAGGTTCTGGGGGGGGGAAGTGGCCCACCTTATCGTAGAAAAAGAAAAGTCTGGACGTGGAGTCCTTGTGGGCTTGTATGTTAGGGGGGGGGTTCCCCAGGCCGCAAAAAACAAACACATGAGTAAACTCAAAGACCTGGCTTACATATTAGCTAAGCGCAGGATAGCTATGAGCTGGAAGGCAAGTAGCAGACCGAAAGTGGGAGCCTGGTGGTATGATCTTCAGAAATGGGCGAAGCTGAAACGGTGGTGTGGAATAAGGCAGTAAATAGAGGAGGTGAGGAAGAAGCAAATACATTGAGAGCCTGGAGACTAATGGTAGCTACTCTATCCAGATCTGACCTAACAGGCCCGGAGGAGGGCTGCTCTTCTGGGGAAGAGGGGTGAGGGGCGCCCACAGATGAGGTGAAGGAAGGTGGTGATGTGGGGTAGGCTCAGGTAGGGGTGGGAGGTTAAAGGGGGGGGGCGGGAGGAAACAACATGAAACTGTACATAAAAAGTGAATCATCAATTTCCTCTCATCTCCTGCTGTCCCCTCCTCTCCCCCCTTGGCTACCTTGCCCTCTCTCTCCTCCTCTTCCTCCTCCTCCTCCTCCTCCTCCTCATCTGCCCCTCCTAGGGCTCTTTCTCCTCCGCAGGGCATTCCTCTGATCTGTACCCCTCCCCGGAAGGTTTTTAAGGCTGGCAACCTTCTTCATATTGCCACTCTCAACTCTCACTCTGCCGTCAAACACTCCTCTGACATCTGCCACCTCCTTGAAGAACTAGACCTTGATGTCCTTGGTCTTACTGAGACATGGTTCACGGCCAGCTCTGTCACAAGCTTTGACACTCTCCTCCCTGATGACTACAAGATCCTCTCAGCACCCAGATCCTCCCGGTCTGGGGGGGGGGGGGGGGGGGGGGGGGTAGCCCTGATCTTTCCTGAGTGGATTCCTGCCTCTATCATTCCCACTCAGACCTACTCCTCTTTTGAATGCCTTGTCTGTACGCTTTCTCTCTCGCCTACCCATTCTCTTACTGTGGTTACCATCTACCGGCCTCCTGGTCAAATCACCTCATTTCTCTCTGAGTGGGCAGACCTCTCCTCCTCCCTCCTGGCCTCTACCACTCAACTCTCTGGCCGGTCTCCATTGGTCCTCTTCCTGCGCCTACCTGCAAGGCAAAAAACCTTGGGGTCATCTTCGACTCCACAATCTTTCTCTCCTCACATATCTGACGTCTCTAATAAGTCACACTACCAGCTACACCTCCTCAGATCCTTCCCTTCCTCTCCTTCCCCCAGAAGCTCACTGTCTCCAGAGCCCTGGGTCTCTCGAAGCTGGACTACTGTAACAGCCTCTATCTAAATCTTCCTGCCTCTACTCTCCGCCCTTTGCAACTCATCCAGAACAGGACTGCGAGACTTGTCCTTGGCCTCAAGCCCAAGGACTGTATCTCTCCAGGACTGAAATCTCTACACTGGCTCCCAGTGGCTGCGAGGATTAAGTTAAAAACCCTCTGCATTGTCCACAAGGCCTTCTGGGGCCTTGGGCAAAAATACCTTCAACTCTCTCTTCCTAAATATCTTCCTTCTCGAGCTCTTCGCTCATCCACCTCCAACTACCTCAGGGTCAGCCGCTTCTCCAAGCAACGAACTGGGGGTAGATCTCTCTCTGCAGCAGGGGCCTACCTCTGGAACAGCCTTCCTGCCTCCCTGAAACTTGAGGAGAACCATCTCCTCAAGTTTCCGGAAGCACCTCAAAACCTTCCTCTTTGCCTCCGCTTTCTCTCCCTCTCTCCCCTGCTAAAATCACTGAACCTGCACCGAATCTGCTACTGGACCACTCGCCGATGTCGGTCCTTGGCCAAGCCACTCTTCCCTGCACTGCCTACCTGCACTACGGGACTGTCTCTGTATCCCACAGCCCCTTCTCCCGGCACTTAGCTTGCACTTGCCACCAGCTGGCCCTATTATTTATCTTGTATTCTACTAACCACGTATTGCACTTTCCTTGCACTTGCCACCAGCTGGCCCTATTAATTATCTTATATTCTACTAACCATGTACAGCACTTCCCCCCCTCTCCCCTTCCCCTTGAACTTTTCCCAGTCCCCTCTCCCCTTGCACTTGCGCGGTCTGAATGACACCTGACCTAGTAGGATCGTTGTCTGTCTCCCTTTGTTCCCCCCCGCCTCGTCGCGCCTTGAAACACTTGTGTATAGGCGCGTTACAAATGCCATCATATCATATCATAACTCCTCGGTGACCTTAATATACATTTAGACTCCCCTTGCTCCTCCTCTGTACTCTTCCGTGACCTCTGCGACTCCCTCTCCCTGTCCATCCTCCCCTCTGGCCTGACTCACTCTGCAGGGCACACACTAGATGTCTTGATCTCCTCTGACCTCCCCCTCTCCATCCCTCTGACCACTCCTCTTTCCTGGAGCGATCACTCCCTCCTCTCATCTCATCTCTCCCTCACATCCCCCCAAGCCAAGCCTACCCAAACACTGCCACCTACCTTCTTGGACATCCATCCCATGAAGCGCGTGTCAGTTGAGGCTTTTGCCGCCACTTTCTCTCCCCCCTCCACCTCTGGCTGGCTCACATCCTGACACAGCCCTGTCTCTGCTCTACTCTTCAATTTCTGATACGCTTGATGCTCTTGCCCCTGTCATGAGGATCTGTTTGAAGTCCAAAGCCAAGTGCAATTCCTGGTATGACTCTGACCTGGCTACACTTAAACGTAAGTGTAGGGCAGCTGAGAGGAAATGGAGGACTTCCTGTTCATCCGCTGACAAAGTGGCCTGTCGCCTGCTACAAAGGCAATACCCACTCTCTGTCCTCACCAAGAAGAGAGTCCACATTCAAGCTCGTGTCACTGCGGCATCTAACAACTCGGCCGAACTCTTTAAAATCTGCAAGGAGCTGGCCAACCCTGCTGCAGTCTCTACCCCTCCTGTTGCCTCCCAGGCTCTTTGCAATGCCCTTGCCTCTCATTTCATTTAAAAAACCCAGGACATCCTGTCCACCCTCTCCACCCACACCCCTCCTCTTCCCTCTCCATCTGTGCTTGCTGACCCTCCTTTAGCCACCCTCCCACCATCCTTCTCGTCATTTCCTCTTTTCACCCCTGACGAGGTTGCTAGACAAGTCTGATCTATGAAAGCCTCTTCAAAACAGTTTCATCCCTGTTCCTCTAAAACCATCAAGGACCACATTGACACCCTCGCTCCGGCCCTTGCTGATTTTGGCAACCACTTCTTTGCCTCTGGATCCTTCCCCTCCTCTCTGAAGCACTCCTTTGTGCATCCTCTTCTCAAGAAAGCCACAGCTGATCCTTCTTGTCCAGCTAACTATCGCCCAATTTCCATTACTCCCTTTTCTTGGCAAACTCCTGGAAAAGTTGGCCATCTCTCAGCTTAACCTACATTCCAATTCTGTTGGCTGTCTCCATGACCACCAGTCTGGCTTCAGAGCTGCCAGGAGCACGGAAACTGCTCTCCTGAACATCCGTGAAGATCTGCTCTCCACCCTTGACTCTAACATTCCCTCTGTCCTCATACTCCTCGATCTCTCTTCTGCCTTCGACACGGTCCTCCATACCATCCTGCTCAACCGTCTCAGTGAAAACCTGGGTATAATCTGATCAGGTTCTGGCCTGGTCGACCTGTTTCCTCTCAGATCGACCCTCCCAGGTCCAACATGGGTCCTTCCTTTCATTTATCTTCCTCTCTACCTGTGGTCTTCCCCAGGGGTCGAACCTCTCGCCCTGGCTTTTCAACCAACACCTGGCAACTCTCGCACACTGCATTCCCATTTTCTGCTCAAATTTCCAGTGCTACGCTGACGACAACTCATTTTCAGGCTGCCCTCTGCCACCTCCTCTCTCATCTCTGATTGCCTAACGGCCATTCAAGATTGGTGTGCCGCCAATGATCTTTGTCTGAATGCCAGCAAGACGGAGATCCTCCTCATCGGCACACCATCACCATCCTTTCCCCTCACCCTCTGGCCGGCCTCCCTTGGCCCTCCTCCTACCCCCACCTGCGAGGCTAAGAACCTTAGGGTCATCTTTGACTCCTCCCTTTCCTTCTCCACCCACATCTCTGAGGTCTCTAAAAAGTCATATTTCCGACTGCACCTCCTCAGAGGTATTCTGCCTTTCCTCTCCTTCCCCAGAAGCTCATGGTATCACAAGCTCTGGTTCTCTCTAGCTTGGACTATTGTAACAGCCTCTTTCTAAATCTACCTGCCTCTACTCTCCGCCCTCTACAACTAATCCAGAACAGGACTGCGAGACTTGTCCTTGGCCTCAAGCCCTGGGATCGCATCTCTCCAGCTCTGAAATTTCTCCACTGGCTCCCAGTGGATGCAAGGATTAAATGCAAAACCCACTGCATTGTCCACAAGGCTTTCTGGGGCCTGGGTCCAAAATACCTTCAGCTATCCCTCCGCAAATACCTCCCCTCTCGAGCTCTTCGCTCCTCTACCTCCAACTCCCTCAGGGTCAGTCATTTTTTTAAGAAACGAGCTGGGGATAGATCTCTGTCTTCCTCTGGGGCCTCCCTCTGGAAGAGCCTCCCTGCCACTCTAAAACTTCAGGAGAACCATCTCCGGTTCCCGAAGCACCTCAAGGCCTTCCTCTTTTCTTCTGCCTTGGCTCCCCCTCTCCCGTGCTGATCTGTTCTCTCTTGGCACCATGCACCTGGCCACCCTCTGTCCTTTGGGCCCAGGTACCTGCTCATCCTGCCACCCTCCCGCACTGCCTCCAGGCCACCCCTTGCAATGGGGTCTGTATCTGTACCCATACAGCCCCCCCTTTTTCTTCCTGCACTTATCAGACCTACCCTGTCTGCTGCCTTAAACCTAGCACTTGCAGCCAGCGATTTGCATTACCACTGTTTGTTGCCTTTATTATTTACTTATTGTTATTCATCTGTTTCTCCTCTGCTTCGCACTTTCCATCTCTCCCCCTTCCATGCACTTTTCCCCTCCCCCCCTCTCCCATGCACTTGCGCGTTTTCAATGTCACTGGGCCTAGTAAGATCGCTGTTTGGTTCTCCTGTTCCCCTCCCTTGCCTTGTCGCGCTCTGAAACACTTGTGTACAAGCGCGATAGAAATAAAATATCTATCAATCAAAAAAAAATGTATCATTGTTGGTACACTAAGATTTTCAGGTTGGAATTAATAAAAATTGCCTTTGCTGATATTTTTTATCTCCAGCAATTAAATGCCAATGTAGGTGGGATATGCCTAGGAGGTACACATGAAATAGAGGTACTTCTTTTCTCAGTGCTTGATTACATTTTTGTCACTCAAATCTTATTTTGCAAATGTAGTAAATTTAACAGTTTTTCATCACAGTTTAGCGGTCATAGTCTGTTATCCAGCCATTTAAAACCAGCAGAAAAGGTGTGTGGGGGGCGGTGGGTGGGAAGGGCCTACCGCCCTTCATGCAAATACATTAGGCTCTCGAGTTAGGTGGAACACAGTTAAGATGCAAAAACTGAACTGCGATCTGGGTCATGACATTGCTTCTACCTCCGAATCATGGAAGTGGAACATATTTAATCATGTTCACTTCCATGGTTATATAAATAGCAAACTCCAGAATTCTTCGCAAACTAACTATAATTCTGGTTCAGTATTTAAGCAAAAACCTGATCATAAGCACATTTACGATCATCTAATCCAGGGAAAAAAGAAAGCCCTAAGGAAGCAGTTTAGAGAGTTTAAAAAAAAGGTAACGGTAACTCTATTAGAACATGGGCTCTGGTAAAAAAGAGGGCAAAACAAACTATCAGAACTGGATTAAGAATCATAGGCAGTCTTAATTTCAGCAGGATATTGAAATTATGCTGGAGGTCATGACTGGAAAATCGGGTATAGACATAAAGGAATTAATCCATCAGATGGAAGTGAGCCAGGATGACAAACAATCAAATCCAGTATTAGAAGAAAGTTGGGTAACCTATTGTGGAGATCTATATAAGTAGCCTGCTGGTAGCTCCACTCTACCCTATGCAAGCCAGGAAACAGAATGTCATACAGGTTTTGATATAGAAGACATAGCGAAAAGGTTAGCACCTCAAGGCTAGCACTTCAAGAGCGTCGGGCCCTAATCAACTTACAAACATGTTATTTAAGTCAGATGTTGAGGTATGGGTGTCTGTTTTGTACTATTTGTTTAAAATCTTTGCCGCCTTTGTTTTCTTTTTTTAAAAATCTTTATTTTAACCTTGCACATTTTTCAAGAATAACCAAGTAGCACACCACTGCCATCATGCTCCCAATGCATACAGGTAATTTACAATATAAGAACAAACTGAAACCATCAGAGTAACATGCTTCTGTGTTCATAGCCCCTTTTGGGATGGGTGGTTAATTCCTACCATCCACTCCGGTTTGCCAAATCAGAGCATTCCCTCACTCGAGGAACAGGGCAATCGTCCATGGTTAACCTGTGCATGCCTCAATCTCTCACCCGTCCCCACAATCCGACCCCTCTTGGAGAGGATCGGTCTAGGGCTGCGCGTTGTATTTGCTAAGGAAGGGGGCCTATTCCATTTCCCTTGCTGGGTGAAGATCAAGTAAAGCACCTGCAAGGTTCTCCTCATATTTCCCTTGCTTTGTGGGCCAACATTCCTTAATTTGTTAGCTCTGGACATTTCCACCTGTTTACCATGCATACCCTGGCCTCCAGGAGCAGGAAGTGTGTCATATGCGGGAGACGCAAACAACCCTCTTCTGCCTGGTCGATATCGAACACCACCAGCAGTAGGTCACTGGCCCTTTGTATTCCCTCCAGCACCCCGATACATCCCAACACCTCTTTCCAGAAGCACTGCACCCTGGGGCAGGACCACCACAAATGCCAATAGTCGGCCCTTTCGTAACATCCACTCCAGCAGGTTTGGTCCACCCAGGCATACATTTTCGACAAGCGTTCCGAGGTGTATTGCCATCTATGCAGGAGCATCAATCCGTGTGATTTATATTGGCATGCAATTGAGATTATGTGTATGTTCTTACAGGGGCCCTCCCATTGTTGCTCACTTAGCTCCCTCCCCAGATCCTTTTCCCATCTTCTATTCAAGGCTTCTGTCCCTCTAACCCTCGCCCCCAGCATAGCCCTGTACATGCCGGAGATCAGCCCCTTCGGCGAGATTGCCTCACTGAGAATAGATTTTGTCGCGGTCAAGTCCCTTTGCACCCCCTCCTTCCACTTTTTGGACATCAGTACCCCCTTCAACTGTATGTAATGAAAGACAGAGAATGCCTCTAGATGAAGTCCTTCCCGGAGTTCCTTGCAGGTCATAAAGGCGTCACCCTTGACCACCTGTCCGACCCTTTCCAGGGCGGCTTCGAGCCACTTTTGAAACCTCAGTGGCTCCTGAATGTCGTCCGTGATGGGAGGGGCCCATACATGGTTAAGAGGTGATGGCCACGTTGTGACGCCCTTCATCTCTGTCTTCACCCACCACAGTCTCCATAGTGAACCGAGTCCTCTATGCTGCAGCACCTTACGGGGCACCCTCACCTTGGGGGGCCCACAGTCATTCCCCCACTGTCACTGGTCTCATCAGGTCATTTTCAATCCCTACCCATTGCTTGTGCCCATCCCCTCTCAGATGCGACACCAATGCTCGGAACTGTGAAGTCCTATAATAATTGTACATATCGGGGAGTCCCACCCCACCTCTTTCCTGGATTTCTGCCCTGCCACAAGAACTGATTTATCTGGGATTTCAGCTCTGTGAAATGTTCCCTCGGCATATCAATGAGGAGCATCTGATATAGGTATAACACTTTCGGGAGCAATGTCATCTTGACCACGTTTAAGTGCCCCAGCCATGACAGGGTCCTGTCGGACTACCATCCCAGGTCCCCAAAGAGGGTCTGCAGGAGCGGGGGAAAGTTGGCCCGATATATATATATATACTTGGTGTTCCTGGGGACCTTTATTCCCAGGTACTTTATGGCAGACTTCTCAACCGGGATTGCCAGCCTCTAAAGGTCCTCCCCCATCTCATCCCCTTCTCTACAGTATGGGAAGAGTACCGGCTCATCAGCTTTAACCTTCAGGCCTGCAACCCGCCCATCCCAGATTCCCCTATTACCTATAGGGCGGCCGGTACCGAGACCAATGGGTTCCCCAGGTAGAGAAGCATATCATCTGCATACATGCTGATTTTATATTGCATTCCTCCTACCTTAATTCCCTCTATCCTACTGTCCCTTCTAATCTGGGCACCAAGAGGCTCAAAAGACCTTGCGAAAAGCAGGGGAGAGAGTGGGCATCCCTGCCTTCAGCCTCTCCCTAGGGTAAAGCTAGGGTAATCTTTCGTGATGGGGGCCTCTATAGAGAGGATATCATCTTGCCTAAGTTTCTTCAGAGCCAGTCTCCCCACATACTCCACTTGCCTCCTTCGGTTTAAAGGATCTTGTGAGGTGGGCACCGGAAACTGGTATATCGAAATTTCAGACTGTTTTCCGGTCTTCTGAAGGCACAAACCTGAATGGCCTTATAATCTGTTGCCCACAGAACATCACCTGGGGGACTAACGCAAAGGGAAACATCTTGGTGGCCTCTATTTGAGAGCAGGGTTTGACCTGAAAGACTGGTAAATGCTTTGGGCCAAATTGGCTCGTTTGGCATACCAGCAGACTTGTTGAATGTCATCACTGGATTACACCAACACCCTAGTATTACGGTTCAACTAGCTCACCAGGGTGTCCTGTCCCAGAAGATCCAAACAAGTAGGGGTTTGAGGCAGGGTTACAGCATCTTGGCTCCCTGCCTCTTTAACCCCTATGTCTCCGATATTGGAGAATGTTTGGCGGCAGCTGCTTTCGTTTCTCCTAAAATGGAGACATAGATATATCTTGGCTTGCATATGCGGATGACTTTCTGCTCGTTGATATTACCCCATTGGGTCTTCAAAAGGCGCTTACATGCTTTTTACAAGTATGCGACTATTAACCATTTAAAAATAAACATTACCAAGACAATAATCTTGGCAATTAAATCTTTGCGAACGTCATTGAAACATACATGGCATGTAAATAGCATCAAACTGGAGACGATAGAATCACTTGTGTATTTAGGCTTTCCAATTACTAGCAAACTGTATTCACCTGGAAACATCTGCAGGCCAAAGTGGACGCTTTGGCTGCTCAGATGTGCAAAGTAAACAAGTTTGGAAAGTTCACTCTGGAGCACTTGATCAAGTTCTTTGAACAGAATGTCACCCCTAAACTGATGTACGGTAGTGAGTTAATTCAGTCGTCCATGCTTGAGTATTTTGGGAAACTTGAGGCCAAATTATGGCGCTGTGTTTTAAAACAACCTAATTGTGTTCCGGGGGCCATTATCTGTTAAGTGCTTGGGACTAGATCCTTGTTGGTGGAGGCCAGACAGAGATTATTGTGAGTTTATAGGAACATCCTGGCATCCGCTGCAAGTAATCTGTATGAGCGCTTAATGGCCGTACCTCAGATGAGGGGCAACAAAGTGCCCCTCATCTGATTGTGAGATAATGCAAGTCCCTTCTCAGTAAATTGAATTTAATGAGAAAGGACTATTTTATTGATCAACCGAGTAGGATTAAAACAGCTGTCCATAAACAGGATTGGGTTGCAACTGTAGATAATGCTCAAAGATATTCCCTGTTCGAACAGCTGCGACAGGAACACAAGAAGCAAGAAGTTCTGGCCCCATACCTAAAGAAATCTCCTCCTAAATTTCTATTTTCCTCTTATGAGATTCCAGCTCAATTTAATCTTAACTATTGATATTTTTGCTATAAGGAAGGTTGTGCCTTGCAGCCAAGCTTATTGTCGCTTTTGTGAATATGTTGAGGAAATGGAATCATTGACATATTTTTAGAATGCCCAGAATTAAATAATCAGAAGCTTTTGTATTTTAGTATATTTGTGAACAGAGTTGACTGTATCTCGATACAATTTTTGGAAATGCTGTTGTGAGGTTTTTGACACTGATCAAATTGTTATAATCAAGTAAGAGGCTAGACATTTTGAATTTTGTTTGAATGTGATGGGGAAATCATATTTGTGTTTTGGATTGACAATAATACTGTTGTGATTTTAAGCTAATTTGTTGTTTGGATGGAATACATTTTTGTAAAGGTTGATTTTTATTAACCAATACAATAAAAAAGAAAATTATACAAAAAAATAAGATTTAAGCAGGCCTGACAAGGAATTTCTGCACGATTAACTCATCAACTTGGTAGTTCTGAAGCAGCCAAAGCTGCACCTCAGCCTTGCTTAGTAGCTGGCTGAATTAGCCTCATAGTGAAATCGCAGATAGTAGGCCTGAAAGGCATATCCATATCATCAAATGTCGAATGGCCTCGGCACAATTACTTTTAGAAACCCTCCTGTCTCAAGTAGAATCTGCGATACTGGGATAGGGTACCTACAAAAACAAATATCCCCAGACTTATTCCAGAGGTCCTGCTCTTCAGTACATATAGGAGACTTCCTGATTATGGGCACCCAATGACAGTCATGCACCAGGAGGTACCCAAAAGAAAGTTGGCTACATATCAGGCACAGACCGCATCCAATGATAGTCCGCCACCCCCAGGCACTTTGAGTACATTCACAAAGAATGCATTGCCTGAAACCAAGCCATTGACAGAGCTGATGTAGGATAAAAGTACTGGCTTAAAGCAAAAAAGGTTTAAGTGCACATGAGGCAAGCAGCTGATAAAGTGGCAAAAAGCATGTGTGGGAAAAATCCAAGGCATGTGTAATAACAACACCCTATTTTTCTAGTGAGTGCTACCCACATCCTTCTTTTGGAGGATCCCGAGTGTGTGCTTTGATACCCCGAGGTCACTAGCACATTTTCAAGAAATATTGATGCTGTACAGGTATCTCAGCTCTATTTTTTTTATTCATTGATCGGGAAATGCTCTGGAAACTTCCCTTTTACATACAATCACCCTCCTTTTGAACTCTGTACATTGGGCAAGATCACTGAACTTGTGGGGTATGAAGACTATTACCTAGCAACACAGATCTGGTGAACCAGCAATATTTGTGCAGGGTATGTACATCACACTTTGGAATACAAAGAAGGATTGCCCCTTCCTTCATATAACACTGATGAATTTTGGGTATTCTTACGTTGTGCCACATATTGAAAGACAAGAGCCGATTCTCTATCCTGTGTTTATTGTTTGTCTTCAAAAAGTTTCGGTGTAGCTTAATGCCCTTTTGGTTGACACGTGTTTCGGCCAGTGGGGCTTTCTCAAAACAAGGCTATTTCAAAATTTCAAAACAGTAATTTACAATTAATTCTGGTCAGATATGAGTATAGAACATCATTTGGATTAATAGACAGAAAGTTCTAGGTTGGTGAAAGGTAGGATGAGGAGGGAAAGAGACAAAAAAGTTCATAATTCATTAGTTATACATGGTCACTGTTCATTATTTCATTGTCATCTTCGAAATCATCTCTTGCAAGTACATTTCTTGCGCCCGCTCCATTAGTCTAATACCCCTTTCATCTTTTAATAGCTTAGGTCATCACTAATTCAATAGTTCCCACTTGTAGTGAGTCAATCAACTTTAATTGCCATTTAGTTCCTTATTTTTATTACTGTTTATACAGATAATGTATCTGATCCCCTCAGAATGATACATTTGGTCACTATTCCTCATAAGTGATTGATCATGTACAGTACTCACCAGTCTTGTGTGCATCCAAGGTAAGCAATAATATTGTTCAAGATTGCTCCAAATATCTTGGTTAGTTCCCTGTTTTCTAAAAAGAGATTTGCTCACATTACACAAAACCTCCTATTATGTGGTTGATTTCATTTTGCAATATTGGGGATTATAGCTAGTTTCCATTCTCCCAGGTAAGGTACCAATCCTTACATATTATCAATTTCATTTCCCTAATACCAAGCCTCATTAGGTCAAGGTTCTGCTCCCACATTATCCTCTCCACGTGCTCACACGCACCTTTCGAATAGCGGCACCCCAATTACTTTAAAACGTCCTCTAAGGTGAAAATATCTACTCACACTAACATCACTCATTTTAGAAGCTAAATGTCAGGCCAATTTTCCTATAAATGTACTTGCCTTTGTATGTGGAGAAAGCTTCAATACTATCTGCATCCATTCTACACAGCGCGCTTGCCATTTTGAATATCTTTTTATAGTGGTGGGTGTTACCTTGCATCTCACTTGTTGCACGTGTGATTTCATTTTGTTTTTGTGCGGCCCTCTAGTTTGTCACGCTACACGATATCTCACGTTTGTTAATAGATAAATACCAATGGCATTCTGGTCCGAGACCCCGGTCAGCGCCTCTAGTTTCAAGTCAGTGATCAGGTTCTTTTCACAGTGCGCTAATATAACATTGGGCCAGATCCTAGTTTACAGGAGAAAAAATGACTCCTCCCTGTGCAACACCGTCTGGCCTTTTTGGAAGGCTTGTAAAAATGGGGCGAGGGTAAGGAGGGTAAAATCTGTGCTGCTTTTTACCACAGTTCAGCACATAAAATCTACCAGCGTGTATGCCTGAATCCCTTTGGATGCCGCCGGTTTTCTTTTTTTACATTTCCAAAAAAAGCCGAATCCATAGGGGTTCATTTTAATGTCAGCCAACATGCATGTATATGGCAGCCAGAATGACTGCTTCTTTGTCGTTCGAGTTATAAAAAAGACTCAGGAACCCGGGACCAACCGGATAACCGTGCCTTTTTTACGCCACTATAACAAAAATCAAATCTTCATGAAGTTGGACGTTGTTAGGAAAGATGTCTCTTTACTGCACCTTTCCTTCCATCTTTATGGAACACAAACTTTTTGCATTTATTTTGGATTCTGACCTGCTCTTTTTGTTTTGCCCTAGACTCTAGGTGTGCTAAAAGGATAAGTTGGTGGCAGTAGGGACTTATTCCCACTTTTGGGACTTTTCGTTTGAGATTTACAACGTTTGGGTACCAACTGTGGCTACTAACAGTGTGAGCTGCAAAATCGAATTTAGGTGTGTTTTCATCTTTCATTGTCTGGACTGTTAGCTTCAAAATAGAACTTAGGCGTGTTTTCAACGTGCATTGTCTGCGACTGTTAGTTTAAAATCGAATTTAAGCATGTTTTCATATTGCATGTTTGCACGCATGTAGCTTAAGATCGTTTTTAGGTGCTCACATCTGTTTTTTCTGGGGATGCGCTGCTGGCCACTCCCTTTGCCTTCTGCTCTGTCCGTTTTCTGCTTCTTACCCTTCAGTTCCCATTGTCTCTTTCCCAGTCCTGTTGGTATTTCCCCTGTGTGCCTCCTTCCTACTCCCCTGCACCCTCGCAGCCACATACCTCAACTGCTCTGCCTGGTTATGTTGGCCACACTCTGTGCCCTCTCTATGGCGCTTACCATCTCTCCCATCTTCTCAAACTGCTTCTCTATCTCCTATCCTTCACCTCTCACTAGGTCTGGCAGGAAGAAACTTCAGAAGAATACACTGGGCTCCAACCCAGGCCTGCTTATCGCCGACATCTACGTCAGTGCTTCCGCCAGAGAGACTCTCACCGATATTCTCTTTGTTGTCTTCATATGGTTGCTCTGCTCTCTCCTTACTCTTCCACACACAAATGGCAGCACTTGCTGGGAGGTCCTTGTTGCCCTCTCCGTCACCTCCAGGGTCATCATAAATGTCTATTAGAAAGGGGTTCAATCCAACCTCTTACTTTTTGATAGGCTTCTTCCTTGGCTTAGCAACTTTCCACCTTCCTCCTCACGGGCTCCCTTGCCATCTGCTTATACGACTACCCTGGCTCCCTCGACAACTCCTGACCGCATGGCTTCTCACCACGGCTCACTAGCCGCCTACAACCTGTCTGGCTCTCTTGTATGGACTCTCCCCACTGATATCCTTGTCATCTTCCGGTCCTCTACCTCCTCTTACCTCGATCTCTCAGGCACTCTTGGCGCTTACGAGGTGGACTTCTGTTCCCTGTAACCCCTCCAACCCCCCATAAGTCTTTCAAAAATGTCAACCGGCTCCATGTTGCCACACTTAACACTTGCTGTGCTGTCAAACACTCCTCTGACATCTGCCACCTCCTTGAACTTCTGGATCTTGATGTTCTTGCAATCACTGAGACATGGTTTAAGGACAGCTCTGTCACGAGTTTTGACACTTCTCCCTGAAGGCTACACAATCCTTTCTGAGCCCAAGCCCAAAAGGCCAGGAGATGGAGAAGCCCTCATCTTTCCTAAGTGGATCCTTGTTTCCATTATTTCCACTTAGCCCTACTCCTCCTTTGAATGCTTGGTCTGTAGGCTCTCTCTCCTGTCTCCTCTTTTACTCTGGGCACCTTCTATCGGCCGCCGCGGCAGTCTACCCTCTTGCTCTCAGAATGGGCGGATCTGGCCTCTGCTCTCCTTTCTTCCTCTTCCTAACGCCTCCTGATTGGGGATTTTAACATACACCTGGACTTCTCCCAACTCTTCAGGACCTTTCTGCAACCTATGTGACTCTCTTTCTCTCTCCATTCTACCCTCGGGTACGACACACACCACAGGTCATGCCTTGGGTGCGCTCAGCTCCACAGACATCCCTCTCTCTATACCCTTCACTACCTCACTCTCCTAGACCGATCACTCTCTTCTCTCTTCACATCTGAAGCTGTCTTCTCCTTTAGCACCGACACACCTTACACCGCGGACCGCCTTCAAGGTCTTCCGATCCATGAAAAGAGTGTCAGTGGCTGCCTTTGCCTCCATGTACTCTCCTCCTTGTGACTGGCTCCCACCCTGACACAGCCCTCAGTAACCTTCACCTATCCATCCCCAACAATCTCGACATTGTTGCCCCTGTCAGGAGGGTCCGACTGAAATGGAAATCCTCAGATCTACCCTGACAACCTGGCCTGCAGCCTTCTTCAAAGGCAATACTGACTGCTCATAAGATCCAAAAAACAGTCCATATGCAAGCTCGCATCTCAGCGGTATCTAACAGCATGGCCAACCCTACAGCAGCACTAGCAGCAGCATCCTCTACTGCACCCACCCAGGTCCTTTGCTCAGCCCTGGCTGCTCACTTCACCGCCAAAACACAGGACATTCTGACCACTCTTGCCTCTGCACCCATTCTTGCAACATCTCTTGACCTCCTCTCGGCCGCCCTCTCCCCTCCTCCCACCTACCACCTCCCACCTCCTCTCTCTCGCCAGTCACACCTGAGGAGGTCTCCAGACAAGTCCGGTCTATGAAAACCTCTTCTAAACAGGTGGCCCCCTGCCCTTCCAAAAGCATCAAGGACAATATTGACACTCTCCCTCCAGCCCTGGCACACCTCTGAAACCACTCCTTCGCTACCCCACTTCTCTCAAGCACTCTCTTGTACACCCTCTGCACAAAAAACCATCCGCCGAACCTTCCATTCCGGTAAACTACCGACTGATCTCCATCACTCCTTTCCAGGTTAAACTCCTTGAGAAGTTGGCTATCTCTCAGCTTACCCTCCACACAGAATCTGTTGGTTGTCTCCATGGCCATTAGTCTGGCTTCAGAGCATCCATAGGCATGGAAACCGCTCTTCTGAACACCTGTGAAAACCTGCTCTCAAATCTTGACTCTAACTCTCCCTCTGTCCACATTCTTCTCGACCTCGCCTCTGCCTTTCGACACAGTAAACCACAACATCCTGATATCTTATCTCCGTGACACCCTTGTGATCACAGATTAGGCCCTGGCATGGCTTGCCTCCTTTCTCTCTGACCATCCATCCATCCATCCATCCATCCATCCATCCATCCATCCATCCATCCATCCATCCCAGGTGGAGCTGGGGTGTTTTCTCTCAGCTTTCACTGTCAACTTGTGGTGCTCCCCAGGGATCTAACCTATCCCTCCAGGTTCTTCAATGTCTACATGGCGCCTCTGGCCCAAATTATCTCTGCCTTCACCTCCAACTTTCAGTGTTATGCGGATGCCACACAGCTCTCTTTCAGGCTACTCTCAGACTCCTCCTACTTGCTCATCCCTGACTGTCTAGCCGCAATTCAGTCCTGGTGTGCTGCGAACGATCTCTACCTCAATGCCAGCAAGACAGAGATCATACTCATTGGGACACCTGCTCCCGCTTTCCCACTGTCACTATGGCCGGCTTCCCTTGGCCCTGCTGTTAGGGAGAATTCTCTCTTCAGGCTGAATTTCCTAACCTAGTGAGTCCCCCAGCAGCTTTGCTGGATTTCTGGAGTTTGTTTTTTTTCTCCTGCCAAGAGTGAGACTCTTTTTTTCTCCCACTCTTGCACATGATTTATGGTGTTCCTTTGACTGTTAATGTGTTTTATGGGCTATGGGGTCCTTTACTCCATAGGGTCTCATGTGTTTTTACTATGTGTGTTACACAGCACCCTCCGTGCAGCAATACAGGGGTGTCATAGTGACACCCCACCATAGACTCCATACCCTGGGACTGACTACTGTCTCCCAGGGCATGTAAAGTCACCATTGGCTTTACTAGTCCCAAATTATGAACAGAAACCAGTGCAAACCATCATATTGTGGACGTACTGGTCGGGGCAATTCGATTGCCCCGGGGTCTGTTAGTCGAGGGGGCACTCCTCTCCGTCCCCCCTGATCGAGTTTAGCTGGTGGCAGTGGATACTACTTTTTATATTCGACCGTGAATATATCCCTATGGGATTTTCCCATTGTTCGAGGCTACCAACTTTAATTATTTAATTCTCATAGCCTCGAACATACTGCCGGTTTATTTATTTATTAATTTGCCGGTTGGTATTTTTTGCCAGGACTCGATTCTAAAATGGCATTTGTGTTCTCTTCTGTGACTCCAACCCAAGTCGAGCACTTTGCTCCACTTTTTGGCAGGCTTCTCCATAGAAGCCTCCAAAAGTGGTGCCACTCTGTCTGGGTACCACAGGGGGTGTGGGAGGTGGTTTAGGCACCCTGGACTGAGTTATCTTGGTAACTCAAGTCGCACTCTTGTGTGATTGGCCCAAGTGGTGAGCCGGCTGGCTCACCACTTAGCATGTTTGATTGACAGCTAGGCTGAGTGAATGGGGGTGTGCTGCATAAAAGCAGGGCTTTGGGGACTGGAACTTCAGAAGTCACCACAGGACCTGAGAATCCGACGAGGGAGAAGCTGAGCCGACCTACCACGACGACACCACCGGTGGAGCCCTGCGGATCCGACTCACCACTTCCCTACGACAGAGAAGATCTCCCGGCTGGAGAGGCTTCTTCCCATGACTGGTGGGCACAACCAGTTTACCTTCTTTTCCTCGCATCCCAGGATGTCTTGTGGTCGAATTGCCCGTGCCAAGCACTCCGGCAACTGGATAACCACTTACCACTGGACCGCGAATAAAAGGACAGCTCCTTTTACCTGAGAACTCCACGGCTGGTTTCTTCCCTGGCAGTGCAACAGACTCCTGTCTTCCTCCCCGACGAGATCCTCTCTTCCCCCGGACGAAGCACCGACTTGCATCCACTGCCAGGAACAACTGCCCCTGCTGGAGTATTCTCACCACTTTAAGGTACCGTGTCTGCCAGGCCTCCCTTTCTAAAGATTGCTGCAAGGTAATAATAATCCCTTAACCTTCTGGACTGGGCTGGCCGCCTTGACCTTCTAACTGGTCCCTTTCTTTTGGTTCAACTCTTTTTGAACCTTTGCAAGACTCTTGTGCATTTCAACCGCGTGACCTTGGACACATTTCGTTCTGATCCTCTTAAAGTGGATCCGGCCTACTGAACTCTAACTTCACGGTTTTACTTGCCTTCCTCACTTGTTTTGTTCTTGTGAAAGTGTTGGGATCGGTTTCAAATTACACTCTGCTTTTCTCTCCCTTTTAAAAAGGATTATTAGAGTGCCATCTGCGTTAAGCGCTCACCGCTGTCTGAAAATAAGTGGGGCTTTACTTAAGACTGGTCTAATATTCTTCTAAGGGAGTGTATATCTTTTAGTGACCGTGTTTTTGAACTGCTTACTATTAGAGCCTGTGTGTTTTTCTAGATGTGGTTTTTAAATAAATATCTCTCTTTTACACCAAGCTCTGGTCAGTGTTTACTTGTTCTACTGTGTTTTTTTGACCTATTGTGAATACTCTGTATACTGCCTAACTCTTCTTGAGGGAAGTCTGACTGCTCAGCTACAGCTTCCAAGTGAATCTGTGTGGTACAGACTGCTACCAAGTGGGTTTACTGCCAAACACCTGTAGTCTTAAATCTTTTGCAGTGATCCCAGAGGGAACTGCACAGGTTTCTGCCTAACACCTGCACCCTCATCCACCTGTAAAGCAAAGAATATAGGGGTCATCTTCGATTCCACTCTCTCCTTCTCCTCTCACATCTCGGACATCTCTAAACAAAAAAAAAAAAATCCCACTACCAGCTGCACCTCCTCGGAGGTATTCAACCTTTTCTCACCTTCCCCCAGAGGCTTAGCGTCTCCAGAGCCTTGGTTCTCTCTAGACTGGATTATTGCAACCGTCTCTTTCTCAACCTTCCTACCTCCACTCTCCAACCTCTACAACTCATCCAGAACAGAACTGCAAGACTTATCCTTGGTCTCAAGCCCAGGGACTGCATCTCTCTGGCACTGAAATCCCTCCACTGGCTCCCTGTGGCTGCAAGGATCAAGTTCAAGACCCTCTGCATAGTTCACAAGGCTTTCTGGGGCTGGGCCTGCACGACCTATAACTCTCTATCACTAAATACTCTCCTTCTAGAGCCCTCCGGTCATCTGCCTCCAACTCTCTCCGGGTGAGCCGAATTTCAAAACAGAGATTTGGGGGTAGATCTTTCATCTGCCGGTGCTTCCCTCTGGAACAGCTTCCCTGCCCCTCTCCATCTTGAGCCTGATCACTTTAAGTCTTCGAAACTGCTCAAAACCTTCCTCTTCCCTGGGGCGCTGTTGAGCAGCCAACAAAATGGCTGCCTAGCTTTCCAGCTCCGTGTCCCGCCGCTCTATATCTGCCTTCATCTGCGGTGTAACATCTTGCCCCATCCTCTATACCAGCTCCTGCCTTGCAGGCACTTCGCCCCACCTGCCCGTGAAATTCTGGCCCGAATCGGACCTCCTGGGCCTGAGTTGGGCTGGTGACGCGGCCCCGCGTTGGACCGACTGGGCCGCCGCTCTGCCGCTGGGCGGGGGACGGGTTGCGCAGCTGGGGCCCACCGCTGCCTGCGGCCCTACTGCTCACTTATTCTCGCCGCCCACCTCCCTGGCTCGATCGCTGGCCTCCCGGAGCCTGGGGGCTGTAGCTGATGGGGAGCGGGGAGGCTGTCATCACGACCTGCACCGATACGCGTGGGCGAATCCTGCCTCAGACGTCGAGGCCTTGCCGCTGGGATCCCCCGCGGCCGTCCGCCGCTCTGCGCCCGTGCGGCGCCGCTGCCTGACTTCTTCCCGCTGCCCCTGTGCCTCCGCGGGACCCATCGCGGAGATCGCCCCCGCCGGACCTACGGGCGGGGGGCCCCTCAGCGCGGCACTAAAACTGTGCCATTGACGGCGTGGGATCCCCCTGTGGGCTTCGCGCTGGCTCACTGGAGACTCCGCCATCCGGATCCTGCACAAGCGTGGGGTGAGGAGCTGGGGGGGGGATACTGGGGGCGGGCGCTCCCGCGACCCCTCCGCTCTGGCTGATACCCCCCACTCCCTCATCACTGCACTCCACGACATTGGGTTTCAGCGGCAATTGCCCATTCTGCCTCATATGATCCATTGAGGCGCGCTGCATGGTCGTCTCCCCAGACACTGCCTCCCCTACACCCTGGCTCAGAAGCCTGGATAATACGCTTCTGATAACCCTGTGGGCTACTGCTACATCATCCAAAAAGCCAGATCTCCTTCCTTTGACCTTTTGCTTTGCGCAGCCCCAGGTCATATACAGCACCCGTATTTCACTTACTCATATTACACAATGTCTAAAAGATCCAGGAATACCAGTAAGACTAGGGCTATGGATAAATTTGCAAAAGCCACCCCGAGATCCGAGTCGGCCCACTCTTCTTGTGACCAGACCGACACACCACTCCCTGCGGAGGGGCCTCCTGCGGACCTGACTGCCATGATGGAGTCCATGGCTAGAAACTTTGCTGCATTGCACGAAAAGCTAGACAATATAAATGCTAATGTGGCATCTCTTAGGGCCAAACTGGATCAACAGGGGACGCGGATCACTGAGGCTGAAAATAGAATCGGTGCCAGTGAGGACAATATAGTTACACTCCAGAGTACAGTGGCCACCCTTGTCACGGACATGAAATCAGTAAAGGCTAAGTGTGATGACCTTGAATCCAGATCAAGGAGGAATAATATATGCATTATTGGGGTCCCGGAAAATGCGCTGAAGGGCCGACTCGAATTGGCCTTCGAAAACCTCTTGAAAGACCTGTTGGGCAACCCGGATTTGTCCCGCTTCTTCACAATCGAAAGAGCCCACAGGGCACTGGCCCCACGCCCCAAATCTGGTGACTTTCCGAGGCCCATTATTGCAAAAATTCTGAGTTTTAGAGATCGTGACCAGATTCTCCACCACGCACGTGATAAGGGTGAGCTCGGAATGGACTCGCAGGTGATCCGAATTTTCCATGACTTCTCGACCGGAGTCCAGCAGGAGCTTCGCCAATTTCTTGGAGTTAAGAAACTGCTCAGGGAGAGAAGCATTCCTTATGCCATCCTATTCCCTGCGCGTCTAAAGTTCACATTCAACAACAAACTTTACTTCTTTACGGTGCCCTCCGAAGCGGTGAAATTCATAGAAGCGCATATTCCCCCTCATCCACCCGCTGAGGATATGATGGAGAATGACTGAACTTTGTCCGAAGCTTGCTCCCCTTGAGCGTCCTTTGGCCAGCCGGTCTGCTGGCTCCATCACTCATTAGCCTCCTCCACAACTATCCTGCTGTCACATTCACATGTCCCATGCAATCCCGGCTGTACTCACAGCACCTAATCTCTCAGATATGCACCGTTAAATTACCATAATGTTGAACTACTCATCGTGACCATGTTGACTTCTTATTGTTGTTGAATGTAACGTTCCTTTGATTCACATTCAGGCCTGGCACTGCCACTGTTAGATGCAGCGACATGCATTACCAAACCGCAAACACTGCTTGTCTTTTCACGGATCCCACTGGGTTCCAAGCGTGCTAGCACACAGCAATAGCGCACGCCACTGCGATTGCACGGTTCTTCATTTCGTTGTTCTGGGTTAGCCCCTGTTGGGCTCCTGTACAGGCTGGATCATGTTGGGGTCGATCCGACTGTGCGCAGTTAAGGATGGGTGGGGTTCACACTGCTAAACTAGGGTTGGTGGTGAGGGTGGGGGGTGGGTACGGGATGTTATCTAAAAAAGGCACACGAGGTTGCATGGTGCGAGCACTGAAGGGACACGATTGCAGGATTGACTCCAAACTTTGGGGCACACACTATTGCTGGATCCGAGATGTCCACTGAGAATATGTGTGGTATAAAGGTTTATTTGTCACTGCAATGTCTACCGTCATAATGTCCTCGAATGTCCGTGGGTTAAGCAATCATACCAAGGCCCGCAAAATCATAGCTTATGCCAACAGACACAGCTGTAAAATACTGCTCCTATAGGAGACACACTCCAATGGCCACATACCTAGAACTATGGCCCCGGCATGGGGACCTGCGAGATTCTTTACCTCCTATTCCATTCAATCCAGGGGAGTACTAACAATGATTCATAAATCCATTAAGTTCACATTGCACAAAATGTACACTGACCCCGAGGGTCGTTATGTAATACTAAATTGTACTTTGGCTAACAAAGAATATCTACTCGTCAACACCTACTGCCCCAATGTGGACTCTCCGTAATTTTTTGATAATATCACTACCATACTGCTGGGATATGTGGGCATACCGATCTTTTGGGGTGGAGATTTAAATCTTATTCTTGACACGGTCCTAGACAGGACTGGAACTGCTCCCCGCTCTTTGTCCAGTGCTGCACGCAGACTGCACTCCCACATTAAGACCCTCGACATCTGCGACGTCTGGAGAATGTTACACCCCCAACTGAGGGATTACACTTACTATTCATCAGTGCACGATAGCTCTTCTAGGATAGACCTATTTTTTGTGTCAAGGGGAGTCATGGACTCCCAGATCCTACCTTGCACACTGTCTGATCATGCCCCGATCATAATCCTGGCGAAGTTGGGGATACTTGTCCCGACAGTCAGCACCTGGCGCTTCAAATCCGAGGCCCTTAGGGATGTTGTGTTTATGGCTGAAATACTTGCTGACATTCTGTATTTCTTTGAACACAACACTCTTCGGGACACCTCGGCTGCAGTCCGGTGGGACGCCTTTAAAGTGTATATTAGGGGTATGTCCATCTCCCGGGAGGCTGGGGTGCTGAAAACAATCAGAGCCGCATTGGGTCGATCTGAAACCAAACTGAAGCAATTGGAACTGCAATGTGCCGCTAGGGCTGACCCTGCCATACTTAGACAGGTCGCCAATGATCTCCAGGCATTCAACAAACTCGCCGTCAGCGAAATGCAATACCTTAGGGTCCCACAAGCAGCCAGGAAATATGGGGAGGGGGATAGGCCCGGGAAAACGTTAGCGACACTGATCAAATGGGAATCTGGCCCAACGCAAATCCCCTTCATTAAAGATAAACATGGTAACGCTCAATGGGCTGACCAACAAATCCTAGACACATTCACTGACTTCTACAGGTTTCTCTACTCTCAACCTGCTGAACACACTGAACAATATATGAGAGAACTCCTCGACCAGATCCCCACCACAGAGATCTCCTCCACTAATCGAGACGAATTGGACTCCCTAATTACACTGGATGAGATAGTAACAGCCATCTCCGACTTGCCCAAAGGTAAAGCCCCGGGACCGGACGGCCTAACCACTGATTTGTATCAAGAACACGTCGCCATAATCGCTCCCAGGCTACTTGAGGTCTGGGATGAATCGCTCCGACTCTCTATCCTCCCCCTTTCCATGCGCGAGGCAGCCATTACAGTGCTGCTCAAGCCTGGTAAACCTGATGATGAATGCGGGTCCTACAGACCCCTTTCCCTTATGAATCTTGACACGAAGATCTTTGCAAAAATTATAGCGAACCGATTTCTGCCCATTACTTAGTTCATGAAGACCAGGCCGGTTTTATACCTGGAAGGTCTACCTCCCACAACATCAGAAGATTGTTCAACGTGATGTCCCGCATTGATCAGGATGTGCAAGCGGTTGCAGTCATTCTGGATGCCCAGAAGGCCTTTGATATGGTCTCCTGGAAATACAAATGGCTGGTGCTGGAGACTATGGGCATTGGCCCAAACATGCTTAGGTTCATCAAATTGTTATACACCTCTCGTGTGGCGCGGGTTAGAACCAATACATTGACATCTGATCTTTTCACACTCTTCAGGGGTACCCGACAGGGATGCCCCTTTTCTCCCGATTCTATTTGCTCTAGCAATAGAGCCGATGGCAGACTATGTCCGTGCTCATCACGCCCGCAGGGGAATAAGATTGATAGACAGCCCCGAAATTATCTCTCTATATGCGGACGATGTTTTGCTATATATCAGAGACCCCACGACACCTCCTGACCCGATATTGAGAGATATCACTCGCATTGGCACTCACTCGGCTTCACTATTAATTACTCAAAATCAGAGATCTTCCCGCTCACTGAATCCACCCAGCAGCCCGCCACCGAATACCCCCTCCGCTGGTCACCAAATGGCGTTAGATATCTGGGTGTGCAACTAACCTTAGCCAAATCCACCCTCCTTGCTGATAATTACTCCGCGGTAGCACGAATAGTTGAGACAAAAATCCTACGGCGGCGTGCCCTTCCACTATCCATTGCTGGACGGCTCTCCCTCATCAAAATGATCCTACTCCCCAAACTCCTTTACACGTTTAGTAACATACCCGTGTGGCCCGGGAGGGAATATTTTACTAGACTACGCACACTGTGTGCACAGTTCCTCTGGCACTCTGGCACAGTACGCAAAAAGTGGACGGACATGACACTCCCATACAGACAAGGGGGACTCACGGCTCCGGATCTGTCACTTTATTGGCACGCGGCCCAGGCCCAACATGCCACTCACTGGTACCCTGGTACTCCGGTGCGTCCCCATATCAAACTGGGGCAACTGGCAGCTGCTGGTATCGACCTAATGTCCATCATACTACATCGGCAATACACACCCGACTCTCCCATTGACCCAATCAACACGACCCTTCAAGCCTGGGCTCACCTGCTATCTCAGACACCTGAAGCCTCCCCGTATTACAAATGGCTTCCTGTGTGGGCCTTCCCCAGCCTAGAACCCACTCATGATGCGGCGCTGGCCCGACACTGGGGGAAGCTGGGATACCAAGCACTGACGGACTTCTACCCCGATGGCAGGTTCATTGACCCCCAAACCTGGAAACCGGGACACACCGGGACCGCCTTGGAGACCCTTCAATGCTATAGATTACAGTCCGCGTTTCGCACCAAATGGCCCACATTCCCTGCTGAGCGCCCAGACAACTCGGCCATTGCATATATTGCCAACTCGGGTGGTGCCGTGGAACAGTCTCTTCACTTTACAAGATCCTACAGGATGCTACCCCCACTCCCACTCTCAAGGCACGTGTTGAATGGGCTAGCGAACTAGACCTAGAACTATCAGACGGGGCCTGGGGCAATATGTGCCTACACACCCAAAAAGTCTCCCTCAATTTCCGTTTTCGCGCCATGCAGTACAAACTTTTTAATAGACTCTACTATACTCCGCATAGGACCTCGAGGTTCACTCGCACTACGGCGCATCTCTGCCCCCGTTGCGGGGCCACAGAAGCTGACCACTTACACATGTTCTGGTCTTGTGACAAGTTGCTTAGATTTTCGGAAAGTATCCTAGAAACACTCATGGCCATCACTGAAACGGTTATTGACCATGATCCTTTGGCCGTCCTGTTTGGAGCCTGGAATACTGATGACACCAGACG
Organism: Ambystoma mexicanum; assembly: GCF_040938575.1. NCBI lineage: Eukaryota > Metazoa > Chordata > Amphibia > Caudata > Ambystomatidae > Ambystoma > Ambystoma mexicanum. The sequence continues at coordinate 755,711,830 of NC_090924.1, read as the reverse complement.
TTCGGCTAGATTTCTCAATATTGGGTGTATGATAGCCAAAAAATGCATTTTCCAGAGCTGGAAAAGTCCCTTCCCCCCGGTCCACCAGAAATGGCTCCATATGCTTACTTGGTCGCGAAACTGTGAGGAAGAATTTATATCCATGCTCCCCGCCACCTCTCGCCCCAAGAACATCTGGGTGGAATTCAACTCCTACCTTAACAGAAAAGGCGAGGTCGCTTCCAGCTCTTGCTCGTCCCCCACTCCTTCAATGACCACTCCTACTATAGGATCCCGTACTCATATGAATCGTATGTGACCATTACCTGACAATGCTATTACTAATGTACTATGTTTTATGTATTGCTCCACCTTATGTTGCATAGTCATGCTTGTTGCCTTGATGTGTGTACTTTGTTAAACCTCTGCCGCCAAAAATAAAAGTTTTAAAAAAAAAAACCTCCCTCTTCCCTTCCTCCTCCGCTCTTCGTTGTTAACCCCCTCTTTACTCTTGCCTACTGCCTGCTCCCCAACTCAGCTCCGTTTGCTGAATGGTCGCCTGCTGCGCATCCAGAACCACACAGGTCTCAGGCTCCCCCGCCAGTCCTCACACGTGCCCCTAAGCCTCTGCACTCCACCCACCACTTCTGCACTTCTTTACTCATTCTTTGAAAATGGTAACCTCTCGGCACTTAAACCAGGTCCTTGGACTGGGTGCACTTGTTCCCTTCACCCCCTCCCTTTCATTCCATGTCCCTTCACCCCCTCCCTTTCATTCCATGTCTGGCACTTAAGTTACCTAAAATGTACTGTGCCTGGTCTGCCAGGCTTAGTACGGTAGTTTTTTGTGTATGTCCTTCTCCTCCCCACCTCTATCGCCTTACCATGTCACACACCTGCACTATTTGAAACAACGTTGGCCGAGTACGGTAGATTAAAAACTGTACGTTGTTCTCCCTCTCCTAGTCCTTCGCTCCTTACTTTTTGTCTTACACCTGCACTTTTGGTAAGGCCGTCATGCTGAGTTTGCTAGTCATTTTTCAAAAGATCATTCGGAAATTTCAAGGCCTAAGAATGACTCTGTATTCCCCAGTTCCCGTCCTGCCTTGAAGTGCTTTGCAGCACTTTATAGAGTGCTTATACACAGGTAAATAAACAATTACAATTACTGGTCAAATATGGCAGTGCCACAAGATTTTTCACCTGTCCTTTTGCCATCTTCTTCTTTAGCCTTCTTCCAGGCCAGAGAGGCCAGGAAAATCCTTATAAGGACTTCCAGTGCCTGGGAAAGCAGAAGCTTTTGGAGGGCTACTGAAGGGCTGTGTGTGATGTAGTCCCAAACCACAAACTGGTTTCAGTGTGTCTGAGTGATATGCATGAGTGTTCCCACCAGTGGTCCCGATTGGACCACTGCTGGGGTTTGTGTGGGCTAGTCCTGTCATTGGCTAGTGAGGGCAGCTGCTCTTATCTGGCTTTTAGGATAAGAAGAGGACCCCTGCACATATTCCTCAGAGATGCTGGAGAAACCTGAAGGAGCCAAGAATCCTATCCAGCTGTGAGTCCTGCAAAGAAACCGGAGACACATCAGAAGAAGGTTTGGCTACCAACTTCTGCTGTTGTCCTGGAGAAGCCCTGTCTTGCTGAAGATCTTTAGCAGTCCTGCGAAGGAGCTGCAACCCTTGTAGAGCAAGGAACAACTATTCCTGACGTCTGGTTGGTACCCTGCAACGAAGAGCCTTCGGAAGTGTCCCGGGACCGCCCTGTGGCTGACCAGCTCCAATTGATTTTGGGCTACCGTGCTGCTGGCATCACTGTTCCGAGTTTCGACCTGATACTTGGGGTATACTCAACTGACCCTATGAGACTGACCTCTAAGAAATGTCTGCATCCTAGCCTCGAGGGGACCAGAAATAGGAGGGAAAGTACAACCGCAGTAGTTGAGTCCCTTTGCATCGCCATGCTGTGGTGACCATCGTCGAAATCGCTCACCTGACCAGAGTCCAGTCCCGAGAGGGGTCCTGCATCGAGTTTTGCTGCATTCTTCCATCGAGAGTCCTGGCAACAGTGAAAGACACCAACCGGAGATCACCTAGAACCTGCAACCCCTGCCAATCGAGGCCATTCGGCAGGAAAAGCAACCTCAGACCCTCTTCCTTTGTCCTGCCAAGTCAGGCGAAGAATCGGAGTACGGGGCTAAGTTACAGAGCTTCTTACCTACCCCTATACTTCCATTATAAGTCAATGGGCTTATAATAAACTTCATTCCAACACTTTTGGCTTTGCCATTACTTGCTTGCGAAACACTTCTGAAAGTTAGGGCTACTGCTGTTAGCTAGTTTAACTCGCACTCTAACCATAAGAACCCTTCACTGGACCCTAGAGACCCTACCTGCATTTTTTCCTGCTCCAAAGATTCTGTGGAACTTTAACCAGAACTATTAGGAAAAAGGCCCCAGACAACTTTGGGCAGGACAATTTAGGTTAGGGATCATTCTCTGTGGACCTTGAGTGCATAATAATAACATTACCTCTCCTTAACAGGAGTTTGTGTTGAATATTATGCCCTTTAATAGGTGAATGTATATATGTATCTATTGTTACAAGTGTTGTGTGATAACTACTTGCTAGTAGTCCTTTTTCTATAGTGCGTTTTGGCCAATAAATAATAAATGTATTTTTGTACATCCTGTCAAAGTGCAATTTGTGATTCCCATTGTGTGACCTCATTTTGGGACCTTTACAAGCTCACCACCTCTGAAGAACCTAGCCTAGACCACCTATAACTGCTACCTGGACTGGTTTGGCTACAGATCCCTAGAGTTGTCCATGTCACACAATACAGGTTGGCCTTCTATACATCGGTCCACCAGGCCAGAGTATAGAATATCAGTCCTAAGAGACGTGGGCAGGCACGTCTTAATTAGTGGCTGTTGAGCTCTATGTGCAACTAGTTAAGCACTTTAAATGAGGCTGAACGTTTAAAAAATAAGGAGGAAAGGCCATGAGACATAGGAGTATAGCATGGATTTCCATGATAATACACCACTGACAGCACCAGTACATTTTTACTGATAAAACAATGCAGTTTGATTTAAAAGATATTTTACTTTGGTCTTTTTAGAATCCGATATTTTTCTGGCTGAATTCCTTACCATTAGGCAAGCTGCATGCTGAAAATACAGTACGTTTTTCGCAAATAACTTACCTCAGTATGGTCTTTACTTCTTTTGTGTTCCTCTCTTTGAACTCTTTCTCGCTTTTCCTTATGCCGTCTTTCCCCACTTGCATTCAAAGATGCACCATCTCCATGTCGTCTTTCATTTATTTTTTCTTCCAAGTTTCTTTCGACATGTTCTACGCGGCCATCTTTCAAAGTCCTCGTTTTTTTCTCTCCATTATCTTCACTGTTGTCCTCTTGCCTATGTCTTTGCTTTTTATCTGCATTTTCATGGTCTTTCTTATCCCTGTGCCTCCTCTCCCGTTCTTTTCCAGTTAACATCAATTCTTTTTCTATCATACTTGTGTGCCTTTTTTCACGTTTTTCATCTTTATGCTCCAAAGATCTTATATATTTGTCCTTACTTCCACTATTCTGTAGAATAAAAAAAAAACATTTCTCAAAGAATGTGTTGTTTTGTAAATTTCAAAAATAATATAATCTCTCAGTGCTAAATGTTGGGTGCTCAGGAAAAACATTTACTGGACAGTTTCCAAATGTCCCTTACTTTGACTTTGCATGACCTATATAAGCACAGAACCATTTGACCGCCCAGCTCAGTCATTGGCCTCTGGTTCAAATGATAAAGGAAAAATGCTTTACTTTTCAAAATCAAACAAGGAAATCCGCAGAGGGCAGGAGCTGGTTAAGCAGAAACATGGCAAGAGTGAGCGAAGAAGAAAATATCAAGCACGCACTGAGGTAGGGGCATGACAGAACAATTAAAATGCAGCCGATATTGGGAAGCTGTTACTGGATAAGTAGAGAGCGAGAGGGTGGTGATGTGTTTGGTGCAGGGGACACTGCTATTTAGCAAGATCAGTGAACATTATCTCGCAAGCCATGGGGATGAAGGGTAAAATGGGCACGGGTGCATAAGAGGGACATGAGCCAAGAAAAGGACACCCAATAACACGACTGCAGAGCAAGACAAGTGTACTGCATACACTTTGATGGTTAAGAGGGGCTATGATGGAACTAATTATGCCAGTACAATAGCAGAATTAATCAGGAAATGGATGGGATGGGATGGGATGGGTTTGGCTGTTGGGAGGTGTGTGGGGTGCAGAGCAGGGAGTTTGAGTGTGAGGGTGGCTGTGTGCGCATCTGTGTGCTTGTTTATGTGCTGGAGGATGGGGAGACGAACTGGGCATTACACGAAAAGAGAAATACTTCTACAATGTCAGCAGTCATGCTCAAGATGTGGTGACAGTTGCTAAGGCTACACAGATGAGAACAGGCCTACACACAGGCAGCATGTTGAAACTTTCACGCTGAAGCACAAAGGGACCAATTGTCCAACCTAAATTAATAATTTGGTGAAATTAATGTTGGCATGTTTCAGAGCACTGTTTCAGTAAGAGATTTACCTCGAACTCTGGTTTTGCAGCTTGTCATCAGTTATAGATTCTAACTTGTGGGCGTTGACAGCGGCAGTGCCAGTAACCAGACAGTGAACATTTCAATAGGAATCCCAGAACCCCTTGACACAATTCAATTTTCATATTACATTAAGACCTACCTCTTCTTGTCACGCTTTTCTGTAATTGGAATGCATGTGAATGTATAACAGACAAAAAGCTGTAAAATCAAAAGCATAGTTTTTTGCATGAATATTCTACATACGTACAAGCTGCGCATTAGGTAGCAAGTAGTATAATAATGGGGAGATGAACCAGATATATTAAAAAATGGAAGCAATCTTGCAAGACTAAATGTTCCACTGCACAGTTCTAGAATTGTCAGCTTCAAGGACGACAGCCTGAAAGCAGTGCTCCTGCCCCAACTGAAATACAAAAGATCATGGCTGAAACTGAAAATCCTGAGCCTTCACAACCTGCTAAGAGATCTAAAGCTGGTGAAAAAGAGGTGGAAGTCCTTATCAAAGAGGATGGATATACTGACTAAGATGACGATTGACATTGCTGACATCAAAGCTAAACAGTATAACTCAGAGGAAAGATGTCAGGAGATGGTCACGAGAATTGATGGACTGGAGCCACGGAACAATGATTTGGACATGAGAGTTATGAAAATGGAGGATACTGTCAGAGGACTGCAGCTGCAAAATGAAAAATTAAACCAAAAGATTTCTGAACATGCAAATTGATCCAGGAGGAATAACATAAGTATAACTGGCTTTCCAGAAAATGCAGAATGTGAAAATCCTACAGAATTTATTCAAAATAACCGTTCTTTAATATTCGATTTGGACCCTAGACATTTTGTGTATATTGAGATAGCTCCCAGGACCTTGGGTCCTAAGCCTGTTTTGGGAAAACGTCCACGGCACTTCATGATGACGTTATTAAAGTTTCCTGTAAAGGAATTGTTCTGAAACATGCAAGAGAGTTGAATGACATGTCCTGGGGCGGCCAAATAATTATGGTATTTGGAGACCTTAGCAGAGATGTGGTGCAAACAAGAAAAGAAGTTGAAATATGACATGATCTACCCAGCAATCATGCGTGTTGTTTTGGAAGGTCAAATTCATTCTTTCAGTGGCCATGTTAGAGCAGAGGCCTTTTTGTCAGATCTAAACAACCTTGAAGCAGAATTAATGGAGGCTACATCCTCTGCTAAGGAATCCTCTGTCAGGAGGGATAAAAGACCAGATTTACATACATAATTTTATCCAGAAGACTGTATGTATTTAAAACATGCAGACATTTAATTTTTTTATTATTACCTTTCTTATTGATGATAAATACAAATGGGTATGTTGTATTAGTTGACAGTTAATTTTTTTAAATAAAAACTGGCGCAGAATTGTAGCTGCGAGAGACTGTTTGATTGTGATGAGATATGGATTATTTTGTTGCTCGTACTGAGAGTTGCTCGGGCTGAGATTAATAGAAGAAGGGATCCTGTTGCATACGCTAAGGTCACACATGCCTGAACTTCCAGGAAGACGGAATACATGGAGGAAGAGTGTCGCAAAATGGGCATGGTTCCATGGAAAGAGGAAGGCTGCGCGACATGTGATGGTGGTTCTTCGATGTAGCCGCAAGTATACATAAGTATATTCCTGAGGCTTCGCTACCTACTACAAGAATGGTGGGGCTACTGAAGGAATGGTGGCAAACTTTAGGTTCATGTTCATCTGGATAAATCGGAAACATAACTCAAATGTATGTGTGTTGTTGACTGAAAGAAAGACCTGCTACGATACTTCCACACATTTGTTGTTTTTTCAGCGCACTGCCCTGATTTTCGGCAACTGAGTTAAGTATTTAGTGTTGCATATGAAATAAGCATATAATACATTTTCTTTGATAGCGACTATTGTGATTATTATGCTTTCAAAAATGTATGCTTGTAACTCTACGATTTGTTTACCTTCAACTATATGTAATCCTTGACATAATGTTGGTTGCTCTTATTTACTATGCATACTTGCATCCATCCATTGCTGATAGTGAGAAGACTATTAAAAAGGTATGTGCTATGCACAGGCTATTGATGAGAATATACAGTTAACTTGAGCGGTTGCCGGACCTGGTTTAAGTTGTCAGGCATTGATCTTCTATGGGTTATTGACACATATAAATGTTTTCCTCTTTTGCTTTTGGGCATCTGCGGCGCCAGTTAAACTATGCAGATTTACACATGGATTGGGTTCTTATGATCGTTGGTTGGTGGAGATTAGGTTAATAATGGAAATTGAAGCTATTGGGTGGAAATTTAGTTAGCAATTGTTATTTGGGGCACCTTGGGGTGTATGATTCTGGACCTTTATTTATACATTTGTAAATAATGGGATTTTTTGGAATTCTGCTAATAGCAGGATTGTGTGTGTTGGAATGAATTGCATGTTCCATGTGTTTCTTTTTTGTTATTGATTTTTTTTTGTTATGGGATCTATTACACTGTTGTCTGTTGTACATAACTGTATATGGAATATGAGAGCGGTTTATGTAAATGGATTGATATATATCACATCACTTATGAAAGGGCTCGGTTTATTTTTTTTTAATTTTTATTTATTTTTTAATTCTCTACTCTAATTGTGTCTCAAAGAAAAACAAAATCTACAACAAGTGCTGTTGAGCTGCAATACAACCAGATGGAGGAGTCTGTGTATTTTATTGCAAAAGGGATTACATGTAGTGGTTGAGAAAGTTGATAAAGATCTAGAGAGCAGATCTGTATTGGCCAACATTATCTTGGATAATACTAAGCTCACTGATGGTTCGATTTATGGACTGTATGCACATGGTGCTGTTTTTGTCTCAAGGACTTGTTGACAAGTTTGTGGAACATGGATGTGGTAACATGAATTTGGGGGTGACTTTAATTGAGTGCTAAATGATAGACTAGATCGATTGCGTCTTATAGATACTCAGGATATAATGTAAAGGATAGTTTGAGGAGTATGGCCGATAGCTTTGATATGGCAGATGTTTGGTGGGTTACATTTCCAAATGCTAGACAGTTTTTTTTTAAAAATATTTTTTATTTTCAAAATAAAACAATACAAACCAAACTTGCAGCATTATACATTACAAACTGTAAACATCAATTAATGCCCTATTACTGCACTTCAAACCCCCCCCCAGAGCCTATCAACCTTACTGTTCTGTGTACACTTGGTGTGGCCGGGCGTCGCCCCTCTCAGAAGCAGCAGGGTCCATTTCCGTGCCAAACAGTTCCGTAATTAACATTCTCCAAGCCGCCAGGTTGCCCACATCTTCCTCCCCACAATTGCCACACGCTTCCTGCCATACCACTGTTTCAGCCTCCGCCCACTTCTGCAGGTCCCGCCACCATATCTCTATTCTTGGCCCATGGCGTTGCTTCCAACTCATAGCTATCCTTCTCTTAGCAAGTACATATGCCAGGTCTCTCAGTTTCCCGAGATGTTTGGTGTTCCGTGGTCTGGGGAACCCTCCCAGGAGGCAAGCCCAGGCCGTGTCAATGTGTAGCAGAACCCCCTTATCTGCTAATTTCTGTGCCACTTCCCCCCAAAAGCCTTCAATCACTGGGCAGGACCAGAACATATGTGTCATACCTGCGTCTTCTTCAACGCATTTCGGGCATGCTTGTCTACCTGCGTTCGCAAACTTGGCTATTTTCTTCGGGGTCATATATGCTCTGTGCGTGATGTATAGCTGTATTTGCTGCAATCTAGCATTCCTGGACACTTTCTTATGGTATCCCATGGCCCGTTCCCACATCCCATCAGTCATCTGTGCCCCCACTTCCACTTCCCAATCAAGCCTCAAATCCATCAAGTCCTTCCCCACCCGGGTCATCACCACCTCATATAATCTAGAGATCTCATGCCCGCCCTCTGATATATCATATATCGTTCCGATCAGTGTGTCCGGATCTTCCGCTAGCACCGTCTCCGGCCAAGTCTTGCGGATGATCTGTACCAGCCTTAGATACGTAACATATTGGCCCCCGTGCAGCCCTGTTTCTTCACCCAGGTCTACGAATTCTCTAATGGCCCCATCCTGCCATATGTCTCCCAATGTGGCCAGCCCAACCGTTTCCCAGTATGTCCTGATAATTTTCCTGAGCTGGTTGTCCCCCATAGTTAGGGCAACCAGTGGCACATGCGGGGAACACGGGTACGGGCTCTCAATCAACTGGCACACTCTGCGCCAAATTCTCCACCCCAGCAGCAACATACATGGGCGTCCATGCAAGTCTGACCTAGGGACCCAGACGACCTCCTTTAGATAAAACGGGGCGCAGTCCCTCCCAACCAGCCTAGACTCAGGAGTTTCCTCATCAGAGAGCCATTTGGTCACGTATTGCAGCTGGATGGCCACATAATAGGCCTCAAAGTTCGGCAGCTTGATGCCTCCCCTATCGTGGAAATTTTGCAGTTTCCACAAGGCCACCCTGTTGCGGATGCCGTGCCACAGGAAGTCCCTGCATACACTATCAAGTTTGACAAAGAACTTCCTGGGTATCAAGTATGGTATATTGCTGAAAAAGTGCAAAAGCCTGGGCAGGACCACCATTTTAAGCATCGCCCCCCGGCCCACCATTGCCAGCGGCAGCTTCTCCCAAAACCGCATACTATTGCGGATTTTCTTTACCGCCGCCTCGGTATTGTGCAAGTGTTCTTCCTTCACAGTATGATATACATCAATTCCGAGGTAGCGGAAAGACTCAGTTGCCCAGGGCACGGGCAACACCGGCAACCGTTCCAGAGGGACCCCAATGAAGCTCCCCAGCGGGAACATGCTCGATTTACCGGGATTAACCGCTATGCCGGACAACTCCGCATACTTTTCCATGACCTCTAAAATGTACTGGAGGTTTTCCTCCGGATACTTCAGGTACAACAACAGGTCGTCAGCATATAGGGATATCAAATGGTTCTCTCCTCCCACCTCGATGCCAACCAAGTCATACTGTTGTCTGAGGTACACCGCCAGGGGCTCCAGGGCCAATATGTACAGCATCGGGGACCAGGGGCATCCCTGTCTGGTGCCTCTGCTAAGTCGCCACCTTTTGGATATCACAGATCCCGTGCGCACCCTGGCCAGTGGTTCGCTGTACAGCAATTTCGCCCACCTCACGTAGCCAGGCCCAAACCCGTACCCCTCCAAGGCCGCCAGCAACCACGGCCACCTCACTGAATCAAATGCCTTAACTGCATCTAGGGACACCACCACCATCTCTTCATCACTTCTGTTCCCCTCTTCAATCACCCGGTGGAGTCGCCTGTGATTATGAGTTATGTTTCTATTGGGGACATAGCCCGTCTGATCCGGGTGTATCAGTTTACTGATGACCCTTCGTAGCCTGTTGGCCAGGACCGCCGTCAGGATCTTGCTGTCCTGGTTCAACATCGACAGCGGCCTATACGATCCACAGCTTTGTCTGGGTTTATTAGGCTTGGGGAGCGGCACTATCAGCGCTTCTCTGAGCGTTTCCGGTAACCGGCCCTTCTCGAAAGATTCATTGAACATCTCTAGCATCGGGGGGAGTATCTCTGCCCTATACACTTTATAAAACTCACTCGGGAGTCCGTCCGTGCCCGGAGTCTTACAAGTGGGCAATCCCTTCACTACCTCCTCCAGTTCCTCCAGTGTAATAGGTGCGTCCAGCTCCTCCCTTTCTTCATCACTAATCCTGGGCAGCTCTATGTCTTCTAATGTGGTTCTGATCTCTGCCTGATTTTCTCCCCCTTTGTCCTCATACAGTGCTCTATAATAATCAAGGAAGGCTGCATTAACTCCTTCTTGGGTGTCTACCTCCTCTCCGTCCCCTCTAACTATCATCCTGATCGGGGGCCTAGGGGTTTCTCTCTTATATAACCATGCCAGTAGGCGGCCAGTTTTGTCTCCACCCGCATGCTGCCTCTCAACATATTTCCTATAGTTAAGGTTACAGAGCCTTTCCCAAAGCTCTGAACACCGCTGCTGCAGCTCAAGTACTAGGTCTGCGTCCCCTCCTGCCTTGCTACATTCGCACTCCAATTGTCTCTCCGCCTTCTCTAGCTCCATCAGAACCCCACCCCGCAGGCCCTTTGACTTGGAAATGGCATCCCCTCGTAACACAACCTTGAATGCCTCCCAAAGTGTACCAGCCGAATCTACACTGCCCGTGTTAACCTCAAAGTACCGCTGGATCGCCTCCCTGATGTCCTCCCTAAAGACCGTGTCCCTAAGCGCCTCCGCACGGAGGCGCCATGTAGGTATCCGTGCACGAGGGCGGCCATACTGCCAGGTCAACACTAAGGGCGAGTGGTCCGACAGGACCCTCGCTTTATATTCAATTTGAGTGGTCGCCATTACCACTTCTGACGTGGCAAAGAAATAATCCAATCTCGTGTGTAGGCGCTGTGGAGCAGAGTAGTGAGAATACTGCGAGGTATCAGGGTATTTCAGTCGCCAAACATCCGCCAGCCCAAAGTCGCCCAGCAACGTCTAATACTCTGGCCGCCGGGGTGGGCCGATCAATCCTATCATCGGACCTATCCGCCCTTGGGTCGAGAACACAGTTAAAGTCCCCTCCCCAAATGATCGCTCCCCCCACACATGTGCCCAGACGGGTGCATAGGGTCCTGAAGTATGCAGCAGCATTCTGATTGGGAGCGTATGTGTTAATAATGCAAACCTCTCTATCCTCTATCAGGGCTCTGAGCATGACCAGCCTGCCCTCCGTGTCCACTTCCTGCCACGTGACTCTGAACGGAACGTGCGGTGCTACCCAGATTAGCACTCCCCTGGCATAGGCAGAGTACGGGGAGCCCACCACCGTGCCACTCCACTTTTTCTCAACCAGTTCTAACTTGTGCCGGGTCAGGTGTGTTTCCTGCAATAGTGCAATGTCAATCCTCTGTCTTTTGAGGTACAACATGACTTTGTTCCTTTTTAAATAACTATTAAGTCCCCTGACATTCCAGGTGACAATCTTAAGGTCTCCCATGGCAAGTACGTTCCTCCCTTCCTCCCATGTAGCGATCCCCAACCGCCCACATGACACAGATAGCGTTTCGGTCCAGTAACTCCTCATATAAGCTCAAACTCCCTTCAACTATATACACAACTAAACCCCAACTTCCCTCCCCTCCCCCCACCCGTACCTTCCCCAACATCACACACCCCAACTGCTGCCCAGCTCCAGCCTCAGAGCTCAGGCACCCCCACATCTAGCTCCGCAAGCACTGGTCGGTGAACGGAGCCCAGTAGGGTGAGGACACCCTAATGGCCACCCAACTAAAACTATTGTGGGGTAGAGAGTATCGCCCCGTAAGGCTCCCGATCAAATAAACATTCACAGTGTCTTGACAAATAGTGCAATCATCTGACCTTCTTTACCGAAGGTGTCACACCGACTATATTCAAGTCCCACGAGCCACGCCATCTTGCGACGCCATTTTACGATTCCCGTATCTCCTCCGAGCCCTTTCTGGGCCGAACTTCTGATTCCTGGGGGCATCCTTGCGCATCGAGCCATCCCATAGCATCCTCCGGGGTTTCAAAAAACAAGGTTTTATGTGCATGAAAGACCTTCAATTTTGCAGGATAAAGTAACATATTTGTGGCCCGCTTCTCTCAGACTCCGCTTTACAGACCCAAAAATAATGCGACTACGCTGTACAGTCAAAGTATAATCTGGATAAGCCGTGATGTTTGCCGCTCCTCTCGTGATCGTCCCTCCTTTACGGAAGTATTCCAGTATCCTCTCCCGGTCGCGGTAGTTAAGGATTTTGGCGATCACAGGCCTAGGCGGGTCCCCCGGAGGTGGCCTCCTAGTTAGGGCTCTGTGTGCTCTTTCTACTGCAAATCCTTGAGATAGGGCCCCTCCAGGTATCTCTTGTAAGAACATGGATTCGATGAAATCCGTAGGGTCACGGCCCTCCATCCCCTCCGGTAGGCCCACGATGCGGATGTTGTTGCGACGGGCTCGTCCCTCTGCCTCCTCCGCTCTGCTCTCCAGGTTGCCCATCCTTTGTGTCAGGGCATGCAAGTGGGCCTTATGAGTGGCGCAATCTGCTGTATTCGGGCCAACTTCTTTTTCGAGGGACTCCGTGCGCTCCGCCAGGGCCCTGACATCTTGTCGTAGCAGATTAACGTCCTCTTGGACCTCTCCAACCTTGCGGTCCAGTGCAGTCTTTAGTTCAGTAACGGCCAGTTCCAGCTTTGATTCCCAGGCCGCCCTCAGTTCCACAATCGCCGCCAGGATTTCTTGGTTGGTGCACGAAGACGTCGCGCCACTCCCAGCCAGCGCATCCTTACTTTTGGTAGTGTCCTGGCTCGGGGGAGTTCTAGTGAAGTCGCCTAAGGTAGGCTGTTTCACCTTCGGTCGCACCGGCCTGCTCGACATGGCTCAGGGAATCGATCGGCTGCTCAAGTAGCAAGTTTGTGTACAGTGCACCTTCACAGCTAGGCCACCGCACAGCTCGCTTCTATTCCTGTCCCGGGCCCTGGTCGGCCATTTTGAGTCGCCCTTTGTTCGCGGCGTCTTTTAACTCGTTGCCACCGATCTCCGTCGCCGTTAATCCTGTACTCTCCAGAGGTTCACAATGCGTGGCCAATGCCTTCACACACCATCATGTGTATCGTCGGTGGTCAGCGATCCGTCGTACCGCACATATTTGCCCGGATCGTTGCAGGATCTCGGGAGCTCCTCCAGAACGCGTCCTCCTACATGGCTCTCGTAGCCACGCCCCCCTCCAAATGCTAGACAGTTTTGTTTTCACTCGCCTGTGCATGATTCCTACGCATGGTTGGACTATTATTTTATGACTGATACCTTGCTGGATGGAGTAACAGATGTGGATATCCAGGAAAGGAACATTTCAGACCATGCTAGTGTTCGATTGAAGTTTACTTTGCAAAGAAACAGTCAAGGTTACAGGAGGTGGATATTAAATACATGTATTTTGAAGGATGAATCAGTTGAACAGGGATTAAGAAATTACATTCATAGGTTCTTTATTGAGAATCACCATTCTGTAGACATTAGTATTGTATGGGATTGCTTTAAGGCTACAATAAGAGGGGAACTGATCAATCAGACTGCTCACATAAGGAAACAGGGAGTGGCAGAGATTAAACAGTTCAGAGACGTTATGCAATTTCAAAGGGAGATAAGGATAAGCTAGAAATTGGTAGATTGAAGGAATTGTTAAACTGAATTGATCAGCAAACTAAAAAAGGTTTATTTTTTTACCAGGCAGCCATTTTGGCAGAATGGTGCAGTAGGGGGTCGGTCGACTCTTTGCTAGAAAACTCAGGGGCCGGTAATCAGAAATATTGAGAATGCTGATGCTGTGTCAGCTTTAAATTGTATTATGAGTGTCTTTACTCTGAAACAATATTTCCAACACATGACGAATTGGACTTGTTCTTTGGGAAGATTGAATTGACGGTATTATCAGATCCTAATTGTTTACAACTAGAGGAAAACATTTTAGAGGCTGAAATTACTGGAGCCATTACTCAACTAAAAGTGGACAAAACACCTGGCCTTGATGGTTTGACTGTAGAGTTTTAGCGATCATTTTCGGATCAACTTTTTCTGATATTGTGTAAAGTCTATACTTTTTTGCTGGCAAGGGGTGAATTGTGAGTAAGTATGAAGGAAGCATTAGTAACACTTTTTTTTAAAACCTCTTTATTGTTTTCCCTTCAATAAGTTAATCACATGTACAATATCAGGCACAATGCATCATCATCCACATTTGTGTTTCCTTAAATGCCCTCCCCTCCCCTTATCCCTCACTAACTCAAACCCCAAAAATCAAAAACCAACCCCATACATGGCTTGTATACTGTCAGAAGTCAGCCTTTGTGTTGCAGCCGACCTGCTTTGGTTCCACCCAGTCCTCTTTCAATTAACCCTCTTCTGTAATATTATCTCTCAATCCCACATTTCGTTGCTATGAGGATTTCGGGAGGCTCATCATCGGGGGAGCTAAACAGAGCACCTTTCAGGGTGTTCTTTATGTTGTCTCCCCACCCCGTCTGAATCGCTTCATACTACACCGTTGTTTCGGCCATGGACCACCTCCTGAAGTCTTTCCACCACCCCTCTATGCTTGGTCCTGCCCGCAGTATCCACGCGGTTCCATGTGATAATATCCATGGAAAAATGTTGTCATACAAGAATGGCGCTGTTTTTGGCAGCGATATTACTATATGGAACCTGCGGGGGACACCCCTACAGCCCCCATATTTTTAGGGAACAGGGCACCCCGCCAACCCCCGCTCTCATTTACCCCATATATTATCCCCATAAATAATGTTGCCTATGCCGTTTCCCAGCGACTACATGTATGACGACATTATTTATGGGGATGATATTACATGATACCTTCCACGCCATGGCAATCTGTCTTTTCACCAATACCCATGCAAGATCTATGATTTTGTATTCTGGTTGGGTGTTTTTTGGGCGTCTAAACACTCCCAGCAGGCAGGCCTATGGGGTCCATGTGTAGGTGGAGAGTCCTACCCTTCAGAGCCTTACTTCCATCTCCTGCCAATACCCTTGTATCACTGGGCATGTCCAGAACATATGCATCATGTTAGCTTCGTCCCCTTCAAATCTTGACCACTTCCTGACCCCCGCCCCTGAAAATTGTGAGATGAGGTGTGGTGTCATGTATGCCCTATGATGTACATATAGTTGGGTCAGTTTCAATGTTGCATTTCTCAAGACTTTGTTATGGTATATCAATGCCCGAGTCCACTCTGTATCTGTGAACTCTCTACCTATGTCTAGTTCCCACTTGCTCCTCCCTTTAGGTACCTCTCTTGATATGGCTTCTAGTATTCCCCGGAACATACCGTGCCGTCACTCAGAGATAAGGAACAACAACTCAAGAATGCGGTCCTCTACTAGAGGGAGCTGGGTAGCCTTGCATCTGTTCCGTACATCATCTATCATCCTGGAGTATGTCAGATATTGTCCCCTACCTATGCCAACCCCCCCCCATCCCCTAGTTCCTGAAATTTCTGGAGTCCCTCAGATGTGTACAGATCTCCCACTGTCGCTAGTCCCTTGGCCTCCCACTGTATCCCAATCTGTGCTAAATCTTCTGTGTTTCTTCCATATATTGCTGCTAGAGAATTTGGGGAGAGTGTGGCTCTTTCAGCTTCAGCAATGTCTTGGTCCTTTCACAGATCTTCCTTCCTAACTTTAAGAGGGGGAGGTCACCAGTACTATCTTCCTTTAACCACAGCACTTCTTTCAGGAGGTAGGGGGTCAGCTTCTTGCTCAACAGCTTGTGCTCGATCAGTTCTATGTCAGCTAACCATCCGGCGACATGTTGCAACTATCCGCCAAATAGTACAATTCAAAATGTGGAAGTCTCACCACTCCTTCCTTGTAGTCCTTGGATAGAGTATCCAGGGCTTTGCGACGTCTCCCTGAACTCCATATAAACCCGCCTATTACCGTATTCAGTTCCTTGAAAAAGGACTTGGGTATAAGATATGGAATGTTTAGGAAGTGGCAGAGTAGTCGGGGAAGGGTCACCATCTTCAGCAGGGCGGTCCTTCCCATTAGTGAGAGGGGTAGTTTTTCCCAAAACTAAATTTAACTCACTAGCCCATTCCTTGCTCTTAGCGTATTTTCCTGATAAGTCACCACTGTATCGTGATATACATTGATTCCTAAATATCTGAACATGTTCACTTGCCATTGTAACCCTAGATTCGGGAGTCGTGTCAAAGGAAATATACATGATTTTGCTCTGCTGGCCGCTATCCCTGATAACCCTGTGAAGTTATCTAATACCTCCAGGTAAGATTCCAAGTTGTCATAGGGGCTCCAGACATAGAGCAACATATTGTCTGCATACAATGAAACTACATGGTGCATTCCATCTACCAAGAAGTCTGCATTTCTGAACTCCTTCCGCAAAAATGCTGCTAGTGGCTATAAGGCAAATATGTATTACATGGGGGACAAAGGGCATCCCTGCTTGGTACCTCTCCGGATGGGAAATTGCTCTGATAGGTGCCTGCCCGTATGTACTCTCGCCTATGGACTAGAGTAAAGCATCCTGATACATTTCATAAATCCTTCCCCTATGCCAAAACCTCTCAGGGAGGCAAGCATACACTCCCATTTCACCGAGTTGAATGCTTTAATTGCATCCAATGCTACCACCGTGCACCCTTCTTCCCAGTCTCTCGTTCAATCTATGATTGTATGGAGTCTCCTAAGGTTCTCTGATGTTGCCCTACCAGGGACATACCCTGTTTGGTCATTCTACAGCTGCCCTTTCGAATTCTGGTCGCCCAAACCACTGTGAGTATCTTTGTATCCTGATTGGTGGGGATATCAAACAGTATGACTCACAGTGTTTCCCCTCTTTTCCAGGCTTTAGTATTGGGATTATAATGGACTCCTCCATAATCTTGGGCAGGCTACCTTCTTCATACGCCCCTTTCAAGGTGTGTGGCAGCTTTAGGGGTTAGTTCTTCGATGAATTTTTTATAGAACTGTGCCAACAAACAGTTCCCGCATGGCATCTTAAACCGTAGGCAATGTGGCAATGAACTCCCTCACTTCCTCCATCTTAAGTGGAGCTTCCAACTTTTTTGACTGTGTCATAGTTAGGGTTGGTAGGCCTATGTCTGTCAGGGTTTTGGTAATTTCCAGACCCCTGGTGTCTTCCCTCTTTTCTTATAGCACCTCACAGAATCTCTTAAAGGCTTTTTTGATCTCACTTTACAACCGCCATAATTCCCCACATTCATCTTCTATTTCGGTAATCCCCTTCCGGCCGTCTGCCCTTCTACACAGCCACGCTAACATCCTTCCCGACTTGTCCCCTTGCCTGTGTAACTGTTCTGTATATTTGGGGTAGCTGTACCTTACCAGCCTTTCCCAATGTTCCAGGCACTCTTGCCTTAGTTTAATGAGGTTTTCCTCAGACTTCTCGCTCCTGGGGGGAGTGCTCTCCTCTAATTAAATGTTTGCTTCTGTGCTTGCCAAGCCTAGTTCGATCTCCTTTCTAATCCCTCCCAACTTGGTTATAGCCATTCCACTTACCACCACTTTAAAAGCATCCCATCGAATCCCTTTACTGTGTAAGCTCCCCTCATTAATGGTAAAGTATTCTTCTATTTGTTGCGCTAAGCCTTCTCGGAATGGTCCATGCCTCAGGGTCTCAACCCTTAGCCTCCACGTAGGTATTGGGACCGGCTTATTGCTTGATACCCATTCTACGGGCAAAGGGGAGTGGTCCGATAGTGTTCTACCTTCATATGAGGCGGTTACAACCTCCCCAAGATGATATGGGCCTGTGAAAACAATCAATACATGTGTAGACTTTGTGTACGCATGAATAGTAGGAGAACGCCATATGTCCTCCAATTCTAAGTCCTCGTTTAGCTTTAATAACAGAAATTCCTCAACCGGGCAAAGATCATGCTAAATGCCAGAATTATCGGCCAATTTCACTACTGAATGTTGATATGAAAATGATTGCGAAGATATTTGTGTAAAGGTTGCATGGCTGTACTGGAGAGTTGATTCACACTTCTCAATCCGGGTTTATTAGTCAGCGATATGGCTATGCCAATATTAGGACCCTTATAAA
The DNA here is from genome assembly GCF_040938575.1 of Ambystoma mexicanum. NCBI lineage: Eukaryota > Metazoa > Chordata > Amphibia > Caudata > Ambystomatidae > Ambystoma > Ambystoma mexicanum. The sequence goes on along the minus strand of NC_090924.1, from coordinate 755,693,606 downwards.
CATGATCGGAGATAGATATGGCATAAATTCAAAAGCAGCGTTGATTTTTTTGGATGCAGAGAAAGCCTTTGATAGAGTTAACTGGCATTTTCTGAAGTTTACCTTAAAGAAGATGGGTTTTGGTGATAATTTTGTGAACATGGTTGATTGCTTGCATAATGGAGCTTCTGCCATGATCTGGGCTAATGGTATAATTTCGGAGTCATTTGGTTATTTAGAGGCATGAGACAGGGCTTCCCTTTGTCACCTCTTCTTTTAAATATTGCTCTGGAACCACAGGTAACACTCATTCATCAGGATGCAGGTCTTCATGGGTTAAAGATAGGAACAGTTGAAATTATCGTGTTGGCATATGCGGATGATTTAGTGGTTGCACTTTTGCACCCTCAGGTGTCGTGTCCGCTTCGGAGGAATATTTTTAATGAAATTGAGATCCTATCTGGTAACAAGATTAATTGGTTGAAATGTGAGATTTTCCTGTTAACAGACAACAGTTCAATGATTGATTTTAAGGAATGGAATTGTAAATGGTGAGACGAGAGAGTGACTTACTTGGGGATCATTTTGGTAAGAGATTTAAAAAAGATTGTTGAGGTTAATGTTGAGAGGGTGATTACAGTAATTAAAGGAAAGATATTGCTAAGTGGAAAAATATTTCTTTGGACGTATGGGGAAAGATGAGTGCATTAAAGATGACATTGTTACCAAAAGAACAAGTTACTTACCAACTGGTAACGTTATTTCGACTGGATGTTCCTGCAACATATTCCACATCTTAGACATGTAATGTCCACAACTGTGCTGCTTTGGACATTTTTCAGCAGGGGGCGAACTATTATAAGTAGGACACACGGCGCTCATAGCCTCAGTTCATGTTTCTTCCCTCCACAACGTGTGCCACAACCGCACACCAACCCTCCATGACTGCACATAGCCTTGTGGGAACGTAAGCTACAATAGCATGGGAAATTCTTTAGAGGGGCAGACTGGAAGGGCGATGTGGAACACGTTGGAGGAACATCCAGTCGAAAGAATGTTACCAGTTGGTAAGTAACTTGTTCTTCGAATGGATTGTGTCCTCCAATGTATTCTACATCTTTGACAGACTCCCAAAGCAGTATCCGTGAATGTAGGAGGGAGAAGAATTTGGGTATACCCAATCAGATGGCAGAATAGAGCACTGCTTTACCAAAGGCCATATCTTGACCATGGAAAGTATCCAGGGAGTAATGCTTGACAAAGGTGTGGATGGAAGACCACGTTGCAGCATCACAAATATTTTTAACAGGAACACCCTGTTGTAGGGCTGTGGATGTAGCCACCTCCCTGGTGGAGTGAGCTATTAAACTCTCAGGAGGGTCCTTGCCAGCCAATCTGTAACATTCAGCAATGGCGAGGATAATCCACCTGGACAAGGTCTGCAATTGGGTGAGGTAGTTGTGTTGTCCACATATGAAAAGGTGATGTTTAGAAGAAGCGAATGCCATGAGGATTATGCCAATATTTGGACAGCCTTAAATTAATTATATGGTGAATCTGATGGTTGATTGTGTTATGGATCTGGACTATAATGTATGTGCACGACTGGTTTTAATTGTTGTCTTTTTTTAAATTATAATTTGTCTTCATATGGGATACATTACTCATCGTAATCGTATTTCTGATGCTTGTATCTGCTTAGTATTACAGCTGTTTTTCGAAATTCGAAAATGGGCATCGAAATAGGCCGTGCCAGTAATACTATCCCTATTGTGACGTCCCCTATACCCATGAACCCTCACGCGTGTAGGACCCTCAGATTGTATTTTATCTGACATGAGGTAGCATGAGGAGTAGCGTGAGTACAGCGTATCCAAGCCCATAAGATAGATAAGACTACAAGCATCCATGCGCCTTATCTCAGAGCGGATGAAGGGCGGGTGCATGTGAATCTAAGCAGATACAAGCATCAGAATTACGATTACAGTGAGTAATGTATCCCTTCTGAGGCTTGTGAAATCTGCTTAGAGCATATGCTGTGCATAGATTAGCGAGCAGTGTAAGAAGAAGGAGGTGGGATGTGAGAAGGGTCATGAGCGAACAAAAGTCTTAGAACCGGTTGTGTATCTGTCTTGGAATGAGTGTCAATGCAGTAGTGCCGAGTAAAGGTGTGAATAGAGCTCCATGTAGCTGCTTTGCAAATGGAAAATTTGAAATGAAAGCCAGAATGGCTCCAGTACCTCTTGGAGAGTGGGCCCTGGGCGTAAAAGGCAGTGTTTTGTCTGAAAGGGAATAGCACAGTTGGATACATCTGACTTTCCACTTAGAGATGGCATTTTTAGAGACGCGATCTGCTTCTCTGCCTGGCGCTTTGGAGATGAACAGTTGATCTGTTTTCCTTAGCGGTCTGGTCTTGTCTACATAGTAGAGGACCGCTCTCCTCACATCTAGTGTGTGGAGTTTGACCGCAGCAGAGCTTTTGGGTTCCTGGAAGAAAGCCGGTAGCTCAATAGACAGGTTAACATGGAATTTGGAAATTAACTTGGGTGAAAACCTAGGGTGAGAGCCTAAAACCAGTTTGTCCTTATGTATAGTAAAGAAAGGATCTTGCACTGACAGAGCTTGTATTTCACTGACCCTTCTTATAAAAGTAATGGCTACTAAGACGGCTGTTTTGTAAGTCGGGTGTTTGAGACTAGACTTGTGCATGGGCTCAAAGGGAGGTCCCATGAGCTTAGCAAGTACCACATTAAGGTCCCAACCTGGTGGTGGGTTAGAAATTGGAGCGTGGCGTCTCTTTACCCCTTCCATAAATGCTTTAACAACTGGCACTTTGCACCATGACACCTTGTTATGGGAAGTGGTGTAGGCTGATAAAGCTGCCAGGTGTACTTTTAGTGAGTTAAACACTAACCCTGCATTCAACAAGTGGAGCATATAGGTGACCACATTAGAAGGAGTACAATCAACAAGGTTGATTTGCTTATTCTGGCACCAAATAACAAATTGTTTCCATTTATCATAATAACAGTGCCTCGTGTTTGTTTTTCTTGACTCCTTCCAGATATCCATACATTGCTGAGGTAAATTGAGATGTCCGAACTCTATGACTTCAGGAGCCATGCTACCAAGTTCATCGAGTTGGGTTGAGGATGCACTGTTAACCCTCATTCTGGGAGAGTAGGTTGTACCGGCATGGGAGTTTGATGGGTTCGCACACCGCCAGTTTGCGTAGGTGTGGATACCATGGTTGTCTCACCCACATGGGAGCAACCAGGATGAGCGTCATTGGTTCTCTGTGGATCTTGTTCACCACTTTCCTCATCAGAGGGGTTGGTGGAAAAGCATAGGCAAATATCCCTGACCAATCCATCCATAGGGCATTCCCCTTCGAGCCTGGCTGGGGGAACCTGATTGCGAAGTTTGGGCACTGCCTGTTTTCGCTTGTGGCGAATAGGTATATAGTGGGGAAACCCCAATGAGAGAAGAGGTCTCCTACGACCTCTTTGTGTAGACGCCACTCGTGTTCCTCTGGGAGGGGATCTCTGCTCAGAGCATCTGCTAGCGAATTGAGTTCCCCTGGAACATATTGGGATGACTGGTAAATCGTCCGTTTGAGTGCCCATTTCCAAATTTTCTGGGCAAACTTGGACAGATTGGGAGAACGCGTGCCCCCTTGGTTGTTTAAGTAAAACATTGCAGTCGTGCTGTCTGTTAAGATCTGCACTGACTGGTTGGATAGGAGGAGTTTGAATGCCCGAAGCGCTCTGAAGACTGCCAGACGTTCTAGCAGATTGATGTGGTTCTGAGCCACTGTGTGAGACCAGAGACCCTGAGCTGTATGGTGAAGGTGTCATGGCCACTGAGAAGTAACCACAGTTCACATCCCCTAAAGTGTCCAGTTGGACCCAGTCCTGGCGCCTTTGGCGCCAGGCTCATAAGAAAGTGTGCTCTGCATACTTTTTCCCTTGGGCACGTGTTATTCCATCTCATATTAATCATCCACGTGTTTCTGGGCCGGGTGTGGCCAAAGGAATCCATGAAGCTGCACGTGTAGCACTATTTGGAGTGGCAGGGTGGAACCATCTAGCAAAGCAAGGGGGTGAGGCTGGGACCAGGCTATTTAAGCCTACCCCACCCGCAGGCCAAGGCTTCGCATTATTCTGCTCAAGCAGCGTAATGCTCACCGCTGCCTGAGAAGCATCTTACCTGTTTTCCAGTGAAACCATCTCGGAGAAGCCTCTTACCTGTTTCCCAGCAACACCATCTCGGAGAAACATCTTACCTGTCTTCCAGCGAAACCATTGCGGAGGTGCAACTTACCCGTTTTCTCCATGAGAATCAGCAGAATCATTGCTGAAGCGTCTCTTACCTGCTTGCAGTGACTCCATCTGCGATCGACCAGAGCGCACTTACCTGGCTCTTGGAATACCACCACCGACTGCGCACCTTACCTGACCTTCAGGTCCGACACCAGCTCTGGCGTTCTACACGGTCAGCTTTGTTGCGGTCGCAGGCATCCTTCGCCCGCTGACAGGTCCGCGCACCACAACTCTTCTCCAAGCGCCGCCAGGCTATACCTGCAAGAGGAAAGAACAAACCAGGTTAGAAACCTAATAGGGACATTTGTTAAGGTTGCGCCATTGCATCTAGCGCTTTCCTTAGGGTTCCAACTTGTCATCTTCTTGGGAACACCTCGAGTCCTCCACCGGTGCAACGGCTCCGCTTTTCCGCCATCATCTATAAGGGAGAAAGAGGCATTATTAAGAATACGAACTTAAATCATGTGACAAGACATTAATAACTACATGAACAATAATGATCACAAAGACTCCAACCTTCAAAGTGGTTTAGTCAAAGCCGGCCTGGGCCGCCACATCTATGGACCAGTGAAGCAACTGGGTCATCTTGAAGTGCCCCTGCTGATGAGAAGCAGGACGGATAGCTCGCACTCACTATATATCAGGTGAGCCTATATAGGTAAACGCTTACTTACCTCATCTTGGCACGAAAGGTCTGAGGGGAGTCACGAAACCTCCACACCCTTCACATTACCTCTCGTGTTCTCGCAGGAGCAGTACCAGCATCCAGAGCAGTGTCCTTGGCAGCAGCTGGGGGAGAGAACCGATCCCAGGGAATCGAATCCAGGGAAGGCTCCAACCATGCCCCAACGTCCCTGCACAGACCAGGTCAGCAGAAGATAGTGAGCTCCCCATCCTGCCGGGGAGGCGTCTGTTGTGACAACGGCCTGTATCTCTGGATCGTAGAAGGGTTTCTCTTTTGTAAGATTCTCTTTTGTCCACCAGCAAAGACTCTCTACTAGTGTTGGCGAAACGACCACTAGATCGTCCCACTGACCACTTGCCTGAGACCACTGTCTCGCCAACCATTCCTGCATGGGTCGCAGGCGCGCGTGGGGAACCAGGTAAATGCAAGATGCCATCATGTCTAGCAAACGCATAGCTTTGCGCACCCTTATCTGGCGACCGGTCTGATATTGAGGAATTTGCAACAAATTTCGAATTCTTTCCTCTGATGGAAAGGCCAACCCCTCTTGGGTATTTAGTACAGCTCCTAGGAGCTGTGTTGAGGTGCTTGGCACCAAGCTTGATTTTTTCTCATTGATTGAGAATCCCAATTGGAAGAGGAGGTTGATTGTTCTGTGGATGTTTAGTCTGAAAATTAGGGGGGACTCCCCTGTAATGAGCCAGTCGTCCAGGTAAGGGTACACTGGGATTGCCTCCCTGCGTAGGTGCGCCGCCACCACCGCCAGTACCTTGGTGAATACCCTTGAAGCCAAGGCTATTCCCAAGGGCAGCACCTTGAATTGGTAGTCCTGGTTGTCTATCTTGAAACGCAAGAATCTTCTGTGCGAGGGGAACATTGAAATATGAAAGTAGGCATCTTTCATATCCAATGTTGCCATGTAATTCCCCCTTTTTTAGTAGAGGGATTACCTCTTGTAGTGAAGTCATGCAGAATTTTTGTGGCTTGACATACTTGTTTGCAGGGCGCAAATCTAATACTGGGCGCATTTGGCACAAGGAAGTAGGTTGAATAAATACCCCGGTTTACCTGGTTGGCTGGGACTATTTCTATGGCGTCCTTTGCTAGCAGAACGGCGATCTCCTTGAGGAGGATCTTTTGATGTTCCAGCAAGTGTACCTTCTGTCGCAGAGGATGGTCGTGGGGGCGCCCTAGCAACTCTATGCAGTATCCTCCGGTCACTGTGGACAGCACCCATCTGTCCAAAGTGATCCCCTCGCATGCGTGGGTGACGGTGGAAATGCACCCCCCTACTGGGGATGCATGAGAGGGGTCCTGAAGCGGAACGTCACTGCTTGTTGGGTGGCGTACCACCTCTGGCGGGGCTGCTTCTACCCCTAGTGTGGCCCCTGCGCTGCCCTCTGGGGAAGCCCTGTGAGGATTGGGATTGATTGTTACCCCATGAGGTTCCCTGATTCTGGTAATAGTTTGAACCCCTTTGGGAACCTTGGCCCCGAAAGCGGCGAAAATGGTTGTTTCCTCTCTGTCCAGAGGGTTTATTGGTAAATTGGCCAAGAGATTTTAGGGTCTTGTACTCATCCTTTGCTGTCTTTAACGCTTCCTCCACTGCCTTGCCGAATAGTACGTTCGGCTCCACAGGCATATCTATCAGGGTTGCTTGGGTTTCAGGTTTGAACCCCGACTGCCTCAGCCAAGCATTACGCTTTATAACAGTAACTTCGGCGATTAACCTTCCAGAATTATCTGCTGCATCAAAGTTTGTTTTTAGCATGCACCCTGATGCAGACCTTCCATCTGCTGCCAGTTGAGCCAACTGGCTCTTTAAGGGTTCGGGTGCAGAGGATGCCAAAGCGGATACCTCTTCCCACTGATGGCAATTGTAGCTTACCAAAAGAGTGGCACTGTTGGCAATTCATGCCTGATAGGCGGACGTGGAGGCAACCTTTATACCCAGAGCATATAGTCTTTTACTTTCCTTATCAGGAGGTGCTTCCGAAGAAGCAAGTGGTGTACCTGCCCTCTTTCTGGTGGTTGTTACGACCAGGGAATCCGGTTTTAATTGGCCCCTAATGTACAGGGGATCAGAAGGTGCAGCACGGAACAATTTCTCGACTCGCGGATTAACCGCTCGAGTGAGATTCGGGTTTACCAGCGAGGGATCAATCCTACGCTGGATGGATTTTAACCGAGGCATAGCATGAGTAATGGCTCTCTTGTCTCCTAGGATTTCTTCAGCAAAATCCATGTCTTCTTGGACACCCTGTTTGTCGATATAAAAATGGGTAGCTGCCTTAGCCAGTACCTCATTGAGGAGTGGTTGGATATCTATCGGCGAGTCATGCATCTGGGGGTCTTTAGGAATCGGGGAGTCAAGATTGTAGGCTTCTGCCTCATCATCCTCCTCCTCCTCCTCCTCCTCCTCCTCCTGGTCCTCCTTTCTCCTTCTCCTTCTCCTCCTGGTCCTCGTCACCCTCATAATAAGAGACCCCTGTCTGGTCATCCACCAATTGAGGTTCTGTTTCATCACAATATGAATCAGGGTGGTAAGGTTCAACCACAAAGGATTCTGTGACCAAGACCTGAGCCGGGGTGTCAGAGCAGAGTTTCTTAGCAGGGGGCTGAGAGGACTTAGGTATTGCCTTAGACCCCGAAGGGGCAGAGGTAGCAGGGGTTTGGAGTAACTATGAAAATAATTAGGGTCCTTTTCATAGAAGTCAATCATGAATGACATCCTTCTCATGACCCTATCAATGTCTGCTGAGTTCCATTCTTTAGAGCTACGAATAACAACATGTTCTGGTTCCTCATCAGTGCCCATATCGTGAGCAGTGGGAGGAATGGTTTTACTTTTAGTGGTAGGATCTGCCTTGGACTTCCCTATTGATTTAGGGGCTTTCTGCTGAACAAGGTGTTCTGAGGATGACTTTTTATGCTGTTTATCCCCCTTCCCATGACTAGAGGAGTGTTTTCCAGTGTTTTTTTCGGGGCCTCCGAGGGATTTGACGCCTGGAGTCGAGTTTCGGAGGTGATATTCAAAGAAGGACATCGAATCTCAGGTGGAGACGCTACGCGTCTTGACTGTGGAGCATAGAGGGTGGAATCATCATCTGACGATCGGGCCTCGGGACTATTGATAGTGCGACACCTTTATCAACCGAAGACGGTTGGCCTATGTCATGAGGCAAACGGGAACGCCCAGAGGACACTGATTTGTTGGACCGCTCTCTTGGTGTCCGAAGTCACCCCTCTGCCCTCGCCATCCGATTCAGTGGCGTTGCTGCCATCGCTGAATGTCCCCTCAACTTCCATGGCTTCTAGCTGCCTGGCGTAGTGGGCCCAGCGTTTAGTTGAGCGGTCCTTAAGGATTTTCGGCTTGACGAGCTTGCAAGCTCGACAGGTAGCCTCAGGATGGACTTGTGGGAGACACAGATTGCACCTATTGTGTTCATCCACCCAGGCAAACCTCCTATTACACTTAGGGAAGAATTTGAATGGAGTACTCTCCATATGTTACAAAATGGCAGCGGGCGGGTATTTGTGCGAAAAGGTGGGAAAGAAGCCTATATGACCACCCCCCCCCACTCTTCCTACTGTACAGGGCCGAGGCCAGAGGCCTTCCAAGGCCTGAAGTCGTCGTGGCAGTTCTTGACGGCTGGCTTCCTCGATCTTCACCGGCGTCGATCTTCGGCGTACGGTGGAAGTGAAAGGGGAAGTATTTAACAGTAATTGTGCTATAAACGGCCAAGAGCCAAGGGAACTCCGCAACATGCGTCCGACTAGTATGGTGGAAAAAAAACATTAGAGGGTCCTACAAGCGTGAGGGATCATGGGTTCAGGGGACGTCACAATAGGGATAGGATTACTGGCACGCCCTATTTCGACGCCCATTTTCAAATTTCGAAAAACAACTGTAATACTCTGCAGCTTTCACTAGATGTCGGCCTATGCACAGTATGTGATCTAAGCAGATTTCACCAGCCTCAGAAATATACATATATATATATAATAATAATAATAATAATAATAATAATTAGGCTTTTATATAGCGCTACAAACCCTCAGGTATCCGAGCGCTGCTTATTATTACCCACGGTGTGTGGTGCTCATTTATCGACCTCGGAAGGATGAAAGGCTGAGTTTGGCCCCGCCGGGATTCGAACCTGCGTTAACAGGCTCTGCACGGGTGTCAAAGCGAGCGCTCTACTCGCTGTGCCACTTGACCGGCTATATTTTTGTTTTTTTGTTTTTTTTGCTTTGTCTATTTGTTAGGTTGGGATTCTATTTAATATATCTGGATATGTTGATTTGTAGTTTGCAGTGGTTTTTTAAAAAATATGCATTGAATTTATTATTGTTTATTACGTGTTTTTGAAAAATTAAATGACATTAAAAAAAAAAAGCACCTGGTGAAGGTAAGCACATAGCACACTGTTGCCGTGACCTTATGACCTTGAATTACAGGTTAATGATTTGATTACAAATTGCTATCAGAACTTGATGCATAATGTAATCTACTTTAACAGGCAGCTTTTCAACAGTGCTTTGCCACTTACTACTGACCCATTAGGTGAGCAAGGTTATGCACTTTTTTAATCTCAAGAATGTATTAATTTTGGAATTTAATATAGCAATGCAGATCATTTACGCAGATACATTGGATTTTTGTAAAAAAGACAAATAAATGGAGTCGTGTAGAGAGTCAGGTACACTCAATGAGGAAATTATGGATGCTAGAGAAAAAGGGAACGTTGAAAGAAGAATGAGAGAAAAGGAGAAGAAAAAGAAGTTTGTATAAATTGGCAAAGAAAATAGTACTGATATGAAGGTCTCACAAATACTGTCTTCTGTCTCACGTGTAGATTCAGAATCGGAGTCCAAGGATTCTTTCTGTGTCACCGTAGTAGCCTTCTTCTTAGATGACCTTCGAAGAGGTAAGGTCTGTTCCGGGTGGAAGCCACACAGTCCTCCTGTATAACCGAGTCAGAAAAGATGACTCTCCAAGAACAGCCTAATGTGGGGAAAAAGCCGTAACTGGCCTAAAAACCCCCAAGGTCTGAAGACTCGCAGAGAATTAGTGGTGGGAATGCCAGATAACAGGAGAAGGCGTGCAGCAGGCGGAAGGATGCAATAAGGCAGATGGAGTCAAGGCAGCAGCTGAGAGCTAAAGCGAAGGATCTGAAAATGGAACAGGAAGCCATGAGTGGAGGGGAGAAGTTCCCAGCAGGAGTGTAAGAGAGCGAAACAGCGGCAGTGAACACAAAGGACAACACTAAGCGTCTTACCCATAGCGCAGAAGAAAGGGTTGCAACGTGCCAAGCTGTGTCTGAGTGGACTAAATCCATGAAGGGCACCATGTTGGAAAAAAGACTAGAACGTTAATACAAGGCGAGTCCTGTCAGACCACTTGCCACTGATCGTGGAATGGTGGTACTCTCCGCCCAGAGCACGAATACCGACATGGAGACTTGGAGCCGAGGCATTGAAAGATATGGGGTTTAGGGAGGACCTGAGGGAAGAGATAGTGGAATATTTTTAAAACAACACGGGAAGTGTGGAATCAGCAGGAACACTTTGGGAGGCTTTTAAAGTAGTGTTAAGGGGGGCAGCAATATCCAAATCTAAAGGACTACAAGACGAGATCACTGGAGGGTTACATGCAGCGGAAAAGCTTGAGGAAATTATTCATACGGGGGGTACTCTAAATAACAGTTCCAGACCATTGCAAGTTTGCGAAGAGATTGTGAAGAGCTTTGGAGGAGACTGATTTAAACTACGAAAAGTACATAGAAAGACAGCACTCCAGGGGAGATAAGCCAGGCAGGTTGTTGGCCTGGTTGTGCAAATGTGAAGCAGCCAATTAGAGCCATAAGGTATGGGATTGGGCAAACACTAGATACTCAGGAGGGCGTGAATGATGGTTTTGTGGAGTTTTACCAACAACTGTAAGCAGATACAGGAGGGGAGACAGAGGAGGATATTTGGAGATGCTGGAGGACATTGGTCTTCCTCAACTGGAGGCACTGGACAGGGAGAACCTGTAGGTCCCCATCACCCTAGAGGAGTTAGAGGCAGTGATTAAGCTCTTGCCCACCAGGAAAGCACCGGGAGCAGATGGACTTCCCAGTGAATTTTACAAAACATTTGGGACGGAATTGCTCCCCTCGATGCTGGAAATGCTGAATGACGCACTGGAGAAAGGAGATTTGCTGTGATCTCTGAGGGAGGCTGTCATTATCCCGCTCGTCAAGCCGGATAAGCCTGGTTTATATTGTGGGTCCTACAGACCACAATCACTATTGAACCAAGACAGTAAGATCTTAACGGCAGCACTGGCGAACAGACTGAGACCAGTCATCAATAAACTTATACATCCTGGCCAGACGGGTTATGTCCCGCATAGGAACATATCAGATAACTTCAAGACGCTCCACCATATCATAGGGCAAACAGAGAAGGATGCAGAGGAGATGGCAATAGTGTCATTGGATGCAGTGAAGGCCTTTGACTCGGTCAAATGGCCATGGCTGATGGCGACCCTGTGAGGGTATGGGATGGGGCTGGTATATTTGAGATGGGTACACCTGTTATATAGCGTGCCACTGGCCCGAGTCCGGACGGGCGCGATCATCTCTGACCAATGGACGCTTGGCAGGGGCACCAGACAGCGTTGCCCGTGGTCCCTGATGTTGTTTATCTTGGTCTTAGAACCTCTGGCGATATATCTGAGGCATCATTATCGAGAAATAGGGATTCCTCCGAAGGGGGGGGGGGGGCTACACTTGATTTCAATGTTTGCCAATGATTTGTTGCTATATTTAAGATACTCTGAAGAGAATTTAGAATACATATTGGAAGTGATGGACAGATACCCATTGTTCTCCGGAATAACGGTGATTCCTATGAAGTCATGTATGTTCCCGTTGGGCATGTACAAAGGCATACCACTAAGTGAGCTACCGGTACTCCAAATACAGTGGGAAACTGAGTCCTTTAGATACCTGGGGATTGATATATATCATACGACAGAGGCCGAACATAAATACAACACACACAGTGGAGTTGGTGTCCAATATTAAACATTGCATGAAGTTCTGGGTCAAGCTCCCCTTGACCATGATGGGGAGAGTGGCATTATTAAAAATGATAGTATTGCCTAGGTTGCTGCACTTTTTCTGAAATATTCCTTACATAATACCTAAGAGATTCTTTGTCAAGCTACATAGCCTGTGCAGAGGATTTATATAGCATAATACTAGAAATAGGGTAGCATTGTGGAAATTGCAAAATACACATGATAAAGGGGGTATTAGGTTGCCAAATTTTGAGTTGTATTACTTAGACAGCCAATTGCAGTATGTCATCAGGTGGCTGTCAGATGGCCAGACACCGGAGTCTAGACTACTAGGGCCTGAATGCGTGCCGTTCTTCCTAAAAGACCGTATTTGGGCCCAAAAGGCACGACAGAAGGGAAACACGTGGCTGTTGGGTGTAGGGGTGAAGGTATGGCAGAGAGCTTGCCAGGTAATGGAGAATCCGACCCTGCGGTCCCCACAGATACCATTAGTGACACTGACGGGCGGCTGAATAACTGCGGGCGATAATTCGCAGGCAATGGGAACCGAGTGGTATTGCAATGATTGGGGATATGCGGCAGGAAGGGGAGATGATGGAATTTGACATGCTAGTACTAAATGCTGGGCTGAATAAAGGGCAATATATCACGTACACCAGGAAATGATAATAATCATGTAATTATGGACGCAAGATAAAAGTTTGAGTTGTTTATGTTTGAAATTTAATAAAAATGTTTTAAAACAGGGGGCGTGGCCTGCACGCGAACAATGCGGACGTGAGCCTGGTGAGCTCCGGCAACGCGCACCGCCCATCTCCTGGGACCGCGCGCCACCCACCTCAGGCAGACAGCCCACCTGCTGGGCTCCCATACGCAGCTGCACTACGGCTCCCGTGTGGCGACACCGTGTGGGAAAAACCCTGTGAGGAAGGGGGAAAGAACACCCTGGTGGGCCCGGCGCCCATGAAGCAAAGGAAGACATGATTGGAACCGCTAGCGCTGCCTCTGCGAACCGCAAGTAAGTGGCACCCACCCCTCGCTGAACTATCCCCATAATCGGCCACCGGACCCAGCGGCGACGCCCCGGGTGTCTGGGGCCCTTGGGAAACACGGACAGAAACGTGCCGGAGACGAAGGGGCAGCCACCTCCCTCTTGGGGAGGCTAAAGGGGGCACTCAATCTCTGCAAATGCTGGCGAACTTTCACCTCATAAGATATCCGGTTCACCACAGTGGACGGTGCCCCGCGCCCCCAACTGGAAATGTTCCGTGATACAAATAACGACCCAATCGATCCACTATAGGAAAAGGCCACAACATCGTGAATCGGCAAGGTGCAGCCGTCAGGACACTAGCTATGCTCTGCATAAACAGCGGCACCAGGCCCTAACAAACCCCAACAGACCTCCCAAAGGAGGTAGAGGGGGGAAAAAGTGCAGGACACCATACAGATCCTGCTACCACAGCACAAGCTCCATAAGGATGGGTAAAGACGGGCAGAAGAAAACGTCCACACAAAGTAGCATGGACCAATTTGCGGTCGCTGCCACCCCGGTGCCGACAGGCCATGCAACACGACCAAACTCCCCCACCCGTGAAGACCCCCTCTCACTACGAGACGTGGTGGCTGCCATCGGAACACCGCCTCTCCGAAGCAGAGGACAACATCAATGGGATCAACCGACAGCTATCACAAGCTTTAAATCGCCTGAAAACCCTAGAATCTAGAATGGATAAAGGAGAGGGAAGGTCTCGCCGCAACAATGTGCGCATCCTCGGACTGCCGGAGGAACAATGCATGGAACTGTTCCTGGAACGGTGGCTTGTTGACATTTTCAAACCCCACTCCTTCTCAATGTTTTTTTCAGTGGAAAGAGACCACAGAATGCCCTTGGGCAAAGTGACTCCAGGGGCACCACACCGAACGAAAATCACCAGATTACTTAATTACCGCGACAGAGACGCTGTCCTGCAAAGGTCACGCTCACAGGGGGCGATCACTCATAACAGCTCACAAATCGCCTTTTTCCCTGATTATACCCGAGAGGTGCAGCGAGCACGACAATCGTTTGAGCCACTGAAAAAACAACTGGCTCACATGAACGTGAAATATGGCCTGCTCTTCCCGGCACAACTCAAGATTTACCATAAAGGAACGACAGTACACTTCACTAATCCACAAGAGGCCTGGAAGTGGGCGGAGGCTCACATTGAGGGTGACTGGACCACAGGACCGAGGAGACAAAGAGGAAGACCCGGACCCAGGCCAAGGCGGGCTTCCCCGAGGAGGGATCCGGATTTGGCAGGACATGAGGCCCCGGAGGCGGCAGCAGAACGGAATGAACGATGAACAAGCTACTATCCTCCATTAGAATGAGTTGGCGAACCACTGCAACACAAAGACACGCCGTGTTCACGCCTCTGGCTCCACCAGACGACGTAGTCCACCAGGAATGATTTTAACAATTGGCGCAAGAGAAGGAACTCCGGGAAGGGCTCTACCCCTCTCCCCCAGTGAACCCCTCCTTTTTTCTCTCTTTTTTGAGCTCTACTCAAGTGTTGGGATTTCGAGCTGACACCCTAAGTTTTGTACAGGGAGGGGGAAGGAGGGGAAAGTTTGAAAAGTTTGAAGATTTATTTGTTGTTCCAGGGACATCACATGTTCACACGACAATCTAACTACTGCCCCACACGCAGAACACCTCGCACCATTCCACATAGGAACCTCACTCTCACCACGCATGCTAAAAGAATATTCCCATTTCTCCTTGGTCATACTATCCTGAAGACCTCCAATATGCGCTGTAAATGACACCTATACAAGCCCAAACACCACCCGTACAACATCCTAGATCTCTTAAGCTGCTTACTTGGAATGTGAACGGAATGGGATCCGGAATTAAAAGGTGCCTCATCATGCAGTTTTTAAATAAACATTCCCCTGACATGGCTCTGATAACTGAGACACATCTGGCCGGGTCAAAATTTGCCTTTTTCCAGAGGACCAATTATCGTCCTGCGTTCCATGCGGGGTACACAATAGGATCCAGGGGCACCCTTATCTTAATACACAAACGTATCCCGTTTACCCTCCAAACATCAGAACAGGACCCCAGGGGCCGCTATGTGTTTATTTCAGGAATGCTTTGGGGTGAGAAGTTGGCTATTGCTTCAATCTTATAGGGAAACATCACCCTCACACATACATTTTAGGGGGGGAGGGGGACTTCAATTATGCCATGAACAACAGCATAGATCGCACCCACCTTAGGAACCGGAGCCCAGATACCCCTACAAGGCTGGCTAATTTCACATCTGCTTTAGGGCTTCGGGACGTGTGGCGGGAGTTACACCCCAGTACCAGAGAATACTCGTTCCATTCGAGAGCCCACGGCTTCATGTCCAGGTTAGATTACTTCTTCCTGCCAAATATTGACCTCCAGAGGGCAATGTCCACAGAGATGCTTCCCTGAGGCATCTCATACCATTCGCCAGTGACGATGGAACTACGTATGCAAGGTGCTCTCCTCCCTAGAACATGGAGATTAAACAACTATTACCTTGGGTTCCCGAACTGATTGACCGCCTTACCGAAGTGTCCACCGAATATTTTGAAATCAATGAAACTCAGTAGACAGCCCTGTGACAACATGGGAAGCCTATAAAACTGTACTGAGAGGAGAGATAGTCTCCTGGACGTCACATAAAAAGAAAATGCGGCTCCAGAAGATACTGGAGGCCGAAAGCGAAGTGAACAATTGGGAAAATAAACACATTCTGGACTCCACCCCGAGACTCACGGATCCCTTAAACGCGCCCAAGAGCGCCTCCGGAATAGGGTGATGGATAACGCTAAGCAGGCCCATTGGCACTCTAGAGCGAGAATATATGAACTTGGGGACAAAGCGGACAAAATGCTTGCCTGGCTGGAGAGAAGAGATGAGGGACAACGACATGTCCAGGAAATAGTCACTTCACACAACAAACGTGTCAATCGGGCACTGAGATAGCAGAGGCCTTTGCCGAATTGTATGCAGGCCTGTATCGAGCCCCAACTCTCCCGCTCGACCCCTTCCTTCTAGATACCATTACACTGCCAGCTCTCTCTATGCAACAGAAGGAACAACTGGACTCCGCTTTATCAGAAGCGGAAATCACAGAAGCCATAGCACAACTGCAAACAGGGAAAACACTGGGTCCTAACGTATTTCCAGTTGAAATTTGTCAAAAATTTGGTGGATATAAAATAGCGTCCCCCTTCATAGAATGTTCCTCAACGCCCGAGAACAAGGGACCCTCCCCCCAGGACCTATGTAGGGCAACCATCGTAGTCATTACCAAACCCGATAAACCCCCTGAAAAATGCACTTCCTACAGACCCATATCACTGATTAATAGTGAAGCCAAAGTCCTCGCTAAGCTCCTGGCAAACCGACTACAATTGGTTACACCCACCCTGGTCTACCCGGACCAATGTGGCTTGATTGCCACAAAAATCAACCCGGATGAATCTGCAACCCCTCCATCTAGCACTGGAGCGAGCTCCGGTTATAGACGGACCATTAGCCCTATTGGCGATCGATTTTGAAAAGGCGTTTGATTCAATTTGGTGGGACAGCCTTTGGGAAATCATGCGACGTATGGGGTTTGGGGGAGACCTTTTTGGGATGGGCACGATTACTCTACACCATGCGTGCACAACATACGGCCCGCGGGCCAGTTGCGGCCCGCCATGCTGTTTTGTCCGGCCCGCGAGGCACAAAGACTTTCCTAATGGAGGGTGGCCCGCCAGCAGCATCGGCCGCCCTCCATTTGGAAAGTCTGTTGTCTTCCGGGACGGACAAAACACTGGACGTCATTGGCTCAGCACACACGCACCGCGTCACTCCTACGAGCCAGGTAGTGCGTGTGTGCTGCACCAATGGAGGGCCAGCACTATGGCTGGCGTGGCCAGTAAGGCTTGATGCCGGAAGGCATTTCAGCCTTGGACCACGCCAGCCGTAGTACGATTCCAGTTACCTCGCCAGCGTTCCAGCTTACCTGCCTTCCAGCAAGCCTCCAGTAAGTGGTCTGTGTGTTTGTGTGTCGGGTCTGTTCTGCTGTATGTTTGTGTTGTGTATGTTGGGGTGGGGGGGCGTGTCGGATGTGTATGAATGTTTGTTTTTGAGTGTTTGTGTTGTGTATGTTGAGATGGGGGGGTGGGGGCGTGTCGGATGTGTATGAATGTTTGTTTTTGAGTATTTGTGTTGTGTATGGGGGGTGGGGGTGTCGGATGTGTATGAAAGTTTGTTTTTGAGTGTTTGTGTTGTGTATGTTGAGATGGGGGTGGGGGTGTGTCGGATGTGCATGAATGTTTGTTTTTGAATGTTTGTGTTGTGTGTGCTAAGTGGGGGGTGGGGGTTCGGGTGTGCATGAATGTTTGTTTTTGTACATTTTTGTTGTGTATGTTGAGATACATGTATGGGTGCATGCTTCAGAGTTTGTGTGCTGAGTTGGGGGGTTTGGGTCTGTATGGGTGCATGTTTGAGAGTGTGTGCTGAGCTGGGGGGTGGGGGGTTCGGGTCTGTATGGGTGCATGTTTGAGAGTGCGTGTGCTGAGGTGGGGGGTTTGGGTCTGTATGGGTGCATGGTGTATGCTTGAGAGTGTGTGTGCTGAGATGGGGGGTGGGGGTTTCGGGTGTGCATGAATGTTTTGTTTTTGTATGTTTGTGTTGTGTGTGCTGAGATGGGGGGTGGGGGATTCGGGTGTGCATGAATGTTTTGTTTTTGTATGTTTGTGTTGTGTATGTTGAGATGCATGTATGGGTGCATGCTTCAAAGTTTGTGTGCCGAGTTGGGGGGTTTGGGTCTGTACGAGTGCATGCTTGAGAGTGTGTGTGCTGAGTTGGGGGCTGGGGGTTCGGGTCTGTATGGGTGCATGCTTGAGAGTGTGTGTGCTGAGTTGAGGGGTGTGGGGTTCGGGTCTATATGGGTGCATGCTTGAGAATTTGTGTGCTGAGTTGGGGGCTGGGGGGTTCGGGTCTGTATGGGTGCATGCTTGAGAAGAACAAGTTACTTCTTACCTGGTAACGTTCTTTCGATGGGATGTTCCTCCGACGTATTCCTTATCTTGTTAGATCATCTCCAGCCTGCTGGCCTCAGAATTTTTTTTTCAGTAGAGGACGCTGCGCGTCGACATCCCTCGAGCCGATGTCTCTCGACAGCCTCTGTATCGGCGCCGACGTCATCATGCGTATAAATAGACTCGCACAGCGTCCGTTGCTCAGTTCCGTTTTGACGTTTAACAGTTGCTTTACATGACTTGGTTATTGACCCTGAAGGAGCGTAAGCTGTAACCACAAGGGAAGTTTTACTGAGGGGATGGATGGGAGGGGCGATAAGGAATACGTCGGAGGAACATCCCATCGAAAGAAGGTTACCAGGTAACAAGTAACTTGTTCTTAGAAGGGATTGTGTCCTCTGACGTATTCCTTATCTTGATAGACTCCCGTAGCAGTGGTGTGTAACTGGAGGTGGGAGTAAAATTGCCACGTTTCCCTTCAATAATGAACAGAGTGCAACACAGCTTTGCCAAATCTAGTCTCTTGGCTAGAGGAGGAATCCAGGTTGTATAATTTTGTGAAGGTATGTGCAGACGACCATGTGGCAGCCACACATGTCTCGAATCGGTACCCCTCTTTGGAGGGCCGAAGAGGCTGCGATACCCCTGGTTCAATGAGCCCTAAGATTTTGAGGAGGCTCTTTCCCTGCCAGTTTGTAACATTCCAGAATGGCCAAAATAATCCATCTGGAAATGGTCTGTTTTGTTATCGGTAACCCCAATTTGTGCCCTGAGTAACCTACGAACAGTTGGTCTGCTTGCCTAATCCTAGCAAGTCTGCTGATGTAAAAGCTCAAAGCCCGCCTTGGGTCCAGCCTATGTAGCCTTTCTTCCTCTTTCCCCGGATGGGGAGGGGGATAGAATGAAGGTAAGGTAATCTTCTGAGTGATGTGGAATTCAGAAACCACCTTTGGGAGGAAATTAGGCTTTACTTGTAAGACAACTTTGTCTTTATGAAAAATTGTATGAGGGGGTTTACAAGATAGAGCTTGTAATTCGCTCACCCTCCTAGCAGATGTCAATGCCACTAATAAGACAGTTTTAAGGGTGAGAAATCTTAGTGAACAAGAGTGGAGTGGTTCAAAAGGAGTACCCATCAGGAAATTTAAGACTAAATGTAAGTCCCATAAGGGAACTTGGAATGGTCTTGGAGGATAGACATTGGTTAATCCCTTCAGAAATTGTATTACTAAGGGTAACTTGAAATACAATGGTTCCTCTGCAGTGCGCTTGAAGATCGATAGCGCTGCGAGGTAGCCCTTGATAGTGCCAACCTGAAGGCCCGAATTTGCCAAATAGAGTAGAAAAGATAACACTGTTGGTGTACCACATGAAAAGGGATCGATATTCTTTTCCCTACACCAGCTGCAGAATTTGTTCCAACAGCAGCGGTATAAAGTCTTTGTTGCTGGCCTTCTGGCCGAAAGCAACAGCTCCATGACGTCATCTCGGAGGTCCCAATCCTTGTATCTCAACCTTTCAGATACCAAGCGTGAAGGTTGAGGGTTCTGATGTCTGGATGGAGAACCTGACCTCCCTTCTGCGAGAGAAGATTCTCCTTGAGTGGAAGACGAATTGGAGGGCAGATGGACATGTCCAGAAGGTCCAGGTACCACTTTCTCCTGGCCCAGTCCGGGGCCATTAGGATCATGGCTTTACGGATCCCTCTCAACCTCCTGATCATTTGAGAAATGACAGGGACTGGAGGAAACGCATACAGAAGTGTAAACTCCCAGTCCACTACGAACGCGTCCCCTAGAGCTCCTCTCGGGGGGCAATTCCCTTGAACAAAACTGATCGCACTTCCTGTTGATGCTGGTGGCGAACAGATCCACTTGAGGGGTTCCCCAAAGGGTGAAGATCTGTTGAAGGACTTCCTGAGCTAGTTCCCACTCGTGGGAGACTGTACTCTGCCTGCTCAGAGCGTCAAGTTTTTCTCTCCGGCTAAGTGAACTGCCGATCGAGAGATTCCTTCTTGGATTGCCCAAAACCAGAGCTGCATCGCCTCTCTGCACAGAGGCAGTGATCCTACGCCTCCTCTTTTGTCGAGGTAGTGCATGGCCACTGTGTTGTCCATCATTATAAGGACATTTTTACCCTGTACAGATGGCAGAAAAGCCTTCAGCACTAGTCTGATTGCTCTCAGCTCTAACAGGTTGATTTGTAGTCTGGACTCCGATGGAGAACAACGACCGCTGATGGTCAAGTCGTTGGCATGGGCTCCCCACCCCGTGAGTGATGCATCTGTGACTACTGTTATCTCCGGCCATGGTTGCCAAAACAGTTCTCCTTTCAAAAAGTTCTCCTGACAGGCCCACCACTGAAGGTCTCGAGCCACCTTGTCCGGAACCTGAAGGAGATCTGCCATTCTCCCTGAGAATTGCGACCACTGAGTTCTTAGTGCCCACTGAAGAGATCTCATTCTCAGGCGAGCCTCTGGCACAAGGAAGATGCAGGGAGCCATGAGGCCTAGCAACCTCAAAAAGTCGAAGGCTGGGAGACGTTGGGCATTTTGAAACTTGGTGACCATCTGCAGAATATCTTGAGCCCTCACCTCTGGTGGCGAGGCTTTTCCCAGGGAAGTATCCTGGACCGCTCCAATGAACTGGAGTCTCTGTGATGGTATCATCTGTGACTTCTTTAAATTGAGGGAGAAGCCCAGTTTGTGAAGGAAGTGGCAGACATAATCTAGCTGGATCTAAGCTTGTTCCGGAGACACAGCTCTGATCAGCCAATCGTCCAGGTAGGGGTAGACGTGAATCCCTTCCCTCCTTAGACTTGCAGCCACTACCGACATTAACTTGGTGAAGACCCTCGGGCGGAGGTCAGCCCAAATGGCAGAACTCGAAATTGATAATGAGAGCCGCCATTTGCGAACCTCAGGTATTTCCTGTGTTTGAGATGGATTGGCACATGGAAATAGGCATCCTGAAAGTCCAGAGATACCAGCTAGTCCTTGAGCGCCTGAAGGATCTGAGAGAGAGTTACCATCTTGAACTTGTCCTTCCTGAGGAACTTGTTCAATTCTCCTAAGTCCAAGATAGGTCTCAGTCCCCCGTCCTCCTTCGGTATTAGGAAGTAGGGGGGAGTACCAGCCCTTGTTCCTCTCCGCTACAGGTACCGGTTCTATGGCACCTTTCTCCAGCAGGTCTACAATTTCCTGCAAGAGGAGCAAATCTGGAACTTTCAGAGAGCTGTTCCCCGGTGGATGACTGAGGAATGCGTAGAAAAGGCAGGCAGTAACCTTGGGCAACTGTCTCCAATGCCCAAGCATCTGACGTAATAGCCTGCCATTCCGTCAGATGTTGAGTTAGCCTGCCCCCTACTGGTGTCTTGTGAGGAGAGTCCTCAGAGTGATTTAGAGGCGGCTGATGCAGATGCCGAGGGTAAAGAGGCACCTGCTGCTGCGGCTTTTGTATTTTTACCCGATCCACCTCAGGGGAATCTTTTTTGACCTCTTTGAACCGACTGTCCTCTGCCTTTTCCGAATGTGGAATAAAAGCAAAAGGACTTACCTCTCCAAGAGGTTCCTGAGGGGCGATATGGCGTTTGACGGATTGCAGCTCCCAGGGATTTTGCTGCTGCTTTGGATGTCTGTAACTTTTCTAGACTGTCATCGGCCTTCTTACCAAACAAAGAAGAGCCGTCAAAGGGCATATTTAAAAGTCTGGCGTGTACATCTGAAGCAATCCCAGACTTTCGCAACCACGCAAATCTGCGGGTTGTAGTACTTGCCGCCATGGCCCTACTGATACTGTCAGCAGAATCAATGGCAGTTTGAAGGGATTCGCACATTGCGTCTTTACCATCCTTAATGATGTTTAGAAACACTTCCCTTTCTTCTCCCTTGGGAGGCGGTCATCGGCTGATGAAGCACACTCCCAAAGTGTGTGGCTGAACCTTGGGAGCGTACAAGTAGCGTTAATAGATTTCAACGCCATGTTACATGCAGAAAAGACTTTCTTAGCCATAGAGTCGTATCTTTTGTCATCCCTGTCCTGTGGAACAGTAGGGTATGCCGATCTACTGCCTGATGCAGTTGCTGCTTGAACAACCAGACTCTCTGGAGTTGGATGTTTAGACAAAAATTCAGGGTCAGTAGCAGATACCCTATATTTGGCTGATAACTTCTTGTTAACCGCCGGGATAACCTCAGGAGTTTCCCAGTTAGCCAATATCTTTCTTTGTAATGCAGCGTGAAATGGAACCACAGGATCCTCCTGTGGGCCTTTAACTAAAATGTCTGTAAGGTCATCCTGTTGGAATGCAGGTGAAGGTGTACACCAACCCATGAATTCTATAATCCTTGCCATTAAAATTCTGCAAGGGGTCTCGGCATGTTCCCCTGGGTCTGGTTTGGCAAATTCTATTTTTGGGGAAGTATCTAACCAACTTGCCTCATGTAAGGATTCTCGAAGGTCCTTTAACCTATTTTCCTCAGAGGTGAATTCCTCTGGTTCAAGTGTTGTAGTTCTCTGCAACCCAAAGGGTCTTTCATGATCCGAATCCTCCCCTTCTTCATAAATTGAAGACAAAGGTCTGAAATGATCAGACCTTGGAAATGGCTTAGATCTCATTTCCAGAGCAGAAGGGGCCAAATTTGTCATAATTGGTTGAGAAAACGTCGACGACGCGTACGTTAAAGGTTTCGAAAACACCGAAAAAGGCGTCGAGAAGATCGGAAGAGGCCTCGAAGAGCTCGAGAGGATCAGAATCCTACTCGAGGTTGTCGATGACATTCTCGAAGTCGTGTTCGAGGCCCTGGGTCTGACCACTGGCTGTGAGGTAGTGACGGCCGTGGGTTTGTTCTTTTTCAGCGTCGGTTCGATCGACCTATGCGGGGATGAGCCCTTCGATAATGGCGTCGATGACGCAGATTTATGCGTCGAAGGGACTTTCGACAATGGCGTCGATGGCACAGTGCCTTTGCTCGAGGGTTTGTGACGCTCTCGATTAGTTTCTTTCGCCGGGTGCAACGACTCGCGGCGTTTCAATTTTTCGGGTCTTTCACCCAGGGTATCACCCTCAGCTGTCTTCGAGGGGGTCGAGGCCGCTTTCTCGAAGACGCTAAGCATCCTTTTACGGAATTCCTCCCACTCAGCCTGAGAGCTATGTTTTGTGGGGCAGGTGACTCTTTCCGGGGAAACAGAAGACGAGGAATGGGATCTTTGACGTCTCGTACTCGAATGCTTGGATCTCGAAGAGTGGTGGGAACTGCTTCGAGACCTAGAACGAGAATGTTTCCTGTGTCGACAAGCAGACGAATGTCTCGACTCTGCCAAGGAAACTTTCGAAGGAGTTTTAACTGTCTTACCTCTCTCAAGCTTCCCCTAACGCTCCTTCAAGGCTTTCGCCGTCATGGACATGCAGTCCTCGCACTCCGAACATAGGTGCTCCGATCCCAGGCATCACAAACAGATCCTGTGAGGATCTGTCAACAACATTTTCTTTCCACAGTCTCGACATTTTTTGAAGCCGGACCGTGGAGTCGTCGGTTCGTATGAGGAAGCCATTGAGTAAGAGTTGGTATTCGAGGAATAATGAAGAATATATCTGACTAACGAACTGAGCAACGCGATTCCTAGGCCCACAAAGTGTGGAAAAACGGAACTGAGCAACGGACGCTGCGCGAGTCTATTTATACGCATGACGCCGTCAGCGCCGATACGGAGGCTGTCGAGGGACATCGGCTCGAGGGACGTCAACGCGCAGCGCCCTCTACTGAAAAAAATGTTTCCAAGGCCAGCAAGCTGGAGATGATCTATCAAGGTAAGGAATATGTCGGAGGACACAATCCCTTTGAATGTGTGTGGTGAGGTGGGGGGATTCATGTCTGTATGGGTGCATGCTTGAGTGTGTTTGAGGCATAGTGTTTGGTTGGGGGTAGGGGAGCCATGGCCATGGGGCATAGTGTTTGGTTGGGGGTGAGGGAGCCATGGGGCATAGTGTTTGGTTGGGGGTGAGGGACAGGGGGCATAGTGTTTGGTTGGGGGTGAGGGGGTCATGAGGCATAGTGTTTGGTTGGGGGTGGGAGCCATGGGGCATAGTGTTTGGTTGGGGGTGAGGGGGTCATGGGGCATAGTGTTTGGTTGGGGGTGAGGGGGCCATGGGACACAGTGTTTGGTTGGGGGTGAGGGACAGGGGGCATAGTGTTTGCTTGAGGCGTGGGGGCCATGGGGCATAGTGTTTGGTTGGGGTGAGGGGGCCATGGGGCATAGTGTTTGGTTGGGGGTGGGAGCCATGGGGCATAGTGTTTGGTTGGGGTGACGGGGCCATGGGGCATAGTGTTTGGTTGGGGGGAGGGACAGGGGGCATAGTGTTTGCTTGAGGCGTGGGGGCCATGGGGCATAGTGTTTGGTTGGGGGTGGGAGCCATGGGGCACAGTGTTTGGTTGGGGGTGAGGGGGCCATGGGGCATAGTGTTTGGTTGGGGGTGAGGGGGCCATGGGGCATAGTGTTTGCTTGAGGCGTGGGAACCATGGGGCATAGTGTTTGGTTGGGGGTGAGGGACAGGGGGCATAGTGTTTGCTTGAGGCGTGGGAACCATTGGGCATAGTGTTTGCTTGAGGCGTGGGGGCCATGGGGCATAGTGTTTGGTTGGGGGTGGGCGCCATGGGGCATAGTGTTTGGTTGGGGTGACGGGGCCATGGGGCATAGTGTTTGGTTGGGGGTGAGGGACAGGGGGCATAGTGTTTGCTTGAGGCTTGGGGGCCATGGGGCATAGTGTTTGGTTGGGGGTGGGAGCCATGGGGCATAGTGTTTGGTTGGGGGTGAGGGGGCCATGGGGCATAGTGTTTGGTTGGGGGTGGGAACCATGGGGCATAGTGTTTGCTTGAGGCGTGGGGGCCATGGGGCATAGTGTTTGGTTGGGGGTGGGAGCCATGGGGCATAGTGTTGCACTCCAAGAGTGAACCCAATAATAAAGCTAAAACAGGCACAGTTAGGAGATGTACATCCTTTTTTGAGGAAACCTGACTCAACGAAGGCCATACTCCTCTTGGGCAACCCAAACAGCAAACAATAGCAGTCAAAAATAACGGAATGTCCAATCAAGGGTCAATAAAATATATATAATTTAATTAAACAGACGATATACAATAACTAAATCGAAATAAATGATAATGGAAAATGTGTAGTACAAAATGTAAGTTTGAAATGCAATCAAAATCATTATCCCTCAAAAACATATTCTTTTTCCATGTGTTTAATACAAATTGGGGGTTGAAAAAGCCTCCTGACATGTCCCGCCCACTATAGCCCTCATGTAAGGTACTTTCGGCCCTCTGTCAAAATCAGTTGTGCACCCATGCTCTACACCAATACCCAGGCAGAGGTGAAAGTAAACAGATGGTCTTCCCGATCCTTCCCCCTCGGCAGGGGCACGCGGCAGGGATGCCCTCTTTCTCCCCTTCTCTCTGCACTCGCAATTGAGCCGCTCGCTCAGTGGCTTTGCCAGAATGCAGCTTGGATAGGGTTTAGATGGCCAGAGGGCTACGACAACCGGCCACCTCTATACGCAGATGATCTCCTAATATATCTGGGGGACCCAACTCGGTCCTGCCCCATTGTGACGCAGATGCTCGTCCGCTTTGGTGAGTTTAGTGGACTAAGAATCAACTGGGGGAAATCCATCTTCTTCCCGGTAAAAGGTGGGGCGCGGGCCATCGCCCAGGACTGTCTGTACCGAGTGGAACACCAGGGCTTTCGATACCTGGGAATCTGGATCTCTGAGGACTTGACGGGGTATATAAAACAATCTCCGACCGATTACGGACCGATTTATTATCAATGTTCAACATTGGAAACTCCTCCCTCTGACTCTTATGGGCAGAGCCACACTGTTTAAAATGATGACCCTCCCAAGATTTGTTTACATCCTGCAGAATGCCCCGCTCAAGATCCCAAACTCGGAGTTTGACCAAGTAGAGACACTCCTTAAAGAACTCATATGGGGTGGAGGACAACCACGCATTGCGCTAAATACACTCCAGAGGTCGATCTGGGAGGGCGGAATAGGTGTCCCCTGTCTCCAAACCTATTATTGGGCCTCACAATTAGCAGTGGTTAACGACTTACTCCATGGAGACAGAAAACTGCCCCACATACGGGCCGAGATAGCTACTATTCAGAAAAGACCCGCTTAGCCTCCTATACTAGCCCCCTCCGAGACCCTCTCCAGTCACAACCACAACACACATCATTACGGTTTGGAAACAAGCACACAATTTTATTGGGTGGAAAAACAAAATCACTACCGCACAATCCCTATGGCAAAATAGCAATTTGACTGAAATCGAGAAACTTGAGCCATGGCCCAAATGGGTAAGGGCTTGAATCCT
The DNA here is from genome assembly GCF_040938575.1 of Ambystoma mexicanum. Lineage (NCBI taxonomy): Eukaryota > Metazoa > Chordata > Amphibia > Caudata > Ambystomatidae > Ambystoma > Ambystoma mexicanum. Next base: position 755,667,111 of record NC_090924.1, on the reverse strand, counting down.
GAAAGTTGGGGATATTCTCGCAGATGGGAAATTGGCTTCATTTGATACTCTACAATTACAATTCCAGATCCCAGGTACAGAACGATATCACTACATGCGGCTGGCCCATGCCCTTAGAACCCACATACCAGCGGACACTACTGTACTGGAGTATACTCCTATAGAGCGCAACATCTTACCAGCATATATCCCCACCAAATGCACCTCCATCCTATACAACGCGATATCATCCTTTGCCACCCCCGAACTGAACAATCTGAAAGCGGAATGGGAGGTGGATGTGGGGGAAATAGACCCAGAAGACTGGATACAGGTTTTCATGCACCCCCCGGGAGAGCGCTCGGTCGGAGATCGCTACCTCCTCAAGGCTCCGCCTCGTACAGCTGAAAAAATTGCACCGAGTATACTACCCTAAGACACGCCTATATATGGTTGGAAACGGGCCCCAAATCCAAACTGTCTTCGATGTGGGGAGGGAGAAGGAACCTTCATACACATCCTATGGGCATGCCCCCGGATACAAACCTTTTGGACTGCATGCTGTGGCGTACTTTCCAGAGTCCTTGCCCACACCATACCACTGGAACCAAGGGCTTTACTCTTGGGCATACCAAACGAAATGGAGGTTAATAAATGGGAGAGACTGCTTCTGCAGGGCTACACGGCAGCAGGGCTAATCAAGCATAACATAGCGCAGACGTGGGGAGCCCCAGACTCCCCGACACTGGATCAATGGATGGTGGATATGGACACATGCGCCATGATGGAGCGTAGGATTTACACAGCAAGGGGCTGTCCCAAAAAGGCCTCGAAAATATGGGAAAGGTGGGAAGAAGAGGTGACCTAAGACTCTTTGTCACAAATGGTATGAGCATGAACAATACACAAACGTATTCAGGTAAAAAGCTCTTTCATCATTGACAACATGTGTAATACTTTTCTGATTATGAATGAACATGATAGTCCCTATGTTGGTTTTGTTTTGGTGATTGTTAAAATTCAATAAAACATGTTTTTTATAAAAAATACATTTTTAAAATAAAAGACTAGAACGTTGCAAGACATTCTAACAGATTATAGTGGAGCGGTCACGTCTGTGCTTCCAAAAATACCATATCTTCCACAGAGCTCTACCCAGGACAGAAGGTCCTTTTAATGTAGTTTGGTTGAGAAGTTGTGATGGAAGGAATAATGAAGTTTATACTAAAGTATGAAAAAAAGTGTTTACAGTAAAATCTAATTTTGAGGATTTGGGATTTTCTCAGGAGCTGCATGTTAAAAAATGAGGCCGTCTGAATCCGTCAATTTACCAATGGATGTAATGAGTAACTAAGTAATGCTAGAATTGAAGTGTTAAGATGAATTGGGATGTATGGCGAATTTGTGTGTTGTAAGCATGTGTCAACTTTGTTCCAAATCATGTTACTATGCTTCAACAGGAAAGAGAGACTGGGGAGGAGTCCTTTACATCCACAAACATTAATAGCCCAACTCAACCTAACCAGACATTTCTAATCGTTTTTCAGCATTCTTCCAGTTGTGCATAATAGTTTTCATAGCTATTGACAATAGCGGATCTACAGAGAGCATGCTATTAACCTTTAAATTTAATGAAAACGTGATGGGTGGAATTGTATGAATTCATCTTTACCACTGCCATTGCTCTAGGCAAGCTTCAACGCTGTTTAATGACCTGCCTGCACCACTACAGAAGGGGACAAGCAATATGCAAATGAGCCTTGAGCCTCTCACCACTGGGAGCAGTCCAGTCTGCTAGGCGACATCCCTACTACACCAAAACAGAAGCAACCCCAGACATGTTTTGGCCTTGTGGCAGGACCAAGAGAGTATAAGATAGAGAAACACTAAACACCTCCTTGCTTGACCCAAGACTGATGGAATAGTACAATCCCAAGGAGAGTGGTAGATATAAATCAGGCTTTTATCCTTTGCACCTATGGTGTACCAATATAGAAATCAGCTTAATTTTGCGAGTCACACGATTTGTCAATATGTTACACATCCCAAATCTCTTTGGTCCCTTTGGTGTGACCCCCGCTGATATCTATAGAGGCCAATAAATGTTGCCACTTTTTTTTAACTTTGCATTTCACCATAAAGCGGCATGGATTGTTTTGTTAATGGGGATTGGCAGTTCATTGATCAGAAGTGCCTGAGCTATGTTATCTGAAATAATGTTTCCATTTGAGATGATTTTGCCAGTGTTCTATAGTAAGGCGATCGGTTTAGAATGCAGGCTTTACCCCAACTAAATGTACTGATGTGCATTGTAAAGGTGCATGGTACCAATAAATGCGGAGAGTGGCTGCCTGTGACTGACTCAACTGCCTGTCCTTACTACCCATTGTTGCTGAGAGGAGGAGCCTACCTGTGAAAACCCCAAACACACTGTGCAGCGGCGCAGAGTGGCAGAGAGTGGCTGTCTGTGCTGTCCGTGGTGGCCGAAAGCGGGAAGCCGAAAGTCTTCTAGATTGAATATGGAAACTAATGGACCCACTGTGGAATGCACTGGAAGCAAGGTTCGCAAGTATGGTGAAAAAAACACTAGTATCACGCAAATGCAGGTGCAAGCGAATGCACTAGCGACACAAGCGATCCTAACGCCCGACTCAGAAATAACCTCAACTCCTAGCACCAGATTGGAACTTACACCTCAAAGTTCAAGCGCTCGTGCCTTTGCCCTCTCTGCCCCTTTCTGAGCATATCCGAGCCTGTCCGCTCGTTTGAACTACATGCCCCACAAAGCCCCTGCAACCCTAACACCGACTCTGACTCGGTGCACTAAAAAAAAAAGGACCCCCTCAACCGCCCCACACAACAGCCATCCAACAGCTAGCACCTTTGTCATTGTCCCCTACCTTGAACTTGTGGGCAACTCGAATGGAGAATCCCACAGTGGCCAGATCTTGTGAATGTGAAGTATCTGCTACCTTGCGCCATGTGTCCTTTACGATCGGCTTGAGGTGAGAAATGCAGCCCACGAGAGTTTGTCTGGCTGTTCCATATGGCCCAATTCAGACCGTCTGCGATCCAGCTGCCTAGCGCCCTGCACCGCATAAATGCTGAACTCAACTATGCAGTCTCCCCTCCGCAAGGAGAGCAAGAGAAATGGCTTTGAGTGGAAATCTGGGCAGAACGATGCACCCTTATTCCGTTGCGACAGTATTGAGGGAGCTTCCTTGGCAGGCACAATTGTAAGGTCAAACCATCGGATAGTATCGAACGACAAATCTCTTCAAATTAATATTTCAAATAACCCTGCAATTTTAAACATTGAGACTGAGCCGGCAGCTATGTCATGGCAGTCAGCCTCTAAGCTGTGTTGCACTCGGTTATTCTTAGGAGCTCAACAAACACAAAAAGATGGTGATAGACCTCAAAGTGAGGAAAGCGAGCAAGACGCCAAACACAGGTAATACACGCCCCCCCCCCCCATTGAAGCAAACATAAATTTCTTACATGCAACCTCTGAGCAGGAACTAGATGTGCCAGTTTTGAGAAGACCCGTCAAGCCATCTGAGCATGAACAATTCTCAACCCTTGCTCCTGAGTGTGAATATTGCATGTATCTTACAACGCTCAAATACAAGTTTGTCTGAAACGTCCAGTCAGCTAACCTCCGACTCAGACTTCCTCTCCCTTCCCCATTAACCTGCAGGTCAACTCAAGAATGAAACGAGCAAGAAAAGGAAGGAACAGCTGGAAAAGTTCTCAAGGGTCTCGTCGAAAAAACTTGAATACTCTTCAGACTCAATGCAGCCTAATGTCTACCTTGACAATCTCCTTGGCCCCATTTTAAAAATTATATGAATCCACACAAAAAATCTTTAGAGATCAAGCAACTCTATTGACCATGACACCCCCAAAATTGATAGACAGAGGCATTAATAATCACACTACAACAAAGACTGGATCCCAAAACTACATCAGAAAACCTTCTGCAGAAACTGCTTAGCGATCATATGACTGAAATGGGGGCCAATAAGAAACTTAATTTAGACATGGCAAAAGGCATTTTGAAATGGGGCAAAGAATCGGCAAAAAGACCACCACTTAACCGAACAGTTACAATTACACCTAACAACACCTTGTTTCCTCCGATAGCCACAATGAATCCCAGAATCTTAACTGATGAAACGGAAAGCATCCCTCTGACTAGGACTTCAGAATGTTCCACAATAAATAACCAACAGCAACCAGCTTATACAACAGCCATTTCTAACACCATGATAGTGGAAGCCTCACTTGACAATGACACCATGGGAACAAGACCGTAATACTCAACCAATTGAAGATCAGATCTTTACGCCAGCTTTGAATCTAGTACCTTCGCTACCAACCCCCGTAAAATCAACTGAAGTCTCACTCCCTGTGGTTGAAACCCTAGCAAATAACTACGAAAGGTCTTATTCTCGAGAGAAAAAAAACAAATAGCACACAATAATAATAAACATGTTCAACAACAGCAAATAAAGACAAGAAAATACCAAAGACACATAGTGCTCGGGACTTCATTAGAAACTTGAACAGTGCACTGGCCTTAGAGAAGGAAAACTTGAATAACATCAGTGAAGACACAGAGAGTCTTAAAACAAGTAGAACCACAGTGGTTTCTCCACACGAACCCACAGATATGATATGGCATTTAGAGATCGATGAGGAACACACGGAAGGAAGTAGAGTAGCAGGTTCTCCAAATTCTGAAATGGACCTGCATGAAATCTCCGTATACGAGGAGGGACTGATGGAAGGATAGTACATTCGAACCACAGTTACGTCAGCAATCATGAAGCCTGTTCATGACAAGACAAAGTTAAACATAACCGACAGATCTACTGACCCAAATCCTTCTCAAAAGTACGATCTAACCAAGGGATACCAGTTTGAAACCCTGGAAATGAGACGCTCAAAGACCATTGCCGCTCAAAATGACCTTGTCTCCTCATGAGCGGAAAATGAGGAATCTCTGTATGAAAAATCATTCAAGCCTAGCGCACCATCGGATCGCAATGAGACAACCGGCAGAAGAGCCATTGATAAATCGAATAAACCACATACACAATCTACATTAGATATACCATTAGTTGCAATGGCGAGTGGCCTTAGGAGCCTGTTTGAGCCATAAAGTGTGGAATCAAGACAAGAGGATAAAATCGAGCACCAACATAAGAATGCTCAACAAATAAAGACCTCAACGGTAACAAAGGACAACGCAAGACCCAGATTATTTCTAGAATTAATACTTCATGTAGACGATGGCCTGATACTAAATCGGACTAACGTCGTTCTCCTATTCCAACATATACCAGTGCTACATAACCTGGAATCGAGCAACATTGCAGTGACTGAATTTCCCATACCAAACCAATACGACTGCCTATGTCTGCGTATAACATCTAAAATTATTGGAAACATGATTGTAGAAGCAGCTGAATCGCTCTGGTCACTGAGGTTTGACATTAAAGAACCGAAATGCGAAGATGAAGCATTTGAGAGAAATAGCCTAGATCCGTTTGTAAGGCATTGGAGCGCATCCAGCCAAATGAGCGCAGAAATTCCCGTCAGCGCTCTGTCTGACTTTAAAAACGCAGTGGAAAGAACCACAAGCACCAACCTGAGTAAAGGTTAGAGAACTGTCGCTAGACACCATAACTCCACTAAAAATGAGAGACAAATAAGTTTCCCATCAGTCGGATTAACTAAAGATAGCGAAGAAACTGACTGGGTGTGGCTCCTTGAACTTAAACAAATAACAATAATGTTCAAAGATCTCCACAGAAAATATTGTTAAGATCGGCAGCTGGAACACAAGAGGATTCTCTCACCTGTTTATGTTAACAGCAGGAACAACACCCAATACGATATTCTCTGCCTACAAGAAACGTGGATGCTAACAGAACCGACAATAGATGGGTATACACTGATACTGAATCCAGCAAAGAAAGGCCTAAAGGGGAGACCGTTGGTGGGCCTAATCACCCTAATTAAAATTGGCTCAGGATCAAGTGTGGTTTATAAAAAGAATCGTATATAAACCATCATATGCAAATAGTGGTATTACAGCATGATACTTGAATACTTGATTCAGAGTCAGCATGGTTGATTGTCACAAATCTTTACTAGAATCCAGCGGATTGGAAGGACAAATGCTTCATTGACGAAGTAATGACCCTAATTGATGACTGCAGAGTACAGTATCATGAGCCAATGCTGATTTTATGTGGAGATCTGAACACAGACCTTACACCCCAAATCATTGATACCGTGAAGCTGAAGGAGAAAGCTAAACTGAAAAACAAATTGTTGAGAGCTACGATGTGGATGACAGAACTCAATGAGAGGCACTTTCATCTCTTAAACCGTTAAGCCACAGGAGATATCCCCGCCGGGCCCACATGGGGACGAGGAACACAAATGGCAACCCTGGACTACTTTATTGTGTCTGCAAATGTATCCCCTTCTTGGGTTAGATCGTTGAATGTAGTAGAAACAACTCAGAGTGACCATGACATGGTAGAAATATGATTAAACATCTTAACCCAAAGAAATAAAGGAATGTGGAGTCACGATATCGAAGTCTGCCCAGCGAGAAACAGATTGCGGCTGAAGTCACAAGATGTACAGGCTATTAACAACAAGTTTAAACAAGCATGAGGAATACAACACATTGTTAATGACTATAAACCTCTTTTCAGAGAATTCTTCTTGACAAGAACAACCAGAGATTAAACCCAATGCAGGCCAAAACATGTATCTGATCAAGAAGTCATTTAGAAAAAACATGAACTGCCATACGACTTAAGAAAATACCCCCTCAAAGAAGCACAGACAATACAAAAACTAGATAAGAAGTCACAAAGTGTTGATGACACAAAGAGATGCAGAAGACATGCTAAAAATGTCATCCATTGTGGCAGGGCCAAAGACCCAGAATCCCAAGACCCTTACTCCAGCTCCGCAAAGACAACGCGGGAGTAGGCCTCCCGGACATGGAAACATACTACAGGGCGGCGCAACTTAGAGTCCTTGTCCCACACTTTAGGCAACGCTCGGAACCCCAGTGGATAGCCTTAGATAATTACCACCTTCGTCCCTTTATTGTGCCTGAATGGTTATGGGTCCCCAGATCCCAGTTACGTGAAAGTGTTAGATCTCACCCTATCCTAGGTACATTATGGGCTATTTGGAGACCAGGCAAGAAAATGGTTGGAGTCACGACGTGGCCATCCCCCCTGGGTCACCTTTGGTCTCCAGGGATCCGTGACGCCATACCGGAACCGGGAAGCTACGAAACATGGTACCAGGCGGGGCTGGAAAGAGCAGGCCAATTATGGCGTGGGGGAACCTTCGTAACTATACAAGAGCTCCAGGAAGCGCTTGGCATAGGAGCACTCTCGGTCTTCCTCTATCTGAGACTCAAAGGGGTGATGACAAGGCCTGTATGGAAAGACCAGCTGCAGAGGGACCTTACCCCTTTTGAGGCGATCCTTGATCGATGTACAGGCTCCAGTGGTCTGATCAGTGCTATGTATTCGGCCATGATCGAGACTGACATCTCCCCTTCTTTGGTGCTCAAGGGCAGATGGGAGGCGGATATGGGCAGACAGATCTCCGAAAAGCTGTGGCTACACATCTGCAGACGCACTGCGAAGTCCTCAATATCCTGCCAATACAAATTGCATGCTATAAAACTTTTGTATAGATGGCAGTATGACCCGATCAGGCTCGCCAAAATGTACCAAGGTGTTAGTCCATACTGTTGGAGGGGTTGTGGGGAGCGGGCTGGCTACTGGCATATGTGGTGGGGGTGTACCATGGTCCAGACTTACTGGTCGGAGGTTCTTAGCTGGATCAGGGACCTGGATGATGAAGAGAGGGTGAAGCAACCAATGTTTGTCCTCTTCGGTCTGATCGAAACAGGAGACGACGTTGTAAAAGCGCCTAGGATGGTACAGGGCCTCCTGATGGCTGCGCGAGCTTGCCTCACCATGGTTTGGAAGCGGCCCAAGCTCCCTAGTAAAACCGAATGGCTTGGGGTGGCACAGAATCTCTACAGAATGGACTGCCTGACCGCCACGTTACGCGGAGATCGTACTAATGTTGAAAGTGCCTGGTCTGAGTTTAGAGCCAAGCATGCCCCGTAAAGACAAAGTGTGCAATACATTGTTGTGATTTGTGCCAATAATAGTAACAAATGAAGATTTTTGTTGTGGCGGCTCTCTGAGTTGCGTTATGTGTAATGGTCGGTCATCATACTCATATTCGAAGTTCTCTGGTGTTGTCTCGCTGTGCAAGGAGGTTTCCCAACCATTTATTTGGAGATATTAGAGAAGGGGGGGGAGGGGGGAGGGGGAGGGGTGCGACTGGGCGTTGTTGTTCTTGTTCACTATACTGTTCACTTTTCAGGAAATACTGTACAGGATTTATGTTGATGATACTTCTCTCTTGTGCTCTTTCTACTTATACACTGAAATTTCTTCATCTCAATGTAAGTGAATGTTCAACTTGTATAAACTCAATAAACTTTGAATTTAAAAAAAAAAAAAAAAATGTCATCCAATGACTCAAGATCCTTGTGGCTTGTGCTAAATGACACAGAAAGGGCCCCAGAATGGGTATCAAGACAATGCAGTCCCAGAAAATTCCCGGATATGTATCTTTGAAACACTTTATGAATAAGGGGGTAAGGATGTATCCTCCAATAGGCATTCCGAGTCAGCAAAGTGGACAATCTTGTTTGATAAAGAAGAAATCATAACACAAATTGGAAAAATCAGTAAATCACAAGCCCCATGTCCAGACGGCATATCAAACAAAAATGCTGAAAGACTCAAAGGAAGAGTGGGCTAAATTTTGTGCAACCCTATTTGGTGCAATCATAGCCAACATAAAAATCCCAGACTCCTGAAAACAGCGCTTGTCATCCCGATATATAAAAAGGGCAACAAAAGGGACCCAAAAAACTACCGGCCAATTGCCATCCTTGATGCCCTAGGAAAATTATTCACGTCCTTGATCTTAGTGAGACTAAAAGACTGGGTTAGAGAATCAGGAGACTTTGATCCTTGACAAACGGGATTCGTCAAAGATGTGGAATGTGGTCTCAACCTATTCATATTGAATATTCTCAAACTAAGGTCACTGAAGGAAGGAACGAAGATCTATATATAATCAATTGATCTTCCCCAAGCCTTTGATAGTGTTGACAGGGACAGACTTTGGATGTAAATGGTCAACTGGGACTGTCCCGAATGAATTTTAGATCAATTTAAGCTTTATATGCAGACACCTCCATTCAAGTCCGACTGAATAGAAAAGGTCTACTAAGCAAAAAGATATCAACATTTCACGACCTAAAACAAGGTTGCCCATTGGCTGCCGAATAGTTCAAACTATTCATTGCGGACACAAAGGAAATAATGTCATCTGAAGGTTCGTATCAACCAAAAATAAACAGGAAACCAGTGGGCTGGATGCTTTACGACAACGAGCTCATCAATTTAGATCTGACACCCTTTGGCCTGCAAAGCAAATTGAACCTCCTGCAGTCCTACATCGACAAAAATGGACTAAAATGAAATGCCACAAAATTGGCCGTCCTGGTGTTCCAAAGAACAAGAGGTACTCAGGAAAAGCGTAATTTTTGTTGCCATCTTAGTAATAAGCCCATTGCTTGAGTTAATACCATGAGATACCTAGGGATTGATATAAATCCAAGTGTATGTGACAAGTTGTTGTTATTTGGCATTTATATAGCACCCTATATTTCATTGGCATGATCTCAAAGCGTTCGTGGGTTGAAAGCCCTTCAGGACCATAGTCCAGGTCAGTCGAGAGAGTAGGGTAGAATACAGTGCTTGGGTGCACTCAATATGTGTGCAGCCGGTGTGATTTACCTGATGGTGGCTGTATCCTAACACTAGGTGTGGTGGTGGTGAAGGATCAGTAGAGTGTGTGCAGTCAGGTGGTTGGTTTCCGAGACTGCATTCTGGCGGCATTAGGCCTGTGTAGGTTGTTTTTGTGTGCAGCTATGCCGATTCTTTCGTGGGTTATAGCTGCTTTCTAACAGGTTGTTAAGGTGTTCATGTAGAATTGTTCGTATGTGTGCAGCTAGGCCGAAATTCATCGAGGGGTGTAGCTGCGCTATATTGTTTGTTGGTGTAAAGTGGAGAGTGAGCATAGTAGTAGGAGAGGCGAGTGTCTGGAGTGGATGATTTACTCTTAGGGGCCCTCTGTCCCTGGTTACTTTCTGGGTCTGGATGAGCAAAAATTCATCATCCTCATATTTTGTGGTAGCAGTACACAGAGGTAGATTCACAGGTTGTACCGGAGAAAGTCATGATTTGCATGGTCAGAGGGTCATTATTCTTAGGGTCAGCACTATGTGCCAGGGAGCCCATCTTTCGGGTCCCTTGTTGTTGTTTGCAGTGGGTTACAGGGTAGGTCTTGGGATACTGATTGTAGGTCAGGATATATCTCGCAGTGACATAGTCCTACCGAGGCACTGATGCTAAAGGACAGGCTTGACAGAGGTATTGTAGAGCCCAGTTCATTTAGTGCCTTGGGTGGGTTTGTATCTTAGGTATGTAGTTGGGCAAGGTAGGGAGTGAATGGGTATGATAAACTTGATGGCACGAGAGGCAGCTTGGCCTGTGTAGTAGTGTCGGGGAGGGGAGAGTCATCAGATGCATATCATAGAGCCTGCAGGACTCGAAGGCTGCCAACTGTGGCCTCAAAGTTCCTAATTCCAACCTTGTTGAAAAATTGATCTGTTTCTGTGTTCACTTCCCTTGGCATCCCTAGGAACACTTGTTGGCCGGCTGCAATTGCTTTCCAATTTAATGTCATTGAACTCATGATTCTAGAATTTGGTGAGTGTCCGTGGTGTTAGATGGTGCTAATGATGGTTTATGGAAAAAGCCAGGTTTTTAGAGCTTTAGGGAAGGCCATGTAGTCTTGGGTGTGTCGAATGTGAGGAGGGAATGAGTTCCACAGAGTTGGAGCCAAGGTTGAGTAGGTGCAGACCCTCCAATCCTGGTTGAGTTGGAGCCTGGAATCACTAGTAAGAGGGCAGTGCTTGTCCTTGGGGTGTGCGATGGGTGGTAGGGTGTAATCTTCTCTTGTATGTATGCTGGGTCGGTCTTGTGTACTGCTCGGTGAGTGATGCATATGATTTTGAAAGTGTCCCTTTGTCCACCAGGGAGCCAGTGAAGGGTGCGGAGGGCGGGGGAGATGGGATCCCTGTGTCCCAGTGCCAGAAGGAGTCTGGCGGCTGTGTTTTGGAGTTTATTAAGTTAGTATGCCGGTGTACCCAGATATAAGGAGTCGGCATAGTCCAGTCTCGGCATAATAGTGGACATAATAGCGGCAAATCTGTTGGGAAAGTGAGGTGGGGGAAAATGCGTCTTAGGCGCTTGAGGTGGTAGTGGCAGGATATTGGTACATTATTGATCTGATGGGAGAGGGTTAAGCCAGAGTCCATGTTGCAGCCAAGGTTTTTGACTATTTCCGAAGTAGGAAGGGGGGTGCCAAGGGAGGGGGGTCATGGGACTGGCTGCAGGAGAAGGGCAGTGTTGCCGCATACCATGATCTTGGTTTTATCAGGGTTCAGAAAGAGGTGGTTTCTTGTCATCCATCAGTCAATGTCTCTGAGGCAAGCTTCATGGTCGGGTCAGGTTGTAGGTTGAAGCTTGTTTTGGAAATTCTCAGGATAATTTAGGTGTTGTCAGCATAGTTGTAGCAGGTGAGGTTGTGCATGCCGATGATCCCAGGTAGAGTGGTCAGATAGAGGTTGAAAAGGAGAGCAGAGAGGCAGGCGCCTTGTGTTACAGTACTCCAGTGTTCAGGGTGCGGGTGGTTGAGAGAAAAGGGGAGAGGAGAGTGCTTTGTTTCTAGTTATAGAGGAATGAGGCAATCTATTTGTGTGCCGATCCTCAGATTCGTAGCCAGGAGGATAGAATGGTTAACAGTGTCAAAGGTGGCTGACAGGTCAAGGAGAACCAGCACTGCATATCCTTTTGAGTCTGCCGAGACTTTGAGATCATCCCAGATTAAGATAAGAGTGGTTTCTGTTCCATGGCGCGGCCTGAAGCCTGATTGAGCGGGGTTGAGTAGGTTGTTGGATTCTATGAATCGGTTGAGCTGAGAGTATGCAGCGCGGTCAAGGAGTTTTGCCAAAAAGCGGGTGTTGGAAATCGGCCTGTAATTCTTAAGCTCAAGAGGGTCAAGGGATGCCTTTTTCAAAAGAGGTTTGACTCTTACCATAACATAGGCAGCAGGTTTATGAACCCAATCTTACACCTGCTTGTCCTTTATAGCTCTGCATGGTCTTACTGAATATAGGAGTGGTTAAAAGGGAAATCTTTGCTAAAGTGTGAAGTATTGTGATTGAGCTCCCTAAGCTGCTGCCTTAGGATAACTATAATGAGTGGCTCTAACCGGTGTGACAAGGTTATCACCACATCCAACCTTGGACATTTTCTGGCCTTTCTCAGAGCCATTATCAACTGCCTTTTCTATGACAATGCTGATATTGCAAAAGGAGGATATGAGATGAGTCACATATTGTCACAAGATATTCTGTTGTTGATGAATACAGTTTGAGATAGCTATGCAAATTTATGTATGATTTTATTCAGTTTAGCACCTAGTATTGTAGCATATATTTTGCAGTCTTGGTTAATTAAGACTAGTGGCCAGTAGCCAGAAGTAAGAAGAAGGTACTTGTCGGGTTTGACAATCACCCCAATGGTCGCTTTAGTAATGGTGCCTTATTTCTTAGCTTCCTTGTTAAAGTGACAGAATAATAAAAGAGGTTTTGGTGAGAGCAATTGAAGGAATGTTTTGTGAAACCCAGGAGCAAAACCATCTGGCCCTGGCATTCAATACACTAAATCACCTTCAGTGATGTGAGAGGCTTCAAGTTTTGAGGAAGTTGTTGATTTCTTTCTTTGAAAGGGGGAGGTGGTGTATAATTTCTTACAGAATTTTCTTTTACGTTATCTAAAATCTCATTGTGGCTGGTAACCACTTTACCAGTTTATACTGTTAGTTAATTAATGAGCAAATATGTTTGTTTCATGCTTCAAGGAGTTAATTCATAAGCAACTAGTTTGATTAGTCCTAGAGAAGCTGATGGCAACTTCAGATTGCACACAAAGACCTGCCGGTTTAGAGTACTATAACTGTGTTTTAGTTGTTTGAGTGCATTACAAATCTCATTCAATTTTAAGGCATTGTGTTTTTCCCCCAGAGATCTTCCAATTAATTCTTAATTTCAGTAATGGTCTTTTTTGAAGAAAAGTGTGGTTTTGTGGGCTAGGTACGTAATGAATCCTCATTCCAATTGTCTCTTGTTTGTAGGGGTCTTGTGCCATGGCCTCAGTTCCTCCCCCGCACCTAAAATTAATCTACAGCATCTCTTAAATGTATGTTTCCATTGCCATTTAATTTGAGGTGTGCATCAATAATCAACCTTTTTCTAGGTACGTAATTACAGAGGTTTTAATATGGTTTCATGGCGTCCCATACTAAGTTCATGGAAATGACAATTTGTACTTGATTTGATTTTGTCACACAACTCTAGGGTTACTCATGTAGCAGCATTTATATGACTCCTTCAATTTCAATGTCTAGGCAAAGAGGCCTTCATTGTGGCGTGAGCCCTGCCTAAAAACAACCCTTTTTTGGTACAAACACTTGATTAACATGTTGCAAAAACTGGAGAAAAACATTTGAATAAACATTAATATTGTGATACATCTTGGTCTCTTTACCATGATAAAATACCTTAGAGAGCTGGCCCTCAGAAAATAAGAGGTATTAGGGAGATACAAATCTTAATTGTTTTCATTGAAAATAATCTAATTTTTGAAGACTCACATTGTTCTCCACCAGCCACATTGTATGCCACCGTAGATTTCACACAAACACTGCTTTTGAAACATGTTAGGTGCTGTTTTGAAGTATTCTATACATTCTCAACAATTTAATATATTGATATTGTACAAGATTTAGAGATCATCTCTTTTTGTGTACATTTTTATGAAAATATGTTCAAAAAAGATTCAAAGGATTTTTGGTGAAAATAATTTGTTACTATGCGTTTTCTCATTTGTATATTTGTCATCGTGGATATGTGTTCAGGAGGTTGTTATTTGAAGATGTTCTTTATTTATCAGTAACGAATGCATTAATGACAGGATTGTAATATGTGACAATTCGAAAAAGAAATGCCACTAATGATTTATTATGTGGGATGAGGAGAGAGGGTTTGTCTGTTTCGTAAATGATATATTTGCCAGTGTATATCTCCCATCTATACGTTCCATGACCCTTTCTTTGATGTTTTGAGGTGATTCGATTTCGTCTATATTACAGGTCATCAACATTTGTAATATCAAGCGACTCACAATGCACCCTTTCCCACAATACGAGATAGGCCTAAAGACAAACTAAATGCATCTCTTCACTCTCTTTTCACCATGTGGGTTTAGACACAAACCACAGTGTTCATTCACAAGTTTTGTTTGAGCAATAGCAACATATGCTGGTGTACCCTGCTTTGGTTACACTTATGTACACTTGGCTGGATGTCATGGTCATGGCATTGGTATTGTAGCTTAGGTGTTTGAGTGCATGTCTCAAAAGGGATTATCCTGTGAGCAGAGCTCCAGTCTTACCTTTAATATGTTTAGTTTATTTTTGAAATGGCATGCCGTTAAAATGAATGCTAATAATTAACTGCGCTGTAAGTTGTATTTATCTGTGGAAGCAATTGGCCTTACGACCAGGTAGCCTATGGGACCAGCCTGCTTTAAACTTCAGACTGTCCATCCCAGAACTAAATAAGTCTTCCTGTACAGCAAATTGGTCTCACTTAATTACTGTTGGTCCCAACAACTTAATGCAATTAGTCAGCAACTTGCATAGATAAACCCCTGTCTCAGGGGGCTTACCTTATACAGTCAGGGTATTCTGGCAACTGTAGAGTACTTTCCAGCCCAGCAAATCACCTGACCAGTACTTGATCCACTTCATTCGCGCATCCCCACGGGGACCACAGCAAACCACTTTACAGTCAATTTCCGACCCGCAAGGCAAAATAATTTTTAAAGAGACTGCCAGCTCGTAGGGTGTTGCAACTCTGCCTCCAACCAATGAATAGAGACTTCCGACTAGGAGTCAGAAGTCAGACTAGAACCCCAGCAAACCAATATACAGCCAATGTCCTTACTCATATCAATCAAATACAATGCTCTGTCTTGACAGTTACTGTCCCCACCATTGTGATCGGGTATGTGATGGAATTGGCTAACCTTTTTAATCTGAGTGTTTTGTAAGGAATCAAGAGAAAGACTCAGACGCAGTGGCATTATAGTGATTGTTAAAGACTTTTATTGATCAAATTAAAGAGAGGGTTCGGGAAATCCTTCCTAGCCCTAACTTTAGGAGGGCTTTCCCTGCCTCAACAAAACTAAGGAACATCTGTCAGAATGTCCATAATAAGTTCTCTGTCATGTGTCCAAAATCCTAACCTGATCCTCACACACTAAACTCAATATTACATGAAGGGGTAAATGTCTTTTAGCTGATCACCCGGAGCTCCCTTCCAAAGTTTCAACATAAAGTTCCAAAGTGTAAACGAAACCAACAAAGTTCTACCAGCTAAATGGGTTCTTCCCTTCCCCTGGATTTCTCCATATTTTCAATGTTCTTCACTTTCACATTACAATACGCCACAATCTCAAGGGGGATGACTCTTCCCTGAGTTTCCTCCAGTTTACACTGTTTGTCAACTCAAGAGGTACGACTTCTCTCTTGCTCACCTTTTGGGTTATACTATTCCACAATCTGAAGGGGTATAACCCCTCCCTTGAGACATTCACAGTTTCACAATTCACAGGCTCAAAGGATATATGCTTCTTTCCCTGAGCTTTCTTGACTTCCCCACAGTTTACAGACTTCACCTGCAAAAGGGGAGGGAGACTCCCTTACCCTAGATTCCACACATTTTGGGAACTGCTTTCCCCCATTTCAAGCTCAGCAATCTTGATTGGGTGCGGGTCCCAGACTCGTATGCCTGGTTTACTCTTCTGCCAGGACTTTCTTAGTTGGCTCAGTATTTGGGTGCAGGTCCCAGACTTCCACTATTCATCAGTAATCAACTTCTCTTTTATACAGTTCCAAGATTCTTTAATTATACTTTCATATAATGGGTCAGCAACCCCTCTTCATTCGTCTTAGTCTCTTTGTTCAATCGCCCCGGTACCCCAGCTCTCGTGTTTGGGCTTACCAGGTTCATCAATGGTATACAGCATCAGTCATGCAAAGCTCCAGTGTCCCAACCTCGCGCTCTGCGCTCACTGGTTTAGTTAGGCTGCTTCGGCATCCTTCGTGTCTCAAACTTCTCACTGTGGCTTGCTTGCCAGCTGGGATGGCATACCGTCTGCTCTCCGGATCCCGCTTTACCTCCTCCTTCATCTGGCAGCTGCTGTCCGTGGTACAGATGAATTCAAAACCTTCCACCCATCACTTTTATGGTTTTAATTTTCGCGGCTCCTGATAACCTTTTCCAACAACTAGAGCGCAGCGTTTCCTTTCCGTTTCTAGTGATCTTCATTACTCCAGTCCTCTTCCTTGTCTCAGTGTTATCAAGCAAAGGGGAATGTAAACACAGTTGGTGATTGGTCATGATTGGAGGTTCTACACCCACACTAGAGTATGCCATACAGGAATAGGGAGGCAAGTGGGTGTTACGAGAGGCTAAAGAAACAGGCCTTGATCTAGCGAGTCTACTACGCCTCCCTGAGGGTTGTCTTGCTTCATGTGGTCTTCCCACAGATAGCCACTCCATGGGTCAGAGTCAGGTATCTTCTGCCTTTCCCTGGCCACATGAGGGGAGATTTCTCCGGGTGAAGTAATAACAACCTTGCTAGAGTCATCATAGAATACAGTAAGGTGCACACAGTGCCAAGGTGCATGTCACATTTTTTGCAGTTCTTCACCATTACTGTACCAGCTGAAGGCAGCATGCCCACTTGCCCATCTTGCTATCCTGTACTGTGCATATCTTTTGTGGTTACATACCAATACAGCTTGGGCCACCCATACAGAACACATACGGATCTATGTGATTAGTGCGAAGTTACTGCTCTGGCCGAAAAGTGTGACTTTTTTCCGACCCCCTATTCACAGCATATATATGTAGACCACCCGCAGCCACCCAACATTATTTACTGTACCCTATCCCCTACATATATATGCTGAGAAAAAGGGTCGGAAAAAAAAGTCTGCAGTTTCAGCCAGTGCAGTAAGGGTACGATTCCCAATAATACAGGCTTTACTGCTTTTTAAAGATATACATTGTTTTCGGTCTACGGGCTTCATTACGAGTTTTCCCGTCCGGAAACAAGGGGGCTAGTAAGCTCACTGGTAGGCTTGTTTCCAGATCAGCAAACTCAGAGTCTGCCTGCTGTGGCCGCTGTGCCTGACAGGTCTGACCCTGCTGGGCGCTGTGGCCACGGTTTGCAGACTGTTCACAGAAGCACCAGTGTCATTGCTAACGGCGCCGGTGCTTCCATGTCCCCACTCCCATAGAGACCAATAGGACTCTATGGGAATGGGGACTTACAATTTGCCGGGGCCCGACTTCCCGGGCCGCTGGACTCTTAATGAACCGGTGGCACCGGGAAGTTAGGCGCGGGTAAAATATTACGGGTCCGGCAGCAACCCGCCAGTGGCACCAGCAGTGTTACCGCCAGACCCGTAATGAGGCCCTATGTGGCAGAATTCTGCCTGCCTGCCAAAGGCATGTACTGCATGATGTGACATGAGTAGCTGCCAAAGGGACACCTTTTAGCCGTGCTGACTTTAGAAGCACAAACATATGTCTGCCCATGAGTCACGTTCATTCTGATAATTGATGCCCTTATTCTGTCTGCAACTGTGACCAAATGGTGCATACTGTAAATAGAACAGCAGGGGGGTCGTTTTTCACTTCACTGCACAGCATATTTTAAGGAAATGGGGGGGAACCATGATGCAGGGAAGGGCCTTTGGCTGTAATATTCTGCACCTGTCCATGTGTAATAATCTGGTGAGCAGTAATTTGACTTTAGTTTTGGCCTAAAACTTATCTTCCGTCATTAATAACGATACGGTCTGGAGTTGATGGCAGTTGAGGGGACTGTTTGTACAACCTTTGGATTACCACTTGTTTTGGATTACAACTTAATTCAGCCCTAGTCGCTAGAGTAAATGGGGAGCCATATTGGAGGTTGTAGTATGAAAAATTTGCAGAGCTACAGGTTTCAGCTTCCAGACCCCAATGCATCTCGATTGTGAGGGGATATAAGCTATCCCACAGCCCACACGGTGGCATTTTGACCACCAGTTTAACCTGATGTTTAATGGCCCTTTTAAATGTCCTACAGGGTTGATCACGTGGAGTCGTGACCTCCTGCAGAGTTGCAACCTTTTGTGTTACTGGCATGTTAAATACATACATACATACATACAGGTGGTTCGGTTGTGGGGTGTGGAGGGTCAGAAGAAGGGCACGAACACCTCATTGACATTTCTACTCGTTTGTTTATTAATTGATAAGAAAAAGGCCTAGCTTTTCCTATTGCTATGTGGATGTACCGTGCCTATGTAAATAACTAAGGTGCTCGTCCGGCATCAGGAAGTCATACAAATAAAAAGACTGCTGTACAAAAACGAATCCTAATTTACCCTACCACTTTTCTTAAAATAACATCCGCAGAATGTCTCTTCTCCCGATTGTCTTTCTTCTCAGGGGTTCTTCTTTGATTCAAAGTTATTAGTAGGTTAATTTTAAACAGTCTCTTGTCTCCTTCTTTACAAGTTCTTGTAACTCTTTCAGAGGTTCTCTGGGTTTTCTCTCTTTCTTAGGGATTGTTTTCCAGGAATCCCTTTCAATATTTTCTCTTTTCTTTTGCTCCTCAGTGATGTGCCTTTTATAACATATACTTTCTTATATGTGCTTTCTTGGTAAGAAATGGGGGCAAGGATTTGAAAATGAAGTGCAAACAGAAAGGGTACCTAGTGGAGGTAGCAGATTCATACATGTATTTAGGCATGACACTTTCAAGAGACTGCAAGTGGTCGCAACATATCAACCATCAGATGAAGAGAGCCAGAATCAGCCTTCAGGGCCTACAAAGTATTTGTTTTAAATATGGTGCCCGAAGATTGGACACATTAATTGAGGTTTTCAAATGTAAAGTTTTAACTCAAAAGCTTTATGGCAGTGAGATCTGGAGCTATTGTTCTTGAGAACCCCTTGTGGTTGTACACTTGCAATTTTGGCGCCAAATGCTGGGGGTCCCGCCCGGTTGTCCAAACAGCGCACTGAGGATTGAGCAGGGGTCCAGAGTATTACCTCCCAGGCACAAGCCAGACAACTAGCCTTTTTTGCAAAAATGTAATTAAATGTAACCGCTAATCAGAATCTCCAGTTGGCATGGACGTCATTATGGGGTCACACCTGCGACCCCTTAGGTCTCCCTTGCTACTCCTGTGATCTCACTTGCTACCCTTTTAAATAGAGGCTGCTGGGCTGTGGCCAGCAACATGTGGCTCTTTGTTTCTGGAGTGGCTTGTTTTCTGATAGCTTTAGCCAATAAGATAGCTCAGTGGATGGAGCACTTGCTGCTGCAATGTGTGGGTGATCTGCAGGTTCGACTCCCGGCATGGTCAACTCAGCCTTTCATCCTGTTGAGGTTGATAAATGAGTACCAAAACAGGTTGGGTGATATTGTATGTATATTTGTTCTATATGAAGCGCTTAAGCGTAAGTGCTACATAATAACACATTATCGATTGGCCTTGGATATCTGCTTGCATTCACAGTAATTTAGCCTCAAAGGGGAAGGCTCCCCCCCTTGGGGAGAGTGGACAAATTCCTTCAGCTCGTCAAAGAGGTTTGTGGAGAGTATGGGAGAGTTGTTGGAGGTTCAAGGAATGTCCGGCGTTAGCCTCCGATTTACAGGGGGGAGATTAAGGGGAGAGCGTAGTGGACAGGGGTTAGTGGTGGCACAATGCTGGCTAGGCTCGCCGATGCTGCATCCAATAAAAGAAAATTAAGTTGTCTTTACATTGCTCAGTGAAGGCCCTTGTGAATCTTGTTTTGACCAATGCAAGTATCATGGTCCATCAAAGTGAAGATTTTTTAAACCATTGCTGTTCAAATTGGACAAGATTTTTCGATAGAATCCAGACCATCTCGTCTGCAGCGTGTCTGCAGGTGCCAACAATGCTCTGCTCATCCTCAAGAGTAACAACTCAAAATGGTAATGGGTATCCGGAGAACAGGGCATTTGTGCTTTTCCTTGCTTGAACAACAGGGCAAGGAATGTGTGCTACCACAGGGAGCAGGCAGGTTAGGGGGTAAAGAGAGGGACTAGGGTTACTGGAGTCCAGTAAAACAAGGGAGCGGTTGCTGGGGGAAAGTTGTCACAGGTGTTTCTGTCAAGGGAATAGGTAACATAAGGCTTTGAACAGTCACGTCAGATGAGCAGGGTGTTGATGAGAAGGTAGGAAACTGGGATGACTTAAGACTGAGGAGCACTGCCACTGACTTGAGTGGACTTTGAGGTGGAAGTCATAGAAAGCTGGGATCCTAAGCTCTTCTGACTGGGGTTTGTCTGATACACTGTCTATCAAAAGACCCTGAAAATGCCTTGTTTTGTAGTCTGCTATGCATTCTCTTTTTTGTATCCTCTTTCTTCACAGGTACACATTATCCATAAGAAGGTGCAAATGCCACTCCTGTCAGCGTAGTTTGGTGACAATTTGCTGCATCCCAGAGCGTAGGGGGCATCCATGCAGGTGCCTGGCTTTTTGTGGGCACTGAAACATCCTTCTTCATTCAAAAGACATTCCTTCACTTCCTGAACTGGGCCAGCATCACGAAGATGGTAGTTAGGTTCTGTCCTGTGCTCCTTTCCCAATGTGATGAATTGCGGGAATTCGTCCCTTCTCCCCCAGGGAGAGCCCTCCCACCCCGTGAGGATAGGGAGGTGAGCCTGCTCTGCAACACCCTCCCTAGGGGTCGAGGAAAATGGGATCTCACTGGGAGAGACTCCCACTATGAGGACAAGGACACCCTTTCCTGTGAGGAACTCCCTAAAGTGGTGCATACTATGCCCTACGTGTTTGGCAATACAAGATTCGGTAAAATGCCAAGACTGGGACGAAGAAACTCCTAATAGAAACTATTAACTTATAAGATAAGGAAATGGCCCTTTAAATGAAAATACCCAAAACATTGAGACGAGTGTCT
The DNA here is from genome assembly GCF_040938575.1 of Ambystoma mexicanum. NCBI lineage: Eukaryota > Metazoa > Chordata > Amphibia > Caudata > Ambystomatidae > Ambystoma > Ambystoma mexicanum. Next base: position 755,645,783 of record NC_090924.1, on the reverse strand, counting down.
GGATAAATCAGCATCCCGTGAGAGACGGAATAGAAGGAGAGAGAGAGAACCATGTAGGTCAACAGGCGAAGGCACCAAGCTACTTCGACTGTGACAGAGAATGAAACCCGGAAGCGCACAAGTTTCAAACTCGCTTTGCAGTACGGGAAACCCGAGCCACGGCGAAAATGGAGCACGAGAGAGAGGAAGGGCAGGAGCCCAGCAGAAGGGGGTGGCGGGTGCACATACAGGAACGAGTAGTGGATAGCAGGTCCAGGGAACGTCACCGATATCACCAACACCAGATGCCTGCCATGTGTCCGGTGGCACAACCAAGGCCCAGGTCACTGTGTAGAGCCAGGAAACTGCAAGGACAGCGACACCGGAGAAGAAAAGGCATCAGCGATCCAGAACTGAAAAAGGTTTTCCAGGGAAGTCTGTTCCGGAAGACATTCTCCTACTGAAAAAGGAGTTAACTGGGAGAACGGGAGGCCAGAGAGAGCCCAAGGGAATCATTATGTCACTCAACTAACTCGTCCCAGTAGAAATTCTGAAACAGAGTTAAACTTGAAGTACAAGTATGGCAACTTTAAAGAAAGAACTGTTGAACAACTAAATAATGAGAGAAGAGAAGAATTGATAACAACTAAATAATGAGAGAAGAGAAGAATTGATTAAAATATTTTATGAAAAGGGGAAAGTAACTCGACATCCTGTACAAAATCAATATATATTGAAAGAGGAAGCAAGATATTGAAGAGAGCTTAGAGAAAGCAGGCAATTGAACCACATATCAAATAAAGCCCAACTAAGCACAGTTACATCTCCAGGACATACTGAGGAGCCCAGACAAAAAAGGAGAACTAATAAGAGAAACTCAAGAGATTTCCAAACAGAAGAGAAAGCCCAATGATTCAATTGAGGAACTGAAGAGTTTAATTCAAGAGATCACCAGAGACTATTTGTGGATTACTTACTAAAATGACTGGCACTGAAGTACCCTCAGGAGAAGGGAGTCGTTGTACAGACCCAAGTTCGTTTTCATAGTAGGAGGGTCAGGAAAAGGGTAGTTTGGACAGCATACTTACTCTTTTGACCATTCACGACTGACTGATGACACCTTAGTTAATAACAAAGGCAGGGACCCCCATAGTAATAGGGAAAGATAAGCGTTATCCTTTTAATTTAATAAAACATTTGGCAACATGTCCTCAATGAGTCTGTGTCCTCCTGACTTGCCACACAGCGCTTTTCTCAGCTCCAGCGCAGAGTTGCTCTCGCCTTATAGTTATGTCTCTTTGCAGGTCTGTTGATGGGAGAATTGTTACTCCAATTCCTTCTGGTTTCGGCATAGTTGATAGGGCCCTGGGGGCCCACCACAGCTTTCCTGTGGTCATGCCACCATGCAGGATGTCTCCAGGACTCTGTCCTGACAGCGGTTTCCACACTGTTCGCTACACCAGACCTCCTGCGTCCTTATCTGGCGTTCTCTCACTCACGGGTTGCCGCGGGCACCACGGCTCCACACTGCTCTGCCCCTCCAAGAAGTGACTAGGTCAGAGGGCTTCCCTTGAGTATGGCTCTCTCTCTACTTGATCGGTTCATCGCTGTTGCATACAAGTCCCAGTTCAAAGGGGTGTTCAGTTTTCCTTCTGGTGTCGTATTTGATCCAGCATTACCTGAAGCCAGTGGAGAGGAAGGCACATTACTTGTTATTACAGGCAATCCCATATAAGCAGATAGTGGTGTTTGCATAGAGAGTTCCATGTGGGAATGTCAGTCCCTGTCCCCAGTGAGGTCCCACTTGTCCAGGCCCCTAAGGCAGGTCTTGCTAAGCAGGTTCACCTCCTTGGCCTCACAGGGGATGGCTCCTCCCTGGGAAGAAGATATGAATACTCTTGATTTATCATCTGTTGCAATAATTCAATTTTGTCCAGATTATAGTCCTTTGTTCAAAAGGAACAAAGAGACCAAACCTGGTTTGGCGTGCAGAGAAACTCTCTAGCAGGACCTTTCTACAAAGACCTGGCGGAAAAAGAAGACTGAGAACCATTTTAGAAAAGATGGCTGGACGCCATTTTGAAAAAGATGGCTACCGTGGTTAACATTACCGGCTCCACAACTGTCGCGGTAAATGCAAACCATGGTAGTTCAAAATTAAACCACTGCCACCAGCCAGTCAATTGAGGAAAGGGTAACAAAAAATGTTACATGAGCATTTAGACACAGTGGATACTAAGTAACCCCTCCAGCACTCTACTGTAAGACAGCATTGTACTTGCTAGACCCAGCATACCCCAAGTGAAGCCAATTTCACTTTACTGCACTGGGAAACAGTAGTTGATCCCAGAGAAGGTATTTAAACCTTGGGAAATCTGAACGACACTGAACTGAAGGTGCTTTGTGACAGTTGTAAAAGATTATGCCTATGGAGTTAGTTAGACTCCATAACTAAAAGAAACAAACACTGAAAACACATTAAATTGAAAAGTTCAAAGTCCCAAAGTTTAGCAAAAGAGCTAGAGGGCTCTAAGGTGGGAGGAAATGGCACATGTTTGAGAATGTTCCCTAACACTAGGGCGTTTATTAAACTGTATATGCAGGTTGGAAAAACACCTTAACTAAACCTAAATCTAAGATGGGAGCAAGCTGCGACCATCAAATGATAATAAGGCAGTCCTAGTCAAATTAAGGGGCTGATACTAAATAAATCTATTGCCAATCCTTACAATACAAAAAGAGTGTGGGATGGTGTTCACAAGAAAGAAAAAGTGTTCACAAATGATAAGTGAGGATGGGGTAACCAGGGGTCTCCCTTTCCCACATTTTGAGCACAGGACAAGGTGGGACTCCTGAGCATAGCCCACGCTCGAGCTTTCCTAGCACAAGATGACATTTCCGTTCTCAGGTATCAGGATCTTTGGTGGTTAAGTCTCTTTTCTACACAAAGTCTCTTGCCTCTGAGGACCTGAAGTGTTCAAAAACAGAACAGTTCCTTTCCAATGTACGTTGGGTGATGACTTCACCCCTGGGTCCCCTTCCTCCGGGCTCAGACCCTTCTCATATGTTTGCCTCCCTCTGTCGGGTTCACTACAGCATTCACTTGTCGTGGGATGATGGCTTTTCTTCCCTGGATCCCCCTCTTCCAGAATCAGACCCCTCTCGAATTTTAACCTCCCACCGTCGGGTTCACTAGACTTTTTCCAAACTATCTCAACTTTTGCATTCATAAGTTTTAATATCTTTTTAAACAATTCACTGTAGACCTCCCTATGTCGGGTTCACTCCTGTCAACACATTGTTCCTTTTGCTTTCTCACTTTTCGGGATTCATCTCCCTTAGCTTCACAATGGTTTGGGTATACCGTCATTTCATCGATGGGCTTTTCATCGCAGGGTTTTTTGCCGCGATTTTTTTTTCGAAAAAAAAAAACCATCCCTTTTTTTGGGGGTTAAAAATTAAATACATTTGGTGTGTGTCTAGGGGAATATAAAAATAATTAAACGGATGTGGGGTTCTGGGGGATACGACCCCCCCCCCCAACAAAAAAACAATCTATTTTTTTTCGAAAACAAATCTGCGGCAAAAATCCTCGCGATGAAAAGTCAGTCGATGAAATCACATAGAACCATGGTTTGTCGGTTAAAGACTTTCGACTGTACATAGGATTTTGCTAGACCCCTGCGGCTCTCCTAAGGTCTTCTGGTATCAGTAGTTTCAACAAACGGGGGTATCACCTGGATTCTCTCGGTTGAGCACCCACGTAGTGACAGGCCCCTCTGCAGCTGGTTTTCCCTTAATGTTAACAGTTCGTTCAACTTGCCTTAATTTACCACTTTGCGACTTTCGTTCAATACAGTTCGGTTTCGTATCGGCTCTCCCCTCGACTCACCGGCTGTGATGACCCGCTTGGCTTTCTTGTATTTGGAGTCAAGGACAGTACCACGGTAGCAGACGTCTCTCTCGGTCCTGCTTATCAGCGTAGGCATGTGCAGTGTACTGTTGACATCTGCTGCAACACATGCTGGCTATTGTTTGCGGTCTTATGTCTCCTTGTGCGGAGGCTTCGTGGGTCTGGGTCGGAAAGTGAATGGTGGCTTCTGTCCTTGTCATCCTTTCAATTCTCACCGCCTTTCTCCTCCTCTTGAACTACCGTGTTTGGCTAGCTGTCTCGTTGTGCGGTCTGCCATGCTCGTTGTGTGCTCTCGTGCTGCACCTTTTATCCCTTTGGGGAAGGGAAAGGGCCATCAGGTGTGTGTTATTCTGGTCAATTGCCTGACTTTGCCTCACCCTTGTATTGGGACACGTCAGGTAAACGGCTCTGGTGTTAGTCCGTTGTCTTTCGTGATATGCGAAAGTGTTCGTGTCGGGAAAGGGGCAGGGGGTAGAGTGTTTGAGTATCCTACATGGTAGCATGGGGAAAAGGTGTTCTAAGAAGGGGGATACCGCGTCTCACCAGTCGGTGTCCCACTTCCACTCCCCGAGGATGCCCCATCCAGGTGATCCTTCCTCACTTGTCCACCCCCAGGAACTGGATCCAATAGCAATGACCGTGTCCTGACCACCTGGATGACAAATCCCCGGGACTAGTCAGGGAGACACTTTCAGGTTTGCCATCACCAACCCAAGGTAATCAATTTGCTACGCTACCTTCAACCTACCCCCATTATTGGTTCACTTAAAGTTCTTATACTGCGCCACTCTAGTGAAGTAAATAATTTTCAGTTTTTTCCAAATTGATTTCAAAGTTGTTAACCTTTGCTTACTTTCCAAAATAATTTAGGCTATGCTGTAATCCAATTGGGGTTGAATCATCAGCGTAAACCAACCACCCCCCTGCTAATTGGGCCATTTTTGAGGGAAAATTCTTTAGATAGCGCCACCTCTGAGACCAACCGTACCTGAAGACCGTTTTCTCTTATGTCACTCATGAGATCTGGAGTTCCATGATGTCTAATGTCATTACATTATTTCAATGCGATCTACGGATGTTCCGATGAAGTGCATATTATCCTCCTTGAACCTCACAAGACCCTCTCCCTACTGCCAAGGCTTCTCTCAATTGCATTAGAAGAACAAGTTACTTACCAACTGGTAACGTTCTTTCGACTGGATGTCCCTCCAACGTATTCCTCATCTTAGATGTATTCATCCAGCTTTGGCTGCTTCGGAAATTTCTCAGCAGAGGGTGCAGTGCGTCGATGTCGTCAAGTCGAGGTCCCTCAAAGGCCTCCGTCGAGAGTGACGTCATTGGGTATACAAGTAGCACGCGTGGCGCCCGTGGGCCTCAGTTCTGTTTTTCCCCTCTTGCTCTGCTGTATAGATAGTGTATGTAGCCAGGTGTCAGCCTTGCAAGTGTTGAAGTGGTAATAACACTGGAAAATCTACAGAGGGGTAAGATGGGAGGGCAATGAGGAATATGTTGGAGGAATAACCAGTCGAAAGAACGTTACCAGTTGGTAAGTAACTTGTTCTTCGAATGGATTGTGTCCTCCAACGTATTCCACATCTTAGATAGACTCCCAAAGCAGTGTAAAGGTTCTTTGGAGGAGGGAGCATATTTTTAAATATTATATAGCTGAATACAGCACTGCTTTACCAAAAGCTAGCTCTTTAGAGTGGGAAGCATCCAGATTAAAGAATTTATAAAATGTGTGCTGCGAAGACCAAGTCGCCGCTTCACAAATAGATTTGATGGGAACACCTCTTTGAAGGGCTGTTGAAGAGGCTATGCGTCTGGTTGAATGGGCCCCCGAGCCTTCTGGTGGATCTTTGCCGGCCAATCTGTAGCATTCTGAAATGCAAAGCACAATCCAACGTGATAGGGTTTGTTTTGACACTGATTGACCCACCTTCCTTCCGGGTTAGCCAATGAAAAGTTGATCATCCACTCTAAGCTTGGAGTGCCTAGAAATATAAAAGCTAATAGCTCTTCTCGGGTCCAGCCTGTGCAATCTTTCCTCCTTGCTGGGATGAGGTGGAGGACAGAACGCGGGCAGAATAATCTTCTGATTAAAATGGAAATCAGTCACAACTTTAGGTAAGAACGAGGGTTTAACCCTCAATACAACTCTGTCCTTGTGGAACACAGTATAGGGTGGCCCAGAAGACAGTTCCTGCAACTCAATCACTCTTCGCGCAGATGTTAAAGCAACCAAGACAATGGTTTTCAACGTTAGTAATCTTAAAGGACATGTGTGCAAAGATTCAAAAGGGGCACACATCAAAAACTTTAGAACCAGATTAAGGTCCCAAACTGGGACTTGAAAAGAAGAAGAAGGAAACACATTGGTGAGTCTCTTTAAGAATTGTATTATCGGGGGCGTGGCCAACGGACGCGGCATGAAGACGGCCGTCAGCCGTACCCTGCAATATCCTGCTAGAAAAACGACTGCCCATGTGAAGTAAAAGGCGTTTTTGGGTGTCGGAACATAACGTTTCTCATGTCCGGTGGTCCAAGTGTGAAATCGGCTGCCAGTTTCAGAGAAATAAGCTGGTAAAAGTTGGAGTGACAGCATTTGGGAATTTTCCAAAATGGCCGCCGGGTGCTGCTGAGCGCGAACCCAGCGATGCTGCAAATCCTGGTACCCGTGGAAGAGTGGCTGCACAGAGACGGTCGCTGCTTCAGAGGGAGGGGACTGCCCCCCCCCACGCGGACCAACATATTGCCGGAGAGGGGGGGGCCGGCTTTGTGTGAGGAACCGCGCCGGAAACCCTGCACCCCTGGGCTCCCGAGCGGATGCAGGCGCTCCGTACATCGTTGAGCGCCTGCCAGCCTGCTGCTTACCTGCTGCTCTGCCGACCTGCGGTGTGCACCGGGAGGAGGAATCCACGAGACCCGGTAAGGAGAGGCAGGGGTGGGGCCTGAAATCTGTCCGCCTGCCTGGAACGCGCTGTGGGAGAGGAGTTCCCGCGATCCCCTCTCGATGCAATTGGGCCCCCCGCCTGAGGCAGAGCAACACCCTGAGAGATTGCCGTGCGAGTGCTCCACGACCCAGGAGTTGAACTGAGACCCGTTTGCTTTCCCAGCGCAGGCTCTGAAATACTGACGCATAAATACAGCCCACATGAGACACGTGCCCCTGGCAACAGTTTCTCCCAATCCATAGCGATTTGAGAAGCGCAGCCTAACGAACCTCCACTGCTCGAATTCTTGACCCTGCATGGATGGAGGCAGTGAGCGCTGGGTGAACAGGGCGAAGAGTGGTGGCCTACCAAATTAGAATAACTGCTGCCTATCACCTATTGATCAAGGGCCCAAGAAAACACTATTCCAATAACCACGCGGTGGAGAGAATGTCAAGCATGTGAGAGCGCAGCAGCGATCACAATTCGCCCCCTGATACAAAAGGTGACGGACCGGAGATCCCCCTGCCTCAGTTGAACCACGACGGAGAATCGAGGGAACCGGCAGACCCGTAACATAACAGTGGGGCAAAGAACGCACCCCCACACCCTGAAGAGAGCAGAAATTGAGCACCAAACCCTGTACACAGGCAAGACACTCTTGCAACTCATAAAACGTGATACCAACATAAAACTGTTCCTACGCATAATTACTGACCTGGACTACAGTAAAGAGAGCAATTACCTCCTCCCAGTAGATAAGAAAATCACAGTGCTCCAAGCAGTGAAGAAGAGGGCATGCCATAACACTAATAGATCTTAGGAACAACCTGTAAACCATAACTCGTGAACAGCTGGAACGGGCTACCTCCGTAACGACGCTGCCAGCTCCTCCCAACCGCATAATGTACTTTTCTTCATAATACAAGGCCTGCTTCGCAATATGGGGAAGGACAAGCCTAGAAAAACCTCCACCCAAAGCAGGATAGAACAGTACTCAACCACTTTGCTGTCTAGATCACCAGAGAGGTCAGCATCGCCCGAACCTGACATCATGGAGTAGGACTTCTCCCACAGGGATGTGATGGGTGCCATTGCCAGCTCCAGGACATCAATGGAAAATAAAATGGACGACATTGGAGCGGAGGTATCTCTGTTGAGACATGACTTGCAGAAGCTGACCGCATGCACTGGAGAGGCAGAAGCACACATATCGGTGACCGAGGACAATCTACAAGGAGTCAACCGCCAGATAACTGGCATGCTACAACGAATGAAATCCCTGGAGGGAAGAGTAGACGAAAGTGAAGGTCGATCAAGGTGCAATAATGTCTGCATCCTAGGCCTTTCCGGAAAAAGCAGAAGGAGAATGCATGGAACTGTTCCTTGGAAGATGGCTATTGGACATATATGATACTGAATCCTTCTCCAAATTCTTTTCTATCGAAAGAGCCCGCTGCATCCCAACGGGCAGGGTCACCCCTGGTGCGCCACCGCGTGCGGTCATAGCAAGACTTCTGAACCTGAACTATAGAGACAGGGATGCCATACTACAAATGGCAAGAACGAAAAGGTCCATCACCTATAACGGCTCGAAAATATCCTTCTTCCCCGACTTCACTAGAGAAGTCCAAAAAGCGTGCCAATCCTTTGACCCACTAAAAAAACGTCTCCAATCGCTTGGAATCAAATATGGTCTGGTTTTCCCTGCTCAACTCAAGATATATTACAAGGGCACAACAGTACACTTTACGGATCCCAGAGAAGCATGGAATTGGGCAGAAAGGGACATTGAACGCGACTGGAACGGAAAGAAGAAGGCTGGAAACGACCGTAATAGACCACATCCAGAAAGACCACTGGACAGCAGTCCACCACAGCGGCAGGAAGATGCGCCACAACAGGAAAATGCATGACGGAAACGGCAACAGAAAAGGCAAGTGAAACCACGAAACACGAAAGAGAAATGAAACCAGCTAAAAACGGGATTCACATGGCAGAAAGCAAGTAATGGCTGGCGACTGGAACCGACCCGCCCCCCTTTAGCAAGAAACAAATGTACAACGATAGGCAGAGTTCTAGACTGCCTAGATATACTGTTTAAGTAAAGTTTGAACTGTTAAGGGGCGACGGATGCTTCGGTTGGGGATGAAGTATGGGGAGGGGGAGTTTGGCACAAGTTTACAAGTTGGAAATACTCAATGAAGCACTACATATTACATAAAACAGTGATTAATCGACTAGCAATTACTGTTCCCTGCTGCGAGTCACACACGTCCAACGTCCCCATTATAGGAGGCTCCATTGCCAGCTGGAACCATACACATGAACGCAACTCTACAAGACAATAAGAACAAAACTTTAAAACTACTCACCTGGAACGTAAATGGCTTAGGAAACAGCCTGAAAAGAAGGCTAGTAAGACAGTTCCTGAACAGGCACAGCCCGGATATAGTCTTCCTAACGGAGACCCATCTGGCGGGTACATCCAACGCACTATTTAAGCGCTCGAACTATCGCACAACCATACAAGCTGGTTTTACGATGGGAGCCAGAGGAGTATTGATATTAATCCACAAAAGGCTACCGCTCACCCTCACCAAAACAATACGGGACACTGGAGGCAGATTCACATATGCCACAGGCACGCTCTGGAACAAAACGATATCCCTTATGGCGATCTATGCTCCACCGGTTCTCCAATCCAGAATAATGGACGATGTAACGCCCTTGCTAATCAGCGACACCTCGGATATTTTGGTCCTAGGAGGAGATTTCAATGACGTCATGAACAATTTACAAGACCGTACGCATCTACGTAACAGAGACCCTAACCGTCGAACGAAACTGGCTACAGTTGCGGAAGCGTTTGGTATTAAGGATGTGTGGCGCGACCTGCATCCGGAAGAAAAGGGGTACTCCTTCCACTCTGGAGTACATGCATCGCTATCACGCTTGGATTATTTCTTCATGCCTGCGTCATTAACACACACACAGTAACGTAAGCCGAATACCTTCCACGGGGCATCTCAGATCACTCACCTCTACTCATATCACTCACGACGTGCAAACCAGCTCCTCCACCGGTGTGGAGATTGAAGAACTACTACCTAGGCTCCCCTGAGCTGATTGAACGCATACAAAAGGTCACTACAGAGTACTTTGAGACCAATGAAGGATCAGTAGAAAGTCCCTCTATACTCTGGGAGGCATACAAACCAGTGCTACGAGGAGAAATCATCTCCTGGACGACGGCCCAAAAGAAAATACATTCGGAATCACAGAGAGGCAGAAATAAACGTAAAACAAGCAGAAGAAACACATTTTATCAACGACTGTCCAGATACTAACAGAGCACTGACGCTAGCCCAAAAGAAACTGCAAAACATTGCATTGGACAATGCCAAGCAGGCACATAGTGCTATGAGAGCCAGAATATATGATACTGGGGACAAAGCAGGGAAGGTCCTAGCCTGGCTTGAACGGAGAGATGAAGGGCACAGCCACGTGAGAGCAATTGTGTCCCAAAACTTGGAACCCTGCCTCACGGACGAGGCGATATACAAGGCACATACAACTCCCCCTGGTACCTCTATACTAGATGGTATCACCCTTCCGACTCTCATTGAGACCCAGATTGCTGGTTTAGAAGGAGATATCACGGAAGAAGAAATTGCAATGGCCATGATGCAGCTCCAGTCTGGGAAGACCCCTGGACCGAACGGCTTTCCTATAGAAACCTGGAAGAAGATAGGCTGTAACAACCTAGCTCCCCACCTACTCAACATGTTCCAACAGGCCCGGACAATGGGATGCCTCCCGGTGGACCTGATGAAAGCTACAATAAATTGTTATACCCAAAGTGAATAAGCCACCGGATCAATGCAGTTCATATAGGCCCATCTCCCTCATTAATGGTGAAACCAAGATTCTGGCCAAACTCCTAGCGATACGTCTACAGCAAGTCATAACATCCCTAGTCCATCCGGACCAATGTGGCTTTATGCCAGGCAGATCCACGAGAATGAACATAAGAAGAGTACACTTGGCCATTGAGCGGGCCCAGGCCCTCAACATCCCCCTGGGTGTACTTGCAATAGATTTTGAAAAGGCGTTTGACTCCATCTGGTGAGAGGCTCTCTGGGCTATAATGCGAAAAACGGGGTTTCAGGAACAGTTTCTCTCCTGGGTCCAACTGCTATATGAGGCACCAATGGCTGAAGTCCGAGTGAACAGCTGGACTTCACGCTCCTTTGCATTGGGAAAAGGGACCCGACAAGGCTGCCCACTATCAGCTCTACTCTTTGCGCTGGCCATGGAACCACTGGCCCAGTTGCTGAGAGAGGCACCCACATGGGGTAGCATCCCGGGGGGTTCAGAATGGGAAGACAGAGTCTCATTATATGCAGACGACCTATTGCTATATTTGAGGGATCCCAAGACGACGTGCCCGATGGTGACACAGTTGCTCCAGAAATATGGTGCTTTTAGCGGCCTGAAAGTAAACTGGTCCAAATCCACGCTATTTGCACTAAATGCTCTAGGTAGTGGGGTTCCTGAGCCTTGCCCATACAGAATAGCCCCTGATCACTTCCAATATCTAGGAATTAAGATCACGAGGAATCTAGATGATTACACACTGAACAATTTCCAACCCATTACGGAGCGGTTCACAGGGGATGTGTAGCACTGGATGACCCTGCCCTTGACCCTGTTAGGTCGAGCCGCACTGTTCAAAATGCTGACACTCCCCCGCTACCTGTATGTGCTCCAAAACGCCCCCCTACACATACCTGTGAAAGAATTACGGAACATAGACAATATACTCAGAAAGCTCTTATGGGGGGGTGGACGCCCGAGAATTGCCCTACGAACACTACAAAGGTCAATATGGGAGGGTGGGATTGGCCTACCAAGGCTACAGACATACTAATGGGCCAGTCAGATGTCAGTAGTAAACGATGCAATGCATGCAGATCCAACACTGCCACATGTACGGGCATTGCCCCCCCCTGGAACTGTACAAGGCAATGCCCAGACCGACCCCCCGAAACATAGCAGCACAGACGCCCCGTATTTGGGCAGAATCACATACCTTCATGGGATGGGGAGACAGAGTCACGCCAATCCAACCATTATGGAATAATGGAAACCTCTACGAGGTAGCCAAATTACCGAGATGGCCAGTATGGACGGGGTGTGGTATAGAGAAGGTGGGCGACATTGTAACAAATGGTGCCATCAGATCCTATGAAGAACTGGCTATATCCTTCAACCTCCCAGAGACAGAAAGGTACCATTACACACAGCTCCGACACGCACTCCAGCAGCATCTCCCTACACTAGCTGACATGCCAGATACCACGCCGATAGAACGCAACATAATAACAGACAGCATTCAGGCTAAAGTCACCACAGTAATGTACAACGTCATCACCTCCTTCTCTACAACGGAGCTGGTGCGGCTCAAGACAAAATGGGAAGCCGAAGTTGGGGAGATATTACCGGAAGACTGGGTTCAGATATTAATGTTCCCCCGGGAGGTGGCCATATCGACCAGACTGCGATTGGTCCAGCTAAAACTACTACATAGAATCTATTACCCGAGGGTAGCCTTATACCGCTGGGGTAAGATAGCAGAACCCAACTGCCTACGCTGCCATAGAGAAGAAGGAACTTTCTTTCACACGCTGTGGGAATGCCCAAATATCCGCGATTATTGGCAGCAATGCTGTGACATCCTTACTAGAGTGCTACACAAGACGATCCCCAGTGACCCGAAATTGCTACTCCTTGGAGCGGACAGTGAAATAGACTTGTCAAGGTACGAAAAGCTCTGCTTCATGACAACAACTACAATTGCTAAAAGGAATATAGCACAACGATGGGGTGCTGCAGAGACGCCGCAAATTAGCCAGTGGATCACGGATGTACAGATTTGCATTGCCATAGAAAGGAGAGTGTATAAAGCCAGAGGATGTCCCGAAAAGGTGGGCAAGATATGGCACCGATGGGAAGACGAGGTGTGAACTCTGCAACCAGACTTGATATGACACTCCTGAACGTAGAATGTGCAGGGCAGTAGGGGATCCTTCTCACTAGCACAACAACTTTAATGTGACTTTGTATGATCTGCTTGTTTGAGTATTCCATTGTACGGTACTATTGTTTTAGTTTGTGTTGTGTCTTGGCCCAGTGAGGACCAAAGTTTGTATGTTACAAAACCAATTAAATGTAATATTAAAAAAAAAGAATTGTATTATCAAAGGAATTTTAAAACATGAACATTCATCCAAAGAGCGCTTGAAGATGGAAAGCGCTGCAAGATAGCCTTTAATGGTCCCAACATTGAGACCTCTATGTGCCAATGATAAGAGGAAGGATAACACTTCTGGAATGGAACACAGAAAAGGATCAGCATTCTTTTCCTTGCACCAGTTGCAAAACTTCTTCCAACGGCACAAAGACTTTGTAGCCGGCCTTCTCGCCGAAACCAACACCTCCATGACATCATCCGGAAGGTCCCAATCCTTGTATCTCAACCTTTCAGATACGAAGCATGAAGGTTGAGAGTCCTGACCTCTGGATGGAGAATCTGGCCCTCCTTTTGTGAGAGAAGGACCTCTCTCTCTGAGGAAGACGTAACAGAGGGCAGATGGACATATCTAGAAGGTCCGGGAACCACATTCTCCTTGCCCAATCCGGGGCAATTAGGATCATGTGGTTTCCGAAACGTCCTAATCTCCTGATGACTTGAGGAATGACGGGAATCGGAGGAAAAGCGTATAGCAATGGGAAGTTCCACTCCACCACGAACGCGTCCCCTAGGGCTCCTCTCGGGGGAAATTCCCTTGAGCAATACCTTTCGCACTTCCAGTTGATTCCGGTTGCAAACAGGTCTACTTGAGGGGTTCCCCAAAGGGCAAAGATCTCCTGAAGGACTTCCTGAACCAGTTCCCACTCGTGGGATAGAGTACTCTGCCTGCTCAGAGTGTCCGCCGTCATATTCTCCTCCCCGGCTAGATGAACTGCCAATAAGGAGATTCCTTCCTGAATTGCCCAATACCAGAGACGCATTGCCTCTCTGCACAGAGGTAGTGACCCTCCACCTCCTCTTTTGTTTAGGTAATGCATGGCCACTGTGTTGTCCGTCATTATCGGAACATTTTCTACCCTGACAGATGACAGAAAAGCCTTCAGCGCTAGTCTGATTGCTCTCAGCTCCAAAAGGATGACGTGTAGTTTGGACTCCGATGGAGACCAACGACCGCTGATTCTCAGATCGTTGGCATGAGCTCCCCACCCCATGAGTGTGGCATCCGTCACTACTGTAATCTCCGGCCTTGGTTGCCAAAAATGTTCTCCTTTTAGGATGTTTTCTGTGCAAATCCACCACAGAAGATCCTGCCGAACCTTGTTCGGAATCTGAAGGCGATCCGTCATTTGTCCTGAGAATTGGGACCATTGAGTCTTTAGAGCCCATTGAAGGGATCTCATCCTCAGGCGTGCTTCTGGCACTAGGAAAATGCAGGATGCCATGAGGCCAAGCAACCTCAAGAAGTCGTAGGCCTGGAGATTTTGGGCATTTTCGAATTTGGAAACCATCTGAAAAATGCCTTGAGCCCTCGAATTGGGAGGCGAGCTCTTTCCCAAGGATGTGTCTAATACAGCCCCTATGTACTGGAGCTGTTGAGAAGGTATAATTTGTGACTTCTTGAAATTGAGGGAGAAGCCCAGTCTGTAGCGTAAGTGGCAGGTGACTTTCAGATGATTATGGGCTTGCTCGGCAGAACGCGCCGTGATCAACCAATCGTCCAGGTAGGGGTAGACATGAATCCCCCCTCTCCTGAGGTGCGCTGCCACCACTACCATCAACTTGGTGAAGACCCACGGGGCGGAGGTCAACCCGAATGGTAGGACTCGAAACTGATCGCCAACTGCGACCCTCAGGTATTTTCTGTGCTTGAGATGGATTGGCACATGAAAATAAGCACCCTGAAGGTCCAATGACACCAACCAATCCTGAAGTTGAAGGGCCTGAAGGATCTGAGAAATAGTAACCATCTTGAACTTGTCCTTCCTGAGGAGCTTGTTCAAGCCTCTTAAGTCCAAGATGGATCTCAGTCCTCTGTCTTTTTTGGGAATCAAAAAATATGGGCAGTACCATCATTTGTTCCTCTCTGCTACAGGTACTGGTTCTATAGCACCTTTCTCTAGTACGGTTAAGGCTTCCTGATGTAGGAGCAGGTCTGGAAACTACAAAGCGTGTCTCCCCGGTGGATTGCTTTGAGGTTGCATTAGAAAAGGAAGGCAGTTCTAGAAAATGTACTTATTGGATTGATAGGGCAGTGATGGTAGCAATTAAATTAATTCTCAGAATTTGGAAAAAGAGGAAAAAGCCTAATGTCGAGGAGTGGTTAACGGAGTTGCATATTCTATCACAGTATGATGAGGTTTCATTGGAAAATAAAGATAAAGGTGAGGAATACATAAAGTTATGGGGCCCATTTTTGGCTCTTTATGATTAATGTGACAGTGGAGCTGGTCTGGTGGATATGTCATCCGAGGAGGAAAGGGGGATTCGCCCCACTTGTGTTGTCTCTTGTGTTGTTCTGTGTATATTTGTCAGTTTGCTGTTATGTTTCGCAGGATAAAGCTATTATGACAGATTGAAGATGTATGATGCTTATATTGTTCTGTAAATTAAGTTGTGACGCTTTACTGTGAGACATTGTTTACTTTATT
The DNA here is from genome assembly GCF_040938575.1 of Ambystoma mexicanum. Taxonomy (NCBI): domain Eukaryota; kingdom Metazoa; phylum Chordata; class Amphibia; order Caudata; family Ambystomatidae; genus Ambystoma; species Ambystoma mexicanum. The sequence goes on along the minus strand of NC_090924.1, from coordinate 755,630,213 downwards.
GGTAGTTATTGTTCATTGCAAACTTAATAAAGTGTTTTAAAAAAAAAGGAAGGCAGTAACCTTGGGCTATTATTTCTAGAGCCCAAACATCTGAAGTAATGGCTCACCATTCTTGCAGATGCTGGGACAGCCTGCCTCCTACAGGTGTCTTGTGATGCAAGTCCTCAAAGTGGTTTTGTGGCGGTTGCTGCAGCTGCTGATGGCAAAGAAGCTGCAGCTGGGGCTGGCTTAGCACGTTTACCTTGTCCACCACGAGTAGTTTTTCTCTGGCCTCTGACTGGCCATTCTTCTCGCCTTTCCATATGAGGAGTAATAACGATAGGATCGTCCCTTCCAAGATTGTCCTGATGCACGAAAAGGCTGAGGTTGCCTAATAGCAGCTCCTAAAGATTTGGCAGGCTCTCGTCAGCCTTGTTGCCGAAAAGGTGAGACCCTTCAAAAGACGGTTTTGCACGTCTGGTGCGAAACCAGACTTTCGCAACCACGCAAATCTGCGTATCACTGTGCTAGTGGCCATGGACCTGCTCACACTATCTGCTGTCAGGGAGCAAAGCTCCGGATTCTGTGGGCAGAACCTTGTTGAGGCTGCTTGTACGCATATAAATGCTTGTAACATAAAGATGCCAGCAAGGGGTAAAAAACTACAGCGTTATAGAAGGCTTCTGTGCCCTCATTGCAGGAAAAAGACCTCTAGAACTACACTACCCAAGCACCCCTGGGCCAGGAACTACGTGACCAGGCCCACGTTGGGCGAGGCTCGCGCACACATCAAAGCCAAAGCGTGGGGCTTGTGCTCGAACACGCGACCTGAGAGGACGTGTTCACCGGAGCTCCAGCTACAGGGATCAGCACGAGGGGCCATGCCCCACCAACCGTCTCCACAGGCCCCTCGCCTCCTCAAGATAAGTCGTGCCGCGCAGGGGGAGGCCCACAACGCTGGGGAATAGCCTACCATAGCCGCATTACGGAGCGGGCGACAGAGAACCACTGGAAACAGCAGTGGGGCACGCGCAGGGGGTTCAGCTCGGCATCCTAGATCCCCCTGCTTTTCCCAAGCTAAGTTTCTGTCTAAACCTCCTTCGCTGCTATAGATATTAGCGGGGTTATCCCAATTGCACGTATAACTACACAGCCACAGCCAGAGCAGTGCATATACTCTGCATACCTGCATACATTAGAATACCGAAGTACCCACGGTGCGCACACTGCGTTGGCCCTGATTTGTGCGACTAAGCAAGTCGCGACCCGTCACGTGTGACTGATAGCACTAACGCTTGCCCAAGGAGGCAAATTAGACTAAACCCTACATACCGAGGCATAGGTGCTGCACGGAGCCACGTGCGGCTTAGAACCGCACTGTTAAAGTAAAACAATCATTGCATGCAACTAATACAGAGGCAGGAGACAAACTCTGAAAGGGACACTAATCTGGCGCATGTGTTATATGTTGCATATGAGTGTGTGTGTGAAGAAACATGCATAGTAATTCCTGCTCTCTTTGCAGCACTGATACTGCTCCATAACCGGACCTGAGAGTGCGCAGGCAGGAGGCCAGCACTCACCCCCAGAGCTAAGTGCCTTCCTAATCTTCCATGGAGTTGAGTGCATGTGTGTTAGTGAACGTTATGTAATTGCATTTCATTGTGTTTTCCTGTGTTCCCTTGTCCTACCCACTTCCCCTCTCCTAACCCTTTTTCCAGTTGCCCTCGTAAGCTGAACCCATCCAACCAGCGACTCCCTAACCCTCTTTCCCCACTGGGGTCTCGGAGGCCTGTGTGGGCTTACGCTTGCAGGCGCCCTGCAATGTCCAATCCAGACTGAAGGGATTCCTTCATGGCATCCTTTCCATCTCTAACGATGGCAAGGAATCCTTGCCTTTCTTCCCCTTCTGGTATGTGCTCTGCAACCATTGCAATGCACTCCCACAGAGTGTATGAAAATTTGCCAAGGCACATGTGGAGTTGGCCGATTTTAATGCCATACTCCCAGCTGAAAATACCTTGCGTGCCCAACCATCCACACGCTTGTCGTCCCGATCCGGAGGGATGGAAGGGTGGACCACCAGACTCGGGAGTGGGGTGTTTGGACAGATAGCAGGGGTCGCCACTGGAAGGGTGGTATTTTGACGTGAGGGACTTATTCACAGGAGGAATCGAGTCCGGGGTCTCCCAATTTTTGGCCACCCTATTTTGGAAGGCTACATCAAAGGGTAAAATCGGATCTTTGGTGGGGTCATGATCCAATATGTCAGTCAGGTCATCCTGGATGAACTGAGTTGGTGGTTTAGCCCATCCGAAATAATCCAGCACCTTTGTTATCAGTTGTCTGTATGAGTGACTGGCATGTTCCCCTGTTTCTGGCCTGCCAAATTCTGTCTCAGGGGATGTGTCAACTTCACTTGTGTTATGCAAAGTTTCCACTAAATCCTTCATTCTGCTTTCCTGAGAAATTAGACATTCTGGGACACTAGGAGTGCCATACTCTAGGCCAAAAGGAACATCAGCCTCCTCAGCCCTTTCTTGTTCTTCAAAAATTGAAGTCAAGGATTTAAAATATTCTTTCCTGGCAGAGGTTTATAATTTCTTCTGGAGGAGCTGTTAAAGTGGAGGCTGAAGTTTTTGTAGTTTTTGAAGCTTTTTCTTTTGCTGCTATTTTGTCAGTTTCTGGCTGAACCGGAGCCTTTGAAACTTTTGGCACCGAAGGCTTCAGGGTCGACGTCGACAAAAAAGCAGTCTTCGACAGAGCTGGCTTCGAGGGCGTCGAGATGCTCTTCGAATGCTCATCCTTTGAGGTGTGTCGGGTTCCAGACGGCGTCGATGACCTCGAGCGGTCGACTCGGGGGATCTTTATCACTCGGGGTCCTGGGAGGTTCCCGATCTTTTCTCCTTCGATCACCCGGGCTCGAGGGTAACCGAGTGTCGGAACGGTAACGCTCTCGGCCGGCTTCCGAGGAAGGCGCGGACTAAGGCTTAGCCTTTTCAAAAACCTCCATTTTAACTCTAAATGCTTCCCATTCTTCAGAGGAAGAATGTTTTGTGGGGCATTTCATTTTCTTGGGGGATTCGTCAGAAGACGAGGTGGAAGGGGACTGTTAGGGAGAATTCTCTCTTTAGGCTGAATTTCCTAACCTAGTGAGTTCCCCAGCAGCTTTGCTGGATTCCTGGAGTTCGTTTTTTTCTCCTGCCAAGAGTGAGACTCTTTTTCTCCAACTCTTGGACATGATTTATGGTGTTCCTTTGACTGGTAATGTGTTTTATGGGCTATGGGGTCCTTTACTCCATAGCGTCTCATGTGTATTTACTATGTGTGTTACACAGCACCCTCCGTGCAGTAACACAGGGGTGTCATAGTGACACCCCACCATAGACTCCATACCCTGGGACTGACTACTGTCTCCCAGGGCATGTAAAGTCACCATTGGCTTTACTAGTCCCAAATTATTAACAGAAACCAGTACAAACCATCATATTGTGGATGTACTGGTCGGGGCAATTCGATTGCCCCGGGGTCTGTTAGTCGAGGGGGCACGTCTCTGTCCCCCATGATCGAGTTTTGGCTGGTGGCAGTGAAAACTACTTGTTATATTCGACCGCAAACATTTTCCTATGGGATTTTCCCATTGTTCGAGGCTACCAACTTTAATTATTTAATTCTCATAGCCTCGAACATACCGCCGGTTTATTTAATGAATATTAATTCGCTGGTTGGTATTTTTTGCCAGGACTCGATTCTAAAATGCGTTTGTGTTCTATTCTGTGACTCCAAGTCGAGCCCTTTGTTCCACTTTTTGGCGGGCTTCTCCACAGAAGCCTCCAAAAGTGGTGCCACTCTGTCTCGGTACCACAGGGGGTGTGGGAGGGGGTTTAGGCACCCTGGACTGAGTTACCCTGGTAACTCAAGTCGCACTCTTGTGTGATTGGCCCAAGTAGTGAGCCGGCTGGCTCACCACTTAGCATGTTTGATTGACAGCTAGGCTGAGTGAATGGGGGTATGCTGCATAAAAGCAGGGCTTTGGGGACTGGAACTTCAGAAGTCGCCACAGGACCTGAGAATCCGACGAGCGAGAAGCTGAGCCGACCTACCACGACGACACCACCGGTGGAGTCCTGCGGAACCGACTCACCACTTCCCGACGACAGAGAAGATCTCCCGGCTGGAGAGGCTTCTTCCCCTGACTGGTGGGCACAACCAGTTTTACCTTCTTTCTTCGCACCCCAGACCGGTTTGTGGTCGAACTGCCCGTGCCAAGCACCCCGGCAGCCGGATAGCCACTCACCACTGAAACGCGAATCAACGGACCGCTCCTTGTACCTGAGAAACTCCGCGGCTGGTTTCTTCCCTGGCAGTGCAACGGACTCCTGTCTTCCTCCACGACGAGATCCTCTCTTCCCCCGGACGAAGCACCAACTTGCATCCGCTGCCAGGAACAACTGCCCCGGCTGGAGTGTTACAACACTTTTGTGCACTGCAACCGTGTGACCTTGGACACATTTCGTTTGATCCTCTTAAGGTGGATCCGGCCTATGGAACTCTAACTTCACGGTTTTACTTTGCCTTCCTCTCTTGTTATGTTCTTGTAAAAGTGTTGGGATCTGTTTCAACTTGTTCTCTGCTTTTCTCTCCCTTTTTAAAAAACTAATTATTAGAGTGCCATCTACGTTAAGCGCTCACCGCTGTCTGAAAATAAGTGGGGCTTTACTTAAGACTTGTCTAATATTCTTTTAAGGGAGTGCATATCTTTTAGTGACCGTGTTTTTGAATTGCTTGCTATTAGTGCCTGTGTGTTTTTCTAGATGTGGTTTTTAAATAAATAATTATATCTCTTTTACACCAGCACTGGTCCGCGTTTACTTGTTCTATTGTGTTCTCTTGACCTATTGTGAATACTCTGTATATTGCCTAACTCTTCTTGAGGGAAGTGTGACTGCTCAGTCACAGCTACCAAGTGAATCTGTGTGGTACAGACTGCTACCAAGTGGGTTTACTGCCAAACACCTGTAGTCTTAAATATTTTGCAGTGGTCCCAGAGGTTTCTGCCTAACAGGGACCAGTGGTGTCCCTTTTTAGACTTTTTCGTCAAAGACGAAGAGTGGTGGGAACCTCTTTGGGACTTTGACCTATGTTTTCGCCTTTCGCATCGAGGAGATTTCTCCTTATGGGTTCTCGACTCGACGCTTGAGGCTTTTTAGTCGGGTTTTTGACCTACCTGTAGCTTTCCCTTCCTCTCTCGCAAGGCTTGCCCGTCATTGCCTGACACTTTGTACAGGCCTCCAAGTTGTGGTTTTCACCGAGGCACCAAAGACATTCTCAATGCGGATCCGTGATCAACATTTTGGAACCGCAGGTTTTACATTTCTTGAAAGAGGGGCAGTCTGTGTCGACGATGAGGACACCTCGAATATCTTCTTCACAATAACTGCGTCACAGAACTATAGAGGCGCAGAGTCTCCGAAGCAACACGGGGGCCTTCGAGGGACCTCAACTCGACGACATTGACGCACGGCTTTGTTGTAACCCCTTGGTTCACCCTCGTCCCAGACCCTCTGCTTCCAACTTTGTATACCTCCCTCCTGCACCTCCTGGACAGCCTGTGTACCAGTTTCCTTCCTTCTTACAAGTTACAGCAGTTCCTGGGCAGCTGCATCCCTCTGTGAGGCTCTGGTAGCCTTCGGGCTTCGAGCGGGGTCTGCAGTGGCTTGGTAGCACTCCAACGTTTTTCGTTCCTTCTTTCGCTCCCTTTGCCGGGGCCTGGAGGACTTACGCAGTGTCAACCTGAGTAGTACCCTGCTGACGGACCACATTCTGTTTCTCCCTTTCCTCCCAGTGCGCCTTCCCTTGGCTCACGCCTGCTGCTTTCCTGCATATATCTCGATCATTCACTCACTCCCACATGGGATTGTTGTACTTCTTTGAAGCAAACAGTTGTGGTGAGAAGCTAGAGCTCTCACTCTGTTTCCTCAGAGTGATCCTCTGACTCCTGGGCATCATTTTCTTCACAGTACCAAAAACTACAAGTGTAATAATTTGTACTTGTCTGGTTTCTCAGTCTTGTCAGTTATGTTATTCTGACTTGACAACAAAAAACATTAACTCTGTCTAGAGAGGGGGAAGTTAGGTTTAGAGTTCAAGAAGGGGTTGTGTGTATTGAGGCAGGGTCATACCGCGTTCTCGGATGATGGTTGTCCCCAATCCCATAGAGGGATTCCTCCCCCATGTGATCCTCCCTCGGTACACCAGCCCCAGGGAGATTACTGTACTGTGGACACACTGCCCTGGCCACATGAGAAAGGTCTAGAAAGGACAACATCCTCAGATTCGTAACATTGTTCAAAGCAGAGGTTCCACAATAGTTCCGGGTTTTCCATAACACACCAAAAGTAAACTGTTGCATAAAGTTTTAGTGCGGCTAAGAGAATGGCTCCCTTCTCCTAGCTGGTTCCCCAATGCCTTTCACAATTCTTAATAAGGTTTGTAGGTTCTTTTTTTTCACAGTCTAGGGTTTTTTACAATTCTTGATCGACCCCACAGACAATGAAGCTGTTCCTTGAGTTCTTTTTCTCAAGTGCAAAGAAAATAACGCTAAGGGTTTTCTTTCTATCTTGAGGAAGGCAAGGTTACGGCATGAGTTGAAAAGACGTGACTCTTGGCAGGACCTGGTGTTGATCAATCAGTGTGCAACTGCCTGACGACAGACGATGATGATTGGTTTGGTTCGCTAGTCCAGCCCTAGACGATTCTGGGGTGTGTACAGTGTTACTCTACTTGGACAGGGGTTTCCCCCCAGCTATTCGTTATTAGGATAGAGAAGGAGAGTATAAACTATACCCGAGCGACCAACCCTTTTAGGCCCCTCTGTTGTATTTTCCATAGTCAATAAGATATCCCTCTTTTATGGCACTTCACAGAGTTGGTATTGATATTGATATTTTATTTCTATCGCGCTCATACACAAGGGTTTCAGAGCGCAACAAGGCAAGGGAGGGGGACAGGGGATAACAAAAACAACAATCTTACTAGGCCCAGTGACACTGAGAACGCGCAAGTGCATGGAAGGGGGGAGAAAAAGGAGCGTGCAGAGCAAGGAAAGAAAGATACATAATAATAAATTCATAAATAATAAAGGCAACAAACAATGGTAGTGCAGCCAGCAAGTGGCATGTGCTGGGTTTAAGGCAGCAGACTGGGTAGGTCTCATAGATGCAGGAAGAAAAAAGGGGAGAGGGACTGTATGGGTACAGATACAGTGCAAGCGGTGGCCCAGAGGCAGTGCGTAAAGATGGCAGGGTGAGCAGGTACCTGGGCCCGGAGGACAGAGGGTGGCCAGGTGCATGGTGCTGAGGGAGAACAGAATCAGCAGGGGAGAAGGGGGGACGAAGGCAGAAGCAAAGAGGAAGGTGTTGAGGTGCTTTCCGGAACTGGAGATGGTTCTCCTCAAGTTTTAGAGGGCCAGGGAAGCTGTTCCAGAGGAAGGCCCCAGACGAAGACAGATCTACCCCTAGCTTGTTTCTTTGAAAAACGACTGACCCTAAGGGAATTGGAGGTAGAGGAGCAGAGAGCTCGAGAGGGGAGGTATTTGAGGAGGGATAGCTGAAGGTATGTTGGACCCAGGCACCAGAAAGGCTTGTGAACAATGCAGAGGGTTTTGAATTTAATCCTTGCATCCACTGGGAGCCAATGGAGAGATTTCAGAGCTGGAGAGATATGATCCCACGGCTTGAGGCCAAGGACAAATCTTGCAATCCTGTTCTGGATAAGTTGCAAAGGGCGGAGAGTAGAGGCAGGTAGATTTAGAAAGAGGCTGTTGTAATAGTCCAACCTAGAGAGAACCAGAGCTTGGGAGACAATGGGCTTCTGGGGGAAGGAGAGGAAAGAATTTTTTGGAGACATCACCGGTGTGGGCGGAGAAAAAGTGTGGAAGCAGAGGTGACACCGAGGTTCATGGCCTCGCAGGTGGGGATAGGAGGAGGGCCAAGGGAAGCCAGCCAGAGAGCGAGGGGAAAGGATGGCGATGGTGTGCTGATGAGGAGGATCTCTGTCTTGCTGGCATTCAGACAGAAATAGCTGGCAGCATACCAATCTTGAATGGCAGTTAGGCAATCAGAGATGAGAGAGGTAGAGTAAGTGGCCAAGGGCAGCCTGAAAATGAGTTGAGTGTCATCCGCGTAGCACAGGAAGTTTGAGCAAAGAATGGCAATGCAGCGTGCGAGAGTTGCCAGGTATTGGTTGAAAGGCCAGGGCGAGAGGTTAGACCTGGGTTAGGTCTCTGTTTCACGGACAACGTGTCTTCTCAATTCACTGTTCTCCCTTGTTGCTTTAAGTTTCATGGAATATCTAAAGAGTTTCTTAAACAGCTCGTCTGCTCCCTCACAGACTTTCATCAACTTCCGTGCCCAGTATTGGAGGTATTGGGGTTGGAATGCTTCATCGGGTCGGTAGGATTTCGGATGACCGCCTCAGCTGTCAATGTTGCGGGGCACCAATTCCTGGAGCCTCGCCCTGCTCGCTCCTCTGATATCCACTGTGGCTTTGACTGTCCTCATATACGCCAGGGTATCTAGTAAATCCATCGATGGACTTTCCATCAAATTCATTTGCTTTGAGGGATTTGCATCAAAAAAATATGCATCGAATGCATGTTTTTAAAAAGGTAAAGGGTTAATTTTTTTGTTGGGGTTTAAAAGGGTAAAAACAGGGAAAAATGGGGGGGCCATTCCTTTTTTTTTTTAATGTATTTGATGCAAATTTTTTAGATGCAAAAAATGTGATGGAAATGTCTCTCGATGCAAAAAATGTGATGGAAAGACCATAGGCCAGGGCACCACCACCACTTTGTAGTTTTCCCCGGCATGTTGTCCCTTCTCTGTAGCAAGCCTTAAGTACCGGTCTCAACGTAGTTGTCAGACCCGACGGTCCACCGAGTAGAGGTCACACCCAATGCCATACACTCTGCCTTTCTGTTGGGCCCTCTGCCGGCCCTCTAAGGAGACGCTTTCCTCTCGTCAGGGGAATCCTGCTCGCTGGGGCAAAAGGCCACTCATTCTTGGTTGCGGTCTTATTTTCACCTGCCGGCCATCAAGTGTAATTCTGATAAGGTTTGGCGTTCTGACTTCCTAGAGAAAGCATGTTCCAGTCTCTGCTTCCACTTCTCCTCCCAAAAACGGAGCAGCCTGCTGAGCAGTCTTGTGCATTCTCCTGAACCACACCATCCATGCCCCCTATCGGCCATCCTGTTCTTCCTTCAGTGATATGCTTGGCCTTCTAATTGGTCTCCATTTTCAAGCACGAGTCTGTCTCTCAAACCTCGACTCGCTATTCCTCTTTGTCCTCTTTATTCTTTCTCACTCCATCTAGTACTCTCCTTCGTTTGTTTCTGAAGTCATGATATAGTAGGGCCCGTCCTCACAAACCATCCATTTCATTGACTACAGCGGAGCTGGTATTTTTCCCGGTCGCATGTGGCATTCGAGAGCTTCTTCCTCTCAGTACCTAAACCATCAGGGTGATTCGATATTTCACAGTAACACATGTTTTTAGTCCTGCACTTAGACTCATAAGGTTTAGGTGCTATTGTCAGCCTACCGGGTTGGGTTTTAAATGGGTTGTGCCTCCCAATCGCGTTAACCCCAGGAGAGGAGTCTCTCCATGAGATCCCCCCACATGCTAGCAACCCTAGGGGGACTATTGGTTAGCAGATTCACCTCGCTAGCCTCATGGAGAGGGCTTCTCCCCTGTGAAGAAGTGACGCCATCTGAAGGATCATCACAGTGCATCATGGGACTCGAGCCGTCTCTCAAACATTTGCAACAGATCAGGAAAAATATGTCAAAGTTGCAATCTAATAATGGCCATATGGGTCACTTAAGTAGCACAATGTAAAGCCAAATTCATAAACCTTGTTTTAGCAATTTTTATATATCATGTTAATAAAGTTGCATGAACGCAAGCCATAATTTCCATAAATAATGAACAGTAATAGCAGTGTGTTGGGCATGTAACAATGTGCAACAGATACTTTACAAAATGGAATTGTTGCAGATATATTGGATAACTTTAAATATGCACACTGCATGACCACAGTGACAATCAACAATTCTGTCGTACAGTTCAGTGAGCTTTACACTCACGGTTCAAAATACCTCTCTAGTGGTTTCTTCTTTTTCATTTCTTTCCTTGTGTCTTCTTTCTCGGTCTGCAACACGTTTCCTTTCTAAAATGTGGAACATTAAATAAAAATATACTTTATATAACAAGATACTTTATATAACAATGTGCCCATTCTAACTCGAAGATATTACACATTCAGTATTATATCTGTCATGACTGCAGAGGAACAGCACGCTTACACCATTAAAATACTAGCCACATGTTTTTTCTTTGACTTCAAGTGGGGAAACAATTTTATACTGCTCTCAACCGTTGAGTGTTCCATCGAAATTCTTGAGAGTAAAGTACATTTTGGCACAATTTTCTTATGACCATTCTTCTGTATATTCTGATAGTCTAAATGTCACATTTTATGATACAATGATTAATACCTTTTTTGGCTTGATATTATCCACTAATGCATTCTGGGGAGTCATCAGGAAGCAACTAAGACTGCAAATCACATATCAAGTCTAGTCTCTGGGTTATGCATGACCTACTATTTTATTAAAACAGCTGTGCTTCTGAAAGGTTTGCCCAACTTCGAGAAGGCATTTACAGAGGCTGCATGAGTGTTTGGGCCCCGGGGCCAACCGCATCAACCAAGTTACAACAAAGCAGCTGGGTTGTAATATTTTTGTATCACTCTTTAATCATATTCAACAAGAGCCCTGAATAGTACACACCAGTTCCATTTACTGACAAGCACAACTTGTAACAAGTCAAGATGTCAGCAAGAATTAATATTTTCCATTACAACTTTCGGAAAAGTATTGATTTTATTAAAGAGACAGACAAGATGTAAGCTAAGCATAACCTTCAGTTTCACTACTAACACTGCTTGAATGCTGAAATCTGAACAAAACAAACTTGACCATGACTTTGAAAATATGTTTCCCAAGAGTCTCTTAACAGTTCAAAACAGTGTCATGGAAGCTTTGACCTCCATCCTCCAATCCTGTGCCAGCCAGGCCGGTCAAGACCCAGATAACAGCTTCTTATTTCCTCTTTCTTTTCTGCTCGAGCAGCTAGATAAGTATTATATGTTTCCTTCCTTGTATTGCATTGTTTTGAATGGTAAAGGTACAGATTTGGGTTTTACATTGCACCTCTGACTCTGCCGCTTTCTGCAGAGCTGAGATTGCTGCATTGGTGGGTGCGGCGCGCCTTGGTAGAGCAGCACAGGGAGTATTCCTGTGGCTTCCCATCTGCGGGATATTTGTGCCAAGCGGGGCCAGACAGGGGATGTATCCCACGGCTCCCACTCAGGGGTTCATTGCCGGGCGAGATACTCGTCTTGGAGAACATATCCCTGCACGGCTTAGCAGCCTCGATCTGCCTGTCAGAGACAGCAGGTCACCGGGGAGACGAGGAGCTGCAGAGTCTGCTGTCTACCTTTTCAGCGCTGCCGCGCAGTCTGCTCTCTAGTTCTCGCCCCGACGGCCCACCCGTGCCTCCAGTAATGGTTTGCCTGTTCTACACAGGAAGAAGCGAACCATATGGGAGGCGCGTGCAGATCGGAGGAAGGGAGTGGCGCCGGACAACGATCCAATAAATAAAACGATAGACGTTTCTAGAAAGCATACGCCACTTCAGGAGTGGAGTATAAGTATTGTCTTATTTTATTGTTGCATTTATGGTTTACAGCAAACCTTACACAACATAGCAAAATTACAAATCTGACTTCAGTCCACACAAAAAAAAAATCATACATTACTATTCAATTGATCTAAAATGATATTTTAAAAAATATTCAGTGTGAATTCATGAAACATTAGTCCCTCACATTAACCTGCACCAAAACAAATTCATAGATGTATCAGAATTCTCACCACCTTTGCCCTTAAAACAGGACGACCTAGTAGTAACAAAAAACGGACATGCAATGACCCAATGTTTTAAAGTTTCTGTGTCTGCTTCTCTGCAGAATCTGCAGTGTAGAAGATTGCCACTCAAAAGCAAATCTTTCCAATGCATTGTTCTTTCCCTTGCGTGGTACTGGTTTAGCCTGGAGCTCATATAATTAGCATGTGCCTCGTCACATGGAAAGCGTTGTAAATACTTACTGTCGATTACACTCTCTCACGTGAATGAACTGGGAGTATTCCTTGTATGTGGGTTAAGTGCCAATAGAATCAACCGTCTAAGCCCAATCAGACCTAAACAAGCAAACTCCTGGTGGCTGTATTAAATCGAGCTCAGACACCCCAATTGAGATGAATGTACCTTGCATCCTGGATCTAAAGGAGTTAACAGAGACAATGGTTTCCTCCTTCATAACTCTATTTAGGTCCACATACAGTGAATTCTCAAGGGGACCAAGGATTTTCTTATAGGTCAGTAACTGTTTCCACACGCAACATGTCTTCAAAGAGGACAGGCATAGTTTGTGTCTGATTACTGCATTTGGGATTGTCAAGGATAAACATAAAACCTCCTTCCACAGCTTTCCTTGTATTGTATTAAACAAGTTCCCTGGATCATGAAGGCACATGTCTAAACTATATGAAAGCACCGGTTCCATCTTGGCCAGGTAAAAACAGTGAATTGGTAGTATGGAAAGCTTACACAGTCTAGCATTGGAGTATAAAAAAAAAGAAAGACCGCAAGGGCAGAACTTGCTATTGCTATAAGGAATTTTTCAGTGGCTGGTAACAATATGGTACACAGACAGACACAGACGAAGAGTGGTCAATGGAGGAGGATGACTGCTCTGAGCAATATCTGGCTCTAGCAGCAAGTTTTAAGAGGGTGCTGGGCTCTTCCGTCGAGACCTCAATAAAAAAGGCAGTATCAGACATGCTAGTGCCAATTAAGCTGCGACTCAATGACATGGAAGTGCATATGAGAGGTACTTGAAAGGCTTTTGTCGTACAAGCGCCAAAAAGGAAGTACTGAGACAAGGAATATTGCTAGTGAGTTACCACACCAGCACTCACTTAGTACTGAGAGGAGGAGGAATTGCAGAGCAGTAATGAATAACCACTGGAACCACTTTTACCAGTCTAGTTGTTCACAGCCACGGATTGGAAAAAGTAAGATAAAAACCAAAGAAGGACTTGACAGATTGTCAAACCCTCCCCTGGAGGAACCGCGAGAGCAAGGAAGAACCCGACGTGAAGACTGGTGCAGACCGGGACGCCAAGAGGAAGGGGATAGAGCCCGGGGCCAGCCCAGGACGTGAGACCGCATGGTCCATAGGAAGACCAAGTCTCCGGGCACACCAGAGACCTGGGAAGCGTGGCAGTCAAGGACCATGCTGTCCCAGAAAAAAGTGTGATGAATCCAGTGGAGGCATCACGGATTCCCTGGTGGGGATCTCCTCCCATGTGGCCTGGGGAAGGCAGCCGCTACTTGACCCTAGCCCTGGGGGCAACTTTATGAGGAAGGATCACATGGGAGGAAACGACTGCCGACGTCGTTGGATGAAGCACAGTATCCTCCCCTTTTCCCTAAAGAAGATACTAAAGAAGATACTGTGACACCAAACAATGAATGGCGGCATATTGTCATTTAACCGTTCCCCCTTTTAGAGGAAATCACAAAACCTTGTCTTTGCAGTATTCAAGTCAGGCCCCCATCTTTAACTCACACACCCACAACTCCCACATACCACCTTTTGTTATTAATAGGCCTTATTGTAAACATCCTGAGAAAAACCATTTAAGAAGTAGAAGCCCAATAGCATCGATGGACTCCAACTCCCATAATCACTCAGGTACTGAGACGAGGAGGAGGGTGAAAGAGTTTGTGCAAAGTGACACGTGCAGGCTAGTTGTTTTCTGAAGCCTACAATGCGCGGGACATTTAAAGATGGTGACAGCACTAAGAAATCGAGCAGTACAGGAGAGGATGTAAAACTCCAGGTAGAGGCTCGTAAACGCGAGACACAGAGAAGGTAACCGTGTCAGAAGGAGGGACGCCGCAGACTAGCAGGAAACGCTATGGAGACACGAGGAGCAAGGCAGAAGTTCCTGGGTGTCAGGCCACTCGTGTAAGCAGCGTTCGTCAGTCCAGACCAAGAGAGGAAGCCAGTGTGTGACCTCTGCTGACTCCAGGGTAGAAAAACGAACAAAGCAGATGGTCCACAAAGGTGCAGGCAGTGTTGGAGACGCTGGAAGAGACTGGCGAGTATGCCCAAAGCAGCTGGGGACGCTGGGGCATTCCAACAAGCGTGCCAGCCAGCATTTGATAAATACGAGATTGTTAACGATGAGAAGAGCATAATAATAATATTTGAACGAAGTCAAGACAAAGCATTAACACAACATCCAATAAAAAGAATGTATGCAGACAAGACACAGTACCCCAGTGCAATACAGGTGCATGAGATGCCAGTGTGGGGGAGAGGTTTGAGAAAGTGCTATCATAGGGAAATATACCATGCACCTCACGGTATATACCATTTTTTGTAAAACCAAGGAACTGTGAATCAAGTAAGACAAGTCCTGTCAGACAAGTACACCAGGCAGTTGAAGATATGTAAAGATACCTGGCAGGAAAGTATACCAGGGATCTGAAACAAACTATGAAAGAAATCCTGGCAGGCAAGTATACCAGGTGGATGAGATTGAATAAAGATTCCTGGCTGGGTAGTACTCCAGGTAATTGTTATGCTCACCTGGTCTCTGCAGAGGCGTTGGGGTCATGGTTGCAGCCCTCCCGGGGGTGAGGTCGCTCGGGTCCGACTTCGCCCTCTGCGCTTATGTGGTGACTGGTGGTAATAGGTGATGCTGCTCGGGACTGCTCCTGCGTGGAGAATAGGGGGCGTGAGTATGCCAGCTTGTGCACCTGATCCCCTTCCAGACCCCTTCTCCCAAACCGTGGTACCCGTGGGATGGGCTGTCCCTGGAAAGCTCACCTGTTGATTCGTTTTGGCGAGCACTCCATACTGCTGCTTCTGGCAGGGGCGCTTGTATGATCTGGACCAAGTTCCTTCACTGGTCCCTTGCACGTGGTAGTCCAGTCCTGCTGTAACTAAGCCACTATACTTCAGGTAAGTGTTCCTGTTTGCCTTTGTCTTTCCTCATCTGTTATTGTTGTATTGTAAAGTTCGTTGTCTTGTATTGCTGTCCGTTCCACTTTTGATGTTTGCTCTTGCTTTCTTCCCTTGCAGGTGATGTTGCCGGCCCGGCAGAAGCTGCAGAGCTCGAGCCGGCAGAGGGAGGGAATGAGGAACGAAGCTGCTGCGTTACAGTAGCTGGTAAATTGTTAACTATGGGGTGTGCAGGGCTCAAATGTGGCGTGGCCCTAGGACAGATGTTCTAACCTTGTCTTTCTTCTTCTTCAAAGGGTCCGAGTTCATGGATGCGGAGTGCGCTGCTGCAGCGTCGGGATCAAGATCACTAGATGTCAGGAGAGGAGTCTGCAGATGGGATCAATATCCCTGGATGTCAGGAGATGAGTCTGCAGATGAAGAACCGGTTTCCTGGAGGTGAGTATACAGAAGAACGCCTGGTTTCAAAGTAAAGTAAACTGGTCCAAGCAGCGGTGAGCGTCATGTTGCACTCAAGTGCACAGTAACGCGAAGCAACTGCCTTAAGGATGGAGCAGCTTATATAGCTGAGCTTCTGAAGCCACGCCCAACGAGTCAGCACATGAAGACCAGGCCTAGGGAGCCACACCTGATGAGTCAGCACATGAGGATGTTCTCTGGAATAAAGGCAATCAGCTCCTGGAAAGTTCTTGTCAAATAAAAGCACTCCTGCTCTGAAATAAAGTGTTCCTGCTCACATCTCTATATGAGCCTGGCGCCAGGACTCAGTTCAGCCAGGGCCCCTGTGTTTATGGGTCCCAAAAGGGACATAAGTGAATCAAGTGACCCATTGCCCCCATCACTAGATGGTGTGGTTTTTGTGTTCTGGGGCCTGTGGCCATGACAGTAATCTGCAGAGTTAAAGGAAACCATATGGAACGACTGTTGCAAAATTTAGGATTTCAACAAGAACTTTGTGAGTCCAGTGAAGAAACAAATTAACTATTAATTAAAGTGGAACTTTTGCCGTCCTATTCAAGAAACCAAGGGAAGGGAACCACCCCCTGAATCCAAGGGTCTCTACCTTGGAGAACATATTTGTTGGAGTCATTATTACATTTTGGTTAGGAACACTTTTTGCCAACTTCAAGAAACATACATTTTCTTGCACCCTTTGTTGTTTTGCTTTAGTGAGAGGGTCAGGATAGGATGTTTTGGACACAGACAGCTTTACAGTTACTGCCTTTCTAACATAGACTGATCCTTAGTTTTGATTTTTAGGTAGGGAAATTCCTCTTAGAATAAGGCCAGTTCGGCAGTTTACCAACACACTTTTTGTTTCAATTAATGTTTTTACTTTAGAATATGAATACCTTGTGTCTGACTCATTTCTGACCCATCACATAAGCAAGACAGCAAAGCCACTGCAGATCAAGGGAAGCTCCAGGAAGGCACCAGGGCTCTGTGAACTAGCCCAGCTACCTCAAGGTAGCTGACAAATGCACAGACCATAACAAGGTACCTGGGTAGTCTGGAAGGAGGTGAAGGCTCAAGGAGGTTGTGGCACAAAGAGGAAGGCTGGGAAAGGAAGGTCTGGGATCCTAATATAGCAAAAGAAAAGCAGAGAAGTACACAGAAACACAGAGATGTACTAGGGATTGGCAGGGGAGTGAGCCAAGCCCACAGAAGGGAAAACTGAGGTTGGAATTGCGAGTCTGGGTCTCACACCCAAATAAAGAGAACTGGAACTTGAAGGACAGTTCATACAGTGCTTGGCAGGTTAGTGGACCAAGCGTGTATCACCCATTTCAGCCAGAGGACTGCATCCAGGCTTCTTCACTACCTGGTGTGAAAACCCTAAGGGTATTCTCCCAGCAAGACCTCCAGAATCCCTTATTCGGGTGGCCAGGGAAGGGCTGGCGCTCTCAGATCCCAACCCTGGGGGTGGATGAGTGAGGGAGATTCACCTGGGTAGGGGAGCCCAGGGTTATGCTCAGGAAAATGCCCAAAGGAAGACGCAGTATTATGCCAAGGAGGAAGGTGAGGGGGACAAAGTCCCTGAGGTTTTCCTTGGCTATTCCACTTATACCTCCCTTCCACCCAAAGAAGCTCCCTAATAAAATCCAATCACCACTACACCTCTGGTAAACCAACTAGGATCCCAAGCTGTCACATTCAGAAACCACCTCTCTCAGAATCCCTATTGTCCTGTTTTCTACCGGACTACTCCCAATCACTCGTCTCCACGTCCCTCTAATACATTCTCTAATACCCAGTCTACCTTGCTAAAACACTACTGTTCCCACAAACCCCTCTGTTCATTTCACAATCCCAGCTATTCCAGTTTACCTCACAAACCCTCCAAAACCCAACCTTCTGAGATCACAAGAAACCCCTCTAATACGAGGGTCAAAACTCTGTATAACACCTCTTATCAGTCCTACCACGCAGAAACTCTATCTCTCCCCTTTTACGACACAAACAATTTCTCCTGACACGAAATAAAAATGGAATAATATGCAACCTGTTTACCTGACATGTCCCAACCCAGGGGTCAGGCAAAGTCAGGCAATTGACTACAGTCGCACACACCTGACAACCCTTTCCTTTCCCCACAGGGATAAAACGTGGAGTAAAAGAGCACAGTACGAGCAAAGCAGACCACACGATGAGGCAGCTATCTAGACCCGGCAGTTCAAGAGGAGGAGAAAGGCGGCAAACGTAGAGAGGCCGACGAGGCGAGACACGACTCTGCCCTTCTCGAAAAAAAACCTGCAAAACCTCAGCAGAAGGAATCGTAAGACCGAGGACAATAGTGTTTGCTGCAGCAGATGTCAACGGTATACAGAGCGTATCAACGCTGATAAGGCGGCGCGAGGGAGACTCCTGCTCCGTGGTACAGGTCTTGACTCCAGTTAAGAGGAAAGCCAAGCGGTTCATCACAGCCGGTGAGTCGAAGGGGAAACCGATAAGAACTCGGCTGTGGTGAATGAAAGTCACAAAGTGCCAAAGAACTGCAAAATTGTAAAGGGGAGACCAGCTGCAGAAGGGGACCGGCACCTCTGAAACTCTGGTCAATGCCCGTCTGAGTGAAACTACAGATACCAGAAGGCCGTAGGAGAGCCATCAAGAGAGGTCAAAGTGGTCATACAGGAGGTCTAGCAAAATCCCCATACAACTGAAAGCCTTCAATCTAAGAACTGTAAAGAAAGCCAGGGAAGTGAACCCGCAGAGTAAGAAAGTAAATATGAAGTTGGCCAGAGTGAACCCGGCGGAGGGATGCTGACGAAGAGGGGGCAAACCTAAAGTCTCAAGAAACAGTGTGTTGACAAAAGGTGAACCCGGCAGAGGGATGTCCACTGGAACTGTTCAAAAAGAGGGATTCCAAGATGGCCGCAATCCTTTAAGCATCGTGACCACCAAGCTCCCGACCCCGGAGGCCCAACAGCCCTTACATAAGCATCAAGACTCCCTCCCGAGGCTACGAAAAAGATCCCGCCGGCACCTGGAGCAAACCGGGGATGTGGGGGGACCCTCACGCTGCCTCATACTGAGCCGGAAGTGACCAACCTCTTACAGGAGCACCTGCGGACCTGCTGACGGCGCCCGGTGCAGCATATCCAAGACAGAAGCAGTGCGGCCTGCCCCGACCCTCAACGAAGCATCGGCGAGCCCCCACCCCAAGGGGGCTTTGTAAGAAGCACAGCATATCTCATCTGCCCGGGGCAGTGAGCAGAGCCTGCCACTTCTCCTACAGGCACCCGCGCCACCTTGAAGGACACGTGGGGGGCGCGACCCGGTCCGGCGGGGCACACTGTGCCGCACATTGGAGCTGATCCAGGGAGGACCCGGAGGGTACTCACCATCGCAACCCACATCCACGAAGAGCTAAGGTCCCCGGCTGTGTGGGGACCGCAGCGCAGCAAATGGGGCGGAGCGGATCCGGAGCAGCCATTCCAGCAGGGCACAGTGATATTGTGAGGACCCACGCACAATCAGCACTTCCGACACAGTCAACACCGACAGCCAGAACTGCACTGGGGAGCCCCCCGTCGGAGGGGACATCGCCTCCGAACTGATCTCCCAGCTGTCATACACTTGTCAAACTCTGCGAGGAGAGACTGCTGTAAGATCCAGCATACTCAAGTACGTGCAGCGCTCCCTCCCTCCTAACGCGGGCCCCCTCTCCTCCTGTTAAGAGACATCCAGCGGATCATGGCAGCGCAGGTCCCACGAGAGCCGCGGGTTTATCTCCACTCAGCACAAAGAGGCTGCTCCACCACATCTCGCATCCACAAGGGGATATATCCTGCAGCTACGTGCGCAGGAATCCAGAGCCCGCGGCAAGGGCTCACTATGCTTATTGGAGAAGTTGCGCCAGACCCGGGCCCAGTTATCACCTCTGGGGCAGGACACTTTAAGCGACCCGCTCCAGCTGTCTGCCCGCAGCACGGCCCATCAGCTGCACACCTACTGGCCAGGGCTCTCCTCTAGCGGTAGCACAGGGGTACCACGCCTGGGCCCTCTGCATCAAGGACAGCCGTGGATGCCCAGGTGAACTGAGCACAGACCAGAGGAACCCGCACCAGTGTGTCTCTCAGGGAGTGGGGGATAAACCGTGCCCCCATCCGCACTGCACATCCAACCTGCCACGGCAAGTCAACCTCTCCCTCCCCTTGCCCAGCCTGCCTGGGCACAACAGAAAGCCAAAGCTGAGAGGCATTCCTTCCACAACAGGAACGGACAGTAACACTCAGAGGCACCAGAAGATCAACCGGTCTGGGGTGACCTACTAGCAGACCACCAGATCAAAGCAGACCAGCCAATCGGAGGCAAGTCGAAAAATAAGACCAAGGACTCACATCCACCCCAAAGACCACCAAAGCGCAGGAGGGCACGCTGGCCAAAATATGGGCCATGGATCAGGAGGCGGCTCAGGGGAGTTGACCTAGCGAGTGGCCTACTGAGGAACCTTCAGCGGATAGAGGAGACTGCGATCAACTAGTCACACAGGTCGCCCTGAAACATCTCCTGGCTGACATTGTCAACAAAATTACTACAGCTGGCCAGAAGCAGTGGACGCGCTCAGAGAGGACTTGGCAGAGGGTCTCCAGGAAATCAAGAGGGATATCAATAAGATAGGGGAGACAGTTGACACGAAGAGAGAGCAATCCAGGACCTAGCTGAGGACGCAAGGAAGACAGACTCTCTACTGGACACGCTTGCAACAGCTACCTACAACCTGGAGCTCCAGGGTGAGGACTTGGAATATAGGTCCAGGCGCTAGAACATCAGAATCAAGAACCTTCCAGAGGCCCCCCCAAGACCAAGATCTGCACCAAGTGGTAAAGGGAATCTTTGACGATCTCATGGATGCTGCTGCTCTGGTGGACATAGTGTTCGACAGAATCCTCAGAGTGGGCCCAAGGAGGTCAGACCCAGGTGCCAGACCTAGAGGCATCTTGGCGGCAATGCACAGTTACTCCCTTAAACAGCAAATACTGTCAAAAACAAGGAAGGCCGGGCAGATCACGTATAACAGAGCGGAGATAACGCTATACCAGGACCTAGCTCAAGTTAACCTAGCTAAAAGGAGAAGGATGAGACCAGTCATGGCGCACTTAAAATCCCAGGGCATATGCTACAGATGGACACATCCGTTCGGCTTGACATTAGACAGGAAGGGGAAGCCTCAGAAAATCACATCCTGTGAGCAGGGAATTTCCCTCCTAGGTCTGGAAGAAGAGCCCCCACCGCTGGCCACCCCAAGCCCCTCCCAACGGGCAGAGGGCAAGTCATGGGAGTGGTCCACGGTTCGGCGCAATAAATCGAGGAGGAGCGACGCCCAACCACACTTGTGAGGCCTGCCATCAAGGAAGGAACAGGAGACCCAGGGGTGACAAGAGCTGCTGAGATCACCATCTTACTGGGCTGAGACAACCGGGTCAGCACAAGAACGCCTGGGAGGGCAAACATGAAGAGATGAATGCATGAGATCACACACTGCACCAGATCAAAGGGTCCGGGCGGGAGGGTTGCTCATACTTGGAATGGGATGGGGATATCCCGTGTTTGACACACAGGGGGGCAGTCTGCAGAACGACTCTCGAAGGTCAGATTTGAGGGGGGCCACTGGCCAGTTGTTCCGGCCCACTGGTGGGAGGAGAGAGGAAGGGGATGTTTGATGGTGTCCGACTCGCAGAAGTTGGCAACCATGTTGCGGGGCCTAGCGGAGAGGGGGAGCACTAGGGCGGCGGGTCCGAAGCTACAATTTGAGAGATTCATGGAAAACCGAGATTCTCTAACTCAGCATCCCAACTAAAGGTGCGTTGAAGAAACTTTCCCTTAATGTCAATGGCCTCAACTCTCCAGTCAAGCAGAAACAATTTGAACAGTATATCAGACGCAAGCTCCCAGACATTGCAACGCTGCAGGAGACCCACATTCATACCCTGGATAGAGCAAGGGTTAAAATTTGGGGCTACTCTAGACTACTACAAGCTACACCACCCAACAAAAAGGCGGGGCTCCTAATAGCTCTGAAAGATGGATTAGATTTGCATGTCACAGGGAAGCTTCCTGGCGGTGTCTCTGGAGGGGCCCAGTGAGGCACTCCCTGTCGCGACCCATTACACTCCAAATACAGCACAAGACCCCTTCATTCAAACCACCCTGGACAATTTCGAGGGGTTTTCCAAATTCCCGATTATACTTACCAGCGATTTCAATATCGCATGTGGCCCGACCAAAGACAGGAGCTCTGGACGGCAATCCCACAAAGTGGACCAACGCACGAGCTGAGGGATGAAATTAGCAATCTGACCCTGGTTGACATGTGGAGGGGGATACACGGGGACAAGGAGGGGTACACCTTTTATTTGCATGCCCATTTGTCCCACTCCAGAATAGATTACATTTGGCTATCGTCAACTCTACTGGGAGAGGCGCGTGATATTACCATTGGCACTACAATACTATCTGACCATGCCCCAATAATCAAACATTAAGGAAAACAGGAGACTCCCGCGACTGTGGAAATGGCGCTACCCGACATCCCTCTTCAAAGACCAACTCCTTACACGTGAGGTAGAGGAAGAAATAGAACGCTTCTTCATGAAAACAAAGTGGGGCACACGACTCTCCAAGTAAGGTAGGATGTCTTTAAGGCCACCTTGAGAGGCACTATTATTGCAATCAAAGCAAGAAGGGACCGAGAAATAAGAACAGAGGAGGCCCGGCTGGAGGAGGAGCTTAAAGGGATAATGGCTAAAATTAGGACATTTCGGTCCACGGCCACCAAAAGAGTGTACAGAGCAGTCCGAATACAGCTAGACATAATCCAGACCCGAGCGGCGGAGCGCAATCTCGTACAGCTCAGTCAAAAATATAACATTAAACCCAATAAGGCGGACAGCTTGCTGGCAAGAATGCTTAGAAAGGAACAGAAAGACAAAACAATATTGAAAATTATAGTTGGGGAGGGGGGGTTTTTGTCAGCGCCAACAACAACGATATTAAATGGGATTGTACTCCTCTTTGTACGCCTCAGATAACCCATCACATACAAGCCAGCTAGAATACTTAAATAGAGTCCAGCTAACCTGCTTATCAGATGAGGAGAAGGAATCCCTAGAATGGGTCATTACGGAGGACGAAGTTAGGGCTGCAATTAAATCCCTACCTGCCCATAAATCTCCAGGCCCGGAGTTTGGGTTTATAGTTGAATTTTATAAAACCCTTAAGGAACTGTTAATACTGATCCTAACCGCCCTTTTTCATCAAATAGGCAGCGACAGCCTCGTCACGAGATCAATGGAGGAGGCTAAAGTCGTCCTCATTCACAAAAAGGGGAAAGACCCCACCGAATGCGGCTCCTACCGATCCATAGCATTGATAAACGTGGACTCCAAGATTCACGCCAAAATACTAGCAGCAAGGTTAGAGCATATAATTCCCAAACTGGTCCATCCGGACCAATCAGGCTTTGTGAGGGGCCTGAAGACCGGTGACAATGTAAGAAGATTGATCCACCTGATAGAGAAGGTCAATAAAAGACGAATCCCAGCTCTCCTCATGGCGGTGGACGCCGAGAAGGCTTTTGATCGAGTGGAGTGGGGATTCCTCTTCGCAACTATGCAGAGAATGGGCTTTGGCCCCAAATTCCTGGACAGAGTCCAGGCTAATTACCGCCACCCAACTCTCCGGTTAGCGGTAAACCGACATATGACAGAACCAGTTACCGTCGAGAGGGGGACCAAACAGGGATTCCCGTTATCCCCGATGCTGTATGCGCTCCACCTTGAGCCTTTTCTGGAAGCAGTGAAATCCAACCAGAACATAAAGGGGGTCCCTTTTGCCAGGGATACTCCTAAAGTAGCAGCGTTTGCAGACAACATGATATTGTCCCTGACCAGCCAGATATAGCCCTACCAGCGGTAGAAAGGGAGCTTCTGCGATTTGGAACCATAGCGGGTTTAAAATGAACGCCTCCAAGACAGAACTCCTCAACCTCACCATCCCGAGAGAAGCCGCCGAGGCCTTAAAGGTAACTTCCCCATATAGATGGGTCAGGTATTCAATCACTTATCTGGGTATAAAATTGGCCAAAACAACCGAACATCTGTACCAGGCTAACTATCCACCTTTACTGGAGAAACTCAAGCCTAAATTAATTGATTGGGGTCCCCTACCTATCTCATGGTTGGGGCGCATCAATACTTTAAAAATGGTTGTTCTTCCACAAGTGCTGTATTGTTTTGTTGCATTTCCGGTATATATCCCGCCAGCCTTTTTCAGAACTCTGAACAGAATGACCAACAGATTTGTGTGGACCAACAAGCTGCCGAGAATGGCGGCTAGGCTAATGAGAGCTCCCACGGACCGGGGAGGTATGGGAAGCTTTGATTTTAGGGCATACTATAGGGCAGCCCAATTAAAAGTGATTTGTGATTGGCAAAAGGGTGACCGTAGGAAGATATGGAGGCCTATGGATAGGGCGGTGCTGGGGGAAGATCTAGAGTTTGTTTTATAGAGGCATAAGCAGGACAGGCCCAACCGCATGCACAGTAGCACCCTCTTAGATCTAGTGGGCCGAACTTGGGACGAGGCAGTGCAGGAGGCCCATCTCACGATTTTCCCCTCGCCCTACACACCCCTGTTCGGAAATCCCCAATTTAATCCGGGGCACAATACAGCTGCTTTCAACACTTGGCAACAGGTTGGCTGTAGGCTGCTACACGATATGTTTAGCGATGGTCCGATCAAACAATTTGAGCAATGTAAGGCAGACTTCGCTTTGGGGAAAAGGGAAAGTTCAGATACTTCCAACTGAGGCACTGGCTTCACCATCCTACTATGCTACAAGCTGCAACTCCCCAGCTGACCCAATTTGAAAGGTATCTCAGCAGGGAATCCCGGGACAGGCACCTGATCACAGCGATTTACAAACCCTTGAAGGTAGGAGAGGAACCCCCCCCAGCGAGACCTTAGATGAGGAGGTGGGAAGTAGCCTCAGGGGGGTTAGTGGAGGAAAAAGATTGGGCCTGGCTTTGGTCACAGATCCCCAAGTTGACGAGGTCTCTCCAGATAAGGGAGCGGGGTGAAATTGGTAACCCAGTGGCACTTGACCCCCTCGAAGCTTCATAGGATGTACCAAGGGGTATTCTCACTTCTGTTGGAGGGACTGTGGAGCGGAGGGCGCTTGGGAGCACATATGGTGGGAATGCCCGAAACTCGAGAAACACTAGGGTGCGGGGGATGTCCTAGAAGCGGCTAATCAATTCCTGGGAATTGACTTCAGGTGGTACAAAAGTCTTGCGCTTATCGGTCTGGGGGGATCCCTCGAGGCAATCAAATCCAATGCGGGGAGAAAGCTTTATGTGATAATGATGATGGCTGTGGCCCTGGTCTTAGCCCGCAAATGGAAGGCAAGGGACCCTCCTCTGGACCACAAATGGATCGCCAAAATGTGGAACTTGTTGGCAATGGAGTGGCTCACGTACTCCAACCAGGGGGACCACGTCAGATTTTCCAGACTGGGCTTCCCTTCTGTGGTACCTGAGGGACGGGTTACGAGTGGTATGGTGCCCTCGGGCTATGTGTCTTCTAGGGATAGTAGAACGCCGTGGAGGGGGTGATCTAGGAAGGGTTTAAAGACTTCTGGCCCTCACATTTACTTAGCCTCGAAAACTGAACGCACTGCTAAAGATGAACAGTCGCGTGTTAAGACTATTCTCGAACCAAGGGGAGGGGCGGAGGGAGAAGGGGGGGGAGAGGTAGTTTGTTTCTTGTTTGGAACTGTTAATGTTTAAAAATGGCAATAAAAAGTTTATTTAAAACAATACATTAAGAGTCGTGAAGGAAAGAAGCCATAGTGAACCCGGTGGAGGGAGGCTGAAGATTTGAGAGCGGTCTGCACCCAGAAGAGGGGGACACAGGGGTGGAGAACTATGACCCGAATAAAAAGAAGAAACCTTTTGATAGAACTATTGTTTTGATACTTCATAACCTGACAGGCCCTCAAAAGCAAGAGAATATAGTTAACTGAGGTCCTGAGATCAGTAAAGAAAGTTCTAGGGATTGGCGCCCAGAAGAGGGGGATCCCGGGGTCAAAGTCATCACCCAAAACCCACTGAAAGGGGACTGTTTATTTGATTTATGGAATACTATTTGTGAAGGGTCACCGCCCAGAAGATGGGGACCTATGGGTGAATCCATCACACAAAGAATATGCAAGGAACTTGTGTTTGTTTGTTATTTTACTTACTCTCGAACGCAAGAAACTTTTGTTGAAGAGGCTTGGCCGTCGAGGCTTCGGAGAAGTGAAACCAGAACTTTCATCTCGTGCTGGGGAAAGCTTGAGAAGAGTGCTGTGCTCAGAAGTCCCACATTATTCCGTGCTCAAAACGTGGGGAAGGAAGACCCAGGTTACCGCATCCTGACATATACATTTTTCAAGAAAACTATCCTGCACTCTTTTTGTATTAGTTGTAAGGATTGGTAATATGTTTCCCTTAGTATAGGACCTTTTATTTGACGCGTCACTAGGACTGCCTTATTTTTCTTTTGATGATCAATGCTTGCTCCCATCTCAGATTTAGGTTTAGATTAAACGTTTTTCCAACCTGCATACAGTTTAATAAACACCCTTGAACTGTGATCATTTGTGTCTGTCTTTACTGTTGCCACAATGAGTTCCTTACACTGGTGAGAGGTACCAGGTCTGCACACCAGGGTCAAGGACCCCCTTCAGCTTGGAAAGTGTGTCCAGGCTAATCATCTTTGTCACAGTACCTGCTGAGAGGGAACAGGTCTGCCCACCAGGGCCAGGGACCCACTACAGCTTGGAAGCATCCACGCTGTTCTTCAGCGCAGTATACAGCGAAAGGAAGCCAAAGCTGCCAACCAGGCTCTGGAACCCCCAGGAACTACTTTTCTAGCCTGGAAAAGGCTGGGGAGAGCAAGACTCCCCCCCCCCCCCCCCCCCCCAGAGGCCAAGGATTGGATACAACCATATTTGGAAAATCCTATTAAGACAAGAACTGCCTTTTGTCCAGGGGAAGGGGAATGACCCCTCTGGACCAACAAGACATTTCCTTTGATTTAGTTAGTTTAGTGTGTAAAGGACATACTTAGGATTTTGACACTGGACTTTGGGACTTTTGGTTTGGACATTCTGACACTAGTTATTTCAGCTGAGGGAGGGATCCCCCTTTTAGAGTTGGGGCAAGATGGGGCTTTTTCTTTCCTTTTTATTCTTGAATAAAGTTCTATAGCAAACACTATGACCCATCCATTTTAGAGTCCTACTTCTGCACCCTTACATCTCCCAGTACTGGTACACATTTCTTTAGAACAACTGGGCCTTGTAAATAAAAGAACAGTTGTGTTTCATTATGTCCTACTCCTATCTTGTCCCATCAAGAACCTCTAGGCCTACAGCTACATCATTACTATGAAAAGGTGCATAGTAAGGAGGAAATGGTGGTGAATCCATGAAAAAGGGCCCTCCGTGCACAAGGAATCCATCTACTGCTTCAGTTAGGCCTTTTTGGATGTTTATAAGTCTAAAGAAAGAGCCAAGAAGTGAAAGACTTTCATACACTGCATTGTTTTTATAAATGACTTGGCCGTAAATTATTTTTAAACATACTGGCGATAATATCTTATTTCTTCAATGTCTACCAGCATCCCTCCTTTCCTGACTGTGACCAAATGATGCCTTTTCCAAATACGATTGCTAAATTGTTTTCGGTTTTATTCTCAGAATTGGAAATACAGAAGGAAATGCATGCTCCACGTTTTCAGACCCAACAATGGATTTCCATGGGCACATAGGAGCAGGAAGTATTTTGACTTCCCCAACAATTTGACTGCCTTGCAGAATTGTAGGCATGGAACTTTATGAGTTTCTCTTTCAAAATATTGACTTAAGCTGCATTTGCTTTGATAATGCAGCCAAGTGTTGTATCCAACAGATGCAAATTAACTGTAATGTAATTCATTATTTGTATTGCACCTTTTTTCATTGGTATGGCCTCGAGGGGCTAAAGTCCAAGGTGTGAGAAATTCATCAGAGAAGTTTAGAATGTGTGTGTGCGTTCTGTGACCAATCCAGGAAATGTGTCCTTTCCCCCTAAGGGTGAGCCACCCCCTTTGGGACTAGGGAGGTGAGCCCGCTACAATATATACTCCCTAGTGTATAAAGCAAACGGGAGCTCACTGGGGCGAGTTCCCCCTAGGAGACAAAGAGCACCCTAGTAGAGCTCTATCAATATCTCCCTCCTACTCAGATTCTTCAATGTTAAAGGCATACCTTAGGACAGGCCATGGCAAGGCATAAAATAAGCAGTGTTACGTAGATTTGCTAATTAAATTGACACCTATGTAGCACAGTTAGCTATTTAAATTACCTTGCTCAATGAATTCTCACCTTCCATTCCTCTCTTGTACTCAGGGTTGTCTCCACCCTTTTTTCTCAGTTCACTGCAAGTTCAAAGTGGCTAATGAAGAGATGGTGCAGCAGTAATCCTCTCCTCCACTAACTGTCAAATGATTGTGGGAGTGCTAGGCAAGATTCTTTATTGTCTAAATAATTTCAAACAAGAAGTAATCTAACTATATCCTGTTTGGCAAAGGCCAGATTTGTTAACTTTCTTTTTTAAATTCCTAAAAATGTAAATTGTTGCAGAATTGCAATATTGCTACTGTAAAAAACTGCATCATATCGAAGTTTAGGTTTGTGTATCTAAATATCACACCGCCAAATGCATTTAATGGCAAACCTGGTTCTGTGACCTGCTAGTTGCATATATCTGTGCAACTGGTGCTCAATCCATGAGCGCATCCCAAACTGTTTGACGCTGTAGCGCATCACTGTGTTGCTTTATACCAGCTAGCTTTAAATCGAGGTGGCCGCAGACTACTATATTCCACCTATTGTGCCCAGTTGTCTGCCTGCTACACCACCCACCGTGCTTAGTCTCTTACTTCCTTTCCTCTTACATAATGAATATACAAAGCTGATGTTTATGCAAAGTGAAAGATGTAAAGTAGTGATCCATAGTTCCATCCAGTCTGTACAGCTACAGATCTACTGCAGTCCCATATGCTGTAGTTGGACTCCAGAGCACACTTTACTCTACTCTATGATTATGATGGTATTATATAGTGGCACCTACTGGAGAGAAGCTGGCCAATCCAGGGCTGGAAACGCAGGCTGAATCTGCAAGTAGGAGTCCACATTTCATGTAGCCCACTGCGCCTCTGCTGAGACATCACCCTATTCTTGGAGGCAGTGCCACAGGCCAAGTCTCCACTGGAGTGCAACACCTTGGGCCCCCCACCGTACCTGCACACCTCCAGGTCCTGGAAATGGGCATTTCCAATCACAGACATGTGTAATTCCTTTTCAACTGAACCACGGATTGTGCAATGCCTAGTTACCTTACAGGGCTGGAATGCTACACTTGAGTCAACTTGGTTCAGGCCTAAAGTTGAAGTTGATAATTATTCTGCCTGATGCAACACCATACTAGTTACAGGCTATGACTTTCCTTTAACATTTTTGTTTTTGATTTTATTAAACTTCAGAACTTCATACACAGCAACTGAGGGGCCCTGCAAAAAAACACACACAATATATATATATATATATATATATATATATATATATATATATATATATATATATATATAGGGCCAGTTTTCAGAGCCTTTTTATCATGTCCATTTATTTATTTATCCAT
This sequence comes from Ambystoma mexicanum, assembly GCF_040938575.1. Taxonomy (NCBI): domain Eukaryota; kingdom Metazoa; phylum Chordata; class Amphibia; order Caudata; family Ambystomatidae; genus Ambystoma; species Ambystoma mexicanum. Next base: position 755,600,849 of record NC_090924.1, on the reverse strand, counting down.
TAATGCAGCTAATCATCGTCACATTTTACAGACTCCTCTCACTAAATGTCTTAATTCAGACGTACACAAACATGCTGTATTGTTGCTCATTTTAGGTCTTTGGCACAAATAACCCATAGTGGTATTAAAAACATTAGTGCAAAATAGCTAATCAAATAGGTTGGTTAGCTAATCAAGAACATTTTAATTAGCAATCTCTGCTATTCAATTTTTGAAAACTAATTTATGCCTTGCATGGTCATAATGTGCAAGGCCCTTCAAGACAGGCTGGTGTGGTACATGACCTACAACAGTTACAACGCTAAGTGTGGAAAAGAACCAATCAACTTTCTCTTCTGTTACAAAGGCTGAACATAATAATCTGGGAAGGAGAGACATGAGGAGAGAGCAAGGAACCGGAAGCAGGGAAGGAGGGCCACTCCGACCGAAGGGCCTGGAGCTGGAAAAGCTTGGCCCCACGACTTGCATCAAGCGACTATTGGAGTCGCCAAGCAGAGGGGCAGGCAGGAGCCAATGCTCGACCCCTGTCAGCCAAATACGGGGGAACACCATAGATGAAGCAATGTTGAGGAAGAGACCCGGGAACCCTTGATGTAACATCGCCATTCCCAAAGAAAGACCCCCAAAAGAGAAGGCATGAGAGTCATTCACGGAACCGGGAGGCAGGCGGGCAAACCAGATACCCTAAGCAGGAGTGAGCCAACGAGAAGCCCAATAAGGGCGTCTATTGAGACAGAGACCTCAAGAAAAGATAGAAATCAGAACTGTGCAAACTGGGGCAATAAGCCCGATACCCTATGCAGGGGTGAGCCAACCAGAGGCCCAAGAGGGGCGATATATAGAGATGAGTCCAAAAAGGGCTAGAATCAAGAACTTCTGCAACCCAGGTGCCAGGACCAACATCCCAAGCAGGGGTGAACAAATGTGTGGTCCAAGAGGGGCATGTACTGAGAGAAGAAGCCCAGGAAGGGCTACATTCAAGAACTTCCCAAACCGGAGTGACAATCGCCATACGCCATGCCGGAGTGAGAAAGCCAAAAGCCCACAAGGGGCTAACATTGAGGATTGCCTTAAGCGGGGTGACAATCCCCATACTCCACGCCGGGTGTGAAAGCCAAAAGCCCACAGGGGACAAATACTGAGAAGTGCCTGGACCGGGGTGAACATCCCCATACCCCATGTCGGGGTGAGAAAGCTGCAAGCCCACGAGGAGCTGACAGAGGATACCCCATGAGGGGGTCAAAGTAACCAGAGAAGTGGACGACTCGAGAAGTCAAACAGCCCACAAGGGGGTGGACGCTATCCAGTACACAGACAGCATGGAAGGCCAGAGAGCACATGTGGGGCTAAAAGACAACCGGGAGGAAGTTTGCAAGACCAAATAAGATATGAACTTTGTGATTTCATCCAAACACTTGACCTGAGACCTCAAACTGCATACTATAGCAAAAGCAAAAGACTTAAAGGACCCAGATTTGACCTCTATCAGCAGGCCAGGGCCTGAGAGAAAGAAAACCAAAGACACAAGTATTGGGAGTCAGAAACCAGCCAACTGAGGCCAGGTGTGCTGGGAAACAACTTACCTAGGCAGAGGTTTGTGTTATTTAGGTTCTTAGTGGTAGGGATAGAAAAAATAGGATAATAAAATAGGTTAGAACAGGTTTGGAGAGGAGACGGAATTTGGCATAGGCCATGCTGGAATACAAAGTATGCTCTTGTAAGCACACGAGCACTCTTACAGTCATCAAGGGAGTTGCTACGGGTGCTGGTGAAGAGAAGATCAAATATGTACTCCTTAATTCACACAGAATGCTTAGGCAGGAGCTCTGAAAAAAAATGAAACTAGAAATAATCCCAGATGTATTTATTTTATTACAACTTCATTCAGACTTGGTAGGCACATGTTATAAACATCAGTTGCATGTAACGATAATACATATATTGCGTGACAGTACTTAGGATACAGATCTCTTGTAACGCAATGCTGGAGAAAAAACATAAAAGGCTATAAACTACAAAGCGGTTGTACAGTAGCGTTACCACGTGAAACAAACCCACTGAATTAGCACCATATATCACTGGGTTCGGATACTGCCGGCTGTAAATGCAATTATCCCTTCTTCACACTGGTTGGCCCATATTAATTCCCTCTGCCACTCTTTCTCATGTGGGGGACGGTTATTTCACAATTATTTAAAGATACATCTTTTAGCAAGTATAAAACACATATTTTTATCTTTTACGTCTCTTTATGAACGAGTCCCAAACACCAAAAAGGGCAATAATGGGAGAACGCTCTAATTGGACTCCCAGCACATCAGACATTGTGGTGTAAACATGACCCCAAAATTCCAGCAGTCTATGGCAATCCGACAGCATATGTAACTATCCTGCATCTTCCCTCCTGCATCACAGGGAGCAGCTATCATGGTCAGTGTATATTTTTCCCAGTGCACTCAGCATGTAGTGCAGCATATGTAACATTTTAAACTAGATTAACTGAAATCGTGAATTCAGAAATTGGTAAGAGCACACATCTTATGCCACGTGGTAGGTAGGATTTCCATGCCTAGTTCCCTTGCCTGATTTAGACTTTGCAACGGAGGCTTTATCTATAATCTAGTCGTATATGGTGGCAAGTGCCCTCCGGCATCCAGAGTTGGAGATAAAGGCTATCAGCTCTTTCTCAGGAGGTTCAACCAGACAGCGCTGCCACCAAGTCACTGCTGTTCTTAATCTTTTAGAATTGCAATATTTCTATGGCTGTGCCCCAATGTTCCTCCCTCCATGTCTGCAACAACAGTAATTAACCCTCTGGGAATAAGTCCCCGAAGGTTTTGTACTCTAGCTTCTCCCAAAGCATGCCGAGTGTAGTATCCCAGGTAGGTAGTAAGCCTGGAAACCTTCACAGAGGGAGCCATCTATAGTATGGCCGTTGTACGTCAGTTTCTCAGAATATAGAGCACTATGCAAACATGGTAGTCTGTACTGGGTCATACAGGCTGCCATTTTCGTATGTCGAGTGCAGTACGAGGGTCGTGTCAGCAGCTGCGCGTTCCAACTTAATATGGGGCGGGAGATCCACTTGTCTGTACCAGTAAGTTGTGAACTGTGCCTGGGCTGCCACCCAATATAATTCAAAATTTGGGAAATAGAATTACCCTTTGCTATATGGAAGCACCATGTCGTCCCATTTCTTCCTGACTGCACGCCATAGGAATTGAGACAATGTCTTATAAAAGCTAATAAAATATACTTTTTGCCAGCCAGATAGGGACCTTCATGAACAAGTATAACAGCTTGGGGAGCAGTATCATTTTGACCAGAGCCAGTCTGGCCGCTAAAGACAATGGGATCTTTGACCATCTATCTAGTCTTGAATTCATGTATGTCTATTTTTTTATAAAAAAGTTATCGACCAATATAGACGACTTCTGCCTAGATAACATCACTATCCAAGTACCTGAATCCCTAAGGGGACCATTTAACTGGGTGATGGATGAGTGGTATGGCCGTGTTTGCTGTTAGGGGGAATATTTCGGACTTGGTATAATTTACTGTGAACCCAGAGTATTTCCCAAAATATGTGATGTCCTCCATAATGGGGTCTAGGTTTACACTGGGTTCCCTAACATACAGCAACACGCCATCTGCATATAGAAAGATAATTTCCACGGACCCGCAATACAGATACCCCATCCCTTATGTCGTTCTCTAATTAAGTCTGCCATGGGTTCAATAGCAAGTGCAAAATGTATAGGTGACGGGACATGTACCCCTATTCAATATAAATAAGTCGGAGTTCACCTGGACTCTGGCTGTCGGGACGGTGTATAGGAGCTGTATATATTTGATCATCTGCTCCACCAGCCTGCATTCCTCCAACACCACAAATATGTACTCCGAGGACACCATGTCAAAGGCATTCTGCGCACAAAGCGTCACAGTTACTGCTGCTGCCTCTGGAGATATTTGTGCCATGACATAGGACAGCCTACGGATAGTTAGAGCTGTGAATCTACCAGGAATAAATACCACTTTATCACAGTGTATCAGAAGGGGCATTAAGGGAAGCAGTCGGTTAGCAATGATACTAGCCTATATTTCCTTGTCAATGTTCATTAACGATAGCGGGCGGTAGGACCTGCATCAAATGTAAGGTTTCCGTGGCTTAACCAATAAAATAATCAGTGCTTCCTGTAACGACTCCAGGAATGTTCCCCTTTCGTGAGACTCCATCCAAACCTTCAGTAAGTAGGGGTTAACAGTGCACCAAAGTCCATATAGAATTCTGTTGTGACCCCATCAGGCCCCGGGGCTTTATATCTCAGGAGTTTTTTTTTTTAATAACCTGCATGATTTCAGCACTCGTGAGAGGGGTGTTCATTTGTGCTCTGGTGTTCTCGGATAATCTGGACAGCGGGCCCCTCACAGCAATGCATGGAAATCTGCTACATCATGTGCCGCACCTGCTGTATACAGGACTTAGTAGAAATCTCGGAACACCTGGTTGATATCTTGGTCAGTATACTTTGCTGGCCCTTGATCATCCATTATGTAGGCCACTTGGAGTGAGACTTTGTTCTGATCAACCTAGCGAGCGTCTTAACTGGGCGCTCCCCTCCACCATATTTCCTAACCCCTATCGGTTCAGCAAAGTATCTCACTTCCCTATCACCATGCTCTTAAAATTGATCCAGATCAGGCTTTATTTCCGCTAGTGTGGCTCTACTCAGGTTCGCTGCATATTACTCTCAGGGTCCTGTAATGTACGTTCACTCTGCTGCAGAGCATGCCTAACGGCCTTAAGTATGCCAAATACACAGGACATGGACATCCCTCTGATAAAAACTTTAAAGGCTTGCCATAGTATACCCTGGGAGACCATATCGTTGCCATTGTTGGTGAAGAACATGCAAATATCTTCTATGTCTGTCCTGAATAGCAGGTCTTGTAGTGCAGCTTATTTAAAGATTAATGTAGCTCGATTCTGCCCCCATTGTAGTTGTAAGAGTATGGGCACATGGTCTGAATATGTGTGAGGTAGTGTATCAGTTCCAGTCACTTTCCCCCTCAGGCAGTGTGAAACCAAAAACAAGTCAATTTTGGATGACATATTGTGTACTGTAGAGTAAATAGGTGTAAGTTCTCGCCCGGTATTCAACTGCCTCCAAGCATCACATATTTCTAACCGAGTCATCTGGCATGCTATACTACGGGCTGCCTTAGAGAGTGGTCTGGGCGCTGTCTCAGTTCTGGCGAGATTCCGATCGGATATGGTATTCGTGCCACTCCTTTACCCCATATCACAAGAGTCAATAGATCTAATTCCAGTAGGTCGCCTATGGCTTCATAGAACACACGGTTGTTTAAATTGGGGCCATATTTATTTACTAGATAACAATGTGTTACCACATATCGGCCAGCTGGGTCTATATGGGACTGCAGTAATTGGAATGTGACGGTTTTATTTATTATGGTGAGTACCCCCATTTACTGTGTAGAATAGTTTGTATAGAATCTGTTTGTGTCCCATGCCTTAGCGAAACTGAGATTAGCCCCACCCACGGAATGCATCTCCTGAAGGAAAAGTACAACAGGCGAGTGCCTGTTAATTTATGCCGCCACTTTCCTAGATTTACAGTAATTGCCTAAGCACTGTACATTCCAGCTCAACAGCTTAATGGTTGACATTTGCTCGGGTTCGTGGTTATCATGCCAAGAGTATAAGCCATCCGTCTTGTACCTATAACAGTACTGTAGATAACATAACATAGTATTGTGCCATTACCAAGATATTTTTCCTTTACCTAAAACAACCATCCAACAAAGACCTTCCCTCTCCCAATCGAGAGGGCGGAGCGTGTCTTCCCCAAACCCCCCACAGACCATGCACCAAATAAACTTCCAACCCAATCGTGAACAGGCAGCCTTGCATAGGGGGCTGCCGACTTACACCAGGGCTGTTACCAGCTCAGCCACCTCAATAAAGGATCAATATCCCTAACCGCAAATAGACGAACAAGTTAATTACCAACTGGTAACATTCTTTCGACTGGATGTTCCTCCAACATTATTGTATTCCACATCTTTGGATTTCTTTTTGGCAGTGGGCGTCCTGCGTCTATGACGTCAGGTCGATGTCCCTTGAAGGCCTCCGTCAAGGGCAATGTCACCGGATGTTATAAATAGGACACACGGCGCCCGTAGCCTCAGTTTATGTTTTTCCTTCCATAACGTGTGACATGCTCGTGCACAATGCCTGCTTGACGCAAGCTGCAATAGCATAGGAAATCCTTCAGAGGGACAGGCTGGGAGGGCAATGTGGAATACGTTGGAGGAACATGTGGTTGGTAAGTAACTTGTTCTTCGACTGGATTGTGTCCTCCAACGTATTCCACATCTTTGACAGACTCCCAAAGCAGCACCAGAAAATGGAGGTGGGAAAAGGATTTAGAATACCCAATCAGATGGCAGAATAAAGAACCGCTTTATCAAAGGCCATATCTTGACCAGGGAGCGTATACAGGGAGTAATGGTTGACAAAGGTGTGAATAGAAGCCCATGTCGCTGCGTCACAAATATTCCTAATAGGAACTCCCCGCTGCAGGGAAGTTGAAGTAGCCCCGGCCCTAGTGGAATGAGCTCACAACCCTTCAGGAGGGTCCTTGCCCGCCAATCTGTAACATTCAGTAATGGTGAGGATAATCCACTGGACAAGGTCTGTTTGGTAACAGCCTGGCCCAATCAGTGTTCAGCGTACCCCACAAAGAGTTGATCGTCCACTCTGGCCCTGGACATCCTAGAAATATAAAAGCTCAGAGCTCTCACAGGGTCCAACCTATTGAGTCGCTCCTCTTCCTTACCAGGATGAAGAGGATAGAAAGCAGGAAGTACCACTTTCTGGCTTAAATGAAACTCAGACAATACCTTAGGTAGAAAGGAAGGACGTACCTTCAGTACAACCCTATCCCAGTGGAACACAGTAAAGGGCGGCTTAGATGAAAGTGCCTGCAATTCCCTCACTCTGCGAGCGGATGTAACCGCAACCAAGAAAACCGTCTTGAAAGACAACAGTCTCAAAGGACAAGATTGCAAAGGTTCAAATGGTCCACACATCAGGAATTTCAAGACCAAATTCAGATCCCAAACCGGCACCTGAAACAGGGATGGCGGGAACACATTAGTGAGCCCTTTTAGAAATTGGGAAATCAAAGGAATCTTAAAGAACATTCTTCAGACGAGCGCTTGAAGATAGACAGCGCCGCCAGGTAACCTTTAATGGTACCTACTTGAAGGCCCCTGTGGGCCAAAGAAAGCAAAAAAAGACAGAACCATGGGAATGGAACACCGAAAAGGATCGACATTGTGTCCTCTGCACCAGTCGCAAAATTTACACCAATGGCAACGGTACACGGGTTTAGTTGCCGGCCGCCTGTCCGAAAGCAACACCTCCATCACATCATCCGGGAGGTCCCAATCCTTATATCTCAACCTTTCAGATACCAAGTGTGAAGGTTGAGAGTCTTGACCTCTGGATGGAGAGCCCCGCGCCCCCCAGCCCTCCAGCCGTCACGCGCAAGAGCCGATCTTCTCGGTAGGGAAGATGGCGTGGAGGGCAGATGGACATTTCTAGAAGGTCCGGGTACCACGCTCTCCTGACCCAATCCGGAGCAATGAGGATCATGTGGGATCTGAACCTCTGCAACCTCCTCAACACTTGAGGAATGACAGGGACCGGAGGAAACGCGTACAGAAGTGGGAATGACCAATCCATGACAAATGCGTCTCCTAAGGTGTATACCGTCACCCATCCCAGCTGGATATTCTCAATCCTTCAAGCCTAGGTGTATTAGCAAGTTCTCACTTCTTGTGCACTAGAGGAATGGGAGAATCATGTCTCTTATCAGTCTCCTTGGTCTCCTTCATGTGGGCGACCGTATACACTGAATTGTGGTGGACTGGCCACTTTGACATAACAATTGAGAGTGAATATGTAAGTACAGACTAAATGAAGTTAATGTTTATTTTAAGTATGGAACAAAAATGAACGTAGTTGCGGTCCTAATGCAGGACCTTTAATTTTACTGTTCTCGGTGGCTGGAATACAATTAACCTAATAGGAAACTGATACGCCAGTAAACGCGATTTTTAAATGTATCCGATAAAGAAATAGCAGACAGGAATCCACCCAATTAAGAATCAGTTAGCTGTATGGAATGACAGTGACTGTAATAGTAAGTATATATGCGCCTTTATATATTTATTGAGACGTGATGAGGAGGCGAAAAGAGGAATGAAATGGAATATTGAAGATGGAATATTTATTACAGGTGAATGGACAAACCTGTTTTCCAAGCATATCGTGAGAGAGAGAGGTCCAGCGTATAAGCAATATTGAGTTAAATAAATTAACCAGTGATCCTTGCAGTGAGAGGGAGTACATAATTCCCATTAATTTGGTGTTTATAGTAATTTCGCAATCAGGATTGAGTTGTGCTGAGCAAAACAGGTGACTTTAAATAACTGAGCCTCCATTCACTTCATTTTGTAGGATAGACCAGAAGGATTTGGCTAAATCTATAAGTGGAGTTGGGATTCGTCCACTAGATCTGCATCTCCCTCATAAATTACATATGGAGGTGAGTCAGATGATGTAATTACTCATGAGAATCACTTGAGAACACATGAAAAGCACTTTATGAATAAGGGAGGATGACAGAAAGATTGAGATGACAATGGGTTTTATTTGTTTTTGTAGATGGTGTGGCGCACCCCACTGTATGTGAAACAGGACGTATTGGGCTCCCTGTTTTTTGTCCTGATGAAGGTTGCATGACCTAAAGCACACTACCAACGAAGTCCTACCCTGACAACCGAAACACGTGTCGACCTAATGAATCTGTGGGAATAGTGGGAATAGTTGCATACAGATTGAGTCACCTAAAAAGGGCAAAAGAGAACTAAACACTGGAAGTTAAGAACCGTAGATAGTGACTGATGTTAGATTGTCATTTGTGTGTGAATTTAAGATATGTTGTGCAGAAGGAGAGTGTGAAATTGATCGATGCATGAGAATGATAAATACGTGCGAGTTGTCATCCTACATCCTCTGGTCCATATTGCTGCTTTGTATACCTCCTCCTAGGAAAGAGCCAGGGGCTCGACCCTGGGAGGTGCTGACCGCTTTCACATCATATGCACAGAAAGAAGGAGTTTTGAGGGTAGCACGTACAGGTATGTCCTTAACTGTCAATGGCTTGGAAGTGAAGCTTTATCAAGATCTGGCTTTTACCACCCTTCTTAAAAGGAGACAGATGAATCTGGTTACTAGCATCCTCAACCAGGACAGGTAGACTTTTCTTTCGGCTTGCTTTTTTCTTGGAAAGGTAGACATGTGAGGAAGGTCTGGATGTGGTGGCACCGGAAAGTAGAGATCGGACTGGGACATTGGAAGCGGGAGGCAAGAGCACCCATCAGAGGCGTCAATGGGAGTGGTCCAGGGTAAAACGAGAATTGGAAAGCCTGTGCTCCGAAAGGCTGGGTCAAGTCAAAGGACATGCCATATTCTGAGGGGTGAAGGCGGGGGGACCACGGTCGGTTTGGCCCCTCGGCCTTTCGCCCGTTGCCGGGCCAATATCGTCCCTAGGGTGTGGGGCCGGTTTCTGGCCATGCTTGGGCTGGTTTGGAAGAAAACAAAATTGAAGAAAAAAAGAAAATGTTTGTGCACATTTTTTTTCCTTTTTTCAAAAAGCCTTTCATCCTTCTTAGGTCGATAAATGAGTACCAACACAGGTCGGGTGATATTGTATGCATATTTGTTCTATAAAAAAAGAGCTTAAGCCTAAGTGGTATATGAGAACACATTATAATTTGGCATTGGACGTCTGCTTGAATTCACAGTAATTTAGTGTACTTAGGAACAATGCAATTGATGCCACTTCCTGTTTTGTCAAGGAGTGAAAGATGGTGTTTCATCGCTTCCCAGGATGTCACTTTGGGGTAGGGTCAAAAAACATCACTTCTGGTGATGTCATCAGAGATCTGGTGGTAGAAGGTAGGGATGAGAACAGGGGTTGCACCAGGGTACTGGATTGGGATCTTTTGGAGGGGGTTAGCATATCTCTATGCAGTTGGTTGTACCCAGTTAGTTTACCGGTTTGTGGATGGGTTTTTCCGTGGTTGTCACTGGGATCCATGCACCGGCCTGGGTTAAAGTTTGGGGGAGGGGTGTGTGGGGAAGCGAAGGGGTGGGCACAATGGGAGAGGGGTGGGGATGAGCAGGATAAACACACAGGTATGGCAGGGGGAGACCAGCGAGAAAAGGTGCGACTCAAAAGGTCCTAAGGAACAAGTTATTACTACGAAAGACAGATCAGAAACGAAACCGATACTGGTTTTTTCTTTACCGAGGATTCCCAGCCTGACGACGGGGAATATTCATGAGCATGTGAATCCATGCCAGACCCATGCTGGAGAACAACAGTTACAGGTAAGTAACTTGTTCCTTCTCCAGCATGGGGTCTGGCATGGATTCACATGCTCATGAATAAAGAATACATAGCAGTACACACATGCACAACCACGGGAGGTGGCAAAGGCTCAACATTAAGCATTACATCAAACTCAACATTAAGCATCTTACCTCCTCACCAGGCTCACCTCAGGCGAACAGGTTGCGCAGCACTGCTTGGCCGACCCTGGACTCCTCCCTGGAATCCCGATCGACGCAGTAGAATTTAGTGAAGGTGTGCGTCGACCTCCACGTAGCAGCCCTGCATATGTCCAGCAGGGGCACACCAGAAAGGAACGCCGTGGTAGCTGCGATCGCTCTGGTGGAGTGGGCTCTCGGACGGCCAGGCAGCGGTCGGTTTGACAACCGATGACAGTACATGATACAGCCGGAGAGCCATCTGGAAATGGAAGCCTTCGAGAGAGCCTTCCCCTGATTGACAGGTCCAAAGTTCACAAAGAGTTGTGACGTCTTCCGAAAACACTTTGTGCGGTCCACGTAGAACTTCAGCGCTCTAGCCACATCCAGCGAGTGCAAAGTCCTCTCAGCCGGCGACGAAGGTGACGGGAAGAACACAGGCAACACCAAGGGTTCGTTGAGATGAAAGTCCGACGGTACCTTGGGCATGAAGGAGGGGTGCGTCCTGAGCACTACCCTCGTGTCGTTAAAAGTCAAGTACGGGGTCTTGCAGGAAAGGGCCTGGATCTCTCCCACCCGTCGTGCGGAGGTGATGGCCACAAGAAACGCTGTTTTCCACGACAGAAACTTCAACGGGGCCGAGTGCAGAGGCTCGAACGGAGGTCCCATGAGCTTGGTCAGCACCACGTTGAGCTCCCACGCCGGGGCCGGCGCCTTCACCGGCGGGAACGATCTGAACAGTCCCTCCATGAACTCTTTCACCAGACGATGAGACCACAGGGACGTCCGACCCGTGGTTCTGGTGTATCGGGAGATCGCAGCAAGATGAATCTTGATGGACGCGTGTGCCAGTCCAGCTTTGGCCAGCGTCAGCAGGTACGGCAGTACCTGGGGAGCCGTAATCCGTAGAGGGTTAATCTTCTGTGCGTGGCACCAGACAGAGAACCTCTTCCATTTGTGTCCGTAGCATTTAAGAGTCGAGGACACCCTGGCCTTTGCAAGAACCTCTCTGCAGTCGGCCGGTAAGTCGTATCCTCCAAACTCTAGCGCTGCAGGAGCCAGGCCTGCAAGTTCAGCGATTTCGGGTCGTGGTGGAGGATGGCGCCTCCTTCCCTGGAGAGTAGATCCGCGTCCACCGGCAGCTTGATTGGCGGGGACGCTGACAAGTCCAGAAGGTCCGGGAACCATATCTGCCTCGGCCACGCAGGTGCGACGAGGATCATCCTGCACCGTGACCTCTTGAGCTGGTTGACGAGCCGGATTAGCAGTGGCAAAGGAGGGAACGCGTAGAGGAACAGGCCCTCCCAGGGGAACGAGAAAGCATCGCCCATGCTCCTCGCCTGGGGAAACCTGCTGGCGAACCTCCGGCACTTGGAGTTCGTCGCCGTCGCGAACAGGTCGATCTGGGGTGTGCCCCACCGTCGGAAGAGGCGATCCACTAGATCCTGCCGTAGTTCCCACTCGTGGCACGAGCGCAGCTCCCTGCTGAGTGAGTCGGCGATGGTGTTTTTTATCCCTGCCAGATGAAACGGCACCAGAAACATCCTTTGGGCGACTGCCCAATGCCACAGGTCCTGCGCCTCCTTGGACAGTGCTGGGGACCTGGTTCCGCCCTGTTTCCTGATGTAAAACATGGTGGTGGTGTTGTCGGTGAAGATCCTCACCACCTTGCCCTTGTGGGACGGAAGGAAGGACCTGAGGGCCCAGAACACTGCACGGAGCTCCAGTACGTTGATATGGAGGGACTTCTCCGTCGGGAGCCAGAGGCCTCTCGCGTGCAGATTTTCGGTGTGCGCTCCCCACCCTTCCAGGGAGGCATCCGCGGTCACTGTCTCCTGGTGGTCTGGGGTCTGGAAGTCCATGCCCGCCGTCAGATGTGCGTGGGTGCCCCACCACCGGACCGCTCGGCGGAAACTCTCGTCGAGTGTGATCCTCTCCTCGAAGCCGCCCGTCGTTTGGATCCAGCGCGTGTCCAGGAACTCCTGCAACGGGCGCATCCGGAGCCTGCACATGGGAATGAGGTAGATGCAAGAAGAAATCATTCCGAGGAGGGACTTGATGGACCTCACCTTGGCCGCGTCAGAAACCAACATCCGCTGTACCTTGCCCAGGATGGACCTGGTCCTTTCCTCCGACGGGGAGGCCAGAAGGGACACTGTGTCGAGCTTCGCTCCCAGAAACAGTGCGTTTTGCGCGGGTACCAGGTGGGACTTGGCGTAGTTCACAGAGAATCCCAGGTCCGTGAGAAGTTGGACGGTCCTTGCCGTGTGCTCCACGGCGAGCTCCCTCGGCTTGGCTCGGATGAGCCAGTCGTCCAGGTAGGGGTAGACGTGGATCCCCTCGCGGCGCAGCTGCGCCGCCACCGGTGCAAGGCACTTGGTGAATACCCTGGGTGCCGACCGTAGTCCGAAGGGGAGGGCTTTGAACTGGTAGTGACGCCCTTGGACCACAAACCTGAGGAATTTTCGGTGCCCCTTTAGGATGGGAATGTGGAAGTAGGCATCCTCCAAATCCAACGACGACAGGAAGTCTGCTTCCTCCAGCTGCCCCAGGACGTGCTGGAGGGTGACCATCCGAAACTTCTGCGCCTTGATGAACTTGTTCAGACGTCGCAGGTCTAGGATGGGGCGCCATCCTCCCATCTTCTTCTTCACGAGGAAGTATCTCGAGTAAACTCCGGAGCCCCGAAGCCTCTTTGGGACGAGTTCGATGACGCCCTTCCTGAGCATCGCCTTTTCCTCCAGGAGAAGCTGAGGGACGTGAAGCTCTTTCCTGGCCACGGGGGGGACGCGCCGGCACCTTCTTTGAAACTCGAGCGCGTGGCCCCGGGCTAAGGCGTCCAGCACCCAACGGTCGGTGGAGATGGACTCCCACACGCTGACGAAGCTCGCCAGCCGGCCTCCCACCGGGGTGCTTCGGTGGGGGCCCGACCCCACGGTCGGTTCAATCCTGTTTCGACGAGGCTTTACCGCCTTGACCTCCTTGGCGACGACGGCGGGGTCCGCCAGACTTGCCTCGTCCTCTGTAGGCCTCCTGAGACGACGAGCGGGCCGCTTGACGGTAGGTGGAGAAACCGCCGCCGGAACCTTTGGAGGCGCCCTTGCCTCCGCTGCTCCGAAAGGGCGTCCGTCGTTGCTGCAGAACCCCAAGGGCCCGGGCCGTCTCAGTGTCCGTTTTAATGGCCTGAAGGGAATCGTCCACTGTTTTCCCAAACAGGTTGTTCCCATCGAACGGCATGTCCAGGACTCTGGTCTGTACGTCTTGACGGAAGTCCGTAGCCTTGAGCCATCCACGCCGCCTAAGGCACACGCCGTTGCCCAACTGGCGAAACCCAGTGTCGGCGATGTCCGTCGCAATAGTGATGGCGTGGTCCGACGCCACCTCGCCTTCCTGTAGGATCTCCAGGGCATCCGCCCACTTGTCGTCCGGTAGGAAGTCCAGCAGGGGAGCTAGTTTGTACCATAGCTCCCTGTCGTAGCGGGCCACGATAGCCAAGGCGTTGGCCGCTTTAATCATCGTCGCTGCAGACGAGATGACCCTGCGTCCCATAGCGTCCAATTTCTTTCCCTCGCCGTCCGGTGGGGAAGTCGATGTGGAGGCCGCACCCCCCCCGCTTTCTTCCTGGCCGCCGCGGAGACAACGGAGTCCGGGGTAGGCTGCGCCCGGAGGCACAGGGGGGCCGCGTCCGGGACCCGGTACTTCTTCTCGTACCGGTCTCTTCTAGCCAGCGTCGTGGAAGGGTTCTTGAGGAGGCACCGCGAGGACCGTCTTCCTCTTGGCCTCGCGCCGTTGATAAAGGAATCCTTCCTTTTTCTTCTCCTCAGGGCAGAGTTGGAAAAGCTCGGATGCCCTGGCGATCATGGAGTGGAACGATCCAATCTCGTCGGGCGGAGAAACCCTGGTGGGAGGCGACGACGGTAGATCCCCGTCGTATACCTCGTCGTCCGTACCCGTCGCTGCCGTGTCAGTCCCCCTATCATCCCCTCGGGAGGAAGGGGAGGAGGGCTGGACGTGGCGCGACGGCTGAAAAGGAGGTGAAGGGTGAATCCTTCTTTTCTTGGGCGGGGGAGCACCAGAAGGTCCCGGTTCAGGATCCCCCGATGGGAGAGGTTCCTCCGTCGGCAACGGTAGTCTCGTCCTTATCTCTGAACATAAGGACTGTATAGCCAACAAAATGGCCGCCGAGTTGTCTTGCGGCACTGACAGAGGGGAATCCGACGGGCGATCAGGAGCCCCGTCGGCACCCTCGACGATGTCGTCACCTGCGTCGGGATCAATCCCGACGGGCCGGTCTTCTTCCACGCCAAGGCCGTGGCTTAAGACCTCAATCAGCTCTTCATCTGAAGCTGAGGCCGAATCTACGACGACGCCCTGCCCCCCCTTTTTCTTCCCCGCCGGGGGTTTCACGGGGGTCCTATCGATGGGCACAAAAGAGGACTCCCTCCGAGGTGGCAGGGAGACTCTGAGCCCCGAGGTCGCCACCACTGGTGTAGCCTCCACAGGCTGAGCCAGGGCCGCCGCGACAGTATCGATAGAGGGCTTGGCCGGATGGATTAAGGCCTTCACCACCTTAGGGCGCTCTCCGCCTTATCCTTGAGGGGGAGGACACTGCCTCGCTCCCCCTCCGATGGGGCCTTTGAGCTCGACCGGGGCCTCTCCAGGAGCTTCGCCGGGTGCTCGCCCTTCCTCTTACCCGACCCAGAGCGTTGGCTCGTGGCTGAAGGTGCCGGGGAGGGTGCGCCCTGCCTGGCGCCCGTAGAGCCCGACCGTTCGGCGCTCCCGGTGCCAGCGGACTCGCGGTGCTTGGCCTTGTGTTGGACCCCCGTCGCAGGGGCGTCCTCAAAGGTCTTAGAAGACCGCTCGGATTTCTTCCTCTTCTTCTCGCCTGACGGGCTCTTCCCTTCCAGCCAGTTGGCGAGACGTTGATGGCGGTCCTTCATGGTCCGCTCCGACATATTGCAGCAAAACGCACAGTCCTTCTCCACGTGCGTCTTGTCCTCATGTAAGCAGTAGAGACAAAAGGAGTGTTCGTCCTCCTTAAAGACGTTCTGCAGCTGGCATCCAGGGCAGATCCTGAACAGCTTTCCGGGCGTCGAGCTTCCCTTCTCCTGGGCCATGTCCGGGCCTGAGAAACTTCTGGAGTCCTCCAAAAGCGTAGCTCGACGAGATCTTCACCCTTGAGGGGCGCAGACAAATCCGACACGGGTCCCCGTTGATCGGATGGAGAGTCGGTGGAGCTTGAGGCTCTTTTGACCGAAAAAAACGAAGTTTTTTTTTGAGAAAAAATGTGAAAAAATAGCACTAACGCTCGAGAGCAATAGCACGAGGATCCCAACACATGAACGTGCGGTAAAAATCTGAAGATGGCTGCCAGAGGCGGTGCTTAGGTAGAGGGCAGTCATTGGCTGTGGTCAGTATGACGCAGAGACCAGTGATTGGTTATTACTACGAAAGACAGATCAGAAACGAAACCGATACTGGTTTTTTCTTTACCGAGGATTCCCAGCCTTACGACGGGGAATATTCATGAGCATGTGAATCCATGCCAGACCCCATGCTGGAGAATATGCGCAATACGTGCATTTAATTTTAGAGTAGACATGGCCCAAGTTGATTCTGGGCGACCCCTATGGGGACCAGAAATAAAGGTCCAGCGGAAGGGAATGAGGCTGGTTGAACTAGATACTCACCATGGGCTTTAAAGTGCTCACGTATAATATCCAAGGGCTAAACTCGCCAGCAAAGCAATGCAAGCTGGGATCCTTCCGGATTTTCTTGCGCTTCAAGAAACCCACATGTGTAGAAAACATAAGTCGCGTATTAGACTACAAAGCTACCCAAAAATCTTTCTGGCTAACATGAATGAGAAAAAAGCAGGGGTCCTGATAGCGTTCAGAAATAATCCTCATTTAGTGATTCTAGACTCAGTGGGTGATAAACAGGGGAGATTACCCATTTGTGAAACTTCACATTCAGAAGTAAGTATTTACAGTTGCGGCTGTATATGCACCTAACACGGGTCAGGAGGGTTTTCTGAAGGCAACATATAGCTGTAGGTCATGTTACACTGTCCAGGGATTTCAATATAATATGGGACGCGGAAATTGATGCTAGCCGATTAGGATTCATGTCACGGGCACACCATCATAACAGCTTAAAGACAAATTTACATAATTGGGGTTAGTTGATGTGTGGCGAGTTAACAGGGAAAAGGAAGCAGGATTCACGTTCGCACATTCATAAAACCCAGTCGTGAATAGATCATAGGATTACTTTTTTGGAGAGTAACTACAAAGAGTGTGCAAGTCTCCTTGATTCCAACTCGTGGTCTATAGCAGCAGTCACAATATTGTGCAGTTTCTCCAAACTCACAAAAAATTGAAATCATTCAAAATGATATTGTGAATCTGCGCAAAGACCTATGTTAAATTAAATTAACAACACTATATACTGTTCTGGTAATGGACTGTGGCTCAAAACACGATTTACCTCTACTAATATTAATTGGAAAATTATGTGCACTACTATGTGTATTTCATATGTATTCGGATTGGCCACATCCAGACAGAATCATTAATATTATTCATTTAGGCTATGTCAGACATATATCTCACGCGATATGGACGACCATAATTAGTACTGGAATATTAGAGATAATGGCCCTCAATTTTCCTATATATATATAATCCGGAATGCCATAAACGAGTGAAGTAATTTAAGTAGGCTTTTTCAACATTAATTTTGATTTATTTATTATTCCTCCATACACTGCATCAATCCTACCCAATCAATTTTGTAAACTACAATTCCCATGCACAATTGCTTTTTGTTGCATTACGTTAGTAGCGGGAAGCAACTAGCCAATACGCATGCGTGTGACGTCGGGTTTTACGTGCGACGTCACACGCAATGTTCACTTTGTTAAAAGGCGTCCAAAATGGCGCCTTGTGAGTGCCACAAGATCGTACACAGTATTTTTCCCAAAAATAGAACTCTCTACATGACAGGTAATCTTTAAATATACATTCTGATTCAGGTCACAGGCAGTATATAAACAACTGAAGTTTATTCAGGATTTCAATAGTATAGAATTTTCTTACACTAATGGTATCTTATTTTTCCCAGGTATTTCACCTAATTATATGCATGGCCTATAGTGGGTACTAGTTTTCTTTACGCATTGGGCATATGAAAATAGAAGATTGTGAATACACAACCTAAAAAATAGGTGAGACTTTATCCACTTTAAAGTACAGACTATATTCTATAGACAGTTATACATTGCATATCAAAACTTATTATTATTTATATTACAGAACAGAGATTTTTAAGACTATGTAGGAAGAATAGTTATAAGTTGATTATACAGGAAGCCGCTTGAAATTTCTGAACAAGCTAAAAATCACTATTGGAATCACACCAAGGACAAGTGATCAATTGAATTTATTAAGGGTAAGGTTTCGGATAATAATATTTTGCAACACCATCAGTTTAAAACAATAAGGTGTGACTCAGGACACCCAATAGCTGACCATTACATATTACTGTTTTTGTTTTTTTAGAGACGTAATTTAGGAATCTATAGGCAAGTTTTTCCATCACACTAATCAGGAAATGGGTTGCATGCGGTCTGATACGCTCACTGAAAAAGACATTGGGCTATCTTTTCTATTAATATGATGTTAATTATTCAATAGACATACTGGTAGTTGGCATATCACACGAACATATTGTTTTAAGTAACCTATGCACTGATGGAGTGGTCAAAACTGGATGATAGATGTGCAATCAGGCACATATTCAATGGCAGTATTCTAATATTGTTTACTAAGTAATTGTAAACATCTGTTATTGCAATTGGTTATGCAAATATAATCAGCATCAGATCCGTGTTTATCACGTATTTAAGTATATATTGGAAATAACTAATTGGACATAATTTAATTTGGAGGAGTTTTAATGACTTTCTTTCAAATTTCTCATACCCTTGTTGTCCACTCAATACTTCTGCCATGAATGAAACCAATCTCTGGCATGTATATTATTTGGATTATTGATTGTTATTGTGAATTGCATATTATCTCACTAATTATGGGTATTGTCATTTTCGATCCATAATTGGATTTTTATTTGTTTTGCTGTATCAATTAATTGAATTTTTCACTGTATGTTTTTAATGTCCATCAGCACTGAGGACGACCAGCGGTCAAAACACGTGTTGGCTGAAGATTTGTTGGTTTCACGAAAAAATTGTTTGTGTTCATTGATATTAGAAATTGGACTATTGGGACACTTTTTTAAATATGGATGTATTACAGCATTTCAACTTCTAGGGTCATTGCACAGATTCACAGGGTGCTGTGGAATTGGGTTCTGCCGGAATGTTCTTTCAGGGGAGATAGAGGAGAGAATTCAGGCATACTTGGGTGCAAATGACATGGGGATTTGGTGGGACGCTTTCAAAGTGGTAATCAGGGGGGGAACTTCTAGCATGTAAAGCCCTGAAAGAAAAGATGAGTCAGTGACTTGAGCAAGACCTAGAAATTCAACTTAAGAATATAATGCCAACAATGGGTAATCACCCTATGTGGGCAACAATGAAAACCTATAGAGCAGTTAGGGGACAGTTGGAATTATTAAGGCCGAAAAAGGCGGAAAGGACCCTACTTAGAAGTAAACAATACTATTATGTAGAGGGGAATAGAGCGGGTAGGTTACTAGCATGACAATTAAGACAGACACTCAAACAATTCGAAAAATTAGGTAAGGGGAAGGGGAGGATCTGATAGATACAGAGGGAATTATAAAGGTGCTTTGAAAAGTTCTATGGTATGCTATATTCTCCCGATAGGCTGCAAAATGGCCCGCTGAATACTTGGAGTATTGGTATTCAAAGTAAACCCACATAAACCCAAAATACTTAATCTCACACTATCAAAGACACTATAGGAGGAAATACGGGGATCCGCCCAATTTCGTTGTATGAGGCGAATTACCCTCAGTTGCTCAAAGCCCTGAAGGTGGACCTGCAAATGTGGAACACTATATATATCATGGCTAGGGCATATGGCTTTGGTAAAAATGGTAACTCTACAGCGCTTTCTCAACTACTTTCAGGCTTTGCCGGTTTCCATCACCAAGAGTTTTTTCAAGTCACTCAATCGCATCCTATCCACCTTTATCTGGCATAATGAAAGACTACGGGTGGCGTTTCAGACTTTAATGGCCCTGAGGAATAGGTGAGATCTTGCCTCCCCTGATTTCAGAACCTACTATTGGGCAGCCCAGTTGAGGGTACTGAAACAATGGCTTTCAGGAGATAATAGTAAGCATTGGGTTGCTATGGACAGAGCAGTGGTGGGTGCCCCATTGGACAAGGTATTATGGCTGGCTAGGGCTGACTGTCCTCGGAGTATGAAGGCATCGCAAATAGCCACACTCATGATCGAAGTGTGGGATGAAGTGCTGGAGCAGAAAAACATATCAACTATCCCGGTCCTTCTAAACCAATATTCGGGAACCCACAATTTACTCCTGGGATGGAGGAAAGAGCTTTTGGGAAATGGAGGGAGGTGGGCGGCGTAAGGCTTAAAGATTTAATGCTAGGCCAAGAAATTAAAATGTGTGAACAATCCTTTGCACTTACGGAAAGGGATCAGCTCAGCTACTACCAGCTTCGGCATTGGGCTATGCACCCCCCAATAAAATCTCAGCTGGCAGAGCATTTGAGAAATATATTACGTCGCATACGGGGGCCACTCACCTTATCGCCAGATTTTACGCTTTGCTCTCAGAAGGGGGCTTCCGGAAAAAGTGGGAGGGTACTTTGGGGCGTCAAATAGCTGAAGAGGAATGGGAGACACTTTGGTATAATATCCCAAAATTAAGAGAATCTATCCAATTAATGGAAATATGGTACACAATTCTCACCCAATGGCACTATACACCGGAGAGACTCTGAGTGATGTTTGAGGGGACACGGCTGGACTGTTGGCATAAATGTAAGGGGCAGGGGGATTTGCTGCATATCTGGTGGTCTTGTCCAGCCTTGAAATCATTATGTGGGCAGGTCGGTAAGACAGTCCAGGAGGTGATGGGGATGAATGCATATGTGGAGGCAGGGGAATGTCTTCTGGGCCTTTGGACAAAAGATGTGGTTCTATGAGATAGTGCACATGAAGACATTTGTGGTTTTGACTTTGACGGCCCAACTTGTGGTTGTGCTGAATTGGAAGAAAGAGGCGGCCCCAACCTATCACGAGTGGTTACATAAACTCTGGCACGTTTTAGCCAAGGAATGGGTTACATATAACTTAAAGGGGGAAGGTTTAGGACATATTGGGGTACTTCAAGGACTCTTAAGACTGTTGGACTACTTGAAGTATGAATCCCAAATTCAACAACTGTGCCCACAAAACAATCGGGTTTTAGACCTTGCCTAATGCCTCTTTAATGCATGATAATTAAGATGGCATGCTAGTAGTGTTTTTATTATTAAAGGAACTGCGGATCGGGAAAAAGGGGGGTTGGTGTCTGTGTGTTATGTGTACTTGTGAAAAGCTAATACATTTTTTTAAAGCTACATTGGCAGCGCATGTCCAAGAGAGGTGAGCTCCAGATGCAGAGACGCATCAGCTTCTCTTCTTAAGGTGAGTGTTTTGGAGTCTGTGGGAATTATGCGGTTGGGAAACTTGTCTTTGTCCGCCTGAAGATGTTCCTTAGTGGGACATATGTATACTGCATTGGGACACCCTTGGTACTTCCCAAACAAGTATACATACCGTAAAGGGGCAGCAACATTTTGGTTAGACATCTGATGGTCCCCTGCCCATTCGAGGGGACTGCGAGGAGTCAAATGTGATGAGGAAAATGTTGTGAATATTTTTTTCGAAAGATGCCATTTTATTAATTCAAAAGGGTGGATAAACACCTCACTATCCCTACCCTGACAAGGATTTCCCTGCCTAAAATAAACTAAAGGAAACACTTTCAAAAAGCTTTCTGTCCATCACACTTGTACATACAAAAACTCAAAGTAATATTTGTATAGCAGGAGGGTTACGACAGTTTCATTATACGCAGATGTTCCGCTGCTGTATGTGGGGAACCCGCGGGATAATATGCCCATGTTGCTTGAGGTGCTGGGGAAATTCCAGAGACTGTCCGGATTCCGGAGTAATAAAAAGAAGTTGTTTTCTTCCCACTGGGGGGCTCAGAAACAAGAATATAGCTGATCTCCCTGATTGGGGAATACGTTGGGAGTCATTCAGGCACCTGGGAATTCAAATTGTTCATGAGATGGAGGACACGTTTGTGTGGAATGCGGGAAAGGCGCTCTCAAGGATAGGGGACTCCATCCAGTTTTGGAAGAAGCTGCCGCTGTCGCCAATGGGGAGGGTGGCGCTCTGCAAAACGGCGATACTACTGAGGCTACTTTTTATTTCACCAACATTCCAAATGTGATCAAAAGGGTGTTCTTTAAGATGTTAGAGGGGACTTGCTGTGGAATGCAAGGAGAAGGAGGGTGTCACTAGCGACCCAGTGACATCTGCGGTCAGACGGGGGTCTTAATTTACCCGACTATGAGGTGTATTTTATGGCGGCGCAAGTGCAGGTGGTGTTGGAGTGGGGTGACTCTAGAGGGGAATTATTCAAGGGATTGGTGGGGGATCTTCGAGTGGCTAGACGAGGGGTGGAACTGTTGTGGGGCACGATAAGGGAGGGATGAACGTGTTTCAGACGGTACGTGAGGTATGGCGGAAGTATCTCAGGGAGATTCATGTTGTGGGGTTATATAGTGCAGATTTGCCATGGAGGGCAGACCTGAAGCTACGGCAGATTATTGGAAGGATAGGCATTGGATGTTTGGGGGAGAAAGGGTGCCATATGGTAGGGGACCTGTTTGAGGGTGGAAGATTGATGACGTTTGTTGAATGAATTGCGCGATACAGGATCTCGAAGGGACAACTTTTGACATATGGGGCAGAGACCAAACGGTTGGCTGCCATTTCGAAGAAGATACCTGATTAACCGGGCGTAAGTCAACTGATGCAGGCGTTGACTGATCAGGGTGGAGGTGGGGCCAAAATCTCAAGCATTTAACGAGCCATGAGGAATGATGTACCCCTGGGGGAGCTAGTGGTGAAAAGTAAATGGGAAAAGGAGGGGGGCTGCCATATATCTGAGAAGGATAGGACGAAAATATGGGAACAGGTTTGTAAGGTCTCAAGAAATGCCTGATTTCACCTTATTCAGTTTAATATGCTGCACAGGGTCTATACGACTGTGACCAAACGGCCAAATTTTAATAACGTCCTGCGTCAGGAACGTCCGCGTTGTGGGAGTGGACCAGCGGGACACTGGTATATGACCTAGGACTCTGTGGTTATTGCACATTATTGGGGAGCAGTAAAATCAAGGATGAATGGGTTATTGGGATCAAGTTTTGAAAGATATGTTTGTGTGGCATGATGTCAGGGGGTCGGGGGGGGGGGGGGGGGGAGTGTCACAGACCACGGAACCAACTAGCCCAATTCTTGTTGATACTGGCCAAGCGGCGGATAGCCATTGCCTGGAAGAGGCCCCAGGGGCCTACGGTAGAACAATGGTAGTGGATATACGTAGGTGGGTGATGGTGGAATTGGAGATATTGCAGAAAAACAGTGACTGTGAACAGGAAGGGGTGGCAGTGAATTGGAGTAAATGCTAAATGAGATGTGTTCCTCAAAAGATCTGGAGCCCCATGTAGGTGGAAAAGGGAAGGGAACTGGGAGGTGGGGGGGAAGGGAAGTAAGGGGTCGCTATGCACTGTAACCGCTTGATGGGTGTCAGTATCCACTGTGTAGGAGGTCTTGGGGGGGTTGTGGACCAGGGGTACCACAAATGAATAAATGCATTGGGGCAGAATAGGGTGGCAGGAAGACAGAGCAATGTGCGTCTGTGGGGGGTGCGGGAAAATTACTGTTTGTTCTTTCATGCAAAAAAACCATAAATGGGACAAAAAACAAGGTAATATATGTGTTGCTTTTGAACTGCCATATAACAGTTAAGTTCACATCATGACAGCTCTAATTCCTTATAACCTGGGTGAATTCCCGTTCCCCAGATTCAAGCAGGATTATGTTCAACAATTCCAAAATGATAAGTAAATCCTGTTTTGTAACCAAGTTCCAATGCAGTTCTTTTGATTCCAAATCGACAAAAGTTCCAATAGTTCAGAATTGTTCGAAAAGGTTTCTCTTTTTTCCACTTCAAAGCAACTTCTTCTCATCAACAAAGAATACTTCCTTACGTCATTAGAATCAACAAAATATCTTGGTCAGTATAATTCTGAAACAGTTCACACTTGTTTTAACAATATTTGAAACTCCTGCAGCAGTTCATACACACTTGCTTCAGTAATATTAATTTTTCAGGGCGATTCTTTAACAGCTCACAAAAACACTTTAGTGGTTCTTCAAATTCTTCTTCAAGCTTTTCAACCACACCACAGTACTTCAATGATTTCCACCTGGTTCACTCACCCGCCAGGCCTACTCCTATAAGGTCATCTGCTCTGCTGTACTCCCCTGCCAGGACAGAATAAAACCACTAACTATAAGTTCTTCTGTGGTAAGGGTTAGCTTCCAACAAATCAGCAGTCTTTTGCTTCACAACTTCAGTTTAAGTATTTCTTTTGGAAAAACAAGAAACGTATTGCTGCTGTTTGTTACACTCTTGTGATTGCCACACAATGCAGGTTATGCTCCACTCCTCCTGATTATCTCTTATCAGATGAACAGCCCTACTGCCACTATTGTTTCTCTACTTCAATATCAACAAATTGCTGACAATGATTCTGTTTGGTTGTAGGTCAACTGGTCGAATCTAAATGGTCGACAGGACAAATGGTCGACACCAAAAGGTCGACAGGTGAAATGATCAAATTTTTATTTTTGTTTTTTCACATTTTTCTTTTGTTGGGGGGGGTCCCTCCCCAACCCCTTTTTGTTTGCTAAAACCCCCTTTTTTTCCCTAAACGAAAGCCTAAAAAAATATATATAACTAAAAAAAAAAATTCGATCATTTGTCCTGTCGACCAAATTGGGTCGACCATTTGTCTGTCGACCATTTGACTAGACACCATTCTGTTTCACTCTCACACTTCTTTGGCTTTGGCAATGTGAGTTGAAGTCCGTTCCTCTTATGACCTTCTTTATATATAGGCAATATGTTTTACAAACACTTGAACTCGTAATCGCCTTCTCTTGACATTGGCCATGTTGGTTTTTTCTAACATGCCTTGGTATTATTCTCTTTTGGCTTTGGCAATAGTTGTTTGTAATGTTTTCTCGGGATATTGCTTTTTCCTGTTGGCCTTTATTTTGGCCCATAAAATCACACCCACACCCTTTGGCCTGTTGGTCAACATCTTAGTCTGCCACCACTTCCTTTTTATATCAGCTTGAATTCACATTAATCGTTAGTCAGCTTCGCAGTAGTTCGGTATTCAAAATCAGGGTTAATTGTCCCCTTCACTTTCTTTGTAATGATTCTCTGCTTAGAACTCCCTGGCTGGTATTGTACAAAATGACCTACTCCCAAACGTTCGACCCCCATTTTTCCGCATATATATATGTGGGGGCGTAAAGTGAATAAAAAATGTATAGGGGTAAAGTGGGGGGGGCTGCAGGGGGTCTCCCCCACATATATATTTGTGGAAAATTGAGGAAAAAAAACCCGGACTTTTCGGTTCGGTAAAATCACATAGATTACGGAGCAGTCCGGGGTCGCAACTCAGTGAACTCACCGGGTCTGGCGTGCGCGTCCGGTTGCTCCGCTGCCACCGGGTCTTCTGCTTCTTAGCACAGTCCGGCAACCTGCTTCCTTCGATCCCCTGCGGCCCGTGCCACTCGGAAAAGGAGCTTCCTCTGCTCCAGAGCTCAACGGTGCTCGCCTGCCACCGCAACCTGCCTCCCTTTGTGGAAAGTTTACCAAGTTAATGCTTCCCGACGCGCAACCTCTGCAATTCAGGTCACCAGAGAGAAAGCTTCCAACGTCAACACTTACCACATCGCTACCTCTGCAAAGGAGATTTAAAGGAGGAAACGACCCTTTCAGGAAAGGCAACTGCTCGACATACGACAATGGTCCCGGCGTCTGCGTTTCCCTCCAGATTCTAACTCTGCTTAAATGTGGAGAGACCACGAATGCTCCCCCTCATGCTGCTTCTCTTTTCTATGGCCTGCACCTGAGGGGGCCTTTTATGCGTCCCAGTCTCCCTCAGGTGTGGGTCATTATCCTTAATAGGCCGCAACTTGCAGTCTCGTGCCTCTGCAGCCCTCGTCTTCGTACTTTTGGAATTTTGAGACTTGGAGTCCACAATGCCAAACAATGCCTAAAACAGATTTTCTAACGAAAGGATAAACAATAAGTGCATTTCTTTCCTTATTTAAATTCCCTAAAGGAGTATTATGAGGATTCAATGACGTTTAATTTTAATGGGGAGTTATGGATTTCAAAGTTTAATTTGGTACTTTTTAAAGACTAATTTTTAATATTCCCCCGGGGATAGTGGAAGCTTTCATCCTTATGAATGTCAATGATTTTTACAAGGCGTTTTCATACTCTCACTCCATAACTGGTTATGATGGGTTTCACCCTTGTTGAAATAGTTAGTTTAGGAAAATAGAATATTTCTCTGACAGCAAGCCATAACATAGTACGGTATCCCTGATACTTATTTAAATACTGCGTATAGTCCGACTGAGTCTACTTGTTCCCCTGGGGCCCTTCTCCCAAGTGACCTTCCCGGCTAATACCACCCCCGGGTCAGGAAGCATCTGCCATTCCCTGGCCACCAGGGAGGAAACTCTAGGTAGGGTCTTTGTGAGGACTCTGCAGGATTCATCACAGGACTCCATCGGGTAGCCAAGCAATCCTCCCCGTCCCACCCCTGGGCCCACCATTCATTATCTGAGGGCGCTACCGGGCCAATGGTCACCTGACTAGATGTACCTAAATAAGGCAGAGGACTTCACTCTTGCTCAGACCAATTGGGCCATTCCGGATGGCTTCTTAGTCAAGAGGGATGACAAGTGCCCCATATACTGGCCTCAAAAACATCAGACCTGTAGCTAAAAAGAGAATGTGTGGTGCACGAAAATGAAACTTATGGAGCATAAAACCTTGCACTGGCCCTATGTCCACCTATGCCTTGTTCCACTAGCCAATCAATACTATCCCAAGCATTGACAATCCCTAGCTTTCATTAACAAGTAAAGTATGATATCTGCGAAAGAATAGTACAAATTACAACCACTTAAGAGTTTGGTCTAATTTGTAAAGGTTGGGCCAGCTGGGTAAGTTGGGGTGCTGTACAGTTCTGAACCACAGGTTTACTGTAGGAATAAGCCCCAAGCCGGCAGGCCATTACTGCCTAAGGTAATGCCCCCAGGGACCATAGTTATAGGCCTGAGCGTAGAGAGGGCATTAATGGAGGCCCCAGGATCATTACCATTAGGCGGTAATGGTACGCCAGCTTGGGGCTTATTGCCATTAGTATTCCGGGGTTTTTAACCCCAGGATACTAATGGCGTTGTTATTTCTTTCAATCAGCTTTTGTTTTGCCGGTTGAAAAAGCGTCCGCAGCAGTACACGTTATTTCTAGAAAGACTAGAGTGCCCATACTGCTTTATTACTACGGATCAACAGGGTGCCATTTTGGGCGAATTTGATCCGTAGTAATGAATGGAGTGGCGTACGGCGGCGAGTGAAGACTCAGCGCGAGATGCAAGCAAATTCGTACACAGGATTACACTGTGGTAGGGATCGCAATTGAGCCAATCCACGTTAACAGGGTAATTCATAGAATTCAGCGCACAAGTAGCGCACGCGGCTGGCGCACAGCGTGCGCGTGCGATAGTCTGCGCCAGCCGCGTGCGCCAAAACCAAATCCGGCGCACAGCGTATTCATGGATTTTAGCTTCCCCAGGCAGCCGTGGCGCACAGTGGCGCAGCGACTCGCTGCAGCGCCAGTTACGCCCCCAGGAACGCCCCTTGCGCTGGGAAATCTCATAAAAATCACAAACCAGCGCAAGGGGCTGCGCTAACCCTGGACCATCACGGCAAGCGGCCCATGCGATTTTCAAGGGTGCGCGGGAAGTTTCACACGTCAAATCCCAGGCTACGTCCATTTCAGGGGTGCGCGGGAAGTTTCACACGCGAAAAGCTAGGCTACGGGAATTGCAGGGGTGCGCGGGAAGTCCCACACGCGAAAAGCCAGGGTACGTCCATTACAGGGGTGCGCGGGAAGTTTCACACGCGAAAAGCTAGGCTACGGGAATTCCAGGGGTGCGCGGGAAGTCCCACACGCGAAAAGCCAGGGTACGTCCATTACAGGGGTGCGCGTGAAGTTTCACACGCGAAAAGCTAGGCTACGGGAATTGCAGGGGTGCGCGGGAAGTCCCACACGCGAAAAGCCAGGGTACGTCCATTACAGGGGTTCGCGGGAAGTTTCACACGCGAAAAGCTAGGCTACGGGAATTCCAGGGGTGCGCGGGAAGTCCCACACGCGAAAAGCCAGGGTACGTCCATTACAGGGGTGCGCAGGGAAGTTTCACACGCGAAATCCCAGGCTACTTCCATTTCAGGGGTGCGCGGGAACGTTTCACACGCGAAATCCCAGGCTACGTCCATTTCAGGGGTGCGCGGGAAGTTTCACACGCGAAAAGCTAGGCTACGGGAATTGCAGTGGTGCGCGGGAAGTCCCACACGCGAAAAGCCAGGGTACGTCCATTACAGGGGTGCGCGGGAAGTTTCACACGCGAAAAGCTAGGCTACGGGAATACCAGGGGTGCGCGGGAAGTCCCACACGCGAAAAGCCAGGGTACGTCCATTACAGGGGTTCGCGGGAAGTTTCACAAGCGAAAAGCCAGGGTACGTCCATTACAGGGGTGCGCGGGGAAGTTTCACACGCGAAATCCCAGGCTACTTCCATTTCAGGGGTGCGCGGGAACGTTTCACACGCGAAATCCCAGGCTACGTCCATTTCAGGGGGGCGTGGATAGTTGAACACGCTACTCCGATCGTTGGGTCTTCACAGGTCTTCCCTGTACAGCCTCCACGTCCCCTGCATGCAGTCCACACCACAGGGGATTACCCTGCACACCTGCTCATGACTCCCACCCCCCAGCAGTCATGGGGCACCCTCCACCAGGCCCCCACCCATGTCTCCCACCACCCCCATCCCCCAGCAGTCATGGGGCACCCTCCACCAGGCCCCCACCCATGTCCCACTCATGCCTCCCACCACCCCCACCCCCCAGCACTGTGGGGCACCTGCCAGCAGGCCCCCACTTATGTCCCACTCATGCCTCCCACCACACCCACCCCCCAGCACTGTGGGGCACCTGCCAGCAGGCCCCCACTTATGTCCCACTCATGTCTCCCACCAACCCCACCCCCCAGCAGTCATGGGGCACCCTCCACCAGGCCCCCACCCATGTCCCACTCATGCCTCCCACCACCCCCACCCCCCAGCACTGTGGGGCACCTGCCAGCAGGCCCCCACTTATGTCCCACTCATGTCTCCCACCACACCCACCCCCCAGCACTGTGGGGCACCTGCCAGCAGGCCCCCACTTATGTCCCACTCATGCCTCCCACCACCCCCACCCCCCAGCACTGTGGGGCACCTGCCAGCAGGCCCCCACTTATGTCCCACTCATGCCTCCCACCACACCCACCCCCCAGCACTGTGGGGCACCTGCCAGCAGGCCCCCACTTATGTCCCACTCATGCCTCCCACCACACCCACCCCCCAGCACTGTGGGGCACCTGCCAGCAGGCCCCCACTTATGTCCCACTCATGCCTCCCACCACACCCACCCCCCAGCACTGTGGGGCACCTGCCAGCAGGCCCCCACTTATGTCCCACTCATGCCTCCCACCACACCCACCCCCCAGCACTGTGGGGCACCTGCCAGCAGGCCCCCACTTATGTCCCACTCATGTCTCCCACCAACCCCACCCCCCAGCAGTCATGGGGCACCCTCCACCAGGCCCCCACCCATGTCCCACTCATGCCTCCCACCACCCCCACCCCCCAGCACTGTGGGGCACCTGCCAGCAGGCCCCCACTTATGTCCCAGTCATGTCTCCCACCAACCCCACCCCCCAGTAGTCATGGGGCACCCTCCACCAGGCCCACACAGATGTTCCCCTGCCAATAGGAAATCACAATACAGATCCCAGGATCCCATGGGCAACCACATCCCACCCCATGTCACCCCAGTCCATAGACACATCCAAGGTACACATCCATTCAAAAATCAAATACCCATTACATGATACATAACCAATGAGCAGTATGCGCATGAGTCCAAGTCCGTCAGACTCACACAATGGCAACACATGACTGTGAAAACCCAGATTGTGACAGTCAACAAACTAATGAGAGAAGTCCACACAATAGAATCAAAAGAACAATGTATTAAAATGTAAGAAGGAAAAAAAAAGAAACACCTAAATGAATACACAAAGTAACAGGTAAAAAACAAAAAAAATCTAATGAAAGGTGAAATCCAAAAGAACTGGTGCAAAGTCAATCAAAATGGAAATCAAAAACAAACACATTGCCCCATGGTCCAAATAATAAAATCGAAAATATCCACAAACTATGTACAAAGATGATTGTCCGGGTCCAATATCCCTAAAAACCATAAAATGAAACCTACCCAAAACCTAACTAATGCTAACTATATACAAAAAACGTGGGCCATTGTCCAATCAACCCAAATAATAAATAAAAATAAAGGAAACCTACTATCTACATAACTATATACAAAGGCGGCGGGCCAGTCCTGCGGCTCACTGAGAGATGTTATGGGCCAGGGCATCATCGAACTCCCTTTCTATCTCCCCGAGGCGTTCATCCTCAATGGCCCCGAGGGCCCGCAGGGCTGACGCAGTGTCCACCTCCAAGCCCCTGCGGATCTCCTCGAGGCACTCGGCACGCCTCAGGGCCCACTGCATGGAGTCCACCGCCCTGACCATAGCGAGCCGCCCCTCTTCTGCCCGCCGCCTCTCCGCATCTATTGCGTGGCCTAACCACTGCCACACGGAAGACACATTCTGTCCAGGGTCCTCCTGCCCTCCAGCCGATGGCTGCCCCTCCGATGTTGATGGCCCCGAGCCATGACGCCTCCCACGTCGCTGCCTCTGCAGCCACTGCCTCTGCCAGCACGACGGCATCCAGGCTGATGGTATCCACCGACGCCGTCGTGCACGTGCCCTGCCTGATGATGCCGGCACATCCTCCACCTGCAGGGGTCCAGTTGCCATGGTGTCCACATCAGCTGGACCACCGACTCCCGACTGTGGCAGGGATGGGATCCCCACTGAGCCGGCTGCATTGGTCGGGGCAGGTCCACAGGGGGCCCTGGTGTCAACTGGGCCGGAAGACGGCAAGGAGAACGACCGGCGCATACTTTCCACAGAGGAGGAGATGCCCGACACATTGGCCATCACCTGCAGAAAACCCGCGCCAATGGCAGATCCCAACTGGGCCAGATGACATAGACACCCCCTCCACCTGCGGACGGGCCTGGGACGGGGCATCCATGCTGGTGCATGGTGGTGCACTCACAGGGTCAGGGACAGCGACATGCACAGGCACCTCCACGGTGACCTGTGCTGCCTCCTGCCCCTGGCCCTGGACTGCACCACTTGCACCAGCAGGGATGCCCCCACCAGGCCTCAGGTGTGCCTCAGTCTCGGCCGCCTCCTCCTCTGTAGAAACCACCAACCTGGATGGCTCCTTGCCCTCTTCCGCTGTAGCTGGCCCCTGTGGGGGCTCACCCACCCCTTCCGCCGCAGCCGTGGGGGCATCCCCGCCGTCTACCTCCACAGCGCCGTCTCCGCCCTCTCCATCACTAGCCGCTGCATAGAGGGAGACATAGAACACAAGCATCAGGGCACTGTACAATGGTCCCCTACACAGGAAGCAATATCAGATGACTGGCAATGGTAAAGTACACTTCTATCATGTCCCTCCATAACACATGGGTCAGGCAATACACACACGCAACACCCATGGTCCATGGCATGCACATCAACATACATGTCCACTGCACTCTTCTAAAGTATGATGTCATGGAACTCACATGCATCATTGGTCATGCAAATCACACGCACACACTTCACCTCTGTCACATCCATGTGGCCTCGTACATCACAAACACAGTGGATACAAGGATGATTAGGCAGCATCAGTGAATCTGTACAGTGTCACAGACATGTGTCATGCATCCATGCCATTCAAAAGTCACAGACATGCAGGTCAAGCACACCGACCTCGACACCATACATGTACCTGGCATCAGCATCCATCCCTCACCCACACCCATGTCCACGAACATACACTTGCATGCTCACATGTGTCCAATCTGCATAGGCCTCCTCAGGTTGCATAGCAACACATACAACAACCATGTGATCCACAAATTACTGGTCGCACATGCATCGCCATGACAACACTGCACACATACATGCCTACAAGGCCCATTCCACACATACAGCATCACACAACCAGCACACTGCAACATGCACTGTCTCACACAGCAATGCCTGCACACTTACCGCTCAACTCCAGACGGGTCTCCCTCTCAAGGACCTGGGAGTGGAGCGCTGGGTGTATGCGTGCCAGGACCCTCATTTGGATCGAACTCATGTGGCCCCGGCCCCCCTCCACGAGGCGCCGGGCCTTTGAGAGGGTCCTGGACCTGCAGTCCTCCCAACGCTTCCTGACATGTCGGTTGTCGCGGACTGCCACCCCCTCCGCGTTGATGGCAGTCACGATGTCGTCCCAGATCCGAGTCCGTCCTTCATAGTTGGCGCGGCTACTTCCGAAGAGGGCATCATACTGCCCCAGGACTCGCTCCACCAGGACCCCAACCTCGGTGACACTGAAGCTGGGGCCCCTCTGCCTCTCTGGCTGGGGGTTGCCAGTGGTGCCAGATGTTTCAGTGCCCGACATGGCAACCCCAGAGGCAGGAGTGGGTGGGCAACTTGGTCCTGGGGCTGGGCTGTG
This sequence comes from Ambystoma mexicanum, assembly GCF_040938575.1. Taxonomy (NCBI): domain Eukaryota; kingdom Metazoa; phylum Chordata; class Amphibia; order Caudata; family Ambystomatidae; genus Ambystoma; species Ambystoma mexicanum. The sequence continues at coordinate 755,568,129 of NC_090924.1, read as the reverse complement.
GAGTGGTGTTCTTCCAGTCGGGAGTCTTCAGTTCCAGCAGGGGTGGACACAGCAACTGTACGCCTGCAGATGGCTGATGTGCAGGCACCAAATGGCAGGGCACGGTGGCAGCAGGCAGGCAGGCAGGCAGCAGCAGATGGCACGTGGGAGGCTGCTCGGGGCACTGGGGGGCAGTAACTCGGCCTTCTGGGCAGGAGCGTGGTCTTCCGTGTGTGAACGCGTGGCCAGCTTGATACGGAGTGAATTGGCACGTGAAAATCATGCACGTCTGCGTGGAATCCGAGGAAAGGCCCTCAGCGCGTAAGCACGTCAGCACGCGTACGCGATTTCATTGGTCCAAAGGGCCAGGCGCGTAAGCGCGTCTATGACGCACGGGTGTTTCCCAACCCACGTGAAAAAAATACACGTGCGGCGCGAGCGCGTCAGCACGCGTACCCGATTTCATTGGTCCAAAGGGCCAGGCGCGTAAGCGCGCCTATGACGCACGGGTGTTTCCCAACCCGCGTGATTGGTCCAAAGGGCCAGGCGCGTAATCGCGTCTATAACGCACGGCCGTTTCCCAACCCGCATGAAAGAAACACAAGCCAGTGTCAATGCGTGTGATTGGAGGCTGGCCCTTCAGCGCCTACACGCGGAAGTGACGCAGGACCTGTGGGCCTGCATAAAAGGTACATGTAGAACGCCATTTCCTTGTACGTGCTTTTCGTGGAGAGCGAGTTGGTGTATTCTGTACTTCTTGTCAGTTGACACGCGATTTACTTCACGGCGTTCAAAGGTCGTACTCCCTGTTACCTCTGACAGCTTTTTCTCTTTTGCTCTTTTTCCTGGGCCTGTTTCCTCACACAGCGTTCCCTTCTACTGTTGTCCTGTCTCCTCAGACAGCGTCCCATTCTTCTTTTGGCGGGGGTGTTGCCAACGCGCACACGCGCGTCTTTTTGACGCATTTCTCCCTGGCAGACGGTGAGTTGCGCACGCATCTATCATCTGTGCTTGCCCCGTGTGTCACGTACCTCTTCAGAGGTCAATCTAGGCTGCGTGTGACACGCATACGTTCATTCTTGTGTTACTGGATGCCACAGCGTAGTGCAGGGTTTTTTATACGCACACGTGGTCTAGGAGGGGTATCGTGCACGTTCCTTAACTTTTTTGGGGTGCCTGTGCGTTGCGTGACCCGTCATCTTTCCCCAGGGCTGTCATATAGCCTTGCCACTGCACTAGGGTACGAATACCATCTGGTACCCAACCCCTTTGACACCCAATTGCCCAGGACAATTGTGCACACCCACTCCCATACCCATACGCACAATAACATCAGTGCCATGGTTGGGAGGCGTGCAAGCCGTAAGGGTGGCAAAGGTGGCCGAGCCACACGTGGTGGCCGTGGAGGATCCACTAGGGGACGTGGTTGTGACTTGCAGGGTGCCCCTGTCCCCCCCAGTCTGGAGGACCAGTCAGGGACACCCATGCCCCCCCCTCGCCCCCCCCCAGGTTGAGGGTCATGTGGCTGATACCAACCCTGATCAGCCCTTGTTGGACCAGCCCATTGTGGCACCAGACCTGTCCGAGGGTGACTCCATCGCTGACATCCAGGTCAGCAGGTCCACTGCACGTGCACCGGTGCACATTGGTGTCATCAGGACACGCGCATCTATGCCAGATAGGTCATCTGCTGCCCCCCGTGGGCAGGGTGTGGCTCCATCCACCCCACCTCTCATACACCCTGCCAAGACTGTGTCGGTCCTAGTTCATGCACCTCAGATCAGGCCTCACCCTATCCCTCTACCCCCAATGCCTGCACCTACTCCCATGCTGAGTGTGCAATCCCACACACCCAGTACTGAGTCCACCACGGCTCCTGCCCCTAGTGTCCACAGCGGCGTAGGACACTCTGGATCCACCCCCTTCCAAGCGGAAGAGGAACAGTGCACGTCCGGCACAGGCTGATGCCCCAGGCACGGCTGCACAGTCCGGCCCATCAAGGAAGCCCAGCTTCACAGACGCCGAACTGAATGCACTTGTTCAGTATGTGTCAGACCATGATAGGGAAATGGTCATCGTTGCAGGGTCCAAGACCACACATGCCAGACGCCAGGCACACTGGCAGACCATTGCTGACAAAATAAGTGCCCTTGGAGTAGTGAGGCGCACAGCTAGTGATTGCCAGAAGCGCTGGAATGACCTTAAGCGCAGGGCAAAGGATAAGCTGGCCTCAAGTCATGCCGCAACCTTGGTGACTGGAGGTGGGTCCCCAGCACAGGAAATAGAACTCACACCACACGAGTCCGTAGCTGGATCCTACGTCACCGAGGGACAACTCCAAGGTGTGGGAGATCTCCCTGATTACGAGGCATCATCCGGTGAGTGCACATGCATGTGTGTTATATCCATGTGCATGGTGTGTGTGCGAAGCCTTCATGTTGGGTGCCTGTCAAGGGGGTGTGTGGCAGAGTTGATAGTGTCACCCATGTGCCTCATCCAGTATGTTCAGTGCAACACCATGTGCCCACAGCACTATCCCTACTGCCAACAGTGCACATATGGCCCTACACCATGGAAGTTCCCCTTGAATTGTCATTTTGTCACGACATTGTTGCTCATTCTCCCCTGTCTATTCATCTTATGTCTTACATACCATTCCTACACTTTCCCCCAGCCATTCAAGTTCCATCGTCACATGCCTGACATGCAATGATACCACATGCTAATGCGTCCTCTGTATATACATGGCACTCAACATGCTGTCATACTCTGGAATTTGCCTTGACACCCACCTCCTACCTGTGTGCTCTTGTTCCGTCTGGTTTCAAGCCCCATTCCCTCACACTCCATGCTGCTCTTCATGGTCTATCTTCCCTGACTTCTACTGTTCAGACCATCGTGCCCTACTCACGACACCTGCTTGCAAACAGTCAAATGAGGGCACCCTGCCCTCCAATGCGACCCACCCTATTGCTGACAAGTACATCTGAGCCTACTCAAGGTTAACTCTCACTGACATCTGCTCATACATGCCTTTGCCTGTCCCATGGACCCTTCACATGGTCCCAGTCCTCTCTCCTTGCTCCTCTTCCACCATCAATGGTGTGACCCGTTGGGGTGTACTCTTGGCCTCCTTCCAATCCTCAGAGGCCACAATTGATGTGTATGGTAATGGGAGCATCTCAGTCCAAGGCCCTCAGGCCAACCTTATTCTCCTTGACAAATGCTACCCACATCTCATCAACTTCCTTTCCTCTCCTGCTGTCCCCCCTCCTCTCTCCTCATCTATCCTGCACTGCCTCCCTGCACCCTCCCATGATCCTTCTCCGCCTCCCACTCCAACTCCTACACATGCTGCACCTCTGATCTGTAGCACTCCCCGTAAGTCCTACAAGGCTGTCAACCTCCTCCACATTTACACTCCTTACTCTGCCGCTGCATCAGGCATTCCTCCAATATATGTCACTTACATGAGGTAATGCACCTTGACATCCTTGGTCTCATGGAAACATGTCTGACGGCCAGCTCTGTCTGCATCTTTGACACACTCCTACCTGACGTTCAGGAGATCCTCTCCTTGGGCCGGCACTACTGTGCAGGGGGGGGGTGTGCCCTTGCCTTCCCTGAGGGTATTCCTGCCACTGTCACTCCTACGTAGACCTACTCCCCTCTGGAATGGCTTGTGTGACGTCTCTCTCCATCTCACCTCGACATTCACAAACTGTGCGTACTGTGTATCGGAAAACTGGTCAAATGTACTACTTCCTTTCTGAGTGGCCTCACCTCTCCTCCTCACTCATGTCCCCAGACACTGAAATCCTCTTCCTTGGTGATGTACGCATCCACCTGCATGCTTGCTGTCCCCCCCACGTGACTTTTCCGTGACCTCAGCAACTCCCTATCACCCTCTAAACTCCCGTCTGTCCCTACTCATTCTGCAGGGCACACTCTTGATGCTCTGATCTCATCTGACCTTCCCCTCTCCATCCCTCTCTGCACTCCTCTCTCCTGGAGTGATCACTGTCTCCTCTCCTCCCACCTCACCCTCACCACCCCACAGGCAAAGCCACCCTCACCACTGTCACACACCTTCTTGGTATTCCAACCCATGAAGTGTGTGTCAGTCGAAGCTTATGCTGCCAAAATCTCCCCCCCATCCAGCTCCCCCTTAGGCTCACTCCCATCCTGACAGGGCCCACTCCATGCTCCACTCTATGTCAGGTACACTGGATGTCTTTGCCACGGTCATGACAATCCGCCTGAAGCCCCATGCCAATGCTGACTCCTGGCATGACTCGGATCTTGTGAACCCAAAACACAGGTGCCGGGTGGCAGAGAGGAAATGGCCTGCATCATGCTCATCCTCTGGCAAACTGGCCTGCCGCCTGCTCCAAAGGCAATAGCGTCTCACCCTTCTCACCAAGATGAGAGCCCCAATCCAAGGGCACATATCTGCGGCATCTGACAACTCTGCAGGACACATTGAAATCTGCAAGGACCTTGCCGAGCCAGATGCAGTGTGTACCTCCCCTGTCCCCTCCGAGCCCACAGCACTGCATGACTGTCTCTGTACCCCTATAGGCCACCCCCCCAGCACTTGTCTGCGCCTACCACCATCTGCCCTCGACGTTAAGTCCTACTTACCTTGTACAGCACTTCCAGCCGCAACTTCCCCTTGCACTTCATTGTGCCACCCACCTCTGCACTTGCGTTACATGAATGACACCAGCACCAGTAGGATTGTTGAATGGCATCCCCTTCTGCCCCACCACCCCTCAGTGCTCCGCTGTACCTTCATACATTTCTGTACAGGTGCTTCACGAATGCTATATGAATCCATTACAGGTGATGGGGAGGTGGAATCTCATTGTTTACTGCATTTTGTTAATGTTGACAAGGCACTGTGCATCGTGGCCAATTGGGACTAGCAGATCCATGTCCAACATGTTAACTTCTTGATGTGATGAAGCAATGTCAGGACCAGAGTGGCCAAAATCCAAATTAGTTGCCCTCCTCTCCCTCTTCACTTGGTGGCTATGTCACATGCCATGTGTGTGATGGCATGTGCATTTGACATGGCAATCACCGGCCAATGTGTGATGCCAGTGCTAGGCAGCATGGGGAGCAGGCGTTGCTCTCCATTCTCTGTGTCATCATTGTGTGCCCTGAGCCTCCCCTCCAGACCCAGTGATGGTGAATGCATAGGAGGTTTCCCAGTCATGTGGGACATGTGTCATTGAACTACTGGCTCTGTTGTTCATCAGCCCTTGTTGTATGCCATGGTGCTAATGCCTGTTTCCATTTCTCTCTTTCATGTCTTTGCAGGGGACGACGCACTTGTTGATGCTGGGGATGTGGTGGTGGAGCCGTCCCAGGAGGGCAACCCGGGCCGACCTTCCACAAGTGAGGGACGTGGTGTGTTTGTGGGTGAAAACCCACAAGTGCTGCAGGTCGTGCTGTCGAGGGGTGTCTCTGGGGGTTCCTCCCCCGAGCAGTATTCAGGTGTAGACTCGGAGGATGACACCTATGTGCAGTCGCAGGTGAGTGTTCTTGGGAGAGAATCTCCTCTGTCCGACCCACCTGCAGCCGGGTTATTGCCCTCAATGGGGATGTCAGTGTCGGCAGCTCAGCCTCCGGTGGTTACGGATGCAGGGCCACACCACACAATCTCTGATCCTGTTCCTGGGGCTGCAGATCAGAGAGGGAATGCAGTCCTGCAGCCTGAGGCTTTGCCGGCACAGCAAGGCGCAGTCCGCCTTGCCCCAGGCAGGTGTGGTGCCCGCCAAAGTGGTGGCCGTATGCCACCTGGCAATACCGCTTGGGAGCAATCCATCTACGGTATGGCCACCCAACAGGCAGCATCATCCGAGATGATTGCACAGGCCATGGATAGGGTGGCCACTTCCATTGTCCCCCCAGAAAGGCTGATGGAGCGACTGGAGCAGGCTACAGAGTCCATCTGCCAGGCACACAGGGAGGACATGTTGGCGTCCAACATGGACAGGCGGGCAGGACTGGCGACTCTGCGGGAATCACTTTCCATGGAGTCCCAGCGCCACAGGGAAGGCCTGAGGGAAGAATTCCATCACCTCAGGTCGACCCTGTCAGAGCTTGAGGCTTCATCCCATAGAAGGACAGAGGAGCAGCTGGAGCGTCTGACACGGACGCTCTCGGCCGAGATGCAGGCAACTCGTGCGGAGGTCAGGTCATCCCGGAAGTTACTGCATGGGGACCTCCGCATGATTATAATCCAGAACCAGACCTTCCAGACCCGCCTGCTTGCAGCCATGGAGGAGCAAACTCGGGCTTTGCGTGGGCTGCCTCCCATTGTCACACCATCTTCTGAGGCAGCTCCCCCACCTCCTGAGTCAGCTGCAGGGTCTGGCCAGAGCGATAGCGACTCATCTCCCACAACAGAGTAGCCGTGTGGGCCACGAGCCTATGGGGTGTTTTTACTTCCCATGATCCACACAGGTGGATTGTGGCGTGCATCCTGTCCTCGGACCTCATAGGTGGCCCCCCCCCTCCCCGCCGGCCCTTTCATGGCCATTTTTTCTTATCATATTTTTCTTTTTCAAGTGTGTTGCCTTGTGTGGGTACCTGGGCATACACTGTATTGTGGCTGGGCACATGCAGGCTTGTCCTGAGTTTGGTTTCGATGCTTGGGTAACCTGGCATCCACACCCCTCCTGCTTCCGTTTCCATGGGCTTGCAAAGGGTGTGCCCAAGTGACAGCAAATTACACGGTGACATTGGACTCCCATGAGCTGTTGGGCAGTCCTTAGTCAATACTGTGTAGACATTCATAGTGTACATTGTTGTTGCACCTAACTATGCATGATGGTTTGATATGTGCCTCAACTTACATATGTTACTCATGTTTTGCAGGTATTTCACACAGTTCTTCACACGGGCATACTCTCTGGAGTCAGACTACATGTCGGTAGATGTGCAGTGACACTTTTGCGTGGCGCCATCACTGTACATCTGGACGGTGAGGACATACCAGCACAATCAGGTATTGAGACTACCATTGATTACATGCATTGTGTCTTGTTTTGGTGGGCTTCAGGGTGGGTTGGTGTGTAATTTGATTGAAATGACTCTTACACAGGTGTGTAGTAGTGCCTCCATCACGGTTAGCTGTTCAAGTGCGGCTATGTTCCATTTGGGGCACTGCAATTTGTGACACCGGTGTCATGTTGTGAGGGTCAGTTTGTTTGCTCTCACATACCATGACATGGTGTCCTCTGTGGCGGGACTGTGAAGGGATTGGGTGACATGGCAATGTTGTCATGTAGCAATTCGCCTGTGCCAATGCATATTTGATGAATGGAGTTGTGTCTTTTCATAGTTATGCATTGCTGGTGTATGTGTAGGTAGGGGTGCACACAGTGACACTTCCATGTTAACAATCTCAGGCTGATGTGTTTCTGACAGTTTATTGTCAAGAAATTTTGTGACATTGTCAGGTAGTGTCATCATTGATCGTCAGATGGTATGTGCCAGAGCAGTGTGCACTAGCCAGCACTGTGATTCCTAGGTGAAGAAGTTGGCCACCAGTTGCGTATGGGCTGCCTCCCCCCGTGCCCTTTCCCCTCCCATGCGCAGCGGGCGTGCATGTGGTTGTGGATGTGGGGGCACCACCATGTCCACGGGCAGGCCCCGGCGTGTTGCAACGTTGTGCAGGACACATGCTGCCACTATGATCCTGCACACTAGTGGGGGAGCATATAACAGCTGCCCGCCAGAACGGTCAAGGGAGCGAAAGCGTGACTTCAGCACTCCGAATGTGCGCTCCACTATGCCCCGTGTTGCAATGTGGGCTGTGTTGTACCTTACCTCGGGTGGCGTGGTGGGGTTCCGGATTGGGGTCATCATGTGGGGGCTGATAGGGTAGGCACTGTCCCCTGCGGAGGTGGTGATTGGTATCATTAGTGGTGTTGTGACATGACCCTGTATCTGACATGCATGCATGTGCAGTGGCATTCATGCTCACCAAGCAGCCATGTATCTCCATGCCGGCCAGCCTCTAGGTCCCGGCTTAGGGTAGACATTCTGTAGATGAAGCTGTCGTGGGTGGACCCGGGATAGTTGGCATATACTGATGTGATGATTCCCTTGGCATTGCATACAACTTGCACGTTGATGGAATGCCAGTGCTTGCGGTTTCTATAGATGTGCTCTGTTGCCCTGGGGGGACGTAGAGCCACATGGGTGCAGTCAATTGCACCAATCACTTTGGGGAATTGAGCCACACCATAGAATTCCTGGATGCACGCCCGCCTTTCTGCAGGAGTCCTGGGGAGATATATGTGCCTGCGGACGGATGGCCGTGCAGTGATGATGTTCAAGACCTGGTGTAGACAGCGTGACTGCGTGGCCTGTGACACACCACCCACTATGGCACTTGTCCGCTGAAAAGATCCAGTGCCCAAGAAGTGCAGTACATTCAGGACCTTCTGCAGGGGGCTGAGTGCTTGGGAGCACAGGGTGGGTGATGTGAGGTCATCCTCCCACTCACTGACCAGGTCCAGTATGATGTGTGCTGGAAACCTGTACCTCCCATACACCTGGTCATCAGGCATCCCGAATAGGCTGGTTCTGGGTGAGAAAATTCTGGCCCTGACTCTCCTCCTCCTCCTCCTTTGGTAACCCACAGCCACTGCTGCTAGGAACGGTATGTTCATCTTTGCACTGAGCTTGTAGGATGTTTTCACGTGAATATTTAGACGTGCCGGGTCACGTACGCCTGCTTCCTGCAGGCGTACGTCTTTCCGTATTGCCTGTTGTAATTTTGCACGTGTCGTGGCCGAGCGTGTGTGACTACATGCTCGAGGTTTACCAGGTTAAATGTACGTTATTAATATTGTAATTGTATCCAGATGTAAATGGTAACCGGGCGTTTTTCACGCGCGCTGTTGAATATGCGATTACTCGCTGTGTGCCTTTGGACCAATGAAATCGGGTACGCGTGCTGACGCGCTCGCGCGGCACGTGTATTTTTTTCACGTGGGTTGGGAAACACCCGTGCGTCATAGGCGCGCTTACGCGCCTGGCCCTTTGGACCAATGAGATCGCGTACGCGTGCTGACGCGCTCGCGCAGGAGGTTTATTTTTTCACGCGGGTTGGGAAACGGCCGTGCGTTATAGACGCGCTTACCCGCCTGGCCCTTTGGACCAATCACGCGGGTTGGGAAACGGCCGTGCGTTATAGACGCGCTTACGCGCCTGGCCCTTTGGACCAATCACGCGGGTTGGGAAACGGCCGTGCGTTATAGACGCGCTTACGCGCCTGGCCCTTTGGACCAATCACGCGGGTTGGGAAACGGCCGTGCGTCATAGGCACGCTTACGCGCCTGGCCCTTTGGACCAATGAAATCGGGTACGCGTGCTGACGCGCTCGCGCGGCACGTGTATTTTTTTTCACGTGGGTTGGGAAACACCCGTGCGTCATAGGCGCGCTTACGCGCCTGGCCCTTTGGACCAATGAGATCGCGTACGCGTGCTGACGCGCTCGCGCGGGAGGTTTATTTTTTCACGCGGGTTGGGAAACGGCCGTGCGTTATAGACGCGCTTACGCGCCTGGCCCTTTGGACCAATCACGCGGGTTGGGAAACGGCCGTGCGTTATAGACGCGCTTACGCGCCTGGCCCTTTGGACCAATCACGCGGGTTGGGAAACGGCCGTGCGTTATAGACGCGCTTACGCGCCTGGCCCTTTGGACCAATCACGCGGGTTGGGAAACGGCCGTGCGTTATAGACGCGCTTACGCGCCTGGCCCTTTGGACCAATGAAATCGCGTACGCGTGCTGACGTGCTTACGCGGCCTTTCCTCAGATTCCACGCAGACGTGCATGATTTTCACGTGCCAATTCACTCCGTATCAAGCTGGCCACACGTTCACACACGGAAGACCACGCTCCTGCCCCGAAGGCCGGAATCCTGCCCCCCAGAGCCCCGAGCACGCTCCCACCTGCCATCTGCTGCTGCCTGACTGCCTGCTGCCCACGTGCCCTGCTGTTTGCTGCCTGTACATCAGCCAGGGGTGCAGTTGCTGTGACCACCCCTGCTGGAACCAAAGACTCCCGACAGCCGTACCATCGCTCCACAGCCCAGCCCCAGGACCCAGTTGCCCACCCACTCCTGCCTCTGGGGTTGCCATGTCAGGGAGCACAACATCTGGCACGACTGGCAACCCCCGGCCAGGGAGGCAGAGGGGCACCAGCTTCAGTGCCACCGAAGTTGGTGTCCTGGTGGAGCGAGTCCTGGGGCAGTATGATGCCCTCTACGGACGGATGCGCCTCGACAAGGAAGGACGGACCAGGATCTGGACGGACATTGTGACTGCCATCAACGCAGAGGGGGTGGCAGTCCGAGAATTCCATCAAGTCAAGAAGCGCTGGGAGGACTACAGGTCCAGGACCCTGAACAAGGCCCGGCGCCTCGTGAAGGCAGTGGATGCCAACGGGCGGCGGGGCCACTTGTCGCAAGATGAACTTCGGGTCCTGGAACGCATATCCCCAGCGCTCCATGTCCAGGTCCTTGGGAGGCAGACCCGTCTGGAGTCGAGCGGTGAGTGTACATGCATACTGATTGTAAGCTGTGTGTGTGGTGGTGTGCCAGGAGTGTGCATGTTGCACATGTCTTTGTGTGGCCATGTATAAATGTGTGTGTGCAGGGCTGTGAGACAAGCACATGTGTGCCTGTGATGTGTGAGACAAGGATGGTGCATGTGTGTGTGTGTGTGTGCTTGCAGTGCAAATGCTTGTGTGTGGGCACATGTGTTTGACTGTGCATGTGAGTTGGCATGCTTGTGGTGTGACACATGGATGTTGATTCCAGGTGCATTAGTCTGCAGCGTGTGCGTGTGTGTAGTTGTGAAGGGTGCAACAGTGTTGCTACATGGATGCAGGTGACACTGTCATGTTGGAGAGTGAATTGCAAATGTGACATGGATGTTCATCTCATGACTGACAGTTTGCGGAGTGGCATGCTTGGATGTGTGCTTTGCATGTGTGCATGTGTATTTGAGTCCGTGTGTATCATGTGATGTGTGGCTCACCTTTGTCTGCTCATGCTGCTGTATGTGAATGTATGTAGCGGGCTGTAGCAATATGGCTGTTGAATGACTCATGTGTGTGCGTTGAGGAGACAAGTGTGTTGGGGATTGTGATGCCAGGTCTGGAGTATGACAATGCCACTCTTGTACAACTGTTATGTGTGTGAGTCAATTGTACAGTGTCCTGATGCCTGTCTCCTGTCTCTCCCTGCCTGCAGCGTCATCTGATGTGGAGGGCGGAGAAGGTGCTGTGGAGCACAGCGGCAGGGATGCCACCGCCAGCCGGAGACGCAAGGCCCGGCTCCCCTCCCCTGTTGTCATCTCGTCGGGGAGTGAGGAGTCCGGTGCTGTGTCCCAGGTCGCAGCTGCCGAGGGGAGGTCCAGGAGGCGCAGGAGGAAGTTGGACTCCTCGGCAGCAGAAGGGGCAGCTGAGACCCCACAGGGTTCCGCGGCGGAAGATGGCAGGGAGTCATCCAGGTTGGTGGTGGGTTTGGTGGAGGAGGAGGCCGTGCAAGGGACTGAGATGGGGTCTGGAGGTGGGCATTCCACTGGTGCTAGTGGTGCAGCACAGGGGCAGGGACAGGAGGCAGCACAGGCCGCCGCGGAGGTGCCTGTGTGTAATCCTGTCCCCGGTCCTGTGTCTGCATCATCTTGCACCAGCAGGGTTGCCCACGTCCGGACCCATTCTCAGGGAGACCAGGCTGTGTTCCTCCATACACTGGGCCTTGTTCCGACCCCCTCCTCACCTGAACCCCCTATGCGCCAGTCGTCCTCCGTGCCATCTTCCTACCCACCTGTCACCTGGGTGCCCTGTGGAGCTGCCTCTGACGATGGGGCCAGGCTGGTGGAGGACACATCCCTGCCCCAGTCGGGAGTCGTGAGCACCCCAAACAATGGAGGATGTGCAGGCAGCAGGTGTCAGGGCACCGGCACCAGCACGTCAGCAGCAGGAGGAAGAAGGTGGGAGCCTTGATGGCTCGGGGCCATCACCATCAGAGGGGCAGGCATCAGCCGGAGGGCAGGAGGACCCTGGACGTCAAGTGGCTTCCGTGTGGCAGCGGTTGGGCCATGCCATAGATGCGGAGCGGCGGTGGGCGGAAGAGGCGCGGCTAGCTATGGTCAGGGCGGAGAACTCCATGCGGAGGGCCCTGAGGCGGGCCGAGTGCCTCGAGGCCATCCGCAGGGAGTTGGAGGTGGGTACATCGGCGTCCCTGCGGACCCTCGGGGCTGTGGAACGGGGCCGCCTCCGGGACATCGAGCGGGAGTTCGATGATGCCCTGGCCCGGAACAACAATCAGTGAGCCGCAGGACTTGCCCGCCGCCTTTGTATATAGTTCTGTAGTTTAGTTGTAGTTAGGTTTCCTTTGTTTTAATGTTATTATTTGGTTGCCAAAGGACAATGCACCACATTTTTGTATATAGACATTTTCTTACTTAGTGTAAATAGTTAGGTTTCATTTATTAGGGCTCATGGACCCGGATCATCATGTTGATAGTTTGAGGGATGTTAATATTTGTTTTAATTTTTCACATGAGGCAATGTGTTTCTTCTTTCATTTGTACTTGGATTTAATTTTGGACTTTGACTTTGGACCCCTATTTTACTTTATTTTTGTTAATTAGTGTTCCTGATTTTTTTGGTTGGACTTTTTTATTATTTAGTTTGCATTGCATGTTTATTGTTATTTTTTATTTTTACCATCCTTGTTTATTTTTAATACATTTTCATTTGATCCTTCAATGTGTTGTATCATCTCATTGCTTTCATGCACGACATGTGGGGTGTTTGGACATTCACTTGCAACATCTGTGTGTGACAGACATGTGTTCATTCATATGATTTACATTGGGTGTGTCACATGTCATTGTGTTTGATATGTGGGTGGATGGGATAGTTGTTTGGGAATTCTTGCAGGGCAGACTGTCCATTACGGTCATGATTGTGTGGGGTTGTGACCCAGGTGAAGGTGGACATGGATGGTACATGGGTGGGGGCCTTCTGGTAGGTGCCCCTGACTGCGGGGGGGGGGGGGGTGGTAGACATGGGTGGGGGCCTTCTGGCAGGTGCCCCTGACTGCGGGGGGGGTGGGGGTGGTGGTAGACATGGGTGGGGGCCTGCTGGAAGGTGCCCCTGACTGCTGGGGGGGGTGGGGGTAGACATGGGTGGGGGCCTGCTGGAAGGTGCCCCTGACTGCTGGGGGGGTGGGGGTGGTGGTAGACATGGGTGGGGGCCTGCTGGAAGGTGCCCCTGACTGCTGGGGGGGTGGGGGTGGTGGTAGACATGGGTGGGGGCCTTCTGGCAGGTGCCCCTGACTGCGGGGGGGGTGGGGGTGGTGGTAGACATGGGTGGGGGCCTTCTGGCAGGTGCCCCTGACTGCTGGGGGGGTGGGGGTGGTGGTAGACATGGGTGGGGGCCTGCTGGAAGGTGCCCCTGACTGCTGGGGGGGTGGGGGTGGTGGTAGACATGGGTGGGGGCCTGCTGGAAGGTGCCCCTGACTGCTGGGGGGGTGGGGGTGGTGGTAGACATGGGTGGGGGCCTTCTGGCAGGTGCCCCTGACTGCGGGGAGGTGGGGGTGGTGGTAGACATGGGTGGGGGCCTTCTGGCAGGTGCCCCTGACTGCTGAGGGGGTGGGGGTGGTGGTAGACATGGGTGGGGGCCTGCTGGAAGGTGCCCCTGACTGCTGGGGGGGTGGGGGTGGTGGTAGACATGGGTGGGGGCCTGCTGGAAGGTGCCCCTGACTGCTGGGGGGGTGGGGGTGGTGGTAGACATGGGTGGGGGCCTGCTGGAAGGTGCCCCTGACTGCGGGGGGGGTGGGGGTGGTGGTAGACATGGGTGGGGGCCTTCTGGCAGGTGCCCCTGACTGCGGGGGGGGTGGGGGTGGTGGGAGGCATGAGCAGGTGTGCAGGGTAGTCCCCTGTGGTGTGGGTTGCATGCAGGGGACGTGGAGGGTGTGAATGGAACACCTGTGAGGACTCACCCAGCAGAGCCGCGTGTGAAACTTCCCGCGCACCCCTGTAATTGACGTACCCTGGCTTTTCGCGTGTGGAACTTCACACGCACCCCTGATATCGACGTGGCCAGGGCAATCGCGTGTGGGACTTCCCCGCACCCCGGGATACACGTACCCAGGGCAATCGCGCGAGTGACTTCTCGCGCAACCCGTTGTACACACACGCGCAAATTTTTGAACAGTGGGTGTCCGTGTTAATGGCGTACACCTTTGCACCTCATTTGTCCTTTGGGGTCACGGTATGGCCCATTGCTGTATGTGGGTGGTATTTGTTGGCGCAGGTTTTGGCGCACTTTCGTTAAGTGCGTCGGGACGCTACCGCCTGCTTACTTGTGGCATACGTTTTTGGGCCTGTGCGCTGGTTTGATCGAGCGCTGTTTTGCCCTGTTCGAATCCATGAATACGTGTTGCCGGAGAGCGTGTGGGCGTTCCGCGCACTTGCCTCCTGTACTTCCCCGTGCCGCCCACATTCTTCCCCATTCCGAGTGTTGTGCCCCATTTTATTCCCCATTCCGAGTGTCCCGCCCTGTGTTCCGCCTACTTTAGAGCTGTGCGCTGCGCTCGGAGTGATAGCGCAGTGGCCGTGGCGCACGCCGTTGGTTGACCTGTGCGCCGGCGTGCGCCGCGCACTTTTTCAGCGCACGTCCTATGCTTTTCTTACGCACGGACTTCCATGAATCGACGTGCGCTGGTTTCCCTGCGCTTTTCGCTATTTTTCGGCGCAGCGCACGTATAGGCCCCTCTGCGCCGGAATTTTCGGCGCACATTTATTCCATGAATCGGCCTGTAAGTGTTTCCTGTGGCATCAGTGCGCCGGGTACTAATGTGGAATACAAGAGGGTTGCCATGTTTTCCATCCTGGAATATTTCATGCTCCATGAGCTTAGAAGCACACATTTCATGATGTCATCTGGATCTCTGTACTTTTTGGATGTATATACAGTGCAAGATCACCTTTTGTCTGCTAATGCTTTGCCTCAAAGTTAATAAAAACACCCTAATCTTAACACTTTGCACGGGATAAAAAAATGGTCTTATTATACTGTGCCTACCCAGATGAATCCCAACCAGAAAGTCACACCCAAGAAATACATACTGAATATGGCAAAATCGTTGATGAAAAGTATTACATTTAGAATAATGGTGAATAAATGGCTGGTTGTGGAATGTGGAGAGGTGGGTTTAGTAAGGGATCTATGTGAGGCGTCAATAGGTATATTTCTGGTTAAAGGATTTTATTAAACAAAAAAAAAAAAGGTTGGGAAAAGGGTTCTCTGACACTTCTCTAAGAGGAGTTTCCCTACCTAAACCAAAACTGACTCCATTGGAATCATCACATCATGTGATGACGTGCAAACGCATTTGAATTCAATTTGCTTGGGTGGATTTAAAGTGCTAGCGCACCAAAAGCCGATTACATTTTTTAAATTAATAAAGTTGGTTTGATACACAAAAGTCAATAATTGACAGAAAATTAGAGTTGGGTGTGTGTACATATGATGGGGATTTAGTCACATCTCACAATCTGAAAAACACCACTCAGAGTTCGTGAGGGCAAAAAGCAGGCAGAAAAAGTTCACTGTTTGCAAGCAACAGATACTTTACCATAGTGAAATGAAAAATACGTATACCTGTGGGCTGCTTACTGGGGTCACTCTAAAAACATTTTCCAGAGCCACCTTTGGTTCCCAGACAATGATACCTCGCCATTAAGATGTATTGTTAATAACAAGCAAAATATGTTTAAAATATATATATGCACACACATATTCAGTGAAAAAACGTTAGAAGGGACGTTATTATTAAGTTTCACTAATAAAAACCTATGAAATTCAGTGAAGAAACTTTGTTGAAGAAACGTTATGGTTACAAGTACAACTGAAACCCCACAGAAATTCGTCAGTTATGGTAAGCTAAGCAAACATAACTCGCGCCAGCACCGTGCACTGCTAACACTAACACCCAGGACATCAAATATGACATCACAAATGTCATTGATCACATCACTTTACTTTCCCGCTGTATGCGCCTCGGATTTGTATGCTTTGTGAGTCTTCATATGTATTGTTTGTGCTAACACAATTATGTAATAAGTCTTCAATTATTACTATTTATTCCATGTTTAACATTACTAGAAACTCTTTTAAAGTAGCATTCATTATTTTAGTAGCCAAAATTGCCAAATTCAACTTTAAGACGTCCTTTCATCGCCTGCATGTTCATCCCCAGGCATTTTAACGTGCATATTCCATCGAATGTGCTCATCATTTTTTTTTTTTTTTAGGGGGGCGCTGGGAAAGGGCAGATAAGGGTTTGAGTGGGTAGGCAATAGCCAGAAATAAGTGTGTGAAATGGGCTTGGGGCGAGGGGCGAACCCCCACTCCCCTCAAAAAAAAAAAAAAACACATGAGCCTTTTCGATGGAATGTGCATGTTAAAACGACAGGGGATGAAATTACAGGCAATGAAATGACATGCAACCAATTCAACATACTGTACTTTTCGTTGTGCATGCTGCAGCCATGACCTATGTGTATGTATGATTAGGTTCCTGTATTAACAAAATTTCAATATATTTTGTTTAGATGAGTACATTGTTTAATACATGAAGTACTTCATCGTAGGTCTCCTAATCATCCTTGACATCTTTCCTACCAACAATGTAACCGCAACCACTTTTATAAACTATTTGATATGTGATGTCATCAATGACATTTGTGATGTCATCTTTGATGTCCTGGGTGTTAGTCGTACCAATGCACGTAGATGGTGCGAGTTATGGTTGGTTAGCTTACCATAATTGGGGAATGTGCAGTGTTTTTTGGTTTCACTGTGAAGTATAACATCCGTTTAACAAAGTTTTTTTTTTTACTGAATATATATATATATATATATATAGCAGGGAACGAAAACAAAGGGGCTAAACATGTGATGTTGTCAGTGATGTCATCAATGACATTTGTGATGCCATCTTTCATGTTCTGGGTGTTAGTGTTAGCAGTGCACAGTGATGATGGCAGGTATGGGGGCTTAGTTTACCATAACTGGCGAATTTCAGGGGTTTTTCGGTTTTAATTTGAACCATAATGGGGAGGTAGAATTATTTTTTTTAGTCAAGTACACAGGTTTTTTGTAGGGCAACTTAACCATAACGTCCCCTCAACAAAGTTTTTTTTGTAGTGAATTTTACAGGTTTTTGGAAGACGAACTTAATCGTAACATTGTGTCAATGAAGTTGTTGTGCTGAATATACACTGTCATCATGTGATTGTGGGAGATATGTAGTATAATGTACATACTTGATATACATTTAACATAGAACATACAGAACCCTCTCCCTATTGATATTAGAAAGGGATGGACTGAGCGCCTGTTTGCGGACGGGATCAACATTACCCAAAGATGCAGGGGGTATATGAAAATGTACTATTGTTTTACACAAAAAATCTGCAAAGTAGAAGAAGGACATAAAGACATTATAAGTAGTAATAAGTATATATGGAAACCTAAAAGGTGTGAAATGAAAACGACATTTAATAACCATGTAGAATGAAATGGATGGTACCATAAAAAAATAAATTAAAAAAAAAAAAGGATGCCTCCATCGTAATCACTTCACAGAAACTCTGCAGCCTGGACCAACAGTGGATGGATGCAGTAGGACGAAGGGAAATTGCATCAAAATAGTCAGTGAAAGTCTTTTTTTGTATGTGTGTGTAATTTCTTTGGTTTGTGGTGCAGAAATAATCATTTCTTTCTGTTGTTTTGACACAGAAATGGCTAGTACTCTGGAGTGGCTGGAGGAGAATTTTCTGCATGGGGAAATGTCTGAAGACAGCGACAATAATGGTACACACTGCTCTGCATATGCAAAATAATGACCAGTATTTTATAGGCATTTAACATATGTATATTTTTTTTGGACAGACCAGGAAAGAAAAGAAGAAAGGCCAACAAACAAGACAGAAGAAGACAGGATGAAAAGGATTGAGCAGAAAATGGATGCACTGAATGACAATTTTAAAAGTTTAAGGGAGTTTGTGGAGGACTGTGTGAGAGGAAAAGTATGTTACCATTGTCCCACCTGTACCTGCCCCGCTTCTCCATTCCCTAGTGAAACATCTCCAAACCTTCAAGAAGAAGATAGATGTTTTGACGAAACATCCATCCTTTCTTCCCCTCACAAATCTTCTCCTCATAACCAGCCCCTGTTGAATCCTAATTCCCCTATATTTGTGTCATCTGCTTCCCCCGCTATTTCTTTGGATTGAAGTGTGTGTGTGTTTGGAATGTTTTTGTATAGTAGTTGTAGTTCTAGAGTTCGAGGATTTTTTTTTAATTAAAAGACTTAAAATGTTCACGAACAGCGCGCCTGTTCGACCTATCCGTAAGGAATGAAATGTGGGTGTTGTAAAGGCAGTACACCTACCCTTGCTAATGTCAAGTAAGATGGAGTTGATGTTTGATAGCAACATCTGTTCAAGTTGTGCGTACATAAACAGAAAGGGGTGTCCTAAGGACATTATACCTTGCCGTGCCGCTTACAAACGAGATGAAACATGTTCGTAGAACACACCAGGTGTCCGGGATGGCTGTAAATGAGCAAAATGGGAGTGTGTTAAGGACAGTATACCTGTCGGTATCATCTGCAGCCTAAATGGTGGCGTCCGTAGAACAGGCGCGGTGGCCGGCAAGTTCGTAGTAAAAAAAAAATGGAGTTGTCCTAAGGACACTGGACCTGTCCGTACAGTGAGCATATCATGTATGCACATGCGCAGTACAACCGCAAATATAGCGAACATCGCGCCTGTCCTTAACTGTCCGTCTCACTTGTGTCGCACTTTGAATTAGTTTGAGAACCCGAAAACTGTCCGTAGGACACTTGCGCGCATGCGCAAGTTTGTTACTCTGCATTTGCTCTGCATTTGCTGTCCAGCGGACTCCCATTTCTGTCGCATCCACGCTGAGCGTGTGGACTAATTTGCGCAGTTTGTGTGCTTCTGCAGCAGTACAAAAGAACTTGTAGACCCAAGGCAAAATATTGTAGTGTGTAAAAATATCATTTCATATATCCCAGACAATAGCTTACCTACTGTGGACTTGTGTAAAATTTTCGTACCGCTTTGCAGTGATGAAGACGGTCACGAGGCACACCCCTCCACCCCTATAAATGGCCACACCCCCGAGCGCATCTTCATTGTCCTTCTAGCTATAGCAGATTGAGGTGTACTGCCTTTACTGCTGTAGTGACCAAAAGGAAAGTAATCAGTATGGCTTCCATGGCTGCTGTTGGTTCATTAGCCTCTGCACCACCCCTAAACCCGCCACCACCAACACCACCTCCCCCAGGGCCTGCAGGGAGATGTACGGGTGAGGATGTAGAGAGCAAGGAGGAAGAGAATGAGGTGGAGGAACTCCGCACTATGAACACTTGCCGGGAATCGTGGGTGTGGCTGTTTTCCGTTTATGGGAACGTACCAAAAGCATGTGCGAACGTGGTGAGGTGCAACAAGTGCAAGGGGGTGATGAGTTGCGGGAGATTTGGGGCGTACAGCTTTGGTACGACAACCATGAAGCGACACCTCACTTCGTTCCACACTGCGGACATTCGAAAGGTGGTGCCATGTGAAGAGCTTGAGTTCCTCCACAGCATCCTCCGTGTCCGAGCCTCCCTCCACAAGAGACACTCCTGTGGGGGAGCGCCTCCCTCCAGCTGCCTCACAAGCCATTCGCAATACTGTTGACCCTTACCTTTCAAAGGTGACAATAGTGTGCATGTATTGTGACGTAGTACTCTGCAGGGGGGAGAGTTTTCAAAGTGCTTTTGAGGCTACGGTTACGGAGCACCAGAAGATCTGCTCCTTACCTAAGTGAAGCTCACCCTATATCTTTCTCCGTCCGTTTGCCCTTTCTTATCCCTGTGACTGGTGTCCCTTCCTTACCGTCCTTTGGCCTCTTCTCCTAGTGTGTCGTGTGCTAAGAAGCAATAAATGTGAAAACATTACAGAAAAGGCTCTTTTCAGAGCCGCCTTTCTCAGTTTAATAATAGAACTATGAAGTGACAGTTGTAGACCCCCGCGGAGTTGTGGAAAAGTTCGCGGTCAGTCATAGGGAAAAAAAAAAGGAGGGTGCAAGCGGAGCAAACACAATGAATTGTACTCTGGGAGTAAGTGGTGGCTCTGAAAAGAGCCTTTCGGTGGTGTGTTGTGTGGGTCAAAAACTGTGGGTTGGAGAAACGGATTGTCACATAGGTTATTGTGAATCCAAAAGAGGTCAAAATGCATTTTGTACATTGCGAAGAAAAATCTGATTGCCAGCATATGTGAGATGGACTCCATCTCTGCGGAAAATGAAAGAGCTGCGAAACAAAATGTTTTCATTGTGGAACGAGGAAATGCCAGCATCTCTTAAAAATGCACAAACAGCCTTATTCACATTGTGTCTCGCTTTCTCCATTTGTGGACCAAAAGCAGAAGAACGCAGCCATATTTGTCTTTGTGCAATACGGGAAAAAAGTATTTGACAATTTGGAAACATGTCCATGAGCTTCACAAGTCCTTCCTTCATTGCAAATTGCAAAGAAATTCCAGAGACATGGCCTAAACTGTTTCCTCCGCAATAAATGATAAGTATATCTGGAGGACGCTCTGTCAGCAAAGTAACACAGAGAGGTACCAAGTCCAGCCACCTCATGCCACGCACACCTGCCAGTGCACTTCCACATGAGGAAATCCGAGATCTGCAGATAAACTGCAGCTTTATGCATGCACATTCAACCAATGTATCCATGAGATCTCCCAAAACCCAGATAATCTGTTTGCGAGCACGCAAAGCCATGGCTGTGTGGTCTCCTGTCAGGGAGAAGACAGTCTTACTAAATCTTGCTGTTCAGAACACACCCACTGAACTTTATTGACCAATCCCTAGTACCGCTCATTTTCATGCGTCTCCACCCCAGAATCCCGCTGGTGATATGCGCTGGCTGCAAATTACCGCCATGTCCGCGGACATTTATAGGATCAGAGCGTGACAACGGTACATTAAAGTATTATTCCCCTTTTTCTCCTTTTTTTGTTTTTGGGCAGATACCTTACAGACATCTGTTATTTTGTTTATTTTTTTTGTATTTTATGTCCTTACTTTACTCCTACAACCATTACAGAACCTTCTCTAAAGCAAGACTTACGTTCCAAAAGAACATCGCAATTCCTAAAGAAGATAGCGCAAAACCATCTGCTTCAAAATAATCTGCATTACTTGGAACAATGTTTTCGTGGCTGCAGAAAAACATACCAGCGCGTAATATAAAAGCATGCATGCCGCGATTAATGATACACCTCCCAATACTTAGATCTGGACAGAAACAATAATTGTTGTCCCATTTTACTCTAGGGAGTAAACCAGAAAAAATGACTTTCGCAGTTGTAAAGATGTTCATGAGTGCTTGAACCAACTGTCCCAAATCTGCCAACAAAATACGTGCAGTCACGTAGCCCAAATGGCAAGCACCGTAGTGCAAA
This sequence comes from Ambystoma mexicanum, assembly GCF_040938575.1. Classification (NCBI taxonomy): domain Eukaryota; kingdom Metazoa; phylum Chordata; class Amphibia; order Caudata; family Ambystomatidae; genus Ambystoma; species Ambystoma mexicanum. The sequence continues at coordinate 755,546,558 of NC_090924.1, read as the reverse complement.
ATTACCACATGAGGAGAGCTCATCGTACGTAAGTCTCTGCAAACTTGCAGAATTGCCGCAACATTGGCATCAGTCTCAGCGTTCCACACCACCTCCACTCCTCTTACATCGAAATGGTGTGCCACATGCCTACTCTCGGCATAATGTTGTAAGCCATGGACAAATATGTCTCCAAGCACCAAAACCCTGACCCTCCACCTCTGCCATCTTCAGCGTACGCACCGTCTTTCGACATAAAAGCGTAAGGTGAACATCTGATTGGCTGATGCCTTCAGTCCCCTTTCCATGCAGGATTTGCTGTAGAAACCCGTATGTGACACGCCCTACACGCGGACAAGCGTTGCCTACGTGCAGCACGTAACTCTTACCCAGCCCGTTCACCCTTTCCACAGCGGTAGCAAATAGAGTCACTCATTGGACACAACTAAGCAGTCACACAACCATCCACTAATCACATTGAACATCGCTAAATCTCCGTCATCAACATTGCGCACTTCAAAATTACTGTCGATACTTCTGAATGGAAGTCGCATATCATTGCAAAGCACATACTTCAGAAGCTAATGTGCAAGTGTTGCGAATTTCTACATACAGCTCCATGCATGCGCACATGCATGAGTATAGAGTACATGTAGTATATTTTAATCAGAGAACATGTGTAACCCTTATGATTTAATTTAAACAAATTAATGCTGCTAAATGTGCATAGGCAATACATACCAACGCTCCCCCTTTTAAGTGCAAGATGTCCGATTTATCATTGACAAACCGCACGACTTCTTACAGTCTTCCGCATAACCTAAAAAACCATAGTACATTCACCACCAGCTACCCACATCTACCACACCATAGTTGTTGGGAAGCTACTCAGTTTTTCAAAATAGAACTGTCATCAAATATTATATATACCACCAAGGTCAATGTATCAGAATTAGCATATTTTAATAATTTATCTCTCAAACAATTATTCTAAAATACATTAAAAAAACCATTAGATGCGTTCGTCATAAATGAATTACCACAAAAGAGAGAGCTCAAATAAACACTTTTGGCTGTTTTCATAAATGCACTTATGATTCATATGCATTAAATGGTTACGTGATGTTAGTAACAGTGAGTATAACCACATCAAGATTGCAAAAAGACATGGTGTAACAGCGTCTACACTCTGATGTGTTTCTGGGGCAAAGGACAACGCTGTTGCAGTCTAAGTCTCATCAGTAATATCGCAGGACCCGTCTTCAGGACGAAGCTGGTTGAGGAAAGAGGTTACACTGTCTGCATGGCGCCGAAGTATCAGTGTTGTAACCTGTAGACAAATAAAATGGGGCAGGTATAAGACTTTATATAAAAAACCATATTGGTGGTGACCTGAGTGTTATAAATAACAGAGTAGCAATCCTACTAACCTTGTGTCAGTTTCTTAGGGTGTAGAGGGCGAGATGATTGCACTAGTCAATCTGGTCTGGCGGCAGATTAGTCCGTCAGAGGTATTCCGTACTATAAACAAATATATGTTTGGAATCAGTAATTATGTAACAAATTGCTTCTTGTCACAATTATGTATATTTTAAGTAGACATAAATCTTTACCGTCTTCTGGTGACGTGGGCACAGTTAAAGTTTCCAAAGTCACGTGTTAGAAGTAAATTGTACCAAGAATGGCAATCCAGGACTACCTATCCCACACCGCACCATGGAATCTATTTGAAACAAGACATGAAGGTATATTGGTGCCGCAGCTTTTATTTTAATTAGCGCTCTAAATGCCCATCATTGGCTAGAGATTCGAAAAAAGCGTAAAACTTACTTAGAAGTATGTATCCTAAATGACAACTTCATTCAGCCATAAAACGTCATCTTTCATGTGTACGCATACGCGTGTCACTCGAAATGTTCGCCCTATAATTATTTAAAGAGAGTGGGTCAGTGAGCGGCTGGTGTTACTTTACCATATTCATCCTACATATTTCGAGCAGGCACGTCAGATACTCTGGGCTTACCTCCACAAATTTGAATTCGCATTCAGGGAGTTCAGCAAAAACAACGGGCTGTAACTGCGAGGCACCCGTGTTTTCAATCAAAGAATTAAACATGGGCAACGGACTACACCGCCGTCGTCTCCTGTCTACTTGTCTGCAACTAAACACAGAGAACAGCTGTTGCTATGGTGTACTGCACTTTGCTGGCACAGAAAAAGCGCGCCATCTTGGAGTTATTAGGTGTATTATATCAGGCGGCAGAAAATGTATAATTAAACTGTGCCTGTACTAAGAAATGCCATATATGTTAGTTAGTCCGTTTATCATTTGGCATATCTTCTTCATCACTAACCGCATTCGCTGGGGATGAGTGATATTATAACACCATGCGAAATGGAAGAGACTCATCTGCATGCTACAAAAGCCGTTAGAGTCTCAAATATCAAAGTTCTTCCCCTGGGTTAGTACAGGTCTAAAAGCACCTCTGTGATATACAGCATGGGGGGGGGGGGGTCTGGACTCTATCAAAACAATGGACGCAGCCTCTTTTAATAGTTGCAGATATGTATCAGTGGACGGATCGGTGCTAATGAATAAAGAGATTCCATTCCACGGCTATGTTAAGCCCAAATTGGGCAGTTTTTAAGTTATAAATCCATTTCTGCTCCAATTTAAGGGACAAATCTCTATTGCCGCCTCGTGGATGTGCTTTCGTGGTCTGAATAACAAACCAAAAAATATCTACGCAGGTATGGTTAGCCTCCAGTAGTGTGCTACTAAGGGTTTGTCAGGTGTCCCGTTTCAAATTGCTGAACGGTGTTTGCCTATTCGTAGTTTGACAGATCTAATAGTTTTGCCAACATACATGAGCCCACAGGGGCATTTTATCCCACATATTACCCACTTTGTGAGGCAATTTGAAAAGGACCTGTATTTCCACAAATTACCATTTAGGTCAATTTGCTTCAGGTTCTTGGTGACGTGGCATACCGAACATTGTCTGCATGCAAAATGTCCACAAACTGGGGGTAATCCCCATAGTGTTGGCTGCGTCGGTGTCTCAGTTTTGTTCATTGGGTAAGTGTGAACTAGTTTATCCTGAAGATTAGGCATCCGTTTGAATGCAAATCTTGGGCAATTGGGTTTAAAGTCTTCTGTTTGAACAGTTTTCCAATTTTTTTATATAATCCTTCTCAAATCATTGCTTAATGGGGGGAAGGATGAAATACAAGTGATTCTTTCTTCTTGAGATTTAGTTTGTTTTTGTAAAATGGCTTCACGGTTCGCATTGCATGCTCGTTTCATGGATCTCCAGATAATCTTGCGGGGATACTGTCTATATTGCAGTTTGTTACTGAGTTCCTGGCTATTGGTTTTGAAATCATCGATCTCACTACAATTACGTCGAATTCTAAGGTATTGCCCATAGGGCAAATTTTCCCGGAGGCTCGACGGGTGAAAGCTGCTAAAGAGCAATAATGTATTCTTGTCCGTTGGTTTTTTATACAATGTTGTACCCAACGTTTGATCATTCTTTTTGAAGATCTTTAGATCAAGGAATGCAATACTTTCACTATTGTGAGTCATAGTGAATTTGATGGTCAAGGCTTGTCTATTGAAGGAACCTTTCCAACTCTTCCTGACTGCCATTCCACAGCATGAATAGATCGTCAATATAACGATGCCACAAAATGATGTGGTCGTGGAAGGGATTCTTATCCGCATAGATGACATTTATTTCGTAGTGATCCATGTAAAGATTGGCCAAGTCCGGTGCAAATGTAGCTCCCATAGATGTGCCATGTCTTAGTTGATAGAAGGTATTATTGCATAGGAAGAAATTCTTTGTAAGTGCCAGTCTGATACATTCAATAATGAAGTTGGAGGGAACTGTGCGGTCTACCCTTCTCTCGAGGTATTGATGTAGTACATCTATACAGTGGTCTTGGGGAATGTTAGTGTATAGTGATTCCACGTCAAGGGTGACCAAGATGTCATTGGGTCTAGGGTGTAGGTTTGTAATGGTATGAATCATAGCAGTTGTGTCTAGAATGAATATAAGACTTCATCTTTGCAACAAACGGTCTTAAGAAGGAGTCTGCATAGATGGATAGTGGCTCCAGCAATGAGCCTATTGCTGACACAATTGGACGGCCTGGGGGGCTAACCTTATTTTTATGTATTTTAGCTAGCATATAAAAGGCCGGAATAGTGGGATTCGGTCTAGTCAAAAAGTGAAATGTATCTTTGCTGATCCACTTTTGGTCATGTGCATGATCCATAAGCCTCGCTATTTCCTCCGTCAATCCCATGGTTGGGTTGCCCGGTAGTTTCCGATAGCATTGTTGGTTGCCCAATTGTCTGTCTACTTCGGTATTGTACGCATTGACATCCCATAAAACAATTCCACCTCCCTTGTCAGCAGGTTTCACCACAAAAGAAGTATTGCTCTCAAGGTCTTTTAAAGCCATACGCTCTCTGCCTTTGTCAAATTGTCTTTTTGTTGATTTTTACTCTTGAAGAGATAATTTAATTCTCTCAATACTAATACTTTCAAACGTCAGGATCTCAGGAGAGATCCTAGTCGACGTTGGTGTGAAAGAGGAAGGTAATTTCAGTCCTGTTACATTCTCATCTGGGTTTATCCCATCCTTAGGATTACTGAAAAAATATTTGAGCCTTATTGATCTGAACACATTTCTCATTTCCATTTCAGTAGTAAATTTGTCTGCTATCTTAGTAGGTACAAAAGATAGCCCCTTACTCAAAACACTGATTTCTGTGTCAGTGAGAGGGTGTGAACTGATGTTGAAAACAGGCATTACCAATTGGTCTGCGGGGGTTGCCACTGTCGGTGTCAAGACTTGATGGTCGTGTAGATGATGAAACCTCCGTCCCCAAGTGCCACACAAAGAAAATAACAATTCAACCTGCTCGTACAGTCTTTGAGGCCACAGGTGTAGAGTGCCGTCAGCCGGAACCAGGAACGCCGGAAGGACCCCCCTGACCACTGTAAGGCAAGCAACCAGGTAAAGCAATGAAAACAGTCCCAATCTAGAGCAAGATAATATAGCTACGGGAGGCTTACCCAATACATATGGCAGGGAACCCAGTGAATGATGTAATGTGACAGGGGTCTGCGGTAGCCGGCAGTGGTAGGCGACAGTTGGTGACCTGGATGGCACTTGGGTTGGATGATGAGAACAACTGATGCAGGAGAAGCAGGATCAAGAACCAAAACAAGCAGGGGAGTTCAGAATCAATCCAGTGAACAATCCGAGGTCGAAAAGCCAAGAATCCTTGTTAATACAAAGGGCAATCCAAAAACAATCCCAGAGGAATGGCCGAGGTCAAGTCCGAGTAGATCACACAGTAGAGGCAAAGGGAGGGCGAAGTAGAATTCCAAGAAGCAATCCGTGGTCGAGAGAACACAAGCAAAAATCCGTAGAAACGCCAAACAGTGCTAACAGTGTCAGCTGTGAAGCGTTGAGAGGGTCAGCGCGTTCCTTTAGAATGCGAGAAATGCGCATGTGATTTAATCACGTGACCACGCTCCAAAACACGTGATTTGTTCAATTTCGTGCAGTTCCTTCATGCGCGACATATGCTCTGCGTCTTGTTGCCCCAAACATGAACCCTACCAGTCACGTGACGATGAGCCCCACGGCATCGGTGCTGCAGGAGCCTGGTGGCAAGTAACCAGGGCATTCGCCAGTGTAAAAAAGGAGAACGTGGTTGTTGCAGGTGTTTTTTTTTTTTATATAACATTTTTTATTGTTTTGTGGACATAATCAAGCACAACAACAATATGTAGTTGACATTTGGTCACCACACATAACCCTTTAAACATTTATAACATTTAAACACACAGGTATACATTTCTTCCTGGCATCTGGTTTCTGTTTGCATATATTGTAAAGTTGTTACATCTAGAGTTTCTCAAAGTCGTTCCGATGGCTTATATCAGTTCACTGTTCGGCGCTCAGTGTCCCCATGTCTGTTCTTTGCTTGCCTTCAGCTGTCCTCCCATTTTTGCCATATCTTGGCCGCTTTCTCTGGGCATCCTCTTGTGGTGTACACCCTCACCTCCATTGGGATACACATGTCTACGTCTGCTACCCATTTGGTGTACTGTGGCGGTGTGGGCGAGCCCCATAGTTGGGCTATGTTTCTTTTGGCAAGACTCGTAGTCGTCGTAAACATGAGTTTTTCAAATCTGGATAGCTCTATATCCGCAACTATTCCCAGTAACAGGAGTTTGGGGTCCATCGGTATTTCACGGTAAAGTACTGCTGAGAGCCTATCGCAGCATTGTTGCCAAAAGTCTTGTATCCGCGGGCATTCCCTTAGGATGTGGAAAAAAGTTCCCCTCATCTGGTGACATCTCAAGCAGTTGGGGACTGTCGCTCTTCCCCACTGGTGCAAGGCCTCTCTAGGATAGTAAACCCTATGTAGGATGTTTAGCTGTACTAGCCTGATCCTGGCAGAAATTGCTGATTCCCGAGGGTGCATAAGTGCCACTGTCCAGTCTTCTGCTTGTATTTGACCCACATCTCTTTCCCATTTCTCTTTAAGTCCTGTGAGTCCTTTCATGGCAAACGAGTTGATGGCATTGTACATTGTGGAAGTTACTTTGTGTTCCATCACTATGTTCCTCTCGATCGGGGTGCATTCCGGTATATTCGGGAGATCTATTTCGCTTGCAGTAAGTGCATGCCTTATTTGTAAGTAATGGAAGTGCTCCGTGATAGGGAGGTCGAATTCGTCCTCCAGGACTTGGAATGTCTTGATTTTGCCATCCTGTACCAGGTCGTCTAGTGTCTGTATCCCCGCCTCCTCCCAGGCTGCCCATTTGGGAATGTCTAAGTTCCAGGAGGTGTTTATTCCACCACAGGGGTTGTTTCAGAGTGACCTTCCCCTCCCATCCCAGGTATTTATGCGCATCCATCCAGATCTGTGTTCTCTGAGCCATCATTGTGGGTGTAGCTTGTCGGGTTTTCTTTTGATACAGGCTTTCTAGCGGGGTGACTCCATGGTCCGCTTGGGCATCTGCTCTGTTGTGTGGTATCATTGGATCAGCATGCAGGCTATCAACCACTACCGACATTTGGGCAGCCCAGTAGTACATCTGCAGGTGTGGCAGTCCGATTCCTCCCTCCCACACTGAGCGCTGAAGGGTTCTGAGAGCAATTCGTGGGAGTCTCCCTCCCCAAAGCAGTTTCCTGAGTGATTCATCTAGTTTATGAAATTCTGTTTGGGGTGTATTTATAACGGTGCGTTCTGCAGGGCATATAAAAACCGGGGGAGGGCCAACATCTTGAATAAAGCAGCTCTTCCCAGTAGGGTGAGCGGAAGGGCCATCCAGTGTTTAACCTCATTTACGAATCTATCCCTTACTGGGTGCAGGTTCTTCCCTATATACTGTCTTAGGTCTGTTGAGATTTGTATCCCCAGGTATCGGAATTGCTCTTTCTCGATCTTAAATGGGTTATTTGCTAAGGTCGCTGCATCTAGTCCTTTTATTGGAAAGATCAGGGATTTATCATAGTTTACCTTCAACCCGCTAAAGGCTCCATATGTAGTTAGTGTGTTAGTTACAATGGGGCTGGAGATCGCTGGGTCACTAAGGTAGATTAGTAGATCATCTGCGTATAGGGACACCCTGTCCTCCCAGTCCTGTGCCCAGCGGAACCCCCCTCCAATCCGTGGATTCCCTCAGCATTATCGCCAGTGGTTCTATTGCGAGTGCAAACAACATCGCCGAGAGGGGACATCCCTGCCTGGTGCCCTTCCCAAGTTTAATGGTTCGTGAGGACCAGCCATTGACTCCGACTTCAGCTATCGGGGCATTGTATAGGAGCTTGACCCAGTTTGTGAATTGCTCTCCAAATCACATTCTACCCATAATGCACCACAGGGCCTCCCAGTGGATCGAGTCGAAGGCCTTCTCAAAGTCAATAGTGAGCAGTGCCAATGGGTCCTGTAGAGTGGCCGATCTTTCAATGGCAGAGTAAAGCCTGCGTATATTCATTCGCGTGGATCTTTGTGGCATGAAGCCGCATTGGTCTGGGTGGACCAGGGAGGTTATCACTGTTTGTAGTCTGTTGGCCAGTATTTTGGCCAATATTTTAGCTTCCGTGTTAATGAGAGAGATTGGGCGGTATGAGCTACATGCGTCTGGAGGTTTGCCTTCTTTGTGTATTACCACTATGCTGGCTTGTCTTAGGTCCGGTGGTAGGATGCCTTTCTCTTTTGCCTGCAGGAACATTTTGAGCATGTGCGGTGCCACTTCTCCGGTGCCAATTTTCTTCCATATTTCTACTGGAAGGCCATTCGGCCCTGGGGTTTTTCCATTTTGTAGCTGGGAGATGGCTGTCGTCAGTTCTTCCTCTGTTATTGGAGCCTCAAGATTCAGCTTCTGGGTTTCGTTTAGTATTGGATGGTCACTGAGTCAAATATGGTGGCATCCAGTGGAGTCGTCGGTGGGGCATATAGCTTTTCGTAGTAGGTTGCAAAGGCCTCCGCTATGCCTGAGTCCGTTGAGGCCCATTCCGTGTCTGTGATGCCTATTCACCGTACCTGGAGGTGTCTGTCCGCCCTTCTTTCCAACCATGCCAGCATTCTGCTGGCTTTGTCTCCCGTTTTATATATTCTTGCTCGTGTAGTTCTGTGCGCTTGTTTTGCGCATGTCAGCGCCACATTGTGTAGTTTCTTTTGTGCCATCTTTAGGGGTGTGTTGTCATCTGTCATTCCTGACCTTATGAGGTTCTCCTCAGCTCGTCTCACGTCTGCTTCTGCTTCTTTTACTTCTTGCTGGTGTAATTTTTTTTTGTGCTGAGGTACAGCTTAATATTTCACCCCTTAAAGTTGCTTTATATGCTTCCCATATTATTCCAGCATCGTCGACGGTGTCCTGATTTAGTTCAAAGTACATTGCGGTTGTTTCTTGGATTTTCTCCGTTAGTTCTGGGAATCCCAGGTAGTATGCATTTAATCGCCACTTCGGTGGGGGATGGGGTCTTTGTGTCTCGAACATCATCGTGAGTGGGGAGTGATCTGATATTCCTCGGGGCTGCAGAGTTGACTCAATCACTTTGTGCATATTTACCCCAGGGAGGAAGAAATAGTCTATCCTAGACATCGATCCGTGTTCACCGGAGTGGAAAGAGAATTGTTTCTCGCCTGGGTGGAGATCTCTCCATGCATCTTTAAGGCCCAATGCTGATGCGAAGTTGGCCAGTTTGGTCGGTCGTGCCGGATTTCCTCCTCTCTGATGTGTGCGGTCCTCCACGGTGCTCATCACCTCATTGAAGTCTCCGCCCATCACCAGTGTATCCGCTGGGTTATTTACTATCGGTGTGATTTCTTCTAGTAGGGGGGCCAACAATGCTGGGGGCGAGTAGATCACCATTGTAGCTATGGTTTGGTTCCATAGTGTGCCATGCATAAACACAAATCTGCCTCCCGGATCTTGAATTATCTGTGTTACGTCTATCGGGGTTCTTTTGTTGATCAGTATCATCACACCTCTCAAGCCCATGGAGAAGCCTGCACGGATTGCCGTTTTCTATTTGGTTCTCTTGAAGAATTGGCAGTTTGTGCCCGCTAGGTGTGTTTCAGTTAGCATCACTATATCCGGATCATGTCGAGTAATATATTGCATTACTAGTCTTCTCTTTATGCTGTTCCCCAGGCCATTCACATTCCATGTCATGAAGGCAAGCTTTTTTTCCTTAAGTCCAGCCGTAGCCTTTGCTCACTGAGTTCTTTGCCATATGTGGATATTTGATTTTTGCCATTTTCAAGTTTGTTTTATTCGATGTGGTCCTGATGAGCCAGTTGTCATTTGGATACCTGTGTAACTCCCGATCCCCCTCCCCATACTCCTTCCCCAACTGAAGCATCTGTCGCCTATAAAAAAAAACATCTATCTACTTATAGTCTCTTTGGTATTAGGAATACCTCTATGCTCTCTTTGTAATTGTCCGGGGGGGGTAGTGCCGCGCCAGGTTTTGGGGCCGCCAGCATTCATTTCACCAATTGTTATGATTGTTAGGTGGTCCTTGTTTAATTTCCCGTTATGATAGTTTTATCGTTTGTCCGCTCTTTCATTTATTCGCCTTAATTTCATGGTATCGCTTCCATATCTTGATAGGATAGTTTTTGTGGGGGTTCGTTTAGCTTTGGTCCATTTCTTTTCGATTCACTGCTTTTGCCTGGGTCTCAGGTGTCATGAGTTCTTTCATCTCTCAGTCATGTTTGTAATTAATCATTTTCTCTCTGAGGTCTCGCCTCTATTTCTTGATGGGGTATCTCATTTGGAGGCTCATTCAGGCGTGGTCTATTCCTCCTTGGTTCTTGTCGTTTGCGTGGGTTCCATTCCCCCTTCAGATGCCCCTCAGTCCAGGCCCATGCCTCTCTGGGGTCAGTGAAGTGTACTGTGGTGCCATTGTGGTATATCTTCAATTGCGCTGGGAACAGGAGGCCAACTTTACATTCTGTGTCTGTAGGCGCTTCTTGAGGGGGTCAAAGGATTGTCTCATCTTCTGCACCTCCCTAGTGAAGTCTGGAAAGAGGCCTATTCTGGAGCCGTTGTATGTTATCTCCCCTTTTTGTCTGGCCATTTGCAATATAGCATCACGATCTCTGTAATTAAGGATCTTCGCTACCACCGTTCTCGGTTGCTTCCCAGGTATTGGTGTACCCATTGGGACTCGGTGCGCTCCCTCTATTGAGGGAGTGTCGACAGGGTCTTGGGAGCGAATAGGTCGGTCAGCCATTTCTCCAGGAAGAGCTCCATGGAGTCCCCTTCAGTCTTTTCCGGCAGCCCAAGTATACGTATATTATTCCTCCTTGATCTGCCCTCCCCCTCCTCCACCCTGGACTCTAGTACTTTGATGCGTTCTAGCGCTCTGTTCATTTGCTGGCCCATACTTCTCAAGTCATCCTCTGCAACAGATATACGGGTCTCGGCCTCACCAGTGCGGGAGGAGAGTTTTTGGAGATCATGTCGCAACAGGGAGACTTCTGTGGTGATGCCATCCATTTTGACTTCCATTGAGGATCGCGAGTTGGCAATGGCATTCATCACATCCCTTCTCGAGGGTTTTGTGGGTCTTCAAGTCTATCTGAGTCCGTTGGTGGGGGCAGAGTGTGGTCGTGAATTGTTCCATGGTGCTCTGGTTGGCCCCTTTTTTAGTGGTTAGTGCCTTATCCTTACCCATTGCAGCAGCTATCTGCTGGTTTACTGTCGTTATATAGTGCGCAGTTTCTGGGTCGTCTTTTGGGGTAGTTCGTCTGGTGTTGCTTGGTCAGGAGGTTACTTTCTCAGGCAAGTGGTTCACTGTGTGAGTTCCTAATCTTTACCTGGATACCTCCACTGATTCGTGTTATTGAATCATACCAACAGTGGGCGTCATCGGCTGGTGGGTTGGTTCTTGGTTTCTCCCTTTCCCTATGTGTCGGCCACAGGCTGGTACAACGGTATGACAGTCTCGGTTTCCCTGTTGCTTTCACAGTCTTGGTAGTACCAGCACGATTCCGCGGGCAGTCCTGCGTTTATGTGTGCGATCGCCGCTGCACTGCAGGCTAGAGGAGTAGCCGGTGCGCCTCGTCTAGCAATGTCATGTGCTACCTTAATTGGTCCTTATATCATGTAATTGTGTAGGTAGTTAACTTCAACGCGGGGGAAGCCCGTCCTCCGCCACTCTCTTCCAGTGATATATTTTTAGGTGCTTCCCCCCTGTACTCTGGGTTTCCAAAACGTTGGGGTACAGGTGGAGTGACCCCAGGGATTGCACTGTCCCGCAAGGGGTGTGGGGGGAAAAGTTTTTTTTTGGGGGGATGCGACTCGCCCAATCCAACCGATCACCCTCTCCTTACCGCTATGTTTGATGCGTCCCTCGCGGGCAGTTGGAAGCAAAGGCGCCGCACCGCGGGTTTGGCGGGCGCTCTATGTGGAGCGGAGCGCCCACAGTTCTGCTTCGGGCCCGGGGCGGGTTATGGCAGGAAGGCCCCCGTGTCTCGGCAGCAGCATCCGCTGGGCTGTTTGTCCTCTGGGTGTCCGATCAACCCCCTTGTCTCCCTCCGCCTCTGTTCACACCGGATCTCTCACAGGCCGTGGGGGTTGCAGTCTCCGCACTGTGGATCTGGAGGGCGCCCCTCGGCGCACGGAGAGCCAGCAGTTCCAGTTCAGGTTTGGACGGTTCAGCAGTATTGTGGCCCCTGTCACGGGGGCGGGCTATGGTAGGGAGCCCCCTGTGCGACGCATCGGCAGCAGCGACAGCCGAGCAGTCCGGCCCACAGGGGATTATTTTTCAAGCAGGGTCGCTCGTTTTCTGGGGTCCGCTGTCACCTCACAGCGGGGGACGCCAGCAAGGCCACGCCCGCTCACTGATGGGGAGCAGGCAGCGACTTCAACCATGCTCGCACTGCACCCCAGTGCACGGCAATTCAGCGCCCGCACTGGCGGTCCCTCTCACATTGTCTCAGCAATCGTATGGGGCTTCCTCCCAGGATGACTTCACTGCTGCTGCACGGCGCTCCAGGTCAGTCGCCGCGTACGGCGGCCATTTTGTCAATCCCGCGCACTGCGGGCCTCGCTTCTGCTAGGCGTCTCAGCCAGGGTTTCCCGCACCGATTTCGGTCCGGGATCGGTAGATGTTTTGCTCCGCAGTGGTTCTTGCCTCACCAGGGCGATTTTGGTCCTCACAGGTCAGTGATTATGGCAGGATTTCAGCAGGATCTTGCTGGCAGCCCCGGAGCGATGCAAGATCATGTCTGCATCCTCCGCCCGCTGGCCACGCCCCTATTGCAGGTGTTTTTGATGCCATTTGTCGTCACCCACTCGCCGTCTGCAGACCTGTATGGGTACGTGGAACCTAATCTGTTTGGGATCCCGAGGTGTTTGTTTTGTTGTGTGCTGAACGGGGCTGCCGGGGGCGGGACTACTGGGGGCGTGACAGTCGGGTTGGCATCGTGCAGTTGCCCCATTGTTTGTTCTTCCCCCGTTTCCCCTTGTCCTTGAAAAAACTGAGGCTGTGCACCTCTTTGCGCCTCACCCTCTCTGCTTGTTGAGGGTTGTGCTTCTGAAGAATCAGAGTCGCTACTGTTAGAGGAGTTGGAAAAGGTAACATATTTGTTACTGCAACTTTACCTGTACATACCCGCACATAACCTATACAAGCATGCCTATTTAGGGAGAAACTCGATTTTGTATTAGAAAATGTCAGAGTTGTGTACTGTGTACGGCCTACAGTAATGCTACTTTCAATGTAATCGTATGACAAAAGTAAGCGCTCCCGATTGCTGTGGTGACATCTCCCTCTGAGGGCCTCCCGATTTTTCGACATTGTGCTTTTAAATTGCAAGTAGACATTTCCCCCCCCCCCATCTACTACTATGCCCCATCGCTTACAAACCTCTCTCCTATAGATAGTACACCTTGTAAAAAAGAAAGCATTTTCATAACCTTAAAAATGTTAGCAATTTTGAAGGACTTGCAAGTAACATATTGCAAATACCATGCAAAGGCTGCACAGAGTGAAGTGAAATGCACACATGCACTGGGTTGAAATATGAAAGGAGAATTCTCTGATGAAAGATGCACAATTAATGTGTGCGGTATCAGCACTGCTGTAAAACACACAAAGTAATTAATTTTGCTTTTTTGAATCACAGTGAAGACTACTCTCCTGAGAATCAACAGCATCTACACTGCAGACGACATATCTGAAGAAACCTGGTCATTTTGCAAAAAAAAGTAAGTACAGTACTACCTTTATATTGTAACTACTCCTCAAAGAGGCTGCGTGGGTTATTTGTTTAATTTGGGCACCAAAGCAAACATTGATTTCTGAACCATTCTACCTACAAATATCCATTTATTGAACAAAGAATAACAGGCAGAATGGCTCACAAAACCCTGTGTGTTTGGAACTCAAATAACATCCGTAATCCTTAAAAGGCTAGATTTAGAAAAGAAGTTGCTGTTGCAAGTTTATGGCATTTTGTTTATTAATAATGCTTCTCGTCACCACTAGCCCTTCTGTGTATACTACTACAATGTGCTTCAGATGAGTACAAACAGTAAAATAGACTTACCAAATCGTTGCAATAGTCCAATGCACATTCACACACCATGACAAAGAGCTTCCCCATCAGAGTCATACACGCATGCACACAGCACACATACATTGTACAACAGACCAAAGTATGCCTTCTTTTTTTCAACAGACACCAAAAAATGCCTACCAAAAAGCAACTCCGTAGAAAGGAACGCAGAAGTAGAGCAAATAAAAATAAAAGTGCCCAATCTAAGCATCCATCTGTTGTAGAGTTTGTAGAGAATGTTGGAACAAACCAGTTAATGCAGTCGGTTAGCAAAACAAAGGAAGCTTCAACTACCGAAACTTTACCGCCTCCATCAAAATGTGTCACAAAACACAAAAATTTTGGCAAAAAAATTGGCTACCAGTACAGCTAACAATGCTCCTACTAGTCCTGATAGTGTAACAAAAACTCATAGTAAAAAAATTATTTTATCAAAAATGTTTCATCACAGAGTCCTTCAGAATCTACTAAGAAAAGAACCGAAATCATCCTCACCCCTTAAAACCTACCGTAGAAAGTTAATCCTACAAACTTTCGTGGACAGTGCAATCCTTCTCAAAAGGAAGTTGTTTATATTAGAGTTAAACAGGATGAAAGCACTAACAAAACTAAGTACCAAACTACAAAAGAAACTCAGCAATAAACGGAATGTGAACAAAACTAATTTCTTAAATGTTTGTGGTGGTGAATGGAGTCACAACAACCACAGAACCATATTTTAATGAAGAAGCATACAAACAAAATCAAACAAACACAATTGGCATCCACAGCAGCAAGGGTATGAGGAAATCAATACTGCCATTCATGGAACAAGAAACGCTGCTTACAAAAGTATCCTCCGAAAACTCAAAATTACCTCTTGATTCAACAGAACCACACCGTACAGTATACAAATGGCCACACACATCAATGTGTGCCATTCCAAACAAAGCTTTCAAATCTTTACGACAGTTCCTCAATCAGTATGTAAAAGGTAAAGACAAAAGTAAAATGAAAGTGCTGCAAAATATGGATATTTGTCCAGTGCGCAAATACACAGGACTACAAGGACATTCATTAGCCTGCATTTCTGGGCCTATTTGCAAAAGCACCTTCCATCATATCAAAAGGATATCAATACATCATTCAAATGTAAGAAATCTAGTGTACAAAATATACTATGCAAAAAGTCCAGCTTCAGAATTAGGCAATTTAAATACCACTCTTCTGCATGGTACACCGAAATACTTACAAGAAGAAATTGACCGTATTCAGAGAAAGTATTTTGGAAGTGAAAGCCACTTACAAAATGCAATCGTTTTAGAACATAGTAGCTACAATTCTGCACATAGCAACCTTCTATTACACACATACAGAAAAGAAAGAGTAATATTTAAAAGGTCATCGGCTGAAGTACCAAACCATGTGTGTGTGTTGCCGCAGAACGTTTTACGAAAGGAACACAAAAAATGTAGATAAAGCATACAAAATAGAAGACAATGAAGATTCTAAATGGTTTGAATTAGCTCTCTACCTTTTAACAGAAAACAAATATGAACTAATTGAACGCCTAATATGTTGCAGTTACTGTATTACAAAATTAGACAACAACCACACTCCTTCACGTGCTATTACAAATAATTTGGAATTGTTCCCACTACCAGAAATCCTGCAACAACTCAATTTGTATGAGAGCATAAAAATTCAAACAGTTCACCCATTCAAGCAATTATACGCCTTCATCCAAAAACAGCAAAATTACCTTCCTCTGAGTTGGTGAAAGGCATTCGTGGCAAAGTAGTTTATTTGCCATTAGATCTAATGGAAAATGTACACACTCTAGGAGTGCAACGTTCAATAGAGCGTTCTTTAATAGTCTTGGTAAATGGTGTACCAACAAAGGACAACAAAATTTGGCAACAAATGGTGGACTTACATAAAGTTAGACAAGCATTGCAATATCTAAAAGACAATAACGAGTACTACAAGGAAATAAATATTGATGAAAGCTTAAGGGAAACAACTGAAATAATTCAAGAGCCATCAGAAACTGGACTATTCAAACTTCTGTATCCTGCTACAGTATCCACTCTTTTGGACCATTACACAATTTATCCATTGCATTCCAATGAAAGCATAGATGATGCACTAGAAACTTACCAAATGAGACAAACCAAAGCATCACCAATGAGTGTATATGAAAAAAAAGTATAGAAGCACATGCTTTTCCACTGCTATTTCCTACTGGCAAAGGTGGAAGATACGATGAGAGACCCACTCAGTTTGGGACATCAGAATACCGCTCTTTACGAAAGTATTCGCAAGATCCCAGATTTAGACAAAATGTGTAATACATATTCCACCTACTCTATGAAAGTGAATTAGCAACACTATGTTACGGAGTTGCACACATTTTGAAATCTGGAACCCACTTTCAAAATATGTCAGCTACGCAGTTAATACAAAAAGTACAGGAAAAAGATTAGGTTTTACAATCAAGTATAACACATTTGTCTGCAAACATGCGTGGTACAAAGGAATACTGGTCCCGACGGCACGGAGACGTGCGTTGTATGATCAGAAACCTTGGACCACCGACTTGGTTTGTTACGCAAAGTTGTGCAAAATATGCATGGGAAGATTTACATGAGTTCCTACGCATATCAAACAGCAACAAAAACAACTTAGATATATAAACACCTGGAGAACTTTGCTCTCTAGATCCAGTTAATGTGTCAAGATATTTCCTTCATCGTTTCATTGCAATGCTACACTTTATTTGCAATAAAACTGTTCCTCCCCTTGGAGAAGTGCAACACTTGTTTTGCAGAAAAGAATATCAGGCAAGCGGAGAACCACATATGCTGTTATGGATCAAAGGTGCACCGAAATTTGGGCACGACAGCGATAGCACTGTTTTGCAGTTTATCCAAAAACATGTCACTTGTGAAATCCCTTCACAACAGACACATAGTGAGCTCCATGGGCAGATTTTACAATTTCAAAGACACAAATGTGGCAAATATTGTCACCGCAAATACAAAAACAAAGGTAAATACTACACCAAATGCCACTTTGGATTCCCTAGACCAGTTACAGAAACAGGTGAAGTAAACAGCTTCATGTCTTGAGTTCGACATAGTGTTAAAGGTAAATCATCTAAGAACACGCATTACATAAAAAGAAGGGAAGAATCAAAATATATCAATGATTACAATGCAATCATTGTCCTCTTATGGAATGCAAACATAGATGTGCAGTACATTGCAGACAATTCCACTGCTGTTGCACGATATGTTACAGCCTACTTAACAAAAGCAGAAAAAACAGAGCTTCAAGACCTCTGGGATGACCTAGCATCAGACAAAACATTATCACAGAAATTGTACAGCCTAGGCATAAAAATGCTCTCTCATAGAGATTGTGGCGCCTATGAAGCAGCAGATCGTAAAACCAGTACTGCTTTGTATGGAAAATCAGACAACATAGTATGGCTAAGTCTTGGTCCTGCAAAATCTAGAAAAAGAGTGCTGAAATCATATGAGGACATAGAAACAATTGCCAGAAATGATCCCAACAGCCAAGACACTCTAAAAAACAATTTACTGGACACATACTATCTGAACAGGAGTAGCACTTTGGAAAGCATGTGTCTATACCACATAGCTCAAAACTTTGCATACAAAAATAATGTAAAACTTGATGAAAGCAAACGTAGATATAGAGTGACCGATTGTGAAGGGAGCTTAGTGAAACTTACCAAACAAAGCTTAATCATGTAAAATTGTCATTAAAAACTCCTCAACAGAAAGAACTATATTACATGCCACTGTTACAATGTTTTAAACCATGGAGAAAAGAGGAAGACATACTAGAAAACTGACTGCTATGAAGATGCTTTCAAAGCAAATGAAAGCGCTATCACCGATGTGAACTTTACGCAGTACAAAACAATATTACACAATTAGCAGCAACAAGAAGAACTACTTCAGGCCCAACTAGATAAGGACTCTTCCGACAGTAGTCAACCTTCTGTAACAGGAAGTCAAGAACCACAAGGACAACCACTAATAGCAAATGAGACTGAAGTAGCTATGGTAGAAGTAGAAAACACCATGTATCAGTATCAAGAAGATACAGAAGACTTAAATGTACAACAAGCAAAACTTAAAGATCAGCGCACCATTTTTGAAGATGTAACAAAACAAATTGTACATGGTGTACAACACAAAAATAAAGAATGTGCCTGCCAAAATTACAAACCTATACTGCTGTATGTCAGTGGTGAAACTGATCAGGGAAAACTTTCTTAATCAAAATCATCAGCAAGTTCCTTCAACAATTGACAAACAACAAACTGTCAGCTGTTGTAACGGCCCCCACAGGTTTAGCTGCCTACAACATAGGCGGTGTCACTTTACACCAATTACTACCGCTTCCAGTAGAACATCAAAATAAATTAGACTAATACAAACTTTCTGCAGAAGCTGCAATGGAATTATGCAGAGTATTAAAACAAATGAAAATGCTACTAATAGATGAAGTGAGCATGGTCTCCAACCTAATGTTGGCTCTGATTCACCTCAGATTGCAAGTAGTACTTAAAAGTAACAACAAAGAACTCTTTGCAGGGTAACACATTATCGTTTTCGCCGGAAATATTTGTAGCATAGGTAATGTCAACCTTTGGCAACATTTTCGATAGAGAATAAACTGAGAACATGCGGCAATCTGCAGCTCTCACTTATGCGGACATCTTAAAAACTATTAGAGTTGGTGTACTATCGCAAGAAGCACAAGTTGTATTGAAAAACTGGCACATTCACACTTTATGGCGATAATGCATGTGCAACTGATGTTATAGAACAAATAGCGCACAAAAATGTCAATTGTATGGCCTTAATGCCAACACTTGCACGCTGTTTCAAATTCAATGAAACAATGTTAAATAAAGAAATGCAACCAATAATGGAAATTAGCACCACAGACAAACTAGACGTACATGGTATGACAGTACCCATGTGTGAGCAAGCCACAACAAGACTAAATAGTTTAGAAAATTCAATCTCCAACACAGCTGTGTTGGAAAAAATATTAAAATTATCCTTAAATTGTACAGTAATGCTTAAACGTAACCTTGACGTCGAGCAAGGGCTAGTTAATGGAGCACTAGGTACAGTTGTTGGCTTTCAATCATACCCACGTGACAGCAACATTCAGTTTGTCAATATTCGCTTTGATAAAATTTCAGAAGTGACAAGGATAGGGCGCTCAATTGCTCAATTACTTCCCTTCGAAGACAAGTATGTACGTAGAGAGCAATTTTCGCTAACTCTTGCATATGCAGTTCCCAATCATAAATCCCAAGGTCTTACCCTAGACAAAGCATTGATAGATATAGGAAACACAGGGGGTAATTCATAGAATTCAGCGCACAAGTGGCGCACGCGGCTGGTGCACAGTGTGCACGTGCGACTTTTTGCGCCAGCCGCGTGCGCTAAAATCCATTTCCACGCACAGCGTATTCATGGATTTTAACATCCAAAACCAGCCGTGGCGCAGCGACCCTGCAGCAGCGCCAGTTACGCACCCAACCCCTCCCAGTGTGCCATGTACAGCGCACAAATCCTGTACATGGCGCACAGGCTCACAACCACGAAAACGCCTGTAAAACTCCCTGCGCACCCCTCCGGATACATGTACCCAGCTGCGCGGGTAGTCTCACATGTGACTGGGCCTGTGCGAGCGGGGTACGTGAATTACTGGGGTGCGCAGGAAGTTTCACACGCGATTGGCCCTGTGCATGCGGGGTACGTGGATTACTGGGGTGCACGGGAAGTTTCACACGCGATTGGCCCTGTGCGAGCGGGGTACGTGTATAACGTGGTACGGGGGAAGTTACACACGTGCTTTCGCTGTCAGAGCAGGGTACGTGGGGAGTCCCACACGTCAATTGTCAGTGTGGGTTCTCACAGGTGTGCCCTCTACCCCCTCCACGGACCCTGCAGGCGAACCACACCACAGGGGACTACTCAGCACCCCTGGTCATGTCCCGCAGGCAGTCCATCCACCATGGGCATGCCCCCAGCCAGGCCACATGTCACCTTGTACTAGTGATCACCAACTCATGTCCCCCAGCACCCCCACCCCCCAGCAGTGAGGGTCACCTGACAGCAGGCCCCCACACATGTCCCCCAGCACCGCCACCCCCCAGCAGTGAGGGTTACCTGCCAGCAGGCCCCCACTCATGTCCCACTCATGTCCCCCAGCACCCCCAACCCCCAGCAGTGAGGGGCACCTGCCAGCAGGCCCCCACTCATGTCCCCCCACCCACTCACCTACCCAGAAGTGTCATGCCCATCTGTGACGTTCTGATGTAAGTTTGTCAAAGTAAATGATAACGAGTAATGAAGTTAGCGAAGACCAGGAAGTCCCCACTGTATGGCCTTTCCTCTAATGCCTGCCAATCTGTTTCTTTTGGTCGCCTAGGAGACGAGCGAGCGTGAGGAGGAAAACGGAAAAGACGGTTTATTGTGGGCGTATTGATGAAAGAAAAAAGACCCATGAACAGCTGAGTGGGAAACGGACCGAGGTCTGTCTGAAACCGCCCAGGAGTGTGAAGCTGGTTGATGCGAGAGATCGTCACGGGATTTCGGAGCACTGTTCCACGACAACCGAGGCAGTATAATTACGAGAGAAAAAGCGAAACTGACACGGAGCACATTCCGCCGAACCCGATACGAAGGGAGTTTCACCCGTCAGCTGTTATAAACAAGTCTGACTGAAAACCCGTAATCGGAGGTGAGTGAGCGAGCGAGAGAGGGAGAGAGAGAGGGCGAGAGAGGAAAACTATACTGATTTACTCGCACGCAGCAGAGTACAGAGGATATGACCGTGGTCGCTCGATAGATAGTAATGAAGTTGACGCCGTTGCGTCTGTTTTTTTTTAATCAAACAAGTTGAAAGGTTTAGAAAAGTAAATACGTGCCGTTGCGCAATCAACGGTTGGGAGCTGTTAAAAGAAGAAAAGAAAAGAAAAAAAGAAAAGGTTAAACTTTATACAAGTATGGGGAAATAACATCCAGGCACACCAATGTGTACTAGAATAGCCTATGTTTAAGAAAAACGATTAACTGAAAGAGAAGTGATTCGTTGTGAAAAGGGGAGAGAGCATTCCCATATGAGACAGCTGTATACAAAGGGGAAGCCGAATACCACTACCCTCAAAGGCTGCATCAGCACTCTTTAACAAGAAGCCACACACGCAAACGAAAGAGCTGAGTAAGAGTAAGAAAAGAAAAGGAAAACAAAATAAATAAAGAGAAATAAGAAATAAATAAGAAAAGGAAGCCTTAAGAAGAAGAATTATATGCTGTTGCCTGTTGTTTGAAACTTTGTGAAGAAAACCTATAGACCCGTACCTGAACTGTTGATTAAACCTCCATCTACACGAAGCTTGAAGACCTCAAGAGAAATTGTATCCTTTTCAATACTTATTGAGAAAGAGAAAGAAAGTTTATATTAAGTTAATAAAAGAATTGGATTATCGTTATAATTCAAACAACCTACGTATTGGCTCTGAGTATTATTCATCTCTTAAAGGTCATCTTCACAATTGGTGTCAGAAGTGGGATCAGAGAACGCTATGGAGGACCTTATTAAAACTCTAAGTGAGGGACAGCAATTATTACAACAGGCCTTACAATTACAGACTCAGCAGGCCCAAGCGGACAGACTAGCATTTCAACAAGCTTTACAAATGCAGCAAGCACAACTGCTTGAAGTTACTAATACCAGGAACAACACTCCAGTACCTACCTCTGTGTTACAAAAATATTCAACAGGAGAAGACCCTGCACATTTTTTTGTGAATTTTGAAAGAGTTGCTCGAAATGCACAGTGGCCAGCCGAGAGATGGTGCCATTACATCGCACCATTGATGACCGGAGAAATGCAGTCAGCTTATCAAACCGCCAACCCAACAGGAGACACCACGTATGGAGATATGAAGAAAGTAGTGTTAGAGAGGATGGGGCACGATGAAGAAACATATCGCATCAAATTCAGAGACATCAAGTTGGGTGGAGAGGAAACTCCTAGACAGTTGTACTACCGAGTTAAAGAACTGGCCGAGAAATGGTTACAGCCCACTGTGTCCTCTACAAATGAAATAACGGAGAAAGTGATATTAGAACAATTTATTGAGGCTCTTCCCGGACCTGTTCAGAGATGGGTTAAACAACACCATAGACTATCTTTAGGGGAAGCAGTAGATGTGGCTTCAGCATATCAAAAAGCTGGACACGGTAGGATAATGACATATCCGATAGCTAACAAGTTACATCACCCTGTGAACAAAGCTACGCCCCAATCGAGATGGCCACATTCTATGTTAAAGAAACCTGAAGGAGAAGTTTTACGGTCTCGACCAAACAGTGAGGGCCCTAGCAATTATCGTCCTTTTCCATCCACAGTTCGAGGCCCTCAATGTTTTGATTGCGGTGAATGGGGACATCTTGCTAGGTTCTGTCCAAAGAAAGCAAAAACAGAACCAATGGATGTAGGGGTCTTCGACTCCTTGAAAGAAAATGAATATCTGGAATACCTACCTGGAAAACAACCTCAATACCTGTATACTTGTGATGCAGAAGTCGATGGAAAAACCACAACTGCATTGATCGACTCAGGGAGCCTACAGACCGCTGTAACACAAGAGTTGGTAGGTGAACCTTATCGTTCTTCTGGGGAAATTCCAATACGTTGTGTACATGGAGATGTAAAATCTTACCCATCAAAGAATATCCAGATTAAGCTAGGAGGGGAGACCATGGGAGTGAAAGCAGCTGTTCTCCCCAAGCTACCAAAGCCATTATTAGTTGGGTCCGATATACCTGAGTTGCCTAAATTAATACATAAAATTGAGAAGAGCTGGTGGGAAACTGCCCCTTTCTTTGAAGAAGAAATCGACCCTCCATCCAATAAAGCAGCTAAGAGTAAAAAGTTAAAGAAACTTCAGAAAGAAGAATGGAAGAGTAAGAATGTACTTCCCATAGCAGTGGACTGGAAGATAGAGGAAGATGGTGATAGTTTCAGGACAGCTCAGGATCTAGACCCCTTACTTCAGTATGCCAGGGAACGAGCTTTGGAAGATCCTAAGGGTCAAGGTCCACATTTCATCAAAGAGAAAGGGTTGTTATACCGAGTGAGCAAATCCCGGACGGGAGATGAGTTGAAGCAACTTGTAGTTCCTCAGAAATATTATCCAACAGTCTTAGAAGTCGCGCATGTACAAGTTGGGGAAGGACACCTTGGAACGGAGAAGACGACTAAGAAAATTTTGGACAGATTTTACTGGCCAGGGGTTTATCAACAAGTATTTAGATTTTGTCAAGCCTGTGAGGAATGCCAGAAGAAGAATAGGGCCAACGTAAAGAAAGCTCCACTACAACCAATGCCACTGGTACAAGAACCATTCAGCAGAATTGGTATCGATATTGTCGGACCTATCGACCCCACGAGAAGAGGTCATAAATACATCCTCGTTGTGGTAGACTATGCCACTCGCTACCCAGAAGCTTTCCCCTTAAAGGCCACTAATATACAACAGATATGTGACGTATTAATCCCTTTTATAGGTCGAGTGGGGATTCCCCGAGAAATTGTTACGGACCGAGGAACAAACTTTATGTCCAATGTGATGAAACAAGTCTGTGATACGTTAAAGATAGAGCATCTGAAGACAGCAGTATACCATCCACAAACGGATGGGTTAGTAGAACGATATAACCAGACTATCAAGCAGATGATACGAAAAACCACCTCACCAGAAGACAAAGACTGGGACCGAATACTACCGTGGATACTAATGACACTCAGAAATACTCCACAATCTTCCACAGGCTTCTCACCCTTCGAATTGTTATTTGGAAGACCCGTGAGGAGTTTGTTAGACGTGTTGAAAGAGAATTGGGAGGAACAACCAGAACAAGAGTTGTCCCTAACTGAATATGCCTCCCAACTGCAGGAACGAATAGAACGACTACGGGTTGTAGCAAGAGATAATCTTCTCCAAGCTCAGTTGAACCAAGAGAAGTATTACAACCAGAAAGCCCAACTTCGTACCTTTAAGAAAGGAGATCAGGTTCTAATCTTAATGCCAACATCAGACAATAAGATGTTAGCCAGTTGGAAGGGGCCTTTCGAGATCCAAGAAGTTTTGGGACCCTTAACATATAAAGTGAAACAACCCGGTAGTAGACTTATGTGTCAGACGTATCATGTGAATTTGATTAAGAAGTGGATTCCACCAATACAGAACATCGCTATGATCACTAATGATGTACCATTAGAAGGAAACTTTCCACAGATAAAAGAAAAAATAGGTTTCGAAGGGTTGAATATCAACATGGAATTAACAGTACTACAGAAATCGGAGCTGTCTCATCTTTTACAAGATTTTGATGACGTATTCTCTTCTCTTCCAGGAAGAACTAGTCTAACCTACCATCGTATAGAAACTAAACCAGGGTCTATAGTAAGACTCAGACCCTATCGGATACCTGAGTCAAAAGTAAAAGCTATCAACCAGGAAGTTCAAGAAATGCTAGATTTAGGAATCATCGAACCATCATTTAGCGACTGGAGTTCCCCAGTAGTCCTGGTCCCGAAGCCAGATGGTAGTGTCAGATTCTGCATGGACTTTCGGAAATTGAATGAAATCTCTAAATTTGACGCTTATCCGATGCCACGCATCGAGGATCTCTTGAATAATCTAGGGAAGGCCAAGTTCTTGACTACCATCGATCTGACCAAGGGCTATTGGCAGGTACCATTATCAGCAGCCGACAAAGAGAAAACACCCTTCGCTACTCCGACCGGACTCTACCAGTTTACAGTATTACCCTTTGGCCTCCATGGCGCACCAGCAACCTTTCAGAGGTTGATGAATCATTTGATAAAAGGGCATGAAGGATGTGTTGGTGCGTATCTAGACGATATCATTGTATATAGTAAAACTTGGCAAGAACATATGATTCATCTACGAAAACTACTCGTAAAACTGAAAGAGGCTGGTTTACATGTAAACCCTAAGAAAACACATATAGCTGAGTTCCACACGAAGTATTTAGGGTATTATGTTGGACAAGGGATAATTAGACCCCAAGAGGAGAAAGTAAAGGCCATCAAAGAGCTGAAGTTCCCGGAAAATCCAAAACAAATACGGGCCTTCCTTGGTTTTGTGGGATATTACAGAAGATTTATTCCACACTTTTCTACTTTGGCTTCTCCACTAACAAATCTGTTGAGGAAACCCTCCTTACCTAAGAAGGACTGGCAGAGTCCTGAAGCTATTGAAGCCTTTAATGCTTTAAAAGAAGCTCTCACCGGTAAGGCGATGTTACAATGCCCTGATTTTGAATCCCCATTTGTTCTTCAGACGGATGCTTCAGGAACGGGGCTTGGGGCAGTCCTCCTCCAGAATCAAGGGAACGGTGAAAGACCAGTGCTGTTCATCAGTCGTAAATTATTGCCTCACGAACTCAACTACCCGACAATAGAAAAGGAGTGTTTAGCTGTTAAGTGGGCCATTGATGCCCTCAGATACTATCTGTTGGGACGTGAATTTACACTAATGACGGATCATGCACCGTTGGTATGGTTAGCACGCAACAAGGACTCAAATCAAAGAGTACTAAGGTGGTTCCTTTCCCTCCAGCCCTTCTCTTTTAAAACCGTTCACAAACCTGGGAAGCTGCTGTCACAAGCCGATTATTTATCCAGGGCACAAACCCTTCCCGAACGTAAGGGCTTAGTAGAGGGGGTGTGACGTTCTGATGTAAGTTTGTCAAAGTAAATGATAACGAGTAATGAAGTTAGCGAAGACCAGGAAGTCCCCACTGTATGGCCTTTCCTCTAATGCCTGCCAATCTGTTTCTTTTGGTCGCCTAGGAGACGAGCGAGCGTGAGGAGGAAAACGGAAAAGACGGTTTATTGTGGGCGTATTGATGAAAGAAAAAAGACCCATGAACAGCTGAGTGGGAAACGGACCGAGGTCTGTCTGAAACCGCCCAGGAGTGTGAAGCTGGTTGATGCGAGAGATCGTCACGGGATTTCGGAGCACTGTTCCACGACAACCGAGGCAGTATAATTACGAGAGAAAAAGCGAAACTGACACGGAGCACATTCCGCCGAACCCGATACGAAGGGAGTTTCACCCGTCAGCTGTTATAAACAAGTCTGACTGAAAACCCGTAATCGGAGGTGAGTGAGCGAGCGAGAGAGGGAGAGAGAGAGGGCGAGAGAGGAAAACTATACTGATTTACTCGCACGCAGCAGAGTACAGAGGATATGACCGTGGTCGCTCGATAGATAGTAATGAAGTTGACGCCGTTGCGTCTGTTTTTTTTTAATCAAACAAGTTGAAAGGTTTAGAAAAGTAAATACGTGCCGTTGCGCAATCAACGGTTGGGAGCTGTTAAAAGAAGAAAAGAAAAGAAAAAAAGAAAAGGTTAAACTTTATACAAGTATGGGGAAATAACATCCAGGCACACCAATGTGTACTAGAATAGCCTATGTTTAAGAAAAACGATGAACTGAAAGAGAAGTGATTCGTTGTGAAAAGGGGAGAGAGCATTCCCATATGAGACAGCTGTATACAAAGGGGAAGCCGGATACCACTACCCTCAAAGGCTGCATCAGCACTCTTTAACAAGAAGCCACACACGCAAACGAAAGAGCTGAGTAAGAGTAAGAAAAGAAAAGGAAAACAAAATAAATAAAGAGAAATAAGAAATAAATAAGAAAAGGAACCCTTAAGAAGAAGAATTATATGCTGTTGCCTGTTGTTTGAAACTTTGTGAAGAAAACCTATAGACCCGTACCTGAACTGTTGATTAAACCTCCATCTACACGAAGCTTGAAGACCTCAAGAGAAATTGTATCCTTTTCAATACTTATTGAGAAAGAGAAAGAAAGTTTATATTAAGTTAATAAAAGAATTGGATTATCGTTATAATTCAAACAACCTACGTATTGGCTCTGAGTATTATTCATCTCTTAAAGGTCATCTTCACACCATCTCATTACACAAACCAAAAGTCAACTATGTACATCAACACATGTCCGTCTCACACACACACACACACACACACACACACACACACACACACACACACACACACACACACACGTTGCCATTGATTGAGTAAACCCACATGTCAACATGTATGAACCCAATGAGTGAAATGCATGTCCAAATAACAATTTAAAAAAAAAAACCCAAGTATCCAAAAGAAAAATGGCCAAAACTCTGTCCACCAAACCAAATCCAAATGAAACGCAAAAAGGTAAATCCATTGATCCAAGGTGAAATGAAATCAAAATGTCCAAATAAACCCAACGTCCAACTATGTACAATCCAATTTTCAAGGGTCCATGAGCCCAACGAAACAAATAAAACCTATCTAATAACCTACCTAACAAAAAAACTATATACAAAAGTGTGGGGCATAGTGATGTTTTCGGCCAGGGCATCATCGAACTCCATGTCTATTTGCTGGAGGCGGGCCTCTGTCCTGGCCCCGAGGTCTCGTAGGGAGGCACTCATGGCCTGTTCCAACTCCCTGCGAGTCGCCTCGAGGCACTCTGCCCGCCTCAATGCCCGACGCATGGAGAACTCCACCCTGACCATGAAGAGCCGCGCCTCTTCCGCCCGCCGCAGCCCCGCACCTATACGCTGGCCCAACCACAGCCACACGTAAGACACACCCATTCCAGGGTCCTCCTGCCCTCTGGCCGATGCCTGCCCCCCCTGATGTCGATGGCCCCGAGCCATCATTGCTCCCACCTAGAGCCTGCTCCTGCTGCTGCTGTCCATGTGCCCTGTCCAAAGATGCCTGCACATCCTCCATCAGCTGGTCTCCAGTTGTGGTGTCCACCCCTGCTGGACTGCCGACTCCCGACTGTGGCAGGGATGGGATCTCCACCAAGCTGGCTCCGTGGCTGTCTTCGGGCCCCAGATTCGACCGGGGCCCGAAGACAGCAGGGAGAACGACTGGCGCATAGTCTCCACAGAGGAGGAGAGGTCCGCCAGAGTGTGCATCACATGTAGGAACCCACCGACCAGGGCCCCTCCCAACAGTGCCTCGTTGCGACGCTGCTGTTCGTGATGGCATGCGTTCTCCGCCCAGAAAGAACACACGTCATCACGAACGTCACGCGTGCGCAACGCGACACCAATCAGGACGGAGCCCATACGTTCATGGGACCCCTCGTCCGCAGGTAGTGGAGAGGAAGATGACATGGCACTCTCCCCTACCTGCAGACGGGCCTGGGACGGGGCATCCCTGCTGGTGCATGGTGGTGCAGTCACAGGGTCAAGGACAGCGACATGCACAGGCCCCTCTGTGGTGACCTGTGCTGCCTCCTGACCCTGGCCCTGAACTGCACCACTTGCATCAGTGGTACTACCCCCAACAGGCCCCATGTGCGGCTCAGTAGCGGGATCCTCCTCCTCTGTGGAGACCACCAACCTGGATGTCTCCACACCGTCTTCCGCCATTGCAAGCCCCTGTGGGGGCTCACCCGGCCCTTCCGCCACAGCCGTAGTGACAGACGCGGCACCAGCCCCCTCGTTCCCGGATGATGGCTAAGCCTTGCGTAGCCGCCCGGTGGAGGCATCTCCGCCGCTTGGCTACACAGTGCCGTCTCCGCCCTCTTCTTCACTTGACGCTGCGTAGAGGGAGACATAGAACACAAGCATCAGGGTACAGTACAATATTCCCCTAGACAGGAAGCAATAACACATGAGTGGCAGTGTCAAACGTCACTTCCATCCTGTCCCTCCACGACACATGGGTGAATGCACGCAACACACATGCAGAAACAGGCACCGCGCCTGCAATCAACATCAGCATCCATGTACAAGGGCCTCTATTAACCAAAATGATGCCTTCAAACGCACATGCATCATGGCTCACACTGATCCCATGCACACACATCACCGGAGGGTCATGCATAATGGCTTGTACACCACAGACACAGTGGATAGACACAGTCCATACAACGGTGACCGCACTGCATGAGTGAATGTACACATCATCATGGACATGTGTCATGCATCCATGGCATTTCAAAGTCACACACACACTTCTCAGACACACACACATGTGCACCATACATGTACATGACAGCAGCACCCATCCCTCACACCCCCTCCATGTCCAATAACAGACACTGGCATGCTTTCATGTGTGCATTTGGCATACAGCTCCCCATTTTGCATTGTAACACATGCACCAACCATGTGGTTCACACCTGTGGTTCACACATTACTGGTCTCACATGCATGACCATGATGTCCCTGCACACACAAATCCATACATGGCCTATGTCACACATACAGGCAAGTATCAGACCACCAGTACACTGCAACAACATGCCCTGTCTCACACACCAATGCTTGGCCACTTACCGCTCAACTCCAGACGGGTCTTCCTCCAAAGGAACTGGGCGTGAAGCGCTGGGCATTAGCGTTCCAGGACCCTCATCTGGATGTCACTCATGCTGACCCGGCCCCCCTCCGCGAGACGCCGGGCCTTGTAGAGGGTCCTGGACCTGAAGTACTCCCAGCGCTTCTTGACGCGCTTGATGTTGCTGGTTGACACCCCCTCCGCGTAGATGGCAACCACTACGTCGTCCCAGATCCTCTCCCGTCCTCCTTGTTGGCGCGTGATGTTCTGAAGAGGGCATCAAAATGCCCCAGGACATGCTCCACCAGGACACCAACTTCCTTCACACTGAAGCTGGTGGCCCTCTGCCTCTCTGGCTGGGGGTCGCCAGTGGTCTCAGATGGTGTTTGCCCCGACATGGCGACCCCCGAGGCAGGCGTGGGTGGGCAACTGGGTTCTGGGGCTGTGGAGCGATGGTATCCCAGTCGGGAGTCTTCTGTTCCAGCAGGGGTGGACACAGCAACTGGAACCCTGGCTGATGTGCAGGCACCAAATAGAAGGGCACGTGGGCAGCAGGCAGGCAGCAGCAGATGGCAGGTGGGAGTGTGCTCGGGGCTCTGGGGGGCAGTAATTCGGCCTTCCGGGCAGGAGCGTGGTCTTCCGTGTGTTGTTGCGTGGCCAGCTTGATATGGAGTGATTTGGCACGTGAAAATCTTGCACGTCTGCGTGTAATTCGAGTAAAGGCCCTTAGCACGTAAGCGCGTCTGTGACGTTACGCGCGCAGGCATTTCCCTCGTGACGTGGGCATAGTGGCTCATGGCGCGTGAAAAAACTGCACGTCCACGTGTGCATGCGTGTAATCCGAGGAAAGGGCCTATGCGTCTAACGCGCGCAGGCGTTTCCCTCAACACGGGTGCATGTTCATCATAAACGTCCAAAAACTGCACGTCCGAGTGTCAGCTCGTGTAATTGGAGGAAAGGGCCTTAGCGCGTACACGCGTAAGTGACGTTGTGCGTGTGGGCCGCTTTAAAAAGGTACGTGTAGGTCCCCATTTCCTTGCACGTGCTTTTCGTGGAGAGCGAGTGGGTGAATTCTGTACTTCTTGTCCGTTCACACGCGATTACTTCACAGCGTTTAAAGTTCGTACTCCCCTTTACCTCTGACAGCGTTCATTTTTTTTTGTTGGTCCTGTTTCCTCAAAAAGCGTTCACTTCTTCTTTTGTCCTGTCTCCTCAGACAGCGTACAATTCTTCTTTTGGCTGAGGTGTTGCCAACGCGCACACGCGCGTCTTTTTCACATTCTTTTTCCAGGCAGACAGTGAGTCACGCACGTATTTACCAACTGTGCTTGCCCCGTGTGTCGCATACGCTTATTTTTGTGTTCCTGGGTGCCACAGCGTAGCGCGGGTTAATTTTTCCACGCACGTGGTCTACGAGGGGTTGCTTGCACGTTATTTTTTTTGTTTTCGGGGTGCCTGTGCGTTGCGTGACCCGTCATCTTCCCCCAGGGGTCACAGACAGCCTTGCTAGAGCACTAGGGTACGAATTCCATCTAGTACCCTACCCCTTTCACCCCCAATTGCCCAGGACAATCGTTTACTGCTAGTCCCATACGCACAACAACATCAGTGCCATGGTTGGGAGGCGACCAAGCGGTAAGGGAGGCAAAGGTGGCCGACCTCCAAAAGTGGGCGTGGTGGGCGCGGTAGGGGACGTGGCCAGGATTTGCAGGGTGCCCCTAGACCCCCATGTGTGGAAGAGCAATCAGGGACGCCCACCCCCCCCCCCCCATGGTTGTGGGAAACGTACCTGACACCATCCCAGCTCAGCCCTTGTTGGACCAGCCCATTGTGGCACCTGAACCGGCACAGGATGACTCCCAGGCGGACTTCCAGGTCAGCAAGTCTACGCCACGTGTGGCAGTGCAAGTTGGTGTCACCAGGCCACGTGGATCTGGGGCAGCTATGTCATCTACTGCGCCAAGTAGGCAGGGTGGGGAGGCTGCAGGGGCAGCTGCAGCTCAATCCACCCCAGCTCTGAGTCTCCCAGCCGGGACAGTGTCGGTCCCGGTCCATCAAACCGACGTTGCCCCTACTAACACCACCCTGCAGCCAATGCCTGCACCAAGACCTATGGTCATTGTGCATTTGCACACTTCTAGTACCCAGTCCACCGGCGCTTCTGCCCCTACTGACCGGAGAGGCGTAAGCCACTCAGGATCCGCACCACCTTTGAAAAAGAGAAAGAAGGGTGCTCTGGCACTACAGGGTGAGACCCCAGACACGGCTACACACTCCGGCACGTCAAGGAAGCCTAGCTTTAAGGACGCCGAACTTGATGCACTAGTGGCCTATGTGTCGGCACATAGCCACAAAATGGTGGTGACTGCAGGGTGCAAGACCACACCTGGTCAACATAAGGCACACTGGCAGATCATCACGGACATCATTAGTGCCCTTGGATTTGTGAGGCGCTCAGCTGATGATTGCTACAAGGGCTGTAATGACCTGAAACGCAGAGCAAAGAACAAGCTGGCCTCAAATCATGCTTCTACTCTGGTGACTGACGGTGGGTCTCCACAAGAGGACAACCAACTCACTGAACATGAGTCTGTTGCTGGAACCTTCGTCACAGAGGAACAGATCCAAGGCGTGGGAGACCTACCAGATTACGACGCATTGTCCGGTGAGTGCCCATGCATCTGTGTGTAATCCATGTGTATGTTGTGTGGGTGACAGGTTCTGATTGAGTGCCAGGTGAGGGTGTGTGCACCCGAGTGGTATGGGTCACCCATGTGCTTCTTCCAAAACATTCACTGGCCTTGGATTTGGGTATGACAGTATCCCTTCTGCCCACAGTAGCCATTTAGCGCCACATTACTGCAGTTGCCCTTGAACTGTCATCTTGCAACAACATTGTTCAGAATTTTTCACTGTTCATTCAGGCTGATTTTTCAATTCTCCCACTTTTGCAACGCATTTTTCAGCCCTATTGTCACATATGTAACATGCATCTGTCATTGATTACACCCCACATTGGCCCACATTTGTAACCTTGTTATGTGAATGATTAGACCATTCAGGCTGATTGAGTATTGGCCTGCTCACATTGATTTTTGGTGCCTGTTTGTATGTGGTACTTGATAGTTGTTTCCTGTGATGTTTAAGTGACCAACCATTGACGTGTACACCTGCCTGCAATCACTGTATTCTTGTACACTGGATGTGTTGCAGTGAGTGGCACATGCGTATTTTGTCACACTATGTAGCATTGTTCATCTCATCATGTCCATCTCACATGGATGGCTGACAGTACTCATTCACTGACATATGGCTGTACTTGTCAAATGCGCCATGGCTATGCTACATGCCATTTGTGTGCTGGCATGTGTCATGTATGTGTATTGGACATGCCACTCACAGGCTAATGTGTGATGCCAGTGCTACCCAGCAGGCAGCAAATGTGTTGCTTTTCCATCTTGGTGTCATCAGTGTCTGCTTTTTGCCTCCTCTTCCAACTCAGTGACAGTGCATGCATGTCAGGGTTATAGTCAAGTGGGACATGTGTAAATCATGTACTAGATCTCTGGCTTGTCAGGCCTATGTGTGTGCTATGGTGCTAATGCCTGTTTCCATTTTTTGTGTTTCATGTTTTTGCAGGTGATGACGCACTTGATGCTGTTGAGGTTGAGGAGATGGTGCAGACCCAGGAGGAATCTCAGGCACCTGTGGGGGATGTGGTGGGGGAAAACCCAATCTTACTGCAGACCATACTGTCCAGGGGTGTCTCTGGGTGCACCTGCCCAGACCTCTATTCAGGTGCTGAATCGGATGATGAGACTTATGTGCTGTTGCAGGTGAGTGTTTCTGGCAGGGATTCTGTTCTGTCCAACCCACCTGCACCAGGGGTAGAACCCTCTATGGGGATGTCAGTGTTGGTAAGTCCGCCTTTGCCGGTTACGGATGCAGGGTCACACTCCACAAAATCTGATCCTGTTCCTGGGCCAGCAGATCAGAGGGGGAATGCAGTCCTGCAGCCTCAGGCAGTGCCAGCCCAGCAAGGTGCAGATCGCCTTGCCCCGAACAGGTGTGGTGCCCGCCAACGCGGTGGCCGTACGCCACCAGGCAAAACTGTATGGGAAACCTCCATGTACGGTATGGCAACCCAACAGGCAGCATCAGTTGAAATAATGGCTCAGGCAATGGAGAGGGTGGCGACTTCCATTATCCCCCCTGAAAGTCAGATGGAGCAACAACAGCAGGCAACAGACTCCATTTGCCGATCACACAGGGAAGACATGTTGGCGTCCAACAGGGACCGACGGGCGGCACTGGAGACTCTGCGGGAAGCCATTTCTATAGAGTCACAGGGCCACAGGGAAGCCCTGAGGGTAGAACTCTATAACTTGAGGATTCCACAAATTTGAGGACAGAACAGCAGCTGGAGCGGCTCACACATTCACTCTCAGCTGAGCTACAGGCAACTCGGGAGGAGATCCGGGCATCACGGGAGGCCATGTGTGCAGAAATGCAGGCAACCCGTCAGGTGCTGCATGGGGATCTCCGTACCATCATCCTCCAGAACGAGACCTTCCACACCCGCATGCTTGCTGCCATGGAGGACCATACCAGGGCTTTGCGTGGGCTGCCTCCCATAGCACCACCACCTCCTGATGCAGCAGCAGACGGAGATGAGAGCGACAGCAGCACTTCTTCCACAGTAGTGTAGCCGTGCAGGCCATGAGCCCATGGAGGTGGTTGTTTTTTTTTTCCGCAACATCCACACAGGTGGGTGTTGGTGTGCACCTTGTCCTCAGACCTCCTGGGTGGCCTCCCCCCCAACCCCCACATGGGCATTTTTGATTTTTTTTTTTTTTTTTTTTTTAACAGTGTGTTGCCTTGTGTGGCTCCCATGGGCATCCGCTGTGTATTCCGGCTGGGCACATGCAGGCTTGTCCTGTGTTTGGGTTAGATGCTTGGGTTCCTGACACACACACACACCCCTCCTGCTTCCCGTTTCCATGTGCTTGCAAAGGGTGTGACCAACTGACGGTGACTTACACAGTGACATTGGGCTCCCATGATCTGTGTGGGCAGTCTGTAGTCATAACTCTGTGGACATCCCTAGTGGGGTTTGTTTTTGTATGAACACTGCATGGTGTATTGATATGTGCTTGTGCATCCATGTCTTCCTCCTTATCCGCAGGTACCTTCTTCATGTCTTCACAAGGCCGTCTCCTTTGCAGATGCAGTTCATGTTGCATGCAGTACACTGACACATTTGCCTGACAGCAACACTCTGGAGTTGGAAGGGGTCGATATGCTGGCTTATTGAGGTTGTATGACTTACATTACTTTGAGTTTGTACTGTCATATTTTGGCGATGTATCATGCTGTGTTTCTGTATTGTGTTGCTGGTAAGTATTTGGTCATGTGTGCTGTTTGTTACTGATTACTGGGAACATATTGTCTGTGGCCTGTTTCCATTTGGGACAGTGCACTTTGTGACACTTGTGTCATGTGTTGTGCATTCCTTTGTTTGGTTTCACATTGCAGGACATGCCATTGTGTGTTGGGTGGCGGAGATGGGGAGGGGTTGGGTGACATGGCACTATTTTCATGTTGTATTTTACAAGGGGGTAGTCATTCATGCAGCATAAATGTGTGTCTTTTTGTGAAACAGCATTGGTTGTCTTTCGGTAGGTAGGAATGCACACAATGTAACACTTCCAGGTGACCAATCTCAGGCTGGTATGGTTGTGACAGTTGATTGTCCCTTATGTCATCATCATTGATTGTCAGCTGGTATGTGCCAGGGCTGTGTGCACTCCAAAGGGGTGTGATTTTGGGTGAAGTAATTAGCCACCAGCTGCGTACGGGCTGCCTCACCACGTGCCCTTTCCCCTCCCATGCGCAGCGGCCGTGCTTGTGGTTGGGGATGTGGGGGCACCACCATGTCCACCGGCAGGCCCCGGAGTGTTGCAACGTTGTGCAGGACACATGCTGCCACTATGATCCTGCACACTACTGGGGGCGCGTGTAGCAACTTCCCAGCAGAGCGGTCAAGGGAGCAAAAGCGTGACTTGAGCACTCCGAATGTGCGCTCCACTATGCCCCGGGTTGCAATATGGGCTGTGTTGTATCTTACCTCGGGTGGTGTGGTGGGGTTCCGAATTGGCGTCATCATGTGGATGCTCAGAGGGTAGGCACTGTCCCCTGGGGAGGTGATGATGGGTATCATTAGTGGGGTTGTGACATTACTCAGTATCTGACATGCATGTGCAGGGGCATTTATACTCACCAAGCAGCCATGTATCGCCATGCCGCCCAGCTTCTAGGTCCCGGTTTAGGGTTGACATTCTGTAAATGAAACTGTCATGGGTGGACCCTGGATAGTTGGCATATACTGAAGTGATGATTCCCTTGGCATCACATACTACCTGCACGTTGATGGAATGCCAGTGCTTGCGGTTTCTGTAGATGTGCTCAGTTGCCCTGGGAGGACGTAGAGCCACATGGGTGCAGTCAATGGCACCTAGCACTTTGGGGAAGTGTGCCACCCCGTAAAAATCCTGAACGACAGCCTGCCTTTCTACAGGTGTTCTGGGCAGGTATATGTGTCTGCGGACTGATGGGTGTGCAGTCATGATGGCCAACACCTGGTGCAAGCAGCGTGACTGCGTGGCCTGTGACACCCCCCTCCCCCTCCCCACTATGGCACTTGTCCACTGAAATGAACCAGTGGCCAAGAAGTACAGTACATTGAGCACCTTTTCCAAGGGGAGCACAGGGTGGGTGATGTGAGGTCATCCTCCCACTCACTCACCAGGTTGATTATTATGTGAGGTGGAAACCTGTACCTCCCATACACCTGGTCATCAGGCATCCCAAAAAGGCTGGTTCTTGGTGTGAAGATTCTGGCCCCGACTATTCTCCTCCTCCACCTGCGAAAACGGTATATTCATCTTGGCGTCGAAACTTGTTTGTTGTTTGCGCGCACTTTTATGCTGCACGGGTCCACGTATGCCTGCTTCCTGCTGGCGTACATGTTTCCGGATTAGCGCGTCTTTTTTGGCGCACGCGTTAGCCACGTTCGATTCCATGAATACGTGTTGTAGGCAGAAATGCAACAGAATCCAACAGCAAATTCCTCAAAGAAAAGAAGCTAAAGTTTCAGCAATTACCACAAACAAAGAAAAACCTATTAGGGAACGTAAACCAGGGACTTCGTCAAAGAAGGAACAGAAATTCCGAAAAATGCACTCAGATACAGAACTAGCTGGTCCATTCAAATTTGCAAATGAAAGTGGGATAAGTTGCTATGCAAATGTAGCAATGAATATTCTATTTCAATTGCCACCAATTGTTAACAATATTTACTTGAACAGTACAGACCAATTGTGTTTGCAAATGTTAGTGCTTCATAGAAATGCAACAAGCAATCCTGACAACACATACAGAGTTTATGGAATACAGCAAGAATTGGACGACTGTGCTGGAATGGTGAGATTCCCTGTGAACTCACAAGAAGATCCACAAGAATTTCTAATGTACTTACTATTAGTAATGGAAAACAAAAGCATACCTGTAAATGAAATCTTCCAGATTTCGTACATGTGGAAACATGCATGCACTCTCTGTAGCAATGTGATACAGGAAGAAATCCCAAATGAGCGATTTATGTATGTTTCCATACCAAATTGTGAAAGCATTCCATTTCAGCAACTTGTACAGAATGCATACCATGGCAGATTATGTACTATTTTACAATTCAGTCAATCTCCACCTTACTGATACAATCACATAGTGCCTACATAATACTTATGCTTCTATGTTATAATGCAGATGGTACCAAAAACAACTGAAAACTGACTGGATCCACACACGGTCAAGTGTCACTTGGAAAGAAAACCTTTACAACAATAGGTATAATCTACCATGCAGGAACCAATGCAGGTCACTACACTGCATACATTAAAAAGAAATGTGGATGGTTCGAATGTAATGATAGCACCATTATTCTAAAGCAGAGATTGCCAGCTAATCTTACTTTTAGAGCCAAAATTTAATAAATAATGTATACTTCAAGATTGCCAAAAAAATTATGTGAAAGACTACAAACAGTTAGAATACGCCAACAGGTATCTAACTGCCCAAGAGGATATAACAATGACACAAATA
Source organism: Ambystoma mexicanum (assembly GCF_040938575.1). NCBI lineage: Eukaryota > Metazoa > Chordata > Amphibia > Caudata > Ambystomatidae > Ambystoma > Ambystoma mexicanum. The sequence continues at coordinate 755,508,857 of NC_090924.1, read as the reverse complement.
AATGAATATCACAGATTTGTAGGAACAAATGCACAGTTATAATACGCCTACAGGTATCTAACTGTTAAAAAATCAGCAGAAAGGCAACAAACTTAACATTAATCAGAAAGATGAAGGAAACACTCAAAGGAAACAAGGAAGTACTTAGTACCATAGCAAATGAAGGTTTTTTTTAATCCGACAAGGATTTTTTTACCCCAGACACAAGGATTAGAAAAGCAAACACAGAAACTGAGCACAATGCACAGTACACTGGTTTGTAAACTAAATCTGAGGTAAAAAAAAGGTCAACTGTCTATTATGCAATGTAGTAAGTTTTCATAAAATGCAAAGACTAACATACCTTTTTCTTTTATCACAGAAATTAAAAAAGGGATACTTCCGCCAAGTACGAAAGGCATTTCAAAAATATATGTGGATTCTGAACAAAGTAAGGAGTAAGTATATTGGCAGTCATTTTCTACACATGCAAATCTACACATCTAATCTATGGTAGTAATATGCTGCAGTGGCTGTAGGCTGGCCCTTGCATCTTCGGTGTGTAACCTACGACCTACGCCTTCCGACCAAGGTACAAAGAGTATAGTTCCTAGCCACAACCATTGCTGCATATCGAAACCATGGTCTTTGTAAATTAGCTACTTATAAATTTACTTTTGAGACCATCGTCTGCAGCCATGCAGCCAAGACATTAGAGCGTGCACACAACTAGCACATTACACCACACCCATATTCACTTATAACTCCACTGCTTATGACTTCAGTCTTGGGTGCATGGCCTTTGGGCATGCAGTCAAGACTCTGGGTCCTGGCCAGAAACACCACAGCATATCAGAACCATTGTGCCTTGCCATTTCACTATGTACAAAGTTGGTTTTGGGAGCATGGCTTTTGGCCATGCTCCCAAAATGCTACGCCCTCCCCACAACCATCTTAATGATGTTGCATACTACAAGTGTACCAATAGCTGTGATATGGTGCGGTAGTTTGTAGCTACAGGCTACAGACGTGGGTTTGAGGCCATACAATTACGTATACTGGGTTTACAGTATATAAAATGCACAGTTGCTTACAACTGCAGTGCTTATTACTTTGTTCAAATACTCTGCATCCTGGCCACTACTACCACACCATATGACATCCATAGCGGCATATAACTACACTACATACAAATGTGCTTTTGGGCGCATGGCCTTTGGCCATGCACTCATGACTGCAGACCCTCCCCACAGCCACCTGACTGATGTTGAATAACAATCCAAAGGCCATGCACCCAAGAACAAAGTTATAAGTACTGGACGTGCAAGCCACTGCACACCCATCCCAAGTAATATCTATGGACATACAGCTAGGAGTGAGGCCTCTGGCCTGAAGCAGTGAAGGATACCACACCTATAGAAAAAAACCCACTACCACACATCACTGAGGTGGCTGTGGGGAGACCCTGCACTCTTGGGTGCATGACCGAAGGCCATGCACCCAATAACAAAGTTATAACCTCTTCATGATGTACTTTCTATGGCCACCTTGTACGCACAGAAAATGAGGGGTTCAATAAGGGCAGTATTTCAGTCCGTCCAGTGCACAGGGAACTTGTAACTTTTGTAAGGATACGCGTGGTGTTAGGGAACATTGAAATTGCCAACATGCCGTAATTGCATTACTTTTTCCTATGGGTATTCATTAGTACGCCGCCATGGGTGTCACATGCTACGGTGATTGTGGCCAGGGCCTAGAGTCTTGGATGCATGGCCGTCGGCCGAAGGCAGAAGGCCTTACTTCCAAAACTCTAGGCCCTGGCCACAAACACTGCATCATGTCACACCCATTGATACACCCATAGTAATGCGTATCGATTGCCTGGTTGTGGGGAGTGTGTGCAGTCTTGGGTGCTTGGCCGAAGACCATGCACCCAACAACAAAGCTATAACCTCTTCACTTACAAGCCTACATGGGTTTTATCCAATGCAGGGGTTTTGGCCAAGATGTGTACTTTTGGGTGCATGGTTGCAGGCTGTATGCCATACACCCAAGCATGCACCCAAAAGGAAACTTGTAAGCACTGGAGTTATAAGCCACTTCACAACCATATATTGAAATTTATGGACATAGACCTAAGATTTTAGGCCCTACCCACAAACAGTGCAGCATTTCAGAGCTACAGAGACACCCCTAGTATTCAACTTCAGTCAGGTGGCTGTGGGGAGGGTCTGCAGTCATGACCGACCCCCAGAACAAATGCATTAATCACCCATTTCTTACTGTCTGAACCTGTCCCAACGCTCTGTGACACAGCAAAAGAGTTTTATAAATATAGCATGTGTACGCTGGTTGTTGCTCCGCTATCGGCGGATCTAAGATGTCGGGCGCAGCCAAACAATCTGATGCAGAACACGTCTTGCAGCAGCCAATCAGCAGAGACGTTGCGTGTCCGCGGCCCTTAGCCAATCGGTATCTTGCCCGTGGACCGAACAGGGAAGTGTGACTGCGAAGCGGACATAGATATCACACATTTTTTCAGACCTACTTTTTGGTCATTTTAATGAAAAGTACTGCACAGAAGGTCACCAAATTTACAAAAGCATGCTTTCTGGACCAAGCCCCTGCCGCAAATTTCGTGAAAATTCGTCCAGCGGTTTGACCTGTAGCCGTGCGCAAAGTTTTTCCCCCATTCAGTCTATGGAAAAAAAAGATGTTTTGGGGCCGCCCCCCTATAACTTTTCCCCCCCTGGACCAAACATCACCAAACTTTGCAAAATTCAGAGTGACCCATATACTTTTTCTGCAAAGTTTGGTGAGGATTCGTCCGGGGGGAGCAGAGTTATAGGCCGCCCAAAAAGTGCTCTTCCTATGGAAACAGCAACTTAACCATAACTACACGGCCACTAATGTGGCCGTGATAGATATATATGGTAAAACGAGGAGAGGGGCGCACTCCAGTTCCCTGCACAACCTTCTCAGCCATTAGTGTTCTCCTCCGACCGGTTTCTCTGCTCTTACACGTCATCAGGGAGGCAGTCTTAACTTGCAGCTCACAGCAAGTGCAGGTGGTGATAATCAATGATGATTTCTGCTGCAAGTGCTTCTGGTAGATGTAGTCATCAGGTTTAGCAAGGAAAAAGCTCACGCCCAATCCCACAATGGAGAAAGGGGGTGGGGGGGGGGGGGGATTAGCCTGCTGTGAGGCACTCCAAAGCAGGGCATGTGTCACCCCGGTGCAGCACCCTATCAGGTCTTGAAGATTCCAGCCTTCAAAATCCTGGAAATATGGTAAAACAAGGAGAGGGGCGCACTCCAGTTCCCTGCACAACCTTCTCAGCCATTAGTGTTCTCCTACGAAATCAGCAGAAATCATTTATTATCACCACCTGCACTTGCAGTGAGCTGCAAGTTAATACTGCCTCCCTGATGACGTGTAAGAGCACAGAAACCGGTCGGAGAACACTAATAGTTGAGAAGGTTGTACAGGGAATTGGGAGAATCCATTGAGGCCAGCAAGAACGTCCTTAGTGACGCCGAAAGCGACCAGGGTCTGTCAGAATCTCATGTGCGGGCCACCCCGACTCCAATAAGCAGGCCAGTGGCCCGGTGACAGAGACAACACCCGCTAGCTCAGGCACTCACATTTCCCATCAAACCAAGCACACAACCTACGTCTGATGGTCGACAAAATCGTTGACTGTCGACAGCCATGCAGTGTCCACGGAAAGGTCCTCTAAATAATTCCTGTCCTTTGGTCTATCGCTATCATGTTCGCTGCACGACAGGTCTCCAAAACGGGCATCGAAAGCAGTTTTGGATACCGCAACTAAAAACGCCCCTTTCGCACGCCGAAGGGCATGTGTCGAAAGGCGATTCGGCGTCCCCAAGGCACACGCCGAAAATAAAAGAACTCACATAGAAACACATCCCGGCAACCCTTTTAAAGACAAAGCTGTCGAAAAAAAGGAAAATCTTCGATGCCCTTACCTTCCCAGCCCTCTGTCTCCCAAGATACAAGCCTTTCTTACCCTGCAGACACCCTCTCAGGGACTATACAACACAAGGATCAGGCATCCTCACTACATAAACCTACCCCCTCAACTCTTCCAACATGCTCCGAGTGAACCCCTGAACAGTGTGGATGACAAGGACTGTGTGGAGGACATCCTTGGGGACAAAAAGTCTGCCACTCATTTTATCCCTCTTTTGCAGTCCATCCAAAGGCGCATTCAGCCTTCTCTGCATACGCCTCACCGCACGAAGGAGGTTAACCCTCGTATTGAAAAATTCTTTAGGCCAGCCCCTACAGACCCCTTGTACATCAGGGGTCAGCTCAAACCCAACTTACTAGTCATGACCACGACAAGAACAAGAGCTAGCATACCTCGGGCCTCTGCTGAAACCCCACCAGATAAGGAGAGTAAAAAGATGTACACCTTCGGTAGAAACGTCGCTTCCTCAGCTGCTTATCAGGCCAGAATCACCAATAACATCACCCTCCTGGCTAGTTAAAGCTGCCATAAATGGGACGAGCTAGAACACCAAATCGAGGCAGTTCCAGAACCCCTAAAGTCTCAACTACTAAGCACTATATAAGAAGGCAAGTAGGTATCAAAGTGCATTCTTAAAAATAACCTTGACACTGCAGACAATGCAGGTCACATCATTGCCGAGGGAACCATAATCAATGCTATGCCTTGCTAAGGCAGTCAGGGTTTAAATTAGAAACAAGCCATCCTGCTCAACATGCCAAATCTAATGCCCTTTTCGGCAAGGCGGTGGAGGATGCCCTAAAAAGCGCAAAGCAGGAATAAGATACACTTAAATCTCTTGGACAATTGATAAACAAACCCTTTGTCGAACGGGGTTCTTTCAATACTAAAAGGTTTCGGGGCAGGGCCCACAACGCTCTTCTGGGAACATTCAAGGGAGCCAATCATCATCATGGGGCTCATCACAGGGAGTGCACCTTTCAAAGAGGATATAAAAAGGTCCAGAAGCAAAGGCAGAGCCTCCCCAGCAAGAGGCTCCACTCCTCGCAAACAATGACACCCTGCTCCAGGACCCTCCCATGCCACTCCAGTAGGACGTTGCATTTCAAAATTCACCCACGCATGGGAGGAAATCACATCAGACAAGTGGGTCTTGTCCACCGTGGCAGGCGGGTACTGCATAGAAATACTACAAAAACTGCCCAACCACCCGCCAAAGCGCAGAAAGATGACGCCGGAAGAGAGGCATATATTACTGAAGGAGGTAGAAGACTTGCTAGAAAAAGACGCCATAGAGATTGTCACAGCAAACCAGGTAAACAAGGGTATTTATTCAGTGTACTTCCTTGTGCTGAAGAATTACCTCACAATGCGTCCAGTACTAGACATCCGCCCAGCTAATACATATGTCAAACCCCAAACCTTAAAGGCATGACCACGCTCCAAGAAGTAATCCCTCTCTTAAAACGGGGGGATTACATCGCAACATTAAATATGCATACTTTCACATTTCAATGTACCCGGCTTATAGAAAAGGTCTGCTGTTCCAGAAAGCAGAAAGAGTGCACTATTAGTTCAAGGTGCTCCACTTCAGCATTGCCTCAGCACCAAGAGTGATCACAAAGGTGCTTGCAGTAGTAGCGGCGCACCTTTGAAGAGAGTCAATCCCAGTGTACCTTTAGACAACTGGCTAATAACTGGAGAGTCTCCTCAGATCTGCAGATACAACACTCAAAGAACTATCAACCTTCTGTTCCAATTGGGATTCTCCATCAAAGAGAAAAAGTCAAGTCTCTTTCCCAGCCAAATGAAACAATTTTTTAGGGCCATTTTAAAAACAAAATAGGAGCTAGCTTTCCCCTCAAAGGAGAGAGTAAGGAACATGCTATTACAAGTACCTCACTACCTAGCCGGTCGCCAGATAACGGTACACAAAGCAATGCGTTTGCTTGGGATGATGGCCTCATGCAGGCACTTGGTTCCACACGCGCACCTGCGCATGTGCCCAATACAGGAGTGGTTAGCGAAACAATGGTCTCAAGCACGCGGTCAGTGGGACAATCTAGTGGTTGTTTCACTAAACCTGGCACAAGCTCTTCGCTGGTGGTCCAGGGACAACCTGCTAAACGGAAAACCCTTTCACAATCCACCAGTTCACTTGATACAATCTACGGACGCCTCACTCTCTGGACGGAGAGCCCATTACCTTCACAGCAAAGCTCACGGCCTATGGACACAAACCACAGCCCAAAACCACACCAACCTCCTAGAACCTCTGGCAGTTCTCAAGGCTCTACAGGCTTTTCAACAGCATCTAGTAGGTCAGACAGTGCAAGCCGTCGCAGACAGCACCACTGTTTACATAAACAAGGAGGTACACACTCTCCAAGTCTGTCCAGGCTGTACCAAAGAATGTGGAAGTGGGCACTCCAGCGGAACATGTTCCTAGTCTCACAACACGTCCCAGGGGAATTCAATGCTCTAGCAGACACACTAAGCAGAAACCCACTGCCAGAGGAACACGAGTGGCTACTGAGCAAAGAGAATCTAGACAAAAATAATTCCCAGGGGGGGATTATCCTCTCAGACTTGTTCGCCACAAGCCAAAACGCAAAATGCACAGACTTTGCTTCCAGTTTTCCCCAACCAGGATCCAAGGAGGACGCTTTTCCACTGACACCACCCCTCAGCAAGATGGTCCACAAGATGCAGCAGGAACAAGTCACTCTGATCCTGATCGCTCCAATGTGGGCAAGACAACCTTGGTTTCCACATCTGTGCAAACTGGCGATGTGCAAACTGGCGATGTGCAATCTAATCAAGCTTCCGTGCACCTCCAACATGCAGTCCCAGCACGAGGAGTCGACACTCCATCCACATCCTCAGTCTATGAACTTGGCAGCCTCGCTCCTCGAGTCAGAGTTTGCACACTTCTATCTTCCTCCAAGGTGTTTGGATATTCTAAAGGAGGCAAGTAAACCCAACACCAGACACTTTTACTTCAGCAAGAGGAAAAGATTTGTGGTATGGTGCAGATCACAGTTCTTAAACTAAAAAGAATGTTCTCCATCCATCATTCTACACTACATGCTTTATCTACTAGACTGTAGCCTAATATTTAACTCAATTATATTACACATAGCAGCCTTGTCCGCATATACCACCTTGCAAAGCAACAAGGCTTCTTGAAGGAAAGTGCTCGTTATCAAGGCTTTCATGGAGGGAGTAAAGAGATTATAGCCTCACATATCTAATACTCCACCAGGTGGGACCTTAATGTGGTACTCTCAAAACTCCTCGGTCTGCCATTTGAGCCTATGCACAGAGAAAGCTTAAAACATTTAACATACACAATCGGCTTCCTGGTAGTCACCACCCCGATATGACGAGTCAGTGAGCTACAGGCATTATCGGTACAAGACCCTTTCTTTATAATCCACAAGGACAAGGTGGTCCTTAGAACACATCCTAGGTTTTCACCTAAATTCATCTCCAAGTTCCATGTCAACCAATCCATTGAACTACCTACCTTTTTCCAAAATCCATCTAACTCAGCTGAAAGGATCCTCCATACATTAGATGCAAGGAGGGCGGTCTTGTACTATGCAAACAAAACAAAGCCTCTAAGGAAAATAGACCAACTCTTTGTTTCCATTGCCCCAGGTAGGGAAGGTGATCACATCTCTAAAAATGCCATCTCCAGATGGATAGTCAAATAAAAACAGCTCAGCTACCCAAGAAGACCCTTCCTTTCACTCCCGAGCTCACTCTACCAGCGGTACAGGAGCTACTCTAGTGTTTATTGCAAACGTCCCCAAAGATGCAATTTGCAAGGCAGCTACTTGGAGTTGCATTCATACTGTTACGTAGGATTACTACATTGATACACACTCTAAAGCAGACTCACAAAGATCTATTTGCCACTGTACCTTCTCACAACCCACCTTCTCCAGATACTGCTCGCTAATCTATGCATAGCATGTGATCTAAGCAGATCCACAAGCCTCAGAAGGGATACATTACTCTCCGTAATCGTATTTCTGATGCTTGTATCTGCTTTGATTTACATGTACCCACCCTTCCTTCCGTCCTGGAGTAGAAGGTGCATTGATGTTTCTTGCTGTATCGCTATTTTCTGCTTTATTACATCCATACTCACGCTACACTATGCCAGAAACAAAACAATCTGAGGGACCTCGACGCATGAAGGAGCATGGGTACAGTAGACGTCACACTAGGGAGAGTATTACTGACACGCCCAGGCAATGCCCCTTTTCAAATTTCGAAAACAAATCATGTAATACTCTGTGACTACCACTATATGACGGCCTAGTAATGTATCATATATATGTATATATTTTATCAAGCATTGCTTGGGCCGATGTTAGGGAGGTGAGCCTGTCACGTAATACCCTCCATAGTGGTAGAGGCAAGCAGATCCTCACTGGGAGAGACTCCCCCCCCCCCCCCTTGACGACAAGAACTCCTCTTCCGATAAGGATTTCTATGCCCCGTTCCCCCATCATCCAAGGTTGATGAGGCCTGTGGGAAGAGCACTAGAAGAGGAAATATTTGTTATTGTGACATTAGAACTCCCGGATGTACCACTGTGATGAAGAAAACCAATGGAGTAATAACGAGTACCAATCAAACACTAATGGACTTCCACGCTAGACCGGGAGCGTCCCAGTGCAGCGTCATATGTTTAGGAGAAGGGGACCAAAAGAGGGGGGGGGGAGAGAGGGAAAGAGAGAAAGAGAGAAAGAGAGAAAGAGAGAAAGAGAGAAAGAGAGAAAGAGAGAAAGAGAGGGAAAGAGAGAGAGAGAAAGAGGGAAAGAGGGAAAGAGAGAGAGAGAAAGAGGGAAAGAGGGAAAGAGGGAAAGAGAGAAAGAGAGAAAGAGAGAAAGAGAGAAAGAGAGAAAGAGAGAAAGAGAGAAAGAGAGAAAGAGAGAAAGAGAGAAAGAGAGAAAGAGAAAAAGAGAGAAAGAGAGAGAGAGAGAAAGAGAGAAAGAGAGAGAGAGAAAGAGAGAGAGAGAAAGAGAGGGAAAGGGAGAAAGGGAGAAAGGGAGAAAGAGAGAAAGAGAGAAAGAGAGAAAGAGAGAAAGAGAGAGAAAGAGAGAGAGAGAGAAAGAGAGAGAGACACACACACACCCTGGAAATCTGAATCAGCTACTACGGCAGAGCTGACAAAGCCGGGGATGCACTGCTTCCCAGCGAGGGAAGAAGCTCGCATAAACAGGTGCCTGAGTTGCACCTAAAGAGACAAAGGCTCAGTGGAGCCTAAGAACGGGCCGGTGGAGTGATCGAGGAGACAGGAAAGTGTCTCACAGCCATAAGGACCACAGGTACAGTAGCCCTATGGAGCAGTTTCGAAAAAGAGGAAGAGGCGAAGAAAGTGGCCACCCTGACAAACCGAGAAAGAAGCTACAACCAAGTGGCGAGACCGGTGACGCAACCCCTACATATACAAGGTAAAGGGGAGAGAAAGAGAGACCCGGTGGGAGCACTGAATGTAATGAACAGTGTGCTCCTACTCTCCCCAGTGAGACCCAAAGTGTCAAGAAAAGTCAGAATCCTCACTGGGTTATTCATACTCGTCCCAGAAAAGGACAAAGTAACCAGAAGAGAGAAGTTCAAATCTGTGGTGGCAACAGAACGAGAGAAGCTGAGAAGGGTACAATGCTTGCTACGAGCAAGGAAAGCTTACGCTTAACAGTGCCTGAGCAGCACCTAAGAAGAAAAAGGCCCTGGGAAGCCAAGCAAGCAAGTCCAGGCCATGAAGAAGAGACGTCCAGACTGGACAAGATGAGAGAGAGCATTGGGGAATGCTCCCCAGGCAGAGAAGCCAAACACAAAAATATGCTGCAGAGGGTGTCAAGGAGAGAGGAAGAGAATATCGAAATTGCCATCCTAGTCCATAGTGAAGAGTCTGTGAGACGGACTACCGACCCGGTGCCACAGTCCCAAGACCACTAAGGTAACAGGAAGAGGGGGAGACCTGGGGAAGGGTAGCGATTATAACGAGTACGATACTCATACTTGTCTCAGTAAGATTGGAAGAAGCCAGGAGAGTGAGATTTACTACTGGGCCCATCATCTTCGTCCCATTGAGAAATAAAGTAACCCGAACAGTGAGAAGCATTGTTGGGTCAACCAAACTCATCCCAGTGATAGACAAAGTAGCCAGAAGAGTGAGACTTATTACTGGGCACATCATATTCATCGCAGTGTCAGACCAAATATCCAGAAGAGTGAGAATCATTACTGGGATCACCATACTCATCTCAGTGAAAAACCAAGTGATAACAGAATTGAGAATTGTGACCATAAGAAGTTTGTTTAGAATTCTCAAGAAGTTGGGCATCAAAGAAAGAGAACCTTTCAAGTAAATATGAGAAAGAGACATTGAAAGAACCTCCAAGAAAAGGAGCATCTGTAAGGAGGATGTTGCAAAGCCAGGAGAAGGGAAATCCAAGAGAAGGGAAAGTTCCCTAAGGGAACTGAACAATTGAAATTGATCCCCAGCAACCATCTTGCTGAGAAAGCAGCCCAGGAGAAGGGAGTCATCCTCCTGGACTTAAGTCGTTTAACATTAGTAGAAGGGTCAGAGTAGCTTAATTTTGGACAGGACAGAGACTATTATTTGGACTTCACAACGGACGACGAGCACCCTAGTTAGTCGTGCTAAGTAGGGAAACCCATAGCTTATGGAAAGTGAGGCATTTTTCTTACGATTTGAATAAAGCTTTGTTGAAGATGGAAACACATAGTCTGTCTCCTTCTTCTGACCCTCCACAGACCCCACAACCATGTCTCATAATTCTTTCGTGAAAAAATGCAAGGCCAGGCCAGACTACTGTAAGGTGGTAAGTGTGGGAAGATTGGCACCAGCTAGCCACACATGTGCTACTGCGAAATACTGCATATTTCTATACTTAAATACATTTAATAAATTGTATCAGTAAAAACGATGCAGCTTTCAAGTACAGTATGCATTCAAATGACAAGATACAGCCGTTTGGCTAATGTAAGAAGGATATTTGCAAAGAATAAATGGAGAGTTGGTCCAAAAATCAGGAGGGAGATATGCCACACCACCTTGCCTACCCTCTCACTCCCCCTTTCTATATCTCCCTCTTTCTATATCCCTAACCCTAACCCACCATCTACCTTTTTGCGAGAAAAAAAAAAGGGTGGTAAAACAATTGCCATAAAATGGGTTTCGATAAATTGGGTAATCCCAAGTATGAACATGCCAGTACAGGCTTACTTCAGCTTTGTGGAGGCAGTGGAAAGTGCATGATTGCATTTAAATTGTGGTAAGCAACTTGGACCCAACACTGTCAATACAAAGGAGCCAATTTAATGACCTCTTGGCTTCCATTATGCAATATCTCTTCTTTAAGTCACAGATCATTATTATTTCAGCACTTTGAGCTATATGGGGCCTTTGGAGGAGAGAGGGTATACACACCGGTGTTGGAGATATAGCAAACAATATGCATTTGTCTACTCCATTAAAAACCTCAGAGCGTTAATTAAGGGCAGGATGGTGAAGTCACTCATCAGCGAAATTCAGGGCATCAGTCGAAGACCTCATCAGGTCTGATTCAGTAACATGCCCTAGTCTGAATTCTACTAAGAAAAAATTGAAGAAACTTTCATTTTTCTTGCCAATGCTCTGGTTAATTAGCTACCACTTTTCCCCACCAGAATTTGAATTTAGACTGGTTGTTCACTAATGCAGTGAAGTACATGCAAGCTTTTTTCAAGAGGAGGGATACAATTGCAAACTTTAAAGCAACTCGTACTAAACCTAGTTCAAGAAAAAAAGTGGTTTGTGATATGCGGGTGTGATTATCAAGCTGCAGTTTATCCTTGGTGGGCAGTAAGGTAGTGTGGGGCAAACTTTACTTTAACTTTAAGAAGGGGACTTTTTGAAGGTTCCCCAGTCTGGAAAAAGAATGTTACACATTAACACCTGTCTTTACACTTTTTTCAAAACTCAGGGCTTTTCATTTTGTATTGAGCAGGAGAGGGGACCCCAAATGGATTAACGTTGTCAGTCATGCTTCCATGCTCCACCTAAAAAAAAAACGCATTTTCATGCTGGCTTTAAACCAATGTATTTCTATGGGCACAGTATGTTTTGTAAACATTAACCAGGCACAATCCACAGGAACCTATTGTAAATGCCTTCCGCAATCGTTACTTTTGAAGGCATTTACACTTTTTTCAACACATAGTGAAAAAGAAAGATGTGAAGGCAATTCCATATGTTTAAACTGCTTTTTTACCACTACATTTTAGGAATGAGTACAATTGCTACTGGGGAACAAACATAAGTGCTCCCCTCTATGCAATTTACTCCTCCAATTAAAATGACCCCCACAGAATAGAGGGCATATTTCATGTAGAGGGAATATTTTCATGTCAGTAGGGCTAAAGAGGAAAGTTGTGGCTTTAAGTGGCAGGGAAGAGCTGCAAAAGGTGACAGGCTATATTTGTTTTGGGCCCTTTGCAAACAAGGATTCTCGTGTGAGATAGTTCTGTCTACTTTTAACCATTGCTTGGTGAGGTAGAGGAACTTTGTATTCTATTTCAGTAGACAGGCCCTGGGATTACCTCTACAAGGTTCCGTATTTCCAGCATGATTATTTGAGGCGCATAATGTGGTCAGAGAACCCTTTTACATACTGCTCAAAAACATGGGTATGTCATATGGGGGCACTGTTTGCTGATTCCTCCATTAGTGCGTAAAGCAGTGCTTCACAAGGTAGTTATTTGAAAGCAAGACATCTGGTGTCTGTAATAATAGTTTCAGGCTTTTTTTGCGAAATTTGACAGTTGTCCTAAAAGTGTTAAAAACAGAATTAACACAATTTGAGAAGTAGTCACTCTACCTGAAATTTCTCCGCTTTCTCTTCTGCGTTTTTCTTCATCCATGTAATTATACATTTTTTCATTATCTTCAAATTCTACATGTACATCCCTTTGCTTCGATTTCCTTTCAGATTCTCTGTCCTTACCCTTTTCTGCCCTCTGATATTTGTCCTTCTCTTTGTCTCCAATCTTTTCTCTATCTCTTTCCTTTCTTGCATCTCTTTCCTTGTGACTCTCTTTATCCTTCTCTTTATATCCCTCCCGTCGTCTCTCGCTGTCATTGTCTGCATTTCTATGTATGTCTTTGTCATGTTTCCTTTCCTTTTCATTATTTCTTGCTCGACTATCTTTTCTTCTACCACTGCTTTCATCGCGGTGATGTCTTCGTTCTTTCAACCTTTTATCTTCTTGATGCACATCGGGGTGGCCAACCTAAACAGAAGCATAGCATGGTCAACATAAATAAACAAGAAAACAAACAATACCATTGTTAATTCAGGTTTTTAATGGCTTACATCTTCAGTATGCCCACTTTAAAACACTAGAAAGATTTCTCATCTAAAAATGTACACGCTTAGTTTATTGTATACACTTAAATTGTAGCAGGATTAGAAACTGTGCCCATCGGTTTCAATATGTGAGAGGCCAGGCTACACACAGATTGTCCCATGCATATACCCCCTGGCCCAACCTTATTATGTTTGGTGCAAAAACCTATCCCTTTGGTTTTAAAATAAAATCAGATGGACAAAAATAATACAACAGACAAAAAAATGAGCTGGAAAGTGAAGCGAGAATTTGCACTTGAGGAGGACCAGATAGACTTCGTACCAGAGTTACTACAAATGTGTAAACTTTCAGTACTCTTACGACAAACACTCTCGCACTATGACACAGACTGGTAGGCACAGAACAAAAGCAGAATGGTGACACTACCCTACCTTCTATGTGCCTCCCAGAGAGTGGATAGAGGAGGAGCCCACAGGCTCACCGCGCTTCCAAGACATGATGTCACTCCACCAGGGACATCATTGTTTTCAGCTCTCAACCAGGAGTGTGGCTGTAAAAGGTTTTCAGGCCATTCAGAGACATTGCGACACCAAACAGAGACTACAATGAAGTTCAAGACTGCCTGTATCATCTACAAAGCAGTCATAAATTACACACCAGTGAACCTGGCGACTAAGTTCCACATAAATGGTGTCACACGCTGCTCGCGCAGCAAATCAACCAACTGGCTTGAAATCACAACTTATCCACAAAGAAAGGATACGCAAAGAATATTTCTCTTGTCATGTACCCTCCCTCTAGAACTAAATCCCGATGTCGCCTCTGAATGCCCCCACAATGCTTCAATTTCGCAAATCTCTCAAAACATGGCTTTTTCAACAACACCTGACCAAGGGCTAATTACAATGGAGTACATACTGAGCACAGACCCCAACTCACAGTACTGCGTTACTGTTAAAGGATGCCAGCCAAAATGATGGCTACCCACACTTTTTACAGCACTTTGCTGTTCTCAAGCTAGGTCCAGGGCTTGAACAATAAAATAAAAGTGTGCTGCAGCCTTTCGTAGATTTAAAGTTTGCAAGATGCAATCGGAATAAGTCCTAGACACACCCGCAGAGGACAAAAAGAATGCAGGACTGAGCACTCTGCAGTCGAGCAGGGGTGCACTCTGAGCCAGGTAGAATGCACAATGCCACAGAGTTAGTTAATGCTATTAACAGAAATCCAAGATGGCGCAGACGCCATCTTGTGTGAAACACTTGTGTATAGGTGTGTTACAAATGCCATATCATATCAGCAGCAATAAAGACACACAGACCAGCCAGGTCAGAGCAATCCTACAATTTTCCTGGGGGTACTGTTGCAAGATCCTTTAGACAAGGAAAGCGTGCTGGTCGCTCCGCTCTGGCTGGGGCTGGCGACTCGAAAAACGGGACCATCCTGAGGCAGAGCTCGAACGAAAGCGCAGGGGGAGCGGCAGCGAGCCCGGGGCAAACCTTTGAGACACCAGGAAGGTGAAGAAACTGCCGTGCTGATGGGGCAGCCGCACTGGAGAGTGTGTATGAGCAAAGATGGCCGTTGGCGCAGATCGGCCCAGGCAGCATTACAGAGAGTGAGCTGGCTGCCCGTCTACAGTATCTGTGCCATGGTTGGCCGGGGGCTGCACACGCACACCAAGGGGAGGTGTGCACATCGCGGCTGCTGCCCAGAGACCCACATAGAGTGGGTGTTGGAAATTAATTGTCCAAGAGTGGCGGTCTTCCAAGACTTCACCAAGGCAGTTCAGAATGCTAGACAGTCCTATGATACGGTGCGGTCAAGCGGAAGCTGAGAGCAAAGGGAGTAAAGTACTCCATGGTGTTCCCGGCCACTCTCCGGGTGATCAGTCCACAGGGGGTGTGTTTCTTTCAGAGCCCCAGCGAGGCCTAGGACTGGGCTGACACTATTCACTCGGCCGGGACTTTCCCTGATTAACTCCAAGTAGGGGGTACTCATTCTAGGCACAGTTGTCGGACCACACGTTCCACCCATCACAGGTCACACAACCGATAACGCTAGGCACTTTGTAATGTTCATCACATCTCATTCGACTTCCTTGCCAACACAGGTTTCCTTTCTGCATCTGTGTCATTAGTCCATATGCACTTGTGTTTCACTATCACAGTCTCTTGACTCTGCCAACATGTGACTTTCACACACTTCACTTTGTGGTATTTCTCCTTGTCACCACCTTGCTTTCACACTATCCAATAGTGCTCATCATTTGCTTTTCACTAGCTTCACAATTATTGGTTTTCACTTGGCTTTTTACTTTCACATTGTTCATAAATGCTTTTCCATCTAATTGACTTAGTTCACAAATGCACATAACTTTCTTTTCACTCGTGCAGTATTTTCATATATTTTGCACATCTTTTCCTTAGTTCTGTATTCAATAACTCATTATGTACTTTGCAGCTTGTTCGTTATTCAATATCATCCATTTCGTCTCCGGACCCATTAATTACATGCTTTCACTTTTTCAGCATCTTCCTTAGCCCATACCAAGCCCCTGGAGCGCCCGACATGAGTGGTCTCTCTATTACTCACCGGTGTACGGCTGCTCCTCTGGGTGATTTTGCTTTCCTCTCCGTCACTCGCTCGCTCCCCTCTCTCGTTGGGAGCTCTGGCGAGCAGCACTCAACACTTCCGAACATTCCTGCGGCTTTCCGCGGCTTACTGGAGACTTCTGTGTCCCCAGCTCCAGCGGGGGACAAGCGGCTCAGGGCTCTGCAGTGCTCTCGGCCCTCTCAAGGCCCGTCCCAGCCTCAGCATCTTTATTGCTCCAGTTGTCAGCGTCCTTTTCACTAGCCCTTCTCCAGCCTGCTCCACATCGGGTTGCTGTGTCCTCCTTCCCAGGTGCATCTCTCCTTCCAAACGGCTCTCCATTTATGCACCTGTAGCCGCTCAATTGGCTGCAGGTGCAAGTCCTTTGTCAGACCATAATTACTTCTGTCAATGGGACATGCCTGACCCTTAGAGTGGTGCTCCACAGTCCTCTTTCTCGTCCCAGTACCAAAGTGGTGTGCACAGAGGGAAGTGTGCATTGCTCTTAGTTGCCTCTTCCTCATCCCAGTCTTGTATGAATAGGGGACAAATGGTGTGTGTGTGACAGTAGGGAAGATTGGTAATATCCTACAAAGGTCGGGGGAGTGTAGGGTGTATTCTGACAAGGGAAAGGGGGTGTAGCATCGGAGAGACAGGGCCTCTGTATCCTTGTCCTTTACTGCTTTTTATCGTGTGTTCTGTCGTGTTTTCTGTGCAGAAGTTCATGTGGGACTCCTGGCGGTGCAGCTCTCTTTTGGTTTGGTGAACAGACCCATGGGATACCCTTATGGCATCCGTGGGTGGGGGTACAACCCTGTGCCCCTAGTATATGTCTTTGGGCACCTGTGTGTGACCCACAGAGCAGGGTATGGGTTGGTGGCAGCTCTGTGCTGAAATGACGGTGCCCTGAGCGTCCTCCATTTTGGGATGCCCAGGCCCTGTCATTGGAATTGGTAGATTCCTGATGGAGACAAAATGGCCCCCATGGCCTATTGCCTTCCATCACCTGTTACCTTGATCTTCCCGAAGTCCCGGGAAGCCCTGCCTTTGTCCCTTCCCCCTGACTATCTGTTGGGTGGAAGTTCCATATATGGTAGTACGGGGAAGTACCGACCAGACTGGCTGGAGCCTTCTCAACGACCGTATGTTGTGGGTATACCTGTGGGTGGGACCTGGGTGAATGGAGTGTGTGACAAATACGCATTCTATGTTGTGGGTGTCTAGTATCTGGTGGTTGACACAATGCCTGAGACAGCCCTGCCCGAAACCGGTATGAATGCAGTATGGAGTGTTGAATGGCTCGGTACTTGTCCCAATACACATAACATGTTGTGTGTGCCCGATTGGCTGCCTGCCTGCATGAATGCCCTTAGTCGTGATTGGATGCTTGAGTGTGACCCAGCAGAATGAATGGGAGATCAACAGTATATCTGGTGACCTCTCACTGCTAGGAATCGTGTTCAGAAGCTGAAGTCCACTACGACGAGTAACTGGAGTAACTGAAGCTTGACCTTGAAGACCTGCTGGACGAGAAGAAGTGCTGTTACTCTCCTTAACAATCTGAAAGCGGCTGTGCCTCCAAGGACTGACCCAGAGAGGACCTGGTAAGCCTTCGTGAGCTACGAGGGACCATCGTGCACCAGCTGATCTTTGCCAAAGCTCCCTGGTAGACAGACCTTCGACAGGCTGCTGACCCGAGACAGGGACTGTTGCAGAACTCCAAGGAGAAGCACCCGGGCTGTTGTCCGACGACCGCCGTCGCCGACCGGAGCCGCCGTGCTCCTGTTTGCCTATGAACTTTCAAATCCAAGGACGCTCTTGTCCAGATCGTCGCCGCTGCATCCTGCTGGAGAAGGCCTGACCGTCGACGTGCCGAGGAGCATCCACCGGTGGGTTTCCCGCCATCCAAAGATCACAGAGACGCAGATGACTCAACGCCCTTGCTGGCACACAGTTCTTTAAACTCTTTGCGGTCCAAAACTATCGACACTGAGGTGTCCCGCACGCCTCTTCCTTGCAGGACGTTTACGCTTCCCCGTCAACAAGCACCACTAGGAAAGAAGCTGCCACTTCACTGTCGTAGCTCGACCTGTTCTCCGTCGGACGTTTGGCGACCCGTGACTCCTGCCTTAAAGGAAGGGCACTCAAGAAGGGCCGTTGATTACCCGATGAGGAATGCTACAAAGCCAGGTACTTTGGGGTTGCAGAACTATTGGGAAGGCTTTTGAGAACAATATATGGACTGGGCTGGTATCTTTATACTACAGATTTCCCAGGTCGGGGGGATATCCACACAGAACTGTGTTTAACGGTAGTGACCAGTAGTCTGCCAATTTTTCAACCATCTTGCTTTCCTTCCTCTCTCTACTGCTGGTTTCCTCTTTATTCGATCTGTGTGTCATTCTGACCGTATGCACTTTAATGAGATCTGATAACGTTTGTGGTACCACTTTAGAACTGTACATATTTACCATTGCTGATTTCGGAGTACAAAGTGAGTTATTGTGATAGTGTACATGACCTTGAATATTAATTATATAAAGACTGTTTTAACTAATACATTGTGCGGACATTCCTTTGTGGGTGCTCGGGGACTACACTGTACTTAAGAACCAGCCTGCATCACCTCCTGAGAAGCTAGGCCTTGATTGCTCGACCATGCACCAATAATAGAGAATCTTGGCTGGGGTCCTCTGTGCCTCTCCTCTACCATATAGAGAGAAGTACAAACACCCCCCTCCGGCGTCTTTACAGGGGGATACCATGCTTCACCCAAACGCACCTTTCCTCCACTCCCCAAAGACCCTCCACACAGGTGATCCTCCCTCACATAACCACTCCCAGGGTCAGGATACAAAAGCAATGGCCCTTCCCTGGCCACCTGAGAGGATGACTCAAGCGGAGTAGATGGGAGGATGCCCTGAGGTTCCTCACAACAAGAAGGCAGTCACTGGGGTAACCGGGCCTAACCCTGGGGCGGTTTATGGTCTTAGACACTGAGAACGGAGGATGAATGATTGAGAGGGCTCAGGTCCCTCATTTGGAATGTTAATGGCCTGCTGGACAAGGTTAAAAAGTGGCTGGTATTGAGATGCCCAAGTAGACCTAATAATGATATCGCCCTGTTGCAGGAAACTCACATGATGCTACAGGGGAGGGAGCTGTATGTTATTGTTGAACATGCAAGTTACTATAGAAGTTACAGGGGAGTGGCTGTCATGGTTAGGCGATCCATTCCCTTTGAGGTAAAGCCAGTCAGAGGGAAGCAGGCGGGAGATCTATTCTTGTCGGGGTTGGGGATCTGTTGGGGGAAAGCCTACCGATTTTAAGAGTGTTCGCGCAAGCACCTCCGAAAATTTTATTTCTTGGCTGAAATACAAGACCTACTAGTCAGGTGCGGGGCTGGCATTACCCTGGTGGGGGACAACTTTAATGATGTCATGGTTAGGTCCAACAGAGGGGGGAGGGGGGAGGTTGTTCCTGTTCAAACAAGCAACACAGGGCCGGCGGCGTTTGGCGAGGCAAATGGCCTGGTGGACGTCTGGAGGGACCTATATCCAGGAGAGTGCAGTTTCTCCTTCCATTCCGGGACACATGTCCTCTTTCCCGTATCAACTACTTCTTTCTCCAAGTCACTGCATCTGGGAGGGCGACCAGGGCAGAGTACCTACAGAGAGGCATTTTGGATAGCCCCCGCTGAGCAGGGAAAGGCAGTGAAAGGGCAAGGGGAGTTGAGACTAAACCCCTACTACCTGGGAGAGGAGAGCATAATGGGCGGGCTGAGCAAAGGGATGGGTGCATTTTCTGACCATAATGTGAGGACAGTGGAGAGTGGGTTCATTCTATGAGAGGCACACAAAACTGTGCTACGGGGCCACGCCATGCTGGCGATGGGCAAGCATTGCAAAAAGAACAGGGGCGCGGCATTGATAGTGTGTGATCAGACAGTCAAGGAAAAAGAGGATAAATATAGCTGCAAGAACTCGCATAGTGCCACGAGGGAGTTCTTGCAAGACACATTGCAATTTAGGGAGGTAGCCATGGTTGAAGTAAAACAGGGCCACTGGGCCAGTAGGGCAAGGGTATGGGAAACAGGGCACAAAGCTGGCAGACTGTTAGCATGGTTGTAGAAGAGGGAAGAAGGTCAGAGGTGGATCAGGGAGATCTGGGCAGAGGAGGGGGACTGGCGCGGAATGGGGCAACATATCGCGGAAGAGTTTGCTTGGTACTACCAGAGGCTGAATGAGGATAGGGGGGCATAACTTGGATGAGACGAGGGTCTATCTGGAGCGAATCCCCTTAACTCGGTTGACAAACCTGGAAAGAGAAGAATTGTATAGGGAGATTTTAGTTGTTGAAGTGCAAGGCACAATTGGACAGCAGAAACCTTGTAAAACCCTGTGGCCAAATGGCTTCCCCATGGAACTCTGGAAAAGGCTCACTGCTACGTTCGCCCAACCCATGCTGGAGATGTTTAAGGAAAGTAGGTATGTCAGATACCTCCCCGAGGATCTGCGGCTAGCCAAGATCGTGGCGTTACACAAGAAGGGCAAACCGAAGGAAAGGTGTTCCTCATATATACTGATCTCTCTCCTCAATGGGGAAACAAAGGTGTTGGCTAGGGTCCTCGCCGACCGATTATTTAGGGTGGTCAGTAAATTGATTGGGGCAGATAAATGCAGATTTGTACTGGGCATTGCTAAAAGAATGAATATCAGGTGGGTACATAATGCACTGGCAAAGGTGCAAGACTTGGAGGGCTCTCATGCTTTTACGGCTCTCGACTCGGCAAAAGGTGGGCTTTGGCGCTAGGTTTATGGGTTGGGTCAAACTGCTCTATGCAGAACCATGGGCCAGGGTCAAGGTAAACGGGTACATCTCAGGGTTTCCCATTGCTGCGGGGGACCAGACAGGGGAGCCCACTCTCCCCGCTGTTTTTATTTGCTATAGAACCGTTGGCCACACTTGTATGAAAAGACCCTTTGCATACTGGGTTTGTGTGCCTTGGGGGCTGGGAAGATTGCATCTCACTATTTATGGATGACCTACTGCTCTTCTTGGGAGACCTGAAGAGAACGGGGCCCAGAGGCATAGCTATGATGCAGGAGTTCGGGGACCACTGTGGTCCGAGGATCAATTGGAACAAGTCTGTCTTGATTCCGGTGCAGAGGAGCTATGGAGGAGGCTGTTCCAAAGGGGTGCTCCCAACTCACTTTTCACCTACCTTGGGATCATGATCCATGTGGGCGAAAGCCGGTTTCTCCGGGATAATTTAGACCCGGTATTGGTTCGGCTACAAGAGGATGCCAAGCATTGGGCCACCTTGCCACTGACTATGATTGGGGGAAAGTTGGCATCTTAAAAAGATTGGCTCTCCCTGACTATTGTACGTACTGCAAACCACTCCAGTGAAAGTGCCCAAACTTGTTTCCGACAAAATCAACGCCACGCCTCAGGTCATAATATGGGGACAGGGAAACCCACGGATAGCGCTGACATTCCTGACCAGGTCAGTGTGGGAAGGGAGCTGGGGATACCAGATGTGTGCAAGTACTGCTTGGCGACTCAGTTAGTGGTGGCCAACAAGCGGGTGCACAGGGAAGCTGGGCTGGCTCACACCAGGCTGGAGATCGAGGCCATGGGATCCAGCACTACCTTACAGGCACTATATGGAGGGTCAAACAGCCAGGCCCTGCAGCGAGGAGAGTCATAGAGGCAAGAGTGGCAGTTACGAATGCCAGGAGTTATAAAGGGGTAATCACAGGCCTCATGCCACTCTGGAGCAATGGACAAATATCTGAGGTGTGCAAGTTGGGAACGCACACCAGATGGATTAGCAAGGGAATCGAGAAGGTGGGAGACATCATTAAAGGGGGCAGGTTAACAACTTTTCTAGACCTATGCAAGGCACATGGGATTGAGGCCATGGACCGGTACACATGTGCTTGAGACATGCTTTGCACAGACAATTGGGGGCATACATCAATGTTCCCGGACCACACCCCTCTGGAAAAATTTACTTGCTGGCCGAATTGAGAGGAAAGCCATAACAACACTTTATCAGGCCATTAACAATTTAACATCGCAGCCACTAGAGAGGGCCCGAGCCAGGTGGGCTCAGAACGTTGGCGAGTTGGAGGAGGAAGAATGGGTGGAGGCCCAAATAGCAGTGAGGGAAGTTAATATGTCTACTAGCCTCTGTCTGCTTCAGCTCACGCTCTGCATCACGTTTACTATTCTAGGATGTGTTTATACAAAATGGGGAGGGCAAATGGTGCTACCTGCCTCAAGTTTAAGGGCGAGGAGGGGTCCTTCTTTCATATTATTTGTTCCTGTGCTAGGGTGAGGGCCTATCGGGACAAGATTTTGTGGATTCTCTCCAAGCTGGAGGGAAGCGACATCCCTGGGTGCCCCAAAGTGGCCATAATACACATATTTGGGGGAGGCAGTGAGTACTGGAGGAACCCAAAAACTGATAAGCACAGGTTTGGCCTTGTCCAGGGGGGAACCTGGCCTCAAAGTGGGGATCGGGCGAGATACCAACGGTGGCTCAATGGAGGGAAGGTATGGATCAATGCAGGGCCCTGGAAGAGGCGATATATCGGGAGTATGGTCACACCTGGATATTTCGCAAGATCTGGGAGAAATGGGATGCCTTGGGGTAATGGGTGGGTGCAGTCCATACTAGGACTGTAGAATTGGGGGCGAGAGGGGAGGGTCTATAAGAGACATGACAACTGTGAAGTAAGATGTCGGAGACCACTCAGTAACGAAAAGCCTGATGTCTGGGATAGACCGGTCATGATTGATAAAAGTCACTAAGTATGGAGGAGAACTATCCAGTATTGTGGAGTACCAGACTGTGGGGAGAGCCCCAAAAGCAGGGCAAACAGTGCTGAGACTATGCTCAGAACAAGCTGGAACACAAGATATTGAGAGAAAGCATGGACACGAAGCCCAAGGGGGCTCAGACTTGGAGTGAAACTTGGAAGAGCCTTCCCGGGTGAACCTTTCATTATGTTGTTTCTAAACTAGGGTTCGACTTTTGCTAGTCAAGTCTTGGAACATTTGACATTTTACTCTAGAGTTAGTCTGAAGGATTAACAGTACAAAATCTAGGATTGTGAGAAAGCTATACAGGAGCTGTTCGATACATTGAGACAGTCCCACTTTGTGCCATCCATGACACTGTTTCATCGGGAATCTCATTTTTAGATCTTCCATTGGATCATTTAGGCGTTTACTCCAATCCCTATAGACTTAACACATAATAAACACCTTATTCGAAAACACACATAGTACGTCATTTGTGTCATTGCCCGTCCTTGACTATCTTAGAGACCTCAGACAAGTTATATAAAGTGAAGAGATTTGCTTTAAAGCTCTACCCTTATGATTGGCATTTAGACAGTATATAAGGTGAGCCGAGACTGTATCCCTACATGTGGTAGGAACCAAGGGATATTTCTATTAAGTCCACATAGCGTACTTTTCACTAGCGAGCGGGCATGTATCCCTGCATAGAGACTAGCTCCTTCTATGGCAAATGTAGAATGCAAGAGGATACAACAGTAATGAATTTCTTTAAAATAGTTCTGCCAGGTACATTTCCAAAGAGCAAACATTCTAGAAAGTCAACTTAACAGAGCTTTCAAATATAAAAGTTCAGAGAACATCTCTAATCCACCTCCATACGTATTGCCCCAAACTGCATGATGCCCAAGAAAAATGACAAGGAAGGAAAAATCCTAGATATATTACAATATATGATGTCCACATTAGTATTAAACCATCATTGGCAATGGCAACAGTTTGGGATTTTGTGTATGCATGGGAACGGGACATGCCCGGTCCTGCCCTACTGGTATTAGCTGGCCATTGATGGTAGCATGTGCAAAATAGTGCGAGTTCCTGGGCATTCGATAGCAGTTGCTTGCAAATGTTTAATACGTAAAGACAAGCCAAAACTGTTGGATTTTGTTTTTACAGGATTTCAGTGAAGGACACGCATAGTGCTTATAAATCAAGTGGCTAAAGGCAGATCTGGTTAAGACATTTTTTATTAGACCAGTAGCAGGTTTACAACTCCAAGTTAGTAATTAACTCTCAGAAGACTGCTTTGAAAAAACACTGGCAGGCACTTTGAATGCAAAGTTTAATGGTAAGTTTTGATTAAAGCGAGCTCTAAAGGGTTCCCATGATGAGGTGTTTTGGGAGGGGAGGAGGTGGACCTGGGTCAGAATGGCCATAGGGATTAGCATGGCCATGAACAGTCAATGTGAGGGCAAATAACCAAACAAGACCTGCAAGTTATGGGTCCCTCCTCCTATGCCATGTATCCTTATCTGTACTCTAATGGAATAGTTTTGGCTTATAGGCGTCTCAAGCGAAACTTAATAGCTGAAACTAAAAAGGATAGGGACAAAGTGCCAACCTTATGTCTGTGGAATACTGTGCATGGTTCTTCAGCAAAAGAGCCTAGGGTTCTCAGAGTTGATGGGGTAACATGAGGACTACTAGAAAGGCCAAGTTCCAACAGTAGGAACTTCAGTTGTATTTATTTATTTAAACGTTCCTATATATGAAAAGCAGATCGATTAGTATAGTTATGACAATAGTCAGTGTAAGGGTGTGGAAGCAGGAGACTGGCATACAGGAGGTATGTTTCTGGCTACAGACTTTTATTGGTAGTAAAATAAAAGAGAAAAACTTGTCTGACGCTAGTTCTGAGAGGGGTTTCCCTGCCTCAAATAATACCAAGGAATTTGTCAGGATGTCAGTCTAAAGCAAAGAGTCCACCGTCTTGTGTCCGAAACCTATTTCCGACCCTTACACTATATACAAACTAAAGAAAAGGGTAGGTTTTTTTGATTCTGAAGAATGTTTTCTCTCTTCAGGATGATAGCCGAAAATTCACTTCTGGGTGATTCAAAAGAAGATGTTCTTCTTAAGGGATACAAATCAAAAGTCTGAAAAAGGTTCCTTGCATTGAGGTTCCAATAAGGCATATAGAAAGTCTCATTTTCACATTGTTAGGAGAAGGACCCTCTCCTCTTGATTCCTTTCACAATGTCCACAAATACCATATCTTTTCCACAATGCTCACCGTGAGCACAGTCTACCTAGTTCACTAGCCTGCCAGGCACTGTGACTATGACAAAGGTGTTGTGTGTAGTTTGTTATTGGGTGTGGATACCAATTCCTTCTTGGCTCTTCATGATTCTTAACAGTGTGTACCCGGTTCACTATCCTGCCAGGCATTCTTTTTGTCGGGTCCCAGAACGCTGTGGGTATTGGTTTCACTCTCTTGGGTCGCAGACAACTTTGGTTTCTTGCTTTTGGGTTCCAGACCACATTGGCTCCTTTCGCTCAGGTGTCTTGGTTTCCTGCTCTCGTGTCCCAGGGCCCAGTCCCAGGCCCCTTTCGCTTCTTTCTCTTGGGCCCCAGACCCCTTTGGCTTCTTGCCCCCGGGTCCCAGACACCTTTTGCTTTTTGCTCTCTTGATCTGGGTAACCCTGGTCTTCCATGCTCTGAGGGACTGCAACAAAGAAGATGGCTCTGGAGGACACTCCTTATTGAATGCAGGGCCCGACCCATGTTCCACAGCAGTATAGTATCTCGGCTTCCCAGCCCCCCTCTGGTTGTTCACTGCTGTCTGTCGGCTTATCCCCATTCAGAGACCTCCTCCTGCATTCGAGTTCTGTGGCGGCTCCGCAACGGCTTCCTGCTTTTGGGCGTCGTGGACCACACTCTCAAACTCTCTCCATTAGCTGGTGCTACGTCTTCCTGCTTCCAGACACGGCCCAACCACAGCAGAGCTCCCCGGAGCATCTCGGCTGACAGTTAAGCGTCCTGTCCTTCATTGCTTCGCTCTGCTCTAGGCTCCGCAGCTCCCGGTTCCTCCAGGGAGGAACTCTCTCAGAGTTAGAATTTCCCTCTTTTATTTCACTTGTGCCTTGTCCAATAGGGAGTGTATAAAGACTAGACTGCTCAGTATAATTCACAGAGGTGCTCTCTATGCTTCTGCACCTCCACCTCGTCTCAGTACTGATCGTGAGGACTCCTAGAGTCTGTTGGATTCTTCCTTGTCTCAGTACTCCCTACCTTACTAGTTTTAAGGAAACAGAGAGGAACACTAGGGATGTTGTTGTAGGCGGTTAGAGATAAATGCTGGTTAGGGTTAGGTGGGCTATGGGGATACCTTGTTCTCACCTGATTGTCACCGATTCCATATGGGGCTTCCCTCCCCATGAGATCCACCAGATGACACCACCCCAGGGGGATTATTGGGTAGCGGCATCATCTCACTGGCCTCATGAAAAGGGGCTTCCCCAAGGAGAAGTGACAACATCCGGGGATTCATCACATACCCTTCCCCCTAATGCCAGTGGCTCTTTCATCTGGAATTATATAAGGTTCTTCGGAGGTTTTGATCCAGTTGCATATGGGGTAGTCAGAGAAAAACGTTATTCTTCCCATGTATCGAGGGGGGACGATGTTTGGTTTGACCTATTCACTTCCTGCAGAATTTCCCCGAACCTTAGAAAGTCTGTCCCAAAGATAGTTTCATCAGGGATCCCGGGGTTAACCACTGAATTAATAGAGGTCTCCTGGTTCCGAATTTTGATAGTTACTGGGGCCAGGAGATATATTTCCTGAACCCAGTGCACACAGGTGACTCCAGTTTGTTTCCCCTTTTTTCGTTTATCTCAATAAATTAAGTCTGCCCTTACCGCATTCCGTTTGTTCCCTGATTCCAATATTGCAGACACTTTGATTCCATTCATAGTTATTGGCTCATGGGTTTTGAAAGGGGAGGTTTGACGAAAACAGTTACAGCTTCAACTTCTGCGTCTTCTTGGGCTTCAGGGTCTTCCCATTCTTCCCCTACTACCCAGCCTTTTTCCATAGGTTCCTCCTCTTTATTCTGGGGCGATTCCTAGATAAATGTTCCTTTTCCTCACAAGAAAAACAGGTTAACATTGGTGCTTTTGTTTCTTTGGATTTACCTAAAGCCCTCTCTTTAACAAGGAATAGGTGATGTAGGGGTAAGTGTGCGGGGTAGGGGTATAGAGGGTTACGTGTTATGAAATGGGCCAGGGGAGCATGGCGGGTGGTGTACCTGTAAGGTTATGCAATATAATAGTAAGTGATATATCTAAATGATGCAATAGCCATCCCCATCCCAAGGCAGAAACCCCTGAAGTATCGCCACATTAAAATTGCGGTCTAGGGCGGCACAGGACGCGGTAAAAGAGAACTGCACATTCTGGCAACCAGCTCCAAAGTAGATTACCCATCCCGTTTCCCACCCCAGGCATTAGACGAAAAGGCCTTCATGCTGGATAGATACAACCATCCATTGTCTTATGTCGCAGGCCTGTGAAATCAGAAGGGAATTTGAATAGCCAGGCGCGGGTAAGGCTGCACCGGTCCATGAAGGACGATCCCTTGGGAGCCAGGGCAGAGGTGTAGAGCTGCCAAAAAAGTCCAACCGAGATTTGCCAATGGTGAACTGCCAGGTGCCCACAAGCATTGTACCCAAATCCCTCACAAACTGACTGATATGTGTGGGCCTGGAGGCAGCGGCTACTAAGGGTGGAGCACAGAGCAGCATGTGCTGTGATTTGTACTACAAAGTGTACGGGTTGATGCCAACAAATTTAGGTCTGTGCCGGGGAGACACGGCAGAGGCGCCTGCATGTCCGGGATAGGAAGAAGCACCTCTTATCCAAGAGGGCCAATTTGACCTTGAGAGTATCCACTAAGCTCATGTCCAATTACCAGGTGCACATCACGTGAGGTGTTCATGGCGATGGAACCCTTCTTACATGGGCCACCAATCATGCTCTTAGATACGCAAATACTTATCCCCATCACAGGCAACCTTGATCAGGACACAGCTTGCATTAACAAAATGTATTCCCTCATTCAAAACTGGATGGCTAACAATAGTCTATGTCTAAACGGTGGAAAAACAGATTCTCAGTCGGTTCCCCAGCCAGTCTCAGAAAACTCCACCCTGACTACACTGCCATAGTAATAGATGGCACCACCATCACCATATCCAACAAAGTAAAAACCTTAGGAGTACATCTCGACTCTAATCTCACCATGAATAAACATATTAGCGCGCTTGCCTCCTCAACGGCTTATACCGCCAAACTCATCACCCTAAGCAAACCCCTTCTCTCCACCGACAACTGCCTGACACTTGCTAGGGCCCTCATCCTAACTAAGTTAGACTACTGCAATGTTCTACTGTTAGTCACCTCAAAATAAAACCTATCCAAACTTCAACTCGTCCAAAATAAAGCCCTCAGAGCAGCTCTGGGGATTAACAGAAGAGAACATATCTCTCAACACAGACGAGATGCTCACTGGCTTCCAGTACAAGCGAAAATCCTCCAAAACTCTCACCATCACCCACAAATGTATCTCTGATACAGCACCAATCTACCTCAACCGTAGCATCTCCTGCAAATACACACCCAGATCACTCAGGTCCAGTGCCAACACACTCCTCCACATCCCACACTTCACTACCTCAAGAGCAGGCAATACCAGCTTCGCCATAGCAGCCTCACGCATCTGGAACTCACTCCCCACTCACCTCAGCAACAAAACGTCCTTCCCCAAGTTTAAGAAACAACTAAAAACCTGGTTGTTCAACAAATACTAGCAGCACCAATGCAACACAGACTGCCCTTTGCCTAAGACTATATACTCCGGTAATGAATGAAGTTGCTTGTAACTTCTGTATTTTAACTGCCCAAGAAGACTAAGATGATTGTAACCCAAGATGTTTTACTAAGATGTATGTAAGCCTTGATACCCAAGGGTTTGGGCGTGTAACCAAATGCAATAAATAAATAAAATGGAATAAATAAATAAAATTAGAACCCAATGTGGCAAGGCCGAAGACCACGTGGCATAAAGTAACTGCAACCAATCATCCAACGCCCCATAGGGATCGGGTGCATGTACATAGGGGATAGCCAATTAGGCTGGGGAATGAGTACCATATACTGTTTGTGTCACGGTTGAGGACATTGCCTGTTATAATGTGTTGCTTCGCTTTGAACTAACCAGTGTGCTCCATGGCAGTCAGGATTGAATGACCCTACTGACAAGCTCTTTTATCTGTGAAATTAAACCTTGTTATCCTTGCAAGAAGTGTACAGAGCCGGTTGTTGGTGGTCTGCCCTAAAGAATTTGGTGATGCCCCGCCCCTCTGCAGACACAGAGGATTCCTGGCCGCAACTCTGGAGGATCCGCGTCCACCTGCAGCAACCAGTCCTGGAGTGGTTAACAGGAGCTGTGTTGCCAGAATCCTGTTTGTTCTTTAGAGAGGGACGGTGCCCCCGGATTGTGCAGGCCGTTGATGGGACCCTATGATGGAGAGATTCAGGATAGCGGGTAGATGTAAGTGCACCTTTGGCGGGAGAAAAACATGGGGGGGGGGGGTAAAGGAGATAAGCGTGACTGTTGGGTAGTTTGGAAGGAAGTGCTGACATGGCGACTGAGGTGTGGGTGTTTAGTAGAAAGACCACTTGGTGGTTTGGTTTTTTCATATGGATTTAGAGTATGATGGAGTAACAGGATCCTTTCCGATTGGGGGAAGAAGATAGCACTGTATCTTTACGGAAAAAAGAGGAAGAAAGGTAGAGTTACGTATATTGAGTGGGCCTGGGATCTCCCCACCCAATGTAAAGGGGGTGTTGGAACGAAACGTAACATTTTTGGGTGTTTAAATTGATTTTGTTGTTGTATTGGCACGGACAGAGAAGGGGTACAGGTTTGGTGTCCAGAATTCTGTGGAGTTGTACGGAGTGAGGGTGTGGGTGATTGGTGTGTGAGAAGGTGGAGGCGTATTGGTGTGGGAAGGGAGTGAGGAGCGAATGAGTGATGGGGTGGGGGGCAAGGGGGAATGGGTGAGAGAATTGGAACGGGAAAGAGTGTGACAACAGAGGCACTACTGGATCAGACCTCGAATAAACAGAACGTTTTGTTTAAATACGTTTTGACCGGGGCAGCTAAAATGGAGCCAGCAACCCCATTAGAATACATGTGTACAGCCTTACCACTGTACAAGGAAAAGATCTTGAAGTATCACCGAGAGTGGTTGACCGAAAAGAAGGGCCGTTTAAACATTGGCCAGAGCAAGCAGGGAACAAACAATAAGGAGATTTTAGGCCACATGTATACATTCCTGGCATCCACAAATAAGGGGAAGTCAAAATATAGAAAAGAAGGTTTGGAATTGTGGGAGATGGTAGAAGATTTAGAGGATATCTCCCCAGGCCAGGCAAAGACATTAACGGGACCCCCAATGTCATCTGTCCAGACCACGCCCACCGCCTCGTCCATTCAAGAACCCCATGCCCCTCAGACACCAGAGCCAACAGGGCAATCACCATCAGGTCCAGCACAACCTTGTTATCCTACCCCCCTCTGGCTATAAAGGATAAATGGGAGGGAAATATGGGAGTGACTTTTATGGACGCACAATGGAAGGAGATCTAAGGATATCACAAGAAAGTGTCCTGGAACGCGAGATTACAGATGATACAATTGCTAGTGACACAGAGCATACATGACGCCGAAACAAATCTCGCAGTTCCCGGG
Organism: Ambystoma mexicanum; assembly: GCF_040938575.1. Taxonomy (NCBI): domain Eukaryota; kingdom Metazoa; phylum Chordata; class Amphibia; order Caudata; family Ambystomatidae; genus Ambystoma; species Ambystoma mexicanum. The sequence continues at coordinate 755,478,273 of NC_090924.1, read as the reverse complement.
GGCGAGTGAGCAGAGGTGCCCCAGGCGCAAGTCAGCGGATGCGGGGCTGCTACATATGTTCTGGGTTAATTTTCCGTGGCTGTCACTTTACAATGCAGCCTTCCTCTCATCCAATTTCTGAACCTTTCCAAAGCCCCAGTCATGGTTCTAATGCACAGGCATCTGTTCAAATAAAAAAGGTCCTTTGAAACTGACATGAGCTAGGAGAGGGAGAGAGAGGGCTTTTTGTGAAGAGTTTAGCTGTGATATGTTGTTGCATAAGTGAAGTGTTTTTTGCGTATGGTATGGCTGAAGTGAAGTTCTTTGTTATTTCACAGATCTTGCCTGGCACAGCCTGTCATTCAATGAGAAATGCCCCCTTTTTGCTGGAGCACAACCTGAATCTGGATGGACACAGCTGGGTCTCACTGGATCAGAACTGTGTACTGTTGAACAGATGAAAATGAGCATCAGGGCGCAGTCATTTTAAAAGGCAGAATATTTTCTTTTTCAGTGAAAAGTTTTCATCTGCCAGCATAGCAGCACTGCCTTTCTGGATTCTTTTCTTTGGTGCAAACAAAGAAAATACTGGCAGCAATTCTCTGGGTGTTCTGTGTTTCATCTCGCCCTGTGTGTAGCTGGTAAGACAGTGCAGCCATTATTTTGGTGACTGCAAAGCACAGTTTTAATGCAAGGCGATAGTACTCAACAGAGCCAGCGCAGCCATTCTGCTGGGGACCGCAGAGATGTGGTTTGGTGAAAAGTTGAAAGGTTTAACAGGACCTTACAAAGCATGATTGGGGCTCTGGAAGAACCCTAAAGAAGAAAATGGGATCTTCTGTTACCATGCTTACTGTTTACCTACAGAAAGGTACCACAGGAGGGTGTTGGCTTTAGCCCCTTTGAGCTTCTGTTTGGTCACCCTGTAAGGGGATCCTTAGCCCTAGTCAAGGAGGGGTGGGAGATGCCTACTCCCCCAGTAACTACCTATGTAGTAGACCATGTGCTAGAGCTCAGAAAAGGGATGGTACTCCTGATGGGTCTGGCTAGTGAAAAATTGAAGGCGCGACAAGCCCTGGTGAAACATTGGTATGACCAGAAGGCTCCCCTCATCAATTTCACCCCTGGTCAGCAAGTCCTGATCATGAATCCTATAAGGCCTGGAGCTTTACAGTACAAATGGTCAGGCCTTTACACAGTGGGGGAGTCACTGGGTGAGGTCAACTATTTAGTGGACCTTGGAAGGTGTCACGACCCTCGCCCAAAACCCCCTCTGGCAAACCCATTGGCCAGGTGGATTCAGGACTCGGGTCTCTAGAGCCTGGCATCCTCTTCAAAAGCCCTAATGGGGCCAGTCGTGGCGCCAGGCTCATACACCATGAAAAACAATGTGCTTGGGAACTACTTTATTGTATTGTCAGCCAACATGGAGGCATCCACATAGCTTGGTTCCTAAGAACCAAGCTATGCGGTCTAGTGTTTTGGGTGTGGCAGCCTAGGGACTACTTTATCTGGACTATTTTGTTGGGGCTATTTAAACCACACCCGAGCAAGACAACACGCTTCACGTTACTTTGCAGATTGCAACGTGATGCTCACTGTGTCCAGCTATTCCCTCGAACCTCGGAGAAGCAGAACCTGCAAGGAGACAAAAGGAACATCATTAGCAGCAGCATCTTACCTGCAGTCTTCATCTTTAAACACTCGCAGCTACTGAGAACAGCTTCCTCGAATCTGCACGCCTCCCGGACAGAACGACCTGAAAGAGGAAGATAGAGGCAACATTAAAGAAAGCAGTAGAGACATTTAAAAATTACAAACTGCTCAAAAGGCTTACCTGGCTGGTCGCCTCTCGGCTGGCCCCACTCCGGACATTCCACTCGCGCTGAAGAACACTGTGACCTACAAGGAAGAAAAACAGAGGTTAGAAAAGGCAAGACATTGCAGCGCTGCGCATAGCGATTACTTACCGCATCATAGCGCTCTTAATGCGCCATCATTTACCAGCAGGGCTCAACCAAGCCAGTTCCCCGCGCTGAAGCTCCGCATACCTAAGGGAGAAAAAAAGAGACATTTTAAACAAATAAACGCATGCAGGATAGCAACAAAACTAAAGAACAACAATAAGACCTACCTGAACAATATCAAACGGGCCGGCGTCAGTGAAGTAACTGAACGCACTCGCCCAAGAAAGAAAACGTGCCCCTGCAAAGAAGGCAGGACGGAGAGCATGCCTAATTCTACCACAAGGTGAGGAGAGGGCACCAGAGGGACTGAAATCATACGGCGGTGGAGGGAGGATACGTACCCCAGTCGGTCAGTCTTGAACACAGTATTTTCAGGCAGAACCTTCCCCGCAGACCACATCAGGACAAAGCTGAGAAGCATACCAGCGAGTAACCCGGCTGGGTGGTGTCCCTGTGGATACCAGGTGAGCGTAACAGAAGGGCTGGTCAGGCTTAAAAAATGTTCCATGTGAATGGGTTGAAGGCTTTCATCCCAAGAGTTGAAATCGTTGCACTGCTGCTGGCTTTAGATGTTGAGCAGGAGGAGTCAGAACCTCTCCCTGGCCTATTCCAGAGCAGACCTTCAGACAGCTCCATTGAGGGTGTCCATGTGGCCCCTCGCCTGACTGCTGATCAACAAGCAGAGGTGAAAAGTTTGCTGAGGCAATTTTCCCCCTTGTTCTCACAGTCTCCTGGTTTGACACCTTGGTGCAAACATGACATTGACACAGGAGACAGTGTGCCTACCAAATGTAGGGGATACAGGATGTCAGACAAAGTAAGGTCTTACATTAAGACAGAGGTCAACAAAATGTTGGATCTTGGGGTGATTGAATCCTCTAGTAGTCCTTGGGCCAGCCCTGTGGTTATGGTTCCAAAAACAGGTACTTCTGAATTTAGGTTCTGTGTGGATTACAGAGCTCTGAATGCTGTCACCAAGACGGATGCACACCCCTTGCCTAGAACAGATGAGCTGGTGGATACTTTGGTTGCCTCCAAATACCTTGGCATATTTGACCTCACTGCATGCTATTGGCAAATAGCTCTTGCACAACATGTCAAGGAGAAGACAGCTTTCTCAACACCAGAGGGTCTTTACCAGTTCAGGGTAATGCCTTTTGGGTTAAAGAATGCCCCTGCCACTTCCCAGAGGCTTGTGAATCATGTCCTTAATGGGTTGGATGAATTCTGTCTTCCAGATCTGGATCTGGATGATATAGCAGTTTTCAGTACCACCTGGGAGGATCATGTGAACCACCTCAGGATTGTGTTGCAGGCTCTTCACAAGGCCCACTTGGCCATAAAGGCCAGTAAGTGCCAGATTGGACAAGGTTCAGTGGTCTACCTTGGACATGAAGTAGGTGGAGGGAGGATACAGCCTCTTCACAGTAAAGTACAAGCAGTACAAGACTGGCCTACCCCCACTACTCAGACACAAGTGAGAGCCTTTTGAAGACTCACTCAGTATTACAGAAACTTAATTGCAGACTATGGTACTATAGTTGCCCCTCTGACTGCTCTCACCACTCCTAAGAAACCCAAGAAGGTAACTTGGTCTGAAGAGTGTGGGAAGGCCTTCAATGGCTTACAAGACTCCTTGTACCAGGCCCATGTTCTCAGGGCCACTGATTAACAAAGACCTTTTTTGTGCAGACAGATGCCTCTGACACTGGGATAGGAGCTGTACTATCACAAATAGATGGGAAGGGTAAAACACACCCTATTGGTTTCATTGGTCACCAGTTTAAGGACAGAGAGCTCAGATGGTCCACAGTAGAGAAAGAATGTTTCTCTGTTGTGTGGGCCCTAAGGAAGCTGAGGCCCTCCCTACATCCATGGGACCCACTTCACTGTGCAAACTGACCATAAGCCCTTAAAGTGGCTAATGAACATGAAGGGAGAGATTCCAAAGGGAGAGATGCTCAGGTGGTCTACAAGGCTTTGACTTCACTATTGAGCATATTGAGCATATGCCACGTGTCCAACATAGCAATGCTGATGGGTTGTCAAGAATGTTTAACCGACCTGAACATGAGCCGCATCCATGGGTGGATTAATTCCCCCTGTCCTTGGTCTGGGAGGGGCGAGTGTTAGGAAAGATTTCCATATTATGTGCACATTTTCCCTCCAATTGTGTGCCCCCCCCCAACTTTTTGCGGATGTTAAACACCATAGTCTGACTTTATTAGAGGAGCCCAGCCTTCTGCTGCACTCCTCTGGCCTTTTCGCTCACTTTTTATGGGGAAATTGACATGCCCTTAAAACAGTCAGTACTGGGAGACTTTGTTTCCCTTAGTCCTTTCCACTGTTGCAACTTTTCTGCAACATGTAACAAGTGTACATAGTACCTTACAGTACAGTGCACCTGGGTCTAGTCATTTCCAAAGGTCCTAGATAATCTCAAAGGATTTTTTAGGAGAAGTGCAGAAGTGCCTTGGACAGGGCTGGTGGCAGCTTATCATTTAGTGTAATTTTAACCCTTTCCTGCCAGGTAAACCGCAATGACTGTTTGGCACGAATTGGTAGCCTGGCTCCAAATTGGCCATGCCACAAGGTACTTTGTCCTGTCCTTTGGCCATCTTGCCCCTTCACCTTCACCAGGTTGAGCCGACCCGGCTCAGTCCTTTATTGGGGTATGCATTCTCCCATGAAACGCCAAGCTTTCGCTGGCTTCTGCATGCCTTGTGTGTGGGCTGGGATGTCTGCCCCCAATACACATCCTAGGTGCCAGAGTCTGGAGTGCTGTAAATGCCTGGGACCACCGTGGTCTGCGATTGGTCCACGTATGGTGCGCCTGTATGTGAGAAAATCTCCAATTGGGCCCTCTTCGCTGTGGTGCAAAGGGGATTCTGGATAAGAGAAGGCCCCAAACCACCATACCATGTCGATCTCTGGAGTTCTCACTGAACGAAGGATAGAATCCAAGTATCTTGAAACTAAGATGCCGAGGCGAGGAACTGCTGGTGACTCGCTGGAAGGTTTGGCACCCTGAGCCCGCTGTCGTCCTGTGGGACCCCTGTGCATCTGGTCGTCCTAGAAGGTCTGCGAAGACGCTTCGACCCATTGGAATAGTGGAACCAACTATTCACCGCACCTTCATCAAACCCTGCAAGTAAGCCTTCTCGGAAGTGTCCGTGGTCCAATCAGTGGGCTGACCAGCTTATGCAGACTCTTTGCCCTAATACCGCCGCCGTTTTGAGGAGGCCCTCGGAATTTGGTATGTCGTCAGCTCTGTGTTCAAGGCACTCTCGCACCAAATTTCGTACACTTGGCATTCCCAGGTCTGGAGTAAAGTGAGTACGCCCGAACCGGAGCATACACGCTGTAACCATGTCGCCCAGCCGTGGTGACAAACTTTGCAGGTGCGCTGCATTTGTGTCCCTCTTGCCCCTGAAGCTTGCTGCAGTGAAACTGACCTTATCCATCCACCAGGAGCGGAGAAATCCAACTGTCCCATTTGGGAATCTTCGCTGTATCTTCGTCGCTGAAAGCCGCAGAGTCGCCAAATTGCCACACTTGAACCTGCAACCAAAGTGGACTTGACTGCCGAAGTTGGGTCTGGAGTGCGCCGGGTGGTCAGTGAGTAATCGCAACCCTAACTGGTGGCCCCTAGCGCCTCCATCCATTTTTACACACGTGTGGCCCCTACCTCCTTTCCACTGCTAGTGCGTACTAGCAAACTATTCTCAACTCTTGGAATCGACTCTGCCCTCAAGTGGAGACCCTCCTCGAATAGTGGGAACCTATTCTTCATTGCCTCAACCACCTTCCTGAGCTGCTACAGCCCCTTGAAGAGACCCCATTTTGCCCATCTGCAATACCGCGTGCAGCAGCATCGCAAGTAAATTTCAGCATTAGGCTCCACTATTCTTAGGGATTGGACTGCCGCTTAGTTAGGAGTGTGTTTGATGCAGAAGGGGCTAAAGACTATTTGCACTGCCCGTTTCCTTCCCCTTGTAGGTTGTGGACCCATTTTGTGCATTAACCCTTTAGGCCCCATTGGTCTTGTATATATGTATTTAGATAGGATTGTGTTGGCTTAAAAGTATTGCTGTGATTTTATTTTTCATTTGAATAGACTTGTTATTTTTGTTGAACTTCTATATGATTTTATTATTCATCAGTCTTCGTTTTGTAGGCAGGGAAATCCTTGTTACGCTAGGGAAAGTGAGGTGTTTATCTGACCCTTATACTTTAATAAAATGGCTACTTGTGAAAAGTTGTCCAACTCACATTTCTGACGCCACACAGTTCCCTTCCCTTTGAAATGTTTGTTCCATTCATTCTGTGAGGAAGGCATGGTATCAACAGTTAGACAGACACAAGTGATGTAAGTTTCAAAAACCTTTATTAATATCTTCAGAAAAGGTTAGAGAGACTTCCTGCCTGGCCAATAGCTAAAATGGGAGTAATCTCGAGCATCAACCAAAAGAAAACCGTCCTATTCAGTATTGTCAAATCAAAAAGGAGCCTATACTAAAGAAACCTAATCTTGCCCTTGCACTCAATATACAAATGTGAAAAGGGATGTTTGCAAAGGAAAATAGTGTTTAAAAATTAAATGTCAGAATGGCTTCTATGAACTGGCTACATCTCCCGTCCCCACGTTCAAAGCACGGGGTATCAGGATTTGTGATAAGGATCGGTGAGAGACACAGGGGGGGGTCATTATGACCCAGGCGTTATCCATGGCGCTATTAGCGCCATGGTTGACGCCGGAATCCACCATGGTGAATGGCGGAATTACCACCCCATTCCAAGATTGGCAGGGCGGTAATTCCCCATTCACCATTGGCCCTTCCCATTCCCATTTTTGCCCCATAGGGCTCAATGGGAATGGGGAAGGCAGTAATTACGGTACCGCAAATTGCGGTAACGTAATTACCTTCAAGGTACCTTTGCGGGTCCCTTCCTGAACGGCTGGTAAGAGATTACCGGTCCCGCCCGGGTCGTAATGAGGCCAACAGTTCTTTAAGGGTGCCACACTTTGGCTTGCAGGTATGTATTAGGAGCGTGTGTCAGGTCTTTCAAAAGCTTACAGTTCAATTAGATTCCTCTGGTTTCTCTCACCCAAGTCCGGGTCTCCTCCTTTCACAATCAGACTTCCCTCGGTCAGGCTTGAGTCTGTCCCTTTTTCTAAATATCACAGTCTCTACGTCTTTTTCATGTATGATCGTTTACAGGGAAGGCTTCCCTCTGTCGGGCTCGAGCCTTCTCTTTCTTGGGGTTCCCTTCCATAAGTCTTTCACACAAATCAGGAATACAGTTCAATTACAGGCTTCCCGCTGACAGGCTCAAACCTGTCCTTTCTCTTGGGTTTTCCTGGCTAACGCTTTTACACAAAACACACCATCAGACTTCCCTCAGTCGGGCTCGAGTCTGTTCAGTTTATCACATCAGTCGAAGACCTTCGAAACCGCAGAGGATTTTGCTAGACCTCTTTGTGACCACTTCGACCAACATAGTTCCACTGTAGGCTTCCCTCTGGCGGGCTCGAGCCTGTATCATGAAATGCCTATTGTAGTTTCACTTTCTGGCAACATTCTGCCTGGCTTTGCTATTCTCACGAGCAAATTAAAGTTCAGAAACAATTAAAAAGCTTTTTGGGATCACGGCTCACTTTCTTGCACCCTTAAGCTTTGATTTACTTTCATCGCATTTCTTACGGCGTACCTCTCAGGCCCTTTGGAAAAATGGATCTCTCGACTGGCTTCCTCTTGCTCTCTCTTGCAGTCCAACAGGCCCTTGGCCTTCCGTTCTCCATAACCTGGTTCCCCCACATCCCTGGTTGAGCTGCTTCTTCTCGTACCTCGACTTGCTCAAAGTGTGTCTGTGTGCTCCACCTTTTATCATCAGTGTGATAGTTAATGTATGACAGGTGTATGCAATTTAGACTGAGTGCCTGAGCCTGCATGGCCTCATTAGTGGGACAGGCCCATTGTTAAGAGCTAGAGTTGGTCTTTCTAGCCTCAGTCCTTACTTTCCTCGTCTCTGTGTTTCTGCTAGCATAGAAAGGATAAGGATCATGGCAGTGTAGGGTCCCAGAAAGTAGGTAGGGATAGAAGTTAGATAAGAGCTGGGAAATGAGGGATACCAGGTCTCACCATCGGGTGTCTCTCCACCACTCCCTGAGTCCCCCCTACCCAGGTGTCCCTCTCTCGCTTGTCCGTGCCCAGGGTCAGGGTTGAAAAGCGATGGCCCTTCCCTGGTCACCAGAGTACGGGAACCCCAGGGATTGGGTTGTGAAACACACTCTGGTTTTTCACAATTAAATGACCAGGTTCTTACAACACCTGTGAACCTACCCGTCACCCATTTAGGCAGATGATCAATGCACACAATGCATAATTCTTCTTGCAAGTTTTATTTATACTCCTGGGTGCTTCCTTTGTAGTTCCGAGTTACCCCAGGCTCTCTTTTTGGTCCCCTTCTGTTTTCTCTTCATAGTATTCCTCTTCAGCCAATTATATCCTCCTTTAATCACTCGCATCATTTTTATGCAGATGATTCTCAACATTACTTTTATCTCTTCCTTTCTGGAGGCTCTCCATTCTACTTTCTTATCTTGCCTTCTGGGATTGCAGTCCAGAATGCCAGCCCATTTTCTCCATTTGAATTCTTCCAAAACTGAAGTTCTATTGTTTCCCTTCTCTTCACCTTCTTCATCTATCCCTCTCTACTTTGTGCAGTTCCCTCGTTCCCGGCTCCCTCTCTTTTGCCCAGTTACACCTCACGTCCTCAACTAGTAATATTTGATTCCTCCCTTACCTTTTCTTCTCGTGTCTCCATCACTGCCCACTCATGTCAATTTGTAAAATATCTGTAAAGCATGTCCTTCGCCTTTCTTTGAAGTTACTAAGTGTCTTGTCTCGTCATTTATCTTTTTGTATCACGACTATTGCTCTCTTATTTTTATCTGTCTCTCAGCTTATTCGCTGGCTCCTCTTCATTCTATTTTACATTTTTCTGTTCACTTGCTTCTTTGTCTATCTCCTTGGGACTTGGATTCTACTGCATTTTCCTCTCTCCACTGGCATTCTTTTGATTATGGACTACCATTTCATTTTCTTTGTATCGTCTTTACATGCATTAATGGCTTGGTGGGGTTAAAGATTTCCTTTCTCTATACTACCACTCGTTCCTGCCACTCCACAACTCATTTTCTTCTTGCTACCACTAAACCTCCCTGTGCCTAATCTCGGTTCTGTTCATTTTCTCTTCTGGCTCCTAAACATTGGAAACGGTTACCTCTTTCTATCAGATCATCTTGTTCATTTTCTATTTTTCACACACCTATTAAGGAGCACTTTTACATTTTCCGCCTACTTCAGTTTTGATTTGGGTAGTATATTATCATACTACTTTAAGATGTACAGATTCCTTTTGTTTAGTGCTTTGACAATAAGCTCAAATGGTCCCACTGTTCCACAATGTCAAAGTACACTTTCACTCAAAGTGGTTCTGGTGCTCTCACTTCCTTGATGGGGGCATTGCTTATCACTTTGTTTTTTCACATGATATCATTTATACCACTCAGTGAAAAGAAATCTCATGTCACTCTGCTTTGTTTTTCTCATTGTTTGACTGTTTTAGGGAGGCCATTTCTAAAATGTTCACTCTTCCTGTTCTTGGAGGTATTATTCTGTTACCACTCATAACTAAATTGTTCTCGACATAGACTTAATCATTAATAGCCCATTCAGCAACAAATGCTCTCTCTTCTCAGCTTTTCTTTGAACACACTTTTGTTCCTAACTAGTCCCCTTAAGCATCACAAATTGCTGCCCTCCACTGCTTTCAGCCAGTCTCCATATTCATGATACTTTGCTTTATGAGCAGTGAATGTTCATGTTTAATGTCCCTTTTCACATACTTTAGTATCATTGCCTGCCAATGGCATGTTATGCAGGTTAACCATACAAGGCCTTACACCCAATCAAAGGGCTCAAGAGGAGGGAGGGAAGCCTGAGATGGCAAGATTGGAATTCATGGGGGGACAGTGAAAAGGGAGCAGGCTCGACAGCGAGTTAGAGATCACAGAGCCCAGTGGGAAATGTACCAAGACAAAACCCTTACAGACAAATAGTTTGTGGGTACTTTATCCCTCACAGTATCTTCATACAATGTTTGATCCCCCCTTACTGTAATCAATATATTTATCTGTCAAGCCTTGAGCTAACAAAACCGTTGGAAGCGAGTGCTGCGGTGACTGCTCGGTACACATTCCCCCCTTTCCTTCAGTATGCAGGATTTCTAGTAGAACAATGACATTAGGGTTGAGGAAAGAAGTTCCCTTTGGTGATGCTGAGGGAAACAGTTTGTCTTTAGTTAATGTCTACGATTTTATTACACTACAAAGAATTTTACTTTAAATCATGGCTAAGTCAGTACAGTATTCTAATCATATAACTAAGGACAATAACATTTGGGGGAACTGTTACCCATCATAGAACTTCCCCTGGTTGGAGAGATGACTGGGGGGATAGGGTGTAGGTGAAAGCACAGGGAACAAGCAGTGCTCCAGATACGATTTTGAGGTAGGAGTATTTTACTCCCTATTTTTAAACTTTGAGAGTGAATGTGATTTTAAGACACGAAAAATGACTTTTCCACTTTGCAAGAGAGTAAAACGTATGTGACATTTAGACGACATGTGAAAAAACTGTATGGAAATCATTACTATGCGGCAGCTTTCTGCATTGTGACAGAATACACCTTTCATTATTTCTCTAAACGTCTGGCCATTTGATCTCTACTGTATATATTCCAATGTTGAAAACACAAAAACCTAGACAATTACATATAGCATGAATTGTATTGTGTGTTTTGAGGTTCGATAGCAGAAGGGTCTTCTGAAGTTTAGTGAAAGGCTTCATTTCCTGGAGCTATTACTATCTAATGGTATGCCAATTTTATGATACAAAAGTGCAGAGAGGTAAGGACTTCATGCTAAATTCTATATCTAATATCATGGTGCAATGGTTATTTATTTAGTGCTTTTGGCAAAGCGCTGTACATTGAACATATTTATCACAATCATCACCAAACTGAAGTTGGTACTCCTTTATCGACCTTGAAATGATGAAAGGCTGAGTTTGCCTTGCCGGGATTCGAACCTGCAACCTACGTATCACAGCAAAGAGTGCTCAACCGGCTGAGCTATATTATTGGGTAACATCCTTCAGAGGTCGGTTAACTGAGTATCGACTGAGGTATAATAATCACAGTGCCTAGATGTTGGACAAACCATGAATGAAGCGCTACATAAAGTTAAGCACCAATCTGGATTATCACAGGGACTGGTTTTGCTGAGTTTCTATTTCAATTACAAATGTAACTCATTTTGAACAGCACTTGCACTTCCTGGATAGTTTTGGATGTTTTAAATGTCTTGAAGATTTGAGAGGCTAGAACACCTGTGATTATTGTAATGACAATCACTCACCCTTAAAAAAGCCTCTGCTGCCACTGACCATTGATAGTAATGTACCCGATTGATTGCAAGGTTGAATGGATGTAGACTGTGCATAGTCATCATTTTGCACACTGTTTTTATAATTAGAGTGTAAATTAAATTATAAGTGTAAACATGATCTGCCTTTGCATGATTATGTGTAACGGGAGGGAAAGCCCTTAATGTGGATGGCTATAGTGCTAGAGTAGAGAACAAAGGGGGGGCTCCATTTTTTTGACAATACATTCCTATTTGTATGTCTGCTGAATTTTACTAACTTGATTGCGTAGTCATGCTTTACAAGAAAGCTTAGTATCCCTTGATTGAATCGTTTTTTATGTGTATTTAATCCATACACATCATAAAGCAACAATTTTAGCTCATATAACTGCTTTATTGTATTAGCAGGTGGAGCCGGATTACTAGGAAAACATCTTTAATATTTTGACGTCATACTTATTGAGCTAGAGGTATAAACGGCGAGGAAAATAGTACATAACATAACAACCAATATCTGAATAATGACTGTTAGTTTTGTGCTTGTGGTAAATATTACATCATATTTGACCATTCTACATAAAACAAAGAAAGAACCAACATTTTTGAAGTACAGAGATGTGAGAAAAATACACAACTGTTATACAAGTGTTTCCTTAGTATGACTCAAAGGGAACATGCTTGAAGTCTGTATCTGAAAAAAGTGGATGCTAGTCTATTATTTTTAGGCTGGCTTTGGAGTTGGAGCTTGCTAGGGGGACCAGCTACATAGTGGATTAAGTGTTCCAACAGAGGACCAAACCGTTGCACGATTATGCACACAGCACTGGAGCTCTGAAAAATTAAAAATTGTGCAATATTGGTTTGCTTTTAGTGGAGAAAAAAAAGCATAATTCGTTACAAAGAACAAGTTACTTTCTTACCTGGTAACGTTCTTTCGATGGGATGGTCTGACGACGTATTCCATATCTATGACATGTAATCACCACAGCTGTGCTGCTTCGGAAACTTTTTTCGGCGTCTGCGTATTGGGTCGATGACGTCGATGCGACGTCATCCGATGTGATAAGTAGGACGCACGACGCCCATAGCCTCAGTTGTAGTTTTTTCCCCCAGAACGTGTGCCATTAGTCAACTGCCAGTCAGACACAAAGCCTTGCGGAACGTAAGCTGCAATCGCAAAAGAAATTCTGCAGCGGGGAAGGCAGGGCGGGCGCGATATGGAATACGTCGTCGGACCATCCCATCGAAAGAACGTTACCAGGTAAGAAAGTAACTTGTTCTTCGAGGGGATTGGGTCCTCCGACGTATTCCATATCTATGACAGACTCCCAAAGCAGTACCAGAGCAAGGAGGAGGGAAAGAATTTAGAATCAAAATTTAGAATAGTCAATCAAATAGCAGAGCAAAGGACCGCCTTGCCAAAGGCCAGATCCTGTGCTCGGATGGAATCAAGGGAATAGTGACGTACAAATGTATGTACTGAAGCCCAGGTGGCTGCATCACAGATGTTGCAAATAGGAACACCCCTCTGCAGGGCAGTAGATGCAGCCATACCCCTGGTAGAATAGGCCCGCAAGCCAGCCAGTGGGTCCTTACCCGCCAAGCGGTAGCACTCCGAGATGGCCGAAATAATCCAGCGAGACAGTCTGTTTCGTCACAGCTTGCCCTAGACGCTTTCCAGCGTAACCAATAAAGAGTTGATCGTCCACTCTGACCCGGGACATGCGTGAAACATAAAAGCTTAAAGCTCTCCTAGGATCAAGCCTATGGAGCCTCTCCTCTTCCTTACCAGGATGCGGAGGAGGATAGAATGCCGGAAGAACAACCTTCTGGGCCAAATGAAATTCCGTCACTACCTTCGGAGGAAAAGAAGGACGAACTCTAAGGACAACCCTGTCCTTGTGAAATACAGTGAAGGGTGGCTTAACTGAAAGTGCCTGTAACTCACTCACTCTGCGAGCGGAAGTAACCGCAACTAAAAACACAGTTTTCAGAGTTAACAGCCTCAAAGGGCAAGAATGTAAAGGCTCAAACGGAGCACCCATAAGAAACTTAAGAACAAGGTTTAAATCCCAACCGGGCACCAGGAAAGGTGACGGAGGGAACACATTAGTGAGCCCTTTCAGAAACTGTGAAATTAAAGGGATTTTAAAGTAAGAACACTCTTCAGACGAGCGCTTAAAGATGGACAGCGCCGCCAGGTAACCTTTAATGGTACCCACTTGCAAGCCCCTGTGGGCCAAAGAAAGTAAAAAGGACAGAACCATGGGGATGTCACATGCAAAAGGATCCACATTCTGAACTCGGCACCAGTCGCAGAACATACGCCAACGGCAACGGTACAGAGACTTTGTTGCTGGCCTTCGGGCCGAAAGCAACACCTCCATCACGTCTTCAGGGAGGTCCCAATCCTTATACCTCAACCTTTCAGAAGCCAAGCGTGAAGGTTGAGGGATCTGACCTCTGGATGGATTACCTGACCCCCCTCCTGTGAGAGCAGATCGTCTCGGTAGGGAAGACGACGCGGAGGGCAGATGGACAAGTCGAGAAGGTCCGGGTACCACGTCCTCCGAGCCCACGCCAGAGCAATGAGGATCATCCGGGAACCGAACTTCCGTAACCTCCGCAGCACTTGCGGGATGACGGGGACTGGAGGAAACGCGTACAGCAGCGGGAACGACCACTCCACCACGAACGTGTCTGCCAAGGCTCCTTTTGGAGGAAATTCCCGCGAGCAAAACCTTTCGCACTTCCGGTTGACACTGGAGGCGAAGAGATCCACTTGAGGGGTCCCCCAAAGGGCGAAGATCTCCAGGAGAATCTCCTGAGTCAACTCCCACTCGTGAGAGATCGTGCTCTGCCTGCTCAGAGCGTCCGCCGTCACGTTTTCGTCTCCGGCAAGATGACCTGCCGAGATCGAAACTTCCTGCTGGATGGCCCAGAATTCGAGCTGCATCGCCTCCCTGCACAGAGGAAGTGACCCTGCCCCCCCCTTTTTGTTGAGGTAGTGCATGGCCACTGTGTTGTCCGTCAGGATCAGGACACTCTTTCCTCGCACAGTCGGCAGAAAAGCCTTCAGGGCTAGCCTGACGGCCCTCAGCTCCAACAGATTGATATGGAGTCTGGACTCCGACGGAGACCAACGACCGCTGACTGTCAGCCCGTTGGCATGAGCTCCCCAACCCGTGAGTGATGCATCCGTCACGATCATCACCTCTGGCCAGGGAAGCCAAAAAGGAGCCCCCTTCATCAAGTTGCCTTCGACGGCCCACCACAGAAGGTCCCGGGTGACCGAGGGCGGCACCTGAACCGGGTCCGACATCCTGCCGGAGGACTGCGACCATTGCGTCTTGAGCGCCCACTGCAAAGATCTCATCCGCAGGCGAGCCTCTGGCACCAGAAGAATGCAGGATGCCATGAGGCCGAGCAGCCTCAGAACTCGAACGCTGGGAGCGTCTGGGCATGCTGAAACTTGTGCACCATCTGCTGAATGTGAAGAGCCCTCACCTGGGGAGGAAAACACTGCCCCAGGGAAGTGTCGAGCACTGCTCCGATGTACTGGAGCCGCTGTGTTGGCGTCAAATGGGACTTCTTTAAATTGAGGGAGAAGCCCAGCCTGTGAAGGGAGTGGCAGGTGACGGACAGATGATCCAGGACTTGCTCGGGAGAGCTCCCCCTGATCAACCAATCGTCCAGGTAGGGGTAGACGTGAATCCCCCTTTGCCTGAGATGCGCTGCCACCACCACCATGAGCTTGGTGAAAACCCTCGGGGCGGAGGTCAATCCGAACGGCAGGACCCGAAACTGAAAGTGTGAGTCGCCAACCGCGAACCTCAGGTACTTCTTGTGCTTGGGATGGATCGGCACATGGAAGTAAGCATCCTTGAGGTCGAGTGACACCAATCAGTCCTGAAGCTGAAGGGTCTGGAGGACTTGAGAGAGAGTAACCATCTTGAACTTGTCCTTCCTGAGGAGTTTGTTCAAACCGCGCAAGTCCATGATGGGTCTCAATCCCCCGTCTTTCTTCGAAATCAAAAAATAAGGGGAATACCATCCCATGTTCCTCTCCGCTACAGGCACCAGTTCTATGGCGCCTTTCTCCAGCAGGGCTTGAATTTCCTGCGCAAGGAGCGGATCCGGACTCTGCAAAGAGAGGTTCCCCGGTGGATTGTCGCGAGGCCTGTGCCGAAAGGGAAGACAGTAGCCGTGGGTTATGATCTCCAGAACCCACACATCTGAAGTAATGGCTTGCCACTCTACAAGATGCTGCGCCAGCCTTCCCCCAACCGGCGAACCATGGGACATGGCCTTATGACTGAGTGGGAACGGCCGCGGCGTTACCTGAGGGCAAAGAGGCAACTGCCCGAGCGGCCTTGGCACCACGGGTACCCTGTCGTCCACCTCTGGTACCCCTGCGTTGGCCTCTTTGACTGCCAGCTCCTCTCGCTTTACTGAAGGACGAGTAATAGCGAAAGGAACCACCCCTCCACTGCTGTCCCCTAGGACGAAAAGGCGGAGGTTGGCGAACTGCAGCGCCCAACGACTTCGCTGCAGCTTTCGAGGTCTGCAACCTCTCAAGGCTCTCGTCAGCCTTGCTGCCAAAAAGGTTCTCACCGTCAAAGGGCATGTTGAGGAGCCGAGACTGCACATCAGGAGCAAACCCCGACTTCCCCAACCACGCAAACCTGCGTATCACGGTGCTCGCCGCCATGGACCTACTGACGCATTCAGCTAAGTCCAAACCCGACTGAACGGACTCACACATGGCATCCTTACCATCCTGGACCATAGCAAGGAAACCATCCCGTTCGTCCCCTTCGGGAATATGTTCAGCCGCTAACGCAACGCAGTTCCACAGAGTGTGTGTGAAACGAGACAAGGCACAAATGGAGTTGGCTGCCTGAAGCACCATACCACCAGAAGAAAACACTTTCTTCGCCCAGCCATCAAAATGTTTGTCGTCCCTATCAGGAGGGATGGTAGGGTACGACGCCTGCTTTGCCGGGGCCGTGGCCGCCTGCACCACCAAACTCTCCGGAGTAGGGTGCCTGGTCAAGTAGGAGGGGTCGCTACTGGCTGGACGGTATTTTCGCGACAAGGATCTGCCCACCGTCGGGAGACTCTCCGGAGCAGTCCAAGCCGCCGCCACCCTTCTCTGTAAAGCCATATGGAACGGCAGTACCGGATCAGTTGGGGGACCAACATCAAGGATGCCCGTCAGATCATCCTGCACAAACTCCCCTGGGGGAGCAGACCATCCCAAGTACTCAGAAACCCTAGCCATAAGGCGCCGGTACGAGGAATCGGCATGAGAGCCAGGCTCAGGCCTACAAAACTCCACCTCCGGAGAGGTGTCCAGTCCACTGGCATCATGCAGTGACTGTCTCAAATCGTCAAACTGACTATGGCCCGAGACAATTTCATCTGGAACCTGACTAGGAACCAGGCCATCAGAATCCTCATCCGCCTCTGAAATATAGTCCAGGTGGCGAAAAGAAGGCACCCGAGAGTGCTTGCTCTTAACCAGAGCCTTCCTAGAGGGTTCTCCCGTGCCACGGGGTACCTCCGACACGAAAGGCGTCGATGGCGTCGAGCGAATCGGCGCCGGCGTCGAGAGAACCGGCATCGGTGCCGAGAGGATCGGCGTCGAGGAAATCGGCGTCGACGTCAGATGCAGCGCCTCCAGCAACGGCGGCGTCGACACAGCCCTCAAAGCCGGAGCCCCGAGCGTGTCCCTCGACGACCTGAGCGTCGACGGCTTCGACGACTTCCTCGGAGCCGGAGCCTCGAGAAAGCCTGTCGACGCCCTTGACGCCTCAGACGTCGATGTCTTCCTCGAAGACCTCACAGGTGCACGCGGTCTCGAGCGCGTCGAGGACCGGGACCTGGAACGGGTACGTCGAGAACGAGTCGCCTTGTCCGAACGGGACCTCTCCCGTGACTCGTGCCGACCACTCTTGCGAGCGGTGTCTCTCGACCTCTCACGACCGACCCCACTCGGGGGCGCGGACGGCATAGTACCCTGCGACTCAAGAATCGCCAGCATTTTCTTCCCGAAGGAAGCCCATTCCTCCGGCGTCGCACGGCTGGTGGGGTAAGCGACGTGCCGGGCAGAGTCCTCCGAAGAGGACCTGGAAGACGACCAGTGTCGGCGCTTCCGAGAATGCCTCGAAGAGGCTGAGGAGTGGCGAGACCGACTCCTAGAAGGAGACCCACGAGACATCCGACAATGACACGGAGAGAGTCACCCCTCGAATCATCCGTCGAAAGCCCCGCAGACTTCGACTTCCTGGGCTTGGACACCCGACCTATCGACAACTTCTTCTTACGCTCGCGTAAGGCTTTGGACGTGAGCGACTAGCAGTCGATACAGTCATCCGTGTCGTGGGCCTCCCCGAAGCACCAGAGGCAGGCGTCGTGCGAGTCCGTCACCGACATCTTGGACCCACACTCCCCGCACTTCTTGAAACCCGGACGCGGGGTCGAAGACGAAGTAGAAGACATCTTCACACGAAGGATTTTCACAAAACGAACAGGTTCGAAGAACCGAGAAGAACAGAACTCTAAAGAGTCGAGGCGTGAACCGAGAATCACGAAGCAACACGTTCGCGGAAAAAAACGGAACTGAGGCTACGGGCGTCGTGCGTCCTAGTTATCACATCGGATGACGTCGGAGGAGGTCCTCGACGACGGCGCATCGACGTCATCGACGCAGGACGCAGACGCCGAAAAAAGTTTCCGAAGCAGCACAGCTGTGGTGATTACATGTCATAGATATGGAATACGTCGGAGGACCCAATCCCCTCGAAAAATTAATTATCTTTTGCAACTTAGTTTCCCATCTTATTCATTTTACAGTCCTAAAATGCTAGGAAAATAAATATGCACAGTGATTTTGTTTGCTCCATCGGCATCAACAAAGCAGTCTTTTTATCACAGTGTGCAGTTTCTTTTTTCGAAAGGCTTCAGAGAAATATATTCTGTTTCAGAGGCATTTATCCATGGCTTCCACTTACATCCATGTACATAAAAATTAAGTGAGGGGTTCTGGTTTCTATCAAGTAACCTGACCTTTGCACTGCCCTCTGCTCTTAACTTGTGTGTAAATGTACCCAGGAAAATAATAAAGCTGCTGTATTTACAAGATTTTCATGCGTAAAAAGGCCTTATACGCACCTTATCTGGAGGCCTGGAAACAAGATTACTTCATCATGACCAACTACATTAGACCTCCATTACATCTGTGCCATGCCCACACAATTAACAAAATTATGCCAGAATCACACTTCTATCCAACACAAACAAAATGAGTTCCTATTTAACTACTTTGGAGAATCTGAGGGCATCCTTCTATCTACTCCCTTTGGATCTTCCTCTCAGGTGTTCAAGGAAAGGCCATTGCTTTTGGATCCGGACCATGGGGTGGATATGCGAGGGAGGATCACCTGGGTAGAGGGACCTCAGGGAGTAGGAAGAGGATTACTGCAGGCGAGACATGGTATCCACCTTTCCTGTATGAAAATGAGTCCTACCCATCCCGGCTTTCATAGAGTACAAGTCTTTATCACTTCCACACGCAGCAACTGTCCACCAATCACATGCCTTTGCGACTGGGACGAGGAAGAGGCAACTAGGAGTGATGCACACTTCTACTCAATTTCATCACTGTGATACTGAGATGAGGACTATGGAGAGTCAAGCATGTCCCGTTAATTGGTACAATTGTGGTAAGGCAAAGGACTCGCACCTGCAACCGCCTTGAAACACTACAGGTGCCTAAAAGGGGAGGCTGGCAGGGAGGAAAGGAAACCCTGCCTGGTGAGAAGGATGCAGCTGCGAGGCGAGGTGCAGGCTTGCGAGGGGCCGGTGAAGAGAACGCCATGCATTGCAGAGGGGTGAGAGAGGCACTATGACCCGAGCGGGCAGTGAGAAGGTCGGAGCCCCTGCAGTCCCCTATGCCGCGTCTTCCTAGCTGCAGATGGGGAACACAGAAGACTGAGTTGTCGTGGGCAGGTGCCGCGGGCGCTGCCCGCTGGAGATCTTAACGTGTACCTGGGAAGCAAGTGGAAGCTGGAGAACAGAAGGAAGAAGCCCGGAGGAGCAGAAAAGCCCCAGTGAGTGTGAGACCAGGAACACTTGTACCGGGGTGCTCCAGGGGCAGGAATTGGACATTTGTTATTACCGATTGCACCAAAACTTCTAAGAATGCGGTTTGGAACCCAAAAGAAAGAATATTGAATCTCGAACGAATTGCCAAGTATTATGTGAAATACAACAAATTTTGAATATCGAGCTAAAGAGAAGATATGGAAATTATGTGAAAATACAGCATGAGTGGAAAGCGAATGAAGTGATGTTGTGAAAGTAGTGAAAACCATCAAGAAGCACTGATGAACAATGCGAAAGCCCATAATGAACACTTATGAATTAAGCGAGAAGCAAGTGCGAAAGGTAAGTGACTGAAGTTCAATGAACAATATGAAAACAGGTGGTAGAAGAGGATAATAAAACACCACAAAATAAAGTGAATACATGTTGTAGCAAAAGGCAAACGACTGCCAGGATACAAGTTTTGGCAAAGTCAAAAAACTGCCAAGGAGAATAACATAGCAAATGTTGATTACTGACACAGGTTAGTCCAGAGAGAGGGAGCCTGTGTTGGCAAAAGGCTGGACAGACAGTCTGAAATACGAATTGTAGCGATGCAAAACAAGGAGATTGTTAAAGAAAAGTGTCATTAAGTGGTGACATTTGATACAGGTTGACAGAGAAGACACACAAGTTGATAACCAAGCATCACGGGTCATCGGTTGCGTGACCTGTAATGGGTGAACCGCGTGCTTCAGCAACGACGCCTAGACCGAGTGACTGGCTCTCTTGTTTTTTAAAGGAACCAAGGAATCAAAACCATCATGCAGTGCTAAGGGTTATTGGTTGCGTGACCTGCAATGGGTGGGTCATGTGGTCAACAACTGCGCTGAGACCGAGTAGCCCGACTTGGGAAAGAGCCAAGAGAAGCAAAGATACGAAGGCTGCATGGTGTCATAAGTGCTGCTGAAGTGAAAGAAATCAACTGTTACAGAGTTTAAAGGATTACAAAGTTGACCTGGCTGTATCATTGAAAGTCAAGAGACTTAAACTGACTGTAGGTCTGTTGAAGGAGCTACCTTTTTTGGGTAAGGGAACCCTGAGATATTCTGGAACTGTGTTGAACTTGGGTAAGGGAATTCTCAAGCCTTTTTTGGAACTTTTTGAACTTGGGGAAGGGGAAGCTGAAAACAAGCCAGAACTGGAAGAAGCTAAGAACATTATTATGAACACTGTTTCTTTTAGTGCTGACATCCCTACACATTGTATATTTTTAGTTGTGAGGGCAGGTATAGGTTTTGGACACAGACAGACTTTCAAGTTGTACTTACTGACACAGACTGTCCTTCGTTTCTTTAGGTAGGGAAATCCCACCTTAGCATAGGGCAAGTTAGGCCTTACTCCATCCAGACATTTAAAATAAGACCTTTTGTTAAGAAAAATGAATCTGTTGTCTGTGTCTTGCTTCATGGTGCCTTCACACTACTTATGCCATTACATGTGACTTGACAGTAAAAACAATTAATTGTGCAAACAGAATTCAGTGGAAATTGATCTGTATGTGTTTGCCAAGTCTTAAGTGAGCTTTTAATGTCCACAGTCAAGCATTTTCTTGTCAACATGTGCAAAATAAGTTCAGCAACTTACCACTACATGTTTTTTCAGTTCCTCTGTTGTCCATGTGTCTTCTCTGGATTTTTTCTGAAAGGGAAAATTAAATGAATTTGCTGAATTTTGAGGCATGAGTTTGATGAAGTTACAGAGGACCCCTAAACGAAGGGTTTCTGCAAGTCAAAAGCCCTCCACTCAGGCCTCAGGAGACAACCCTTCCTAGAAGTACCTTAAAATGATGTTCAGAAAGTGCATGCGATACACCAAGGAATAAACAGAGAAAGGGTTTATGTTAAACATGCTCGAATTACAAAACCCAACACTTATGTAAATAGCAAAAAGCAATATGCAAAAAGGTGTATAGATCAAACAATTGGGTAATCAGAATACTAAAGACACTAAAGCAAACAAGTATCTATTTAACAAAGGTAATGTGCATTGAGGTTAAGTACTACAAGGTAAGTATACATATGTAAACAAAAAACTGTCAAAAGTCTGAAAATGACACCACTCTCACTTTAGAGAGGAAAACAGCATGCACTTGTATCACAAGATGTTACACTGTTGCTTATAGAAATTGGGAGAAAAGATAATGGCTAAACACATACAGGCCTTCTACGATATATGGAAAACCAACACAATGGCCAAGACAGAGTTGAAAAGCCCAGTCATATCCCTTGAACAATCGTTCAGCAAACGGCATAGGTAAGTAATTAGATGTACATATTCAGGAGTGTTTTCAGTCAATATGAAAAGTAGGCAAGTGTGGTTATTGTGCTATACAGCGGGAAGTAGATCCTTACAAGTTTCCAGAGGAAACCCAAAGCAGTCACCACTCTGGGGAGTCCGATGTCTATGTCCTGGTTCCACTGCCAAAGATGAACAAAGGGCAAGCCACAGGTAAAGACTTTATGTTTTACAGCAGTGATTTACAATGTCTGAAGTGGGGCCGGGTGCGTAAAAAAGCAAATGCATCCATGTCCAGGGTAACCCTACGAGCATGACTAGAAACTCGAGGTAAGTTTCAAGATTTGAGGAACACTACTCACGCCACCGGTTGCAATAAAGAGGTCCAAGGGCTGTAGGTGGAGAGATGAGTTTCACGGTCCGGTTTGAGTCCAAACGGCTTTAGTTCCGGTCCCCAATTGAAAACTCACAATTATGGATAGTGCCTTTCACTGAACTTTCGGATCCCTAAGAAGGAAAGCCCTTGCTGGACACCAAGGATTCGGGGAAAGGCATACGGTGCCACTGAAGGTAGCAGGGGCCTTCATACCGCAATAAAAAAAGTTTTGTCAGAATTTGACATGGTCCATTATGAACATGTACAGACAAAACTGTACAGACAATGTATGACGTGAAGAAAATTGCTTATTCCCTTAAGCACAAGAGTATTTGTAGCAGCCATCTTTTTCTCTGTTCATAATAAGTGATATCTATGATGCACTCCTAGCAGACACCAGAGAAATCTACGTCTTTGTTCAGCTATGTAAACAATTCCATATTGCTTGCTAATGTTATATTATTTGGCATTTGTATAGTGCATTTTACCATGGTTAGGATTCCAAAGCGCTGTGGGTTGAACACCCTGAGGGACTGCAGGTCAGTGGAGAGATTAGTGTAGTACAACATGCATGGGTGCACTCGTTATGTGTTCAGCTAGTGTGCAATAGGTAATGTGTAGCTGCATACTAGCGCTAGCTGTGGTGTGGTGGTTGCGTAAGGGCAGTAGAATGTGCGCAGTAAGACCAATGACTATGGTATCTGCATTCTGACAGCGCTGGTGCTTGAGGGTAACATTATGTGTGCAGCTAGGCCGAAATTCGACGGGTATAGCTGCATTCGAAACACTGTTGAGGTGAACGTAGAGGTGTGCAGGTATGTGTGCAGCCAGGCCGAATTATTTGAGGGGTGTAGCTGCATACTAATTGTTTGTTGGTTCAAAGGCAAGAGTTAGCATAGTGGTGTGTTTGAGTGTCTATGTGTTTTCCAGAGGGACCTTGTTTCTGTTCAGCTTCCAGTGCCTGTCAAGGTTGTGGAATCTCATTGTATCTTGATGGGTCAAATTGTTTGGTGAAGACTGATGGGTGGTGACAGGAAGATCAGTCCCAAAACTCATGTTCTTACTGCACAGCTACCAGTGCTATCCTTGGTCGTCAGTTTGTTAATTCAGATCGCAGATAGGTATTTCTACATGGACATACCCAGATAGCCGGGATTAGCAACAAATAACTGCTAGAACGTTCCTTACTATAGTACCTTGTAGGGATTTCCATATGTGTAGGATCAGCAAGTGCTGGTAGCCCCTGGTTTGATAGCATAGTGCATATTTGCAGATAAGTAATCATGTTCACAAGTGGTGAATTGGTGCGTAGGTTTCTAGTTCTGCTAGATGGATTACTGGAGGAAGGTTCCGTTATATTTATTTATTGGGCATTTATAAGGCATTTATAAGCTCAATTGAAAGAGATACAAAATTAGTATGAAGCAAATTATCTAATCATAAACGAGTGGAAATCAAAAACAATTGTGTTGTTAAACAGCAGTAGGGTCTTGACCAAAATGGCAATGCAGCTTGGAAACATAGTTGGAGGCAAAAACAAAACACTCTGGAAATGACAAATGTATGCAGCAATACTGAGCTGCAGTGAATGGCATTAAACGAATCATGCAGAAAAGTTAAAACTCATCTCAGAACAGGTTGAAAAAGGTCCTGGTAGTGGAATATGGCTTTTATCTGCAGGGGACACCAGGCATCGACAATTTGGGTCTGGATCCGAGCATTCAAAGTCTGAGACAGTAGAAAGAACCTTCAGGAGTAAAAAAATATTTTATTGCCCAACGGGTGTCCATCAGTTGTCGATGTGGCTACAGATTTAGCAATGCGTTCTACCATGAGAAAGATAGCCAACAGTTCTTCAAAATAAACCTGTCAGGTTTGCAGGAGCAGCAAGACTCTTCCCGTCCCCAACCCGAGAGCACCGTACCAGAGGCTGCAAGGAACTCTGGATACAGGGGGCTCGGGTGAAAAGGCGCTGGAACGAATGCCACCAGGCTCTCTCCCAGGGCTGCAAAAAAGGGAAACACGTCAACACACTCAGGATGACTGTAAACAGTACATAGCAACAAGAGAAAGGACACCTACTTCCACCACCTGGGAAGAAACACCAGAGATGTAGGAACAGTGTGTGTGTGTGTGTGTGTGTGTGTGTGTGTGTGTGTCCAGCAGGAACTTAGTCCATAGACTAGAGGTGCCAGACCAACTGTTATGAAGGACGGAGAAGGATGGTTCAAAGTCCGCAAGGAGGTAACCCGAACGGCACAAGGACACAATCTACACAGAAGGTTCCATAAGCGCCACCAAATGGACTCTGTGAAGACCTACACCCCTGAGGGGTAGGCAACGGACGGAATGGAGAGCAAATCCAAGAAAACCAGGGTCAGGTGTGGACTCTGATGAAAACCAAAGAAAAACAAAGGGACACATTCAGAGGCTATCCAAAGGCTCCAGGGCCAGCAAAATCAAATCCAGATGCAATTCAAGTAAACCACAGCAATAGGGAATCCAAAAGCAGTCCACAGACAAGCCAAGGGTCAGGTAAGCCAAGTCCAGGGAACAAAACAGCAGAAGAAAGATCTAGAGATAATCCAGGCACAAGCCAATGGTCAAATAGCCAGATCCACGTTACCAAAGCAGAGGAAAGCCAGGTATCAGAAAACAGACGCAAAGTCAGATAAGTACAGGTCCACATAACACTGCTCATGGGATTCATTGAAAATAGAGTTAAAGCCTTAAATAGAGGTTCGGCTTCCCCAGCAACGACATACATGCTGCGTGTGAGGTTATCACAGCGAACGTGATGAGATCAGTCTCTGCAGTGCATTTTTCCGGATGCCGCCAGGTTCCAGGCAGGGTGCCCGTTTGACCCCCAGATCCTGACAAAAACCCTCATAAAAAGCAATTCTGAACAACAAAATTATGTGGTTTAAAGCGGGGAGGGGCAATGTAAAATTATCAAACTGTCAAAAATCCTGCAAATGGGGACAGAGCTACCCAAGCCATTAGGATATAGTATCTCTGGGAGCATCGGCATGGGTAAGCCATGTGTCACTGGTCTTGGGACGCAGATGCAGCATCCATACAGAGGAAAGAGGATCAGACTGTGCAAACTCTACAAGTACAGAGGTTTGCTTGTGTAGTGTCAGTATTCAGTTGTTCACCTTGGTAGATTTTCACGTAGCACACGTGTCATTTTGGTAGCAGAAAATGGTCTTCCAGATTACCCAGAGAGCTGCAACTCTCCTGCCACACACTCTGGGCTGATGCACCCAGCTGCAGTGACCAGTTCCTGTGCACTCAGAAGAGGCTTGCAGGCACCATATTTATCTAAGGGCCTGTCTCGTCTCTGAAGGCGGGGGCGGGGTGCTGCTCCTACTTGTGCAGGTGGTTGATGAGAAACATTGCATCGGAGGAGCTTGGAACGTGAGCGCACGCTTGTGAGCAAAACAAGGGGGTGTGGATGGGTGATGGTGTATGAGATTATATAACAAAGTAAAAACAAGAGCCAAAGTCTCCCCTTCTTGCGGGGAAAGACGACATCATAAGTAGTTGAAGAAAAGAAGAATTGAAGTGGGATATCTCCGGATTGCACGGGAAACACAGCACTGTATTTAACTAAGTGAAGGTCCAGTATATAAAGGACCCGGTATCCCTCCGCCCTAAAAAGGAGTGGGACGTAAGGAGGGTTGAGTTCCCTCGCCTCGAGTGAAGGAGGCAGAGGAAGAGAGTACACCATTGTGTAAATAATCGTGTTTTAATATTGATTGTTGTAATTAGTTGTATATAGTGTAAGGAAGGCATGGTATCAAACAGTGAACACAGACAAGTGATCACAGTTCAAGGGTGTTTATTGAACTTCAAATGGGTTGGTTGAACGCCTAGCTAAACCTAAATCTAAGGATGGGAGCAAGCTACGACCATCAAATAATAATAACGTAGTCCTAGTCAAGTCTCTGTCAAATAAAAGGGCCTGTACTAATAAACCGATTGTCAATCCTTACTTCTAAGTACAAAAGGGTGTGGGATAATGGTGTATGGAAACAGAAAAGTGTTCAAGAAATAATATGTCAGGACGGTTCAGCAGTTGGCTTCCCTTCCCCACGTTTTCAGCACGGAGCAAGGCAGCACGTTTGAGCTTCACACACACTCTGACGTTTCGGCCAAGAGGATACAGTTCAAAGCACAGACATCAAGGCCTTCACTGCCAAAACCTCC
Organism: Ambystoma mexicanum; assembly: GCF_040938575.1. Taxonomy (NCBI): domain Eukaryota; kingdom Metazoa; phylum Chordata; class Amphibia; order Caudata; family Ambystomatidae; genus Ambystoma; species Ambystoma mexicanum. The sequence goes on along the minus strand of NC_090924.1, from coordinate 755,451,860 downwards.
TTTCCAAAAACAGTCTCTTACTGCAAAGGCTGTGTTTTAACAAACAAATCTGAAAAGCTCCATTCCTATCAGGATTTTCACATGCACAATTTCTCGCTTTCAATGTGATCAGGGTCTCCCCTCCTCCGGGTGCAGACCCCGTTTTATTGCAATTTTCACACTTGGTCTCCCTCGTTCAGGCTCGGACCATGCATTTCCCTAATTTGGGCTTGGATCCTCTTTCAACCAAAATCGAAGACTTTCGAATGCGCAATGGGTTTTGCTTAAACCATCGCAGGACCACTTTGATTCACTTCACACAATTGTTTTCCTCAATCTCCTACTTTCATTTCTTTTGGTTGGATACCTTACATAGATCTTCAATTGAGCACATTTACAGTGTGAACCATTCTGTCAACGGTATTATATCGTGCCTTTTCAAGTTCAAACATTCCTCAGCAGTTTAGCTTTATTCGCGTCTTTCATCACACGCGTATAACAATGTTCGTTCCAGTGCTCATTGTACAATGTTGCCGCTTGCAACCTTGACTTCAAGACAGACCGGTCTTACATTGGTTTCCCCAACTCACTGGCGGCGTTGATCCCTTGCGTTTATTTGTTTTTGAAGCCAATGACGATACCACAGCGGCTGCTGTTCCTCCCCGCCTTGGTCAGTTTTTCCTGGGAGGGCCCTCGGTATCTTTGACACAAAATGCAGGATTCTTTAAACTGGTTGCCTGGTCTTCAGCTTTCTGCCTTGAAGGTCTCTTGAAATTAACAGAGTGTCGCCGAAAAGGTCAAGGGTTTTTCCCTTCTTACAAATCCTTCCGGGTTTGCCGCCTTTCTCCCCTCGTTCAGCTGCCGACTCGAAACTGCTGTTTCTTTGATTTGCTTTGCCTCGCTCAGAGTGTACCCTCGCCCTCCACCTTTTATCTGCAGGGGACACCAGGTATGCCCTTGTAGAACGAGCCCCAGAAGCAAGGTTCAGGACAACATGTTATGAAAGACCGGAGTCTATTTGCCATTCTCAGATGGTCAGTAATTGCCTGACCTCGCCTGACCATAGTAGCGGCACATGTCAGATACACTGCTCGGGTGCAAGTATGTTTTCTCCCAGAGCAGGCTGTCTGTGTGAAAGTATTGGAGAAGGAAAAGGGGGGGGGGGTAAGGTTCCCCATGTATCCTACCTGGTAGGATGGGGTAAAGGTGTTATACGGAAGAGATGGATACCATGTCTCGCCACCCGGTGTCCAACTCCCAGAAGAGCCCTCACCCAGGTGATCCTCACGCAATGGTTCACCCCCAGGAACTGGATCCAAAAGTGATGGCTGTTCCTGTCCACCTGGTTGACAGATCCCCGAGGACTAGCTTTGAGGTGAGAAACTGTGGGACCGGTGTCAGAATTTTCTTTTTTGTTGTGTTGTTTATACAAGGTGATGTTTATTGGTGGTTATATGGGATGTTTTAAATTAACAAAAATTAACTAACCCCTGAAACAGTATTGTTTTGTGTGTTGAAATGTTAAAATGTGATTTATAATTGTATCTCATTTTTGAAAGGCAGAGCCTGTGGAACTGCCAAGGCACAGACAGACACACATTCTTGGGGGGAAAAAGGTAGGTCTGAGTTTTAGGGAGAATCTGCCTGCTGGCAGGCAAGCAGTTCGCAGAACCGCATTCATGAGAGAGGGCAGTGGAGAGTGAGAGCCTTGGAGTATTGACCAAGATAGCTAAGTGAAAAGAGTACTGGTGGCTGAGATTTCCATATTCCTTAGAGCATTATGTATTTGTGTGCGTAGTTCAATTAAAATTATATAATTTTAATGTAAAATAATACGTGGTTTAAACTTATATAATGGTTCATGTTCCAATGATTATTTTTGGCAAATTTATTACAGACTGTTAGTATACGTGCCCTTCAACCACACATGTGGCTTGGTGGCCATTTTGTTTAAGATAAAGCTGATTCTGAGAAGGAATAAGAGTACCCCATTACAGCATATGTGAGAGGCACTCCCACAATACAAGGAAAAAAATAATAAAGTACCACTGTAAGTGGGACCAGGGAACGAAGGGTAAACTGTATAAAGCATGGCCTGAGAAGGGCACGAATGATAGGAGCATTCTGGAGCACACATACACGCATTTAGAAACGACACATGAAGCGAAACAGCTAAAGCACAGGCAAGGCATACTATAATTATGGAAGATGTTTGAGGATGTAGAGAATGCCCCTGATAAGAGCGAACGGATCACACACACCCTATCATACCCATCGCCCCACTTACTTATGGGTGCTTTCATTTAGAGCCCGCAGCAGTATACTCTCACCCTCATTATGCGACCGCCCCGGACCCAGGGGAGAAACGCGATATACATTGGATATGAAAGTAGAGAATATAGAACGTAGAGAATTAGAAGCAACATTAAAAAGGATGCAACAGGAGCTGGCGCGTGCAATGCTAGCAACGCAAAGACCAGGAGAGGGGCCAAACTGGTAGCAGGCACAGACGAGTGGGAAGCAGGGCAAATCCTCTTTACAAATAGACAGTAAGCTATTAAGGGTGCTTGAGGTAGGCATAAGTGGGAAAAGTCCCATGACAGAGAGAATACTAGAGATTCCAATGCACAGGGGGGGCGCAGTGTAGACTATGACTCAGTAGGCAACCAAAGGGGAGACAAAGATGAAGAATGGGAAACAGAGGAGGAAGAAAGGGAAGAGCAGATGAACATATCGCCATGGGGGCATAGGCTTTGAACGCGCTGTGGTCGAATGGCGGTAGAAACGGGTAAGAAGAGAGGAGTGGTGCCTCTGGCTAAGAAGAAAGGGATACAACTCCCATTGTTACAGAAGGGAACAAGAAGACCACATGATGTGCTTTGGTCCCATGTACATCACAACAATATAAAGAAGACATTGCCCTCACACACGGCATGAGCAGGGAAGTGTTAGGGTTCACTCACCCAGGACAGCGCTTCTCCCAGGGCACCTCTGCCAACCCAGATGGACCCACGGATACATGGCAGAGACGGGCCAGGTCAGGTATTCCGCTGGGGATCTACCTGTAACGCTCACCTGATTCCCGCAGAGGCGCCGGTCTTGACTGGGTGAATGCCGTATCTTCAAAGGTGATGTGTAACACACGGTTGGCTCTTTGGGCTGGACCTCTGTGCACTGTATGTCTGACTCAAAGAGTAAGATGTCTGCAGATAGAAAATATGGGATTAATGAACTGGGTTTATTGGGTGCCTCTCTCCTCTTCCCTTTCTCTTCTCCTGTAGAACCCCAAAGGTTAACGCCCTCACCTTAGGTAAGTGAACGCTGAGCTCTCCATCTGCCTCGGGGCAGGGTGCCGTAACCAGTTTCTTCACTGGATAAGGGTGCAGGCCTCTTGACCTCAGAGGACTGCTGTCCGTCGTTAACTGCACAAACGGTAAGTTCTGGGCACTTCAAATGTCTTAAAAGTCTTTTGTGATGATATCTCTTGTTTTGCAGGGTTCCGGCGATGGCGGATGGCGGGCTGATGAGAGTTGAGGATCGAACCCGCGTGAGGAATAGAAGCGCCTGGAAGCACGTAAGTAAGCGCTTGTAGCCTGCTTCACGATGCGCACTGTCCCTTTTATCTTGCAGGTACAAGTTCGGAGCTTTAGAGAAGCTAAAGGGTGCTGGAATACCCACTGGATTCGGCGTGGGAAGGAGTAATGGAACGTGAGTAATAAAGTTGCCCAATGTCTTTAAACGCACCTTCTTTTGTCTTTCAGATGCGGGATGCAGCGCCGAAGGCCTCCGGAGCGTGCGAAGAGCTGGTAAGCTTTTGTCTTTCAGATGCCGGAATGCAGTGCGAAGACCTCCGGAGCATGCGAAGAGTAGGTAAGCCTTTGTCTTTCAGATGCCGGAATGCAGCGTGAGGCGTTGGTGACAGCCGATGGACCAGGTAAGAGATGCGCTGCCACTGAAGACCGTAGTGCTAACCTGTTCTTTCTTTGTCTTTACAGGTGCTGCTGAAGACTGGATTCCAGGATGGTAAGCCTTTGTTCCCTTAGGCCCAGGATCAGAAGCAGAAGACACGATGAGCGTTCTGCTGCAGAGAATGCAGAATAACGCAAAGCAAGATTCCTCCATCGGGTGTGGTTTAAATAGCCTCCTGTAGTGCTTAGGTGTCTCCTTCCACAGCCACGCCTAGGTAAGAAAAGAGTTCCTGCTTTCCAGAAGAGTTCCAGTGTTCTGAACCTAGGGAGTGGCTCCTGCCCCACCCAACAGGAAAAGTAGTCCCAAACAGAAGAGGATCAGGGGTTCAACTGGCAGGTAAGTAAGCAGCATGGTCTGCTGCAGGTAAGTCCACCCAAGCATTATGAGCCCGGCGCTTCCAGCGCTGGGACTGGGCATCTTTATGAGCCTGGTGCCACTGGCGCCAGGACAGGGTCCAAAAGGTCCCAATTGGGACTGGCTGGCGCTCGGAACCGGGGTTATGGGTCTGCTTCCAAGGGAGTCGGGCAAGTCCTGATCTTTTGGAAGCAGAGATCATGACACTACCAGTCTTCCACAGTCCATGGGACATGAAGGCAGTCCGCAGAACTGCAGCTCCATGATAAAACTATCAGGACTTTCCTAAATAGCTATCAAGTTGGGACATCAATCCCCAAATAAGATGGCCACCAGACCTTTTCCTGGTTAAAAAAAAACAGTATAAAAGACCCAGCAAGAAGTCGTACCAGCATCTTGCAAACTACAACATGATGCCTGCAGACTTCCCAACTAGGAATTTAGATTAGTGTCATTGCGGAGCGCTGCTCGCTCTTTCATGTTCAGATTTCATGTGAAGGACTTCCTTTTGGTGGTCCCTGAGGGATTTGATGGTTCATGTGAGGACTCTGTAACAAAAGGTACTCACTTGGGGTTAGGGAATCCTCTACCTTATCATACTGAACACTATGATCACAACTGTGTCCTTTGCTCACCCCTTGCAGCTCCCAGTCAGGTTATCAAGTCCCATGTCAGAGGTTCATTATTATGCCGCCTCTGCTCTGGGGGATGTATTAGAGTGATGTGCTGACATCATTATCCTGGTCTCGTCCTCAAAGGAAGGGGGTTTGTTGGCATTGTCTACTGGTCCCCCAGAGAACACTTGCCGTCCAAGACAGTAAGACCTAAGGGTTAAGTCCTAAGCGGACAGGAAGTAGATGTACGCCCTAGAAAAGGAGACTGCAGGAATTACCTTAACTGTGGGATACATGAAGTGTGCTTGCCGCGCTGTTGGGAGAACAGGTGGATGAAGTATGGCAAAGGGCAGGATACCCAGATGTTCGAAGGGACAGTAACAACAATGATGGAGCACCATTTAACAACTGCAGGGCACGCGTATTGAAAGCATTGAGGGACACAAACCCAGATACACCGGACATTAATTCAATTATGGCCTGCAAAATGAATGCAGATGAGGATCCCGCACTGTATATTCATCAGATTCAGGAAATGTGTGCGAGCGGAGACAGGGGTACCATGGAACAAGAACATAGCAATATTTTATCACATGCTGCAAAATGGGTTCCCTAAAGAAGTACAGACCGACCTAGATAAGCTGGTCAGCAATGAGGCGAAGGGTTGGGCAGAAATACAGGTTAATATAGTATATCACTGTAAGAGGAGAAGGAAAAGGAAGTAGTGGAGCAGGCGCAGAAGCGAAGTTGGTGCAGAGGAAGTTGGCTAAAGTTAGTATGGAAGGAGCAGTGATAACCAGTACCGCAGAATGCCAGCCCGATCAGAAACAGATTCAGAATTGGATAGAGGGTTAACAAGATAATAGCAGAAATATGGGAAGTTTTCAGAGGGGAAGAGGAAGTGTCAGGCTATTGAGTAATCAGGCCCAGGTTTGGAGGACAGTGTTGGAATGTGTAAAGATGGCACAGTTTGCAGACATGGTTTTTCTTATAACAACCAAATCCGTCCCGCGTTTTGACCCACCTATCACCTATAGTCACAAAAGCAGCACCCAGCGGTGCAATATGCCCCAGGCCCCTGTGAGAAACCTGAAGGTGTCTCACCCGTTAGACCCTGGGGATCTCTCATCCAGCTGGCCAGGACACGGCCATCGGTTTTGGATGCAGTTCCTGGGGGGTGGACCCATGTGGGAGCATCACCTAGATGCAGGGACCTCTGGGAGTGGAAGTGGGACACCGGAGTGAGACGCGGTATCCCCTTCACAATAAGACCTTTTCCCCATCCTACCAGGTAGGATACCTGGGAATTCAACCCCTCCCCTCCACCCCCTCCCTGACACAAACACTTTCTCACAGACAGTTCACCTTGAGCGACAACGGACTATCACCAGAGCTGTATACCTGACATGTCCCAACACCATGGACATGCAAGGTCAGGCAATTAAGGATTATTACACATATCTGTCTTCCATCACACTTCCCCACATGGATAAAAGGTGGAGGATAAAGGCACACTCTGTGTGAGGCAAAACACATGAGGAAACAGCAGTTCCAAGATGGCAGTTTAATACAAGGAGAAAGACGGCGAGACCAGAGAGAGTTGCAAGGAGGGAAGTAGCCGTAACCTCTAAACGCTGATACTTTCGTGAGACTTGGAAAGTAAGAAACTGAAGACAAGGAACTAAGGCTCATCAAGCCCGCACAGTGTCTGAGGTACCCAAGGCTCTCCAGCGTCGATAAGCAAGGCAGGGAGGAGCGATTACCACCGTGGTACTGTCCTTGACAACTCAGCAGCGCCTGAAAAGACAGCACAGCTGGTGACTCGGAGAGACTGATACCAAACCAGCTTGTGTTTTGAGCCAAGGTTGTAAGCAGCAACATTGTATAAAGAGAACAGTGTGTAAGGCGTTTGTAATAAGCAACATGGATATAACTGGAGTAGTTGAACTTTATAATTGAACTTTGGGAGGCCACCAAAAGATATAATACACAGAGGGGTCTGGCGCCACGTGGGTGCTCATTCCAAAGTCTCTGATAGGTATCCAACTGATGTAGAGTGTGAGAAAAAGTGGTTATGCAATGGGTCAAGCTAAACCCTGTGCAAATTCAAAAGTATTCGATAGTTTAAAGTAAATCACAATTAGTCCGAGCCCAGCTGAGGGAGACTGAGTGAATGAAAGGGATCTGAGCCCAGATGAGAGGGATGCGGGATGAACCGTTAGTCACCCAAGAAAGAATTATCTGAACATGTTTTGAAAGGGATCTAAGCCCGGAAGGGGGGGAAATCGAGGGTGAACACCCAAATTGAATACTGGAAAAGGAAAAGAACGTTTTCGTGCTGTTTGTGTATATTAGGCCCTCTGAGTCAAGAGACTTGCAAGAAGTAAAGAGGCTTGGACACAGACGCTCTTGAACTGTGAAAATAGAACTGTACCCTTGTGCCGCAGAAGGCAGAGTGTGTGCTTTTATAGTGAACCGCCTTGTCCCGTGCTGAAAACATGGGGAAAGGAGGCCAGCGGCCTGAACATCCTGACTTATCATTTTGTGAACACTTCTTTCTTGTTCATGAACATCACCATACAGTATTTGTAAATTAGTAGTAAGTATTGGCAATTTTTTTAGTATAGGCCCTTTTAATTTGACAAGACACCACTAGGACTGCATTATTGTTATTTGATGGTCGTAGCTTGCTCCCATCTGTAGATTTAGATAGGCGTTTATCTCGCCCTTGTGAAAGTTCAATAAACACCCTTAAACTGTGGTCTCTTGTGTCTGTCTTACTGTTGATACCATGCCTTCTTTACAACCCCCTCAAGCATGTGCCCCAAGTCCCATGCAATCGCCACAGAGCGCCAATTCATTATCTCGTGCCAGGGCATGGGCAGCAACAGCCTACGGTTACACAAGCCCATAGACAGCCCTGGGATACAATTGAATTACCACAAGGAACCGTGACACAATATAGAGGGGCAAGTGTTTTAGGGGGCAATCCCTTCCTCTTCCCAGAAACAAATACATATCCCCACTAGGACAGCCCAAAGAGAGTCCTGGCATGCCCAGTTCTGTCAGTAATTGCTGACCCAGAAGAGGAGCCCCAAGTAGGAGTGCAGATAGGAGGTTGAACATTTACCATTATGGTTGACACAGAAGGAACAAAGTCTTGTATGAAGGAGGGAAGGTTTCCCTTGTCAGTTAAAGTAATGGACATGCAAGGATTTTCTAGGGCAATAAAGACGGTTCCTTTCACTGAAAACGTACCCATCACAGAAGGAGCACATGAGGTAATGGCACCCTTATTGTACTCCAAAGAATCCCCATTGAACCTTTTGGGCAGGGATCTCCTGAGTAAGTTAAACATAACTATGTCATGTTCTAACAAAGGTACAGTATGCTCAACACAGGGTGTGTATCCCGCTAGGAATGCAGCAATAACACAAGCCCTTTGTAGCGACAGCGCTACGCGAGGAGTGTCCCCACACCCAGATGTGTTTCTTTATGGGGTACTAGGATGGATGCCGGGTATTCAAAATAAGACATGGTGCGTACCTGCTGAGTTTTGTAGGGAAGGGTAGGTCAATAGGAACCCCCTCCCACTGCATGTCCCACCTTGGTTGAGACCCATGACTCGTCGGCGGCCCCCCGGCCTCCCAGGCCGGCTGCCGGCCGACACGTGGGGCTGCACCATCATGTTATGTGGCAGACAATAGAAGCCATCTTGTATTAAGCCCTCTCCATCTTGCTAAAAACATGCATATCTAACCCAAGGCAGAAACACTGACACAGAGTGACCCCCACTTGACCGCGCTCACAGAGGCCCACACTTCCCCCACCTCCCACTGCATGGCAGATCCGCTGAAGACTCGTTCTCACGAGTCACCAGACGCGAGCAAACAACAAAATAAAAAACACTAACTGTTAACCTTCCGCAGTACATCATTTCCCCAGCTATGAACGAGAATACTAGGATGTAACTGAGATCAGCCCAAACCCTGAAGGCCCTGACCCCTGTACCGAGCCCCCAGCTATAGACGGCGTGGCGCCTTGCACCCATACCCACCCCGAAAGCCCTTGCAACGTGCAGGAACCATTTATGTAATATGTGCCTTGTTGACTAACGTTCGCTGCTAATATAAAGGAGAATGGGTAAAGAGAAAGTTGTGCAACCGATATTACATGTAATGACGAGATATACAAAGACTGGACAGCTGATAACTGTGAACAATAACTTGTGTTGCTCTCTTAATACACTCTTTACACACACCTGCTTGACACTACCTCATTTTCATATGTCAACTGTAAATGTGAAATGCTATGTAAAAAAGTATGATCATCAGCTAGTATCCCATGTAAATACAAATACATACAAGTGCTTTTAGGAATCCCATGTGTTGTTAGTCGCCCCTCACCCCTACGACAGTAAAACCGCTTTGTGCAAGATGCCACGCACAGAGCTGCAAGGCCGTTTCCCCTCTCCCCCTGCCCAGGCTCTCTCGAGATAGACTGTGTTCAAACAGCAAAGCCTTGCCTTCCCTCCCGACCCTGCTGGACCAGTTTCAAGCATCCGCCACCCTCCCCCGTGTCAGAGGCCGCCACAGCCTAACTCTGTGACTTACGAGCTACCTGGTCCTAAATCCCGCTGCCTTTCAGGCACCGGTCACAAGCCCCCCACGGGTCAGTAGTACCCCCGTCGACCCCGAGTTAATGACCCTAGAAAGGGGGGCGCACACACGTGTACCAACAGATCATAATACCATCCCTCACTGTTATTGCCAAGGATGGTTAGTCAAGCACCCCCGCCCATGGTGGACTACGCCCATGGGGCCTGATTGCTCGAACCTAAGGCGCCTCCTAAACCAATGTATTAAGACACTCCAGATCGTGTATCAACGTTCCTGGCTATGTATTGATCTAAGGTCAACGCTTACAAGAGTTGCAACTCAACAGGACTCATGAAGTGTGACGAATGGGTGGGAATGTGTGGCCAAAAGGGCAAATGTTAGTTTAGCTATCAATCGTTGTTACAAGGCATGTCCGGCCCAGCGCTACATCCCGATGAGCCCAGCTGACCTCCCGCCCCACGTGGCGCAGCACCAACATCCGCCAATCCTGGAGAAGAAACTGTATACAATGTATACCACCTAGCCATCACCACTCAATCCCTGAGACTCTGTGGCCCCTATAGCTTACCTCATGCATGACGTGTATTTGTAATATAACGGCATTAAAGGATACCAGTAGCTATTGTTACACTAGATTTAGAAGGAGGACAAGGGCAAATGGTGCATAGTTCTATGCATAGATCACAAACAATCACTGTCTGATGAACAGCTGTTCAAAGTTTCCAAGGACACAGGAGAAATGGTTTTTGAAATGTACATACCCTGACAAATAGTGATACAGCACAGAGAAGTGATGCACACCATGATCATTACCAAAGTATTACCACTTGACTTACAGTAACAGTTGGAAAAGGTACTGTAGAGGAGGCATGGTATCACAAGTATGACACTGACACAATGAGTACAATTTGTAAAACCTTTATCAAAATTGTTGGAGAAACTCCTATTTTGCCCTATAACTAAGATGGGAGTAGTCTCGACCATCAAATAATAAGTAACGCAGTCCTAGTGGAGTCGGTCAAATCAAAATGGATATGCTAACAAAACCTAATGCCTGCCCTATCTCTTGTACAAAAAAAGTGTAAAAAGGAGAAATGTATGCAAAAGGAAAAATCAGTGTTCAAATGAATAAATGTGGTTGAACCAGCTCTCCTCCCCACGTTAGACCTCAAGGAGTAACGCTGTCCCTGTAGGCAGGATGACATACTCTGGCTAGGCTTCCAACACAATAAACAGTTACAAAACGAGGATTGAGGCCCATCTGGCCTTCAACGTTTAAGTCCCCTTTCTTGACTTCCAAAAATAACGTTTCAACCAGAAAGTTCACAAAGGTCCCCCTCTGTCGGGCTCACACTTCTCACAATAAAGTTCAACACAAACTTGCAAGGGGGGCTCCCTTCCCCAAGCTAATTTCCCTTTAGGGTCTCCCTCTGTTGGGCTCGGACCACTTTCGGGTGTCGTAGACTTTCAAATGTGTGTGGCTTTCTTTAAAGACCACTTCGATTCAAAGTTTACAGTTCAACTTTCAATTTCTCCTTCCCTAGGAGTTAAACTTCTTTATTTCACTTTTGCTGTTCATTCGCTTTATCACTTCAAACAATTTACTTTTCACAGAGACTTTAGAGTGGGCTACTTCCTTTCGCCGGACCACTTTGTTACTTAGTATCACTGATTTTGCAGCTGTCTTTCTTCAAAGTTCATTCACAGGTCTGCCTTTCCTTGCGTCTCATTCACAAGCGTGCAGCCTTCACTTGCGATATAATGTTGCTACTTCAAACTTTAACACACACCCGTCTTTCAGGTCACTTGCCAACTCACGGGTTTGCAAGTCTCTTTTTCTTGGTTTTGCGATTCCCATTTCACGAGCCAAGGTTAGTAACACAGGCTTGGCCCCGCCTCCCCAACTCTGCCGTTCACCTGGGAGGGTTGCTGGAGTCCTTGAAGCACAATGCAGTCTTCACTTGTGGGATCTGGCCTTCTCCACGTGTCTTTCGCGGCCTGCCTTATCAAAATGTTTATTCAGCATACCCAATCCCAAACTTGGACTAGTTCCCACCATCTCTAAATCCAGCCCGTCCTCACTGTGAGAAAACTGAAAATATCTCCCGAACTAGACCCTGGGGATCTGTCATCCAGGTGGCCAGGACTCGGCCATCGTTATTGGAACCAGTTCCTGGGGGTGGACCAGTGAGAGAGTATTACCTGGACGGGGGGTCCTCGGGGAGTGGAACGGGAACACCCACGGGTGAGATGCGGTATTCCCCTTCCATTAGTCCCTCTTCTCTATATTTGCTACATGGGACACTCATCTTCTCCAGCCCCCACCTCTTTTCCAACACAAACACCACAGAAGACAACAGACTAACACCACAGCCATTAACCTGACATGTCCCAATACAAGGGTCGGGCAAAGTCAGGCAATTGACCAGAATCACACACATCGGACAGCTTTTTCCCTTCCACACAGGGATAAAAGGTGGAGCAAGAGAGCACAGTATGAGCAAGGCAGACCGCACGGCGCGAGAGCGAATTCAGCACGGTAGTTCAAGAGGAGGAGAAAGACAGCGCATACCGAGGGGGTGACAAGGAGAGAAGCGACCTTGCCCTTTCCGACCAAGGCCTGTGAACCCAGAAGAAATCGTAAAACCGCGAACAATAGCCAGCGTGTGTTGCAGCAGAAGTCAACGGTTCATGAGACCCTCCTCCTCTACCAAGACACTGGTCTCCGTGGTACCGACCATGACTCCAGATACTCTGAACAGCCAAGCGGTTCATCATAACCAGTAAGTCGAGGGAAGAGCCGATGAAAACCAAACTGTGTTGAGGGAAAGCCGCAAAGTAGCAAGTTGAGAGAAGTTCAAAGAACTGTTAAGAATAAAGGGGAGACCAGCTGTAGCGGGATTCGGCACCACGTGGGTGTTCACTCGAGAGACTCTGGTCTATCCCGTATTTAGAGAAACTGCAAATACCAGAAGGCATTGGGAAGGCTGTAAAGGGACGTTTGAAGTGGTCATACAGGGGTCTTGCAAAATCCTCTGTACATTCAAAAGACTTTGACCGACAGATGATTATGAAACGCATGATTGATGAAATTGGCAAGAGTAAACCCGGCAGAGGGATGCTGACTAAGAGGGGCGAAGGCTGAAGTCCCTGAGAACAGTGTGTTGACAGAAGTGAACCCGGAAGAGGGTGGTCCACAGTGAACTGTTTATGCAAATTTGGCAGGAGTGAATCGGCAAGAGTGTGTCACGACCCTCGCCCAAAACCCCCTCTGGCAAACCCATTAGCCAGGTGGAGTCAGGACTCGGGCCTCTAAAGCCTGGGATACTCTTCAAAAGCCCTCATGGGGCCAGTCCTGGCGCCAGGCTCATACATCATGAAAAACAATGTGCTTGGGAACTACTTTATTGTAATGTCAGCCAACATGGAGGCATCCACATAGCTTGGTTCCTAAGAACCAAGCTATGTGGTCTAGTATTTTGGGTGTGCTAGTCTAGGGACTACTTTACCTGGACTATTTTGTTGGGGCTATTTAAACCACAAACGAGCAAGACAACACGCTTCGCGTTACTTTGCAGCTTGCAACGTGACGCTCACCGTGTCCAGCTATTTCCTCGGAGAAGCAGAACCTGCAAGGAGACAAAAGGAACATCATTAGCAGCAGCATCTTACCTGCAGTCTTCATCTTTAAACACTCGCAGCTACTGAGAACAGCTTCCTCGAATCTGCACGCCTCCCGGACAGAACGACCTGAAAGAGGAAGATAGAGGCAACATTAAAGAAAGCAGTAGAGACATTTACAAATTACGAACTGCTCAAAAGGCTTACCTGGCTGGTCGCTTCTCGGCTGGCACCACTCCGGACATTCCACTCGCGCTGAAAAACAAAGCGACCTACAAGGAAGGAACACACTGGTTAGCAAAGCCAAGACTTTGCAGCGCTGCACATAGCGCTTACTTACCGCATCATAGCGCTCTTAATGCGCCATCATTTACCAGCGGGGCTCAACCAAGCCAGTTCGCCGCGCTGAAGCTCCGCATACCTAAGGGAGAAAAAAGAGAAATTTTAAACAAAGAAAGGCATGCAGGATAGCAACAAAACTAAATAACAGCAATAAGACCTACCTGAACAATATCAAACGGGCCGGCGTCAGTGAAGTAACTGGACCGCACTCGCCCATGAAAGACAACGCGCCCCTGCAAAGAAGGCAGGACCGAGAGCACGCCTAATTCTACCACAAGGTGAGGAGAGGGCACCAGAGGGACTGAAATCATACGGGGTGGAGGGAAGATACTTACCCCAGTCAGTCAGCCTTGAACACAGTCCTCCAGTATTTTCAGGCAGAACCTTCCCGCAGACCACATCAGGGCAAAGCCGAGAAGCATACCAGCGAGTAACCCGGCTAGGCGGTGTCCCTGTGGATAACCAGGTGAGCGTAACAAGTGAATCTGAACGAGGGATACCGAACAAGGCGGTGCAAAGCCTGACACCTAAAGAAAAATGTTTGTGTGAACCCGTGAAAGGGAGGTTCACAGTGAACTGTTGAAGACATTGTACGAAAACAACAGAGGAGATTGTTCTTGAAGTACAAGCCAGAGTGAACCCGGCAGAGGGAGGTTAACATTCAAGAGGGGGCTGAGCCCGTAAAAGGGGGGGGGACCCAAGGGTGAAGAGCTATCACCCGAATAAAGAGAAGAACTTTGTGATTGAACCGGATAGGCCCTCGAAAGGGAGAGAACAACTTTCCGAGGTCCTGATATCATTGAGGAGCTTTCTTGGGGTTTACACCCGGAAGAGGGGTATCCCGGGGTGAAAGACCTCACTCAAAGTCCACTGAAAAAGCAACTGTTTATTTGTTTTGGTGAATTTGATTCGTGGTGGGCCAGACCCCGGAAGAGGGGAGACTCAGGCATGCAACTAACACCCAAAGTACATTTGGAACAGTAATTATTTTGTTTGTTATTTTCCGACCCTCGAAAGCTAGAGACATTCTTGAGAAAGGAGACTTACTTGGCCATCGAGGCTCCTAAAACACTGAACCGGAACGGTCAGCTCTTGCTGGGAAAGCTGGCGCGTGTGCTGTGCTCCAAAGTCCTACCTTGTCCCATGCTAAAAACCTGGGGAAGGGAGACCTCAAGTACCGCATCCTGACTTATAATTTGTGAACACTTATTTCTTTCTATATTTAGTTGTAAGGATTTGACAATTTTTTTTTTTTGTTGCCAGAACCATTAGTCGAGATACACCATTTCTCCCTTTAGATTGCTTTCCTCTATTCAATGTTTCAGTAATAGCCAAATTTCTTAAACATGTGCGGGAGGATAGATTTGTCTTTTTGACCAATTTTAAATTTTTTGACTTTTTATGTGTCGTAGGCTCAGCCAAAATGTTCTTAGGAGCGGGCATGACCGCTCCAGCCACATATGAATTGTCCGACTTCTTGTGTTTCATAGCCTTGGTCAAAGTTTTCTTGGGAGGGGACATCACCCCACCATTAACACATATAATCAATTGGTCCAAATCTGATGGAGCATTCAAGATCTGATTATGCTCACTATTGCATCTGAAAGAAAGTGCCGAATAAGCACTAAGCTGAGCAATCTCTTTATGAACTACATTTCCAACTTTTACTGAGTTGTCAGTTATATTTATAGGCATAATATTTCATATTCTAGGAACCACATCGCCATCAGGTTCCAATAGCAGAGCAAGACCAATCGGCAGACATGACTTAAAACCTACTTCTAAATCTTCTAATTTGACAAAAAATAGAGTTTAGCATCATTGTGTCATGATGCCTACCTCCAAGGTGCCAGACAAGACCCAGCTACCCCAGAGGCAGACATTATGTCTTCAACGGAAGTCACAACAGCCTCAAGTAGGGGCTCTTTGGACTCAGTCCTGGCACCTTTGGCGCCAGGCTCATATCGGGCCACAGTCCTGGCGCCATAGGCGCCAGGCTCATAAAAGGGGACTTTGTGTTAAAGGTGCTTAGTGTTAACTTACCTGATGCAGACCATGCTGCAACATCCAGGACTTCTGAGGCCTGAATGGGACTACTTTATCTTTGGAACTACTTAACCACACGGGTGTGGTCAGGGGAGGAATACATACCTGAGAGGAAGGATACATACCTGGAACTACTTTGAAGGCTATTTAAGCCACGCCCAAGCAGCAACTCACGCTTCGCGTTGTTCTGCATCTAGCAGCTGGACGCTCACCGTGTTTGCTCCTGCATTCTGTCTTCTGCCACTCCTGCCAGCATCCTGGAACACCTGCAAAGAGAGAAGAGAAGAGAAAAGGGTAAAGAAGAGCCCTTACCTGCTAAATCCGCATTCCGGAGACATCTCGCCGACGGTCCAGAAAAGGAAGACATCCATTTAAAAGCACATTGCATCGATCGCTGCAGCGCCGCATCTCACTCACCTGTACAAGGTACCACCACGTTCTACGGCGACATCTGGACTCGCAGCCACATCACCGCGCCTAGGGAGAAAAAGTCAAGAATAAAGGTGAGAGGGGAAAGAAAACAAGGAAACCTTAATTTCCATTACAAAGTTTACCTGTTGGGTTATTCCAACTTAATTTCGGGTCGGTGCCACATCCTGGCATTTCCGGACCCCGACCCCTATGGGGAAAAAAGACATCAGTGTTAGTGAGCGCATTGATACAAGGACACAGAGAACTCTCATCAAGCTCACTAGAGTCTCATTCTTCGGTTCCACAGCTCTTCTCGGAATAGTTTCCCCACCTGAAAAAGAGACAACGAACAATTATTATTGCGGAATCATACTCATTAACAGAATCCTTACGGTACTATACCGGGAAAACAAAACTTGAACCCTCTACAATTAAAATCCCAGTGAAGTAACTGGATACAACGCGCCCCTGCATGAGAAGCAGGATGGAGAGCTCAACCTTTCAAACCCTAAGGTGAGACTTCAAGTGGGGGTCGCAGGAGGGTTTCGTAGAGGGGTGAGAAGGGAGCGGGAGGCTTATACTTTCTCCCGCAGATTGTTAATACTTCCTTTTCACATACAGAAAGATATTCCTGCGAGTCAGACAAGCCAGATTCGAAGGTCCGGTCCGGTCCAGTCCATCTTCCGGGTCCTGCGCTTCACCATAGAAGAAGCAACAACACTCCAAACCAGACCTGCGCCTCCGTGGGAGTCAGATGAGCGTAACAAATTGAGTGTGTTTTTACCTCGTCCAAAATATTGTTGTATAATTATACAAAAGAACTTAAAACCATATTTAATGCAGAAACAGTAGGAGACGCGAGTCCAAACCCTTATCTACTTCTCTATGGGTATGATGTAAGACCCCCCCACACACAGATCCGGATTTATAGAACTAGGTCGAATTTTATCAATTCCAGAATTTTCAATCAAATTAGTCAACTCGGTGGGGGAGCCCAAACATGAGGCATCACACTAACCAAGTCAGGATAATCCCTATCAATTAATAGGGAGTCGACAAACTCAATGAAGCTTAAATCGTTCATCTCATTCATATGTGAGTGTTCCAGTGTCACAATACCCTTAGTTGGTATCCTTATCTCCCTATTAGTCACTGTTGTTTTGAAAAAAACTATTTTTTTCCCAGCAATTGAAGAAGGGCTTACACGTGTACCAGGCTTAATTGCAGTTAAAAAATGTATTGGTTGTTTCTTATTGCTCCCACATTTAATGCAATCAGATTTTAAATGGTCCGGGGAAACCCAGACTGGGCAAGACCAAGCCAGGAGGGGCTCTATCCTCCCCCAAATTTTACATTAAGACAGCCCCTATATCTCTTCCTCTTGATTTTACGAAGTTTCCCTTTTAGCTCCGTTGCTAATGCAATTATCCATCATAACCTTTTTCAACCGGGCATTTCATCTCTGCCTTGGTGTGCTGGCCTGACTACTCAACCAATTATTTGCTATTGACCATTCTCACAACAAAAAGAGGAAATAGCAGTAGCAAGGGAGTAACAAGGAGAAAAATTGCTCTACTGATCTTCAAGTTAGGTGAAGGAAAACTTTCAAAGTCAAAAGCGTCAGTAACAATTATTGGTGCAATAAAGGATTCAGCTCAAAGGGTTATCTACCCCAAAGCACTGAAATCCTAATCAATTCCAGGTACCTCAGTGCAGAATCACAGTAAGCTCAAGAGAAGAAATCCACAAATATTTCCAGATTTAAATAAGACCCCAGCTCAAAGATTAAACAACCCTGCAACCACCGGGATCCAATTTCTTAATCACCTTTCCTCCAAGCAAGAAACAGTCGTAGTAACACACCAAACACAGTTGATAGATACACAGTACTAATGGCGGGGTGTCCCTCAGTTAACTTATCAGTGAAACAGCCAAACAACCAAACAGTCACCCGACACTCCGACAGACCGACTGCCATACTTTACTGTTGCTCTTCATGGCCCGCTTCATGGGAGAAACCCGCTATATGGCTGATGTGGGAGGAGACTTCAGGGTTTTACAAGCAAAAGTGAAAAAAGACTGGGAAACACCAGAGGTCGTTGCATTGCCGACTGCCACACTTTACTGCCAACATTCACATTGAGGATTGCACAATGGCGCAGAAGGGGGTTAAAAAAAAAATCAGATGGGACCCCCGTGCAACATGCAGCACTACAGGCTAGACTGATAACAGGATTAACTTGCACATCACTGGTAGCGGTAGTGAAATACACGGCACACACTAACAAAAAAGAGCCTACAGCTCAAGGTTATGACTCAGCAGATATGGTGGCAAAAGAAGCAGCCTACTTACCACTATCAGAACCTCCAGTAGCACCCCCACAGCTAGTGTGTGAGCAAGTGCAGCTGTCAATCCCATATAAGGCACTCCCCTGGACCTCTGGGTGGATTGAATTGCAGGGCCAAGCCCCACAGCAGGAACAAAAGACCTGTGGACCAAGAGAGGGTGCTATGTCACCCATGGATTTGCTCTGTAGACAAAATAGTACAGGTAAAGTAGTTATGACACAAGCATTATTGACTGTTGCCTGGGAACAATTTCATTACACCACGCATGCCACCAAACAGTATATAGCATCAGACCACTCTGCCACTGGTGTTTCCCTTGCAGTTTCAACAGTTCTTTGCTTCACCTTATTTTGCCATTTTCAATTTTTGCTCAACACAGTTTGTTTTTTATCGGTTCTCCCTCCAACTGACCGGCTGTGATGAACTGCTTGGCTTTTCTTGTCTCTGGAGTCAATGACGGTAGCAAGCACCCCTGCATGTCCTGGTCATCAGTGTAGGAGGGCTCCGTATACCGTTGACATCTGCTACAGCGCACGCTGGCTATTGTTCACAGTCTTAGGATTCCTTTCACGGAGGCTTCACGGGTCTGGGTCGAAAAGGGCAAGGTTGTTTCTCTCCTTGTCGCCCCTTCGGTTCTTGCCGCCTTTCTCCTCCTCTTGAACTGCCATCTTGCGGTTTGCCTTGCTTGTAGTGTGCTCTTGTGCTCTACCTTTTATCCCTATGTGGAAGTGAAAGGGTCGTCGGGTGTGTGTGGTTCTGGTCAAGTGCCTGACCCTTGTGTTGGGATACATCAGGTAAACGGCTCTGGTGTTAGTCCGTTGTCTTTTCTGGTGTAAGAAAGTGTTTGTGTCGGAAAAGGGTGGGGGGGGTAGAGTTTGAGTATCCTACGAGGTAGGATGGACAAAAGGTGTCATAAGAAAGGGGATATTGCATCTTACCAGTCGGTGTCCCACTTCCACTCACCGAGGATCCCCCATCCAGGTAATCCTCCCGCACTACTCCACCCCCAGGTACTGGATCCAATAACGATGGCCCTGTCCTGGTCACCTGGATGACATATCCCAGGGGACTAGTCAGGGAGACAGCTATAGGTTTCCCACAGGAATGATGCAGTATGCAGGGACAATATATTTGAGAATCTGCCTAAAGGCAAGGCACCCGCTTAATGCATGTTGTATTCCATTCAGCTTCCCATTATACTTTAAACAAAGTAAAAGCATAGAAATAGTACAAAGCAGTCTTGGTATGAGCTATGGCAGCTCTCTAGAGGAAGGCTCCCATGGCCTCAGAGGTGAACTGCTCCTCATGATCTGTCAATCTCTAGGGGTAAGCCTCTCTAAATCAAATCCTCAAGGAGCTGGACGATCTCAGTGGGGAAGCCCCCCTCACGGCCCTCCATGCAATCCACTTAGAGTGGGAGTCAACTAAAAGTTAGATGAATCAGGCATTCCATCCAAAGGCTTGAAGGGGCCCCATGACATAAACAGCTACCTTAACCCAGGGTGCTGACAGAACCGGCATCCTCCTTTACTTCACCCAGAAAACTGTCTGCACATACCTTGTCTACATTCACTTCACCAAACACTTACTTTGTCATGCATGTAGTGCTTCATGCTTTTACTTTGTCTGCATCTTTATATTGTGAAGGTGGCAATGCATGTGTTTAAGGTTAGCTTGAGGTTAG
This sequence comes from Ambystoma mexicanum, assembly GCF_040938575.1. Classification (NCBI taxonomy): domain Eukaryota; kingdom Metazoa; phylum Chordata; class Amphibia; order Caudata; family Ambystomatidae; genus Ambystoma; species Ambystoma mexicanum. The sequence goes on along the minus strand of NC_090924.1, from coordinate 755,431,872 downwards.
GTTCAAAGTGTGGAAGGGAGAGATTATTGGCTAAAAAAGAAAGGGGGGTACATAGGGTCACCCCCTATAATGACAAAGAGTATGTTAGGAGAAATGAAAGACATGAGAAGTAAAAGGTATGGTGAAGTAAAAGTGTCAAAGTGAATGCAGGCAAAGTAAATACATACATCCACAAAACCGAGACAGGGATAATAAGGAGGCCTCCCTTCTGGGAGTGACTTGTACTTTTGGCTATATTGCAAACACCTTCTGATCAGTCTCTCCACAGTGCTGTCCATATCTGGCCACCGGAAAAAACATTCTCTTAAGTTATTCCCTAGGTGCCCCTTATCGCACAACTATATAAACAGACTCCCTTAAGCTTTCTAGGGATACATTATTTTTTACTCCACCTGTGCGCTCCCCCAAATAATACATAACTCTTCCTTAATGTCATGCCATGTCCACCAGTCTCTATCGAAGGTATTCTTGCTCAGCCAGCTCCTCGGGTTCATTCCCAGATACATTTTAGCGCAGTGTCATCTGTCTCTGCCTGTTTCCACATGTCTTCCAAAATGGCTGCTAGTCCTACGTTGGCAACCAAAACATCCTGCTTAACTGGCTCTGCTGAGCTAGCAACCTTAATGAAAAAAATTAGAGCGACAGTCAGCTGTGGGGTTTTCTACTACCAGGAAAGTATGCCACCTCAAAATTAAAGCTCTCTAAACCGAATAGTCACCATGACATTCATGGAGTCACATTTTTCCAACCCTTGCTAGAGAGATCTGAACAAGTGGCTTATGAATGGAACTAATCAAAAAACGTGTTACCCCACTAAGAGAACTTGAAGTTGCACTACCCAAGCTACAACTGAAACTTCAATTTCTACCACTGAATAGTTTGCTTCATCTCCCTTATGTGGCCTTGAACCAAACACAATTGTGCGGTCACCACTGTGACTCACCTGCAAGGCCTCTGGCATCCACAGCGGGAATGATTTTGCCTAATGCTGGAAACCTGACTAGAGAGGGGTCTTAGTTATATCATCGTTGATTCTGTCAACAGGCATGCACACACTCACTCGACCATTCATAGCCCACCCCCTGCGTCAAGCAGACTGAGTAGAGGAGTTCTAGCTGCAAACCACTTGACACGTTTGTGGTAATATTCAGCAGGCCCCCAAGAAGGAGCAGCAGGGGTCAGCGTCACCCCCATCATTACAGCGTATTGCCAGTGTGAAGGCGTGACAAGGAGAACAAGTAAATGCTAAACTCCTTTATTTGGCACCTATACAACCATCACAACAGTTTGAAATCCCCAACTGTAAAACTTTAGAATCCGCTCCAGCCCACATTCTTGTCGTGTCCGGCAGGGACACTGTTAAATGAGTGCAGCTCCCGCCATCACCATCATGCGCAGCCAGGGCTCGGTTTCCCGAGCTCAGGCAGTTGCCGCGCGAAAGCTAATAAATGCAATTCACACATTAACAGGCTCCATGTTCCTCTTTCCCTGCCTAACAAAAGCTGCTGTGTGTGTGTGCATGAATACACACCCAGACAACGGTGACAAAGGTGGGATATTTCTTTAGCTTTTCTGTCCCAGCATCATAATCATCTATAGAGAGACAGATAACTGCAGACACACAGCTGCACATTACCTTGTAACCCAGCTGCAAGATGTCAGAACAGGAACAAGGACAGGAAGAACAGCCTGAAGATGACGTGCCAGGTGCATGCACATTTCGGAGGCCACTACCCTTGGATATGCAAGATCAACAATAGCTTGAACCACTGTGGGAAAGATGGATGCAGTGATTAGAAAACTACCTAGCGGCTCATGATGAACATGCACCCGATCGATTTGCAAGAAGGCTACTCATGAATCTCGTGGGAGATGAAGTAGATCTCATCTCCACCAGACGAGAGTAAGACTTATGGCTGTCTTAAGGCGGTGCTGTGCACTTGCTTCAATCCGCAGCAAAACATTGATCATGAGAGGCATACTTTCAACACTGCATGTCAAGTCACAGGTGAAACCATGGATGCGTTTGCGACCAAGCTTTGCAAGCTGGTTGCACACTGAGTTTCACAAGCTCACAAACGAAGAAGCAATACGCCTAAGGATTATTGGCACTCGTCTATCCTCATCGTTCAGAAAGAAACTGCTTCATCTCACCACTATACTGCAGATGGCCAGGCGTGCACTGACACACAAGCAACTCAGATAGAGAGTACTAAAGGACCTGTAAAGTAATAAATAGATCAGGTGACTCAAGGGGGATGGAACCAATATAACTCAGGCAACCTTGCAAAAAATTACATCTCAACAGGAAGACGCTATCGCTGCGGACTTCTGTTTCCTCATGAACAAGGTTCGAAATGTCTGGTGTTTGGACAAAGATCACCACCTGCAGTAGGGGAAAATCAACTGGCAGTTGTATGTAATGCTCCCCCGAGTCAACCTCAAGGGACAAACTATACTTCCATGAGACAAGAACAGAGTACATGCAAATTGATGCAGACAAAGGACATTAATACCCGGAAAGACGTGGTAAGGCATGTACGACATGTCACAGGGAGATCTCCCTCGTCTCAGTCATCAGGAGAAAGAAATCCCTGTGACTACGCATATATGATGAACGCGGCGACAACATCCGCTGAGAGTAAAGTCAATGTACTGATCGGGCACCATTCGGCAAACTTCGCAATTAACACGGGTGCCACCCTCAACATTATGTGCGTCTCAGCATACATTGGTTTCGTCAGAGCGCTATGTGGCAGCAGAGTCCTTTGCTGGTGCGTCTGTTTTTTGTATGGAAATAAACATTGTTCTCCTTGCAAGAGGTTTGTTGGGCCATTTTCCCTAGTGGGGTGTATTTTATCTGGTATGAGCGTTGAGAGGCTTCTCTACATTTTTGTGGAGCCCAACGTGATCCTAGATTTTCTGCAAAGACAAACAAGTTACTTACCAACTGGTAACGATCTTTCGACTGGATGTTCCTCTAACATATTCCACATCTTTGACATGTAATGTCCACAGCTGTACACTTCGGAAATGTTTTCGGCAGAGGGCGTCCTGCGTCGATGACGTCGGGTCGACATCCCTTGAAGGCCTTCGTTCGAGGGCGACGTCACCGGGTGTTATAAATAGAACACACGGCGCCCATAGCCTCAGTTTATGTTTTTCCCCCGAACATGTGGCACCAATCCAATGCCTGCTTGACTGCACATAGCCTTGGGGAAACGTAAGCTGCAATCGCATGAGAAATTCTCCCCAGGGGCAGGCTGGGAGGGCGATGTGGAATACGTTGGAGGAACATCCAGTCAAAAGAACATTACCAGTTGCTAAGTAACTTGTTCTTCGAATGGATTGTGTCCTCCAACGTGTTCCACATCTTTGACAGACTCCCAAAGCAATAGCAATACCAGAAGATGGAGGAGGGAAAAGAATTTAGAGTACCCAATCAGATGGCGGAATAAAGAACTTCCTTACCAGAGTCCATATCCTGACCATGAATCGTATCCAGGGAGTAATGTTTAACAAAGGTGTGGATAGAAGCCCATGTGGCTGCATCACAAATGTTCCTACTAGGAACTCCCCGTTGGAGGGCTGTGGAAGAAGCCACGCCCCTCGCGGAATGAGCTCTCAACCCTTCAGGAGGGTCCTTAGCTGCCAATCGGTAACACTCGGTAATGGTGAGGATAATCCACCTGGACAGGGTCTGTTTAGTAACAGCCTGGCCCAATCGGTGTCAGGCATATCCCACAAAGAGTTGATCGTCCAATCTGACCCTGGACCTCCTAGAAATATAAAAGTTCAGAGCTCTACTAGGATCCAACCTATGGAGTCGCTCCTCTTCCTTACCAGTACGAGGAGGGGGATAGAAAGAAGGAAGAACCACTTTCTGGCACAAATGAAATTCAGATACTACCTTAGGTAGAAAGGACGGACGTACCCTTAGTACAACACTGTCCTTGTGGAACACAGTAAAGGGCGGCTTAGAGGAAAGTGCCTGCAATTCACTCACTCTATGAGCGGAATTAACCGCAACCAAGAACACGGTCTTAAAGGACAATAATCTGAAGGGACAAGAGTGCAAATGTTCAAACGGAGCACCCATTAGAAATTTCAAAAACAAATTCAAATCCCAAACCTGCACCTGGAAAGGGGACGGCGGGAACACATTAGCTAGTCCTTTAAGAAATTGAGAAATCAAAGAATCTTAAAGTAAGAGCATTCTTCAGATGAGCGCTTAAATATAGACAGCGTCGCCAGGTAACCTTTAATGGTACCTACTTGAAGGCACCTGTGGGCCAGAGAAAAAAAAGCAAGAAAGACAAAACCATAGGAATGGAACACTGAAAAGGATCAACATTTTGTCCTCTGCACCAGGTGCAAAACATATGGCAACGGCACAGGGATTTTGTTGCTGGCCTCCTGGCCGAAAGCAACACCTCCATCACATCATCCGGGAGGTGGCAATCCCTATATCTCAACCTTTCAGATACCAAACGTGAAGTTTGAGAGTTCTAACCTCTGGATGGAGAACCTGACCCACCTCTTGCGAAAGCAGATCCTCTTGGTATGGAAGACAGCCTGGAGGGCAGATGGAAATTTCTAGACGGTCCAGGTACCACGCTCTCCTGGCCCAATCCGGAGCAATGAGGATCATGTGAGAACCGAACCTCCGTAACCTGCATAACACTTGAGGAATGACGGGGACTGGAGGAAACGCGTCCAGCAGTGGGAATGACCAAACCACTACGAATGCATCTCCCAAGGCTCCTCTCGGAGGAAATTCCCTTGAGCAGAATCTCTCGCACTTCTGGGTGGCACTGGTGGTGAAGAGATCCACTTGTGGGGATCTCCAGAAGGACTTCCTGAGCCAACTCCCACTTGTGAGAGATCGTCCTCTGCCTGCTCAGAGCATCCGCTGCTGCATTTTCATCTCCGGGCCAGATGACCTGCTGAAATCAAAATTCCCTGCTGGATGGCCCAGCACCAGAGCTGTATTAACTCTCTGCACAACGGGAGTGACCCTACCCCTCCCCCCACCTTTTATGTTGAGGTAATGCATGGCCACTGTGTTGTCCGTCATGATCAGGACACCCTTCCCCCGCACAATTGGCAGAAAAGCCTTCAGGGCTAGCCTGATGCTCTGAGCTCAAACAGATTGATGTGGAGTTTGGACTCTGACAGAGACCAATGACCGCTGGCAGTCAAGTCGTTGGCATGAGCGCCCCATCCTGTGAGGGAAGCATCCGTCACTACAGTCGCCTCCGGCCGGGGTTGCCAAAAGGGCTCCTCCTTCATCAGGTTCCCTTCCTTGGCCCACCACAGAAGATCCTGGGAGACCGAGATTGGAATCTGAAAAGGATCTGACATCTTTCCTGAGAACTGCGACCACTGCATCTTGAGGACCCATTGCAGGTGTCTCTTCCACAGCCTGGCCTCTGGCACCAGAAAAATGCAGGATGCCATGAGGCCGAGCAACCTTAAGAATTCTAAAGCCGGGAGACTCTGGGCATGTTGAAACTTGTCCACCATCTGCACAATGGGATGAGCCCTCACCTTGGGAGGCAAGCACTTCCCAAAGGACGTGTCCAACACAGCCCGATGTACTGGAGCTGTTGGGAAGGTGCCAGATGCGACTTCTTGAAATTGAGGAAGAAGCCCAGCCTGATAATCGCTCACAACTGGCAACAGAACCTGGTACACAAACTGCCAGCCTACTATGTCACTAGCCTTGTAAATCTATACAGTGTCTTTAGTACTAGCGCTCCAGCTATTAAATGCAATGTTATTTGTTATGCTTAGTTAGATTTCCCTTAACCATTATACTGTATCTATATTGCACAAATGTCTTCCAGCAGAAATCACACCTTAACACCATCACATCAGCGCACCACACCTAACTTCACCTTCTCCTCCCTCTTTATCATCACCCTCACCTTCTGGGCAACCTGCAGCATGCCCCCCCACACACACACTGACCTCATACCACCACCTGACACCTATCCCACTGCACGCCAAACTGACAGCTGCTCTCACAACACCACACTGACTGGACAAGCCCACCTCCACTATAGGCTCTGCCGACTCAGAACTCACACCAAGCATCACAGCATCTTCTACAGCACCACACTTGCCACCCATTTTAGGAACAGCGGACTTGGCGCTCGTACACCCACACCACGCACCAACCTACACCCCCTTCACCACACACACCACCCATCCAACTCTCCCCACCCAACAAACACCATTCACCTACACACACACCCGCTATTCTTCGCACCGCCACCACCAGCACCCACAAACAACATCCAACACCTACACACACTAACCTTAAATGCGCCCTCATCAACACCCTCTCTGTCCCTGCCCATGTCATCGAAATCAATGACCTCATCACCTCCAACAAAATAGACCTACTAGCCATATCTGAAAACTGGCTCCATGAAGCTTCCAGCCCTTCCATTTCTCTCGCCCTACCCCCAGGATACACCATCCTGAGACGGGACCGTAAGACATCTAAAGGCGGAGGTGTAGCCCTTATCTACAAAAACACCCTCTCCATTAGAATATGCAACCAACATTGGGAAATCAATGCCGATCTCCTCACTGCCAAGCTCTCACTCTCTCCTAATTGTACCATAAACATCATTACTTCTTACAGGCCGCCAGGATCTCCCTCAGACTACCAAAAGCAACTCCTGTAAATCATAGGCAACAACCTCACAAGCTCCACTAAAACCATTTTACTCTGTGACCTAAACTTAGGACTACTTGACCCTAAGGACAAAACAGCTGCATCCCTTGCCAAAGAACTCACCCACCAAGGGTTCGAACACAAAATCACAGCTCCCACTCATTGTAAAGGCCGAACCATTGACTGGATCATCGACCATAACTGCTCATCATCCATCACTGGCATTCTAGCCCTCCCATGGACAGATCACCACTATATACAATTCTCTATTCCCACCACGGCCACACACAAGACTCTCATTCATGCCCCCCTGTCTAAAGTTAGAACCAACCTCGCCCCATTTCACAATATCCCTGAACTCAAACCGTTGTTCAATAATGACCTCACCTCTCTCGCCAAAACCTATGCCCATGTCCTCACCCAAGCCATTGAATCCATAGCACCCCTAGAAGAAAGAAAAAATTTAAAATCCATGTACTCCAACTCTTGGTTCACAGAAGAACTATCAGCTCTAAGCACCAAAAAACGTAAAGTCCAACCAAGTGGCAGTCAGCGCCCAACCAATACGCGCTCAAGGAATTCAAAGAAATCTCCTCCACTTATAAAAAAAGCCATCTTCCACGCCAAATCAGAATCCTACAACCAAAGAAACTCTAAAGCCAACTCTAAAGCAGGAGAAATGTTCTCTATCTTTAAGGTGCTCACCACACCTATCTCTAGCCCAGATGAAATCATTAAGGATGAAGCTTGGTGCTCCAGCATCCAAACCGCCCTCCTCAACAAAGTTAAAACACTCCAAAACAAAAAGCATCTCAGCGCAAGGCTCTCCTGAATAAAAACTCCCCCCTACCACCCTCCTCTCACATGCCACCCCCTCAGACATCCCTCTTCGTCTTCAGAGACGTCACAGAACTAGAAGTCATAGACCGTCTAAAAAAATAAAAAAACCATCCACATGCAAAGGGGACATCTGCCCTCCAACCATTATCAAAGAATGTGCAGAATGACTGGTACCCATCATTACTGCCTTCATTAACTCCTCATTTTCATCAGGCATCGTACCACAATGCCTAAAAGAAGCATGGGTTCGCCCACTACTAAAAAAGCCCTCCCTTGAGCCCACCTCGCCAAATAACTAGCACCCTATCACTACTGTCCCTTGCCTCCTCAAAATCCTAGACAAAGCCGCCCATAACCAAATCCAGCACTATCTGGAAACTTACGCCATCTGGGCAGAAAACAATCAGGCTTCCACAAGGGCCATGGCACAGAAACCGCCCTCCTAGACTTAAAGAATCAAATCACCAAAATAATGGACACTGGTAAACCTGCCCTCCTGCTTCTCCTCGATCTCTCCGCCATGTTTGATCTTGTGGACCACAACATCCACACCTCCCACCTTTCCAACGCTGCACACTTCTCGCACAAGGCCTGCACCTGGATAACTTCCTTCCTAGAAGGATGGGCCATGAAAACATACTCTGACCTGGCCAATGCACCCCCTGATACCATAGACTGTGGAGTCCCTCAGGGTTCATGCACTGCACCCACCCTTTATAACCTGTTTACCAAACCTCTCTGTGACTTGTTGGATGCGCTCGGCATAGTTTACACCAACTATGCCGACAACACCAAAGTCCTCCTCCCCCCCACTGGAGATTATATCCAAGACACAGAAGCACTCCTTCAGATATACGCCACCATACAAACTTGGATGGCCATCAATGGCCTCTGTTTAAACGGGGATAAAACCAAAGTCATCATCCTAGCCCCAAAGGACATTTTAGCCAAACCTGGCCCTGAATACTCCCACTTCACCATTGACAACACAAACATTCCATTCTCCGCATCTGTGAGGACCTTAGGAGTCTACCTAGACTCCACACTCTCAATGACGAAACAGGTCAGCGCCATCTCCTCTGCATCCGCGCTCACCACCAAACTCATCTATGCCATAAAACCCTTCCTAACCTCCCAAAATAGCCTCTCCATCGCCAGGGCTACCATAGGAGCAAGACTAGACTACTACAACGCCCTCCTAGCAGGCACCTCAACCAAAAACTTCAACAAACTCTAAATAGTGCAAAATAACACGCTCTGCACGGTCCTGCACATACCTAAATTTGACCATGTATCCCAAGCGAGACGAAATGCACACTAGCTCCCAGTAAAGGAAAGAATCTATTTCAAAATCCTAACCATTACTCATAAATGCATCAATTTAGCCACACCTCCTTACTTATCCGAAACCATACTCAAGAACTCCTCCGACCGACCAACTCTGCATACCCACCATAAGAAGAGCCAAAGCCGGCGTCACTGGCTTCCCCAATATTGCACCTAAGCTTTGGAACGCCTTTCTCCAACTCACTCAGAGCAGAACCCTCCCTGCTTTCCTTTCGCAAATCATTTAAAACTACATTATTTACCTAACTCTCTACTACCGCATACACCCCTTCCACCTCACCTCACACCGCAAGATTGACTGTATCACTTCATGTCTGTATCTCTACTATGTCTCGCAAAATTGCTCTGTAATGCAAATATCGATGTAACCACCTTGCCCTCCACTGTAACCAGCAAGCTTGTCATCTTTGTAACAGCGCCACGATGCCCCCGGGCTGTTGTGCGCTTTAAAAATATGGATGGATAAATAAATAAATAAATGGGATGTCAGCCCCCTCTATATTTATGAGGTTGTGGTGGATCCCCCGCCAGTAGGAGGCGATAGCAGGACATGACCAGAGCATGTGGCCCAATGTACCAAGGGCGTTGCACCTTCTCCAGCAGTCCTGTGGGTGTGAGGCCCATACTATGAAGTTTGTCTGGCGTATAGTACAGCCGTTGCAGGATTTTAAACTGGATTTCCCCATTTCTGAGGTTTAGGTAGACCGAGGGGATGGAGGTGAAGCCCCGCTGCAAGTCGGTGTCGCTGATTGGAGTCCCCAGGTCTTCTGTCCAGGTTGTTGCAAGTGCTTGTAGCATATTCTTACTGTCGGGTATCGTAAAATGTGCGGATGCGCAGGAATGCGTTGATGTGTTACATTTCGGACGGGGGTTGTAATCATGTGTCCAGCGTGGTGTGCTTGGTGATTGTGGCCTGGATGGTGCGGTAGGGAGCCAGTCGCCTGGCCCCAAGCCCAAGATTCTGCTCGCTTCTTGGAATCCCAGCAGGTCCCCGTCCTTCGTGATGTCCATTATCCATACTTTTGACCAAGTGTCTGATTGGTTCCAGTGGATCGTCTGCTTCCTTTGGTACTGTAGGACCGAGCGCATGCTGACTGAGGCCGGCACCCTCCCTGTTTGGGTCCTTTGTGTGGCACATAGTTTGTGCCATTGAAGCAAGGTGGGGCCGATGATCGGGTGCCTCTTGATATCTGGTGGTATGTACTGTGGCAGGGTTCCCATTTGTTCTATGGGTGAGAGTGGGCCATTGTGGCTATTTCCATGGTCCGCCAGCTGGTATCATCCTCGGCATTGAGCCAGCGTTTTACCCAGTTCACTTGGGCGGCTTGATGATATGCCCCGAGGGTGGGGACCGCCAGGCCCTTGTTAGGCTTATCGGCTTGGAGTACAGACAGGCGGATCTGTGCTTTCTTTACCCGCCAGATGAATCCGTTGATAGTTTTAGCTAGTGTTTTTAGCATGTGGGGGGGGGCGGTCGGGAGCATCATTGCTGTGTAGATCAGCTTGGGGAAAGAGTTCATTTAGGTATTTAAGCTCCGCCATTGATGCGCTGATGTTCATACCAAGGTACTTTACTGAGTTCATTTGGAGAGAAAACGGTCTGACCCCGCCTGGATCCCAGGGAATGTCGCTTTGGAGGGGCATCACTTCGGACTTGCTCCAGTTGATTTTGTAGTCTACTATGGGGCCAATGGTTTGCAGAGTGGTGTTGATATACGGGAGAGTTGTGGGGCTGTTGCTGATGTATACGAGTAGGTCGTCTGCATAAAGTGACACATTATGCTCCTCTATTCCTTGGTGTATGCCCGTCCAATTAGGGTTGATGCACATTTTTATTGCTAGGGGTTCGATCGAGAGGGCGTAGAGTAAAGGCGATAGTGGGCATCTAGTGCTGGATTGCAAGTTGAACTCAGCGGAGGCCACCCCATTAGTGACCGCTGAGGCCATCGGGTTAGTGTAGAGGAGTTTGATCAGTTGGATTAGATGGGGGGAACCCATAATTAGGCAGAACGCGGAACATGAATTCCCATTGGACTTTATCAAACAACTTCTCAGCGTCCACCGCAACTATGGCGTCTTGGGGATTCCTGTCCCCTGCAACTATGTGCAGGAGCCTGCGAATGTTGTCGCTGGAGTGTCCCCCTTTTATAAAGCCCGCTTGGTCTTTGTGCACCAGGTGAGGCAGGGTGTTCTCAATCTTTTCAGCCAGGCATTTAGCTGGTATCTTGGCATCTGCGTTGATTAGTGAGATTGGTCTATATGAGCCGCAGGTCTTTGCCGCTTTTGTGAAATACTATGATGTTGGCTCCCAACATGGATTTAGGTAGCTGTTTGTGTATCAGGGCTTTTTCAAAGACGGCCATGAGTTTTGGTGCAATTCCCTCTGCTAACTTCTCATACATGTCTATAGGAATCCCTCCGGCCCTGCTGCTTTCTCTTTGGTTAGAGATAGGATTGCACTAGTGATTTCGGCTGTAGTGATGGGAGCGTCCAGGCCGTCGATTTGTTCAGCAGGGATTCGAGGGATGGGAAATGTGGCGAGGAACTTGTCGATGGCCTGTGGCATGCAAGCGTCAGTGGCTGTGTATAGCTCGTGGTAGAATTCGGCGAACCTCTCGTTGATCGCTTCATCTCCTACTACCTGGTTGTTGGCGCTGTCCCCGATAGAGGTGATGGTCTGTGCGACCTGGCGTTGTTTGAGGGCGAGCGCCATTCCATGGAGGGGTCTGTCGCCTTTGGAATAGTATTTTTCAGAAAGCCCATCTTGACTATTACTTTGTATCATGAAATATGAGGGTCTTGATTGATACACTGAACATTATCCCAAACAAAAGTAGTGACCTGCAAGCGTGAAGTGCAGTCATATCTGCACTGCCTATGCAAACTTCCTATGGTGGGAATAGAATGCAAATTAATCCTTCTCAAGTTTGGTCAATTACTGAGAATTACCGTAAGAAAATCACTATGGAAAACGCAGGTCTGGAATACTCTGGCATACTCCTAGTGTTTAGAGAAGACCGCAGGAAGAACTTGAAGACCAATTTTTCAAGACTTTATACTCACGACAAGGAGCTGGTTCAAGTACGCAAAACCTATCCTGCAAACATGAGGCAACTTGAAACTGCAAGAGAAGGACAGAATAAAGCGTGCAAACTCAGAAGACAGCAGTACAAGAACTGGGCAATTTCCACTAAGGGTCTTCACTCAAGACAATGCGGAACAAATGCTGAACACTATCAATTTGAAAAACTCTTGTGAATTATGTGCCATATTGAACTACACAACTTTTCAACTAGCCTCACTTCCTAATATCTCAGAGGAGATATGGCAATCTCACTTCATCACCCTCTTTGTGTGATTCAAATCAAATCACTACCCAGAAGAAAAAGCCTAAAATCAATCATGATCAATTGAATTTGAAAGAGAGGATATTTTGAACCTAGTAAAAAAAAATAAGCCCTTCCCGTGCCCCGGGGCAAGATGGTTCAAAAAACGCAATATTGAAACAAAATCCGGATGCATGGGCTGACTTCAGTGTGCTACTGTTTAATGAGATCATAGCAACCAGAGAGGTACCTACCTCCTGGAAAAGTGCCCTAGTAATCCCCATATTCAAGAAAGGAAATAGAGAAGACCCGAGAAACTAACGCCCAATTGCCTTGTTGGATATTTTGGGAAAAATCTTCGGCGCTCTGCTACTGTGCCAGCTCGCTTCATTGTCAAATCATTCAGGCCGATCACATCCTAGACGATCTGGATTTGTAAAAGGTGTGAGCATGCACCTCAATCTTTTTCTGTTAAGCCATGAAGTCTCAAACAAAAATTTACATGGCCTTTATCGACCATGAACAGGCGCTTGACAGAGTCTGCCGAAAGAGATTATGGGGCAAGATGTGCCCATGGTATTTTCCAAGAGCCCTGTTGGAAGCAATAAAAGCACTCTACACCTCAACCTCTATTCAGGTTAGACTATCACAGTTGGCATATTTTCTGAGAAAATTAATACCATCGGAGGACTCAAACATGGATGCCCACTGGCTTCCGCGTTATTTAACATCTACGTCTCCGACTTGGGTGCAAGTCAAAAAGAAGCCAGGGCATTCCTACCTTAACTACATGGCACTACGATCCCGTGGGTCCTCTAGGCTGACGATCTAGTGTGATGCTGGAAATGCATCGGAGGGACAGGGCCTCTGAATCCTTGTTCTTCATTGCTTTATCATGTATGTTCTGACTTGTTTTCCGCGCAGGAGTTAATGTGGAACTCCTGGCGGTGCGGCTCTTCCTGTATTTGGTTTGGTGAACAGACCCTTGCGATGCCCTTATGGCACCCATGGGTGGGAGCACAACCCTGTACTCCTAGTGCATGTTTTTGGGCACATGTGTGTGGCCCTCAAAGCAGGGTACGGGCTGGTGGCAGCTCCATGCTGAATTGACAGGTGCCCCGAGAGTCTTCCATTTTGGGATGCCCAGGCCCCGTCATTGGAATCAGTAGATTCCTGATGGAGACAAGATAGCCCCGTGGCCTCTTGCCTTCCATCGCCTGTCACCTTGGTTTTCCCGAAGTCCCAGGAAGCCCCGACTCTGTCCCTTCCCCCTGACTGGCTGTTGGGTGGAAGTTCCATATATGGTAGAGTGGGGATTTGCCGACCAGACTGGCTGGAGCCTTCCCAACGATCATATGTTGTGGGTACGCCCGCGGGGTGGGACCTGGGTGAATGGAGTGTGTGCCGAATACGCATTCTGTGTTATGGGTGTCTAGAACCTGGTGTTTGACACAATGACTGGGACAGCCCTGCCGAAACTGGTATGAATGCAGTGTTTAGTGCTGAATGGCAGAGTACTTGTCCGAACCCACATTCTGTGTTGCGAGTGTCTGGATAGAGAAGAATGGCCTGAATACACCGTGCACCTGATTGGCTGACTGGCTGACTGAATGCCCTTCTGAGTGATTGGTTGCCTGAGTGTGACCCAGCAGAGTGGATGGGAGATCAACTAGTATATCTGGGGGCCTCTCACTGCTAGAAATCGTTCAGAAGCTGTAGTTGATACTTGATGCTTACTCTCGAAGCCGAGCCGGAGGAAGGTGGTAAACCGATGTTCCCTTCCGTGTAATCTGAAAGCTGCTGTGTCTTCAAGAACTGACCCAAGAGATGACCTGGTAAGGAGACCTCTTCCCGAGCTACGAGGGACCATCGTGCACCAGCTGATCTTTGCCAAAGCTCCCTGGTAGACAGACCTACGAAAGGCTGCCGACTGAAGAAGGGGACCGCCAAGGAGAACGAAGAGAAGCACCGGACAGCCGTCCACCGTCAACAACCGAAGTCGCCGACCAGAGCCGCCGTGCTCCCGTTGCCGAAGAACATTTGATCCAAAGACTCCCTTGTTCATCACCGTCAACCGATTTCGCACTGCTGGAGAAAGTCAAGGTCGACGACCTAGGAGAATCCGACTGTAGGTTTCCCGCCACCCGAAGACCTCAGAGACGTTGATGTCCCGTTCGCCGACGCTAGATGCCGGCGACTCGACGCCCTGGCTGGGCCAAAGTTCTTCACCAACTCTTTGCAGCAACGAACCATCGTCGTCAAGGTGCACCACACGCCTCCCCTATTGCAGGACGTTTTCAATCACTCGTCTAGAAAGCACCGCAAGGACCGAAGCTGCTGCCTTAACGACAACGTTCATCCTTTCTTCATCTCGGAAGTTCGACGACCCGTGGCTCTTGCTTGAAAGGGAGTGTACTCAAGAAGGGCCCGTCGATTCCCAGATGAAGAACTCTACAACACAAGGTACATTTGGGTTGCAGAACTTTAAACGAAGATAAAACTCTAATAGACAATATATGGACTGGGCTTGTTGTGCATCTTCATTTACAGGTTGCCCAGGTGGGGGGATCCTAATACAGAACTGTGTCTAGTGGTAGAGGCCGGTATTCTGCCAACTGTCTAGCCAAATTGTCTTCCTCCTAAGTCTAGGGTTGATATCGTTTTGCTGTGTTGATTCGTATGCTATTTGAACTAAGTACAGTTGATGCATTTTAATGAAATCAAAGTAATAGTGGTACCACCTAGAACTGTATATATTTACCATTTTAGAATTGTCGGAGCACAAAGTTTATTATCGTGATAGTGTATATAACATTGAACCTTATTTATATAAAGACAGTGTTTTAACTAATACAGTGTGTGGACATTCCTTTGTGGGTGCTTGGGGACTACACAGTGCTTATGAACCAGCCTGCATCACCTCCCGAGAAGCTAGGCCTTGATTGCTCATCCATTGCTACCGTAATAGAGAATCTTGGCTGGGGTCCTCTGTACCTCTCCTCTGTCATATAGAGAGCAGGAGTACAGACACGCCCCCCTCCAGTGCGGTTGTTCTACACCTAGTCATTATGGACTTAACACCCATAGCGAAGATTCAACCTCTTGGACACCTACATGAACGAGAATGATCTGCGAATCAACGTCAAGAAATCCAAAATAATGGTTATAACCAGCGCAAAAAGCAAAACAAAAAAAAAGCCTCGAGAGACATGGTACATAGCTAACAAGTCTCTAGAAAAGATCCAATCTATTACTTATTTAGGCGTACAAATCAATTGCATCATCAAAGAGAGTGAGTGAATGAGAGTCTTAAGATCTAAATGTAAAAATGTGTCATCACAAGCCCTATTGCTAAAGAGGGAGTATGGTAAATTCACAATCTTTCCTATTGTAAACTTCTATAAACAGAAGGTAACCCCCATTCTGATCTATGGAGCTGAAACAATCTTCAACCTAACATGGAAATTCTAGGCCCTTCTAGAGAGTGAGTTTTGGAAACAAAACATACTACATCTTTTGAAAAGCACCCCCAAGGACATCAGTGAGGTACAAATTGGGCTTACAATCCTTAGGATCACTCAATTTATGGAAGTCATTAGCACTATATCACAAGTGCATCATGTGCAATTACCTGCCTCCGTTTGAAATCTTACGAACAACCCCGTACAAGACTAGCGAGTGGCCGCTAGACAAGAGGAAAAAGATATACTCCCTAATCTTGTCCGTAGAGGTCTTGATCACAAATCCAGAGAAGGTAAAACATAACATCCACAGACAAGATTGGATAAATACTCAAGAAAAAACGAGGTACCTACAAATGATCATTAAACCTGGCACATGAAGGAACGTCAGGCAACTATCCATGTACCTAGCTAAATTTCCTTGTATACGCCTGACGTATGTACCTTCACTTAAAGTTGTTACCCACCAGAGCGATATTAAGTGTGCAAAGTGAAATCCCCAAGTCAGAAGCATTTAGCAGATTCTGACAAAGACGCAAGCAGATTGAATCTCTGAAACATTTGCTCCTAGAGTGCAAAGCATTAACTATGGCGAGATCCAAGTACTTGAGTGATATCTGTAAAAACCTGGGAACCTTAACAGTGGAAGACTGGTGATCCATGTTTCTGATCAGAGAAGGCTTTCCCATAATTTTTTCAGGAATTATATTTTTAAAGGGTATTTTAAATTTAGTCTAACAGGGGCCATAAATAACCTTGTCAGCACAAGCAAGTCTGAATCATAGAACATGTACATTTCTTTCTTCTGGTCAGATGACTCCAAGGTTTCACGAGTATGAAAAGTTTGTCAAACTAAATCATAAAAAAACCACAAAACAAAATAAAGTGCTCTACTTGGGACAATTGATATCTGTTCGTGGAAAGAAAATCATACCAGAACGCGCTGCATCAGTGCGCAGTGCCCCCCAGCCAAAAACTGTCAAAGAAAAGCAGAAATTCCTTGGGCTATGTAATTACTGCAGGGAATAGATTTTAGAGTATGCGACATACACTAGCTCCCTACTGCAAGGCCTCAAAGAAGCACAAAAGACAGACAAAAAGATAATATGGACAGAGGACATGCTTGTGAGCTTTAATGAACTAAAACCAGTCTTCTCTACTGCTCCAGTGCTAGCAACCCCTGACAAGAGTTCTATTTGTTTCCCCATTCTAACAGTCAAGTGATTACTGTGGTGCTCATGCAGAAAAGGACTATGGGCCACAGGCCATTGGCCTATTACAGTGGAGTGCTGGATTCAGTGATGTGGGCCCAGTTCCCTTGTGAACAGGCGCTTACTGACGCAGCTTTTACAATTGAGAAAAGCTCCACAATTGTCATGGGATGTTCTGTTACACTGTATGTGGAGCATGCAGTATTTGCCATCCTTGAGCGATCTAAATCAACCCTGACCATGCATCGGGCATGTACACGACTGTAAACCCTGCCACTTTCCTAACAGAACTGTGTACTGACGAGGATCTCGCAAAGCATGACTGTGTGACATTTGAAGGGGAGGAAGAAGATATACCAAAAGCAAAAGCCCGCTCGAAGGAGGGGGAGGTTCTTTTCATTGACAGGTCAGCAAACATTGACCAGGGGACTGACCGGAGGCATACTTGTGCGGCTGTTGTCTGTCTAGTTGACAGTGAATATATGAGGGGATGGTGCAAAAAAAAAATTGCCCATGCACTATTCAGCGCAAGCAGAACTTATAGCGCTTATTGAAGCACACAGAGTTCCGGGGTGCCGACTAGCCATTTACTCTGACTCAGCCCATGTCACCACAACAGTGCATTCAGAGGTTGCAGATTTATTGGACAGACTGATCAAAGTGGTTTCCCAGCCCTCCGGGACAGCAGTGGTTAAATGCACCATCCATACAAATGATACAGAAAAGGTCTCATTCGGTAACGCCGCTATGGACACGGCGATCAAACAGGCTGCCTATCTCCCTGTGCCCACATATCCAGTGATAACACGGAAACGAGCACAATAGTCAAAACCCTACATCTCATTACCGATTGAACAAATTATTGGATTACAAGGACCACTGGAAGAAAAAGGCCTGTGGCAAAGGACGGGGTGTAAACTGTCTCCTACTGAATTATTATGGCGCCAGGAAGCAACAGGCAAAGCGGTCATGTCACATGGACTGATGCTGGTCGATTTCGACCAGCTCCATTATCCATTGCATGTGTCGAAAAATGATATTGCTGCAGATTTACAGGAGGACTAGTTTGTCCCCAATCTGTAGGAGATACTGACCAAAATGGGGATTAATTGCACTACCTGTCAAACTTACAGTACTGGCCACACCTTGAGAACTATACAAGGTACCCTTACCGTGCCGAACTGTATCATTCCGCGAGTTGCACATAGACTACACGGATATGGGTGAAAGATGTAATGGGTGTCGCTACAAGATTATTATTATAATTATTTTTTTTGCATGTTATTTATTACTGTCTTCCCCCACCCCCATTTATGTCATGAACTCGTTCGGATGGCGGTGGTTACCACAGTTACGGCTTCGCCACCATTGATTGGTGCCATCACGCTTCTCACGTTGCTGCTGTAACGTTCTAGTGGTTTTCCTGCTCGCCTTAGCCAGAAGTATTTCATCCCAGCTTTCCTTGCGGTCTGCGCATTGGAACCGTCTTAGCTCTGCTACTACGGTCACACGCTAGTTTTCTCCTCTTTCGCTTCACACGAAAGCCTGCCTTTCTCTATTGTTTTCCATACCTGTTCTTTCTGCCCTTCTTTTCCCTTCCATTTGGTACGCTCACTTTGCGATTTTTCCGCTCTTTCCTCCTCTTGCCTTTTCTGTTCCTTTTCTGCCACCGCCTTGGCTTGCCCCAGCTTGGATTTTTCTTTCCGCTGTGGTAGTGGAATATTTGTGTCAGACACCGCTCCGCACATTGTTATGCTCTCTTCCTCTTACCGCTGCCTGCCTCTGGCTCCACTTCAGCGGGGTCCTACATTCGGCGCAGCCTTGGACTTCGGCCTTCACTGTACCTGTTGGCCAGCAACGAGGGATATTCACAGGGGTTTTTTCCGCCTTTGGCTTTTTCCCCCATACATTTCCTGCTTCCGGAAGCCGTGGAGTGGTCCAGTTTGGGAACCACCACAGCTACTTCTCGTGACAGGATCCAGGCATCAAAATCGAAGGAGGACTATCTGGCTCACCGACAAGGAATCAAGGAGACAGACTCCGAACATTCAGGTGAGGAGAGTGGTGATTCGAGGGAGGACATTGACAATTTAACTCGAGCTTCCACTTCAGTTCTTCGGACTTCCCTTCTCTTGGGGTTAATCCCCTTCGCCTTTCTCGGGCGTGTCATATTCACTTGAATTGGCATTGGAGGATCCCGACAATGTGGCTACCATTTGTCTCCATGCTATCAGAGGTCCCACTTCATTATCCTCCCCTCTGTTGGCTGCCTCATACCATACTACTGTTTCAGCGTCTGCCCATTTCAGGAGATCGTTCCACCATACCTCTAATCTGGGTCTATGGGCTGCTTTCCAGCTCACGGCTTTTCTCCTTTTGGCCAGAATGTAGGCCAGGTCCTTGAGTTTGCTTACGTGTTTCAGGTTGCGTGGTCTGGTAAATCCCCCCCATCATGCATGCCCACAAGGATTCCACATACAGCCTGATTCCCTTTTCAGATAGTCGTAGCTCGATTTCCTCCCAGAATGTTCCCACCTCTGGGCACGCCCAGAACCTATGGATCATCCCGGCATCCACCTCCCTGCACTTGGGGCATTTTTGTACTTCTGTACTCCCAAATCTGGCGATCTTTCGAGTAGTCATGTACGCCCTAGGGGTGACATATAACTGAATCTGCTGCAGCCTTGCGTTCCTGGACACCTTTTTATGATATCTCTGGGCTCTTTCCCACTGCCCGTCTTGCATAAGTTCTCCCACTTCCTCCTCCCAGTCTCGCCTCAATTTGAGCAACTCCTTACCCACTCTA
The DNA here is from genome assembly GCF_040938575.1 of Ambystoma mexicanum. Lineage (NCBI taxonomy): Eukaryota > Metazoa > Chordata > Amphibia > Caudata > Ambystomatidae > Ambystoma > Ambystoma mexicanum. Next base: position 755,412,193 of record NC_090924.1, on the reverse strand, counting down.
GAGATCACCAATTTGTATATCTAGGATATTTTGTGCCCTCCCTCTGAGATATCATACATCGTTTCTATGGCGGTATCAGGTTGTTCTGCTAGTGCTATTTCGGACCACGTTTCCTTCACCCGTTTAACTATTCTAGTATGTGTGATATATTGCCCTGGATGTATCCCCGTTTCGTCCACTATCGTTTGGAAGTCCAGTGCCTTCCCCTCTTGCCATATATCGCCCAAGGTCGCTAGGCCTATCTGCTCCCAGTGTTTGCGGATCCCTTTCCTCAATTGCTCATCCACCCCGCGGGGAGCATGGGGTCAGGTTTCCCATAGCTCGGCACGCTTTGTGCCATGTCTTCCAGCCCAGTTCCAACAATCTCGATCGCCCGTGCATCTCTGGTTTGGGTAGCCATATCAGCTCCTTTAGGAAGTAAGGGTCGCATTCACTCCTCAGCAATATAGATTCTGCTGTCTCATCCTCCGACAGCCACCTAGCGACATATTGTAACTGCCCTGCCAAGTGTTATAACTCAAAGTTCGGCCAAGCGTTATATCTCAAAGTTCTGCAGGTTTATACCCCCTCTGTCATACGTATTCTGTAACTTCCATAGGGCCACTCTGTTTCTGGAGTTGTGCTACAGGAAACCTCTGCATAAACTCTGGAGTAAGTAAAAAGGCGTTTGGGCAGCATGTGTGGGATATTCACGAAAAAATGTAGTAGCCTAGGCAGGACCACCACCTTGAGCAAGGCCGCCCTTCCCACCATGGCTAGGGGGAGCTTTGCCCAGAACCCCATGCTATTCTTGATGCCTTCTACTGCCCTTTCTGCGTTATATTTTTGCTCGTCTGCAATCGTATGATATATGTTTATCCCCTGGTATCTAAATGTTCTGGTCTGCCAAGCTATCTGCAAGATAGGTAAGTTCTCTTGTGGGACTCCTCTATACCTCCCCAAGAGGAACATGCACGATTTTTTGGAGTTCACCGCTATGCTCGAGAGAGTCGCGTAGCGCTCCATCACCTCCAAGATGAATTGCAAGTTTTTCTCTGGGTACCGCAGGTATAGCAGCATATCATACGCATACAATGATATCAAGTGCGGTCCCCACTAGTATGAACCCCTATTTCTTCGTACTGCTGTCTCAGACAGATCGCTAGTGGTTCTAGACCAAGGATGTACAGCATCGGGGACCATTGACAGCCCTGTCTTGTGCCTCTGCTAAATTGCCACTTATCTGAAATTATCGCTCCCGTTTTGACCCTAGCTGTTGGAGAGCTGTACACCATTTTCACCCACCGCAGATACCCTGGTCCCATCCTGTATTCTTTCAAGGCCGCCATCATCCAAGACCACCTTACAGAGTCAAAGGCTTTCACTGCATCTACCGAGACTACTGCTATTTCACTTGGGTTGCCCTCTGGCTGTTCTATAATATGGTGCAACCTCCTGTGGTTATCGGATATGCTTCTACCTGGGACATATCCGGTTTGATTGGGGTGTATGAGTGTATGTATTACCCGCTTAAGTCTATTCGCCAGCACAGACATAAGAATTTTACTGTCCTGGTTTAGCATGGATAGTGGTCTGTACGACCCACAGTTTGTGTTTGGCTTGTCAGGTTTGAGGAGTGGAATGATTACTGCCTCCCTCAGAGATTCCGGCAGTCTCCCTTTCTCAAAGGCCTCGTTTTGCATTGCCAATAGCGGGAGGGGAGCACTTCTTGTCTATACGTTTTATAGAATTCGCTGGGGAGCCCGTCTGTCCCAGGGGCTTCGCTCATCGGCAGATGCATTACCACAGTCTATAATTCCACTATTGTGATTGGGGCATTCAGTTTCTCCCGGTCTTCCACACTCAATTTAGGTAATCCTATATCTTCTAGCGTCTCCCGAGTCTCTTGCTCTGCCATCTCTCCTGCATCTTCATAGAGGTGTTTGTAGAATCTAAGGAATCCCTCGTTCACACTCTCCTGGGTGTTCCAGACTTGGCCTGCTTCTCCCGTTATCTCTCTAATTGTTGATCTTGGTGTCTCGTTCTTGTATAGCCATGCAAGCAGCCTTCCTGGTTCGTCTCCCCCTGCGTGTTGTCTTTCAATGTATTTTTTATATTTCAGGTTGCATAGCCTATCCCAGAGCACACCACATGCCTGTTGTAATTGGCTCACACGTTCGGCATCCTCCTGTGAGGTGCCCCCTCTTTTGGTAATTGCTTTTAGTTTATTTTCTGTCTCCTGTAACTCTCGCACTATACCCCCTTGGAGCCCTCTAGATTTGGATATGGCCGCCCCCCTTACTACAACCTTAAAGGCCTCCCATAGGATACCCTCTGACTCCACGTTCCAGTATTATTTTCGAAATACCCAATTATCTCCTCCCTTAGGTCCTCTCGAATGCAGTATCCTTCAATGCCTCGGCTCTAAGCCTCCATGTTGGGATCCTGGCTCTGGGGGGGCTGATGTCGCCATGCCAGGACCAGAGGGGAGTGGTCCGATAATATTCTCGCGTTATATTCAGAACCCGTCATTTCCCCAACAAGTTCCGGAGTGGCGAACATGTAATCCACTCTCGTGTACAGATTGTGTGGGGCAGAATAGTGTGAGTAGTGCCTATCATTCGGGTGTTGCTGCGTCCATATGTCCTCCAGCCCAAAGTCTCTCAGCAGGGCTTGTAGCGTTTTCGCTGCGGGGGTGGGCTTATCTAGTTTTGGGTCTGATCTGTCCATTTTGGGGTTCTGCATGCAATTGAAGTCCCCTCCCCACATAACCGCGCCTCCTATGTGGGGATTGATCTTACTATATAATGTCTTGAAATGGGCCACTGTCTCTTGGTTAGGGGCATATGTATTTATGATGCACAGTTCTCTATTCTCCAGCAGCCCCAGAATCACTACCATCCTCCCATCCGGTTCCACTGTGGCCTGTAGCATCTGGAAGGGCACATGTGGCACCACCCAAATGATCACTCCCCTTGCATATGCCAAATACGTTGCTCCTATGGTGGTCCCTCTCCAGTTTTTCTTTACCACCTCTTGTTTCTCTTTAGTGAGGTGGGTTACCTGTAATAAGGCTATGTGCACTTTTTGCCTTCTCAGGTACATCATTACCTTATTTCTCTTCAGGTAGCTGTCGAGTCCTCTGACGTTCCAGGTTACTATTCTAAGGTCTCCGATTGTCATCCATATCCTGTCCCTTCTCCCTCCCTCCTTGTCCTTCACTCCAAGCGTACTTTCCGTGGATCATGCGCAGAGGCGCTTGGGTGCGAGCTCATTCCCTAACAACTACCACTACAAACTCCCCAATTCACACCCCCCTCCCGTCCTCGCCCCAACTGTTGCTCAGCTCCATCCCTGGAAGCTTGTACACGTTCCCCAACTCCCCTTCCGCCTCCCTCCCTTCCCATGCCCAACAGTTGCCCAGCTCCATCCCTGCATCTCAGGCCTTCCCGCATTTAGTCACTACTCAGCAGTGCTGGTACTAAGGTCACAGCAGGGGGTTGCCACCCTACTGGCAACCCAACTAAACTAAAGTAACTCTAGGGGTGCAAGGCTGAATCCTTTGTGCTTCCTGCAATTGTGCAGCAATATGTCATGTTTAGACAAATATACAACTTGTAGCTATGATTGACGGGTCATTGTTGCCCTGTCTTATAATCAAGTCCCAATGTCATTATTCCTACAGCACCTCAGTTTCCAGGGCCACAGCCTCATTTATCTGTTCCGCCCACCGTAAGACCGTCTGTTTCCAGTGGGCAGTTCTGGGCATCCAACCATTCCGTCGCATCCTCAGGGGTTTCAAAAAACAAGGCCCTGTTCTTAAGGAACACTTTCAGTTTGGCCGGGTACATTAGCATGTATCTGTAGCCTGCCTCCCGCAGTCTCTTCTTCACCATTCCGTAGTTCAGTCGTCGCCTCTGGACCAGCAAGGTATAGTCCGGGTAAGCTGTGAAGCTCTGGATCCCCACTGTAACAGTTATTGTTAATTGGAGCTATACATATTTGTTGCAGGCCCCACAGCACGTAGAAGGATCTCGATTCGGGCCCAACACAATCAGCTGAGTCAGGGTTATCTCCATCCAAGCGGGGTTGCATGTTCTGGTCCCGTGCCCGCTCCGGGCGGGGATAGGGATATTTGCCTCGACATATGCCATGGCTTCAGTAGGATTCTCGAAGAAATGCGACCTGCCCCCGTATTGGATTCGCATCTTCGCTGGGAAGATGAGGACATAGGGGATGTGGCGAAGCTGTAGTTGTCTCTTGACAGGTTCATAGGATCTCCTTTGTGTCTGGACACTGGTCGAGAAGTACTGGTATATGTGCACTCTGTTTACATCATAGTGTAGGGTGCCTTTTTCTCTGGACAGCCTTAGGATCGTGTCCCTTTCCCTGTAGTTCAGTAAACAGTCAATTATCGTGCGTGGTGGCACTCTAGGTTTAGGTGGTGGTGCCAGAATGCGGTGTGCCCTTGCCACAAGGAAGTGATCAGGATTCTGCACCTAGAAGGGATTTCAATAGGTTTTCCACATGTCGTTCCATCGGGCCCTTACAGAAGGATTCTGCAATTCCGACAATGCAAATGTTGTTTTTTCTAGATCTTGATTTGAGATCCTCACACTTAGCTTGGGTCTTGCGCGGGTCTCCCTTCAGCTGCGCAATGTCCCGGATGTGTTGTGTTACAGCATCTTCGTTCGTGCTGATCCGGCTCTCTGCATCTGTGATGCGCACGCTTTCCTTATCAACTCTAGCCTTCAAGGAGCTAATTGTTGCCACAATATCGTCCAGCTTAACATTTACTTCCAAGAAGCCATTTTGCACCATAGTCATTAGGCTGTCTTCTCTTGCGTCGTGTGGCACCTCAGCCTGGTTGTCTGTACCCACTGATGTGGTGACAGGCGACCCGTGGGGTTGGGAACTTGCAAAGGAATCCATTGGGCAGTTTTTTTTTGCGCCTGTACTTTTCTTCTCATGGCAGCCCTTGTGTTACCGAGAGTGGGTTGTGTTCTCCCACGTCTTGTGATGGTATGGGGCTTTTTCCCCCACTCGGTATTGTCTCAGTGAGTATGGTGTCTTGTCTACAAGTTCCGCCCAGTTGGGCCTAAACGTACTAGGGTCTGTTGCAGATTGGCAGTGTTGCTACCAATATAGTTGTGTCTAGTACTGCTGGGCCGTGCCTCACGGGCCCTTCTTAGTTGTTGCCTAAGGTCCGTTATAAATTGGGTTTTTACGCTCGGGCCAGGACTCTGCCTGATTGTGGGTTACAGGGTGCTGTTGGTTCCTTCTAAGGGTAGGCCCGAATTCAGTTGCAACCCACTTGCAAGCGTGATTTATCGTGCGTGCCCCCTGCTTTTTTCGAGACAGTCTATTGTGGCAGCCATATGTTTAGCCACCCTGTTGCCAAGATGTTTTAAGGTGGCTAGGGCCTTGCATGGCGAATTTGGGGCCCCAATCTGCTCAGTATCCTAATACGGATTAATTGAAAGGTGTGCAGTATTAAGCCGGGGACTGCTTGGGTTGGGGCAGTGAACATTGTATTTTTTGTAGTATCCGGGCGGCCAAGACTTCAACCTACAGCGTGTTCACTCAGTGTAGTGGCTTGGCTTGGGATTGAACACAGTCTGCCTATTATGTGGGCCTCAGCCGCCAACTTTAACAAACGTTGCCGTGGTGCACAATCAATGCCCCAAGTCCTTCAACCATGTGTAGATCTTACGGGGTGATTTCAGCTTCTTGGGTTGTCCCCCCCCCCACACACTGCAGGGCCGCAGGGTACCGCTTGTCTGGCGTTCGCTCTTCCCCCTTCAGTGAGTGGCACGTACCTCTATGCTGTAGGCGGGCCTCATTCCGTTCCCCGCAGTGGCGTGCCGCTCGCAGTGGACGACCACTCCACCCCACCAGAAGGTCCGCGATCAGGCCGGCCCCTTCGTCAGTCCCCCCGCGGCCCAGCAGGGGGTGGAGCGAGTGGCGGTGGGAAGCCGGCCAGGGACCAACAGCTGTCCTGGCGCGGACGGTGGCACGGCCACTCGTAGGACGCGGTGAGGAGCAGGGGACCCTCCAGGCACTCCTCCGCTCATTCCAGGATCTGCCGTACACCGGTGGAAGGAACCTCTTATTACTGTTGTAGGCGGGTGGGGTGGACAGGCACCTCTGCGTCAGCGGGACAGAGGCAGTGCCCCTCCACCCCGCTCCCCTGCGATGATCTTGCAGCCGTGGGGTGGCGCAGGCCCCCTTCGGATCTGTTCGGCGGCTTGTAGTCAGCGGGTCAGCCCACCCCTTCTTAGTTTGCTGCAAACTCTTCAATGGGGCTGGAGTTTTCGCTCAGAGTTGCTCAGAGCCTGCAGTGCATGTTGAGGCTTCAGGCCATAAAGATATTTACAGTCTTTTTGGCCCCAATCAGGATTAATTTAATGACAGGATAGTCAGGGGATCGGAGCTCTCAGTTCAGGCAGCCATCTCAACTGCGTGCAACAGCGCCCCCCGGAATTTCAATGTTTATGCCACGTATCTTGTGGCTTTATTAGAAGTATTAAAATAATACTTTATTTTTATCAGTTTAAATCAAATCTCAGAAGCCCATAGTGCTTTCATCTATGATCTAGCTGTTTTCAGTTTTCTACAAACTTTACGGGAGCTACTGAGTTTATACTGAGTTTCATGTGATTGGACTTGTCTCTCAACCTCCGTACGTTTGGCCATAAGAATGTTCTTCCCATTAGAGGCTAGGCTTATGTTTTCTTCCATACTGAAGGGTTTAAAAGCTTCCCAGCGTGTTTCGATAGAGTTTCCCGGTTTGTATTTTCAGAGATATATTGTGTAATTCTGGTGTTTAAAGACTGGATAGCTGGATCAAGAAGAACAGATTAATTGACCCGCCACTGCAAATGACTGGGGGTGCAGAGCCCATTGAGATTTAGGGACCCTGAATTTGGTGCATGATCAGATGCGGTAGCGAGTTCAACTGAGGACATGGAAATTAAAGATATTAAAGATTTTGAGACTAGGAAATGGTCTTGTCTTGAAATTCTAAAAACGTACATGTGGAAAATAGGTATAGACACTTATGTCCCAAACATTGATCAAATGCAAATGTGAGATGGCCTGTTGGAGTTAAAGTGGTACATGTGTTTCTTGGGTTTTAATCAAATAAGATGTGTCCACATCTTCATTTAAATTCACATTGAGGTCCTCCCTCCTCCGTTCCCCAATTATCAGATCTCACTTTGTTATATGTGGGTATTTGATAGAGTAAAAATGATCCTGCTTTTGGTTAGGGCCATAAAACCAGAATACAGATAATCTTTTCACCGAAACGTATCTTCACTTTTAAAAATCTTTCCTGATCATATTTAGTCTCTGGAAGCTTCTTAAAACTGATCTTTTAGCGAATTAAAATAGCTTCCCTGGTAAAGAATTGGTGCAAAAATATTTTGAGAAGGGGCCAGTCTGATTGGATATGGTGGGTTTCTTTTAACAGGCCAATATTCACCCCTGATTCCGATAGCTTATTGAGAACACTCTTTCACTTGATTGGGGAATTTAACCCCTGCAGATCCAGGGACATTAGTTTAGGGGAATACATCTTTTTGGCAAGAGTTTGCTAGTCATCCAAAGATGAGATCTTGAAACAGGTAGTGGAGGGTCAGCTGATTTAATAAAGTGTACTTTGCGGCTGGGTAGCATAACCAATATAGGAGATTGAATACCAGCCCTTCCTGGCCGCCTTGGCTGGAGAACCCTGAAGCTGTTCATAGCCTTGGAAATGGAGCGAAGTCTGAAGACATGTTTGGGGTTGTCTAACCCTATAGGAACCTCAAAAATGGACTTTACATGAAATGTGAGTCAACCTCTTTATGCAATGTTTAAATATTGGCACACCTGTGGGGTGAAGATAATTGAAAAAACACACACCCCATAAGGGGAGAACATCAGGTCCTGATACAACTGCAACTATAATGAAAATAATAAAAGTAGAAACCTGTTGAACAAGTTAATCATATTCATTACGAGACTAAATGGTAAAAACGTACCATAAATGCCAATATCGGAAAATCACAACACTTAGAGTCTGTACGGTGGAGTCAATGCTCCAGTCTCCTCCGTCTACCCAGGGTCTTCTAAGTTTGTGGCGTCTTGCCCATCATGATAGAGGTTGAGACCATTCTGCCTGAGAGTAGGGTGGATTTTGACCCCTCTGGGAATTATATCTTGTTAAGAAGCATTTTAAGGGTACCCACTGCTGCACAAAGCAAAAATAATGGGTAACCTCACCCTTTCTCAGGTGCTGCACAGTGGCTAACTTCATTTTTTCATCTAAGTGCAGTGTTTTAGTGATCGTCATAAATGTATTTAGTGTGACGCATAGGAAAGCTTCACCATCTTGAAAGTGCATACATGGCTACCATGTAAATTGCTTATGAGTGCAAAGTAGGGGCGAGCCTTCAAGTCTCATCAGGAGCAGTGAAATGACTATCCCTTGCAATTCATCTAAGCGCAGCACATAGGCTGACCTTCACACATATTCTTGCAGATCAATACATAGGCTAATCTGCACAATTCACCTAATGCAACACAAGGCAAAACAAAGTGTACAGGGCAAGACAGCATAATGTTAAGAGTGGGTGATAGAAATGTAGGAGTGGCGGGTTTTACCAGAGCACAGTAATGGCTGTACTCCCCACCCAAACCACCTTACCTGGGTGCAGCTGTAGATTGTCTCACCAGGCGTCCACAGGCAAATAGGGGATTGGAGCTGCCCTTTGCCTCTGGCCCTTAACCAGCTGCCCTGTGGCTCACTTCTAAGAGTACTTCCTGGATATGGGTGGCCTTATCAAGGATGGGGTGGGCGGGAGATGGGCACGGGAAAGGAAATGGAGGAAGCCAAGGCAGCCTCAGCCAATTGCTATGAAGATGGGTGGAGAAGGGAAATAAGGACTACACCACAAAGGCAGTTCCTTCTACAAGCAATCCAGCACAAAAACCGGATTGGAAATCACACAGACAATACAGATAAAACCTTCCAAAAGAACCCCCAACCAGCTGCGTGCTGCACAGGATGGCTAAGGAGTACAGTACCAAATCTCTTAGAAAACCATCTGAAACATATACACAAACCTTTCCAAATTATGATAACTTGTTATAACTTTGTTCCAGCCTGTCTTAAAGAGTCTGACCCTATCTTATTAGAGTCTCACAGTGTTTCAGGGGCCCTAGGCCACCAGAGGTTAGGGGTTGAGCAGGATAGGCAGGATACAGTGTTCAAGGTTCAAAAGTTGCAGAGTTCAACAGGATCTCTTCTGAGTTTGAGGGTAGGTAAAATTAGGTTTTTCAAGTCAAGGACGCCCAGGGGTCTCCTTGTGATGATGGATGAAGTTGGCGTCATCGGTCCATGGTTGTTTGCTCTAGCAAATTGCAACATAACATCAAGAGCTGAGGATCCCTCGTTATCCTTCACATTTGTGGGGCTCAGGATTAGCTGCTGGTGCACTATAGAAGACTTGAGAGCCACATTCACGTCAAATTGACCTGTGGTGTAAGAAAGAGTATCTGGCTTAGCCAAACCAGGTGAGTTGGTAAGTGGACCCTGGCTTGATAAACCCTTGCAACGATCCAGCACTATTTGCAACGGGGAAACAAGAAGGTTTTAAAATCTGTGGGATTGGTAGGAAATGTGGCTGTGCTGGATGTATTCAGCAAGCCGCACAGCTATATAGAAGGTTCTTGTCAGGTAAGCCGCTGGGATTGAACTAATTTAAAAAACTCAGTAGGTGTGTGCTAGCCTGCCTTGACAAGAGATTAAGATACATGTGCCCTCGGCTGAGTGTTTTGTATTTGTTGGGGTCCCCTTCCCACCTTCCAAATGAAAGTCAAGGTTCTAATGTGGGGACCGAGTGAGGTCTCAGTTCATCACTTAGAAGGCGTGCTTATCTGAAGCCGATCTGCCCAGGCTACAAGAAGCAGATACACAGAGGAGGGCCCAGTGTGGAAATGTCTGGCTTCAGACCCTCAGAGGGAAAGAAAGCTGATGCCTATTACCACTTCAGTAACCAAGGGAGAGCAGCCAGCCAAGCTTAACGGCTTTGAAGAGATCTTTGAAGGCCATACAGCCATCTCCGACCCTATAGGCGGCAAGAGTACACTGCTCAAACAGCTGGTAGATTTCGGTGAGGTTTCAGGGATCACCTACTCAACACCTCCTCGCCAGGCTGCAGAAGAGCACTGCTCAAGCAACCGGGAACCACCACTGGCCCCTGCAAGGTCTCGGGGCTTGTTCGATTGTCCCCACTTTATCAACAACTCACCAGGCTATCATCCTGATGTCTCTCGTGGAACCGGTTTACCAAAGGTTCCTCTTGCACTTTCGGGAATCTCAGTGAAAGAGGGGCACTAACTGGTACAATCCCATTCAGCTGCTTTTCAAGCACGGAGGTGGCAATTAACATGGGATATTTCTCAGGGCGCTTTGCAGAGCCACAGAGTAAAGCCTTATTATTTTCCTTTATATGAATAGTCTTTTTAATTTAAACAGACTGGATATGCCAACAGGTCACCTTTTGGCTTAGCCGCTTATACAACAAGTAAATTGTGTTTCAAATCACCCACAGGGCAACATGGGATTGAAAATGTAATAGAGTGGAGGATAAAGACGGACCTACTAGGCCTTGTGAGCATTCAGAGCATGCAAGTGCAGAGAGAGTAGAGTAGAGGGGAAGAGGGAGTGGCGGGGGGGCGGTAAGTGCTGGAGTTCCCATGCTCGGGGGTGAGGAGCAGATTTAAATGCCCAGTGTAATGAAGTGCTAGAGACGTTCAGCTGCAATACGTAAGTGCCGGCCTACAGTGGCATAGGCCAGTGGGTGCCAAGGTAAGTGCTGTGGGCCAGAGTGAGGGGAAGAAAGAGGGAGCAGGGGTCCCAATAGGAAGGATCTCCGTCTTGCTGGCCATTGGGTGTGCTTGGACACTACAAACAAGCAGAACTGGAAAACAATATGGGAATCTAGAAAATATGAACAGTCACTGCAAACAGTTTGTGCACTCTGCACCCATTTTGGTATGTTCATGTGGAGATGTAGAGTCACCATTTACAGAGTCCCACAAAGGGAACACAGAAATAGACCAAAGGGTCCCTCCTGATGGCACCGATTATACTGATTGAATCATATGCTGCTGCATGGTCATGGAAACACCTATTTCTTACTGGCCTTTGCGAGTCAGTTCAATTACTGCTTGTTTGCAGCCCGCACCTCTACATTTTCCACATTACCCAACTTAACTATCTGATTTTACCTCCTGCTCCTTGGCATTCATTTCCATCATGGACTGTATTTCGACAAAAGTGGAGGTTTTCATCCAGCTTCCTAAAATATATACTGAACTAATGTTTTTGTGTGATGGCCTTCCTTACAGTGTGTTTACAATTTAATTGGTTCAGTACATTGGGTGTTCGTGAGGGGAGAGATAGGCCTTCCTAGGATCCACTGATTGCGAACGATTGCATCGAGGAGCAGCCCTGGCAGGTTGTAGTCCCATTATGGTAATGTATGTTAAAGTCAAGAATTTTGCACTGCATTTAAAAGGTGTGCGATTCCTACCACTTTGTGAAAAAAAATTCAAAAAACAGCAGGTGATAAGTGGAGTGCCTTTGGATGAGTGTGGCAAATCAACTTCCGAGGCACCAGTGGTGCAGGGATGAATATCGGATTCTAGACCATCAATCAGCCCCACACCTCTAGTACACCAGAAGGGATCCAAACAGATGGAAACACAAGCAAATTATAAATCTGCTTATCGAATTTTGGGAACGTGGACGGAACGGCAGGCTTATCTTCTGCACGGTCGGGGACCGTTGATGTGTTGCAACACAGCGGAAATACAATTATTACCCAATGATAAAAGGGTCTGTCCCATCAAGGTTGTACAAAAATATCAACTTTAATATTATTCAACAGACAGTTCTAGCACACTACAAAATACAACCCCCCCCCCATAAGGGAATGCAGAGAACAGACAGTTTCATGAAGGAAAGGGGATGCACTCTGGATACTGACAGGAGGGTAGTCGGTAAAGTAATCAAATCGCAATAGTTCAAGGATACTTGGTTTCAGCACAAAGGAAGCAATGGGTCGCAAAATGTCACTAGGGGCCTTCAGAGAAGACCAGGGGGACAGAACAACAATGTACCTTGTGCTCGTAGAAGTTCTTGGTGCGAGTCAGTTTCAGGGTGCTTTGCAGCTCCTGCGACAGAGTTCAAGACAGGAGACAGACGCAGGTATCAGGCAGTTCGGTGATTGAGGCTGGACGGACGGCTGCAGGCTGGCCCACATGGCGCCTCTGGGTCAAGCAGGAATCGTTGTCTCACTCGCTGTGTCTGAAGTACTGTTCGAGGCGTCTCGGGTGACGTTAGCGACTGCGGCGTGACAACAGTCAGCGGTGCAGTTGGCTGCAGCTCGAGGGGCTCGACAATGTCCTTTAAGGCGGACGCTGGTTGATGCTTGTCGATACACTCCTCCTAGCTTCTTCACTGGGCTTGTGTCATCCTTTAAGTTGGACGGCCCAAAGCTGAGGCACTGGCCTTGTCCTGGGTTTGGCTCAGAAACTCTCTGGCACTTCCCACTTAGGAAGCTTGCTGGCAGAGCAACTGTGTGCTAGCTGGGTACATTCAGTATCTCCCTCTGTTCCCTGGGAGATGTTTAGGGGAGAGATCTTGCTTCCCTCTTTGGAAATCCTGGCCTTCCTTCACTAGCAGGCCCGGGTCCAAATGAGTTCTTCTTGTTACTCCTTGTGAAGCCCAAAAGGAGGGGCTCAACTCTCTTTTAAAGCCAAATGTGCCCCAGTGATTGGTGTAGGCTAAGTGTACCTTAATGAACCAATCTTGAGTCCCCACCAACAATCTCCTGTATGCACGAGTTCATAACCAGAGTGCTTTGCAACAGAAAAGGTAAAGGAGTGATGAAAACATGTAATAATTAAGTCCTACCCATCTTCCTGTCAGTTGTGGATCAAAGGGTTTCTCTATTTAATTGAGCTCTCTGTGGTTCCTGATTAAAGCGGCAGGCCTCCCTTGAAGCTGCGGCGGGACCAGACTTTTTGTCTCCGCCAAACCACATACTCGTACCATCAGAATGGGGTCCCCCTGCGGGGAGGACTTCATAAATACATAGTTCCAGACATGACAGGTCACTGCCCTTGATACTGAGAGACGGGAGCTGGCTTCATGTTGACACAGTGCATATCAAAGGTTGTTGGGGTTTTCCGGTCTTTCGTTAGTCCTGCGACCAGGACTCCCATGGGCCTGTTTGAACTAACTCTGATTAGTGTACAAAGCTGCCACCAGCAGCTAACAAAGAAAACGGAAGTCCTTTTCTTCCCTTCTAACTCACTTCTTCCTCCCTCTCCTCCCCCATTCATCCACTTTCCCCCCTCTAACCTCCCTATCTCCTCCCATGCTCGTAATCTAGGCGTCATATTCGACTCCACTCTCTCCTTCTCACAACACATTTCACTTACCTCCCGCTCCTGCCGTTACCATCTATACAACATTCGCAAAATCCGTCCGTCCCTCATATTCCACGCGACCAAACTCCTTATCTCCTCTCTCATCTTTTCCCCGACTATTCTACTGCTCCCCTTTATTATTTGGACGTCCTGCATCCCAGCTTGCCCCCCTTAAATCCATTTACCACTCTGCTGTTCGTACTCTTTGTCTCCTTACCTCCCGTGATTCCATCTCCTCCTCGTTCTCTCATCTTCGTTGGCTACCTTTCCACTTACAGTTAAAATTCTGCTTTCTCTGCCTTGTTTTCAAATCCTTATATGGTCTTGCTCCTCCTTATCTCTCCTCTCTTCTCACCTTTTACTCCCCATCACGCTCTCTTCGTTCTGCTGACCATTTCCTCCTCACTGTATCTCCTTCCCCTTGTGCTTCCTCCCGGTTCCGCTCCTTCCAACTACTTGCTCCTCTTCACTGGAACTCACTCCCTCTCTCAATCCGCTCTTCCACGACCCTTCCCTCATTTTGCATGTCCCTTAAATCCCTTCTCCTCCACTCTCCTCCTTGAAGACCTCCCTATTCTCTCTTCCTCCCCACTCTCCCTCTTCTAACTCCTCTATCTCCACTCCCTTTTCATTCTCCCACCTTTCTATTCTTCACTTGTTCTATCCTTCTCTGTTCCCCCTCACCAATCCTACTTCCTCTCCACTTCCCCTCCCCCCCAGTTAATTGCTTTTTGCACAGTTTTGCTGTCGAATGATTCATTTTGTAATTTTGCTCCCAATGTTTATTGTTTATTGTTGTTCACTGTATGAGTTGTTCCATTGTACAGCGCCTTGGTGTAAAGCGCTCTATAAATAAACAAATCAATCAATCAAAAGGGCGGATCCATGGAGCCTTAGTTAATTAGGCTGGCCATGGCAGGAGGAAGGTTTTGCCTTCCCCCTTCTGAGATGCCTTGATGTACTGTTGGTTGTCATATTCCAACAAAATATGACAGAGGGGACAGCGCCTGTAGGCTGTGTTCACACAGAGTACACAGGTCTATGTCGTGCTGTGAGCAAAGGAAAATGTGCGCAGATTAGCCCCAGACATTTTGCGGAGGTTGATCTACCATCATTCAATTTCAAAAAAGCCCAGGTGAGTGCTCACCCACTGTGCAGATGGTCGAATACCTCACAATGAGAAAGGGATTTATGAGAAAGGATAATGGTAATTATGCTATAATGAGGGAAAAGGGGACACGAAAGGAGATATCACGATTTAAGAAAGAAAGCCATTACAATATGAAAAGCCCAAAATTGGTTTTGAATTTGCTTAAGTAAAATGACTCAAAAAGTAAAGCTCTTTTTTAGACTTTTAAATGCTGACACACTGATATATGCACGCTAATGGCACACAAACATATTCCCTTTTTGTGGCACTGTAAAAGTCTTTCACATCAATCATAGCAACAGGTTAAAACTCTATTTCAAGCGATGACTAAAGGCAGGTGACTTTAACACATGTACCTCTGAGTTGTGTCTTTCTTTTTGTAAAGTAAATCGTAGGTCAGTTTAAAGCAATGTCAAGATGTCCCATAACAGGGATGAAATAATCAGCCCATGGATGATTTTAGACTCACTGAATTCGGTTATTCCATTTATAATGTAAACGAACTACTACAAGTAATGCAGAATGGAAAACGACATGTGCAGCTAGGACTGCAGAATACGACCTGTAAACCTTTCTGTGAGCTGTTTCATCACAATATGCTTCTCTCTAGTGATGATAGGTGAGAAAAGCCAGCAAATTTTAGCGACATTAGCTTTTGAAGTCCTTTGAATTTTAACGCTCAGCAGTTATGCCATGCTACTTCACATTCAGATTATTGGTGAGCAGAAAAACAAGGGCACAGTAAAGTGTCCGGGCATACAAGGTGGTACGAGGGAATGTTGGTCATTAGTAAATGAGAGTACTTAATGAAAACATTTGATGTGTGTAGACACGGTTGAGGGGCGTTGTGTGACCACTCAAGTGAGTCTTTTTAAATTGCCCTCAATCAAAAAATTGGCGTGTGGACCCGCCACATTAGATAGAATTGCTGTTTTAATAAATGAAAAGCAACAAATGCTCCGAGATATTTAATAGTTTGCTGGTAGTTGTAAAAGCAATCTGCCACAGAGAATATTTGATGGAACAGTAAATAGATCACCCCTCTCCCCCCCAGCCCCCCCCCCCCCGCGGTATGGCACCAGATGCAAAAACATCAGGACACCACAGTCAAAAAGGCTAAATTATAGAAAGGACGGGATAATCACTTGCATATTGGGAGAGGTGGAGCGTCTAATACGTGACACTATAAGAATGTCTCAAAAGTTTCTGTTATACAATATTTAGCACTCCGCGGTCCCATAATATGTGCTATGCGTCTGCTGCACCATACCTTGTCAGACTGCATAACAGCAGGGTCCCCAGTCAATTATGCGCTATGTGGGCGAAGCAGTCACTTTCTGCTGTTACCAAACGTAATCCTAGTCTCTGTTGCTGTCACTGGCCGCCATGACATCCGAGTTTTCACTAAACTGCGCATGTCTGTTGCCACAGATCCTACTGCACCTAAGCGTCAATGCAATCTTAGCAACGAGGGCGCAAAGCAGAACGTCGAGCGATCGATGATCTGCGGTTCTTTGACGTGGTAGGAATACGTAGACACGTTAAAAGCCTGATGTTGAAGCAATTATTTTGGAGGACTCCCAGAGCAGTTTCTAGAGTAGGCAATAGTGTGTCTAAGGAGAGAAAGACTAAAATGCGGAGTGCACTGCAAAAATGAACCAACATCATAAAAACAATGCAATGAAACAAAAACTGTTTTTAATGTAGTTGTATTTAAAAGTATTCAATATAAGTAGATACCGCAAAGAAGACAACAATAAATATACATTTTTATTAGCTCATACATACATACATGTCAACTTTATTTATTCGAAAGACACTAGTCGAGTCCTGGCTTTTACTTTGCATTCTAGTTCTCTATTTATAATGGTACAATCCAGCACTACAAGTTCCTGAATGCAAAGATAAAACCAGGAACGGTCTAATGACTCCCAAATAGACCGGATAATGTTGGCATGTAGGTATATATGTTCATTCTCTAAAGGACACTCACCTGAATTTAGCAGTTGAAAAGTCTTTATTGCTGCTGCATTATCTATTTTGCTGTCAATTGACAGTTTAACTAGAGACAATAGCTTAACTTTGGCCATTAAAGACTGTAAATAGGTTTGTATCGGTTTTAATTTATTGAAACTCCTGCTAACAATTAGAAATATTCATAATACAAACACTGTGTGGAACAAGTTCCACTTGCCCGACTCCAACGCTGGTACAGCGCAGTGCGAGGGGCATAGTTAGCCAAGGGGACAGTGCGCATCATGTGTGAGGGAAAAACACAGTTCCAGGGAACATTCGGCACAGAGTAGCACCTTGGTCCCGGGCCTGCTTCTCATACATGCCAACCCTCCCGATTTAGGCGGGAGAATCCTGACTTTTTCGCGGAAAAATATTGCTATTTTTCACGTTCTCCCGAATAAAATACTTCTAGCCCCAGTGCATCCCTATGGGAAAATGTGTGACTCCCTATTTCTCTGATTAAATCTCCCACCCATGTGGGTTGGAATGTTGGCATGTCTGGCTTCTGGACATAGAAACTTATGATTTATTCACAGGTTGAACAATAAAAGAGAGATATCTGATTCCAAGATGGCCGCTGTGGGGTACGGTCGAGTTTCCTGTGCTCCGGCGAGGCTGACAAGAAGCAGGCCTGTAGGCCAACAAGAAAGTAGAGATAAAATCTAGCTGCAAGCTGCGGAATAGCGTTGGAGGAGAAGTAGTGGTGGATGACTACTGATCGGCCCCCAACGCTGAATAGAGTTAGAAGGAGACCCAGCCGGCATACAGTGGGGCGTGACGCTGGAGAGAGAGGCTCTCGATCTGGAGGGGAAAGATCGGGTAGAGAATTCCGAGGGACTCCCATCGAGGCAGGAACAGCTGGAGGTGCGGCAGGAGGAGGAGTGGAAAGCAGGATTGGAGTCCCGAAAGGAATGCAAAGTCAGAGGGGGACGGCGAGCGGGCATCACCTTAAGTGCGCTGGAGATCGGGGAAGAAAGCACAGAGGGATAAAGCCAGAGCGCCGAATGCCAGAAGATAACCGGAATAGTTTGTGAAGGTGCCTCCACGCAACGAGAAGGTGTGGCTTGGGAGTGGCTGGGGGCCCGAGGCCAAATACATTAAGCAGCAGAGCTCCTTGGGAGTGAAAGGGGGCCTATGGTGGGACAAATCAAGTGCTGTGGAGACCCAAGTAAGTGAAGGCGCCTTTATCGAACGCAAAAGGGAGGCTGAATTGAACAAGACTAGTGATCTGGGAGGGGAAATATAAAGTGCCTTTCCCCTTTATCAAAATCATTGATGTGGCACTAGAAATATGTTCAACACTAGGTTAGTTGAGTGACTTTGCTTGGGAACATGGGAAGGCAAAGGAGGTTGCGGACACGAAGTGGGGACATGGTCAGTGTCCAGTGGAAGTGAACTTTAAAAGGGAAAACAGACCGGCACCCCGGCCACTTCTTGAACATCGATCCTCAAGAGAGGCTAAAAGGCTAAAGGGAAGTGAGAAAGGAGAGGGCATTATATATTAAAAAGAGCGGCAAGGGGCCACAAACTACATAAGTTCCTAGGTAACGGGGAACTGAACAGAGATTAGAACTGGTTTTACGGCTTAACAGTGAATCCCCACGGTGGCTGAACTTTGCACTTCCAGATGCTAGGAACTAAAGGGAAAACCGCCCCCATGAAATTTAAGACACCCACCAGAATGCACGGGGGGCCAGCTGGAACGTTGTTTGCAGCCTCGTGCCGGAGAAACATTCATGGGGCATGAAGCGGCACAGCAAGCAACAGTAGAAAGGGAATCTGAGACAATCAAAATGGCCCTGAATAAGGAAGAACTCCAGGAATGCCTTAAAGGTATGGAAGATGGGACTGTCCCAAAGTCTTTATATACTGGGACGAAGTGCTCGGATGGATCAAAGAAATAGATGGCATTGAGAGGGAACCATCCCCCCTCCTGACTTTATTTGGCCTGCAAGAAGAGGATGATGAACTAAGTAAAATAAACGGATTGGCTTTCCCACTCCTACTCGCCACAAGGGCCGGCCTGGTCTTCTCGCCTCCCAACCAAAAAGGAATGGACTGCCATTGCAATGAACATATACACAATGGAAAAAATTACAGCAGCCCTCCACGAAAAGGCAGCCCGCCACGAAGAAACCTGGTGTGATTTTGTCAATGTACACATCCCAAGCCGAAGGCAAACAATGCCAGAAGATCCAGAACCATCATAATCCAACAGGAATACGAGACCCAACCACCACTCTACAGCATGGAAACAACCAGGCCTGTCGCTCCGAACGAACACATGCTAGCGGAACGAGATCGACATCCCATCTTGCATCAATCACAGATCACCTGTCACCGACAAAATGGACTAACTTGCCAGACCGTCTAGGGGAGGGAGGGGGGAAGGGGACAAGAACATTTTATACACAATGGGGAAGTGGTTTTCCATTGTTAGTAAACAATACCTTTGTTTAATTTTAAGAACATAAAGATGTACCTATGTGAATGCAACATAAGTATATGTATGTACCTAATCCTTTTGTTTCAAAATCAATGAAACCTAAATAAAAATAAAAAAGGTATGGAAGAGAGGATGCTGAACACCTTCCAGGTTCATCTTGAAAAGATGAAAGAAGACATACGGAGCTCCTTGACAGAAGTGAGGAAGGAGGTTAAGGAAATTGGCACCAGCGTAGATGTAACAGAAATAACAGAAGAAGTTGGTCAGAATAGCAAGCTCCTGGAACAATTAGCCAGGGCCACACACAATCTGGAAGTACAGACAGAAGATCTGGAAGACCGATCCCTGAGATCAAACATACGGGTGAAAGGCCTTACGGAAGACATAAGGAATGCAGATTTGAAGACTACGATTCAGGAGTGTTTTGCGAGCCTTCTCACGGAAATGGTGCCAGAGGATGTGAGGTTTGATCAGGTGCACAGGGTGGGCCCCAAGAGACCAGGCCCAGGTACAAGGACAAGGGACGTGCTGGTGGTCCTCTCATCATATTTAATGAAAGAGGACATACTCTGGGCGGCGAGATCACAGCCTAATCTAACAGTTAATGGAACTCAAACACATCTCTTCCAACACTATCAACATTGTCAAAAAGGAAGGCTATGAGCCCGGTGACCAAGGAAATAATGGCAAAGCACATCCTCTATAAATTGACATTTCCGTTCGGACTGCTAATCACTTGTTTGTTTGTTTGTTTGTTTTATTTATTTGTATGGCGCACCTAACCCAAAGGTAACTGGGCGCAAATAACAGGCAAGTACAAGAAAACTTTAGGCTTAGGTTACATGGTACAAGTGACACGGTAGGTGTTCACAGAATTATACGGTTCATGCAGGACATATCAAATAATAAATCAGTAGATACAAAAGGAAGGATTGTTATCAGATGGATAATGCAGTATGCAGTGAAGGGATGCAAAGACGTTAAGTATCATTAGTTCTCTGCCAGTTCACAATATTATGTCTGAAGCTGAAGTAAGTCTGTTCCGCTCCAAGTACATACAGGAGAGAGTTCCAAGTTTGTGCCCCTTTGACTGGAAAGCTACTGCCACCAGATTTTGTTAGGCTAAATCTAGGTATGTTAAGGCAGAAGGAGTTGGCAGACCTAGAAGGGCGGCTGAAAGCTTTCCTGACTATACGTTCGGTAAGGTATAGTGGGGCGGCATTGTTAAGGCATTTGAAGGTCAATGAAGCTGTTTTGAGCAGGATTCTGTCGTTGATTGTCAGCCAGTGGTATTGTCTCCTTAGCTCAGAGATATGCTCTCTGTTCGGGATATTTAGCGCCATTCTAAGGGCGTTATTCTGCAAGGTTCGAAGATGTACTTGCTAGGCCCCAAGTAGAGCGCATTACAGTAGTCAAGTTTTGAAAGTATGAGGGCGTTTGCCAAGATAATGCAACTTGTTTAGGATAGGTACATCCTGCAGGCTCTAATTAATTTGAATGTATAGGCTGTTGTGGATGCCATGGAATTTACCTGTTTGCTCAGTGAGTAGAGTCAAGGTACAATTCTAAGGTTTTAACTTCCTTTATGACTTTGATGGTACCATCAATGTTAAAAGTATAGTAGTCGGTGTTAAGTTTTTTTAAGTTAGCGGTGGTACTGAGAATCAGGAGCTCACTCTTATCGTCATTCAGGCAGAGGTCATGAGATGCCATCCATGCCTGAATGAGGAGGTACATTTTATTCACAAGAGCTGTGTCTTTGAGGTAATTGCCCGAAAGGGGTATGAAGATCTGGTTATCATCTGCTTTGTTAGTGTAGGTGACACCCAGATTATCCAATTTGTCAAACAGTGGCTTTGTGAATATGTTGTACATGGTAGGTGAAACACAAGAATCTTGTGGAACGCCACATGTGATGGGGATAGGATCTGCTGATGCTGATGGGGAGAAGACACTCATAGTCCTATTGTTTAAGAAGAATTGGACCCATGCTATTGCGTCTTTGGAGAAGTGAGCTGCAGAGGAAACGTTTTTGCACAAAACTTCATGATCCACCAAGTCAAAGGCAGCTGACTGGTCAAGGAGTAGTACCGTGGCGGTTTTCCCTTTGTCCTTAAGTTTCTCGATTTGCGTTTTTTAAGTAGATTAGTGCCATTTCAGTGCCATGTTGTGGCCTGAATCCTGATTGCCGGACTCATAAGAGGTGGTTGGTTTCAAGGTACTACTGTATTTGATGGTATGCTACTTTGTCGAGAATTTTAAGTATAAAAAGCACCGTTGTAATGGGCCTGTAGTTCCTCGATATGGATGGGTCCAGTGTTTGCTTTTTTAACAAGGGTAGGACCCATGATTCTTTTAGATTACCTGGTACAGTGTTTGTTGAGAAGGAAGTGTTAATGAGTTTGAATATGAATGGTGCAAGGTCTCTAGCTGCATCTTTTATAAGGTGTCCCAGGCAGTTGTCACCCTGGCACCTTGATGGTTTCAGAGAAGAAATGATTTTCTCGACTTCAGAGATGGAGACTTTGGAGAAGTTAAATTGAGCTAGCAAATTAGTCAGTCCATTAGGGATTAAGATTTGCAAGTCCTGGTTAGGTAGGGTGGATTTCTTGATAGCAATCTTGTTTTGGAGAAGTACTATTTTGTTAGCTAGAGCGTTCTGTATGTTGGTACACCAGAGTTTGTCTTTTACAATGTTGTCTGCCGGTGGGATAGGCGCTTCCATTTTCTCGCAAGATAGTGATTAGCTGTTTAGTATTAGATCTTGCTTTAGAAATCCTATCATTGCATAGGTCTTTTTTCGTACTGATTATTTCTTTTTTATAGTTCTCAGAAAAGTTAATCAGGATAGTCTTATTTTCTTTGGAAGGGGTGTTTCGCCATATAGCTTCTAGTTTTCTTTTTTCTAGTCTGAGGGCTTTTAGATGTGGTGTAAATCAGGCATTTAAGTGCGCTCGTTGTTTACTTTTATGCAATTTGATAGGTGCAATGATGTCTAAGGCATTAGACGTAATGCTATTATATGCGTCAACTAGAGTGTTAGGGTCAGTAGAGGTTGGGAATGAGTTCAGAGAAGGGAGGATATGTGGTAATAACCTGTCCGACATAATATTTATTTTATTACTTGTAGGGTGAGGGAGAGCTATGACTATGTCAGTTGAGGTTCACGTCACATTATTGCCATCGTGAAGGCAATCAGAAGATGGTCTGTCCATAGTTGTGGTGTTATAGCTTTAATTGTCAAATCACAGTTCATATCAGGCACCCAGTCTAGCATCCTACCTTTGGCATGGGTAGGTTGAGTCACTCTTTGGGTAAGTCCCTGTTCTGAGACATGTTAGATATTACTTGGGCGTTTTTGTCTGTTGGATCGTTAAATCCAAGGTTAAATCCTCCTAGTAAAAGTACTTGTGAAGATTCTTTAGTGTTGTTTGAGAGAATGTTAGAGATATCCTCTTCGAAGGAGCCGATAGGTCCTGGTGGTCTATATACTAAGTAGATCGTTAGAGTGCTATAGTTAGAGATCGGTACTTTGGCTGTGAGGATTTCACAGGATGTAATAAGAGGTGAGGGAGTTTGTCTGTTTGCTAGATTCGATTTAGCGATAAGGGCGATGCCGCCTCCTCTACCGTCAGGTCTGTCTGCTCTAAGGATTTGGAAAGTTTTGGGGACAGCTAATGCAAGGGCTGGACTGGCTGCTGCATGTAGCCATGACTCTGTGAATGCTAGGATGTCGAATTATTCGTAGTAATTAGGTCAGCTATTTCCGGTGCATGTGCTACTAGCGATCTAGCATTTATTAGTGCAGTATTGATATTAGTAGAGTTATTACAGTCCGGATGATTTGAGGGTTTAGTTAAGGTAATTTTAGTCTTGGATGGAAAGTTAGATAAAGGTTTCTGTGTTTTGGAAGTAGCCGGCTTATTTGATTTGTGAGGCGGTTTATCCTTAGCGTAGTTTGTATTAGGTAGGTAGGTGAGATTAGATTTGTAACTGATTCATGGCTCATAAAGGCAAGAGAGTCTAGCTCAGAGTCTACTATTTCTTGAAGCAAGAAGGCAGGTAGGGACGTTAAGTTGGTCATTGTCAGGCGTTGAGGGTCTGTGATATAAATACCTGAGATTAAGGTCAGTTGGATAATTAGTGCTGCAATAATTGATAGTAAAGACCACTGGGCAGTCTTAGGAGTCATATCTCTGTTCATATCTTAGGTATTTGACTTGGTAGTGCCTTTAGGAATGCAACCTTACAGAGATAACTGTTATGTTAGGTCAGTTAGCTATGTCAGTCACTTAACTTCTTTCACTTCCTAGGCATTGGTTTGCACATAGTGTATACTATAAGGCCATCGTATGGTGGGATATGTGTAAAAAACATTAATTTTAGTATTAAGAGGGGCAATATATGCTGTACGGCAGTGGTGAGATAGCAGCAAGTACAGAGAACATTTCCTGGGCAGTGGTTAGCACGTAAATAAACTATGCGGCCATTGTAAGATACAGCAAGTACAGTAATCACTGATTTTGGTTAAATGACTGTATATACTGTGAGGCGGTGAAGAAATAAGATATATGGTCATTGAGAGATGTACATATATAGCAGGCGCTAATTCTAGCCGTTAAGGGCACAATATATGCAATGTGGCAGTAATAGGATAGCAATCATGAAGGACATGTCCACCAAACATTTCCTAGGCAGTAGTTAACATGCAAAGTGGGCTATAAGGATTATTATTTGGCTTGCAGTAAATAGAATAGTAACATAACATTCAATAGAACTAGGCTATGGGCAATAATTAAGACATTTGCATCATGGTCAGGCAGATCATTTGACCAAAGGGCGCCTAGGAGGAAAGGCGGTCTCGATACATGCAAGTAATAAGTCAGTAGTATAATGGAACGGCCACGCTGTGTCTAGGACTTGATGCCAGCGGGGAGTGGAGCACACTTAGTGACAGTTTAGGGTCAGGACAGAGTCAAAGTTTTGTGCGTGATTTACAGTTAATCAGTAGTGGCGTCAAAGGTACTTACAGCTGTGCTGTTACGAAGGCATGAAGGTAGCAATGGCCTGCCTTAGAGACCGTAGGTCGAGAAGGGTGGCCACGCGGCGCATCGGTGCGCAAACAGATGCAAAAAATTCAGGGTCGAACTGGGTGCAGAGGCATAAAACAAAGCCTTTGCCTGCAGGCCTTCGCTGGAAGGGCCACAGCTAGCTTCCGCTTGCCGGCGGATTGGTGCATTTACAAAGCACCCATGTTGCTAGGCAAGACTACCAACAGCCTCATGTTGGTTCAAGGGGGCCATGTTGTGATCAGGCGCGATAGCAAGATCAGGGTCCCGGAGAGGAGATCTCAATTCGGATTTGAATCTGGCAGTAGAAATTGCAACAAAAAGGTGGCTTCTGATCTCAGGAGGCTCACCTCATTCAGGGCAAGGCCTAGGAAGTGCGGGCAAGTCATCTGGTGGTGACGGAATCCACTGCTCCTGAGCGGGCACATCGTCGGGGAAGCAGAGGGAGAATGGCTCCTGCCCTCTCCATATACAGGCTTGAACTGGGCGCAGAGGCGCAAAACAGGGAAAGCACCCACGTTGCTAGGCAACACTTAGGATGGCAGACAGGAGAGGGCCACGACGCGCGAGGAGGGATTATCCATCATGAACTTAACTGAGGAAGGGCGGCCCAGGGGGCAACCACAAGACTCTACCGCTCCGAATAGTAATCGTCTGTGGGACTGGTCAGAGACTCGGGCAGATGAGGCAGCAAGGCCACAAAGCTAAGAGGACCCTCAGGCAAAACAGATGGACCAGGGCCAGCAGGAGAGATTTGAATGCAGACCAGATTTTCCCCACACATGGTCTACCTCATCATCTGCAACTACAGGAAAGAAAGGTCAGTGAAGGAGGAGCTGACGCGACATGAGCGGAGTGAAGCGGCTGGATAGCAGTCCTGCCAGGAGGTAAGGTGGAGGAGACGGCATCAAGGAATCACTCGGGGGTGTAGTTCGCCCTCTCTAGGGAAGTTCCCAGGGTTGAATCAGGATCAGAGCCTCAGGAAGGTATCTGTGGTTTTTCGTAGGATCTCTGGTTCTGACCGGGATGGGTGTGGGAGAGGGGGCGGAGGGAAAGGATGGGTTGGGTGAGTGTTGTAGGTAGGGAACGAGTTCAGTGCATTGGGAGTAGGGGGAGGTAGAGGGATTGGGGGTGGGGTGTTGGTGAGGGGGGGTTGGACAGACTGGGCTGGTATTCAGGGGATAGGAGTTATGCATCACCTAGAAATGATGATACTTAATGGCAGTGAACATGTGACAAACAATGTCTATAACAATATATATATATACATAAGAGGAATGAATTTCCCTGTCAAGCGCAGAAAAGTGGAGGCCCAAATAAGACTTTTTTAGGCTGACATAATAATGTTGCAAGAGACCCAGATAAAGAAGGCAGATAGATCACTCCCCCATTTCTGACAATTTACACACCTTTATCAAGCTAATGCTCCAGGGAGGATGGCGGGGGTGTTGATAGGTTTAAATGACGTTCTTCAAGCAAAGATTGACCAAACATTGGTGGACAAACATGGTAGATACCTTTTCCTATTGATCCTTTTGGTGCACACAAGGGTGACTTTGGGAACGATTTACGCACCCAACACAGGATGCTTTTTTGAGGGAGATTTTGTTGAAACTGGAAAGATTTGCAGAAGGGGAGATAGTGTTGACTGGAGATTTTAACTTAGCATGGGGTCCAAGCCTAGATAGGAGTATGAGCAACCGTCACAGCAGAGTTACCCCATCAAAGCTTCCGATGGAGAATTTTCAACACCCTCAAGGACGTATGGCGTTCTAAGATGGCAGTAGAGAGAGGGTTTACATGATTCTCCCACGCATAACAAACATTGTCAAGGATAGATTATGTATGGATGACGGCCACCTTTTTGGGGGAGGTGGATAAAGTTAATTTAGGGGGAATATCAACTTCAGATCACACCCCGTTGATGGTGGAAATGAAGGGGTGGGGACGTCGTAGGAGGTTTTGGGCATTGACATTTCCCTAGGAAGTATTGTTTGATGCAGTGTCGGCAAAACAGGTGGGTAGCAAAATAGACGATTATTTTTTAAATAATGAAAATTAGGAAATAACTCAAGAAGGGTTGTTGGAAGCATTCAAAGGGGTCATTATGGGGGAGATAATAGCGATCCAAGAGTAAAAAGGGAAATTAAAGGTAGGACTGGAAACGGAACTAGAAGCCCAATTGAGGGTGACTCAGCGAGATCCAGCAGAGGGAAAGAAGAACGACTCATATAAAAAAATAAAAGAGCTAAGAGGTGTGACAAACCTGAAGGTGTCTCACTGACTAGTCCCTGGGGATCTGTCATCCAGTTGGCCAGGACACGGCCATCGTTATTGGATCCAGTTCCTGGGGGTGGACCTAGTGAGGGAGGATCACCTGGATGAGGGGTCCGCGGGGAGTGGAAGTGGGACACCGATGGGTGAGACATGGTACCCCCTTCCTTATAACACCTTTTCCCCATCCTACCCTTTAGGATATTCAGAAATTCTACCCCCACCCCTTTTCCGACATGAACACTTTCTTAAACCATGAAAGACAAGGGACTAAAACCCAGGTCAATGCTGCAAGAAGGATTAGAGCCCGGTTGAGGGGGATCCAAGGGTGAAGAGAAAGCACCCGACGTGAAAGTCACTGAAAGGAACTTTTGTTTTGTTGTTTCTGATATATCAGGCCCTCTAAAGCAAGAGATTTTGTATGAAAGAGACTTGGCCACAGAAGGCCCTGATATCGCTGAAAGGAACTGTAACCTCGTGCTGGAGAAGCCCAGGAGTTTGCTGTGCTCAAGAGTCCTGCCTTGTTCCTTGCTAAAAACGTGGGGAATGGAGACCCCAGCCATAACATCCTGATTTATCATTTGGTGAACACTTCTTTCTTTTCTAGTGACATTATCCCACACTATTTTCTAACTTAGTGTTAAGGATTAGTAATAGTTTTCTATTAGTATAGGCCCTTTTTATTTGACAAGACACCACTAGGACTGCCTTATTATTTATAATTTGATGGTCGTAGCATGCTCCCATCTTAGATTTACATTTAGATTAGGTGTTTTTCTCACCCAATTATACAGTTTAATAAACACCCTTGAACTGCGATCACTTGTGTCTGTCTTTACTGTTGCCACCATGAGTTCCTTACAGAGGCCAACTGAAACTGTTGCGCATGCAAAACGCAGAGAGGGCACTGCTGAATATAAAGCAGCGATATTATGTATGTTCCAACAAAGCGGATAGGCTATTGACCTGACAGATTAGAATGGCGAGTGCATAACGAGTAATCTTCAGCATTAAGCAACAAGACGGCACAATAGCAACAGATTCAGAATCGATAGGGAGCTCATTTGAAGGATTCTATAGGACTTTTCATAGGTCAGGTGAACCAGAACGACTGGCAGTCGATGAATGTTTTAGTGGACTTTCGCTTCAGAAAATGATGTGTCAGTAGAGGGATCACTTAGGGAAAGATATTACAGTGGAGGAAGTATCAAAAAATAAATCTCCGGGACCAGATGGTTTCAGCGCGAGCTTCTATCAGAAATACCAAAGAGAGCTGTGTCCCAAGCTTGCGCACCTCTTTAACTCCATAGGGAGGAATGTGAAAGTGACCCAAACTATGGCAGAGGCGAAAGTGGTGGTCTTCAGCAAGCCCAACAAAGACCCAACAGTCTGTAGATCGTATCGACTCATTGCGCTCCTTAACATGGATGCAAAAATGTGTACATGAATCTTACCCGCCTTCTTCCGGACATTATAGGCACAGATCAGTCGAATTTTATAATAGAGAGGCAAACAGGGGATAATACTAGGAAGCTAGCACACTTAATATAAACAATCGCCACATCTGATGGGATTGCCATTGAAATGTGGTACTTGTGTCTGTCTTTCTGTTGATACCTTGCCTTCCTTACAGTTGTTACCCAAATGGTAAGTTCTAACCTGATTATTACATGGTGGAGTAATATAGTGTAGAGCAGCCTCTTTAATTCTTAATTAATTTGATTGTTGGATAATTCCTGTTTGTTCATGTATGCATGATCTAAATGACAAATGCATAAAGTAGTATATTGTTTCGTATAGTCTAACATGTGGTCATATAGTATGAGATCTTAAGTTGCAGTGACCTTAAAGAAGGAAGTAAACTCATATTATAGTAGCGGCTGGTTTCCCACACAAAAAATTCTTATCTGCTCATCTGTAAAAATACCTCTAATTCTGTCTTTCCATTCCTGTACAACATAAAAATATTTGTTGTTTAGGTCATCTAAAGTCTTATATCCTATAATTGTGAATTAATAGTAGGATCAGAAAATTAAGACATCTAAGTTTACCTAAAGTCTTGAAGTTGTGTTCATTGTCCTTGCAGTGTGCATCACGTGGCGCTATTTTGAGGTACTGATTATATCTTCAGTACAATGTCACGACGCGGGAGCGTGTGATGTCATATGTAAACAGACCAGCTTTAGAACAATCTTTCATACTGCTATTTCTGCAAAGTATAATGAAAGTACGTAATCAACATAATTCAGGTGGTTAAATGTATTCCAAAAAGTAATATTCATTATTTAGGCTAGTTCGAGCTATGTAGATGTTTAGTAGGTTACAGTATATATCTCGCAATGACAGTATATATCTCACACTGTATCATGAGTGGATAGTGAACCTGCTGTTAGAAAATATATACCAGCTTAATAGTATCATGCATCAATTGGCCATATAGCATTTTGTCTTCGGTGGCCAATGAATATTATAAGTACGAGTAAGAGAGTGATAAGAGTGAATAATGCTCACCAGTCTCATGGTAAAGGATGTTTAAAATGGGTAATGTTCATGGCTCATTTTAATTTGGGGAATTGTAATCTTCATACAAAGTTGCAGTGTGCACCTCATTGTGTGCCACTAGCGGAATGTAAGCTAATTGTATGAGAGTATATTCCAACTTGTTAAAACCAAGTGTCAGTTTTCCTTACAATATTGCATCCTTGTGTAGAGGAGCAGCTAATTGCCTCTACAGGAAGACCCGCCCCCCCCACCCTGCCATATGCGGGAAGCCTGAGATTGTGCTATGCTTGACGCCAGCAGTTGCAACTATTCCACGACAAATATTCGAGAAGAAGGTATCCACTAAGAAAACCCTATCAAATGAATCCCCGAAAAGATGATAATCTGAGGGAGGGGCTCCCCAAAGGAATATGAAAATGAGAGAAAAGAAGTTGGTGACATCACAAGAGACGAGCGTGATGCACTGAGACGACAGGCTGAAGAAGAGAATGTATAGACCCATAGAACTGATGACGAAGTAAAGATTTGAGTAAACTTTCACATGCGAAAAAGAGATTGCACGTG
Source organism: Ambystoma mexicanum (assembly GCF_040938575.1). NCBI lineage: Eukaryota > Metazoa > Chordata > Amphibia > Caudata > Ambystomatidae > Ambystoma > Ambystoma mexicanum. The sequence goes on along the minus strand of NC_090924.1, from coordinate 755,382,705 downwards.
TGAAGAGCACTGCAGAAAATGTAAGCCATTCAATAATTGTACAGATCCTGCAACGCAAGTAGATCAAGAATTCTTAGAAGCTGGCTATAGTAATGAATAGACTGAAGGCGGAGCTGCCATTATATAGAAACTGGACATTGGTATCCCATATTTAGTAAGCTCAAACCCATGGAGAAGAGCCGAGAGCTGTGTTGCAGCAAAAAATTAGCCAAGATCGTGGATGAGGCTGGAAGGGCTGTCTGGCCTGGTGTCAAGGCTGAAGCAGCCACGAATGGTTATCATTCTTGAAGGTAGTAACCGTGAGATGCTAAATCATCCGCTGTTAAGGTGCAAAGAAAGAACACCATGAGTGCCAAGTTGTATTCAGATAAGACAATTAAATGCTGAAATAGGGATCAAATCATGGTCTCCTGTCACGTGAGCCAAGGATGGAAATAGAGTCCAGGGTTGGAGGACCAGAATAGCGATAGTACGTGCTCGCACTCCCTTATATTCCCGCCAAGTTCAAAGACAATCTTCATGGCAGAAGGCATGGTTATAATATGATATGATATGACATTTATAACGCGCATATGCACAAGTGTTGCAAGTTGATGAGAGATGATGGGCTAATTGGGTGTGGAGGTAAAGTCATGTCCACCTCTTAGCACCTGAGGAAGAGCTTACGTGCTGCTAGTGAGCCGAATGTTCCAGAAGGGCACAAGCGTGCCAACCAATTGTAGAGGGCCATATAACAAAGGGCCTTATAGTTTGAAAGCCAATGATATGTTGTGTACTTAATAAGTGTTGAAGATGACTTGCACTAGGGGTGGGCATGAGTTGTCCACCTGACAGTAGAGACCCAATCACAACCCGACCCCTTATAGAAAGTATACTTAGATGTTCCCCTTGAATGAATCACAACCCCTCATAGGTTTCTCTTATTTGCCACGTAGTGTGATGTCACATATGACAAATTTATACAATAAAAGTATGATTTTTGTATGATGCACCGAGAGCTTGTGCGATGTCCATTGATGTCCGTTGTAACTCCCTGTTTTAGACAATTGATATTAAAGCAGAAACATTACCATCTTCCTGAGTTGGTTTGATTATTTGGTGTAAGAGTTACTCTGCGTCCCATCCACTGCATGACACACTACCGATAAGGGCCATAAATTCACTTGCTTGCCAATGGATATTAACGGTCCAAGTACAGCCTATCATATTTGCATGGAATTGCGTGCAGTTGTCCATATAAACAATTGTTGTGTACCTTACTGCAATGATTTAGGCCTCCAAGTGAATGTTCATCGATGTCCAGCAATAGTAAGCCTATTGACAATATATAGTCAAAGGAAAACATCTAGTTCATTGTCATTATTAAGTCCTGCATGCTACTCCTTAATTTGCAGATGTATCTCTCCTCCAATTTTTTCAGAATTTTTTTCTCTGTTATCGCCTCTCAGTGAAGATTTTACTTGGTCATTTTTTTAAATGTTCCCTACCCTTTTTATTTATTTACCGTATTATACAGTTAAACAGAAGTCAACTTTGAATACGTCATTGGTACATACAGCCCATAAAAGAATAAAAAATGTTTTAAAATAAAATAAAAAAATAAAAAATGACATCTAAAAACAGAACAGGGTCAAAGGTGAGAGGCTTCCACATTTTACTCCAAAGGACAAAGCTCATTATCCATTAGGACAATCTCCTGTGAATCAAACCAAAATGTCCAGGATAATTCCAATTCCAAAAAATAGTAAAAAATATACTGCACAATTCTTTTTTTTGCAATCATAAACATGGCCCAGAGAGTCTCCCCCGAGAGTGCACTCCTGAAGCCAGCTGCTGGCAATCAACCAGAGTTTCAAAAGAGTTTGCTGACAGAAGATGTTTAACGGTTTCTAGTTGTAACTCACCACACAAGCGACACTGTCTCTGATCCCTCGGTATATTCAGCCAGGCTCCAACTATCTCAAGGGTCTTAACAATGTTAATTTTCAATTTTAAAAATCTCAAACCAGGGATTACCCACAAAGTGTTGAATATAGATGGAGGATTCTACCCGATTTTGGATATAGTCAACCAACGCTACAGAATTGCTTTTTGTTGCTAAATCAACAACTAATTGTTCCTGACTATACCCAAGTAAGGTGTACGCACTGATTCTTGCGAAAACTATGAATACCTCCGTCCCCAAGTACCATTCAGGGAGAGAGAGTGACACTCACTGACCAATCATTGAGGCCACAGGTGGCTGGAACAAAGCACCGGGTCCCCAGGTAGCTGCAATGGAAAGAGGGTTATGAGCTAACACGATACAATGTGTACTTGTATACAATACTGAAGAAATGACAATGGCACCTACCGTGTTGTTGACTGGGGAGGGCTTGTAAGTGGTGTGGATAGGCAGAGTGTCTGCTGTACCCACTTATGTGGTGCTGGTGTGGAATGATGGTTGCCCAGCAGTTGGAATACCTGAGTTTGGATGGAACCAGATGCAATGAATTGTTTGGTACGAACAGAGTTCTTTTCCCAGGCGTGTAAGAGCAAGTCCGGGATACAAAGGTTGCCCTATAGCAAGGAGCTAGATGCTGAAGGCAAGGCAATCCAGTAAGTATGTAGCACTGAAACATTGAGAGTAAGTCCATGGTTCAAGCCGTGGTCGGTTTCCGTGAAGACAAAAATATAGATCGTAATGGAGGAACAGACAAGAGCAAGTCCGTGATGCAAGAGCCAAGGTCCAATTCCGTAATGACAAACTCACGCCGTAGTGAAAGAAACAGACAAAAGCAAATTTGTGGTACAAGAGCTGTGGTCGGGTTCCGTAAAGACAAAGGCCCTCATTACGACCCTGGCGGAAAGCGACTGACCGGAGCGCCACAGCGTAAATAGCGTTTCCGCCATTGCACGAAGGAGCAAAGTGCGGCCCATTCCGACCCATCGGGCACGAGCACCACGCCACGGCGGAAGTGCAAAGTCCGCGATGGCGGAAATGACCCCAAAACGGCCCACACCGCCGCCGTACGGCGCCCTAGGTGCAATACCGCCACCCCTCTTAGCGGTCACCGCAGTGTGCGCCTACCGGAAAGTACGGTGACCGGAAATATACGGAAACGGAAGTTAAAACATGGGCCCGGAACGGGAAACATCCCGGCGTACACCTATAAAAACACTAAAACCACACAACCACTAAAATCACTACCCTGAAACACACCCCAACCCGTCAACCACCCTAGCGAAACCAAGAAAAATGGGAAAAGTAGCGAAGAAAGCGTGCGACCGCAAGCGGCAGGTCCACTTCTCCCGTGAGGAACTCACCGTGCTAACAGAGACCCTCCAGGAGAATGCTGCCGTCGTCTTCTCCACGCAAATGACCAGGACGGCACTTGCAAACAAGAAGGCCATATGGGCTCTGGTGGCACAGCGGGTAAGTGCGGTGGGGACCGCACCCCGCACCCCACAGCAATGCCGCAAGCGATGGGACGACCTGCGGATACGCGTCCGCAGCATACTCTCTGCCAACCGCAACATTGCCACAGCCACCGGGGGAGGTCCTGAATCACCCATCAAGTTGACCCCCTGGGAAGAAATCTGTGCCTCCACCATCGGAATGGAGAGCATAGAGGGAGTCGGAGGGATGGAGAAAGGAGTGCAGACATCCGAAGATTCAGGTAGGTGGGCCAGATAAAACAATGCCAAATCCACACAGTCCATCCATGTGAAGTACCATGCGTCCACATAGTGCAACAGAAACACATGTCCAGGAGAACGTCCACACACATCGGCCTGATAGCGCACGTTAAAACCCACAATAAATACATAAATAATTAAAAACCCCTAATACACGCACTACACGTGCAGCAGGCACACCCTAACTGCAGGCTGCCAAACAACTGCACCCTCACTCCACACACAAATCAAAGCACCTCCAAGGCCCCGACCCAAATCACCCTCAGGTACCACCCCAAAGCATGTGATACAATGCCATTCCAATTCCCACAGACCCATCAATAACCCTCGCCCTCCTTTACTCCACCACAGGGTCCGATCCAAACGACGAGCTACAGGACACCCCTACCAGCACACCTGCAAAGAGGGCCAAGACCAACGGCCAGAGACCCTCCACCTCAGCTGCACGCATCAAGACACGGCAGCAGCACAAATCAGGTGGCAGCACAGAGGAGGGAACATCAACAGGCACCCCAGCAGCCAGCATGCCCACAACACCACCACCACAGGTCCCCCCAATGGATGCCACAGAAGGCACTGCCTCTGGTGGCAGCAGCACCATAGGTGACACCCCATTGATGGCAGCATGCTCGGACACAGAAAACGGGGATGCCGAAGTCAGATCCATCCATGACCTGTCCCAATCCCCCTGTCTGTCCCATCCCGTACAACATGAGGATACCACGCAGGGGCACCCACAAGACGACGACTGGCCATCCCCCACAAGCCCTGTGGCAAGGCAACATGAGGACAACAGCCCCTCTGTGACACCCCCGCAAATGGCCATGGCCCAGCAGAGGCAACAGTCCCTCGACCAGTTGATCGAACAACAGCAGCAACTGGCCACACTCCTCAAGGACCATGCCGATGAATGTGGGGGCACTAAGGCAGACATAGAAACATCAACTGAGACACTTAGGGCAGAAATGGAGAGAGGTACAGAGACGCTAAGGGCACAAATTGAGAGAAGCACCGAGAGCCTGAGGGGGGAACTGCATGCGACGTCCAAAGACGTATGTGCCGAACTTGCCGCAGTGCGCCGTGTGCTCACTGAGCTCTCGCAAACCCTTAGGGACATGCATGGACGTGAGCAGGCAGACACATCATCCGTTGCAAGTTCCGTCCAGGGCAGCCCCCAACGTAGATCTGGAAGGAACCTGCGCTCCACAGGCAGGGGTGCCCCTGATACCCGCAGAGGGGGCATGCAATAGCGACAGCCCACTGACAATGAGCATCTTTGGACACTGGTGTTCGGGGGGGAGGTAGGAGGGTGGAGGGGGTGTGTTGGGCTCACTTGGGTGGCGGGTCGATAGGGTGTTCAACATGATATCACATATGCCATAAAAAGTGCACGATCAACCAATGAGAAGTGTGGACATTGATCTTTGTGTACTAGGCCATCATAGGCGTACAGTCCATATTGTGCATGTCCCAGACACACGCAGTGCCACGAGTCCCGTGTCCATGTATCAGCCACCAGGCGTGAGTGCTAGAAGCATACATCAATGAGATGCTGACGAATGTCACGGGCCTCCGGTGCCTCGCAGACTCCATGAGGTGCTGCCACATCCCCACCCTCATCATGACCATCATCAGGTGCTTGCAGTTCTGCGTCAGGGGGCATGGGCACATTTCTACGTACGCACATGTTGTGGAGCATGACACATGCCATCACCATCTTTGCAACCTTCTCATGGCGGTACAGGAGTGCCCCGCCAGACCTGCTGAGGCAGCGGAAACGAGTCTTCAGTAGGCCGAATGCCTGTTCAATGACTACACGGGTACGTGAGTGGGCATGGTTGTAGTCCTCCTCATGCTGGTCCCGTGGGTTCCGGACTGGTGTGAGGAGCCATCTCTTCAGTGGATACCCAGCATCACCTGTATGTGGACGAGAAACGTATGATGTGGAATGCCATTGATACGTACGCACACCCCCCCCCTTCCTGGCAGGTCATTGCCAATTCACATACCCCACATCATCATGCATGTAATGAGACTCACCGAGTAGCCAGGATCTGTTCCCTGCGTGTCGCTCCATGTAGCGTGGTATTGTAGAGTTCCTCAAGACCATAGAATCATGGGTTGATCCAGCGAATCGGGAACAACAATGTGTAATGATCCTGTTGGAGTCACACACCATCTGTACATTCAGGGAATGAAATTGTTTTCGGTTGCGGTACTGGGCCTCCATGGCATGTGGGACGACCAATTCAACATGGGTGCAGTCGATGGCACCAATGCAACCCGGTATGCCGGCAAGTGCATGGAATCCCACTTTTGTGTTGGTTATTTCCTGCTCCGAGCGTGGTAGAGAGATGTAGTCGTCTGCGTGCTGCAGGAGGGCATCGAGCACTTGCAATAGTGTCCGTGAGAACAGTGGCTGAGAAATGCCATGCAACTGTCCGACTGTGTGCTGGTAGGTGCCTGTGGCCAGGAAGTGTAGTACAGACACCACCTTCAGTAGGGGTGGGATGGCGGTTGGGCTATCTATCATGCTGACAAGGTCAGCCTGTGTCATGTCCACAATGGCGGCTATGGTGTCCCGGTCCAGACGGTAGAGGGTGTGGATCTGCTCATCAGTGAGGTTGAACGGATGTGCTCGGAGGCGTGGGATTGCGGGCTGCCTGCGTGGTGGTAGTGGCTGTGCTGGTGGGCCTTGCTGGCCCTGCCTTGGCCTCCTCCTCCTCCTGCGTCTCCTCCGTGCGGCTGGTTGTAGTTGGTGTTCGTCTTCTTCTTGGAGTCGGAGCACTTGCAGTGCTATCAGGTCCCCCAGGGCCAACATCGCGAGTCCTGCCGGTAGCATTTCGGTGTGGTTGTGGGAGGAGACTGGGTGTGCAATTTATGTGTTTTCAGGCTGTATGGCCTCCACCTGTGGTGATTGATTCCACCTGTGCAAACTGCTCTCCCCTTTGGCCGAGCACGTCCCGCGCACAACGCTGCAATTCGGGGAATTGTATCTTGCTATTGCAATCATGTATTTGTACCCGATGGCCGTGTAAGATTGGTTGATATGTTCATTCTGCTGTGGTCCCATTGTTTCACATACTATCTGTGCAGTCGCGAACAGACTTGTGAGGGGTCAGTGGAACGTAGTACTCGAGTAACGGTGGGCCCTCATGCATCACTGTACCGAGTTGCAACGACGGGCGGGGCGTCCCATTCGTGGGTGAAGGCAGTTGCCATTTTCACACACAGCCGCACTCGATGGAATAATTAGTGATTTCAAACGGCCACAGATGCCTTTTCGACGTGATGTTGCAAATGAGGAATTCGAAGGGCGGCGCTTTCGGTTTCCAGCTACCGGCGAGGAGATGCCCACAGGTCTGACTGCAAATATAACGTTCTATTGTTCTATGTCCTTGAGACAGGGCCCATGGCGAGGGAGCAATGATTGATATGAATAGTTTGGGATGCGCAATAGCTACGTGGGCGATGAGGCCGTCCGTTCCCAAATACATGTTACTTCACAACACTGGAATTACGGGCTGGGGCACTGTGGATTTAGCAGGCTGCATAACGCACAGACTCAATGGATGTTTCTAATGTTATGTGAGTAATTATTCAGGCATTTTGATCCCGGGATGAGGGAATGATGGATGGATGCATGGGCAGGTGATTTGATACAGAGTTTGCCATGTACAGGGCTTCTTGGGATCTATCCGCCTCCCCTACGCTATGTGATGCAGGGCTGCCATAGTGGGACCATCGTCCATCTGGCCTTGTTGAGCCCTCCCTGTCTCGAGGCGCCCTCAGACACTTGTGTCCATGCACGTTAACATTCCCATCTGATGGAATCTGTTTTGACAGACGCATGCACAGGTACACTCGTTTGTGATGGTGTTTGCACCTCGATATAGATGGTTATGAGTCGCAAGTGGTTTTGGGGTGGTGATGATCCTTTTGAGTGGGCTAGCATGCATATGGCTGTGGATTTCGTGTGATCATTGAAGTGAGTTGTTGGAATGTAGTTCTGATGGCCATTCTGTTCTTTTTCTTTTCTTTTGGTTGACAGGTATCTCCTCCCCTTTTGCCACTGCCATCTGTATGCCACTCCTGCAGATGGATTTTACTCCCGACACCTGCTGCTTCGTGCTAATCAGTGGAGCAGCATTACGATCTTATGGGACGATCGCCAATGGCCCACATGCCCTTACGCAGTACTGGTGGCTCGGAGCAACATTTCGGCCTTTCAGCTGGACTAGTGCCTCCCCATTGGGACGGCCCTGCGGTTCTGTGCGCTTCCATGTTGCCTTTTCGTACGTGAATGTGGCTCTGTGTACCATGGGGGAACAGGGCGACACACAGGTAGTGGCTGGTCATTTCTTGCGGATGCAGCCCACAATGGTGATTAGTGTTTTGGAGTTCATGGCCTGATGGCTGTATGGGCTTGGTGACTTTGATGTGCATAAAATTTCTATTCTGATTTGGCCCGTGTAGCGTTTTTCTTTGCAAGTGATGTGGCATATGCCTATTTGGGGGGCGATGTATTGTGAGGAGATCTGCATTGGGTTCCAGCTTCGGGGTTTAGTTGCGTGGTACTGTGCTGGGCGCGTTTGCCTACGAAGCCCAGTGAGGTCAGGGATGGGGGCTGCCAATATGACAGTTTGAATGTTGTCATGCTCAGGGGCGGGGGATTGGGTTTTGTGTAACAGATGCCGGTCAGCCAGGTGGACTGGTGGAATGATGTGATTTTCGGAATATTGCTGGTCACAGGTGCCTGTGTTTGCGTGCGTTTCTTGGTGGGGGACTGTGGTCATGTCCATTGGGATGGCTTCTGTATTCGTGCCATCTGTGCCCTGCAGCTCCCATTGGCCCCTCTTGTGTTTCTTTTGTTCGTTGGCATGCATGGGTGACTTGTACATTTCAATGGTTGCATTGTGGCTTCATTGCACCTACGGGGAGTTGTACTTTGTGGGCAGGGAGCGGTGTACAGGCACTCAGTGGGGCCGTTTACGGTTGATTCGCGATGCCGTACTTCTCGCCATGGCGGAATGGTACATTACGCCATGCCTGATGGCGTTAGGTACATGTCCGCTAGGGTCGGAATTGGCGTACCGTTGCGCCATGGTGGTGTTTGCGGTTTGGCATGGCGCGCGCGCGCGTGCTTGGTGCAGTTAGCGTTGGCGTTCACTACGGTGTCGCTAATGGCTTCGTACTTTGCGGTGACGGGTCATAGTCGCACCGAGCGCTATTCGATGGCGGTATTGCATTTCCGCCATCGTTTTTCGATTTCCGCCAGGGTCGTAATGAGGGCCAAAGTAAGTGAAAACGATAACAAACGCCGTAAGCTGGTGGTCAAATGCAGCTGTGAAGCACCGTAATGTGCTTCTGGCGTCTCTTTATATGGTCGCCATAGCGACCTGATCACGTGACCGTGTTCCTTGCACGTGATCATAAAAGCGTGTCATCTTGACGTGGTCCAGTTTCCAGGGCAACCGCCAATCATGACACAGACTAAACTGTCTGGAATGATGTTGCCGCAACGAAGCAGTCACTTGCAATGGGAGTCGGGCAAGGTCATGTCCATTCCGGCCTCCCCGTGGCAACCTGGGAGAATAGCCTTGTGTACCACGTGAGTGCGGTGTAATGGAGATGTCATGTTGTGCACAGGCAGTAATGGGGAGTGCTGACTGACTAGTACGGGTGCGTACAGGAAGTGTGACATAAGGTAATCTTCATTGTTTTCTTGTAGTTATTGAATTGTAATCCCAGAGGCTTCCCTGGAACCAGAGCTAGCCATTTATCAGCAATATGCAAGATTTTAACAATATTACTATTAGGGATATAGCTAGCTTTAGACAATAGCGTGTCATGGATTGACTTACTCAGCATATTTGTTGAGGTTGTTCAATTTACAGTACATGTTTAGACAGGATAACTGGAACTTGACATAATATGGCATGATGTTAAATTGGAGATATAACATTTCAATCGTTGTTCGGGGAGGCAATCTCATGAGTCTCTTTAAAAGGATGGATTCCAATTTAATCACTTCTGATAAGATGTCAATTGCCCAGATTTCAGCCCCATACATGATAATGGGTAGAATTTTGACTTGGTATAACTGAGTCAAAATTCCATCTGAACAACCCCCACCTTACGCGCGTAAGAGCCATTACAACCGGCAAGCTGAGAAGTTTTTAGATTGACTTGATCCAGATGCTGTGCGTCCCGTAGTTTGGTGTCCAAATTAAAACTTAAGTATTTATATCCAGAGACCAATTCAATTGCATTTCCGTCCAAATGCCAAAACGTCCGTTTCACCTTTTTTAAGGAGCTATAAAAACCATAACCGTGACTACCAATGAGTTTAAGTCAGAAAACACTTTCAGACAGCTCAAAGATGATTGTAGGCAGATAGGGTGTAGGTCTAACAGGACTTTGTGATCGGCATATCCCATCCATTGTAGAGGAGTAGCAACTAATTTCGGGGCTATTGAAGATGGATTAACAATAGTCTCACCCAGGTCGGGCATATAAAGGTTGAACAACATTGGTGCAAGAATGCAACCTTGTTTTAGTCCTTGCTGAGTAGGTATCCAACTAGACATCCTACCATGTTGGTCTAGCCGAATCATCACCCTGGTTTGCTCGTGTAGAGAGATGATCATTTTTAGTAAACCAGGTGGAATTTAAGGAGCTTTTGCCATAGTCTACCTCTATCCACGGAGTCAAATGCGGCACTAAAATCAATAAATGCTGCATATACTGGCCTCCTGCGTACTATCCAGTCCTGCTGAATAACATTAACCAAGGTTAAAGCGTAAACTGTTGTACTGAGGCCTTTAGGGAATCCCGTTTGGTCAAATAGTATAAGATTATTTAATTCTGCCCATTCCCCAAGCTCATTCAATAACACTTGGGCGAAGATTTTAGCCGGGGCATTTAAAATCGCCAAGAAATGACAGTTACCTGGGTCGGCGTGACTTCTTTTATTAAGTACATGGACAATAATACTGTCCTGCCATGAGAAACAAATGGATTGAGTCACGCGAATCCAATAGAATAACCAGCAGAGTGCAATCAGCCCAGTGTTCTGGGGCCGTCTTAATCAACGAGCTGCAGATCCCATCTGGGCCAGGGGCCAGGGGCTCTGGAGGACTTACTGGCCGAAAGTAAGCGACAGATGTCAGTGGAGCTTTTTGAAAAAAGCCACCCACGAGTTATCATGTGAATGGCGTTGCCTCGTCCCCCCAAGCGACTGTTGTACATGATTGACCCAAACCTGTTCCGGAACAATATTGATGTCTCTATTCAGGGATTTATTACCTTTTTATGATCCTCCAGAACATGGTAGGGTAATTAGTGAGGGACGAGTGAACTAGAGCCCTCCAGCGAGTACACTCAAGATGGTACTTGTTCCTTCTTAACCATTTACTTGGTCAATTGCCAGGAATCTGATGTCTCTCTTTTTGTCCATTTGGTGAGTTGCATTCCAATGGTGTGCCAACTCTAGTTTTGGATCCTGGTTGCCGATGATGCTCAGGTGTTTACGTATGCGTGTGCATAATTCACCAATAGTACTGCCCACATATGCTTTTCCACATACACATATGATGATATAAACACCACATTTGCTGTGACAGTTCATGAAGTATTTGATATAAATCTCCTGGGAATTGATAACAGTAAGTGTGTGTGTGTATTGCCAAGACCATGTGTGCACATAAACCACATGTATTAAAGCTTGTGACTTGTTGTGCTGTTGTCAACCAGTTTCTCATCAGTGTTTGTGACTCCCTATAGCTGGGCCATCATTTATTTCGTATGGTTGGTGCTCTTCAATAAAGCATGTTCTGCTTTGTTCCAATGTATGTGTTGAGTATGTCCTCCATGCCAGTTTTTGTTAAGAATCCTTTAGAGCAGGGCTGTACCCAGTGATGAATCTAACTTTCGCTTGTGCCCTAGTTAATTTGGGCTCCACATGAGCCCTGATCTCAATCAGTTCTTCCCTGGTCCTGGTCTTAGATTTGTGTGTTGCTGTCGCTATGTTGTGCTCCGTGTATCCTCTTTGTTTGAATAGTCTCCTAACTATATCAATCTCTCTTTCAGTCATGCTTATTTCACTACAGCTACGCCGCGCTCTACTGATTCCCCCAATTGGGATGTTGCGTATTGTGTTTTTTAAGTGGCAACTCGATGCCAAAAGTGTTGAGTTGACCTGAGTGGGTTTGCAGTAGGAGCATGTTCTTGTTGTTTTTTTTATATGTTTTGCAATGTCTAGGAATGAGATCTGTGTATCGTTAATGTGTCACACTAGATCTAATCCAAAATTATTTGTATTAATGTACTGCATGAATTCTGTGAATTCTGCAGCTGTCCCAACCCAAATCAGGAGAATATTATTGACATATTGACACCAATTGCGAACGTGGTGAGTTTTGTTGTTGCATGGGTATGCTCATAGTGGGCCATAAAGAAGTTAGCTAGTGATGGGGCATATCAAGCTCCCATTGCTACCCCTCTGGTTTGCTGGTAGTATTCCTCTTTGTAGATGAAGATATTATTCTTCATTGAATGGTAAGCAATTCCTTAATCATTTCAAGATGTAGCTTTTGCAAGCACACTTAAACTGGAGCCAACACATGTTTACTATATTTACAATTTAGCATGAGGATGTGTGCTAGAGTTTCCAGAGCATATCCACATTACAACCCACACATTTATAATCCTTATTACTAAAGAGTGGCACAGTCATACAGCTCTGACAACCGATTAGCACTCCCTGACATTATTTTATATTCTTCATAGGCCCCCAGATGTACATGAGCCACGGGCAGAGCATGACCGCAGCCATAACTGGTGAAATGATGCAGTGAAAAACATGAGTATTTGTGATTGGTTGGCTCACCAGAAAAGCCCATGAAGCTATGCAGCCATGACTGTAATATCTGCCCGGGTTGCTGGCACCTACATTGACGCGTGAGACACCTCTTATGAAGTCGTGTTTTTCACACCTGAGAACTAGAATGGTGAGTACTAGTCAGTCCATCAAGCTCCCATAAGAATAATGGAAAGGCCCCCTGCAGACAGATGATCTATCAAGTGAGTAGGTTAAGCAGAATTGTAGAGGTCTCACATGGCACTATAAAGCCATGCCTCTCAGGGCGAAGGCATTTTCTGTTAGGGAGCTCATTGTTAATGTAACTAACTAAACATAACTTACGTACTTTTCTGTATGAACCTCATTGTTCACAAGCCTATAAAGCACAGAGAAGTGTCTGCCTGGGAGCCAGAGCCACATTTACATACCTCTGAACTTTTAAATTTCACAGGGTGGGTGAAAAAGAAGAATTTTGTTTTGGGTGGGTGGGAGCCTATTGAAATGAATGAATGGATGCGTAGGAGGGATAGCGGGTGAATGAATGAATACCAAGGCGGGTGGCACTCCTAGAGTGTGTGCGTTGAGAGGTATGCATTTATGGGACGCAGATGCTTCGCCAGTTTTCCTGTCCATTTCTAGACAGCTAGGTCGAAATACAAGCGGACTCTATCTTTGCTGTCATGTTTGCTAATTGGATTTATTGCCAGGTTTCCAAACTACATTGGCGATGAAGTAAAGGATGACTGTGAGGAATTCCCATCTGGAAAGGGTGTGGGAGGCCTGGCTTTTAAAAAAAAAAAATAATACAATTATGTGGGTAATTTCATCTCTGAAAGTGAAATCTGCTGGTCAGATTCCCCTTTCATAAGCTCCATGTCAAAAGCATAGTGTGTACTTGTGCCCTGCTGCATCAGTAGCCTGGTTCATAGCACCAGTTTACCTGTGGTACAGACAAATGTCAGAGGTCACAGGTGCGTTCTTAACAAGGGACGAGGACAGGACAGAATAACATAGCAACGAGATGGTGGAGCAAGTGCTAAATTGAGGAGTTGGGGTGACGGAAAAGTGCTGTAGGGTTATCCGTGAGGGTAGGAAGAGGGGGAATCAGGGTGATGGAGTTATGTAGAGTGCTAGGAAACAGGTTCTTCAGAAAGGCGGAGGGCTTTAACATACATGCCAACATTCTGTGACCAAAAATCTGTAGGAATCTTAAAGTTTCAAAAATAGTCAGGCGAGGAGGTAAGGATAGGAATAGGGCACGTCAGCAGCCCATTGTCATTGAATGAGCCCGCCGCCGTGGGTGCATTCAATGACAATGAGGCGCCTGCCACGCCTTCTGCCACCACGCCGGCTCGGGGGAGCCCTTGAAAGACTCCCCCGAATTGGCGTGGTGGGGGGCTAATGGTGCCTTTTATGAAAGGCACCTGCGGCGGAGGGGCGCATTTAGGCCACCGCCGTGGGCGCTTTTAACATCAAAAGCCTGCATGCTGTGCCTTCGCCCACTACGCCAGCTCGGGGAACCCCTTGAAAGACTCCCCCGAGCTGGCGTGGTGGGGGGCTAATTGCGCCTTTTGTCAAAGGCACCCGCAGCAGAGGGGCGCATTTAGCCCACCGCCGTGGGCGCCTTTTACATCAAAAGCCTGCATGCTGCGCCTTCTCCCGCTACGCCAGCTCAGGGAAGTCCTTGAAAGACTCCCCCGAGCTGGCGTGGTGGGGGGCTAATGGCGCGTTTTGTCAAAGGCACCCATGGTGGAGGGGCACATTTAGCCCACCGCCGTGGACGCCTTTTACATCAAAAGCCTGCATGCAGCGCCTTCTCCCGCTACGCCAGCTCGGGGAAGCCCTTGAAAGACTCCCCCGAGCTGGCGTGGTGGGGGACTAATGGCGCCTTTAGTCAAAGGCACCCGCGGCGGAGGGGCGCATTTAGCCCACCGCCGTGGGTGCCTTTGACATCAAAAGCCTGCATGCTGCGCCTTCTCCCGCTACGCCAGCCCGGGGAATCCCTTGAAAGACTCCCCCGAGCTGGCGTGGTGGGGGCTAATGGCGCCTTTTGTCAAAGGCACCCGCGGCAGAGGGGCGCATTTAGCCCACCGCCGTGGGTGCCTTTGACATCAAAAGCCTGCATGCCGCGCCTTCTCCCGCTTCGCCAGCTCGGGGAACCCTTGAAAGACTCCCCCGAGCTGGCGTGGTGGGGGGCTAATGGCACCTTTTGTCAAAGGCACCCGCAGCAGAGGGGCGCATTTAGCCCACCGCCGTGGGCGCCTTTTGCATCAAAAGCCTGCATGCTGCGCCTTCTCCCGCTACGCCAGCTCAGGGAAGTCCTTGAAAGACTCCCCCGAGCTGGCGTGGTGGGGGGCTAATGGCGCGTTTTGTCAAAGGCACCCATGGTGGAGGGGCGCATTTAGCCCACCGCCGTGGATGCCTTTTACATCAAAAGCCTGCATGCAGCGCCTTCTCCCGCTACGCCAGCTCGGGGAAGCCCTTGAAAGACTCCCCCGAGCTGGCGTGGTGGGGGACTAATGGCGCCTTTAGTCAAAGGCACCCGCGGCAGAGGGGCGCATTTAGCCCACCGCCGTGGGTGCCTTTGACATCAAAAGCCTGCATGCTGCGCCTTCTCCCGCTACGCCAGCCCGGGGAATCCCTTGAAAGACTCCCCCGAGCTGGCGTGGTGGGGGCTAATGGCGCCTTTTGTCAAAGGCACCCGCGGCAGAGGGGCGCATTTAGCCCACCGCCGTGGGTGCCTTTGACATCAAAAGCCTGCATGCCACGCCTTCTCCCGCTACGACAGCTCGGGGAACCCTTGAAAGACTCCCCCGAGCTGGCGTGGGCAAAAAAAAAAATGTTAAAAAAAAAAAATCTTTTTTTTTTATACAAAAAAAATCGGTAGTTGGTGCCAATAAATCGGTAGGCGGTAGGACTGCTTAAAAAGCGGTATCCTACCGCCTAAATCGGTAGGGTTGGCAAGTATGCTTTAAGGTTGGATTTAAATAGTGGTAGAGTTGGAGTAGTGCAGAGAGGGAGAGGAGAGCATTCTAGAGTAGGGGAGCGAGGAGAAGGCGAGAGCTGAAAAGAGAGGGTGTGCAGGGGACTCACATAGTGTTAAGGAGGTGAGCCGAGGATGATCTTAATGAGCGAGGGGGAGAAAAGGAAGTGAGATGAGCAGATAGGTAAGGTGGGGAAAGTCCATGGATAGTTTTGAAGATAATGAGAAGAAGTTTATACTTAGCTCTTTGTTTCATAAATAGCCAGCCAATCTAGCGACGGACAGAGGAGGTAGAGGTAAAGCGAGGAAGGAAGCAGTGTATGGACATGTGTGCCCCCAACCGACCATCATCGATGCAGCAGTTGCTTTTTCAGAGGAAAGCCCTGCTGGACTCAACTTTATCAATATTGCAGGATCTGAGATGCATTTAAAAAATGGCCGCAGCCCACATCCAGCTTGAATTGCCTTCCCGAATGCCCGCCTCTGCAGAGTGTCGATTGACTGCCTTCCCCTGATGACCTGGTATCCCATGGGAGCCAGCAGGCGAAGCTGGCCCACCACAAAGGCCACACACTAAGGCTCGCGACTCCTCCTGTCTGGCCCTGTATCGAGGAAGCAATGTCTGGGCATGCGTGTCCCCATGCCCCATCTTCGATGCAGCAGTTGCTGCTTCAGATATAAACCCTGCTGGACTCTACATTATCAATATTACAGGGTCCGAAATGCATTTAAAAATGGCCACTGTGTTGCCGCAGCCCCCCGCCAGCTTGAATTGCCTTCCAGAATTACTGCCTTTGCAATGTGTCAATTGGCTGTCTTCCCCTGATGACCTGGTAGCCCAATGGAGCCGCCAGGAGAAGCCAGACCCCCATAATGGCCACACATTACAGCCTGTGACCTCTCCTGTCTTGCCCTGTATCGAGGAAGCAGTGTCTGGGCATGTGTACTCCCACCCCACCATCATCCATACATCTATTGCTGCTTCAGACGTAAGCCTTGCTGGGCTCAACTTTATCAATATTGCTGGATCCAAAATGTATTTAAAAATGGCCGCTGCGTTGCCACAGACCCCGGACAGCTTGAATTGCCTTCCCAAATGCCTGCCTCTGCAGCGTGCCTTCCCTAATGACCTGGTAGACCATGGGAGCCAGCAGGTGAAGCCGGCCCCCCACAAAGGCCACACACTAAGGCCTGTGACTCCTCCTGTCTGGTCCTGTATCGAGGAATCAGTGTCTGGGCATGTGTGCCCCCACCCCACCATCATTGATGCATCAGTTGCTGTTTCAGAGGTAAGCCTGGCTTGGCTAGACTTTATCAATATTACAGGATCCGGAATGCATTTAAAAAAGGCAGCAGCGTTGCCGCTGCCCCGGGCCAGCTTGAACTGCCTTCCTGAATACCCGCCTCTGCAGTGTGTTGATTGTCTGCCTTCCCCTAATGACCTGGTAGCCCATGGGAGCTGGCAGGCGAAGCCGTCCCCGCACAAAGGTCACACACTAAGGCCTGCGATTCCTACTGTCTGGTCCTGTATCGAGGAAGCAGTATTTGGGCATGTGTGACCCCACCCCACCATCATCAATGCAGCTGAGCTTAGGGCCCTTTAGGAACGTGCAAATGCAATGGGCGAAATCACACAGATAGATCCTGAGTCCAAATATCCTGAGTCCAAATAACCGAACCAACTCAGGAAGATGGCAAAGTACTGTTTTATTAACAATTATCTAAAACAGGGAGTTACAACGAACATCAAGGAACATACGCTTGATTTCTCTCTCCGCAATCTTTTCAGAAAACATGGACTTTATAATAAAAATACATCAGAGCTGACATCATACTACGTGGAAATAGTGAAAAACCTACTAAGGATTAGGATTGTCTTAAGGGGAACATCTAAGTATATACTCTATAGGAACTAGGATTGTGATTGGTTGCCCACTGTCAGGTGGACAACATATGCCTACCTCTAAAATATGTAATCTTCAGAAACATTAGATAGAAGGTTTCTCATTGTTCTCAAACTATAAGGTCCTTCAGTATATTGACCACTCCAATTGGTTTGCACACTTTTGCCAGGTCTGGAACATTCGGTTCACTTAACAGCACGTAGACCCAGACCCAGGTGTAAGGAGATGGGGCATGACACTACATCCTCACCCAATTAGCCCAGTATCTCTCATCGCCCAGGCCTTCTGCTATGAAGATTGTCTTTGAACTTGGCCTTGCAAAAGTATCCTTGTCTTTAGAATATAAGGGAGTGCGGGCTCTCACTATCGTGTTCTGGGACTCCAAGTCTGAACTCTATTTTCATCCTTGGCTCACGTGACAGGAGACCACGATTTGCAGGTTTTAAATTCTCTAAGTGAATTCAACTTGGCACTCTTGGTGTCCTTACTTTGCACCTTAATAAGGGATGATTCATTCTTCACATGTTCACTCCTTTACAGAATAGATAGCTGACCGTGGCTGCTTCAGTTTTGCTTCAGTCTTGACTCGAGACCAGACAGTCTCGCCTGGCAGCTCCACGATTCTGCTTATTCTTGCTGCAACATAGTTTTTCCCTCCCTCTTTTTTTATTTTTTTTATTTGTTTATTTATAAACAGCGCACAGGAGAAACTATACAGTAACATTGCTTTTAACCTCGCAGAGCGTATAAGACAAAATGTCCCGTCCCCCCACCCCTGTGTCCCAAGTGGGCATTGTTTCCGGGCCTCATTCAGCCTGACCAGGCGGCGAGCTGTCGCCCATAGAGTGGAGGGCTCTCGCGATCAGGCGTGGCTTGTAGGTTAGAGCTGGGTAGCTCCAGTCATAGTCTAAGACTGTTGCCCAAATATCAGCGAATCGGTGGAGCAGTCCCACTTTGGCTGCTGTGACCTTTTTGGCTATCAAGATGTTCCAAAGTTTAACCCACCAGAGGGTCGTCAGGGGTCCTTCTTTTCCTTCCCTTTTCATGGGTCCTGGCTTACTAAATTCATGATACCGATTTCAAGCTTCTATACAATGGCGGCTTCACCTGCATTCTGTTTATTACGTATAGCCAGCTTCTATGATGACTCAATCTACTTGCTTTTCAGCATCTGTACAATTATTTAACAGCTGATTTTCTGCAGCACTTTGTGTACGTGTAATCTCCTTTTTCACATTCAAAAGTACACTTGATTCTTTACTTCGTCATTAGTCCCGTCATGATCTATACATCTTCTTCAGCCAGTATCTTGGGACGTTGTTCACACTCTTTTGTGATGTCACTGCCCTCTTTTCTCTGCTCCTTCTCATATTCCTTCAGGGAGTTCCTCCCTCAAATTGTCATCCCTTTGGGGATACATTCGGTAGGGTTGTCTCAATGGGTATCTTCTCTCAAACACACATTGCGGTATTGGCACAACTGTTGGTGTCAAACACGGCACAATCTCAGGCCTCCAACATATGGGAGGTAGGGGGGCGCGGTTTCCTGCAGAGGCATGCAGCTGCTCATCTACATTCCTCCCTCTGGTCGGGTCCTTGACCACCTCCTCAATCGTTTCCACATCCTGCTATTTTCTCTTGAAGAGGTGTTTCTTTGGTGTCCATATCTTCATCACCCTCACAGGGTGCCTGCTGATTTGACATGTTCATCTACACTACAGGTCATGTAGATACATTGTCCATTTGGGGTACAATAGACCCATCATCCCACATACTTTTTATGATTCTTTGGGTACAGAAATTTGGTTTCTTCAGGTGTTACGATGCTAGCCTCTATGTTTTTTTAACAGCATCATCAGTCAGCTCCTTGGCGTTTGGCTCAGGTTTTTCATCCCTATCACCTTCTCTGCCGTTTTCTTGCATTAGGCAATCACCAACCTGACCACGGAGAATCCAAACATTACTAGCACCAGTATTACTCCAAGAACCTTGAATATGTTTGCCAACCACTGTGGATAACATGATGGCCGGATTTTGGCACAAATTCCTCCTTCCATTGCTGTGATCATATCAAGGACATATCTATTTTGGAGGGTCATCAGTTGTATGGCCCTCAGCTATTCTTCAATGACGTTGAATCCCTTTATGGTATCACTGATTGTCTGCAAAAACTCCCATCTGGTGATTTACAACCACTTGGCATTCCCCACTGTTTGGATTCCAGGCATGAATATAGTTGTCATTATCATAACAGTCCTGCTGGACAACTTGTGCTCCTTGGGAATGGTATCATACCCTGTTATCGTTTTGGCTGAGAAATAATTTTCTTTTTTCGTCTGTCAGAGGAGTTCAAGCAATCTTTTTCTCAAATGGTCATCCACTTTTGGAAATTCACCAATGTTTAGTTCACTCTGAGGAATCACTAATGCTGGAACATGGATGTGCACCAGGGAACACACTACGCCCCAATCCTTGGGCACCTTCATATAGGCTCTGGATCCACAAGCCCAATATCGATCCATAAGTACGGCTGTCCCTCCTCTTATCCCAGGAACATCAATTGTGGTTTTGTATTCTTTGTTATATCCCACATGGTTCTTTCCATGATTTCGGAAACACAGTGCCACATTAACCAATGGGATTACAACTACTGGGTCTTATTCATCTCCTACCCATGTCAGCAGTTTGGAGTGCTTTGCCCACGACTCTCAGCATCCATCATTCACTTTTTGCACTTTTTGTACGTAGTCCATCTTCAGCAGATGAGCTGCACAGGACCCCATTCCTTCTTCCCATCCTTTCTTGGTATGCACTCGTCCATAGATCAGCATTTGAGTTTGTTCCCAACACAATTTTCTTCATTTCTTCAATGATCACCTCATGCTGTCCCGCAGCAGGATATACAAGCATTTTACTTTGCCATCCAGGCTCCTTCTTCATTTGTGTGATTTTGATATAGTCTTCTTGGTATGGAAACAACCATTTTTATCTCCACTGCAAGGTTGCACAACTTCCTTGAATCTGTCCTCGAGTAGTACATGCTGCAAGATGGTTGAGGCATTTTGCATTGTGTGTTGGAACCACCTTTGAAATGAAAGTTCTTACTGTATTCATGGTATAGGTGATGAGAGAGCAGAAATAGTAACTCTCATCAGATGCTCTTTCCCCTACCTTTTTCATGTGTTAATACCACATGTTATTCCCCAGGTGAGCTGAATTGCCTAGATAAGTATTTATCTCTTCATTATCTTCCTCTGTGTCTCTTTTATTTCTCCTAATATACTTATAGAGATCAAGGAACTTATCATTATTCGTTTTCATAGTTGGGAGAATCATAGGAGCTCTCTATTCAGTAGAAACATTAAGATGATAGAGACTGTGAAAGATAAGGACCAAAAAGACAACAAGAACAATCATGCAAATATAAATTATGCAAAGAAATCTGGGCAGCCCTTTTTCGCGCCATCCTACTGCTTGCTGAACACGTTCATGCTCTATGATCATGCTATCTTCTTCATTAATCTTTTTTCTTAAACTATATTTTTATTAGTTTTACAACAATGAACTTTGGGCTATTTCCAACCATGCTCCGATCAGTAACCCCATAAAGTTTCTTTTCTACGTTTTGGTTTGTTTCTTGTCTTTCGGGTCCCATATCCCACATACCCATACTTCCTCCCTCAAGTCCCCCATGCCTGGGAACATTAATTGCATGTGTGCCTTAACGTCACTCCAGTATTGCTGCAGGTTTGGGCATTCCCACCAAATATGTCGCCAGTTCCCTTCCCCTCCACATTCCCTCCAACATTCATTAGGGGATCCCAGAAACATTGTGTGTAGTCTTTCTGGTGTATAATGCCATTGCAAGAGGATTGTCATCCACATTTCTTTTGTCTGTATCGCCTTTGTAAGTTTGAGTATCAACTCCCATGTGTATTCCAACCGTTCCTTGGGGATCATGCTTCTGAGGGTCTTTTCCCATCTTTTAATGTATTGCCATTTTGTTTCCTCCGCAGGGGCGTTTCTGTATCTATAGGTGTTTGAGACAAATTGTTTCGTTCCATCGTGTGTCATAATGTATGTTTCAAAAGGAGTTAGCTCTCTTGTTGCGGCTTCTTTTATTCTGGGGAATTCTAACCAGTGGTATGGTTGGTCATATTTATATTTGTTCTTAGCGTTCAGGTTTAGCAGAGCGGTGCATTCTGCAAATTATCTTATCTGTTGTCCCTGCAACATGTACCCAACCATTTTGCATCCTGCCTCCTCCCATGTCTGGAACGCCTATTTCTCTAGTCCTGGCGGGAATTCCGGGTTTTTGAATAGAGGAATAAAGGGGGCTGGATATTTTGTTAATGTACCTTTCTGTGTTGCCTTATCCCATATTTCTAGTGTTGCTTGCATAATTTTGCTGATTTGTAAATTGGGATGTCTATGTTTGCTCCCTGCCCATAGCATATGTCTCGTGGGTGTAGTTGCCACTGCTCTATCTTGTGCTGGCAGATCTTACAGTCCCCTCCAATTTCATTATTGAATGTGTAAGTTTGACATTGACAAAAAAACCTTTTCTTATGCAACCAAACTTTTTACCAACAAAAACAAGGTACATCAATGGGGGCCACATTCTCACCGGATTTGGCCAACTTACATATGGACCACCATGAAACCAACTTCATCTATTCGGTGACCAATCCTTCTATGACAACATCAGCGCATGGCATCATTATATTGATGACGTCTTTATGTTATGGCATGGCAGTCAGGATCAGCTGGATAGCTTTCTTGTGTGGCTCAATGGACAAACCCCAACGATTAAATTCACTATGGCTTAAAGCAGTGACAATATCGCTTTTCTCGATTTAAAGATCTTCAAAAAAGCAGATCATTTGGGCACCACACTATTCAAAAATCCCACAGATAAGAACACACTACTACTCTTTAGTAGTTTTCACCCGTCTAGTTTACGAGAACATTTGCCATATGGACAATTTCTGAGAATTCGACGCAACTGCAGCGAAATCACTGACTTTAAAACCAACAGCCAGGAACTTACTGAGAAACTACAATATAGACAATATCGCCGTAAAATCATTAAGAGATCCATGAAAAGGGCCAGGAATGCCAATCGTGAGTTTATTCTACAGAAACACACAAAACCGCAGGAAGAAAGGATCACATGTGTCTCATCCTTTCCCCTCTGAGTAATGATCTGAGAAGGATCATACTCAGAAACTGGAAAACTGTTCAAACTGAAGATTTCAGACCTAATTGTCCCAGATTTGCTTTCAAACGGATGCCGAACCTTAGAGATAAACTAGTCCACACTTACCCCATCAATAAAAATGAGATATCAACACAGTCCACACTGTAGGGACTTCCACCAGTCAGTGGACACTATGCATGTGGACAATGTTCGGTCTGTCATTTGACTAAAAATGTGAAACAAATTGACCTCAATGGTTGGATGTGGAAATATAGATCGTTCTCAAACTGTCTGACCAAGTGGATCATCTACGGGATAAAATGCCCATGTGGGTTAATATACGTAGGCAAAACTATTAGGTCTGTAAAATTGCGAATTGGTGAACATCGTTCAGCCATTCGCAATCGAACCCCTGACAAACCACTAGTAGCCCACTATCTGGAGGCCAAGCATACCTGTGAGGATATGTTCTGGTTTGTCATTCAAACAACTAAAGCTCACCCACGAGGTGGCAACAGAGATCTGTCCCTTAAAAAACTGGCACAGAAATGGATCTACAATCTTAAAACAGCCCAAACCGGTTTAAACATTGCCGTTGAATGGAATCTTTTTATCCATTCACACCGCACACCACATTTTGTGCATCCGTTTCAAGATGACATTTTTCCTGAACCGTATGTTGATAGTCCCTCTTCGGTTTCCATGACATCACGCTTGAACAGAATGGTAACGTCACTTGCATGCCGTTCTGAAGCCTGGTGTCGGTTTCACACACATGGAGAACAATTCCCCATGGGCATTCATGAAGTAATCTGCTTAACTTCTCGAACTCCATGTGGTTGTGACATGTCTGTCTGCACACCACATTCTATCCATCCACTACAAGATGGTCAACCTTTTGAACCGTATGCCGGTAGTCCCTCCTTGGTTTCCATGGCACGAACACCTGCAGTCTGCTGTTGATAATCAGGGTTGTTCCCTGAGCACACAGATACGTATGGACGGGGGCGTCTCGTTTTGCCTTGAGTATTTACACAAGAGGTAAGCTAAAACGATTATTAACTACGAATCAGCAGGAACAACACAGCACTTACACATGAGCCGTGTTTTAACCTGCTCTTCTTGTCCTCACACAGGGTGAACGATTGGGAATATAACATGCAAATCCACCCTGTATAACAACACGAAAGTGACGAACTAAAATAGAATCCGGGAGAATGCACCCGCAAGTAAGTGTTGGACACCGCTCTCCATTAGGTGTTTGTAAACAAGAAATAACACAGCATTGATTGCCTTTTTTCGATCACTTACAGATTCTGTGAAGCATCGTGGGATCTGTAGTGCCTTAATAGCCCTGCAACAGAAGTCCAGTATTGAACTTGCAAGTTCTGAATTCCCAATCCTATATTCATACAAGACGGTAAATAGCTATCACGAATAGCGAAAATTATGACAATAATTGAGTCTATGTCACATTATTATTTGACTTCAAATATGTATTGATTTACAGCCTGAATTACCTTGACGGACCGAACTGCCGCCATTATTAGATTGACCAATGCTATCGCCACGCCCTCCACACCCCAAGAAATTAACATAAGGTTAGCAAGTTGGCTACTTTCCACTTTTTCCATAACACCACTGGTACATGATTTTTAGATGTATTGAGTTAGTCTTATACTTGTTTTATTTATTTTGTAGGTGATAACACTGACACATAGGCGCCATGTTCACAGTGTCACCCTTTTTTATACCAATTGCGTCCTGAAGACGGGTCCTGGGACAATATTGATGAGCTGTAGACTGCAACAGTGCTGTCCTTGGCCCCAGAAACACATCAATTTGTTAACGCCATTATACTATGTTTGTGTATAATTGCAATGTGATCATCACACATCATTACTAACACCACTTATAACCAACGATTGTCAGTAAATTGTGAATGCATTTTTATTTTGATAACAGCCAAAAATGCAAATTGGTGTTCTCTTCTTCTTCTCTCTTGTGTGGCAATATACAATTGATGAATGCCCTAAATGGTTTTTTATGTATTTTAAGATCTGTGAAAATATGATTAAAATATGTTGAATAGATTACCTTGACTGTGCTGATAGATATAATCTAATGAAATCTCCACTTTGAGAAATACTCTTGATAAGTAGCCCCTATGGTGTGATAGAGGTGGGTAGCTAGTGGTTAGTGTACTCTTTTGTCATATGTGGAGGAACCTCCTGATGTTGTCATGCGTTTGTCCTTTGGGGACGAATCCCGATTGATCCTGATGGATCAACTTCGGGAGTACTTGTATGAACCTGGTGGCTAGGATTTTGGTATACAACTGTGCGTCCTGCTTTATCAACGCTATCGGGTGGTATGAAGATGGAAGTTCTGGGTCTTTGCCCTGTTTGTGTATAACCAGCATCTTTGCCTCATTCATAGATTGGGTGATATTGTCTTTGTCTTTAAAGGAGTTAAAGAGTTCCGTTAGGACTGGGGCCAGTATATCGCTGTATGTTTTATAGAATTGTGTGGCATATCCGTCCGGGCCCGGGGCCTTATTCCTGGTAAGGTCTCTAATCGCTTTGCTGACCTCTTCCTGAGTAATATCTTTGTCTAGTGTTTGCCTCTCTATTTCCGATAGTATCGGAAGATTTACCCCCTCTAGATAGGTCTTTTGGAGGTTCTCGTCTGGTTGGTCCGTCGAACATAGACGCTGATAGAATTGCTCGAATATGGCCCCAATTTCCGTCGTTTGTGACTTTCTATCCCCCTTATCGTCATTTAACACCCTTACTGTCCTATCTTGAATTTTCCCCTTTAGTTGTCTGGCCAGTAATTTATCAGCTCTATTAGCCTTATGTAGTACCAGTGTTTCAGCCTAACCAGTTGTCTCTCTGCTTTTTTTGTGCAAATTGAGTCTAGCTGGCTTTGTACATGTCTCAGGGCTCTCTGTAAATTCAGTGTGGGTTTCTGCAATATTTCTGCTTGGATTTTGCTAATGTTTGCATCTAACTCCTTTTCCCATTGGAGGTTGAGTTTCTCCCTTTGGGCCTTTAATGCGATTAAGTGTCCCCTCGTGACCGCCTTAAGCGCTTCCCATTGGGTTTCTATCGATATTTCTGGGAGGTTATTGTTTGTTAAGTATTCAGTGATATGTTCTCAGATGGCGTTCCCTAACACAGCGTCCCAGATTACTTCCTCTGGGAATCGCCATTTCCACAACCCGGGGACCCGTGGGGTTAGCATAATCTCAGCCCACAAAGGAGCGTGATCTGAGAGTGAGATGGAGCCGATGTCTGACTTCCGTGTTTTTCCCAGAATACCTGTCGAGGCCCAGAGCTAATCTATCCTTGACATTGTGTGGTGGACGTGTGAGAAGTATATGAAGCTTGGTTGATTGGTGTTTGTGTGTCTCCAGATGTGTCCCAGCGCTAGGCTGGACATTTTCTGTTTCATGGCGTTCGAAGGGGTGCTCTGCCCCTGCTGTCTGGGGGCAGATCTGTCTAGATTGGGGTCCCACGCGATGTTCAAGTCCCCTCCCAGCACTATCTCCCCTGTGGCAAACCGTTCTAATTTATCCAGAGTGTCTTTGAGGAATCCATCCTGACCCGTATTGGGAGCGTATAATGCCGCCAACGTAAGGGATACCCTTCTATTTCTGTGTTCGCTAATAGATATCTCCCTGTTTATCTGCCTCTGTATGGAGTATCTGTACCTTTAAGGAGTCCTGGAATGCGATCATGACTCCCGCCTTTTTATCTTGCGCGTTAGTCTGTATTATCTGGATATGCCCTTTCAGTCGAACCTTTGTCTTGTCCTGTCGTCTTATGTTTCATTAAGCATAATTATGTCACATCTCCCTTGTTTTAGAAAATGCTCCACCTTTTTCCTTTTGACAGGAGAGTTTAGCCCACGAATATTGTATGTCAGTATCTTAGTCCCCATCACGTCTCAAAGATGTAAGGCCCCAAATGTGTGCCTTGGTAAGCTTCCTGGGCTCTATGGTACTCCTGGGTCTTCCCCTTCCCCAACTAGGCAACCCCCAACTTGCCCATTTCTCCCCCCCCCTGAACTGCCCTGCCGTGCGCGCCTTTGGATTCCAAGAGGTGTCTCAAGTGCCCTCCTCCCCCTCGTCTGCACCTGTGGTTCTGGAAGTCTCTCTTTCGGTGTGGTTGTGGCCTGACTGAGATGGAGTGTCAGAC
This sequence comes from Ambystoma mexicanum, assembly GCF_040938575.1. NCBI lineage: Eukaryota > Metazoa > Chordata > Amphibia > Caudata > Ambystomatidae > Ambystoma > Ambystoma mexicanum. Next base: position 755,355,876 of record NC_090924.1, on the reverse strand, counting down.
TGGCTCGAGATCTCTCTGCTAGTATCACGTAGTGCCTCCACCTAGATGTTCCTATTCCTTTGACGGTAGACCCTTCCCTTTTCTATCGTTGCTCTTCCATTGTCATTCTGATCTTTTCAGGGATTGTCTGTCTCTCCTCCTTCCTTGGGCCTCTTCGTCTAGGTCCTGTATGCCCAGTACTTGCTTCCCTTCTTCGCATGTCCTTAACCTCCTTTGCTTCCCCTCCCACGTGAACAGCAGCCCGAAAGGGGAATGTCCGTTTATATCTAATTTGCTTCGTCGCTACGGCTTTTACTACCAGACCCATTTCCCTGCGCTTCTGCAACGTGGACTGCGCCAAATCTTGATACGAATGAACCTCCTCTCCGTTCATTTTGATGTGATCCATTGTCCGGGCTTTCCGTAAGATCAGTTCTTTTTGGGGATATGAGGAGAAAGCCACTAGGACATCTCGTGGTCTTGCACCAGGCTCTCCTGTAACCACCCGATGTACCCTGTCTATGGCTACTTCTGTTAGGACACTTACCTGGCCTTCTCGTCGCATCCGTTCCCGGACGTGGCAGTTATACCCATATTACCGGCTTGGGAAGCGTGGCTGTAGGCAGCGGGCCGGCGCTCGCTTGCATGCGCGAACCTCGCGGGTAACCAGGAACGGGCAGACAAGCTTGTGTTTCAAGCCTCGTTCTGGTGCTCGCTCGGCCATTACGCATGCGCAGTCCCGCTAGCGTTCCACGCCTCGCTTTCGTGCCGGACGCTGTAAATAGCGTCCAGCCCTCTACTGATCGCGTCTTAACGCGGTTTGTTCCCCACTTACCGTCGCTTGGTGCCTTGCATCAGGTTCCTGCTCCTTGGTTCCTGCTTCCTTGTCCAATTCTCTGGCCTTCGGGCTGCCTTAGCTCCTGTTGGGTCCCTTCCTTTTGGTTCCTGCCCTCCAGTTTCCTCTCCCCTCCCTGGGTTCATTTCTAGTGGGATTAGTTTCCCTTGGCTCTGTGCCTCTTAGGAGGTTGTGGGGGTTCCCATCTTGGCCGTCTCCCTCTCCTTGGGCCTCCCTGTTCCCTGGGTCCAATCTCTGTTTCTTCAGTTCCCTCTGAATATGCTGAATTTCATGAGGTTTTCTCTGAACCTAAGGACATACCCTTACCTCCTCATAGATCTTTCGATTGTGCCATCGACCTGTTGCCCGACGCTGTGATTCCACACGGCAAGGTGTACTCCCTGACCGCTCAAGAAAAGGAGGTTTTGCAGGAGTATCTTGATGAATGTCTTCAGAAAGGGTATGTTGCCCCTTCTAATTCACCGGCAGGATTCCCACTGTTTTTTGTAAGGAAGAAGGAGGGTACTCTGCGCCTGTGTGTTGATTATCGCCAACTAAATGACATTACTCGAAAGGATAGATACCCACTTCCCTTGATTCGATCCATTTTGGAATCTTTACGTGAGTCAAGAATGTTTTCCAAGTTTGATCTCCGTGGAGCCTACCATTTGGTACGGATAAAGGCCGGGGATGAATGGAAGACGGCCTTCAAGACTCCAAGCGGCCACTATGAATACAGAGTTATGCCTTTTGGGCTATGTAATGCCCCAGCTGTCTTTCAGCGCCTAATGGATCATATATTTTCTGATTTAATCGGGACCTCAGTCTGGGTTTATTTGGATGACATATTGGTGTTTTCAAGGAATCTCGAAGAGCACATAGTACAAGTAAAAGAGGTACTTCGGCGGCTACATGTGAATAACCTTTACGCTAAACTTGAGAAATGTCATTTTCACCAAGACCATATTGAATTTCTTGGGTATGTGATCAGTGCGTCGGGTATACACATGGTTCCAGCCAAGGTTCGTGCAATCCTAGGATGGAAGGTCCCCAGCGACAGAAATTCTCTTCAACGTTTTCTTGGATTCATTAATTTCTACCGGAGATTCATTCCATCCTTTTCGCAATTAACTGCACCCTTAACCTGTTTGACCAGCAGTAAGAGAATCTTTGTTTGGGGGCATGATGCTGCCGCCTCTTTTGAGTAACTAAAGAAGGCCTTTAGTTCTGCGCCTATCTTACATCATCCCCAAGACGACCAGCCATTTATCGTGGAAGCCGACTCTTCGGATTTTGCTGTGGGAGCCGTTCTACTTCAGATGGATCTGAGCATTGGAATGGAGTTTCCTGTGGCCTACTATTCCAGAAAACGTACGGCTAGTGAACGGAACTATCCCATTATCGAAAAGGAACTACTGGCTATCAAGACCGCCTTTGAAGAATGGCGCCATCATCTTCTCGGAGGACGCCTTTCAGTGGAGGTACGCACTGACCATCGAAACCTACAATTTCTACGCTCTCTGCAGTGTTGGACCTCCCGCCAAGCTCGATGGGCCGTTTTTTTTCACAGTATGATTTCCGTGTCACCTATGTACCCAGTAACTGTAATGTGAAGGCGGATGCTCTTTCTCATACTTTGGCTGCTGATGTGCAACATGAGGGACGGGACCTGCCTGTGATCGCTCCCAAGCATTTTCTACTGGCTTTGCCGTCGTTCTTGCATAGGGTGGTGCAAGCTACCTTGTCTGACTCTTCTCGGGATACGTTGGTGAGACTTCGCCAGTTTAGGGGGAAGGACGGATTGCTTTTTTTCCAGAACAAGTTGTACCTACCCACGGAAGAGCTTCGCAAGACAATCCTACAAAGCTTTTACGATTCCAAGATAGGGGGTCACCGTGGTATTCGGTCTACGCAAGAACTCATTTCTCCACATTTTTGGTGGCCTAAATGGACTTTGCAAGTCAGACGTTATGTGGAATGCTGTCCCATCTGTGCCCAGGTCAAGGTTCCATGCATGAAGTCTGTGGGTCTTTTACATCCCATGGAAACACCGCCTTTTCCTTGGCATACAATCGCCACTGATTTCATTGTCGACCTTCCGCCCTCCGAAGGTCATTCCTGCATCATGGTTATTGTCGACTGTTTCACCAAGATGGCCCACTTCATTCCCTTCCCTGGAATTCCCACGGCTGCTCTAGTAGCGCGTGCCTTTTTGCACTATGTATATCGCCTGCATGGATTACCTGTTAAGATAATATCTGACCGTGGTTCTCAGTTCATCTCTTCCTTTTGGGGTCGATTGTGCCAGCATTTAGGCATCCAGAGGGCTCTCAGTTCTCGATACCATCCTCAGACCAACGGACAGACAGAAAGGACGAACCAGACGTTGGAGCAGTACCTCCGTTGTTTTGCCAATGCCTCCCAAACAAATTGGATGTCGCATCTCGATTTGGCCGAAGTTGCGTATAACAATGCAGTTCATTCTGCAACCAGACTAAGTCCTTTTTTTTGTACTTTTGGCCTTCATCCCAGATTGCTGCCTTTTACTCCAGTACAATCAAGTAATGTTCCTTCGGCGGATCGCCTTGTCACCGATATCCAGAATCTGCAGCGTCGAGCGGCTGGTACCCTGGCCAAGGCACATGAGGCCATGAAGAGACAGGCCGATAAACATCGGAGCCCTGAGCCACCATTCCGGGTGGGAGATCTTGTGTGGTTATCTTCCAGATATTTGCCCGCACGGAACGTACCCTTGAAACTAGCTCCCAAGTTTTTGGGTCCCTTTCCGATTGTCAAGAGGATATCTTCAGTAGCTTTTGAACTTAAGTTGCCGGAATCCTGGAGGGTCCACCCTGTTTTTCATGTATCTCTTTTGAAAGCTTATCATTCGGATCCCTTCCATCGTGCCTGCCCCCGACCCGCTGCTATTGACGTGGAAGGTTTCCCTGAATTTGAGGTGCAGGAAATATGTGATTCCCGCCTCTTTAGGGGTAAATTGCAGTATTTGATTGACTGGAAGGGCTATCCTGCCTGTGATCGCACTTTGGAACCTGTTGAGAGCGTTCATGCCCCTCGTTTGGTTAAGGAATTCTATGCCCGTTTTCCTTGGAAGCCGGGTTCTTCTGGCCTTTCCGGAGGGGGGTATGGTGTTAGGACACTTACCTGGCCTTCTCGTCGCATCCGTTCCCAGACGTGGCAGTTATACCCATATTACCGGCTTGGGAAGCGTGGCTCTAGGCAGCGGGCCGGCGCTCGCTTGCATGCGCGAACCTCGCGGGTAACCAGGAACGGGCAGACAAGCTTGTGTTCCAAGCCTCGTTCTGGTGCCCGCTCGGCCATTACGCAGGCGCAGTCCCGCTAGCGTTCCACGCCTCGCTTTCGTGCCGGACGCTGTAAATAACGTCCAGCCCTCTACTGATCGCGTCTTAACGCGGTTTGTTCCCCACTTACCGCCGCTTGGTGCCTTGCATCAGGTTCCTGCTCCTTGGTTCCTGCTTCCTTGTCCAATTCTCTGGCCTTCGGGCTGCCTTAGCTCCTGTTGGGTCCCTTCCTTGTGGTTCCTGCCCTCCAGTTTCCTCTCCCCTCCCTGGGTTCATTTCTAGTGGGATTAGTTTCCCTTGGCTCTGTGGCTCTTAGGAGCTTGTGGGGGTTCCCATCTTGGCCTTCTCCCTCTCCTTGGGCCTCCCTGTTCCCTGGGTCCACTCTCTTCCTGATCTCCTTGTTTGCCTGGATCTTTCTTGTCATATTGGCTCTGGGTGCCAGCCTTCCTGATTATCAACTGCCTTGGTGGATCGTGCCTGGACATCTTTGAAGACCTCTCATCCTCCAGTTGTGAACCTCTACCGGATCAGATCAGCTCAACACCTCATCACCTCCCTGTCAGTGCTTGCACTGTCCCGACGTCACTTTAATCCACAGGGAGGTGAGCCAGTGGCGTTGGGAGGTAATTCCAATCCATACCTGTTCCATTAGGGTTGGGTCGGGGTCGCTTCCTAGCGTTACAATTTCTGCATTCAGTTTGGAGGTTTACCAGTCTGGCATCACCGGCGAGACCAGCAACTGAAACTTCAGGTACGCAGCGCTCCAGAGACGCACAGCTTAACAACTTCTTCCTCTTCCTTTGCGTCAAGGATATCCTTAAATACCTGTTGGACTGCCTCTTTCAGGTCCTGGTCCTCTACAGATTCCACCATGTTCTTTATTCTTATGTTCGACCTTCTTGAACGGTTTTCTAGATCCTCACATTGTAATTCGAGGTTATGGGTCCGTTGCATCAATTATTCCTGGTTCTCTGCATAATGTTGTGTCTCCTGGTCCAGATTTTGCATTATTTTCTCCAGGTTGTCCATCCTCTCCCCTAGACTTGTGATCTCCGTTCTTAACTCCCGTACTGCCGTTCTCATGTCACTTTTCATAGTCTCGAATTGGGTCTGCATCGTAGCCATGAACTGTGTCTGAAATTCCCCGAACCACGATTTCATGTCTTCTCTGGTCGCCATTTCGGGGACCGCTGATTCCGTGCCCACCTTTGCGGCTTGTTCTGCTTGGGTTTTCATTCTTGTAGAGGATGAGTGGATAGTTCCGAGCCCCAAAGTTGTGGCAGGCTCTGATCCTGCTTCTTCTGGGATGTCTGTTGATTGGGTTGCACTGTCCTCCCCCTGGATTGTGACATAGGTGCTGTTGTCCGTCTTATGCTTCTGTCTCTGCTTCACTGCCTGCCCCCCAGGGGTCTTCTCCTCCTTTGTATGGCCCCCGAGTTCTGGGGGGTCTGTGCCACCCTTCCCAATTATCTCCTCGAGCTGGCTTCTTTGTGGCCTTCAGAGTGGTCACTCCATTGTCTTGTAAGCTGTAGCAGGCTTCCCAGTTGTCCCTTATAACCTCCACTAATTGTAGAATGTTATTCGGGCTGCAGATCGCATTGTGTGGGTGACTGCGTGCCCTCCTGGGCGGGGGGTTGCCTTTGTGTGCTGGGCTTCTCTGTTATGAGGGCTACAGGGGCCTCTTAAGGGACCTTATGCTGAGCCTCAGTCTCTCGAGCCTTAAGTCCTGTTGGGGGGGGGGGGGTGGATGGAGTCCTTCCCGGCCTCCCTATACCGCCTCGTAAGCACTTTGACGAGATAAATGGGGGGTCTTCCCCCTCCATGGATCTTCTTGTCCGTTAGCTATGGCGTTGCCTCTCCCCCGCTTGTGCTGCCATAATACACAGTGTTATTTCCTGCCTCTGAGGGGCCTCAGGCCGTTAGAAGAAAATCTTCTTTTTCTTTTAAACCAAGTTTATTTTTTGGATCAAAGGCATACAGGTAAATACACTTAACATTTGCCATCAATTATTATTTAACTTGTGTTCATTCCTTACAGTTCGTAGAAGTTCGCTTTACCTTCAAAGATTTTCAGTTTTCAATTCCCCCCGCTCTCCCCTTCCCTCCATCCCCCTCCCCTTACCAACCTCTTCCCCCCACAACTTTAACCTCTACTTTACACTATAGAGTTCAGTAGATTTAGGATCTGATGCTTGAGTCCCGGCATCTTTACGTTGGGTCGGTCTCAGATGACATGCGTGAATCGGAGTGGACGGGGTTTGAAGAATTGGGCTTCTCTGTCCCGCACCTGTTCATGGAATGGGTTCCAGATAGTTACGAATTTTAGATATTTTCCGGTACTGAGAGCACATATCTTCTCCATAGCCATTACTGCCCAGACATTGATCCACCACCATGCTGAGGTCGGGCCCTCTTTGTTTTTCCAGTTTTGTGCAAGGGTCATTCTTGCTGCTGATAACAAGTGAGTAATGAGCCTGGCTGTAGTTCCTTACATTGCGTATTTACCTTCTATGGGCACTCCTAAGAGAATTTCTTTTGGAGATCTCGGCAGTTCAATCCCAGAAATGTCCTTTATGTGGCTTAGTATTTCCTTACAATAGGCCACGGCTTTGGGGCTGGGAGATGTCTTCTTTTAACACGCCATACCTCTGCCTTCCACGGACCCGGGTGTTGCGCGTTTCATCCCAGCCTTCGCGTGTGATGGTGCCCTCATCCTCCTTCTCTCCCCAGGTGCTCCGGGCAGAGTTGCCCGTACCTCTCCTCCGGACGGCAACCAGCGTGTGTCGTTGCCGCTTCTTCGGCCGGACGCTTCCGGCCGTTTGTTGGTCCGCCTCGCCAGGGATAGTGATACGCCCCAGCACTCACAGTTGCTCACAATTTTCACCGGCGTCTGGGGGCTCCGCCTCCTGGGGTGTTCCGGGGGATCGGATCAGCCCGGGATCCCGGGTCTGCTGTTTTCCCTTCTGGTGCGTTCGCTCTCCTACCTTCTTGCTGTGAGTTTCTTCCGCTATGTTGTGGAGCTTTATTATTGCGGCCTGGATGGGGGAAGGAGCGACGCTCACGCACATCCTCTTCCCATCGCCGCCATCTTGGAATCATTCATCATTAATCATTTTTAATACAATCATCAAGTTTCTTTTATGTCTGCAATTGTACAATGTGTTCAATCATGGCAATATGGAGTCTTCTTATCACTGGACCGTTTTTAGGATCCTGTAAAAAAGGTGTGAATATTAACGTCCCTTTTAACAAGAGCCGGGTAAGATTGAAGTATAAACACAAAGACAGCAACCACAAGCCGATGAACATCACTGTTGTCAGGTATCATGTGTTTTATCACTTAAAACAAATATTCTCCATGAAACGAATTTGGATATTGGTCTCTTTTCCAATTTCTGATCAAGAACTGACGTTTAGGCATAAATCTGGTGCAATTTTTACTGCTTCAATATTTTTCTAAAAGTTCATTTTCAAATTTCTGGAATTCTCTGCAAGTCCTTGCACTCTCTGCTAAAATACATATAAGGAGCGTCTATTGTAATTCCAGTCCAAATAAAGTATGCGTTAATCACTCGTTGCTTTATCGTCCTTCTTCTTAGCCATCGATCGGGTCTGCACACACGGAAATTCTTCTTCTTGTGTTGCTTCTGGATCAGCAATGGCTGGGAGGGAGGGTCTCGCCTTTATAAACCTTCACGTTGTTCAAATGCAACCAAGCTCTTCTTCCTTGAACCCTGACTGCATAAGGGGACACTTCTTCAATACAGAATGGGCCACTGAAACGTGGCACATGCCATTTCCTCTAGAAATGTTTAATTAACACTAGGTCCCCAACATATAACTTAGGTGGTGGTACTAGTTCACTTGGATTGGTTGCCGAATTATCTTCTTACGTGTTCTTAGACCATCCACCCTGATGCTTGACTTGATCTGAAATGAAAGAAATACTGGTAGTTATGTCAAATAATAATGCATGGTGTGAGGTGGTGGTCCGACCCTGGCTGAAGCTCTTTGAGATGTCACTGTGCCCTTGGGTTTCTCTAGAATGGCAAATAGGGCATGCTCCATGTAAAGGGTTATAGAGCAGCCCATGACAATACTTGTGGATTCCTCAATTGCAAATGCGGCAGCTGCCAAAGATTGTTCGCAAGGGAACTATCTTCTCACAACTGGGTCTAAAATCCCACTGTAATATGCCACAGGTTTGTACCTTAATGTGGTTCTTTGTGTAAGCACTGCTGTAATTATTGACCCATTTGTGTGGGAAAACAAATACAATTCCTCACCATAATTGGGAATTCCTAAAACTGGGGCTGTACAAATTGCTTTTTTCAATTCCTCAAATCCTTCCTCCATTTCTTCAGTCCATTCTAATTTTGTTTTACCAACTTGTGACTTCTTTAATGCTTGCATAAGTGGCCTTGTGTGCGTACTATAATCAAACACTCAGGCTCTAGAATAATTGCACAAACCCAGAAACTGTTGCATTTGTCTCACTATGTCCGGTTTTGATGTTTTCATGATTGCCTCAACTCTCTCATGTGTCACTTTCTTTCCTTCATACGATATCAACTCACCTATATATAAGACCTCTTCTTGAAAGTACTGTAACTTCTCCTTGTCCACCTTATATCCTTTACATGCTAAAATAGTCATGAATTGGATAGAGTCCTGTCTACACTCATCCTCTGTTTTACTGCAAATCAATAGGTCATCTACGTACTGTATCACCGCACTTTCGAGGTCGATAATGCCTAAATCCATCTCTAGGACTCTGTTAAAGATTGATGGGGACTCACAGTACCCTTGAGGCAAACAAGTATGTTTTAGTCTCTTTTGGCATAACGTAAATTAAGTCAAGTCTTGGGAGTCCTTATGCAACAATATCGAGAAAAATGCATTTTCATATCGATCACTGTGAAGTATCGAGCTTTTACTGGGATACTAAACAATATTGTCGCTAGATTGGGAACTAAAGGAAACTCAGCATCTACAATCTGGTTAAGAGGTCTCAAATCGTGGATAAATCTCCACGACCCTCTTTTAGATTTTTTTATCGGATACACTGCAGTACTACACAATCACTGATGGCACCAGAATCCCCTCATTCATCAGTGTTGAAATAGTCTGAACTATACCTTCATCAGCTTCTCGAGACATGGGGTACTGTTTTGCTTGAGGCAAAATTGCTCCTAGTTTATGCTTTATTTTAACCTCTCCTATCCTCTTCAATAGACCTACGGCATAAAGGCCTGTGGTCCATAAGGCACTCAGCACTTTTTTAAGATCCTTCTGAAAAAATGCTGGTCGCTGCCGCATTATCACCATTCGCTGTGGGACTTCCCTTTTCTCTATCCTTATCCAGTACGTAATGCTAATGAAGAACATCACTTCATCGATCTTCTCTGAACATATCATCATCAGTTATGTCAGTCAGTCTGTATCCCTCCTCAAGAGCTATCACTGTTCGCCACAGTCTACCCTCATCGTCTATCCCTTTGAGCATTGCCATTTCTTTTCGTACTATGGTTGCTTCCAACTCTATAGGAATAGTCTGTCCACCCTCCTCATTCATAGGTATTTGTGGTCTAAATAAGAACTCATCAGGTATCCTCACAATATTTCCCACCAGGCCAGGTAGCCATCTCAGTAAAATGCTTACCCCATATAGAAAAATCTCTGAATCTATTGGAACGCCTCGCAGAGCCACTTGCCCTGAGAATGCTAATATAAACTTTCCCACGTTAAAATAGTGTATTCCTGAAGTGGAGCACACTATTCCTTGATCAGTAAATGAGATCGTCATGTTACGTTTCCTCATTAAATCGCTTCCTAAAATGTTAACAGGTGTCTTTGTCGTGAATATAACAGAGGAACAGACATGTCACATTCTCCTGTGGAGACTGGTAATTTATCAGTAAAAGGAACTCGAATCGTAGCTCCAGAGAACCCTTGGGCATTCATGGCATTACCTGACATTGGATATTTTCCCTCTCGTTTACACAAACAAGTTGCTCAAGTGTCTACAAGAAAAGAAAAGGATTTGCCTTCTATCGTCAAATTGAACCTTGGTTTCTCTTGGGGGTCTGGTGTCACAGATAGTACTGAACACATCAAGTAATCCTGTGAGCTGTCCTATTGTGGATACAAGCTCATCCCTGTGAAAGGATTTCCTCCTACCAGAGTGACACCTCCTATTCTAGGTGTCAATATTTGTCCTGTATTTACATACTGCTGTGTCTTCGTAGGGTCTTGTTGCGACTGCCCTTGTGGTGGATTAATTTGTGCTTGTCCCTGCTGTTGCATTTGCTGTACTTGTGGTGCTTGTGCCTGATACGATGTGTGATCTTGGGCAAAGCCCCCTCTGGTCTGTGTGCTGTATGGCGAAGGATAAACTGCCCCCCTCTGGAAAATTGGCTATTTTGTACATTGATATTGATATTTTATTTCAATCTCCTGGGCTCCCACATATGCACGCAATATGCCCTGTCATTCCACAATTCGAACATACTGGAGAAACCCTTCTGTTAATCCCTCCTTGATTGTATCCTGCTTGAGAACTCTGGTTCTCATTCTTTGTATTTTGAAACCCACCCTGGTTATTCTGAAATCCACCTCCTCTTCCCTTATAACCCATACCTCTGCCTTGTGGCGTAAACCTGTACCCACCTTGGTCCATCGAGCGCAGATTATTTGTCTGTGATGTTCCCATTGTTTCCTGCATTCCCATTCCTTCTCTGCTCATCAATACTGCCCCTTCTATGGCAAAAGTTGACTATTTCTTCTGAACTAACTTGGCTTCCTCAATCTTTCTATTCTCGTCTTTCTTCTTGTTCTTTTCTTGTAATAACCAGCAATGGTGTACTATTGTCAACTGTATCTCAGCCCATGGCTTCGTTTCTATTCCCACCTGTTTTTTCATCTGCCTCTGTACTGATTCAGGCAACCCCTGACATAAAATATGGTAAAACAATGCCACTGTCTTTTCCCACAACTCACGAGTTTCAAGCTCCCATTTCTCCTGAATATCTTGAATATAAGCAATATGGTCTTCACCTTTTTCATTTTGCGTGTCACAATTGCACCCATATCTGATGTGTCAGGATACAGTACCCTGAGAGCCCTCCAAACATCTGTCCTACAATTATTGAACGGTGCTCCATCATGCCCTGTGTTTTGTGCAGTCACACTTGAATATCCCACTCTTCTCCACATGTCGTCTGCCCTCTCCCCAAAAATAGCTGCCAGGAGACCGTTTATGTCCCCTATGGCCAGCACATTTCCTCCTGTCATTTTCTCTAATTCATATATCCATTTCCCAGCCCCCGAAGTCAAACTAGGGAGCTTGCATTTTAAGTTATCTTTATCCATCTGTGGCCATGGAATGTATTACGGTCTTGGTCCCCCTTCTCTAACAAACCCTTCTCTAACAAGGGGAACTGTGCAAACCCCATCCCATAGACTTAGCCCACGTTTAGTCTATCCATGGCAGGGATTATCGTCCCTGTCTGTCTCCTTGTCGGCAATGACCTTAACCTGCTTACATATGGTGGAGACTCTCCCTTCTCACTATGTGACCATCCTCGGGGACGCTCAGGATATGCTATGGGATCTGGCGTTCTATCTTTAGGTTGTTCCAGATCCAACCATCTTACTTCCTTATCCATTTGCGGGTTTCCTTCAGGGGCGCACATGCTCCCTCCTTCTGCTCCAACACCGGGATCTCTTTCTTCGTCTGACATGTCTAGGCCCCAACTAGTGTGACTACTATCCCACTCACCCTTGTCTAAATTCAGTCTGCTCAAAGACAATGCCCGTTGTTCATCACTGAACAGGTTTCTCTCCTCCCTTTGTGATTGAGGACTGGGGATCAATCCTCATTCCCTTGAGTTCCATACTCGCTATCTCATCTTAACTGTTGATAGACCTTATCGATCCTTTCTCCAATGCTTTCCGCATCAAATCTTTCTTCTTCTACCGCTAATCTAGATACTGCTGGCGTTACTTCCTTTATTGGAAGAATCTCTGTCCCATCGTATTTCTGAACTCACCCTCATTCATTCTTTACGAATGAGACTGGCATCAAAACCTCACTGTCTCCTTTTTTGTTCTATTTCTTCATCTACTTCCATTTGCTTTCTTGCATCCCTTCTAATTCTTTCTTCCTTTTGCCTTCATTCTTCTCCTCTCCTTACTCCTTCCCTTCTTTCCTCTTCTTCCCTTCACCTCTGTAATCTTTTGTCCCTTAATCTTTGTACTTCTTCCTCCTCTCTCTTTCTTTTACCACTCTTTGTCTATTGTCATACTTTCTCTGTTCTTCTGCCTGGTCTTCAATTTCTTCTTCTTCCTCCTGATATATCTGTTCTCATCGCTCCCTACTTTTCCTTCTCTGCTCATCCTCTTTCAATCTTTTCTCTCATTCCTTATCCTTCCTCTCTTGTTCGTCCTTATCTTCTCTTTGCCTAACTTCCTCAATACTTTTCCCATCTATCTTGAGTAATATCTGTCCTTGCATCCATTTGTTTTGTACAAGCGCTGCCTCGTAATCTTTTTCTCCTTTCCTCCTCATAATCTCTCTATTTCTGTTGACAAATTTGACCGCTCACTTCTTCCTTCCTTGTCTTGTATTAATTTAAAAATAACTTCCTTTCTTTTATTCTCTTCTGTACTACTGTAAGCAGGGGTTTCAGATATCGGATTACTGTAATCCATCGTTGCTATTAATTCCTTTAAAGGATACACTCCTATCTCTTCTGTAGCAACACTCTTTGCTTCAGGTAAGGTAAGGGGAACTGAGGGCTCAAGGCCTTCCTCCTTATGCTGATTAAGCATCCACTACTCAGGTGGTAGGTCTTCTCTTTCCTCTTGATACCTTTTCCAAAGCTCTAAAATTGCTAATATTTTCTCTAGTTTCTTTCCTGTGTACGCAGTATGCAAGTATCTGGTCATGTGTTGCAATACCACTCTTGACAACGATCCTCCTTGTGGGCACGGCATGAACATTTTATCTGCTGTGCCCTTTACCCATTCTGCACTGTACTATTTGAGCTTGGGCATGTGTTTTGCCAGTGTCTTGCATAGGTGTATGAGAGGAGTACCCCCCATAATGACAAATCTCACTTGACTGTCAATGCTTACTAGATCGTTGAATAAACCTTTTACTGTGGTTTAAATCACAATTTTCAATGTTTTAAAACAACAAATGTGAGCAAGCACCATCAATCGCTGCTCAATCTTCTTATTTCGCTGCCCTATCTATTCTTTTGTTTGGCACCGATCGCTTAACTGCACTTTACCTTTACTCACTGTTACTTTTTCAACTCTTCACAATTTCTATCGCTCCTCGATATTTTACTCAACAAACAACATTTAGACTACACATTATGAAAACAGTGATCACTTCTTCCCTCGCCTTTACTTTTCACCCTACACAGGATTTGAGACATTAATTTACACAGTCCTGACTTGTGCATTCTATATTTCACTGTACCCCCATTGGGATTTGAAATGTCTCCTTCTAATTCCCTTGAATAAGGGCATCTAGGCGGTATCTCTTTATCTTCACAATATTCCCCCATTACTCAAAATTATCACAATCCCATCCCCTTATTTGCCATGCCCCTTAGTCCACTCACCATTCGTTAATCGACTCGAGGCCTTCGGTATAGACTCCTCCTCCAATCCGACCACTTTGCCTTCCGTCCGCAGACCGCCTGTGGAAACCGGAAAGGGATTTCTTCAAAGGGGAACCTGCCCACCGTCTCGGTTCTTCTTGCAAGTTTATTTCTATTCAGCTGCTCTCCACAGAAAATGCTGCGATCTTCCAGCTAATGGCGTAGGATGCCCGATCGTCTGAAAAACTGGAGCTGAGATAGTTTGGATCTTTAAACCATCTGCACTGCTACCACGTGAGTTTAGGGCACTTTAGGAACTTGCATATGCAATGGATGGAATCACACAGATACATTCTGAGTCCTAATAACCAAACCAATTTAGTAAGATGGAAAAGTACTGTTTTATTAACAATTATCTAAAACCGGGAGTTACAACTAACATCAACTGACGTACGCTCGATTTCTCTCTCAGCAATCTTTTCACAAAACATGGACGTTATACTAAAAATACGTCAGAGGTGATGTCATACTATGTGGCAATAATGAAAAACCTACTAACGATCAGGATTGGTTTAAGGGGAACATCTAAGTATATATTCCATAGGAACTAGGATTGTGATTTGCTGCTGTCATGTCCGATCCCACATCCACCGCCCACCACACCCCTTGCATTCCCCGTTCCCACTCACGTATCCGACGGCAGCGGCTCGCTCAGAAGTGGGGATTCCCAGCTGGTAAACCAGGATCTTTGCGCCCATTCCTCCATTGGCACCTGCATCATGTGATCTTACTCGCATTCAAATGGATCGGGGAAACGTGGAAGAAATGCTTCACAGCTGCTTCTTCGGAGGACTGTTTGGCGTTTGGTTATTTCTTGGACTTCTAGCTATTCACAACCACAGAATGTTTCACGGACTGCCTCTTGTTATCTCCCTTTGGATTCAGGCGTATTTTCTTGTCTTTTGGAATTCGACCTCTGGCTTTGTTTACTGCACACTGGAATTGGACTCCCTTGGCTCTGGCATTTTTCTAGGCTCTCGACCTCAGATTGTTTACTGGACTGTTTAAGGATCAACAACGTTGCCTTGCACATTGGCTCAGGTGTTTTCCCAGAGTGCTACCAAGACCTTCACCAGCCTGCTGCTGCCGTCGGCTATTCGGAAGCTCCCGCTTCACTTTTTACTCAGACTGCCCCACCGCCTTAATTAGGTAAGCCCCTGGTACTAGTCTTTTGTCACTCTGAAGTACTTCTCATTGCCACTGTGTGTAACATAACCATTCCTTGCGTTGCAGCGGTCAGGGGGTTCTTCCGCGTTCCCGGTTCCAGGCTGACGACACTCTACACCTGTAGCCTCAAAGATTGCATGGGTAGTGGTTTCACTTCTTCCCGTGTGGTACTTGGGGACGGAGGTTCCATATATCTGCACGACCATCAAGATATAACAGCTGCCCACTGTCAGGTGGACCACATATGCCTATCTCTAAAACATGCAATCTTCAGAAACATTAGATACACGGTTTCGCATTGGTTCTCAAACTATAAGGTCCTTCGTTATTTGGACCACTACAATTGGTTGGTACGCTTATGCCAGATCTGGAACATTCGGTACACTTAGAAGTACATAAGCCCAGACCGAGGCGCAAGGAGTTGGGGCATGACACTACCACCCCACCCAATTAGCCCAGCATCTCTCATCAGCCATGCCTTCTGCCATTAAGATTGTCTTTGAACTTGGGCTTGCAAAAGTATCCTTGTCTTTAGAATATATGGGAGTGCGGGCTCTCACTATCGTGTTCTGGGACTCCAAGTCTGAATCCTATTTTCATCCTTGGCTCACGTGACAGGAGACCACAATTTGGTCCATTTTGCAGGTTTTAAATGCTCTAAATGAATTAAACTTGACACCCTTGGTGTTCTTTTTTGCACCTTAATAAGGGATGATTCATTCTTCACCCATTCGCTCCTTTCCAGAATTATCCTGATGTCCAGCTTCTATACAATGGCGGCTTTGCCTGCATTCTATTTACTACGTATAGCCAGCTTCTTTGATGACTTAGGGCCTCATTACACGTTGTGCGGTAATGGAATACCGTTACCGGTAATGATTTACCGGTACCGTTAATTCCCTAAGCAAATCACGACCCGGACCCACCGCTATCTGTATCTGCACCCGTTAATTACGGTGCCACTAATAGCGGCAAGGCCGCGGGCGCGCGACCCACATGCCGGAATTAGCACCATGGCGCTAATACCAGGCCATCACAAGCCATGCGGACATGGTATTAGCGGCATGTAAAACACCCAAAAACCCCTTACCGGCATGGCGCTAATAACGGCATCGAAAAGCACCCGTTAAGAGACCTGAGCAGTGTACCCATCAACTACAGGTGGACACAATCAGCACAGGCAGCACAAAAGAGCACACCACACCCCTACCCACACCCCTTCCCACACCAAGATGGTCCCAATAGCAGCAGCATGACATGACAGCCTTGACTACATGATAGCAGTGCAACACCTACAACAACAGCCAGCACCAGAGGTGAGCCGTAACAGGCACCCATTACCCACACCATACAGGCGAAGACAGCCATCCACTGAGGAGGTGGCTCCTAACCCCTGTACGGAACCCACAGAACCATCAGGAAGAGGACAACAATATAGTACATCCTTCCAATGACAGTGCTCCGCTGCCTAAGCGGCCTGGGTGTGGCACTCCTGTACGGCCGTGTCAAAGTGGCAAAGACAACCATGGCATGTGTATAGCATCACAAAATGTGCATATGATGGAATGTGCCTATGCCACTTGAAATTGACATGCAACCACCAGAAGAGTATGATGTGGCTGGGGATGAGTGCGGGTGGAATGCCCCAGCAGGACATGAAACAGGCAGTGCCAAGGAGGCACACGATGTGCATCAGCATCTGATTCTGTAATCTCATCATGCACCAAGGTGAAATAGCATGGACGTAGATGGGAATTGTTGCCCTGGTGCATGTTTCGAGGCCCACAAAGGACCCTGTCCACAATGAATGACACATACACAATAATGGAGACCACGCTTGGGTTTCAAACTCTGAACAGTGTATATTGAACATATCGTGGTACTAAAGTGCATAACCCAAACTCCCAAAATACACCCTTACCCCCCTCCCCCCTCAACACACCCAAATACACCCTTACCCCCTCCCCCTTCAACACACCCAAATACACCCTTACCCCCCCCTCAACACACCCAAATACACCCTTACCCCCTCCCCCTTCAACACACCCAAATACACCCTTACCCCCCCTCAACACACCCAAACACACCCTTACCCCCCTCCCCCCTCAAAACTCCCATGTGAGTCTCATGACGTGAATGTGTCCATTGCCACATGTGGCACACGAATCCTGGTGGCCCTATTTGCCAGTGCCTGCATCGTCATCTGGTGGCTGTGAAGCCGTGCGCCGCAGGTTCCGCATAGACCGGCGCAGGGGACTAGTCTGGCGTGAACTCCCAGACGAGGAGGGGCCTGGTTCTTCCTGGGCCGGGAGTGGGCACCGACGCTCAATAGCGTCTGCTATGCGGTTCATGGCCTGCCGCAGTTGGGCCATTTCACTGCAGATTCGGCTGGTCCATGCCTCCATGCCCTCCCTTGTCTGCTGTGCAAGTGTAGCAATGTCCTCCCTCAGGCGGGCTGTCTCTGCCACATGTTGACCTACTAGGCCACTCATCTCGGTCTGACTCTGGTAGATGGACGAGAGGTCATGTCGCATGGTGGGTGCTGGTGGGATGGCTGATGCACCTGGTCCCATTGCACTTGCATCAGGAGAGGATATCTGGGGGCTCCATATCCCTTCAGGGGTGGGTGAATCTCCATGACGACCCGGACCTGAGGAGTACCTAGGGCTTGCCAGTAAGGGGCTTGTTGGTCTGGGGCTCTGGCTATCAGCATCAATGGCAGGTGTGTCCTCCTCATCTGAAGGTGGGGCCGTGGCTGCTGCTTCACCCGTTGAGCTGGTGGCAGCAGAGTGCATCCCCTCGATGCTGCCCTCACCTACTGGGAGACACACTTCCGTGGGTGCCACGACGGGAGCAGCCATGGCCTGTGGATGCGTGCAACTGCTGTTCCGGCTGCTTTTGTCCCTGTGGTCATGGACACTCGTCCTGGCTGCCCTTGTGGATGTGGCGGTGTCCCCTGTGGCATCCCTCCTTGCTTTTTTGCTGGATGTGAGAGCAGGTGTGGAAGTGCGTGCCTCCTCAGTGTCAGTGTGTGAACCTGCAAGGGTGAGAAATGTTGACAACCATCAGTAATGGGTCGACCTGCCTTGAGCAAAATGAATACCTCATGCCGTTCTATGCATTCCGGGCTCTTTAGTGTGGATGCAGGTAATGGGGATGTCGGGTGGGTCATGCATGAATGGGTCTGTGTTGTACGGGCATGTGGTGATGCATGCATGTCTGTTTGTGGCTGGAGCCACGGCATTCATATGGACACATGATTGGGGGGAACATCACACTTCACTGTGCATTGTTTGATGCATACACTCACCTCCATCGGACGAAACGGCCACGCCATGCTCCATTTGTCCAACTCCCTCAATGCATTCCACCCCGATGGTTGATGCACATGTCTCCTCCCACTCAGTGAGCTTGATTGGCGATTCACTGCCTCCTCCTGTGCCCGTAGCCATGTTGCGGTTCACGGATAGAATGTTCCGCACACGGAGCCGGAGGTCATCCCACCTCTTTCGGCAGTCTTTGACTGTGCGGGTTGTGGTGCCTACCGCGCTGACCTTGTGGGCTACTTCTTCCCAGATGGCCTTCTTCTTCACAATGGTCTCCCGACGCATGTCGTTGTTGAAGACAACATGAGCATTGTCTGCTAGTGTCTGCGTTAGCATGAGGAGCTCCTCCTTGCAAAATTTCTCCTTGCGTTGCCGCTCAGACGATTTCTTAACGGCCTTGGGCATCTTCACGGTGTCCTTGGTGTTTTTCCCAACGTGGTTCCTGGTAAGGTGTCCTGGATAAGGAGGATGGCAATGGATTTTGTTTTTAAAGATGGCCGACGTGCTCTTTCCCGTTCCGGTGCGATGACGCTATTTCCGGTTCCGCAATATTAGGGAAACCGCTATTAGCGGTGACCGCTAATGGCAGTCACCGCTATTTGCGGAAACCGCTATTTGCATGTGGCGGCAGGTCGGAAGTGCTAACAGCGATTTCGAGGATGCCGTTAAGGGACTTTTTGGGGAATTTAGCGGCATGGCGGTAGGCTCATTACCGGCATGGCGGTAGGCTCGTGCCCGCGATCTCGTAATGGCATGCAATTTGCGGCCTCTTGCGAGGGCGGACACGCTAATTACGCCATGCCGGTAATTGCCGATTTTTACCGCCTACCGTGTAATGAGGCCCTTAATCTACTTGTGTTTCAGCATCTGTACAATTATTGAACGGCTGATTTTCTGTAGCACTTTGTGCATGTGTAATCTCCTTTTTCGCATTTAAAAGTTCACTTGATTCTTTACTTCGTCATTAGTCTCTTCAGGATCTATACATCTTCTTCAGCCAGTATCTTGGGATGTTGTTCATACTCTTTTGTGACGTCACTGGCTTCTTTTCTGTGCTCCTTCTAAGATATTGTTTTTTAAATTGTTTTTTTATACAAATTGTACATTTACACAAGCAAATAGGCTTTTTACAGTCTCATAAAAATGTTCTAATTATAAATCTTCACAAGGAAAAGGAGGATATAAACAACCAAAATTACTAAAATAAAATGTCATGTTTCAAACACTCAAATAACATAAATAGATATTCATTCTTTTTTATCTATTAGGTTACAACTCAGAAGTTAAGTTACCATTGCCAAGTCCACAATAACTTGCTCAGTGAATTTGTCAATTGCTGCAAAGATTTCAAATACCATCTTAACTAGGGCTATCAGTAGTGATAGTTGGGAAGATGTCATTAATCTGTACCATAAATCGTGGATGGTGAGTGAATAAACCGTTCTAGATACCATATCCTAGAACAGAAGAACGTTGGGCACTCTATTACCAAATGGAATAATGACTCAATTGTGTTGCAGTCGCACATTCTACACTTTCGCAAATTCCCGAATTACTCCCAACCTAGGACCCACCACTTCTAGTGTTGGCAAAACAATTTAACCTGAATTTCAAGTACCATTCACAATCGTGGGAACTAGAGAATTTGGCTAGATAAGGTCTTAAGTGAGGCAGTGGTAGATACATTAGTTCTAACCCTTATGAAGGTTTAGGTGGCTCAGTTCCAACAGATCCATCGACTTATCCCACCTTTTTACTTTGTTTTTAAAGACTGTTTCTGACTCAGAACCATCCAAATCAATAATTGTGGCAAAGTTATTGCATCTTTTTTTCAATTTCCTTAAGTATGGGTTGGTGTTTTGCTATATTAGGATATTTAAATAAAACCCCAAGGAATTCTGATCTGAGTTTTCTAAGCTGTTAAGCACGGACAGGCCTCTAGTACTAAGCACACCAAGATGTTAGACCCAGTTTCAGTCTTATAGCACTTATAGGAACAGAGACTGGGTGGCTCAGTACTTGTTTTAAGATTTTTCCTTCTAACACATTGAAGAACTGTCTATTAGAGATGTTCATAAAATCGCACCCCCTACAGCACAATTGGTGAAATGTTTGTTTTATAGAACTCTATTAAAGATGCCGCAGAGTAGGCACATAGTTTGCTTTTTACCCTTTCCAGCAAAGACAAGCAAGAGGCGATCTTATCATCAAGTCGAGCCCTGTCAGTTTCACTCTGTTTTTTACTGCTCTGTCATATCCAAAATACCTAATTGAATCGACTTGTTTAATTACAGAATTGTTCAGCTCCCACCTGTATTTCCGCCCTTTCTTTTTGGTCGAACTAACCATTACATAGGATTTTGCAGTGTTTATTTGTAGCATGTTTTCTTTCAGATATTTATTAAGCCCATTCAGTTGTCGCTGGAGACCCACTGAGGTGTAGTGCTTTCCTCATATTCTTTCAGGAAGTTCCTCCCTCAAATTGTCATCCCTTCGGGGATACATTCGGTAGGGTTGTCTCAATGGGTCTCTTCTCTCAAACACACATTGCGGTATTGACACAACTGCTGTTGTCAAACACGGCATGATCTCAGGCCTCCAACATATGGTATGTAGGGGTGCAGGGTTTCCTGCAGAGGCATGCAGCTGCTCCTCTACATTCCCCACTCTGGCCGAGTCCTTCGACCACCTCCATAATTGTTTCCACATCCTGGTATTTTCTCTTGAAGAAGTGTTTCTTTGGTGTCCATATCTTTATCACCCCCCTCAGGGTACCTGCTGATTTGACATGTTCATCTACACTCCAGGTCATGTAGTTACATTGTCCATTTGGGGTACAATAGAACCATTGTCCCACGTAATTCTTATGATTCTTCGGGTACAGAAACTTGGTTCCTTCAGGTGCTACAATGCTAGCCTCTATTTATGTTTTAACAGCGTCATTAGTCAGCTCCTTGGCGTTTGGTTCAGGTTTTTTTAAAATTATTATTATTATTTTATTTTAACTTGCACAGTTACAGCGGTATATTGTTAAGGTTACAGTATTGTTATTGCTATTATGCAACATATTACATATTGGTGTCACTTTACATTTTTGCTTACAATCCGTCTCAGTCTTCTCCTCCTCCACATCTATCGGCGAGATATTGCCTATACCTGGACCATATGTCTTTGGGGCGATGTTGTACGGGTCGCAGTCCGGTGTATACTTCCTCACATTCATTTGCCCATGTCATATCTTTCTCCCAGTCACTCTTCGTGCGGGGTTCTTTACATTTCCAGCGCATCAATATTAGTCGCTTTGCCAGCATAGACTAAGATTAAGCAGCTTGCGCCATGTGGGGTTCATTTTGTACACTATTCCCAACAGACATATACCTGGATCCCATTCAGTAGGCTGGTCTGACATCTCATCAAATGCACTACACATATCTGCCCAGTATTCGGTCAGCCGTGCACACGCCCACAGCATATGTAGTGTGTCTGCCTCCTCACTCCCGCATCTTGGGCACTTCCCATCTGCCGTAGGGTATATGCTCTTGATTCTGGCTGGGGTGTAATGAGTTCTATGCAATATCTTGTAATGAATAAGATAGTAGCGTGAATTGCTCGATATAGAGTCTTCGTTAATCCACACAACTGTGCCCACTGTGTGTCCGTGAAGGTGTGCCCTAGATCCTGTTCCCATTTCCCTCTAGCTTCTGAGGGCGGTGTCTTTCTAGATGATAATACCATTTTGTACAGTGTGGAAGCAGATGTCTTAGATATCCTCGCAGTTAATATATAACCCAAGCCCTGGTCTGGTTGTGGTTCATTAGGAAATGCCTCCAATAAATTTGCGATAGCAGAACGTAGTCGGTAATACTGTAGCTTCTGTAATGGGTTATCCCCTATGATCGTTTTGATTTCCTCCCAGCTGACAAATTGTTTATTTGTGTATAGGTCCCCAAAATGGTGTATTCCTCTTTCTTTCCAGTGTGTGGCGAGTGTTTTATCCTATGTTTGGAGTAGATAGAGTGCGTCCCAGAGTATCATGTTTGGGTTGTATAAGACTGCGTGCCCAGGGCGTCCTGCCAATCTGGTCCAGGCTCTGCATGTTACCTGTGCCAGGTTAATAGTATTATCTTTCTTGGTATTTGCTTCGGCGGCTTTGTGTAAGAGCAGCGTTGTGCCTAGTGTGCGTGTTTCGATGGCTGCATGTGGTGCATGAGGGCTTCCATTTATCAAGTGTGTCGCATAGTGTGCCTGCGCGGCGAGAAAGTATAATTCAAAGTCAGGTACAGTGAGCCCCCTTATGCGCATGGTTTGGTGAGTTGTTGCCAGCTGATTCTGGGTTGGCCATTCCATATAAATGCTGTGCATGCTCCTTGGATTTTAGTAAAGAACGTTCTGCCTGGCCATACTGGGACAGTGTTGAACAGGTAAAATAGTTTGGGTAGTAATTATTTTAATCAATACGAGCCTACCCATCAGGGAGATTTTGGAGGTGTTTCCAACGTCAAGTTTAGCGCAGAGCGCGTCTATGAGTGTTTCGTAGTTTAGGGTTTGGACGAGTTGTGTAGTGTGCGCTATTTCTATGCCTATATATTTTACCCGGATAGGGGCCCATATGAGACTGTGTAATTCCGCTGGTTTTTGGGTTGCCTCTGTGAGCGGGAACATTTCTGACTTGGTCTGGTTCAGTTTCAGACCGGAGTGTTCCCCGAATTCCCTTACCATGTGTAGCACCTTCCTCAAGTTAGTTTCGGGGTTCCTTAAATATAGCATTATATCGTCTGCGTATAAAGTGATTATCTCTATCTTGACATCCAGGTGGATCCCTGCCCTGCTGTGTCTGAGCCTTAGTAGGTCTGCTAGTGGTTCTATGACCAGCGCAAATAGAAGGGGCGACAACGGGTATCCCTGTCGGGTGCCTCCCGCTAGTTCAAGGATCGCTGAGAGGATCCCGTTGACGCATACTCTGGCAAAGGGTCGTGTGTAGAGTACCCACACCCAGCTTATAAAGTTCGGTTCAAACCCATAATTCTTCAGTACCCTGAATCGGAATGTCCAGTATACCATATCAAAGACTTTCTGCATATCGAGTGCTAGTGCCACTCTGCATATTTTTAGGGATTGAGGAGAGTATGTTGTAGCAGCGGCTAATATTGGTTGCCATAGACCTACCCATTACAAAGCCCGCTTGGTCCTCATGGACCATGTGTGGCATCAGTGGATTAAAGCGTGTGGCCAATATCTTTGCAAATATTTTCGCATCTATGTTTATCAGTGATAGTGGCCGGTAGGACCCGCATTCCTCATGGTGTTTTCTGGGCTTGAGCAGCAGGGTTATGATAGCTTCCCAGGTTGTTTCGGGAAGTTTGGCTGTCTTTAGGGCCTCGGTCCAAACCGCATGAAGTCGGGGAACCAACTCCTCTGTGAATTCTTTACAGAATTCGGCCCCCAGTCCGTCAGAGACAGGAGCCTTCCCATTCGGCAAGGATTTAACAGCCTCTGATATCTCAGCCTCCGTTATGGGTTTTTCCAGAGCGTCCCTTGTTTCAATGAACAAAAGTGTGGTGGGTATTTTCGCTAGGTACCTATCAATGTCCTCTTCTGTGGCTGCACTTTGGGGGGATTAAAGGCTGGCATAGAAGTCGTAGAATACTTCTTCTATTTCTTTCTGGCCGGTAACCACTACCCTGTCTCCCCGGGTTATACATGGGATGTTTGTGCTTCCCCTTTCCCCTCTCACCATCCTCGCTAGGGCATCGTACTCCACAGTGCTGTTGATTTCTCGTTGAGTGTGCCACATCCAATAGCGGTAGTGGCAGTTGTTGCCCTTGCGAGCGCTTATCTTACCCCTCGGGTATTGATATGGTATTTCCTGTTTGTACTATGCCTGTGGCTCCGGGGTCTCTTGTTCTTGTGTTACCAGTTCCCTGACCTGATTACCATATGTGCTGGGTCAGGTTTATGTCCTTATTGTTTGCTGTCCGCCTGTGGCTCGTCCCAAAGATGTAACTAACTAGTCGCCGGTATTACAGTATTTGTATTTGTATTTGTTTATTATTTATAATGCGCGCCAGACCCAGGGGTATCAGGGCGCAGCAGTTACAAGAGTCAAAGGTATGGTACATTATATACAAAGCAGGGTATACTGTTATTTACAGATATTACCGGCATTATGTGCAATGGTTATAAATTATCTCAGTGGGTAACATATAGTGAGACATGACGTGATGCACTTTTACAGTGCCAGGATATACAGTATTTACAATGATAGACAGAAATACACAGAGTGGGGGTTGCATACTAGGGATGGGGGTTGTTGGTTACCGTTCAGTTGTGTGGGCAGAGGGTTAACAACGGATGACTAATAGTCATTGGATTTCAGCCACAGGATGGTGTTGGTTCTAAAATTATGGTAGGACTGGTCTGTACTCAGTGTGCGGGGCAAGGAGTTCCATAGTTTAGCTGCTTTAACAGGGAAACTGTTGCCTCCAATTGTGGGTAGTTTAAATCTAGGAATGGACAGCGGTCCCTGTTTGCTGATCTGGTGGGTTTTATGGAGGTCGGTTTGTGGAATCTTTCAGAGAGGTAAATGGGGGCAGCATTGTTAAGAGCTTTATGGGTAAGAGACACAGTTTTTAGGAGGAGTTTGTCGTTAGTTCGAAGTCAGTTATTCTGTCGCCTACTCTCAGAGATGTGATTCCTTTTGGAAATGCCCAATGCCGCTCTGAGGGCATTGTTTTTTAAGGTTTGGATTCTTGAAATAATGGATTTGTTAGAGCCTATATACAAGGCGTTGCAATAGTCCAGGCGGGATAGGATGAGGGCTCTAGCCAGTGTGGTACAGCTACTGTTGGAGAGAAATGGCTCACCTGTCCTTGCACGTATAGGCCGTTGTGGACGCTAACGTAGTGACCTGTTTAGAGAATATTTCATGCCATGCCTTACCGATGCTGTACGCCCAGGGCGTCCTGCCAGGCATGTGATATGTGGTGGGTTTGCGTACTGCTCCCAACTCTCCGCTCTTACTGGTGAAAGGGTTATGTTTGTCCAAGAAGCTGGGGGGTCATGGACGTATGTTATGCTGGTCCTGCGCGTATTTGGGCTATTTGTGTGGCTCTTGTGCTGTGAATCCTAGGAACCGGCAGTCCCATACCCAGTTGGACCCAACATCTGTTTATGGGTTCAGCAATTGTGAGCTAATCTTTGCACGTCGCGTATCATGAAGGAGCGACTGTGCCTCCAGTGTTTAGCCATGTAAGGTGACCTGTACTGTTTTGTGCCTCGCTGCATACCACCAGTATTGTCTGTTCCCCTATGTGCACTTGTTGCTTACCCCGGTCTGATGTAGTGTTGTCACACGTTCTTTGGCATGTGTGCCATGTGCGAGCTGGGGCCACCCTGTGTAGCGTTAGCAATAGTGTCCTCCTTTTGTGTTGTGCCCTGTGTATTTACGGGCTGCTTGTGCTGGTGTACGTCATTGTGTGCAGACGGCCTCCACTGCTATTGTTCATGCATCAGAGGGTTGGTCCGGGTTGGGGGAGGTGCGGGGTACCTCCCGTTAGTTCGTCTTTCGGTAGGGGTTTGTCTGTGTTTTACAGTATGCGGTCCCTTAGATTAGCCTACCCCTCCCACATCTCTGTGTAGGTTTGTTCTGGTGCTGTGGCCACTTACATTGTTGGATGTTTCCCCCGCCGAGGGTTATGCACACGGGCAGCTGGGTTTGGGCAGACCTTTACGGTGGTGCCTCCTGACTTCAAGGGGTCTGTGTGCTACGCCCGCTAGTGCTCGACGGTTCCTTTACTGGAGTGCCAGCGGGCCCCACGGAGGTCCGGGGGGGGGAGGGGAAGGCTTTCCTTCTTGGTGCAGAGAGAAATGTTCAGGGGTTCTTGCGTCTCACCCTGAGAGCGTATTCGGCGGTTGTGCAATGGCCTGTGGTATCAGGTTCGCTTCAGCCGTTCAAATCTGTTAAGCTGAGGAGGTCACGTGTTTCCTGGGGTGCAGGCGGTGTGCCAGTCGGCCGGCGCTGTTCGCACAGCTCATACAGTATATCTTCGGTCCTGGCACGTCATCTCTCCCGATTTTTCATTTGCAGTCAGTCTATATCTTCGCACACCTTCTCCATTAGTCTTGGCAAAACCCGGGCTATTTTTAGCTAGTTTTCAGGCTCTGACCTTCTGTTTACCATGGAGCTCATGCTCAGTGCAGCATCTGGCAACGTGCACAACAGCACCCACGTTTGGTTCAGGTTTGACATCGATCATGATCTTCATCCCTACCACCTTCTTTGCCGTTTTCTTGAATTAGGCAATCACCATCCTGACCACATAGAATCCAAACATTACTAGCACGTGTATTACTCTAAGAACATTGAATATGTTTGCCAACCACTGTGGAATCCATGAAAACAAAGAGGCAAACCAGCTGTCATCTTCAATGTCATCTGTCCCATCTTCCATCTTGGCATGCAGGTCTGTCAACAACGTTATGGGCTCTGTGAAGGTTCCATTCTGGTCATCGTGAGAAGGTATAAAATGTGCAACATGATGGTCCGATTCTGGCGCAAGCTCCTCCTTCCATCGCTGTGATCATATCAAGGACATATCTATTTTGGAGGGTCATCAGTCGTATGGCCCTCAGCTCTTCTTTAATGGCGTTTAATCCGTTTATGGTAGCATTGATTTTCTGCAAAAGCTCCTATCTGGTGATTTACAACCACTTGGCATTTGCCACTGTTTGGATTCCAGGCATGAATATAGTTGTCATTATCATAGCAGTCCTGCTGAACAACGTGTGCTCCTCAGGAATGGTGTCATTAGTTGTGATCGATTTGGCTGAGAAATAATTTTCTTTTTTCGTCCATCAGAGGAGTTTAAGCGGTTTTCTTTTTCTCAAATGGTCATCCACTTTTGGAAATTCACCAATGTTTAGATTACTCTGAGCAATCACTAATGCTGGAACATGGATGAGCACCAGGGAACACGCTCACCCAATCGTTGGCCAACTTCATATAGGCTCTGGATCCACAAGCCCAATATCGATCCATAAGGACGGCTGTCCCTCCTCTCATCCCAGGAATGTCAATTGGCTTTGCATTCTTTGTTATATCATTCTTTGTTATATCCCACATGGTTCTTTCCATTATTTCGGAAACACAGTGTTGTATTAACCAATGGGATTACAACTACTGGGCCTGATTCGTCTTCTACCCATGTCAGCAGTTTGCTCTATGATCATGCCATCTTCTTCATTAATCATTTTTAATGCAATCATCAAGTTTCTTGTATGTCTGCAACTGTACAATTTGTTCAATTATAGCAATAAGGAGTCTTTTTATCACAGGACTGTTTTTAGGATCTTGTAAAAGAGTGTGAATATTAACGTTGCTTCTAACAAGGGCAGGGTAAGATTGAAGTATAGACAGCAACCACAAGCCAATGAATGTCACTGTCATCAGGTATAATGTGTTTTCTCACTAAAAACAAATATTCTCCATGAAACGAATCTGGATATTGGTCTCTTTTCCAATTTCTGATCAAGAACTGATGTTTAGGCATGACTCTGGTGCATTATTTACTGCTTCAATATTTTTCTAAAAGTTCATTTTTCTCTGCAAGTCCTTGCACTCTCTGCTAAAATATACATAAGGAGTGTCTATTGAATTCCAGTCCAAATAAAGTACTCTTTAATCACTCTTTGCTTTATCGTCCTTCTTCTTAGTCATCGATCGGGTCTGCACACCCGGAAATTCTTCTTCTTGTCTTGCTTCTTGATCGGCAACGGTGGGAGGGAGGGTTCTCGCTTTTATAAACCTTCACGTTGTTCAAATACAACCAACCTCTTCTTCCTTGAACCTTGATTGCATAAGGGCACACTTCTTCAATACAGAATGGCCCATTGAAACATGACTGCTGAAAGTTTTTTATTAACACTAGGTCCCTAACATATAACTTAGGTGGGGGTAATAGTTCACTTAGATTGGTTGCCGAATTATCTCCTTCCGTGTTCTTCGACCGTGCCCCCTGATGCTTGACTTTTTCTGAAATGAAAGAAGTGCTGGTAGTCATACATGTGAAATAATCATGAATTCCATCACCTAAAGTTTTTGCTACACTTTGGCTATCACTCTTAATCCTAGGTGGAGGTGTAAGGGGCGTTCTAATTCGACACCCTGTAACTAGCTCATGCAGGGTGAGGTGGTGGTTCGACCCTGGCTGAGGGTAGACAATACAGCCATCCCTTTTTCAAAGTCAATTTAATCTTGGCAAACCTCTCTTTGAGGAGGCTGTTGAGTCTCTCACATATTCCATTTGTTTGCGGGTGATAGGCAGAAGAAAACTTGTGCTTTATACTTAATGAAAGCCCTATTTGTTCAAATAGCTCATTGACAAAATGTGGCCCATTATTGGATCTTAGTACTTCACACACCCCAACTCGGAAATATTTTGCGCACTAAAAACTTTGCTGCGCAAGTGGCATCAGGATGTGTACACGGATCTGCCTTGATCCACCTACAAAAGGGACACACCACCACTAATAGATACCTACATGTTGCAGCATATCGACAAAAGTCGATATGTAGATGCTGAAACTGACCATTCGGTCGAGGTATTATTACTCCTCTAGTCATTCTCAGTATATGCCCAACAGTAAACCTTTGACACATGATGCAATTCACCATAAACAGTGCAACGTGTTCCAACAAATCAGGAATGAACCAGTCTTCTGCAATATTGGCAGCAAGACTGTCTCTAGTTACATGCGCTGAGGTAGCCTCACCGTTTCCATTGTGCAAACCCTGCATGTACAGTTGACGTGACATAGACGGAGTCACTGTACACGTCACTTCCTGTCCTTCATGTTTCTCAAGTGCGACAATAAGCGCAATTAAATCTGCTGCTTGCGCTGAAAAGTGAGATGGTAGTCTTGCACTTGCTACTACTTAAAATTCTCCATTTAATGTGTGTCTCACTACTGCAGCGCCTGAATATCTTTCCCCACTAGTCAAATCAATTTTAGAAGAACCATCAATAAAAAGAATCTCCCTCCCGCTAAAGCATTCTACTTCACACGGGGTATATCATCATATAATTCAACATAATTAGCACAGTCATGCACATGATCACCTTCTACATGTTCAGCCATGAGTGTGGCTGGGTTTACTGTTTTACATCTTACCATTTTAATTGCTGGGTTAAAAATAATTACCTCATACGCTGAAGCTCTTTGAGATGTCACTGTGCCCTTGGGTTTCTCTAGAAAAGCAAATAGGGCATGCTCCACGTAAAGGGTCATAGAGCAGCCCATGACAATACTTGTGGATTTCTCAATTTCAAATGCGGCAGCTGCCAAAGATTGTTTGCAAGGGAAGTATTGTCTCACAACTGGGTCTAAAATCCCACTGTAATATGCCACAGGTTTGTACCCTAATGTGGTTCTTTGTGTAAGCACTTCTGTCATTACTGACCCATTTGTGTGGGAAAACAAATACAATTCATCGCCATAATTGGGAATTCCTAAAACTGGGGCTGTACAAATTGCTTTTTTCAATTCCTCAAATCCTTCCTCCATTTCTTCGGTCCATTCTAATTTTGTTTTACCAACTTTGACATTCTTTAATACTTGCAGAAGTGCCCTTGTGTACGTACTATAATCAAACACCCAGGCTGTAGCGTAATTTCACAAACCCAGAAACTGTTGCTTTTGTCTCACTGTGTTCGGTTTTGATGTTTTCATGATTGCCTCAGCTCTCTCAGGTGTCACTTTCTTTCCTTCATGTGAAATCAACTCACCTATATACAACACCTCTTCTTGACAGTACTGTACTTCTCCTTGTCCACCTTATATCCTTTACCTGCTAAAATAGTCATTAATTCGATAGAGTCCTGTCTACACTAATCCTCTGTTTTACTGCAAATCAATAGGTCATCTACGTACTGTATCACAGCACTTTTGAGATTGATAATGCCTAAATCCATCTGTAGGGCTCTGTTAAAGATTGATGGGGAATCACAGTACCCATGCTGCAAATGAGTATGTTTTTAGTCTCTTTTGGCACAACATAAATGAAGTCAAGTCTTGGGATTCCTTATGCAACGGGATAGAGAAAAATGCATTTTTCATATCGATCACTGTGAAGTATCAAGCTTTTACTGGGATACTAAACAATATTGTCGCTGGATTGGGAACTAAAGGAAACTGGGCATCTACAATCTGGTTAAGACGTCTCAAATCCAATATAAATCTCCATGACCCTCCTTTAGATTTTCTTATCGGATACCCTGCGGTATTACACGATGACTGATGGCACCAGAATCCCCTGATTCATCAGTGCTGATAGTCTGAAATATACCTTCATCAGCTTCTCGAGACATGGAGTACTGTTTTGCTTGAGGCAAAATTGCTCCTAGCTTAAGCTTTCTTTCAACCACTCCTATCCCCTTAAATAAACCTCTGCCATAAGGGCCTTTGGTCCATAAGGCACTCAGCACTTTTACAGGATCCTTGTGAAAAAATGCTGGTTGCTGCTGCATTATCACCATTCGCTGTGGGACTTCCCTTTTCTCTATCCTTATCCAGTATTTAATGCTAATGAAGAACATCACTTCATCATCGCTTCGATCTACCCTGAAAATATCATCATCAGGTATATCAGTCAGTCTGTATCCCTCCTCAAGAGCTATCACTGTTCTCCACGGTCTAACCCTTTGAGCATTGCCATTTCTTTTTGCACTATGGCTGCTTCCAACTCTATAGGAATAGTCTCTCCACACCCCTCATCCATAGGTATTTTTGGCCTAAATAAGAACTCATTAGGTATCCTCACAATCCTTCCCACCAGGCCAGGTAGCCATGTTAGTAAAATGCTTACCCCATATAGAAAAATCTCTGGATCTACTGGTAAGCCTCGCAGAGCCACTTGCCCTGAGAATGCCAATATACAATTTGCCACGTTAAAATAGTGTATTCCTGGAGTGGAGCACACTATTCCTTGATCAGTAAATGAAATTGTCATGTTAAGTTTCCTCATTAAATCGGTTCCTAAAATGTTAACCGGTGTCTGTCGTGAATATAACAGAGGAACGCATATGTCACATTCTCGTATGAAGACTGGTAATTTATCAGTAAAAGGAACTCGAACCGTAGCTCCAGAGAACCCTTGAGCATTCATGGCAATACCTGACATTGGATATTTTCCCTCTCGTATACACAAACGAGTTGCTCCAGTGTCTACAAGAAAAGAAAAGGCTTTTCCTCCTATTGTCACATCGACCGTTGGTTCCTCTTGGGGAGGGTCTGGTGTCACAGATAGTACTGAACACATCAAGTCATCCTGTGTGCTGTCCTATTGTGGATACAAGCTCATCCCTGTCCCTGTGAAAGGATGTCCTCCTACCAGAGTGACACCTCCTATTCTATGTGTCAATATTTGTCTTGTATTTGCATACTGCTGTGTCTGCATAGGGTCTTGTTGTGACTGCCCTTGTGGTGGATTCATTTGTGCTTGTACCTACTGTTACACTTGCTTTACTTGTGGTGCTTGTGCCTGATATGATGTGTGATCTTGGGCAAAGCCCCCTCTAGTCTGTGTGCTGTATAGCGAAGGATAAACTGTCCCCCCTCTGGAAAATTGGCCATTTTGTACATTCCCCTGGCTCCCACATACGCGCGCAATATGTCCTGTCATTCTACAATTTCAACATACAGGAGAAACCCTTCTGTTGATCCCTCCTTGATTATATCCTGCCTGAGAACTCTGGTTCTCATTCTGTGTATTTTGAAACCCACCTTGGTTATTCTGAAATATGCCTCCTCCTCCCTGTACCCATCTTGGTCCATCGGGCGCAGATTATTTGCCTGTAATGTACCCATTGTTTCCTGCATTCCCATTCCTTCTCTGCTTGTCAATACCGCCTCTTCTATGGCAAATTTTGACAATTTCTTCTGAACTAACTTGGCTTCCTCAATCTTTCTATTCTCATATATCTTATTTTTCTTTTCTTGTAATAACTGGCAATGGTGTACTATTGTCAACTGTATCTCAGCCCATGGCTTTGCTTCCATCACAACTTGTTTTTTTATCTGCCTCTGTACTGGTTCAGGCAACTCCTGACATAAAATATGGTAAAACAATGGCACTGTCTTTTCCCATGGCTCACAAGTTTCAAGCTACCATTTCTCCTGAATATCTTGAATATAAGCAATATGGTCTTCATCTTTTTCATTTTGCGTATACTGACACATATCTGATGTGTCAGTAAACAGTACCCTGAGAGCCCTCCAAACATCTGTCCTACAATTATTGAATGGTGCTCCATCATGTGCTATGTTTGTGCAGTCAGACTTGAATATCCCACTCTTCTGCATATGTCGTCCGCCATCTCCCCAAGAATAGCTGCCAGGAGACCTTTTATGTCCCCTGGGGCCAGCATATTTCCTCCTGTCATTTTCTCTAATTCTTATATCCATTTCCCAGCCCCCGAAGTCAAACTAGGGAGCTTGCATTTGAAGTTATCATTGTCCATCTATGGCCATGAGATGTATTGCGGTCTTGATCCCCCCTTCTAGAGAACAAGGGGAACTGCATAAACCCCCTCCTATAGTCCCACTATCAGTCTTTCCCTGGCAGGGATTAACGTCCCTGTCTGTCTCCTTGTTGGCAATTACCTTAACCTGCTTACATGTGGTGGAGACTCTCCCTTCTCACTGGTTCCATGTAATAATGTCCCCTCAAAAATATCACCATGCAAAATAATCGCTGAAAAATTGCCGTTTTTTGTGGGGACATTATTACATGGAACATGTGGGGGACACCCCCGCAACCCCCAAACCTTTTTATTTTTCATGGGAGAGCGGTGGACACCGCCGAAAACCCCCACCTGCCCCTGTCCCTATATATATGGTCACCTATATAATGTCACCACAACCTTTTCCCAGTGACAT
The DNA here is from genome assembly GCF_040938575.1 of Ambystoma mexicanum. Taxonomy (NCBI): domain Eukaryota; kingdom Metazoa; phylum Chordata; class Amphibia; order Caudata; family Ambystomatidae; genus Ambystoma; species Ambystoma mexicanum. The sequence goes on along the minus strand of NC_090924.1, from coordinate 755,322,641 downwards.
TATATACGATGACCATATATATAGGGATATTATTACCTGATACCTTCTCACTATGTGATCATCCTCTGGGACGCACAGGATATGCCATGGGATCTGTCGTTCTATCTTTAGGTTGTTCCAGATCTGACCATCTTACTTCCTTATCCATTTGCGGGCTTCCTTCAGGGACGCACATGCTCCCTCCTTCTGCCCCAAGACCGGACTCTCTTTCTTCGCCTGACATGTCTAGGCCTCAACTAGTGTGACTATTATCCCCCTCACCCTTGTCTAAGTTCAGTCTGCTCAAAGACAATACCCATCGTTCATCACTGAACAGGTTTCCCTCCTCACTTTGTGATTGAGGACTGGGGATCAATCATCGTTCCCTCGAGTTTCATACTCGCTATCTCATCTTAACTGTTGATCGACCTTATCGATCCTTTCTCCAATGCTTTCTGCACCAAATCTTTCTTCTTCTAGCACTACTCTAGATACTGCTGGCGTTACTTCCTTTATTGGAAGAATCTCTTCCACTCTGTCCCATCGTATTTCTGGCTTCACCCTCATTTGTTCTTTACGAATGAGACTGGCATCAAAACCTCGCTGTCTCCTTTTTTGTTCTATTTCTTCATCTACTTCCCTTCACTTTCTTGCATCCCTTCTAATTCTTTCTTCCTCTTGCCTTCCTTCTTTTGCTCTCCTTACTCCTTCTCTTCTTTCCTCTTCTTCCCTTTGTCTCTGTAATCTTTTGTCCCTTAATCTTTGTAATTCTTCCTCCTTTCTCTTTCTTTACTTTCTGCCCCTTTCTTCTACCGCTATTTGTCTATTGTCATACTTTCTCTGTTCTTCTGCCTGTTATTCAATTTTCTCTTGTTCCTCCTGATATATCTGTTCTCATTACTCCCTACTTTTCCTTCTCTGCTCATCCTCTTTCAATCTTTTCTCTTGTTCCTTATCAATCCTCTGTTGTTCCTCCTTATCTTCTCTTTGCCTAACTTCCTCAATACTTTTCCCATCTACCTTAAATAATATCTGTCCTCCCATCCATTCGTTTTGTACAAGCGCTGCCTCGTCATCTTTTTCTCCTTTCCATCTCATAATCTCTCTATCATTTCTGTCGACAAATTTGACTGCTCACTTCTTCCTTCCTTGTCTTGTATTAATTTAAAAATATCTTCCTTTCTTTTATTCTCTTCTGGACTATCGTCACTTCTTTAAGCGGGGGTTTCATATATCGAATTAGCGTACCCCGTTGCTGCTCTTAATTCCTTTAAAGGATACACTACTATATCTTCTGTAGCAACACTCTTTGCTTCAGGCAAGGTAAGGGGAACTGAGGGCTTCCTTATGCTGATTAAGCATCCACTACTCAGGTGGTGGGTCTTCTCTTTCCTCTTGATACCTTTTCCAAAGCTCTAAAATTGCTAATCTTTTCTCTAATTTCTTTCCTGTGTACACAGCGTGCAAGTATGTGGTCATGTGTTGCAATACCGCTCTTGACAATGATCCCCCTTGTGCCCACGGCATTAACATTTCATCTGCTGTGCCCTTTACCCATTCTGCACTATACTGTTTGAGCTTCGGTGTGTGTTTTGGCAGTGTCTTGCATAGGTGCATGAGAGGAGTGTCCACCATAATGACAAGTCTCAGTTGACTGTCAATACTTATCAGATCGTTAAATAAACCTTTTACCTTGGCTTAAATCACAATTTTCAACATTTTAAAACAACAAATAAGAGCAAGCACCATCAATCGGTTCTCAATCCTCTTATTTCGCTGCCCTATCTATTCTTTTGATTGGCGCCAATCGCTTTACTACACTTTATCTTTACTCACTGTTATTTTTTCAACTCTTCACAATTTCTATCGTTCCTCAACATTTTACTCAACAAACAACATTTAGACCAGTCACAAATTTACACAATATGAACACAGTGATCACTTCTTCCCTCGCCTTTACTTTTTACCCTATACAGGGTTTGAGACATTACCTTATACAGTCCTGACCTGTGCGTTTTTTTCTTTTTTTTCCTTTATTGTTTTGGTTTATTTACAAACCTTTACAAAATCACAAAAGTATCAAACATTGATTATACAGAAAAATTAAAAGAAGTGCATAAAAGTACCAAAAAAAAAATCCTTTTTGTATCCAAATTTTCACATCACAGCAATCTTACATTACGTTTCCAGAGTAAAAGACACAAGAGAAAATTTTCCTCAGATCCCAATCCTCAGAAATCCTCACAAATAAAACTTTTACCCTTGTTAACTCAAATCACAGACATTTCTTAGAAACGTTGTTACAGAGATTTTTAAGCTTGTACAATTATCATGCAACATTCTGTGCCATATGAAGTCTCTTTTCACTTCATTTGTTGAAACTACACATTTTGAAAAATACTCTATCCTTTGAGTCTTTAAATAGGGGCCAACCAATAAAATATGTTGCAAAGTTTCCACAACACCAGCAGTTTTACAGTATCTACACCATGGATCTCCTTCAATTGTATGATTTCTAATACATTGTACTTGATTAGTAGGTAAAACATTGAAGCGAAAGAGCATGAAGTCATTACGCAACCGCTTGCTCGGGTATTTGATCAGATAACCTTCTATGTCGAGTTGCGATTTCCAAGTGGAACAGGCAGATTTATAAAGTTTTGAATCTAGGATTAAGGCTTTAGTTCTTTGCCAATCAAAGCCCATTAAACTGAACTTCACTTTACCCGGTTTATTGCATAATGAGATCATGGATAGACCTAGCTCTTTCAAACAGGTCTCACTTTCAGATTTTAACTCATACATGAAGGGATGCAATAATTCACGCTAAGCACATGTATACAGAGTTTCATCCATTGAGGTTTTACATTTTTTCCAGAGGCATAGTCTCTTCCAAGCTGCATGAGAGGAGAGTGAGTGCAAACCCAGTTCATATCTTCTTAGGGCTAGTGGTATACATTTAGGCAGAAACCATAGCACAGCTCTCCAGATTTTTCCTTCCATAGTGGTCAGATATGTATGTAATTCATTGATAAATAGTTCAATTCCATAAATTAAACATGGTATGACCTTTTTGTTGTAGAAATCCCTCAGCGGAACCATTGTACATTTTCCAAATTTATTGTCAATAGCCCTCAGCTGTCTGATGGCTATTTCTGATTTCAAGATCGGCTGACTTTTTATCAGACTAGTGGAATCCTGAATAGAAAAATAGAATCCCAAATACTTAAATGAGGGTTGTGCCTTAATCCTCTTTCCTTCACAAGACCAAGCAAAAACATTCTCCTTTTTGTTTTTTTTGCCAAACCGAACAATAGCCGTTTTTGCAGGATTTATTTTAAGTTTGAGATTGTCTATAAATATTTCAAAGGCTCTAAGTAGCCTTTGCAGACCAATTTTGGTTTTGTCCAGAAGAAGAAAATCATCGGCATAAGCCATCCATTCTATGGACACATTATTCAATTTGGGAAATACCATATCTTTACCACCAAGTGCATTTTGAGCGCTGCTTACATACAAGTTAAAGACCGTAGGAGCCAGCATACAACCCTGTTTTAGGCCGTTCGGAATAATAATTAACTTGGAGAGTAAGCCCTCTGTCGTCAAGCGGACCTTCAAACTGGTATCAGTGTACAGAGCAATGATAATCTGGAGTAAATGAGCTGGAATATCAAGTTCTTGTAACTTTAACCACAGAAGTTGCCTATCCACGAGATCAAAGGCAGAGCTAAGGTCCATCGAGGCCACAAACAGAGGTCTCACCCCCTTTTTCATAGAGTTGGCTATTAAGGTTTTCAACACTAGTCCGCCGCAATCTGTTCCAATATTTTTTTGGAAACCTATTTGTTTTAAATCAAGAATGGATTTTGCTGTAATCCATTCTTGCAATTCCTTTAAGACCAAAGACCAGAATATTTTAGACTCTGGGTCAGCAATTGCTATCGGCCTATAACTCGTGGGACACAAACGTGCACCTTTCTTGAAAACCGGGATGACTATGGAAACCTTCCACGAGAGTGGTATAACCGTGGTCTCTAAGATATTGGCATACAACTTGGACAAAATATTTCCCCATGTTACAGGGTCCATTTTTAACAATTTGGTCGACAAATTGCTCGGTCCGGTGGCTCCTGAGTTTTTAGATTTCTTGATAAGATCTATAATATCATAGGTTGAAAACTTCAAAGGCCAAGACTGACTTTCAGCAATTATCAATTTACATGTCACCTCATTGACAGTGTATAACTTGGAAAAGTGGCCCTGCCATACATCCTCATTAATGACATTCACAGCCATATCATGTTGAGGTTTTTCAGTTTCATTTATCAGGTGCCAAAAATGTATACAACTATGCCCACGTAGAGCTTTCAACATAAGCTCACCATCCTGCTGCATTCGAGAAGCTCTGTATTGGATTTGCCAATTTTTATAAGATTGTTTGATTTTATTTTTTCTCATATTATATTCAGTGGGTAGTAAACCTTTTTTTAATTGTCTGAGTTCTCTTCTGTATGAAGTTTTACGTGCATGGACCACTACGTCCGTGGGGTGTCTATTTTTCATCTTCACTTTTGTACCCTTCATGGGCTGAGGAGCCAAATTATCAATGGTATTTTTGATGTAGCTAGAAAAATTTAAAGATGAATTGCAATCATCACGATGTAGCTCAGACATAGATAGATAATCATTTACCATTGTCGATGTAAACTTCACATTTTTTTTGTGGCACCATTTAATTATATTCCCCTGCTGATATATCATCACCCCATGAGTATACTTTTCATTAGTAAAAATTTGGAAATTAAAGGCCAATTTAAAGGAGAGAAAACAATTATCGCTTGTGCTAGAATCAAGAACTTCAAAGTCATACACACTCCTAAAAATACCTGAAGAGACAAAAATATAATCTATAGTCGATTCAAGACCTCTGGCTTTCCAAGTATGATGGCCTCCTCTGAGAAGATATAACCCCAAGGATTCCGCAAAGTACATCCACAACCTTCCACGTAAGATGCCAGAGCCACCTACCCGAGAGTGCTGCTCTGCATTTGCTATCATTTCGTCACCCGCTAGCTGTTCGCACAAACAGTTAGCATTCAAGTCACCAGCCATAACAATTTGACCTCCTTGGTTTGTCTCTCGCCAGGATTCAATTATTACACCCAATTTGGTCAGTTCCTATCCAAGTTGCCGGTCAGTCAATTCACTGGGGTTCCAATAGATGTTAATAAAAAGAACAGAAAGAGAGTCTTTGTTTGTTCCTGATTTAAATGCGGCCACCAGAAAGTGGTGTTCCAGGCACCATTCCCCCATTTTGGAGAACAGATTTGTTTGTTTAATGGCTATAAGTAATCCGCCCTTAGGTCGACCCTTATTGGAGCCCCGAGAACAAATGTTAACCACAGTAAACCCTTCCCAGCACAACTGCTCCCTTGATCAAGTTTCCTGAAGAAGAACAAAATCATATTTGTGGGGACATCACGTGATCGCGGGAGCGTGTTCTCGCGAGATCTCGGCATACGTGATCTCGCGAGCCCACGCTCCGCGGGAAAGCTTTCCCGCCATTGTTGATGCACCGGCAGACCAAGCAGGTCATGCCACAGCACTGCTCCTGATAAGGAGGCAACAACAGGAGGTTTTGAGCAGCCTCCAGTCACAGCTTCTAGGGCATAAGTCCACAGCCACAGGAGGCTACATGGGGGCCCTAGAAGCTTGCAGCGTGCCATCAGTGTGCACACCCTTCCCACAGTGAGTTAACTGGGAAGCCATGAAGCTGAACTGAACCAAACTGTGAGTAAATGTTTGTCCAGAGTTAAGGCAGTTTAAGGTCCACCCGTTTGTCTTACAATAAAGACAGTTGGAACCTCTTACAGCGTCCTGTCGTCCTTTAAGGCCACAACAATATTGCAACAGAAAACTCATACATTTTTCATTGTTCAGAAGATTCAAACATCCCCGTGAGTTCCAGCTCACCAGTTTAAAAGTCAAACAGGAGCTAGAGGGGTTTACCAACTTTTCTGAGTGAATCGATAGATTCGCTTAGAGTCAAGGCCAACAACCTCCATTCCTGCTTGTTCAAATTCGATTCACCATCAGAAGACTTATTAGCTTGACTAGATTGTAATTGCTCTGCCTCACACAACCTAGGCTTCTGTTGTACTGCCACTTGGGATTTGTATTCATAGATATCAAAACCTAATTTTTGAAGTAGTTCAGATTCCTTTAGCAGCAGAGACCTTACCAAGGGAGAAGGAATTACAAGTCTTACATAGTCATATCTGAACCTGTGAATAAAATCAACCAAAGTGATATCCGCAGAAGTGATCAAACTAAGTTCAGGTATAGTAGCTAATAGAGATAAAATGTAAGATCTGTTTAGTGAGATGTGACCCTGGTCTTCAAATAGTACTTTCAAAATCAGACCCGGGATATCAGGAAACACAGGTTGTTTTAAATCAGTGTCCATGTTGTCGGATGAGGAAACCACATTATCAGATTCGTGTTCATGAAGTATAACCACATGGTCAGCTCTTCCCGACCCCTGGTCAACTCTTCCCAACCCACTGGGTACATACCCCTGGGTTAAAACAGGCGCCTCACCTTTAGGCAGACTCGTGTGGCTGGTTCCCAAGGTACAATTATTCATAGAGGCGTGATTCTCACCCAACACCTTCAAAATAATACGCCTTAGTTCATTCTCCTTTTCCTCTTCATTAGTACTCAGGGACCCAACAATTGTCTCATGAATGGGATTGGGAAAGAGAGTCTCACGTTCCCCATTGACATCATTATTAGCATTGGAATTACAATCTGTTCTCCCAACATCATTGTTTGTACTCCAGTCCACACTACCCAAACCAGTATTTACTGTAATTTCAGATTGTTTCACACGAGTGGAGACCTTAGGTTGCCTTTCATAGATCGATTCTCCAGTGTGACCAATAGAGTTCAGTAATATGGGGTGCAGCAGTTGTACAGCCTTGGGAACACTGTTAGTAGTGCAACCTACATGGTGTTTGATCCCCCAGACACCCTTTGCGTTTGTGTTTTCTTTACTAAAGTCAAGAGAATGGGGACCCTTAAAAATTTGATACATGACATCTGATTTTTGTTTTAATACTTCACTCAAAGTATTCTCCCCTTCTGTAAAAACGCCCCTTTGACCACATTCAACATCAGTTGTTTGTCCCATCACGATAGCTGTTGTCAGAGCATTAGCCCCTGTGTTTGTATGGGTCAAAGTAGGATTCAAAAACAGTGCACCCTCTTTACAGGCTAACTGTTGTGGATCCAATTTTCTTATACATTTTTGCGACATTTTCTTTCTAGCCGCATTGTTGTTTTTGTTTCTTGTTTTGTTTGGCCAATTTCTTACTCTGTCATTTGGAAATCTTTACCTCAAAGACATCGTTGTTAAGATTCTTCATTGAGACGTTTTTTTCATTACCAATATCAGTGGCCTCTGCCTGTGTCTCATTAATCAAGCTTTCTGAGAGTATACCACCTCCAGCTATTTGTGTAGATGGAATAATGATTATCTCTTCCAGTGAAGCAGATTTATCCAGGACAGTTTTTACCTTGTCCCTTAGTAGCCCTTGGACATGGGCCATAATACTGGGAATTTCTTTATTCATTGCCTCAGCAAAAGACTCAGTTATATACTGAGGCATTTTCAAGAGTTCTGTAGTTAAATTAGTCAGAGCTGCTGTCTGTTTTCTCATTTCCGATAGAAGCAGTCTGTTAAATATGCTTATGGTTGCAATAAAATCCGATCCTACACCCCTATCAGACGCCAGATTGTTAGGTATAGCATCCGAGGCTAACGCATGCCTTGCCTCCATTGATGGACTAAATGGTGTATCAGCAAAGTCGTTGTAACAAAAGCTGCTTTCTTTCATCACATTAGGTTCCTCCATAACAACCTCTTCCACAAGGATAGTATCCCTCCCCGCAAAAAACTCTGGTAGTTCCTCATCTACAAAGAGTGGTTGCGAGGGATCAATATCATCCTCTATCGTTTTACAATTAGGGGAACAATTCTGCGCGCATTGCAGCAAAGCATCTTCCTCATCACTGATAACCGGAAGAGGAAGAGCAGCAGCCGCGCCAAACTCGCACAACATGTGCTGACAGCATTAAAAAAATCAGCTCTAATATCTTTCATTGCAAAGCCCGCTTTCGTTTTCCCCATCTTCCGATCACAAAAGACAGATTGAGATAAATTTAGTAGCCCACTTAAGCCCACTTAAGCAGAGTGACCCTCAGCGGAGAAGAGAATCAGTTACGTCTATCCAAATAGCACATATATGTAACAGAACCACCAGAGTCACAGCTTATTCTTACCAGCTAGAAGTCAACACTGAATCTTATTCCACCATAGTAAGTCAACAATTGTGCTCCACCAAAAAGCAGTAAGTAACAAATGATAACATTAAACCAACACCTCGCACTATGCACTACGCACTGCTCACAGTGAACAGTAAACAGTGCTTTCTGGTGCTTCGTGGTACGTGCGCAGGTGCGCTGCACCATGGGTATTAGAAGTCGGAAACAGGAAGACAGAGCAGGCAGGGGGGGGAGCCAGTGACGCTCGCTGCAATTCAAGGAAAGAAAAAAAGTAAGATGCTAGAATTGCCAGATACTTCTTACTATAATTGAATATTACAGTCCAAAAGACCATACATAAGGATAGCATAAGTGTCCATAAGTGTCCCTAAGTGTCCATAAGTCTGTATTTGTGGACAAATCCAGTGGCCAATAACATTTTAAATATGGCCCAAGAACGCCGTGTAGTCACCTTCAGGCAACCACGGTGTTGCAGTCAAAGACGTCCTCCTGGCGGCACGGCAGCAGCAACACATGAAAAAGGACCTCAGACTACTCCGGCCGTTCCAACCAGTAAACAGTGCTTACTGGTGCTTCGTGGTGCACGCGCAGGTGTGCTGCACCATGGGTATTAGTAGGCGGAAACAGGAAGACAGAGCAGGCAGACAGAGCAGGCTGGGGGCGGAGCCAGTGACGCTCGCTTCAGGCAACCACAGTGTTGCAGTCAAAGACGTCCTTCTGGTGGCACGGCAGCAGCAACACATGAAAAAGGACCTCAGACTCCTCCGGCCGTTCCAACCAGTAAACAGTGCTTACTGGTGCTTCGTGGTGCGCCTCCTTATCACTAACGAATGCCAACCAGGCTACGGGCTCTAGATAGTCTGAGTAATCACTGGGATTTCGCTGACCTGTAGTGCCTCACGCTGCTTCCCAAACATCAAAGTCACCGCTTCAAATGCGAACTCCCCACTGATCCGTTTTATATTTCACTCTACCCCCATTGGGATTTGAAATGTCTCCTTCTAATTCCTTTGAATTAGGGCTTCTAGGCGGTATCTCTTTATCTTCACAATATTCCCCAGTTACTCAAAATTATCACAATCCTGTCCCCTTATTTGCTATTCCCCTTAGTCTACTCACCATTCGTTAATCGACTCGAGGCCTTTGGTATCGACTCCTCCTGCAATCCGACCATTTTGCCTTCCATCTGCAGAGCACCCCTGGAAACCGGGCAGGGATTTCTTCAAAGGGGGACCTGTCCACCGTCTCGGTTCTTCAAACAAGTTTATTTCTATTCAGCCGCTCTCCGCAGGAAACTCTGCGATCTTGCAGCTAATGACGGAGGATGCCCGATCGTCTGAAAATCTGGAGCTGAATTAGTTTGGATCTTTAAACCATCCGCACTGCTACCATGTGAGCTTAGGGCCCTTTAGTAAGTAAATATTTAATGGAAGGAATCACACAGATAAATTCTGAGTCTAAATAACCGCAACCAATTTAGTAAGATGGAAAAATACTGTTTTATTAACAATTATCTAAAACAGGGGGTTACAACGAACAACAACGGACATACGCTCGATTTCTCTCTCAGTGATCTTTTCACAAAACATGGACATTATACTAAAAATACATCAGACGTGATGTCATATTACGTGGGATTAATGAAAAACCCACTAAGGATCGGTATTGGCTTAAGGGGAACACCTAAGTATATATTCTATACAAAGTAGGATTGTGATTGGCTGCCCACTCTCAGGTAGACAACACATGCCTACCTCTAAAACATGTCATTTTCGGAAACATTAGATACACAGTTTCTCATTGGTTCTCAAACTATAAAGTCCTTCGTTATATGGACCACTTCAATTGGTTGGCACGCTTGTGCCAGGTCTGGAACATTCGGTTCACTTAGCAGTACTTAAGCCCAGACCAAGATGCAAGGAGCTGGGGCATGACACTACCTCCCCACCCAATTAGCCCAGCATCTCTCATCGCCCATGGCTTATGCCATGAATATTGTCTTTGAACTTGGACTTGCAAAAGTATCCTTGTCTGTAGAATACATGGGAGTTTGGGCTCTCACTATCGTGTTCTGGGACTCCAAGTGTGAATACTATTTTCATCCTTGGGTCAAGTGACAGGAGACCACGATTTGGTCAATTTTGCAGGTTTTAAATGCTCTAAATGAATTCAACTTGGCACTCTTGGTGTTCTTTCTTTGCATCTTAATAAGGGATGACTCATTCTTCACACGTTTGCTCCTTTCCAGAATAGATAGTTGACCTTGGCTGCTTCAGTCTTCACTCCAGGCCAGACAGCCTCATCTTGCAGCTCCACGATTCTGCTTATTCTTACTGTGACATTGTTTTCCCTTCCCTCTTCATGGCTCCTGGCTTACTAAGTTCATGATACTGATGTCCAGCTTCTATACAATGGCAGCTTTGCCTTCATTCTATTTACTACGTTTAGCCAGCTTCTATGATGGCTTAATCTACTTACATTTCAGCATCTGTACAATTAGTGAAGGGCTGATTTTCCGCAGTACTTTGTGCACGTGTAATCTCCTTTTTTGCATTTAAAAGTTCGCTTGATTCTTTACTTTGTCATTAGTCTCTTCAGGATCTATACATCTTCTTCAGCCAGTATCTTGGGACATTGTTCACACTCTTTTGTGGCGTCACTGGATTCTTTTCTCTGCTCCTTCTCATATATTTTCTTTTTTTTTACAGTTTTTTTTATGCAAATTGTACATTTACACAAACAAATAGACTTTTTACATTCTCATAAAAAATGTCTAATTGCAAATCTTCACCAGGAAAGGAAGATATAAACAACCAAAATTACTAAAATAAAATAAATAGATAAACATTCATTTTGATCTATTAGGTTACAACTCAGAAGTTAAGTTACCATTGCCAAATCGACAATACCTTGCTCATTGACTTTGTCAATTGCTGCAAAGATTTCAAATAACATCTTAACTAGTGCTATCAGTAGTGACAGTTGGGAAGATGTCATTAATCGGTACCTTAAATCGTTTGTCAACACTGTGGATGGTGTGAATGAACCATTCCAGATACCGTATCCTACAACTCAAGAATGTTGGGCGCTCCATTACCAAATGGAATAATGACTCAATCGTGTTGGAGCAGGTTCTACACTTTCTCAATTCCCGAATGACTCCCAACTTAGGGCCCACCACTTCTAGAGTTAGAAAACAATTTAACCTGAATTTCAAGTAACATTCACTATATTGGGAACTAAGGAATTTGGCTAGATAAGGTCTTAAGTGAGGCAGCGGTAGATACATTAGTTCCTTACCCTTATAAAATGTTAGGTGGCTCAGGTCGGACAGATCCATTGACTTATCCCACCTTTTTGTTTTGTTTTTAAAGACTGTTTCTGACTCAGAACCATCCAAATCAATCATTGTGGCAAAGTTATTGCATCTTTTTTTCAATTTCCTTAAGTATTTGTTGGTGTTTTGCTATATTAGGATATTTAAATAAAACCCCAAGGAATTCTGATCTGACTTTTCTAAGCTGTTTAGCAAAGACAGGCTTCTAGTGATGTACTGGGCCCACCAAGATGTTAGACTTAGTTCCAGTCTTATAGCACTTATAGAAACAGAGACTGGGTGCCTCAGTACTTGTTTTAGGATTTTTCCTTCTAACACACAACAAGAACTGTTTATTAGAGATGTTCATAAACTTGCACCCCTACAGCACAATTTGTGAAAAGTTTGCTTTATAGAACTCTATTAAAGGTGCCGCAGAGTAGGCACATAATTTGCTTTTTAGCAAAGACAAGCAAGAGGTGATTTTATCTTCAATTCGAGCCCTGTCGGTTTCATTCTGTTTTTTTACTGCTGTGTCATATCCAAGATACCTAAATTAATCAACTTGTTTAATTGCAGAATTGTTTAGTTCCCACGTGTATTTCCTTCCTTTCTTTTTGGTCAAATTAACCATTACATAGGATTTTGCAGTGTTTATTTGTAGCAGGTTTTCTTTCAGATATTTATTAAGCCTGTTCAATTGGCGCTGGAAATTCACTGGGGTGTAGTCCATTCCTCATATTCCTTCAGGGAGTTCTTCCCTCAAATTGTCATCCCTTCGGAGATACATTCGGTAGGGTTGTCTCAATGGGTATCTTCTCTCAAGCACACATTGCAGTATTGGCACAACTGCTGATGTCAAACAAGGCACGATCTCAGGCCTCCAACATATGGGATGTAGGGGCACAGGGTTTCCTGCAGAGGCATGCAGCTGCCCTTCTACATTCCCCCTTCTGGTTGAGTCCTTGACCACATCCTCAATCATTTCCACATCCTGGTATTTTCTCTTGAATAAGTGTTTATTTGGTGTCCATATCTTCATCACCCCCCTCAGTGTGCCTGCTGATTTGACATGTTCATCTACACTCCAGGTCATGTAGTTACATTGTCCATTTGGGGTACAATAGACCCATCGTCCCCCGTACTTCTTATGATTCTTTGGGTACAGAAACTTGGTTCCTTCAGGTACTATGATGCTAGCCTCTATGTATTTTCTAACGGTGTCATCAGTCATCTCCTTGGCGTTTGGTTCAGGTTTGACATTGATCATGATCTTCATCCCTACCACCTTCTTTGCTGTTTTTTTTGCATTGGGCAATCACCATCCTGACCACACAAAATCCAAACATTACTAGCACCAGTATTACTCCAAGAACCTTGAATATGTTTGTTACCACAGTGGAATCCATGAAAACAAAGAGGCAAACCAGCTGTCATCTTCAATGACATATGTCTCGTCTTCCATCTTGGCATGCAGGTCTGTTAACAACATTATGGCCTCTGACAAGGTTCCATTCTGGTCATCGTGAGAAGGTATACAATGTGCAACATGAAGGCCAGTTGTGGCGCAAACTCCTCCTTCCATCGCTGTGATCATATCCAGCACATATCTATTCTGGAGGGTTATCAGTCATATAGCCCTCGGCTCTTCTATAATGCAATTGAATACCTTTATGGTAGCATTGATTGTCTGCAAAAGCTTCAATCTGGTGATTTGCAACCACTTGGCATTCGCCCCTGTTTAGATTCCAGGCATGAATATAGTCGTCATTATCATAGCAGTCCTGCTGAACAACTTGTGCTCCTCAAGAATGGTATGATACGCTGTTATTGATTTGGCTGAGAAATAATGTTCTCTTTTTTGTCCATCAGAGGAGTTCAAGCGATCTTCTTTTTCTCAAATGGTCATCCACTTTTGGAAATTCACCAATGTTTAGAACACTCTGAGGAATCACTAATGCTGGAACATGGATGTGCACCAGGGAACACACTCCACCCCAATCCTTGGGCAACCTCATACAGGCTCTGGATCCACGAGCCCAATATCGATCCATAAGGACAGCTGTGCCTACTCTCATCCCAGGAACGTCAATTGTGGATTTGTATTCTTTGTTAAAGCCCACATGGTTCTTCCATGATTTCGGAAACACAGTGTCATATTAACCAATGGGATTACAACTACTGAGCCTGATTCGTCTTCCACCCATGTCAGCAGTTTGGAGTGCTTGGCCCATGATTTTAAGCATCCATCATTAACTTTCTGCATTTCTTGTACGTAGTCCATCTTCAGGAGATGAGCTGCACAGGACACTATTCCATCTTCCCATCCTTTCTTAGTATGCACTCGCCCATAGATCAGGATTTGATTTTGTACCCAACATCCAGGTGAGGTTGCTATTTCTGTCATATCAGGACAATTCATTCTCTTAATTTCTTCAATGATCACCTCATCCTGTCCTGCAGCAGGATTTACAAGCATTTTGCTTTTCTATCCAAGCTCCTTCTCCATTTGTGTGGTTTCGATATAGTCACTTTGGTATAGAAACAACCATTTTGATCTCTATCACAAGGTCGCCCAACTTCTTTGAAACTGTCCTTGAGTAGTTCATGCTGCAAGATGGCTGAGGCATTTCGCATTGTGTGCTGAAACCTCCTTTGAAATGAAAGTCCTTACTGTATTTAAAGCATAGGGGATGAGAGAGCAAACATAGCGACTCTCCTCAGATGCTCTTTCCCCTTCCTTTTTCATGTGTTGATAACACATGTTATTCCCCAGGTGAGCTGAATTGTCTAGATAAGTATTTATCCCTTCATTATCTTCCTCTGCGTCTCTTTTGTCTCCCAATATACTTATAGAGATTAAGGAACTTGTCATTATTCATTTTCATAGTTGGGAGAATCATAGGAGCTCTCTCTTCAGTAGAAACATTAAAATGATAGAGACTGTGAAAGATAAGGACCAAAAAGACAACAAGAACAATCATTCAAATATAAATTATGCATAGAAATCTGTGCAGCCATTTTTAGCGCCATTCTACTGCTTGCTGAACTCATTCATTCTCTATGATCAAGCCATCTTCTTCATTAATCATTTTTAATACAATTATCAAGTTTCTTTTATGTCTGCAATGTACAATTTGTTCAATTATAGCAATAAGGAGTCTTCTTACCACTGGACTGTTTATAGGATCCTGTAAAAAGGTGTGAATATTAACATCTCTTCTAACAAGAGAGGGGTAAGATTGAAGTATAAATACAAAGATTGCAACCGCAAGCCGATGAACATCACTGTCAGCCGGTATCATGTGTTTTTATCACTTAAAACAAATATTTTCCATGAAACGAATCTGGATATTGGTCTCTTTTCCAATTTCTGATCAAGAACTGACATTTAGGCATAACTCTGGTGCATTATATTTTTCTAAAAGTTCATTTTCAAATTTCTGGAATTCTCTGTAAGTCCTTGCACTCTCTGCTAAAATGTATATAAGGAGTGTCTATTGAATTCCAGTCCAAATAAAGTATGCGTTAATCACTTGTTGCTTTATTGTCCTTCTTCTTAGTCATCGATCGGGTCTGCAAACGTGGAAATTCTTCTTCTTGACTTGCTTCTGGATCAGCAACGGTGGGAGGGAGGGTCTCGCCTTTATAAACCTTCACGTCGTTCAAATTAAACCAAGCTCTTCTTCCTTGAAGCTTGACTGCATAAGGGCACACTTCTTCAATACAGAATGGGCCATTGAAATGTGGTTTATGCCACTTCCGGGTGAAATTTTTAATTAACACTAGGTCCCCAACATTTAACTTAGGTGGTGGTAATAGTTCACTTTGATTGGTTGGCAAATTATCTTCGTCTGTGTTCTTAGACCATCCCCCCTGACGCTTGACTTGATCTGAAATGAAAGAAATATTGGTAGTCATACATTTCAAATAATCATGCATTTCATCAACTAATGTTTTTGCTACACCCTGGGCATCACTCTTAATCCTTGACTAGCTCATGCGGGTGGTCCGACCATGGCTGATTCCGAAGGGTATATAAGGCCAGGGGTAGGCAATACAGCCCTCCATTTTTCAAAGTCAATTTATTCTTGGCAATCCTCTCTTTGAGGAGGCTGTTGAGTCTCTTACATATCCCGTTTGCTTGCAGGTGATATGCAGAAGAAAATGTGTGCTTTATACTTAATAAAAGCCCTATTTGTTCAAATAGCTCATTGACAAAATGTGGCCCATTGTCGGATCTTAGTACTCCACACACACCCCACCTCGGAAATACTTTGCGCACTAAAAACGTTGCTGCGCAGGTGGCATCAGGCTGTGTACACAGACCTGCCTCGATTCACCTAGAAAAGGGACACACCACCATTAATAGATACCTATATCTATTACATGTCTACAGCATATCGACATAGTCAATATGTAGATGCTGAAAGTGACCATTTGGTCAAGGTATTACTCCTCTAATCGTTCTCAGTGTATGCCCAGCAGTAAAAGTTTGACACACAATGCAATTCACCATAAACAGTGCAACGTGTTCCAACAAATTAGGAATGACCAAGTCTTCTGCAATATTGGCAGCAGGACTTTCTCTAGTACCATGCGCGGGGTAATGCAGCTGTTCAAGCGCGACCATCAATAAAGTTATTGCCATCACTGGCTTTCCAGTGCTGTCCTGTCGCCACAAAGCTTCCGTGGGGGATAAAGAACACCCCCTTTGTTTCCACAGTTCTTGCTCTTCCTGTGGTGCGCTTCCATGAATCTCTATTAATTGGGTTATCAACAGCATATTAAACCCTTCCTGTACCAACATGTTGTAGCTGAATTTTCTTTAATATCTTCAGTATCAAAATTCAAATTTGCTGGAGAATATGCAACCCTTTTTGCTTTTGCATCTGCGGCTTCGTTCCCGCAAGAGATCAAATCTGTTTGTTTAGTATGCGCTGCGCATTTTACGACCGCAATGGCTACTGGGAGTTGTAGTGCCCTAATGAGTCTCTCCAATAAGGACACATGTTGCTCTGGAGTGCTGTCTGGGCGGAGGTAGCCCCTCCTTTTCCAGCTTGCCCACCCTACGTGTACGGTTGATGTCACATTAGCAGAGTCACTGTACACCGTCACTTCCTGTCCTTCATGTTTCTCGAGTGCAACAATAAGCGCTATTAATTCTGCTGCTTGCGCTGAAAAGTGAGACGGTAGTCTTGCACTTGCTACTACTTCGAATTCTCCATTTAATCTGTAACTCACTACTGCGGCGCCTGAATGCCTTTCCCCACTAGTCAAATCACTTTTCGAAGAAACATCAATAAAAAGAATCTCCCCTCCCGCTAAAGCATTCTCCTTCACATGGGGTATATCATCATAAAATTCAACCTAATTAGCACAGTCATGCACATGATCACCTTCTTCTACGGGTTCAGCTATGAATGTGGCTGGGTTCACTATTTTACATCTTACAATTTTAATCGCTGGCTTAGAAATAATTATCTCATAAGCTGAAGCTCTTTGAGATGTCAATGTGCCCTTGGGTTTCTCTAGAATGGCAAATATGGAGGCATGCTCCATGTAAAGGGTCATGGAACAGCCCATGACAATACTTGTGGATTTCTCAATTGTAAATGCGGCAGGTGCCAAACATTGTTCGCTAGGGAAGTGTCATCTCATAACTGGGTCTAAAATACCTCTGTAATATGCCAAAGGTTTATACCCTAATGTGGTTCTTTGTGTAAGCACTGCTGTCATAACTGACCCATTTGTGTGTGAAAACAAATAAAATTCCTCGCCATAATTGGGAATTCCTAAAACTGGGGCTGTACAAATTGCTTTTTTCCATTCGTCAAATCCTTCCTCCATTTCTTCGGTCCATTCTAGTTTTGTTTGACCAACTTGGGCCTTCTTTATTGCTTGCAGAAGTGGCCTTGTGTACGTACAATCAAACACCCAGGCTCTAACGTAATTGCACAAACCCAGAAACTGTTGCATTTGTCTCACTGTGTTCGGTTTTGATGTTTTCATGATTGCCTCAGCTCTCTCAGGTGTCACTTTCTTTCCTTCCTGCGAAATCAACAGACCTATATATAACACCTCTTCTTGACACTACTGTAACTTCTCCTTGTCCAGCTTATATCCTTTACCTTCTAAAATAGTCATTAATCAGATAGAGTCCTGTCTACACTCATCCTCTGTTGTACTACAAATCAATAGGCCATCTACGTACTGTATAACCGCACTTTCGAGATCGATATTGCCTAAATCCATCTGTAGGACTCTGTTAAAGATTGATGGGGACTCACAGTACCCTTGAGGCAAACAAGTATGTTTGAGTCTCTTTTGGCGAAATGTAAATGAAATCCATTCTTGGGAGTCCTTATGCAACGGGATAGAGAAAAACACATTTTTCAGATCGGTCACCTTGAAGTTTCGAGCTTATACTGGGATACTACACAATATTGTCAGCAGATTAGGAACTAAAAGAAACTCACCATCTACAATCTGGCTAAGAGGTCTCAAATCCTGGATAAATCTCCACGACCCTCCTTTAGATTTTTTAATTGGATTACCTGCGGTTTTACACAATGACTCTGATGGCACCAGAATCCCCTAATTCATCAGTGCTGAAATAGTCGGAAATATACCTCTATCAGCTTCTCAAGACATGGGGTACTTTTTTGGTTGAGGCAAAATTGCTCCTGCCTTAAGCTTTATTTTAACCTCTCCTATCCCCTATAAACCTACGTCATAAGGGCCTGTGGTCCATAGGGCACGCAGCACTTTTTCAAGATCCTCCAGAGAATATGCTGGTCGCTACTGCCGTATCGCCATTCACTGTGGGACTTCCCTTTTCTCTATCCTTATTCAGTATGTAATGCTCATGAAGCACACCACTTTATCATTGCTTTGATCTTCCCTGAACATATCATCATCAGTTATGTGAGTCAGTCTTTGTCTCTCCTCAAGAGCTGTCACTGTTCTCCATGGTCTACCCTCATCGTCTATCCCTTCGAGCATTGCCATTTCTTTTTGTACTGTGGCTGCTACCAACTCTATAGGAATAGTCTGTCCACCCTCCTCATCCATAGGTATTTGTGGTCTAAATAAGAACTCATCAGGTATCCTCACAATCTTTCCCACCAGCCAGGTAGCCATGTCAGTAAAATGCTTACCCCATATACTAAAATCTCTGCATCTACTGGAACGCCTTGCAGAGCTACTTGCTCTGTGAATGCCAATATAAACTCTCTCACGTTAAAATAGTGTATTCCTGCAGTGGAGCACACTATTCCTTGATCAGTAGATGAAATCATCATGTTAAGTTTCTTCATTAAATATTTTCCTTAAATGTTAACTGGTGTCTGTCATGAATATACCAGAGGAAAGGACATGCCACATTCTCCTATGGAGACTGGTAATTTATCAGTAAAAGGAACTCGACTCGTAGCTCCAGAGAACCCTTGAGCATTCATGGCAAAACCTGACATTGGATATTTTCCCTCTTGTACACACAAACAAGTTGCTCCAGTGTCTACAAGAAAAGAAAAGGATTTGCCTCCTATTGTCACATTGACCCTTGGTTCCTCGTGGGGGTCTGGTGCCACAGATAGTACTGTCATCAGAGCATTCCTAGTGTGGAAACAAGCTCATCCCTGTCCCTATGAAAGAATTTCCTCCTGTCACAGTGACACCTCCTATTCTAGGTGTCAAAATGTGTCCTGTATTCGCATACTGCTGTGTCTGCATAGGGGCGTGTTGCGACTGCCCTTGTGGTGGATTCATTTGTGCTTGTCCCTGCTGTTGCATTTGCTGTACTTGTGGTGCTTGTGCCTGATACAATGTGTTATCTTGGGCAAAGCCCCCTCTGGTCTGTGTGCTGTATGGCAGAGGATAAAATGTCCCTCCTCTGGGAAATTGACCATTTTGTACATTTCCTTGGCTCCCACATACGCGTACAATATGTCCTGTCATTCCACAATTCCAACATACTGGAGAAACCCTTCTGTTAATCCCCCTTGATTATATCCTGCCAGAGCACTCTGGTTCTCATTTTGTGTATTTTGAAACCCACCTTGGTTATTCTGAAATCCACCTCCTCTTCCCCTATAGCCCATACCTCTGCCTCGTGGCGTAACCCAGTGCCTACCTTGGTTTATCGAGCGCAGATTATTTGCCTGTGATGTACCCATTGTTTCCTGCATTCCCATTCCTTCTCCGCTTGTCAATACCGCCCCTTCTATGGCAAAAGTTGACTATTTCTTCTGAACTAACATGGCTTCCTCAATCTTTCTATTCTCATCTTTCTTCTTGTTCTTTTCTTGTAATAACCGGCAATGGTGTACTATTGTCAACTGTATCTCAGCCCATGGCTTCGCTTCCATCCCCACTTGTTTTTTCATCTGCCTCTGTACTGGTTCAGGCAACCCTTGACATAAAATATGGTAGAACAATGCAACTGCTTTTTCCCACGGCTCACGAGTTTCAAGCTGCCATTTCTCCTGAATATAACAATAGGGTTTTCATCATCTTTCATTTTGCGTGTCATAATTGCACCCATATCTGATGTCTCAGGATACTGCACCCTGAGAGCCCTCCAACATCTGCTCTACAATTATTGAATGGTGCTCCATCATGCGCTGTGTTTTGTACAGTCACACTTGAATATCCTGCTCTTCTCTATATGTCGTCCGCCCTCTCCCCAAGAATGGCTGCCAGAATCCCCTAATTCACCTTTTATGTCCCCTATGGCCAGTGTATTTCCTCCTGTCATTTTCTCTCATTCGTATATCCATTTCCCAGCCCCCAAAGTCAAACTAGGGAGCTTGCATTTTATGTTATCCTTGTCCATCTGTGGCCATGGAATGTATTGCGGTCTTGCTCCCCCTTCTCTAACAAGGGGAACTGCATAAACCCCATCCCATAGTCGGATCCCACTATTAGTCTATCCATGGCAGGGATAATCGTCCTCGTCTGTCTCCTTGTTTGCAATGACCTCAAGGACGCTCAGGATATGCTATGGGATCTGCCATTCTATCTTTATGTTGTTCCAGATCCAATCATCTTACTTCCTTATCCATTTGCAGGCTTCCTTCAGGGGCGCACGTACTCCCTCCTTCTGCCTCAAGACCGTACTCTCTTTCCTGGTCTGACATGTCTAGGCCCAACTAGTGTAACTGTCATCACCCTCACCCATGTCTGAGTTCAGTCTGCTCAAAGACAATGCCCGTTGTTCATCACTGAACAAGTTTCCCTCCTCACTTCGTGACTGAGGTACTGGGGATCGATCATTGTTCCTTCGAGTTCCACACTCGCTATCTCGTCTTAACTGTTGATAGACCTTATCGATCCTTTCTCCAATGCTTTCTGCATCAAATCTTTCTTCTTCTACTGCTGCTCGAGATACTCCTGGCGTTACTTCCTTTATTGGAAGAATCTCTTCCAGTCTGTCCCATTGTATTTCTGGACTCTGCCTAATTTGTTCTTTACGAATGAGACTGGCATCAAAACCTTGTTGTCTCCTTTTTTGTTCTATTTCTTCATCTACTTCCCTTTGCTTTCTTGCATCCCTTCTAATTCTTTCTACCTCTTGCCTTTGCTCTTCTCCTCTCCTTACCTTCTTTCCTCTACTTCCCTTTGTTTATGTAATCTTTTGTCCCTTAATCTTTGTACTTCTTCCTCCTCGGTCTTTCTTTCCTTTCTGTCCCTTTCTTCTACTGTTCTTAGTCTATTGTCGTACTTTTTCTGTTCTTCTGCCTGTTCTTCAATGTTCTCTAGTTCCTCCTAATATATGTTCTCGTCGCTCCCTACTTTTCCTTCTCTGCTCATCCTCTTTCAATCTTTTCTCTTGTTCTTGATCCTTATCCTGCCTCTCTTGTTTGTCCTTATCTTCTCTTTGCCTAACTTCTTTGATGCTTTTCCCATCTATCTTGAGTAATATCTGTCCTCCCATCTATTTGTTTTGCACGAGTGCTGCCTCGTCAGCCTTATCCTTTTCTCATTTCCATCTCTAAATCTCTCTATTTCTGTCGACAAATTTGACAGTTCACTTCTTCCTTCCTTGTATTTTATTAATTTAAAAATATCTTCCTCTCTTTTATTCTCTTCCGGACAATCATCACTACTGTAAGCGGGGGGTTCATATATCGGATTACTATACCCAGTCGCTGCTCTTAATTCCTTTAAAGGATACACTCCTATCTCTTCCATAGCAACACTCTTTGCTTCAGGCAAGGTAAGGGGAGTTGAGGGCTCAATGCCTTCCTCCTTATGCTGATTAAGCATCCACTCCTCAGGTCGCGGCTCTTCTCTTTCCCCTTGATAGATTTTCCAAAGTTCTAAAATTGCTAATATTTTCTCTAATTTATTTCCTTTGTACGCAGCATGCAAGTATGTGGTCATGTGTTACAATACCGCTCTTGACAACAGTCCCTCTTGTGGCCCTGGCATGAAAATTTTATCTGCTGTGCCCTTTACCCATTCTGTCCTATATATTTTTTGAGCTTGGGCATGTGTTTTGCCAGTGTCTTGCATAGGTGCATGAGAGGAGTATCCCCCATAATGACAAGTCTCACTTGACTGTCAATGCTTACTAGATCGTTAAATAAACCTTTTACTGTGGCTTAAATCACAATTTTCAATGTTTTAAAACAAAACATATGAGCAAGAACCATCAATCGCTGCTCAATCCTCTTATTTCACTGCCTTATCTATTCTTTTGGTTGGCGCCAATCGTTTTACTACATTTTATCTTTACTCACTCTTAATTTTTCAACGCTTCACAATTTCTATCACTTCTCAATATTTTACTCAACAAACAACATTTAGACTAGTCACACATTTACACATTATAAAAACTGTGATCACTACTTCCCTTGCCTTTACTTTTTACCCTATACAGGGTTTGCAACATGACCTGTGCATTTTAGATTTCACTCTACCCCCATTGGGATTTGAAATGACTCTTTCTAATTCTCTTGACTTAGGGCTTCTATGGGGTATCTCTTTATCTTCACAATAATCACCCGTTACTCAAAATTATCACAATCCCGTTCCCTTATTTGCCATTCCCCTTAGTCTACTCACCATTCGTTAATCGACTCAAGGCCTTTTTCTATCAGCTCCTCCTCCAATCCGACCATTTCACCTTCTGTCCACAGAGCGCCCTTGGAAACTGATCAGGGATTTCTTCAAAGGGGGACCTTCCCACTGTCTCTTTTCTTCTTGGTAGTTATTTCTATTCTGCCAATCTCCACAGGAAACTCTGCGATCTTCCAGCTAATGGCAGAGGATGCCCGATCGTCTGAAAATCTGGAGATTAACTAGTTTCAATCTTTAAACCATCTGCACCGCTACCACGTGCGTTTAGGGCCCTTTAGGAACTTGCATATGTAATGGATGAAATCACACAGATACATTCTGAGTCCAAATAACCGAACCAACTCAGGAAGATGGCAAAGAACTGTTTTATTAACAATTATCTAAAACGGAGTTACAACGAACATCAACGGACGTACTATCAATTTCTCTCTCAGTGATCTTTTCACAAAACATGGACTTTATACTAAAAATACATCAGACATGATTGCATACTACATGGTAATCATGAAAAACCTACTAAGGATCGGGATTTGCTTAAGGGGAACATCTAAGTATATATTCTATAGGAACTAGGATTGTGATTGGCTGCCTACTGTCATGTGGACACATATGCCTACCTCTAAAACATGTAATCTTCAGAAACATTAGATACATGGGGCCTCATTACACGGACGGTGGTGGACCAAGGTGCTATTAGCACCTTGGTCCATGCCGGTAAAATACCGGCACCGCCTTGGAGGAAAGGGGAATTACCGCCCTATTCCAAGGTTGGTGGGGCGGTAATTCCCCCTTCCCCCATTGCCCTTCCCCATTCCCATTTTTGCCCCATAGGGCATAATGGGAATGGGGAAGGTGCTAATTACGGCACCGCAAATTGCGGTACCGTAATTAGCTCCATGGTCCCTTTGCGGGTTGGTTTTTAATGCCTGCAAAAAGCAGGCGTTAAAGTCCCCAACCCGCAAAGGGACCTCGTGGTAAGGCGGTAAGGGTTAACGGTCACCGGTACCATTAACGGTCACCGTTAACCCTTACCGCCGTCCATGTAATGAGGCACATGGTTTCTCATTGGTTCTCAAACTATAAGGTCCTTTGTTATATGGACCATTACAATTGGTTGGCACGCTTGTGCCAGGTCTGGAATATTCGGTTCACTTAGGAGCACGTAAGCCCAGAACGAGGTGCGAGGAGATAGGGCATGACACGACCTTCCCACCCAAATAGCCCAGCATATCTCATCGCCAATGCCTTCTGCCATGAAGATGGTCTTTGAACTTGGCCTTGCAAAAGTATCCTTGTCTTTAGGATACATGGCTGTGCGCTCTCACCATCATGTTCTGGTACTCTAAGTCCGAATTCTATTTTCATCCTTGGCTCACGTAACAGGAGACCACAATTTGGTCCATTTTGCAGGTTTTAAATGCTCTAAATGAATTAAACTTGGCACTCTTGGTGTTCTTTCTTTGCACCTTAATAAGGGATGATTCATTCTTCACACGTTCGCTCCTTTCCAGAATAGATAGCTGACCTTGGCTGCTTCAGTCTTGACTCCAGGGCAGGCAGCCTCGTCTTGCAGCTCCACGATTCTGCTTATTCTTGCTGAAACATAGTTTTCTCTTCCCTCTTCATGGGTCCTGGCTTACTAAATTCATGATACCAATGTCCAGCTTCTATATAATGGCGGCTTCGCTAGCATTCTATGTACTACGTATAGCCAGCTTCTATGATGACTTAATCTACGTGCGTTTCATCATCTGTACAATTATTGAACGGCTGATTTTCTGCATCACTTTGTGCACGCATAATCTCCTTTTTCACATTTAAAAGTTCACTTGATTCTTTACTTCGTCATTAGTCTCTTCAGGATCTATACATCTTCTTCAGCCAGTATCTTGGGACGTTGTTCATACTCTTTTGTGACGTCACTGGCTTCTTTTCTCTGCTCCTTTTCATATTACTTCAGGGAGTTACTCCCTCAAATTGTCATCCTTTTGGGGATACATTCGGTAGGGTTGTCTCAATGGGTATCTTCTCTCAAACACGGCACAATCTCAGGCCTCAGGTACAGGGACAGGGTTTCCCGCAGAGGCATGCAGCTGCTCCTCTACATAGCAGTTGCTGCTTCAGAGGTAAGTCCAGCTGGGCTCAACTTTATCAAAATTACAGGATCCAAAATGCATTTAAAAATAGCCGCTGTGTTTGTCACAGCCCCCAGCTAGCTTCAATTGTCTTCCAGAATGCCCGCCTCTGCAAGGTGACGATTGCCTGCCTTCCCCTGAAAACCTGGGAGCCCATGGGAGCCGGCAGGCTTAGCCGGCCCCCCACAAAGGCCACACACTAAGGGTTGCAACTTCTCCTGTCTAGCCCTGTATCAAGGAAGCAGTCTCTGGGCATGTGTGCCCCCACCCCACGATCATTGATGCAGCAGTTGCTGCTTTAGAGGTAAGCCCTGCTGGGCTCGACTTTATCAATATAACACGATCAGAAATGCATTTAAAAATGGTCACTGTGTCGCAGCAGCCCACAACCAGCTTGAATATTCTTCCAGAATGCCCACCTCTGCAACATGTCAATTCGCTGCCTTCCCCTGATGACATGGTAGGCCATCGGAGCCGGCAGGCAAATCCGCCCCCTCACAAAGAGCACACACTACGCCCTGTGACTCCTCCTGTCTAGCCCTGCATCGAGGAAGCAGTGTCTGGGCATGTGTGCTATTACCCCACCATCATCGATGCAGCTGTTGCTGCTTCAGAGGTAAGCCCTGGTGGGCTCAACTTTATCAATATTACAGGATCCAAAATGCATTTAAATATGGCCCCCACATTGCCACAGACCCAGGTCAGCTTTAATTGTCTACCTGAATACCTGCCTCTGCAGCATGTCGATTGGCTGCCTTCTCCTGATGACCTGGTAGCCCATGGGAGCTGGCAGGTAAAGCCGGCCCCCACAAAGGCCACACAGTAAAGCCTGCGACTCCTCCTGTCTGGCCCTGTATTGAGGAAGCACTGTCTGACCATGCGGGCCTCCACCCCACCATCATCGATGCAGCAGTTGCTGCTTGAGAGATAAGCCCTGCTGGGCTCAACTTTATCAATATTACAGGATCCGAAATGCATTTAAAAATGGCTGACGCATTGCCATAGCCCCCTGCCAGCTTGAATTGCCTTCC
Organism: Ambystoma mexicanum; assembly: GCF_040938575.1. Classification (NCBI taxonomy): domain Eukaryota; kingdom Metazoa; phylum Chordata; class Amphibia; order Caudata; family Ambystomatidae; genus Ambystoma; species Ambystoma mexicanum. The sequence continues at coordinate 755,296,749 of NC_090924.1, read as the reverse complement.
AAAATTCCCGCTTCTGCAACGTGTCAATTGGCTGCCTTCCCCTGATGACCTGGTAGCACATGGGAGCCGGTAAACAAAGCCAGACGCCCACAAAGACCACACATTATGGCCTGTAACTTCTCCTGTCTGGCCCTGTATCGAGGAAGCAGTATCTGGGCATGTGTGCTCCCTCCGCACCATCATCAATGCAGCAGTTGCTGCTTCAGAGGTAAGCCCTGCTGGGCTTAACCTTATCAGTATTACAGGATACTAAATGCATTTAAAAATGGCTGCCGCTTTGCCGCAGCCCCCGGTGTCAAGGGCTTGGTCACTCAGGGGTTGCTTACCAGTTCCTGGTTGTGAGGTTCCCTTACCTTTCTTGTTGTAGGCACTGGCTCGCTGGGTTTCCAGGAGGGATCGAGGTCAGTGCAGGCAAGAGACTCAGCCCCCTTCCAGTACAGGCGGATGTAGACCTGGACAAGATTAGGGACCAGTTCCTTCACACCACGGGCTGAGCTACTCCCTGGTTTCATGTGGTGCGAAGGCGGCAGGACCACAGAGGTCCCACTGGGCTGGTTAGCACAGTTGGTGATACAATCCGTCAGCGGAGCCAACCTCTGGTAGGGCGAAGAGGAAAGAGATGAAAGATGAATATTGTAAGGGAGACATGGTATCAAGGATAGACAGACACAAGTGATCACAGTTCAAGGGTGTTTATTAAACTGTATAGGTGGGTTGGTGAAAACACCTAATCTAAACTGAAATCTAAGATGGGAGCAAGCTACGACCATCAAATGATAATAAGGCAGTCCTAGTGGTGTTGTGTCAAATAAAAGGGCCTATACTAAGAAAAACCCATTGCCAATCCTTACGCTAAAATACAAAAGAGTGTGGGATAGGGTTCACTAGAAAGAACGAAGTGTTCACAAATGATAAGTCAGGATGTGTTAGCCGGGGGTCTCCCTTCCCCACGTTTTGTGCACGGACAAGGCGGGACTCCTGAGCACAGCAAACTCTCGATCTTTCCCAGCACGAGACCGCAGGTCTGCTTCACGTATCAGGACCTTCGGTGGTTAAGTCTATTTTCTACAAAATGTATCTTGCCCCCAAGTACCTGATGGCTTCTAAAAATAACAAACAAAAGAAGTTCTGTTCCAAATGTACCTTGGGTGATGGTTTCACCCCTGGATCTCCCTCGTCTGGACGCAGAACCCTCAAACAGTTCTTATCAATATCAGGATGTTCGGAAGTTGTCTTTCCTGTTTCTGAGGATCTTATAGATTCAAATAACAAACAAAAAGGTTATTTTGGATTTCACTTGAGGTGATGATTCTTCACCCCTGGGTCCTCCTCTTCCGGGCGCAGACCCCTCTCGAGTATCATCCTCCCTCCCGTCGGGTTCACTCTGGCTTATTTCTAAAGATTTCTTATTTTAGTCTTCATGTGTCGAAGGAATGATGGTTTTTCACCCATGGCCTCTCTCTGCCGGGCTCAGACCCTTTGATGGGGTGATAGTTTTCCACCCCATGGTTCCCTACTGTCGGGATCAGACTCTTCTCGAATCTTGGCCTTGCTCTGCCAGGTTCACTCTGGCTCTCATTCGCAGGCTTTCTTCTTTTGCTTTCACAGTTCTTTGGGTGGCACCTTTTCACCCCTGGATCTCCCACTTCTGGGCTCAGACCCTTTTCAAACATTTGCTTCCATCCATCTTGTTCACTCTCGCTTTTGCAAAGATATTTTCTCCTTGGCATTCACAAATGTTAAGGGACCTCATTAGGACTCCGGCAGTAAACAATGGTGCTATTACCCCCATGGTCGATGTGGAGGAATGGGGAATTACCACCCCATTCCAAGGTTGCCGGGGCGGTAATTCCCCATGCCGCCATGGCCCTTCCACATTCCCATTTTTGCCCCAAAGGGCTCAATGGGAATGGGGAAGGCGCTAATTACGGTACCGCAAATTGCAGTACCGTAATTAGCACTAAGGTCCCTTTGCGGGTCCCTACTTTAACGGCTGGTAAAACCAGCCGTTAAGGTCGGGTCCCGCAAAGTGACCTGGTAATTAGGCGCTAGGTGTTTAACGGCGCTGCAGCCTTTTACGGCGCCGTTAAACACTTAGCGCCTGGGTCATAATGAGGCCCACTGTCTTTTTAAACAGTTCTCTGTGGACGTCCCTCTGCCAGGTACAGTTTTGTCAACACACTGTTTCTTGGGACATTAGACTTCGACCCTCTTTATTGGCATCCCTTCGACGGGTTCACTCTTGCCACGTCACAATTCCTTTTGCTTTCTCTTACTGAGGGATTCACTTCCCTTGCGTTTCTCAATGGTTTGTCGGTCTAAGACTTTGGACTGTACAGGTATTTTGCTAAACCCCTGTATGACCACTTTGACCTTTCTTGGCGGATCTCCTACGGCCTACTGGTATCAACAGTTTCAATCAACACAGGATCAACCAGTGTCTCTCGGGTAGGCACCCATGTGGTGCTGATCCCCTCTGCAGCTGGTCTTCCCTTAAAAATTTACAGTTTCTTGAACTTTCCTCAATGGGCCACTTTGCGACTTTCATTCAACACAGTTTGTTTTCTTTATCGGTTCCCCTTCGACTCACCGGCTGTGATGGACCGCTTGACTTTTCACTCTATCTGGAGTCAAGGCCGGTAACATGGTAGCAGGCATCTCCCTCTGTCCTGCTTATCAGCGTAGGCACGCTCTGTGTACCATTGACATATGCTGCAACACACTTGAGCTATTGTTTGCAGTCTTATGTTTTCTTCTGCGGAGGCCTCACAGGTCTGTGACAGAAAGGGCAAGGTTGCTTCTCTCTTTGTCATCCCTTTCGATACTCGCCGCCTTTCTCTTCCTCTTGAACTGCTGTGCTTGGATAGCTCTCTCATCGTGCGGCCTGCCTTGCTCCTCTTGTGCTCTCGTACTAGGCCTTTTATCCGTGTGGGGAAAGGAAAGGGCCGCCAGGTGTGTAAGGTTCTGGTCAATTGCCTGACTTTACCTGACCCTTGGGTTGGTATAGGTCAGGTAAACAGTTTTTTAGTCCATTGTCTTTCGTGGGGTAAGACAGTATTCGTGTCAGAAAGGGGAGGGGCTCATGTGTCTGATTGTCCTACGTAGTAGGATGTGGAAAAGGTGTTACATGGAATTACATCTCTCGTACCAGGGGGTTTGATAAACTCAGAAGGGTGAGATTGATAGGGTTTTTGAGACAGATGGGAATGACTAGGATTATTATCGTGAACGGAACAGGAGGGTTGTGAGAATTATAGTGTTTATTCAAAGTTGACTGGGAGTTTGGTAAAGAATAATCAAAGTGTCATGGAGAAGAATGATCGGGAGTATTCGGGTATGTAACAGAAAGACAGGGATCCTGGGAGCTGTAGTTTCTGGGTGCACTGGGGTTTGGAATCCTAGGGAATTGGTTGTATACAGGGTTTTGATGGTGTCTGGGCAAGAAAGATTCAATGACAGGAAGGGAGACAGATGTAGTAAAACCTATGAAGGTCTTAGGGATCTCTTCCTCCTCGGTATAATACTGCATCTCACCTGGGGTATTTCCACGAACATAAGCCTGGGCTCCCCTACCCAGGTGATCCTCCCTCGGTCGTCCACCCCCAGGTTTGGGATCTGAGAGCACCAGCCCTTCCCTGGTCACCTGAAAAAGGGATTCTCGAGTTCTTCTTGGGAGAATACCCTCAGGTTTCTCACATACCGTTTCCCTATACCGTTCCTCACATACTATACCCCCTTTGGCCTTGGCTTCTCATTTCATCTCTAAAACTCAGCACATCATGTCCTCCCTTCTTCCACTCCTCCTCCTCCCTCTACTCCCCTCTCTTACTCTGCCTCTTCTGTGGCCACCCCATCTCCCTCCTTCTCTGCCTTTCCCCTGTTCTCCCCAGACAAGGTTTCTAGACAAGTCTGCTCTATGAAAGTCTTGTCAAAGCAGGAACTCCCCTGTTCATCTAAAACCATCAAGGACTACCTTGACACCCTGGCTCCTGCTTTGGCCGACTTCTGCAACTACTCCGTCACCACTTGAGTCTTCCCTTCACCCCTGAAGCACTCCCTTGTGCACCCTCTTCTTAAGAAACCCTCAGCCAACCCCTCCTGCCCTGATAACTACCACCCAATCTCCATCACTCCTTTCCTGGGCAAACTCCTGGAAAAGCTGGCCATCTCCCAGCTTAATCTTCACACTGAATCGGTTGGTTGTCTCCATGACCATCAGTCTGGCTTCACAGCTGCCAGAAGCATGGAAACTGCTCTCCTGAACATCCGTGAAGACCTGCTTTCAAACCTTGACTCCAATACCCCCTGTGTCCTTATCTTACTTGATCTCTCTTCTGCCTTTGACACGGTCAACCATGCCATCCTGCTCAATCGTCTCCATTGTAACCTGGGTCTCACCGATCAGGCCCTGGCTTGGCTGACCTCTTTCCTCTACGATCGACCCTCACAGGTCCAACTTGGGTCCTTCCTCTCCTCCATCTCTATCTCTACCTGTGGTGTTCCCCAGGGGTCTAACCTCTCTCCCTGACCGTTCAACCAATGCCTGGCACTTGTTGCCCACTGCATTGCTGCTCTCTACCCCAACTTTCAGTGCTATGCGGACGACACTCCGCTCATTTTCAGGCTCCCTTCAGCCACCTCTACTACTTCTTTCATTTCTGACTGTCCGCTATTCAGGAGTGGTGTGCCGCCAATGATCCCTGCCTTAATGCCAGTAAGACTGAGATTCTCCTCATCAGCACACCTGCTCCCTCCTTTCCTATCGCTCTCTGGCCGGCCTCTCTTGGCCCTTTTCCTGCTCCCACCTGTGAGGCTAAAAACCTTGGGGTCATCTTCGACTCCACACTCTCCTTCTCTCCTCACATCTCTGATGTCTCTAAGAAATCACACTACCAGCTGCACCTCCTCAGAGGTATTCTTCCTTAACTCTCCTTTCCCCAGAAGCTCACAGTCTCCGGAGCTCCAGTTCTCTCTAGGCTGGACTACTGCAACAGCCTCTTTCTAAATCTGCCTGCCTCTACTCTCTGCACCTCATCTAAAACAGGACTGTGAGACGTGTCCAAACCCCTCTGCATTGTCCACAAGGCCTTCTGGGGACTGGGGCCTAAATGCCTTCAACTCTCTCTTCCTAAATATCTTCCTTCTCAAGCTCTTCTCTCATCCGCCTCCAACTCCCTCAGGGTCAGTCGCTTCTACAAGCAAGGGGTTGGTGGTAGATCTCTTTCTTCAGCTGGGGCCTCCCTCTGGAACAGCCTCCCTGCCTCTCTGAAACTTGAGGAGAACCATTTAAAAAAAAAAAACACTTTTTATTGATTTTATTTCAACAACCAACACAAACCAAACTTACAGTGCATAAAATAATATTTGAATACACATCACATTATCCATATCCACTGTTTCAACCATTATCACCCACCCTCCCGAGCCTACGGTTCCTCATTTTCTGTTTCTCCATCTTGCAGTAGGGATTCCGTTTATTAGGTTTCCGCTCTTCCCTCCACAAGTGCAGTCCATATCTCGTCTTTTCAGGGTGTAGGCTTGTACCCCAATTTAAACTTCCCCCAACCATTCCCACCCTGCCCTCCTCCCTTCCCAACCCCATCACGCTCCCCAACTTTTCCCCAACTCCCCCAACTCCCCATCCTTCCCCCCTCCCCGCCCCAACTTACCCTTCAACTCCCTATCCCCTCTACCCTTCCGCAACTGTTGCCCAGCTCCATCCCTGGATCTCAGGCACCCCCACATCTAGCCCTTTTCGTCTATTGCCGTACTCACGGCTCAGCAGGGAGATATCGCCCTAGTGGCGGTCCCACTATTCTAAATCTCGGGGGTAGGCTATCTCCATCCCGTTGCTCCTGTCTTCTAATCACGTCAAGCGCGCCTAAAGCCGCCCGTGTTGTACATTGTCCCATCATTATGACTGCTGGCTTTGCCATTGTTACCTTTTCTGCCATCTCCACTCCCGACATCCCTGCCCGCCATTTGTCATACATGTCTATATAATCACTTATCGTGTTCATCTCGGCCTCACTCCTCATCTTGTTCCAGACAGCCGTTTGCATCCAGCCATGCCGCCGCAGCCTCCGGGTTATAAAAAAAGTACGCCTTGCCTTTATGAAAAATCTTGAGTTTTGCAGGATACAAGAGCATATATTTAAATCCGGCTGTGTGCAGTCTTCTCTTGATCACCACATAACTGTAGCGCTGTCTCTGTACCAGCATGTTGTAATCGGGGTATGCAGTGATGGTCGCAGACGCTCTTGTTACCATCCCTCCTTTCTGGCAGAATTCCAAAATCTTCTCTCTGTCCCTGTAATTAAGGATCTTTGCTATAATTGCCCTCGGAGGGGCCCCTGGTTGTGGTTTCCTCATCAGGGCCTTATGTGCACGTTCAACTGTAAACCCCTGGGAGAGCCTGCTTGCTCCTATTTCTTGTATAATCACGTTCTACACATAGTCCGTGGGGTCTTGGCCTTCTTCCCCTTCCGGCAGGCCGACCACGCGTATATTACTGCGTCTCGCTCTTCCTTTGGCCTCCTCCGCTCGGTTCTCCAGGTTGGTCACCTGCTGCTTCAATATGTGGACTTCCTTGGCATTGTTTGTGCTGGTATCAGTGTTGATTTTCACTTCGCTCTCTAGGCCACTAGTTCTCTCCGCAAGCGCTCTCACATCTTGCCTCAACAAGTTGCCTCTATCCCCACCGCATCTATCTTGGTTTCTAGCGCCGTCCTCAGATCTGCCATCGCTATTCCCCACAAGGTTTTCCGTTCCGTGATGGCTGTTAAAATCGAGTGGTTCTCACTTGGTGATGCCGCAACCACGGTTGCCGTAGCCATACCTTGTGTTAGGGGCCTGCTACGAATTAGCAAAGATGTCCATTGTGGGCTGCTTGCCCTTGGGTTTGCCTCCCCTTACAGACATTTTCCGCCCTGTTTTTATTCCGGGATCCGTTTCACCAGCGGTGTGCAAGTCTCCTGCCCCGTCGCAACCTCTCCCCGTGGCCGCAGGCCTCCTATGGCGTAGCCCTTCGCGCTATTCCAGTTCTCCTCTGCTCTAGCCCAGGCGGAGTTCTCATTTGCTTTACTGTTAAGTCCGGACCCCGCCTTAGGGTTTATGCACTGTTTCTGTAGCGCTGACCGTCACGCACTTGCTTGCATAATGTTCCAGTCTGCTGAATGATGGGTTTTGCAGCTCTCACTTCCTGAGGGTATTGTGTATGGGATTAATTTGTGCTTTGGCACTGTCCTTTTCAGGAGGCGCGCTCCTCCTCTAGCACCCACCCTCTTATGCCTAGTCAAGCTTCCTAGTCTGTGCCATCTTCATGTGACTGCATCAGTCTCTGGGGTCTATTACACATGGGCCTAGGCTGAGTGTGACACGAGTTCTTCTAGCAGCACCATTTTCTTTTGTGTGCACTTTATATAAACAGCTGGTGTATATAGTGCCTGTTCGTGCAGGTTCCAGGTGTAGGCAGGAGTCATCAACTTAGCCTGAATGTTCTTTCCAGGTGCAGTCTATGTATGCGCAGCCTCACCACAGCATGCACCTAACACGATGCCGCCTTCTTGGTGTCCTGTGGTTTCGCCACCCCTATCATATTGGCCTCCTCCTTGGATTGCTGTAGTATCCCTGCAATGCCGCTTTGTTGCAGAGGGGATGCTTTCTTTGTGTAAGTGGAATCTTACTGCAATGCTATATTCTGTTGTTTATCTCTGCTGCCTTGGGGAAGAGTTATTAAACTGAGTTTGTTTATCTTTCTTTCCGTGTTGTCTGCACATTGTATTGGCCAACCGTTCAGTACTCACTTGTGCCTCCTATACTGTGCGTCCCCGCCTTGGTACAGCCTCGGCCTCTGGCAGAGTTTACACTGTGGCTTCGGTGGCAATCCGACGCTGTCCCAGGTAACCTGCCATTTTTCCGGGAGACGTTTATCATCCGCGGCGTTCGCTGCAGGGTGGGCACGATCCTCTGTGGCTTTTCACCGCAAGGGACAGCAGGTTCGTTAACTGCTTGGACGTGCGCACCGTTATGATCCACGTCCTTTGTTCTTCATGCGCGCGCTACCATGTAATGTGCGGCCGCCTCAGTGTTCTTACTGCAGTGCCTGCGTTAGAGGCTGACCAGCCCCCGTAGGGGGCGCTAGAGGGACAGCCTACGTAGCGGGCTGTCCCCTCTGGCCACCCCCCTTCCGGGGTTGGTCTAGTCTCTACTCTTCCTCCCTGGCTTGGGGGCAGAGGAGGCGTCCCCGGGCGACTGGCTTCCGGTCTAGTCGCTCTGGGACGCTTATAAGGGCGGGAACTGCTGGTGCTCAGTCTCTTTGTCCAAGCAGCTCCTGCCGTCAGTGATCAGTCGAGCCTGTGCGTATTGCGAACGTCGTCAGAGTTCGAGGAGTGGTAAGTATCTGGAAGGGAGGAGGGGGCGTTTGGGGGGGTCTGCTCGCGGACCGCCGTGTCTGCTGGAGCGGACCCGATTAAAGTTGTGTTTTCTTTTACTATGCATCTTTGGAACAGTGGTTTCTCTCAGGATTGCAAACGGCCGTTTTTGTAAAGATGGCAAGGTTGAAATGTTTTGACCGCCGTGCCATGCTTCGCATGCGTTTGGGGTTTTTCTCGTTTTTTCTCTGGATTGCGTTTTTTCTCTCTGGATTGCCAAAGGCCGCTGTGTGTGGTTTGTATGGCCGCCGTGCCACGCTGCCGTGCCACGCCTCCGCAAGTTGTTTGGTGCAGAATCACGGTTTGATTTGTAGGTAAATGTCGACGGCCGCCATGCCGCGTTGTTAATTGTGAGGGCATTGTTCGCCTTCTCACAGTAAGGCGCTGCACACCTGTTTTCGCCACGCTTTTGCGATTCGCTGCCCATGGTACGGTAAGATTGCAGCGTGTTCGTTAGAAATCGCTGTGCCTCATTGGGGTATGACGGACAATGCTTTCTAGGAGGGTTGGCCGCCGCCGCGCCACGCCATCAGTTGAGGGCCGCATGTTGGAAGCTTAGACCCAGGAACACGCTGCACAGGCTGCTGCAGTGGGTTGGGTGGTAAACAGTGGCTCAAGTGGGAAGAGATGGGGATTAGAATGTGGGAAACTGGAATTCTAACCCGACTGTACGGTGTCTTCTTGGCAAGTTTCATTTTAAATTTCGATGGCCGCCGCGCCACGTGTATTGTTTAAGTAAAAACAGTCAGTTGCCATAAACGTGATGGCCGCATCAACATGTTAGGAATGTCGAGTTTGGGCGGCATGCTTTTTATATGGTTTGATGGCCAGTGCACCTCGAATTTTCGTGGGGGGCGGTTCAAGTAAATGCGGCCGGGTTTTTAGATTCAGTGTAAAACAGGAATCCAGCCTGTTGCGTTTATTTCAATGGCCTCCGCGCCACGTTTGAGTAGGTTTCGACGATAGGGCGAATGTTTCACTTAATATAAAAGTGTAGGCAGCAGGTCTTTCTGGTTAGGTAGGGCCGCCGCGCCACGGGCAATGTTTAAGTATGTCAGCATGTTGCTGTATTTCAGGGGCCGCTGCGCCACGTGTAGTAGTGGGTGCCCGCCGAGCCAGGTATTTATGTTCTTATTAGGGGCAGCAATTTTCTCTGATTTAATGGCCTCGCGCCACGTGCAGCAGGTCAAAAGGGGGCGGAATGGTTCGCTCTCGGGCCACGCAATAGTGGGGCTCGGGCCACGCAATAGTGGGTTTCAAGAAGAGGCAGCGTTTTTTCTTTCATATATGAATTTGTGCAGCATGTGTTTCTTAATTTATGGCGCTTGCGCCACATGTTTTTTCTTATGTGCAGTAATATTTGTAGAACAAACGGTCACCATACTACGTTGGTGGGTTTCCATTAGAAGCTGCATTTCTCTGGGAGCTATGTAAAGAACGCTAAAACATGTGCGTGTTGAACTGACGTTTCACGAGATATGTTGAAAAACAATGCTTGGGGGGCGGAAAGGTACGAGGACACGGCGATTGCTCACGGGGGAAGTTTAGCCTGCTCTGCCACATGCAGTTAATACGCAACAGTGGGCGGGCTCCACGCCAAAACTTGGTTTTTTGGTGGCAGTACATTTGTTAGTAGTGGTGTCTGGGGAATTGTTGGGGCAGGGTCATGCTACTGAGCCTTTGTTGGCACTTTAACAGCATTGGCAGCGGGTGGCTGCACACAAAAATCCCAGCTCCCACTTTTAACTCTTAGTCAAAATTAAAGTGGGCCCAAGATTAAGAAGGAAGGATGAATGGGCAAACAAATGCTTAGTGTTAAAAAAAAAAAAAAACTTCCTTGGCTTGAAGTCATATTCATTCCTTTCCTTTATAACATGATTTTTGTCTGATGCAGGTCTGGCAAGAATCAAGCTGCTAGTCAAAGAATTAACCTTTTTCAGCGCGAAAAGGAAGGGTAAGGTACAGGCCAGATGTTTTCTCAGAGGGCTAGTTTTTGGTGAACAGCCGTGAAACAAGTCTATTTTTCCCACTCCAGCACTGCACAATACAAAGAGTATCTGATTAATTGTACAACTTTTCATCTTTAGTCCAGGATGTCGGTTGTGGACTCACAAGACCTGTTCCACACAATTGAGGAAGTGCCCAACACCCCAGGTTCAAGCGAGGAGGAAGATGAGGGGGCGATCTTGGCCTTGTTCCAAGAAAAGATGCGCAGTGAAGGGAAGGGCTGGGCTAAGAGAGTTCTGGGAAGCAACCTACCACCGCCTCCCCAGCCCTTGGTGGTAGATGCCCAGATCTGCCCACCCCCATTGATAGACACCCCCCCCGAGCACGATCACACCGAAGCCCCTACCCACCAAGAGGAAGCGTCAGCAAAAGGGTAAGAGATCCACAGAGGTATTGCAGGGGGTGCTTCCCCCAAAGGTACAAAGCGAGGTTGCCCATGCCGGGCCTGAGTTTACGGCCATTCAGACCTTGACAATGCCTGAGGCAACAGGAGTTACCCACGTGGGAACAGCCCCATTAGCACCAGTGTTGGCAGTCCCAACTGCAAATTCAGCAGGGATGTCCCCAGTTGGGGGCGTAACAGGTAACGAAAGGTTTGGCATGATGTTAGAAGAAATGTTGTTGTGGGTCAGGGGAGGGGGGTTCCTCCCTCAGGGGGTGTCATTCAGCCGGTAGCAAGGAGCGTGTGGGAGGGTCCCAGCTTGAACACCCTAACTGTAATCTACCCTCCACTTCTGCTCTCACCCCCACTCCCCCCCACCGGCGCCGAGCAACAGCATCCACGAAGCTCCCCTCGCTCCGCCCTTAGCTGCTGCAACAGCGGATCAACCAGTGACTGTTGCCCCTTTGTTATCAGGCAGGTCATCTTTGGCCTGGCACCTCCCCCAGGATATAAGGGAACAGATATGGGCCAGAAAAAATATCGATATATTTAGCCTTTTGGCGGTTGAAGATGCTGGCCCCAATGTAACTTTAAGTGCGGAAGAAAACAACAAGAGGCACCGAAAATATCATCCTGAAGAGAACATCTCTAACTGGGAGAAAGCGTTCGCTATACTCTCAGTGATAGTTATGGAGAAGAATCCGGAGCATGGCCCGGGTTTGGTCAAATATAGGGAAACTATCATTGGGGAGGCAAAGCAGTACGGCTCGACAGGATGGATAGATTATGACAGGAAGTTTAGACATATGATGGAACAATGCCCTGCTATGACCTGGGATCAGAAAGAGATGGATGGTTGGGTCACATACATGGGGGGCAAGCAAAGGACAAGTATTGTCTGGGCTGACTTGTACAAAAGTGGTAAGAAGGACTGGTTCGGTAAGAAGAGACAAGGGGGGAAGGGGCGCCCCTTTCACAATGCCCCTCAGGGACGGGGGGGCCAGGATACAGGAGCAGCAAGCGCTAGTACAAACGGAAACCATGATGACAGAAAGACAAGTAATATCGCATGCCGGTTTTTCAACATAGGCAGCTGCACATGGGGAGCCAAGTGTAGGTACAATCACGAGTGCGAAAAGTGTGGGGGGAACCATCCGATGGTCAAGTGCATCAAGCGGGAAGGTGCCGGCAGGGGGAAGGGACAGCGCAAAGGGCAGTAAGTACCCAGTAAGTACCGCCCCCTCCCCCCCAGTTACAGTGTTGGCATCGCAAGGCATGGATTTAGAGACAAAGGTCCCTCCCCAATTAATTTGCATGTTCTTGTGGAACACCTAGATGATTACCCCAGGAGGAAGGAGAGAGAGTTGCTATTACAAGGTTTCACGGAAGGATTTGTAATTCCTTATGGGGTACCATTGACCTGCCGCTTAGCAAGGAACTTACCTTCGGCGATGGGGTTGCCGGGGGAGGTTGATAAGAAGATTAACAAGGAGAGTGAACTGGGCAGAATAGCTGGCCTTTTGAGGCCCCCCCACTTCCCAACTTCATTTTATCACCCCTAGGCTTAGTTCCCAAGAAAGAGCCGGGTAAGTTCAGGCTCATTCATCACCTTTCCTATCCAAAAGGGGAGTCGGTGAATGACTGGTTGAGCCCGGAGCTGTGCTCTGTGCACTATGCATCCTTTGACCAGGCTATGCTAATGGTGGCCAACATGGGCAAAGGGGCCTTGCTGGCGAAAGTCGACATAGAATCGGCCTTTCGCTTACTACCAGTGAATCCGGCTAGCTTCCACCTGCTGGGCTTTCAGTGGAAAGGCGGTTTATACATTGACAAATGTATGCCCATGGGTTGTTCCGTGTCATGTTCCTTTTTTGAGACATTTAGCACGTTTTTGGAATGGGCTGCGCGCAGATTTGAGCAAAAGGGGGCAATGGTGCATTATTTGGACGATTTTTTATTTTCAGGCAGGGATGGGTCCGGGGGGGTGCACTTGCAATGTCTGCCTTCCAGTGACTGATATATGAAATGGGCGTCCCGCTAGCTCCAGGGAAGACAGAGGGACCGTGTAAGGTGCTAACCTTCCTGGTTATCGAAATAGACACTATGGCAGGTACTTGTAGATTACCAGAGCAAAAGGTAAAAGGATTAAAAGCGGAAATTGCTAATAATCTTTCAAAAGACAGGACCACCCTTGAAAAAATGCAGCAACTCTTGGGTAAGCTTAACTTTGCGGCAAAGGTGATTCCAGCGGGCAGGGTCTTTGCACGCAGGCTGGCCAGGGCAACTGCGGGTGTGGTGCAGAAAGAACACCACATTAGATTAAGTGCTGCCCTAAAAGAAGATTTGAGGATGTGGTATACATTTTTCGACAGCTTCAATGGGGTTCAGATTTGGCGAACACCTTGGGAAACCAGCTCTGAACTACAAATGTTTTCTGACACCACTGGGAGTGAAGGTTTCGGAGTAATTCTAGGGCGTGAGTGGTGTGCTCAGAAATGGCCACAACAGTGGCACAAGAAAGGCAGGACAAGAAACATAATGGTCTTAGAGATGTTCCCCATTGTGATCGCATTACTGCTATGGCCTAGTCTGTTAGCCAACAAGAGGGTACGTTTTTGTCAGATAACAATGCTGTGGTACAAGCCATTAACCTACAGTCAGCATCCTGCCCCGCTATGTTGAGCTTGCTCAGAAAATTGGTGGAGATATGCCTGTACAACAATATCGAATTTAGAGCTCGGCATGTGCCAGGTACTGCTAATGTTGCTGCTGACGCTCTTTCTCGCTTTCAGTGGTCCAAGTTTCGGAAAGGCCCACCCGGCGGCCAGGCTGGAGGGAGCGGAGTTCAGGAAGGAATGGTGGCAGCTGGTGGTGTGGACAGGGCGCTCTCCGAGTTAGGCGAGCGTTCGCTTACGCCCGGAGTACGGTTTAGGTACCGTCAGAGCTATGGTAAATTTAAAAGCGTGATAGCTGGCTTGTATGGTGTTAAACGAACGGATGAAGAACAAGTACGGGCGTTTGTGGTTTGGGCTCACAAAGATGGCAGGTCAAAAAGCTGGGCTGCAGCACATTTAGCGGCGGTAGCTTTCCACTTCAAACTGGTGGGAAGGAGCGATCCCACAAAAGGATTTTTTGTACGCTCCGCTCTAAAAGGCTGGGCCCGTTCTGAGCACAAAGCTAAAGATGGGTGCAAGTTATTAGTAAAATTGTTAGCCGCACTTGAAGCGTATGTTTCAATGATTATGAATTATCACTGTTCAGGCATGCATTTGCATGGGCCTTTTTCGGGGCATTTAGGTTTAGTGAGCTGGTTTCAGCATCCAAGAAGGACACATCGGGGAGAGCCATTGCCTTGGGGGACGTCACGCTTTTTTGTAAGGACACAGGAGAGGGGGTCAGAATACAGTTAAGAAGAAGCAAAACGGATCCGCTGGGAAAGGGTTTTAGCATAGTATTACATGGGGCCCCTTGCAGGGAATGTTGCCCTGTCCACCTTCTCAAGGTGTTCTTACAGTACAGATCATCGTGCGCGGGCCCCCTGCTAACCCACGCTGACAAATCCCCCCCTTTCTGTGTTTCAATTTCGCAAGGTGTTGGCAATGTCCTTGGGGGCCTTGGGTATCCAAGGGGAAGGCTGGTCCACGCATAGCTTTAGGATTGGTGCGGCGACCACGGCATTTCAGCAGGGCATGTCTCCCCGGGCGATCATGAAGCTAGGTAGGTGGGAGTCGGGCCGGTATCGCCTCTATGTACGCCCACATCCCAGTGCTTTACCTGAAGAATATTAGGCGCCCATCTCACTCAGCTCCGTGGGCAAGGTGGCTGGGCTAGTGGATCTGTGCTCGGGATATTGGCTGACTTACAATATGCAATTTGTTTTCCCACAGATGATGCAGTGTGGCTGATCGGCCACTCATTTGTGACGCAGGCAGAGATAAGGGCTAGGCAATGGAGTACGGGTCCCAACCTAGGATTCAAGGGTACCGAGTGTGTGTGGTTGGGCACACCCGGAATGAGATGGCATTCCCTGCTGCCCGCCATTCACTGGCGACTCCAGTGGAGGCGAGCACCAAGGATGATGTTGATTCATTTGGGGGGCAATGACTTGGCCAAATTGGGTCAGGAACGTCTACTGGCACAGATACAGGTGGCGTTGCGATTGGTTGCACATGAATTACCAGGCACCGAAATGTTCTGGTCGGAAATGGTGCAAAGGCAAGTATGGAGAGACGCCATTTCTGTGGCAGGCATGGAGAAATCCAGGAAGCGCCTCAACAGGAGTGTCGAAAAGTTCACTAAGGCAGAGGGCCTAGGGTATGTAGGGCATGGCGGCCTGAGCTCCTTGCCTTCCCATTTTCATGCAGATGGGGTCAATTTATCCGACAGAGGCAATGATGTGTTCTTGATCGCTATACTGGGGGCACTAAGACGGGCTGGCTGCAGATAAGCTTAAGGTGAGTATGGTCTGAAAGTTGTGTAGCTGAAACTAAGTACGGTCCTAGAGTTTTTGGGGGCATTGATGGCCGTGTAAGCCACCACCAAAGCGTGGCGGAGTATCGAGGCGGTCCTAGCCTGTGAGGGACTTCACGCTGCCGCTTCGGCAGCAGCGGCTCGGGATTGGCCGGGCTCGAGCCGATCCCTTGACTGGCACTGACGTCTCTTCCTTAGGGCTCTAGGCCAACAACCTCCTGGTCAGTGCCCACAAGTGTCCTGCTGGTAGTAACCAGTCTTAGCTGGTAGTAACCAGAAGATTGTCAGTTTTTGCCGGTGGCAAATAGGATGACATGGTTCACCTGTAACCTGACTGTAATTATTATGTGGCTGGGACCGTCCCATGTTATTGTCTCGCTCCTAATAAACTGCGACCGTGTACTTTCCAAAATCTTACAAAAAGTTGTCTGTGTCTACTTATTCTGGTGTCTATTACAATGACCAAAGAAGGTGGGGGTGTCCAATGGGGATCTCCCCGCTAGGAGGCTGACCGGCCCCCGTAGGGGGAGCTAGAGGGACAGCCTACGTAGCGGGCTGTCCCCTCTGGCCACCCCCCTTCCGGGGTTGGTCTAGTCTCTATTCTTCCTCACCGGCTTGGGGGCGGAGGAGGCGTCCCCGGGCGACTGGCTTCTGGTCTAGTCGCTCTGGGACGCTTATAAGGGCGGGAGCTGCTGGTGCTCAGTCTCTTTGTGCAAGCAGCTCCCGCCGTCAGTGATCACCCACTCACCCATACTAGTGTTTTGCGAGTGAAGGACGGAGGGCGAGAGGGATTTGCTCTGAAGACATGTGAGTTTAGCACAGAGCTGTGCGGAGCTAATTTTATGTACATATAAAAGAAGTTGTAGATCGAGGGTGAAGCGTTCGCATTCACCAACAATAGTAGTCCATTTAGAACTGGGAATCGATTTGAAGAAAAATAATTATTGTGTTGCGTAATGTGTTGCTAATTTTCTTCCTTTTGTTGCAGGCGGAGTATCGGGGCGGTCCTAGCCTGTGAGGGACTTCATGCTGCAGCTTCGGTGTCAGTGGCTCGGGATTGGCCTGGCTCGAGCCGATCCCTTGACTGGCACTGACGTCTCTTCCTTAGGGCTCTAGGCCAACAACCTCCTGGTCAGTGCCCACGAGTGTCCTGCTGGTAGTAACCAGTCTTAGCTGGTAGTAACCAGAAGTTTGTCAGTTTTTGCAGGTGGCAAATAGGATGACATGGTTCACCTGTAACCTGACTGTAATTATTATGTGGCTGGGACCGTCCCAAGTTATTGTCTTGCTCCTAATAAACTGCGACTGTATACTTTCCAAAATCTTACAAAAAGTTGTCTGTGTCTACTTATTCTGGTGTCTATTACAATGACCAAAGAAGGTAGGGGTGTCCAATGGGGATCTCCCCGCTACGTCGTTTCAGCCCCCACTTCGGGAGCCTAGAATCTGTGTCCTGGGGGGTATCAAGCTACACAGCGCCTCCTGTGCCCGCACTTTAACAGCAATCGGGCTCTCGTTCGTTGGCGCCCGCAGGTCCTCCCTCGCATGTGCCACGATTCAGGCGCTCCAGCCCTTCCCTCCAGCAACCAATATGTTGATTGTCTTTAGTATTTATAAAGGCACACACTTTCACTGCTGCGGCGCTTGTCGTGGTCAGTACAGTACGGGCACCCGGATGCTCCTTTGTTTGATGGCCGCTGCCATTTTGTCACCAGCCTCTCATCCGCCGTCAGGGGCTACAAAGTATCAGACCTTTCCTTCCCGACACTTGATCTTCTTGCAGAGCGAAGCATCCGGCTTAGCTTCTATTCCCATTTATTCCTGCAGCATTTCGTGTCGAAAGGGACGGTCGAAAGGCATGCGCTCACACAGATCATTTGCCGGATCTAGGAGCACACAAATAGAGCATCCTATTCCATGGCTGCTAAGCCACGCCCCCTCAACTTGAGGAGAACCATCTCTGGTTCTGGAAGCACCTCAAGGCCTTCCTCTAGTGCTTCTGCTTTCTCCCTTCCTCTCCCCTGCTTAACTCCTGGCCAAAACTGAAACTGCACTGGTCACCTGCTTACCCTCACCTGCACTTGCGCAATCTCAATGTCACCTGGCCTAGTAAGACTGTTGTCTCTATCTTCCCTCTGTTCCCCCTCCATTGCCTCGTCACGCCTTGAAACATTTGTATAGAGGCGCGTTATAAATGTCATATCATATGCTGGTTGAACAGCAGTGTTTCATCTGGACGTCTTCATATTGAAATCGGCCTCTATCACTGTGGTACACACGCTGGGATTAAGGGCTTGGATATGATTGCTGCAGCTATTGGGGGCGGGGCACTAGACAAAGTGAACTCCAGGTTACAACCCCCACAGACCTCTCTAACCACAACTTGTCATGCTCCAGTCTGAGATTGTACTGCATAGAGATGCTCCAGCTATGGGCAGCACTAGACGCAGGCCTTAAACGCAATAGTAATCAACTGCTATGAATTTGTTACCACAGTTTCATTGTTCTCACTTGACTCTGCGTGGCCCACACCTCACCGCGCTCAGCTGCCTAATAATGGTAAGCCCCAATGAACCAGAGCACACAGTTTGCAAAAATGGTTAAGGCAGTAGCGTTCTATGGAGCCGCAGTGGTCGGGGAACTGCCATTTGAGTCAAAGGCAGCTAGTAGCTCTTGCGGGAGTAGATGAAGTGGGGAAACATTCTCTGCTTCCTGGATGAGGAATGTTGGAATTCTGGCTGGCTTCTGAACGCACCATGCGGACTATAAAGGCCCTGCTGGGAGAGCGGTGAATAACACTGCTCTGTGCCGCTGCAATGATATATTCCCGCATTCCGGCAACCGCTTGCTCACCTGCTGTCCCAGGCAGCCTCCAGGGATAGGTCAAGGCACTGCTCATAGATTGCCAGAAGGAGGGGAGTCCCACCAGCATGCAAAGGCACCGCTGAGGAGAACTGAGGGGAGGGCTCGCAGGTTGGGGGGCCTCCGTTTAACTTATCTGCTGTGTCTGCAAGGCATCAGGGGCCCCATCAGAGCAGTTGCTGTGTTACTGCAGGCGTTATAGCACATGGCAACATGTTATGGCTGAACAGGTTTTCACTGTTCACTAACCTGATGAGGTTGCAGAAGCAGAGAAGAGAGAAAGGAATTACCTAAAAGGCACGTATCCCACTTTGGCTGAATAGTAAAGGATGGACAAGAACCTCAGGGAAACCCTATAGGTAAGAAAACCCTGGATCTTCTCTGATGTCGGATCAGTTGTTTGAAGTTCCGTCCTTGCTGTAAGGTGGTGGGGCCTTTGGCACAGCACCCAGGCGCAACTGTTTCTATGGTTACAGCAGTCTGTTCCTCAGGGTGCTCAGGACTTCTACTACTGAGCGGCGGAATGCCAGGTTACGCATTGTCCTCAATGTGGCTTGCGTGGCTATTGGCTGGATCTTGTTGTCAATTGCTGTATCCTGATACCAAAGCAAGTAAGCCAGGGGATAGAGTTAGCGAAGAAGGAATTAGAACAGGATAAGAACAGATAGAATCGAGAGATCGAGCAGGCGAACATACGGAGTGTTTGAATGCAGTAGCAATGCAAGGTTGTGTGATAAACCTGAAGGTGTCACACTGGCTAAACCCCAGGGATCTGTCATCCAGGTGGCCAGGACATGGCCATCACTATTGGATCCAGTTCAAGGGGGTGGACTAGTTAGGGAGGGTCACCTCGATGGGGGGTGCTAGGGGAGAAGGAGTGGGACACCAACAGGTGAGACACAGTATCCTCCTTCTTTCAACACTTTTTCCCCATCCTACCATGTAGGACATTCAAAACCACTATCCAGACTCGGCAGTTCAAGAGGAGGAGAAAGGCAGCAAATATCGAGAGGCTGACGAGGAGAGATACAACCTTACTCTTTTCGACAAAACCCTGCAAACCCTCCGCTGAAAGAAAGGAGGACAATAGCCCAAGTGTGCTGCAGCAGATGTCAACAGTACACAGAGCGTATCGACGCCGATAAGCTGGGGTGAGTTTCCTGAATTGGTGAACCCTCCCGAGCCTCCGCCTCACCTTTTTCTTCAGAAGAGCTGTCTCGGGATTCAGACTGTTCCTTCCTTCAGGATTTCTTTGTCTCCTTAGTCTTCTTGTCTTTGCCTTCCTTTTCTTTCTTCTTGTATAAATAGGGCCGTGCTCCCCCGAGAAGAAACCCAGGCCAAAGGGAACCCTGAGGAGCAAGCCCAACAACCATGGAAAAAGCTTTAAGGCACCAAAAAACCCTGGTGTTGCAGTGTAGCGGTATCTTCTGGCAGCCCTTTGGAAATGGTGATCCGATATCGTTTCAATGATGGTTCCAAAAGGTAAGGTGTCTAATACACAGTCAGTCTTTGCCGATCCTCTCCGATTGCAGAATGTCAAATCCAACTATACCCCTGCCACAAGTGAAACTGGAAACCTTTGAAGGAGTGTAAGTAGGGGTGCTCTGCAGATGGTACCAAGTAACAGGGTGTATCAGAAGACTCTGATACTGCAGAAAGAAGAAGAGAGAGACCCGGAATGGGTAAGAAGTAAAGCTCGAGCGCGAGCGGAAGACAAACAGTAAAGGCTATCAGGTGGAATGAGCATGAAGAATCGTGGAAGACAGAACGCAAAGAGCGCGACACTGCAGATAGTACAGTAGGAATATCAGTCAAAGGACTGATAGAACATGAAAGGAAACAGCGGCCACACGGTGGAAAAGGTAAAAGGTACGCCCACGTCGAGGAGACGTGAAAGTGAAAGCTGGTAGTAACACAGACAGCCAGGTGAAAGTTCACGTAGAACTGCAGACCAAAGTAAACAGGAGAGCAGAGTAACACCAGGAAAGTCTGATAAGAGCCGGAACAGAACCGGCAGCAGAAGAAGACTTAGCAATGTGCTAGGGGGAACTGTACGAAACAGTAGCAAGCTCCAAGAGGACGGATACAATGCACCGTTCCTATGGCACGGTGCGTTGTTATAGTAGCAGCGGCCATATTGGATGAGGACTGGACCGTTGTAACGCTCACCTGACTCCCACGGAGACGCTGACCAGGTCTGGGCTGCTGCGGCCTCTTCTAAGGTGATGCGCAGGACTCGGAACACCGACTGGGCCGGACCCCCAAACCTCGCCTGTCTTGTGCGTAGGAAGATCTTTCTGTAGATGGGAAAAGGATTTTAATCACCTGCGGAGTGACGAGTCAAACCCCTCCTTTCCCCTTTTACTCTCCCTTCAAACCACCTCTGAACCTTCCCGTTAATTCTCACCTTAAGATTTGAAATGACGAGCTCTCCATCCTGCTTCTGGTGCAGGGGTGTGGTAGAATCCAGTTACTTCACTGGTTATCGGACGGGCATTCAGGTCCAGTTGCTTCACTGGTTTTTTGGATGAATAAGGCGCTTTCGTAAGTATATGACTTATCAAGTTCAAGGGTTGTTCTCCCTTCCTTTTTGGCCTTTATTTTCAATGGACTGCTTTTAGTCTTTTAACGCAGGTGCAGAGCGAAGATTCCACGTAGAGAAGACAATTCGCTGTGGATAATTCAGGTGAGCTTATGTTGGGGTGGTTTTTCTAATGTCTGTATGTTCACCCACTAATGCGCATGTTCTTTTTTCCCCATAGGGGCCGGGGCGCGGTACTGCCAAAAGGCGTGCCGACCCGAGATGAGGAAGGATTCTCCCCACCAATCGCCAGGTAAGCCTTCTGGCAAATCAGTTTTTTCCCAATGTTTTCTCTGGCTCACCTTTTGTTCTTCTCTTTTCCTTCCTAGGAGCTGGAATGCAGCGGAACGTGTGGATGGTCGTAGGAGTACGGAATTCCTTGTGGACAGGTGAGTTGAGCGCAGCGCTGCAACGAGATGAATCCAAAAATAATGTCTTTTCCTTTAGGATCGTCGGCGTGTTGGCTCCGGATCCCATGCAATATCAGGTAATGTCCTTTATTCACCTTCTCTTCCTCTCTTCTTCCGTTTAGGTGTTCCAGGACTGAAGCAGGCGTGGCTGGAGTCAGGATGCAGGAGCAGACACGGTGAGCGTCCAGCTGCTAGGAGCAGAGCAACGCGAAGCACGAGCTGCTGTCTGGGCGTGGCTTAAATAGCCTCCAAAGAAGTCCCAGGTATGTATCCTTCCCCGATCAGGTATGTATCCTTCCCTGACCATGCCCGAGTGGCAAAATAGTCCCACAGGTAAAGTAGTTCCTTTCAGGCCTCAAAGAGGTCTGGATCTGGCAGCATGGTCTGCATCAGGTAAGTCCACCAAAAGCACTTCCTTTATGAGCCTGGCGCTGGCGCCGTAGGCGCCAGGTCTGTGTCCAAAGGGCCCCTATTTTGGGTTGCTGGACCTTCCCTTGGGTACCTGATGTGTGCTTCCGGGGATGCCGGTCTTGGACTGGCTCTCCGGGAGTATGCATCATGACAGCACTCCCCCCCAAGGCCCCTCCCAAGGTCGTTCTCTTCGGGGGTCTCAGTTTGTTTGGGAAATTCCGGTGGAACCTTTTGACTAACCGAGGTGCGTGCACATGGTCACTAGGCTCCCAGGATCTTTCTTGAGGCCCGTATCCTTTCCAATCTATTAAATAGTACAATTTGGACTTTGACACCTTGGAATCCAAAATGTTCTTCACCTCGAACTCGGGTTCTCCATTTATTCGGATAGGTTCTGGTGGCTTGATTAGTCGGGTTCCAGGTTGCACCGGTTTCAAAAGTGATACATGAAAAACAGGATGAATACGCATATTAGCTGGTAGGTCGAGTTTGACGGCCACCGGGTTGATGATGGCCGTAACTGAGTAGGGCCCCACATATCTTGGGTTAAAAGTTCGAGGTCCCTTGAGCGATAAGTGTCTGGTAGCTAACCATACTTGGTCTCCTACTTGGTATTGAGGTGCTTCACTTCGATGTAGATCAGCATTCTGCTTGTACTTTCTCTTGGCTTGCAGTAAATGCGCAGTTGCTTCCTTGAAGGCTTGAGTTATTGTAGAATGTAGATGGTTTATGGCGGCCATTTGGAGGCTTTGAGGTCAATCAAGGTCTGAGGTCCGAGGATGATGTCCATATATGGTATAAAAAGGGCTTTGTCCAGTTCCCGAGTGTATCGAATTATTGTATGCGTATTCAACAATCCAAAGGATATCTTTCCAATTACTTTCGGATTGATGCAACATACACCGTAGATATTGTTCAAGGGTCTGATTTGTTCTCTCAGTTTGACCATCGGTCTGAGGATGGTGACTGGTCGACAATCTTACGTCAATCTGCGCCAGCTGACAGCACTTTCTCAAAAAATGGGAAATTAATTGGCTTCCTCGGTCAGAGACTAGTATGGATGGGAATCCATGTAAACAAACAATGTTTTCCAGAAATTCCTTAGCTAGGACTGAAGCTGAAGGCAAGCCTTTTAATGGAATGAAGTGGGCCATTTTAGAAAATAAATCCACTATAACAAGGATAGAGTTATATCCACAGCAAGGAGGCAGGTCCGTAATAAAATCCAGTGACAAGGTGTGCCAAGGTGCTGGTGGAATGTCTAAGGGTTGAAGAAGACCAGCTGGTCTCCTCTTTTGTCCTTTGTTTTGGGCGCAAATACCACATGACATCACAAAAGATTTAATGTCCTTTCGCCAAGAGGGCCACCAGAATTGTCGTTTTACCTTTTCTTCCGTTTTGGCAATCCCTGGGTGTCCTTCTATCAAGGTATCATGATAACGAGAAATAACTAATTCTTGTAGTTCTTTGTGTGGCAAAAATAGGCGCCCTTGGAAGTAAGATAGGACATCCTTAACAGTAAAGTTAGATCCCTTTAAAATCCAATCTTGCAAGGCTGTAGGGTCCAGGAGTTGCTTAACTCTAGTTTGAATGTCCTCCAGAGTTTGTAAGGTAATCATACCTAGAATATTTTGTTCGGGAATTATTGGTATTGGTTTGGTTCTGCGCTTGTATCTATTTCACCCATTCCTATTCGGGAAAGGGCATCAGCTTTACTGTTCTTGCTGCCAGGACGATAGGTGATTACAAAATCGAATTCAGCAAAGAACAAAGCCCATCGGAGCTGACGTGATGACTGAGCTTTGGCAGTTTTCAAATATTACAAGTTCCGGTGGTCTGTGATCACTGTGATGGTATGTCTAGCGCCAAGAAGATAGTGCCTCCAAGCCTTAAAAGCGGATTTAATGGCCAATAACTCCTTATCGGTGATTGCATAGTTAACTTCAGGTGCTGAGAATTTTCTAGACCAAAAGGCTACGGGGTGTAGTTGATTAGATTCGTGATCTCTTTGAGACAGAACAGCTCCCATGGCTAAACTGGATGCGTCGGTCTCAAGTATGTATGGAAGATCCGGGCGCGGGTGTTTCAGTACTGGTGCGGAGGTAAATTTGGCTTTCAGCTCCTGAAAAGCCTGTTCGGCTTCCCCAGACCATTCGAAGCGTTAATTTTTCTTCAAGAGTGCAGTGATGGGTTGAACGATCCGCGAAAATTCTGGGATAAATCTGCTGTAAAAGTTGGCAAAGCCAAGCATGCTTTGTACGCCTTTCACAGAGCTAGGCGATGGCCATTGGAGGATGGCATCCACTTTTCATAAATCCATTCGGACTCCTTTAGGTGTCAGGATGAAACCAAGAAACTCGACTTCTGTGGTATGGAAAACACACTTTTCAATTTTCGCAAATAGTTTGTGTTGGCGCAGTTTCTCGAGAACTGCCTTAACATGCCTTATATGTTCAGATTCCGAAGAGGAGTATATCAGAATGTCATCGATATAAACGACGACACAAACATCTATGAGTTCTCGAAGGACATCGTTCATAAAGTTTTGGAAGGCAGCAGGGGCGTTGCACAATCCGAAAGGCATTACTTGCTACTCGAATAGTCCATATTTGGTACGGAAGGCGGTCTTCCATTCGTCGCCTTCTTTTATTCGCACCAGATGGTAAGCCCCCCGGAGATCTAACTTGGTATATATGCAGGCCTCCTTTACTTGGTCAAGAAGTTCGGGGATCAGGGGCAGAGGGTAACGTTTTTTAACAGTTATCTGGTTCAATGCGCGATAGTCGATACAAGTTCTGAGGTCGCTTTCTTTTCTTGGCATGAAGAACAGGGACTTTGACGGGCGAATGAAACCATTGGCTAGGTACTGATCTAAATATTGTCGCAAATGAAGATTTTCAGGTTCCGTAAGAGCATAAATTCTGCTACACGGGGGTTGCGCACCCGGCATCAGATCAATTTGGCAGTCGTATGACCTGTGAGGGGGTAGCGTGTTGGCCTGTTCCTTCTGGAAGACGTCTTGAAACTCCATGTACTCCGGCGGTAGCTGTAAAGTGACAGGGATTACTGTAGCCAGGCCTATGTTTGGATAACAGGTTTGTGCGCAATCAGGAAAGGTTATCCTCTTCGCTCGCCAATCAATTCGAGGATTGTGTGTTTCTAACCAAGGGATTCCTAGAATTACTTGAAACTGCGGGGCCTTGATTACGTCAAACACAACAGCCTCCCGATGCGCGTCCTGACCTACTAGTGTCACCTCTGCAGTGGAATGTGTTACTGGCCCAGAGGCAATTTCAGATCCATCGACTGTGGTGATGACTTCTTTCGTGGTTTTTGGACGAAGAGGGAGGTTGATCCTAGAAGCCAATTCATGATCCACATAGTTCCCAATAGCTCCACTGTCGATGTATGCCTTTATAGCATGAAACTGTCCAGGCTGTTCCGGATTCACAAAGATCATTGGCATGATGAAGTGCGAGGTCTGAGAGTCAGTTTTCAGGCTCGACAAGTGGACCTCTAAGCTTGTCGGGCGTGGTCTTTTCCCGAATCCGGTTCCATATGATTCTTATCCACAGCTCCTACCGTTTTCTTGGGTGGTTTCACCGGGCAATCTCGTAAAAAGTGTCCAGAAGCCCCACAATAAAGACACAATTGCATCTGTCGTCTTCTTTCACTTTCCTTTTGAGATAACGGTCCTTTAACCCCTCCAATTTGCATAGGTTCGGTAACATCGGCATTCTTGGGGTTAACGTGGGTCTTGACTAACACACGAGTCTCAAACTTGGACCGATCCGCTTTTCTATTTTGAAGCCTATGGTCTAATTGGACCACTAAGTCTATATATTCCATACAGTCTTGGGGTGGATTTACAACTTGGGCTAGAACATCTTTAAGTTCCCCACGTAGACCACGATGAAATAACGTGATTCTCTTATCCTCTGGCCACCCAGTCTCCACTATCAACCTATTGAAGGTTGCGATATAGGCTAATAGATCCTGGTTACCTTGTCGTAAGGACAGAAGTTCGTTGTCCAGGGCCTGTCCCGGAGAGTGCCGAGCAAATAATCTTTCCATGCGTGTCTGAAAACCTTGAAAGTCTCAGAGTATCGGGTCGTCTTGAGTGACCAGTGGAACTGACCAATCTGCAGCGCAGCCGCTGAGATATGATAATACGAATGCTACTTTGGTTTGGTCGTTAGGAAAGGCCCCCGGTCTGCAAAGGAAGTGTAATCGGCATTGATTCATGAATACAGCAAATCTTCTGGGGTCCCCCGCAAAACGTTCAGGTGGGGCCAATGGCATATTTCCCAGTAGATTAATTTGCACAGGGTTGCTTGAAACCATTGGGGTGGGAATACCCCCCGAACCTGGTAGAGGAGTTTGTCCAGCTTGACCTTGCAACAACTGCCTGGCAAGGTCATCAGTTCGTTCCTCAGACACAATTAGTTCTCTCCTGAGAGCGTTTGTCTCCTGACGTGCGGAATGTACTTCGGCCCGTAATTCCCCCAATAGGTGGGCCAGCTGATCGGTTTCGGAAGTCTCCATAGCGTCCGGGTGGGAAATTGTAGGAAGGCTTCGCGTTCTGTAACGCTCACCTGACTCCCACAGAGACGCTGACCAGGTCTGGGCTGCTGCGGCCTCTTCTAAGGTGATGCGCAGGACTCGGAACACCGACTGGGCCGGACCCCCAAACCTAGCCTGTCTGATGCGTAGGAAGATCTTTCTGTAGATGGGAAAAGGATTTTAATCACCTGCGGAGTGACGAGTCGAACCCCTCCTTTCCCCTTTTACTCTCTCTTCGAACCACCTCTGAACCTTCCCGTTAATTCTCACCTTAAGGTTTGAAATGACGAGCTCTCCATCCTGCTTCTGGTGCAGGGGTGCGGTAGAATCCAGTTACTTCACTGGTTATCGGACGGGCATTCAGGTCCAGTTGCTTCACTGGTTTTTTGGATGAATAAGGCGCTTTCGTAAGTATATGACTTATCAAGTTCAAGGGTTGTTCTCCCTTCCTTTTTGGCCTTTATTTTCAATGGACTGCTTTTAGTCTTTTAGCGCAGGTGCAGAGCGAAGATTCCACGTAGCGAAGACAATTCGCTGTGGATAATTCAGGTGAGCTATTGTTGGGGTGGTTTTTCTAATGTCTGTATGTTCACCCACTAATGCGCGTGTTCTTTTTTCCCCATAGGGGCCGGGGCGCGGTACTGCCAAAAGGCGTGCCGACCCGAGATGAGGAAGGATTCTCCCCCACCAATTGCCAGGTAAGCCTTCTGGCAAATCAGTTTTTTCCCAATGTTTTCTCTGGCTCACTTTTTGTTCTTCTCTTTTCCTTCCTAGGTGCTGGAATGCAGCAGAACGTGCGGATGGTCGTAGGAGTACAGAATTCCTTGTGGACAGGTGAGTTGAGCGCATCACTGCAACGAGCAACGCGAGGAATCCAAAAATAATTTCTTTTCCTTTAGGATCGTCGGCGTGTTGGCTCCGGATCCCATGCAATATCAGGTAATGTCCTTTACTCACCATCTCTTCCTCTCTTCTTCCTTTTAGGTGTTCCAGGACTGAAGCAGGCGTGGCTGGAGTCAGGATGCAGGAGCAGACACAGTGAGCGTCCAGCTGCTAGGAGCAGAGCAACGCGAAGCGTGAGCTGCTGTCTGGGCGTGGCTTAAATAGCCTCCAAAGAAGTCCCAGGTATGTATCCTTCCCCGATCAGGTATGTATCCTTCCCTGACTACGCCCGAGTGGGAAAATAGTCCCACAGGTAAAGTAGTTCCTTTCAGGCCTCAAAGAGGTCTGGATCTGGCAGCATGGTCTGCATCAGGTAAGTCCACCAAAAGCACTCCCTTTATGAGCCTGGCGCCTACGGCGCCAGGACTGATGTCCAAAATGAGCCTGGCGCCAAAGGCGCCAGGACTGTGTCCAAAGGGCCCCTATTTGGGGTTGCTGGACCTTCCCTTGGGTACCTGATGTGTGCTTCCGGGGCTGCCGGTCTTGGACTGGCTCTCCGGGAGTATGCATCATGACAACCGTGTCCTGTGTGTGACAGAGAACTCGTATTGCTCTATGTTGACTTCTTCACCGCTGCCAAAGCTTCCAGGGTCTCCGCATGACAGCCGATAAGAACCGGGCTGTGGTGATTGAAAGTCGCAAAGTCAAAAAGTTCAAAGAACTCTAAAATTATAAAGGGGAGACCAGCTACAGAAGGGGACCGGCACCACATGGGTGCTGCTCTGAGAAACTCTGGTCGATCCCCATCTGAGTCAAACTACAGAAACCAGAAAGCAGGGAGAGAGCCGCCAAGATAGGTCAAAGAGGTCATACAGGAGGTCAAGCAAAATCACTGTACAGTCAAAAGCCTTTGACCTACGAACTTTAAAGAAAGCAAGGGAAGTGAATCCCGCCACATGAGAAAACAAGGGAAGTGCATCCCGTAAACAGTGAATGTGAAGGTGACGTTTGCAAGTGCGAACCCGGAAGAGGGATGCTGACGAGAAGGGGCAAAGTCTAAAGTCCAAAGAAACAGTTAGTTGACAAGAGTGAACCCGGCCAAGGGATGTCCACTAGAACTGTTTAAAAGGACATTAAGACTTGTGAAGGAAGGAAAAGCCATAGTGAACCCAGTGGAGGGAGGCTAACAGTTGAGAGGGGTCTGAGCCCGAATGAGTGAGATCCCGGGGTGAAGCCATCACCCAAAATCCATTAAGAGAAAGAACTGTTTTTGATTAGTGGAGTACAATTTGTGAAGGGTCAGCGCCCGGAAGAGGGGGACCAAGGGTTGGATCCATCACCCTAAAAATACGTAGAACAAAACTTTGTGGTTGTTTGTTGTTTTTGCTGGTAAACCTAGCTGGCCGCGGGACCTGGAAACCATAACCCCAGAGGCCTTGATATCGATAAAAACACTTTTAGGATCAAACCCCAGAAGAGGGAAATCTGAGGGGTGTAAAACGAACACCCAAGACTACAAGGAGCAGGGGTCATCACCCAAAAGAGGGGGACCCAGGGGTGAAGAATCCTCACCTCAGTAAAAACAGGAAACAAACTTTCATTTAGTTAAAGGAACTTTTGTTCTGTTATTGAACATGGAAGTCCCTCAAAGGCAAGAGACTTTCAGGAGAAACGAGACTTGGCCATCGACAGTCCCGATAGCTGCAAGTGGAACTGTCAACTTGTGCTGGGAAAGCTCGACTGTGTGCTGTGCTCCAAGATCCCAAAATGTGGGGAAGGAAAACCTAGGCCACTGCATCCTGACATATTATTTGTGAACACTTCTTTCTTTTCTTGAGAACTATCCCACACCCTTTTTGTATTAGTTGTAAGGTTTGGCAATAGGTTTCTTAGTACAGACACTTTTTATTTGACACAACACCACTAGGACTGCCTTATTTTCATTTGATGGTCGACGCTTGCTCCCATTTTAGATTTAGGTTTAGATTAGGCGTTTTTCCACCCTGCATACAGTTTAATAAACACCCTTGAACTGTGATCACTTGTGTCTGTCTTTACTGTTGCCACTGTGAGTTCCTTACAATTCCCAGTATTCCCTTGGATAGACAGTGTGAAACACAGTATTCTGGGCCCAAAAACTGCAAATGGGCTTTCCAATGAATGTCAGGATTCTGATGTGTTACAACAACCATGGTAAACCCAGAATAACCAGATAGTGAGCTGCTCAAATTATGTCAAAGGACAACACCTTGTGATGAGAATGGATGGACATCACCAATGGGGATGTCTGTTCTCGAATAGGTCCTGAGACTAAGGGAGAGCCGTCCACACTTTCCACGGGTATTGTTAACCTTTTAGAAATTCTTGATATCCCTTGTTGTTTGATCCATAAATCCTCAGCCGCCCTGCTATTCACTAAAGCGGGAACAACAATGATTTCCTGGCCTTTGTTAGCTAGTTTGACTTGTACCACTACCATACTAAGGGGTGGAGACAAATATGAGTGGGATTTGGTGATCTACATAATCCGAGAGTTCTTCTTCTGTTACGTTCTTCTGCGGAAAGAGGACCTCTCGCTGTTCCCAGCTGCCCCGTTTCTTCTGTTTTTTACATGTTTTGGGAATGATTGAGGCGTGTACGGCCTTTGTCGAGTGTTTTTGGCCTTCTTTTGCTACCCTTTTCTCTCCTGT
This sequence comes from Ambystoma mexicanum, assembly GCF_040938575.1. Lineage (NCBI taxonomy): Eukaryota > Metazoa > Chordata > Amphibia > Caudata > Ambystomatidae > Ambystoma > Ambystoma mexicanum. The sequence continues at coordinate 755,267,059 of NC_090924.1, read as the reverse complement.
AGATGGTAGTCAATCTGCATGCACAAGGAGATCTTCTCAACCAGATTAGCAGACCGAGGTACCCGGGCGATTTCATCCTTCAAATCCTCTGACAAACCCTGTGGTAAGACTGTAATTAGGGTGTCATCTGACCAGGCTGTTGCTGCTGACATCTGTTTAAACTTGGCTATGTAGGTCAATATATATAGAGAGTCTTGTTTAAAGTCCAGTACCTGTTACGGGGCAGATACTATGACCTCCTGTCTCCCAAGCATTGCTTGTATACTATTCATGAATGCGGGATATGAATTAAGAATGGGATTGTTTGTGGTCACTAACAGAGTAGCCCAGGTTAGGTCTGCTCCAGTAAGTTGGGAGATCATATGACCCACCTTATCATGATCAGTGGTAAAATAGGCGGCCTTAAAGGCAAACTGGACAGTACATGTGTCCAGGAATTCTTTGATTTTGTGGGGATTCCCATCAAATTTACCACCAGGAAGGCGACCTGGGGGTAATTCCCCTGCAGTAGGGACACGACCCACCTGCTGACGGAGGACAGTTTTCTTTTGTTTGAGGGTTTGTACCTCAAGGGTCAGGTTTTGAACGGCCGAAACCAATTGCTGGGGTGTTGCTATCTGTTATGGCTGTACAGGTTTTCACTGTTCACTAACCTGATGAGGACGCAGCTGCACAGAAGAGAGAAAGGAATACCCAAAAGGCCCTTATCCCACCTTGGCTGAATGGCAAAGGAGGGTCAAGAACCTCAAGGAAAACCTCTGGGGAAGAAAATCCTGGATCTCCTATAATGTTGGATCGGTTGTTGAAAGTTCTGTCCTTGCGGTCAGGAGGCGGGGCCTTTGGCACAGCACCAGGGTGCAACTGTTTCTATGGTTACAGTGGCCTTTTCCTCCGGATGCTCAGGACTTCTAGTCTTGAGCGGCGGAATGCCAGGTGACCTGTTGCTCTCAGCATGGCTTCTGTGGCTATCGTCTGGATCGTTGTCAATTGCTGAATTCTGATAACAAAGCAAGTAAGCCAGGGGATAGAGTTAGAGAAGAAGGAATTAGAACAGGATAAGAAAAGATCGAATAGAAAGACAGAGCAGGCGAATTTACGGAGCGTTTGAATGCAGTAGCAATGCAAGGTTGCCATGGAGACAAGCCTTCTTGTAGAGAGTCGAAAGGTCGATCCGTGATGCTGTTCCTCAGGTCTCTGCCTTTGGGAAACACTATACCTGTACTCGGCATCGAGGGCGCCATCTTGAGGGTTGCAATTCTTGTAGAAACCTCTCGCCACCAGTCACACCACAGAGAGGGATACCAGAGAAAGGATGTGACACAACCTCCAACTAGTCTGGCGGGTGCTCACTGCATTGTTGTGCCCGGAACTAGTGCGGCCCTTCCCCCAGTGGCCATGTTAATGGGTAGGGAACACAGGCTGTGCCAGCTAGATGTCCATTGCCAGATGCTGTTTCCTAGGAGAAGCCGCAGTTCTGATGCACCTCCTGCAAACTTCAGTGTCGCTACAACGGGTTGACAGGCTCCATTGCCAGTTTCTAACCGCCAGGGCTGAAGAGCTCACAGGGCTAAGCCGCCATCAGTCTGCTACCAGGCCACACCCCTCGAGATGACATTTTTTACTGGTCATCTATGATAAAGTAGGCAAAAGTGTTATGTCAGTTTGTCAGGTTAAACTGCTATTTTGGTGCAGCCAGTTTAGCTACTTCTTACTATGACATGCCACTTTTATACTGGACATTTATGATAAAACAAGCGTGCTATGTGTTATTACGTGGCAAGACTGGCATTTTGGTACAGCCTGTCTAGTTATTTCTTACTGTGGCATGGAGTTAAGCAAGCATGATATATGTTATTACATGGTTACACTGGCATTTTGGTACAGCCTGTCTAGTTAGTTCTTACTGTAGCATGGCATTTCTTTTTAGCTGAGTATCTATGTATCTATGACAAAGCAAGCATTATATGTGTTATTTCGTGGCAAGACTGCCCTTTTGGTACAGTCAGTCCTGTTATTTCTTACTGTGGCATGGAGTTAAGCAAGCATGATATGTGTTACTAGGTGGTTAGACTTATTTTGGTACAGCCAGTCTAGTTAGTTCTTGCCGTAGCATTGCATTTATTTTTAGCAGGGCATCTATGATAAAGCAAGCAGGATATGTTTTATTACCTGGCTAGACTGGCATATTTCGTTCACTGGCATATTTTGGTGCAGCAGTCTGGCTATAATTTCTCACTGTTGCATGACATTTTTTACTTAGCATCAAGGGTAAAACCAACATGATTAGTGTTATTATGTATCTAGACTGGTGTACAATCGTGCAGTGCGTTTGGACATGTTTTTGTCTTGTGGTATGCAATTTTTAATGGCAAAATCAACAGAGGTATGTTCTTACGTGGGCATACTGCCATAAATGGGCAGTACCAGCATGGACATGTTTTCTTATAGTTCCATTAATGTATTATGTGCGCAGCAAACATGTGTATGTTCTTGTTTGGGAATAACGGCATACATTGGTGCAGACAGCATGGAAGTGCCAGAGTAATTTTTTTCTCCCAACGTTGACTTCAGATTCTGGAGGCAGGTTGCAGGTTCCATGGGTCTTTGGGGACCTAGGCCCAGTATTCCCTGAGAGTTAGTCAAGCCCAAAGTTTGAAATATGGTACTTTACTCAGGAGTCAGTAGTAGGATTGGAGGGATGGGCTAGTGTGGGAATATTTTTTCGAACCAAGGATCTCTGGCTGCATTATTTCAGACTAGCTAAGTTTTTGTCTTCGATATTTGAGTGCCACCTGAAATCACACTTTTAAATTCTGACAGGGTGGACTTGGCATTCCATCCTTCATATGTTGATTAACGGAGTACCATGATGATCCGCCTTCTCTCTGGAAACAACAAAACAATGAAACTCCATGCCTAAGTGATTCTGCACAGAGGATGATCATCTAGTCTTTAGAAATCTCAAAACATGGCTGTTCACTAGCCTGAAAAATACAAACCCGCATAGCACCCTGTAAACACTGGACCCAGGAGCACTTTCAAACTCTAGCCAGCCGAGGCTTGGGCACTAACAGCCACCAAGACCACTCAGATGATCCATCAGGATCATAGAAATCCCAAGGGATGGACCTCTTGGATGTTGTCAATATACTAGCCATCACAAATCTGGAAACAAGACTGACCAAAGCACTACTCTCGCTAACAGGGCAAAATAAAGACTGACCCATTCTGTTCCGCCTCATTGACACGTGCAATACACCAGTGCACAACACTATCGGAACCCAGTTGTATCAGTCACCCCAGGCTTTTCTCCCCAACACACATAAGACACTGACACCACCCCTCAATCACCATAAAATGAAACCGGAACAGTAACAACACCTCATCAAAATGGATAATAACACAATTTGAACACTTACAATTCAGGCTATCCCTAAAATGTTAATAGGACTACTCAGAAGGCCTAAATAGCCTCCATCATCCCAACCTTTCAATCTAGTAGCACCTTTGAACTACACACGTCTATAACACACACAGCTGATGCATGCCTGCTAGCACCATTCCAACCACAGGAACCTTAGGTAAAAAGCTCAGCGCTAATCACACAACCTACTACCTCTTTAGCTCTATCACATACTGTACTCTGCCAGGGGCTCTCCCAGTGTCTCGGTCCTGTCATCTAGTCCATCTTGAGTTTTTCCTTCTAGATAGAACACATACTCAAATGTCATTGCCACAAACCACCATACTAGCTTTCAGGCCTCTGGTACTTCTGGGCCACACTCACCAAGATGAGCTTAGTACCAGATTTGCTCTTAAAACCACCCCCCTTTTGTTTTGTCAAAAGCGCATGCCACAAGGCAACCCCAAATTTCAGAGATGCACTAAACAAGACTACTTTTTTACTACATTACCATGAATTTACATAATAATAACACCTATTACAGCACTTTGAAGTGAAGAGCGATATCCCTAATTAAGCACTAGATAATAATGGGCCATGGTTGGATGGAACTTTGCTATGGATTTGGTTTAAAGCACTGAGGGGGCCCTTTAAGGGTGGCAGTTGAACTGTCATGTTGGAATTGCAAAAGGTACGTTTGGCTGGAATGCCAATTATGGTGCTTTGGGTTGGATATTGAAGCTACCTGAGGAAACAGAATAGTGGGGGTGGGGAGGTTGCAGATGGTTCATTTCTTTTGTTATATCATTTTTCATTAATTGTGTTAAAGCTAGAGCAACACATGACTATAAAATGTGTTTGTTCAGAAAGATTTCTCTTTTGGCAACTTTCCCTCCATAGTTGCTTTGTTTTTTTTAACGTGTTCTGACTTTTTGAGGGGAATTAAAGTCTTCAGCTTCACTTCCACTGCGTTTTGCTATTTGTCATGGGGAAAATGATCAATCGTTCAGACTATCAATACTGGCAAACTATGTTTCCCTTTTAACTTTCACACTTTTGTAACGTTTTAACATTTCACACAGTATCTTTCAATGCAGTGCAATGGGGATACATTTGTATCGCCCTAGCCTTTTACAATTGGGATTTTTAGTTACTTTTATATGTGCCTAAAGACAAGCTGGTGGCAGCAATTATATTGTTACAATTTTTGCATTATTTCTAGTGTGCACATTCGCATTTACCGCATTATGGCTACTAAACGTGGCTATGGCTGTAAAATGGCCACACCGCAAGATTTTCACTTGTTCTTTGGCCATATTATTGTTTGCCCTTCTTCCTGCCTTTACTGATTGAATTTGCTCATTTTGTTTATTAACTTTTTTGCTTTAATGAAATTCTGTTTGAATTTTGTGTTTGAAAACTGTCTTCCTTTATGTTCGAATTTTGCTGATTTTAAAATGTGTTGTTTTTTTCATTCCAAACATAATTAAAAAATCGTTAACAAATGTATTTCTTGGTTTGTTTTCAGTATCTCTACAGGCTTCAATCAATTGTGATATCTGTTTAGGATACACATCATTATTTGAAATCAATTTAAATTATTTTTCAAAACAAAATGTATAGCTCAGTGGATGCCATTCTTTGTTTTTTCTCTTTAAGGTCCCGATCCACTGGTGCTTTAGGGACTCTCCCTTATTTCCTTTTTTTGTATGAACTTCTTCCTGCCTTGCCAGGTCAGGAAATCTCATATAGGGTCAACAGTTGCCCAGGAAAGCTGCAGTTTTGTTTGCTAGTGAGGCCTTAGTGTGTGTGTGGCCCAGGAAGTGGGTGGGACTGTCTTGTCCCACTTAATGTCTGTGGTGCCAGAAAGTCTGTGTGTGGGGCATGAGTGAAACCAATAGTTGTCCCTCATTGGACAACTATTGGCTGTTTAATTGGTGCAGATCCTTACCATTGGTGGGCTTGAACTTGCTTACAAGCTGGATTTTGGATATGAAAAGGACTCCTGCAGTCATTTCTTTAGATCAGCATTGGAGACAAGAATCCCTCGTAGAAGAGCAGCTGACTGAAGAGGCCCAGCATCCCTTCCTGTGTCTGGCTCGATGAAGCCCTGTTGGACTACCTGATGTGCGAAGGCCCTGCGTAGTGCTTCAACCCTTGCTTTGGTGGGACCAACCAGTCTCAACATGTTCTTGAGGATCCAGCCATCCTGAGACTTAGGAAGTATCCCTGGACCACATGGTGGATTGTCCTGCTCTCCAGTGGGCTACCTCAGTAGAGTTGTTGCTGATCTGACATTGCAGACAGGAATTTTGGTGGTCGCCAGCTTGTGGTATACGTCACCTTCCTGCCAAATCTCACCCTTCCAGCCTCAAGAGATCCTGTCCTAGAAGGACTTCTACAACCGTGACTGAAAAGGACAACTGCCGTCATCTTTGTGGTGTGGCTGTCAAAGAAACTCACCTTCCTCAGCCCTGTTAATGGTCATAAGGAGGGCTGCATTGGTGAATCGTGCATTTCTCCATCGCCGAGGGTTGTAATCTATCCTGGACCCGAACGGAAGAATCCTTGCACCTGCAGCTCCTGGTAACCTCTCACCGGAACCAGCAGCGGGAAATCCAACCTCCAGTGAGCCTCAATCAAACCCATCTAGTGACCTAGGGAAATCGGAGCCAGGGAGTAAGTAAACGCAAAAAATTTGTCTCCCCCTGTGCTCCATAGGATAACATTGAGAACAGGTTTCTTTGTATCTTTCCGTTCTGCTGCTTTTTGGTCATCGAACAGGAGTAGTACAATTTAAAAGATAAGAACACAACCTACTTACCAAGTAACCTTGTTGCATCTCTTCTTTCAGCCAATCATCAACACAAGTAACTTACCTGCTACAGATACGTTCTGGCGGGGAGGCATTGTTGCTCCTGTGACTTTTGATCACAAGGCCCCATTCTTCCTAGGGATTGGACTGCTGAAGTTAGGGAATATCACATGGGACTTGGTTCCATCTTTACTGCATCACTATACTTGCCTCCTTTGTTGATTTAAGTCATTGAATGCATTTTAAGAACCTATGGTGGCTGTATATTTGTTTATTATTTAGTGTTGCACGATATCACCTACTGGTTTCATTTTTTATGTGTGTTAAGCCCCAGAATAAATAACTGTATTTCTATACATTCCTGTCTAAATTGAATTATTGTGTGCTTCAATGTGTGGATTCATTGGGACCTCACTCTTTCTCTCCTGAGAATAGCCTTGACTGCTCTCCATGTTTACCTTGATTGGGTTTTGGCTAACCTCTGTGTTCCCCTGTTCACTATAACCAAAGTGGCCACCTAAAATCTGTTTACCAGGCCAGATTCTAGAAATCCATTTTAACAGTGTTCAATGAAAAAAAAACCACAGTAAAAACTTGTTAAGACTACATGCTTATGGAATGTTGTTGAGGGTCTTTTTGCAACTGTTTAACATGAGTAACTTTTGAGGGAGTATATTAACTCGATTTAAAATGTCTATTGTCTGAAACCTGCTCTGAAATGATATAATGTCACCTTTATGTGACCAGCTTGGTAAAATATATGTTTACTTAAACCGTTTTGGCACGTTGACCGAAGTTTTGCCTCCACCATGCCCTCCCCTGTTCTATTTGTGCCCTCCGGTTAGCTCCCTGACTCCCAATATTGATTTCTAGAGATGGCTTTGTCTTTATGTACTAGACTCTCTGAAAACCAGAAGATTATGTACAGCACTCGCTACGAGAAGTTGCTCTGTGCAGCAGCATTAGTGTGGTCTATGCAGTGCTTGCAAAGAGCAGCAGCACCCCCATTGTAAGAAGTTCACTGCTTCCTGTCAAATCTGATTTCTTATCTATTGTATTCTTTTTTGTGATCAAAAGAACATTGTTCCTCCTGTATATAAATAAATAAAAATAAATACAATCTTTGTGCAGTAGTCTCTACGGGAATTAGCCGTCTAGGAGCAGCACTGGCTACGAGTAGGAGCCCTGTCTGCGCAGTGAAATCTATGAGAAGCATCCTCTATGAAGAGAAGCAGACTTTTGTGTACTGAATCGCCTATGAGAAGCAGCAGCACAACTTGTGGCTGGAGTCTGTGTGAGCAGCAGTTTCACTGTAGAGCAGCAAGCTTTGTGGACTGAATTCATGAGCAGCCGTTTTTATGTGTTGCAGCACTACCTGTGCAGCGCATAATGTATGAGCAGCGGTTTCCCTGTACTGCGATCGCTTTGTATAGCAACAGAGTCTTGGAGCAGAGTAGCTGCTAGCCGGGAGCCGTTCTATGCAGCGGCGGCGGCGGCCTCTGTTTACATCCGTGTTTGCGAGCAATCCAGCCCAGGTTCGGTGATTACAGCAGAGGGCGCTGCTCCCCCGAGCTCCCCAGCAGTGACCTATATTCTTCTCTGACGGTTTCCTGTCGTGCAGGGTGAACCCTGAACCCACGGGCGAGCCACAGGACTCGGGACTAGCTGTCGCTGGGACGAGGGGCAGGAGGCGAGGAAGGGTAGTGGCTGCAGCTGGCTGGGCCGCCCCGCTCGCTCCGCGCAGCCGCCGACGAATGGCAGCGCCCGAGAGGGGGGACCAGCAACATCAGTACAGCCCCTCCCGGAGCAGCAGCAGCGGGCACTGATTCACAGCATGCAGCGCCGGGGACACGTAAGAGGAGCTGCGTCCGGGCGCGGACTGTAAGGAGACCCAGCACGCCCAGAGTGTGCAGGCGTGGGACTGCAGGCAAAACTGAAGCCTTGGCCCCACTCGGGACGCACTGCAGAGCTTGCCGGGGTAGCACGGAAGTCTGCACACCCTGCCTACGAGGGAAGGGCTGAGCTGGGAAAAGAGCAGCACAGGGACCGCTGGACCTGTTTTTTTTAATTTATTTTTTGGGCTTTTAGTTTTGGTAAAGTTCCTGTGGATTGTATGCAGTTTGATCTCGCTTTTTTGTTAAGGAAACAACAAAACTTGGTAATATGGCAACGTTGTCCGGGAAGGATTCAGATGGGAGCACCCCCGCGAAGCCCAAACCTCAGGATGCCCCCAGTCCAGCAGAGCCTCCAGACCCTCTTGGGGATCCCGACTCGAAGTCCATGATCAGCGTGGACATAGTGGGCCTCTTGAGCCAGTTTGGTAAAACCTTCGTGCTCATCTTCCCGGTGTACGTGCTGGGCTACCTGGGGCTGAGCTTCAGCTGGCTGCTTGTGGCCCTTGCCGTCTTCTTCTGGTGCCGGAAGAACAGGGGCGCAAAGGGCTCCCGGCTCTCTCGGGCCCTGGCCTTCCTGGAGGACGAGGAGAAGTCCATCAAGCGGGCCATCTGCACCGCGGAACTGCCCCCCTGGGTAAGTTGGCCCCGCCACCTCGCTTCTGGCCACTGCTCCGCCTGTTGGCCCTGGTCTTCGGCTCACTGTTTTTTAGACTGGCATTTCTGGTTTGGCTGTCTGTGATGTCAAGCAAGGTGATGTGTTCATTGAAACAATAGAAGTAGATGTTCAACTCGGGAGGGACACTTGTTGGTTTTATCACCTGGCTCATAGATCTCCGTTTAGGTGCCATCAGTCTTTACTGCTCCCCTGCTTTTTGCACATCTCCTCCTCCTAGTCCCTGCTTGGCGCTTTAGTGCCAATGGTTAAAGTGTATGAAAAGAAGCAGTGGAATAATGTTCCCTGCTGGCCTGTACCGCTCTCCACAAACCTCATCGCCACGCCCCTCCCATGCACAATACAAACCCCCAAACAAGTGCGACTGCTGCTTAATGAAACTTCATTGCAGTGCAGTACAGTGACGTCACGTTTCAACTGCTTTATACACTTTTATTTTAAAACGAAACCATCCCAGCGTGGTTTCCCTTTAAAATACAAGTGTAGGAACAGAAAAACTTAATAAAAAAAAGTAGAGGCGCACCGCTCCTGCCCATTTCAACCACTGTTTAGTGCATATCTCGTTGTTCTCTGCACCCTTGGGTTTAAGAAGCATCATTATTCCACCCCATGTATACCTGCCAACATTTGAGAATCAAAACCCTGAGAATTATGCCCCGCCCATAGCCATGCAAGACTCCGCCCATTTACACAAGGCCCCGCCCACATGTCAAAAAGGTAACTATATTGAATGTGTGATCTGCTATGTGCACAGAATGGCATCACATTTAACCGTGCATTTACAATTTTTACAGGGCCCTTTTGCATTTGGAAGCATTACACTAATCCAGATAAAGACATTTTTGCTAGCATGTGCAGACTAGCCTTCTCAGCTGCAAGCAAGGGGACCTCCAAACATCATTTTGAAATGCACACCCACCCACCATTCCATTCAGAAACCGGCTTCCAGCCTCTTTAAATTGATTCTGGGAATGTACCCCCGGTTTCCCCAGACTACGAGTCCTAGAATGCAGTTCAGTCTTTTCACACTGGCATGCATCTTGTTATGCAGGACGTAAATAAAATGTGCAATGCCTCATAAAGGGTAAAACCTTGTATTCATGTCAACCAAGCAGACACGGGACAGTCTAGTATGCATTGTTAGTCTGGTATTTACTTTAGCATAGATGCAGATTATGGGGCTTTTAAATGCTAAGCAGGCCATTCCAGTGAGCTGTGACTTGATAGGGAAAATGACCATTCCCACACACTTGTCCTCTAATGCCTGCAATAAGACGGGCCAACAAAGAGAATGAGGGGAACATGCCTGCAGCCTGTATAGCTCTGCTGAGACATCTCTTTAACAGTTTACCAAGCCCTTGATCAGTGCTTCCCTGAGAGGAACAAATAAAAGTAACCCTTAATTAGAAAATCACAGACTATGTAAAAAAAACACCCCTTTTTGGGTATGCAAGTGCTGCAAGTGCCGTCATAGCCGCTTCAATGTTGACTGCTCCAGCCCTTCCGAGCCTCAGAGAAGCAGCAACTCTGGGCCTGCTGCGAAAACCCCGGAGAAGAGCCTGAAAACCCTGAGTCTCTGGGACAAACCCAGAGGTTAGGCAGGTATGCCCCTATGTGCTGTGCACAAATCAACCCACGCTGCACCCCTGGGTTTATTATCTCATGAACTGCTCTACCCCTTAAAGCATACTGTGCAACTTGCACACTTTTGGCAGTTGTCACCTGCCATGAAATCGGTTCCCTCACCTGCCAAGCACTTTATCTGTAAATTCACTTCAATGGACTCTCACCCGCCAAACATGAAATCCTTTGTTTCCATCTGCTCTGGGGACTCACAAAAGGTTGAGTGGTATGCTGAGGTTAACTCTAATCCCATGCACTACTTACACCCCTACATTTAGGGCCACCTGATCCTCTGCTGCCCTCCTGCGGTTGACTGATCTCATGCACAACTGCCTCCCTGAGGTAGGGCCAGGCTGGTACAGTGATTTATCTCTACGGTTAGGTTAAATCCTGGATGCTACTTGGCTCCCTGAGTTTAGCTCTAATGTCATACACTACTGCACGCATGAGTTCCTGGGTTTAGAGCCCACCACATCATTTGTGTCACCGCCTTGTTTAGTGTCAGTCTACTGTACCTTACTTTATCTATAGGTTCACTGCTCATCTCTTACTGTATCGCTCCCCAGGCTGTAGTTCCCAACTCGTCGTCTTTTGCACCATAGAGGTTCGCGCCAGACTCCTACAACAGTTCTCCCCTGGGTTTAGTGGTATTGTGACAAATGAAGCTTCTGGGGCACCATTGGTCCAGGGATGAATTTCGGTTCCTAAACCATCAATCAGCCCCACACATCTAGTACACCAGAAGGGATCTGAACAGTTGGCAACACAAGTAAATTATAAACCTCCTTGTCCAATTTTGGTGACGTGAACGGAACGGCAGGCTTATCTCCGCAAGGTCGTGGATCGTTGGTTAGTTGCAACACAGCGAAAATACAATTTTACCCAATGATAAAAGGGACTGTCCATTCAAGGTTGCATAAAAATATCTACTTCATTATTATTACAACAGACAGTTCTAGCACACTACAGAATACAACCCACTCTGTAAAGGAACACAGAGGACAGTTTCATGAAGTAAAGGGATGCACTATGGGTACTAACAGGAGGTTAGTCGGTAAAGCAATCAGTCTTAACTGTTCAAGGTTATTTGGTTTCAGCACCAAGGGAGCAAGGGGTCATAGATGTCACTAGGGGCCTTGGGAGAAGGACCAGGGGGCAGAACCACAAAGTACCTTGTGCTTGAAATGATCTTGATGCTCGACAGCGTCGAGTCGGTTCCAGGACACTTTGCGGCTACTGTGACAGAGTTCAAGACGGGAGACAGCTGCAGGTATCAGGCTGCAGGCAGTTCGGCAAGTGATGCTGGATGGATAGCTGCAGGCTGGCCTACACGGCAGCTCAGGGTCAAGAATCATTGTCTCTGTGATGGTTGGCGGATCTGGAACGCTGGTCGAGGGATCTCGGATGCCTTTAGTGACTGCAGCATGACAACAGTCAGGGGGGTTGCCGGTCGCTGTTCGAGGGCTCCACTGCCTCGAAAAAATCCCTTGCGCTATGGATGCTGTTTGATGCTTGTCGTGGCACTCCTCCTAGCTTCTTCGCTGGGCTCGTGTTGTCCTTCAAGGTGGACGACCCAAAGCTGAGGAGAGTTTTCGCAGGCAACAGCATTGTCCTTTGTTTAGAGACTGTCTGGCACTTCCCACCCAGGAAGCTTGCTGGCAGAACCCATCAGGGCACGCTGTGTGCTGGCTAGGTAGTGGTTCTGGAGCTGTTGGATGGGACGTCTGAGTCCGGTATCTCCCGCTGTTCCCCACTGGCGGGAGCTGTAAAGCAGACTGTACCTTCTGCCACGGTCCAAATGAGTCCATCTTTCACACATCTTTCAAAGTCGTCGGATGATCTGCCTAGAGAAGGGCTCAACCCTCTTTTAAAGCCAAACGGGCCCCAGTGATTGGTGCAGGCTAAGGCTAACTTAATGAACCGATCCTGGGTGGTCAACAACAATCTTCTGTTATGCGTGAGGTCATAACCAGAGTGCTTTGCAACAGGAAAGGTAAGGGGTGACACCATGTACTACTAAGTTCCACCCATCTTCCTGTCTGTTGTGGTTCAAAGTGTCTCTCTGATTAATTGAGCTCTCTGCAACTCCTGATCAAAGTGCAGGTCTCCCTTGAAGTTTGTGGCGAGAACAGGCTTTCTGTCTCCATCAAATCACATACTTCTTCCCTCTGAAAGTGGGTTCCCTGCTGGGGTTGCCTACTGTAAACAGTTTTCCCAGACATGACATTCACTGCCCTTCACACAGAGGGGTGGGAGCTAGCTTCAAGCTGACACATTGCATATCAAAGAGGGGTTAGTTTCCTGTCCTTGTCAGTTCTGTGAGCAGGTCTCTTTGCAGACCTACTTTCGTTTAACTCTCATCAGTATGCACTGCCACCACACAGAACTTTGACAATAGAACAGGGCGGATCCATGGAACCTTTGATATTTAATTAGGCTGGCTATGGTAGTAGGAAGGTGTTGCCTTACCTCTTCCTGAGATGCTTTGATGTACCCGTGGCATTCACATTTCATCTAAATGTGACGGGGAGTACTGCGCCTGTGGCTGTGTCCCCCCAGAGTACACTTGACTATGTGTTTGTTGTGCGGCGAGCATTTCTGAGGTTGATCTCCCATCATTCAATTTCTTAAAACATTAAAAACAAAAAGCCCAGGTGAGCTCACACTCACTGTGCGGATGGTCAAATCCCTCACAGGCATCCTATACTACACTTTATAGGCTTATTGTGTTTCTTGCAGCTAAAAATCTGTCTCTTTAACTAACGCCCCCCACCCCCACTGTTAGGAACCCCCTATAGATCTATTCGCCTCATTCTCCTCCCATTGAATGCTTAGGCTCCGCTTGCACCCACCAAATAACCTACCATATTGAATCTTTTATGGGCCCTTCTCCATGCAACCAAATGTGAATCCAACTACCACCACCGAAAACATCTAATAAGCCACCTCCACCAGCTGGTGCATACTATTTGGGCCTCAGAGAACCCTTTACGTTTACTGCTCACACTACCCATGTCCCTTATTTTCTAGTCCCCAACTAACCAATCACTCTCTAAAACCCTAATACATCCACCTCACGCCATCACAGGCCTACCCAGTCAACGCCACATAAATACCAAAAAGTGAGGATTGATGCTCCTCTCTTCAGCTGTGCCACACTCCCCTGCCCACTTTTGCGGACAACTCTGCCCTAAGCACTCTTTACAATTTTCAGTCCTGGGCTCTCCCTTCGGAATAACATACTTCCAAATGACTTTGCAATCCCAAAGAAGCATACTGAGCCACAGGAACCGGGTACTTCGGTCCTGCACCCATCAACACCATGGGCTTCGCATTCTCTCCCACTAACCACCTTTCCTTTTTTTTAATAGAGCCACCCACAGCAGGGCGATATACAAGACCATTTAATAATATATTTTTTTGTACCCATGGCATTACTGTCTACCATCTTATCATCTACTAGATCCCTGGGATTTACTTCATGTTATCCGTTATGCCACCCCTTTATTTACTGCACATTCTTTACTGTGCCCTTACGTTCCCTCGTGTGCCCCTGAGTTTGGTTTCATCTCCTCATCTGATGCATCCATCCATTGTTTGTCCATCTCATTTTGGCTACATCGCTGGGCTCATTTCACCTCCGACTGCATCCATCCATTGTTTGTCCATCTCATTTTGGCTACATCGCTGGGCTCATTTCACCTCCCACTGAACTCCCGTGTTTAATTGCTCATCTATTTACTTGACTGCTTGCTTTGACTCGGTTGTAAGCGTATTCACTCGTTTGGGTTCAAATTCACCGTGTGCCAGGATTTTAAATTATCCTCTGTGTGCGCACTTTAGCGCAAAATCCGTGCAGTGCAAGCCCCTTGCCACGATTTGCCCTCCTTCCATGCCACGCGTCCTTTGCCCTGCCACCCCCTGTATGGTGCAGGCTGCTAGCTGACATTCCAAAGCAGGGCTTCCCTTCCCAGCACTACTGACATTCCTTCCACGCCTTCTCTCACCACGTTCAGCTGAGTCATGCAGTCTGTAGTGCGTTTCTTCCTCCCTCCCCCACCCACTTCATCAGAGGCTGGTCAGTTTCAGCTCGCGGTGGACGCATTGCAATCGGCCACGCCCTTCCTCTCACTGGAGTGCACGCACTCATCAGTATGGAGAATTCCCATTCATTCATTGATTGCTGCTGTGTAGACGTGTGTATTAGTGACATTAGTTTGGAAAAGGGCGAGCCAGTGTAATGTACACCCATTAACCCCACCATGCTGCCTGGTGCATGCACCAGACCTACCTTTTATTCTTTGCCTCCATACAGCAGCCTCATGCCATAAGTCTTTACATTATGTTATTATGTTGTTACGATTTGTACTGTGCACTGCTGCCATTTATATTGTCTCCAGGTGCCCTGGTGGATCTGGAAGAGGGTGGTTTGGTTATTTGGGAGGAGATGGTAAATGCAAGATTGTGGCACTTCCCGTTGACGGTCCAGATGGGAAGTACCCTAAGTGGTGTGTGCGCGACAGCCTTGTAGTTGTGATGCGTTAGGAGCATTGAGTGCTTTGTGTCAAGAAAGGCAACGACATGCCTGCGTGTGGGCGTGGTTAGCCCAGAGTTGGTGTGTCAGTTGTTTTTGGAGGTGTAGAGTTGTGTCGTTTGAAGTCTGAGGAGAGGGTCTTTTAAAAGTCACATGCAGGTGGCTAGTTTGAGTTTGCTTGTGATGAGTAAGGTGGAGAAATTGTGGGTTAGTCGGTAGGGCGGGTGGCTGGTCCTGCAGGATTTCCTTATCGGGTGCAAGCGTGTGATATCGCCGCTGGTTTAGTTGTGATGAGATGTATTGTTTCCTCATGGTTTTAGAGGGCTGAGGTCCTGTGTTGGTTTATTGACATTTTAGAAGGAGGGTGAATACTCCTAAAGTTTTAACAGCGACCAAATGTGCCGATTACATTACATGAATTGATTCCACGTGTTTTTTTCACCCCTGACTTTTTTTTCTTCTTTTCCATAACCAAATGTTCCATGTTTGAATTTTCACTGTTTGTAAATTCAGAGCAGCAGCAAAATGCGGGGTGTGGTGTGGAGTGGGCTAACTTCCCACAGAGCATTAACCGCACCCCCTAAAAAAATGATCCTTTTTCCCAAACATACCAGCTGCAACTTTTTTTTTAAAATTCTATATTGTAGGTAAACATTTTTGGTCGTGAATATTCATGAAATCACTGGATACCCACTGTTTGATTCTTTCTTCTCTTCAGCATTCTGTGTTCCCATTATTTTTCTTTTTTTCTTTCTTTTCTTTTCTCCTGGTCAAACAGAATCAATACAAACTGGTTCTTGGCTATACAAAAATATATATTACATCACACAAGATTCCTCCTCGTTGCATTCAGCATTAAAAGATCGATTCTATGACAAGACAGGAGGCTCATATTATGCATTTCAGTCTTTACTCTGAAACCACAGCAGCAAAGAAAAACTTTTACAAACAAAAAAGTTGTAAATGTCAATGTAAGGGAGCTCCCCAATCCATCATGGAGGACAGGTCATGCCCTGCAGGAGACCATTGAGATGGGACCCTTCCTTATATAAGTCCATTACTCTAAATCTAACTCCTCTTTCTTTGCTGTTGACACCACAGCTAAGTCACTCCTTTTTCAGTTGTGCCTTGCGTGTTAGCCAGTAGTAGGTCTTGATAGTATGTATATATATATATATGTTTTTTGACTTTAGCCCAACGCCCGTGGGCCTCAATTGTTCTGAGGCATTTTTAAGCTTCTGCATCAGCCCAGAACTGGGATAGGTCAATAGTAAGCCTGCAGGTTTACCTTGCAAGAGGATCTGGGTTCACTACCCGCCATGTCGTGTGCACATATGGGTTTCTGTATATATATATATATAATTTTTTTTTTAATTAGCCGTTTTAAATTGATATTTCAGTTATATTTGGGGACCCGCCTGTTCAAAGATCTGATGCACTGCCAGTCTGCAGCTTTATGTTAGGCGCTGCTCATGGCATAGGTGATTTGCCTTCTCTTAGGTATACTCAAACCTGCTCGGTTCAGGTTCTGCCTGAGTTCTAATGCGAGGTTACCCCTTGTGTACTGCTGGTTCCCACACCCTGCTGGGGTGAGCAGTTTGAGGTACACTTGCTTAGTGTATTCCTCCCTTAAACTTGGCACCTTGGTTTGGTATACACGCATTTCGCCGACCTATTTTTGGTCGTGGTACTTTTCATGGCCGACCCTTTCATCGCCAACATTTTTATTTTAAACATTTTTTTAGGGGGGTGTTTGTGCGGGTTGGGATATGATTATTTAAGTAAGGGGGGAGTTGGGGGGGGGGGGACGCAGCCCCCCCCATAAATAAATAAATAAATAAATAAAAATGTTGGCGATGAAAGGGTCGGCCATGAAAAGTACCACAACCAAAAATAGGTTGGCGAAATCACGTAGAACCCTTTGTTTAGGTGCTGCTTGTGGCAGATGCCATTATCTTCCATGTAAGTGTGCCGTCACCTGCTCAGTGGCAGGCTTTGCCTGTGTTCTTCTGCGAGGTGACCCCTCGTATACTGCTGGTTCCACACCCTGCTAGGGTGAGCAGTTGAGATGCACTTGCTCAGTGTATTCCTTGCTTAGAATCAGCAACTTTGTTTGTGTGCTGCATATGGCATTGCTGATTACCTTCACTGTTTGTGTGCCATAACCTGCTCGGTTTCAGGTTCTGCCTGAGTTCTAATGCAAGGTTGACCCTCGTGTACTGCTGGTTATCGCGCCCTGCTTGGGCGAGCAGTTGGAGGTACACTTGCTCAGTGTATTCCTCCTTTAAAAGTCGGCAGCTTTGTTTTTGTTTGGGTGCTGCATGTGGCAGTTGTCATTATCTTCCCTGTAGGTGTGCTGTCACCTGCTCATGGCAGGCTTTGCCTGTGTTCTTCTGCGAGGTGAACCCCTCGTATACTGCTGGTTCCACACCCTGCTAGGGTGAGCAGTTGAGATGCACTTGCTCAGCGTGCTCTTGTGCTAAACAATATGTTTAAGTGATGTCTGGAACACATTTGCGTTTTCAGAATTGTCAGTAGCCCGGATAGCTCAGTAGGTATCAGCTTCTATAAGGCTAGGGTTCGGACCCCTGTGAGGGCGTAACCCCTCATCCTTGAATATTTTATATTATTTTATTTATTTATTAAGTACTTTAAAGAAAAGAGTGTATGGAGGTAGTTGTAAACAGACTCGTGTTAACCTTCGTCTTTTAGTTAAAATTCTGTCGCCCTTTACCTTAGTTAGTTTCAGGACAACTCAGTCCTTTCCTTAGGTTTTGCTTTCCCCAATAACAATTGCTCCACCCAATACCCGTGCCGATTAAGCTGCAGAATTTTCTCTAGACATGAGAAAGAAAAAATTATGCGCTATGCCCCTATTGAGGTCTGCAGGGGTTGATGCTCTCTTTAGTGGGTGGCGTGTTTCCCTTACTATTTGTCCCATTATGGCATTCATTATACTATTTGGACTATTGGTGGAGACAAGGTCAGCTCAGGGTTATCTGTTCAGTTTTGTTGCAAGGCAGGTTGGGCAACCATGTTCCAATTGGATGGAGTGTTTGGAAACACTTGTTGGTATTAGAGGGACGAGTTGCCAAATAATAACTTTCTGACGCCTGCCCCATGGTTTTCCTCCCAAGGCTTGACCTGTTTTCAGCTATCCGTCTAGCAGTGTGTTACAATTTCCCCTCTGCTCGAGGAGTACAAGCAGACTTCTGTACCCTCAAGAGGGTTGTTTAGCCTCTTTGTGTATATATTTTGTCTACAGTGCAGCGAATAGAGTGCTGGCTTCCTGATCTGTGCTGAGCCTACGGATGCAGGCTCCTAATTTGGGAGGGTCTAAATCAGTCTTTCATCCTGCTGAGATCGATAAGTGAACACCTCACATCACACACTGTTGGTAGTAGTGATGAGCAACACTCGTATACCTGAACTTCGTAGCACTATATAAGTGCTATTTTGCTATGGGCAATGTGCTTAATCTTTCCTTCCCCTGATCCCCATAGTGGCCAGTCAGCCTCACATGCATTCAGACTCCAACCTCAGTGTTTGAAGGGACAGTGGTCCCAGTATTCTTTCACAACCTTTCATTTACTGGGCATGATAATTATCCCAAAGTCCTTTTCCCCCTCATTCCCCTTCCCGCCAACCTTGGGGGGAGATTGCATCATAATATTACACCTCTTGGAGTAACACCTGATGGTTTCTGTTTTTCCTTTTACAGGAGTTCTGGCTCATGACCAGTGCAGACTCACACTGAGCATTTTCCTCCGTCAGTTTACTTTCCTTTGCGCTACTTCCTGGTATTTCACTACGTTAAGCAGAGCCCCCCCTTCCACTGTCATGGAGTTGGTTAAGAAGTCTAAGAGTGTATTTTATTTTAAGAGTGTAAAGCGGGGCTTTAGTGTGGTCCTCAGGATAGCCTTCTTCTGGGTTGCAAGGTTTTTCTTTAGATAAGTGGGGGAGGTTTTTCTCCTCCTTTGGGAAGGCACAATATCCCTTGGTGGGATAGAGGGGTCTGGAAGTGCTACTCCTCTTCCATCCAAGTTATTATGGCCTTCTATCACAAGGCGTTCCAACATCTCTACGTTATCTATCTCAGAAGGTGTCTGTCAGTGAGATCTCCAGAGAGCTGGGATATATATTTAGTTATTGACTTGTTTCGCCTAGTCACCTGCATCGCAGGTAGACCTTTTGGGTTTTTCACAGGAGATTGCTTTGCAATAAAGTGCCAGCACAGGGTGCGGGGTCTTCAAGGTTTTTCAGATTGGCTAAGGTAGAGGTTAGTCTTCTTCTGGTGAGCAACTTCATTTGAACTGTTTAGTGATCAGTTCTTTGCAGTTTAGAGTCTTTGCTAAGACTATGGAATTTAGTGGTCCTCCTTCGGTTAGTTTATGATCCTCTAGGGAATTTATCAACCATGGAGGAGGGAACCAGGTCCAAGCACCTGGCACATCTACAAAGGGGTTCATATATCACTATGATGGTAGCGATTGGATGTAAGATACATTTTTTTCTCCTTGCCAAGTTCGGTCTCTTAAGGGTCAGGTTTTTGTAAATATCTTCCTTTTGTCAGGGTAGCGGAGTCCTTCTTCAAGAGCTCGGGAGATCTGTTGGTCTCCGTCTTGGCAGTTTGGAAGGTTTGACTTTTCAGGTGGAGCCCCTTTCTTCCATTCTGCTTCTACCCCCAGAAGACATACCTTTCTTAGTATACACATATGTTTGGGGACAATTGTGTGTTAAGTCTATTGCTTCAGCTCCGCTCAGGATAGGTCATCCTATTGCAGATTAATAAAATGACTTATTACTCTCATTTTACCATTTAGGTAGATTTGTCTTTCCCACTTGGTTCCCCAGTGTAGTTATGTGACATGTCCTGTTGCTAATACGATATCTTTCTTTGATGGAACCTACAAAACTTTCACCCCCTAAGGGGTATTTCTTTTTATCTCCAGGAGAGCTAAGTGTTTATCTTCTTTGGTTTGCTATCTAGGTTCCCAAAGGTGGTATGAATTTAAGTGTTTTGAATGTTTGATTGAACAACAGAGGAGTTTTATTGCTCCGATGGGGTTTTTCCTAACCTTTTAGTATAGGAAAACTTTGTTCAGTGTCCCCCCCTCTTTTTAACCAGTTGGTTTTGGTGGCCTATAAGCAACACTGGAATTGGCACATCTTCCAGTTATCTTTTCTTGCAGTGGATTTGGCTATGCCTTATAAGACAGTTATTCGGGCAGCCTAGCCTTGGGCAATACTCTTGCAGTTAGCTGATTGATCAAATGAAAACATTTAAAACATTTTTTTTCTTCTATCATTTATTATATTGTTACTATTATATTGATCATGTTGTACTAATGGGATGCAAGGGCTTCAAACTTGCATAATATGAGCCTCCTGTCTTGTCATAGAATGGCTAATCCCCACACTAGCGTGAGATGGGGGTTTATATTCTATTAAAGACAAGGAGGCGAGTATTATCCCACCAACCCACCCTTGATATGATATGATATGGCAGTTATGACACCCATATACACAGGTGTTTCAAGAGAGAACATTCTTTGGTTGGTTGTTCTTCCCATCCACCCACCCTTCTTGCTTGTTCTTACAGCTACGAGTTGAGGTTCTGATCAGGAGTGTGGCTCATAGTTACAAGATGTGGAGTATGTGGTACGAGAGCTTCGCTGGATTTGTCTTCATCGTTTATCATCTGATCTGTGCAGTGGATGTCTGGTTCAAGACAGCTACAGAAAGAGGAGTTGGGATTAGAGTAATGGACTTGTATAAGGAAGGGTCCCTGCTCATTGGTCTCATGCAGGGCATGACCAGTCCTCCATGATGGATTGGGGAGCTCCCTTACATTGACATTGAACTCTATTTAGTTCTGTTCTTTACAGCTTTTTGAGTAAAGATTGAAATGCATAATACTTGCCTCCTTGTCTTTAATAGAATCTAAACCCCCATCTCACGCTAGTGTGGGGGATTAGCCATTCATGGAGATTGCTACTGGGCTCAGCTCAGATGGCCGCTTGCTAGGTCAGCCCTGTTTGCCACCTCCATTTCTGTTGCTCTGAGCCTGCGATAAGAGCAAGAGACAAGCCTAATCGAGGTTGGAACAGCCTTTGACCTACACCAGCCCTAGGACACTGGCAAAGGTGGCTATTGTGAAGGCATCATAAAGAAGGACACAGACAACAGATTCCAGATTCAAAATAATCAATTTTATTAACATAAATGTCAGGATGGATAAAGGTCTAACTTGCCCTATGATAAGGTGGGATTTCCTTACCTAAATAAAACAAAGGAAAGTCTGAGTCAGAGTTCAATTTAGGAATCTGTCTGTGTCCAAAATCTATGCTTGCCCTCACAACTATAGCCATACAATGTGTAGGAATGTCAGCAACCAAAAGAGGAAACCAGTGTTTAACACAATGTCCTGAGCTTCTTCCAGCTCACAGCTTTCTTTCAGCTGCTACCTTCCCCAAGTATAAAACAGTTCAACAAAGTAAAGTCTCAACATTCCCTTTCTTAGTGTTAGAATGAGTCTTTTCAGGTCTTGGGGTCTCCTTCCCAAAGTTAGGACTCGGGTGCCCTTCTCCAAGTCACATAATTCAATCAACCTTTAAGTGAAATGTTCCTTGTCAGAACTCGGGGTTCCCTCCCTCAAGCTCCAAGTGCCACACTTCAAAAGAAACACAAAATGTCCTTGTCTTATTCATTTTTAGCACTTCAGGGTATGATGGTTTGCATGGATTTAAATTTCCTCTCCTCGTTTTGGCTTTCATCTGGTAAGTAGCAAATTCAATTTGGTTTTCAATAATTAAATCTTTAGTTTAGGGTTCATTTGCCCTTCATCTCACGGTTCAATAATTGTTCGTTTCACACTGAATAGTTCAATGTTAGGAGACCTTAGAAAACGTGTACCTCGCCACACGCGACCACTCCGATGCAAAGTATCTTAGGAAATACTCAAGTTCACACATGCGCACCGGGTTTCTCAATTACCAGAAATTCACTGGTCGCTTTGAATGTTGGTGTTGCAGCACGGATCACACGGTCTTCTTCCTTTAGTGTCGGGGCTACAGCTCCTGCCCCTCAGACACTTCTGGGGTGATCCTCCACCACAGGAGAACGAGCACATTGAATAGAAAGGAAAGGGGCAGCCTTCCAGCACGGCTTCCTTCACCTTTCCCAGTCTGCTCCAGCATGTCCCCAATCCCACACCATGTTGGAGGGCCCTCTATTGCCTGCACCGGCCTCCTTGTCCTTGCTCTGTCATATCCCTTTGCCATTGGGTTGGGTTCCATTTATACACCTGCAGTCCTTTAACCGGCTGCAGGTGTGGATGATTATTCAGCCTTGCCTGACCACAATTAAAGGACATGCCTGACCTTCACTACTCTTAGCACACATCTTCCTCGTCCCAGTACTAGAGTGAACATTTTCTTGTGTGTTTGCAGTACTTTATGAAGAATATCTTAATAATAGTTATCTAATTTTATTGGTATTATTTAATGTTTTTATTCATGTTTTGTATTATGTATGTTATGTGGCTGGTTTTATGGCATTTTTGCCGAAATAAAATATTAACGAACAAAACAGGAAATAAAAAGTAAAAGAGGTAAATCGGGCATCTTGGCTGTATAAGAAGCTGTCATAAAAGGTAGGCTTGTGGGTTGAAATGTACTTTGAAGTAACAGCAGATTGTACCCATATGCAGCGTGTACGGGAGAATGGGGGGAACTAAGAACCCGGGGTGGAATGTTGCCCACTACACTCCAACTTATGGAAAGATGTTGAAAATCTTGATGTTTGCTTTTCACACTTGGTTTTCAGGAGTGGTAGAACCTGACCAGATTAAAGATCGAGCAAAAATAAAGTTAAAACGACTTCTCTTGGAGATGGGGGTGGGGATGAATTGTTGCTTCTCTCAATGTGGAAGGTTTGTAATTGCCCCATAAACACCACTTGCTGCACCGATGTGTCAAGAAGAAACATTTCAGTGTTTCATTTCTTCAAGAACCTATTACCAACAAGAGCACAAGTACTTGCCTGCGGCTTAATCTTATTGGTCTTCAACCTCAAAAGAAAGGGGGGCTGAGGAGTCTGTAGTCCAGCAATTTTGGACTGGAACAAGTTCTAGTTAGGTGAACCCTGGATGGTATTCCTCTATTGGTAAAGGGACAGTGAGCAGGCGCTATTCTGACCTTGTGAATCTGCTATTGCCTCAATCAGGCAATGGTGGAATTCTCAGAAAAAGCCCTAGATGAAATTGATTTGTGGGCAGAGGGGCTTCTTATTACAGTGGAAGACTTCGACCTGGTATTGTATCAGGCCATTGATAGACTGTCTTTGATATCATCTGTTTTGCAGGAAGTAGAGGGAGATCAATCCTGCTTTTGCTCACTATTGAAGATGCTTGGGCTGATTGATTCTTGGAGACAGGCCAACCTCAACCAAATGGTGAAAGCAACACTATCACATGTAGAAATTATTTATCCCCAAAAAACCTTGCTCAAATTGCAAATCCTAGAGGAAACTGCTCCACAGAATTAATGTGGCATTCCCGACATAAACATATAACTGTTTTGATTTATTTTATGTCACTGTAAATATGTTTTAGCAACCACTTTAGGCTGCATTTATGTTCCTTCTTTCTTTGTTTATGGAATTTTGGCACTGAGAACTGAAAGTGAAACATAGCTATACCTTATTTTTATCCACACTGAATATATGTGTCACTGTAAATATTCTACTGCATCGTACACTTGTATTATATAAATTGTTTTTGCAACGCACTTGTGCTATATATGGTTATTTGTCTCCGGTTTGGCACACATAGAGCCCCCATTACTAGAGGTGTGGCCGAAACTGCTCCAATAAGCAGATATAGATTTTGACCAACATAAAGAAATGTGACGAGTTCCTCAGTAGTTCCCTTGTCTAATATTTGGTGATGATTTAAACAAAGACAAGGCAGGAACAAGTTTGCGCCCCCAAATATGTAAGGAGGGCCTTTCATTTCAAATTCTTACAATGGGAAAGGGGGCAACCTTTTTCTTTGTTGGCATATTCATCACATGAGACCCAGTCCCCTTGTTCCAGATTGAATAGTTCTCAACCTAGAACCACACGGTTCATCCCTTTTGTTACTAACCTGAACCAAAGAGCATGTACCTTCTTTACACACCCTCGTTGTAGTTATTTTAGGTTAATGATTTGCTGTTGGAGGACAAACAGAAATCCTTAGTTATGGGTGTCTCCTTTTATTCCTGTAGTATTGACAGGCCATGAAACTGGACCTTCCATTTGTTGGCAAGCACAATGGAAGATGGCAATGCAGTGATTGGCTGTGAGGAATCTCCTTTTCAGGGAATCTCTTAGGAGGAGATGGAGTACTATTTTGAGGAAAATGAGGGGCAAGAAATGGCACAGGCATTATGTGAGAAGCATCCAAAGCTACATTTCCAGGATTGATGATGAGGGAACCATGAAGAAGCAGGGGGAAGAGCTAACTGGGAAGCTCATGTTGGAGCTGAAATGCGGGATCTTGAATCTCAGTAGGGTCTGAGAGGGTCTGTATATTGGGACTGGTGGAATAAATCCCATCCCTTAGAGATGAGCTGAAGTTCTTCCAGTTGTTATATGTTTTAAGTTTTGTGAAAAATGAGTCCATGCAGATGCTATGCGGGCAATAAGACTCACAAGAGCGAGCAGGCAGACTGTTTTTTGTTATGTATGAAAAGACATGTTTTCTACATCGGGGCAAACATTCAAGTTGCAAGCTACTAGCCAGCCATAAAGTTACTTGCCAACTCAGTTGTATAGATGCACACCATCTTACTAGCCAAGAGTCAAATATGATTAGCTAATGTCTAGTGCACATTTTGCACCCTCTTATAAATAGAGAACCAAGCAAGATTGTGGAGTCTTTCAGTAACTTTAATGAAAGTAGAATAATCCATTTGAGCCAAGTCATGCATGCCACAACGCCATCTAGTAGCCATTGCTGGAAGTTGACCTCCAGTTCGGAGTCCTATCTGCAACGCATTGTGGGTGTGTAAATTAGCCTAAACGCAAGCCTTTTGCTCCAGGAAATTGTCTTTTTCTTTCAGGGAAGTGCGTATTATTACATGGCTTTATCAACACAAGACGGACATTTCTCAACAGACAATTACACACCTGGCTTCACCCTTATTAGGGATCAATAGTGCAGTATAGTCTTGAAAAGCGTCTACGCCTCTGAGAAGGTGTCCTTCCACCCCCATCATGGGTAAGGGTATTTGGAAAATATTAGTCTCCCAATACTTTCAGATGAACAAGCATCCCAATTGGAAGGTCTTATCTCTTATTGAGAAGTCCAGGCAGCAGTTGATTGAAACCAAGGAAATCTCCCAAGAAGAGATGGGTTTACGGTTCAGTTTTCTAACTGGTATCTGGTCCTCCAGGCCCTGGTATTGCCTGATATTTTTAATTCCCTCGTACAGATGAAGCAATTGGTTGCCCCGGAGAATACTACATTACAGCAAGTAACAGTTGGCAAATGCTTCTGGGTCCTGAGGTCTGCTGTCCCTCAAGTCGGTTTGGAAACGGACCAGTTTTGAATATGCTTTGGGAATTATGGCGGAAAAAGGAATTATTATTAAGCTCCCATCATGGCCCTCGCCTCTAAGTTGTTTAAGGGCTCCCGCTTCCTAGCTGAAAATAATGAGGCTAGTTAATTTCAAAGCGGGTGTTGAAATGGCCAGTAAGCTCTAGGGAAATCGCAGGTTGATGGAAATTTTGACGTAGGAAAAAGAACTCAATATTGGAAAGTTATCTGTTTTTCTTCAAGACTGATTAAAAGGAACCCTGTCTCAAAACAAATGGATAACCCATATCTTTAGAATGTGACCTTATTTTCAATCCCCATCTAGGAAATCGGGCCGTAGTCTCTGCTATTTATAAGTTGTTGATGGGAGTTAAAAGTCGGGGGAGGGAGAGGGAGAGAATGAATGAATATTTACGTTTGGTCTTTTGTCCCTTATGTACAAAAAAATATGTCTTCAATAGTAAATCAGTTTAAAAATGCAACTTATTAAATGTGGCTTCTGCCGCTGGTGACGTAGCTAAGATGTACAATGGAGAAAGCGAGTACTGTGACTATGAAGAAAGGGTGACATTTGACATGTTATGTGGAATTGTATGTTTATTCGGGATTACTGGGTAGAGGTCATATCCTGCATAATTTAACAGAAAACTGGTCTCACTGCGGATCTAGTTTGGCTTACCCTAGAAGGATGAGTGCTTAGGGGTGTTACTGTATATGGTTCATCATATGCTTTTGGTGGTTAGAGCCTGCATGACCGGTAGTATGAAGAGAGCAATATTGAATGGATACGCAAAGTTTGCGAGCTATCACGTGGAAAGATTGGCCTG
The DNA here is from genome assembly GCF_040938575.1 of Ambystoma mexicanum. Lineage (NCBI taxonomy): Eukaryota > Metazoa > Chordata > Amphibia > Caudata > Ambystomatidae > Ambystoma > Ambystoma mexicanum. Next base: position 755,240,707 of record NC_090924.1, on the reverse strand, counting down.
CTGGCTAAATGAGCTACCTGGTCATTTAGATACTGAATGGTACCCCTCTTGGGCTAAGTATGGCAAAGTTATTCGAATGCCAGGTACTCTGAGGAGATATAAATACTAAATATTAGTGGCAATTTCAAATTGATATTTGATTAATGATGCCTGGAAGGGAAACCTGGTTCTGTGTTCTTGGTGTTTTACCTTGTTTATGAAATGGGAACATAGTGATCCATAATTGGGTTTTATGGGAGAGTTATAGTGGGAGGAAAGCAAAAGTAAAGAATGGGTGGGAATCACTTGGATGATGGTTAGCTTTGAGTTTATCTTGTTCAGTGAACTAGTCAGTATAGTAGAAGTGTTACTTTTCAAATTGTATGATGATGCTATTTCCTAGTCAATATTGATAGAAAACATTATGGGCCTGATTCATGGAACGTTTTCCTTTGGGATTGCGCCATTATAAAACACTTCCATGAATCAGGCCCTAAATGCCTATTGCAATTTGATGTGTATCATTGAATAGCTTTACAACTCTATTATTGCCCTGTACAGCGTCTCACAGCTCAGTCATATTTAACTCTATCTGCAACCGTCTATTCCTAAATACTTGCCTTCCCGACCCCTCCGCTCATCTTCCTCCAACTCTCAGCGGGTGAGACGCTTCTCCAAGCAGAGACTTGGGGGCAGGGGGGTGCGAGATCTTTATCCTCTTCAGGTGCCTCCCTCTGGAACAGCCTCCCTGCCTCTCCCCGTCGTGAGCCGGATCTCCTTAAATTCCAGAAACTCCTCAAGACTTTCCTCTTCGCTGCCTCCTTATCTCTCCCCCTTCCCTGCTTGCCACCTCTTTCTTCTCTGTCTCCTCTACTTCTGCTCAGTTTGACTGGCTGCCTGGTATACCTTCAGAGCCTCAGGTCCCAAGCTTTCCTCGACAGTCTCCTGCACTTGCCCCCGGGCCTTGCACTTGCCGCAGCACTACTGCACTTCTATTACGACCCATGAGGGTGGTATCTCTCTGCCCTTAACCATGTTTTGACGGGACTTGGCGCACTTGTCCCTATTGCCCCCCCACGCACTTCCTTCTCTGTTCAGCTGCATAATCTGAATGTACCATGCCTAGTAAGGTTGTTTGTCTTGTCTTCCCTTCCCATCCATGGTTGCGCTTTGAAACACTTGTGTATAAGCGCATAGCAAATAAAAAATCAATCAATGAACTCCAATTTACTTTTTTATTGAATTAAAAAGCAAGATTTACTCCCATAGATTCTCAACATATTTATTTAAGTTTCCTGAACTTAGAATAATCTTTTTTTAACACGCTTAAAAATTCTATTTATCTAAAATGATTCAATTTCTAGGCATATCCATGAAAACACAAATGACGGGCTTCATACTTTGTTGAAGCCTTTCATTACTCAAATCAAGTTATTAAATTAGAATTTGGAGCGGAGCGGGTACGTGGACCAATCCCATCTCTCCATACGCAAGCTTAAGCTAGTGTTCCAAGCATGTGTTTGGAGGGAGCTGAGTACCTTTGGCACTCTGCTGGATCCTATCTCCCAGCCCTCCTTACTTCTCTTCTCGGGAGCATGGTCGGCCCATCTGGTATGCCCCCGCTCTCATCTTCTTCCTGTTCCTCACTGTTTGCCTTACACAGCTTCCCAGGGAGAGTCTGTTATAGTAGCACCTTGGGGATGAATCCTGGGGTACTAATAGCAATAATACCTGTAGTGGCAGCCAGGGTCAGCAGGTAACTTGGACCCAAATATTCATACACGTGTTTCGAACATGCCTAAGCAGTCCAGAATGAATTCTTACGTTGATCAACTTTTGGCAAATTCCAAGGGCTTTGCAGAAGTTATGGAGAAGTCAACAAATGCCCCATGGAATTGGTCAGCCTCCTCTGCAGCTCTAGCAGCAAACCGATAAAAGGCCACTGTACGAATTGAGGGAATTTTGTCCCGTCTCCCCAAGGGGGAGCACCCCACCCCTTGTGAGGCTAGCGAGGTGAGCCCACTCTGCAATACCCTCCCTACGGTTAGAGGCTAGTGGGATCTCACCGGGAGAGACTCCCCCCTTTGGGGACAAGGACTTTCATTCCCATGAGGAACTCCCTGAACCTGTACACATGATGGCATACCTGGGATGCTCTCAAACATCTGAAATCCTTTTCCAGCACAAATGGGACAAAGAAACTCTACAGGGATGTCATTGTTATTGAAAAGGAATATGTCCCTTTAAAAACAAATAACCAATCTACTGTAATGAGTATTATCATTAATGTTGCTTCGACAACACACACACAGGAGAGGGAGGGGGAGAGAGAGAGAGAGAGAGAGAGGGAGAAGCCGACATTGGCCCGGGGAGGTCCCGAGCCATGCAACACCTGCAGGAGGCATGACCCTGAAAGGCTGTGAGTTTCAAACTCACTTACCAGTGGTAAGCATAACGCCAGAGCTGCGGTGTTGCAGCAACTGAGAAGCCGGTGGACAAACCGTCAATAACAGGTGGTGGTGCGACCTTTGCCGATATCATCGCCTATGAGCAGCAGCAAGGTGCCTGGTATCACATTAGCATACCAGAGAGCTGAGAAAGGACAAGAGACCAGAGAGAGGGAAGACGCTGCGAGAAAGCAGATGCAGACGAGGGAAAGGCAGCAGCAACCAAAGGCAAACCAGAAGGATTCCGAGAAACCTGGACTACGGGAGTCCCAGGTTGTCTCGAAGGGAGGATCATTATCTCCGTACTAACATTGAAAGAAAGACGTTTTCAATCCAGCGAGACAAAGTCGGATAAAATAACAGACCACTTTATTGGGAACCTGAACCAAGTAAAAGACCCAGTGATTTTAGTTCCCTGGGAGAAGGGAAAATTATTTAAAGTGAATCTAAATTGGGACAACATGAGTGAGCACACCAGTGAAAACGTGAACAGTAAAACTTAGGAGCCAATGAGAATAATACTCGGGAGGAGGGCAAAGAAAGTGCAACAGATCAGGTCGGAGAGAGTGACTTGTACAACAATAATAATCTAAGACAGGTAACCACCCCGAGCCACAGGGAATCCTTGAATACACTGAGAAGTCCCCACAAGAGGGGAAATGCATTAAGAAAGCAAGAAAGGAAAGACTTAAAAAGAGAGGAATATCCAGAAGCTCTATTGTAGAATTACAGAGACTAATTAAAGAAGTCACGAGGGGATACTTAAAAATCCCATACTGAGTCCTGGGCAGATACTAAAAGTATCCTGGGAGAAGGGAGTCCTTTTCCTGATTTAAGTTCATTGTGATAGTGGTAGGGCCAGATAGGTTCGTTTTGGACAGAGGACTTTATTATTTGGACTTTCACCAGTTACTGAGATAGGCAGGGACCAACCAATAGTGATGGGGAATGTCAGGCCTTACACGTATTATTTAATAAATCATCTTGAAAGATGTTATATAGTAGTCTGTGTCTTTCTTCTGTCCTGCCACACCACATAACCAGGGAGTACTGAGGATCCTTCATGAAATCCCATTTGAGAGAGCGGTATCATAATTGTATCCTCCACGCCTTCAGTCGATCAGGTACAAATTTGCCAGTGAGCGTAGCCCTTGCATCCAGTAATGCAAACGGCCATTAACAGCTTGGACTAGAACGTGACCAATTCGGAAAAACAGGACTGAAACTCCTGCCCTTCCTGGACTGGATTCTTATTACTTGCATTAACCTCATCAAAATAGGACATACATTGCTCACACGCCATTCTAGAGCCGGGTTCGAGAGACCATCGTGGTGAACAGCACGGGAATCTTTCAGAGAGAGCATCGGTTTCCCGAATTCCTTTTCATTGAAAAACCAACCCTATGCCATAGTGCCCCCAGCTTTTAATGATATTACCCAAGCAGTACTAAAATAATGTATTAAGTGCAAGCATAACACCAGAAGAAAAGTTTCAAGATGCTTATAGATAAACTGACCATTTACAACGTTTAAAAACAGAATAAGAACGATTTCATTACATTTAATCTACAGAGAGCAGATATCTTGGCTATTCCAACTATAGCTGAAGCAGTATAGTTATGGCACCCCAGTGTACAATATAACTCAATAAGGAAATAAACAAAATAAGGTCTAGGTGGGCACCACTGTACAATATATGTATATTTTCAAAAGTAGCTGAATCTCATTTGTGTATAGTAATCGGAACCCAGTGGTATAGCTCTAGCCAATGAGTATAAATTATGACAACCAATTCCAAAGCCGCCCTTGGAAAAACCATGTGCTCTCGCTCTGCTCAATCCGAGCTGTGTGTTTGTAACTACTTTATTACGAATCTATATTCTATTATGAACACTCGGATTCATTCTCATGACCTTGTCAAACGTTGTCATAAAATACAATGTTTATTGAGTGAAGCAGTACGTGAGTCTATTGTGGCCAGTGCATTTCATGCTTGGTCTGTCTTCAGGGCTAGGCCCTTATTTATTTAACATTATAAACCCAAACAATAAAGGTGAAGGCACAAAACATAAGAAGAAAAGGATCTGTGGTTAGTTCATGTTGAAATGATCTCTTAACCTCTATTGATTTATTTAATTGTTTTTTTTTTATAACGGGCCTAATACCATACCTGAGTTTGGTTTCTAAGCGCAGATCCGGGATTCGAAGCTCTGCTGGTCTTGCTTCTAAGACCAGCGCGTTTCCCCTGGGCTATCCTCCATTCAAAACATAATATTCTTCTAAGTCTTTCCTAGAGTCACTTGGAAAAGAAAGATAAATATATACACATAAATTAGAATATTAACCACATGAAAATAGTTTTAAATGTGTACCCAAATGTCATTCATGTGTGGTTTGCCTGCGCTTCATGTATTTTGGCATGAAGCTAAAGTTCAAATGACTGTCTCCCTGTAAAACACAAAATAAAAGCAAAAGCCATTTTGCTAACTGATTGCAAAAGGTAACTGATAATCATGTAATTTAACTCCCTCATGTTGACTCCGATATTTGTTCTCTAACATGGGGCCTTTAACTCCTCCGTATAACATCTCCTGTACCTGTTCCCAATATTTCAACTACACTTTTTTTCTTAACTGTTTTAATTGGGTCTTTTACTCTTTTACTGGATCAATAGCTTCCTGCTTGAGCTTTTTTCCTTTTTTAATTAGTTTGTCGAAACTGCCTCATTAAATGTTTCTTTTGAACGATAAATGCCACTTCTTGCCACACGTTTCTTTCACTCCACCATTTAAACCACCCGACTTGGGAACTATAAATGTTTGCCCCTCAACAATTCACACATTTTATTACTTTTAATGTGTGTATGTTTGACCTGTTGATCTTTGCTTATAAAATAATATAGGCATAATGTATTATAAAGGTGGGAGTGAATGCAGAGTGTAGTAGGAGTGTGAGACGACCAATTATATGAACCTGTCCACCAAGGTCTACCTGCTGTGCCTTCTAAATATGCTGACTAGGCTCTTTCTCCCCCCCCCCCCCCCCCCCATCCCCCCTTGTAATTATTGCCCTAGGGCTACTATACAACAAGGCTTTATACATTCGGGCATCTGGTGTCCATCTCGCCTATCAGTATGAGGTCCTCAGTAGAGAAGAAACTTAATGGAAGTAAATTATTTGACCATACTCTGCCCGATGGTATTCATACCATCCTGGGCCAGGAGGCGTAGACATTAATCAACCAGATATTCACAAATATGCCCTTCTTTCCAATGTATAATCTCACAATTATTCCTTCTAATCAAGGCGCCAGTTACTTAAAGAATGCCATCGTTTATCATTTTTAAAAAATGAAGCAAGGCATGAATTAGTATTTAAAAATTCATTGGCAAGATTTCTTAATTACGTTTTTCTTGATTAGCCAATTAGATGAGCGATTTGGTAGTCTTTATTTTCAGTGTCACAGCATGTTATCGGCTTCTAAATACATGACATTAATACAATTCTGCGTGTTTGTTGCATTCTTGGGAAACTGGTGTGTGAGAGTGAAAGGATCATAGGACTTATGAGATGAAAAGTTTATCTGAATGAAGGATGGCAATTTGGGAACTCCCAGGCAACAAATAGAAATATAACATAAAATGCTGTATAAATCGCTTCAGGGCGCTCTTGTGCAGTGGTGTACTCTGATGTGTCTTGGGTATGGTTCAGGCCAGTTTGCCCAAGCTAATGATGTTAAAGTAGAGTCCGGGCTGGTGGCAAGATGGAGCGCAGTGTGTTGCATTATGGGCCTGATTCATGGAAGTGTTTTATCGTGACGCAATCCAATAGGAAAGCGTTCTGTGAATCGGGGCCTGTGTGTTTAGGCGAAGGAAGAGGAAGCCTTTTTTCAGGGCTCTCTTGTGCTCCCGTTCAACGTGTAAAAAGCTTCTCCAGTCATGTTTATTCCTTTCCATTTTAGGACTTTTCAATGTGTGTTTCTATTGGAAAAGGCAGATGCACAAAAATGAAAAGAATCCAACCTGGGCTGAATTAGTTACACATAAGGGCAACTGGAGAGTTCAAACTGTCCTGACGTAGGACCAAACCCTGAGCTGGTTCAGTTGATGGGATTGCAGTAGGCAGTGATCAATTAAGAGTAGAGAGACAGGATTTTTAATGCTGGTTTTTGCTACTGTTCAGGGTGGATGGCTTGAAGCACCAAGGGAGAGGGGAGAGAGAGAGAGAGAGAGGGAGAGAGAGAGAGAGAGGAGAGAGTGTTAAGGTGTTTCGATCACTCAGTGAGTTCAGCAGATGGGGCAGAGATCTATGTGTAACCTACCGTGAAAATGCTCCTCGCCCTGGTAAACCTCCTGCCTCTGATGAATACTTGTTCAAAAAATGTACGTAACATTGTAGGACACAGAATCAAAGGAGTAAGATGGATTATTGGGTAGAGCAGCTGCTGCATAGATCCACGTAACCTGCAGGCCACCAATCCCTTTTTTGAAAGCGACTGTGCAGTACCTTGGGCACATTCAAATGTTCTACAGTGCCTGCACAGTAGGAATTGCACACATGATGATAACTGTGGACCCTAACATGCATGAACTCAAAAATAAATTTCTTTATGTAGACATTTTTTTATATTTTTCAGACTGACTAAATTTGTATATTTTCTTTCTTCATTGAAATCCTCAATCGTTCCTCACCTAAACACGCCATTTCAGATGATTCTGGCTTGACGAGAGTGCAATGGGGAAAAAGCAGAATAATTGTGTTGCGCTTAATTTTGTTAGTTCTATATATATATTGAAATGTCTGTGTCTAAAGAAATGTCTAGCAAAGGAGGGAAGTGAAGGGGAGGATAATTACTGACTGGCGCTGCTGGGACTCCAGGGGGAGGTGCAGTGGTGCTCTAGTGGGCGAGAAGGCAATCAAAGATGCATTTACTTTGAACTGGGGACTTGAAAAGCCAGCGGTGCTAAACAAGCATGAAAGTAATGGCCAAACCTGTGATCTTGAATCTCATGCACTGCTTAGGTTGTACTTTGGAGTAATCGTCTGTGGCATGGGGGAGGATAGCTACAGGCCAGGCTAAAGTAGCCCCAAACAAGAGCACTCAAGTTAACACCAAAGCGCCATTTTAGAATGCATCTTATTCGCTTTAGTGCCTCAAGGATGTACGTATGCTCTAACATGGGAGTCTGCTTTGCCACAAGGCTAATACATTAAGGGTTACTATATTCTCCATTGGACCCATCTTGGCCTGTTCTGCCCTCTCGAGGGCCTGCACTGTAGAAAATCCTATTTTTATGCCGAGCCTTTTGCCAGGTGGGTGTCGCCCGTTCAGTCCTGTTTTCCTATTGCATTTTGGGACTTGTAGCCCTGCATTCGTACACCGCCACAAGACCTTTGAGGAAGGGATACTCCAAAATGATTCTCACGCCTAAGACTCGAAAAGTCCACGCTGGGGGCTCCAGTTTTCCTGCACTGGCCGCCACCCATGGAATGCACTCCCCACTCACCTAAGAATAATCGAGTCCCACCAAGAATTGCGCAAAGCAATCAAAACCAAGCTTTTTGTCTGAAAATATACTGTCATTTTTCATTATGTAAAAATGACCTCATTGTATTCATTATCTTTATGTAACTCTGATTCACACCTGTACTTCATGTACTTTTGTACATGTAACCAAGAGACCTCTGGGTCGTCCGTCAACATATGAATCAAAACTTCCTACAAAATTCTTGTAACGGCGCCTCGATGCCTCCGGGCTACAAGTGCGCTATACAAATGAAAATAAATAAATAAATACATTTGTAACGGGAAATGCAAAATGACAGCTATCAGAATTTAAAGAATAAAAAAATGGGGAGTGGGTTGGCTAGACTTCCCTTGCATAGGTCTAGCTGAGAGCTTTGTTTTACATAGTGCTTAGAAGCCTATTCCTTCTGCGAAGCGCTGTTGTAATGATCTTGTTACCAAGCTTGATTTTCCTTTTTTCACATCGGGGCGTCGAAGGTCTGAGGTTTGTTTAGTTTGTATCCTGCAGGTTGAACAGATATCCGAGGCAAATGCTGAACTCGTCACTGAGCTTGCTTACCAGGGGTTCCAAAACAACATTCCCGTTTCACTTTGGTGATGTAGGGTGACTCCCCACATGCAGATTTTGATGGAGATTCGCACAGAAGACATCTTTTTCTAATTTCACGCCCCCTCTTGCTAGAGCATTCGTGTAGGAGTCGTTTCCACAGCTGCCCCTGGCAGAGCGCGGCCAGACATAATGACTCCATTATTGTACAGTGGGGCTGTGAGCACAAGCGCATGTGCCCTGTGCACAGGGGCCGCTTTGTCCTGTGATTGGATAGACCCGGTCCGATTATAAGCCTGATCGTCTCTGGCTGTGAGCCCAGGGAGAAACCCCAAGCGCACTTTCGTCCCCAAAGCAACCCCTAAGGAAATATGCGCCTCTTAGGCCTTTGAACAGTAGTTATGGGAAAGAGCTGATGTTCTACTGGTGGTGATCAAAAAGCAACGAGTCAGCCATGGGGCCACCGTTGTAGCTTATGGGAAGGAACCTGAAGCACCCACTCTGGTGGCAAATCGATGCACTGTGAAGCAAGCGCCCCCTCGGCCCCACCTACAGCCCTGGCCGATAGTGCAGGTGCCGCAGGCTGGTGTGAACCCGTTGTTTGGTCACAGAGGGGCCAGTTTCATGAGTTACTTACTGCGATGGTAGTTTGGGGCAGTCCTACCAGACAAATCTTCTTGACGATGCACAATGTTACAGAAAAACTCCCCCTTCGAAGCACACAGTCTGTCACAAAAGGAACAAATTGCCATTTGTCACTATGGGGCCATTTTTTCATTGCTGCCAGGGCCAATTTTATACCCCAATTCATGTATTATGGCCAGTGCCAGGTGCTGTAGAAACACCCCTTCCCACCGCATTTATATGGGTTATAATTGGTAAACCATTCACAAGCCTAACATCTGCTAAAGTTTTTAACTCGCTCATTTCTCCAAGACGAACTATATACAGGTCCTGATTTTTCAGGGCTCTGTAAGACACTTTAATTTTATACTGCCATGGAAGTTTCCACACTCCAAATTTAGTGAATAATTCTCAGCTTTTTGGTGGATTCCTGTGTTTCTGACTAAAAAACCTGGATATTGGCAGATAATCCGTTAAACCTGAGGTGTTCACCAACATTCTGCCTAATTAAACTCGCCAAATTCGATATTGCCAAGATGAACAATTGATTTTCAATTTCCATTCTGGCACTGGAAAAATGTCTTCTTCCAAATGTCATAGCTCCACCCCCCTCTACACACACAGCTACAAATATAGCCTCTAACCTTGTAACGTTTCACATCTTGCAACCTGACATCAAAGTCAGTTTCTTAGAATGTTTGATGGTAACTAAGGATGCTCGCTAACATCTCCCTGAACAAAACAGGTGATGTTGGAAATGCTATTGGAAGCACTTGGGCCGGTCAATTTTTGGTAACATTCAAAAATATCAGAAACCACGACAACAACTTCAAACACCACCATCTAAAGCAGGCTTACTCGCTTGTAAACTTAAGTGTTTGTGAAATGTGGACACTCGAGTGTGTTTATTTACGCTTACTGATTTTAGTGCGAAAGAAAACTACAACTTCACAAGGTAGTATAAGGGTGCAGAAGAAGGAGGCTGAAACAAAGGTGGCATGTTTGGGGCTAAAGACTTTTTTTATTTAAACATGAAAGCAAAAGAAACCCCATCTATTCCTATTCCTAAGAGGGGTTTCCCTGCCTCAACTAAATATAGGGGGTCTATCAGGATGTCTGGTCAACTCAAGGGTCCCCTGTCCTTTGTAGAGAAAACCTTACTTCTGGTCCTTAAACTAGAAACTAAAGAATAAGGCAGTACAGTTAAGCCCTAGGAGAATGACTTCCTTCTCCTGTGTTTTGATTCCTGGTTTGTTGAAACAGTTCCCAAATCTTAGAACAGTCTCGTGTCTCACACATTGTCAGGGGGCAGGGGAGGAATGGCTCCCTTTCCATGAAAGTAAAGTTCCAAACAATACTTTCATGGTGGCCCAGGAGAATGACTCCTTTCTCCTGGCGTCCAGTCTCATATAGCACAGGGGAATGACTCCCTTCACCAGGCCTTTTTGGACATTCCTGCCAGTCTGCGTTACCAGGAGAATGACTCACTTCTCCTGATATCTTATCAGTTCCTCACAACCAGGTGGAATGGCTCCCTTCCCTTGGTGGTCTTTTCATTAGGCTTCACACCTACAACACCCAACTCCGAGTGTTAGGAGGATCCGCGTCCCTGGCTTCTCGTCTTCTTTGAACTGGCCCACTTGGTTCACTTTCCAGCCAAGTATTGCCACGAGAAAGAGGACTTGTATCTTGTTTAGGGTGCCTCCTTTGGCTGTCAGTGGGTTTATCCCCACCACTGTTTTGAGGGGCTCTCCCTCTCAAGTTCTCTTTATGGTACTTAGGGTCCTCGTCCCTTCCCTGGTGGTCAACAGGCTTCGTTCCACCACAGCATTTAGGAGCAGAAGGTTTGTAGGCTTTCTACCCCTGCCGTGCCACCCAAGCGTTATGGTTTTAAAGGGACCTAGGGACAACTGCATGCACCCTCTTGGTAAGCTGCCCTGTATCCCCCACCTGGGTCTCCCGTGCCCCCCTTTACCTTGTTGAGGGTTTCAGCACATCGCCAGGGCTTCCAGTGATGACGGGTGTTCCGTTCGGCTTCTGCTGTGCGACCGCATTCCCGGCTGCCTTTTGAATTCATTCCTCCTCTCGACACTGCTGCGCACAGTCTGCTCCTGCACACCCCGACCCCAATCATCAGATCTGGTGGACAGTCTGCGCCCTTGGAGCTCTCTTCCTCCGGATCAGTGAAGCAGGTTTGTATCTCCTGTGATCGGTGCGCAGCACACCAGCCGTTTTCCGCAGCTGCCCGAGACAGTATTTATTCCATTGTAAATGTGTATACAATGTTGCCAGCAGTGTATGGGTCCATTGTATAGGTCCTTCATGGAGGAGTGAGAAAAGAAGGGTGCATTCATGTTTTTGCCATCAAGGGTCTATCTTGTGTATAATTGGGTTTCATTATGTTATCAAATATATTCATACTGCGCCCTTCAGAACCATAGTGGTCTTACGGCCCCTAAACCCTTTCTAGAGGTATTGTGATCATGCCAGGGTTATATGGCTAATACTTGCACTACTTTTTTTCTCCAAATAATACTACTGACCACTTGGAGCATAACAAAACCCAATACTCCCTGGGCTGTGATATAAGGAGGGACGCACAGTCTGCGGGTTTTGGAATTTTTACCCACCCATTGATTGACCATTTCTATGCTAGTCTCTTTAGCCATTCACATCCATACCCCCCCTGCCCCCGCTCCAAAAGCACCCCCCTGGGTTCTCTCTGAGGTAGCTCTGTACTGTCTAGTCCAGCCTTGAACAGCCATTGCTTAATTGCAGTTATAAACCAGATCTTGGCGTTTTAAAAATGTCTTAACTGTGTCCTCAGCCACTAGTTCTAAGCATGGTGTGTGTGTCTTTACATTTATACTTTGCACTAAATTCCTTTTAAGAACAAACATTGGCAAAGACAACAGTTTAGGCTCCAGTATGGGCTGTAGCATTTGTCAGACGCTGCTATAATATGCCCAGGTACTAACACCATTTGCCAGCTATTGCCATCTTATGGTAATGTAGTACCATTCTGACAGGACTTGGAAAATGTCGATCTCATGCCTACACAAAAGCCAAACCTGTTGGTGCCAGTGCTTGCTTTGCCGTGTCATGCTAATCAGTCGTCTGCTATCTGTCTTGCTTGGGGGGAGGAGGGTGGAGCTCTGGTGAATGTGCCTTGATGTGATGGCAAGCTTGACTAGGCGTCTGCAGAGCAGAGGATCAAGTAGTTACATGTGCCAAATATATGCAGGCAGAAATGGAAGCAGGAGCTGAGCTGCAGCCCCTGCGCACAGCAACGTGCTGCGTGACTGCTCAGTGGTGCCATTGCTCCTGCAGTTGGCCAGTTTTTCTTGCACAACGAACGCTTCAGCATGGAAGGGGCAGGCAAAGGATGAAAAGCGAGAAATAGACATCATGATGCTGGTTGGAGACGCCGTAGTAGATGAGAATGTTTTCATGGAGACATTTTTCAATATTCACCTTGCATTGACGTCTCCCTGTTCTGTCGATTGGCCAGGTTTCTGATACTTGAGTAATACTGTTCTTGACGGTACAGTACATCATGTACAGCACCTGCCAGGACCCAAGCGTTTACCAAAAGGGAAGCTGCATGCGGGTGTTGAGGTGACCTCTCCCTACTTCAGTGGCTCCCGCTGGCCTTCCCTGTCTGCTAGGGGTTGGCCATCTCTGCAGCTTGACCATGAGTGGCCTTCCTTGCTGCTGTCATTACTTGTATTCTTTTATTTTTTAAATAAGTGTTTTGGTTTTAATGAAACCTTTCCACTGGACATAAAAACAAAAATAAATGTCTAAGTTCATTCATACTTAAAACGAATTCGTTACTTTACAAAATGACGTAGACAAATTCATAAATCATATTTACATGTGAATCGCTAACATTTTAAAAATATCTAAAATCATCCAATATAAATGGAGCAATTTGGAAATACTCTTGTCCCGCAGTAAAGCTAGCCAACTTTCCGAGCTACGAAGACCTCCAATAGAACTAAAATGATGGCACGTAAGGTGACTTGCGGCAAGACCTCCAATAGAACTAAAATGATGGCACGAAAGGTGACTTGCGGCAAGACCTCCAATAGAACTAAAATGATGGCACGTAAGGTGACTTGCGGCAAGACCTCCAATAGAACTAAAATGATGGCACTTAAGGTGACTTGCGGCAAGACCTCCAATAGAACTAAAATGATGGCACGTAAGGTGACTTGCGGCAAGACCTCCAATAGAACTAAAATGATGGCACGTAAGGTGACTTGCGGCAAGACCTCCAATAGAACTAAAATGATGGCACGTAAGGTGACTTGCGGCAAGACCTCCAATAGAACTAAAATGATGGCACGTAAGGTGACTTTCGGCAAGACCTCGACCTCCAATAGAACTAAAATGAGCGGTCTCACAGAATAGAATAAGATGTCATCTCCCTGTGCTCCAGGTTTTTGCACAGTCGACACCCATACATTGCACAGTGGGTAGTATGTTCAATGTAGATCTTATATATACCGATCGTGCTTTATAACGGGGAAACAGTGAAATGTATTTGGACAAACGTCCTCTTTTCCTCGGAAAATAACAATATTGTCTTTGTAAAAAGAATATGTCAAACCATCCACTGCCGCACACCAGTCCAACTCAAAGATCGTACTCTTCATCAATTCTGGATTCTCCCGAAGATTGATTTCCTCCGAACCCATTGTTCTGCACCAAACGCTTGTCTTTCAGGAAGATTTGAAGAGGCTCAAAAAGAGAGTTGGCCATGACATAACTGGGGCCGCATAATTGCTGGCTTGATGGTGCTCTGGGTTGGACTCTTGGATGCTTATTGGGGTACTGTCTGACCCACAATCCTCGTGTTGCTGTTTGTAGATTCCCCCTTGCCTCCTCTGTCAATGAACTTTTGCCGCACAGTCACTGGCAATTTGCTCTTTGTTTCATTTTCTTTCTCATGTTTGTTTTTTCCTCCCCGTTTTTCCCTGTGCAATGGCCAAGAGATCCCTCGTTTAAATTGCACGTGATGTTGATGTGATAAACCTCATCAGGCTGCAAGCTCTGGGTTGCACACAGATCCCTGCAGCTGGCCATCACGCTGCCGAAGCTCCCTCACGAGCTTTGCAAATCATGGACCCTGTTTATCCCGTTACTTTTACTACCGTTTCTGTCTCGGACAAATCGGTGAAACGCTGAAACCCTTTAAGTTAGTTTAGAGATGACATCCGGCCATTCACGGACCTGGCATCCGCCACCTCCTCCTGCCATCGCCGCTTCCAAGGTCAATAGCGCTGGCTTATGGAAGGCAAAAGTGAGCAAACACGCTCCACTCTTCCCGCGGGCGTGGTGCGCTGCTGCGAGGCCGCTTGTTTGTTTGGCAGGTGGCTTAGTGCCGGCTGTCCTGTCTGTACTCGTCATTTAGTTCATGGTGGGCTGTGGGCCAGGCCCTACCTTCGTTGTAGCTGTTCAATACATCAAGAGCGCGCGTGGGCCTCGGTGGTTCACAACTTTGTCGAACCCCCGATTTTCTTATTGATCTGAAAAAAGCATTCGTATTGGCTATGGCCGTAATGGGAGCACTTGGGAGAATCTGGATCCCAGTGTCCCCACAAGCCCTCCCAACGGTGCGGTGCTGAGGATTTAAAAAATGCGTTGCACTGTAAAATGTTCTCAAATAGCTCCTCAAAATGGGAATGTGTAATGCCGTGAAATAGGCCTTTACACAGCATCCGCTCAGTTCAGCTCAGCTGAGAACCGTAGGAACAACGGCCCGTCGCGGATGCTCCCCGTTGCTACGCCGTCTTCATCCAACCAAATATCTAATTGTGCAGCTCTAATCAAACCATGAAATGTCGGCTAGTTATAGACGACTTTTTGTCTTCCAGCCTGCCCAATAGGACTGTGTTCCAGCTTCCATGCTATGCAGCGCTGCAGAGGGGGCACCCCGCAGCTCGAGAGTGCAGACAGGTAACCTGGGGGGCAAGGAGGACCATGGGAGAGGGGACAGAACAAAGGCTGCAGACACAGTGGCTGCTGCCCCAACCCCTTCACCCACAGCTACATTAGGCCAGGCAGGATGATGGACCCATCAGGGTGCCAAGGCACATTAGCAAGTGCCGCACCCAAGAAATCAGGAGACAGGAAGTCACAGGGGACCAACAATGGTCACCCTGAGGTGCGACTTGCTTTAGGATATAAGGAGCTGAGCAGCAAGAAAACAGAATCATTGGTGCTCCGTACGGAGCACCACAAGTAATCTGCACACGCAGAATACTTTTCTTGTTCCCGATAACCCACCCACCGAAGAAAAGGAGAACAAAAGGGAAGAAGAGAAGTACAGGGCAATGAACGGTGCCTACGTCGTCATGGTTACAAGAAGGCAGCATGGGCCAGGGGGCACAGCCCTGGACCGCCTGCCCAAAATTTGACATTATGTATTATATGGTTATATTATGGTGTGTAATATTACATAATGTGCAATAAAAACCACTGCCTTTAATTGCCAAACAGTACCATGTTTCAGTGATCATTGGGGAAGCACAACGGGAGTAAGGGTAACCAGCCTCTTGGCTCCACTGGTTAACACAGTGAAGAAGAACAAGGTGGACAGGCCAGTTTGTAAAATGCGTGCTCGGATGGGAGCATGGCTAAATGTTTTTTTTATTTCCAGTAAGCACGCATTCTTGTTATCTGTATAGCAGGACCGGGTAGATGGCCCCCATGAGGATAAAGGGGGAATACTCTCAGAATCTTGTGTGTCTGTGTGGGGGGGTTAATAATGCTGAGCCGTCATCCTATCCAAGAAAATGATCAGCCTCACTTTTCGAAGACTCCCGAGAATGATCCCATCTCCCGAGAATGATCCCATCTGTATTGGAGAGGCTACTCAACAAGATCTAGTATCTTTAACGAGGCAGGGGTCTGTTAGAAATATGAGTGATCCACCATCTTGGAGCTCAGACTCTCTTCATTTGATCAATTAGGGTACACACCTCTGGAAGCAGCGAATTGTGCCATCTTTTAGAAAAGAAAATCCAAACGACCTAATGCTAAAATGAAATCTATAATACTCGAAAAAAAAGTCAAATAATGTAAAGGGGAATAAAAGTGGTAATTTTGACTTACTGCACAAAAACCCAGACTTGTTTAGAGTGGAAAAGGTCGCTTTAATGTGACAGGTCAAAGCTTACAAATAACTGCTTACCTGGCTCCCTGGCCTTACAAACAAACAAACTATTTTAACATCCAATTAACAATTAAAACTTTCATTCCCCCAACAATTAAATAATTAAATAAATCAACTTCCCCCCTAAACATCCCTTGGTCCCAACAGTCTCCTTACCACTTCTCAAGGCGTCCCGTTTTTTCCCTGGGGCCATGCCCCTTCAGGTTCAATACCTGCTCCCCAGGGGTAGCCCGTTTGTGCAAACAGCCCACCCCCATCCTTTCCCGCGCCAATCCCCCTTTGTGCTTCCCTCCCCCCCACATCTAAAGGGGCCATGCCCCCGCCACCAGAAAAACCCTCCCCGAGGTGTTTTCTGCCCCACCCCCATTCCTTCCTACTCCCAATTCTTTAACATATTTCTCACCAACCAGATCAATTGACAAGTGGACACCATCCTCTCTAAATATCATAAATCCTTCATAAACTCTAAAACCTGCACTGCTGCTGAGACACAAAACTTCACCATCTCTCTGTGTTTATCCCCTTCCTTGCTCACTCTATCGCTCATTCATTTCTCGCTCCCCTCCAGACTCTCCTAGGCAACAACTTGGTCCAAACTACCAATCCTTGTGGCCACATTTCTCGGACCCATAACAAATCCCTTTTCATTTTTCTAAGAAGAGCCACACCAGTATCCCAGGTCGTTTTCCCCAGCATCAATAATCAGCCCGTCTGGAGTCCCATGACATTCCCTCAACCCAGCCAACATTGGGAGTAGGTGATCCCAGCGGAGCCCTCCTAAACCTGACCATTTTATCAAAACATCTTTACAGCTGAAACCCAATTGCCTTCCAAAAACTCTTCTCTCAGCTTCTTTCCCGCCCACTTAACAATAGAATGACCCACTATCCATATTTGTGACATCTGCCCCGGCCTCCGAGCAGCATCTGAAAAAGAAATTACAAAATCATTTACAAATTAACAAGATACTGCTGAATACAACACTCCTGCAACTTCTGAAAATATACTTTCAAACATCCCGTTTACCCAAATCCCTGACATACCCCTTGTATCTCCCTGACTTCCAGCGCCCCAAACTTTTCACTTTTTCCCCAGAATAACCCAGCCTGCTACCTTCAGATGTTGCCCCCATCCTAAATGAATGAGTTCCAAACTCCTCTGCTTTTTCCCCTACTGCTACCAGAACCTTACGAAGCACCCCCAAAACTTGCAACGCAGATACTGGCTCCCAATTCTCATGCTGAAAAACCGAGCCTGTCCTCGCACCACAACGCTCCTTCCACAATAAACCTGTCTGAACCGGGCATAACTCCTTACTCCCATGAACCAGCAAAACCCAAGAGCCCTTTCCTTTTTGATCCGTCTTAGACCTCCTGATCTTGATGTCCAAACCTAAGGCAGTAAACTGGACATCCTCCCATTGCAGCGCGCCAACCCCACTTTTTCCCCCACCAGTTCAGAAACCTTAAAAGCCCCAAAGAATAGCCAAGTAAAACAGGTTGCAAACAATTCTCCTTGATAGGCCGACCAACAAATCCCCCCGACTGCCTTACACAACCTAGTTAGTAATTCTGCTGATACCGGTCTCCTATTATCCTTTTCCCTCTTACTTTCCCTTGCCCAACCTTCCAACATCCTGCATGCCATTTCTCCCCCGCTCGGCTGAAAACCCCAAAACCACTTCCCATAGAAAGCAATCCCTGCCCGTTTCCTTGTTATAGTTGCCCTAGACCAGCTCCTATCCATGCACCTTAAGATGAAATTAGTGACATCGTCCCTTCTCCGTTCTTCCGCGTCCCCCCAACCTTTCCAACTACAAGCTCCCCCTCTCATAAAATCCTCCCAAGCCCTCCTGTAGGCCTCTCTACATGCCGGAGAAAGAGAACCCTCCACCAATGCAAGCGCTCTTAGCTTCCAGCTTCCTATTTTCCACAGCTCCTCCGGAATCCGCTGCCCCTCCCGATCCGCATCTGCAGCCAATCCACGGAATCTCTGCCATTGAAAACGAGATAATGCATCAGCAATGTCATTATCCTTCCCTGGCACATGTGTTGCTTTGAAAACCACATTCCATTCCATGCAACGCAGAACAAACTCATCAACCTCGCCACCCTCTGATCCTTTGCTGACTGCCTGTTCACTACATGAACCACACATTCGTTGTCAATGCTGAAATTCACTTTCTTGTTTTGCAACTCTTTCCCCCACAATTCCAGTGCTACCAACAAAGGAAAGAATTCCAAGAATGCAATGCTCCTACCCTCCCTCAGCCAAAGAGATGGTCACTTCTGCGCACACCATTTCCCTCCCCAAAACATTCCAAAACCTGCTGCATCTGAAAAAATCTGAACTTCCTAAGACACCTGTTCTCCATCTGCAACCACATGGACACTCCCTTAAAGCTCTCCAAAAAATGCAGCCAAATTCTACAATCCTTCCGCACTGCACCTGTTACTCTTATCCGATGATGTGGGCACTTTGCTCCTGCCATAGACCGTGCCATGTTTCTGCAAAAAGTCCGCCCCGGGGCCGCCACCTTGCATGCAAAATTCAAATGTCCTACCAAGCTCTGCATTTCCACTAGCATCAATTTCTTTGCTCCAACCGTTTTCTCCAGCAATCCTACCAGTTTGCTCACCTTGTCGCGCGGCAAGCGTGAGGTCATAGCCAGTGAATCCAGTTCAATTCCTAAAAACGTCAGCACCACTGCCGCCCTTCTGTTTTTGTCTTCCGCTAGAGGCACACCCAGTTCCCCCATCAAAGCTTGGAACAACTTTAGCATCTCTTTGCACTGTTTTTCCCCTTCCGCACCGCTAATAAACAGAAAATCATCTAGGTAATGTAGCACACTTTCACATCCTGAACTGAATTTTTTGCCTTACCACCTCAACATTCTCTTTGGCTGACTTCAAATTTTCCACCCACCGACGCACCCTAGGCCCCTGATAACCCAGCCTGAAACCAAAAAAAAACCCTCCCTCAAAATCTTAGCCCCTCCCCTGTCCGGATAAAACTCCAACCACTTCTCCATCACATCCAAATAAATTGGAGTAAAAGCCTTTCCCCACAACCCCTCTGCCGGAACCTCTCCCCCCTACCCCTGTCTCCCTGTTGGAAACCTACAGAAATTCCTTGTGCAGCCATCCTTGTTAAACGCCCAACACGCTGCTGAGGACTGCCCTCTTCCTCCTGGGCAGGGCTACCAAAAAAGAGCCGGAAAGGCACGGGCAGCCCACTTGCTGTGT
The DNA here is from genome assembly GCF_040938575.1 of Ambystoma mexicanum. Lineage (NCBI taxonomy): Eukaryota > Metazoa > Chordata > Amphibia > Caudata > Ambystomatidae > Ambystoma > Ambystoma mexicanum. The sequence goes on along the minus strand of NC_090924.1, from coordinate 755,221,155 downwards.
GCAACGTCGGGGCAGGCCTCCGTTGGCGCCATCCATTGCAGCCATAAATCCATGTCTATCTCCCCCCAAACAGCCTGACTGTCCTCAGCCATTCTTGCTCTGAATTCCTCATCATAACGCACCCATGCAAAGCCCCCGAAACTTGTAAACGCCTTCCTGATCACATCCGTATATTTTAGCAGAGCCACACACCGCTCCGGAAATTTCTCACAATATACACTGCCGTAAATAATAAATGCAGATGCCCAGTTTTCAATTGTCACTGGTACTCTTGGGCGCGATGCCAACCCTCTCTCCTCTTCCTTTGAACCCTCCTTTGCTCTCACTTCCCTATGAAGCAGTTTAAACACATCCACAAATTCCCCTGCCTGAATTTTATCTTTAGTCGCTGCCATCAAGTGCGCCCCTAAAGGTTTCGTGATGCCCATGTAAGGTAACTTTTTCTCCTTGCCCTTCACTTCAGCTTCATTTTCCTTTAAAGCCTGTACCTCGAGCGCCAATGGCTCAACCACTTTATCCGTTTGTACCTCCACCGAACAATTTCCTTTTTCACTCACCATGTCTCCAATAGCCTGTACACCAATCTCTCCCCTTGCCCCTTGCAGACCAAACCCTTCATTTCCTGCCCCCGTTCTCATATCCCCCTTCTGCCATGCAGTTGACCAGTCCCTTTCCCGCTCACCTCTTTCCATCCTGCCATCGCATGTCTGCGGTCTGGCCCCCACTCCAATGCTCCTCATCTCTTTTCTTACTGGGCTCCTACTGCGGGGACAAAACATGTCAGCAGTCTCACCCAACCAATTATTCTCCCGACCTCTTCCCCTCCAAATCCCTTGCTCCCGTCTTTCCCAAACCCAACTAGCACCCCTTCTCTCATTCCTTCCTCTCCTTACTGCCCTATAACCTTGATCCTCCCACTGCCCTACATATTCCTCAATCCCAACTTCATCACCCCTGAAATACCATTGCTGATGCGAGCTCATGCTCAGGTCGTGTAGATTGTCTTCCTGTGAGCCCGGAGCGTCTGCCCTGTCTCTCCTTTGACGTCTTCTCGGCGCGGCAGCAGAAACCCCTTCCTGGTCCTCTTCTCTCGGGTGAGGTGTGCTCTCCTACACCCTGTGATCCTCATCGCTAGGGGCCGTGCTGTGCCCTCTAGACTGTCCTCGCGCTGACCGAGGAGGGGCCGTTCCTAAACCCTCTCCATATTCATCCTCTCAAACAACAGGAGCTGCGCAGCGCCCTCTGCTACCCATCCTTATTATCGGGGGGAAGGCGTTCCACGCCCCTCCCTAACCTCACTAATTTATGGGGACCTCTCTCTCTCTCCTTCTCCCACGTGCACTCTTATTCAGGTATTTGCCACCCTTGCCCCTCTGACTGGGTGCCCCGCACTGTGTCCCATCACCCCCACTGACGTGGCTCTCTTGTCCTGCCCTTTGTACACTCCTCATATCCTCTACTTCTTCCTGGTCGTTATTAACCCCAACCCTAACAGGTTCCTCACCTAAATACAATTCCCCTCTGGAATCTCTCCTATCAATCTTCCTCCTCAACTTTCTGCCCCTGGATTCCCATGCCTCCCCTCTGCCAGCCGCAGGGGTGCAAGCCACCACTGCTGCAAGAGCCCCATCTGCCGCTGCTCTGCGGCCTACCACCACCTGCCTCTACTTCTCCTATAACCTCCCCCACCGCCCCTTCCAGTTGGGCTTTAGATGCGTTGCTAATAATCTCCAGTGCCTCCATAAGTTCCTTGGCATCTACTAAACCCTTCTTGCTGGCACCCCGGCCCACCATTGTGCACTAAAATCTGACGGAGTACTAAATAATATCCCTAAATAATAACTACCCAAAAAAAAAACAGAAGCACCTAACTGCGGGAAATGACCCCTGCGAAGAAAAAGAAAAGAAAATGGGATGAAACAAAGATATTAAATGGAAAGAGTTAATTCACTCAACATTCCCCAATTTAAATTACCCATAGTTCTTATGTAAAAATATTAGCCCCTTGTTTTTGTTTAATATATATATTCTTTTTTTGTTAATTTTCAACAACTGCCCTAACCCTGTAAACACCCCTAGAGCAGGCACAAACTGGCAAAAATCCCAGAAAACAAAAAACAGTTGCACAATATACAAATTCTGATATAAAACAGGCAGAAAACACATTGCCCCCTGCCGTGCTTTTGGCACTGTACTAATGTCTCCTAGTCGCATACGGTCCCTTTAAACAAAATGGAACTGCCCCTTAACCTCCTACCTACGTATACAATGGAGCCGAAGCCCAACAACACAACACGGGCTCTTGAAAAAGGACGAATAACGTCCTTCACCCGCAGCAGATATGCGTGCGAAAGAAGGGGAAGCCGCGAGCAGGAGCCTGAAGCGGCAAATATTTATTAAAATATAATGGAACCAAATTGACTGGCCAAACGCACACCCCCCATCACGGACAACGACAATTTAAAGGGAAGCACACGGTAAGTGGGGGTATCTTATATACGGTACCCCCGGCTATGGTAACTTTTTAAACATTTTTTTTACCATTCTGCAAATAAATCCCACATTACTTTAAATAAAACAGCTTACCTACCTCAACTTACTCTAAACCCACAACCAAGGCCCAACTACCAGGGAAGGCTCAGGAGCAGGCGACAGGACTTCTCAATCCAAAGTCCTACCAACCGTCGCCTGCTTCCCGAACCTTCCCTGCCCTATAAATACACCCCTGGGACGCTGTGCACACAGCCACCTCGCTGGCTTGTGAAGCGTCAAAATAACCCTGGGGGGAAAAGCTTCGCGTTCCCCCCGGGGCTCTGCTTCACTTGGAAATTCTTATGCACGCTGGCTGATTCTACAGTGCACCTTTCAGAATGAGACACTACACACACAAAACGCAACAAAAAGAAGTCCAACCCCCCCCCACAGAAGCAGATGGTTATTGACACTCAAGTTAGCCCATTAACTGATCATTTAGAAGGGAACGTTGAGCCGGAGGGTACACTTGAATGATTCGTTTCCCGATGATCTGAATACACGATTCAGTATGTCAACTTATTCTGACGAGCCTTCGGGCTAATTTGGTTTGGCGGAGTGAATATATGTAAAACTACTGTTGTTGAGGTGAATCAGTTGGCTTCTCAAAATGATCTACCTTCTATGTTTTTGACTATGGAAGAAAAACAAGTTAAAAGGAATAGCCAAAACCAAGCAGCTGAGGGGGTTAGTGTGCAGAGAAATATTCTTGTTATGAAATCCGCAGAGCCGCAACCCTTTAGAAAAAACATGCTTTGTTTAAATTGATTACAAGTCTGAGATCTTTAATGTCTAGCAATGTAGCTCTTGTTGAATTCCTTAATGATAAGATCCTTGATTCTGTTCATCTGTATGTAAAATTAGGGATTATAGCGGAGACCCTTAAAACCGCCGTGCCATTCCTCCTTATTCTGGAAAAAGATCAATGGGAAGATCATGATGAAAGTATGAAAATTGATCCTGGCCCTAAAATACGATGGTGAAGGGATAGAGCTACCCTTAAGGATCCACTTCAGTCCAAAGTGAAAGGAAGAAAGGTGCCTTTGTAAACACTAAGGGTAGGAGGTATGAAACAGAGAAGTGCGATTTGTCTTGGCTAGCTTTCGCTTTACACTCCGGTCCCTCCATTAGGTGGCAGGTCTCACAGCATCTTTAATGCTCAATCATTTAAAATTCTCTCTTGGAACACCTGGGGGCACACTCATTTATTTGGTGAATCTTGTATAGACCTTGGTATTTATGATATACTCATGTTACAGGAAACATGGCTTATAGAGACATGTCGCTTATGGATGGTGTGAATGAGGGACAGGCAGCCAGGAGTAGAACTTAAGTAAAACCTTTATTCAGGCTACAGGAATTCAAAAAGGAACAAAAAGTTCAAGAATGCTTCTTCTTTTTCTTGGAATATGGATGTGGCTTCTCGACCTTGCAGCTAGTCCTCGTAAGCCCACAGCGTCTCAGGCACAGCTCTCTCTCTCTCTCTCGAAGTCCTAGAAGAGAATGGCAAAGAGACACCCAGTCCATCATTTGTTTTTACCTTATATAGGGGTTGGGGTTCAGGTAGCCAATCAGCACGGACTTGGCTTGGTTCTCTATAAATATCCCCGTAAGCCCTGCACCCTTTCTCTTGGTTTGAAGGAGGGTTGCCTGCCCGGCCCGCTAAGTCCGGGTCCCCGCGAGGAACCCCTGTCTTGAAGAGGTCTGGCACCCTCGAGGTCTCTGTGACGCTTTCTGAAGGTGAGTGTTGGCAGTGAACTCGGAAGCGGGTCTCTGCCTTCCGCGTCACTGGATACGGCCTTGACCGTGTTGTGAAAGTAACCGCGTGGGAAGACGGTGTCTGCCTGTGTAGGCGTTTGGCTTGCCATGGTCCATGCTGCACTCGGAGCGGAACCCCACCCCGGTAAGCCAGCGGTTGTCCGGGAAGGACGGCCCAATCGCCTCCGTTCCGGTTTTTCTGTTCGCTGGAACAAACTCTTCCCGCGTATCCTATACTCATGTAAGCGGTGTCAGCCGTAGTCCTTTCGTCCACGTCTCTCTTAATGCTGTCTTCCGGGGTCCCAAGACTGTTAATTATCTGGACTGTGCTCTCCCGACCTCGCAGCTTGGTCGGTTGGTACCCCCTCTCAGGTGGTCTTCGTTCAATCGGGTGCTCTCTCTCATGTGATCCCTCCTCTCGCCTCTTCCCTTTCATGCCGTCCATATCCCTCCGATCACATACTCCCCCCGAGGAATCGAGCCGCTCGGGCCGATCAAGGCTCCTGGAAAGGTAATCCGGAACCACCTGGAAGGATGCAGGCTTGTGTAACGTTTTAAAGCGATATTCTTGTAGAGTGAGGAACCATCTTAGCACAAGCTGATTTAAATCTTTCTGTATGGCCAACCACTGTAAAGGCGCATGGTCAGTAAATACAGTAAATGTCTGACCCACGAGATAGTATCTCAGAGATTCGATTGCCCACTTGATCGCTAAACACTCTTTTTCTACCGTTGAGTACGGTTCTTCGTGGGGAAGCAGCTTACGGCTGATAAAGGCGATGGGATACAGATCCTCCTCTGTTCCTTGTGAGAGCACCGCCCTAAACCAGAACCAAACGCATCAGTCTGTAGGAAGAATTCTTTATTGAAGTCCGGACAATATAGGACAGGTAGGGCTGAGATTGAATTCTTCAGATGGTTAAATGCCCTGACTCCGTCAGGATCGGAACAAACGTCCTTCTTATAGGTGCTTTTCAAGGCCTCTGTCAGTGGGGCTGCCACTGAGGAAAACATGGGTATAAACCTTCTGTAGCAACCCACAAAACCCAAATAAGCCTGTATTTGTTTGCGATTGCTAAGCATGGGTAGTTTCTGAATGGCTTTGACTTTGTCAAGTTGGGGCCGGATCCTTCCCATGCCTACTAAATGACCTATGTAACGTGTCTGTTGGGCCCCGATGGCTGTTTTCCTTGGGTTGATTTTAAGTCCGGCCCTCTCCAGTTCTTTTATAACTCTTCCAAGATGTTCAAGGTGTTCTTCCCAGCTCTTGCTGAACACTATAATGTCGTCTAAGTATGCTGAGGTGTAATCGTTGTGTGACATCAGTACTTGGTTCATCAATGCATGGAACGTAGCAGGAGCCCCATGGAGACCGAATGGTAAAACTGTGAACTGGTACAACCCTGACGGGGTAGAGAAAGCAGTTTTAATCTTATCTTCTTCCTGTAAGGGTATCTGCCGGTAACCCTTAGTAAGGTCTATGGTGGTTAGGTACTGGGCGGCTCCAAGTCGTTCCAGTAACTCGTCTATCCGAGGCATGGGGTAAGCCTGATAGGTTGAGATCTCATTAAGTTTCCGATAGTCCATACATAATCGAGTCGTGCCATCAGGTTTGGGCACCAGGACTATCGGGGAAGACCAATGACTTGTTGATCTCTCGATTATGCCCAGTTTCAGCATTTCTTCGATTTCAGCTTGCACCAGTGCTCTTTTAGCCTCAGGAAGTCGGTAGGGTCTTAACCGGACGAACTGGTTCGGTAGGGTCTCGATTCGGTGTTCTACTAGTGGGGTTCTGCCTGGAAAGAATGAGAAGAACTCTCTCAGAGGGTTAAGGACTTCTAGGAGTTCCGTTTTTTCTTTTTCCGACAGGTTCGGTCCCCATTGCACTGCCTGCAGGGCGGAGACCTCGGAACTACTGTCTGGTGCATCGGGACACATTACATTTATTCCGCTTGGAACTGCGCTTGGCTCTTTCCAAGCTTTCAGTAGGTTGTTGTGATAGTTCTTGGTTTCTCTTTTCGGTCTGGCTGTTCTATCAAGTAGTTGACCGGCCCGAGTACATCCAGTACGGTATAGGGACCCCTCCATTGGGCCAGCATCTTATTGTAAGATGTGGGCAATAGTACCAGTACTTTGTTGCCTTTCTGAAAGGACCTTACTCGGGTGTTGCGGTTGTAATATTTTTCTTGTGTCCGTTGTGACCGGCTCAGGTTCTCCCTAGCCAGCTCTCTCATGTGTGTTAGAGTATCCCGAAGATTAATCACATAATCTGTGAGTTGGGTTTCTTCCTCTTGGTCTTCCCATTCGCTGCGTGCTAGATCAAGTACTGTTCAGGGTTTGTGACCAAACAACAACTCAAAAGGGGAGAACCCGGTGGACGATTGTGGGGTATCACGTAACACCATGAGTACCCAGGGTAATACCCGGTCCCAGTTAGTGCCCATGGGCTCAGTTGCCTTTTTTAACATTTGTTTGATAGTCTTGTTATAACGTTCTACCAACCCATCCGTCTGTGGATGATAGACGGTGGTACGGATCTGTTTTATGTTCAGCTGTTGGCAGACTCTCCGAATTACCCCGGATATGAAATTCCGCCCCTGGTCGGTCAGTATCTCGTCTGGGAGTCGCACTCGACAAAAGAAAGGGACTAACAAATTACAGACCTGTGTGGCGCTTGTTCCCTTCTTGGGGAAAGCCTTGGGGTATCGTGTTGCGTAGTCTACGATGACTAGGATGTACTGATATCCGTGGCTGTTGGGTTCTAATGGTCCCACTATGTCCATTCCTATCCGGGAAAATGGCTCCTTTATCAAAGGTAACGGTTGTACCGGGGCCTTCGGTGGTAACCGGGGATTGGTTTTCTGGCAAACCTCACATTCCTCACGTCCCGGAACACCCCAGGCCAATAAAACCTTTTCAGCACATTATCCTGCGTTTTTTCCCTCGCCAAATGTCCTCCTGTGGTAGCGTCATGTGCTATCTTCAGGACGGTGGGTCTGAAACTTTGGGGTACCAACAGTTGGTCCAGTTCCCGATCACCCCTGTCCTTGGTTATCCGATATATCAATCCCTTCGATGATTTGAACCAAGGATATGCTGTTCCCTTCTCTGGGTATGCAATGGCCTGGTTCCAAGCGGTTTTTAGGGTAGGATCTAAGGCCAGTTCACCTCGAAATGTAGGTTGTTTGTCATCGGGTAACCAATCTATGACCCCTGCAAACCTCTTTTCTTTTTCCCACTTCATATTTTCCCTTCTTACTTCGCTTCTGCTTTTCTTGGGGGGGGGGGGGGTTTGGGATGGGAGGCCTTATGTCCATCCGGGAAAAAGGGTCTGTTTGCAACCACTCTGTGTCCCTTACACATTTGGGGAAAGAGGGGAGATCAGTTCCAAGGAGAACCGGGGTTGACAGGTGTGGCATGACGGCAACCTTCATTCTGGACTCCACCCCTTTTACTTCTATGTTAACTACCTTAGAAGGATAGGAAACAGTGTTGCCATGCACGCATTTTATAGGTATCGGAATATCCAGCCCGACCTTCTCCCCACTTACTTCCGGTCTGACTGTTGTCTGTTCGCTTCCGCTGTCCAGCAGAGCCTTCTGGGTAGTTCCGTCCACCCGGACATCTAGAAAGTACGTTTCACGACTCCTCCGGTATTCCCTTCCTTGAACGAACCCGATTTCCATGGGCTCCGCTGGTTTAGGTTTCTTTGGACAAAACCTCGCTATATTGCCCCATTCACCACAATCAAAGCATTGGGGCTGTCTGGTTACGGTGGGCCATGTTATGTTTTTGGCTTGCCCTCGTGCCGGCCTTTGTTCAACCGTTCCTTGTGGTTTCATCGCTGCGGTTCTGGGAAAGGGTTCAATCATGGATGCTCGGACTGAACCTGCTTTCTGGAAGGCAGAAGCGAGGTCGATGGCTTCGGTCAGTGTGGGCCGGTGGTGTTGCCTCACCCACCTCTGTATCGTTGAGGGGAGTGCCTCTGTGAACTGTTCCAGCTTAATCTTGTCCACCATCTCCTGAATGCTGCTGCTGGAAGGCTTCAGCCACTTTTCTGTCAAGTCGTGGATCCGATAATACAGCTGACGAGGTGTCTCCCCCGTCTTTAGTTTAGCATCCCTCAGGCGGATCCGGTATGACTCATCCATTCCCATACGTTCAAGTATGGCTCTCTTGATGTCTGAGTAGGCAGTGTCCCCCGCTGGGTTGGCCACTTGGCATGCTCCTTGCATGCTGCCGGTCAGCAAGGGTGCAATGAAGTGAACCCACTTCTCCATGGGCCATTGTGCATTGCGTGCCACTCTTTCGAAATTGGTGAAGAAGTAACAGGGGTCTTCACCGGTTTGGTATTTTTGTAACACAGCTGTAGGAGCCATCGGATTGCCTCTACTGGTTACCACAGCCTCCGTCATTTTCTTTAGTGCATCTTGGTTTGCTGCATGCAACTGAAGGGTTTGTTGGATGGTTTGGCGGTCAGTCTGTGCCTGATGTGACTGGACCTGTATGATCTGCTGAAGTTGCTGCTGTCCTTCTGCCAGGGTTTTAATGATACCTTCCATGGCGTGCTGTGACATCCCACCACTGCCACCAAATTTGTGAATGAGGGACAGGCAGCCAGGAGTGGAACTTAAGTAAAACCTTTATTCAGGATACAGGAATTCATAAAGGAACAAAAAGTTCAAGAATGCTTCTTCTTTTTCTTGGAATATGGATATGGTTTCTCGACCTTGCAGCTAGTCCTCGTAAGCCCACAGCGTCTCAGGCACAGCTCTCTCTCTCTCTCGAAGTCCTAGAAGAGAATGGCAAAGAGACACCCAGTCCATCATTTGTTTTTACCTTGTATAGGGGTTGGGGTCCAGGTAGCCAATCAGCACGGACTTGGCTTGATTCTCTATAAATATCCCCAAAAGCCCCGCCGCCTTTCTCTTGGTTTGAAGGAGGGTTGCCTGCCTGGCCCGCCAAGTCCGGGTCCCCGCGAGGAACCCCCGTCTTGAAGAGGTCTGGCACCCTTGAGGTCTCTGTGACGCTTTCTGAAGGTGAGTGTTGGCGGTGAACTCGGAAGCGGGTCTCTGCCTTCCGCGTCACTGGGTACGGCCTCGACTGTGTTGTGAAAGGAACCGCGTGGGAAGCCGGCGTCTGCCTGTGAAGGCGTTCGGCTTGCCACGGTCCATGCTGCACTCGGAGCGGAACCCCGCCCCGGTAAGCCAGCGGTTGTCCGGGAAGGATGGCCCAATCTCCTCCGTTCCGGTTTTTCTGTTCGCTGGAACAAACTCTTCCCGCATATCCTATACTCATGTAAGCGGTGTCAGCCGTAGTCCTTTCGTCCACGTCTCTCTTAAAGCTGTCTTCCGGGGTCCCAAGACTGTTAATTATCTGGACTGTGCTCTCCCGACCTCGCAGCTTGGTTGGTTGGTACCCCCTCTCAGGTGGTCCTCCTTCGATCGGGTGTGCTCTCTCATGTGGTCCCTCCTCTCGCCTCTTCCCTTTCATGCCATCCATATCCCTCCGATCACAGATGGATTCTGTATTTACTTGAATTCCACTTTGAAAGGCCCCAAAAGAAGGCAGGGTTGATAACAGCTTCTCATGTTTTAGCTGGCCTATAGAATTCCCTTTCGTAAGTTATTGAATTAAAGGGACCCTCTGTGACTTGTCCCTTTTTAACCATGGTTTCATGCTCAATATTTAATGGAATAGTCTAAACACCACCAAAGATTGTTGTTGTTGTCTGGAGTGTCGTCAATATTAGTAAGGTGGATATGTGTAAAGGATTCATCTACCGTACTAATTGTTGGTAACCTGAACTGTACATGCATTCAGTACACAAATGCTTTACATTATCCTGGACGCAACTCTAATTAATCTAAGAGTCATGGTCCAGCTTGGTTGAAACTCATGATATGTGGGGTTTGTGCTCATTTAATGGCAACATCCAGGGTGATTTACTCCTCTCCCCACCTGGCGCAGGGGCAATGCTGAATCACTGATTACATGTTTGCATCAGAGACCTTATTTAGGGTGTGCATGCGTTTTAAGGTGCTTAAGGCCGTCATCAGCAGAATGGAATAACGAGCCAAATGATTTTTCACCAGCTAGGCATGATAGTATGCCTCAAATTGAAATTAATACGGGTGGCGGTCGCCTGAGATGCAAGTAATTTTGCAGCAGTTTATAACAAGTATTATTTTCAACTTTGTTGTGGCCTTCGCAGAAGTTCTCAAGTCTTTTCTCGAAAGCATTTAGTGAACTTTTTCATACGTTTTAACAAGGGTTCCCAGTATAAAGCCAGAGTAGCACCATGGTGTAAATATGTTTTTGACATCAACATCTGTGATTTTAAAAAAGTGAGAACTGAAGCGTAATCTTAGGGTGCTAACTGGACCCTTTTCCATCAACTTGGGGACTGAAAAAGCAAAGCTTAAAAGTGTGACACAAGAACTGGTTGACTGGTTATAAAGGATATATTTTTGATCCTGATGCAGAGGCGATGCTGAGATGTCCTCAAATAATATATCATCTTTCTGGAAATTAATCAATGACTCTACGCCAAACCAGACTTAAGGATCTGTGTGTCCAATTTTAGAAACTGAGCAGGCAAAGCATTATAGTGCGATTTACACTAAACCTTTGGAAACGTGTCCTTCTGAACATTTTTGACACAGCTTGTTGGTCCTTAGATTTTGACGTCAAATACATTCTTGGTATAATAAAACAAAGTTAAAGCCTCATGTGCGCCGGAGCTGGATGACCTCTGTAATGTGACTAACCAAAACCAGTTTGAACTATGGTCTAAAATTCTAATAGTATTATTTGACAAGATTATTTTTCTAAAATCTGTGCCAGCGTCCTGGAAAACCTTGCATATGGTACCAGACTTAGAAATAAAAAAGGGGACAGAGCACTTTTGCAGAACAATCAACCAATTGCATTGCTGGATGTGTCTTTTCCTCTATTTTGGTAAAACACCTGGAAAAATAGGCAGCAGATCATAAAATCTACAATGTGAGCCAATCAGGCTTTAGAAAACGATTAGGCACACTTCTCAGTGGCCTAATCCTATCATCTTTTCAAAGCCGGACAATTCGTTAGAAACCGTGTATCCAACATGGATGCACAGTTTCTTATTGTCCGGCTTTGAAAATGTGATGGGATTAGGCCATTGAGCATTGCAATGGGGCACTGCTTATCCTTTATTGATATAACAATGACCTTCGACTGCGTTGATCGATCGCTTCTGTGGTCTAAACTCTGACGTAAGGGCTGTCCTCCTGCATACTTGGCAATTCTACAGTATCTCCATTACGACATCACAGTTCAGATTAGGTTCAGTAACCAAGACAATCTGTCTAGTCCTCCTATTTATAGGGGGTTACGACAGGGCTGTCTTCTCGCATCCTTCCTCTTCAACATGTTCATAACTGACATTGGAGAATATTTGGGGCGGCCAAGATCTTTTTTCCTTAAAATAGGGAACTCCCTGATTAGTTGGTTGGCACACGCCGATGACCTGGTTTTACTGGACCTGACGCCTATTGGCCTTCAGCGACAATTGGTAACATTAGATACTTATACTAAGGCCAACGTTTTAACGATAAACATAACCAAAACGAAAATACTTGTTTTTAGCTGTAGGCATAAAGCCAAGTATAAAATACTAAGCAATGCGCCGATTGAAGTGACTAACTCATTTATTTACTTGGGATTTCTCAGCCTTTTATGCTGATTGCCGCGAGAAACGGATTGCCCTCGTGAACCAAGCTAGACAAATTTGTAAGGGGTTTGGGCATTTTTCTTTAATTCCAGCTATTACATTTTTTTTAAGGCCAAGATGGTGCCTATTCTTATGTATGGTGCAGAAATATTGAGCATTTACGATGAGACCATTTGGGACAAACTTGAAGGCCTCTTTTGGGGGTGCGTTTTGAATTTTCTGAATTGTGCCCCATTTGTGTTTTTAAGATAAGAGCTGGGTCTAACCTCTTTTAACAATTTAGTCAAATGGAAATGTTTAGGTTTATAAAGGAAAGTTCTGGCTCCTACAGAAGGCTCCTTATTTAGTACGTTGAACATGGCAATTGCTAAGGGAACTGAAATTGAACTAAGCCATTGGGAGGCCCTTAATAAGAGTTTACTTAGCAAGCTTGGGATGTCTGTCAATGATTGGTCGACTTGCCTTGGAGGTTAGGAAAAAAGTCAGAAAACTAGATTGGACTTTAACTAGAGAAAAGATAGGAAATTATAATCATCATATGCACATTCCAGTAACGGAGAAGCAGGCACATTTTACATTGCCGTATTTTAACACATTTCCAGATCCAAGACGTAGATCCAGGAAAAAGATTTAGTTTAACTATTTTTACCAATTAACAAAATCCTGGGAGCGCAACACAATATAACCAGAGCGCAGAGGCTTTGTTGATTATGTAAAAAGCCTGATATAGTTGGAACTTTTTTCCATCTGGTGGTCGAATGTAAGACATTAGCTTGTGAACTAAAATGTTACTTTGAGAGGTTTTTCCACGATATCCGTTTTATTACCGGACACGAACTCCGGCTTAGAATATTGACTGGGTATATTGTTTCCCATACTTTAGCTACTACTAGTTTTTTTAATGGAGATCTTTCCTAAATATGAGGAGTAGATTTTAAGGAGAGTCTTTTATTCTTTGTTCTTACTGACTTGTATAAATTACTCAGGGATGGTAAGATTTTCTTTACTATTTTTACTAATGTTATAATGTTGTTAAAGAAAATGGTATATTAATCCTCTATTTCTAATGTGTGTAATTTTATTAAATGCCGATTGGTTAAAGGTTTGGATGCCACGCCAATACACCTTTTTAATAAAAAAGAAAAGGAAGCATGCTTTTTATTTTTTATTTCCAGTTTGCACGCATTTCAAATGATAAAGGGGGTGATTTAAGATTTAATGCAAATTTGCCCATGAACGCTTTCTACCTTGATGTTGTGGAGGAACAGAAACTCAGTAAAGGTGAGGTTGGGTTTTATTTCTGAATGACGGGGGTTGTTTAGCAATACCAATATTCACAGGGAACGTGTTGCATATATGAGGGCGGGGGTCCTTCTTTGTCTGTGTTTTACTCTGCACCTTGTTCAGGGATGCCGAGTTGACTTTAAGTGAACTTATACAGGGAACATTCAGGAATATAGCGTTTTATTTTCCTGCTAAAGCATTTAAGGGGGTTCTGTAGAAACCTTTGAGGGCGGAGCGGTTTGTACAGAAGGCTAGTGGAGCCACTGTAGGCCAGTGATCTGGACCACTTATATGGAGAAATTGGATGGTTTAGTAGGTAGTGGTAGAGGGAGCTATCGTAGTCAACCCAGTTTATAGCAGTTTTCCTAGCATTACCGATTGGTCATCTGGAGGGGGATTGAATCAGAATACATGAAAGTAATGGACGTATGTTTTGTTCTGGGACAGAGTGTCATTTTTGAGTCAAGGCTGGTGCCCAGGGTCTGCACCATGGAGTACAGCATATCTTACTGGTGGAGTGCGGTCATTGGGAAGGTTGGCAGTTTGTTAAGAAGAGCACACCTCAAGGGTACACACTGTTTTTAGATGGGGGGCTGAATAACTCTTAGGGTAGCTGGGGGAGGTAAGGATGGCATCCCATTTAAGTGCAAGCCTGTAGAGTGGAGCAACCCAGCAGTCTCTCATGCTGGTGTGTAATTACTTATCATCCTGTCTTTGCTTGCTTTGAGATGCTTTTATTTCTTTCGCAACTGCTTCTCAAATGCAAAACTCGACAGCAAATAAGAATTGGCTACTCAATATTCACCTGTGTTCAAGAAACCAAAACATTGACTATCCATTCACTGCAGAGGTTCTGTTAAGGAACATTCCTGTGTTGGCCTCTTACCTGTCCTTGAGTTACCCATAACCCCATTCCAGCCCAACTTGCAACTGACACCACTTTCTTCTAAGCTAACCATCGGAAGTAGATCTACTGCTCAAGCACAAACTGCTCAAGTTTTATTTGCTCACATTTCTTTGGCTGATAGATGGTGAGTTGGGGTCAGGTAATATTAGTGGGTGGGCGGTGGGAGAGATATTGGGTTGTTACAGGGGTTACGGGCTATCCTGGCACTTTCAATCAGAAGAAATTAGAGCAAAAAACTGCACGCTTGTTTTTTGAGCTTTAGACCTGCATCCTGACCACCCACCCTTTGCTTTGCAGTCACCTGCCTACCCTCTCTCTCTGCCTGCACAATTTCTTCATTGTCTACAATGCCCATTTCTTCTACCCTTCATAATGCACCCTGACTTTGCTGCTTTTCCCCTTCTACTCACTCTTCTGCTTCCCCTCTCCCATAGCATTCAGCCTCAATTGGAAAAGCCAACTAGGTTACGGGAACCTGGAACTCCTTAAGTCGATTGAGAACCAGCACGCCTACCAAGGAGTCACAGAACTTTGGGGGAGTCCAAGGTTGGGCATAGAGAATTGTGTTAAAAGTGATCCTGGAGGGATTTGAACACTCGACAAAAATCGGACAAAAGTAATCTAAGGAAACCTCTTTTTTCCAAGGGAGAAGATAAAACAGTACCAAGGATATTTGTCTTTTTAATCACAAAAATATACATATTCTATTTTAAGGCTGAAAATAAGCCATCAAAGTGTTGGGCCAAGCAGAAGCCAGTGACGAAGGCTAGTGCTACAGCCTCCTTTCTTAAGTGGTAGTGCCAGTTGTTAGGATTCAGCCTATTTTTCTTTTGGACTTTGACGAGGACCATTCGTTTTAGTTTTTTAGGCAGGGAACTTCAGAATAAACACTCTTGAATCATGACCCACTGTAGTCTGAGTCCTTCTTCTGGTTCACTACATTACCCAATGGTTGCTCCTGCCTATTGGATGGTGCTGGACACCTAGGAGCTAGCTTTTGTTCATGCTCATCGAATCATAATTTTGAAAACTGCCTCAGCTTTATCTCCCAACAAAAAAAGGAAAATAAACATACAAAATATGCACCATTTGCATAGCAAATAACACTCCTCTGGTCAATATATTGATGCAACATCTGCAACAGATCCCACTGCCTACACAGGCGAAAAACATGCACCATCTAATACCTGTCTAATCAGTAGACTATTCAATGCTCTCATGATACAATCACATCAGTTTGGCAGTATGCAGTAGCGTAATAAACATGCCAGACATGAAGGGCAGAAACGTGGAGGCATGTTAGAAGATAAAAGGAAAATAAAGATCACCTATGTACTGAGGCCTACATGGCACAAGCCTTATGAGGCCCTCCGTAAGGATATCCTGGTGTGGCTCAGAGTAAATCTGGAGCCGTGCCTTATATAAAGCTGGAGCCAGCGCTCCAGACAAGATTTTGAAGTGGGAGTATTTCACTAGCCATTTTTTTGGATTTGGGAGGAAAATAATGTTTTAGGGAGTAGAAACATCCTAATGGGAGTATTTTATAAAAGAGTACAAATATGAAACTGAAAAATTGAATTTGCACAAAGTTATTCATGCACATTAAAAGATACATTTGACCTCTGTCATAATTCTAGTCATTGCTTCCTGTGTTATTACATGAACTACTGGTCAAAACACATCCATGGATCTGTGTGGGTGAAAGCAGGGGCGCAATGCCCTATGTATCCTTTTTCCATTTTTGTATTGAGAGTAGTTTTTCTCCCCATTTTTATCTTTTGGGCGTCTTTGCCTTTTTTTAGCGAGTAAAAGTGCCTCATAGAACCCTTATCTGTAGGGCTGGCTGGAGTATTGCCATATCTAACCTCTGTACTTGAAAACAGAGGCCGAGGTGAGCGGGAACTAATGGTAACAGACTTCCACAACTTTTGGGGTTGATTTTGGTACTCTTGTTCAGAGAGGAATTGCCATAGCATTTCGGTGCTGGACTGCCCATGTGGGCGGGACAAAGACTTATATGCAAATGGGTATTTCCCATCTGTGAAAGGTACAGTGAGCAAAAGGCGTGTGCTGCAAACTCTCATCTCAGAACAGGTTATCATGCCATGTTCTTTCTGGAGAGGAGCGCCTGCTACCTTTTTTGAAATATTTGAAAGGGACTTGGGGTTGGTCACCCTGAGTTGCCTGGGGCAACCAGACGTGGACTCCCTGCTCACTGTGCTCAGAGAGACAAAGCTTCACCTCACTGATGAGGCCCAACAAGGCTGAAACATGTGTATGGGGTTGCTGTTGGTACTCTTGTTCAGAGAGGAATTGCCATAGCATTTCGGTGCTGGACTGCCCATGTGGGCGGGACAAAGACTGATATGCAAATGGATATTTCCCATCTGTGAAAGGTACAGTGAGTTTTTAGCGAGTAAAAGTGCCTCATAGACCTCTTATCTGTAGGGCTGGCTGGAGTCTTGCCATATCTAACCTCAGTACTTGAAAACAGAGGTCGAGCTGAGCGGGAAGAACTAATGGTAACAGACTTCCACAACTTTTTACTTTTTATCGGTTATAGTTCAGCTACTTTTTAAATCATCCCCCTTTTTTTTTTTTTTTTTTTTTTTTTTTACAGTTTTGGAGCTGTTTTTAAAAAAAAATAAAAAAGTAAATTAAAGCTTAATCATCTATTGTCTAATCTGCGCCTAAAATGCGCTTTATAGGAAGTTAACTGTACAAGTGGAGAATGAATAAGCACACATTCATCACATAAAGCATCTATTTTGTTCTTTTTAAAAGCACCGGCAGTACCTTGATGGGCAAAACAAATAGCTTTCTTCTGTATGTCTATTGTTCAAATAAACACTAATGCTCCGAGACCAATTTATGGTCATTTTCGACATCTCTGGCAGCACCCCCAAAGCATAGACAGAAGTAGATGGGCTGATCTGACTTAATTATTGTGCATAGAAAGAATGCACAAAAGTTGAACAATATTTTAAAATGTCAGATGACGTTTGACAATGAAAAGAAAGAGGCCACTTCCTGCACTTTAGAAAAAGTTCTACAATTTGCAAAACTCCCAAATCGTTCACAGCAAATTAATCTAAACCTAAACTTTTCTGAAAAATGGAAGAAATGAAAAATTCCAGGAATACCTCCTGTGTCCCGCTGCCCACCTCGCCCTTGACCACACTCCACTTGTGTTGGTCTTGTATATGCTTCCACCCAATCCCCTTCAACATTGGAGTACAGTTACACTTCTTTTTTTGTTTCTCTTCTACCTCTGCCTGAAAATCTGTAGTAGGGTGCAAATTGCTAATATTGAATGACTTCGTATTCGTAGAATGCTGAGAGGGGAACCAGTCAGAAACTCTGAAGAACGAGCTGAATGCTGGGAAGTAAAATCGCAAATCTCGAACTGCCCCTCTGACTTTGCCTAAAAAGCCCATGTAGAACAGCTCAACCCCACCCAATGATTTCCATTTTCAATGGACTGCTGCCTTGTCCAAAGTCAGCAAGTGATGAGTTACACCTAAGGCGTCCACATAAAAATATCCCGCATAACAATATTCCCAGCAAAAGCCCCCGTTTCCGTTCCATCCATAACCTCATCCTGTATGCTCGGAGCAAGCAGAGATCACTAGCAGGGAACTACGAGTTCGACCAGGAGAATTTTGATATCCCACTTCTTGCAATTTTAAATCTCTCATGTGATTAGGGAAAACATAAGCAATTAACTTTTTTATTTATTTTCCCCCGCTGTGTTGATGTTAAGCAGACATTAAAGTGGGGTAACAGCGGGAAATTGTTCCCGGAAATGGCATGGACAACAGCGCCTTAAATGCTCCATGCCTAGAAGTTTTGTAGCCATAAATCTGCTGTTCTGTCTGCCACCATGTACCATGATCAAAGAGATGGGGGCAGTAAGGCCAGGCAGGGTAAGGGAAATGGGTGCCACCCGGAAAGTTGGAGGGCCTGAATCGGATGTGGGCACTCGCCCTAGTGCTCTTCGTACATGCAGTGACCTCAAAGAGTCCCAGGTCAGCCCATGTTCAGTGGGTTCACTGCCCCCACCTGCCCCCCAACCGCACAGAGCGCCCCACTCTTTATCCAGCATTTTGTGAAAATTCCTAAGCATCCTTCTTGAATTCTTGTAGAAACAAATTCACCACCCATTTTTGGATTAACCTCCTGCCTTCCTGGAGTTGCTGTTTGATGATTGATCCCCTACCCCCATCCCCCCGCTTCTCCGTCCGTTTTCGCCTGAAACTGCGAAATGTATACCCTGTGGAACTATAGTTAATCCTCTCTGGAATTCCTGTCCTTTAACGTACTAGCCGCAGTATTGGATAAATGGGGCTGTACTCGGCCAGGGGTCTGTGTGATATCCCTTTTTCTCTCCTTCCACCCCTGTCGAACGTTTATCCTATACCTCAACGTCTTGAAACGTTTAGTATACTTTAGATGCTGGCGCTTATTCCTGATGTTTTGGCCTAACTTCTTCTACATGTCAGTTTCACCCTGACATTTCCTAGTTTACTTCGAGTCCTGGGATGAGCTGTTTTAGAAGTTATTCCGTTGAATTTTAAATTTTGACATGTTCCGTATTTTGCCTTTCACAATCTCTGTTTTTGAAAGTCCTCGGTGGCCAACGTTGTTTAAATAACCTTGTCAAGCTTGTCTTGAGAGAGAGGCCACGCATTTTGCGAGACATTAAGTCCCACCCTCCGCCCAGGTTTGTGGAGCCCTCCTTTCTTCGGAAAGGTAATTACTACCAGACTTAATTGCCAAAACCAAATACCATTTTCACTTTGATAACGTGTATGTTTTTGTTTGCTCCGATTATACATGAAGTAGGATTTGACAACATCATAGGAAGAAAATAAGTTGGATACTTTATGGATGTTTTAGAACTAAAAATCAATTTTTTAAAATCTCATTGCATTTGCAGATGGATGTTACAGTTCAAGGCCAGTTTTTGTTGAAGAAACATTGTAATTGCCTGCATGGCCTTTTTAATGTGTTTTCTTTATGGAGTGTTGCAGCATAGTAATTCCACTGAAGTAGTAGGCAGCTTTGATAAGTAGGAGGCGCTTTTCTGTTTTCTTATCTCTGTTTGAAGTTATGCGTACACCCTCTTTAGGACTGACAAGTTCAGGGTTTGCAACGCAGAGGCAATGGGATGACCACATCTTTTGCATTGAAAGTGAGACTTCCCAATCCTGAGGCCAGGCCGACATTTGGTGGCCTGTGCTTTCAGTGTTGATGGACGCTTGCCAGGGGCGTTGCTGGGGGGGGGCTAAGGGGGCTATAGCCCCTGATCTTTTGGTTGTAGCCCCGGATAGAATCTCAGGAGCTACAGCCAAAAGACTAGCTAGCCCCCAGTCCCAACAGTACCGACATCAGCTTAGCCCCGAGTCTTTTCCAGACCTAGCAACTCCCCTGACGCTTGCACTAAGGTAATGTGGGTTTGTGCTAAACCAACATTGACGAAGCAAAGCCTTCAAAGGGTCGTTATTAGTTTGGCATCTATACGCTGAAACTATTGCTTTAGACCACAGATAGGGGATCAATGGCATATGAGGAGGGACACGCAGCTTGAAGGGGTTATTTGCCCACCATTGACTGCCCAGGGCCATGCTAATCTCCATGGCCATTCCCACCCTCTTTCTGCCCCTGCCCGCCCAAAAAACACACCTCATCGGAACTCTTTAATTACTGACTTAAGTGGAGCTGTAAACGTGCTACCAGTGTAAACAAAAAAATCTTAACCAGGTCTGCCTTCAGCCACTCGATTTACAAGCACTCTGCGTGTCCTTCACTGAAGTCCTGTTAAAAAAGAGCATTGGAAAAGCCAATAAATTTGGCTTGTGTATAAGTATTAGGCATTATCCAGGCACTGCTATTAGGTGGCCAGGTACTCGCACCATTTTGCAGGTGCTACCATCAATGACAAGTTAGTAACACTACGGTAGTGCCTGGCAAGTGCCTTCCCCGTACCTACAGAAAAGCTCAAACTGTTGGCATTTCCAGTGCTTGTTTTCAGGTGTGGATTTAGTATACTCCCAGGCTCTGCCTGGAAGGCTGAACGCAATTGTTTGTTTTGATGTTTAACTAAGCACCACGGTGACCATTGGCTTCCCCTCATCTCATCTGCATTTTAAAAATAATTACTTTGGAGTCTCGAAAAATGCGTTGCTTTTAAATGTTAGGGGTTGCAGTGACAATGCATGAAAGTGAAACGAGCCACTGTCTAAGGTAAATATAGAAGGTTTTCACATAACATTATGGGCAGTTCGGCAGTCTCCCTAATCCTACCTCTGCCCCAGGAATGATTTGGTAAAAATAATGCAAAATGGTATCTTTTTATTTATTTCTTGAACTCTTTATTTAGTTTATCAATAACATATCAATAAATCCATGGATAAGATTAACAACCAGACAATAAATCCAGCAGTATATCTAGAATTAAATAAGTACAAGATGAATGGAATTAACAATAAAAGAAATGTTCAAAGATTATCTGATTGTCAAATAATAATTCGATAACATATCGTCAGAAGTATATACAGTTTTGACATAAAGACAAGACACTAGACACAACAAACCTCAACCCTCCCAACGCTGCCTCCCACCCCACCTCAAAATATGAAACAAAGTCAAACCTGCTCTGGCAGAGTATCAAGCATAAAACTCATTAAATGCACTCTTTTACTCATTGTAGGCTTCTTCTCTATGCAATTTACCTCATTTAATCTTCTCAAAGCGTGAAAATAGTTGCACATGTACTAGCCATTCTTCGACACATGGCTTTTTCCTAGTCTTCCAGACACGTAATATTTGCCAGGTAGCTACCAGAAGAACTTTGACCCAACAACATGTCACATAGTCAAGGCGCTGAACACAACTCTGGAATTTCAAAAGAACAACTAATGGTGTTCTTGGAAAAAAAATATTCCATACCATGTCAACCCTATCTAGGACATCATTCCAAAAACACTTTACTTGTGGACAATTCCACAACATATGTAACATGGTGCCGTTTTCCTTCAAACAACCCCAGCACTTATCATTATCACTCAGCCCCAATATACTCATCCTGTCCGGAGTCCAAAAAAAGAGGCCCCAAAATCCCTTGTTGGATGTAACGCAGATTCAGGTCAGCTTTTGCCCTAATCGGAACCTTCCACATGCTCTCCCACTCCTTCATTGATAATACCCATTCCTAATTCCTCAGACCATGCAAGTCTCAGTTTATCCCATGATACTATAGATTGGCTCTCAACCGGAATGTGCTTAAAAAACTCGACACCATATGCGGAGCAACCTTAAGAAAATCACACCACGCAGGCCTATGCATCACAGGGGCATCCACCATTTGTCACCTCTCAGACACATCAAAGCCTTCAAGAAGTTATATCTTCTCAACTCCCGTTTGTGTAAACCAAATTTCCTCCTTAAAAATTCAAAGGTTGGCATTCCCCCTTCACACCAGATATCTTCCATCAACAATATGCCTCTATTGAGCCAGCTCCTCCAAAACAACATTTTATTATTAATCTGTAATCTTGGATTTTTCCAAATGGAAGCTTCCTTGTACATATACAATCCTTGCCCACCCCCTGATATCAGTGAGGTAATCGCATCTTGAGTGGCAATCACTGCTTGCAAATTAGCTACTTGCCTAGGTAACTTACCAAAAGAGTATAAACTTTCAATACGTTACAGTCTCATTTTATACTGCTCAATCTGAGCCCAAAGCGGAACCGCTGGCCCATTCATGGAGAAATGGGTAACTGATTTTTTTTAACAAAAAACCTTTAAGGTAATTTTCAAGAATGGGCTATCTGAATCCCCCATCATGTATGCCCCGAACCATAAAATACTGCAGTATATTGGGTCTTTTCCCAACACCCCATAAAAATTCTTGGAAAACTTTATCTACACATCCCAGAACCTTTTTTGTGAATCTTAAAGGACGTGACTGTATCATGTATAGAACCTTAGGCAAGAGCATCATCTTGATGGCATTAACCTTTGCCCAAATAGACAACGGGAGTCTACCCCACTTACGGTTGTCTCTCCAAAGAGTTTCTATAATTTTATCTACATTAAACCCAGCCATTCCTTTCATATTTCTGGTGAGATATACCCCCAAATACTTCATGTAATTATTTTCCCATTTTCAGTTCCAGTTTATCAATTCATCACATACAGGAGTAACCCGAACCGGAAATACTACTGTTTTCTCCCAGTTCATTTTGTAACCTGAGAGCCTACCTATGTCCTCAACCATATCTCGCAATATAGTACACCCTACCTCAGGATTACCAAGAACGATCATGACATCATCCGAATAAGCCAGCACTTTAATTTCAATTTCCCCTATCCTGAAACCTAAAAGACTCTGAGTTTGTTGAATGTAAATCAAAAACTGCTCTAAAGCTAGATTAAAGAGATAAGGCGATAAAGGACATACTTGACGTGTGCCCTTAAACAGTTTAAAGGAAGCCGATAGATCCCCGTTTACCCAAACCCTGGCACTGATATCTAACTGCAACGCTCCAACAGCATGATGAATAATGGACCAAAACCCATCCTCATCAGTGTGAAATTTAAGAAGGTCCAGTTTACACTGTCAAAAGCCTTCTCGGCGTCTACAAAAATGAGAAGTAGACCATCTGTGTCCGAAACCGACAGATTCAAAACATCCAGAAGGGTCCTAATGTTATCGTAACCATAGCCTTGTTTCATGAATACCACTTGAGTTCTATCTATAAGATCACCCATAAATGTATCCAATCTGTTGGTCAGAATTCTCGTAAAAATCTTCACATCCACGTAGGGCGGTAGTTAAAACACTTTGATGTATCTTTTTCTACCTTGGGAATCACAGTAACAACAGCTTCTCTCATCGAGGGACACAAAGTACCTTCCATTAAAAATCGATTATAAAGAGCACATAACTCAGGTGCTACCTGTTCATCAAAAGATTGATAAAATTCAGTCGGCAGTCCGTCCGGACCCAGTGACTTACCAATCCTCAATCCTTTGATAGCCTGTAAAACTTATTCAACTGATATTTGAGCATCAAGAAAGTCTCTAGCATCACTGGACAGGCAGGGAACATCAATCATATAAAAAAACTCTTGAAGCTAACTTTCTGACGGAATACAATCCTTTGCATACAGAGTAGAGTAAAAGGAGCGAAAACACTGAGTTATCGCCTCCCTCCTAACTATCACACCACCTGAAACATTATCAAGTTTTTGAATAAAAGGTCTCTCGCTAGGACCCCTCAATCTATTTGCTAGCAACATACCACCACAATCTCCACCTTCCCAGAAACACGGTTTTGTACAAAAGACACCACGGTCAGCTTGAGCATCAACCTCACATCTCAACAATTCCTTCACCTTGCCCATCTTAATGCGGTCTTCCACAGCTCTAGTGCGAGCAAAGGTAGATTGTAATTTGCCCAATTCCAGTTCGAGATCCCTTAACCTGGCTTCCCTCTTCTTCCTCACCCTAGCAGTCCAGTCAATTAACTCGCCCCTAATTGAGGCCTTGAAAGAATCCCATACAAACGGCTATCAGCTGATCCATTATTCTCAGCAAAATAGTTTGCAATAGAGCTATTTAGCGAATTTATTATTTCTTTTTAAAGCATCTTCTTCCTTCAGGATAAAAGGTTTTAGCCTCCGTCCTGCAAGAATCTTGTCTGTGCAGACCAAAATGCAATTTAATCTTAACTAACAAATGATCTGAAAGATGCCGTTCACAAATCTTAGCCTCAACCACAGCCTCAACTAAATTGTCAGAGGTGAGTAGGTAGTCGATCCTGGAAAGAGTTGTGAGCTGGGGAATGAAACGAGAAACCTCTTTCCCCCTGATGTAAAATCCTCCAAGCGTCAATTAAGTCAAAAGCTTCTATGAATTCCTGAAATTCTCTACTAGATTTCTGACCTGTAAAAGAACATGTCGAGGATCTATCCAACTTGAAATCTAAAATGTAATTAAAGTCTCCTCCTAAGATAATCAACTCCCCTTCATAGCATATAGCAGTGTGGTTACGGAATCAAAAAGATATTCCTCCAGGTGCACATGGGCCATAAATGGAACCTGTGGTGATAAGCTTATCCCCGTATTTCAAATCAACTAAAATTATGCAACCCATGTCATCCATAGCTACTTTATCAACACTTACCCCCAACCCTCTCCGAATCAAAATCCCAACACCTCTTGATTTAGAGGAAAAACAATTTAGCAACATTCTCGTGTATCTCGATTTAGTAGGGAGTTTCCTATTATCTTCCACAAGGTGTTTTTCTTATAGAGAAATCACATCCATTCCCTCTCTCCAAAGCCTAGACAATACCTTTAGGTGAAAACTGTGTCTTTTAAACCAGTAACATGAAATTTCAACGCGCAGGGGGTCCTCATGGCTGACCACAGATTTAATGATTTTGGTCACCATAGAAGGGTGAAAAGCTAATTGAAACAGCTGGGACTCGAACCTGTCACCATGAGGAGGATGTATTAGTCCACGGAGCCACCAGTCTTCCTGTGTTAGAACGTTTGCATAACTTTACATTCTTTATTATAACTTCAAAGTGTGCCACACTCGTGAACATAAGGTTTGCTGTACCGCCCTGGAGGGGAAGTGTGGCTGTTCCAGAGGACGCGTGGGAAATGGTGCCAATAGGTTAATTGAACACCTGTGAAGGCATCATGAAGCAAAACACAGACAACAGATTCAAATCTCAAACAAAAATGTTTTATTAACTCAAATGTCTGTATGGTTGAAGGCCTAAAAGGTGGGATTTCTGTACCTAAAGAAAATAAGGAACGTCTGAGTCAGAAGGTTCAGAGTATGTGTCCAAAACCTATACTTGCCCTCACAATTAAAGTTAAACAATGTGTAGGCATGTCAGCAATAAAAGAAATAGTGTTCCAAAGCTTCTTCCAGCTCATGGCTTACTGGTCACTTCTCCTTCCCCAAGTTCAAAATAGTTGCACAAACATCTCAGGATTGCCTTTCCCAAGTTCACGACAGTTCAACAAAACGGTGGGGGTTCCCTTCCCCAAGTTCAAGGCAGTCAACTTGTACTTGTTCTCCATCTTTCAATATTCAAAAGCAGCTTCAAGCCTACTTTTATACTCCTTCTGTTTTCTTAACAGTTCAATCAGATTGCTTTCTCCTGTTTCACTACATCAACCTCTTTGGCTTTCGCTGTTGGGGTTCCCTGGTCTAGGCGTAGTTGTCAGACCGCAAGGTCTACCCATTACAGCTCATGCAACCAGGACCCCTAGGCATTTTAGCCCACACAGGTTCTTATGTATATGTACCTGTATGATGGTTCACACTCACTTGGCTTCTCTTTGTCAGCCTCTTAGCTCTGCCGCTGTTGTTTTCTCATTTGCCAGTCTTTTGGCCTTGCCACAAGGTATGTTCATATAAAGCTCACTTTGTGTTGGTTTTGTTCCTTCACCACCTTACTTTCATGCTCTTTCGCAATCTTCCATACTTGCTTTCTTTTACGCTTCATACAACTCGTGCTTTGCTTTCAATAGGCAATATTTGAATTTCGCACACACACGTGTCATCAATGCACATGTTTTCCAAAAAGCCCTCCTTTAGTTCAGTATTCAGTAGTTGCGATTTTTTACTCTGCCGCTTGCATAGTATATTGTCTTTGTATTTCCCTCTCAACCCGTTGCTTTGGGTTAATTTGCTGCTGGTGTAGGCTCTTCATTCTGCAACTAATTCGGCTTTCTGACACAGCCCTAGGAGCACCCCAGTTCGAGTGCTCTTCTCACTACACTTACCGGTCCCTGCCGTCTTCTTCAGGCAGCTGTGCTTTCGGTTTCGGCTCTGCTGACACATTTGCTTTCACACACAAGCCCCGCTCGCACTTCACTTTCTCCTTGGATATAGGCAGCAGCTCCGCGCTCTCTCAGCAGACACTGTCGGTCACCTTTCTTCTTTCTTCTGTGTCTGCAGCTCTGGCTGAGGGCCTCCGACCACTGAGGCGTCCCCACCTGTGGCCTTCTCGCGGCCTGCCCCCCTGGCCCTTGGCTCCACAGTTTCCTGGGGTTGTCTGCCGGCGTCCTGGCTCTCCAGGACCCACCACAGCTGCCTGCTCGCACACAGGATTCCCTGCTGGTCTCTTTGCTGCTGCTCTCCCCCCTTTTTATACACCTGGGACAGGTTTGAGTCCCAAATTCTAAGTGCCTGGTTGCAATTAGTCGAACAGTTGAGACATGCCTGACCTCTGCAATACTCTGCAGGCCTCTTCCTCGTCCCAGTACCATAGTGGGTTGAATGAGGGGAAATGGGACGGGGCGAAATGGTTTACAATAGCCCATGAAGGCAGAGGGAGGGTGAGGTTGGTTTTCAGAAGGGAAAAGGGGATACCATGTCTCATTATTAACCCTCCTCTCTTTTACCCTCTTTCTGTGGCTTCTGGGTTTATAATATTTTCTGATGTTATCATGGCTAGAGGGAAAGGGGCAACAATATCCCAAAAATGCTCCCGGGATTACGGGTTCATCATGGAATGGGAAGTAGAAGTACTGTGCCACTCTTAGTTAGGGGCGTCCTCTCCCCAATCCCCAAGACCCCTCCACCCATGTGATCCTCCCTCGCTTCTCCACCCCCAGGGTCAGGCTCCGAAAGCAATGGCCTTTCCCAGGCCACCTGAGAAGAGGACCCATGGGGAATAAGTGTGGGGGCGCCCTCAGTTTCTCACACACCTGATGGCAATTAGAGAGAATGACACGGAACTGTGTTCTTAACCAGGGCATTTTTCAAAATGTGTACAAACTGCATTATGCAGCCTATCATGGCAGTAACATTGGTAAAGCATTACATGATCTTCTGACCATTTAATTGAGGCACTTGGTAGGGGTGCCCCACACAATGTAGTGGGAAATGGTGCCAAGTGGGATGAGTAACATGAAACAAAAATGCGAACAGATTTTTTCATAGGGTAGGATTCTTTGCAGGGATATATTTTTAAATGATCGTAACTAGTGCGTTTTAGAGCATACTGGAATAGTAATACTGACCAACCATCGTAAGATGTACTTGTACATGCGCAGTAACATGCTAACACATAGCCATGTTTTTGTCTTCATTTTTGTCTTCCTCCCTGTCCCCAGCCTGCCAAGTAGCTCAGTTAGTTGTGCAATTTCTGCTGTGATCTGCACTCACCCTGCGGATAAACGGTCTTCACTGCCAGCATGTGCCAGCCAGCCTTTCATCCTTCTGAGTTTGATCAACTGCTCACTTTGTGTTTGCTGAGCCAGCAAAGGGCAACACTGTAGTAAAGTGCGATGAAGAAGCAAGTCAATATTCAGTTGAGCCTGATCCCTGGTTTGTAATAAAGAGTGCTAACCTCACAACATACTTTAGTTGGCTAATACTGACATCATCATCGGTAGTTAACAGAGCAAGTATAGTCGTTTTCAATTACTGATCGCTTAATTGCCGGGAAAACATTGATATAATGAATTCAGTGAGTGTTATTGGCTGTACATTGTACGATAAAGAACCAAGATGTTTTAATCTGTCTGTTTTACAATCATGTTTCATTGTTATCATATCATTATTATTTCACCCAAAACTGCTATTTAACAATGAATTACTAAAATCTTCCTGCACATGTTTCGCACAGTTGCGTTTCTTCTGGGAAGTATTATACATTAAATCAATAGATTTCGCTGTTTCAACGGATTGACTATACATTTGAAATAAAATGAGAGAATGCTGTTAGACATTGAAGTCCATTATGATGGAGCGATAAATTAGGCTTTTGTGTACCTCATGGATTGACTCCCTTATTTTGGCTAGTTATTTGTTCTTGGCATATGGTTGCAATGCTTCTTAATGTTTTGTCATCCCTTTATTGAACACATAATCTCCCTCGGTACCTCAGTGTCTTCTGCTCTCCATTTCTCTCTCTCTCTCTCTTTTTCACCTTCTTTCTCTGTCTCCGTGGTTGCTATCCGCTCTCATTATCTCTTCTTATGGCCGGTCTTTCCCAAGGCTGTTTATCATAATTTCCCACAGGTCCTGGGAGTAAGGGAGAGGAGCTAGCACTTTCTGGCAGGTTCCTGAGCACGGTTCAGCTGGAAAGCCAGGGCATTGGTGAGGCCAGGTTGCTAGTGTATTTGGTCTGGCTGCCCTGCCGGCCATATAATAGGATCCCTGAAAGGGCATGTTGAAGTTGCTGCCTTGAAATCAATGGGGAAAATGTTTTCTCGCTAAAGTGCATGCTTGAGGAGCTCAAAGGGCAGAGTTCAAGCAACTGGTCCTGAAGTGAGGACCTAAAGGAAAGATTTGCAGATAACATAAAGGTGAGGGATAGGGACTGGGAATGGGAGATGGATGTGGTTGCCGGGGACCTGACTCATGTCTTCGTACTTGCAGGCTATAGTCTTGACTGAGGTGTGGAAAGGAAGAAATGAACTGGCAAAATAGGGGAGTGGACAAGAGTGTAGGCAAGCACCGAAGCAGACTTTGGGTGCGAAAAAGTCCACAGGAACCTTGGCAATGCTACCAAACAAAAGTGATTGTCGGGCTTGCCCAATATTCTCTTCCGGGTGCTAATGAAGCGTTAAAAGATTACACCAGAGGACTATTTTGTGGTAGGTGACCACCACCCAAGTTAGTGATCCTTATCAGAAGGTGAGTGCCTCTAACAAAGCCGAAGGTCACCTACCACGCTGTTTAGCACAACATTAAGGGCTCTCATGCCATTAGAGGTTGTGTAAGGGAAAAATCAGCCTCACCTACAGTTTCTATGACAAAGTTTGCCCATGCCGCCTTGACCAGTGTCCATTGTGTGCACAATACAAAGGGAAACATGGGATGCAGCCTTTACAGGCGTTCAGAGGCTCCATTTCAAGCTTGGGATTGGTTGGAGAGATTGAATCTGTGAAAACAAAAGATAAGCATAGAATGTGGGTTTCTACTGTGGTTAGAGCCTGAATTCTACACCTTCTAATTGTTTTATAGAGATGAAAACCTGTTCTAATAATGATTCACACCCTGTATAGAACATTTGGATTGGCTCAACAAATCGGAATTGAGGATTCGGTGCCAATTCCGGGCACTATTCAGAGTTCGAAATTGAGGGGAGCTGGGAGCTATTTAGGTCCTGCTTGTAGCCCAGATGAGCCTGGTTACTTGACACCAACAGCTACCAGGAGCTACTTTTGGCTCCCCAGGCTAAATGATGGCGAGCAAATATACCTATGTCATATTAACTCTATGCGTTTGGGACAATCTATAGATGAACATTAGGACACATCTACTGGACATTTAAAGCATAAGGGTTTATAAATAATGGACAAAATATTAAGTTTGCATCTTCTGGGTAAGTTAGAATTGCGGAACATTATGTATTAGCTCCTCGTTCCCCAGTAGTAGCTCCTGCTTACTGGTTAATGAAAGATAACCTCGAACCTCTTTTAGCTTCTGCTTAGCCAGTCTTTATTTTTGTTGGTTCCTGCTATTGCCGAGTAGTTGCTTGCAATCCCTCGATCCTGACCAGGTCAGTGAAGCTGAACATTCTCAGCCCTTCCTCATCAACCCTCTCTTGCACCTTGGCTTGGCTCTGCCTCCACCCAGGATTTTCCTCGTCCTCTGTGGTGGATGGGCTGCTCTCCCATGTCTCTCTTTCCCTCTCTGCACCGCTGCTTACTGTTAGCCGGCTGTCCCCCTCCCTCTTGACGTGTAGCCTGGCGCCCACCTGCTCCCCTCTTATCTTCCTCACTGAATGTGATGGCCAATCACTGCGGTCACCAGCTTTCTCCTTTCTCCTTTCTGTGGCTGCAAGATCTTTTCACTGCAATCCAGCGCCAACTTAAATTCGGCCTTTATTTGCTGTTTGTCCTATGCCCACCCACTGGTACTAAAATCCTTACCATCTGCTGGGGTGGAATTGCCAGGTATTGGGTGCTGTGAAGGCATCTTGAAGGAGGACACAGACAACAGATTCAAATGTCAAAATAAACACTTTTATTAACTTAAATGTCAGGATGGAAAAAGGCCTAACTTGCCTTATACTGTTTGCCTTTCTAAAGGAAACTAAGAACCGTCTGTGTCAAGGAGTTCAACTGAAGAATATGTCTGTGTCCAAAACCTACACTTGTCACAACTAATTCTATACAATGTGTAGGGATATCAACAACCAAACGAAAAAAAGTGTTTAACCCAAAGTTATGATCTGCTTCCAGCTCGCAGCTTCTTTTCAACCCTCTTCCCCAAGTGTAAAATAGTTTCATAACAAAGTTCCAGAATGATCCTCCATGGACCAAAAGGGAAATCATTTCAATCAGCACCTGAGGTTCCCTTCCCCAAGTTTATCGCAGTTCACAACAGAAGCACTGGGGTTCTCTTCCCCCAAGTTCAAAATAGTTCACAACAGAAGCACTGTTTTCTTGTAGCACTTAAATACTTTGGATTGGTTTTATCCCATTCGTTGTTCAATTGATTTAATATCTGCTCTTGTTTAGTTTTCATTTCAGTTTTAGTAGATTCCCAATTTCAGTATTTTACATTTGGTTGGTTGATTTGCATTCAATCCGGTATTTAGGAAACAGCCATCTGCTTTGTTTTGATTCAGTTCAATGTTTTAATAGGCTTATGTATTTTATAAAGTTGAGCGATAAAGATTTATGCCATTGAAATGTTTATTTTGCAGATTGGAACCTTGTGCACATTGGAACCTTGCAGAACTTCTCTTTCTCATTTCTCAAGGTGCACGGTTCTTTAACAGTTTATGTGATTGTTAATTCAATAAACAGTTCAGACACAGTCTTTTGAGAACGTGGACCACTCTGCCACAATATATGCTTTCACAATCACTGGAAAATAGTTCACAGCGCTTTTCATACCAGGTTTCCTGATCTCAGAAACTCAACGGCTTCCTCTGCAGGCTCCCCGCATACTACGCTGGACTTGCTTCAACTTGATTGCCTTCTGGTTTCCCTCCTATGCCTCTGAGACACTCCTGCGCACTTACAGCGCCACGGGAGAATGAGCACTCTGCCACTTCGCTAGTTGGCCGGTCCTTCAGCATGCCGCCTTACAGTTGCGCCAGAGAACTTCTGTTCTCACGCCATCCCAGTACTGTCTGACAGCTTCTGCACTCCCTTGTATTGTAATCCATGTCACACGGCAGCTCTGCATACAACAGCTCCCAGCAGTCTCTCTCCTTTCTCTCCCTTTGCTCTTCTCTTTTGGTTTCCCACCTTTTATACACCTGTAGTTTGTGAATGAGCTGCAGGTGTGAGTCCTCTCTTTCAATTGCCTGACTATAGTCAGGCTTATTAGTGAGACATGCCTACTGTTTGTAGTGGTACTCCTCTGAGGCTGTCTTCCTCGTCTCAGCACCAGAGTGGTGTAGTTGCATATTGGTGTGTATGCCTCCTAGCCATCTTTGCCTCGTCTCGGTACTGGAGTGGCATGACTGAAACAAAATAAGGAAAGCTGGTTTACAATATCCCATAAAGATTGCAGAAGGATTGGGTGGGTTGTCATTAGGAAAAGGGGGATACCATGTCTCTCACCCAAGGGCCCCTCACTCCCAGTGCCCAAGGACCCTGCTCCCAGCTGACCCCCCCCTCGCTTCTCCACCTACAGGGTCGGGATCCAAAGTGATGGCCTTTCCCTGGCCACCTGCACAGAGGACGCAAGGGGAATAGGAGTGAGAATACCTTCAGGTTTGACCCTCCTTTACATCCTTGATTCACTTGGGGCATCTAATGCCTGGTAATTCCACCCCTACCTCCTGCCCCTAACTCACCAGGCACTAAGGCTTGAATACTGAACTTGAATGTTGCTTTGGGGTCCATTCTGAACGGCAGTGTTTTATCACCCAGCGAAATGTTTCAGGACCTACCTTTCCCACCGGGTGCCTCGAATGTTGTCCTACAGCCAAGCTTTGCAGAATCCAAGTTACCTACATTCTCACTGGGTTTCAGCATGACCTGAATTGGACGTTTATGCTTTCAGACTAGTTATGTTTGTA
Organism: Ambystoma mexicanum; assembly: GCF_040938575.1. NCBI lineage: Eukaryota > Metazoa > Chordata > Amphibia > Caudata > Ambystomatidae > Ambystoma > Ambystoma mexicanum. The sequence continues at coordinate 755,188,931 of NC_090924.1, read as the reverse complement.
GAAGCCCATTTTTTTGTATGATGTATTCAGCAGGGCTGGTGAAAGGATCTTTTGCTAGCCAGCCAGGACTTTTCAAAGCAAAATAGAACACAGGGGTGGGGTACGGGGGTTCAATCGCTACATTGCGCAGCACCTTCTAGCTCTCCAGAACGTCGTGCCACCACCTCGAGGGTAGCCGAGCACTGAAGATACCTTTGCCCCCACCGCATGTGAACTTCCCTGAACTGTTTTCCTTCCGCTCTCCGTCCTTTTCCCTTCTTAACTAGATAGCTAGTCCAAAGTGACTGCAAGGTGACGTTTTGCCCGTAACCTGAACAGATCAAATACAAAATGAAAATGACATTGCATTACTTCAAATAGCGGGCAAAGGAAATAACCTATGCTAGCACTTCATCACAGCAGTTATAAAGACGGTGGAAAGAGGCTTGCAACGGTTCACCTACAGTTCTCAAGGTAATGCAATTTATATGAAGAATGCACTTTATTATTTCAATCGTTTAGCATACATGCATAATCTATGGGTAAAAACCAACACATCCAACTTTCAACATGTGGTGGGGGCTATAACAGCCCCCCAGTAATATAACTTCCCTTTAAGCTTTAAGGGGAGGGGGAGGAAGTATTACAGGGTGATCTATCTATGGCAGGCCAAACGATATTTTGCTGCTCTTCCCCCTGGGATAGGGCAAATTTTTGCTTGTTAGGGGAAGTTTGGTGCCACGTTGCCAGTCGCACATATTCTGTTGTAAGGCTGCGTCTAGTGCCTGGGCTGACAAACGGGACAATGAAAGGGAGATCGCTGCGCATGGGCGGTGTGATGCTGGATAATATGCCCCAGGACCCCCGTGGTTAGGCCTTGCCGCCCGTACCGTAATGAGATGCGGGACACAGGTCTGAACGCTTCGGGTTCCCGACGCGCCCTCGCGGGCACGGGTGCACCTACTTTATTATACTTGACATGTGCGACGGCAAACTCTGCCGTCGTGCCCAGGTGATACCATCACATTCACGAAGATTAACGTGGCTGTTTTGCATAACTCACTGTCAACCTGACAGACACATAAGTATTCAATCATAAAACATACAGTGTGCCCAACGTGGGGAGACACCGGCTAGCCGTCTAAACATGGGTCCATGAAGTAGTCCTTGAACCTGGCTGGACACTGACAGTCCTCTCGCCGGAGATAGCGTCCCTGCATCACGGGTTCTCCCCCCACCCCCTGTCGGGTAACCTTGTGTCAGTTCCGGGTCCCCCTTGTCTTCCTCTGGTGGCGGCTCTCTGCCCGCAGTTCGGGCCAGGGATGTTTCACCTCGTGTACTTGTTTGTTTCTCCCCTCCACCAACCTTTCGAAAGAAACTCAAGTTTCTGGTCACCGCCCCTCTCTGATCCGCAGCAGTCACCATGGACCCTTTTACCTGGGTTACTCCCATCGGCACTGGTTCATAGTTGAGGGACAGCTTTCCTTCTGGGTGGCGGTTCCTCACCAGGACCGTGTCGCCCACCTCAATGTCTGGTGGTCTTCGCTGATGTCGGACATTCTCCTTCGTCTTGTGCACTCGCTGGCGCCTGGTCGTCGATGATGCCTGCCGATCGCCATCTGGCTCCAGAATGAGCCCTCTCGGGCACCTGTTGAACAGGGCTTCCGCCTGGAGTACCCCTGTGGATCGATTTGGGGTGGCCCGATACTCTCTAAGGAACTGTTAGAGGGTCCTTTTCAGTTCACCTCCCTCCCTTGGCCTATGCAGAAAATCTTGTTGACAGAGCGCATGAAGCCCTCGGCCTTCCCATTGGCCCTTGGCCATGCAGGCGTCGGTTTCATGTGCGTTATTCCGCAGTCTTCCATGAACTCTGCGAAACCTCCGCCAGGAAAGGGCGGCTCAGTATCAGAACAGATGACACGTGGAAACCCATGGGTGGCAAACACTTTTTCCATGAGTAGAGGGATCTGTTCACACAATGTCGACTCCACAAGCTCCACATCGGGGTACCTCAATCACTGGTCGATCATGACTAGAAAGTGCATGCCTCTCCCTGTTGACCCATAGTCTACATGCACCGTGTCCCAGGGTTTGTTGCTTCTCGCCATAGATTCAATGCTGGGATCCTTGTTTACTGGGGCAGCTGCTTGGCACCATACACGCCTGCCAACATAGTCCTCTACCTTTGTCTCCAGCCCTGGGGAACCACACCATAGGACATAGTCTTGCCTTCATCTTGGCTATGCCGTGGTGACCGCAGTGAGCTAGTTCCACCACTTTTTTTCGAACAAAGACCTCGGCACCACATCTGGCGGCCACGTAACAGCAGCCCCTCCTCCGTCACCGATCGCTCATGCCAGACTCGCCACAGCTGTTCCAGTTCACGCTGGGTTTCTTTGTCCTTGCGTGGGGTGCTCGACAGCACTGCCTTCCAATCACCGTCTACTGGTTCCATGTAATAATGTCTCCACAAAAATCTCGCCATGCAAAAATATTGCCGAAAAATTGCTGTTTTTTGTGGCGACATTATTGCATGGAACATGCGGGGACACCCCTGCAACCCCCAAACTTTTTTGTTTTTTCTTTCCTTTTTTAATTTTTAAAAAAAAATTTTTTTTTGCCCCTGTCCCCATTTATATGACATTTTCCCAGCGATATTTTTTACGGCGACCTAAATGACGATACTATAGCCCCCTGAACTAGCTGGATGCTTTTGTCCCCTCTGGAGGCCTCTGCAACCTCTTCAAATGTCATGGCTACAGGCTTTGCCGTACCAACCACCAAACAAACCTTTTCTTCGCTGGCCACACACGCAGTTTGTTCCTGGTCACTGCCGCCTCTGGGATGTCTTGATAGGTAGTCCGCCGGGTTGTGGGTTCCCGGTCTGTAGTTTAACTTCACTCCGTACTCCATGAGGGCCAGCATCCACCACTCTATCCTGGGCGGTGGTATTGACGACGAGCCTGCCATGATGGGAATCAATGGTTTATAGTCTGTTATCACTGATAAAGGTTTCCCCAAGATGTATATGCGGAAGTGCCGACAGCCCCATAGGACCACCAGCGCCTCCCTCTCGATCTGAGAGTAACTTTGTTCAGTTGCTGTGGGCGCCTTGCTGGCATAGGTGATGGGTTTCTTTTGCCCTTGGGTGTCTGGCAGGAGAAGGACTGCCCCTAACCCGACCGGGCTGGCATCCACAATGATATCAGATTCCTTACCCGGATTGAAAAATGCCATTGTTTCATCACCTGTGAGAGCTTTCTTAATGGTAACAAACGCCCGTTGTTCTGCCTCTGTCCACACCCAGGCGGTGTACTTCCTAGTCACGATCTTGAGGGGCTCTGAGAGGGTTTCCAAGTTTGGGATAAACCTCCTGCAATAGGTCACCATTCCGAGGAAACTCCTGACCTCTGAGATGTTTCCGGGAGGTGCCGCTTCTTGAATGTTCCTGACCTTCTGTGGGTCCGTGAGATTCCTTTTGCGTGAAACACGAATCCAAAGAAGTCGACGCTGTCTTTGAGAAATTCACACTTCTCACGGTGCAGTGTCTGTCCCAGCTTCTTGATTCTCGTCAGTGTCTTTTCCAGACGAAGCACATGCTCGACCTCTGATGTTGCATAAACCAAGATGTCATCACTCAGGTTGATTACCCCCTCCAGACCTGCAAGGGCGCCTCTGATGACATTTTGAAAGACTTTGGTCGCCGAGGAGACGCCGAAGCTTAGGCGCTTATATTGGTACAGTCCTTGATGGGTCATGAAGGTTGTTATGTATTGCAAGTCCGGGTGTAGTTCTAACTGGTGGTACCCGGACCGCAGATCGAGTTTGGAAAACACATTGGCCTGTCACACTCACTTGTGTCTCTGCAGGAGCGATGGTAACTACCTCCAGGTCCCGAGTATTCACTCTCCCTGATTCGGCCTGGAAGGTCTGTCTGTCAAGTAAAGAGATATACACTAAGATCTGGGTTAACTAGACCCCTTGAGCTCCCTCCCTTTCCCCTTGGAATGTGATGAGGTTTCTTCCCTAAGGCTCACCTTTGCTTTTAGTGGATGCACTCTCCATCCTGCTCTCCGCAGGGGCGCTGTTCTCTTGGGAGGAATTTGTAGCCCTCCTCATGTAGGTATGATGGCCAATGTCTATTAAGCCAAAATTCAAAGTGCCATGCTGTTCCGACTTCACAGCGTGTGCTGCATAGTTCAAATGCCAGTTACTTCACTAGCCGAGGTTCTCGAACGGACTTAGGTAAGTGCGCCTCACTATAAGCGCAGCGCTAGGATTTGAGTTTGTACAGTTTTATAATGCTGTTCTTAACTGTCTTTCAGATGCTGCCAAGTGCTGAAAACACCAGAAGGTACCTTAGGTAAGTATGCACAGCGTTGCTGATTTGCAAACACTGAGTAATGTTCTTCTTTTCTTTTGCAGGTGCCGGAGATGTTTAAAGCCTCGAGTCAGAACGAAGAGTGCTGCTCGGTGAATGCGCGACGAAGGATCCGGAGCTGAATAACCTAGAAGCTGGAAGCACGTGGACTGATCAGGAGCGCTGTGAGTGTGTTGCTTATGCAGCTTACAGAAAGCAACACTAAGCGCTGGTGAGACCTGGGGCGTGGCTTATATAGCCAGCCACACCCGAACAATAGAGTGCACATGAGTTTCCATACACTTCCCTTTTGGCAACAGGAAGTGGTTGAGCAATGAGCAGGAAGTGACTGAAATAAACAGGAAACAACCATGCAACGATAACCAGAGGAAGCCTACCAACTAGGGGTATTTGAGTGTGTATGCCAGGCCTGCCAAGCTCTTGCCCCGACTACATCCCCGGTATTCATGACAGGCCCCTTGAAGTTCCCCCACCACATCTAGAGTTGGCGTGATGTGTCTCTCGCGCCGGATGGCGAAGTTGGGTAGCCTCATGTCCACGCAGATGCGGACCGCTCCTGGCTGTTTCGGTTTGGCTGCCACCACTATGGGGGATACCCACAGGGTAGGGCCCTCTACTTTTTCAATTTATGTCCATGTCGACCTAGTTCTGGAGTTCTTTCTGCACTTGCTCCATTAAGTGGAATGGTATGCGCCGATGCTTGAGTGCCATTAGGTGTACAGTTGTTTCTCGCTGCACATCACAAATCTCTCAAAGTCCTGATTTGCTAGTGGCATGAAATGTTCTTTGAAAGCGTCCTTCACACCCTGGCATGAGTTGACGGCGGGAGCAAGTGTTTCAAAAGTGCGATGTATTTCAGGCCCGGCTGCGTAGATGAGGGTCACCACCTTTGCTTCGTCATCGGTTTTGGTTTCGCCTGTTGTACATTTTGAGCCTTTTGACCAACAACAGCCACTTTGGCCCCAACTTTCAGGGTGGACCTGAACTATTGAATTCTGGCATTGGGGCCAGTGTGCCCTGCTGCCTGGGTGCTCTCCCCCCCCCTTGCGGTGCTACAACTGCACCTTGGGCAGCGCCAACGTCGTCGTCATTCATGCTGGCAGATCGCACAAGCACAAAACAAACACGAAGAGGCAGCAAATCTGCGTCTTCCGGTGGTCTTCACTGGTGTCGTGGCTGCACAGGCACCCTCTCTAGAGCTGCAGTGTAGGACTGGGCTCCCGCCTCAGAAGAACAATAGTTGCTTCAGCTGCTGCATGGAAGGTGGGCCATCCCAGCTTTGTTGATGGATGGGCATGAGAAAGAAGAGACGAATAGAAAAATAATTCTTTCCCTGATTTCTTATTTTTTTAAAGGGCACCTCCTGTGGCTCCCTGCTGTGGCCCCAGTGGCCTTATTGAACAGAGTTAGCCCTTTTGGGCTCCAAGAATTTGACCCTGTGGCGCACGAGCACTCCCTGTGAGATCCACAGATCACACAAAATGGCGGTGTAATCTTCCCCACGATGTTGAACGTTCCTGGCAGGTGTCAGAGAAAAATGCTGAAGCAGCAAATGCTGTTGGTTCGTAAACACCCTGCCCAGAGCCATCCTCTTCGCCAGTGTGATGCTGGATAATATGCCCCGGGACCACAGTGGTTAGGCCCCTCCCCCCCATACCTTAATGAGATGTGGGACACCGGTCTGAATGCTTCGTGTTCCCAACGCGCACTCGCGGACCCACTTTATTATACTTGACATGCACGATGGCGAACGCCGCCGTCGCGCTCACTGTGATACCATCACAGACGGGAGTGGCACTCCCGACCTGCTTTGCAGCATAGGTGTGTGTTTTTACTGCGAAGCATTGAAGGGTGAAGCTGCATGACCTCTACTGATAATCTCCCAAAACTCTAAAACACAAAATAAAAGTCTGTCCGCACGCTCTTCCCAGCACCCATTATTGTGCCCCCCATTCCCCACTATGAACATGTGTTTTTGTAGGCAGCCTTCTGTGCCATGATGCACCAAAGGCCATCCACCGAATCGTGTTAAAACTCCAAAAAGGTATTCCTTTAGCGTGGTGTGGCTTAAGCAATGCGTTGACGGGGCCAACCACTATGCCCTCATGCCACTGGCCTCGGTTCGTCTCGCTAACACGTTCGCCGCAGGAAACACTGTAGAGGGCCAAGCTGTGGCTTCAGCAGGAATGGCTTGTGACCTGTAAAAGTGTCTCCTACACAGGGGCGGAGCAGCCTCAAAATTTTGGGGGCTAAATGGCAGTTTTGAAAACTGTTAGTGAGACAGCACATTAAACCTATTACGCTACTGATTACACCCCAAACCCTGTCCTACTGCCCCCTCCCCAAGCCCAGGAAGTTCAGTCGATATTACGCTTTCCTTTGGCCCATTAGATCCATCTTTCACTCCAACTCACCAGAGGCATAGCCATGATTCTGTAACTAGTGGGGCCTGGAGCTAATATATTAGGGCCCACGCTGAGAAGAGCCTGCAGAAGGAAGGGCACTTGTTCTGCCCCCAGCCAAATGCACAGGAGTGACAGAGAGTAGTGAGGGAGGGCGAACCAATCAAGGAGGGGGGGGGTTGTCCCCTTAAGAAAAGTTTTTAACTAATGGATTTCAATAGTGTATTTTTCAATACACTTTCTGTGATAAATTAGGTAAAAAGCCACACCGTCTATAATCGATTTTGCTGGTTAAGACATAAAAAGTCCATTAGATGCCAAGCCACCAACAATGCACAGGAGCCTTTTCAAACAGATTTTCATAATGTATTTGCCCACTATATGCCAGTATTCTGCAAGTGTAAAAAAACATTTTCATATCGATTGTGCTCACACATGTCCATTCTGGTGAACCTATATATGCCACTTTTCCCACATAGGAAAATACTCATGTTTGCTTTGTCCATAATGCCAGTAAGGATACAAGTTTATGCTGGCTCTGCCAATACATGCCAGTATCACCATGTAAACACATGCTCCTGTTGACTTTGCCTTAATGCCAGTGAAAAAAAGGCATGCCACAGTAAGAATACATCGTGGCTGGCTACACAAATCCCCCACTCATGTAAGAACTCTCATCATGTTGTATTTTCTCCCAAACGGCAGTAAAAATTGTCATGCCACCATAAAAAAAACATTGCCCCCATCCCAATGTAAGAATTCTTAGGTTGCCTTTGTCCTTAACACCGGTAATAAACTGCAATGCCACAGTAAGAAAACATGCTCTTGCTGGCTAGCTGGTAAGATAGCTCAGCGTGCTGAGCGCATGCTGTTGTACTCCGAGTGTGATTTGAAGGTTCAAATCCTGCCAAAGCCAACCCAGCCTTTCATACTTAAGTGACATCCCTGATCTCTACCCTCCTCTACGGACCTTATACTATTATGTTGTTTTTGCATCTTGCTACCTCTCTTTTACTCTGTACTGTACTGTTTTCCATGCTCACCAAGTTGTACCAGTGCCATGATACTTACAGGTTTGGGCACAACAAATATATAAATAAAGCTCATTAAATGAGTGCAATTGTCGGTTGGGTGATGCATTTTATGTAAATAGGTTCTCTGTATAGCGCTTTGGCGAAAGCGCTATGTAAATAGCATATTATCATTACACAGATCCTCCCCATATAAGAACACATATGTTGCACACATCATGTTATAAACCCCCATGTACGAATATATATGTTGCCTTTGCCCTCAACACCAGTAAAATAAACGAAAAGTCAAAATGAGGAAACATGCCTCCCCATGTAAGAACATTCAGGTTGGCTTTGCCCTTAATGCAAGTACAACATTCCATGCCACAGTAAGACCCAGCCAGCCCAGCCCCACTGTAGTATTTCACCCAACCCCCCCATCACATAAAAACACTCAAAAACGCCAGTAAAACATGCCATGCACTAAATGTTCATGCCACAATGCCCCTCCCCAGGTCCCAGCGAGCATACACACAGAGATATAGACCCATTCACCCACCAGTCATGCACCCACACAGCTGATCTGTCATTCACAGGAGCACCCTAAACATTTAGACTGCGCTCATTAACACGCGCAGTGTACACCATTTACACTGCATTCATTCATGTGTGCACTTGCAGACACCTAGCATTCAAACATACACCCACTTACACACTCCCTCGCGTGCATGCAAGCATACATTCATACATGTTTTTTGTACTGAATGCTATGGGAGTCCCGGGCTCCAGAGGCAGCGCCACGGGGTGACTGTTCCCCACTTTGGAGAATCATAAAGATGGTTCTCTCCCCTCCCCCAAATTTGGGAAGGACTTGTGCTTTGGAGGGGTGTCGTTTTCTGGTCACCTGAACAGAAAAAAACGTTTTCACTACAGCTACCAGAATCCTTTGAGTCTAATTAGACACACCTGCTCAACAGCCTCCCTGATGATTATTTGAGATAAGAAAGCGCTAGGAGGAGAACAACTACAGACCACAGAAATGCAGCCGAGGGATCTAACCCTGTTATTACTGAGTACCTGATTTGCAGCAAGGGATCTAACCCTGTTATTACTAAGTACCTGAATTGCAGCAGAAGGGATCTAACCCTGTGAATTTTTGTCCATTTTGGGATTTGACCCAGCTACTTATTTTTTACAACAGGTTCAATTGACCAGGACCGGGAGTGCGCGCCTCACCCACCTTGTTTTTTGTACTGAATACATTCATACATGCACACACATTTTTCTGTTCATTGTAATTATTGAAAGCATGGGCCAAACAAAAGCTGATCCAGCAGTTAGCTGCAACTTGGGGTGTAGGGGTGTACAGATATCCCCATGGCAGGCTTTTGTCCTCTGCCTCTACCTTCACTTTGTTTTCTCACCTCGTAGAGCAGTGTATTTGCTTAAGTAAATATACTGCTCTCCGAGGTGAGAAATGTAACAAGTTCTAGAGTCTGAGCCCCGGGCAGAGTGATACATGCTCCGTCAAAGTGGTGGGGTTTAGCACCCCCAGACCCATGCCTGGCACTGCCCCTGCTCCTACAGGAAAGCTGTCCAGTGCTGCTGCGGAATGAGGGGCGCCCCCAGGGAGCTCAAGGGGACAGGCCCTTAAGCTTGGGAGCTGCCCCACGGGTGCAGAGGAAGGAAGGGGTGGGGGAGGAAGGTGGCCATGAGGCGAGCCACCCTCCAGCCCCCCCACCCTGTCCTCTGTAATGCCACAGGGCACACACAATGAGCCTGACAGGGGCGGGACACACACACTAACAGCACAAACAAAAGCACCAGCACCAAAGCCCTCGGTGTCTCTGCCCTTCTTCAAAGGGGAGAGAACACACTAACATCAGGTGAGGAAAAGGGGATAAAGCCACGCACATTGGTGCTATGTGGCTGTCGGCACAGGCCGGCCAGTTGTTAGGCCAGTAGCCATATGCATGTCATGGTCCCAGCGCACCTTTGCCCTTTATAGGCAGGGGAGCAGCCCTGCAGAAAGAAAACTCTGACCAGAGTATAACTGGACTCTGCGTTTGCAGACCCAGCTTCTTTTATACCCGGATCCCACCCACCCCTGGAAAAGGTACATTTGGGCAAGCACTGGACAACGGTCGTTATCTGGACAGTCGTGGAACAGAAGAACAGGAGAAGCGTCATGGGCCTGGAGTAATCTGCCTGCAGGCACATGAATAGTCACCAGACAATTTACAGGTCCCAAACACAAGGACCTGGGAGCCCACGTTGGGGGGCACCTTGGGAGCAAAGAGGGGCAACTTCCTGTTTCCTGGCCCAAGTACCCAAAAGTACAGATCTAAGATAAAACTGCACACCTGTTTGTTTGGGAACGCCCATAATACTCTTGTAATGTTTTATCAGTAATGTTTGATAAAAAGCCACTGCCTTTTTATTACCAACACAGAACAATTTTCCTCGTATTGTTTATGTATATTACGTTTAGGAGGTATGACCCAAAGGCCTAGCGTTTCCACAGCTTAAGGGCTCTGCAAGTGTTGACCTTCAAATCCACCCTATGTCCCACTGAGGCTTGAAATCTCCTCCCTGCCAGCAGCTGGTGTTTGGTTTAACCTGTCCTGCCCTAGAAAAAAGTGGTTTTCAAAGCAGAGTGTAAACATATTGAGCTTGGTGTGCCCAGTCGTTTCCTATGTTTATTTCTAGTACACCAAGATGCAGCGTATAGCATCTACTTCATCGTTATTTAAATTCCTTCGTGCAATAATAAAAAGTGTATCCCGCCAAGCAGCCCCCGTTGCAAGGATGCTCTGTCTTAACAGCTGCTCAAAGGTTTCTGTAGCGTCTGCACACCCAGTCCCAGAGAACCCTCACCACTCCAGTTGTGCTTGACCCGAGACCATATAAATAACTCATCCAGGTGTGCTTTTGTGCCTATCCCAAAAACATAGGCTCGATGTCTCTCTTGCACTTGCAGACCAGCTGCTAGTTAAAAGCATAGCTGGTTATTCATTCATGATTGAGCTGTAAATTCAGCCTTTTAGCAACCGCATCATTATTATGTGTGGCTATTATGTGCTGCTTTAGCCTCATAACAGCCATAACATATCTGCCAAAACTATTAATTAGAGTACAGATTGGAGGGAGATGGGATCTGAGGATGTAAACCGAGCTTGTGGGTTGTTTGTTTTCCCCTCTCCCTTTTCCCCATCCCATGGACTGCCTAATGGCAGTCCAACCCACTACTTGATTTTCCATCCTGGAGTGAGCGGGTGCTGCAGCTTCTCCAACACGGCTAAGACCCTCCTGGGCCCCCATCCTGACCCGTAGTGTGCCTCCGGTGTCCCCCTGGGCCCGGCTCGCCGGTAACTTTTTCCCTTTGTTTTCTCCCGCCCGCCTCCCCTCCTTGTCTGCCCGCCCACACCCTCCCTGATTGGCTGCCCCCTCTTCCTGGTGCCTGGTGAGCCGGAATCCTGCGCACCGCGCTCTCCATTTCCATCCTGGAGTGAGCGGGTGCTGCAGCTTCTCCAACACGGCTAAGACCCTCCTGGCCCCCCATCCTGACCCGTAGTGTGCCTCCAGTGGCCCCCTGGGCCCGGCTCGCTGCTGCCGGTAACTTTTTCCCTTTGTTTTCTCCCGCCCGCCTCCCCTCCTTGTCTGCCTGCCCACACCCTCCCTGATTGGCTGCCCCCTCTTCCTGGTGCCTGGTGCGCCTGAACCCTGCGCACTCGGCGCTCTAGTCCCCTTCCTCCTTCCCCCTCCTTCCCAAGCCCAATCCCACCTCCCAACCCTCCCATCGCCCCCTGATTGGTCAACGGGCCAATATCCTGAACCCTCCCAGGGCAGCCCTCTGCCCGGCAGCCCCGGCGGCTAAGGGCACCAAGGCCATGGGCGGCTCCCACAATGGCGGCTCCAGAGAGTGTCTGCAGGTGTCAGCAGGGGAAGCCAATGAAGCCACCAGACACCGACAAAACTAAGTGCTGGCATAGGTGGGGAGTAGAGCAATTACTCTACTCCAAAAAGCTCCTGCCACTCTAACTTACCTTTCAATGGCCTGCAGTATAATGTTAACCAGTACCATACCCCGAGAGAACCACAAAGATTAGTCTGCGCCAAATCTAGACAGAAATGTGATTGTTAGCATATGCCACACTTAGATGGAATTGAGTTTAGTCTGCGCCAAATCTAGACAGAATGTGATTGTTAGCATATATGATTCTTAGCATACACCGCACATAGAATTCCGAACCTAGCCTGTGTCGCAACTAGATAGAAATGTGACTGTTAGATTGTGCCACACTAGCACTTAAATCTGAACTGTAGCTCGCGTCGCATCGAAATGGAACTGTGACTGTTAGCATGCACCTCACTCGGGACTCTGAACCCTAGCTTGCGTCGCATCTAGACAGAAAGGTGACTGTTAACAGCCTCTCTGTGAAAAGCTGCATTTGAAGTGTACCTCTCTGTGAAAGTTGATTTGGAGTGCACTTAGAAGTGAATTCAGAAGTGTACCCAATAGCCTCTCTGTGGAAAGTTGATTTTAGAAATGTGCCCAATAGCCCCCCTGTGAAAGTTGAATTCAGAAGTACAATTAGAAGATGCATTTAGAAGTACACCCAATAGCTTCTCTGTGAAAGTTGAATCCAAATGTATGCCCAATAGCCTCTCTGTGGAAACTTGAATTCAGAAGTGCAGTTAGATGGTGAATTTTTGAAGAGTATGAAAGTTGAATTTAGAGGTACATTTAGAAGTTGCACTCAGAAATGTGCCCAATAGCCTCCCTGTGAAAGTTGAATTCAGAAGTACAATTAGAAGATGCATTTAGAAGTATACCCAATAGCCTCCCGATGAAACAGAATTAAATGTATGCCCAATAGCCTCCCTGTGGAAAGTTGAATTTAGAAGTGTGGCCAATGGCCTCCCTGTGAAATTTAAATTCTGATGTCCACCCAATAGCCTCCCTGTGAAACTGAATTAAATGTATGCCCAATAGCATCTCTGTGGAAAGTTGAATTCAGAAGTACAATTGGAAAGCTGCATTTAGAAGTGTGCCCAATAGCTTCTCTGTGGAAAGTTGCACTTAGAAGTAAGCCCAAAAGCCTCTATGTGAAAGCCGAGATTAAAAGTGTTCCCTATAGCCTCTCTGTGAAAAGCTGAACTCAGAAATGTGCCCATTAGCCTCTCTGTGAAAGTTGAATTCAGAAATGTACTCTCTGTGAATTTTAGAAGCATGCCCAATAGCCTCTCTATGAATTAGAAGTCTCCGAAAGGGCATGTAACCCATCATATCTCACAAACATGCTTACTCTCTCCTTACATCACCACTCAACTAGAACACAGAGATACTATGACACCATTCGGTATAACTGTTCTCATATCAACATTCGCCGCTTACTCCACATCATTCTAAGTAATCACTGCTGGTTACACACTCCCCAGCGAGGCGTTCTCCTCAGGCCTAACGCAGCCACATCCGATCTGGATAAATCCGGCCAGAATGAACTCATACTCCTGACCTCTCAACCACCACACCCACCGCTAGAAAACAGCTATCACACCGATGCCACACGAGCTGTACACATACCTGGTGCTCACACGCACCTTTTGACTATCTCTACTCTCTCTACTGATATGAACTTCGGTTCCCAAGGGCGCTCAACCTACCAGCACCTTCAGACCATACCAATGGTATATAAGGCGCTATATAAATGCAAAATAACATAACATAACTTGCCCCTCCCTCCCTGCCCAAAACAGACCCTCCTTGAATCTAGCTTTATCAGGCAGTAACAGCAAGCGTTGGAGTCTATTGGGCCTGCAGGTGTTCTTTCTAAGCAGTCTTCTGAGAGTTAATCACTTGGTTGCAGTTGTACATCTCCTGATGTAATAAAAATGTCTTAACCTAGTGTGCCATCATCCACATGATTTTTAAGCAGTAGGATTCTGGTCACATCTGTTCCTTAACCTGCAGTCTTCTTGAAAGCAAGCACTGGCCGATCCAGCGCCTTTGGCTTGTGTAGAGCTATTGGGTAGGCATTTTCTAGGCCCTGACATCATAAGCCCAGATACTCACTTCATTTTTCAGCTATTGTCATGTTATGGCCAGATAGTACCGTTATGGCAGTGCCTGGCAAATGCCTGTCCAATGCCTACACAAAAGCCAAAACAGGTGGCTGTGCACATGCTTTATGGATATGAAACCGGTACAAATTACAATTGTGGTATGTTTTTATTTTATGTTGTAAATGTTGTTTATCATTGATTTAGAATGGGCTGAGATCCAAGGTGCCTGCATGATACATTTTGGAGAATATTTATCCTACAGGGATCATCTTGAATTTGTGAAGTGGATTACATACGTCAGTGCAGGCTCCAAGTGAGACCAGCGTAAAGAAAACAGGGAAGTGTATTTTTTAAAATATAGCTACGGCCTTCAAAGGTTGAGACATGCACTTGCTGCCAATATTTGTGGTTATGTAGCACCGTAGACACGTTTTACAGTCATGTGTTACTATTACCTAATTGTCTGGCACTTATTTTATTGACTTGGAAAGAATGGAAAGTTAAATCAATCCTGCTTGTGGAAATGCACCTGTGAATTTTAAGTTGGGCAAAGACTGCAAAAGCATTACTTCAGTGAGTTTATGCCTCTACATCTTGTTTTTGGATCAATGCATGACAGACTAACTTTTTGTTTATAAAGCCAAAGAGAGTCAGAAACATTGACTCCCTTTCTCCTGGACCAACTTTCTTTGGTGAAACTGTTTCAGTCAAAATGATAGTACAAATCCTTAGGTTTCAGGTATGTATTGTAAGGGTGCAGAAGGTAAGGCTCGGACAGAATGGTGGCATGATTTTAGATAAAGAGCCTCATCACGAGTTGGGCGGTATCCTGATGGTAATGCCGCCTGGCTAATAGCGTTACCGCCACCTGGACCAGCGCTATTTGCGCCAGATCAAGGGTTGGCCGGTATTGGGTATTCCCCATTGGGTGTATTGGACCCAATGGGGCATTTTTGGCACAATTAGCGCGCGCTAATTGCGCTGCGCTAATTGCTCCCGTAAATGGGTGTTAAGTCGGTGCAAGCAGGGGGTAAATGCTGCCAGACTCATGATTGGGCGGACCCTTAAATGCAGCGGTAATAACTCGTGCAGAGGCCCAAAGACTTTTATTAATAATAAGAGGGTTGGAAAAATGCCTCTCTATACATAAAGCTTAAAGGGGGTTCCCTGCCTCAAAGGAAACTAGTGAAAATGTCAGGAAGTCTGAAACGAAAAGGTCTGTCACTGTAGTGTCCAAAAACCTACTACTGTCCCTAACACTAACAATCTAACATAACTGTGCAAGGATGGTCTTTTCTTAAAGTATAGTATGTTTTTTGTGCTCTCAATAGTAAAGTTCACAGTCCCTCTGGTAATAAAGTGATACAAAATAACATTCCAAAATACAGGATTCCAAAGGCTAGTGTTGTGCTCCTTTCCCCTAGACGTATTCTTCTCTTAAATCCCAGAATAACTCACAATGCGCTGTTGACTTCACAGTTCCTGTATCCTACCGACTTAGCATGCCTCTCTGCCAAGCAGGTGTTTTCTCTTGTAATGTCTCTTTTCTCCTTTCTGGGTCCCAGACCCTTTTCACTTCAAACTTTGCCTTAACCATGTGGGTGCGAGCCCCAGACTCGTAAGGTAGTGTTGTATGCACTTGGTTCACTCTCCTGCCAAGTGTACAACTCTCTATCAGTTTTTTCTGGGTCCAAGAACCTCTTTCATCAGGGCCCCAGACCCTCTTGCTTTTGGGTGCGAGTCCCAGACTTGCACAGTTGCGTTGTATCCCTTTGGTTAACTCTCCTGCCAAATATACATTTGCCTCTTATTTCCTATTTGGTCCCTGACCCTCTCTTCTTCTTGGGTCCCAGACCCGCTTTCTCTTGGGCGCGGATCCCAGACTTACACCTTTTGTGTTGTATATACTTGGTTCCCTCTCCTGCCAAGTATGCAACTCTCTCTCCTTGGTTAAAGGGACCCAGACCATCTTTCTCTAGTTCCCGAGCTCACCCCGATGATTCCCCGGACATCTTGCAGCTCCTGGGCAACCCGCGTACTTGTTAGCAGCGTCCTTCACGGTACCAACGGTTCCCGGACAACTGTGTTCCCCCTCGAGGCTGATAGCATTTGGGCATCCAGCATCGCCTGCAGCATTCTTGCTCACTGAGACTTCCATCCGGTTGCGCGTTCTGTCTTCTTTGCGTTTTGCTTTGCGTCCGGGTAAGTTTTGCGCTATTCCTCTTCGGGGGCGGCTTTCCCTTGCTTACTTCTCTGCAGCGCGTTCCTTCCAGCTTCAGCTTGACTCTGGCTTACTTTGGAACTTGCGAGTCGGGCTGATGTATTCGTTTGAGCCAATCGCTGGGCTCAGAAAACTAGACTGCTTGCTTGGCGTCATGCGAGTAATCCTCCTACTCCTGGCCATCTCCTTCGTCACAGTATCCACTTTAAAGCTGCATGTATAGTACTTTGGATGGTCTGATCATTCAATGTTCTCATGCATGATAGTTGGATTGCATGCATGGTATTATCAGAATCTCCAAGATTTTGCGGCATGAAATGGCACATTTTGTAGCATGAAATGGCCAATATTGCAGCACAAACCTTTATTTATTGCAGCAGTTTTGCAGCACATTTTGTATCGACTGGCGGGTACAAGATTGGCACATTGCAGGAAAGAGGCAGTGTGCAATGCTACAAGAGATCCAGGGTGTCATTATTTGTACCTTTTTGTATCAATTTAATAGGAAGAGTCACAGATGTCTCTGGCTTGGCAGAACAGTGTTTATTTTGACTACGTTTTTTGGTTTAATGTGCATGCCTATTTAATATTATTAACGGTTTTGTTTATCAGTTGTGATACTGAAAATATTCCCCTTCTATGTTCTCCAATCCCCCAAACACCTCTCAACAACACACCTCGCACATCTCACCAATTCCTCATCACATTTGTATTCCCGAACCTCACTTTCAATCATACACATACTTGCATGCTCTGTCACACTGCCAAGTTACAATTTGCACTCTCTGATCCCTGCCAAACTCACACCTTGCGCTCCCCAATTCCTCGCGCAGTATACAGTCATTCATTCTTTCGTGCTCCTTCTGCATCTTTCATCCTTTCTCTCAATATGCAGCTCACTGCCTCTTTCCGGCCAACCCCTATCTGCTTTTGGCCCACTGCTCCCCCCTGAGCCAATGCTCCCTCTACTTTCTGTACCTGCACTCCCTCTCTGATTTCTGGCCCATCGCCCCACTGCGTCCTCTCTGCTCTCTTTACCACCCTTTACCCCTATGACCCACTGCTCGTCCTCTGCTTTCTTGCATACCACTCCACAGCTCATCCATCACTCACTCTCTCTCTCATATTGTGACCATTTTTTAATTTTTGAAAACTAGATTTTGGCCCAGATCCTCAAAAAAAAAAGGGGCATCTAAAAATGGAACAGAGGATGTGCTATTTTCAGATAACGCATTTTTGGAAAAGAACAGGTCACCTTATTCTCAAAGGTGACCTGCACATTTCCACGAGGAAGAGCTGTAGTGCAAATGATGACAGTGGTCTACAGGCTTCCTGTGCATTTCACCATGACTGGTCCTTAAGGGCCTGCCACTGTAAAAGGAAACCAAAGAAAACACATTTCTGTCCCATTTCAGTAACAGAAATGCAAGTGAGACAGCAGCTGTCACACTTAAAAATAAAAAATAATACAAATAGTATTGCAGTAAAGACCGTCATGCAGTGGCACCCCCATGCACCTATTCAAAGCAGGCGCATAGGGTTGCCTACAATTTCTGCACATTTAAAAGTGCATCTTGTTTATCAGTTTGGGATGCACTTTTAAAGGTGCAGAGCCCCCCCCTGATTTACGCTACGTGGTGAAAAAGGTAATCTGAATGGGTGCATAAAAGAGGTGCCCATTCAGATGTCCTTTGTGTATTGGGCTGATTTTTTTTTTTGCACAAGTAATGAGATGTGCTTGCGCATTTAATTTCTTCAGTCAATAAAGGTTTTTAGAAACCGGCCCCTTGAGTCTTTCTTTTGAAAAATGTTTTTTTTGCAAAAACGCCAGTTATCGCTGCATTTTGCGGGATCGCAAAATCGCTATAAACTAGAGGGTCTGTATTATGTTGTCTCTGTGTTATCAAATATGTTAGTTTGACTAACTTGTCAGAAATACATATCAGTACTATCCTGGCCAGGAGGATTTGGAAGGGGAGTTGGGCATGGTGAAACGGGTAAATACCACGTTCTCTGGTGATGATCGTCCCCAACCCCATAGAGGGATTCCCTCCCGATGTGACCCTCCCTCAGTGCACCACCCCCAGGGGGAATATTGAACTATGGATGCACCACCCTGACCCCATGGGAGAGGTCTTCTCCCCCCTCCCTGTAGGAGAAGGGACAACATCCTCAGATTCGTCACAGTAGGTTTGTATGTATTATGACGGGGCACCCACCACAAAGAACCACTCCGGAGAGAGGAATACTTTCCATGGGTCTTTATTGTAGCTATTCCAACAGTCAAAATAGCTGTTAGGGCCTACTGGGCTCATGGGATGTTTTGCTCCATAGATTCGTCCCTCTCTAACTCCCAATCCCTGCCTTTTCCTCCCCCCTAGTCCAGGCATCAATAATGGGGTGTTAATGATATTGCAAGGTGACCCCCTACTGTCTGTGTTTCTTCCTTAGGCTAAAAAGGTTTTCCCTATGACGGTGGCTGGCTACTTCCTTAGGCGTCTATCCCTGACATAGCCCCGCTTGGTGCTCTATTGGAGATATAGGTAGGTGCTTCCTTCCAGCCAGTTCCACTTGTTCTCCTTGCACACACAGTCTCTCCTGACCTTTTTCTGCACTGGGCCCCAGGATGTTCACCATTCGCTGTACTACTGTCCCTCCAATCTCATACTCCCCCCTCCCCCCTTGTACCTCCACCCGTAGATATTACCATTCTTCTTATTTCTCGATCTCCAACCACCACTCTACTACCAATACCTCTGCTACTATCTCCTTTCTTCCTCCCGGCTACTAATCTACCTTCTACTCCCACTGCACTGTTACCACTACTTCCAAGCTACCACAACTACCTCTTCGCTGTTCCTACTACCACTACTACTCTCACTCACAAGCTCTCCTGCTACTGTCACTTCCAGTTCTGTCACTACCAATCCCTTCCGTCCACTACTACCAACTACCATTTCCTGCTACAACCACCACTCCGAACTGCTACTACTACTTTCTACTGTGTATCTATTCCACACACTCATTACTCTCACTCTCAAACACAAACACTCCACAGATCCCATCTCACCAATAGCCTCTTCTCCCCTTTTTTTTTTTGCCTCCTCTGATCTCTTGGGACGCCCTCCTGTCCTCACCCAACTGACCCAAACTGCACAACTCACAGGCACTTCCTTAAATACCTCCCTTCCTCCCAGGAGTGGATACTCACCCTGTCCAGTCACTTAACTGGCACAAGGGTATGTGGCAGAGGAGGTGCTTAGGTAGGCTTCAAAAAGGGCTTGTAAGCCCGGCATTGTTTTCTGGCAGCATCTCTTCCAAAGAAAGTAAGACTTTCTGAGGGACTGGAGTCCCCATTTGATAAGGCCTTGTGGTGGGCCTTTTAATGTTAATTTCCCTGGCAGGCTGGTGGGAGTTTCATTAATAAGGCCTCCATTTCTGGACGCTGCATAGACTTGTAGTCACTGCAGCATTCCTTCCCTTGCGGCTGGTGTAATGCTGCTTGTCACATTTTGTGACAAAGGGTGAACCGCTGCTACGTGGTGTCTTCTTTCTGCTGCTGCCTGTTGCAGCTTCTCCCCGTCGGTGTTCTGCTGCGGCTTGGATGCCGCCATCATCACAAGTAAGGTGGGAAGGGGAAGGGGGGCCTACACACACTTATGCAGGCACCACGGTTTGTTTGGGGTGGGCTCCCTCCCTCACCTGAATGGGCCTGTACGTAGGTCTTGTCACATTATTATTGGATTTATAGAGGATGACCCTATCAGGGAAGCAATGGAGGGTTATACATAGGGGATGCACCCCAGGGGGGTTACAGGTAAGGTGCAGAGGTAGTTGTGAAATGGGTTGAGGGAGCAGATATCTCCTGAAATACCTCCCAGCCAGAGTTCTTTGGTCTTCTGGCTCCAACTCTTTGCAGGTCTCTACCCCAATTCCCCCCTCACCCCCTTCTGTCCTGTGGCACCTGGAAACACCCGTGTATAGGTGCCCTACAAATGTCCAATAAATGAATAAATGGCCTCAGAGGTAGAAAAGTAGGGTATAACATATCCGTGAAACTGCGTGGGAGGAATTGGGGAGTGCAGAATTGCTCCCGTGTCTGTCAGTTGATTCCTATATGTTTTTGAGTATTTTAATTCTCATTTTTTATTGGTGTTAGTATCTTCCTATTTGTATGGGGTAAAGGTGGCTGGTACCAGGTTCATCTGTTGGACTGGTGTTAGCCATGGAAAGAGTGCCAAATAATTTGCTCAGTTTATCCACTAATACTCTCTTAAGGCATTCATGCAGGGACAGCCCTTTACTAGACATGTATGTTGTATGTAGCCCTATGAAATATTGTTTTCTCTGTTTTTTAATTGTACCTATTGTGACCGTTGCCATGCAGACATTTAGAATCAGATTTATTTGCCTGCTTTAGGTTGCAGAACATCAAAAGAAATGCAACAAATCCTTCCTCTTTAGTGGCCCCAAATGACTTAATGCCTGGGTAGAAAATATATAGAATAGATAGCTAGCTCTCTATCGGCAACAAGCATGTATTTCACAGAGGGGTCCCAAGCATGATGATAGACAGTGAGATTTGTGAGAAACCTGAAAGTACTCTCACATCTATTCCTCAAATATCTTCTGTTAAGGTGGCCAGGAAAGGGCCATCGCTTTTGGATCCCGACCCTGGAGGTGGACTAGCGAGGGAGGATCACCTGGGCATTGGGTCATTGGGGATTGGGGAAAGAGTACGTGAGACACGGTATCCCCTCTTTCCTGACAATTACATAATTTACCCTCCCTCAGCTTTTGTGGGATATTGTCATTCTTATCCTACTTCTCCCCCTAAAGTGAAGTCCACTACTGGGAAGTAGATCATCCCAAGAGTAATGCAGGTTACCTATGTAGATTGTCATTATAGTTCTGGGAGGAAGAAGGGAGAGCCTAAAAGTTACAGATCTGAAGGTTAGGCACGTCCCAATAATTGGTCTGATTAATGCAATGACCTTAAGGTGCTTTTACCATTGTATGAAATTTCTTTGCTTTAATTCTGCTTAATTTTTCTTCTAACAATTTGCTGAACTTTTGGCTATTGTATGTGTTTCCAATGTTTGATAAACCTGTGTGTAAAGTGTAATGTATAAACTAATTTGCACAATAAATACATTTAAAACAAACATACGGTCAGGCAAATGGGTAGAATTGTGCACGCCTGAAACCCCTTGAAGAGGCACAAGTGTATAAAAGGAGACGCACAAGTCTGAAGAGGGGAGGTGAGGCAGACATGAGTTTAGTAGCAGGACGGCCAGCACAGCTCGTAGAAAACCAGAGGAGAACGGAATGCCAGGACGCTGGAGGAGGACACTGTATGGTAAAGTGTCAGCGTGTGGCTAGGGAGTCATGTCTCCAAGAAGCCGGAGAATGAGAGAGAAGGGAGACGTGGAGCTTAACGGTCACTTTGGTATACCCTGAACGGAGGCGTCCTCCAGGGGTGCCTGAGGGTCAGGCGGTAAGACCCTGACCTCATTCCTACAAAGCAGTTGATGGGAGAAACTAATGAAAGGAACGCGGCAACCACCGAGTTTCAATGAGATGTGCTGAAACTCGGTGCACACATGCAAATAAAGGCATTACATCGAAATGGTTGTGTGCAGCCGGCATTTTATCGAAAGTCTCAGAGTGAAATTGAGTGCAAGGTTTAAAGCATTATATTGCATCGGACAGCTCGTGTGCAGATGGCACTTTGCCGAAAAAGCCTCCGCTTGAAGTTACTAGAAAAAGCTTGAGCAAGAGAAACTAAATTGCTGGGATTAAAACGCTGATGGAGTGAATGTGCAGCTGAGAGGAGCCAACGAAGTGGGAGCAAAATACTGAATGGGTAAAACTACATTAACCAGCAAACACACATTAAATCAACAGAGTAAAGGCTTTCAGAGAGAGCCAGCGGTGTGTTAAAGACCACGAAAAAGCCTGAGACTTTTTCCAAAACAGTTAATATTCTATGAGTGTTTGTGAACTTGTGAAACTGAAGGAACTACCAAGGTAGAAGAAAGTGGCGCAGGGACCACTGGTTACGCGACCTGTAAAGGGTGAGCCGTGCGGCCCGCTCCAGACCATGGAGGGCCCAGCCCATTCAGAAGGAGGCTGCAAAAGGAACTATCAAGGTCGAAGAAAGTGGGGCAGGGACCATTGGTTGCATAACCTTTAATGGGTGAGCCATGTGGCCCGTTAACTGTGCCTAGACCAGGGAGGTCTGAGCCCATTCTGAAGAAGGCTGGAAGCTCGGGGAAGGGAAACCTGAGCTCCTTTGATCTGTTGCATTGTGAACTATGGTTTGAAGCTTAGGGAAGATCTCTGAGCCCCTTTGGAACTGTGTTGTGTATCGGAACTCACAGCTTGGGGGAAGAGCCCTGAGCTCTGTTGGAACACAGTGTTGCGACTTAATGCTTGAAGCTTGTCAAAGGGGAGCCCCAGCATCTTGAACATTGTCCTTCGGAACATTATCCTGAACTTGGGAAAGGGAGCTAGAGACTGCTCCAGACTTTTACTTTGAACACTATTCTGAGTACTTAACATATCCCTACAATACATTGAAGTATTAAATGTGAGGGCAAGCATAGGTTTTGTCACAGAAAGACTTTTGTTTTGGACACATAGACATCGACGTTCCTTGGTTTCTTTAGGTAGGGCAATTCGCACCATAGTAATGGGTCAAGTTAGGTGTTACACCCATCCTGATAGTTAAGGTTTTTGAAACTGTTAAGTTTGTTGTCTGTCATCTCTTGATACCATGCCTGTCTCACAGAGCGAATGATACAGTGTGAGGCCCACAGCCGAGCACTGCAGCTCCATGACCACCTGGAAGGTGTGGGTTCATCACTGTGACAGGCCTGCCGATGAGAATGGTTCAGACCCTGGGGCCGAGCACCTGTCCGCCCCTGCTTTCCTTTGGTCTAAGCCAGTAGACAGGGTGGAGACAGACAAAAGGCCGGTCCTCTCCGATGTCTTGGCTCCAGCGGAACACAACTGTTGCCTCCCTTTGGCGGGATGCCATATAGAAGCTCTATACAGCATTCTGTTTCATAAATTGGGTTGCCTTGAATAAAACGATGCATTCACTTCTTTCATTTACATTTTCTTTTCATATGTGTGCAAAAGACGTCCTCTGGGACAGCTTCTAATAAAACCACTTTTAAAAAATCAGGATCCAGAATGAGTGCTTTATGCTTTAATGTTTACCTGGTACGAAGTAATGAAAAATGTCCTATCTTCTTAATTGCTGCTACTCCGACATCTGCAGGAAATTGATTTCTTACCTGGAGAAGAAGACTTAATTATTACATTGCAGCGAAAAGCCTTTTGGTTTGTTCAAATGTATGTATGCATGGCAAATGGCGCTTGAATTAAGCATATGTACAGGAATGTAGGGACCTTTTGGGTTACGCTAGGGCAAATTAGGAGATCAGCATCTCTGGATTTTGCTCCACAGCAATCCTTAGTCAATCAGGCCCCCATGTTTTTTTTCAATAGCTAATCTTATGATTAATCAGCCATTCCATCGTGCATGACTACAACTCTGATAAGTCGGCCACAAAAGGGCTCCAGCTGCAACCATGGGATCAGTCGGCTGTTTTCGTAATCCTGCAGAGCTGGCCAATGTATCACCTACATCTGTTTTGTCTACAAGTGACTTCATTTCTAGTTAAACCCATAAAACCGATTATTTGCCTGTAGACGGTCCAGTTAGAGCTCTTTGTGCAAATTCCGTACCTTTTAAGGAATCTGTTTAATTCGGACACTGATCGTTCGAGTTAAACCCTCTCTGCTCGGAAACCATCCAGCCAGCCTTTTACAGGCTCTTGGATAAGCAATTCTTCTCGCTCCACAGGTGTGTTCTTTTCAGTGTTAGGATGACGGTCGAGCATACCCCTTCTTTCGTTAGTAAACCCTCCTTCGTGGCAGAGGTTTGTGTACTGCAGAAGAATGGAAGCTTCCTGTCGCTGAAGGATTCGGAGCCTTCAAGCCTGTGACGTCACATGGATAGTCTTGGCGGTGGCACGCGGCCTTCTGGATTTGGCTTCCTGTATGACAGGACAGCCCATCTTTGAAGCTGGCCAGGATTCTTTAACCACATGCAGTTTCCATGAACGTGTGATTGTGCGTTTCAAAGGGGAGGAGTCTAGATAGATAAACCTTTC
Source organism: Ambystoma mexicanum (assembly GCF_040938575.1). Lineage (NCBI taxonomy): Eukaryota > Metazoa > Chordata > Amphibia > Caudata > Ambystomatidae > Ambystoma > Ambystoma mexicanum. Next base: position 755,164,683 of record NC_090924.1, on the reverse strand, counting down.
CAAATAAATGCTTATCATTTTTTTAGTCTATGCCTGGCCTCAAATGTTGCGTTCAGCACTACCCGCTTGCAAGTGATTATTGACTCTTGGCGAGTATAAATTGGTGTGCTCTGTGTATGTGGCCAATTGAGGGGGCGAGTGGATTTGTATGCCTTGATAATAGCTTGCAACACAACATTTTTAGCCCTGGTTATGGAATTTTCTGCTGGGGAAATTCAGCTTTGTGGCTGATAAGTGCTGCTCCGTTTATCATGTGGACACAGACAGCCAAAAAGCATGTGGTTGAGGAAGACCATAACATTTAAAAAAAGAAAAAAGAAGTGTCTGTGTACTTAGGCACCCTTTACATGTTTATGAAAAACGTTGTGGTTAATGTGGTGGACAGGACTTTTCTGTGCATCCAACAAAGCTACTTTTATTAGTAGCAGTAAAAAGGATCCCACTTTATTACCAGCCTCCGTCCACTCCTGTCCTCCCTCAAACCACTTCCCTCGGGCTCCCCTCGTCGGATTCTAGGTTCCCCAAACTCTACTACACTGAGCAGATGCTACACGCCTTCCTTCCATAAAAGTGAAGGGTTTTGGAAAGTAACAAAACAGAAAAACAATAAATACTAAGAAAATAACTAAGGGGGTTTTCAGATAGGATAGACCAACTAAGAAGAGAAAAAGTCAAGTAATATTGTCAACATCCACATGTAACTTCGAGCGTGATAATAACCTGGGACACAGGAATTTTCCTGTTATTGTGGGTTTAACAACATTAATTTATAATTTAGACCCGGATGTAATCTTGAAATGTAATAGGAACGCCTGCCATCTTGTGTAAAGATGATAATCTGTTGATGACATTGTTTTTTGGCAAATGCTAAATGTCCAGTTGTTAAAGTGCTAGAACATAAACGTTCATGTTACCGTTCCTTGTTCAACTGTGTGTGCGGAAAATGTCCCTGAATTTCCTCTGCTCTACCGGGGCTAAAGCGTGGAGTAGTAGTGATCTCTCTTTATCCGGAGTAAGTCCTTTATATTCCACTGCGTTCAATTATTTGCTCCAATGGTGTTTTCATTCTGTCCACGGAATTGCTGGTTCCGCTGGTGTGGGAAGTAATGCCACTGGAGGTTGTGCAGTCAGGGGTATATTTATTAAGCCTTTATCAAAATGGTATGCTTTTGGGCTGGCTTGATAGCTTCTTTGTATCTCGGCGGTCCTATGTTTTCCACGTAACCTCTGAATTTCTGTATTGTTAATATGCGTTGCGGTTAATCGAGCCGGATTGTACTTGTTTCGTTTTTGGAAGTTTATAAGTTCTTTCCTCTAATGTCTCCTTTCACTGTTATAAACGTTCTTTCAATAATGGTGGTACGCTGCATGCATCTTCTTAGGTTATTTCCTCTAACACCCCTTTCACTGTAGGGTTACATTCTACAATGGCACGCGTGTATACCATCGTGAGACTCACTCCCTTCCTGGTATATGGTGAACCATCCACGACCCACTTTTAATTTCCACTGCCATGATCATCCACCTTTGCTGGAGATTTCACCCGGCATATGGTGGTGTTGTTGTTAGGATTGTGGCTTCGCTGCTCGAGGCAGGTCACAGGAGTCCTAGTTGCCGGATGTGGTGTTATAGGAGTCGTCTGTGCATCCAATAAAGTTAGTTTTATTAGTAGCTACGAAAAGGACCCTGCTGTCCACTTCTGTCCTCCCTCCAAATGTCTTCCCTCAGGCTCATGCCCACCACAGTCTAGATTCACCAAACATTCTACTACACTGAGCAGATGCTACAGCTATGTCAATTGCTCTTCTCTATCATTTTGGATTTCACAGAAGGCATGGAGCGAGAGCGGAGAAGGCACGTAGATGTGGAAGTTAAGGCGAGAGGAGTCCAATGGTGGTAGGGTCGACACTGAGGTTGGCTGTAGTAAGGGAGGATGATGGAAAGGCAAGGTTCAGAAAGTTGCCTCAGCATGGGTAGGTAGGTAGGTAGGTTGTGGATAGAGGTCAAATAGTGTTCAGATAAAAGAATCAAGTTTGAGCTGGTTGGAGCCAAATATTTTCGGCAGGTTGCAGTCTCTCATTAGAGCAATAAGGGTGTTAGTAGGAATAGAGTCAAAGATGGGGTTGAAGTCATGGAAGAACTAGTTATGGTGCCAAGAGGGCGTGGGGCTTGTGGATTGCGAAGCTACTGAGAGGAAGGAGTGCAAGATGGTGTGTGGCAATTTGCTCAAAGAGGAATGGGAAACAACTCAGATGTTGGAAGGAAGCCGAGGGGATGGCGCTGGTTGATCATTACTCTGTCAGTAAGTTTGCCTGTCTTAAAGGCCCACCACTGTGTAATTTTTCAAGTTCATGCAGTGAGTAGTACCCTGATTCTTTCTCTTTCTCACTTTTATTTTTCGTTCTCTTTCTTTCCTATTTTACAGTTGAATTCAAACAGGGCGTTTTTTTATCTGCAAGAGAGATTTGTTTTCACATTGATGCATAGCAGACCGTCCAGTTTATATATAGCAAGCTTTCTTTCTGCACGGGTAACCAGAAAATGCAAATGTTTCTAATTCTCGAGTGCATCCCAACATTTCCAAAATCCTGCTCAAAGGTAAAGCAATTTTGCATTTACCCGAATTTGTCATTGCTATTAGTTTGAAGGACGAATCACTTTCGATTTCCTATACCTGATCACCACAGTGCTATTAGCGCACCCATCATTAAATGAAGAAGCTCTGCGTAACAAGCAACCAGAAGAGCAGTTAGGGCATCCGCTGTTAGTTCAGTAGCTATATATCCCTATTTTAAAATACTGTAACATATATTGGACATGTTTAAATAAACTAGTTGAACTCTGAGGGAACAGGTACGCACCACTACGAACTGGCCGGTGGGCTTGGGGGAGGGATGGGAGGGCTGGGAGGGCGGGGTTAAGGGACGGTGTTGGAAGTCCCAATGTTAATGTTTAAGAAATGCAAATAAAAACAAATGGAAAACAAATACTGCAACATTCAGAGTTTTGTCATGCAAGGGTTTCTTTAGCTTGAACGAACATTATTTAAATCAGTGTTACCTCATCCTTGAGGTACAGGGGGGGAGGGTCTTGGGTCTGTGTAAATGGCCAAAAGCACCCTTCTTGTTTTATTGGATCAATGCAGCATAGAAATAAAAGAAAAAGGCTGAAGGGCATTGCCATTAATTCCAGCCTTCTGAGGGTGTCTAGTGGTGCTCTTGTGTGGATGGGGTGCTGGTTGCTTTGCCGTTGCCATATTACATCCTTGGTTTGAGGCAGGGTACAGTCCTTGGTGGGTCAGAGAGCCATTGAAATGTTGAGTGAAAAAACCTCCTCTAAACAGCATGATGACATAACATGATTGTTGGAAAGCAAAGGCAAATAATACTACTAATTCTACTAATAAAAATGACCCGGATTCCTCCTGCTTCTGGGTTCTCTAATAATAGCTATTGTTACCCGATTTAATGGTACTTGGATGACAAAGCTCAGCGTGTTGAAAGATGAGGAGCTAATGAGGTCCTGGTTTGATTCAAAGCTGAGTTCTAGAGGCTGAACACATATGTCTGGGTCTGCACTTATCTCATTGAGGTATTGTGCAAAATAAATTGATGTGGTTGGAGCATGACTAAGGAGTCCGCATCAGTGGGCATTGCCTTTTTCCAATTGTATCATGTCTACCTCCTGGTCAATCAGTGTTTATTTCAGATAAAATGCACAAAACATACCTAACAATGCCATACACAGTAATCCCAGAATAAATATAAAATACATAATCGGGCCTTGCACATTTTTAAAAATCCCACTAGACCTGCAGGGCAAGTTCCTTCATTTACATACTTGACCTAAGAGATATTCACTCGTGGCATGGTAACAGGTGGAAAAATATTTACCTTTTTGTTTCTATAAAACTTTGCTCGTCACTGAAAGCACCCTTCATATTCGGTTTAATGCTCCACCCAAAGGCTAGCACATTTACTGCAAACAAAGTTTGTTTTCAATAAATGTAAAAAAAGAATTTCAAACATCCCCATGCTCGCCAGCAAGGTCGAGTACCCTGCAAATGGTACTCTTCCTTCAAAATAATATCCTCGCCAATGCGCGTGGGCTAGTAGATTTTGCAACCCCTGATAATACATAAGATTTAAAAATTATTGGAAGATAACATTTCCTAACATCTATGGTTTGAACTAAATACCTTTCAAGCGACCCGCAAGCCATGGGATCGTGTGTTGTCATCAGATAAAAAAGGCTGGCTGACATTGATCCAAATCTAAAGTACGTAGAAGGGGTAAGAGAAAATTGCGTCCCGGTTGATCAGACCAAGTACAGAAAAATAAAAAGTGCGTTGTACTTTCCCTAGAATGATTATCGCAAGCTAGGCTCAATATCCCATTTCCTTCTATTCTCATATAGTTGTAACTGATAAAGTCACATTTTTGTAATTAAAATCCTAGCCTTGTAGTTCTGAACATGAAAAAGATAGAATTTTCCAATACCACAACATTGACAGATGAGCTATAAGTTATCGTTGTCAGCTCCCAGTGCCTTCTGGAATGACATGCCCTTTGTGTCTGCGTTTGTGAGGGAAACATCCTCAAATAAATAACTCTGCAGAACCTACATTCTCCAGCGTTTTATATACATAACTCCACCAATTAATTTTCTTCCACCCATCCAGACCTTTAATATCATGTAGAAACGTCTGTAATAGTAGAAACGTCTGTAATGGTGTGGCTTTATCATTACAAACAAATAAATAAATAAAACAGGGGCCATTGCTATATGGAAGGAAGTTTGTCTCATATTTTAATTCTTTATAAACAAATCCTCTAGCTTTGGAATTATTCATTCCTAACAGACGCCTTGAATTTAAACTCCATCTTGTCTATGACTTTTAAACTTGTGTGACCCCAGACACCAGCTGTGTAGTGGACAATATCACATTTCTTTGCCTTAAACCCTCTTAGTGCTGGGACCACTGAACGACTACTTTGGTTCACGTAGAAATGTAGATGCCCTTGTTTGATTAGAAATTGAAGCAGTCTTAAAACATGGCTATTCCAATTACAATTATTAGCAAAGCTGACACCTAGGTAGTCAAATCTGGCTGCCAATTCGATATCGTAGAGAAAAAATCTAAATTTAGAAGGCCTGCTGTCCGGAATAATTACAATCTTAGATTTAGACTGATATATAAGCATACCATGTTCATTGTGAATGTACTAAAGCCATATATCAGGGGTTGGAGAGCAACCAAATCGGTATCAGCCATGTACGTCAGAGGGAATCAAAACCCCCTTCCTACGTGGCACATTGGCTGTTCTTGAAACAAGGACATTATTAAGGCTGTTGATGTACACATTAAAAGTAAAGGTGCTATCACCCACCCTTGTACTCATACATAGTGCCCCCTTTCTTCGACCCTCAATCTCAACTCATTCCCTTTTTCCGCGTGGACGGTGTTAGACCTAGCAGTTAGGTGCCGATTTCTGACTGTCTGCTTGTTCCCCATTAACTTGTTTTTCAATATTCTTCACCTCCCTTTGGTGCCCTGCGTCCCCCGGCGTATGTCAGCTGCAGGAGGATTCACAAGATGTGTGTCGTGTGACCTCTCGTTGCCGGCCTCAGACTCCCATGCACTCTGTCTTGAGTGCCTGTTGTCCGACCACTGCTGAGATGCGTGCAGCGGCTTGTGGTGCTCTCGGTGACCAAGCTTTGAAGAATCGGTTGTCATGATGGAGGGAGATCATCAACACTTCTCCTCCAGATCGCCTTAAAGACTTTGTTTCCCGGACCTCACAGCAAGACAAGGTAGGCCCTTTGTTTAGTTCTGCCCCTCAACGAGGTGACTCCTTCCCAGGGGTCCTCATGGGCAAGGGTTCCTTGGATTCAGGTACTGGCAGGTGCGAGGCCGCTAAGGCTTCCAGGAAAGCAGAGGGGTCCGGGGGCTCTTCAGGGCAGTCCTAGTGCCGTCAAGGCTACCGGCTCTGTGCGGTCCACGGCGGGGTAATCAAGTTTGTCTGCTTCGGCCCCAAGGGGCAAGGGATCGTCATGTTATACCTCCAAGAGTCAGTTCTCAGTACGATCTGACACAACTACTGGCACAGGGGCCAAGGGCACACAGCCTATCAGAGCTTCCTCTGAGGTCGTGAGTTTGGCCGTTTTGACTACCGGCCCGCAGGCCGAGGGCTCAGCACCTACCTGAGCGTGCTCTGAGGTCGACGCTTCTGTCACGGGTGTAAGACCCAAGGCATGTCTTCTCATGACTGAGGTGGCACAGAGCCTTTGGGCCCTACCGCCCAGGGCGTGGCGCAAGACCCCAAGATGGCGGAAAGGCATGGGGCGGAGCCTGCTAGGCCGGCTGACATTTTGAATTTGAGTGGGGTTCGCCCGTGCTCTCACACATTGAATGGACCCTGCAAGAAGGACCCAGTCCCCTTCTCTCTGGAGGCGGCAGCAGACTGTACTGTACGGTACAGGCGGGTGGTCTCTGCAAGGATACATCTACCCTTCACAACCTTATGGCTACATGCCTCACGTGGTTTTACCAGGAATGGAGGCCTTGCACTTCGGAGGACCAGGCCCCTCGGGACCCGGTGGCTTGCGAGGACTGCTTCCTCCTCTTCATGCGTTCCCTGCAGATGGAGGTGGAACCGGTTCCTCAGTCGGACAGGGATTCCGATTTCTACTTCAGGATTTTTGTGGTACGCAAGAACAACCAGGCTGGCCTGAGGGTAGTCCTGGACCTGTCATTTCACAATCTTTACCGCTCAAACCCTTCAAGGTGATTACTGCCGTACGCATAGCAGAGTCTCTGTGTGCAGCGGACTGGATGTGTTCCCTAGACCTCAAGGATGCGTACCTGTATGTCCCCATCTACCAACCACATCGGAAGTTTCTGCGGTTCACGATTATGTCATACCCTTTTCAGTGTAAAGTGCTGTCTTCCGGCCTGAACTCGGCCCATCGTGTTTTCACAAAGTTGATGAATGCAGTGGCGGGGTTGCCCAAGGGGTTGGTACACTTCTGCCAGAGTTTGGCAGATATTCTTCATCATTTGGGGTTCTCCCTCAACCGGAGGAAGTCACAGTTGTGCCCCTCCCAGGAACTGGTCTGTTTAGGAGTGTGTTGGAACACGGCCGTTCAGCAGGTGTTACCCATGCCTGAGAGGCTCCTTTCTCTTCGCAAGGTGATGGGGCACTTTCTGGCCAACTCGACCACCTCGGCATGGTGGTTCCAGCACCTTCTGGGGCTCATGGCCTCCTGCGTGCTCACTGTGTAGCGCGCTCGCCTCAAGATGAGGCACCTCTGCCTCCACCTGGCGGGCAATTGGGACCAGGAGATGGGGTCTCAGTCGGACAGGATCCCGATACCCCGCTCCTCCTGCCCTATCTGTGCTGGTGGTTGATGGATGGCAATGTTTACATGGGTGCCTGCTTCACCCGACCGGAGCCTACTCTGGTGGTTACGACAGACTCCTCTCTTTCGGCCTGGGGGGGCTACGCAATTCATGGCGCATGGTCCAGGGCGGAAGCCCTCCTGCATATCAATCTGCTCAGGGCCATGGGCCTGGCCCTCAAGGCATTTCTGCCCCTCATCAGGGACAGGTCTGTTCTGATCAGGACGGACATCTCCACCACAATGTTTTACCTGAACAAGCAGGGTGGCACCTGTTGCACCCCTCTGCATGAAGACGGTATCGATCTGGGAATGGGCCCTGATGGAGGGGATTTGGACAGCTGGGCTGCTTGTGGTTCAACGCCTACGAGTGGGAGTTGCACACTGACTCCTTGTTGCCACTGTTGCAGCATTGGGGGTTTGCAGACCTGTACTACTTTGCATCTCCTCGGAATTCCAAGTGCCCCCAGTGTGTGCTTTGTGCGCAAGACCGAGTCGAGGGCTCTGGGAGATACCTTCCAGATCTGTTGGCATGGCTGCAGGTGTTATGCGTTCCTGCACGCCCCCCGCTCCAACTGACCCTCCACAAGTTCTGGGCTTTGGTGGGGTGCAGCCTCATCTGATTGCCCCCCACTGGCCTTCGAGAGCCTGGTTTTTGGATCTGCTGCAGTTGTACTCCCAGGGGCCAGTCCACCTTCCGATCCTCAACAGAGGCTTCCTGATGCAGTAGGGTGGGCAGTGGAACATCTGGAACCGGCCTGGCTGGCATTGGCGGCCTGGTTCCTGACCAGCTGAGGCTTCAGCATGCCCTATTTTCAGATGACAATTTGGACATCATTCAACATGCCAGACGGCCCTCCACTCTGTCCCAGAATAAGAGCAAATGGACTAGGTTCTGCTATTGGGCTTGTGACAAGGGTCTAAGGTCCTGTCACCTGTCCGCTGGACGATGTACTGGCTTTTTCAGTACACCTGGCTCATTTTGGAGTGCAGGTAGATACTTGCTGCACCTATTTGGTGGACTTTGGGGTGTACAAGAACTTCCCTGATCATGTGTTTTTCAGCAGCTGACCCAGTGGTTAAGGCCCACCTCAAGGGGTTATCTAGGCTTTTTTCTCCAGTGCACAGGCTGCACCTCGTCTAGGACCTCAATGTGGTTCTTCTAGTTTTGCAGCACAAACAGTTTGAGCTGATGGCCTCTGTGGGCATTTGGCTGGTGACACTAAATACTGTTTTGTTGGTGGCTCTCACCTCTGTACGCAGGGTCAGTGAGCTGCAGGCATTGTCTACGTGCAAGCCTTTCACCATGTTTCACAACAAGGTCATCTTGCGAACTCACCCAAACTTCTTGCCCAAGGTGGTCTCCCCATTTCATCTGAATCAAGAGATATGGCTCCGGTGTTCTTCTCGAACCCGCAGTCAGATGCTGAAACAGCCCTGAATTCCTTGGACCTCAAAAGTGTCCTCAAGTTTTATCTCTCTTGGACGAAATCCTTCAGGAAGTTTGAGGCAGTGTTTGTCACTTTCGGGGGCTCCTCCCCCGGCTCTCAGCCTTCCAAGGCTTCTATCTCCATGGGCAAACCAGTCAAGGAGGTGATGCATGCCACTTCGGTGAGGTCTGAGGCCACTGCTGTCGGGTTTCAGAGACATGATTCCTGGGATGTCATCAAATGGGCGGCTACTTGGGCCACTCAGTCAGCTTTCTGCAGGCACTATTCCCTCGACACCAACTCCAGACGCAATGCTTAGTTTGGTCAGGAGGTTCTGAAGAACCTGTTTGCTTCTTCCTAGGCATGAGGCAGGTTGTTGTGGCTCAATCTTATGGTCTTGTTTAGTGGAATCGCCTACAAGGATGGAGGAAAGGGGACAGGACGTATGAGTAGTTTTTTTTCAATATTTTTTTTTAACTTTTATTTAACTTGCACAGTGTTTTCCACATTTCTTTACATATAGTCATGTTACTTTGCTGTTACATTAGTACAATGCGTGAGTAATCCCTTCGTATAACATTTCAACATTATGCCTCTTAATCTTGATAGTCATCGTGCATGCTTTTATCAATCAAATACTGTTGGAAATACCCCCAAAAGTCTTTTGGACGATTTGTCATCGGTAGGAGGCTAGTGTATAATACTCATTGTCATTTGCCCAGGTCCTAGTCTCACTGATTCCATAAGCCCCGGTGGATCCCTATCCTTCCAGTGCAGCAGTATTGCCCGTTTCGATAAAACGTATGAGTAGCTGAAGTTACTCACTGTAGTGACAAGATTATTCATAGTCCCCTTGCCTCCATACGTCCCACCCACATTCCCCAGCTTATATGCTAGGGGCTGATGTGTAATAAGTGTAGCCAGGTATCTAAGAGTCCGATGTGTTAATAGGGGACTGAGGTGAAGTGCCGGAAGCCGCGGCTTCGGTGGGGCATTCCACACTGGAGGCCACGCACCAGTGCAATATACTTTAAAGGGGAAGCGCCATTTTGCGATGCCAAAGGTTTCGGTAACGTCCCAATGTTGGGGCACGCGCACAAGGATGGAGGAAAGTGGACTATGAGTACTCCAGTCACTACGGTGAGTAACTTAAATGTTTAACCCATTGAGAGATATTAAAGGGCTTAGTGCTTTCTTCATTTGGGCCAACTGATATTATAGCAGTATTGTTGGTATGAAATTGCATGATCAAACTTAATAGGCCTGATTCCTAATTTAATTAAGGTAGACCAAATACGTGAGCGACATACGCTATCCAGCGGCAGCTGGTGAATTATTTTATCGGAGGGGTGTAAACATTTCCCACAAATATGCCCGAGCAGCTGGGTGGAGCGAGGGATCCCAAAAAAAACTAAAGGTAGTTTGGGTGGGGTTCTCCCCTGACGCGCCTCCCCCTCCCCCATGAGAATTATTTTTGAATTTGTTAAAACAGTGCATTTCTGTAAAACAATGGATAAAAAGCCAGAGATTTTGCTATTGGTTTGTAGAGTAACTCCAATCCAAATATCCAGTAGACGCAGCTCACTAACAGTGCTCAGGAGCATTTACCAACACATTTTCATGATGCCTTTACCTACAATATAACTCAGTATTAAAACGTTTCATGCGATCTGTGCCCTACATGTTTATAGTGGCTGCACCAATGTATGGCTGTATTCCCATATCCGAAAATGCTCATGCTTGCTTTGCGCTTAATGCCAGTAGCGATACTATAACGAAACATGTCCAGGCTGGCTCTGCACTTGCACTCTGATTTCACAGAGAAGTTAAATCATTTCTTTATAAAGTTGGAGTGCTTGCATCTGTGCTTGTTTAACTTTCTCACGCACATTTACGCAATCATAGAGACACTGATTCACACACTAGGCACATTCACACACAAACATACACATACTGCACACATTCACACAAACAAATCTTGGTCGAACCGTGCTAGATTTTGGGTAGTTATAATTGACTCTTGGTGAGTAAGAAATGGTGTCTAGTCTGTTTGTGGAGAATTGAAGTGGCAAGTCCCTTTTTTATGCTAAGCTAGTAGCTTGCAACTTAAAATATTTACCTCCTGTATGTAAAGATGCTTTGGCGGCTTTCGGTAGATTTTGGTTTTCTGCATAATTTACTCATGTAGAATCAAATTGTGAGTATTTATAAGTGGAGAACCTTCTTCATTACCACCAGACTTGCTTCTGATCTGCAAGAGGGACACAAACCGCTTTGACCATTATCGGGGAGGGAAGGCCTCCTTATGTCCCCACACGAGGGCAGCACACATTCTCTCAGTCCTAAGCTCAATACAATATGGTGAACCACAAGACCTTGATCACAGGAGTAAGAGAGTGGAGAAGTGAGGGTTTGTGCTTCCATCATAGTGCATACATTTTGCGAGCAGGTGTGGTTTGGGAAGCGTGTGAGTAGGTCCTCACAGGCAGAAGCAAAGATGAAAGGCAGGGATCACAACAACCTAAAGTATAGATCAGGGAACAAAGACTGGGCTTACTCATCTCATAGCCTTAAATACTATTTGTTCAAGACTGCCTTGGATTGCACTCTCCTCCGCGTTCCATGCCAACTGTAGGATTTTAAATGCAATGTGTTTCACCGAAAATGATCCGTACTGCAACCACAACCAGGAGTCAGGAGCTGCCTTAGATTGCACTATGCGTCTTCTTGATTAGGCATCCCCAGTGCCCCAGCAAACATCAATGCATGCAGGGTAGTATGCAACCAGTGCTCTCCGAGCATTAGAAAACCTTGGGTGGGAGATGCACCAACGTATGTGTTGAAATTGTTGTTAGCGTGCTGAGGCAGCGCTATGTGACGGCTATGTGGTTTACCCCAGCAGGACCAGGAATGGTATTTGCACCGGAGTGATCTCTTATTTGATCCCCCTTTGAACAGGTGGGGATGGCATGGCTAGAGCACTCCCAGTACTGTGGCGATGTGAGAGTCTGGGAAGCGCCTCGTCCTGTCTTGCCACCTGACTTCCTGACTTGCCCCAGCCAATTAATGAATGGCTGGGGAGGGACCAGCAGTCAGGCAGACACGCTCCTGTAACTTACAGGAGCACGTCTTTTTTTTTATTTTATCTTTAAAAAAAAAAATATCTGAGTGGACCAGCACCCGATGGGGCTCGTGGCTGGCCCCTGCTTTGGGCAGGCACTGGCCTGAGAGGGGGGGTCAGGCCCGAGCCCTAGCTGGGGCTCGGGTCCACCGGGCTCATCCAGCTCTATGTACCACTGCTGGATACCCCTAGCGCACAGTTGCAGTGTTGATTGTTCTACCTGCATTGTTGTTGCTCCCCACAAAGCTATTAACAGATGGTGAACGGAAATAAGCGGCAAGCGAAACGTACATTTCCAGGCATGGCCACATTGGGAAAACAAAATCAAGTCTCTGTCGGACACACTGGCAAGCAGGAAAAATGTAACGGAAGTGATGGAGGTGACGAGAGGCGAGGAAGTGTATAGCCCTTGACAGATCCTGACAGTGGACATGTTGGTCATTTTGGTGCAGATGAAGTTGGGATTCCAGTCTGTAAATGGGAAAGTGGACAATCTAGTATATAAAATGAACCACATGAAACAGAGAATTGACAAGGAAAGTGGCAGGATATTCGAAGCAAAACCGCGAATTGGGGCATTAGAAGATACGAGTGTGGAGGTGTGCACTGCTCTTACATCCTTACATCAAGAGATGGCTATCCTCAAAGATTTGTATATAGCCTGACTTTTACCCAGTATTGTCAATTGGTCGGAAAAGTACAACTGATGGATATTCTCCCCTGCACTCTCCTGTTAGCCTGCGGATAAGAATGGGCAGGGGGGCCTGGGTTTGTGGAGGTTTAAATCAGAAGCGTTACAAGACACAGTATTTCGAATGGATTGTGTCCTACAATGTATTCCACATCTTTGACATGTAATGTCCACAGCTGTGTACTTTCGGAAACCTTTTCGGCAGAGGGCGTCCTGCGTCGATAGCGTCGGGTCGATGTCCCTCGAAGGCCTCAGTCGAGGGCAATGTATCTGGATTTTATAAATGGGATCCACGGCGCCTGTAGCCTCAGTTCAATTTTTTCCGCAAATGTGTTTGCTTCTGAGACTCGGCGCGCTCGTGTATTCCTCGTGAATGTCTTCTTCTTCGATGACTCTGCGGTCTGGCTTCAAGACTTGCCTGGGACTGCAAGTCTAAGATGTCGATTATCGACCCACATCGCATTTGTTTGTGGTGCTTGGGCGAGAGTCACGACACCGACGACTGTTCCAAAAACGCCAGTCACTGACTGCTAAGGCCTTGTGGGAGCGTAAGGGGATGCTGCAGGTAGGTAGGGGTTCTAAACCCAGTAAGTCTAAGTGGATGTCCACCGACGATTCGAGGGGCAACTCTCCCCGTCAGAAGGAGTCCCAGGGATCTCGGTGCCGGAGTGGTTCCCGCCATTTGTCGTCCTCGTCTCGGCATTCGAGGAAGCGCCGTCACTGGTCGCCTTCCCTGTCCTCCTCGGAGGATGGAGCTGCGAGGAAAGTGGTTTGTCCAACAAAGTCCTCGACTCTGGAGGAATGGGCTGCCTTCAGTGAGCAGATGATGGCGATTTTCCAATCCCAGGGCACAATTCCATCCGCACCTTCTGGTGAAGCTGGCAAGGAGCGGTCTCAGTCCGTGGCTCCTTCGGGCTCGGGGTCCTTGGTGCGAATCTCATCGGGAACCTTCGAGGTCTAGTTCGGACAAGGCTCACGATGGTTGCAAGAGACGTGCTTCCAGGTCTCGGTCCTCGTCCCCTGCTAAGGGCTCAAGGTCGGCGTCGACTCTGTTGGTGCCGTGTCCGTCGGAAACGGACGTCGAAGCTTTGCCTTCATACCAGCCCTCGCGCCGTTGTCGATGCCGAATCCATCGGCGCCCTCGACGCCCTGGGGCCTTTTGGCTGAAATTTACCATCTGAGATCCCTGGTACTGTGGATCCTCCAAGGAAGGTTACTTCCAAGTCTGTAAGGCATGTTATGGAATCCAGACCCTCGGCTGTCCCGAGACGGGACTTTTACCTCCCTCTGGATGACATCTATGAGGAGGAGGAGAGGTCAGATTTAGATTTTGACCCTGTTTACCCTGATGTGGCTCTGGTCTTTTCAGGGAATAGCCAATTGGAAGACTTAAGGCAATCTCTTCGTGATGCTAGTGGCTTGGACACTTCTTCTGAGGTGGAATTTGGCAGGCCTGAGCCTGGGGCTCATGCTGTGTCATCCTACAAGAGACTTATGGCTAGAGTAACCGAATACCTTGGTTGGTCCAGTCCTCCTGAAGCTTTTATTCAGGATGACTTAACAGATATTTTGGATCAAGGTCCGTCCTCTGACCCGGTGTTACCATTTCATTTGACATTGCAGAAAAGGGTGGCGGCTGATTGGCAGACCCCTGAATCTCTTCCGGCAGTTAACAAATCGTTAACTAAAAAAATGCTGCCCTTCCGGTAGCAACCCCAGCTACCTTTCATCTCACCCCATTCCCGAGAGTTTGGTGGTTCAGGCAGCTACGGCCACCTCGAGGCAGGCGGCGTACCCTACCATCCCTCCTGATAGGGACGTCAACTGCTTTGACGGTAGGGCACGCAAGATGTTTTCTGCGGGGAGTATGGAGCTGAAATCTGCCAACTCCACTTGTGCCTTGGCAAGATTTTCACACACTCTGTAGAATTGTATTTCTCTTGCGGCTGGGGAAGGGGAAGAAAGGGATGGGTTGCTTGCTCTCGTGCAAGATGGCAAGGCTGCCATGTGTGAATCCCTTCAGTCAAGCTTGGACATGGCCGACAGTGTTAGCCGGTCCATGGCTGCGAGTACCGTTATATGCAGATTTGCGTGGTTGCGGAAGTTGGGTTTTGCTCCGGATGTGCAAGCCCGTCTTTTGAACATGCCCTTTGATGGCGCGCATTTGTTTGGCAGCAAGGCTGACGAGGGCCTCGAGAGGTTGCAGATTTAAAAGCTGCGGCGGAATTTTTAAGCGCAGCTGTGCGTTTACCTCCGCCTTTTCGTCCTAGGGGAACGCAGTGGAGGGGAAGTTATTTTCTTTACTACTCATCCTTTGGTAGAACGAGAGGAGCCGCCAGTCAAAGGGGTCAGCGTAAAAGTACCCGTGGTGTGCGGGGAAATAGAGTTGGCAAAGCCGCTCAGGCAGCTCCCTCTTTGCCTTCAGGTGCTGCCGCTCCAAAACAGTCATGAGACCATGTCCCATGGTTCGCCGGTTGGGGGCAGACTGTCTCAGCATCTCGAAGAATGGCGAGCTATTACTTTGGATGCATGGGTTCTGGATACAATAGCTCATGGCTACTGCCTTCACCACTTCCTTTCAGCGGCCTCACGACAATCCACCGGGGAATCTCTCTTTGAAAATTCCAGATCCGCTCCTTGTGCAGGAAATCTTGACCCTGCTAGAGAAAGGCGCTATAGAACTGGTGTCTGTAGCAGAGAGGAACAAGGGATGGTATTCCCCATATTCTTTGATTCCAAAGAAAGACTGGGGATTGAGACCCATCCTGGACTTGCGTTGGTTGAACAAACTTCTCAGGAAGGACAACTTCAAGATGGTCACTCTTTCTCAAGTCCTCCAGGCCCTACAGGATGCTTACTTTCATGTGCCGATTCATCCCAAGCACAGGAAGTACCTGAGGTTTGCGGCTAGGGACTCGCACTTTCGGTTTCGGGTCCTGCCATTTGGATTGACCTCCGCCCTGAGGGTCTTCACCAAGCTAATGGTGGTGGTGGCAGTGTATCTCAGGCGAGGGGGGATTCACGTCTACCCCTACCTGGACGACTGGCTGATCCGTGCGTGTTCTCCCGAGCAAGCGTTGGATCATCTCGGTCTCACCTGCCGCTCCCGCCACAAGCTGGGCTTCTCCCTCAATTTCAAGAAGTCTCATCTGACACCTTCCCAACAGCTCCAGTACATCGGGGCTGTGTTGGACACGTCCTTGGGGAAGTGCTCGCCTCCCACAGTAAGGGCTCATCACATTGTGCAGATGGTGGACAAGCTTCAACATGGTCAGAGTCTCCCGGCTTTCGAATTCTTAAGGTTGCTCGGCCTCATGGCATCCTGCATTTTTCTGGTGCCAGAGGCCAGGCTGAGGAAGAGGTCCCTGCAATGGGTTCTCAAGATGCAGTGGTCACAGTTCTCGGGCAAGATGTCAGATCCCGTTCAGATTCCATTCTCGGTCTCCCAGGATCTTCTGTGGTGGGCCAATGTGGGGAATCTGATGATGGGGGAGCCCTTTTGGCAACCGTGGCCAGAGGTGACTGTAGTGACGGACGCTTCCCTCACAGGATGGGTAGCTCATGCCGAAGACTTGACCGCCAGCGGTCGTTGGTCTCCGTCAGAGTCCAATCTCCACATCAACCTGTTACAGCTGAGGGCCATCAGGCTGGCCCTTAAGGCTTTTCTGCCGTCTGTGTGGGGGAAGAGTGTCCTGATCATGACGGACAACACAGTGGCCAAGCATTACCTCAACAAAAAAGGGGGGGTGGGGTCACTCCCGTTGTGCAGAGAGGCAATGCAGCTCTGGTTCTGGGCAATCCAGCAGGATATTTCACTCTCGGCAGTTCATCTGGCCGGAGAGGAAAATGCAGCGGCGGACTCTCTGAGCAGGCAGAGCACGATCTCTCACGAGTGGGAACTGGCTCAGGAAGTACTTCTGGAGATCTTCGCCCTTTGTGGAGCCCCACAAGTGGATCTCCTTGCCACCAGTGCCAACCAGAAGTGCGAGAGATTCTGCCCAAGGGAATTTCCTCCGAGAGGAGCCTTAGGAGACTCATTCGTATTGGATTTGTCATTCTCACTTCTGTACGCGTTTCCTCCAGTCCCCGTCATTCCTCAAGTGTTAAGGAGGTTACGGAGGTTCGGATCCCACATGATCCTCATTGCTCTGGATTGGGCCGGGAGAGCGTGGTACCCGACCTTCTAGAAATGTCCATCGGCCCTCCAAGCCGTCTTCCCTACCGAGAGGATCTGCTTTTGCGCACGCGCGGGCGGGGGCTCAGGTTCTCCATCCAGAGGTCAGGACCGTCAACCTTCACGTTTGGTATCTGAAATGTTGAGGTAGAAGGATTGAGACCTCCCGGATGACGTGATGGGAGGTGTTGCTTTGGCCAGGAGACCAGCAACAAAATCCCTGCACCGTTGGCGTAAGTTTTGCGACTGGTGCAGAGGAAAAACATTTGATCCTTTTCAGTGTTCCATTCCAGTGGTTTTGTCTTTCTTGCTTTCTTTGGCCCACAGGGGCCTTCAAGTGGGTACCATTAAGGGTTACCTGGCGGCGCTGTCTATCTTAAAGCGCTCGTCTGAAGAATGTTCTTACTTTAAGATTCCTTTGATTTCCCAATTTCTTAAAGAGCTCACTAATGTGTTCCCGCTGTCCCCTTTCCAGGTGCCGGTTTGGGATTTGAATTTGGTTTTGAAATTCCTGATGGGTGCTCGGTTTGAACCTTTGCACTCTTGCCCTTTGAGATTATTGTCTTTTAAGACGGTGTTCTTGGTTGCGGTTACTTCCGCTCGCTCGAGTGAGTGAATTGCAGACACTTTCATCTAAGCCGCCCTTTACAGTGTTTCACAAGGATAGGGTTGTACTGCAGGTGCATCCTCCCTTTCTACCTAATGTAGTGTCTGAATTTCATTTAAGCCAGAAAATGGTTCTTCCGTCTTTCTGTCGTCCTCCTCATCCTGGTAAAGAAGAGGAGCGACTCCATAGGTTGGACCCTAGGAGAGCTCTGAGCTTTTATATTTCTAGGATGTCCAGGTTCAGAGTGGACGATCAACTCTTTGTGGGATATGCTGGACACCGATTGGGCCAGGCTATTACCAAACGGACCTTGTCCAGCTGGATTATCCTCACCATTACTGAATGTTACCGATTGGCAGGTAAGGATCCTCCTCAAGGGTTGCAAGCTCATTCCACTAGGGGCGTTGCTACTTCCACAGCCTTACAGCGGGGAGTTCCTATTAGGAATATTTGTGATGCAGCCACATGGGCTTCTATCCACACCTTTGTTAAACACTACTCCCTGGATACAATCCATGGTCAAGATATAGACTTTGGTAAGGCGGTTCTTTATTCTGCCATCTGATTGGGTACTCTAAATTCTTTCCCGCCTCCATTTTCTGGTACTGCTTTGGGAGTCTGTCAAAGATGTAGAATACGTTGGAGGACACAATCGATACAAAGAACAAGTTACTTATCAACTGGTAACGTTCTTTCGATTGGATGTTCCTCCAGTGTATTCCACATCGCCCTCCCAGCCTCCCCATCTGGAGAATTTCCTATGCGATTGCAGGTTACTTTTCTGCAAGGCCATGTGCAGTCAAGCAGGTCACACGTTATGGAGGAAAAACATAAACTGAGGCTACTGGCGCCGTGCGTCCTATTTATAACATCCGGTGACGTCGCCCTCGACTGGGGTCTTCGAGGGACATCGACCCGACGACATTGACGCAGGACACCCTCTGCCGAAAAAGTTTCCGTACACAGCTGTGGACATTGCATGTCAAAGATGTGGAATATGTTGGAGTAACATCCAATCGAAAGAACGTTACCAGTTGGTAAGTAACCTGTTCTTAGGCAGATATGGAGGAAGATGTGTGCACCTATTTCACACTTAACACTCCAGAGACTACAACACACAACATAATGTTGGCATTTAAAGTGTATATTTGGGTACTCAAAAGCATTACGCACGATTTGGATGGCTGTGAATCCAAGCTCAAAAGCTTGGAAAACGCCTACGACGCCAGTCTAGCTCTGGCTATTATGGTCGATATACATACTATGCTTGAGAAATTCCAAGCTCATGCGCAGAGAGAAACCAAATACTTTGCAAAACCTGCAGCTGCCTGGCTATACAGAGAAGGGGATCGCCCGGGGAGGACGCTTGCTCCGCTGATGCGGGCTAAACATGGCCCGCAGCATGTAGACTGCATATTGGATGAGAGGGGGTGAGTGTAAATGCACAGGTCAGGTGTTCAGCGCTTTTACAGATCTCTCTACCAGGCCACTCCGCTTCGAGGGGAGCAGACTATACACTTTTTATTGGAAGACATACCGATGTCCAGGCTGTCGGTGAATGCTAGGGAGCAGAACAATAGGCCATTCACTATTGAAGAAGACATGGGCGTTATCAAAGACCTCCCCAGGGGTAAAACGCCTGGCCCAGTCAGGCTGACCGCTGAAGGCTATGCAGCATTCGGGGTAATACTGGTCCCTCACTTACTGCGGGTATGGGGAGAGGCGCTAGCCAATTCCGCCCTCCCTGAGTCAGTCTCGGGAGGATAGCTCAAGAGCAACGTGCTCGCCTTGGAAGAAAGACGACACGGAGCAACACAGGTCGATCCCCGGGTCAGCGCTTAGAAGCCTCTGGGTATTAAGCGCATTATAAATAACCTATCATATCATACCATCATAATCCTGCTTCAGCTGGGTAAACCTGCCAATGAATGTTAGTCATATAGACCGCTATTGTTAATTAACCTTAACACCAAACGTTTTTGCTTATAATACAGTTAATATGTTGCTCCCCCTGATGCTGCACCTGGTTCATAGTTATCAGGCAGGATTTATCCCGGGAGGATTTGCTGCACTGAACGTCCATTGTTTATTTAACATTATGTCTTGCATGTCCCCGCAGGCCTGTGCTGTCGCGGTCACACTGGAGGTACTGAAGGCCTTCGATATGGTCTCATGGGAGTATCTGTTTGTAATCCTAGATAAATGCGGGCTCAGGGCAAATATGATTGGTTTCATCAAGCTCCTCTACTGACAACCCGCTGCAAGGGTCCTAGCCAGCTCACAACTGTCCGAACTTTTAGTCCTGGAAAGGGGAACACACACCAGGGCTGCCCCAAGTCCCTGTTACTGTTCGCATTAGCTATTGAGCCTATGGCATTTATGATCAGGGAGCGTCAGAAGAGGAGGGGGGGGGGTCAGATTATTCAGTGCTCCTGAAATCATATCCCTCTATGTGGATGACATTTTACTGTATATTAGATCCCAACACATAAAGCTAGACCCAACAATGCAAGACATTACGGAGTTTGGTGTATACTCTGGCTTCACAATTGACTACACTAAGTCTGAAATATTCGCCCCTGACCAACAGAACGACTAGGCCACAGAACGCGTGCCCTCTGAAGTGGACGCCAAAAGGTATGAAGTACTTGGAAGTCTGTATATCTAGAGATAAAGGGACTCTCCTCTCCTTGAACTACACTGCCATGAGACATATATATCTGACAAATTAAATAGATGGAGGAATGTTCCATGGCCGGTAGGTTAGCATTGGTGAAAATGATCCTCTTGCCTAAATAACTATACCTGTTCACCAATGCACCTTTATGACCTGACAAGAATTACTTTGCCAAGCTTCACAGGTCGCTTTTGCATCCAGTTCCTATGGCATGCTGGTGCAGTGAGGAAAAAGTGGGTGTTTTTAGCACTACCGTACGATAAGGGTGGGTTTGCTGCCCCTCACTTTGAGAATTATTGGCTGGCTGCTCAAGCACAATTTACATCCTTCTGGTATGTGGGTGACGGGTCTCCTCCTCACGTCTGACTTGAACGCCTGGTTGCAGATAAAACCGACACCAGCAACCTTCTCCTGTACACTGAATATACAGATGACTGCCCATTCGATCCAGTGCACTCCACTATTTGGGCATGGCAGAACATATTTCAAAGTAATCGTGGTCCTAATGGCTACATCTGCTGAGTTTTCCCAGATTGGGCCCCCTTAGGATGGCTTGCTCCACGCTAAATTGGAAAAACTGGGGTATCGAAATTGGAGGGGAGATGTCTCACTCTTTTATTTTACATTTATAAAGCGCTCACACAGCCCACAGGCATCGAGGCGCTGTTACAGGAATTGTTTGTTTTTTTTTTTCTTAGTTGCGTAATTATGTTTCATTTATTTTTTTGTCTTAGTTACGCATTTATAACGCACTTAAACACCCAGAGGTTTCTAAGCGCGGACCCGGGGATCAAACCTGTTGTTGTTTCGTGTCACGCGCACGCTGCCACTGAGCTATACTCCCGGGACTATTGAGCGGGGACACACAGGCACAACAACGGAAATCCTGCAATTTTATAGGTTCTGGGCTGCGGTATTCAGGCGGTGCCGTAGAATACTAGCTATGCTGTACAGGATGAATACTGATAAGTGGATGAGGCAGGTGTCCTTGCTAAGCAGAAGTGGATAGATGAACTTGAGGTTGAGGTCTCCGGGGAACAGTGGAGTAAGAAGTGTTCTCTGACTAAGACGGTTCTAAGACGGGTCTGTTAAATTCTAGATTTAAACTACTTCATTACAAAATGCTGGATAGATCACATTACACCCCCAACAGACTTATGTATCCAGAGCATCCATTCAGCTAAACATAATAAAAGTGCCTGCCACACCTTCAAGCGTATAACCGAGTGGACCTCACTATGCCGTCTTGTCCAGAGGCCAAAGTGATCTACAATATCTTGGCTGTGGGTACCCAGAGACTGGGAATCTCAGATCCAGAAACCGATTATCTGCTCACAAATTCAGACTACACGTTTAGGGCGGCCAACTCTGTAGCATGCTAGACCACTCTCTCTGGGTTCTTAACAGCGGCACCTTATCTTCAGGAAGCTTCTCAGAACGACTTTATTAAAACAATCCTTTGGTCCCAAATAAAACCCAGTGGGATCACATCCCCCCCACAGGAACATCCCCGCCTCACACACACACACAAGAGGCTGCTCTCGTCATTCAAACCCAGGCAAACAGATTAGTTCCAGAAGATAGAATCCCAGTAGAGAACTTCATTGCTAAAGGTCAGTAGGAGGGGACTTCAGATCTGGTTTTAAGGGACGCATGCCTAACCTACCTAATGCCTTCCTGTACAGTGCAAACCCCAAACTCTATGCAGCACTCTGTAGGACTATTAAGGCGACGTGAACCCAGTTCAACAAAACAAGTACTCGGGTCTTTTCAGAATCCCAAATGATTGGGTCTGTCTCCTCTCGTCTTCGGGTTAAGCTAGTAATGAAGTAGAGAGTTCCGTTTAAGCATTGCTGCATTGTTATGAGTACAGTACCGCTCCCTTATTTTTTTTTAAGACAAAATAATATCATAACAGTAGAGTATAGCGCCTGGTTTCTCGCAGACCTTCTGTTTCTGAGTTTGTAGCAAGGAGGTTGCTCAATTTCTGTCTTTGTAGTATTTTTATGCAACACTGCATCATTTAATTGTGTGGTAGTACCCATGGGGGCTGACTGTACCAGCTGGTAAAGGCCCGCCCACTCGAGCTTTTAACGAGGGAAGGAGCACCTTTACCAAGCATTGCAACTAGCCGCAGTCGCTGTGTTGCTCTGATGCGCTGGCGGTCAAGGATGGCTTTTAGAACTGACCTCGCTTAACATGGCCAACACAGACATGGAAAGGGAGCTCTAAAACAAAGATCCAGCTTTCTATTGGAAATGTGGCAGGAAGGGAAGGAGGTTCGTTGTAAATGGGACGTTTGGGAGGAGGCAGCTGACCGAATGCTTGGAACGGGTTTCTATAGTGGCTGAGAAGCCTACTTTAAAAGCTGCACTGAAATAGGGACGCCTTTTGGGTCTCGGATTTGGTCTTGAGCAGCGTCAGCAGCAGTGGCATATGGGAGTGATGGAGTGGGGGCGGACATTGGCGCCACACACCATTTCTTCTGACATACATTATTGATTCACCTGTGTGTGCAGAGCTGCCAGTGAGCGTCACTCCCCGAGGCTAGAAGCACCTGCACACTATCAGTTTGCTTACAGGCTGGGCAGAAGCGAGAGGGCTTCACACGCTAATCCGGGTAGCCTACGATGGCTTCTTTGCAGTGCTGAGGGAGGGAAGGGCCACCACCGAAAGTACTAATGGGGCATTACCTCCATGTCTCGCTTCTTAGTCCCAGTACTTTTCTTTGAGAGGCTCCACTCCTTGTGGAAAGCTTTCCAAGCTTTTCTTTGTTGACTCTGCTCCTCCTCTGTAAGTACAACCTCCCCTTTACCCATGACCCCTCCGTTTTTTCTTTGTCCCTGAAGGAACTATAGCTTTCTTTTTGTGCAAGGCTTGGGGGGGGCACCAGTTGGGGATCGTCGTCCGGACAGTCCTCATGTGGGGTTTAGGGACCGAGAGGACTAGAGGATTCCTGCCGGGTCTTCTGCGGGGCAACAGGACCCAGCAGAAGCCAAAGCTGAACTGATCATGGAGGCATGACGGGATCTGCACCAGGCTATGGGCACAGAAGGAATCCGGTCTGTAGTGGGGCATATAGGCTGTGGTCCTGGAGGTAGCCCACCACTATATCTCCTCGGGCAGTGCCAGGTCCTCACCGAGGAGGCAGGTGAGGGGTCGTGGGGGAAGATCCTGCAGCTGTACAACGCTCTGGTTGGCCGTCATTAAGGTGCACAATAGCGGGTGCACGCTCATTGCGAGGCAACGGTAAGCATCTCATGCGTACCAAGTACGCCGATTTAAAATGCTGTGTGGTGGTTGCTCTGAAACATTGGGCATGCATTCACAAAGAGAGAGCTGAAACTCCCTTCTAAAGAATTCCTGGAACATAAACGGAAGGAGGGTGTGGGGGAGAAGAGATTGCCACCCCTTTCCTCTTCATCTACTGAGTCCTCATCCTCTTCCTCCGTTTTTTCTGCCTTATCAGAAGATGATGATGATTAGGAAGCTACTGGCAAATAACTCGTTAGAGAAAAGATAGATAAAGTTCCGGGGAAACTATATTAAACTTTTTTTTAAAGTTTTTTATTTTTGTTGGCAGAGGCATACATAACACACACATCAGGGAGATCATTTGCATTGAATAGGTACATACAATGACACAGTGGTCTAAAGTGGTCACATTGCCGGGAGGACAGCCAGCACGACAGACAGGTGTCATCATAACAATCCGCTACACTGGAGTTTCATCCTAGTGGCCCACAGATGAGCCGCTCTCTGATGCACTTGCTTCCTGGTTGTTGAGGTAACTATTGAATGCAGTCCAAATGTTCTTGGGGCGAGAGCGAGTGGGGAGCATATTAAGATATTCCTCCTCGCAGTTCCGGGACAAAGTAAGCAAGTTCAACCATTTCTGGAATTTGGGGGAGAGGAATTTTTCCCGTTTTGAAGTATACACTTCTTGGCCACCATACAGCCTATATTTAGGAATTTAGCCATGCCCTTAATGTTCTTAGATTTCCACACCCCAAACAGCACTCCCATGGGGTCCGGGTGAACAACACTCTCACCAACTTCTGACAACATCATTAGTATTTTGCCCCAAAATTCTCCCAATTTATGGCATTTCCAGAACATATGTAAATGATCTGCATTTTCCATCTTACAGCGGGGGCATGCGTGCAGGCCAGTACTAACACATTTGGAGATCCTGGGGTGGTGTAATACAGCCCGTTAAGCAGCTTAAATTGCATGGCGTGGTAACAGAAGTTGAGGGAGACTCTGCTGGTGTGCGAGCACATTTCCTCCCATAGATGATCGGAGATTTCAAGGCCCAGTTCCTGCGTCCACTCGTCCCGTACCCTAGAGAGTTGGGATGGGGCGTTTATTAGTAGTAGCTTATACAGTGCAGACACAATGCCCCGAGCAACTCCCGGATTTGCGATATAGGCAATCCCTGGGGAGTCGGGGGGGCTCAGCGGGGAAGTCAGGCCATGTAGCTCGGAAAGCCGCACAGAGTCTGTAATATTGCAGGAGTTCTAGGGCCAACCTGGCGTGACCCGGCTTCCATGTCTGTGGGTTTATAAATTGCCTGTCCGGGTAAATATCTGTCAGAGGTTATAGGTCAAAGGATGGATTCAAAAGGATCGAAAACAAAAGGATCGAAAAAATGTTTATTTTTTTTGTTTACATTTTTTTTTTTTGGGGGGTTCCCCCGAACCCCTGTTTTTGTGGTAAAAACCACTTTTTTTACCTATACGAAAACCCCAAAAAATATATATAATTAAAAAACAAAATTCAATCCTTTTGTTTTCGGCCCTATTGCGTCGACCCTATTACATTCAATCATTTTGTAGTCGACCCTTTGACCGTATACCTCTGTCAGAGCCTGATAACCCAGATTACTCCAGTGTTGTGAGAGGGCTACATCGTGTGTGGGCTCTAATCCGGGGAACCTCCATACAGGGAGCCACTTGTAATAGGGGTGGTGATCCGCCGTCAACCCAAGGAGACGGCCCCAAGCCTGTACAGTGGTGCCAACTGGGTCTACGGGGGAGTCCAGTATGTATTGGCGATGTAAAATGAGTGTCACTACATTGACATTGTCGGCTGCAAGGATTTCTCGTTTGACATGCAGGCGGGGGGGTCCCAGTGTACCAGTGAGAGGCATATTGGGCCTGTGCCGCCAGCCAGTATAGCATCAAATCAGGGGTGGTGAATCCTCCTCTCTCATACTGGAGGGACATGTCGGACCATTTCTTGCGTACCGCACCTGAATGCCACAAGAACTGTGCGCACATTTTATGTAGTTTAGCAAAGTATGTTCTCCCTGGCCAAATGGGGATGTTGGAGAAGGTGTATAGGAACTTAGGTAGCAACACCATCTTGATAAATGAAAGCTTCTCAGCAAGTGACAACGGGAGAGAGCGCCAACGAGTCATTTTGGATTCAGCGAGCTGTGACAGTGCCATGTAGTTGTCGGTGAGGAGAGTGTCCTTGGTGAGGGATACATTTACCCCCAAGTATTTGATCCCATTAGGAGACCAACAAAGTGGGTATTCGGTGGCCGGTTGTTGGGTGGAATTGGTTAGTGAGAGGATCTGAGATTTGGTATAGTTAATTGTAAATCCTGAGTGAGTGCCGATTCGTGTAATGTCACGTAATATTGGGTCTAGATGAGTGGAAGGGTCCCTTACGTACAGTAATACATCATCCGCATACAGGGATATGATCTTGGGAGTGTCTTTCAGTCCAATCCTCCAGTGTGTGTGATATGTTCTAATGTGATCTGACATGGGCTCTATTGCTAGGGCAAAGAGAATAGGGGAGAATGGGCAGCCCTGGCGAGTACCTCTGGAGAGCAGGGATCAAAGATGATGTTAGAGAATTGACCCGAACCCTGGCCACTGGGGAGGTGTATAGTAATTTGATATAGTTGATCATGTTAGGGCCTATGCCCATTGTTTCCAGCACCATCCACAGGTATCTCCAGGATACCATGTCGAACTCTTTTTGGGCGTCCAAAGTAACCGCAACCGCATTTTAACTCTGGTTTCTCCGTGACATGACGTTAAGTAGCCGCCTAATGTTATGGGAGGTGGATCTACCAGGTACGAAGCCTGCCTGGTCTTCATGGACCATGTAAGACATCACTGGGAGGAAGCGGTTCGCTATGACTTTAGCTAACATTTTTGTGTCTAGATTCATCAGCGAGAGGGGTCTATAGGATCCGCACTCCTCACTGGGCTTGCCGGGTTTAAGTAGCAGCGTTATCCCGGCCTTGCGCAAGATCGGGGGGAGGGACGATACGTGGGGGGACTCTTCCCTCACCTCCAAGAGCTTGGGGGCCAACATAGCAATGTGTTCCTGATAAAATTAATCCGTGAGTCCATCAGGACCTGGGGCTTTGCCCTTGGGGAGATCTGAAATGCCGGAAACAATATCATTGAGTCAGAACGGGGTGTCTAGCTGTTCCCTGGTTGCAGGTAAGATACTAGTTGTGGGCATACGGTCAAATAGACCCCTCATATGCTGATCGCTGAGCTCCGGGGGTTGGGAATAGAGGTTTGTGTAAAACTTACTGAAGGTGTCCAGTATCTGCCGGTCCGACCATTGTGTGGTGCCCTGTTCATCCTTAATGCAGGCGATCTGGGCCTGTCCCCAGCCCCCCCGTGTCAGAGTAGCCAGTGTTCTACTAGGTCTCTCGCCCTCTCCGTACTTCCGAGCAGCCACTGGACGGCTGAAGTATGGAATTTCCCTGGTATCGTGCAAATTGAATACCTGAAGTTCCTCGCTAATAAGAGCAAGCGTTGTGGGATCAGCTGATGGTGTACATTTCTGCTCTAGATCACGTAATCTGGCCTCAGAGCGGCTAATATCAGCCCTAATGGTCTTTAATATCCCGGATTCCTTGGATATGGACATTCCTCTAATATAAGCCTTAAAGGCATCCCATCGTACCCCAATGGTAGTGGCCTGGGGGACGTTATGCTCAAAGAAGGCCTCGATGTCGGCAAGGATATCGGCTTTAAACACAATGTTGCGCAGTGCAGCGGATTTGAATCGCCAAGTGTTGAATGTTGGAGTGGGAGTCTCCAATTCCACTGCCAGGGTGATCGGAGCATGGTCCGAAAGGGTGCGGGTAAGTATCTGTGCTCCCTCGATCCTCCCCATTATCTCACTTGACACCAGGAATAAATCGATTCTAGAGGAGCTATCATGTACGGAGGAATAGTGGGTATATTCGCGTGACTGTGGGTGCAGCAGTCTCCAGGTGTCGTGAATATCGAGAGACTGGGAGTGTGATAATAGTCTGCGTGCCGCGCCAGACAGTGACCTGGGCGCCAAACCTGTTCTGTCCAGATTGGTATCAAGTATGAAGTTCATATCTCCCCCCCCAAATAATCTGGATTCCCACGTATCCCATGAGTATGGAGACCACACTGTCTATGAAGTCGGGGCTATCCACGTTAGGACCAAATGTGTTTACCAGGAGGTATTCTCTGTTAATGATTGTGCAGTGCAGTATGACATATCGGCCATTGGGGTCAATAGAATTTTTGTGCATTACGAACATGATGGATTATGTATCATTGTTAAGACCCCTCTGGCCCTCGTGGAGTAGGAAGTGTAATACCTGTTTGATCCCCAGGATGTCGCCATGTTTTTAGCCAAGGGGCCCTCAGAGTGTGTTTCTTGTAGGAGTAGTATCTTGCAACCGTGTCTTTGGGCGCAAGCCAAAATCTTGCGGGCTTTGGTGTGATTACTGAGGCCCTGGGCATTATAGTAGTGGGCATTTTAGAAGTCTAGTGTACATCCCAGCTTTGGCGGTGTCGTATGTGTCTGTTGTCAGCGCTTCCGGACTGGGGATACCCGAGTGTAATATTGTGTGTCTGTCTGCCTCTGCCATTTTTAGAATAACCCCCCAACCCAAGACCACCCCCTCCCTCACCACCTTCCCCAACCAGGCAGTGATCCCCCCCCACAATAAACCGACTCTCCCTCGAAAACAGAGGTCAGTGAGCAAAACCCAACATGGGTATGCCCCATTAGTGGCCCAACAGGGGCCAACAACCATAAACTACCAAGTGAAAATAATCATTGCAACTGCAGTGGGGCGCGCTGTTGCCGTGTGGTCGACATTTTGGACCTGGAGGTGGACAGCATGTGTCGTCCAGTACTGGTTTCTGCGGTGTATATATGACTTGCATGGCCCCTGAAACCAGTAAACATATCAAAGCAGACTTAGAGCAAAGAATTAGTTGGGACATGTGGCCGGCTCCAGGCACTAGGAAAAATGAGATAGTTAGTGTTTATGGGTTAAGAGCCGACCAGTGGCCCACATACTTGTAATCAGGAGCCATATTTGCTGAGTTAACAATGCAGCATTGCCATCGTCACATTATAAGACAAGGATCATCAGATAGAGTGGGCACCAAGGAAGTGACACAGTTTATGACTAGTCGTCATCAGCGTGGCCCCCTCATGGATTATGGAGAGGTATTTGCGATTCAATAAACTTCACTGCTTCGTCCCGGACAGTGAAAAAGTACAGTTTTCCATTATGGGTGATTTTGAGTCGTGCCGGAAAAAGCATTGTATAAGGGACGTTGCGCGCTCTGAGCAGTTTTTTGACGCCGAGAAACTGGCGTCTCTCCTGTTGCACCCCCACTGAGAATTCAGGGAAGATCCTGATGGTGTGGGCTTCCAAGCACAAGTCTCCCTTCTCTCGTGATAGGCGAAAAATGAGATCTCTGTCCCGGTAATTGAGGATTCTGGCGATGATGGGCCTGGGAAAGTCGCCTGGTTTGGGACGTGGTGATGAGGCCCGGTGGGCTCGTTCAACCGTGAAGAATGGTGACCAGGCCGGATTATCCAGAAGGTCCTTAAGTAGGTTCTCAACAGCATCCTCCATACGCCCCTTCAGAGCGTTCTCGGGAACCCTGCCAATACGCAGGTTGTTCCTGCGGGAGCAAGACTCCAAGTCATCACACTTTGCCCTAATGATTTTCATATCACGGGTCAAGGAGGCAACAGTGTTCTGAAGGGTATGTATTTCATCTTCATTCACAGTGATTCTATTCTCAGCATCGGAGATCCTAGTCCCTGCTTGATCGACTCGGGTTTTGTGTGACGCGACATTGGCATTAATGTCGTCTAATTTCTCATGGAAGGAGGCAAAGTTCTTCGTCATTGATTCCATCAATGTGGTAAGGTCCGGTACCAGTGTACTAGGATGGGGATCCGACTCGGGTTCATCCTGAGGGGAAGAAGTGTGACCCGCCTCGGCCCTAGGGACAGCCTTAGCAAACTTATCCATAGCTCCCCCCTTGCCGGTGCCTCGGGATCGATTAGACATGACAAGTGAAACCGGATATGACAATGGCCCACAGGAGGAGCTGGAGGCAGGGTGGACGGTCAAGGAGCCGAACAGGTTGGTGGTCTCCCGCTAATACCCCCAGAGGCAGCTGGGCGGCTGGGCGATGGCAGCGGCGGGTAACAGTAACAAGGCTTCAGCGGACGTGGGGCACAGGGCCGCCCAGGTGCAACGCAGGGGCCGGTGACTGTTGTCGGGAGATATTGAGTTGTCAGTGCTGTAGTGTGTTGCCTCACTCCGATACAGAGGTAAAAAGTACTGCCCTTGTTGAGCTGTGTTGGATCCGTCCTCCGCCACTCTGCAATTGCAGTAGGGTTTAGGGAGCTAACTGTTCATTGTATGCAGGAGCCGCAAGGCCGTATGGCCACGCTGAAGAGGAGGAGCCGCAGTCTTAGGTAGAGCCCAGTGGCGCCGGGTAGCACCGCGTCCCCTGCAGCCAGGGTGGGCAAAAATAACCAAGAGTGTCGTATTAGGCAGGCGGGGGCTCACATGACTCGGTCCAGGGCTGATATTGTGGCGGGGCGCAGAAACATTAGGTGCGTACCATTGTGGACGTGAGTGTGCCAGGTAAGTTTGCTGTGGGCCTGCAATTGTGGATAACAATAGCTGACTGTTAACTGTCTCCCCCGCTCCTCACCTGATCCGCATGTGAGTCAGGGCAGGCTTGCCGAGTACGGCCCCGTGATGGCGGCTGGGCCCCAGTCCAGCGGCAACACGCCTCCTCCCGACCGCAGTAGGATCCAGCCCTGGAAGCAGAGGGGCTGGGGTGCACCCCAGTGCGAGCCTCTGCCGCGGCCCCGCCTCCACACAGCAGCGCACCCCGTGGAAAACCGTGGCAAGCCGGGCCAGGCCCATCGCAGTCACTGCGGATCCCCGTCCTCCAGAAGAGGGATCCGGAGGGTTGGTGTCCAAGGCGCCCTGTAGAAGGCTGCTGCGTCCGCCGAGACAGCGGGGAGTCAGGCGCAGGAGGCCGGAAGTCAGGCAGGCGAAGAGGCCAGATTTATGCGTGGCTGGGCCGTCGCCTCAGGGGACACAGGTCAGTCCCGGGCATCCGAATTGACCCCAAACTCCAGTATCCAGGCACCTATGTATCAGCTGTAGAGCTGTGGAGAATTAGGTGACGAGAGCGCAGCGAACCGCAGATGTAGGCGGATTTTCTGTCCAGACCACACAAGCTCAAGGGCTAGGCAGCCATCTTGGGCTGCTCCACAGCGCCACCCCTGGGGCAACTATATTAATCCATGGGTTTCAAGGAGCTGGATGAAAGTGGGTCAGTAAGATCCAGCAATATAAACGTGTCCCTAAAATCGGCCTCCCATTGATTTCGGACATTAGAAACAAGTTATTGAGGGAATAGGTGGACCTAGAA
This sequence comes from Ambystoma mexicanum, assembly GCF_040938575.1. Classification (NCBI taxonomy): domain Eukaryota; kingdom Metazoa; phylum Chordata; class Amphibia; order Caudata; family Ambystomatidae; genus Ambystoma; species Ambystoma mexicanum. The sequence continues at coordinate 755,133,855 of NC_090924.1, read as the reverse complement.
CACATCGCAATGCCTAGATTTATGTCCAAACTAAACCCACTCAAAGGGGAGGAGACCAGACTGCCTGTATTGGTCGTGGATGATATTCTGGTGAGCCTAGTGTGATGATCATCCATGTCAGCAGTATTGGTGGCTATCAAGGACGCGGGGGATGAAAATGTGGATGCAGCACTCAGGAAATGGTATGTAGGTTCTCACCTGGCACTAACATCCAACACCTATAATTCATATGCTGCAGACACCTTGTCAGTTGGCTCCAAAATGCTCTGACAATCCTTGGAAGAAGGCACAGACTATAGCCAGATTTTGATGAACATTAAGTGGTGGCGTTCATGTCCGGTCTGTTTTATGACTGGGTCAGAGCAACAGCTATGGGGTCTACCATCATGGATAGATGGTCTATTAAAGTTTGCAAATCCGAAGGATCCCAAAAATCCACGCACCACAAGCTCCTATTTTAGGGCCATAAGCTCTTTGGCGAGCCCTTGTAAACCAAGGTTTTCAAGGCAGATAAACGCACAAATAGGTTAAGGAAGAAGACCTCCTCCTCGTCTACCTCACCGGATCAAGAGCAAATTGAAGGCCCTACTTCACCAGATCGAGAGGTGAACAGAGGAAGTTTGGATTTAGAGGTCCAGTCAAGAAACCCAGACCCACAACAAAGGGCTAGAAGCCCGGACAATTACTGTCAGCCAGTAGGAGGCAGTCTAGTATACTTTTCATGGATCTAGAATCAATTGGTCTCAGGCACCTATGCCCTCTGCACAGGTGTCCACAAGAGGAAAGCCATGCTCTCCCCAATACAGGAGCTGCGACTACAGAAGGCAATTGTCTGGGTAACCGAACCACAAAAAGGATTGGGTTTTACTTCAGAATCTTCCTGGTTCTACGCAGGTGGCCACAAATTCAGGCTTGTCATAGAATTAAGGAGCTGAACAACTTCCTAAGGACCAAGCTATTCAAGATAGATACATTGCAAAAGATCATTTAGAGGGTCCTTACGATGGATTGGCTGATGTCGATGGATTATCAGGACGCCCCCATCACATCCCCACCCTCAGGTCCCATCCGCGTTTCCTGAAGTTTGCTGTGGGTTCAGTCCATTAGTAGTTCAGAGTTCTACCATTCAGCCTAATGTCCACCCTCAGAGTCGTCACAAAGTTGTTGGCTTCACTAGTGGCATTTCTATATCAGGAAGGCATTCAAGTTTACCTTTATAGGATGATTGGCTGGTCGGGCCAGAGACAGAAACACAGTTCTGGTATACTTGCACAGAGTTTGCCAGGCGTTAGTCAAGCAAGGGGTTTCTGATAAACATCCTAAATTCTCAACTGGTTCCTTAGCAGTCCCTACAGTTCATCAGAGCCCAGTTCTGTTGAAAGGAGGGGGGTGGGAGGTGGTCTGTCTACCCCTTCGCAGGGCCTACAGACTGTCGAGGTTACTGCACTGCATTCTCAGCAGGAACATGGTGACGGCCAGGAAAGTATTGACTTATCTAGGGGCACCTGGGCTTGTGTGTTTTTGTGGTCCCCTGAGCAAGTCTATGTCTGAGACCTTTAATGTGGCACCTTCACGTCTTCTGGCACCCGGAATCAGAAAATTACAAAATCAAAGATCTCAATCACAGAATAACTTTGGAAAAGGATTGAGCTTGTCACTGACCTCTTGGACCATTCTTACTACCGACGCCAAAAGCCGAGGCTAGTGGCGATTTCTCCTGGGGCAGGCACATCAAGAACAGTGGCCCGAGAAAAGATGAGACTCCCCTCCAATTGGAATGAGCTGTCAGTCATTGGCAGAGTATTCGTGGTCTTCAGACGACTGCTGCACAGTTGGGCAGTAGTAGGATGAACACAGAGTACCACAGCTTTGTGCTACATAAGTTGTCACAGTGGTACAAGACCCCAGGTTCTCGACACAGGGGGTATGGCGAGTGGATCCCTGTTGATGGACTGGCCTGAGACCCTGGTATATGCCTTCTCTTCTGTTCCTATAATACTGCAGGTGATCAGGAAGATAAAGGAGAACCTAGTCATGGTGATGTTGGTGGTTCCTTTCTGGCCCCATCTGAGTCAGTTCCTGGTACTAATGAACCCCTGTGGGGATTAAGCAGGTGGCCATCCCAGATATAAGGCATGGCAGCCCAATCATCAAACCATCCGATTCAATGGGGGGAGGGTGGAACTTGAAAGGAGGGGATTATAGAAGCTAGGTCTCTCCGTTCAGGTAGCAGAAGTAGTCCAGAAGCCTTGTCGGTCTACGATGCTTAGGTCATATATATGATATGATATGATTGTTTATTTATATAGCGCCTATACACAATGTGTTTCAAAGCGCTTCAAGGCAAGGGAGGGAACAAGGGAAAATACAACCACATTCTTACAGGCCATGAACAGTAAGGATGTGAAATTAACTATCGTACTTGGCCTGACGACATTTCAGATAGTGAGCTAAGACATAGATGAGGAAGGGTGGGGGAGAGTGGGAAGGAAATGGAAACCGACAGGCGACTACCGTACTAGGCCTGACGACATTTCTGGTAGAGCCGGAGAAAAACAAAAGGTGAGGGAGAGGGGTGCAGAAAGGGAGGGGAGGAACAAAACAAGCAACTATCATGCTAGGCCTGACGACATTTCAGATAGTGCTGGAGGGGTGGTGGGGAGGAAAAAAACAGTAATGGGAGGGTGGAGGAAACAGACGAGGTTGCTATAACTGTCGACGGACCAACTTTGTGGCATGGTGTGGCACTAGAGTTGAAATCCCGATGATTCTGCACTTCATACATGAAGAACTATTGAAGGGTCTAGCTTTGTCATCCTTACAAGCACAGTGGGCTGCCCTTCTGGCATTTAGGGATCATTGGTCCCCTCCTCCAGAGAGTTGGGGCTTGGTAGCAAGGCTCCTTAAGAGCATGGCAGTCTTAAGACCAGTGGTATAGCCAGGCGACCCTCCTTGGGATCTACCTTTTAGTTTTCAGCAGGTTCCAAACCCTCCCATTTGAGCCAGTAGGGTCCATTGAATTGAAGTATCTAACACTGAAAACCATTTTATAGTGGCAGTCACCTCAGCATAGGAGATATTGGGGCTCTTTAGTGCAGACCACCCTTTCTAAAGATCTCTGAAAAGGCTCTCCGTGCAGTGTGATCCTGCCTTCATTCCAAAAGTGCCCTCCACAAGTATTGGAATACCTTGAGCTTACTACATCCATTAGTAAAGCTGACAGGTTGCTGGTAACTCTTGGGACAGTGGGCTTGTTCAGAAAGCTTCCACGGCCACCATTAGTAGATGGATTAGGACATGTATCCTGATGTCTTATGACCAAGCAGAACAACGTTCCAGGGGCCCTATTCAGGGGAGATCCATTACAGGGTGGCCACCTCTTGGACAAATGCACAGGGCGTATCCCTGCAAGACATCTGCAGGGCGGCCAAACATTTATTAGACAGTACCAATTGAATGTGGAGGGTCCCAGCCTCCCAGGACAATATCCTTTCGGGTTGGTGTGTAGCAATCTGGCGTTCGGAGAATATGACCTTGCACTGTAGTCTGTCAGCACAATACATTTGGTGATGGGGACTGCGCAGCCTACTGGTGTCTGGAGTGATTATGAAGGCCATAGGCTTATTCCCCGCGGCCTTGGCACCACTCAAAGGTAAGTAACGGGACGAGGAAGATGGACGTGCAAGTAAAGTTTGGATTGCTTCGCTTCTCTGTAATCTTCAATGCTCCTACTTTTCCTTGGATGTCCCTGCCTGCCCTCCCTGGATGGGGAACGGTCCCATGAAAGGGATAGGTATGAACTACGGCCTTATGGGTAAAGGTGTTTGGAAAGGATTCCTGAAGGAGGCAGAGCCTCTCAAAGGTGAGTATTGGGACGAGGAAGAGAAGGTCGAGGAGTAATGAAGATTACTGGTAAGTATTCCAAACAGGAGACACATTTACAGACGCAGCAGCAGAGCGTCATTCCTGCACATCCTTCACTATTGAACAACAGTGCCATCAAATCTCTTCTTACTTCAAGCAGGTCAGAATAAGATCGATCCCCAAACAGCCTCTGGTCAGCTCTTTAACTCCTGCGTCAGGGCCGCAAAGATAGCTAGGGCTCAGATCTGTGTCTGATCTGCAGGTCGCAGATTCAAGTCTCGGCAAGGCCGACTCAGCCTTCCAACCTTCCGAGGTCGATAAAATGGGTGCCAATTTCGATTAGTAAATAATTATGTAAATATGTTCCATGTAAAGCACTTTGGATGAAAGCGTTACATAAGTAGCAAGTTACCACAGAAAACAGGTACCCTGCTCCTGTAAAAATACCATCATAATATACCCATTTCCTTTTATTTTATTTAGATTAGAGTTGCACAAAAGTACAAACGCCTCAGTTCCAGACCAGTTTGTTGCAAATTGCGCCTGAGTCACCAAGCAGTAAGTCAAGTGCAGCCACCCCCACCCTTCTATCATATGGTAATGCCAAATTTGCCCACTTTTTTCTGCCCTGCACCCGCATGCCACAGGAATTGTGACAGGGAGCCATGAAGTTTAGCAAAGAGTTCCATGCCCGGGCACGTTAGCAAGCAGGTGTAGCAGTTTGGGTAGAAGAACCATTTTCACCAGTGCTAGCCTACCCGCCAACGAGAGCAGAACAGTACGCCATCGCAGGAGCTCATCGGAGACATATGTTCCAGGCGCTTCATAATTTAAATAGAGGAGAGCCCTCATATCCCAAGCTATCTAGACCCTCAAATATTTAAAATTGTCAGGTGTTCACTTAAGAAGGTATGTCCCACCAGGCTTAGCTGTGCTGTCTGTGTGGGGGAAAATTTCCGACTTCGTATAATTAATTGTGAATCCCAAAAATGTGCCAAACGCTGCGATGTCGTGCATAATCGAATCGAGGTTGACTTGCGGGTCCCTGACATATAAAAGCACATTGTCCGCGTAGGGCACCCAAAGAGCCTGATCCCTCTAGTCTTATGGTGCTCTCTAATCATGTCTGCCATGGGCTCTATTGCTAGCAGGGACAAGGGGCAACCCTGGCACGTTCCCCTCCTCAAGGACAACTGCTCAGAAAGTTGTGAATTAACTAGGACCCTAGCCAGAGGCTGGGACTACAGGAGCTTAATAAACCGAATCGTGTTATCTCCAAGTCCACATTTATCAAGGACCACAAACAGATATTCCCTTGGAACCACATCGAAAGCCTTCTGCGTTTCCAACGTGACCACGACGGCAGAGGCCCCCACGGTCAGGTGAGAAATTATATTAAACAGCCGACTAACATTCAATGCAGTGGGCCTACTAGGAATTAATCCCGCCTGGTCTCAGTGTATCTGATGCAGCATCAAGGGGAGCAGTCTATTTGCTATGATTTTAGCTAATAGAAACACGCCTTTTTGTGCCTTGAAACACTTGTGTATAGGCGCGTTATAAATGTCATATCATATCAATATTTTGTTATCTATGTTTATTAACGACAGCGCTCTATATGAACCACGGTCATGAGCTGGCTTATCCGGCTTCAGCAGAATAGTAATGGTGGCCTCGCGGAGTGATGCAGGTAGTATTGCATTGACAAGTGCCTCTTCCCACACCCGCAAGAGATGGTGAGACAGTATGGACCCGTTTGCTACATAGAACTCAGCGGTCAGCCCGTCTGGGCCAGGAGCCTTACCTCTGGGGTGATCTCTAATTACACCTATGATTGCTTCTATAGTGAATAGCATGTTAATCTGGACCCTAGCACTAACCGACAGTCTGGACATGAGTATACCTTCCAACAGGGAATGGACAGCTTGCTCCCCCATCATCCAGCATGCCCGATATAGGATTCCATAGAAGCGCCCAAACACCTCAAAGATCTCATGATCCGAGTGCTTGAACTCCCCCCTGTCATCCAGGATCTCATCCACTTTGTGTGGGGCCATGTTCTGCCTGCAGCAGCCAAGCCAGCGTCCTCGCCAGGCAATCTCCCTCCCCGTAACACCTCGCCGCCGCCTGTTTCACATTTTAGTTTGCTGCTGTGCATGCGCCTGAAAAAGCTCCAGTTTAACCTGAGTTTCGGCCAAAATCAATGGCCGCATATGCAAATTTCAGGCCTTTAAGCTGGCGTTCACAGCCGTCGAGATCACGCATAATGGTCCAGAGAATCCCGAATTCTTTAGAAATAGCCACCCCCTAATATATGCCTTAAATGCCTACCACAACATGCCCTGTGATGTAGACTCCGGGATGTTATAGGTAAAGAAAGTATGGATGTCATCCTCAGTAGCAGGCCTAAACACTGTGTCATGCAATGCCTCAAGCTTGAGTCTCCAAGCCACCCTGTTGTGCGCTCCCCCGCCTATTGTAAGCCACATAATGAGAGGGCAGTGGTAAGAATAAGTGCGAGGAGGAGTAGTGACCTGGTTTACCCTGCCCACCAGTTGCTGAGAAATCAGTACCAAGTCAATTTGGGAGGACGTTGTGTACCGATGAACAGGAGGTGTACTGTCGGTCATGTGGGTGCAGGACTCTCCAGCTATCTCAATTCAAGCCTCTCCATATGAGCAAGCAGAGTATGGGTGGCTCTGGATGGTGGTCTAGGGGCTGCCCCAGTCCGGTCCATGTGCTGATTCAGTATACAATTCATGTCCTCCCCCAAATGACGGGGACCGACGGATATGAGCCAATCATAGTTGCTATGTTCTCGTAGAAATAGTGGGAGTCCACATTCGAATCATATGTATTAACTAGTACAGTTTCCGCTCCCTTGAGCACCCCATGCACCACCAGCTACCATCCCTCTGGGTCGGCTTAAGTCCTTTTCTGTGTGAACCATAGGGGTTTGTGGATCAGGGTGAGAGTCCCCCTGGATTGCGATGAATAAGATGTAAAAAACCTATGCTTGACTCAGGTCGCGGCCACGGATTTATTAGTTGACGTTGTAAAATGCATTTCCTGGAGGAACACAATGTTGGCTTTATGCATATTGGCATAGGCTACGTCTAACTTTAGTATGGTTGGCAAGCCCCCTAACATTCTAGCTAAGCAGGTTAGGTGCCGTCATCCCGTTCACATAGGAATTGTCCAAATCGATCATCTCTGCCCACTAGGCGTAACGCCCCTTCCCCTAGCTTGATGAACTTGTCAATGCACTGCTGTCTGCTAAGACATTTGTTTAGAACGGTTTGGCCCACCCTCCACCCCCTCCCGACTCACCTTCATCCCCTTCCCAAATAAGGCGATGTCACGCTTATATCCAGGAGAGTCTCATGTCCAACACCGGATGGTTGCAGATACACTCAGGCGTCCATGTTGAACTGGAGCCTATATGTAGCAGCATGCTAGTCTTCCTCGTCGTTGGCTGCCAAGCTTTTACTGCTGATAGAGAGCGGCAGTGCCTGTTGGGCAATAGGCAGGCACTGCAATGGGGCTTAGCAGGGGCATAGAGAGCGGCTCAGCAGGGGCAGACAAGGCTATGGGGTGGTTCGGGATCTAGTTCGGTCTCACCACTTGGAAAATGTGTCTTAGTGAGTGCGCATGTAATTCTGAGTGTTTTGAGTTGCCCTGTTTCAGACTGGTTGCCCTAGGCAGCTTTAGCGAGAAGAAGGGTAATTCATTAATGGTGGCCAAAAAGCACACGCCTTGGCTTTGAACCGGTGTGTGTGCTCTGAGTGCATGTCGAAAAGCTGCAGCCGCTGAGCTGTCACACAGCTGCAATTTGCACTGTCTCACCAGCTTCATGGAAGCCTTTTACAGTAGCACTGATCACCGTGTGGGCACCAGCATTATAAAAGTGTTTCAGAGTGGCAGTAACGACCTACATTGGGAGCACCAGCGGCATGAACGCAATCGCAATAATGACCTATTTTGAGGACCGGCACTACAAACCTATTTTACCGTGGCAGCCCTGGCGTATAATGTGGGCCGGGACATTATGAAAACGTGTTGTAAAATGCTCCTGGCGGTGGCCTGTCATTTATTTGGTACTTTGAATGTGTTGCCCTACAGAGCTTTCTTTCTTCCGTTCTTTTCATCTTTCGAGCACAAATGCTTCGCGAGGCATGGTTGATGCTATGCAAAAGTACCAATATACATGTACATACGTTAAAAACCGATTGGAAGCTGGGTTGGTTTGAAGAAATGCTCCAGCTTCACGCATTCCTGACACGTTAATAAAGTTGATGGCGTTATGAACATTCTTTTCCTATGATTTGTATGCAAATATGTAATGTGTACTTTATCAAAAAGCAAGTGTGCTCGATTTAAGCCTTGAAGGGCGTCATTTGTTTCTCCTTGGCTCTGGACAGAAGGCTAAGCAGGGAACTTGCCAGCCCCCGAAGCGTATCTTTGGCGGTTGCGTTGCTCAATGGGCGCGTGAGAACCACCCCGTGCACACATTTCACCACCGGTAGCTGCTGGTCTGCCACTATCTCTGCAGAAAGGTCAGGCCTTGACTCTCGGGGCAGAGCAGAAGAGCAGTGTCCAAGCTGAGAGAAAACGTTCCACGCTGAAACAAGTCTGCGGAGGCGGGGGAGTGGCTTAATATTAGAAGGCCAGGCGGCTTACCCAAGTAAGAGAACACTTGTGCGGGTGCCCAATAATCATGGGCGCAACACCAACACCCCCCCCCCCCCGCCGGAAATTCTATCCATTCCTATGGGACCTGCTGACCTTCTGAGGCATCCTGAGCAGGACGAAAGTCCTTGTCTGAGGAATTTCTTTTCTTTTGTTCTCAGCAGTGTTGTCATTGGGCATGACTTGATAGGCAACAGGCACTTCAATGGAGCATTTCCAACGGAAAGAACCCCCTTCACAGCTCTAATAAATGAGTAATTGTATGTCTCTTTCCAAGGGTCTGATTTGTAAAAGGGTTTTTCAATTGGACAAAACGTTTTGGAAATCGGGCCCATTGTAAAACAGAAAAGCTACATTTTAAAGTGTTGTTGATTTATACCCATGATGTCCATTTGGCCTCTCCCTGCTCCCAGCTGTGAGGCTAAAAACTTTGTGCTAATCTTCGATTCCACACACTCCTTCTCTCCTCACATCTCTGACGTCTCTAAGAAGTCACACTACCTGCTGCACCTCCTCAGAGGTATTCTTCCTTTCCTCTCCTTCCCCCAGAAGCTCACTGTCTCCAGAGCTCTGGTTCTCTCTAGGCTGGACTACTGCAACAGCCTTTCTAAATCTGCTTGCATATTCCCTCCACCCTCTGCAACTCCTCCAAAACAGGACTGTGAGACTTGTCCTTGGCCTCAAGCCCAGTGATCGTATCTCAGGACTGAAATCCCTGCACTGGCTCCCAGTGGCGGTGAGGATTACGTTCAAAACCCTCTGCATCGTACACAAGGCCTTCTGGGGCCTCAATACCTTCAACTCTCTCTTCCTAAATATCTTCCTTCTTGAGCTCTCCACTCCTCCACAGCCAACTCCCTCAGGGTCAGTCGCTTCTCCAAGCAACGAGTTGGTGGTAGATCTTTCTTCTGCCTGGGCCTCCCTCTGGAAGAGCCTCCCTGCCTCTCTGAAACTTGAGGAGAACCATCTCTGGTTCCAGAAGCACCTCAAGACCTTCCTCTTTTCTTCTGCTTTCTCTCCTCCTCTCCCCTGCTGATAACCTGGCTGAACCTGAAGCTGCACTGGTTACCTGGCTGTCCTCTGATCTTGGGCCCAGGTCCCCTCCCCACCAGTTGCACACCTGCAGTGCCCCACTGGCAACCGTTGCACTCGAGGCCTGTTTCTGTATCCCTACAGTGCCCTACCAGCACTTGACACCTGAGGGCTGCACTTGCCACCAGCTGCTCGCACTTTTATTTATTTTTTGTCTTATTTATCTACTGTTTGTTCTAAGCACTGCACTGCCCCCTCTCCTTTCCCCCCGCACTTTTTCCCTTTCCCCCTCCCCTGCACTTGCGCAATCTCAATGTCACCTGGCCTAGTAAGATTGTTGTCTGTCTTCCCTCCGTTCCCCCTGCCTTGCTTCATTGCGCCTTGAAACACTTGTGTATAGGCACGTTATAAATGCCATATCATATCACTAGCTTGACATGTTAAAAAAGGGTTTGCTTTTATGTGGATAGCAAATGTTCTAACATCATGTCTTGCAGCTAGTTGGAAGTTTGGCATATCAGGTGACTTTTTTTTTTTTACACGATTTCTTTGAGTGGGGCGTATGTTTAATATGACGAAGCATAAAAAGCATGCATAAAATGTAGGTGTAAACATTTTACACATAACCTTTTTGCTTTTCCATATTTCCTTTTTATGTGTGTGGTGGAGAGGGGCACGGAACAAACTTATATATTTTATTTTCCTCCATCCTCTCTGTCATGCAAAGGCACAAGCATGTTTGCCAGCGTGACATGTTCATGCTATAGCACACCTGCTTTGAATCCTTAAGGAATTTGACATCAGCCGAAAGCAGGCAGATTCCAAAGGAACCCATTGCAAAAACCACCTGCCAAGCATTAATGGCAATTAGCATTTACTCAATTTCCACAAACTAAGGCATACAGTCGATGACGCCCGCATTTACACCTTTGTTTTGCACTTCATAGTGCAAATGACTCATATTGCATGCAGGGCACTTGTTTGCACGTAAGGGCAAACGTGACCGGCCACCTCCATGCAATTTACATTTTTAAGCAAAAGGGCCCTTCCCTGTATTTTTTAAAGTGCAGGAAGAGCACACCGCTAAGCATTCCTTTGGGAATGGGGGACAACGCGAGCAAATTTGCCCCGCCCAACCAAAGTGGCTGAAAATAGCCCCTCCCTCCCATGTGCCCCTGCACAGTGTGGCCCACTCCCCCCACCACCAAGATGTGGGTACCCCCTGCATGATTCCCTTAGGGGCAAACCATGTTGCGTTCTTCTTCGGTTCTTCTGTTAAAAAAAACATCGGAAGAGGATTGTATGCGCCTCTCTGCAGGCATGGCCGAATTGCTTTGAGTAAACAAATCAAGCGGCCGGTCGTACTTCACCACGCTAGGGTGGGAGGTTACGCAGGGTCGCGGGGCTGCCGCTTTACAGCTCGGATGTACAGGCATAACCTCTGCGAGCGCGCAGCGGGTGAAACACTTGCATTCCCCTGCCTTGAGTCACCCTAGCCGGCGTTTTTTCCACTGCCCTCGGATACAGTTTGGGAATTCTTAACCGTCGTTTCGCTTGGAAAGTGTAACCATAGGTCTCTCTGAGGGCTGCCTTCTAGTGTTACGCGCCAAAAAGACTGTCGCACGAGAAACATGATGAGACTAGTTTTAGTTAGGCTGAAAATAACTCGCGTCACGGGACACGACCCCGAACGTCCTTCTCATGGGTGGATTAGGAACCAAAAGAGCCCCTGGACGTAATTTTCGAAGTGGCCCCATATTAGAGATTTTTAGCCAGCCCAAAGCCTTTCCCTATGAGAAACTGTGGAAATAAAATAGGTTACCACACATGAGAGGCACAGGGTGCAGAGACCTACCAGGAAATCTCCAGAGTTTGCTGCAGACCCGTCCACCATTGGTCCTTCTTCGTCCCTATGTTGGAAAAGTAGTGCTGTGGTTAGATTTTCTTCCCAGTACTTGTGAGAGCCATTCCTTTCCTCTCCTTAAACTGGCCTGCCTGTCAGCTATGTTAATGTAATGAACAATGCCTCCATTATGATCCAAACAAATGGCACAACCTTTTTGCATTCATGAAACGTTTTTAGACCTAAGAATCGAGATTGGGTGGCATCAAACTTTAGCATGGCACCCTATCAAAATGAAAACACCCACACTGCAGGCATTGAAATTTAAATGCAACACTGAAAATGGGACCTAAACACACTTGCAGATCCAACTCGCATGACCCTTAAAGCACGACTGGGTAGAGGCCTACCGGCATAGCTGCCATACAGTTGGACCCATGCATGTTCAGCCCTGAGGTCCAATAGAGCATCTTCATGGCAGTTGGCAGAACATTTAGTAAGATCACGTGATATAACATGCCAATAATATCACTCATTGTGATAACTAAGAAACATTCAATCCCTTTCACAAAACAAAGTCCCACATAAAACTCATATAATTACCTAAATAAGACTTTCAAATGATACCCCCACAACCAGACATGACACTCGCAGAGGTTGTAAAAGTTACTCAACAAATTCATGTTTGCTGCTCGTGCACATAACACATTGCATCACTATCATCTTGTCATTAGTGATGGTGAAACTGGACTTCTGCACGATCAGGTATACAGGTCTAGCCAAACTTGTACAGTAAATCCACTTCATATTTTTAGGATATCCACACAAAATGCTCCAAACGAGAGCTAATTCCATAATCAGCGGCTGTGCTGAACACCTGGTGGAGAAGGGCCCCTCCAGGTCTTAACCTGTAGATCCTAGCATTAGAAGATGCCAAACCAGGGAGCCACGACATGTCTTGGATTTAAGAAATGTGATCATCAGATATGCCTTGAAATAGCTGCACTGGACTCTGCTGAAATACATGATCAAATGAAATGAAAGATGTTTAGCACTGGTTCAGGGTCCGAAATTAGGATTCGATGAGCAAGAGCTCAAAGCAGCTTCTGGGCGTCTGGTTTCACCCTCTAGGTAGGTGATACCGCAGGGGAACCAGGAAGTGCTACTTAATCCTTTTGCCCATCATGTATGACCCATAGTGTTTAAATGTGTATAAGATGTATCCTATTTTTTTTTAATTACCATTCTCAAATACTCAAAGTTAATGCTACATGTGCATGTTTGTAAGGCACCAGTTGTCCTGAGGAGCCAAAAGCAGCTCCGGGTAGCTGTTGGTTTCAGGCCTGCCAGGCTGTCCTAGGCTAGAAGCAGGAGCTAAAAGCTCCCAGCAATTCCAAACCCTGCTCTTTAAAAAGGTGACCTGGTTATAGACCCTGGCTGCCTCCAAGGGCCTGACAATAACAAAGCTGCCTTTTAAAGGCCTCCCAAAAATGGGACCTCTCCCACCACTGTTGTCTTGTTGAATGAGTAGAGTATCCTGCCTGTGGCATGGACTTGGAGCTTCACTCTGGAGACAAGCTGGGTGTAAGGTAGTTGCGGGGATCAGAAGAAATGGCAGCCCATTAGAATACAGGGAACATGGCGTCACCACAATCAATAATGTCTCAGTTTCTCAGTTATTGATTGGGCAGAAACATTCCATGGCTGCTCCTAATATAGCAATCCTCCCCATGTGAGGGGGGTCTACATGACCAGTAACGACCCGCTAGCCCCAGTCTAGGCAGGCACGAGCGAAGCAAAGGCCTCGGAGAGTGCTATGGGCCGTTACTGGCCATGTACGCCCCCCGATAAGTTGGTGATAGCTGTTAACACCACAGGGTGCAAATAGTTTTTCTTTTACCGGAGATGGGCTCTGTGTGTTTTGCACAAGCCCAACCTCCCAGGAGCAGTGCTGGAACCAGAACACAAAGCTCTGGTACAGCAGGTAAGGGGGGAGGGAGGGAGGAGGTGGGGAGAAGGAGCAGAATGTATTTGGGGGTGAGTGGGGGGGTGGAGACGTGGGGAGGCAACCGGCAGAGGCTCCCTGTTACCTCCCCACAATCAAGATGGCGCCACCCGGGGAAGGGCCTCTGGTGGCTGGAAACTGCAGTTGGTGTGGGTTCTCGCCCGCATTTCCAGCCACCTAATTAGCTGAGCGTCCTTCCTGGGTGCGACTATAGGTGTGATGCCACACATCCGTTGCTTAGAGTTATGAAAAATCTGATGACCACTCTCTTAAACAAAGGAGTGTTCCCTCTGTTCGAACAGCTTGTTGGACGAGTTGTCGCTTGATTGTTTGAATCTACAGCATCTGTTGTTTGTCATTAGATGAGGTTTTTAAATGTTTACTGTGGCTTAGTAAACCCTTAGTAAAATGTGAAATTAAATGTACTATTGGAGGTATACCTTTTGTGTGGTTTTGGGTGGATTTTCGGAGCATTCGCTAGACACTTGCAGCGGATGTGCTGCGATCTACCCGATCCCAGCACCGTAACATACTTCAGTGTTATCATTGCTAGATGCGTTCTGAGGCACGAGCCAAATACAAAATGAGGAATTTGAAATTTGAGTTAGGCATGCCACTAAGTGGTAGGACCGATAACACACTGACATAGAGCCAAGAAGAGATCAGTAGACGAGATAAGAAAGGTAATGAGCCGGAGTGACTCGTGGTCACGCAGTCATTGGAGGTGACAGTTGATCAGGATTCTGAAAGAAAGGGATTCAAGACTGTACACAGATTTTAACAACTTCAAGTAAGCTTTCAGCAATTGACTTAGAGTACAAGTAACTAACTGTGAAGTAAAGTACAAACTCAAAGTAAACTAATTATTGCAGAATTTCTCATTTAGCCCAGAGCCTAGAACTGAACTGGTCTGAGCGTGTGTTGAGCTTAGCGTTTGCAGCACCATTGCAGATCAAGATTGGTGTTTGAACAGAAAAGTAAGGCTGGGAGAAAATTTTAAATATGTAAAGCAATACATTCCAACAGAAGCACTACTTGTAAAATAGTGACCTGGTACCATTGACTTTCAAGTTCTCGGGGCTGCCTAGATTCTTTAAGCACCTCTAACCTGAAAACGAATGATTAGTCTCAGTGCACATGCCCAGAAACTTTGGGCGTCCTTGCTGGCTTTGTATCTTCCTGAGTTAAGACCTCAATTGCATAATATAAAGCATGGTGCTTTGGAAGGGTGCCAAGTGTTGAGTGGAGACCGCAGCAATCCTCTGTGTTGGGAAGTTGGGCCACTGTAGAGGGAAGGAGAGGCATGCACCCCAAATAGTTCAGGCATTGGGTTGCCTGATTCCCAATGGCTGTTCTGAACCTATGGCCTGTATGTGCCTGCCTGTTGAAGCTCGTCACAGGGCCCAGGGGGCTCTATTGGGGAACCTGCAGTCTTCCCTGTGGTGCTTGGCGGGTCTGTGAAGATACAGTGGAGAAAAGGGGCTGGCCTGGAGCAGCAGAGCCTGCGTACATTTGATAAGACACGTTCGGGCACTGAAGGGGAGCCGCCTGGTGTCTTTAGAAAAGGCTTTACAGTTTAAAGAAAAACTCGTGGCAAAATTTAGTGGGCATTTGCAGACCCACCTACTGTTATTAAAGGCGTTTCCTGGAGGAACAGCTGCCCAGATCAATATTTCTCTTGCCTCTGCGGGCATTTTCGAGCACATTCGCTACTCCCCACTTTGGCTGGATGGCTAGCTTGTTGGCAGATGGGGCCCTTCCCTGCTGATCTTGGGGCGGGCAGGTATTCGCGTTGTTGGCTTGCTCCTGAAAGAGTCCTTTCCTGCTTCTCAACTCTGCGGCGGGCCTTACTGTGGCATAACATGCTGTACAAGCAGCAAAGCATCTCCTCGCCTTATGGTAACAGTCATGTAACACTGGCAGCTCCCTGTAGCTCACTGTGCAACCGCTACTTGCCAGGCACTACATTATCAGAATATCAGATGATTACCCCGTTTATCTGACTGTCAGGCTTGCAACATGGCCTAGAATGCGTCCCCAGAGCCATAGATTCCTGTCCTCCCCCTCTGTTCTTGAACTGCATTCACCCTTTACACAGTCCACCCTAGGCCAGGCACATCCTGCCTCTTGACTTGGTAGTCCCAAACGACTATTGGCACACTTTTGCCCCATAAATAATGTAAAAAGGTAATGCCGAGTCAAAAAAGCAACCACAATGTGCCGCCAAACACCATGTGCTATCAACTAGTTCAGACGCCCTAAACTTCAACTAAGGCACTTTCTGGAGTGGGCTTGGAAGTCCCATTATTACTGTTCGCGAACTTCTCTGCAGTATCATAAATGGACATTGCAGGTATTTTAGTCCACAAATCTGCCAGGATTGCCAGAGCATGCTCTTAAACCTCTTAGGCTCCCAATTCTTCTAAAACTACCCTAGATACCCAATGTGTGTTTTCACCCAAAATGCACGTTTCTATGCCTTTTCTCTCTATTAGGTAGTCTACCTTGAGTGGATTAACACATTCACACTACTGCAAAGCATTTCCCCCATCGGACTCCCTCCCTTTGTCTGCAACCTCCTCCCACTTCTTCCCTCCCTCTTACTTCCCCCTTGCTCTCCTTACCGGCAGACTAAGGTCTCTCATCCCCGGGGGAGGGAAGGTGTATAAGGTGCGCCATGAACAGCGATTGGCGCTTTGAAACTACTATGGTGGTGATTCGGCTCATTGCAAAAACAGAGTAACTCAAATCAACGCAAGAGAAAGGTGGCAAGAGTGTCGCTGCATGCAAGGCTGTTTTGTCACACCTCCACTTTCATCTTTCACACAGTCAAATAAACACACCCTGCATGGGGAGATCAGGGTATACTTTCCCTTCAGAGAGGCCTACGTAGGTTAGCTGCAGAAGGAACGCGGATGAAGAGTCCCTCATTGAGTTGAGAGAGTTTGAGTTCTCAGTGTGGCTAGAAAACGGGATCTTGCCAAAAAAGAGAATGCCCAAAATGTGGCAGCCGAAAATACTGAAATGCGAGACCCCAATTTTACCACATTTATGTGTGGGTTTAGGAAATACAAAATATGTCAGGGTACTGGGGGCAGGGGGAAGAGGGGAATTTGTGGGTGTCTCTCCCAGCATATATATGTGGTAAAAAGGAGTTGAAAAAACCGGTATTATCGGCTTGAGAATTTTTTTTCAGTGATCACATAGATCCTATAAAACAAGGAGAAAAGCAACACCAGGTAGCGAAAATATCCTTCTTCCCAGATTAGAGTATTGAAAAGAGAAAACAACATGCATCCTTTGCAGTTTACGGGTGGTTAGGAGCGGAGAATATTAAGTGTGTTGTTCTTCTGCCAACCAAGCAGAGAATCGACCGTGATGGGAAGCGGTCCTTCTTCACTGATGCACAGACAGCCCTTCACTATTTGTAGACGCTGACATGACCTGCCACAATGGATGCTCCTAAATACATGAATAATTAATTGTATTGGGCTTTGAGTGTTTGTTGATCCAGGTAACTATTCTGCTATTCTGCAAATGGCTCGACGGGGCAGATCGATTAATCCATTCGCGTTTGTTATCATGATATGGAGGTACTGATGCACTGAATTATGCGGGGTAGTCCATCTTGGAACCTTACTCCCTTTACACCCAAGTATTTTTTGGGGTGTGTGGGTTAGCAACTCATTTAAGCTAATCCCGTCCAACCCAACTAAAGACTCTATTTGGGATTAGACATTGAGGGGGAAGTTTAAGAAGAGTTTGGAGGTGCAGTGGGTTGTCCCCTAGGAAACCAAAGGGCACCATTATGAGACCTCCAGTTATGGACAAAGGCTTGGATGGGGATTGTTGACTAGATTGGCAGTGAGGAGTTTTGATTGCAAGCAGATATTCGTACATTAGCCAATTGCTACATGCGTCATATAGTTGTGGAATGTTGGCAGTATAAACAGTGTGATGGACAATGGATATATTTGTATCGCCAAAAGAAAACAATGTCAGTGTTGTTGCAGGTAACACGTTTTGCTAAAGAGGTATAAAGTAAGTTGAGCAGTCAATGGTGTGGACACGCTTATACCTCGTGTTGTACTTCATTGGCTAGATGTACACAAATTGGGGACATTTCATGAAGTCTGGCCATCGTTAATCACTCACGTAGTAGTCTTGTTCACTGATGCCATACTTTTATATCTGGCCAGGCTATTGGAAGTATTTCTATTGATTGTCGATGATATTGTGAAATTTGTCTTAGTCTCATGTTTGCAGATAAACTGGAACAAATCCAAGTTATAAGTGTTGCCTGGTTGTTGTGCAACTACACGCTCTCCTGGGCATGAGCCGGTCACTGCTTTGTAAGATATGTCACAGGAGGATAGCTCATGGGCAACATGCTTGCCTTTGTAGCCAGACAACAGGTTCGATCCCCGGGTCCGCGCTTAGAAATCTCTGGGTATTAAGCGCGTTATAAATAACCTATCATATCATATAATTGATATGATATTCTTTTCACTAAGCGGGACCCTTGGTATAATACCCCCTGACATACAACCCCACTCCAAAAGTCTGGACGCAAGAAACAGGCCAAATTCAGAATCAACTAAAAAAAAAAAAAATAAAGTGAAATCAATGCGGAGCTGGTCGCCCAAGCTTTATGCAGGGGAAGTCACCACACAATTACACAATCACAGGGAGCTTTTCTACAAAAACAAAATTAACCTTCCTGCATAAATCTCGCTATTTCTCGCATACGTGCATCCATTTATTTATTTTTTTATTTGCATTTTTAAAGCGCTCACACAGCCCGCAGGCATCGAGGCGCTGTTACAGGAATTGTTCGTATTTTTTTTTCAGTTGTGTAATTGATTTTTTTTTTGTCTTAGTTGCCTATTTATAACGCGCTTAAAGACCCAGGGGTTTCTAAGCGCGGAACCAGGGATCGAACCTGTGTTGCTTCGTGTCGTCTTGCTTCCTAGGCGTGCACGTTGCCGTTAAGCTATCCTCCTGGGACAAGAGATTTACAGACTCTAATCTCCATATGTTCAGTTCTGAATAGAAACGGGCATTCTAATCATAATTCTGCTGATTGTCGGTCACTGTATCAAAACTCTCATGATTTCAAAACCTCTCCAAATTACGCTTAAAGTTACATATGCAAATGAATCAAAGAACTGTTGCATGTCTTACATTTCCCATGTAAATTTGGTGCTGTGGATTGTTAATATGTGTGTGGTTTATAGTAAAAGTATCATGAATTGCAATAGAACTCTGCAGGTTTTTATTAGGAAAGCAGTGTTATCGATTCAGAACACACACAATTTCTGTTCATTCACCAAACCTGGTAGAATGGTTTTAGGGTTTTATTAAACCGTGTGCAAGGTCAGAATTCAGAGACTGACTAGAAGGCATGACCTGCACAATTTTTTATTATTTATTTTTACGTATAGAGGCATAACCTTTTCCTAAGACTCTAATCTGTATTCTAAACAAAGAAAAACGTAAAAAAGGGTGCTCATCAACATATCTTGCATAAATTAAGTCACCAGTCCAGAATCCTATGCTAACCTAGTTTCTTTCCTATCTCTACGAAGGAAAACGCAAATAAAATCAAGACATAATGGCGACATTGCCCTCTCTCGCTTGCACTTTCTCTCTATCTTCTTTCTCTCTCTTTCTCTTCTCACAGTCCTTCTCCCTCTTCTCACAGTCCTTCTCCCTTTGGGGAGACTTTAGTCTTTATTGCATCCTTCTGATCTATCCCTGTTCTGGCGACCTCTTTCTTTCTTTCTTCGCACTTTGGGATCTGCCGTTACCTCCTCACTCTGGGAATTGTTTATTTCCCTGACACTACTGTGGGGCTTCTTGGCTCTCTTCCACTCTGGGTTTTGTTTTACCTTCTCCCCACTCCAGGGTTCTTCCATTCTTTGTCCATTTATGGGGTTCTCTTCCATGTCACTCTGGGACTCTTCGATTCTCTCCCTGCTCTGAGGCCCTTTTCTCTCTTTCTCACCTTTTCTTCTTTCTCCGCTCCTGTGTTTCTCTGTCTTTTTCCCCACTTTTGGGCGTCTCTTTTCTCTCTCTACTCTGGGGTTTGCCTATTTCTCTCTCCCCAGGGTTTCTCTGCTTGCTGCCCGTTCCCCTGGAGATACTGCACACCTGCTTCTGATGAGAGGTGCTCCCTGGGAGGGGTGTATAGACTGCCCATTTCTCCTCTCAGTGCTGAACTCTCTTCTCGTGCTCGCTTGGTGTGGGGCTCCTTAAGCGGCTTCCCCTAGGCTTTACATCCGCCTTCCCATGTACTTCGTTCTCGTGGATGCCCCAGACTGGTGTTATTGGCCACACGCCTATCCGCTGCTGTGCAGTTAAGCATTCCTTTCCTGATTGGCTTTTCAAATGCTGTGACCCCTGGAGGCTAGTCTTTTCCTCTCCACGGTGTTCCATAGCACTGGGTAAAGTTTGGGTCAGAAGCCAAGTCAACCATTGTAAAAAGGGTCAAAGTGCTCTTGTACATCTTGGCTCCTACATACCCCATAAAGGTGTTAGTGTTTGGGGGGAGAGATGGTGACTTCCTGTCCTCTAAGGGCGAGTCTGCTCCAAAGGGATCCCACTTACCCTGTCTCCCCAGGGTGTTAAACGTAGCTGGCTCACCTCCCTAGTCCCAAAAGTGATGGCCCCCTCTTGGGGAGCGGTGACAGTCACCTTGGATTCGCCACAACAGGTATAAGTGCCCCTAAGCTTTTATTTCTCAGACTGAGTCCCAATTGGCGTAAACTCTTTTTTTTTGTACTATGTAATCAAGAGTGAGGGGATGGCATGGTATTTACATCTGCTTAATTTTCTGTGGGGGTAGAAATGACACAATTACACTTCCTCTAATTTCCCAATCCTTATTACATAGCTATGACCTTCACAGAACACACATTATCAAACAGATCTTTGTTAGGCTATGGTACAGATGTCTTCATATCGCAGCTTAATGTTAACTATTTCTGTGAAAATGCTTTTGGTACAATTCAATGAGATAATAATTTGAAAAGAATTGAGCACAGATTTCATAAAACGCTACCTGTACCACTGTGCACTGTGACAAATTGAGGGAATTGTTCCCTTCTCCCCAAAGGGGAACACTGTGAGGCTAGAGAGGTGAGCCTGCTCCGCAATACCCTCCCAAGGGGTATAGGCAAATGGGGCCTCACCGGTAGAGACGTCCCCCTTGGGTGACAAGGGACTCCCATTCCTGTGACAAACTCCTTAAAGCTGTACACACTGTAGCATACACGGGATGCTCTCATATATCAGAAACTTTGAATTATCAAGACTGGCACGAAGAAACTCCCCAGAGATGTCCTTATTTTACAGGAAAAGAATATGTCCCCTTAAATGAGAATAACAAAGCCACTGAGATGAGCATGTTAACCCCTTAAGTGCTAAGGACGAGTATGTTCGTCCTATTCGCATAGACTTGATTAGAGATGAGCATTTAGGTGGTTAAATAACATGCACTTGAATCGGAGAGAAGGAGGAGGCGAGAGAGAGGAACACAGACGTCGGTCAGGGAAGGCCCCGAGCTGTGTAATACCTGCAGGAAGCAGAAGCCTGTGAGTTTCGAACTTGCTCAATGTTGCAGAGCGGGTTGCCAGAGCTTCGACGAACCTTAAGTATAAGCATCCAACAGAACAGAAGTCTGGGGAAACGTGGTGGTGAGACGCACAGGAAGATTTGTGGTAGACCGGGGTTCCGCAAAACATCACTGAGACCACCGCCAGGGGAGAACCATAGCGTGTCCTGTCACTCCTTTGAGCGCTGGAATACTGCGAGGAGACAAGATACCGCAAGCAAGAGAACACCAACGAAGAGAAGGCATCAGTGCTCCAGGAAGAGCACAAAGGATTCAGAGGAACCAGACTCCAGAAGACGTTCCCCTTCAAAAGCAAGGGTAACGGGAAGAACGGGAGTCACGGGAGGCCTCAAGGAAAGACTTATTGTACCGAACAGCCAACTCATCTCAGTTATGAGATAAAGTTAAGCTTGAAATAAGTGAATTTAATAGGTGGTGAATGAATAGGAAATATCACTGAAAACCTGAATGAAGAAATAAGAAGATGAGATAATAATACATTGGGAAAAAGAGAAGGAAGCAAAGTTCGACTTGAACCCCATGAACCAATATGATACACAAGTGCAAATTATTGTAAAGCTGAACAAAGAGAGAGGAGAACCAGTGATAACAATACCCTGGGAAAATAGAAAATTAATACCTCTGATAAAAGTCCAAGTAGACCCAAGGGAACTGAATAATAGCCCAGGTGGGAAAGTCTATCCGAGCAACAACCACATTCAGGGTACGCTGAGAACCACAACCAGGAGAATAAAACAAATGAGAGATTCCCAAAGGGGATTCCCAAAGAAGAAGGAAAATTCACCAACCCATTTGAAGAGTTACAGAGACTGATGCAAGACAGCACAAGAAACTATTAATGGATCATATACTTATCAGGATTGATAGACTCATGCTAGTAGTACGCTAAGGAGAAGGGAGGCATTCCATGAACCCATTTTTCATAGTGATAGGGTCAGTTGGGATAGTTTTGGAAAGCAGACTTCTTTATTTAGACTTTCATGATGGACTGACAAGCACCTTAGTTATTTTGATAGATGGGGACCACCCGTAGTGATAGGGAAAGTGAGGCCTTAAAATGTATACTTTAATAAAATATTGTGTATCATGTCCTCTCAGAGTCTGTGTTCTCCTTCTGACTTGCAACAGCACACAGTTCAGGAATGTTTTTTGGGCTGGACTGAAATGACCCGTCACTTGATTTTTAAATGCAGGGAGATTGCACTGTTCATTTCCCATTTAAAATCAATGTATTTTGGGAACACCTTCCCTTATGACCCCATTCTGGGATTTAGCCGAAAAGTTAAAATATTTCTAGGGAGCATATATAATTTATTTTGGGGAATTCTCATGCTGGCTTTGAAAAGGATGCTTTTAGTTTTTAGGGATCATCATGGGCCCTCTCAGATTGGAAATCTCTCGGTCAGCAAAGCCCCTTTAGATATGATTCCGTGGTGTTAGTTACAGCTGCCTCAGGTTCCCTTCTCTACAGGTTCCGTTGTGGACAGGACTCATCTCGTAGGAACAGGAATCCTACCTTCTGCAGTCCTTAACTTGAACTCTCATTAATCCATCCATAATAATCCTAATTTCTCTATGGTCGTCCTATTATCAAAAATATTCCCATGCTTATGTCATGATTATGCCTCACTATTTGATTGGTATTATCTTTCCATTGGGCTGCCTAATACTCAAACACTCCCAGAGAATACACAGCCCGCAATCTTCATGGTTCATTATAATTTTTGGTACATTTGAAAAGAAAAGGGTGGGGGCCAATCTTCTTTTGATAATCTTACATTACAAATTGTTTTATTCCATAATTCATGGTTGCATTCTGCCACTTCAGTGAAACAGGGATTTCAGTAATTCCCCTGACCTAAACACATGTTATGCAGCTCGACTATGTCGCATATTTATTCATAAAGTTAGGAATATTTATCACTTTATTAAATTGTGATCAACATAGGAAATTCTAATTTAGTGTCATGTTAAAGAGGAGGCACTCAGCTTTATAACATACATTTTGCGTTGTTTGTTACCAGAATGGACAAAATTTTATGAGGAAAATCGTTTTCTATGCTTTATCATGCATTTGCAAAGTATTATGTGCTTTTAAATCAATGAATGCTTACATGTTCAGGCATGTTGTCAGC
The DNA here is from genome assembly GCF_040938575.1 of Ambystoma mexicanum. Classification (NCBI taxonomy): domain Eukaryota; kingdom Metazoa; phylum Chordata; class Amphibia; order Caudata; family Ambystomatidae; genus Ambystoma; species Ambystoma mexicanum. Next base: position 755,110,651 of record NC_090924.1, on the reverse strand, counting down.
ATAAAATGTAGCCAGGCTTAGCTTGTTTGACTATCAATTGGGCTGTATCCGGTCCGTATCATTGATATATTTTATTTATAGCACGCCTATACACAAGTGTTTCATTGCCTTTAATCGTGTCAAAGTGACACATTAATGACAATCAAGTTTGTTTGAGGCAAAGCCCCAGAAAAAAAGGTTTGATGCCTACCAGTGAGCACACCACATTTTACAATTTTGGGGAATATTAATGGTGAATTTTCGAATATATATTTATTCATAAACCAGCCTCCTGTGGGAAGGGCCTAGTCCAGATGTATTTCTGTTGCCTGTGTGCCTAATGGAGTATCTCAACAATCATAAAGCTTTACACTCCCAGGGCAGAAGGGAAGTTTGACATTGGGTTAGTTCAGCAAGAATGCATAACCGGCAGTGCCAAAGCCATCTCAATGCCTCTATTGATGGTATGTGTATGAAAGGTTTTTCTACTTCTATTGTATTGACAAAATGTAAACCATTCTCATCAAACAATATTTGTCGCTTCATTCTTTTGTGCTGAACATGTTTGTTACTTTTGAACATGTGCAACATTTTTGTAGCATGACAGGTGAACACATAAACCAAAGTTATCCACAAAATTCCTGCTACAACTTGACCTTTGTCATTTGTAAATGAATGTGTGTAGCACCTGCTGCCTCCTCTTACTAGCTTGATCATATTTCTGACCCAGTCCAGTCTCTTTGCACTTTTAGAGATGGAGTTCCATTTTGAACTGGTGCTTTCTGCATGTCCTGTTTTCACCTTATATTGGTGTAAACCCAATCTTTGGGTGAAATGTACTCAAGGGCCAATATGGTTCCTGTGATTTAGTTTGGGGTAAAATCCGCACCATGTGTCAGTGCTGTCTCTTAGGTGAACTGCGTCCCACAGGTTCACCGTATTCATTGCCATGGAAAAATATGACATCAGTAAAACTGGGAAAGGCAATATTCCGGCACTTCTCATTGAATTCAAACAGTCTTTATTTGCCTTTGGTATTCTCCTATAATAAACCATCAGCTTAACACTTGAAAGAAGCAGCACAGTTTTTCGGCATCAGTTTGTTGTAGGCTAACAGGTTGGGGGTTCCATTTATCTTCACACATTCAAGTCCCTAGCACCTGCTAGGCCCTGACCCCAGCATTGTAGAACAGGTGTTCTGCTTCTCAACATTTGGTGGTCTTGAGAATACCACCAGGATCTGTGTTGTCTCCACCAGGCTAGTCGCAACGTTTTTCCGTGTGTTCTTAGGCTCATGCCAGCTTGCGAGTTCTAGCTCCAAGATGGCTCCTTGCACCGATTACTACCTGAATTCTTATTTCTCTCAGAGCCTGATCTATTTGGCTCAGTCTTAAGCTACTCTTGCCCTTAACTAAGCCAACTCCCTAGAACGCCATTTAACTGAGACCCAGCATGGTGGTTTGTGCTGCTTCTGTCAGTATACAGTGTTTATATCTAATCCCCATTTATCTAATCTTTTATCTTGAAAACCTTTATAGTGAATGTATTTAGGGTGGTGTAAAGGGTTACATTTTTTGGGGAAACGGTCGGGATGGGTTTTTAAGGGTGGGAAACAGGGGTTTGTGGGGGGAAAATGCATTCACTATAAAGGTTTTCAAGATGAAAGATTCGAAATATGGACATTCTCTATACATTATCTCGATATAAAGACATGTAAGCCTTCTGTCATGCTGTGGGCCTGACTCTTTGTTCGAAGAAGCTTTGTGGGCATTTTTTTCTATTAGCCCTGGGTCTTGTCATATGTGTAGGCTTTATGTATCCAACTTCTCAAGTGTTTCACTTCTCTCTCTTATTAGAATTGTATGTTGTGTTTTCAAATGCTTTGGATTCTGTGGTACTTCCAGCAATTACTTCTGCGAGGGCTGAGAACGTAGATATGCTGGCTGCCATCTTTGAATCAGCCAGAATTTATATGGCAGCTTCACGGTACCGTGTTCACAGTCCCGTGTTCAAGCTCCCTGCACCACAGCATCTCTACTCCGGCTCCACCATGCCTGTGGGTTGCTCAGCATGTAGTTCACCTGCTGCGTGAGCAAACTAGTAGGCGGAGTCCAAGGAGAGCAGCAAGCTTGCAGCATATAATGTATTTCTCTAAAATGTCTTTTTGTGCAGGAGTGCCATGTGTCTCGGCTTCCTGATTACACTCCCTCTGGGACAAACGCAGGTACTTCTACATCTTTCCACACATGGACCATCCTGGATCTGGCGGGGGCAAATGACGGCACAGTGAATAAAAGGATCCTATAGAGCCTCTTGTTCAGTTTTACAATTGCTTGCTTCTTCATTTTTCTTATGTTAAAATTGCTGCTGACTCCGTGTCAGCGTTGCGCACGCATACAACCTTTTTTTCTCAAGCCTCTCGTTAATTACGGACAGACGCAGCTGGTAGTGCTAGTATGGAACTTCAGTTGCCAACTGTCGAGTTATTTCCACTTAAACCACATCTGCATTAAAAAAGCATCATAGCTTTCAAGTAATTGCTTGTGATTAATATGCATTGCTTTGTGCTTTAACATTGTATTGAACAAAGACCGGCCAAAAAATTCCATATATCAGAATTTCTACGCATCTATTGTAATTGGTTATTTTTTAATCATTAGCTGCCACTGTCATAAAACCTGTGATTGACTAAACACGGAGTAATCTAGAAAATACCTAATGGCCCGATTCTGATTTATCAGTGACATCCCTGACAGGATGTATTTATTTGTATTTTATTTCATTTATAAATTTGTATTTATTGTTTTATAGGATCGTTAGAACTTTTCACATCATAACAAAAGAAGAAAAACAATACAAGATAATAAAAGACAATAAATAACATTATACGACCATATAATTAAACAATCCATTACCTTTAAAATAAAAGAAGAATCAATACATCCAAAATCATCAAATGCATACCATCTCATAATAACGTGACTCAATGTAAGAAGAGAGAATGCCCAGCCACTATGACGTGTTAACAACTTCAAGTAAAAAATATATCACTCTCAATGTCCTGGAAGCTCTCTGCAAATTGTCTGTAAAATCTTATATAATATGTATACATAACTTTGCAGGCGGTCAACACATGCCTGTGTTTCTGTGCCAACATAATTTCTACATAGACAACAATAGCGCTGTTCCTTTGACATTCCCACCCATGCTCCCTTGACTGCCAGAACTGGATGTTTATTTTGCCTGATCTTCATAAAAATCCTTCTAATCTTGGGGCTGGGGAATTGCGAGACATATTTCTGTGGGTGTCGATACGGAAAGTATAGACCTTCATAGTCTCTCAAGGAGGATAAGCGACCCACATGATCATGGTTGTGGGGTCCAGTCCAATAGTTGCGAGCGCTTCGTAAATGGGTCCAGGAGTACACCCAGGTTATCTTCCCAATTTGGTCCATGCAATCTTCTACAAAAATTCATTTATCTTTTCACATTTGGACAGTATCGGGCAATCACCATTCAATATTTGATCCCGTATTGTGACCAGTATAGAATTTCCCTCGGTGCATTTAATTTTTAAGTGGAGGTTACCTCTATTAATGCTAATTATTGTACTGAGGAAGGTTAGAATAAGTTATATACGGATCGCTTGGATGGGCGTAACTTTAGATAATCCCCAAATATTACACCAAATGTATCCCTCCAAGCGATCCGCCGAGATTGTAGAATCAGTGTCTGAGCACTCCAAAGCATATCCAATGCTTGCTACATGCTTTTGCGCATATACTGTAACTATACTAGCCAAAATAAAACCGGCCTCATAGAAACCGCTTTTGCATATCGCTTTTTATACAAGCCCAATACCTTGCTATCGTTTACCACATCATATCCCAGATGTCGGTAGCTTAGCATTTTGTACATAGTACCACCAGAAGTAGATATATATTTCCGATTTCCTTTCATAGTCCGAAATGTCATTAATTTGGATTGATCAAAATTAATATGCAAATCGTTTTCCTTAGCGTAAGCAACCATTGTGGATGCACTCCTGCTGATACCTGTGTATGTAGAATTGAACATTTCCAAATCAGCATATGGCAAGTATGGGACTCTCTCCCTGCCTAATTTTAGTGTAAATTCCAGACCCCCTTCAGAGCATTGCCTGCGTCCGCCAGGCAGAGGTTGAACAGGACTGGTGCGAGGACGTAACCCTGTTTTAACTCTTCCAATTTTGATAGGAGCAGTCATCATCCAGTCTTGCCGGGCCACCGTCACCTGAACTGTGGTGTTCCCATGTAACAATTGGCATGCATATGTCGGGTCCCTGCATTTCCATTTTTCTTAATTTTTCCCACAGTTTTTCGACGTCAATAGTGGCAAACGCTGTGGCAAAATCAATGAAGAGAACGTAGAGAGGAGAGGAAGATTAATATCCTGCTTGACAAATAAGGGAATTGGCTATGAATACATTATAAATACAAGATAAACCCCAGTGGAAACCAATCTGCTTCCGTGTTTAATAACTTTTCATACTGCCAGATGTTGTATCAAGAACGGTGGACAATGACATGAAGAAACAGTTCTACTGGTGTGTCTAACACTACACTTGAGTCCATTTGCCAACTCGCCATCTGTCTTCCTCCTCTTGCGTCACTGATATATAGTGCTCGGTGTGAGTCGCTGCCCCTCCGGAGTACCCTCTGCATACAAAGGAAATTTCTGACACCAAACCATTATTGTTGGTGGTCATGACAATCAAAATGGCGCCCATGCATGGGACGGCCTGGCTAAAACTCGGCGAGGTAGTGCAGCAACACTGTCCAAGCCCCGGCGCTAAGTAAACCTTTTTTAGACCCAGGCACCTGGGATTTGAAAAGGACATATGTTTTTTCCCGGTCATCAATTATCTTTATTTTTTTTTTTAACGGTTTGTTCTGTCCGCCCTCCTCAAGGTCTTGGCAGCTACCTTAGTTTCTGGCATATCGTACGGATCATGGTTGGTTTACCTTGAAGTAGCAGTACTAACAACAATTACATATATATTTATTAATGAAACCAGCCACTTAAAAAGCTGACGCCACACGCACGTCGCGCGGCCTTTTGGCATTATGCTACGTGTTACTACCGGGCCTCTGCGTGATTCCCATTCCTGCGCTTGCCTGCCTGCCTGCCTAATCAAGGAGGCACCCGGTAATTGCGTTTAACGCGAGTTCCTATTTCCTCTGTCCGCTGCCATTACTTTCCTTTCCCCTTCAGTCTCGCTGTGTGAGAATGTATTAAAAGGGCCATTAGGATCTTTATGGAATAACTCATTACAATGTAAATGTCGTACTTTTATTTTTGTGATCAGTTATTTATGCAAGATAATCCATTTTAAAAAAAAATCGATCATTCGACTTAGCATTTATGTGATGAGGAGTGTCCTTGTTGCCTCAGCGACACGGCCTGTTCCTTGCAGCAGTTCTTGGCCTTCCCCCCATAAGTGCTGTCAGTTACACTTGAAATGTGGTCCCTGACAAAGCGGTTTTTAGTCGGCAGACACCGTAAGTCTCAGGCCTGCCTCTCCCTTGGTGATGTAACTGTAGACTTGTGCTCAGGCGACCTTGGCATTTTTCTGAAAGACAGTCGGTAAGCACTATTAGCTACTGCCGGCCCACCATCAAGTCCTTATTGAAAAAGGTCGACTGTCTATGCCCAAGTCGAAGTAAATGAGTTGAAAAAAATCATTTTCGCAGTTGCTAGACTGTTCAAGTGCGCACAGGGAATGCTCACAGGGAAGGCTATCGGCGCATAAACAAGGCTGCTAACGCAAGGCGCGCTGGCCTATTAGATTATCTCAGTGGTGAGCTATGGGCTACAGCAATTCCAACTACCATTTTAGGGCTAATCTGCTGCCCCCTACTGGTGGCTTCTAGGATTGCACCTAGTATTGCTTGCCCTAGAAGTACAAGTAGAGGAAATTATTATTGGTTATTTATAACGTGCTTAATACCAAGATATTTCTAAGTTCAGACTGAGGATTGAACCTGTGTTGTTCCACTCATCTTGCTTCCTGGTCCGAAAACCGTTGTAAGCCATATTGTTCAGCTGGCACAAGAATCCATTGCTCGGGTGGTTGGACCCAGTGAGGCCTATTTCTAGATCCATGTTCAGACCTACAGTATACTGGAGCCCTCTTGGGACACAAGGGATGATTGGGCATCCCCCCATTCTGGTGCAGACAGATGGATATCGCACCATTAACTGCTGCTGTCTTGTCATTGTTGGAGCAGCCTGTGTGACTCAGACGTTTCTATATTTTAAAATGTTGCCTACTTCCACATGGCTGCATTTCCCGAAACGGTCATGTTTTGTATGGCCCAAAGGGTGATCTAGTGTGTGTATTAGAGTTTCATACTAGAATACTCTGAAAGTATACTTCGATCTCTCACTGCACAGAACTGTACCTCAGTGGCCCTCATTCCAACAATCTAATGTACCTTATATTTGACCCAAAAAATAGATGTTTAGTCAGGATGGACTGCACCTCTGTGGGTTTCCACGCCAATCTGGGGAGAAGCATCCTCGCATGTGCCTGGGAATGTTGATCAGCGATGGTGAAGTTGATTTTTGATGGGGAGGTTTAGCTCATCAGGCAAAGTAAGTTGGGGGAAGTAATTACAATGACATGTGTGGTCAATAGAATAACGTTTCAATTCTATTATTTTCCACCTCTGGACATGTTCACTCCCTGATACAGCTCGGGGTGTTGCAGGGCATATCACCATCTTGTAATGTTTCCCTTTAACGCCGAAGTGGTGGCTGAGCTCTCCCGACCTTGGTGGGGTACCATGCTTCAAAGATCTTCTAGCTCAAATATATTCTCTCTTTCCTGTACCTAATTGCAGCTATGCAGGCTCGATCGTGTACCCACGCTTCGGGCAAGCAATCTTGTAGAAAAGGCATCCCTGGAATTGCACCTTGACCTCTAGCTTCTGAACGTGGTAGCTTAAGGATGCATAGTGATGGGCTTGCAGAAGACAGCTATGCAATGTGATGTGGAAGAGGTTAGCATACAAAGGTTACATTGCTTCTCGTGCCCATTGAGCAACAGACTGGCCGAACATGCTCACAGCATCTGCAGAACTTATGCAGGAGAAAGTGCAATGCTGCCTGAGGCCTTCGTGGGCGACTGGTATCATTTCTCAGCCCCACATTCAAATGTTCATGCCCCGAGCGTGTTCATATCTTTGTACCACTCCCTGATACAGCTCGGGGTGTTGCAGGGTATATCACCATCTTGTAATGTTTCCCTTTAACGCCGAAGTGGTGGCTGAGCTCTCCCGACCTTGGTGGGGTACCATGCTTCAAAGATCTTCTAGCTCAAATATATTCTCTCTTTCCTGTACCTAATTGCAGCTATGCAGGCTCGATCGTGTACCCACGCTTCGGGCAAGCAATCTTGTAGAAAAGGCATCCCTGGAATTGCACCTTGACCTCTAGCTTCTGAACGTGGTAGCTTAAGGATGCATAGTGATGGGCTTGCAGAAGACAGCTATGCAATGTGATGTGGAAGAGGTTAGCATACAAAGGTTACATTGCTTCTCGTGCCCATTGAGCAACAGACTGGCCAAACATGCTCACAGCATCTGCAGAACTTATGCAGGAGAAAGTGCAATGCTGCCTGAGGCCTTCGTGGGCGACTGGTATCATTTCTCAGCCCCACATTCAAATGTTCATGCCCCGAGCGTGTTCATATCTTTGTACCTCTGGAAAGGGCATGAACATGTGCAAATTGTATGTGACCCGTCTTTGAAAATGCCTCCTCTGGACACTCATGGGTTTCGAGGTGTGGTAAGTTGGCCCAAGCATCTGTAGGAATCTGAATTTAGCCAAACCCTTGGTTCTACATAAAAGGGTTGACTGGGGGCCCCTTGAACCCGCACGTCCACCTCCTTGCACACAAATCTTTGTTGTTGTTCTTGGATTGTGTACCGGGAAATCTGCTCGAACATTGTGAATTTGCCTGGTTCCTTTTTTTTCTCGTAAATAACTGATAACTATGTATTGGTGAATTATTAGACCCAAAAAATTGAGTTCTATTTAAACTGGTAATTTTATTCTTAGTTTATTTAACTAAATACAGATAAATAGAATGTTATTGCCACGGAAAGAATAACTGTTGCAATTAAAGCTGCATTTGAATATTAGTGGCATTACCCTGTGTGGGTCCCAGTAATGGAAGATTAGGACACATTACATTTCGATCTTTTGAGGCATATTAGTTTAGGAATTCCCTCGAAAGTGTGTTCGAAGTCTTGAATTAGTTATTCTGTGATTGCTGCGAAACAGGGCTCCGAAAGATACAAAGTGTGTGCGTCGCTTGAATCCGCCTGGGCGGTTTCATTGAATTGGCTGTCTGCCGGCTGCCACCACCGACGGCACGCTGGCGCTGGGGCTGCGAATTTCTTTTTCCCAGCAGGGCTGGGCATGAGCAGCTGGGCTGTGCTCCTGCGCATGAGGGCCTGGCCACGGACGGGGAACTGAGACCGCACGTGCCCTGCACACACATTGCGCAGCAGCACAGGTCCGGTGCAGGGCAGGCTGCAGGCAGCAGCCGGGCAGTGTCAAGTGTTTGGTGTGCGGTGCGTGCCATTGCCAGGGCAGCAGCAGTGAGGCCTTCGCTATAAGGTATGTCAGTGATGTCGAAGGTAAGATAGACCGAACACGACGCTTTATTCACCTCATTACTGTGTTGTGACTGTGAATAGTTGCACACCTGGTGAAAGCTGTGGTCCGGGCCTTTGGCGCAAAGTTAGATTAAAGGCTTTAATATTCCGTAAGAGATGGCCCTTCCATGAGTGGATAACTGCCAGAGGTTTTTTTTAAATGATATTGGCCGTCCAATGGACGGTTCCATGCCAGCTGTACACTTTTAATTAAGAATTGAGTATCCCAGAGAGAGAACTTGGGCTCGTCTCATCTGCTAGCGTTCTCATCACTGGGATGGATACACAGTCTTAGAACACAGACGAGGCAGACTTTCGTGCCAGGTGTTGGCGAGGCTTTGGGTGTTGGAAACAAAAAATAGATATTTTATTAATTCTTATCACATGCTACTTTGAGAATGCGCACCAGCCGTTTACGGTTTGATGAACTGCCTGATGGGAAAGTTAATGAAATTAATAGGCACACTGCAATTATTCAATAAAGTAGGATGATTGCATAGTGTAGAGGGCTATTGGATCTGGGCTGGTCGTGGGTGTAAACACGGACCTAGACAACACCCATTATGTGTGCGTAAACGCCCTTACTTGTTTCCTGATTATTTCTTGGAAGGGGGATAGGTGGGCGTGATTATACTTTTTCGTATTAGCCCTCAATCAGTCAACTCTTGCAGTGCATTCTTCACATGCCTCCATCAGTGATTTTCTTCACACGACACAAATCTTAAATAATGGCGCAAAGTGCAAATAACAGCGCTATGCGCAGCCGGCACAGAGCATGGCTCTTTCGGTGCAAAGGGAGAGTCTATGGCATTGCACAAAAAAACAACGTGAAACAGACCCGACCGGCGAGCGTGCGTGCATGCTGATTACTAAAGGTGACCACCTGGACAGGGGTGGCAGCCAGCCACGTTTCAGCGGGGTCGCTTTTGGTAGAGTTTTTGGCCATTCTGTAACGGCTCTGAGTTGCCCGTCCTACTGGGAACTGTTTTTGTGCAGAAATGTTTAAATTTACCCCTGGGTCACTGTTGGAAGGTGTATTTAGAAGCAGAGGGGTAGACCTAAGGTAAAGTGCCCCAGAAAACGTGAACCATAGAGCAGATCATTTAGTGAATGTGGCTTTTGGCTTGCTGCACAAAAACTCAGACTCATTTAAAAGTGGAAAAGGTTGCTTTAATGTGACAGGCCAAAGCTTACAATTAAACGCTTGCCTGGCTCCATGGCCTTACAAACTAAATACATATTTAAACAACCAATTAACTAATTAAACATTTTCATTTTCCCCCAACAATTAAATAATTAAATAAAGCCATTCCCTCCCTAACTGTCCCTTGGACCCTACCGTCTCCTTAACCCTTTTCCAGGCGTCCCGCTTTCTCCCTGGGGCCATGCCCCTCCATACCTGTTCCCCCAGGGTGGCCCGCTTGTGCAAACAGCACCACCCCATCCTTTCCCGTGTCATTCCCCCATTGTGCTCCCCCCCCCCACATCAAAAGGGGCCATGGCCCCAGCACCAGACAAACCCTCCCCGAGGTGTTCTTTCTGCCCCACTCCCCCCCAATTTTCTTTACCTCCAACTCTTTAACAATCTCCCAGCCAAGAGCCCAGGTCCGCCAGGTAATGATTATTCCCATAAATCGACAAGTGTACACCATCCTCTCTAAAGATTATGAAACCTTCATACACTATTTCATTATGTTCTATAACCTGTACCGCCACCGAGGCACAAAACTTAACCATCTCTCTGTTGATCCCTTTCCTAGCCCGCTCTATCGCTCCCTCACTTCTCGCTCCCCTCCACACTCTCCGCGGCAACAACTTAGTCCACACTACAGCTGCTTGAGGCCACATTTCACGCACCCAGACTAAATCCCTTTTCATTTTCCTTAGCAGAGCCACCCCCGTACCCCCTACCAGCTCATTCTCCCCAGCATGAATAATCAACACCTCTGGAGCCCCATAGCGTTCCCTCAACCCAGCCAACATCGGAGGCAACTGGTCCCAGCGCAGACCCCCTAAACCGTGCCATCTTACCACCACATCCTTATAGCTGCACCCCAGTTGCCTACCAAGAACCCTTTTCTCCGCCTCTTTCCCAGCCCACTTAACAATTGAATGGCCGACAATCCACACTTGCGCCAACTCCCCCTCCTTTCGCACAGCATCTGAAAAAGAAATTACAAAAAATCACTACAAATCAATACATTCTACCAACGCTGTCAACCAGGTCCTCTGCCACCCTCCTTCAAAATTCCCCTTTATCAAAATCCCTGCCATACCCCTTGTATCTTCCAGACCTCCAACCCCTCAGACTTTTCACCTTATCCTCCGAAAAACCCAGCCTATTACCTTCAGATGCTGCACCCATCCTAAATGAATGTGTACCAAACCCCCCTGCCCTTTCTCCTACCGCTACCAGTGCCTTACGCAATACCCCCAGGACTTGTGCCGCTGAAACCGGCGTCCCATCCTCATGCTTAAACACTAAGCCTGTCTTACCCCCACAAAGCTCCTTCCACAACCTGCCTGTCTGAACTGGGCATAAGTCCTTGCTCCCCTGACCCAACAAAACCCAATGACCCTTTCCCTTTTGGTCCGTCTTAGACCTCTTAATCTTGATGTCCAAACCCCATTCTGTAATTTGCACATCCTCCCACTGCAGTCCCCCCAAATCCCCTTTTCCCCCACCAACTCCGAAACCCGAAAAGCCCCAAAGAATAACTATGTAAAACAAGTCGCAGACAGCTCCCCTTCCCATACCGACCAGCAAACTCCCCCCACTGCCTTAATCAACCTCTCCTGCAATTCTGCCGATATCGGCCTCCTCTTATCCTTGTCCCTCTTACTCTCCCTTGCCCATCCTTCCAACATCCTACTTGCCATTCCCCCCCCCACTCGGCTGAAAACCCCAAAACCATTTCCCGTAGAAAGCAATCCCGGCTAACTTCCCTACTATAGTTGCTCTTGACCAGCCCCTGTCCATGCACATCGGGAGGAAGTTCATGACATCGTCCCTCCTCCGCTGTTCCGCATCCCATCTACCCTTCCAACTACAAGCTCCCCCTCCAATAAAATCCTCCCAGGCCCACCTGTATGACTCCTTAGATGCCCCAGCCAATGAACCCTCCACCAAAGCCAGCGCTCTCAGCTTCCTATCTTCCACAGCTCCTCCGGAATCTGCTGCCCCTCCTGCTCTGCATCTGGAGCCAATCCACGGAATCTCTGCCATTGAAAACGAGATAATGCATCAGCGATGCCATTATCCTTCCCTGGCACATGTGTTGCCTTAAACACCACATTCCATTCCATGCAGCGTAGAACAAACTCATCAGTCTTGCCACCCTCTGCTCCCTAGCTGACTGCCTGTTCACTACATGGACCACGCATTCATTGTCAACATCGAAATTCACTTTCTTATTCTGCAAATCCTTCCCCCACAACTCCAATGCCACCAGCAAGGGGAAAAATTCATGAAATGCTATACTCCTTCCCTCCTTCAACCACCGAGCTGGCCACTTCTCCGCACACCCATTCCCCCCCCCCCAAAAGACTCCGAAACCTCCTGCTCCTGCTGCATCAGAAAATATCTGTACTTCCCATGTCACCAGGTCTCCTTGCAACCACATTGACACCCCGTTGAAACTCTCTAAAAAACACAGCCAAATTCTGCAATCCTCCCTCACTGCCCCCGATACTCTTATCCGATGATGTGGGCACTTTGCTCCCGCCATAGCCCTCGCCATGTTCCTACAAAACGTCCGCCCTGGGGCCACCACCTTGCATGCGAAATTCGGATGCCCTACCAATCTCTGCATTTCAACGAGCATCATTTTCTTGGCCCCTACCGTTTTCTCCAGCAGTACCACCAGTTTGCTCACCTTGTCGTGCGGCAAGCGTGAGGTCATGGACACTGAATCCAGTTCAATTCCTAGAAATGTCAACACCACTGCCGGCCCTTCTGTTTTCTCTTCCACTAAAGGCACACCCAACTCCTCCATCAGCTCCTGAAACAACTTTAGCATTTCCTTGCACTCCCCCTCTCTTTCTGCCCCGCTAATGAACAGAAAATCATCCAGATAGTGCAGCACACTCTCCCAACCCGAATTAAATGAGAAAACCCACTGCAAGAAAGAGCTGAACCGTTCAAACAAAGCTCAGGAAATTGCACACCCCATTGCCAAGGCTTTGTCTATGTATATGTGGTCCTCGAACTGCAAGCCTAACAACCAAAAGTCCTCCGGGTGCACCGGCAATAACCTGAAAGCCGCCTTAATGTCGCACTTGGCCATGAAGGCCCCTCGCCCTTCTTTCCTTACCAGCTCCACCGCCTGGTCCACACTTGCATACACAACCCCACATTCTTCCGGGGCAATGAAATCATTGACTGACATGCCCTCTGGCCATGACAAATGGTGTATCAATCTGAACTCCCCCGGAGCTTTCTTGGGCACCACCCCCAGTGGGGATATAACTAAGTCACCCGGCAGGTCCTCAAATGGCCCTACTATCCTTCCCGCTGCTATTTCTTTGCTCAATTTTTCTCTTACCACCTCAACATTTTCTTTGGCTGACTTCAAATTTTCAGCCCACCAACGCACCCTTGGGCCCTGCTACCCCAATCTGAAACCCTGACAAAACACCTCACTCAAGATCTTAGCCCCTTCCCTGTCCGGATAAAATTGCAACCATTTTTGCAGCACCCCCACTTTAATTGGAGTAAAAGCTTTTCCCCACAACCCCTCTACCTGCACCTCTCCCCCTCCCCCTGTCCCCCTGTTGGAAACACTGAGCGAGAGGGTGTTTTCCTCAACACTTGCTACAATCGTGCCTGAACGTACACAGGGTTCTTGTGCAGCCGTCCTTATTAAACGCCCAGCACGCTGCTGAAGACTGCCCTCTGCCTCCTCCTCCCACCCCCTCATGAGCGGGGCGACCAAGAAAGGGCCGGAAAGGCACAGGCAGCCCACTTGCTGTGTGCAATGTCGGGGCAGGCCTCGTTGGAGCCATCCATTGCAGCCAAAGATCCATGTCTATCTCCACCCAGACCGCCTGACTGTCCTCCGCCATTCTCGCTCTGAATTCCTCGTCATACCTTACCCAGGCAAAGCCCCCAAAACTCGTGAAAGCCTTCCTAATTACGTCCATATATTTAAGCTTGGCCATGCAACGCTCCGGGAATTTTTCACAATAAACGCTGGCATAAATGATAAATGCTGACGTCCAATTCTCAATATTCACTGGGACCCTTGTGCGCGAAGCCAGTTCCCTCTTCTTCTTTAGACCCCTCCTTGCTCTCACTTCCCTATGGAGCAATTTAAAAACATCTACAAATTCCCCCGCCTGAATCTTCTCCCTGGTTGCTGCCATCAAGTGCGCCCCAACGGTTTTGTTATCCCCATGTATGGCAGTTTTTTCTCCTTGCTTTTCACCTCCACCTCCTTTTCTTTTCCCGTTTGCACCTCGAGCACCAATGGCTCTACCACCTTGTCCGTTTGGACCTCCGCTGAGCAAATGCTCTTCTCAACCCCCGAGGCTCCACCCACTTCCTTCCTTACCCCTTGCAGCCCAGACGCTTCATTTCCCGCCCCCCTTTTTGTGACCCCTCTCTGCCAAGCAGATGACCATTCCCTCTCCCGCTCACCTCTTTCCACGCAGGCCGTCTGCGGTCTGGCATCCACACTGATGCTCCTCATCTCTTTTCTTAGAGGGCTCCTACTGCGGGGACAAAACATGTCAGCAGACTCACCCAGCAGTAATTCCCTCGACCTCTTGCCCCCCGACCACCCTGCACCTGTCTTTCAAGATCCCCCTCAAACTTCTTTCCTCCTCCCCCCTTTCCCTTACTGCCCTATAACCCTCTACCTCCCACTGCCCAACATAATCCTCCAATCCAACTTCATCACCCCTTAAATACCATTGTGGATGCGAGCTCATGCCCGAGTTGAGTTGAGTTCTTTTTCGTGCGAGCCCGGGGTGTCCACCCCGCCACTCCTTTGACGTCTTCTCGGCGGGGCCGCAGAAACCCCCGCCTGGACCTCTTCTCTCAGGTGAGGCGTGGCGTCCTCCGCCCTGGAATCCTCATCGCTAGGGGCCGTGCTGCACCCTCTAGGCTCTCCTTGTGCTGACCGAGGAGGGGCCATTCTAAAACCCTCTACCTCCACCTGAACAGCACGGGCTGCGCCGCGCCCTCCGCCCTCACTCCTTCTAGCCGGGGGGGCCGTTCCGCACCCCCCTCTAACATCCTCAATTGATGGGGACCTCTCCCTCCTTCTCCCACCTGCACTCTTCTGCAGGTATTTACCCCCTCTACCCCTCTGCCCTGTCAACCCCTTCTGTGCCCCATCCCCGCCCCCACTGTGGTTCCCTTGCCCCACCTCTTTTTGAACACTCCTAGCTTGGTTCCCCACCCGAAAACCTTTCTCCCCCGGACGCCCTCCTATCTATCTCCCTCCTCAACTTCCTGCCCCTGGATTCCCAAACCTCCCCTCTCCCCGCCGCGGGGGCGCAAGCCACCACTGCCGCGAGAGCCCAATCTGCCGCAGCTCTCCGCTGCGGCCTGCCCCCACCTATCCCCGTCTCACCTGTGACCTCCACCACCGCCCCTTCCAGCTGGGCCTTAGACGCCCTGCTGATAATTTCCAGGGCCTCCCTCAGAGCCCTAGCATCAACCAAACCCTTCTTGCTAGCTCCCTGGCCCACCATTGTGCACCACTAATCTGGGTGAGCACTAAAGTATAACCCTTCGAAAGTTAAAGTAACTAACTAAGCCCCGAGCCAGATACCTACCCGTGGAGCACTACCCTAGCCTGGGAAAACCCACAAGAGAAAATTGGGCTATAAAAACCCACTAACGCCCACAAGGGTTACAACATCTATATTTCCAATATAGAAAATATAGCAAATTATTATTCTGGAAAAAGAATTATTATTTTTTTTTAATAATTCCTCCCCTTTTATAAAACACTTGCCCTAAAGAACCCCTTCCCCAAACCCTAACTTAACGAGAAACCAGACCAAAACCAGACCCAAAAAACAAATTGGGGCCCAGAAAGACAGTAGAACACTGCCCCCTGGCGGCTCAGAAGTCACACCGCACTGACCCAGGAAAACTAAACGCTGTCCCTTTAAGGGAACTGCAGTGCCCTCTATCCCCTGTTTAGCGCTACCGCGTATACGGGAGATCTGATTTAGAGTGCCCTACACAAACAAAATTACTAACTAAACTGCACAGCAACAGACCCCCGAGCCCCTTCCCTGCAGGAAAATCTGCTGCTCCACCTAAATGAACGCGGCGAGCAGGACCACACCGCAGGGTGCAGGAAAAACAATACAGTCCCTTTAAATGGACCGCACTGCCTCCCCCCGACCGAAAGAAGCTACCGCGTCCCTGCCCAACGTAGCTCGAGCCGAAAACGCTGCTGCATGTGAGAAAAGTCACGCCCACTAGCTGATGAGTAAAAACCCCCGCCCACACACCCCTTAGCTGCAGCCTAACTAAATAACAAGGGGAATCCCACTGAGGAGCTGAAAAAGGAAGCTGCTAACCCCGGGCTCCCAATTCTTCTACACCCTGCCGACACTCGAACGAGGGAAGGAAGTGCCTGACCATAAACTCCCCCACAGCACCCCCCAGAGACCTCGAGACACCAACTCCCTAGACTTCCCTAACACCGCGCACCAGAAAACATGGGACCCGCCGGTAAGCCGACACAGGGTGTCTTATCTACAGCACCCCTACTACACGTTCCAATATTAACTATCTATATAATAGTTTTTTTGTTTTTTATATTAAGCTAAGAACTACCTACCTGTCCACTCTACCAACCCTCCGCTGCCTCACCTGACTAACTCGCACACCTGTAGCCCCCGCTAATACCAGGGAAGGCTCAGGAGCAGGCAACAGGACTTGACAATCGCCAAGTCCAACCGTCGCCTGCCTCCCGAACCTTCCCTGGACCCTTAAATACCCTTGGGCGGCGCTCTGCCCCCCCAGGGCCACTCGCTGGCCGTGTGCAGCGCCAAAAACCTCCCCGGGGGAAACGCTTCGCGTTCCCCCCCGGCACCCCTCTTTTGCTCAGGGAGGATGCCTTCGAATCTCCTGTCTGGCCGATAGCATACATTGTGTGCACGTCGATGTTTCCAGGGTAGCGCCTCTCTCGGGCCAATAGTATGCGTATTGTACAGTGCTGTAATTGGCACTCCTACCGGGCGCATGGCATGCATATAGAGCAAGTTGTCAAAAACAGTGCCCTGAAAGCTATTTGCAAATCCATTTCCACATTGCACAACATATGTTTGGTTTTCCACTTGAATCTTTTATGAATGAGGGCAGGTGTGCTTATGTTATGTTATGCTACTGCTGAATCACCACTCTAGTCATGCCAAAACACTGTATGTGCTTAAAATGCCTGCTAGTGTTTTCTCAAAGCAGTCTTCTGAGAGTTAATGACTTAATTGGAACTGCAAAAGCGCTACTGGTGAAATAAATTTATCAACCAGGTCTGCCTTCAGCCACTAGATTTATAAGCACTTTGCATGCCCTTCACTGAAGTCGTGTTCAAAACAAGTATTGGCAATAGCAACAGTTTAAGCTTGTTCATCAATATTAGGCACTCACCAGGCACTGCCATTCTATGCCTAGCTACTCTCACCACATTGCAGCTGCCACAATCCAGTTAATATGCCTTTCCCATGCCTACACAAAAGCCAAAACTGTTGGCATTGCCAATGCTCATTGATGAATGTCTTTTATCTGTGTACCCTTCCCAGCATGGGAATAGGGTGGCATGGATTAGGGATGCATGTTGTGTGGACACCTTAAAGAACGGCTGAATTTGTTTTTCTCGTCTGCAAAATGTGAAATGTCCCATGCCCCTCTTTCAATGAAGATCTACTTTGAGTGATCATTAATTTATTTAAAACATCACTTTTTAATCCATATGTGTTTAAATTATGCTTTAAATCAGGACCGGCCTTTGCATCAGCAGTGCCCATGGCAGAATTAAGCCCCCCTCGCACCCCTGCTCAAGAGGGGTAGGGGGAGGAGAGAGGCGAGGAGGTGGAGGGTGGCAGGAGCGCCACCTTTTTTTCCAACTCCCTGCTCCGGCGCCTGGCAGTTAATCACTGTAATAGGGCGCTCATGCAAATGCATGAGCGCCCTATTCCAATGAAAACCACCTCGCTTCTGCGTCAAGCGGGGATATAATCATTTCAATATTGTTATTAAATGTACCTCGCCGCCGCAGGCGCATTTAACAACTAATGGGTGCCTGCCGCGCCTTCTCCCACTACGCCAGCTCTGGGGAGCCCTTGCATGCCTCCCCTGAGCTGGCGAGGCTGGGGGCTAATGGTGCCCTGGGGGTGGGGGGGCATGGCACCCCGGGCACTCGTCTGGCCTGTCCTGCCCTAAGGCCGGCCCTGCTTTAAATGCACACATTTTGACTAATTTTTTTCAACATTTTCTTGAGGGATTCTCCTAATTCCCTCATGGAAGTGTTGGGCTCTCACGCTGTGCTTACTCGTTCGTGAAATATGGGGCCACTTTGAACACTTTTTCCCAGGGCCACTTTTGGTTCCCAGTCCGGCCCTTGCTGCGAAGAATAATTCAGTACCTCTCACCTGCCCTGAACGGCAGTGCAGGGCCCACAATGGTTATTGCCTAGTAATTCATGTTGTTGGTTTGAAGCTCTTTTGAGATTAGCTGTAATTGCTTGCTTGCTGAAGCCTTGATCCTTTTAAGACAGGGAGGCCTTTCCGCTTCCGACTAGTTAGCAATGTACTGGTGTGGTGTGTTCAGCGAGACTGCTCTCTGTTCTGTCACAATTAGTCTCGGCTGTACAGAAACTCTATATTTACAGTCTTGGAAACAAATTTGCAACATGGCTTTTGTAATGAATCCCGGGATGTCATTGCTTCCGTCGGGGTGGCTCCTTCTCATGAGGCCAGGTAGATGAGGCCACTACCTGAGAGTCCCCATGGGGGTGGTACTCTGTGGGTGGATCTCATGGGAGGGGAAACCCCCTATGGGACCAGTGACGACTATTGTGGAAGAATGCAGTACTCAGTATTCACATAACACCCCACCTCTCCTTCACCCCTACTCTCTTCGCCCCTGCCCTCTGCACCCGACCTTCCTATCCAAACATCTCCATGTGTTATTGTCACCATTCTTCACCCAGTACTGAGACAAGGAAGACCTTTGGTGAGCCACAACATTTTCCAGATCAGTACTGTGACGAAGAGGCGCAAAGCAGTAGAGTGTTTCTCCCAGGACCACTTTTCCCATTCTAGTGGTTCTCGACAACTGATTCAACAAAGCCCAGTTAAAAGCGAGGAAGGACTTGACAAAGGGTGAAGCCCGCCTGGAGGAGTCACGAGACAGAGTACGCTTTGGGAATGGAGAGCGGCGGACCAGGAAGCCGAGAAAGAAGGAGGTTGCTGTCAATTACGTCCGTGTGCAGGGGCTGCACAATGAACAGCAAGCAAGACAATCCTGGCCTCCCCGAAGGTCAACACACGTGGAGAAATGGTCCCACGCTGACAAGAAAGAAGCAGGCATATCTGGGACCCTGATGGATGTCAAGAGACATTTAGATAACTAAAACGAACGAATAACACTTAGCAGGATAGTGAACCAAGTTTAGCGGGATACTGGCGAGAACCCACAGTGCAAGTCTGGGGCCCTCACCCATATAGAATCAAGCATCTAGATTGAGCAACATTGTCGCAGTACCCGACGGACTAGGGAAGCGAGGTGACTGCAGCATGAGAAATACCAGGGGAAAGGGAAAAATTCCCCTTGGTGTTATAAAGACACCGAGCAGGCAAATAAACCAAGTCTGTATTTGGGACTAAGTGCCTGGTAGTAGGAAACCAGGTCTGTCAACCAGGTTCCGGGGCCAACCACAGCTTGGAGAAGCATCCAAACCATTCTTCATCACAGTTCCGGGTAGGAGGATACCGGGGCTGCCAACTTGGGCAGGGACCCCATACAGTTTGTGGGGCACATCCAAACTCCTCTTCTTTGTCACAGTGCCTGGTGGGAAAAGAACCAAGTCTGCCAAACAGGGCCAGGGACCCCAGAGACAGAGCAGAAGCCTGAGACGGGCCAATTGGGGAACTTCCTCACCAATTGTTGAACTGTGTTACAAGCCTAAGAAAGTCTGGCAAAGGTAGACATTCCCCCAACACTTGAGGAACTGATAAACCCAGAACTGTCTTTTTGTCCAGTGGAAGGGAGCTATTCCTTTTTATTTAGTTTAAACTTAGAGAGTGAGGGACAGAGGTAGGATTCTGACCTTGGACATTGGGACTTCTGCGTTTTGACATCCTGACCACGACATTAGTAATTTTGGTTGAGGCTGGGAAACCTGTTTTAAGGTTAGGGCAAGATTTTAATTATTATAATTGGTTTTTTATAACTTGCTTAGTACCGAAGTGATTTAGAAGCGTGGACCCGTGATTCAAACCTGTGTTGTTCTGCGTTGTCTTGCTTCCAAGATGAGCGTGTTGCTTAGGGTCATATTTGCATTTTCTCACTGAAATAAAAGTTTATACCAACCACCATGATCCCTCAGTGTCAGTCTTACTTCTGCAGCGTTACACTGTATTACAACTTTCTGAGTGCCCCCATCTCAAGTGTGGACATAAAGTTTTGATGATGTGGAGCTCCTGGTTATGACTGGAGAATGTTTGCCCAGAATCAGCATCTCAACTGACACCTGATCATTGGTGTGCATAAGACCAAATAGATCTTGTTCAGACCCAGCCAGATCTAATAATTTTGCCAGCAGGCTATAGCCAAATTGGTTCAATGTCGTTTAATGTAATGCATTGATAACCACTGAAGAAGACTTCCCAGTGAGTCACAAGATAGGCAAGGCCATTCCAAGACTCCTCAAAACCCCTACCTCGACCTCACTGACATAATAAACGTCTATACCACTGTGCACCCATCATTCCTAATAAAAACCTCCGGTGGTGCGTGAAAGCGCAAAGACGCAAACAATCTTTTGCCCTGGGACTGTGGGTTTTGGGGGGGTTACAGAGGAGCACAGGACTTACTGCCTCTCAAACTCCCAAGCCACATTTTTTTGTGTGTGTGTGTCTGTGTGTCTGTGTGTGTGTATATTAATAAAAATGTGCATAAAGTAGCACTACGATGACATTTTCCTGGAGCCAAATGCTTGGCATTTGAGATCATTTGAATACCCACAATGCATTGCCCATTTGGCTGTGAACTAGAGGTGCACTTTCGGTGATGGCTGCTGGGTGCGCTGAGCTATGTATGACTTGGCTCAAATAGATAATTTTGCAATATATCCCATGACCGTTTTTTTTGCAATTGTTTTGTTGCATTTATTTTATGGGTGGCAAGCCCCCATATCAAATTCCCCCATCGCCACGCTAGCCCAAAAATCATTTCTAAATGATCCCTAACCCACCCCCTATAAAAAAAAAAACAGCAGCAAAATAAATGCAGTAAAATGTATTTATTTATTGGATATTTGTGTGGTGTCTATACATGGGTATTTCCAGGTGCCACAAGACAAGATGGTTGGGGGGAGTTGGGACATGGGAATCGAAAAAGTAGAACAACAAAAACTGTTATATTGGCCATGGGACAATCCTACTGTGCAAGTGCAGGACAAGGTGCTAAGTGCAAGGGGGAGGCGATGGAGGGAAAAGTGCAGGAGTCGGGTACCCCCAAGGGTTGGGCGGGCACGGCGGCAAGTGCCAGCGGAAGGGGGGCTGTGTGTGGTGGACGGGGCGGACTAACTTGGGCTAGTCCGGGGAAGGGAACCCGAGGGCAAGTGCTGGCAAAGGATGCTGATAGGACTGGTAGGGGGTGGTCTGGCCCATGTATGACTCTGAAGGGCCCAGGCCGCAGTCACAGCTGCAGATGAGGGTAAGAAAGTTAGGGGGAGAGGGAAGGAAGAGGTGAAAAGCAAGGTCTTGGGAAGTTTACGGAACTTAGGAAGATCCGTCTCGAGTCCGAGGGGGGGAGGGAGGCCGTTCCAGAGGGAGGAGCCAGCCGAGGAAAGGGATCTAACTCCCACTCTGCTTGGAGAAGCATTTAACCTGCAGAGAGTTAGAGCCAGAAGACCGAAGGACTCTGGCCGGGAGCTATTTAGGGAGGGAAAGCTGGATGTAAAGAGGCCCCAGGCCCAAGACAGCCTTGTGGATGATGCATGGGGTCTTGAATTTGATGCTTGGTGTCACTGGGAGCCAGTGGAGAGATTTTAGGGTTGGAGAGATGCGGTCCCTGTGCTTGAGGCCAAGTATAAGTCTTGCAGTCCTATTCTGGATTATTTGAAGGGGGGGGGGGGGGCAAAGGGAGGAAAGAAGCAGGTTGAGGAAGAGGCTGTTGCAGTAGTCAAACCGAAAGAGAACCAGGCCTCTTGAGACGGTAAGCTTCTGGGGGAAGGTGAGGAAAGGTAGAATGCCCCTGTGGAGATGGAACTGAACATTGGGCTTCTTGGCAAGGTTCGTGATGTGTGGAGAGAAAGAACGTGGAGTCCAAGATTATCCCAAGGTTGTTTGCCTCACAAGTGGGTGAGGGGAGAGGACCCAGTGAGTCTGCCCAGAGAGTGGGGGTGGAGGGGAAAGCAAGGATCTGTGGGGGGAAAAAGGAGCTGTTTCACCATTTCCAGTGAAACGGACAGGATGGGGTGGCCATATAGCCTCTTGGATTTCCTTCAACATATGCGGGTCCATTAAATTTCCAGAGGTAGCTACTTTTACAATCCACCAATATGTCTGTGTCCCACACATGTATGCAGAGTGAAGACTGATGAGCTTGTTCTGGTGTTTGGTCAATAAAATCTATTAAAACCACGGGGCACTAGCAGGCCATTGTCAATCGCCAAGCTTCCCTAATAAATGTCCAAGAGGATGCTAAACCACAACAAACATTGACTTCAACCAATCCCAACACTACATCACCTAAGTTTGAGTTTAAAACTTGTACTGAAGCCCGAAATCGGCACCATAGTACAGAAACCTACATCATGCTTGGGGGATATTTGTCCTACCAACATACTCAAAGATTTCATAGAGGTTCTCATCCCATGGATTACGAGAATGGTTAATGTGTCCTCCACAGATGGCAAGGCTCTGTGGTCACTGAAGGAGGCATGGATCACTCTTTTGCTGAAGAAGAACACACTGGACCCGGCATCTGCAAACAAATACAGACCAATCGCCAACGTCCCGTATCTTCTTAAGATACTGGACAGAGTGTCCTATTTGCAGCTGCAAACATTCATATTTATTTTTATTTTATTTTGTCATTTATAAAGTGTGCCAAACCCAGGGGCATCTGGGCGCTGGTTACAAAAAGCTTAGTTACAGCAAGGTTACATTTGACAGTCATAAAAGTCATTTATAGTGCAAGAGATACAGGTACGTTTCAAATCAGTTGTCGCTGTGGGTAGTATCTGTGGTACCGCAGGTTATAGTCATTGTTAGTACAGTATGTTGCAGGTGCATTGTGGGTAATAAAGGTGGGGTGGAGTGGCACAGTTTCAGGGTTGAGTTTGCGGGGAGATGTAGCGACGTTAGTGGGTTTTGGATGTCTTGAGGAAAAAAGCCTGGTTTTGAGTCTCTTGCGGAAGGACCAATCGGAGTCATCTGATTTTAAGACCAGTGGGAGGGCTTTCCAGGATTCGGCTGCAATCACTGGGAAGCTGTTACCTCCTGATTTCTGGCGCCTATATCTGGGGGTGACGATTACGTGTGAGTGGATAAACAAATCTTAGATATCCATCAATCCAGATTTAGAACCCAACATGGGACCTAGACTGCACTATTGGACCTCATATCTCACATCATAGGCATTGTGGAGAAAGGCTACCCAGCACTCTTGATGATGTTGGACCGATCGGCAGCTTTCGATCTCATAGATCACAGATTATAACATACGAAATTGGAAGAAATCGCTATTTGCTCCGAAAAGGCCACCCAATGCATCATGTCATTCCTAGGTCCAAGAACATCCAGAGTAGCTGAAGAGGATGCCCAGGCTCCACCCACTACCACCACAGTTGGAGTACCAAAGGGCTCATGCCTGTCCCCCACCCTCTTCAAAATCTACATCAGGCCTTTCCTTGACCTCCTTGATAGCCTGGGTGTCCAATATGCCAACAATGCAGATGACATCCAGGTACTCCTGAAATTAGGGAGTCACTCAGAAGACACCAAGGCCCTTAATAGGGTGTACATGGCATTACAACTATGGATGGTATAAAATTCATAGTGAAAAAAACAGAACTTCTCATCATCGCTACAGGGCCAACTTCACGATCCTGGGTAATCCAATCTGGGTAATCAGATCCCCGTCTCCAAATGTGTAAAAACACTGGGGGTCTATCATGATTGCAAACTTTCAATGAAACTTCAGGTATCCCACATATGTTCGACCTGATAAGACCCTACCTGTCACTGAAGAACAGAGCCCTTCTTGCGACCGCCTTGGTGAACTCCTGACTAGACTACTGCAATAGTCTGTTGATCGGTACATCTCAATCTAATCTGCATCGTTTACAGACAACACAGAATGGAGCAATCGGAGCAATTCACAGACTTCTAAACATGATCATGTAACATCATACAGAAACACTTACACTGAATGCCTATCAAACAGAAGATCACAAATAAGACACTGTCCCTTACCTACCTACAAATGTCAGAACACCATGGCTCCTCAGTACTTCATTAACTGTCTGATGGTTAAGCATTCCATGTGAATATTACGGTCTGACGATAACCATACACTGAGTAAACCACGTTTTACACTTGCCAAATGTGTTGGAGCAAGTTTCGAAACACATGCACCCTGAAAATGGAATGACCTCCAGCTCTGCATAAGAATGTCTCCATCTCTGGCCGACTTTCAGAAGGCTATAAGAACTCCCCTCTTTAATTCAGCAGACTAATAGATTGCCCATGACTTAGCTCCTCCTCCCTGGCCTGCTTTCTGTTTGTCTGTTGCGCCTTATGTGTGCTCTTAGGTCCATGGGCATTTGGCGCATTAAAACATTTAAATAAATACAATATTCCCTCTGCCCTTAGTAATAGCAGTATGTTCTCTTCTATTTAACATGAGAACTATGGATTTGTCAACCCATTATCCTTCAGAGGTTTGGTTTCCTGCTACTCACCTAGGTGCAATTCACTAGGCTAAATCGGGGGCCCTTCTTGGGGTTATCCTAGGGTTTCTGTTGTGTTGTTTTAAATTTGTTGAGTGACCAGTTGTCTTGTACTATCTTGTACTCGTAGTGGTGGCAGTGCCGGCTTTCCTTTGAGTGGTAATCTTCTTGTCCGTCTGTGTCGCCAGTCAGTTGGTCTTGGAGCTCCAGGAGTTTCTCTTCACCTTCTGTTTCTTTTGAGCATGGCCTAGGGGAGATCTCTTCTCCTGGCACATCCCCATGCTGTTTCAGGTATGCCTAAACGTCGCCCACTGAGATCAATGAGTTTTTTTCACACTTCTTTACTTGACGCCCTACTCTATTCAGCTGCACTTGCTTCTTTTCGACTAAGTTCTGCCGGTTCAAACTCTTGGTTTCAAAATCTAATTCTTGTGAGGTTTGTGGGTTGAAGTAGCAGAGTTTGAGTGCCACAGAAGCCGGCATTCAGGGCTGAACATGAGGGCAAGGTTGTTGGACTGTTCACACAGTCGTAGTGGGCCCTTTGCTTTGCCTTGCTTTTATGAGCATGAGTTGTTTCCTGTGATTAGTTGATCCAGACACTTTTGCACTCGATCTAGAGGCTGGCAGTAGAAAAATGCTCACGCCAACCTCTTTTCCGCGTCCTGGATGCCAAGCCAGGCAGAACTAACCTGTGAGAAGTGGATATCTTGTGGAGGTCTAACTCCACAATAGAGGGCTGCCCCAACAGCAAGTGTAAGGAACACGGTCTAAGGGCAAACCTATACACATTCTCAAAAGTTCAATCTTGCAAACAACTGTATCATTTAATTTGTCATGCTCTATACACAAATTGAAAAAAGGGAAGGACATCTAAATTGATTCAAATTGTATTTAATGAAAAACCTCAATTAAAATCTCATTAAAACTATGTACAAAGAAAAGCAAGCAAATATTCAGATTACCATACATCAATTAGGTACAATTCACCAGTGCAATTGAGGAGGACTCGGTCAACACCCTCTGCTATATTAATGAAATCGATGTAGACACAAGCCCTATACGCTAACAAGGAATATAGTTTCTTCACAATATTTTACGCGTACACATTATTTGCTGCTGACTACTAGTGCACTTTTATCTGCTTCATGCAGATTCGTTACTTGAATCTATTGGTGATGGCTTTCGCTGTGTTATGTGAAATATATGCGTGATGTCTTCAGGTTTTGCTGCATAAATGTATTTTTCTATATCCAATTGTGTCTTTTTGTAACTGATTATTTATAGTGATCAGAACATCTGTTTTCTGTGCATACTTTTAATGAGATTTTTCATTGATGTTTTTCATTAAATACAATTGGAATTTGCATCCGTATAAAGACCCCTCATCTTTTAGAATTTGTGTATAGATCATGAAAAATGAATTGTTATTGTTAGAATTGTTTGCGGGGTATAGTGTTGTAGGACTTGTTAAGGTCTGTCTGCCTGGTGTAACCGCTTCTATCAATTCCTTATGTTTTTTACTTCTAGGCTGCTATAAGTTAAGCCTGCGCTAATGTTCTCAAAGGTGATCTGAAGGCTCTTGCCAATCTTGTTTGGAGTTTCGGATAGGTTTGCGGGTTCCTGCAGATTTTTCTTCCCGTCTGAATCTGCCCTAATCTCCTATAAGAGCCACAAATCTTCAGGGAAGTTGGGCAGGTTTGGGATGATTAGTGGGAAGAAAACATGCACAGATAACTTGCGCTACCGGAAGGGCGAGAAAGGTTTGGGAAAAGGAGGGGGTCCGTTGAGGCTTAGTCGGGGCAGGGCGTTAGCAAGAGGAAATTGTATCATGTGCATCTTTGACTGGTGTCCAAGCAGACATCACATTAAACTCTGCATGAAGTTACCCAAGTTATGCACCTACTCTGATGCTCGTTGTTACCTGCAGGTACAAGTTTTGAATCTAAGAAAGAAGAACTCAGCCTTTCCTCCTTCTGAAGTAGATCAAATTAGTAAAGTTGAAGTGGGGAATTGTAAGATTGCACTTCCGACCAGCAGAGTCAGTCATATGTCAGGCATGCCTATGTCTGCTTTTCATCATTCAGAGTCCGACACATTGTACAATAATGAGGTTTATAATATTACAAAATGGGGAATTGATAACCGATGTGGACCTCTGAAAGACTTATGGGGCTGGGGAAGAGTCAGTCATGACTTAGGACATTTCATCCTGCTGAGTTTGTTTCATGAGGGCTACTGAGGTAATGTAATATAGGGAAAGTCCCTGGGTGCATGTCAATGACCTGAGGAAGACAAGTCAGTCTGAGGAACAATCAGTCACAAGTCAAGCATTCATGATGTAGTCTCTAACATTCCTTAGGAATACCATTTAGTCATTTAGGATTGCAGTGTTATGAACCTGGGAAAAACACATATCTACAAAAAGAGGTGTATGGGTGCAGGGAGTGTCATGTAAGCTCCAGACACTACTGTATTTCAGGAGGCTTGACAGTGCATCATGTGTGCTGTGGCACAGCCGCCTGGAAATACGCAGGCGACTTTTGTGAATAAGGAGGCCTGCACATTTACCAAAGTAATGCAAATAAGAAAATGCATCCCCTGTGCATTTTTTATTTGTATTCGATTTTGTGAATTTTGCACTGTTTTTTAAATGCAATTTTTGTCAGCTGCAAACAGAGTTCGATTTGGTTTCTGTATTAAAGAAACCGGCAGGAAATGATTGGTCATTTAGACATTCTGCTTTCTTTCGGCATCTCTGGCAGGAAATGTTCTGAACTGTTCCATCAACTTTATACTTTGTTTGCTTTGAACATGGGCTGGCAGGAAAAGGTCTGGCCTCTCCAACCTAATGTTTACAGCAACATTTCATCATCTTAATGGTCATCAGCCTAACCTAAATCTGTCACCCCAAATCTTTTAAAAGTTCAGCCCAACCCAAATACAATTTAAAAATGCAGGTGTTCTGACCAATACTAAAAGCCCCTTACACGCCTAATACGTTATACCAAAAGATGTCAAACGTGCAGCAACATTTTAAAAAAGCTGAAGGAATTGTGCACACTTCTATTTTATATTTTATTTTAAGAAATCACGTTTAGATTGTATTTAGCAAGTTAATTAAGTAATTTGAGCAAAGTCGCACACAGCAGGGCACCACCCAGTAGCCCTCGCTGCAAGTTCACCTCTAGTTCAGAGCCAGTTGGGCAATGCATTGTGGGCATCCACATTAGCTCAAACGCCTTTGCTCCAGGAAATGTCTAAAATGTCACGCTGCAGAATTGCTTTTTGAACCTGCTTAACGAAACCCGGTCTGCGTTAATGAGACCATGATAGTGTCCCAGGGATACAACCCACCCTTTTCCCCCAGTGCCCCTCTATGTGAGGCTCTCCCGTTCCGCCGACGGTGGAGCGCGTGGCAGGGCCGAATTTCGTTTTACTATCTCCTTTGGGTTCTGGAATGTCGCTGCCCAAAGTTCCAGTGTCAGAACCGAAGAACAAGGAATCATTTCTATTTCTAACTCGCTTTGAAAAGGTGAGTGACATGTTACGTTAGTGCAGAATGTTCGTGAAGATTCTAGTTTGGCCTCCTATACTCGCTCTGCATTTGTGTACGCTTTGTTTTAAAGTATTTTGGGTTACTTGTTTGCATAGCAGTCGCGATTGAATCGTAAACTCTGAAACTTCTCCGAGCTTCTTGTTCACAGCTGTGTGTTGGGTTACAGGATGGTGGGACGTTTCCACATGTGTAACAGGTCCCGGAGTCAAGCGCAAAAGATTTATGAAAACCTGCATTCCCGTATCCTTACGGGCCATTTGTTTGTCGGATACACTGTGAGGATTTTCTTTTCGGTTTAGTCGGGCTATGTTCCGGTGCGTGCATGAAATCCAACGGGGGCCATGTGCTGCGTCTTCGCAGTGACCAATGGCAAGCAGAGGTCCATGTGTATGTCTGGCTCCCTAGTGTACGTGTACAACGTGTTGTAAAACGTGAACATGGACATTGTGATCGGTTGCCACACCTTATAGTGGGCCCAACAGGACCATCCATCTCGGAAAGATGAGGGACTAATTAAGGCGACCCTGCTGAGATTCGGGTATGTCACTGCAGCAGGTACCACAGATACCAATGGACAGTGCTGTAAATGGGAGAATAAGGGCAGGCCCTCACCAACCTAAACTTTACTTGGGCTGGTGCTAAACTGGGCGCTCCCCGATCTATTCCTGTTACTACCACTGTTCTGTGACTCCTTGTGTGTGTAGTGGTAGTTCATTAGTTGCCTGACATTGCCCGTGTGCTTCGCTCCTCAAGTCTCACGCTCCATTTGTGTCCTTTTTGTATTCCTCTCCTCTTCCCATTCACGCCTTGCTCCAGTCAGGTCTCACCTTCTCTTTCATTCACCATGTAGTCCCCTCTTTTTTCTTGCCTGTGGCTTGGGAGCATGGCGCACTGACAAATCTGTCATGTGCACGAAACAGTGAGCGGTTAGGTGTATAACTTGGCTTTAAACGCGCCCCTCCCAATGGAATGCTCTCCAGAGTTCACTGCGGAAAAATGCCATCGTTTGGTAGGCAATTCAAACAATTTTGTATACCCCAGAATGTTGGCATTGCAAGTGCGGTTCGTTGCAGATTTGAACCACCGCAAGCTTTAATGGCATGCGCACAAGTGACGCACACATTCAGATGAAAGTAAAATACCAGCCGAATGACCCTAACACCACTCATTACCAACCCGGAAAGGCTTTTTCAGCAAGAATGAAAACGCCTCATAAACATCACTGCTCACTATGCATCCGTTAACTGCACGTTTGACAAATATCTGGGGCATCTGCACTTCCTTTCAGTGATCTAAACCACAGTCTTTCCTGCAAATACAATTCGAGCAGGCCATAGACAAACAGAAGGGTCTTCGGTGACAGAATTACTGATACTTTGCCAGCATCTTACAAGACTATGCTCAACACTGAATAAACTTGCCATCCCTTCATGCGTGCTTGCATTACAATACTCAATACATTATACACATACAGATTTACAACAAACATAAGGATGAGTTATACACATTATGCATAGAGATTATAAGAGGACTATGTTTTTCAGGTGGTGTTGTCATGAGTGAGCCAAGAAACAAATGACTTTGTGGTGTGCAATTTATGAGTAGTCGTTAAAATAATGCATGAAGAAGCACTATGGCCAGTAAAGCCATGCCTTTTTCTTGTTTGAAGAGTTTACCATGAGAAGTAAACCACTTTAGTGACTGACATTTAAAAAATATCTAGGGACTGGACGTTTTGACAGGTGAGATACTTTGAGATTAAATATGTTGCCTGGGTTCACAGAGTTTGGTTAAATGATGATTGAAAACCAATGTAAAAAGTTTGGCATCTGATTGCATTGGTTCCCAGTTCTTGTTAGATGGGAAGTTGCAAATGTCTTTTTTGACTGTTTAAATAGACCCATCAAAACAAAATGTGTACTAGAGAGGATAGCTCAGATGCAACGCACTTGTCTTGGAGGCATGATAATGTGAGCAGCACAGGCTCGGAAAGCGGACCAGCGCTTAGAGGCTGGACTCCGGCAAGAAGCACATTATAAAAATATATATTTTTTTAATAGGTTCATCTGCTTGTAGCCCTTGTTTGACACAGACTTACAGAAGAAAATCATTTGAAGTTCTATGAAAAAAGCAAAGCGTTTGGGTAAAAACAGCTCACTGGAGGTATTCAATGGTACTAAGATGTCATCGTCCTGATGCTTTCGACTCTACTGTCCCCGGGGCAGAGCACTGGGGTAGTGTTGAGAAGTGGGAGGCTAGCACAGGTCATGATATAGTACTTTCTTCTGGCTCTGCACCAGTTGCTGCGGAACAGTTGGCTAATCAGGCAGGTCCTTCTATGGTAATTTCCCGGGGTGCTAAAGACCTCGTCTTCAATTGGTCTTCAGCGTGCAGGCCGAGCTGTCTCTAGTTGAGGCGGTGGTGAGCGGGCTCTGCACTTTTAAACTGATCTCCTGGAATGTAGTTGCTTTCAGTGATAAAGCCCTAGACAAGGGATGGATTAACTATATTGCTGACCATGACATCATTTGTTTGCAAGAGACTTGGGCCGAGTTGCCCCCCTCCTTCAAAGGTTTTGCAAGCTTTGCTGGAAATGCTAAAAGACAGGGCTAAGGGCAAAGGTGTGAGGTGTAACATTAATCGGGAACTGTCCACACTGGGCGCCAGAAAGAGGGGAGGTGGAAAATGAGTTTGCCATAGCTGTTGTTTTGAAATCCCTCTCGGTTACGAGGGGAGTGCTGGATCAAGAGGGGCTTATGCCAACATTTTAATTGTTGGGGATTTCAACGCGAAACTGGGGCTGCCTGTTGGAGAGGATGCAGATAGCCATCTTCTCGAAGAACAGTGTGGGATTCCCCCAAGGGAACAAATAAACAAATTAGGTGATGGTAGGGGATGGGAGCTGGCTCAATTTATGAAAGAATACCACTAGGTGGAACTTAATGGGAGATGTGCTGGGGATTTACCGCCAAGGAAAACCTTCCATCGGGGTAAGAGCTCATCTATAATCGATTACTGCTGGGCCGACAGCTATTTATTCCCGCAGATAATTGACTTTGAGGTGGGCACCCGGATGGATAGTGATCACTTCCCTCTTGTTTTAATATGCAAGCATGACAACCAGTCCCAGACCAGGGAGAAGAGTCATAAACTACCCCTATTACACCGTTTAGGCTGCGGTAGGTTTTCAAAAGGCAGGAAGCTAGTTTGTAAATGCTAGCTATCAAAAGTCACAAAAAATGGGAGAGGATAGGAATTTTTGTTTATTCAGACATACATATAGAATATAGAATTCATAGTAAAGAATACATAGTTTGAAACGAAAGATCACATGCAAGCCTCGTTTGGCTTGTAACAAAAGAACACAAAAAATGGAAATGAGTACAAAACTGTTGTTACATCACAGTTTGATCGGGGAGGGTTAGTAACATGTATTGTGGATTTCAAATACTACAATCAGATTGGTAGTATGTCATAGTGGTCAACTGACAGCTTATGACTCTTTCTTCTCCCTGTAATTAACGCCTTTTTGAGTCAAGCCCCTCTTAAACAAAAAAGAAGGCAACTAGCCCCCTTTTTTCTACAGTCCCCAGACCAGACATCAGCAGGCACTGGGGCGGCCCAAGGGGTCTTTCCCCCGATTAACTTGGAAGCAGTGGGCCACTGGTTTGCACTCAGTTAGAATTGAGGAACTCCTGGCGGCATTTAGTAACCTGTTGGAGGGTGGCTCTGACGTAATTAGTTGTTATGAAGATTTAGTTGTGGCTATAACCTCTGAAAGTAAGACCCTCCAGCATTCCCATCCCATAGGCAGACAGCTAGGCCAGGAGCCAGGGTGCGGCCTGGTATGACCAGCAATGCAAGACGCTGAAAGGGGAAATCCACCAGGCAGTGAAAGGTGATGGCAGGAATGCTGGGCAGCTATACGCTCTTAATTCTGATTATAAGAAAATGTTGAAGCAGAAGAGAAGGGAATATACATTGGGGCAATGGGCCCAATTGGAGTTAGCTGTCGCATAAAAAGATTGCAAGCTCGTCTGGAGTTTAGTAGCCAGAGGCTTTGATTGCCCAAAGATAAATGATGTGGGTTCAATCTCTGAGGACGGTGAGTCACCCATCTCTCTAGTATTCTGTTTGTTGGGGACGCAATGGAGGCAGCTACCAGAGCGAAGGGTAGTGGGGCCGTTATTTCCTTCACTAAGGAGGAGATTTTGGCATGTGTCAAGGCTCTTACACCAGGAGAGTCACTTCACTCCTTGCAACCCTCTTCAGTTTTGCTGTCTTTTGCCTTGCATTAAACTGCCATCTTGGAACTGCTGCTTCCTCGTGTGCTTAGCCTTGCTCTGAGTGTATTTTCGCGCTCCGCCTTTTATCTGTGTGGGGAAGTGTGATGGAATGGTGTACGTAATTGCCTGACCATTGTATTGGGACATGTCCCGTATACGGCTCGGGTGTTAGCCCGTTATCCTTCAAACCAGCAGCAGAGCAGAGCAGTGATCTTAGCGTGAAAAGTGGAGCTGAGAGACATCATGGGACGGGGAACTGCCCTTCTTCTTCTTCTTGCTGCCAGATTTTATCCATCAGCAGGTGATTGTTAGATACCGAGGCTTGAACCTCTTTACTCCATCCTCTTGGGATGAGTGTGTAGTCGTGGGTTGGATTTCTTCATGGTCTGTGTGACTTGTCACAGTAAGGCTGGTTTCATAGGGTCTTTGCTGTAACGGGCCGCAGGTAGCGGTGAAAACCTGGGAGCTGTCTGTAGTCGTGCTCCTTTTGTTGCCAGCAAGCACCCTGCACTGGCCCTGCTCGAGGCTTCAGTATCAATGGAGAGGAGTGAGGAGCTAAGGAGCCAAGGGAATAGAGAACACCAGCTTGCAGGGGCCACCAACGAAGGCATGACCCCCGCCACGCCCCCCCCCAACCCCCGTGTCCTGTTACCGCAGTGCCTACCCCCTCGTTTAGCTTGCAGGTGCTGGCACTCGGTTTGGGCAGCCCATTGGAAGCACTGTCTGTGAAGCTACAGTTTGACTCCCTCATTCATCTGATAATGTGTGAACGCTACAAAGAAACCAGTCGGTCTCCTACATAATGATGCCTCCTTTGCTAGACATGCTGTTAATTTCCGAATGCGATTATTCTATCCTGGGGAAACATGCAACGCCGGACTTCTTGCCACAGGCAGGCATTGGGTCTGTGCAGCCAGCGCAGCTGCTGACGCTGGAAGTAGCAGTGATGGATGGCGCTGAAATGCTGACACTGGACTTCCACAGACGCAGCCGCGTCGCCACCTATCGCATTACTGTACGCCCCAGCTCTGTGAATGTATGCTTTATCAAATGTGTCCTTGCCTCTGGTCCCCGGTGCAGCCGCGCTCGTGGCACCGCAGTGGGGGGCGGGGGAGGTTCTTGTTCCTTGGGAGAAGCGTGTCTGTATGCTGGGCCATCCTTTAAACACTATTCTGGTCCTGGAGGGATGTTAATAACAACCCGTCACATAACTGGGTTTTACTGTAATTGGCCTATGCATTTCCAAAGGCTGTTGCGTTTCTGTTACGTGGATATTTTCAGCGAGGTTGTAGGCAATTTTCAATACATCTAAGGAGGACGAGGGTTTGTGCGAGTGTAGAGTGATAGTAAAATCGGCCAGGCCATTTCTTGCCACGCTGCGCCCTTTCGCACAAACTCAACCAGTCCCATGCACAAGTCTTGAAAGGTGGCTGAACTTCACGAAGGTCTTGTTTATTCCTGTCCACCGAAAGGGGGTGGAGGGAAGTATTAAAACCAACAATGTTGGGTAATTGAGCCACAGGCTTACAGAAAAAATAAGCAGACCCGATGTGCTTTTGGTGGCCAGTGTCCCTGGACTGAGAATACTGTCATTGTTCAACATCCTGGGTGCCAGTCCATAGGATATTGTATTCTAAGATTATAATGCAAATGATGCCAAGACCATACAAGCAGTAAGAAGGTAATGCTTCGGTAAATGTTGAAATGCCCTCCCACGACCATGCTACCAGGAGAAAACAAGCATTGGCAATGCCAACAGATTGTCGGCATAGGAAATGCAATTGCCAGGCACTGCACGAGTGGTATTAACTAGCCAGTGATTGTAGCAGGTGCAAAAGGGTGCGAGTGCCTGGGCATCATAGCACTCTCTTGCAAATGCCTCATACTAATACACAAGCCAAAACTGTCGGTTTTGCCATTGCTTGTTTTTAACAGGACTTCAATGAAGGACTTGTATAGTGCTTATAAATCGAGTGGCTGAAGGTAGACCTGGTTAAGACATTTTTATTACATCAGTAGCATGTTTACAGGTCCAATAAAGTCATTTATTGTCAGAAGAATGCTTTGAATAAACTCTGGCAAGCACTTAGAGTGCAAAGTTTGATGGTAAGGATTAAAGCGAGCTCAAAGAGTTTCCATGTGTTTTGGGCTGGAACTGGGTGGGAATGCCCATCGTGATTAGCATGGCCATGGGCAGTGAATGGGTGGGCAAATAACCAAACAAAACCTATACGTTTTGTTTCCCTCCTCATATGCCACGTCTCCCTATCTCTACTCGAATGCAATAGTTTTGGCTTATAGGTGGCACAATATAACCCAAACAAAAACTGACATGTTGGTGTACTAATGAGCACCTAATATCACAGCGGTTTGTTTGTGTACTGAGAGAAACCAAAGGGCGTCTCACCGACCAGTCCCTTGGGATCTGTCATCCAGGTGGCCGGGGCACGGCTATCGCTATTGGATCCAGACCCTGGGGGTGGACCAGTGCGGGAGGATCACCTGGATTAGGGGTCCCTGGGGAGTGGGGCACCTGGAGTAGAGACGCAATATCCCCTTTTTCGATTTCCCTTTACACCCTCCATGTTCCATGTACTATCTAGGAACTTTATCCCCACCCCCTTTCCTACACACACTCTGTTGCACGGACAAAGCGCTTCAGGGAAAGACAGACTCATACACAGCCAGTCCGTTTGACATGTCTCAACATCAGGGTCAGGCAGAGTCAGGCACTTGATCCTGACGACTTACATATGAATCCTGTTGCCTTTCCCCCCTGGTATAAAAGGCGAAGCATGAGAGCACCCAGAGAGCAAGGCTAGAAGGGCAGCCGAAGCGAGCAAGACCAGCAGAACGGAAGAGCAGGAAATCCTGGGAAGGCGACACGACCATGGAAGCAGACCAGACCAGGAGGCAAATGAAAGGCTGTGGTCCTACGAGCTGCGGGGTGAAGGTCGCTGCAGAATCCTCAAGGGGCAACTCCCTGCTACTGCAGAAGGTCATGGCAGTACCTCTTTCTTGTGCGTTGTGAGGACTTGAAAGGCGGAGAGCCACGCTGGCCCAAAAGCTTTGATGGTCTTGATAAACTGTATCAGCCAGACCTTCCAGGATTTTGCGGCATGAAATGGCAAATTTTGCGGCATGAAATGGCAAATTTTGCGGCACAAACCTTTATTTATTGCAGCATTTTTGCAGGACATTTTGTATTAACTGGAAGGTGTAAGATTGCCGCATTGAAGGAAATAGGCAGAGTGCAAGGCTACAAGAGCGCCAGGGTATCATTATTATGTATCTTTTGTATTAATTTAATAGGAATAATCCCAGATGTCTCTGGCTTGGCAGAACAGTGTTTGATTTGGCTACATTTCTGGTTTAATGTCTATTAATATTTAATAGTATTAACTAAATTGATCATTATCAATTGTAATGCTGACAATATTCCCCTTCTATGTTCTCCAATCCCCCAAACACCCGCACACCTCTCTCACCAAGACACATCTCAACTTACATTCCTTAACCTCTCACTCTGTCATACAAATACTCAACTCTGTCATACAAATACTCACGTGCTATGTCACACAGTGAAGTCACAATTTGCACTGCCCAGCCCCTGCCACACTCCAAAACATACTCCCAACTCACACCTTTACACTCTACAATTCCTCCTGCAATATACAGTCCTTCATTCTTTTGTGCTGCTTCTGCATCTTGCATCCTTTTTCCGATTCTATCGCACTCTTCCCTCATCCTTTTTGCCAATCTGTAGCTCACTGCCTCTTTCTGGCCAACCGCTACTCTCTGCTTTCTGGCTCACTGACTACACGCTCCTTCTACTTTCTGTACCTCTGCTCGCTCTCAGATTTCTGGCCCACCGCATCACTGCTTCCTCTGCTCTCTTGTGCAGCGCTTCCTCCTCTGACCCACTGCTCCCCCTCTGCTTTCTTGCCCATCACTTCACATCTCACCCATCACTCTCCCTCTCTCTCATAGTGTAACCATTTGTTTAATTTTTTTTAAATTTAGATTTTGACCAAGTTCCCCAAATAATGGGGCATTTAAAAAAAGAAAGGAGGATATGCTATGTTTAGACAACCCATTTTTGGAAATGAGCAGGTCACCTTATTCTCAAAGGTGACCGGCGCATTTCCACAGGCTTGAGCTGTAGTGCAAATTGTGCGCTGGCCAGCTGCCTTGAATGGTGTTCTGGGTTGTTTGACCGAAGTGTAATTATTTGCGGCAGATTTGACCGTAGTCAATTTCGCTGCGAATTGATTTGCACTTCAGCCAAACAACCCAAAATGTACCTTTCTCCACCACCCCACCCCACCCACTCCCCTACTTAACTGCTTGGTCGCTGCTGCTTCCCCTGCAACCCTGCGGTGCAAGATCTGTCCCTCTAACGTGGGTCGGATCGTACTCCGCAGGGTCCCTTTTTTGTTATTTTCTTTTTTTTCTGTCCCTGTTTCTGTCTGTTGTAATTTAAAATGGGCCTCTGCATGTTTGCTGTCATGTGAACTAATTTTAATATTCTAAAATGAAATGTTGCACAGAAAGTTATTACAAATCACATGAGAGGTCCAATAGTGTTTATGGTCGGAACACCATATTCTTTGATTGCTTTTGGATGGTAAACATGGTTTAAATGGCACATTTCTGTGATATGGGGCGGGATGTCTCTTATGTAGCTTTGACTTTCTGTGAACCCAACTGTGGACTTAAGTTCACCCGAAACTGTATGTGTGTGTAGAAGTGCAAGCTATCTTGAAAACAGCAATGCACAGGTTTCGCTACCCACCCCTTTGATTAAGGCAATGTGCCCAGTTGTGTTTCCTTGAAGCAATAGGTCAGTTTTCAAAATGCAAAACAAATAAGTCCAAATGAATTCCAGTATCTGGATTTTCATGGTCTTCTATTATGAAGCTAATGTGGCAGTCCTTTCTGGGAAAAGGCTGATATGTCTGCTTGACCATTTGATATGACTTCAAAAGAAAGAATGCTTACACAGACCTTACATCTCCATGGAACAGTCTATTAAAATGATCCCTTTGTTCCACCGTATTTCTTTCTCAGCAGATGGTTTCTGTTTATGGGGGCAGGTCACATATAATTGAAATGCAAGTTAGGAAACCTATCTCTAACAAAAGCCTATTAAAAAACAAGTGTGCTTTCACAGAAATCAAGTGGGGAAAGCATTTTAATTATAACTTTCAAACATTTGTCCAGTTTGAGAAACAAAGATAAATCTGAATTCAGGAAACACACATCACATGCATATAGGACTGAGATATTCAAACCTATGAATTATGCATGATTTATATAGTGTACAACCTCTGTTAATGCATGCACTGACAAACATTTAAAGGATGTCTCAGAATTCAGAATAATGTTGTGAATCTGAATATATTAACCTCACGTGCCCATACCAGGAATAATGGGAACAATTAAGATTCCAGGCCAATGTGAATCCTCATTTCTGAGGGGACTTCGTACTCATGCAGTTAACGCATCCCCTTTTGGCACAGAGAATTCAATGGGCCAGTAAAAGTAAGGAGGAAGGCCCTGGTGGTTTTGAGTGAAGGGCGCCTATCACATGCCCAATCCAAAAATGCTGCACTATGCATGGGTGCAGCTTTCTGGGTGTTTAAACTCAAAACACAGGAAGGGAAGGGATTTGTGGGAAAGCAGAAAATCAAGAGAGCCTGTCTGGCAGGAGAGAATTAGATTGGGATTCCAACTGGAAGTAGCTGATGGGGAAACAATATTAAGAAGGCCTTTTGCAGAAAGGCCTAAATGCTGAGGTAATGTCCAAGAGAGAACCAGATTACCCGAGAAGGAATTGTGGAGCAGGAGGACAGGCTGAAAGGAAAAGCTTCTCTGGCAGTGAGTGCCGACTGAAGCCCGTTGGGGTCCCTACCTTCTCTGGGCATTTGAAAGACGAATCAAAAGTAAGTACAGTGACCCTAGCATAGTATAGAATTGCCTCAAGAATGAATTAAATCCAAGTTGGCAATTCAAAGTATTTTGTGGGAACCATGTTTCTAAGCTATGTCATTGAAAGGGGGAATATAGCACAATGCATAGGTGCTTTGCGATCAATAACTAACAATTCAAACCTGGGAAGCTTCACCATAATGAGGCTTTTTGCAGCAATATGGGATCTCTGGGGGCCTTATACACCACCAATTGAAATGTGGAATGACAACCATTTGTGATTGGTGTCTGCTATAGTTAATGAAAATAACTGAAATCTATTTCTTAATGAACTCATGAAACTGGGGTGTTGGGAGGGTGAACTTGATTCCTTGAGAACAGCGAGAAAGTAAGGCGCTGCTACCTTGCATGCCAAACATAAACATAATTCCAAGCACAAGCCTTTAAAATAATTGCAACCAATTCAACATCACAAAGATATCCAATTGTATACATGCCCAAACTAGGAATCAATAGTTTGTCACAGATAGTGTCCAACCTCTTAGATGGAATTAACCCAAGAATAAGAGAACGATAGATATGCTAGAATAAATGTTTCTCGAATGTCAATACTTGCTGGCTTCAGAGAAAACTAAGTAAATTGTTTTGTTTCAATTTTTATTCAAAGAACTGTTTTCCCTTTTTGAATCAAACAACTAATGTCAACCTGTGTGTGTATGATGTGCAGTATTTGATTCTTTTGTCTAAGAATAGTCTTTCATATTTACTTTTCTCTGATTGGATGTTTCTGTGAATTGGAATGAAAACATTAGCAAGATAACAGCATACAGTTTGTGTTTTTCTTTCTGTATGTAAGCTGCATGTCTTTATTTTAAATCTTGAGATTGATTTTACCAGCATTGAAAGTTAGGGGACGACCTTGAATTTCTTGATTTTATTATTTTAAATTAAATATTCTGATTAGAACAGCTTGTTTCTTTTCCTAGACTGTGCGGTGGGATTGTTGCATTGGGGGAGACTATTGAATTATGGCAATTTTTCAGAAAAAATAATTCTTAGCAAACGAAATATCTTTTATAGATGCGATTACAACATATGTCAATGCCTAGTTTACATCTGCAAATGTATAAAAAAGGTGTAGCACCATGGTGGTGCATATATGTATTCGTGAGGCTTGTGGATCTGCTTAGAATCGCATGCTTTGCATAGGCCGGCATCTAGTGGTTGGTACAGAGTATAACGTGACTTGTTTTCGAAATCGAAAAGGGACGTCGACAGGGCGCGTTTGTAAACTATCCCTATTGTAACGTGTATTGTACTCGTGGCCCATCATGCGTCGAGGTCCTCATTGTTTTTTCCACCATCGTGTTGGTTGCATTTCACAGTTATTAAAGTTTATTAATTATTCTTTAACTGAACTATATCATTACGTATTGCTCGCTCGATGCTCCCTGACCGACACATCCCGAGACTCTCGGCGAGACCTTCCTGCCGTCCAGAGATTCACATACCTTTTTCGATGGGCTACCTTCAGGCTTCGACCAACACATTAAGGAGAGTGGGGTGGAATAACATTTCTCAAAATTCACTATTCATCGTTCCCTTTAATCTCGGTTACGTCTCGCTGTCTTCTGGTGCTTAAAATGGAGAAGACTGCATTAAAATGTTGCCCACCTTGCAAACAAAAGTTTCCCTGGAAGGATGCACACGATGTGTGTAACCATTGTCTCCATCGTGACCACCAAGAAACTAGGTGCAAAGCATGTAAGCTCTTTCGGCTGAAAAACCCTTAACGACCGACTGTCAAAGTGCTGGGCGGCCTAGGCGATGCAGGCTGAAGCATTGTCAGAATACCAATCCCAGCACCATCAGTGACGCCTGGGAGACAGAAGATTCCCGCGGCCCGTCCCCAGCTCCGATAGGCAGGTGTCCGGCACTGCTATGGAGAGTTCTTCTGGCAACATAGGCGCACATATTAAACACACAGAGGAGATAGCAGGCCACAAAGCGGCAACACATAAACACAAACAGCATACACCCTTGCTGCATGTTTCGGCACACCTGTCGAAGGGTGGCGAACCGGACGCGATCCTAGCCCTTCAGCAGGCGGCTTGGTGCCTCATAAAACCTCTACACGTACTTTGGCATATATTTCTAAATACAAACCTACGCTGATAATTATACGGTACCATCCCCAGACGTGACACAAGACTCTGTGTCAACCTCACTTATTGACGACCAGCTGCTCTATAACGACCTTCTTAAAAGGGCAACATATTCTTTTTAAAATAAAGACGCATGAGTCAGAGGACACTGACTTGATAAAATCCACAGGCAGAAGAAGCAGATAGGTCCATACATTCCATTACACCAGTCTGTCAACCGACGCCTCCTACCCTCACTTTCTACACCTGCTCTAACTAGAGCAGTTAACCTGTGTATAGAAAAGAGCTTTAAACCTTCACCCACGGACTCTCTTCATTAAGGGTCACTTGAAACCTGATTCCCTAGTAGTGACTTCCACCTGCAAAAGAACTAGCTCGCCGTTAGCCACGTCCGAAGTGCGATCAGATAAAGAAAGCAAGAGGATATATGCTCTTGGAAAGAAGGTTGCAACATCTGCAGTGTTCCAAATGCGTATTGCCAAAAACACAACCCTTATGGCTACCTCCAGTAGGGCTCAATGGGATCAGGTGGAAGAGCATGTTAGTGGGGTGCCAGAACCCTTGACTTCTCCGATCCTTAAGACTCTAGCTGAGGGCAAGCAAACTGCTGATGCCATTATTAAAAACTCACTTGATGTTGTAGATATGGCAGGAAGGTTAGTGACCAAAGGAACCTGTTTTGTGTTCGTAAAAGCAGTAAACGATGCTGTAGAGACAGCAAAGAAGGAGCATGAGACCCTAAAGCCCTTCGGTCTATTCGCTAATAAAGCATTCATGCAGTGGGGAATTTATAGGATTCGACGCACATTTTGTGCGCAAGGTTATGGGAGGATATCATCCCAGTCCAACTATTCCATCAAGATCAGGTACCAGCTCATGGTATGCCAATCAAGGATAGCTGCCAGTCTCTCAATCCTCTTTCCAGAGCTCTCAATCCTCTTTCCAGAGACAGTTGAGGCGATCCGTTAAAAAATAAAAAAGGTATAAAGAAAACCAAAAAAGGCACTTTCGGCCCCTTCATTTTCCTATAGACAAAAAAGGTCATTTTTTGCTCCACCCCACAGCCCAATCCACTGGGCAGATTTGGACCAAGTCCGAAACAGCGTGGGCACGAAGTGTTGACTTGCAATCCTTTTGTAGTTTCGGGTCATTCCATCCAGTACTTTTTTATTATTTGAGGGAGAAGGGCGTGCCTCCTTCTCCAAAATATCTATCCATATACTGGGTGTTTATAAATGAAACAGCAGCAATCTTTCTTTTTTCTCGATGTGAGAGGTAGCCGCGTTTTATACCCGAGGTTATAGCCGAGGTTGCTGGAAAATAAAACCCAGGAAAAGGGAATTTGCAGGTCAGAAAACATGCTAAATGCCATCATGCTAGAGGTGCGGGGAGACAAGGGATACATTTGGAGTTGGAGGGGGTTTGTGACTAGGTTTACAACACAAGGCTCAAAGATTTTTCACATACCCTCGGCTAGAATTTAGGGTATAACCGCGGCTACCCGACATTTTAACTGAAACTGCATCACAGAAACTACGAGTGTTGCGGGGGAAATGGGAGAGGCCAGGGGAGGTAAGGAGGGCATAGGGAGTGGGGGAGCTGGCCCAAATTATGGGGCACTTGGTGAGGGCCTGGAGGGGCAAAAATACATTGTTTTTTTCACCGTTTTTGCAGATATTTGCTGGTACAAAACTACAGGTAGCCCCGCGTGTATTTGTAGTCTATACTACAGATAGATGCGGGTTCATGTAGTTTGTTAGTATAATACCTGTGGCTATAGGAATAAAGTAATTAAAAATATAAATAGCCATTTCAACAGATACAGTGAGGTCAGGTTTGAAAAATCACTGGCCATGGCCCATGGATTCGTATAGTTTTAAACAGCTGACGGCCTGGTAGTGATGTAGAATATAAAGTTTGGCCATGGCCAGTGGCCTGTTGGTGTTAAAATTAAATAGAGAGTGGACACTGCCAAAGGCTGTGGCCACTTGCCATGGCTAGTGTGCAGGGAGGGATTTTAAAAAAACACAGTGGCCATGGCCGAACGTCATGCCCACTAGCACGGAAAACGAGTTAAGCCATTTCTGCGTTTCCCAGTTTGCCGAATTTCAAGGGTTTCGTTAAGTTTACTCGCCTTAACTGCACTTCAACTAAAGTTTTTTTAGGCTTTACTGACCTCCAAAAAGGACAAGGTTCAAAACAAGCAAAGAGAATGGGGCCGCATAGAAATGTATGGAGGGGAAGCTGCAAAAGGACAATCTTTCTTAACACTGGCCACTCTACTCTTGGGCAACCCTTAATGGAATGAGCTGCTAGCGCTAGCACAATGACCGTTTGACGGTACTAACCACACCGCTCAGCTGCTTTCACAGGTGGCTTGTGCATGAATGGTGCCTCTAATGTGAATGCAGGCCGCCAGTGAGATCGGTTGAGGCAGTACTTGTAGTAATCTGGTCTCTCTGGGGCCCGCCAAGGTTTTGTGGACGCTTGGGAATTCCACCACCTAACCCAGGTGGTGAGCTCCACGCCACAGGCCCTGCCCTTCCCGTGGTTACATTGTTGGCCAGATTTCCTAAATGGTAAACCAGCTGGACAGGCTGGTCTTACTGTTATTCTGGGGAGAGAGGGAGAGAGAGAGAGATCGAGAGAGATCGATCTCCGCCTGCTTGGAACTAAATACTGCCATGTTGCATAGGGAGCAGTATGTATTTTGTAATAGGACCCTTTTTCCTTGAAGTTCTTTTATGGGCAACAGCCTTGGGATTACAGGTTTGTCTTTGAGAATTACTGTCCCGTTTATCATCTTTGATGACTCGCAGCCCACTGCCTCTATTTGGCACTGTATGGTCACAGCATGTATTTTTCCTAATGTATAGCTTACAGTATTTGCTATTTGTACCGCGCTAAACTGACATAGATTTATTCATGTAGCGGTACCAGTTCTTCGCTAGTGCTCCGCTGCATGTGCAAGACCGGCTTTTGCGAGAGAGCGCACACAATGGATGCCTTGCAAGCACTGTGATTTCTCACATCTTGACTTCACTACTCCACATATGCAAGTGTCGCTGCCAAACCACGTAGCATTGTACCGCACTCAGGACTCTGGTACTTCTGGCCTGCACTCAGCAACACCACAAGTTTGCACCTACCTCTGACTCTGTTTCTTTAACAGCCCTCCCCTTCTCCTTTTGCAGGTCTGCATGCAACCAGGCCACCAAAATGGCAGAAGTGTATATACAGGATTCGAAATTGAGGGGAGCTGGCAGCCATTTAGCTCCTACTTCTAGCCTGGTTAGCTTAAAACCAACAGCTATCGGGAGCTACTTTTGGCTGTGCAGGCTAATTGGTGCCTTACAAACGGGCATCTTGCCTTACACACATGCATATGTGACATTACCCCGGTGTATGAATCATACAAAAAGCTGGTTTTAGCTCCTGCTCATCGAACCCTGCTATACAACACAATATTGCATTACGGTACAGTTCCAGGGTCATCCTGTCATTTTTTTTTTTGGAAACTTTATATACAAAACTATAAAATCACATACATTACAATACACTCCATAAGACATTTAAAGTACTTGAAACCATCAAAACGCAT
The DNA here is from genome assembly GCF_040938575.1 of Ambystoma mexicanum. Classification (NCBI taxonomy): domain Eukaryota; kingdom Metazoa; phylum Chordata; class Amphibia; order Caudata; family Ambystomatidae; genus Ambystoma; species Ambystoma mexicanum. Next base: position 755,066,283 of record NC_090924.1, on the reverse strand, counting down.
TTTTTAAAAACAACTAATTACATTGAAGCATATAACCACACATAGCCCCCAGCCTAATTCACCACATCCCCAGTCTCCTCCCCCCAGGCCCTATTTACATAAGTACAACACCAAGTCTAGTATAGCTGAAGAAATTTACCCCCAAATTTTCTCAAATAAAACCAATTTCCCTTCCCTTCTGTAAAGTGTCCTTTCCATAGCCGCCAAGTCATGCATTTCAGTCAACCACGTCTCAATATTCAGAGTCAATACCGACTTCCAGTTTCGCAAAACAATTTTCTACCGATCATTGCCCCTCGGAACAACCACTTCTTCTGATTCTGAGTAAGATCCTCCAGAGACTCATCACCCCCCAATATCACCATTTTGAAATCCAAAGCAGGTAAACCCTCAATCACCACATCGCACACCCGACCAACCTCACCCCAGAACAATCTCACCAACCTGCAGTCCCACAGCATGTGCTCCAACGTACCTGCCACATGAATACACCTCCAACAATCCGAGCTCTTGGACATCCCCCTACTCACCATTCTCTCTGGTGTCCAAAAAACCAGATTAAGAATCTTTATCTGTCTCGACCTCTCCGTGAGCCCCAAAGAACATAACTTAACATCCTGTCATTTTAGAAATAGGTTACAGGCAAAAGCCTTTTTGTCGGGGCTGGGGATGGGGGTGGGGGTGGGGGTGGGGAGGTAGGGATTCGTATTCTGCAAGGCTAGTTTTGGTTGTGTGAGGGTTCGAAAAGGCGTCCATGTGCTTTCTATTGGGCCTGGTCTCGGCTGTTACTCTGTTAATGGTAGTTTGTTTCATTGCGTTGTCAGTCCTTATTCGAAACATTTGATTGGTTTCTGAAAATACACATTGAATAGGTTTCTTGCATAGGTTTTTTGAGATGCGAGATGCGAGTTTCTGAAGCTGTGTTTTTCATGTGATTATGTGTACCAATGCATACGTCGGAAGGATTTACATAAATACACTTTGAGACAATGCCTTCGGTGTTGCGTTTCCAATTTGACTAAGTTCTGCCAAAAGACTGTAGTGCCCATACATTCATTTGTAGCATTACTGTTAAGGCGCTTGAAGAGAAACCTGCTGCTAAGAGCAAGAGGATTGTTTTTTTTTGTTGAAGTTTTCTCTGTAACCCGCTTTCTGCCCCCAATTATTTGACAGGGGGCACTGCTCTTACGTTTAGATTCAAATGCAACTTGTTACTGCTGTGTTTTTGGTCTCCATTTTGGTTCCTTTTCTTTTATAGTCAAGGACGCCCGACCTTGCTGTTTATAGAATTGCTATAGCGGTTGGTTAGTTTTATTTCTTTAATTGTGTTTGTCATTCTGTTATCAACGTTCTTTTTTCCGTTTTCTACCACTGCCAAACAATAGGCCGTCTTCCTTGGCCAACATGACAACGTATGCCCCATCCCATGAATTGTATTTCTGCAGAGCGCACGTTAGCCTCTAAAAGGGCTTCTTGGCGCTAGACCGTTTACGCAGCAAACGACATGATTATAATGCACACAGGCATGCATTTCAAAATCAAAACAGGGCGTATGGAACATCAACGAAAATTGAGGTGCAGGTGAATAGTATTCCTCAATCCTGTGGTATCGTTTAAAAATAACATTTAATACAGCGTGGCAAGTTCTTATGCGAAAAACGGCGGACAGGGTGTGCCAGGTGCACCCAATAGTTTAGACGAAGTATGTGTATTATACAATGCAATTCTAGAATCAGTCATTGATTTTGAAAATTGATCACACTAAAATAGAAAAAAATATTCTTAACACAAGGTGAACATACATAGTGTAACACATGTAACAGATGATATGTCTGATGAGGATGGACACAATTGAAATTAGCTGGCACATTTAAAAGTGTGAGGGGATGTGCTTTAACAATGAAATTCTTTGTGCACATACCCAAAGTGTAAGGGACTTTAAAAACAACCATGTTGCATTCATTCAACGTTTCGATCATGGGTCTGCAACCATTGGCTGTCTAGATGTTTAGCACTACAACTCCCATCAGCCTTAGCCAGCAAAGTCAACGGTGCAGAAAAATGGGAGTTGTAGTGCAAAGCATCTGGAGAGCCACAGGTGTCATGACCCATAGAACTTGCCCCTTCTGGACTTCCTGGTCCTTATCGTGCCGGGGCTTGTATTCTTTGTTACTCCCAACATGGCCGCAACAAGGGACTTGCCTCGCACCAGCTTCCACGTCGCACACGGCACGTTCTATAAATTGGCCACACCCCCGCGGCCCCGCGCATCTCAACGCTATCATTAGGTAGTGACTTGACGTGTGTGTATGTGAGGATTACATTACGGGTATGTCCATGCAGAAAGCAGTCTGAAAAACCCCTGCCTCGTTGGCCGTTCCTCTGCGCTTGTCCTGTAACCAGGCAGACCAGATTTAGGGACCGTGCTCTAGATGTGGAACACCCCAGGGTGGTTCCATTCGTGAATGAAGGAGGCCCTCTAGAATGCCCTTGCCACACCCTTCAAAGCAACGATTTTGCACGAGGACAACACTGCATCTGCACAATGTGAGAAACCTGAGGGTGTTCACACTGGTCGAACGCAGCGATCCTTTGTTCAGGTGGCTAGGGGATGGCCATCGCGCTTGGATCTCGATCCTGGGGGCGGACAAGCGAGGTAGGATCACCTGGGGAAGGGGCCCTTGGTGACCGCAGAAGGAATGCCCTCAGGCGAGATGCAGTATCCCCTTTTCTGCGATACACCCCTACCCGACAACCCCTCAGTCTTCATAGGATATTGACACCACAGTCCCATTCTACGCAGTGCTTCCCTTGGAGAAAACCAATTCATCCACATCGATACATCTGTTCCCCTCTTTCTGACAATAACCTGCCATCCTCTTCAGTCGAACACTACAAACCCCATAATCCCTGTTCTTTTGTTGACACACCTTTTTATAAACAACCGATATTCTCCCTAGATATGCAAGTCACTGCATTTTCCCCGAATCCCCTTCATTCACTCTGTCCTTCAAATACTGCAAAGAAGAGGAAGCAACAAGGAGGAATAAGGATTACCCATATGCATCCCTGGGCCATTAACTCCTATAGACAACCGCTATGTTGTCTCGCTAACAAGGACTTGCAGGGTCAGGCATTCCCTTCCAACCATGCACACCTGAATCCAATCACTACCAGGAAGTATAAAAGGCCGAGCAGAAGAGCACACTTGGAGCGAGTTGGAGATGCTAGTAGGTGCACAAAGCCAGAGGAAGACCAAAAGAGCTGCAGAGACCCTGGGAGACCTTGTGGGCGGGACAAAGACTGATATTCAAATGGATATTCCTCCTTTGCGAAAAGTACAGTGAGCTAAAAGCGAGGGCTGTGGACGCTCACAGTGGGTAAAAACCACAGAACAGCTTTATCAGGCTATGTTCTTTCGAGAGAGGGGCGTCTGCTACCCTTTTTGCAACCCTGGGAGACCTGGAAATCCTCCTCGAGACTGCACCGTAGAGACGGAGCTGTCCCTCCAGAAGGCAAGACCAGGACAGCTGGGGTTGCCTGGCAGTCCCCACAGCAAGACTTCTCCCTCGGCCAGTCAGGCAAACCCAGGTCTCTGAGGGTCGGCAGAAGAGACCCTGACCTCAGAACAATATCCCCTTTTAGCTCCTGCTGCTCCCAATGCCAGAAAATGCCATTTTGGGGGGCTTGGAAGTGGGAGCAAAGTCTGGATAGGGCATTCTGGGACTAGAAGTCGCAAAACACTTTTTGTAAATTGTGAGAGGAGACTCGAGACCGGCGGAGGGAAGTCTTATTTGTGAACTTTGAAGTCTTGAGAGGGGGCACAGCTCAGCAGTTTTGGAGGAGGGTCTGAGCCCGTCAGAGGGAGACCCCTTGTGGACATTTGGAGAGAACCTTTGGGAGCAGGGTTCCAGACCGGAAGAGGGGGCCCCTTTGGGAACCCTAAGAGGGGTCCGAGCCCGGCAGAGGGAAACCCTTGTGAAACTAGTGAGTGAAATTGACACCAGAGACAGAGTGTTGTGGCAACATGATGACGTTCATTCGAAGGTCTCTGGCTGGTGCCCCTCTCCTGAACAAGGAAAGTATTGAACCAAGATTGTTTAAACTATAAGTACCCAGAGGCCTTCGGGGAGGTCAGCGGGAGGTGTGAAAGTGGTCATACGATGGTGAAGCCAAACCCCTTGTACAGTCGAAAGTCTTTGACAAGTTATGGAAGCAAAGTGAACTATGTTACTGGGGCAAATATGAACTCGATTTAGGGAAAGCCTGCCTGGTGGCTCAAGGGAAAGCCTGACTGGGGACTAAGACCCAGACTTAGGTAAGGGGAGAATCTAACAGGTCTAGAATTACTTCCTGTTGAACTATGCTAAGATGGCAATGTGAACCCGACAGAGGGATATCAGGAGAACGTTGAGAGAAGTGAATCCTGCATTGTAGAAAAGCAAAGTGAATTGTGTATTTTGGCAAATGTGAACCCGGTTGAGGGATGCCTGCGAAGTATGGTGGGCAGTAATACACCCATGAACATTGTGACGGCAAGTGTGAACCTGACTGAGGGATGTCCACAGTGAGTGGTTGGTCTGAGCCCGACTGAGGGAGGCTAACATTGAGAGAGGGATCGGAGCCCGACTGAGGGGGATCCAAGAGTGAAGAGTAATTGCCCAACGTGAAGATAAATAGGAGGAACCTTTGTTTAGTTGTTTGATCTATCAGGCCCTCTGAAGCAAGAGATTTTGCATGAAAGAGACTTGGGCACAGAAGGCCCTGATATTGATGAAAGGAACTCTAACCTCGTGCCAGAGAAGCCCAGGAGTGTGCTGTGCTCAAGAGCCAAGCCTTCTCCCGTGCTGAAAACATGGGGAAGGGAGATCCTGGCCATAACATCCTGACTTATTATTTTGTGATCACTTCTTTCTTTTGTTGTGAACATTATCCCACACTATTTTGTAGCACAGCGGTAAGAATTGGCAATAGGTTTTTTAGTATAGGCCCTTTTTATTTGACTAGACTCTACTAGGACTGTATTATTATGATTTGATGGTCGTAGCTTGCTCCCATCTTAGATTTAGGTTTAGATTAGGCGGTTATTTTACCCATTTTACAGTTTAATAAACATCCTTGAACTGTGATCACTTGTGTCCGCCTTACTTTGATACCATGCCTTCCTTACAACAGGCTTTTGAACATGTAGCTTTTCTTTTTGAGAATTAATCCCAGGGCATATTGTGCAGTGCACTGCTTGGAGCACAAAGGTGCAGTGTACTTGGCCTCTATCGTCAACTTCGTGCTGTAATTTACAAAATCAACATTGTTAGACGATAGTTAGCTGTAAGCAAAGTCATGAACTCATTTTATTAAGCAAACATTGACAGCATGCTCGAGCGGAGGTAAATGTAGGGGAAAGGTTTAGAATGAAGCCTGCCATTGAATGGACTCACTTAGGCCCTGTCCTAGGCAGGGCATTGCGCACATTGTATACAGAGCTTAATCACGTTTGTGTTGCCTCCAACGTTGATGACAATCAGGATTTTGAAGCATTATCATAATATGTACCTGTGTTTTGTGTTGATGGCCTGGGTGAATGCGATTGTGTTTGCTTGAATGTGAAATATCTAGCTGTTACTTTAAAACCGTTTAGGACATCATTTTGAGTGATGCGCTTAGATATGGAAGAGGGATGCTAAATGGAAGATAGGAGATGGAGTGCTTGCCCCAGCCTCCTAGAAGTTTTCACCACCAGAGGCAATGGTTTATCACAAATAAGGGCTTTCCCTACGAGCAATACTGAGCCCCCCGCCCTCCTTCCCAAGCTAGGCAACAGAACACATTGTCACCACACTCCGGTCGGGCCTGGATCACAATGCATGCGCATGATAATCATGCTGCTGTAGGGGCATGCCGCACACTGCACTAGGTGACCAATGTGTGTATTTTAATCAAACCTTAAATCTTTCACCTAGTAGAAAAACATTTGTCTAATGGGTTAAATAGCACGCTTTCTGTGAAAAATTGTGTAAAAAGCTAGAAAACCTGCAATTGGCTGGTAGCAGAACTCCAATGTAAAAGATGGGGTTCACCAACAGTGCACCAGAGCATTTCCCTAGGCATTTCCATGTACCTTTGCTCAAAACATATGCCAGTATGAAAACATTCACGCTGGCTGTTCCCATACAGCTCCATGATGGCTGCATGTTTATATGCCATTATTCCCATATTGGAACATACTCATGCTAGTAATGATAATATAAGATTCCCAGGCTGGCTCTGCCCTCCACGTAAGGACATACTCTTGTTGGCTTTGCCATTAAAAATGCCACGCCACAGTAAGAAAACATGTCAAAACTGGCTGCACCAAAATGCCAATCTAGCAATCTATTAACACTTATCATGCACACTTTATCATAGATCCCCAGAATAAAATGCCTTGCCACAGTAAGTAATAGCTAGGTGGGAGCACCAAATTGCCTGTCTAGCCACGTAGTAACACTTCTCATGCTTACTTTAAAATAAATGCCCAGAAAATAATGCCATCCCACAGTAAGAAATAACTAGACTAGCTGCATTAAAATACCAGTCTAGCTACGTAATAACACATATCATGCTTGCTTTAACATGGATGGAGCACATTTAAAATGCTGCAGTAGCGCACCTCTTACCCACCAAAATGAGCTCCTCTGCTGCCGGCCCAGCACAAATGCATGTGCACAACCATTCACACAACATTTGCTTGCTTGTTTACTCACACAAGTCACGCGATCAGCCACAAGTCCACCCACACACCCATACATCATGCACTCATTCACGTATACATTAAATAATATATAACACACCCTTGCACGCACGTATGCATACAAACCTACTTCCTAAACATGCAACACCCTCACATGCATGCTACACACACACACACACACTCACAAACAAACATACACACTCACCACGACAAAAGAAACCAGGAAGCAGGGAGAGCTTCCTCGCTTCTGACCTGCACAGTGAAGCCAGGGCCCTTCCATCGCACGCAGCAACCGGGACATTTCTTTCTGAAGTTGGAGGACATACACTGTGATTCCAGAAAGAAATGATTTCTTTCTCAAGCTTGATGCCCCCCACCCAACAGGTCATGGTGCCGTGGTGCCCCCACACCGCGGAAGCTGTGGGGTTCCCGCTATGCCAGTAGATGAGAGGGAAATTGAGGGAATTCTGTGGCAGCCACCCTCCCCGTCCACTGTCAGTGTTGCACAATGTGTACAAATAGACCTAATGTATTTCTTGGGACGAAGAAAGAACAAACGACTGCACATGGACCTTCGCTCCCATACTCGATCATGCCAAAGTGAATGTTGTTCTTCAACATGGCATGCTATGCTGTGTTATGGGATGTTTACAAATTATTTCAATGTTTGCAAAGTTTTGTGTGACCTTTTGTGATGTTGCAGCTAACAAACAGCCACGTTGCTTTAGATTTGCCTGGGAGTCAGGATTGTGAATCATTGTGTTTTCAACTCTACTTGCTGCATAAAAAACACTACTTTCCAGGTGACAATGACCAATGCTCTGTTGGTGCCCTGGGAGCACACTTTCTCTAGACGAAAAAACCTGATAGGCCTGTGAGGGGCAGGACGTTAATTAGGAGGGTATTTGGGGGGCGAATATGTTGCACATCCTGCTGCTGGTGATGGTTCCTGTTTTAAGCCCCTGAGTCTAGTGCTGATGCTGATGTGGCTGGTCCTGATCAAATGAGTCTTTCCTCAAGTTGTGAGGCCAGTCGGGAGTGAGCCAGACTGCCTGTGTTTTCAGGTACATTTTTAGCTCTTAAACAACATTGTTATCCCTGTGCTGATGTGGTTGGGCCTGTTCTGTTCCCTTTCCTGTCCCAGTGGAGAATTCCAGCAGTTTTTCATCCGGCCTGTCTGGAATCTTCACATTGATGGCCCTCCCATTTCCCTCATCTGTAGTAGCCATTTTGCGTCAGTGTTAAGCAAGCCCCTCCAGCCCGATCAGGCTGCTTTTGGCCCTTTTATCATAACAACTGGGCATTGTCCATCCCGCTGTACAGTATGTGCTTCTTGTTTGGTGGATATTCTCCACATCCAAAATGTACTGAAAATCAAAGTTACTGTGTGTGACGAAATGTCTAGTGTCCCGCAGGAGGACTGGGACCTACTCTGCTTTACATTACTAGTAAATACCTCTTTTGGTAATGTGCACCAAGGGCAGGCTATACTCTGTGACTAAGCACAGATGCAACACAACAATGGTAAGGTGGTGCCAACATGAAAGAATGTCCAACTAAAGTGCTATGCAATTATGATCTTTCAATAAACCAACAAGAATTCACACAAGCTGTCAAAACACTACTGGCCCACCTCAGAAAGAGAAAAGGCAGAGAAAGCAGATCTTAAAGTAAAAGGCACTCTAGGATCGTAGACCGGGTTGCTCAGGCCAAGATCTTAGCTGCAAAATGTCAATCATTATGAAGTTGTCTTCAAAAAGGTAGACTTACAAGTTACTATGGTCATTTAAGGCGGACCAGAAGGACAGGGCATCTTCAAATATGTTTGGTTACTCATCTATCTTTGTGGCTCAAAAGCCCCATGCTTGGCTTCTCAGTGCTTTACTGCAGTTGAGGCAGTGTTGACTCGAGATGGTAGCATCCTGAACGCCCAATGGTGAGTTGGCTTCATGACGAAGGTCCGGGTGGGTCGAGTCAGTGTTCAAGACAAGATGAGTTGATTTTTTCCAGTGAGTTGAGTCGGTGGTTGGGTCGAGATGATGCTTCTGTGGATCGAGTTTGCGGTCGAGGCGTGGCAAGCCTGTTACCTACATGGGGTTGAGTGGGCGATAATTTGCTTTAGTGGGTCACGTCGGTGTCTGGATGACTCAAAGAGCAGGTACGTTTTTCGAAGTGCTTGAATGCCAATGGCAGCTGCAGGTCCTGTGGTGGCTCGAAGTGAGTCAAGCATGGTCAATTTGGCTTAAAAAGCATCTTGAGATGGAAAACAGGCTCTGGGATGCTTCTTAGGCTTTTCAGTCACTGCGTGACCCAATACAGGGTTTTGGGGCAAAGTGAGTCTTTTCTTCTGTCCTTCACAGCCAGGAAGGTTTGTGGAGAGCTCTTTCAGAGGTTCTGTCCCTTTCAGTCGCAGGGTCCTGGGTGCAAGTGTCTTAGCTGCAGTAGGCCTTGTCCGGCCAGCTGGTCATCCTACAGAGGCCGTGGGGTTGTTTTGGGACAAGAGGTTGCTTCTTGCTTAGAAGTCTCTTTCTTTAACTCTATGGCAGATTTTGAAATAGACTGTATCCCAACAGAGTTTCAGGAGAACCTTTCTTGTCTTGAAGTGCAAAGACTAATCTGACAAGTGGACGATCCTCCCCTCATATAGGCAAAATGCTACAGCAGATTAATCTAGAGAAAGCCTGTTGTTTAGGATCCAAGCAAGGCTCATGTACTTGCTGCTGTCATATTCAGAGTGCCTTGTCTGCCGGAGGTGGGGGCCAAGGTTTGGGAGGTGGGGTCCAAGGTTTAGGTGGCGGGGCGGGGAACCAAGTTTGGGGAGCACCAGAAAAAATCAAGATGGTGGAACCCTCACTGCACTAAACCTCTCTGGTATCCTATACTAGCTACTTCAAAAGGAAGTGTGCCTACTTCAAAAGGATTCCAGCAAACAGCTCTCTGTTGTGAGAGAATCATTGCTATCTTGGGTTGGTTTTTGAACCTGGGAGGGTTCCTGTGCCAAGGGGGAAGGTGTCGACTTTTGTCAGGGGGGGAGGGGTCAAAGGAGAAGCTTCCTTGGCCAGGCCCCACGTGGTGGTTGAGGGTTTATCCAGGCCAGACCACCCTGCTTTCTCATGAATGAGTCACCTCACCAATCTGACGATAATGACGTTGCTGTATAATTGTGTAAACTCTGTAGCCATCATGCCATAACTAGACATTGTCTTGTGTGTAGAGTTTAATGTTCCCCAGGCCGCTGGGGTGCACATTTATAACAATTAGTGGCAGACAGTTCAAAGCAACCTCTGGCTGTTGGAACCTTTGTTCTTCAGCAGCTGCGTTCAGGAAAACGCACGTGACATTTGAACCAGCCCTGCTGCCACTACTGGCAGTTGATGGGCGATATCAGGAGACTGTCCTAGCAAAGGTACATGGTTGTACTATGTTTATGGTATGGAACCTTATGAATGGGGAATCAGATTAGCAGGCCTCCTTTTCAGAAGACGAATTACCTGCATCATTTTAGTCTTAAATATCAAAATAGTTCAAGCTTTCTACCCTCACAGATGGCATTCTGTCACACTGATTAGAAGTGTGGCACCCTAGAGAGGAACACTGACAAAAAGAGTGTATTTATAAAGCTGGTAAACAATGGCATAGAAAAAGGCAGGAATGTGTGGGATATGTTGCTTAATAACTGTAGAACTTTAGTGTCTTCTGGTGCCTTACAAGGGAACCCACTTTGATTCCTCCCCCAATGCAGGAGACAAGGTAGGGAATCACTCATGCGGACTCGTGGACTGCAAGGAAGGTCCAACTGTGTGAAAAGCACCAAAATAGAGTTTCACCAGGGCACAGATGCAGATCTACCAACAAATTAATCTAGACCGGGGTTACCTTTTCCTCCCTAACACCCATTCTCTGCTGTGACACTCTGTATCTGCCTTTCCCTATTTTTCCAGCTATAACCTTAATATTCTATTTTTCTAATTGTATCCACAGGTCACGTGTGCACTTGCCAAAAGCCATTGGTGAGTGATAATTCGCTCTTGCTAAGTATGAAATGATGCGTATGCGCATCTGGAGAACTGTTCGTGCTAGTGGGCAAGTGAGATTTTGCATGGCTAGAAGCTTGCAACGCGAAATGTGTACACTTGGTTGCACTCTAGAACTGTATCCATGTGTTGTCTCGCACACCATTGCCGGCCCATTAGGTTTTCACTATATATAACCCAGCACATAACTTACTTTGTTCTTTGACAACTCCTAGCACTGAATTGTAAGGGCATCGACAGATTCCTGGGTGAGGTTTTTTTTACATTGCATCGCAGGGGGATACAGGCTATTGACCTATTAACAGATGAGCTGAGCATCTTCTTAATTGTCTTCCATCATTTGAAGTCTCTGCATCGTGAGTATGTCCAAGGCATCCATTAGTTTTCAAAAATTGATTAGCAGAGTTTGCAAATTAATTTTTTTGATTAGCAAACAAACCTATTTGATAAACGTTGTACTAATATTTTTAATATCGCCAGAAGTTATTTGTAGCCAAGACACAAAATGAGCAACAATACAGCATTTTTGTGTACCACTGAAGTAAAACATTGATGAGATGAGTGTCTGTAAAATGAAAAGGTTGGCTGCTTGGGTGGACACAAATAGACATTATCAAAAGGCTTTGAAAACAGTGTTCAGTGACAGGTCCAGTTGGGTGCAGTCTGTGTTGCATGGTGTAGCATCCCGTATATTGTAGGATTGATCCAAGATTTGCTCTGCAAGGAGAAGTTCAGATGTTTCATAAATCAACATTTTACAAAGTTAAATCAAAGTCTTCCACTGAGACCAAGTAGATGCCCTTGTCGGTCATTAATATCAACTATTTATAATATAGCATTAAATACCACTTTAGGGGGAGGACAGGGCCGCTAATTGCCATAAAGCCTGAGTCAGGTATGCTGAAGTGCAGCATGCCAGCCCTGCGCACCAACAAATGCAGTATTAATCACTATTGGCTTTCGGAGCTGCCATCTGGGGTACCAATACTTCTTTTTAAGGGAACCAGGCTTTGGGCAATTCATGCTTCCCTTGAAAAGAGGAGATAAGCTGTGAGATGGGCACAGGGGTTGAGGTGTGGTACTCCAGTGGAAACCCGACATGGGGGCACCGCCTCCAAGGACAGGGTGAAGGCTGGAAAGAGGCGCAGTGGGCTGACATGTAATGCAGGCGGTTACTTTAGATTCTTGGCCTCCGGATTTCTCCACCAGGTGCTAGAATGAATGATAGAATGCAATCTTAATTGAAGACCTAACAACAGTGTATGGTATTGCAGTAGATTTGTAAGTGTACAGACTGGATGAAACTATTGATCGCTACTTTGCATAAACATCTGCTTAGTTTTGTGTATTCATTATGTCACAGGAAAGAAAGTAATATGCCGGGTGGATGGCTTACCAGGCACGGAACTGGGCAAACTAGGTGGAATATTGTTTGCTGCCATCTGTGAGGGAGGCATGGTATCACAAGTAGACACTGACACAAGAGCTGCTAGTTTCCAAACCTTTGTTGATGGTTTAAAAGGGGTTGGAAAACTCCTATCTTGCCCCATAACTAAGATGGGAGTATTTCCGACCATCAAACAAAAAGAAAGTACAGTCTTAGTCAGTCCTTAGTCAATATAAAATGGCCTATACTAATACACCTAATGCCTGCCCTCTTTATATTACAATAAATGTGTAAAGGGAATGTGTAATGCTAAAAGGAAAATCAGTGTTCAAAAGAAATGTTAATATGGCTGAGTAAACCCCCTTCCCCACGTTTTGTAGCACGGGGTAAGGTGGCACACTTGGACCTTGCAACACACTCTGGCTTCGGACACAAAGATACAGTTTGCTTCATGGACCAGGGCCCACTTGGCCTTCCACGAAAAGTCACTATCTTATCTGCTGGACCCCGCGACATTCTCTCACTCCAGCCCAGGTCACCTTTTGGCTTGTAATACAGTTAAACAAAAGTTTGTTTCCTTCTGGTTACCACAATTCAGCACAGGTTTCCATCCACTGGCTCAAACCTTTTGGGGTGCCCTTCACCAAGCTTCAATCGCACCTTCATAGGCTACCTTCCGTCGGGCTCAAGCCTCCTTTTACTTTCCTTCCGCTGTCGAAGACCTTCGAAACTGCGAGGCTTTTGCTCTTACCTCAGCATGACCACTTCAACCTTCTTTCCTCAAGTCACCCTCTCCTACACCAAAGCCTTTTGGTAAATGTAGTTTCCAGCACAGTACTTATTTCAAAGTTCAAAGATATCTCTCACATCCAGGTGTCCCTCTGCCGGGATCAAACCTAACAATAGTTCAAATCTTGCATCTCTGCTTCTTTCTCTTCCTGCCGCTTCTACGGTATCAGACATGTCACAGAGACTCTCGATTGGGCAATCTTCTTTCGCCAGACCACTCTGTTACTTTGTACCTTTAATTTACAGTTCTTTACAATGCTTTGCTTTCTCTCGCCTCTTATTGGCACATGCACAACCTTCATTCCTCTGATATTGTTGCATTAAGTTTCATTTAACACAGACCAGACTTTCATAGCTTTCATCAACTCACTGGCTGTGTTAATTCATTTTCATCTTTCGCGGCTTTGATCCTGAAGCCAAGGCTGATACCACAACTGCTGCTACGCCTCCCCAACTCTGCCGTTCACCCAGAAGGGTGGCTGGTATCCTTGAAACACAAAAGTGGTTTGTCTCTTCTCTCTGGCTGGGCTTCCTTGTGCAACCATCAAGGCCCTTCGGAGGGAACAATCTCTCCCTGGGGTGTCCAAGGTTTCTCCGTACCTCGGTTCCATCCCTCGGCCTGTTGCTCTGCTCCGCCAGGTTTGCCTTCACCCTGGAAGAACTGCTCCTTCTTGTGCACCGCCTTGCTCAGAGTGTCTCTCAGTGTTCCACCATTTAACCATGTAAGGAGAGCTAATAGGTACCATGTGTATGTAATTAAGCTCAAGTGCTTGATCTTATTAGTGGGACATGTCCACTGTATTGCATGGGTGGTACTCGTTTTAGACCTCTTCCTCAGCTGAGTGTTTGTGTAGGAAAGGGGTGGGGATCTGGAAAGTTGGAATATCCTATAAAATATGGGGTAGGGGTATTTGGAAAGGGGGATGCCATATCTCGCCATCGGGCGTTCCTCCCCCGCTCCCCGAGTTCCCCTCACCCAGGTGATCCTTCCACTCTTGTCCACCCCAGGGTCTGGATCCAAAGGCGAAGGGAGTGCCCTGGCCACCTGAGTAAGGGATCCCCGGGATTTAGGCAGGGAAACACCCTCTTTATTTTCACACATCTCACATGCAGGTTCGCAGATATAAAGCAGCATGGTGATAAGATGGAATGCCAAGGAGTTTGGGATCCACTCATGGCTTGAGCACTAGTTGCACAGGTAAATGCAACCAGCAGTAGTCCGAATTAGGTTTTCAATAAAAAGCATTTGGCCGTATGATCATGTTCATTTTCAAAAGTGTTCACTCGCCAATACGATACATCTTCCCCAACAAAATGAAATATAGTTGACACTATGAGCTTCAGATAAACTAACCTAAACTTTACTGAAAGACATGGAGACAATGCAGTGTTTACAGTAGTAATACTGTAGGTATGCATTATGTAACTTTTAAGATTGGAATTGCAGGACTGCCTTTAAATAAATATAAAAGGTTAAAACATACTGGTCTATGCTAAACAGAATATAGTTCGCTTTATAAAAGTGTCATCCCAATTACTACTTGTTTGCAATTATATCAACAACAAAAAAAGTCTGGCCTAGCACTCGAGAAGAAAATGGAGCGAGTGGGCATCACCACTTTATTACAAATTTCTAGTAGTCTATAAGTTCAAATGATAGCTTCATGTAGCACTGCAGAAAAGACCCAAGCCACCTTAGGTTACATAAGCTATACAAGGTTTGAGTGACCTCTCGGGGAACTGTGTGCTCACATCCTTTGCTGAAACAGCATATAATAATCCAAAATAGTCTAATAATATCAAAAATGTAAGTTATCAAACAGTCAAACAAAACCAGTGATCAGATTTTTAATCCATGCTTCGATTTCAGAAGCAACAGACAGTTTGTTTGTATATGCTAATGCATTTCGAACTGTGTCCATGGTGTATCGAGCTCATCTGAGCCACTTTTGTCTTAAGTCTTTCTAACTAATGAGGCTGGTTGCCTGAAGCAAGGCACCATCCTCATTACGTGTGGTAAACCTGTTCTGTCTAGCACTTCCACAAAGGCCTTGTGCATTATTAATAGTATAGGAGAGAATTACTGCTGCACTTTCCCTCCATTGGCTCCTTTAAATTTGAAGAGAAAGGAGGGTAGGGAGAGCCCCAGAGGGCAACAGTAGAATGTAGGCTGAGCTTTGCTTTCATTGGACAGGGCCGTTTAAATAGCTAGCTGTGCTACACAAGTGTCAATTTAATTAGCAAACCTACAGAATTGCATAGCAAATTGCTATGCGACACTGCTTATTTTATGGCTTGGTTTCCAGCTATATTGAGCAATGTTAAGTTACAAAGAGTCCCTTGAAACTACCTTTAAGCGCTATATAGAAAGATCAGAGAAGTAGCTAGGCTATGAGTTGAACCAGTAATATTGCCAAATGAGCTGAGCACCTAGACAAAGTTTAGCAACACCTGCCAAATAGTGTGAGTGCATGACCATTTAATGGAAACACGTGGTATATGGTGAGTGTACAGGAATATAGGATAGAAATGTCTAGATACGCATTGGCAATGCCAACAGTTTTGTGTAGGCATCGAAAAGGCATTTGCCAGGTACTTCGTAGTGGTATTAACTGACCATAGATGATAGCAGCTGCAAAATGGTGCATATAATAGCAGTGCCTGGCAAATACCTAATACTTGTAAACAAGCCAGAACTGTTGGATTTGCGAATGCTGGTTTTTAACAGGACTTCAGTGAAGGAAGTGCATAGTGCTTATAAATCGAGTGGCTGAAGCCAGACCTGGTTGACATTTGTATTAGACCAGTAGCACGGTCACAGCTCCAATTAAGTAATTAATACTCAGAAGATTGCTTTGAAAAAATCACTGGCAGGCACTTTGAGCACAAAGTTTAATCGAAGGCATGATAGTTAGCTCAAAGAGATCCCAGGAGGGTGTGTTTTGGGCGGGACGGGCAGCAAGTGGTTGTGAATGACAATAGGGATTAGCATGGGAATGGACAGCCAATGTGTGGATAAAAACCAAACAACTACAAGCTTTGTGTCCCTCCTCATATGTCCCTTGTCATTTCTCCCTCGCTGTACTCTAATGCAATAGTTTTGTGTTCTAGGTGGCGCATAGCACCAAATAAAAGCCAAACTAAAAATGGAATAAGAACTTAGGAATTTGATGGCAATAGCTTCCTAGTTGTGAATTCCCAGGCATATAATGTTAATATCTGACAAGTAGTTGCATGCCTAATGGATAGCTCAGGTGTCGCATGTTTCTTCTGGTAATGGGACAATGCCATGCGACGGGTTTGAAACCGTGGTTGTGCCGGCTATGCCCTTCATCATTCGGAGGGCGATGAATCGAGTACCATCAGCTGGTAATAAGAACACTGATTAATACAGAGCTTAGAAGTAGTCCTTCTACATGAAGCTCTATATAAATCACAAATTATAATGATATGATGGATGAACTGCCAACTCATTGAAATGTCTAGTCACTTGTGCTAGTTGCTGTTGTCTGAATGCAAAAGCTGGCAATGTGTGCGAGTATGTGGCAATGATGGACGGTTCTTACTATATGACAGTGCTTCTTACTATATGACGACAATACTTGTAATAGTTTGAATGTTAGCATATATTGGCAAAAGCTATCATATGATGGTAACTTGGACATGGGATTGTAACACTAGGCAAATCGTGAAGGCACATGGCCATGTGTTCGCAATACCTACAGTAGCAACAAAGAAAACATTTTCAATAGACACATGACAAAACTCTTGACTTTGTTAATGGTTGATTTCTTTCTTTGAACATAACGTTTTTTCATAGTAAATAACTCACAAACACAAAATTACTCCTGCTAATGGGAAAAGGCGCTATATAAATGACGACTACTACAAATACACCGCCAGACAAAGGAAGTAATCCCCTTAAGCGCAATTCCTTCAAGCCTTCCATTGCTCCAACCCCTGGCCCCTTTGCTAAAATGTAAAGGGCAGCAACACATGTAATGGGTAAAGTATTGCTTTTTTCCCCACACTTACACTTTTTTTTACCTCCCAGTAAAAAGAAGTTTGAAGGTGACTCCGCGCCACCTCAGAACGTGCTCTCCAGTCGTGAGTTTTCATGTAACAGATCAGTTCACCCTGGGAGTTGTAGCTTTTTTTGTTTTTGTTTCCACTGGATTAACGTACCAAAAGCACGATCACCCTAAAACATCTGACAAACAATATAATGAGCCTATTCACCTGCTACAAGAGCATAAATGACTACCAATTCCTCCCCTCCTCGTATTATGCCTTCTTTTATCCATGTACTTTGGTCTTCTACCCCTGCCCCCACACCCACCTACATCTTCACGCAGTTTCATTAAGCCAAAAAAATAAAAAATCCCATTTAGTCCACCATAAACCCCCAACTTTACATTCTAGCATGAGAGTGCTATGCACAGATGTTCACTGTCCGAGGTTCTGTAGCCATTTGAGCAGGTTTAGTTTCACAAAGCGATGTTAATTTTGGAGGTTTGAGCCTTCTTAAAAATGCTCTGAGCAGATTATCAAGCTATTAGCTGCATTTTGGGGTGCGGGGTGGGGGGGGCAGATGGATATGGGCTGGGCAGGGTTGGCCCCTCTGCCTCTCTGCGCCTAGTCCTGCTGCCTAGTAAATAACAGTGTTAATGATGTTAAAACAGTAACAATGATGTGATTGAATAGGCTGTTCTTGCTGCGCTCCTTGTCCCAAACTGTGCCAGGCCATTGCCTGGTTTCCCTACCCCTAGAAACGTCCCTGGGGCTATCTACTGCTCTCCTGGCTTGGCAGTCCCAAATTACTATTCTGGAGTTGCATTTGAAAGGTAATGGAACCTCAGATAAAAAGCTAATACGATTTAGATAACAGGTTGGAGCACATCGCAGCCAACTGCTTCCCATAGACAATGCGTTTGATGGCAAATGTGCTGTTGTTACATACCATCCTTTCTTTAATAAGATCTGTGGGTCACCTTAATGGATTCACATGCACCCAAGCTATTGCAAAAACGTTTTTTTCCCCATTCTAAATCCCACGTCCCTATGTTTGCGGCGTTACATCCGCTTTGCCTTTCCGCTTACGTTCTCCCTACCCTCTTTCCTAATCAGACTCAGGGTCTGGATGCCCCGAGCGGGGCGGGGTGGTTCCAGCACCCGACCACCAGCTTTGGAACAGTATTAAAGCCTTGCAAAATAACCTAACATTAACACCTCACTAATCACGGCCGCCTTTCCAATGTTTTTTCTTTCTTTTATGAGCTGTAAATTGGAGAGTAGTTTTGAATAGCGATTGAGGCTCGGAATAGCGACAGTGGGTCTGTTCTGCATGTAACGCTATACACGGATCACTGCTGCTGGCACACTTCTACCTTGAGAGATCCCACTGGGATGGGACATGTTGACCTCCGGGTGGTAGATGTAGCTATCTGTGCAGCAGGCACTTTGACACCCCAAGCTATCTTGAGAGATTGGATCCTACACCAACATATTATGATTTGGCTTTGTTTTTATTAGTGATATCTTTTGTAGTTTTTTTAATGCTGAATGATTATGCATATTTTATTCATCACACCTTTTTAAATAGATGTTGCTTCCTTTCAAGCCACTACTGAAAACTCTGTTGTGTCTGTGAAACCTCTCTTGTGAAGTTCCTTTCCTACTTGTGATTCTGATGTCACGCCAGATACTTATTAGACCCGCATTAATATTGTTCATGAATCATTATTCCCCTCCCCCCAGCCCCTCCCTCTAGTTCTAATCTCACTTAATCCAGCCGGATACACTGCACGAGGAAACATTTCTCCACTTTAAAGGGTGGGTTTTTTATTAGCAGCAAAGGACCTGCGTAATTTACAGTGATGAGAAAGAAACGCCATTCGCCTGATTCCACCCGAGGAGGGTTGGGGGCGGTGGGAGCAGGCTGTGGGTGGAGTCATGGCAGTCGGGTGGAAAAAGCGCAGAGCTAACATATGACCGTGCTTTATAGACCACTCTTGGGGGATGCGCAGACTCAGAATAACCCTAACTGACAATATTTAAATCGGCTTAGTGACACGGCGCAAAAAATATGGGATCGTTTTTATTCTGTACATTCCAAACTGAAGTCTACAATTATCAGCAGCCAATTTAAGCCTGTAGAAATCTAATCGGGGTTTACATTTACTATCAAGACTGAAAGAAACCGTGAAAGAAAATGCGTTCTGATCACCCGGGTGAAGTCGTCGTCTTGCAGAGCACGCAGCTTTATTCACCTCTCCCCTTTCTAATCGCCCACCATCCGATCCTCTTACTGGACATAATCACCCACTCGCTGCTGTCTGCAGCCTTCTCATGTTAATCACACTTTAGTGTGCCTAGATGCAAAACCAAGACAAACTAAAGCAAAGCTATTGCCACCACACGACCAACACCCGACCTCGGAACAGCTGGCAGCTGTGGCTGAGGCAGTGTGCCCTCCTGGGCAGGGGCGTTCAGGACCCAGGGCAACCCCTCCCAATTCCAGCGCTGTTTGTGTATGCAAGCTTTGCCTTGGACTGTGCATGCATTTCTGTTTGGCCGAAGTTAGCTACGTGCTGCTATTTTCATGTTTTACTTCTTGCGTTGTCAGTTGCTTGGTGATAGCATAGCAGTATACATAAAATATAGAACAGATGTGCTAGTGAGCTGGCACCTCGTGCCAAGGTGAAAAATAATTGTATGTGGGTCTCCACCACTGGGGAAGAAAGGAGAGTTCAAGCAGGGCTGGAATTCGCAACAAGTCACATGAAAGCTATGTGTGTTTGATATGGTCAACACATACAGCAGAATGGCAGTGCGCCATAATAACGGCACACGCGCTGGGAAACGAGACGTAGCAATCGGAGGCCTGTGCACCGAGAAGACGTTTATGGCATGTTTCTACACCTGGTTGGTCGCTGAGCCTACATCATCGATTTCATTTACCTCAGCCTCGCTCGGGGCTAAAACCCCTGGTGGCTCACTGAGACAAATGATTGGAGGATGCAGCCATATTAAACCCCTGGTGGCTCACTTAGACAAATGATTGGAGGATGCAGCCATATTTGGCCAGCCCTCATCCTCTGCATGAACTGCTGAAGTTGGCCATCCATCGCCCAGGCGAATGCTGCAGACGATGATGGAACCTGCTAGTGTGGCCGCCCTCCTCACAAGATGGCACCAAACAGTGACTTCTATGAGCTCAGAAAGAGTTTGTAACCTGTTAAATTCATTGGCCATCCATCCCTGAGCTGGTTCTGGCGTGCCCCCT
The DNA here is from genome assembly GCF_040938575.1 of Ambystoma mexicanum. Taxonomy (NCBI): domain Eukaryota; kingdom Metazoa; phylum Chordata; class Amphibia; order Caudata; family Ambystomatidae; genus Ambystoma; species Ambystoma mexicanum. The sequence continues at coordinate 755,046,058 of NC_090924.1, read as the reverse complement.
TTCTGCCCCTCCTTTCTTTCTAGGCTCTGGTATTCCCTTTTTCTCTTCGCACCCCTGGCCTTGCTCTGGTTTGCCCCTTTTCTGCTTGTACATCTTACTTTCCACCGAACGGTTGCATCTGAGCTTCCCAGTTCCTCCACACCCCGGCTCCTTTTCCTCCCTCTGGACTGGATTTGAAATCTCCTTCCCCCTCTATACTTCCACCCAGGACTGGTTCTGGCATCCCCAACCTCCTCTACATAATACTGGGTTGCTACTAGGCTACCATTTCCCCCTCCATTCCAACCCCTGGGCTAGTTCTGGGCTCGTCTTCCCCCTTTGTTTGCTTGTCCACAGTAATTTCTGGTTGATGTTGCCCTACTGACTCCTAGCGCTTCCTCTTGCCAATACCAATACAAAAGAAATGCATGTTTTTGATCTTGTGCGCATCTTTAGCCGCTCATTTTACTGGTTCTCTCCCTCTAGGGAATACTGGGTTGTGCATTTCCTCTGTGTCTCGACTGTCTTTTATACAGGTGGGAGGACTTGGTTACTGGATCACCTTTGGGACATGAACCTCAACGACTCGACTAGCTTTCACAGAAGGTCCTCTCACAAAGCCATGAGGAAAACACGACCAGGCAGAGGCATGCCAGGTTTAGAAAAGGTCTTTATTTGTTTTTCACAGAAGGGGAGCATAACTGAGCTAAGAAACTCGGTTTTGGCACACAAATTAATTAAAAACAAAACTGCCAGGGTTACATCTCCATAATTGTTCCCCCTCCTCTCTTCAGTTGGACACTGTTAAGTTGCTTGAAGATGAAAAACGCGCTCTCCCTAGTCGCTTCACAGGCTGATGCTGACATAACCAGTGATATTCGACTTCTTTTGGACTCTCGTTAGGTCTCCTTTCTGGACGGTTAGATTCCATGGGTAACTTTTGTGGTTCCTCCACCTGGCCAGATTAGGCACATGAAGATGTCTACCCTTGTGGCTGGAGGTTTCCCAATCTATTTTTTCTGTTGGTTTCACCATGAACGTTCTTGTGTGCAAAATAGTCTCTCTCCTTGGGTCTATCCACGCCGTCGGTCATTTTTGTAGCACAATCCTGTTCTGTCTGAAATGGGCGTAACCAAAGGTGGGTTTCACATTGTTGGTGTGGAGAATGTCACTTAGGTGTTGTAGCCACTTGGTTTGGAGTTCCAGACTTAGCCGTAGGAGTTCCTTCAAGGATGGTCTCTAGGTGCTTGGTATGCTGTGTCTACACTTCTTTGTCATGGTGACTTGAACCTGCCACCCAAATGAGTCCTCTGTAAACTGATACTCCCCTGCTCCTGGGAGCCTGCCTCCAAGACCTTTAGCACTCTACTTCTCAGCTAATATCCTCGCTTCAAACTCATTTCCATGCCTGTCGACAGCTGTTAGATAGGTGTTGTCCTGCTTATTGTCTCTCACTGACATTGTCCCTCCAGCAAAGTTCTCACAACCTTGTCTTCTATGCTGCTACATCTCTGCTCCCTACCCACTCTCCGCCTCACTTCATCCTGAGGTTTCAGTTTTGTTTTCTTCTTTCTCTTTCCTCTCCTCCTTACACTCCCTTCTATCCTGTTCTTCTCTCATTCCAGCCTTTGGTGTTTTCCCCTTTTACTAACCCCTGCTCCACCTTGCTCTTCACCCATTTCAACTTGTTCTGTTCTCCCCCTCCTCCTTGGTCGTAAGCCCCTTATACCCCTTCAATACTCCATTGGTCATTTACCCAGGGCTGGGGTCTCGCACACAGGTCTGCAGCTGGGGTTTGTAAATGTTGTCTGTTGCGTTGGCATGTGCGTAAGGGATGTTTATCTACAGATGTATGTGTAATAGAGATATGCATGTCTCTTCCCCCATCACGAACCAATACCTTCAAAAAGGTCACTCCACCATCTTTGTGCATGCACAGGCAGAACAGATCAGTGAGGCTCAACCGCAGGGCCTTGCGAAGAGAGCCAGCGTCACCCTGGTTGCTTCTGCATTTCCCATGCTGTTCATTATGGCATTGGTGAGTTGTCACTGAGTATGTTCCTCAGCAAGCTTTCTTTTCCTGGCACCATTGCTAAATGTGAGTTTGAGGTAGTCCAAGCCTGATATGCTTTCTATGGAGCTCTGACACTGCAGGTCATGCCATAAAGGCCCCCTTGGACTTTGGGGCACATGTTTAAAAAATATTCCTTGCTTGGTTCACCCATTGTGTCTCCCCCACACTCTAGAAACTCTCTGCACAGTGATGCCACATATTGTGCTCTTAGATGCTCTTTAGTTGGTGTAGAATAAGAACACAGGGTCAAATGTAGGCACCGTGTTGAAATCTCATTGCACATGTATGCTGGTAGATGCGTTCTATAGGCCGCGATGGACTGTGATGTCACGGCTCCTTTAGGTTTCTAGAAAAGGCACACGAAAGGCAATATCAAATTTCGCCAATTTCTGTGAAAGGGAAGTACAATGAGGCAGTCGGTGTATGCAGTGAGTATGAGTTAGGGACGACAGGTGAGAAGAGCGCTGGAAAGTGCAATTGGAGCGAAGGATGCAGTAGGAAACAAATCAGGCCATCCATTGAAGATAGATCAAGCATAGCCTGAGCAAAGGGGCCTTTGTACATTGCACCAGCCACTATGAAAGAGACCCTAAGGATAGACTTGAGGGATCTGACCGTGAATCAGGGATGACCCCAAGAGATTCACCCTTGAGTATCCTATACGTTGGACACTATATCTGGAGTGGGTGAGATGGGCACCATATCCCTTGTGCAACCTAGAGGGGTGTGGGATATCCCTTTATAGGATGTGAATTGCACTGTATCCCTTACAGTGGTGCGAAGGGTTAGTCGGCATCAAGATGAAATGGACCAGACAGTAAAATTATGGTGTGAACTACAATTGCCAAGGTGGGCCATGTGCCTGGGGAGAGGACCAGTGGCAAAGAAGCAGATGTGTGCTATATCCCTGAGATTGGTGGAGAATGGTGCCCCACAGTGAAGGAACCCACAATCTTTTTTAATTCCCCCCCCCCCCGACACTGTTGTTGTAGACAAACCAAGGATGGAATCCCTGTTATGTTATATTTAAACCCTTAGACCATACAGGCTTTCATACCAACCCCCTCCTACTTGTAAATAAGGCTGTTAGAACATGAGACTCCGGCAGAAAAAGATCTGTCAGTCACCACAGCACCTATTTTGGAGGAATCTGGTTTGCAAGGTATCCACTCAGATATGCTATTGGCGTAATCCTAAAAGCCAAACCAATCGGTATTGAGAGTCCTCCATGGCACTGAATCCATCCTGCGGAGAGTTTGGGAAGACCTGCTTGAAATTTCTGAGAACTGCTCCCTATATATGCTTCTTCTTATTATTGGGGTATTGTTGAGTGTGGACCTAGGTTTGGGAAGCAACAGAGCACGTTGCAAGCCATGGGGGGGGGAGTAGATAGCGAGGGAAGCAGATGACTAAACCGCTAAAATGTGACAACACTATCTGGTGATGGGGCCTGCATATATAGTATAAAGTGGAGAGAGAGAGGCAAGGATTCTCTTGACTCAGCAGAACATTGCTCTACTTGACATATCCGCTGCCTTTTCCACTACAAACCACAATATTCTGCTCCACCGATTACAATATGTGTCTGGCCTCTCGGATCATGGCCTTTTAATGCTTCTCCTTCTATCTGCCCAAACGACTTTAAAGAGTAAAATTAGACAACTCTGTCCTCCGAAATGCTTCCTGTGCTGTTCATTGATGGTCAACTCCCTATCCCCCCCCTTGTGCAACATTTAAATGAAGCTCCCACAATCTTATGTCCAACTCTTACATAGATGACACACACATCTACCTCTGTGTCAAGGGTGAGATCAGCCTTTTCTCTTCAGTACTCTTTTAAGGTATGTTCCTTGATCAACTCCTGTTTAATCTATGGTAACACCTTTTATGCTGGATTTACAAACTTGTATACCTAATCCTTGTCTTAAACACAAACGGGAAATTCACAGCTCAAAAACTTCCATCGTCTTTGTGAGGTGTCGGACATAGGAGACTGACACAGGTAGTAAGCTTCTTGCCAAATACTTTTATTTAACACAAAAACTCACTATCCCTAACTCTGAGGGGTTTCCCTGCCTCAACAAAACTGAGACAGTCTTTGTCAGGATGTCCAAAATAAATTTCTCTGTCCTGCGTCCAAAACCTAATGTGACCCTCGCACTCTTAATTCTACAAACCCGTGCAACAAGGGGAAAATAAAGTCTCTCAGCTGCTCATCTGCAGTCTTGTGGTGTTCTCCAACACAAAGTTCTATTCCGTTCAGGAGGTTTGATTGTCCATCCTTACAACTCCAAAAGAAAGTTTTACAACCCTTCTATGCAGTCATCCCATGTGGAGTGACATCCTTCAACCTGGACTAGGTTGAATAGTGCCATGGGGGAACAATCTTCTTCCCCTGGTCTTGTCCTAGTTTTTATGTCGTGTTTAGGTCATTTATCTTGTGTTTACCATGCTTTCTGGAAGTACTGGGACAAGGAAGAATAGTATGAAGGCTGTCTTGATTTTTTTTTTAAACTTGTTTATTTTTCAGGCAGCGCACAGGAAAACATTACATTACAATCATATAATATTTAGTACATTTTAAGTCATCTTAATCATCCCCTAACTCTCCGTCCCACCCCACCCGCTCTGACTGTCCTCCGGGTCCGTTCCTCCTCTGATCGAGCCAGGTCTCTGTCCATAGCCCTTTGGGCATTTAACACTAAGCAAGGTTTGTATGTTAGGGCTGGGAAGGGCTGGTCATAGTCTATCACTGGCGACCAAATGTTTGTGAAGCGGTGAAGGTGGCCTTTATTTGCAGCCATTATTTTTTCCACAATGAAGATGTCCCAAAGCTTCAGCCACCACAGGATCATTAGGGGGCCCTCCGGGGATTTCCAGGTTCGGGCAACCGTGATTTTCGCAGCTTGGAGCAGTTGCGTTATATGAGTCGCCCGCCTGCCAGACCTCGGGTATATGTCTGGGATTGGGGTCCCCAGTAGGATTGGTTCAAGTTCCAGCGGTAACGTGATCTGAGTGATGTCTGCAATGGTGGCTATATACTGGGACCAGAAGTTCCCCACCACTGGGCATGACCACCACATATGCAAGTAGGAGCCCTCCATGCTGCAACTGCGCCAGCATAGGGGGCTCAAGGACTGATTGAAGCGATGTAGTCGCAAGGGTGGGTAATACCATCTGAGTAGTAGTTTATGTGCACATTCTCGGTTGGTCACGCAAAAAGAGGACGATTGGGTAAGTGCCCAGATGTCGGACCACGATTGGTCTTGAATCGGTATCCTAGTTCTGTTTCCTACTGCGACATATAAGGAGCTTTGGCTGCGAGCAAATTCGACTGCATTCATTTGTATAGCGTGGAGATTCGCCCTCGGCTCGGTGGATCAGCGGCCATTAGTTCGAGGGCATCTAAATCTCGAGTGGCCACCGTGCGAGTCTGGGGTTGCGAACACCAGTGTCTGATTTGGATATAGGAGAACCTATCGGTCTCAGCCAGGCCAAAGGTGCTCTTACATTGGGCTAACGTCAGCGGCTGAGAGTTTTCGAATAGCTGACTTAAGGAGCTGAGGCCCCCGGCGATCCAGTTTTTAAAGTTCGAGGGTGTGGTCCCAGGTGAAAAAGCCGGGTTGTAGAACACTGGGGCGGATGGGCTTAGATCTCTTGGGATGCCTCTGTATTTGCGTGCCCAATCCCATGCCTTTAGTGTTTGTTTGGTTGACGACAGGAGAGATGGCCAAGTCAGTTGCAATGGGGCTGGCAGGTGCAGCAGGAAACGGAGGGGAAGGGGTAATCGGGGTGCTCTGCTTCCATCCATTTGGGCCGCCCTGACGCGATGGTCCAAGCTCAAGTATGAGCTATCTGTGCCGCCATCTGATACCTTTGTAGGTCAGGGACCCCAATGCCTCCCTGGGTTGGAGAGCACATCATGGTCCTCGGCGGAATGCGTGACTTTTTCCCCCTCCAAATGAAGCTAAAGATCTTCCTCTGTAGCCGTTGCAGCGGGGGCCGGGGGATGATAGTGGGAAGGGCAGAGCAGGCGTAGAGGAATCGCGGTAGGAGATTCATTTTACAGGCCGTGATGCGACCTATTAACGAAATTTCCTGTGAGAGCCAGCGATCCAGATCATTCTCTAGGGTCTTAAACAGGGTCGGAAAGTTTATCCGGTAGGTGTCTTCGGGACAGGCAGGGATCTGGACTCCCAAGTAGGGGATTGATTTCTCGCTTAATGGAATTGAGCAGTGGGTTCCAAAGGACTCCTTGTCTTCCCGTGCCAGGCCTATTCCCAAGGCTGCCGATTTCGTAAAGTTTATAGAAAACCCCGAGACCCTGCCAAACCTGTGGATTTCCGCCAGGGCGGCTCTCAATGACTGGGAGGTGTCTGTTATGGTTAAAATCACATCATCCGCATAGAGCGCAATTTTATGTTGGGTCGGGCCTACTTGGAGGCCTTTAATTCTGGGATTTCAGCGGATCCGCTGGGCCAGGGGCTCCATCGCCAGGGCGAAGAGCAGAGGGGAGAGAGGACACCCCTGCCTCGTACCGCATGGTAGAGGGATCGAGCTGGATAATAGGCCATTCACTCGGAGGAGGGTCTTCGGAGATTGGTAATTCGCTAGGATGAGTTTCGAGAAGAGTGGTCCAAAACTGAAGGATTCCAGGGTGAAACGGAGGAATGACCAATCTACCTTATCAAAAGCCTTGGTTGCGTCCAGGGCCAACAGGGCCAGTTTTCACATGTCTCTCTTAGCTATTTCGATAAGATTAAGGACCCTACGGGTGTTATCCGTGGTTGCTCTATTCATCACAAAGCCTGTCTGATCTGGGTCGATGATGTCCTGGAGGACCTTCGCCAGGTGGTTCGCCAGGACCTTCGAGTAAATGTTTGCATCCAGGTTTAGTAGTGAAATAGGTCTATATGCCGTAATGTCTCTAGGGAAGGCTGTCTGTTTTAATTGTGTCTGTTCATTCATGAATAAGCTTCCCTGGTGGAATGGGTGTACTCTCCTGCCCAACTATTAGTGGTTACTTCTTTATGTCCCGAGTCCAGTTAAGGGAGTATTTGATTTATTATGTACCTTTCTTTCCCTTCGGGTTGGGTGGTGAGATTTTTCCTCTGTCCTCTGGGGTTCAGTTCCACCCCTTTCTTTTCAGTGATTGCCCACCCAGATATTCTACACCCACTCTCCCCAAGCTGTACCTGCTTAATGGTCTTGTGGTGCAATTAGTCTCCCAGGTTTTTCCCTCTTCTCCAAACTGGGTGTCGTAGGATGTCCTCCCGGCGCCACCGACACCAGCCAACGAAGTTCTTCGGGCTCGTTTTCCTCATGTCGTCAGTGAGCCGCTTCCTGCCTGCCACCTGCGGTATGGCAGATGGCGTCGGGATATGATACTGAATGCCCCTGGCATTCGTTGGCCGGTTTTGCGGCTTCCCACGAAGTGGCCATCTGCCTTGCTTGTGAATGCCATTTATATTTGCATACCAGCGCTCTCCTTCCCACAGCGTTGCCGTGCTCGCCTGAGTCTCCATGTCTGGTTCTCGGCTCGCAATTGGCAGTCCAGGTTGCTCTGTCGGCGGCAGGACTACCCAGCAAGGTGTTCCTTTGGGTATGCCGCTCAGGTTTTCCTATTGAGTTTTCACTTCCTTCTGTTACCACGGGCCACTTGACCAGCGCTGCAATTGCTGGTTAACGTTTCCTCACCTCTTTAATCTTTCTTCCGCCACCCTGCATCCACAACTTCAAGTTTTCCAGCTACTGCTGCCTGTTGTTTACTCGCTTCTACCGCTTCCCCTGCTTTTATTACTGCTTGAACAAGTCTTTCTCCTTCGGTCTCCACTGCTTCGGAGTTCTGATCCACTGCTACCACTGCTTCTGTGTGTTTTGTCTTGTCCCTCTTCCCGTTGTATTGGAAGAATATTTTTAGTAGTTAATCAAAAACTAGAAGGTTGCTGGTCCTCCTCGTCACATTTGAAGTACAACTATTATTCACTGTGGGACCTTTAGAGTTCTTCCTTGTCACCACAACATATAGCCTGGGAATTAATTCCCTTCTAGACATGTACATTAGTTAGGCTGATGTATGAGTCTTTGAAATAGGGGAAGCTGTAAGAATCTCTTGGCCATGGTGGGATTAGCGAATGGAGCAGTGTTTCCTTGTTGATAGAAAGGGACATAATCCCTGAGTTCGTCACAGTTTCCAGTCTCAAATTCTCTGCCTCACCTTTAAGAATTTCCATGGAACTGAGCTAAAATCCCTACAATGTAAAATCTCCCGTTACATGCATTCTCACCGATGGGATCTGAAGATTCCAACCAAGTTGTAGTCCCATTTCAGTCTGCAAATTCAGGGGTGACAGCCTCTCCTGCTCTCGGTTTTCAGAGCTAAACTGAAAGCTTATACGTTCTAAATATTTGACTCTACTACTAGGGAAATTAGGTTTTTGAAACGTTTGTTGGGAAATAATCCAATATTTCAAAAGTAAATTGGTGTGTGAAAATAAACCTTTCCTATGTAAAGTGCCACCGAACCCCTAACTTTAGAGCTAGTAACTAAAAGCTTGATACTATGTATTATATATGTACTGTAAGGAAGGCATGGTATCAACAGTTGAAAAACACCAATTTATTCCTAAATCTACAGATGGGAGCAAGCTACGACCAAATAATAACGCAGTCCTATTGGTGTCTTGTCAAAATAAAAGGGCCTATAATAATAATAATAATAATATTGCCAATCCTTACCGCTAAATACAAATAGTGTGGGAAACAGTGTTATGAAAAAGAAAGAAGGGTTCACAAAATGATATGTCAAGATGTTCAGACCGTTTGCCTCTCTTCCCCACATTTTCAACGCGGGACAAGGCGGTACACTCAAGTTTAGCACAGTCTCTGGCTTCTCTAGCACGAGGATACAGTTCATTCGTTAGCATCGGGCATCGAGGCCTTCCGTGCCCAAGTCTCTTTGCCTTTCAAAGTCTCTTCTTTCGGAGGGCCTGATGCAATAAACAAACAATATGCTCTTTTCCTCATAGGATTTCATAAGTACTCAATTTCTCAGGCGATTCACGAATCACCTCATATCACCCTCAGCCAGGCTCAGATCCTCTCAACACAATGCTCGTAGGATATTCATGCATCCAATTTCTTGTAGGATATTCTTTCTCAGGTGATTCACAGTTCACCCCGGATCCCCTCAGCCGGGCTTAGATCCTTTTAACACATTTCAATTAGGCTCCCTCTGCTGGGCTAGGGCCAAATTCATATACTTTTGTCATCAACTTTCTAAATGCTATTAACATAGAAGACTTTCGATTGTGCACAGGATTTTGCTTGACCCATTGCAGGACCACTTCAATTCTCAATTCTTTGTCACTCTTTCGCTTTTGCCATCTTTCAGTAGGATACATTACAGAGACTTTTGAATGAGCACGCACGCAGTGCCGGACCACTCTGAACTTTGAAAGCAAGATACGATAACTTAGACAATCACTCATCTGTTGTTCAATTTTACTTGCGTTGATTATCACATACGCTTCATAAACCATTTGCTTCAGCGTTCACTATACAATGTTGCTGCTTGCAACCTTGGCTTCAACACAGACCGGTCTGGTATTGGTCTCCCCAACTCACCGGCTGTGCTGACTTTACTGGTGCTGCTTTGTTGTAGGAGCCAAGGACAGTACCACAGCGACAATCTATTTTCCCAGCCTTCACTAACGCCACGGGAGAGCCCCGGGTACCTCCGACACACAATGCAGGTTTCTTCAGCCTTGTTTCCTGGTCTTACGTTTTCTATTCTCGAAGGATTATGAAAGTAACGGTTCCTTGTCGAAAAGTTCAAGGGCACTTCCCACCTTGCAATCCCCTTCTGTTTGACCTTCTTTTGCCTTGTATTAAACTGCCATCTTGGAACTGCTGCTTTCTTGTGTGCTTTGCCTCGCTCAGAGTGTGCTCTTGTGCTCCACCTTTTATCCATGTGGGGAAGTGTAATGGAATTCAGGTGTGTGTAATGGTGAGTAATTGCCTGACCCTGCCTGACCATTGTATTGGGACATGTCAGGTATACGGCTAGGGTGTTAGTCCATTTTCTCTCATAGCAAGCTGTCCGTGGGAAAGTGTTTGTGTTGGGAAAAGAGGGGAGGGGCGTTGAGTTCCTAAGTATCCTACCTGATAGGATGGGGTAAAGGTGTTATAGGGAAGGGGATACCGTGTCTCGCCATCTGGTGTCCCACTCCCGAAGACCCCTCACCCAGATGATCCTCCCACGCTGGTTCACCCCCAGGGACTGGATCCAAAAGTGATGGCCGTATCCTGGCCACCTGGATGACAGATCCCTGGGGACTAGTGGGTGAGACACCTTCAGGTCTCTCACAGTGCCAATGAAATCACTGTGAAGAATCGTGCAAATAAAAATGTGTACAAATGTATGAAATATATACGAGACACCTTGTAAGCTTTAGTATAGCCACTTTCATGTCATAAGGTACCCGTTCGTATGTAGCACAATTGACAGACAAAAGGTTGATATATTCATGGTAGCCAGCATTGGCAAAGCAATAGATTTGCCAATTGTACTTTGACATATAGTCGTACCTTCAGTTACTACAACCAATCACTTGTTCAAAAACCTACACCTCAGTTTGTAGTTGTTCCATGACAAACACATGATGGCTTTAATTACTATTACCAATCCCGTGTGTAAAAATGTATGAATTGACAAGCATTGGCTAAGCCAATATTTTTGCCGTTTGTAGTTGTTCATAGACAAAAATACATGGCTGTATCTTCCATTACAGCAACCAATCCCTTGAGTAGAAATGTAAAGCCATTACTGTTGCTGTTTATAGTTGCTCATTGACAAAAGACCCGGTAGTTGCATAGATCACCTTTCGTATGTTGCGCAATAACAGTGATATCTATGTCCGCTCCACGGTCACACTTCCCTGTTCGCTCCGCGGACAGTGTCCTGATTGGCTAATCGGCTTGTGTCATGTCCGCAGACATGCGATGTGTTCGCTGATAGGATGGTGAAGAGCGTGAAGTGCGTCAGATTTTTGGAAACGCCCGCCATCTTGACTTTGCGGACATCTGCCGGTGTCCGCGAACATCATAGTAAAAACATATTAAAAAACACAACATTGCACTTGTCAAATTTATCAAATAATATCTGGGGAGGTGAGGGGTAATGAGGATGGGATGGGATATGGCTGCAAGAAGCAAAAAAATGGGTGTTTTTTGCCACGAAAGTCCGCGAACAGTTCGGATGTTCGCAAACAGTCCTGTAAAGTTTGCGGACACCTCAGCATTACAGGGTTGTTGAAATGCAGTTTTTGAATGGCTTATAACTTTGGCGCCACTTAATAGAATTGCATGTATATTTCTGACCTGATTCTGAATGAGTTTACAAAGTTTGGTGGGATTTTGTCAAGAGAGGCTAAATTAGAGGGGGGGGTCCCGAAATAATGTAAAGGCTTATAAATGGGGTGCTATTTGACAAATCTACATGAAGGTTTGCAAAAAGATTATAGATCTAGATATAAATATTTTCGTAAAGTCTGAATGGATTTTGTCAAGTGGGAGATAGGTTATATGACGATTGTATGTGCATACATTTGACACTTTTGAAAATCAGTGATGTCATCAGTAACATTTGTGATGTCATCTTTGATGTTCTGGTTGTTAGTCTTAGCAGTGCACGGCGGTGGCGCGAGTTATGGTTGCTTAGCTTACCATAACTGGCGAATTTCAGGGGTTTTTCGGTTTTACTTGGAACCATAACGTCCCTTTAACAAAGTGTTTTCACTGAATATATATATATGCAAACACCTATATCGAATCACAGCCTGTTAATATAATCCTCCAGGCATGTGTATTGTGCAAGAAAAAGTAAAAGTAAAAAATGAACAATGAAAAATCTTTTTAGAAATATTTTTTTAGGACTATATGTTTGATATCTTAGAATTAAAAACTACTGAAGCGAATTTGTACTTGTGAAAGAGATATCGATCTAAATCCTGGCAAATTTATAAAAGAATTAACCCACTTGGGTCATATCAGCCAGGAATGGATAAAATTTCTTTTGTTACCATGGCTTAGACTATTAATGTGAAAGAGATACTAGTTTGAATTCTGGCAAACTTACAAAAGATTTAACCCACTTGGGTCATATTAGCCAGAAACAAACAATTCCTTCTGTTCTATTATACAAGACAAATTTGCCTCTTACAAAATGGCCGCCTTGTTTTCTCTCCATTCATGGAAGCAATTTATGCCGGTACTAGAGAGTGACAAAGGACTAATGGCACAAAGAACCATAGAGACTGGTTAATTGCTTGAAACACCTATATGTACACAGTTGGTTGTGGGTTTCACTTGTACGTGAACAAGCCGCGAGTAAGCGGCGAAACGCGTTGTACCGTGCACTTTTTAATCTGGCTGATGCCTAATAAAACTGGACACTGAATTAAACGCCATACTGCATTGGTTTGATTTGAGGAAGTAATTTATACCAGCGGTTTGTGTCTTGCCACGAGTGCCATCCCTCCCTGGGAGAATTGGAATTCTTTTTCCCGGTTTTGCAAATATATATATATATATATATATGTGAGTGTGTGGTCATTTGAGCCAAGTCACACATGCCACAGTGCCACTACTGGCTTCCAGTTCAGAGTCATATGAGCAGCGCATTGTGGGTATGCAAATCAGCCCAAATGCAAGCTTTAGCTTCTCAAAATTGTCTTTGTCTTACGGGGCACTGCTATTTTATACATTCCTTCTTCAACCCAAGACAGACACCTCTCAAGGCCTCAGACAACTGCATTGCGGATTTACTGTTATTACTATCACCAGTGCAATACAGTCTTGGGGCATGTGTAGCAAACAGCAAAGAGATAGTAGGTTTAAATGGCTTGCAAATATTTCATTGTTTAACTTTTGGGATTGCACACATTTTTGTATATATTGTATATGTTTGTGTGTATATGTATGTGTGTGTGTGTATATATATATATATGTATATATATATATATATATATATAATTATTTAAAAGATGTGATACTGCAGCCATCACTACTGTAGTGATCTTATGGTGCAGCTGCTTCTCCTGATACTGCATATTGTGTCACGCCTCGGGTGAACCAGACCATGGTCTATGTAGGATGGAAAGGAAATGGAGGCGATTAAGATTAGAGGATGAGAAGCATGAGGAGGATAGAAATGTGACAGAGAACAAATGGAAAAGTAAAAAGGCATTCAAGATGAAGATGGGTGCTTGTAGTAGTTTGGGTGTGCCCGTGTAGAAATTGGTAGTGATGTGACATATAAGAAGTAGCTGCTTATCTGAAACATGGGTTTCTTTCACACTTTAGATGCTTGGGTCCTTTCTTCTAGGACGTTTGTGCTCGACGAAGCAGAGTGTTTACAGTCTGCTCCTTGTCCTTTAGGCTGGGATATTTTGACTACTGTTGTAACAACTGACCCATCAAGCCCTGCAGAGTTTTTGGCTCTTTCAAATCCTGGCTTCCTGCTGGGAATCCAGTGGACATTATGAAGTTTGTCTGTGCATTTGGAATAAAAGATTCATAATTGCGATCTTATAATGGTCAGGACAGGCAAATTTACTCCTAGATCCAATCCCTGTTGTTGCAACTAAACTCTGAAACATTAGCATGGGAAGCTTTGTTTGAATGTCTTCAAAATAATATTTCATGCTTAGCTTTGCATCTCTTTATAACGTGCTGTATTATACATTTTAATCAACTTCTTATATATGTAAACTGAGTCGAGCAATAAAGATTTGGTAAAAAAAATATTTCATCATTAAGTATATATATGTTGGTTGTTCTGCCCAGTAGACAGCACATCCACGTGGATTAAGTACTGGGAAAGGCTTTTGGGGCCACAGGGAACGTTTGATGACTCAATTGGTTTTCATCGTTTCAAACTGGCCCCAGGTCGTGGCAGTCATTCATCCCTGATTTACTGTTTGGCCGAAAACGTTTTGGGTTCTGGGACTTGTTTTGCTGTTCTCATTATAAGTCTGGGCCAAAGATAACAAGCATCCATAGTGCCAGTGCCTAAAAATGTTTTCTGGCACAAGGGGAATTTTATGACGAGAGGGCAATTGACAGCTCTGAAAGTCCCGAGAGTGTCCTTGGGCATCTCAGGCGTATTTTCTACAGTCAGCAACGAGATCATCATGGGTCTGGGGTGCTTATGCTTAAACCTTTTACATTTCTGTTTTCTGACATTTGATTGCCAATCTAGCAAGACTTCTACGGAAGTACCCCTGTCATTAAAATCTTAAGACTGCCAGGGCACAAGTGCTTTTTAAGCGCCCCATTTCGCTCCCATGATGATGTTATTAGCCCTAGTCTTCATCATGGGAGCATTTCCTGCTGCCCGACTTAAACCCTTGCTTCTTACATGAGCTGCCTGTGACCCTTGCTGGGTGTTCCTGAGTGCTCCCCCAGCTGCTGTCATTGCTGTGGTGTCCTCTGAATCCTGGGTTGCCTTCACGTGTGTCTTCCTCACCGTGATTCCATTGTCGGGGTCCTGCTTGCAACTGAGGTTTAAGTCACACTGACTGGTGACCCCAACCGCTGCCTCTGCAGACCTAATACTGGCACCCAAACTGGCCCATGCACCCGCTTTTGTTTGACACATCCACTACAGCTAGTGATGTGACTACTCTTTTCTCGGTCCTTTGACCTCTGAATCCCTAGTTGGTTGCCCCGTCCGGGGTCTCCTAGCTCCAGGTGCTACTACACACCTCTTAGTCTTGGACTCAACCTCCCAGCCTCCTGGATCTCAAACCTTGGGCTGGATCTTTTCTCAAGGGGAGGAGGGAGTGGATCTCAGACACCCCAGCCTGCTGGTTGCTCCTCCTACTGCTCTCATGGGTAGTAAGTAATGCTTAACACATTTTTATCCAGAACTGGGACAGGCCTACTGGGTTTGTCCTGTTGATCCCAATTTGAGAGCTTATGTGAACTTTTGAACCTGTGTAAAATTTACTATAACAGATACACTTTCCAGGACTATGAAAATGTTTTCCTGGTCCTCTCTCTGGTCCCTTGAGTTTCCTGGACAATTTGTATATTTTTAAAAGGGACCAGTGATTTGTATATTTTTTTTAGAAAAATAAATATCTACTTATCACTCGTTGGCATTGCCTAGTAGGTAGAATATATCAAGGTGTGTCTGCTTGTTTCTGCTGGGTTTTGGGAGTTAACTGGATTCTTCACTAACCCAGTACTCTTTATCAATTATCTATTTACCTCATTGTGATGACAACCATGGTCCGCCAAATTGTTTTTCCTCCCTCCTATTACCTATAATTTATTTAGTATTTGACTGGTAGGGATAATCTAATATACTTGATTTTGGAGGTGGTAGAAAACATTTGTTCCAAACCTTACTGTTTTTTATAAACTGTAAGGGTGCTGAAGGAGGAGACTGAAATACAGGTGGTATGGTTGTTGGCATAAACGTTTATTATACCAGAAAACCTACCTCTCCCTAACTCTACGAGGTGGTTTCCCTACCTCAACTAAAATACTAAGGATTCAGCCAAGATGTCCATGTAAACCAAGGGTCTACTGTCTTGTGTCAAAAACCTATTTCTGTCACTTACACTTATAACTAAACTAATGTAGTAGAGGATCTTCTTGGTCCAGAAGAATGGCTTCCTTCTTCTGGACAACAGACCACAGTTCCAAGTCTCTGTTGGGATCTTTACCTGAGGGAATGACTCGCTTCCTCAGGTCTCAATACCTTTCCAAGGCGCAAAACAAAGTTCCAGGTTGAAATGTTAAAACGCAGTCAAGTTTTCAGTTCAAACTCGAAAGACAAAGCAGTCAAAACATCAAAGTTTGTTATTGCCCATAGTTATTTCTTCACTATTGGGTTCCTGGAGAATGCCTCCCTTCTCCAGGTATCTTGCTCTCAGTTTTGGCACAATGCCATCGGAATGTCTCTCTTCGCAAGTTCACAGCTCGAGGGGGAAATTCCCTGGCTTTTTTTCATATATTCCTTAAGGGAGACCTGGTTCACTCTCCTGCCAGGTACTGCCATGAAGAAGGTGAATTATGTTGATCTTCTTTTGTGGGTGCGGGTCCCAGACCTGTAATTCTCTTTGTTTTTCATCTGGCAGGCTTGCCTCACTCTTTTGCCAAGTACTGCCACAAAGATGATGACTGGCAATGATCTTCCCATGTGCGGGTCTCAGATAATATTGGCCCAATATGTCAACAATAAAATGCCGAATTTGCATTTACTGTGCATTCGGCTGCTACCAAAAGAACAACTCTCATGAAACCGACCAAGGGGAGCTGGGGTTGCAGGAGTTTCCCCTGCTCCCCTTGCTCAGTGTAATGGGAGTCGGATGTTGCGGGGGTGTCCCCCGCTTCCATTATATGGTAAGCGGGGTACAAGAAAATTAAAAGAATACATTTTTTAAAAAGGACCCTGAGGCGTCAGCTCTGACCCACGTAAGTGGGAAGGAACTGATGTTGCGGGGATAGAGGTGAGTCAGCGGCACTGTTTCGACAAAAGGGAAATCGAAAAAGAAAAAGGTAAGCCGGTATGAGGATAAGAGAATAGATAATCTATGTGATCGCTGCGCCTTGCCGTTATTGCACTCATCATTGTATTCGTCGATATTTTTGGCGGCACAGTGATCGCATAGATCTTCCCAGACCTGTGTTTCTCTTTGTATTTCTTCAGGCTGACTTAGCTCAATTCTTTGCCAAGTACTGCCACAAGGAAGATGATTGTCAATGATCTTCCCTTTTGGCTTAGGGTCTCAGACCCTGTTCTATATGCTTCCTTCTGTGTTATTATTAGTGTCCTTTGATATACTGTGGGTTCCTCTTTCCCTGTATTGGTAAACTTTTCTTTGGTTCCCCTCCTGTTGCCTCTACGACGCTTTTGCGTTCCCACCAACTGTTTCAGGTAACCCCTGTACTTTTAGGGCTGGACTCAGCATCTCCTGATCGGTCTCGGGATCTTCTCCCTCTGTGTTCGAGTCTTGCGCTGCTACCCTGGCTCTTTGGCATGCTGGAGTGGCTCTGCAGTTGTTGATCCCTTGCATGCGATGTGTCTTCCTTAAACTGCTCTGTCAGACTCTTGCACTCGCCTGGACCTCTGCTTTGGCAGCTTCTCGCCTGGTCCATCTCTGTAGGACGGCGTGTGGATGCCTCTCTCTCCGCGCATCTCTTCCTGCACTAAACTGCTGTCTCGTTCTCGGTTCCTGCAGGGAGAGATTGACAATTGGGGGAAGTCCTTCTTTAGCCTTCTTTCGGAAGGGCCACTTAGAACTAGAGTGCTCAGTCACGTTCCTCCAAGTGCTCTTCAGTGCTTCGCAGCATATCTCAAGGAAGTCCTTATTAGATCAGCCCTACTCTTCCTGGTCTCAGTGATTGTTGGAAATTCAGTCTTAAAGACATACGTAGAGGTTGGTGATATAGAAGTGAGGTTCATAGGCAAGGAGGATATATATGATGCTGGGTGAGCGGTGTCATAACACTTTCTCCCTAGATGATGTCCTTGTCCCTAGAGTGGGAGTCTCTCCCCATGAGATCCTCCTGCTGTGTAGCACCCCCAGTGGGACTATTGGGTAGCGGTCTTGGCTCCCTGGCCTCATGTGAACGTGCTCCCCCTTGGGGAGAGCTGACGACATCTGGGGATTCATTACAACACATACTGTCTTTTTGTATTCCTGGAAGTACTCATCTTTGTGTTTTTACCATCGTTCAGTATTGTTGGCTTCATTATACGTTTGGCAGTAATTGCACTGAATTATTGCCAAATCCGAACATTGCTAGCGCCACTCGTTCCTATGCAATTACCATTGCATTACGAGTGGATAAACAGTGACATTATTCCCCATGTTTGGAGTCCATAGGACTCATGGAGAACTTTTTCAGAATTACTGCCAGCAGTAATTCTGCTGCAGTAATTCCATGATTTTTGGTGGTAAGGTTGAGGATTTACCTCCAGCCTTTTGCTCTTGGTACATCCTCTACTTTACTGCCAAAACCTGTAGTATATTGATGCAATAATGTGGCAGTAAAAAAATTAGTACCACTTTAGTGTCACTGTTTACTGCACTGCCATACTCTTCTTGAGACCCTATGTCTGGGCCTCATTGTACTTTGGTACTAGTTCACCACCCTCTTTAGAGTGAAAGTGTGGCTGCTCACTGGCTGCTCAGTCACATTACCTTTGTGAGAGTTGTGACTAATTTGTCTGACAAATCTGGAGGTTTCGTCCCTTCTTCCTTCCCCGGGTGGGGAGCTACATCCCCTTTGAGGCTTGGGAGGTGAGCCCGCTAAGCAAAACCCTCCCTAGGGGTTTGAGAAAGCGGGACCTCACTGGGAGTTACTCCCCACCAGGGACTCCTATTTCGGTAAGGAACTTCCCACATTGTCTGCATATATGGGAATACCAGAAGTGGATCTGACTGCCAGCTGTGGAACCTGAAATAATGTAGCAAATGCATTTGAACAGTTCGCTGAAGGCAATGCTGGCCTCTCAATGGGCTTGACAGTTAAACACACCCCTTTTGTATAAAGAATAAAAGGACCCTCCCCCTTGAATGAAGGAGGAGAAGCGATACGCAGAGGCCAGCCTCTGACAAACCAGCGTCGGTTGTAGGCAGAGCCGGCTGTGGTGTGGAGAAGATTCCGGAAAGAGGACTGGTGAGAGAGACCTGGAGAGAAGCCTGAGCGAACGAGAAGCAGGGAAGATGAGAGACAGGGCCGTGCGGAGTCAGCCGAGCGGATTCGGCCCAGAGGGAAGGGGTGCCCACGCGGAGGACATGGTGGCCCTGGAGCCCACGAAACCACACCGAACCTGGCGAGCGAGAGAGGAACGAGTCCCCCACTTGCACTACGCTACACCAGAGAGAGAGCAACATAGCAGTGAGTCAAGAAACAGTACCGCTTGCATAAAGGCGAGGACGCTCAGGCGATGTGGAGAACGCCAGCGACATGGGTAAAAGCCACCTTGCTGGAGCAGGACCTGTTACGGAGAAGGTAAGTGGGGTGCTCACAGCAGAGGGAGGTACAGAGACCAGAACAGGAGAGAGAATAAAGGGACTAAATCCCTATGAGGGACAACCAGGTCCACAGAGGGAGATGGACATACATAACCAGAGGGGTTACGGGAGCCCTATAAACCCGAGCCTTAATATCAGCCATACGGCTCAGAGCTTCACACAAAAACCAAGAAAAACATATATTAGGGGTGGAGAGTATCCATACTCATTCGAAACAAGTGAGAAACTGTGAATAAGAGAACCAAGGGAGCCAGGAGGGCCCTATAAAAGAAGTAAGGAATCAACCCAAGGGGAAACCAAAACCAAACAAGTGGAAATTGTGGGGATAAGACACACGTAGTTGGTGGAAGAGGATTAAAGAAATATCACTTGATCTGTGATCACTAAGAAAAAGTACTTTTGTTGGAACTTGAGAATGTATGATATATATATATATCAGAGGAAACACTTTATTTTTTTTATTTGGGCCTCTGGCAAGATGGACACAAACTGATAAAGTCAAGAGACCTGTAAATAATTGTGGAACGTGAAATACTGGGAGACGCAGAATGAAGAACATTCCGGGCATCCCATATTGCATGCTTTCTCCTAGTGGTAGGGCCAGTTTAGAAGATTTGGACAGAGGACAAAATGTATTATTTTGACTAATATTGACAAGCACCAGGTCGGGAACTTTCCTATTAGCAATAGGGTCAGAAATGCATTTGCTTTGATTGTAATAAACATCCTGTAGTAAAGTATGTCTTCTGGTCCGAGTCTCTCTCCTTGCAAGTCACTTGATAGACACCTTGCTACTTCACTAAAGATCGGTCCTACACCCCCCACCAGAGGACTGAAAGACATATTCCTGCCAATTTATATTCCTACTGCAGGCAATGCTTTACACTGTGTTTGAATGGTTTCAGATAGAAAGCACATACTTTCCATCCAAAGAAAGCCAAGAAAAAAGGAATTTACCAATCCCGAAAACTGTCTTTGAAAAAGGTAAGATAGAACAATTGCAGATCCATTCAAACACGTTAGGCCTTATTCACAGAAGCATTTTTATAATGGCTTGATCCCATTGAAAAACGCAAATGTGAATTGTGCCTTTGTCTCCTGCTTTCGGTTCTACCAGGATGTTGGCCCACTCGCAGTATGACTATGTTCCTACATTTATGAGACTGCTCTTTTAGCTGCATTGCCTTTCGTTTCCCCTTGATGTCTGTTGTGGCATGTGGCAGACCATGGTGGTGGTTTGAATCTTCTGACCTCTCTACCCATGGCTTAGCGCTGCACATAAGAGGCCCAGTGCATTTATCAATGCCTACTCTAGTCATTCAAGCTGCAGGGAGAGTCCACCTTCCCTGAGCAGACGCTGTTTATCTGGGTGCCTCGCAGGTATTGCTTTCCCTTCTTTTATAGAACATGCACATCATGCAGAGAAGTGTGTGTTTGATTGCACACTCCAAAAGGACACCCAATGGCCTCCGGGGGACTGAAGACCACACCTCGGCGTTTAGATTGCTGGGCACCTCCAGCGCACACTGAAGACTGGGAGGCTCATAATGCCCAGGACACACACCTAGAAAGATATAATATGATATGGCACTTATAACGCGCCTATACACAAGTGTTTCAAGCAAGAGTTTATTCCTTTAGCCTGAAATCTCTTTTTAGTGTTCATGTTCATTGGAAGCCGGATAGCAGTAGCTAAGTCTTTAAGCGTTAGCTTTCATCCCCTCAAGACCAACTCCTGTTAGAATTGCCGTGCCGTGGAAGCTGTGATATGCGCTTGTGTGTTTATTACTGTAAATATTTGTTGGTGGGTTTGTTTTGTTTGGTTCTAAAATATAAGAAAAAAAAATATTTAACAAAATATATATATTTGTTGGTGGGATTTTCCGACCAATTATTTAAGTCTATAATGTATTCTAAAATGTTTTACTGCCTTGCTTTCTTTTGTTTTTGTGAAAAGTTTTTTTTAATTGCACAATCTTAAACCGAATTAAATTGCTTATGCATTCAATATTCTAAGGTCCAACTCACCTCTTGAACGGGCACTTTGACAGGTCACTAGTTTTAGCTTCCAAGAGAAGCTAGCTATAATCAAAACATGGAAATTGTACTGTGCCATAAGGGTCGTATATAACATGCGAGCGAAGTACACCCACAGAAAGTTGTTTTCCCGCTTTCGAAAAACCTATTTCAACCGTAACTCTTCCATGTTCATACATATTGGCTCACTTCATATTTTGATCACGTTCCCTTTCAGGCAATGTGCTCAATGCGTCAACAGGGGTCTCCGACATTCAGTGCAGGGACTGTAACTTAAAATGGCCCATTCTGTCACCTCTCTGTATCTCTAAGAACAGGGTTTTCGCTCAAGCCAAGTTCCTCTGAGCCCTTTTTGCTATTGGAGGAAGTTGAAGATTCTCAGCGCTATGTTCCAAAATGCAGCATTTTCTGTCATTTCGCCTTACATATACCTCCGATGACTTGCTTATTGAATGCATAGAACTTAGTGTTACCGCTGTTGACATAGATGGAAGAGACTCATACATTCTGGAGGCAATCGGGGGCAGGGGGGGGGGAAAGGCTTTCATAGAAATGTGCTAGTGCCACAGATCTCCACCACTGCAAGTTGAGTGGAAGGAATTTTATCAATCATATCTTACACAAATGGCTCAAGAAACACTCAAGCACTGTTAAAGGGTTTTTATTGAACTTTGAATGGGCCCTATGACCGTCCTTCTGTGTCTCGTTTGAAGGCGCCTCCTCCCTAACCCTGGTGTCTTTGGCCCCCAGTTACTAGAAAGCGATTGCTTCACCCTCAGAACACTGATATACTAAATACGCTATGAGGTCAACCTAAAAGCCCCTGGCCATATCTCGCTAAACTCTCTAGTGTTCCCTACTCTCGCATGTTGTCAGTGTTCTAAAGGAGTATACGATTTTGCCTTGCAGATACTGTGCTTGTGGCAGTCTTTATATGATGCTCACTCTTTCTTACATCTCTGTACACTCCCTCTCCATCTACCTTTTCTCTCTTCCCACTTCGCTGTCCCTCCACTGTCTCACATACTTTCTAGGCCTCGCTTCCAACACTACGTTACTCCTCCCTCCTCCTACTTGTGCCACCTATAAAGCAAAACTATTGCATTAGAGCACAGTTCGGGAGAAATGGCATATGAGGAGGGACGCAAAGTGTGTATGTGGTGTTTGGTTATTTACCCACCCACTGAGGGCCCATGGCCATTCCTGCCCAAAACACATTCTCCTGGGATTCCTTTAAGATACCTTTTTTTAAAAATAGTTTTATTTTTTTTGATGTTTTAGTTTGGTTACAAACTTTTCCATCAGTGTCTTTAGGTTTCGATGTGAGAAGAAATTGGGGAAGAGGGGAAGGAAGAGAAGAAAAAAAAAAGAGACAAAGATGTAATTCAGGCTCTTCTATTAAGTTCCAGGATGCTGGAGAGGAACAGAGAGATTGTGTATATGTAGTTGTTTTTTCCACTGAGTATGGCAGCCCATCTTTCTTCTGTATTCATTTGTTGGGATGAGAGGTCAAAAAAGGTGCCAAATTGCTTGCGTTGAGGTGCAAATGACTGACATTCCATGACCAAGTGGAATATGGTTTCCGGGATTGTTTCAGCTTTGCAGAATCGGCAGTAGTTTTGTGATCTGACAATCTGCCTTGTTGTTGCAAGATGAGAATTTGTTGGTAAAATGTTCAGACAAATTCTTAAAAATGTTGACCTGATGGTTTGGTCTGGAAATAATACAAGCTACGGTGGTGGTTTGTGTATTTTCTGTATTACATTGAAGGGTCTGTTTGTAGATATTTTTCATTTGGATGGTTTTTATCCAATCGTTCTGTAGCAGTTTAGTTTTGGCATGTTGTGGGCGCATGATTAAGAGTTCTTCAGATATCTCTTCATTTTACATTTCTTTAATGATAGATTTTTTCCATTTTTCTAGCACCGTGTTGTTGAAGGTGTTTGGTTGGGTTTTCAAAATTTAGATTGCAGGAGTTTTCTCATCAGAGAGGATTTTTCGGTAGATGTCTAGTCTTTTCCAGCGTACAATAGATGCAATAGATTGGGTTGCGAGTTCGTATCGTATTCTCGGCATTGGGTACGACTGTGGAAGATGGAGAATCTTACGCCAAAAGGTTGCCTCAAATTTCATCCACTTTACTTTTTCGGTGTTCATCATTGCTTCTGTTCCGTAAGTTATTATAGGAATGTATTTTAGTCTGTAATAGGCGATGATCGGTCTGAATGAGATTTTTCCATATTTCCTGTGAAGTATGCATCCTTGACGTGCCAGTGTTTGTGTGACTTTTGTTCTACTTTGTCCAGCCATTGTTCTTCAGTCTTGGATTGGTTAATTAATATGCCAAGGTATTTGAATGTTGTCACATTTTCTAGTCTGGTTCCACTGATGTTGAATGCTGGTTGGTGTGTTCTTTTTGGTTGTGGTTTGGTTAAAGTCATTTTCTTTGTTTTTGAGATGTTGATTGTTAGCTCGTTGTTCATGTAACTGCTCAGTGATGTCAAGGCGGCTTGTAATCCAGAGGAGGTTTTGTCAAGCAGGATGAAATCATCAGTGTATGCCATAACGGGGACAGATGTTGAATTTATTTTCGGCGGATTGGTTTGATTGCTGATCAGGTGTTGTTCGATGTCTGATGTGAACAGATTGTAAAGGGTTGCTGCTAGGGGGCACCCTTGCTTTAAGCCATTTGCTGTGGTAATCGATTTGGTAGTTGTGCCTTGTTTTGTTAGTCTCACTTTTATTGAAGTTTCTGAGTAGAGTAGAATAATTGGTTCCAGAATGTTCAGGGGGCAATTCCATGTTTTGAGTTTTGCCCACAACTTGTGCCGTGATATGGCGCCTAAGGCCATCTTCAGGTTGATGAATGCAGCGTATATGGTGGTATTGTTGTTGATGGCTTTGTGCTTGATCAAATGAAGTAGTATCAAGTTGATATTGGTTCCAACATTGGCAGTAAAGCCTGTTTGCCGTGTTGAGATCCGGCCATTGTGTGTGGCCCAAGTAGTTAGTTGCCTCAGTAGTATTGTTGCAAAGAGTATTCCCAGCGGGTCCAGTAGAGCGATTGGACGGAAGTTCTGTGGTTGATCTCGGGGTCCTTGTTTGTGGATGGGGACAATTGTAGCTGATCTCCAAGAATTTGGGGTTTGGTTGAGTGTGTTTATGATGGTTATAATCTGGCACATGAAGTTTGCCCATGCCGGGGGTTCTTGCATAAGTACAGCGTTTGAGAGTCCGCCTGGTCCAGGTGCTCTTGATGTATTTACATTTTTGATCATGCAGATCAGGTCATCGTATTCGACGTTTATTGACCATTTCGGTTTGTTGTTGTTTGTTTCTTCTTTGGATTGGGATGATCGAGCTGCATAGATGTTTGAAAAATGTGTGATCCACGTTTGTTTTGCGGTACATTGACCGTTAGATTGTGCTGTTTTTGGGAGTTATCGTTAAGGAGATTCCAGAGCTCTCTTGTGTTGTTTGAGTTGTATGTCTTCATTATGGTTTCTGCATCTTTTTGCAGGAGGATTTGTTGTTGAGATTTTTTCCAATTGTTGTATGATTGTTTCAATTTTGTGATCTGTGCAATGTTTTCTGCCATTTTTGTTTTCTTCAATTGTCATATCGATTTTGCCAGGCATTTTTCTTGTCAGCTATTTCCTGGTTGTATGTGTGGAGGGGGATTTTTTGTGGTCGGTTTTTGACTGTTTGTCGAAATGGTAGCAGAATCCAATCGTAATTCAGTTTTTCAATGTCTGTCCTATTAGAAGCAAGGAGTTTCATCGGTAGATGAGCTATCGCCCCTTGTGGGATACGGAGTCTTGATGATGTTCCGTCTAGTTCTACTGCACATGCTGTCAAGGTTGGATCTTGTTTGGTAATGGAGTGTGAATACTCTGTAAGTTGATTGTGATAACTTTTGTCAGAGGCTATCGTTTGGGCTGACTTGACCGATTCGTACAGGGTTTGTGAGAGGAATATGTAGCCGATGATTGCAGTTGAGGATCCTCTGGACCATGTTGGCGTGTACGAAGTGAAATTGTTGCTTGCATGGTTTTGGAGGATGAGATCACGAGTAAGAATTTTGTTCATCCATCTGGTTGCTTTTGGTGAAAGTTGAGCTTGGGTTCGGAGAATACCGTTCTGTGTGAATAAGTTAATGTTGAGATCCCTGCAGAATATTATTTCTAGTTGGTAGTGAGTTCCAGCTAGTTTGTCGATTGTTATGAATACTCAATCAATAAATGCTTCAGTTGTTATTGCTGCGGGGTTCCAGTAGATATTTAATATTGCGATTCTTATTTCATCGTTTTATTTAGTCTGGTGGTTGTCCATCATCCTTATTATAGTTAGTTGGGTCCAGGGATTGATGTTTTCACTGGTCAGTTCTGTCCATTGAGGGTTTATTTTAATTAGGGTGAGGAGGCCTGAATCTGGTCTTTCTTGTTTTTTGACTATTGCAGGGTTGAGAAAAGTAAGAAAACCATCGCATGGTGGCGTTTCACTGATCCAAGTCTCTTGCAGGCATATGATTTGGTAATTTTCTAGGTCAGTTGAAGGATGAGTGAACAGATGCACGTTTCCTCTAGTATTCCATCAGCAGAGTGACCATGTGACTTCTGGTTTCAGTGATTGTTATGATTGGGAGTTTAGTGTAATTCTCCAAGATACGGTTTCTGTAATTGAAGTTTCGAAGTCATAGATTTTTTTGATTGGTCGGTCCGTTCTGATCCATTTTTCCGATTGTTGAACGTGAGTCTGAGTTGCGACATTTCCTGTGCGATCATGGGTATGATTGCTCATCTGCGTCCTTGGTTGGTATTTTCTTGTTGATGTAGAGGCCCAGCATCTAAAACCAAGTTTGAGGAGGTGGGCACGCTTTGATAGAATCAGTTCTTGGTCGTTTGGGACGGAAAGTTCAGCAATGATCTTGTCTAAGTGCCTATCATCCTTAAATGTTATTAGATCAATCTTTTTTTTGTTATATTTTGTAGTTGCGGTATCGCTCTAAAGAGGTGAAGAGTGTTGGTTCTATTAAGTATTAGTGGTTCAAGTCGGTTGGTGTCGTTTTCAATATGGATTTCGTAGATTTGAAGGATTGACGAATGATGGAAGTGTGTAGTCGGTGTGCCCTGATACTCGTAATCTGATAGAATCGTCTGAAATTTGCTCATATGATTCTGCTGATGATGAATCCATTGTGTCGGTTTTAAAGGATGTATCTGAGGTTTCTTGTAACGGATCTTCAGAGATTTCTTCGTACATGTCCGGTAGTTGTGGTTCGTGGGCGGTAGTGTACTCATCTATTATTATGAAGCTTGAGGGCACTGTAGGTTTCCTGGGAGGGGGTGTGTCATCTATTATCTGATCTCCACGGTTTGAGAGGTTAAGGAGGTCTTCGTCATGAATGGATTGGTCAGATAGTGGCTCTGTCAGACCACGAGTCTGTGATGCTACTGAATGCCGCTGCTGTTTGGGGTTGTTGTTGTCTAGCGTGAGGGGGCCACGTGTCTTTTCTGTTGGTAATAGATGAGCTTCATCCGTCATTTCCACTGTTCTCAGGAACGCTCTTGAGCCTGTTTGTCGTTTTTTGTTGGTTTTTGGCTGTGCTGGTTTCATGGCAAGTACTTGTTTTTCCTTGGAGAAAATCTGGTATTGCTCTGTGGTATTCTTAGTTGGGTAATTGGGTTCCTGGATCTCTATTTGTGAAGTTGTAACAGGTTCGGTCATTCGTTGTGGAGGAAGTTCAACGATGGTTGGGACTCCACAAATTGGCTGTTGAGGTGTATTGCTGCAGAAGGAGCTGGTGTGACTTGATCAATCGTTGTGTTCGATTGAGGCACTGTTTGATGTTGATGGTGTGATTTAAGCAGAGCTCGTACTACTTTGTTTAGTTTGTTTTTTTCTTAGCAACCACTTCTTGCTATTTCTGACAGTCGTTGTTGCCATCGGTTAGATTGTTCTGCTTCCAAGTTCAAACGGGATTCGATTGTGGTTATGAAGTTCTCTATGTAGATCTGTTTGGAGTGTATAAGTGCTAGGAGTGTTGCTTGGTCTTTGATATTGTCGTTCATGGATTCGTGTAATTTCAGAAAGGGGATCATTGATTGGGACAGCACTGCAATAAGCATATTTTGTAAATCCAGCATGGTAGTCGGGATTCTGGGATTGGTGCAATCCTCGTTGTCATGGTTTTTGGATGTAGTATTAGTGGTTTTGGTTTCTGGTGTGCTCAGTTGAGGAATAGGCTGTTGGTTCTTGGTCGTGAGATTAGGCGTGTAGTAGGATTCATCTGTGTCATAATTGAAACGGGTTGGAATATTTTGGTTTCCTGATGAATTCATTTCTGTTTCTCTTTTGATGAGTCTTTGACCAGTTCCCTGTGTCATGCATGGGGTCGAAGTTAAATGCGGTTGATGGTTTCCTGTTATGTTGCCAAATATTTCTTTTCGTTTGTCTAGGCTTAGAATGATTGAGTCAATTTCTGTGATTTCTATGAAAGTCTTCTTGCCTTGGTTATGGTTTGGTTGGCAGCAGTTTCTGGGGATTGAGCGAGTTTGATTGAGTTATGTGTATGTAGCCACGCAAGTTTGGCTAATCTTGCTTTTTCTTTGTTTGTTGAGTTGTACTGCTTGATGGTTTTTGTAAGGTGGTGTTGAGTCTTGGCTCGTCTGATTGAGGTTTGGAAGTGGAGTTACCAACTTCATAGCTGTTAGGATCTTTCCTAATCGCACGTGGTTCTTCTTGGATGGCAGGCTGGAGCATGGGTGTGTGAATGTGTTGCTCCAATGTTGATTTCTTGATATTATCATTTGCAATCTCATATTTGTGCGGATCAAATGATGGGGCCGATGCTTCTTGTTGTGTGGCAGCAGGAGGCTTGACAGATGATTTAGGTGTTTCATCTTGTAATGCAGAAGCGGAAATGGGGGCTGTTATGGCTCCTCGTGGTGTTATGGTTTGTTCATTTAAGCTACCTTTATCAAGCCTTACCATCAACCTTTGTGCTCGAAGTGCCTGCCAGTGTTTTTCCAAAGCAGTCTTCTGACAGTTAATGACTTAGTTGGAGCTCTAAACGTGCTGATGTAATAAAATGTCTTAACCAGGACTCCCTCCAGCCACTCAATTTTTATAATCACTATGTGTGCCCTTCATTGAAGTCCTGTTAAAAACATGCATCGGCAAAGCCATCAGTTTTGGCTTGTGTATAAGAGGCATTTGCCAGCACTGCTATTATCTGCCCAGGTACTCGCACAGTGGCATTACACCCCCTTGGTTTACTCTCCTGCCAAGTGAGTAACTGGCTTTGGTTTGGTTTTCGGGTCCCAGACCCTCTCTTGAGCTTTCCAGGACCTCTAACAACTTCTGGTAAACCTGCGTACCTGTTCACTTCTTCTTGAACTGTACCAGCATTTCTTCAGTTACTGTGCTGCTCGCTGAGGCTCCGACAGCTTTCTGGAGAGAGGCAGACTCTGCGGCACTTCGGGCAGCGTCTTTCCTCTCCCAGCTGCACATCCTGCATTGCAAGTGGCTCACCGGAGCTCGGATAGCCCCGAGGTAAGTACTGGTACCGACGCACTCAGTCCTTCAAGCTTCAACCTTTGTCGGCCTGGCTCTATCTCGCTCCGTGGAGTCCTGCTCAGCTTCCCTCTGCTCGCATGGTGCAGGCAACCCACTGTGCCTTCTCAAAGACCCGTTCTCTCGAGACTCGTTCTCGGGAGGCATGTCTTGCTCAGGCTTCTCAGCTGTTTGACAGCTGAGTTTCTTTTAAACATCCGCGCTGGCCATCTTCCTCCATTCCGGCAATAGACATCTCGGAATAAACTAGACCGCTCACTTTGGTTTTTTGGAAGTGATCTTCTTCGTCCCAGTACTAGATTCTTCCTCTGAAGCGGGATGCTTAAAGTCTTTTGATATTTCAGGTTTATCAAAGGCATTAAGATGGTAAACCTCACAACAGAGTATATTCTTCCTACGGAGGAGAGGGGGTTGGTATTGGAGAAGGGGCTGGGGTTATCAAGCCGGATAAGTACCGCGTTCCCTGAGAATAATTGTCCCTAACTCCAAAGGGGGCTTCCATCCCCATGTGATCCTCCCTCGGTGACCACCCCAGGGGGATTATTGTACTGTGGGTGTACTGCCCTGGCCCCATGGGAAAGATCTCCCCCCAAGGGCAGAAGGGACAACATCCTCAGATTCGTCACATCAGTTAGTAACATTATGGTTGTGCCTGGCAAATGCCTGTCCAATGCCTACTAAAAAGCCAAAACAGTTAGCATTGTTAATACTGATTTTCCTTGGATTTTGTTGTAGGTTGAAGCAAAATCCAATACATAGTAATCGTTCCTGAACGCTCCCGCCACATTTTGGCTGACAAGGAAGTTTGTTTGAGAAACGTTGTTAACGTTGGATATTAACTCAAATAGGAGACCATGTATCACATCTGAAGACACATTGAGACATGGATTAACTGTACTGGCTGCGCACACGGGCCTGCCTTTGTTTGTCCATGTTCAGTGTTATGTTAACAGAGGTATTCGCAGAAGTGCCTTGCTTTGCAAGTTGCTTCACTCGTAAGAAAATGCGCAACCACGTAATTTGTATAAAAATTCAAATCATAATGCTAGGATTGTTTTGCAGCGGTTTCCTCGATGCTGCAGAGAAAACAGTTTGTGTGGATGTTTTGGTTTTTATTGTGAAATCACGATTTATACCATTCAGTGCTCAGAACTAGCTTCCCGTGAGCCATCGTGCGGTTGACAGGAGCAAGGACTTCTGTGCGCTATGCCCAAACTTGCACCACAACTTGGCTCAGAGGTGTTTCAATCCTACGGGTTAAACAGAGAAAAGTACATGGTGTACGCGGTACCTGCTTCGTCTTACATTGGTAACATAGGCCCGAGGGCAGGCTATACTGACCAGAGAAGCAGGCCATCACTGGAAGTTTCCAAACACAACTATACTGCACGTCCCAATATAAAAGGATTGTCCAGGGATGGCTCTAATGAAAACTATTTACTAAAACCCAGAATAACTGAAAATGCTAACACTCCTCCCAAAGGGAGGCAGGCTGATGAACTTCCCTAAGCAGACTGCAAGTGGAAATTGCACAGGAGGGTTCTGAAAAATTGGGCAAATTGTCTTTGAAATGCCTTTGGCCAAAGTACGGAGCAGGGGCCTAGCCAGTCTTTAAGGCTCAGGGGAAAGGCAATCTATGTGGGGTGCCTCGAATGCACGCGAAAGACGTCGGCCATTTCACTGTGTTAATCAACTTTTCGTACACTCGATCTTGCTCTTTGTGTGGTGTTGGAACGGGAAGGTTTTGGTGTTGGGTCATATGTGGACACTTTGGCCTCCCATGCCTCCATCTGCGTTCTCATTTGAGGGTAGACTGGTTTCTTGAGCCATCCCTAGCCCAAGCAACGTCTACCCGCTGTGGCTGCCTCTGGCTTGTACATAAGAAATGCACAAAGTCATGATGGCTCCTCTCTTGCCACTGAATCACAACACTAGAGCAAAGCGGTCCAGGAGCAGAGAGCTGGGGAGCCGCCTAGAGACGAGAAAAGGGAAGAACACTGGGACACTTTGGAGAACATTCCACAGGGAGCAAGTAAGAGGAAACCGAGGAGCAAAAGCAGGTTCAGACAGTATGACCACAAATTGGGCGTCTGGGGGGGGTGGGTGCAACACCTCAGAAATGAAAGTCCTTTGGCCCAGCATCGGGTTCTGCCTGCACCAGTAGGGCATGAGCGTGCTGTTCGTGTTGCTAGAAGCACATTTGAAGGGAAGGCTGCCTGGCTGCCAGCCTCCTAGCATCAGTGGGGTTTGTTAGTGGTAAGGCAAGAATTTCCAACATCCAAATATTTATTTTGTCCAGAGCCTAGTTCGCTTTTCTGGCCTATGATAAATGAGAGTGGGCCTTTCAGTGGTTGCAAAACCTCTGCAAACGGAATACGTTTTTATCTGGTTCCATGTGCATGCTTTTGTGTTTGCGTATAATGCTTGCTGTGCATGACCATAGGTTCCATAACAAGGGAAAATAGTTGCTATCTAATTAGGCCAATCTGTTATGGAGTTTATGGTGTTTGGTGGTTCTTCTTGCATTCTTCTTGCCTGTACGTTGGTGTACAAATGAGCATCTGAGTGCATCAATGGTAACTGGCCACCAACGTATGCTGTTTAGTAATTGGGAATCGGAGTAACTAGGGCTTCTTTCCATCATCACATTGTCTGTTCAAATTTGCAAACAATGAATTGAATAATTTGGTAAACCGGTTCCAGTCACATGTAAAAAGTTTCTTCAAATATTCTATTGACAGGTGTGGGTTGGGGCTCTTATTTATCTGTAGGGTTTGGATTGTCTAGTGCTTGCGCTTTGTTTATCATGGCTTCTAAGCCCTCTCTCACTCTCTTTAGTGATGTGTCATATGTTTGAGGATGACTGATGAGGTGATTGTGCAGATTGGAGTGTGTCTGGTTGCCAGAATTCTGTTACTTATTGTTTCTCAACGTACAGAATATTAAACATTTCCCCTCTCCTAAAGTTGAGGATGAGCAGCAGCTGTTTGCACTCCTACCTTTTTTTCACCCGTACTGGATTCCCCTCTGTGATGGAAGAGGAAGTAGGGGGGGGGAATTTAATGGAACCTTCCTTCACAGAGTCCTATCTCGGCACAGCCCAGCCCACAGGGTAACATGAGGGGAGGGTTCAAATTGAGAGCCTGAAAGCCTTTGTCCCTGCCGGGAGGAGGTGATCATTTTTTGTCATGCACAGCACTCCGAGGTGGACGAGTGACGTGGCAGAGAATCAGTGGTGCCCTTTGCATATGTTATTTCTTGGGTATTTATAATGCACATATACAGCAAAAGGTGTTGCCAAGCGCAAGAATAACAACGTAAGCCCCTGATTTGGACCATGTGGTACCAAATACCGCCTCCTCCCTTACCCCGGCACTGCTGACTGCACTATGGGGAATAATAGGCATTGTCTGAAACAGAACAACTGCAGAACAATCCCGCTACTGCATGTGCAGCAGAGGCGTTGCCAGGGGTGGTCTGGTGGCGGGGGGCACTATAGCCCCGGGTCTTCTGGTTGTAGCCGTGGATGGAAGCTTACGGGCTGCAACCAAAAGTCTAGATAGTGCCGAGTCCCGACATTAGCGTAGCCCGGATCTTTTCCAGACCTAGCAACACCCCTGATGCGTAATAGCAGCACTTAGCATTTTCTGTAGCCACAAATGCATGTAGCAGATGCAGCGTCCAGAACGCAGCGCTGTGTTCGGGTGCAATTCTAGACCCCACTCTTCCGGAAATCCAGAGCCCTGCAGGATTGTACAGGTAGGCAAGACTACAAGGCTGCACCATTGGCAGATGTGCTCTATGCTACGTCAATTAACATAACATTTCCTATTATTGTCCTACATTGGTCCCTTTTTTGGAATAAACAATGTTTGTTTTAGGATTGAATGCTCTGCTTTTTTAGCTAGTCTATGACAAATTGGAGTTTCTCATAAAAACAAATAGTTGTTTTTCCTGTAATTGACATATTAGCCACTGTGTTAAAAGAAATTTGCTTCTAGCATTAGAGATCCGATTGTTTTTGGTATTATATTGATAATAAAAATAAGTATTGTGGTGATTTTTATTTTCAGAATTACATGGCATTTAAAACATAGGGGGAACACACAAAGTTTAAAATAAATGAGAAATACCAACACAGAACAATCGAGATCTCATGCCCTTCTAAGTTCCTGTCGGAGGATCTCAGGGATGGTCTGACTGGGGCATGACATTGGCTCTGGCACCAAGGAAAAAGAAGGCACCAGTCGCAAATGGCAATTTATTCCTTTTGTGAAACACCGTTTGATTAGTTGCAAAGGTTTTTTTTTTGGTAAAATGTGTTGCAAATTGTACATTTTGAATAATATTTCTTCAGTAAACTGCCCAAAACGACTAGCTGCATGGTGTAGTAACTTATCAAATTGACCACCTTTCACCAAAAAATGGGCCCATTTTGAGCAAAGAAATAAAGAAACTGGCCCAAACTAACATGTTGGGGTCTGCAATTCAGGCATTGCCCTATAGGTGACGCCATGCCTGCAGAGCTGGCCTTAAAGGAGGGAGGGCCGGGCAGCCGCCTAGGGCGCCGTGCCATTAGCCTCCCACTACGTCGGCTCGGGGGAGTCTTTCAAGGTCTTCCCTGAGGCGGTGTGGTGGGAGAAGGCGCGGCAAGCTCCCTATTGCTTTTAAATGTGCTCTCGGAGCGCATTTAATAACAAAAGGGCACCTGCCGAGCCTATTGAACCATTTGGCGCTACCCCCAGCCCCTGCTGCATGACTAGGGGAGCGCGGCGGGAGGGGCACCACATTTTTTATTTGCTGCCCGGGGTGCTGCGGGTTCTAGGGCCGGCCCTGCATACCTGACCCCAAGTGGTGGAATGTTGAATCCGACCTCATGGATGGGATTCCATGTTTGCAGTTTGCTTGATTGCTTCCCTGTATTGCATCCAAGTACATAGCCTGTTGTCCCACTCAAACCGGTCTTTCCGCATCAGTGTCATCAAACATAAGGCAATGGCCTTAGCCCAGAGAGTGCTCCTTGCATCCCGCCTCAGGGCAAAATGGATCTGGTTTACCCCTTGTAGGACTAACGTTGTGGATTTCCTATTTAAATGGCACCTAGAGTTCACTGCTTTGCTTGCTCATGTTCCATATAGTATATTTTAAAAACCTTTCCGGGCTAGAGGAGATTAGTAAACGTATTGTGATATTACAATTTATATTAGCAGCTCCTGTATTGCTAAACCTTTGGTAAAATATCAGAAAGTTGCCACCCTTTTCCCGTAGCATCGAACCCAGGGGCGTGAAACCTAAACGGAGAGTCACAGGGTTTGAATTTAAATGCACATCCTGAGGGCGCACCTTCTGGTGAATGAAAAATTAATAAGATAATGATAGTTATGTTCTATTTACTCTCATCTGAGAACAGGTTATCAGGCCATGTTCTTTCTGGAGAGGAGCGCCTGCTACCTTTTTTGAAGTATTTGCAAGGAACTTGGGGTTGGTCACCCTGAGTTACCTGGGGGCAACCAGACGTGGACTCCCTGCTCACTGTGCTCAGAGAGGCACAGCTTCACCTCACTGATGAGGCCCAACAAGGCTGAAACACGTGTATGGGGTTGCTGTTGGTACTCTTGTTCAGAGAGGAATTGCCATAGCATTTTGGTGCTGGACTGCCCATGTGGGTGGGACAAAGACTGATATGCAAATGGATGTTTCCCATCTGTAAAAGGTACAGTGAGCAAAAAGCGTGTGCTGCAAACTCTCATCTCAGAACAGGTTATCATGCCATGTTCTTTATGGAGAGGAGCGCCTGCTACCTTTTTTGATGTTCTATTTACTAGGCTTTTATTCTGCACTAAAGCACCACCGTAGTAGTTTCAAGCACATAATCTTGTCTGAAGAGCTGTGTACTCTTCTCGAAGATGAAGCAAAGAAAATTAGCAAGGGGAAGATGAAAGGATGAGAACGTGGGAAATAGATCTACAAACAGGGCGAGGGAGTAATGCAGCAGAGGAAGAATGTGTTTTTTGTGGGAGCCTGGGTGCATGCCAGTCCTATTACGTCGACCATAGTTCTGCAAGAGAGAAGAGGATATATGTCTGTACGTTTTGTGATCACTGGATTGTGTTTCCAAGGCAGATTTGGTGAGTTGTAATTTGGTACACAATGTAATGGGTGCATGAGGTGCTTGAGAGTATGCTCGGGCCATCCTGGAAATGTTATGGGTTATTTTCCCAGGCATCTGTGTACCTTGGACCCCCGGGGTCACACTCCAGAATGTTGATTCTGGAACTGCCAAGCTTGAGCCAAGACTAGTCGGGAATAGACTGTGTATAAAGATGAATGTTGTTGGTAACACAAGGTAAGGGAATGAGAAGTCCAGCGTAAAACAGTGATATTGAAAATGCCCGGCACCTTGATGTCAAAAAGGTTGTGCTAGAGTTTGGTCTTTTGTCATGTCATGTCTGACCTTGTTTTAGTTTACAGTGAAGCAGTGTGGTGTCTTACTTTGTGAGTAATCTATTAAAGTACAGTAATACGTACCCATCTACAGTGAGAGAATATACCCTGAGATCCCTATTCAGGCTGCGTTCATTTAACCGTGTGACAGGCGGATGTGCAACATACAGGTTAGGTAGGGAGAGCAGGGCCAGATGTCTATCCTTCGGTATGCAATGTTTTAATGATAGGAGTATATCTTGGGATAAAGGGTGTTGAGAGGTTTAAGAGAAAAAGCCACCTTACTTGCCTCCTATGCCCTGAACAGCCAGGTTCTATAGACTGGAAAGCTGGGTGGAACTACCTGCACTTTTGAATGAGGCTGGATTTTGAACTGTGGCTAGCCTGAGCGCAAGGCTCTAGACTGGGCTTTGTGGGATTTAAGGCCTCCAACAAACTTCATGGGGATGGGTGTAGTTGTGTGGGAGGCCGGATTCTTCTTAGACCGGGAGGCTGGATTCTTCTTCGACCGTGGCTGCGCTCTTCTGAGGGTTCATTTGCATAAACTAGCCTGCTCTACACTTCTCAACCTGGGCTGCAGTCTCCACACCCTGTTACTATTGGGCATCATACAGATCTTGCGTCCAATTGGGGTGTAGAGTGTGCTTATGCGCTTAAATTCATAGGGCTGTTTCAGGCATTCCCGTCTTTTTCATGAGTGCCCTCACTTATATTATTAGATTATTTGGGTGTTTTGCTGAGTGCCTGACTTTTGACAGTAATATGAAATGACATAATGACGTACACAGGTAATGTAACAAAGCATAGTGACCCAATACATACCCGAAGGGGTGAATAAATTAATCCGCAAATAAAAGAAAATGGAAACTAAGCAAAGCTCCCTTAAAAAACAAAAATCCAATTTTGGTTACAAGATTTCACTTGAAATGGGTGAATTAAAAAGGAAAAACCACATGGGTGGAGCAGAGTTTGGTTTAGATGCAGTGACGGAGGAAGTAGAAGTCCAAACAGAAGTGTGTGCGGTAGTGGCACGCATTTGTGACCAAAACACATAGATCTTTACAGACCAACATTGCACAACATGACCCGCGGGCTTCAACATGACATGCATACCAGAACACAATGTAGCATACCAAATTCGGCTTTGCCCCAACTTAACTCTCACACTGAACTTATTGGAGTGGAGGCTCCACGGCATTCAATCTGGATTCCGAGCATCCAGAGGCACAGAAACTGCTCTTCTGAACACCCGTGAAGAACTGCTTGCATCTTTGGACTCCAACACCCCAGCTGTCCTTATCCTTACAAATGGATCAAAACATGTCAATCAGGGCTGTTTGCAAAGTGAACTTTCACTTTTGAGAAACTGATTCTGCTGTATATTAGAGGTCAGTGGATGGGTAAATAAGTAACTTCAACCTTCGCGATCAGCTCAGCTGAAGCCATGAGGTTTATGGTCTGATAAGTATCACAGATAGCAGATGTAATCTACTGAATGCATGGCATCTTGACAGAGGGGTTTCACTATTTGTTTTTGGCCAGCAGTCAAACATGGGGTGAGTCAATGCGCAAGGCTAAAGTAACTGAAACACAGTAGTTTCAATTGTATTTTCAGATGTGCTGTTTGTGATGAAATAGCAGTTATTTAGATTAGAATGTTTCAATGGAACCAGTGACCTGGGGAATGAGATAGTTATCGCAAATTCAAAGAAAACTTGTTTACCCAGCCTTTTTCAAATCGCTTGAAATATTTATGCAAACCCTGTGCAATTAAAAGTTAAGCTTAAAAGGGCTTAAGGCAGTTATTACTAGTAATGAGTTCTATTTTGTGAAGGCATCATGAAGCAAGACGGACAACAGATTCAACTTTGTACTAAAAGTAGTTTTATTAAGGTTAAAGGCCTGGTGGAGTAAGGCCTAACTTGCTCCATGCTAAGGGGATTTCCCTACCGAAAAGAAAACTAAGGATATTCTGTGTCGGGATATTCAACTGAAGTCTCTGTCTGTGTCCAAAACCTATACTTGCCCTCACAACTTACCGTGTACAATGTGTAGGGATGTCTGTCTCAAAGGAATTGTGTTCAAAAGAGAGTTCGGAGCTTCTTACAGCTCTCGGCTTCAGATCAGCTTCCCCTTCCCCAAGTTCTAAATAGTTCTGAAAGTATGCAGATGTCCTTTCCCAAGAGTTCAAACCTTCTTGCTTCAAAATACCATAGTTCTTTGGGACCCCTCTCAAGTCGGGGTCTCTTTCACCCAAGATTTCAAACTTCCAGATTTCAAACTCAACACAATTCAGTTTCTTAATTTCAGCTTTTCCAACAAAGGGTAATAACACATGAGCATGGCTTCCAATATGGCTTTTTGCACATAGGACACTCTGTCAAGGCGCAGTTGTCGGACCGCACGGTCCACCCATTACAGGTTGCGCAACCGATACTCTGTTTCCCCATTTCTATCAGCACTTAGACACTTGTTACATTAGACAGTGCTGCTTGTTTGCTTCTTTGGTGTCACCTGCTTCAAACACTGTTCCATTAGCACTTTAGCCACCATGCACCTTCTTATTCTTGTTTATATTTCGCCGGTTCTTGCCAACACAAGTCTCTCTCACTTTGCCATGCTTGGGCCACTCTGGACTTCGGGTCACTTTCAAGGTTTCATTTTCCTACCACCTCAGTACTCTTTCAACTTTGCCTTTATTTGTTCCACTTGTTTCACACACTATATTCCTCGACTTGTGTTACATATATACTTTGCTTTTGCTCCCATCACGAGCATTCAATTAGCTTTGCGTGGCATTCACAAGT
The DNA here is from genome assembly GCF_040938575.1 of Ambystoma mexicanum. Classification (NCBI taxonomy): domain Eukaryota; kingdom Metazoa; phylum Chordata; class Amphibia; order Caudata; family Ambystomatidae; genus Ambystoma; species Ambystoma mexicanum. The sequence continues at coordinate 755,008,085 of NC_090924.1, read as the reverse complement.
AGTTGCCATATCCGTTTGCTTTGTGCGGTATTCACAGTTACCATCAACACCTTTTCACTCAATGTGATATTCATAAATGTTTTCCATTCATCTTTTACTCAGTTCGGTATTCACAAGTGCTTTGTCACATTGCCTCTACACTCCTTAGTCGTGTGCAGCAGCGTTCTTCCATCAAGCATCCTTTGCAAAGGCTTCTCCAGGCTTCTGCTGCTTCCTGACTTCTTCCGCCTTCACCTTCGTTGCGTGGTCTGTACCTCCCGCTTTCCTGACTTCTCTCAGCAGCGGCCGTGGTCATAGGGAACTCCACCGCTTCTCCCCCTCCAGACCCTCATTTGATGGCAGGACCTCCGAACTCTTGCACAGCCACCCACGGTTGTAATGTTCCTCTCTCCTGCACACCACTGCTCCAGCCTCCAGGGTCACCAGCTTCTTTTCTTCCAGCCCATTTCTCTTCCTCCCGAATGGCAGGCATTTTTATACTGCTCAGGTATACAGTGACCCCAGGTGTGGGTCATTAAGTTCTCGTGCCTGACTCTGGAGGCCACCATTAGGCAGACATGCCTGGTTGTTACCCTGGTATGCCTCCATAGTCCTCTTCCTTTTCTCAGCACTATGATGTTGTTTCTGAGGAACGGATTGAAAGGAGGAGAAGGGAAGGGGTTGACAATATCCCATAAAAGCTTTAGGGGTAGAAGCTCATTATGAACGGAAAGGGGGATACCGCGTCTCACCTAAAGATGTCCACACTCCCCCTCACCCCCCCCTGCTCAGTCTCGAAGTTCCCTCCACCCAGGTGATCCTCCGTTTCATATCCAGCCCAACGGTCGGGATCCAAGAGCGATGGCCTTTCCCTGGACATCTGAGAGGAGGATTCCACGGGAAAAAGAGGTGAGGACACCCTTGGGTTCCACAGTTTGCATACAAATGTTTAATTGAATGATGTCATGACCTATCATGGACAAATCCTAGAAAGAAGTGTATTCTACATATGAGCTGAAGATGGTAGTTAAGACAACGGCTACCACTTTTAGATTCCAAGATGGCCACCAAAACAGTGGCAGGGTAGTGAGAGGGCACCTCGCTGTCGCCCCGAATAACAAAAAGATGTAATATACCCCAAATCTAGGAGACAATTATTGAATTGGCCCTAGCAAGATCCCGGGATCGCAGAAAACTATTTAAGTGGTGGGGGTCGGCGGTCCAGCATCGGCAAGCAACTGGAATCTACTACAGGCGATCTATGGCAGTGGCACTCCCCAGTGTGGTTAGTGGAGACCACAGGGCCTAATATGAGATGGGTGTGTGAACTGTAGCACTGCACCATCAGTGTTGAGAAGGAATGTCAGGGAAGGTGGCTAGGTGGCAAACTTGGTTAACAATTTGTGGACAAGGAGGAGTGCCAGGCCCCAGGACTAGATGTGGAGAAGATGCCTGAGGGAGTTGAAGTGCATTACTTGCGCTGTGGTGGTCTGATTGGAGATGATCGGGTTGTGAAGTGGACCTGTGGACTTGTGTTGTTAATCAAGGGAAACACGTGAGCCCCAGAATATGGAGAGCAGAAAAGGCACTGCTGCAAATTGGTGCGAGTGAGAGTTGTAGTGTTGTATTGTCTGAAGTGCTGCCAAGGCAATGGAAATTAAACTGCACAAATAAGCTATTCAGGCTTTTTATGGAAAGGCGCTACCACGGATTGGAGAGGGTTCCACTGTTGCATGCTCTGAAGTGACGCCAAGGCAATTGAAGTTGAACTGCACAAATAAGCTATCCAGGCTTTTTATGGTAAGTGGTCAATGTGGGGCAACTAAACAACCCCTGTACTCCAGAAACCCCCCGCTGGCCCATAGAGCCGAGGTTCGCTCAGAAGTACTTTAAGACGAAATAGCTGCACTCTTGAGATGGATGAGGGTGCAGATTTATTGCTCCAACACCAATCAATAAGGACAACTCAATGGTTTGGCAAAGGCAGTCCGTTTAATGACAAGTACCAAAAACGGGGTGTTATGGATTTCAGCAGTGATGCGATCGTCCTTCTCACTTCAACTCTAATGAACTTCATACAAGTTGTAACATTTATACTCAAAACTCATCATCCTTGATGTGTAACACTCAAAAGTTGACATGCAATTCTATTGGTTAGGAAAAGGTAACTTTACTATAGGCACTGTATCTGTATATGGTAACGGAGTGAGGGGATTGGGTAAACACTGTCAGGTGGGCGTCTAAGCCCTTCCTTCAAAAATTACTACTGTTCACGTCACTAAAAGTATGACGTCTCATTGGTTCTACTAACTATAGGACCCTAGATTATTTTGTCCATCGTGATTGGGTTGGCACCAACCCCATGCGTAATTTTCTACTTTGCTTAGCAGCACACAGAACAGTCAGCCAGGTGCGAGGTGCCCCTTTGTTACCCGGCCTGCCTCCAGCCCTTGTTACAATCAATCATAACTTTAATAGCCATGTGTCAATTAGTACATTGTGGTTGGCCTCTAAACGGCATATTCTGTCTGGAAATGTTCTGATGGCTCTGCTTGGTCCGGTGCCAAGCGTAGGTGTGAACCCGTGCTGCTTCTTGCTCTGCTGGTTATGTGATTCCCACACCGTGAATTTGTCTTGTTTCTCTCAATTTGTGTATTTGCTTTTCGTTTCACCCGCCACCTGCCTTTGCCTTCTTATCTCGATCCGTCAGAGGCAGGATATTCTGTTCTTAGTTTCAATTAAAAGTAGCTACTGTTCATAGCTTCTATTGGTATGACCTTGGCTTCTCTGGCACAAGCTGCCTCTGCTGGGTTTCGATTCAGCCGTCCCTCCTCGTGTTACTAGAATGTGAATCATCTTGCCTTTGGCCTTTAGTAACCTGGGTTGGTTCTCGTTTTGTGCAAAGTAGAAATAATCTTATAATGAAGTGCTTTGTTTGAGGTAGATTATGTATAATGGCGCTTGCCGCCCTATTCTTCTACTAAGCATAGCAAGCCACACTGTTTTCTTAGCTTTCTTGTGGTTCCAAGCATATTTACAGGTGTAAATTAGTTGAATGTCTTCATCTTGCTTACAGCTTGAACTTCTCTGTATTTCAACATCGTTCTCCCCCTTGAGGGTCAAGATATCTTTATCCATGGCGTTTCGTCTCTGTGTGTCATTCTTGGGTCGTCATTTCTTCTATCTGTGAGTCTGTCGGGGTCCTCGTGACGTCACCATTCTTCTTCCATTAAGACCTTTTTGGTTTCTTCCGGGACAGTACTTAGGCGATCTTGATTTTGTTTCATTTGTTGATAGGGTTTTCTTAATGTATACCTTATTGTCCATGGTTTTCTAGGTATCGGTACTTCAATAGTTGTTGCTCTTCTAATAGGCACTGGGCAGAGCACCACTGCGGCTCTCTGCTGGTTTATTTGCTCATCGTACATCACGTATCTTGGTGTGAACGTTCCTAGTACTTCAAAATTGACGATTTGAGTGCAGGCTTTATTTGGGACCTCCACTACACCCCTGAGTATAAGCAACAATAGACCTATACCTGTGACCTATGTTTAGGTAGCCGGTGCAAAAGGCGGGGGTTGCCTGAGAAACTTTTTTACCTTACAAGCTGGGGCAAGATCTGTCAAGATGCCACACTGGTCACAAGAACGGGTGGAGTGGAGAGCTGGCAAGTAATTGATTTCAGAATGTCACAATGTCCCGGAATGGATCAAAAGAGCCAGTGGAGGGGGTCCCTACTCCCAAATTGCAAAAGAAAAAACAACAAGAAGGTGCGCTCCCAAAATGATGGCGCAAAGAAGGGGAAGAGACGCCAACTGATGAACACCCTGCATCCCATCAAGAATGAGGACCCCTCTCATTGCCAAAGACGATGGGGCAGGGTTCCACAACGGGGGTAATTAAACAATGCTTCAATGATTTCAAAGACAAAATTATGGAAACGCTCCAGGCACAACTTGCACTTAAAGAACAGAACTTGCACAATCTCTATAGAAGGCGAAAAGTGACATTAAAGATTTATTAGATTGAGTAGAAACTAATATAACAGTGATTCAAGATACTGCAGAAGACACACGTAAAATAGATGTACTGACAGATCGGCTGGCAACGGCCACCCAGAATATGGATATACAAATGGAAGATCTCGAAAACAGATCAAGGAGAGCCAATGTTCGGGTCAAATTTCTCTCGGAAACGATAGAGGACCGAGACTTAAAAGTAACTATGCAACAGGTTTTTGCAGATCTTCTTGAATTGGAAATGGGGGAAGAAGTCCTGAAAGATCGAATTCATTGCGTGGGTCCGAAACGCAAAGATCCAGAAGCAAGGCCCAGAGACGTGGTCGTGGCAATACAAAGGTATGCTCAGAAAGAGGCAATTCTACAGTCAGCAAGAAAATGAACTCCAAAGGTCAATGGATCAGAAATCCAATTGTATCAGGACTTGGTGCCAGTAACTTTATTGAAGCGTAGTCTTATGGGTCCACTAGTACGAGTGTTATTTAAAAAGCAAGTTCGTTACAGATGGACATTTCCATTTGGACTTATGGGAAGGACAACAAAATCGAATCACTTTGTGTGAGGAGGGACTACGGATATTAAAGATAGAAGAAGAAAAAGTGACACCTCAAAAGGAAGCTCGTAAAGTTCATGAGACAGGGAGATTCAGAAGATGGGAATGGACTAAATCATCTTGAGATAACACTGTGAGGATGTTCCCAAAAAGGAGTCATTTGAGTGTGATTCCCTCAGTCAACAAAGAGGGTAAACGTGCATTATCGTTCAATCTGTGAATTTTGGGATTTCAGTGTTGATTGTGGTGATACACATGTTGAGGGGGTAAGAAACATGAGCAAACGAGGTGGCAGGAGGTGGGGGGGGGGGGAGTTCTCGCAACTTGGAATCGGGGGGGTGCAGACCCGCACCATTAATCTCTGGGAGTGTAATGGAGCTAGACTTCCATGGTGTAATGCGTGGGAGAAAGGGAAATTGGTTGGGCTCAACTGGGGAAAAGAGGGGGGCTGAGGAGTTCAGGGGGAGCTTGGGGAAATCATTCTATGGGGACAGTGGAGGGGTCAGCTATCTAAGGAACAATCGGAGTATAATTATTCAGATGGGAGGTAAGGGAGTAATCCAAGTCTTAACTTTGAACATTAGGGGTTTAAATTCACCAATCAAAAGACGTAAAGTCGGCTTGTTTTTGAGCTGAAAGAAGCCCTATGTAGTGACATTTCAGGAGACACATGTGGTAAGGAAAGATGCGAACAAATTGAAATTATTTGGTTATCCACATATCATTCAAGCAAATGACAAGGGAAAGAAGGGAGGGGTTTTAATAGCTCTGAAAGGTTGGGTCGGTTATAATACATTGGCTAAAGAAGTGGATAAGGAGCGAAGATATCTATTCATCATAATACAATTGGGGAGAACTGATTTACGATAGCTACAGTTATGCTCCAAATTTAGGACAAGATTTGTTTCTGCAAAGGGGTTCTGTGCAAGTTAGAAAGGTTTGCAGGAGGACAAATTATCCTGACGGGGGATTTCAATATGGCCTGTGATGCCCAGGTTGTCAAGGAGTTCCCCCCTTCTCACTTGGGTTCGTTCTTTGATGGAGTCCTTGGTCGCTGCCTTCTTGCGGACGGTCCTGGTTTTAACTAAGAAAAAGTTGGTTACCCTTGAGAGGTGCTCCTGCGCCCGGAAGAAATAAGTGAAAAATCCATTAATTGGAAAAAATCACACAACTTCAATTTGAGATTGATATTTATCGATTTATCTTAAAAGATGTTGCCCTATGGTGATAACACGTGTTTCGACGTATCCAACGTCTTTTTCAAATCAGGGCCATTGTATAGCGTGGTTATGCATATAGTTGTCAGATTTCATGTCCAGTCATGGGATAATCCCTGCTACCGAAAATGCCCCGGAACCGCTTCATTGCTCCGGAAAAATCACAATGGTGACGTGAGAAATCACGTGAAGAGGAGTGGGCGGGCCGTTGCCGGTTCCGGGGCATTTTCGGTAGCAGGGATTATCCCATGACTGGACATGAAATCTGACAACTATATGCATAACCACGCTATACAATGGCCCTGATTTGAAAAAGACGTTGGATACGTCGAAACACGTGTTATCACCATAGGGCAACATCTTTTAAGATAAATCGATAAATATCAATCTCAAATTGAAGTTGTGTGATTTTTTCCAATTAATGGATTTTTCACTTATTTCTTCCGGGCGCAGGAGCACCTCTCAAGGGTAACCAACTTTTTCTTTGTCTTTTCCTAATGGAGTAGAGGAATCAAAGACTCCATTGTTACCCTAGTTCCATGCGACCTTTTAAACTGTAGTACAAGATAAAGAGGGCGCAGAGTTCTAAGTGATAAGTACCTCAAAACGGATTCCTCACATTTCTGGTTTTAACTAAGCCTGCTCAAGTCTCTTCCGACTCCAGGGCGCATTCAGTTCCGGGAACGCGGAATCCAGGAATCTAGGATGAGTGCAACTAGCACACGAGTCCAGGAAACAGGAAGAAAGGAAGGGGTAAGGAGCGGGTAGGTCCACAAGGACAGAGAAAGAATACTGGGAGCTACGGATCACACGTCTGATGGCTACTTGCAATAGCATTGAGACGCGCAGAGCCGCGGAAGGCGTGGTCTATAAATAGAGTACGTTACGTCCTGCGCATGGAGCGAGAAAGGGTCTTAGCGCTGGGCGACCATGTTGGGAGTATTAGAGAATGCAAGCACCATTGAGACAAGGACCAGGAGGTCCAAAAGTGGCATGTTCTGAAGTTCATGACACAGGTTGATAGGAGCATAGTTGAACAGATATCGCAATGACCCCCTACACAAAAGTTAAAAATGACCATGGACAACTTATCATTAATGGATGCATGGAAAGAAACTCAGCAGTAAGACAAAGGGCATATGTTTTATTCATCTGTCCATCGGACATTTTTGAGGATAGATTATGTGTGGGTCTCATCCTCATTGTTAGGAAGAATACAACAGATGGATACAGGCCCAATAGCCCTATCTGACCATGCACCATTAAAGTTAAAAAATGTCCACGAATACGAAGGGTCAGGGCTAGGGCTGTGGACATTTTCAGAACATATAATAAAAGACCAGATACTGGGTGAAGAAATTCAGGGGAAAATAAAGGAATATTTTGAATTAAATGGGACACAGGGTTCACCGGGAAGATGGGTATTGGATGCTTTTAAAGCAACCATGAGGGGAGAACTAATTGCGAAAAAAGCCCAGATGGAGAAGATATTAACAGCAGCCCAATTGGGGCTGGAAAAGTAATAAAAAAAACAGTTATGAAGGAGATGGAAACTAACAAAGCGGTACAAATGCGGGAAAAATACAGGTATCTCGGGACAATTAGACCTGCTATAGACGAGAGGGGCCAAGAAGGCCCTGTTGTATTTAAGGCAGAGTTATTATATTAAGGCCACTAAGGCCAACCGCCTCCTGGCACATCAAGTCCGAATGAAGGAAGAAGCTAGGATTATCCGCACGATTGATACTGGGTGGGGTAAAATGAGCTCCTCTTCTAGAGAGATAACGGAAGCATTTACAAGGTACTATTCTGTGTTATATTCCTCAGACTGCCCACACCCCCAAATACAAACTAGTTATTTGAAACAATGCCGGTTAAACAGACTAGATGTAGGTGACCGGGAAGAGCTAGAGAGAGAAATTACTTTGGATGATGCACGAGAGGCGATAAAATCTCTACCTCTCAGTAAAGCTCTGGGACTGGATGGTTTCCCAAGACCTATATTGAGGACTTGACCCCTTTATTGACTTCATTGTTCAATTTCTTTAGGGGGGAGGGTTGTATTGCACCCGCAGTGGAAGAGGCAAAGGTGGTGCTTTTCCCACAGCTAGGGAAGGACAAGACTCAATGTGGATCCTACAGACCCATAGATCTCATCCATATAGATGCCAAGCTGTATACTAAAATATTAGCAACCAGATTGGGAAGGCTGGTACAGCAACTAATACACCCTGATCAATCTGGGTTTATTATGGGTAGGCAAACATTTGAAAGAACAGGACTGGTGAGTTATCTACTTGAGAAAATAAACAGAGCAGGATTATCAGCAGGGGTTATAACGCTCAATGCCAAAAAGGCGTTTGAGTTGAATGGTCCTTTTTATTCTTGACAATGGAGGCTATGGGTTTTGCTTCCAGGTTTTTGCAAATGGTAAGAGCGAACTATAAATCTCTAATCCTAAAACTAGCCATTAATGGGTATCTCTCCCAAGAGGTTAGGGTTTCTTGGGGGACCAAACAAGGGTGCCCGTTTTCGTCAATACTATATGCAATACATCTTGAGCCATTGTTTAGAATTGGGGACGAGGAGAAAATCAAAGGTATTAAATTTGGGGGAGAAGGCCATAAAGTAATGGCCTTTGTGAATGATTTACTGTTGACTGTGACCGATATAACCTTTTCTTTACTAGCCCTTGCAACAGCATTGACACAATTCGGGGAAGTGGCAGGCCTAAAAATTTACCTACAAAAATCGGTAATGACGAAATTTGAAAAAGGAAAAACAGGAAATAGGGAAGGTTATGAAGACCAATTTGTATTGACTAAACAGAGTATAAGATATTTGGGCATACAATTAACTGATTCCTTGGAGTCAATGTACCAAGTAAATTATCTCCCTCTTCTGGCATCAATCGAACAGTGGCTCTATGCCATTTTCAGACTGTATCCTGGACGGGAAGAATAAACGTAATTAAAATGATGGTCCTCCCAAAGGTGGTGTACTTCTTCCAGGCATTACTGATAATGGCCCCCCAGAAATGTTTTAAAACACTCAATAAGATAATGGGGGATTATATTTAGCAAGAAAATAAATCCGGGGTGGCGTGGAAGATACTAACAGCACCAGTACTTAAGGGGTTATGGGGGCCTCAGATTTCAAATCTTTCCAGGCGGCCCAATTGAGATTAGGGAATGGGTCAAAGGTGACATGGAGAAAATGTGGGCATGAATGTATAGGGCAGTGGTGGGTAAACCCCTTCAGGGAAGTACTGTGGTGTCAAAAGTGGGATTGTCCTATGTTCCTGGATTCTACATGAATGTCGTGGTATTACCTCAAGTATTGCGATCATGAATTAGTCCACGTGGAGAACCTCCTTGATAGTGGTCTCTGCCTCCATCTGGCGTTTGTGTCGCACGAAGACGGAGGCAGCGACCACTATTAAGGAGGTGCTCCACACGGACTAATTCATGATCGCATTACTTGAGGTAATACCACGGCATTCATGTACAATCCGGGAACATAGCGATATCCTTTCTGGGCTAACGTTGCCTATGACACATTTTGAGAGATATTCACAAGTGTACTTCAAGGAAATATCAAAATATAATATAATTCAACTAACCGCAATCTGAACATGCAACAAGGCAGTACAACATTTGAGCTAAGGGAATTTTTTGCCTTGAAAAAGACTGAATAGGTCAAAACACGTGTTGGCAAAGCCTTAGGGTAAACCAATAAATCTGACTGACACTGCTAATATCTCATGCATATTTATTTATCACTTGTGAAAAGAACTTTATCTCTATGAATTAGGGCAAGCGCATGTGATACCGGCACGTCTTGTAGTTTATTCACCATATATGGGATACTCCACATTGTCAAAAATTTACATCTCTCATTATACCAATGATATTTTAACCTGGCAGGGGGATCTCCTGATTTCCCCAGCCACCTTCTTTAGGTTTGGATTAGTTGGCTGGTCCATGCAAACCTTTAGAAAATAATTAACAAATGTGATTTGTGCCTGGACCTCAATTGTTGAGATCCCTAATTCTAAATGCAGGCCACTGTTTGGGGCGCCTTGGGTGAGACCCAATAATTTCGTCAAGATTCTATTCTGAATCGTTTCTAGAGGTGTGCAATCGACAAAGCTCCAAATCTTGCTCCCATAAGTCAATACCCCAAACATTTGTCTGACATGCAGCCACATTACATATGATAAAATCTGACCAGGCCACCCAGCCTTGCAGTGGCCTTCTTAGCAGTGGCCGTGACATGCCCTGACCATTTTCCGTTCTTGGTGAACAGTAAGCTGAGGTAGCAGTATGATTTTACTGCCTCAGTCCTTTTACCTTCGTAGAATGATTTCTGCCCTTGCCGAAGACCAGAACTTTGGTCTTCGATTTGTTCAGTTTCAGGCCAGTAGAGGAAAAAATATTCTTCATCTTAAAGAAGGATCTGCTGCAGCCCTCCAGGGTTTGGTTAACCAAGACAGTGTGTTCTGTATACAAAAAAGAGCCAAAAGTAGTTCCACTCAGAGAGGCGGATGGGGGAGGGTTAACCCTGGTTCCTAGGTTTTCTGCAACAAGTGTAGCATTGAGGCAGGGGCAAACCTCTGCTTGATTTTATTGAGCATTTGTAAGGCGCTTTATACAGCAGAATTGTGTTTCAAAGCACGAGCATTTTTAAAGCAGCTAGCTTTCCTCATAGCCTTTGCTTTCAGATCGAGTTAAAGGTTTTTTCCAGATGAATAAAAGCCACATACAGCTTCCCACCTCTGACCAAGCAATGTTTATTTATCTGTGTGGAAAGCACCAGACAATGATCGATTGTTGAATACCCTCTTCTGTAACCAGCGTGGGGTGGTTTCAGAAGATTCATAGACTTGGCCCAATCCTTGACCCTGGCTAGTAGACATTTGGCAAATACCTTGCCTGGAATATCAAGCAGTGAAATGGGTATGTAGCAATAGGGATCACTGTGGTCTTCCTTTTAAAAAAACACGGACCACAATACTCTGGGACCAAGAACAAGAAAGTACTCCTTAAGAACTTACTGAAAAGCTTTAGTAGAATTAGTCTCCATCATTCGAGAAGCCCTTAATAATATCAGAGTGGATTGCATCTGGGCCTGAAGCTTTACCTGTTGGTAGGCAATCCACAATTGGGGCAATCTCTTTGGCGCTGAACTTTACTTCTTTGATGCTCTAAAGAGAGCTTTGTCGGCGATGCCATGTCGGCATCCTGGAACATCCCCTGAAAGTGGGACCTTCATCTCTCAGCCAATACAAACTCCATCCTACTTTCGCAGGGATCCTTGAAACCTCTGGCAACCAACTTCAGAAGGAGATTTGTGATTGTAAGGAGGTGGTTTCAAGAGAATCAAGAGGAGAAGGGCATATACTGGATGGAAGAGGTTAAAGAGTCTACGAAGGAGGTGGGAGAATATCAAAAGGTGTCAGATGATATTGAGGAGGGGGTTGGAGAATGTCTACAAGAACTGTGAAGAAGACCCTTAGAGAGACTGCTCAGAAAGTTTTAAGTCGGGCCAGTTGGCTCTAGGCAGGTGTAAGAGGCGGCAGGAAGAACTAACCTATGGCAGGGAGGCTATGTAAGGTTTAGATGGATGGAGGGGGCCGAGACCATGCCCCCTAAGAGGAAGGGTAGCCAGGTATCTGGAACTTGGCTTTTATGGCATGGATTCTACCCTTGATGAAGAAACCTGGTCTCTGCTCTCTGACTGCAACCAACTACAGACCTATCACAAACGCCACCCTTCCTGCTAAAGATATTGGATAGGGTTGCTTATACTCCAATTTCTGAATATCTCAATCAACAGCAGATTTTGAACAAGCTCCGATCAGGCTTTATACAGCACCATGGGACGGAAACTGCCCTTCTTGATTTGAAGGCTAAATTGTTGGATACCACGGATGAGGGTCAAGCACCCCTTCTTATGATTTTAGATCTCTCTGTAGCCTTCGACCTGGTGGAACATTCTATTTTGACCACCAGGTTCAGGGAAGTGGCTAACTTTTCCAAGGATGCTGCACAATGTAGAGTTTTTTTTTTTTTTTAAGTAATGGGCAATGCAGAGTTGTGAGCGGAGATGCAGAGGCTAAACTGTTGACTTTATTATGCGGTGTACCTCAAGGAGCCTGCATTTCCCCATCACTGTATAATCTCTTCATGGTCCCGTTCTTTGAAATGCTGGAAAGTAACGGTATCACGTTCACGAATTATGCGGATGACACGCAATGTGTCAACCCACTCACTTGAACATTTTTACATTTATTTCACATTTTTTTAAAGCCCTCACACAGCCCGCAGGCATCGAGGCGCTGTTACAGGAATTGTGTTTGTTTTAGTTGCGTAATTGCTTTTTTTTGTCTTAGTTGCGTATTTATAACACGCTAAAATACCCAGAGGTTTTTTAGCGCGGACCCGGGATCGAACCTGTATTGCTTCGTGTCGTCTTGCTCCCAAGGCGAGAACGTTGCCACTGAGCTATCCTCTCGGGACAACATACAAGTAGGATGAGCTTAAAGTCAATTTAGTTTGAGCATGGATGATTCAAAATGGGCTGGCTCTTAACAAAGACAAAACTGAATTCATGGTGGTTGGTTCATCTAAGAACATTCAAACGTTAGGCCCACTTTACAAATGCTTCTCAATCGCAGATTGTAAAATTGAGGTTTAGAGTAAAATAAAAACCCTGGCCGTATTTCTGGACCAGAATATTAACATGAGCGTGCAGATTAGTGGGCTGGTCTCGGCTTCCACCTGTTACATCAAAATATTTGCGTCACTCCGGCCTTTTATTTCATAAAAGAATGCAGAAACAATTGCACTAGCTATAATCGGCTCTAAAATTGATTACTGTTGCAGCTTGCTTATTGGCAGCTCACAAACAGACTGTGATTGCCTCCAGGTGATACAGAACAGCACGGTCAGGGTGGTTACTGGACTCAAATGGAATGACTGTTTCGGATGCAAGAGAAGGTCTGCATTGGCTTCCGGTGAGGGCCAGAACTCAGTTCCAGCTACTTCAGATTACTCAAAAATGTCGCTTGGAACTCATGCCTTCCTACGTAATGTATCGGCTGGTTCTAAGCGAGAGCTTTAAGATCGAAAAATACCAATCATTTAATGGCCCACCACTGTAATTCTAATAAAGCCCTCATGGGATCCTTTTGTTAATGCTGCCCCAAGAGCCTGGAAAACGCCTTTCCGGCAGATCTTAGGGACCTGAATTTTGTCAAAATATTTTAATAGAAATTTGAAACATTTCTATTTTTATTAGATCTGTTCTTCTGGTGATACTTTCACTGAAATAATGTGAAGAAATTATGCTCTGTTAGCTTGGGAGCTGTTCTTTTTTGTTGTCTTTGTCGGGGCCCAAAAGGCCTCGGGTCATTGGAGCGTGGTTCAAATTCATGAAAAATACAATACTATGGAGATGTGGAGACCCTTCTTCGTCATTCCCTAACTCTATGAGAGAGATTCCTCTTAGAACCAGAGACCCCTAAAGGGGAAGTATTCCTTTAAAGCAGACCACAAAGGAAGGGTACAAGCAACACTAAAACCAAGCAAGACCATCCTTGATTAGTTTACATATGGACTCCTGGGAGCAGTGGGTCTGGGAGTGTCCTTGGGACTCATTGAGCCCTCCCAATTGGTCCTACACAGGGGCTTTGTACTGAATGTGCACCATTTAACTGATGGCACACGATTGGCACCTTTCTTCAGGACCTGATTACCCACTTGCATTGTTTGATAATACAAACGCTCACGTGCTTCGGGGTTTTCCTTATTTGCACAAAGGTTTATCCTATACAAATAGGATTGGGTGATTACTGCACATCCGATTTGTTCGAATCCAAATTGGTCGTAGATTTTTTACTGAAATTGGCCGCAAATATTTTTGGGGAGGTGCTGGTGGGGGAAATCATTGATATAAATATAGGGGCAGGGGATGCGGCGGGGTCTCCTCCCGCAAATATTTGCGGCCAGTTCCACATAGAGAAAAAAACACTTGCCCAATTCGGATTCGACTAAAAAGGTTTACTGCCTGATTCTTGGATTATTTGCGCCAAAAAAAACGGGATTTGTGCACCATTCTGCCCGCAAATCCCCATTAGTTAAAGAGGGATTTGCGAGCAGAATGGCGCACAAATCCCGTTTTTTTTTGGCGCAAATAATCCATGAATCAGGGGCTTAATGTAATCAACCCAGACCATGCAAATGAAGCAACATCCCCTTTAGAATGAGCATCAGAGCACTTAGCAGGCGTGCCTTTGGCATTATAGAAGGGTCAGTTACTGTCACCAAAGTGCAGGCGGTCAAACAGAACAATAAGGTCTTTTTACGCAAACGCCTCAAGTTAGCTAATCTTGTGCCCGTGGCTACATCATATCGTGAGCAGCTGACAATTTTAGCACGAGTTGTCTTTCGCCTTAAAAATGCCCCCATTAAGAATGACAATTTTACTCTGTAAAAATGACTACTCGCAATATTTTCAAAAGGATTAAAATACTCCCACTTTAAAATCTTATCTGAAGGTCTGATTTTAGGTTTTGAGGACATATCTTAAATTAGATGACATTTTTAGTCTTGTGAGGGGGAGATGTCCATACCTCTTTCTGCGCTTTTTTTTAAAAAAAAAAAAACATTCAACCTCATTTTGTAATTTTGCTTTGAAACCAGAAGGAATCTTCCTCGTGTCAAAACAATGTCATCCGATCTGTCCCCGTTTTAGTTGTGGCTATTGGGTGTTGCTAAAGAGCCACCCATAAGCTGAAACTATTGCATTGGAGCACAGCTAGCAGGGAGTTAGAGTACGAGCATGGAAACGCAGCGTTTGTGTCGTTTGGCTATTAACCCACACGGTCTGACTGCCCCCTGGCAATGCTAATCCCCTTGGCCCTCGCCACCTAGTTCCTGCCCATTCTCCCCTAAAAACACATCCTCCCAGGGACCTAGGATCTTTTTGAGCTATCTATCAGAAAATAACATCAAACTTGAGGCTATAAGTGTCTGCCAGTGTTATTGCAAAGCAATCTTCTGAGAGTTAATGGCTTAATTGGAACGGTAATCTCACAACTGAGGTAATAAAAATGTTGTAGCCAAGTGTTCCTTGCCATTTGATTTAAAACAGTCTGGGTTTACTTGCTCTGGAGCCCTGTTAAAAACGAGCTTTGACAAAGCCAACAGTTTTGGCTCATGCATGTGTGTTAGAAAGGCATTTGCCAGGCACTGCTATCATATGCCAAGGTGCTCGCATCACTTTTGCGGCTGCTACCATTAATGGCCTTGTATCACCACTATGGCGCAGATTATAGTGCCTGCCAAACGCCCATCTCAGGCGTACACAAAATCCCAAACCGTTGGCACGATCAGTGCTCGTTTGATTCCAGTTGTAGTAGCACACGACATGAAGAAGGGTGCAGGGCAGTGAAAGGTGGGCGTTGCCTTGAAGCATGGGCGTAATTTTAGGGGGGGGACAGGGGTGTTTGTCCCCCCCAACTTTCATGGCACACCAAAAAGTCCCCATTCATTTGGCTGGGGCACCTTTTCATCAGATGTCATGTCCCCCCCAACATTTTCAGAAAAGTTACTCCACTGCCTTGAAGCATGCTTCTGGTTCCGCTTTGCCAGAAAGTATTTACCGGTTAGAAGCACTGTTCTGAATCGAGTTTAAACCTGCATTTTCCCTTTTGTTTCCCCCTGTCTCTGAGGAAACTCTCCCTGGTAAAGATAATGCATGTGTCGTTGCAATCCCAAAGCCTCTATAAAATGTATCTGTCAAATCTTGCTAAAACTGAGTGTTGCAGAATGGCATTGCGCTCGAGTTTTAATGGATCGCCGTAAGTTGGGGGCCTTGTAGAGGCAGTGGAGTGATCAGTGGTGTCCACAGTAACAGGAATCAAATTTAGGAGGGGCGCAGAGGGGGCCAAAGACAAAAGTAGGGGGAGCACAGACAAAAGTCAGGGGCTGCCTATGAAAGTTGATGTGTGACGTCACAAACGCTCCTGCAGAGAGGCTTTTGTACACACTAACTACCCACACCACACTTCCCCTATCATCAGAACCCAGGCACAAAACCATTCAGTGACTAATGGCCCATCATTAGCAGTTCCATGACTACATTCTGATGGGAAGGAGCTGCAAGCAGCTCTGCACACTTTGGAGG
Organism: Ambystoma mexicanum; assembly: GCF_040938575.1. Taxonomy (NCBI): domain Eukaryota; kingdom Metazoa; phylum Chordata; class Amphibia; order Caudata; family Ambystomatidae; genus Ambystoma; species Ambystoma mexicanum. The sequence goes on along the minus strand of NC_090924.1, from coordinate 754,992,126 downwards.
TCACTGTGCAAAAGCGGGGCAGGAACACCTGAGAGGTGGCTCGTGCTCCTGTTCAAACCAATGCCAGAATACATAACAAGATAGCTGCTAGTTTTGAGACAAAAGGAGAGTATTTGCCGTGTGATATGTAGACATTTGCCTTAGCGAGTGTCACAAATAACACCATGGACAGAGAACACAGTCACTGCTCGCCTTAGGTATGGGGGCAAAAGGGGGCGGGACTTCAGAGGAGGGGCATGTGCCCTCCAAACTCCCCACCCCCTCCCCATAGCGACGCCACTGGGAGTGATTGGTAATTAATAGAACAAGCTAAATAGTGTCTATGATTTAGTGTCTATGATTAAGTCGCAGCGTAGCGAAAAGAATTCAGCCTTCGATAACCTAAAACCCCTGTTTGGTGGCTTTGTAATGCGTGTCTGGTGTGCCTCTAGTGTACGAATCCTATGGCACAGCAACATGCACTGACTGAATCCTGCTTTCGGGAAAATGCACCTTCCTCCGTTAGTTTTCGGTTATGTTGTCGCAGTGTGGGTGTGGCTGCAGGCAGTGCATGAAACCCGAGGAGAAGTGCGTATTTCTCTTCCTGTGGTAATGTATTCCCCATGGTGCCAGCGCTTCAGCTGAAAAAAACTATTGACAAACATGATGCACGTGAGTCGCAGTTCCTGCCTCGCTATGTAACGTGTGTGACTTTTCTCGTCCCCTGAAATTTAAGTGTCTGTCCCGCCGTTTCCTTTTACCCCCTTCACTGTTTGCCCCTCTAGCAGCACAAGCACACGTATTTCTTCCCTCTCTATTATATAAATATCCGCCACCCTTCGATGTTTCACCGGTCTTTCGTCTCAATGTTTCCACAAATCCAAGATAGAGGTGCGCATGCGTTATTCTTCTTCCCGCCCACGCCGTGCTTTCTGTGCAGGCTGTGGTTTCACAGCAGTCTCCCAGTGGCGGAAGTGGCAAATGGGAACTCGTGGTACTCCGGTTGCCTCCAAAAAGGAGGGAATGGGACGTCGCCAAATGGCATGGTGGGTGGGGGAACGGGGGTAGTAGTGACCAGGATCACAGCTTTGGCTCAGATAGTTGGATTTCAAGGTCTACAGTAACGTCTTATAGAGTTTACTTACACAAAACTCAAATTACATGATAAAGCCACATGACAACATGTACATCCTTACAGCAACATGTTAAGCCAAAAGAATATCATTGTGGCTTTATTTTCACATCATGAATGTTAAACTAGATATCCTAGAATGCAATATAATGCCAAACTGGACAATCTAGTTAACCCCACTGTAGTGATTTAAGACCTGTAGTAAAACAAGTTGTGTAATAAACAAAGATAGATGTGCAGATTGTGTCATAAATTTCCAGAACGTTGTTATTCATGATGTTGAAAACATTTGATTAGTGACTTACAGCAACTTTTTAAAAAAATGTTTGCATGTGAAGTCAAATCTTTAAATAGGCGCTTTGTGTTGCTCACTTTAACTATCACAGATTTGCAAGGCAACTAGTGTTTTGTGAACTCGAGTTGGAAATGTTCCATCATGTATATGAAAGGCCCTCACAGTGATAAAAGAAATGTGTTTGTAACCTGAGCACCTTCGCAACCCGTAGAGGGAGCCATGGAGTCTGTGTGTTTGTCTGCCCAGCTGTGACTTAGTAAACTGGCAGTGCTTGAATGTCCGGCTTCAGCCGAGTCTATATATGGCTCAGGAGAAATAAAGAGTCACGTATGCGTTTTCTGAGCATTTGAACTAAAGGCATGCTCTGTAAAAATCAAAAGAACTAGTGGTACGCGTACCAATGATTTATATTACACTTCATCTCTGCAGCCTCCCCACCGGGGGTAGCCCATCCATTCCAATTGTCTTCTTTGCATTCTAGTAGTTGTAATCCTGCATTTAAACTGCAAAAATAACAGCACTAACAGAAAGCTAAAGATCTGGATGGGCTTCACTTGCCTAACACAAGGGTCTAGTTAGGGATATGATATTTTATATACACAGGTGTTTCAAGGTTCAGAGATCAGAGTGGCCACTCAGTCACTGCCATGGGAGTTCCCCATTACTTAAGACAGACGTTCACTTTGTCCGACCGTCCCTCTCAGGCTTCTATGCTCATTCAGCCCCAGATTTATTTTTCACGAGTATTTTGCCGAAATGTTTTCGACGAAAAAAATCTAGTGATTACCCCCCAAGCCTCACTTTACCTTTTATTTATTATCTATTCTCCCACCACGCCTACCCCTCATATGCCCTTAACTTACCCAACCCCCATCTTTTTTAATGAGTTCTTTTCGCCGACATTTTTCGTCAAAAAACTTAGCGGAAAACAACGGGCTCCGATGTGCCCATGATTTACAGATCTGGTTGTTTTGTGCGTTTTAGCCACATAGGCCCCGTTAGTTAAAATGTGTAAGGCGTACAGACAGAAAACGTCTTCGAAGCACCAAAATAAAAAAAAAAAATGGATGGGCAGAGTACACTGACAACGATAGAACATGGGCATTTCATTCCAATAATTAAAGCTGCTTTGCAGAGGAGGCTGGGATGAGATTATCGATGCGTTGTGTCAGAGCGGCCTGCGTGGCAACTTAGCCTGCTTGGAACAGGTGGCGTTATAAGCCGTTTTAGGAAGGCCTGGTGGAAGGGAATAACCTTGATGCCTGCAGAGCAGGTTTGCCAGAGTGTAATGCCCCGTCCGGAGTTGAACCAATGACCCTTCCATTGCTTTTGGAACCCAGTGTCCGAGCTAGTCCCTAGGCAGAGCCTGTGGAGGGAGCAGAGACCCAGTGTATTTTGTGAAGTTTATGTCTCCACGGAGGGATGGATCTGTCCTGTCCACAGAAGAGAACTGTTTTGAACCAGCTCAAAATGTTTCCAACAGATGACGACATACTGTGCTAAACATTGTTTACTAGCAGAATTTTTGAAACGGTGAAATATCACAGAAAAAACGGGTTAAATGGATGTAAAGTGGAATCTCTGGAATTGAAATCAAACTTTCTCCCGGGGAAATATGTGAGTGCTTGTCTGGGTGATTTTTTTTTTTTTTTTATCAGGTATGTTGCCCATGCTTTCTGTAAACGGTTCATGGGACCTCAAGTTATTGGCTCCAGTTCACAGTGCGCTAGTGTCGCCATGCGTGTGACTGTGGGCTGCTCAGTCAGTGGGCACTCTGTGTAGGATCGCCTCACCTTCTGAAGATGGCGCACCCATGCAGAGCCTCCTTAGCCGGAAGTACCCTTTGCGCATCTTTATATTTAATGGCGTGGGAGACGAGCAAAACAGCATGAGTCGCATTTTGGCTTAATGCACAAAAACCCAGACTCGTTTAAAAGTGGAAAAGGTCGCTTTAATGTGACAGGCCAAAGCTTACAATCAAACGCTTAACTGGCTCCATGGCCTAACAAACTAAAGGAATATTTTAACCACCACTTAAATTAAACATTTTCATTTTCCCCCAACAATTAAATAATTAAATAACCCAATTCCTCCCTAATGATCCCTTGGATCCTACCGTCTCCTTGCCCCTTTTCCAGGCGTCCCGCTTTCTCCCAGGGGCCATGCCCCTCCAGGCTCAATACCTGTTCCCCCGGGGTGACCTGCTTGTGCAAACAGCGCCACCCCATCCTTTCCCGTGTCATTCCCCCATTGTGCTTCCCTCCCCCCACATCAAAAGGGGCCATGCCCCCGGCACCAGAAAAACCCTCCCCCGAGGAGTTCTTTCTGCCCCGCCCCCCCCCAAACTTTTCTACCTCAAACTTTTTACCCAGTCTCCCAGCCCAGAAACAAGAAGAGCCACCCGTATCCCTCACCAGGTCATTCTCCCCTGCATGCCGAATCACCACCTCTGGAACCCCAAGCGTTCCCTCATCCCTGCCAATATAGGAAGCAGCTGATCCCACCGCAGGCCCCCCAACCCGTGCCGTCTCACCACCACTTCCTTGTAACTGCACCCCTGTTACCTTCCCAACCCCTTTTTTCCACTTCCTTCCCAGCCCACTTAACAATTGAATGGCCAACAAATCAAAACTTGCGCCAACTCCCCTTCCTTTCGCGCAGCATCTGAAAAAGAAAATACAAAATCACTGACAAGTCAAAAATATTTCAACAACAGTTGGCCCACAAAGTCCTAACCACCTTTTCAACATCCCCATTATCAAACTCCCTGCCGTACCCCTTATATTTCCCAGACCTCCAACGTCCCAATCTTTTCACCTTGTCTTCTGAAAAACCCAGCCCGGTACCCTCAGATGCTGCGCCCATCCTAAAGTAATGAGTCCCGAAATCCTCTTCCTTTTCTCCCACTGCCACCAACTCCTTCCGCGATACCCCTAGCACCTGGAACTGGGCATAAAACCTTGCTCCCACGACCCAGCCGAAACCAAGAGCCCCTTCCCTTCTTATCCGTCTTGGACCTCTTCATCTTGATGTCTAAACCTTCTTCTGTAATTTGAACATCTTCCCACTGCAGTCCCCCTACCCCCCCTTTTCCCCCGACCAACTTAAAAACCCTGAAAGCCCCCAAACAATAACCACGTAAAAACAAGTCGTAGACAGCTCCCCTACAAGCAATAAACCATTTGTTCCACTTGTTGTGCCCAGTTTATTCCTTTACATTCCTGCATTGTCCCCCCTGCACCGGGGGCCCACGTGCACCCCCGTCCATGCAGGCCCTTTAGTTTATTCCTCCTCTCGCCATTGCACCAGGGGCCAAACCTGCACCCCCGTCCATGCAGTCCCTTCCATATAACTCTTCAAGCTCCTCGCATCCATTACCACCTTTTTCCCGCCTGCACCCGGGGCCCTAATGCACCCCCGTCCATGCAGGCCCCTTTTTTGCCTTACTCCTCTCCACCGCTGCACCAGGGGCCAAACCTGCGCCCCCGTCCATGCAGTTCCTTCCATATCACCATCTTCAAGCTACTAGCGTCCATTACCACCTGTTTCCCACCTGCACCAGGGGGCCTAGTGCACCCCCGTCCATGCAGGCCCTCTTTTTTCCTTTACTCCTCTCCACCGCTGCACCAGGGGCCAAACCTGCGCCCCCGTCCATGCAGACCATTACACATAAATTCCTCTTCCGGCACCTCGCTTCTCTGTTCCACTTTTTTTTTTTTTTTTTTTTAAATTTAGCTGCACCAGGGGCCCTAGTGCACCCCCGTCCATGCAGACCCAACTCCTCACTTCCCCCTGCTGCACCAGAGGCGCTCCCGCACCTCCGTCCATGCAGCCTGAAGCCTACTCACCTTGTCGTGCGGCAAGCGTGAGGGCTTCACCACCGTCGTCCATGCCCTCCAAACGACAGCTACCTCCCCTTAACAATTACCACCGTTACATCCCCCCTGCGGCCCTCCCCTACCTACGCGTCTTCCTCCTCACCCTTCTCCTGCCCCCCTTTAAGTTGCCCCCAACAATCTTTCATCAAACCTTGTGCCCCCCCTCCTTTTACATTAAACTGAGCCCGACCTACCAGCACACCCCAATTTACCTGGTATGCGGTCCTTCCCCCCCACTTCCTTGCCCCGCTCCCCGCCCTGACCCACTGTCCCCTGCCTGAAAACAATCTGTAACCGGATGCCGACCCGCACACCTGCTGCACTCGTGTTTAAATTTGCACATCCACCTCGTGCAGCCTTCTTTATTGAACGCCCAACATGCAGCTGAGGGCTGTCCTCCGCCTCCTCCCCCCACCCCCTCATGGGCGGGGCGACCAAGAAAGGGCCGGTAAGGCACAGGCAGCCCACTTGCTGTGTGCAATGTCGGGGCAGGCCTCGTTGGAGCCATCCATTGCAGCCAAAGATCCATGTCTATCTCCCCCCAGACCGCCTGACTGTCCTCCGCCATTCTCGCTCTGAATTCCTCATCCTAGCGTACCCAGGCAAAACTCCCAAACTCGTGAAAGCCTTCCTAATTACGTCCATACATTTAAGCAGGGCCACGCAACACTCCGGGAATTTTTCACAGTACACACTGGCATAAATAATAAACGCCGACGTCCACTCAATAGTCACCGGGACCCTTGGGCGTGAAGCCAGTTCCCTCTCTTCCTCCTTAGACCCCTCCTTTGCTCTCACTTCCCTATGGAGCAATTTAAAGACATCCACAAATTCCCCTGCCTGAATCTTCTCCCTGGTCGCTGCCATCAAATGCGCCCCCAATGGTTTTGTTATCCCCATGCATGGCCATTTTTTTTTTTTTCCTTTCTTTTCACTTCACACTCCTTATCTTTCCCGGCTTGCACTTCGAGCACCAATGTCTCCACCACCTTGTCCGTTTGGACCTCCACTGAGCAAATGCTCTTTCCAACCCCCTCGGCTCCAATGGCCTGCACACCAACTTCCTTCCTTACACCTTGGAAACCAGCCCGTTCCTCCCCTGTCCACCTATTTGTAACCCCTCTCTGCCATGCAGATGACCATTCCCTTTCCCGCTCACCTCTTTCCACACCTGCCACCTGCGGCCTGGCGTCCACACCGGTGCTCCTCATCTCCATTCTTAGAGGGCTCCTACATTGTGGATGCGAGCTCCTGCCCGGGATGATTTGATGATCTTCCTGCGAGCCCGGGGCGTCCGCCCCGCCGCTCCTTTGACTTCTTCTCAGCGGAGTTGTGGGAACCCCTGCCTGGTCCTCTTCTCTCAGGCGAGGCGTTCCGACCTCCACCCCGGAATCCTCATTGCTAGGGGCTGTGCTGCGCCCTCTAGGCTCTCCTTGCGTTGACTGAGGCGGGGCCGTACTGAAACCCTCACCCTCCACCTGACCAGCGGGGGCTGCGCAGCGCCCTCCGCCCTCACTCCTCCTACCCGGGGGGGCCGTTCCGCGCCCCACTCAAACCTCCTTACTTGAAGGGGACCTCTCCCTCCTTTCTCCACCTGCACTCTTCTGCAGGTATTTACCCCTTCTTCCACTTTGCCCTGTCACCCCCTCTGCACCCCTTCACTTGCCCCCTTCTTATTCCTCTGAGCCACCTCATGACCCGAAATCATTTCTCCCCCTGCCGCCCTCCTGTCTATCCCCTTTCTCGCTTTCCGCCCCTAATTTCCCAAACCTCCCCTCTCCCCGCCGATGGGGTGCAGGCCACCATTGCCGCGAGAGCCCCATCTGCCGCTGCTCTACGCTGCGGCCTACCACCACTTATCTCCCCCCCCCATGGCCTCTCCGCCTGTGACCCCCCCCCACTGCCCTCTCCCACTGGGCCCCAGATGCCCAACTAATTATTTCCAAAGCCTGCCTCAGAGCCTCCGCATCAACCCGCCCCTTTTTGCCGGCTCTCTGGCCCACCATCGTGCACTACTAATCTGATTGTGCACAATATATATGCCCCCTGCAAATGAACCTAACAAACCTAAGCCCCCGAGCCAAAACTACCCATGGACCTAATACCCAAACTGAAAAAATGCTAGCTTTGAAACTAGTTTTTTTTTATTTATTTTTTTTTTTATATAAACCCCCCCCCCACTTCCAACCACCCCCTGCACCCGGATAGCCCCCCCTTTTTCCCACTCCCTTACGAGCTGCTTCGCTCGAAAAACCCCCCCACAGGACCCCCCCCACCCTCCACCCCCCTGCTCAAAAACCCCTTCCTTTCCTTAAACCCCCTATTCCTGCTTTCCCTTTCTTTTTATTCTTTTTTTTTTTTTTTTTTTTTTTATTACTGCCCCCCCACTCCGTCTACCCCGCTCCACCGCCCCCCCCCCCCCTAGTGGCCCCAACGCCGCACCGCAGTACCTTCTTAAACTCAATGGGATCATAACAGGGGGAGCGGTCCCTTTAAGAGGGCCGCTCTGCCCCCTCCCTGCTGTACGCCGACACCGCACACTAGGAAAAGAAGCCCAGCACACGCGGGCTCAACTAACCCATGGCTCCCCACACTAAAGAGCCGCGGGGGCCGGCAACATCAATGCCGCGCCCTGCGGGCCCACACTGCGGCCGACGAGGGAATGACCGCCCAGCTCCCTCACTAGAAAACCCAACTGCCGCCTAGAACCACCCGCCCTGCTGAAAGCCAACCCGCGGGCGGCGGCTTCGGTAAGGAGGGGGCGGGGGGGGGTACCTTATGTACGGTACCCCCGACTATTCGGGGCCCGCGACCCCCGCCCTCATTAATTAATTTTTTTTTTTTTTTTTTTAATATGCGGCGCCGTCGCCGCCGACACTCTCCCTCGGCCCTTATCTCCCCATCCCCTATCCCCTACCTCAAACACCTCGTTAGGCCCCAATCAGGGAAGGCTCAGGAGCAGGCGACAGGACAATCATCAAGTCCTAACTGTCGCCTGCCTCCCGAACCTTCCCTGAGCCCTTAAATACCCCCCCAGGAGGCGCTCTGCCCCACGGCCACTCGCTGGCCATGTGCATCGCCAAAAAACTCCCCGGGGGGAAACGCTTCGCGTTCCCCCCCCCCCGGGGCCCCCCTTGTGGAGCCTCTGCTGGTTGGGGCCACTGTCCAGAGTTGACCAGTGTGCTTGCAGCTGTGCACAGCTCATGCACACACATTATTTCTGGAGTACACAAACTGGACTTCATTCGTCTTCATTTTTTGGGGTATATTTCTTCATTAGGGTTGTCTCGAACAAAACACAGAATAACTAACAATTCTAATCCTTCCATGACATACACATGTGCAGGATGATCCCAGAAAGAGCGAAATAAACCATACATAAGCTTAAAAGATAAAAAAAATCACCCCTACTTTTAAACAAGGTAGTCTTTCCAGATTTTGTTGACACTATGTTTATTAAAGCTGTATGGTTAATGTTCCGATTGTGCCTTGTTAATAAATTCCGATGAGCACGCCTAGCTTTTCAGGAAAGACTTGACGAGGTGCTTGTATCACCACTTTGTTTGGTGGCGTCTGTTTTAGTTGCGCCTTGTGGTGCTTGTCAACAGGCCAGCACCGAATCTGGCGCGGAGGCCGTTGTTTACCCAGTGATCTTCCGGAGTGAAAATGCTGTATGTCCTGCTCGGCCTTCGTACCTTTCCAGCCCTCTTGGGCCCTCAACCTGTCTAATGGGGCTGCATCTTTTTTTAATGTAGAGCGAGGGAGAGTCATGGCAGGAGGAGCATTTATTTACCGAACATTATTTTAATGCCAGAATATGTCTTTCCACTGAAAGCTACTTTTAATCTGCAACCTAGATGGTGACGCATGGTGGACGTGGGTGGGACCACGGCTGAAGGCTGGGCCCAAGTGGAAGGGCTCCACTCCATCCTAAAAGCAAGGTTTGTGCAAAGTAGCACACATCTGCTGCTCTGTGTTTCGGACATAATGTGATAGAAGGTGCCTTTGTTAATGTTCCTTATTCGCAATCACCTGATGATGGCAGGCGCACAAATCAATTTCTCCCTGTGCTACATTAATGCCCTATATGACAGCTTCCCAGCCTACCAGCTCCAAGGGCTGCAAAACATGCAGAATGCAGTTGTTTGCATTTCGCCCCCACAATTTACCAGAAAAAGTCCAAGCTCGAGTCAACTTCCAGATGCAGGCCCGAATAACCTACTACAGTCCTCTGCCATGCCTACACAAGCACCCACAATCTCGCTCCCTATTCTCTCTAAAGCACTACTTTCTTGCACAAGTTCACACGCTCCCTTGCATCAGTGGCTGTCAATCTGCCTGCCATCCCACTTTCCAACTTTTTCCGTGCCCAGACGGGCTTCCACCACTGGTAGCTTCCTTCTCTTTTCAAAGTCAATATTTGTCTTCTCACATTTACTGCAACATATCGTTCCTTGATGAAGCCTGCTTGGTTCCAATTCATAAATCTCTTTATTACTCTCCCAGTCTTCTCTTGGTAGCCTCTGCCAGTATTTTACAGTCTGTGTTGATAAGATGTTATGATCTATCCTTGCCCCCCCCACCCCATGCCTAACTGTGTAGTCTTATGTGTTTTTTTATCTTCCTGATGCCTTGCTAGCTTATGTACCTGCATTCCAAGTAATTTGTAACAATAAAACCTACCCGAGCATCCAGTGCGTGTTTCCTGGAGTGAAGTGCCTTGGTTACAATATTGATGATGCGCTTGAAGAACATGCAAGAGTTGCGTTGGGGAGCCCCCACCAGACGTCCTTGCCCCTGCCCCCACGCACAGATAAAACCACCCTCGCTTAGGGGACCATGCTGTTGGGGCTGCTGCGTGTAGTGAAGTTTGTAGTCCAGCTGATGATTGTGTACATGGTGCAGGGAGAGGCATCTGTGTTGCGAGGTCCTCGTATACCAGGCATGTGGAGAGGAGGTCCTGGTGCCCGGAGCTGATGGCAGACAACGCCTTGCTGGTGGAGGCCCAAGTGCTATAACTATAACTATAATTGGTTATTTATAACCTGCTCAAAACCCAGAGGTTTCTAAGCGCAGACCGGGGGATCAAACCTTTGTTACTCTGCGTCGTCTTGTGAGTGCGTTGCCCCTGAGCTATCCTCCCGGGACCTGGTGAGTAGTTGCAGAGACTACATAGGTGCTGTGACGAATCAACTTCCTGGGCTCTAGTGGTCCAGGGATGAAAATCGGTCTCTAAATCATCAATCAGCCCCACACCTCTAGTACACAAGAATAGATCCGAACAGAAAAAACAAGCAAATTATAAACCGCCTTGTTCAATTTTGGTAACGTGGACGGAATGTCAGACTTATCTCCACACGGTTGTGGATCGTTGGTTAGTTGCAACACAGCAAAATTACAATTATTACCCAATGATAAAAAGGACCGTCCAGCTAAGGTTGTATAAACATATCTAATTTATCATCACAACAGACAGTTCTAGCACACTACACAATACAACCCACCCCGTATAGTAATGCAGAGGTCAGACAGTTTCAAACAAGGAAAAGGGATGCACTCTGGATGATGACAGGAGGGTAGTCAGTAAAATAATGAATTACAATTGTTCAAGGATACTTGGTTTCAACATAAAGGGAGCAATCGGTCACAGGGGCCTTCGGAGAAGGACCAGGTGGACAGAACCACAATGTACCTGGTGCTTTGCGGTTTCTGCAACAGAGTTCAAGACAGGAGAGAGCTGTGGGTATCAGGTAGTTTGGCGAGGGAGGCTGGACGGAGGGCTGCAGGCTGGCCTACACGGCAGCTCAGGGTCAGGAATCGTTGTCTCAGTGCTGGTCAGTGGGTCTGAAGCAGTGGTCGAGGCGCCTCGGACAGTGTTGGTGACTTCGCCGTAACAATCAGTGGTGCAGTCGGTTGCAGCTCGAGGGGCTTGACTGGCTCGAAAATGTCCTTTAAGGTGGACAGTGGTTGATGCTTGTCGATGCACTTGCTTATTCACTGGGCTCGCGTTGTCCTTTAAGGTGGATGGCCCAAAGCTGAGGAGAGTGTTGCAGGCAACTGCCTCATCCTTGTTTTGGTTCAAGGACTCTCTGGCCCTTCCTATCTAGGAAGTTTGCTATAGAGCCTAGCAGAGCACGCTGTGTGCTGGCTGGGTACCAGTTCTGGAGCTGCTGGAGGGTTCTCTGGATTCAGTATCTCCCTCTGTTCCCTGGGAGATGTTTAGGGGAGGGATCTTGCGTCCCTCTTTGGAAATCCTGGCCTTCCTTCACTAGTGGAAGCGGTAAGGCAGACTGTAATTTCATCCAGGGTCCAAATTAGTTCTTATTGTTACTCCTTGCAAAATCTTCAGATAATCTCCCAAAAGAAGGGTTCAACCCTCTGTCCCCAGTGATTGGTGTAGGCTAAACCTACCTAAATGACCCAATCCTGGGTCCCCACCAACAATCTCTTGTATGCGTGAGGTTATAACCAGAGTGCTTTGCAACAGAAAAGGTAAAGGGCTGAAAACATGTAATACTATGTCCCGCCCATCTTCCTGTCTGTTTGGTCTCTCTGGTTAATTGAGCTCTCAGTGGTTCCTGATTAAAGTGGCAGGTCTCCGTTGAAGCTGCGGCGGGACCAGATTTATGGTCTCCACCAAACGACATACTCGTACCTTCTGAATGGGTTCCTCCCGCAAGGAGGACTACTGTAAATACATAGTTCCAGACTTGACAGGTGTCATGATCTCTGCTTCCAAAAGGTCAGGGTTTTCCCAACTCCCTTGGAAGCAGATCCATAACCCAGGTTCCGAGTGCCAACCAGTCCCAATTGGGACCTTTTGGACCCAGTCCTGGCGCCAGTGGCACCAGGCTCATACATATGCCCAGTCCCAGCGCTGGAAGCGCCGGGCTCATAATGCTTGGGTGGACTTACCTGCAGCAGACCATGCTGCTTACTTGCCTGCCAGTTGAGCCTCTGATCCTCTTCTGTTTGGAACTACTTTTCCTGTTGGGTGGGGCAGGAGCCACTCCCTAGGTTCAGAACACAGGAACTCTTCTGGAAAGCAGGAACTCTTTTCTTACCTAGGCGTGGCTGTGGAAGGAGACACCTAAGCACTACAGGAGGCTATTTAAACCACACCCGATGGATGAATCTTGCTTTGCGTTATTCTGCATCCTCTGCAGCAGAACGCTCATCGTGTCTTCTGCATCTGATCCTGGGCCTAAGGAAAAAGGCTTACCATCCTGAATCCAGTCTTCAGCAACACCTATAAAGACAAGAAAGAACAGGTTAGCATTACGGTCTTCAGTGACAGCGCTTCACTTACCTGGTCCATCGGCTGTCACCAACGCCTCGCGCTGCATTCCGGCATCTGAAAGACAAAGGCTTACCTACTCTTCGTGCGCTCCGGAGGTCTTCGCACTGCATTCCGGCATCTGAAAGACAAAAGCTTACCAACTCTTCGCACGCTCCGGAGGCCTTCGGCGCTGCATCCCGCATCTGAAAGACAAAACAAGGTGCGTTTAAAGACATTGGGGAACTTTAATACTCACGTGCCATTACTCCTTTCCACATCTAACCCAGTGGGTATCCCGGCACCCTGCAGCCGCTCCGAACTTGTACCTGCAAAATAAAAAGACAGTTAGAGCGCATCGTGAAGCAGGCAACAAGCGCTTACTTACGTGCTTCCAGGCGCTTCTATTCATCACACGGGCTCCATCTTCAACTCACTTCAGCCCGTCATCCGCCATCGCCGGAACCCTGCAAAACAAGAGACATCATTACTAAAGACTTTTAAAGACATTAGAATTACTTGAAACTTACCGTTCGTGCAGTAAACGACGGACAGCAGTCCTCTGAAGTCAAGAGGCCTGCTCCCCTTATCCAGTGAAGAAACTGGTTACAGCACCCTGCCCCGAGGCAGATGGAGAGCACGGCGTTCACTTACCTAAGGTGAGAGCGTTAACCTTTGGGGTTCTACAGGAGAAGAGAAAGGGAAGAAGAGAGAGACATTCAATAACCCAGTTCATTAATCCCATATTTTCTATCTGCAGACATCTTACCCTTCGAGTCAGACATACAGTGCACAGAGGTCCAGCCCAAAGAGCCAGCCGTGTGTTACACATCACCTTTGAAGATACGGTATACGCCCAGTCAAGACCGGCGCCTCTACGGGAATCAGGTGAGCGTTACAACAGGTCACTGCCCTTGATGCTGAGAGGGGGGAGCTGGCTTCCGGTGGACACAGTGCATATCAAAGGTTATTGGGGTTTTCCTGTCCTTTGTTAGTCCTGCAACCAGATCTCCCATGGGCCTGTTTGAATTAACTGTGATTAGTATGCGAGGCTAACAAAGGAAAGGGCGGATCCATGGAGCCTTTGTTAATTAGGCTGGCCATGACCGGAGGAAGGTTCTGCCTTCCCCATTCTGAGATGCCTTGATGTACTTTTGACTGTCATATTCCAGCTAAATATGACAGGAGGGGCAGCACCTATAGGCTGTGTCCAACCAGAATGCACGCTGGTCTATGTGTATGTCATGTAGTGAGCATAGGAAACTAAGTGCACATTAGCCCCTCACATTTAATGGAGATTTCTCTACGATAATTCATTTTTATTTAAACTTTTCAAAAAAAGCCCAGTCGAATCAAAACACGCACGCACGCACGCACACACACACACACACACACACACACACGCACACGTGCCCACACACACACACGTGCCCACACTGCGAATGCTTTGGAAGTGGACTTCGGCAGGCACAGCGAGCGCTGCAGACACAAAATGTTGTGTGGGAGATCTGTTCTTGCCCATCTCCTCAGGTACAATGGTGACATCACTGGGGCATGCGCTAGGGCTTGGTGAACTGTTGTTCCCCCATGCCCTGCATTGGCACGCGCGACACAAAGAATGCACAAGTCTGCAGGCTTCCTTTTTTGCTGGAAAATCACAACACATCTCTTATACCGGGGAGATCATGTATGATGGCTTTGGCTATGACATTGGATGTTGCTGGGACATGTGCTCCATGCTGCGCTCCAGGAGATATTTAGCCAATTGGAAACTGCATGAGTGTTGAGGATCAAGGGGTTTTGCCCTTCTGAAGAGTGAGTGACTACTCTGTCTGCGTATCAAGTGACGGATAAACCACTGTGAAGTAAACCAGCAGTTCATCACGGCTGACCTGGGAACGGAAGATATTTGAGAAGAATCTTCTCTGAAGTCGTAGAGGGAAAGGGGGAAATCCTTGCTAAGGTCAAGGCAGCTCCACAAAAGATAACCTACTTTATCAGTGGGTTATACTTAGTTTTGCTCTAGAAGACTTCTCACCAGAGCGGCTCGAGCTGTTAAATTCCATATGGGGCATGAGTCTGGGCAGCCATTCTGATAGCAATTATAGTTATTGTAGTGATGATGAAGATATAGCACAGTGCTATGTGGGGCCTAGGACTGAGCCTGTTATACGCATGGTAGGTGTGATCTGGGTCTGTATACATGCTGTGGCCTCTGTTATGCTGGAGTTACAGATCAGTGTAGTACTAGAGTCCACAGCGTTTGAAGCCGTTGTCTTGTTGATGCAACTGTTGATGTTGTGGCTTCATTTCACCTTAAATTAGTGAATATTGTTCTATGGAATGTGCTATATTCAGACAAAAGCTAATAGTTCATTAAACATAAGCGGAGGTAGTGTGATGGGTTGTGTGCAAGGAGGAGTTGTCTCTGTCTGGAGAATGACACACTGCGAGTATTTGCGTGCAGACTCTGAATTATTGGTTAATCATGATTTTCAGGAAACGTTATTTTTTTACTGCTAGTAGTAGTAGTATGGTATTTATTGAGGTCTGAGCAGCCTTCAGGAAGTGCTTTATAGGTCATGGTGGGGGGGGTGGAGTACACCAGGAGGGAAGCAGATCTCATGGAATCAGTACAAGGGAGCCTGCAGATAACTGGGCGCAGGGAGGAGGGTGGGCAATTGGGCAGCAAGGGATCTACAATCAACTGGGTCAGGATCATTGCGCAGTGGGCTCTGCTAGTGTGAAGCAACCGGCTAGATGATGCTGCGCACGTGAGGGTAGTATATCGTTCGTGTAATGTCCGCGAGAGAAGGACAACATGAGCTTGTATAGCCGGGTTCTGGGGCCATCTCGTTCATGATCATGGGTGTTGCCCTTAACCCGGTTTTGTGGTTGCTGCAACAATGTTAGCGTAGGTTCTTACATGTATGGAGTTTCCTGTGACCCTTTTATGTTTTGATTCTTGCTCCTCTGCTTATGATCTTATGCTCTCTTGTCATCCCCCATCCCTTCTGGTATATGTTGGTCTATGTGTACCTATCTCCAGCCTTAGTATTAGGGCCGTAAGTGTGTGCTGCCTCTTGAATGCCCGTTTTGAGTACTGGTTCGGTTCAACAGCATTTCTACATTGTGGCTATATGGGCTACGTGTTGTCATCTCATATAATCCTTCTCTTCTCTGTATGTTCGGCGCACGTAGGATAATTAAGGGTGGGGCGGTGAGTGTCCGGCCTCTAGAACAAGTTAACTTCCAATCGCCTTGCTAGTGGAGTTGTGTGCTTTGTAGTACGTTGCATTTGTATCCTATCTCCCTTTTAGGTTCTTTAACCAAGCAGTCTTGAGGGAAATAAATGGTCTCTGATTTGCATTTTTGTGAACAAATGTGGGTCGTTTGGTGTCCTCTTTCTCTTTGTGTTTGGTAATGTTTGTTAGTAGGCATGGAGGCTCCTGACGCTTAACCTGGCCGCATGTTATGGTATGTTCCCATTGGGGCAGGCCGGGGAGCAATTCGGCATGAGGAAGCTCTCTGTACCTAACTGCCATGAGTCTCCCGAATTCTGCGTCTCAATGCGTGCCCTTGAGCAGTCCACGTCTTCACAGACTGCATCTGAAAGTCGTCCTTTGCTCAACAGCCCATGCTTAAACATTGAAACCGCCCAAAGCTGTATCTATCCATGTCTCATGCTTTCCACACATTGTACTGTCAGGGTGACTATGAGCACCATACCAATTGGTGGTCATTCCTATGTTCCCAAAATGCACTTTGTTTTTATGCAAAGCAGCCAGTATCCTATATTCTGGTCATGCACATCATTCGACACACCGCACCCTAGTCCCGGTCACACCACTAACAATCCGGCCCCAGTCCCACCCACACCACTGACAATCCCCCCCCCTCGCACGTGCGGAGAGGGGTGGATGGTGGAGGAGGGGAGTTCCCCCAATACATTTTTTCCATTTTCCAGGGGTGGTAGGCTTATCTGTCCTGCTTTCCCTCCCCCTTGCATCATGTTCTGGTGGAATATTGGGATTTAAGTTCTAGTGGCAATTACTCTGGGTAGGGGTTGGCCGATTGGTCTTATTTTCCTAATGTGTTGTTTCTTAATAGCATATGTGCCTGTATTCCAAGTAATGTACAAGAATAAACTTCCCTGGACATCAGGTGTGTCCTTCCTGGAGGGAAGCGACTTGGTTACAACATAACACGTATTGTTCTGTAACTATTGGGTAATGTTGCTGCTCTAGCCTTTATTGTTCTGTAACTATTGGGTAATGTTGCTGCTCTAGCCTTTATTGTTCTGTAACTATTGGGTAATGTTGCTGCTCTAGCCTTTATTGTTCTGTAACTCTTGGGTAATGTTGCTGCTCTAGCCTTTATTGTTCTGTAACTATTGGGTAATGTTGCTGCTCTAGCCTTTATTGTTCTGTAACTATTGGGTAATGTTGCTGCTCTATCCTTTTTGCAACAGGCTGGAAGAATGTGCTTGTTTTACCGATAGCTGGCCTTTCCGTGTCGATGCATTGTACCTATGGGGAATTTAAATGTAAGTTCAGAGATCGGCCGAACCAAGTGGAAGGTGCTGTTTGGAAAAAAAAAATTGCGCAGTCAAAAACTAAGCAAGCTGGCTTGCCATCAAAATAGCAGCGTGCTTTATCCATATCAGCCTTGTGAAAAACACTTTTTCTCAGCGGCGTTTGCTGTCTCTGTAGTGTCCTTGTTTTTTTTTTTTTTGATCTGTGACGTTCTGCATGTAGAATTTTGTCTAGGAAGAAATGTCAAGGTTTTTCTTTCAAGGTTTTCAAAAAGTTTAATGCATAAATGGGGTAAACTTGATGCTGATAGAGCAGTAATGGAAAGAGGAGGGTAACATTATTTTATAGTAAAGTTCCGTGGAGCTAGTTTATTTAAACTAAATTGGGAGTAGACGAGCAAAAGCTCTGTCTTCGAGCCATGTGGCTCGTCCATTTTGCAGGTGCGCGCTTTCACTCTACCTTAATTATTGTTCTCGGGATGGAGACTGCTGCCTATGTGGCCTGTCAGAGGGATGTACCACTGAGCGTTGTTGGCATAGGAGTACCATCAAATGCCTGGTGCCACGAAGTTGTCATGCAGATGACTAACGTAAACGTTAAAAAGTGTGACAGAAAGTTCAGACTTCAGAATGACCTCTGCTTTGGACTTCCAACTCCCACCAGCGTTAGCCAGCATAGTCAACGGTTATGGATTATGGAACTCCTAGTCCAAAACACCTGGCGGGCTGATCATAGGAGATCAGTGGGAATGGTGTCACGATTCATTTGTGCGGCACAAGCCATTGGAGAGGTAGAATGACCAGAGCGGGCAGGGGCATACCAAGCAGTTGATGGACTTTGACCAGGGCTGGACTGGGAGCTAAAAAAGGCCCTGGAAACAATTAATGGGGACCAAAAGAGGCCCTGGAAATAAAGTTCAAAGTGACCCCATATGACTAATTTTCAGCAAGCACAATGCTTTTCCTATGAGAACATTTGGAAATACCACAGAAAAGAGGCCCAGGGTGCAGAGGCCCACCTGGAAATCTCCAGAGTTCCCTGTAGGCCAGTCCACCCCTGACTTTGACCTCTACCTTTATGCATCTGAACCATTCAAGCAACTGGCACCTTGAAAACGCAGGGCGACTAGGCCGAGTGGAATGTGGCAATGCTGACAGGCACGCTTAGGATACCTGGGCTCAGGGCAGCCCTGGAGCGTGCGGGAAACTTGCGCAGGTAAGTTTCAAGTGGTCGTTTGAGAGTTTGAGTGGAGGACAGTTTGGTGAGACAGAAGCCGCTTCCAAACTGGAAGAAACCTGAAGCAGTGGCATGACAAGCCAATCCATCACCCACAGTATAGAATATTTAAAGTGGCCAATCACGTCAGGTCCAGGAACATGATTCAGAATGTATTTATTTCCTTTTCGATGCCTGATTCTGACCAGGTCTTCGATTTCCCATACAGCCATATTAACATCTCAGTGCTAAGCAAACGGGCAACACCCTCCCATCCTTCCAGAACTTTTGACTTCCGAGGGATCCTTCTTGAAGCCAAAGGCCTCGACTAAGCCATCCCATACGAGGGCACAAAGCGGTATCGGCAATGGGCTGGCCTCCAAAATAACATATGCCCCATGAAAGTGGAAACGTTTCCTCCAATTTCCTGAGTTTAATGGCCCCGAGCGCACATCTCCACTGAAAAGATTCCGGATTCTGGAACACACAGACACCAGTTAGAATCAATTGTTGGATTTTTTTCCACAAGGCCCAAGGCAATCATTATCAATACCCTCCAAAATGCAATGGGCCAGGGCTCCTCCCAAACCCAAGAGGCAAACAATACCGTTTGTGAGGACCAAAGAAAGCCAGAACCAATCGAATGGTGAGGAATGATCTCGCAGGGGCAGCCTTGGAAGCAAGACAACACAGGCCACAGAGGTTCGAATCCAGATCCCATGCTTAGAAACCAAAGTGAGTTTTAAATGAACCATTAAATAAATAAATGGTTGTAGGAATATCCTCCTTTAAATCTATAAAGCTCCAAGACACGAGCCGCGAGAAGCATCACTAAGCAAGACTGTTGCATGTCTGAGGGAGAAAACGCATGTGGTTTGGCCAACCGGCCTGAAGAGCCTGGAACGGGGGTACGCCTAAACGAGCGGCACCCTATCAATTGCTGTTTAAAGTAGACTCTGGAAATGGAAATCTCCCTGAAACCTTGAGGTGAGGTGTAAGTCTCTGAGGAAAGGGAATACATATGGAGTCTCAAAATAGTCCTTCACTTCTAAATATACTAATCAAACCGCTTGGTTCATGCTTCCCCTTTTGGAGTTGTGGCAATTATTTGATGCTGTAAGAGCTGCCTATGAGCCAGAAACCATTGGCATGGGAAGTCAAGATAGAAGGGAGATGGGGTGTGAGGGAAGGCACAGAGCTTAGGAGTGTTTGGTATTTTGTATTCACCCATTGAGCAATCATGGCCATGTGGCTATTCTCACCATGTACCTGCCCCCCTCCACCCAAAAGATACACGAATGAGATCTCTCTGAGCTATCGGAGTGCTTTTAATGTGATGCCTTTGTTATTTCTAAGAAGCCTTCGAAATTATAATGGCTTCATTCCAATTGTAAATCCCCTCTTTGTTTAATAAAAATGTCTTAACCGTGTATGCACTCAGCCTCTTTATAAGCAATATATGTGTCCTTCCATCAGTTTCTTGCACTGACTTCCTGTTAAAAACAAGCAGTGGCAAAGCCAACCGTTTTGGCTCATTAGATAGGCATTTGCCAGGAACTGCCATAATATGCCCAGGTATTCATACCATTTTCCAGTTGTTGCCATCCTATGGCCAGGCAGTAAATACCATTATGGCAGCTCTTGTCAAATGCCTATGTAATGTCTATACAATAGCCCAAACGGTTGGCTTTGACAATGCTTGTTCACCCCATGTTTGCTCACTGTTGATGTACTTTTCCAGTCTAGGTCTTGACACATTGTGCCGCCCCTCTTTACTAATGTCTGGCGCCCGGACTATACTCTGTCCAGTTGCCCACTCTCGCCGCCCAGGCAATACCCTGACCAGTTGCCCACTCTCACTGCAGTGTGTTAACGATACACTTGTTGCCAGTCGTTCGGTAATCTATAACTTCATCCACACTTAAATCTCTGAGTCCACTTGGCGTAAACATGCTCGTGAGCCCTGTACTCTATTAATGACGATTGTGGGATTGAAAGCGAAATGGAGGCTGGCTGAAAGTTAGGTGGTAGTTTTGCCCTAAAAGGAAGTGCCTGACCTGTACACTTGAATCTTGCAAGCATGTCTCAAGTGCGACTTTGCAGGCTCAGTGCAGCAGAATTGGCGGAATAAGAGCAGATCGATAGCAAAACAGATCACGCAGGCGAGTTAGTTTCAGGAGGGTGGTGGTCTCCACTGGTGGTGTGAAAGTGGGGTTACTGGGTGACCCCTCTCCAAGCGGAAAGTGGGAATTAAGAAAGCAGAAAGGGCCTGGGTGGGAAAAAGTACTGGATTGAGTTTGAGTATTGGCTGCATTCAATTTGGGCTTCATAGTGTAGTTTAATTTTTTTAACTGGGGTTCACTAAACCCGGAAAAGCCTCCTCCCAGACTTCTCTAACACCCCCAGTTTCCCCCTCCCCCAAGCCCATCCATTGGAATTTTCTCCTAGATCCAGGAGAGCCGTTCTCATGGTATTCATTGAGCAGTACACCATCACACCCCAAAGAGTGGTGCCCACACCTACAATTTGGTTGAAACCCAATGATATCTCTCCCAGTTATTGAGTGACTGTCTTCTGCAGCCGAGCCTGAATGGTCCGAATTTTCTCAGGGACTTTTGTCTAGAATGCAGTATTAATGAAAGACAAGTAGTCTGAGTGCGCGGTTGGGTCCATGTAAGAGTACCTTTTTACAATGTACGGGACCATGTAAGCATGCGATCTTTGAGCATTATCTTTGATCATTTCAGATCAAAAACTGACATGCAGCACCCAGCAACAGTTGCTCAAGTTCAGTGGTTTTGTTGAATCAAGGATTTGTTCTGTGCCCAGCTATGGATCTTCCGTGATTGGTTGGTTATGCTTGGATTCTCTATAATAGAGTTTGACTAATAATTCACCCATGCCAAAGTGGCCCTCGCTAGCTTTGCTAATCGCAGTAAGCAATGACTAAGCTCACTGCCTGCGGGTCCTGGTTCAACTGCGTGTTATCACTGTTTGGTAGGCTGATTTGCTAATATCTGATGGGTTTCATGTGCTCTCAAAAACAGATATTTTAAAAGCTTCGTATTTTAAGGTCTAATATTGCAACCTATACATGAAGAAATCATGTTTTATGTATTACATACATGCCAACATATTCTGACCAAAAATCTGTAGGATTCTTGAAGTTTCAAAAATTGTAATTAGCATTATGATGACTTCATCGGAAATGTCACATGAAGCATCAGCAACACAGCATAATCATTTTCAAATGTGCTACATTGGCCATCATTAAGAGTTTTATGGTATTCCGGTGGCAAAATTCACCGGAATACTGCCAAACGGAATTACCATTACCGCCACTTGGTCCAGCGGATTTACCACGGATTACAAGTGGTGATAGGCAGAGTTAGTCCCCATAATTTCGAGTCTCTAGAACTCGATGGGGATTTTGGCAGAAATTACTGTCGCCAACATTTATGCCGGTTTTTGGACAAAAAGTTGGAGGATTTACCTCAAGCATAAATCCTCCACTACAAGGCCAAACTCGCTATATGGTGGACCGTTGAAAGTGGTGCTACCACTCCACCATACTCATAATGAGAGCCATTGACTTTTGATCTCCCATACGTAGATACTCTGACAGCTATTCCTCACTTTGTTCGAATGGTATTTGGCCGAAATTCTTTTTGTTGACTTTTTTACTATTAATCTATATGTGGCAAGTTGAGGTATGGTATACAGGGGGTAATGGGGTTGGGGGTGGAAGAAGGGCTGCAGGGGCTCCCTCTGCATTTTGCAGTATATTATGGCTAGGGTGCCAGCCATTCAGCATCTTGGTTCGCTGGGTTGGAGTTGCTGGTGTAAGCCTGCATTCCAGGACCCTGATCGCTGCTTTCTCACATGCCGGGCACCAGAGTTGAGCCCCCACCAGAACCTTTGCCCCCCACTCTTCACCATGCTTACCTGATTGCTAGCTTCCATCTCTCCCCGGCACCCCCCTCCGTTCTGCGCTGTATGTCCCCTCCCCATCCCTCAAGAGGCTTCTATGGTGAGTGTTGAAGGACTCGTGTGTGAGCCCCTTGTGTCGCCATGGCAGCCATTTTGGGTTGGGATTATCTATGCTTTGATGCATGGACACACCACCACATGCACATCCATCTACCAAAGGAAACCTTCTTTTTAAAAAAATGTTATTTTTTATTTTTAAGAAAAAACATTTTAGCACCTGGCTCAATGGGCTGGATGCTAATAGCGGTGAGCTGGACTTTGGGAGGGGGGTGCATGCTTGGCTTGTAACTGTCCTAAACCCTCGTCAAAGCCCTTTCTTCACTTGGGCCTACCTAGGCACAGGCTAGTGGCCCATTAACGAAAGCTTGTCGAGACACCTGACCGGTATAGTCTTACTGATTGCAATGCATACTTCTTTTATATCTTTCTAGAATGTCTTTGCCTAGTCCTAAATGCACCTTTCAGAATGTTTGAACATTTTTCTTTTAAATTAAATGACTGGCATTGTATTCAGACAAAGTGCATTTTTTTATTTTTTTACATCTGGTGCTAACTGATTGTTCTTTTGTTCCTTAGGTTCACTTTCCAGACGTAGAAAGGGCAGAATGGCTGAACAAGGTAGGAACATCATCTCTGTATCAAAGACTGTGTGATCCAGTGTTTTGTGATGTGCTTTTTAACTTTATAGATATTCAGAGGAAAATGTCTGGTTCAAACTGCAACACTAGGAAGAAAGACCACTCGACGCTGGAAAGGTTTGCACTGGAGCAAACCGGGAGATGCCGGTCAGAATCTCTGACAAATGTGATTCCCAAAGATTTGCTCATGGTCCTCTCCGGATTATCTTCAATGTAAGGCTTTGAGAATCGGGCACAGAGGTCTGCAACCTTTGGCTCTCCAGCTGTTTTGTACTACAACGCCCACAATCCCTACCCAGCAAAGGTGATGATCAGGAGTGATGGGAGACATAGTCCAAAACATCTGGAGAGCCACATGTTGCTGACCTCTGAGCTAGCAAACACAAATCGGACATGCTTCCAAGCCATCACCGGTTTGCTCCGGTAGGTTTATGAATCGAACTTTGGGTTTTTAAAGCCTGCCTGCAGGAGCCAACTATGATACTGGTGTACACGTCACATTCTGTTTGTACCTTCTGTCCATTCTTGCTGTAGGGAGGGGTGTGGTATGCACCCAAGGTAAATATCCAAGGGAGAGGCTGCGAGTGTAAATGACTAAGAGCAGCCGTCGCCTCATCGAATGCAGCCAACTGTGAGCAGGCATTTCACAATCTTTGAGGCTCGCCAAGCGATGGGAATGCTGCAAAACCTGTCGTTTCTCCTCCAAAGTTTGCTTACTACTCGAAGAAAGCCCGGAGGAGGGGGAACTCTGTTGCCCCCTGTAGCTTCCTGGACCTAGGGCATCCAGTGATGCAATTGGACGCCAGGCAGATTTGCTTACTTCAATAATGTGATTTATGGCCTTTAGGCTGGACGTGTTTCACTATTTACAAACAGTGCACCACTGACAGTTTTTTCTGTCAGATTTCATTGGTCCTATTTACTGCATAGTTCCTATTATCTAATGAAGATCCGGCCTTGATGTGCAAAACTACCCATAATACCACAGTTACTTATCTGGTAACACGTCTAGCACTGCAGAATGCTGCCGTTTCATACCCGAGATCCTGTCTAGACGAGGTGAATGCTGCATCAGGATGCCACGTGGATGAGGGACTGAAGATTAACCAGCCCAGGAAAACAGCCCGAGCTTCCCTACTATGCATAGTTACACGGTGGGGAAGTTCAATGCTAGTTTCCCTGCACCGCACAGATGATGCCCTGCAAGATAGCGGTGCATGGACAGTGCAAAGGACTAAGCCCGGGTCACGTGATGGTAATGATGTGGAAAAGTGACTAATTTAGCCACAGATGTACAAGACTGGAGAGCAGATAATGAGTATATAGGAGTGATCCCAGGCTGGGAAGTACAACAGTTCAGAGGGAATAAATAACGGAGTAACACAGAGGCAGTAAAGAATAGGAGTGAAACACAACAGCTGTTGAGACACGAGGAGCCAAATCCGTTGGTTGTCAGGCAACACTTTGATGCTTCCAAGTGCGCCGCGCAAAGCCGAAGATACAGCAGTAACATGCGTCAGAGCGTCAGAACCCCAAGATGGTGGCGCCAGGCCGCAAGGGACATCGGTGGCGCACGGAGAACACTGGAGTGTGTAGGTGGCCAGCACCGCCGTGTCGGCAACACCATCGTGGGTAGAGCCTTCTGGCTCCCCTTTCTGACCAGCCAGACTGCCGGTACGTGCGGGCGCGACCCGGCACGTGACGCAACCACTCGGCCCAGAGGTGAAAGTACATGGACTCGTCATGAATGGCATGACGTTTGAGTGATGACCACGTTGCGTATACATGTTTTAAATGTGGCGACATATCAGGTCTCTGTTGTAATATGTGTCCTAATATTTAGTAGCCATCTTTTTTTGAATCCTTGAGTTACATGTAGATTTATGGTATACCAGTATGTCCATTTATTGATAGAACCATGTGATTAATGCCTTCTTAAATTAGATTTGTTAATGCAAACCAACCAATACTAGACTCGGTACTCGAATTGAGCCCCTGTGGTTGATATCCAAAGTAAAGACAAGGACTACGACCAAATCATTAAGTCTGTGTTATAGCTTTCAGCTCTCTACAATAAATAAGTACTTGAACAGGCCAGAGTCAATATAGGCAGGAATGTCATGCTGACTCTCTAAAGACTATTCCTCTTGCTGGATCACTTGAAGGCCATTCCACAGGCTACTCGGAGAGCATTTGATTGTATGGACTGGTGCTACATAATAGAGCTACTGGGTAGGCTTTGGGTGCGTCCATTCTTTGTCTGTTATGTTGCCTTTGTGAGACAGGCATGGTATCAAGAGATGACAAAGACAACAAACGTAACAGTTTCAAAATCCTTTATTAAAATATCAAGATGGGTGTAACGCCTAACTTACTATGGTTGGAATTGCCCTACCTAAAGAAACTAAGGAACGTCTGTCCAAAACAAAAATCTGTCTGTGTCAAAACCTATGCTTGCCCTCACATTTAATACTTCAATGTAGTGGTGGAATATGTCAACTCAAAATAGTTTCAAAGTAAACGCTTGGAGAAGTCTCTAGCTCCCTCTTCAAAGTTTAGGATATAATTCGAAAGGCTAATGTAAAATAAAGACTTGGACTCCCTCTTTCCCAGCCTCGAGTCCAGGTTCACAATACACAACCGTTCCAACCAACAATGTCTTTAAGGAGCCCAGGGATTCTTCCCTAAGCTTTAAGTCTGATGCACAAACTACAAAGTTCCAAAGGGACTCCGTGATCTTCCCCCAAGCTTCAAACCATAGTTCACAAACAAGTTCCAATGAACAATTGGCGCATCGTGGGAGTGCTCGTTTGAGTGCTGTACGGTTTAGGATCTCTGCTACATTGATCCTGCTTCTGTCCCTGCCAACAGTTTCAAATCACTTTGAATCTCCACTGTGCAACGACTTCTTTGTGTGAATACAACTGCTGACTTGGGGTATGATCTGATTGACTTTCAATCTTTGGCAGAAACATATGAAAGCGTTCTACCACTAAAAAACGTCCTCATTTCATTTCAGCGGCTTGCTAAGCCCTTTTCCTGTTACTTGGCTCAACTACAAAAACTCACACGCGCATCGCGCGCGTGCTCTTTTGAGTGCTGTTCGGCTGAGCAGTAAGCAGTTACACTAATCCCAGGAATTTGAAACGAAATGCCAGTATATCACTTAGCAGCAATGCTTCAATCTGCAGGTAAACTGCTTGCTTGTCAATTAACAGAACCACCTACAGCTCCAAGTCAAGAAGATGATCTAGGAAAAAAGCCTAGTATTAGACCCAAAAAAAACCCAAAATCCAGCGCTTGAAATCGCTAACGGGTGATATTAGACAGTTCTGGAAACCTGGAAAGCATTGCATGATTGCCACAGCGCCTTGCCAATCGGATATTACTACTGAACATTCCAACTCATTGCAAACCTGCCCGCATATAACTGTAACTGACTCTATTCCATTTAGGAACACCAACCAACACGTAACTGACGCTGAACTACTGGCATGTCCTACACAGACCAGCCAGCATGACCTCAACCATCAGAAAGATACAATTGTAATGGCTCTAAACGCAACAGAAATTCAATCACCGCTAATTACAAAAGCAAGTACTCGCAACTACCAATTCTTTACTCGCAAATTGTTAAAACTACGGCGAAGGATATAACAATACCTCAAAAGATTTAAGTGCAGTCCTGCACAACTGAAACCTTACCCTCTTGCAGCAAGCCATCTGAAAAAATTGCAGGCCCTGTTTCACAATTTGCAAATGCTGAGCACACTATGTTACACTCAACTAGAGGAACCTACAAGCAAGCATCCTCTAAATCTATCGCATCCACCTATTTTATACCCTGAATCCTCCTAATCGACTTTCAATTCATCCGCTACATCCCCCATGATTTTTGAAAAACCTACCCCAACACCCTCTTTTGGGCTGACCCATCCACCTAATCTTCTGTATGAAACCACTTTGATTGCGATCAACACCGGAATTTAAAATCTTTGATACATTGGAGAAACAAAACTGAGGTGCAAACCACTCTACTAAATCTTCTATCATATAAAGTGGACTCGTTAGCCTCAGAAGTGAAACATTATCATCAGGTGTGCTTAAGAAATCATCAATGTCCGGCTCCACCTACCTCTGAATGTGAACCCTATGGAGTGGTGATTAAGCCCATTTTGACAATCGCGGTAGGTTCTCAGACAACTGCGGTACCTGAAATCATGATTCAAACTGATACTGTTATACAGCTTGATCCAATGCCTTCTTCAAGTATAACAGATGTTACTGAACCAGAACTTGAGCAGGAACCATCATTTGATCTATTTCAGCTACAAAAACGAAAGAAAAAAGACCGAACAAGTCAAGATCAACAAAAAAACAAAGAATCAACCCTCAGCATCTAGATCAGTAACTAGTAAATCTAAAAAATGTATTGAATCATTGACTACTCCAACACGTCTATCAACATCCAGTGTACTACCCAAACCTGCTCAAAAGCCCCCAAATGGGCAAATGAAATCTAAAGATCAAACAGACAGAAATCCCTCCTCATTACCTCCCATAAGTGAACCGGAGGATGAGCAATATGAGGAGCTAATTAATTTATCGATCTATTCCATCTCTTCCATCCCACAACTAAGGGAAAACCAGGACTCTGCACACCACCCAGCATCCCCAGAAAACGACAGAGAAAAAGCGGGATCAAAACAATGATAGCCCAGATTTTCTTACTATGGAACAAAAAAGAAGTTGAGCGTCCAATCAATTTAATAACTGGGCAAACACCACTCCCATTAGAGATCACATTAAATACTGCCCTGTTCAAACTGAAGAGAGATGGCTGACATGCTAACTAGGGAGCAGCCATACTCCTCTCAAAAAGAGGGTCATTAAACATCGCCAGGAGTCTCTACTACAAATGACTCCGAGCACAGATTTTCCTCACTTAAGCAATCAGATGTGTTAATTTTAACAATGAATCCTTGACAAAGAGGCGATCGACTGCCAAATCGAACAACATTGATAACTGTGTTCAAGGCCATAACAAATTTATAATTGATACAATCGCAAGACATTTAATACTTTAAAATGAAATAACAACACAAAGATGGACACCGTGAGTTTATTTATACCATTAGAGATTGTTAAAGAATTGATTTGGAATACAAAGGGTAAATAAAAACAATATGGATTTAACTTACATGTAAAAAAGCTGACATACGCACCAAGAGTGAGAGAGACATCCAATTCTAGATATGCCATAGCCCACTCCTCGCATGCACACACTTTTGAACCTCTCTTTATTAATTGTGAAAGTAATCAAGGTCACCTAAAACGAGAAGTTTATTTTAAAGATGTACTCTCAGACTCAGGACAACCAACATGGTCATGGCTTAAAAAAGCCATTAATGAAACTAACCATGGGAAAAACAATTAATGCCAGGAACCAATATTGACCACAAGATGGCTGTATGGAAAACCTAGAGGATTCAAACATCTGATGCAAACCAACAAAAAGCATTCATTAGCCGATTTTGACATAATTTCCCTGCAGGAAACCTGGATAACCAATTGAACCCATATGGCCCAGCCATGAAATCAGCTGGGTCTCTGCCATTAAACAGGCAAAAGGAAGACCCTCTGCTGGCATGCTAACAACTGTAAAATAGGATCTAGGTAGTATGCTAATATCTTGGACATCTCCCCACCCTTGCATCCAAAACACAGCATTTCCTCATCCAATCCCCTGTCACCTCTTGGTCCTCATACAGCCATCCTGAACTTGTATTGGAACCCAGTTTACATTAAGGATGATACATTTTTTGACTTGGTAAATGAAATGTTGGACTTGTTTGAGCATGAAACAACTATTCATACAACCCTAATTGTCGGAGATCTAAATATTAGATGCATAACCCCGAATAATTGTGTATTTTCAGTCCGAGTGACTAGGTGGTTAAATCTAATGAGAAAAAGGAATTTCACCATGTTAAACAGAACAATTGAAGGTGATATTCCTCCGGCTTCAACGTGGAATAGAGAGTCCTCATATGCCATACTGGACTATGTCTTTATCTCCACCTGTTCCATTAATAAAATTCAAAACCTTGTAGTAACCCCAACAATAGATAGTGACCACAATATAATAGGACTTACATGATCAAAACTAGAATACACACAACGGGAATATTATAGACCTGCCATTGAACTAGTGTGGCGAAACAGGGTTAAATGGACAACATATATACTTGTAATCCTCTTAGATCGACTACATCTTGATCTCACCACCTCACATACTGCTCCAAACCTACCCCACACAGAAACCCTGCACAATTTTCTCGAGAAATCTCATACTGCTTTTTGGCCGACTTTTATCCATAAACATCCGCACAGTCCTGTTATTCTGACCATGAAAGCCTTGTTGCGAAAAGATCTCAAAAGTATTAAATTGGATAGTCCTAAAAGCAAGACGATTTAAAAGAATCTAAAATCCACACCATCTACAAAAATGCTCTTAGGCAATATAAAGCAATCACACTGCAAATTGATGGCAAACGGATGGTAGCGGCTTTGGCTGTCAAATCAAGTGTCCAAATTTGGAGCTTACTCAAAGAGGGATCCAATAACGCCACAGTGTCACTTTTGTTAAATGTAATAAGCAAACAAGCCTGGACTACTAATTTTTTTTAACTCTGCAGAACCATTTCTCCCTACCTTTACCCTTTCCCTGTCCAAAAAGGATCTCTGCATACTAGTCTATGGTTATGCTGATATCATCCTAATCAATAAACTTAGTGCTTCAACAGCGTCTGGGCCAGATGGTTAGTCGAATGCAACCCTTAAAGCCCATCCTGACCATTGTGCTGCTATTTTAGACATATTTCAAAAGAACAAACTTACCAATCTGATCCCGCCTTCCTAGAAACAATCAATCATTATCCCCATATTTAAAAACAGCAACCAAAAGGCTCTGACTAATTACCACCTGATTGCTCTACTGGATATTCCAGGCAAAATCTTTGCTTGCCTGGTACTGAGAGAATTGACCAAATGCCTTGAAGTGACATCACATATGGAAACACATCAATCAGGCTTTGTAAAAGGTTTGGGCACAACTGTCAATTTACTAATTCTTTCAGCCAAGAAAAAGCAAGTCTCATCAACTAAACAACCCATATATCTAGCCTTCCTAGACTTTAAACAAGTCTTTGACTCCATTCCAAGAGATCAAATGAGATGCAAACTAATGAAGGCATAGAATTGTGATGCCAATTTGACTCTAACACGTCCATCAAAGTAAAGCTAAATCAAGAAAAACTACTATCCCAGCCCATACCTAAACATCGTGGACATGAATAAGGCTGCATCCTAACCTCAACATTATTCAACTTTTACAGGGCTGAATCATTTCCTCCTTACAGTGGGTCAATCTCCGGTGTCTTGGCTCCTCTATGCCGATGACCTTGTTCTAGTCGACCAGACTCCAATAGTGTTCCAGAGAAAATTGAGCATGCTAGAGTTATGCATCGGCAAATTCCTTAACGATCAATATACAAAAGTCAAACATACTCCTAATGCATGCTGCAAAGGCAAATTAAAACGACCTTTCAGTGGTCAATTGGCAGTCTCCCGTTAGATATTATCCATGAATTTAAATATCTGGGTCAAAATATCAATAATAACCCACTAGATACTCCATTTAAAAGAATTAAAATATAAAATGGAAACCATGACTTCTCAAGCAAAACAAATCCAATGAAGTATGGTAAATTACTTGTCATATGTGTCGTTACATATGGAGTGCAGGCAAAATTACCTGAGAACCACCCAAAATGGGAATATCTAGAAGGCCTATATTGGAAAAAGATTCAATAACTGCCAAAAAGTGTGTCCATTGAAGTTATTCGTTATGAATTAGGAAACTGTCCCCAAGTTCTATCGTAGCTTGACATTCCTTAACTCTGTTCAGAAATTGCTTAATGCATCAATTCTTTCCATCTAGTTTGATTACAGCACATGCTTGTGCGCTTGAGTGCAAAAAAGAGAAATCACTAGCAACTTGGAAAAGCTATTGTATCACAACCACAAAGAATGCAGGTATTGAACAGAACTGCTCATAGATAACCCTGATCGTGCCAAACGAAAACTATGGCACCTCGACTGGGCATTAACTTGGGATAGTGCAATCAATACAAAATATTTATTAATGTTAAATTCAGAATAAAATCGCTTCATCAAATGACAAAATATCTTATTAAATTTCCAGACCAGAAATACTGCGTCTATTTGAAGACACTGCGGGTCAATCTATGGCCCACCAAAGCTCAATTAGCATCTCCATCGAAAAACTTGACATATGACAAATTGTGCAGATTTTGTATCCTATCAAAATGCTGGAGCACTTACTTGTTGAATGTACCTTTATCATCATTAAGAAAAGAGTATTTTTACAAACAACAGATGTGGTCTATGATCTTTAACTCAAATCACATTTCCTTAAATTTTGCAACTATAAACTACCTTTTACGGTTGAATATTCAGATCGGACCCAGTCTCCTGAGGTAAAAAAATCTTGAAACAATAAATTACCTTTTATGGCTGAACATCCTGATTAAACTCCCTTCTTTGAGGTAAATAAGAATCGGGGAAAAGTGAATGTTAATAAATCCTGCTACCTAGATAACCAATTATTTAATATCTGTCATATGCAATCTCATCCACCTTGTGCAAAAAATATCTAATTTATGACGGTGAGAAATGTCCCTTAGAAATGATCGTTGATAAAAATGGTCATAATGAGCTAATTGTAATCATATTGGTGCTTGTCAATATGCTGAGATAAGAAAGTAAACAATTTAAAATTGTCAGAATGCACACAATTCACTTTTGTTCCAGTTCATCCAGGTATACATGGGCTAAGACTGCAGAGACATATTGCGAAAGCTCAAGCTTAAAATAGCAATGGCCGTGTCCTGGTCACCTGGATGACAGATCCCTGGGGACTAGTCTGGGGGGCACCTTCAGGTTTCTAACACAGGCCAGTGCCTTGCTATGGAGACTGCACCCGGCGACAATCGCACAGAAAAGCACAAACACAGGGGTAGGCATAAACACTCTAAAAACAAAACCCCAGCCATTCGTCATCAAAATCATCGAAAAATGCCCCTGCCGTGTCAGAACCCACTTGTGGTGCCTTTCCTCAACGCAGTCCTCTCTGCCCACTCCACATGCGTGACAAGATATAATACCCAAACAAGCGTAAAGCGGAAACTCCACTGCACATAAAAAGACACCAGTTGACTTCTCGAAAGCGCACGTGTCTCAACATATGCCGAAACAGTCTACTGATTAGTGAAACAGCTGCCGGAATGCAGACACACACAAGTGAAAACGTTGATGCAACAACAGAAGTCATTAAAAAAAAACACTTTACACATAAGCTTTATACCCTTTGTTGGAGGCTTTACTCTCACAACATCCTCCTGTTAGGCAGAAACCTGTGCAGTTCCCTCTGGGACCACTGCAAAAGTACAGGTGGTTGGCAGTAAACCCAAGTGGTAGCAGTCTGTACCACCCAGATTTACCTGGTAGCTGTGGCTGAGCAGTCAGACTTCTCTCAAGAAGAGTTAGGCAGTATACAGAGTATTCACAATAGGTCAAAAGAACACAGTAGAACAAGCAACCACTGACCAGAGCTTGGTGTAAAAGAGATATAATTATTATTTAAAAACACATCTAGTTAAACACATTGGCACTAATATCAAGCAGTTCAAAATCACGGTCACTAAAAGATATACACTCCCTTCAACGATTATTAGACAAGTCTTAAGTAAAGCAACACTTATTTTCAGACAGCGGTGAGCGCTTAACGAAGATGGCACTCTAATCAATCGGTTTAAAAGGGAGAGAAAGGCAGAGCAAAGATAGAAACAGATCCCAACACTTTCGGAAGAACACAGTAGGAGAAGAAGGCAGGTTAAAACCGTAAAGTCAAAGTCAAAAAGGCCGGACCCACTTTAAGAGGCTCCGGACGAAATGTGTCGAAGGTCACACGGTTGAAAGTGCCCAAAAGTCTCGCAAAAAGTTCAGAAAGAGTTGGACCAAAAAGAAAGGGACCAGTTAAATGGTCAAGGCGGCCAGCCCAGTCCAGAAGATTAAGGGATTATTGTTACCTTGTAGCAATCTTTAGAAAGGGAGGCCTGGCGGACACGGTACCTTAAAATGGTGAGAACGCTCCAGCGGGGCAGTTGTACCTGGCAGCGGGTGCAAGTCGGTGCTTCGTCCGGGGGAAGAGAGGATCTCGTCGGGGAGGAAAGCAGGAGTCCGTTGCACTGCCAGGGAAGAAACCAGCCGCAGAGTTCTCAATTAAAAGGAGCAGTCCTTTTATTCGCGGTCCAGTGGTAAGTGGCTATCCGGTTGCCGGGGTGCTTGGCACGGGCAATTCGACCACAAGACGTCCTGGGATGCGAGAAAAGAAGGTAAACTGGTTGTGCCCACCAGTCAAGGGAAGAAGACTCTCCAGCCGGCAGATCTCCTCTGTCGTTGGGAAGTGGTGAGTCGGTTCAGCAGGGCTCCACCGGTGGTGTCGTCGTAGCAGGTCGGCTCAGCTTCTCCCTCGTTGGATTTTCAGGTCCTGTGGCGACTTCTGAAGTTCCAGTCCCAAAAGCCCTGCTTTTATGCAGCACATCCCCATTCACTCAGCCTAGCTGTCAATCAAACATGCTAAGTGGTGAGCCGGACGGCTCACCACTTGGGCCAATCACACAAGAGTGCGACTTGAGTTACCAAGGTAACTCAGTCCAGGGTGCCTAAACCCCCTCCCACACCCTCTGTGGTACCCAGACAGAGTGGCACCACTTTTGGAGGCCAAAAAGTGGAACAAAGGGCTCGATCTTTGGTTTGGAGTTACAGAGGCGAACACAAACGCCATTTTAAAACCGAGTTCTGGCAGAAAATACCAACAAGTGAATTAATATTAAATAAATAAACCGGCGGTATGTTAGAGGCTATGTTAAAAAGTATCAGCCTCGAACAATGGGAAAATCCCATAGAGATATATTTGCGGTTGAATATAAAAAGTAGTATCCACTGCCACCAGCCAAAACTCGACGAGGGGGGACAGGACAGTGCCCCCTCGAATAACAGACCCAGGGGCAATCGAATTGCCCCTACCAGTACATCCACAATATGATGGTTTGTACCGGTTCTGTTAGTAATTTGGGACTAGTAAAGCCAATGGTGACTTTACATGCCCTGGGAGACAGTAGTCAGTTCCAGAGTATGGAGTCTATGGTGAGGGGTCACTATGACACCCGGTGTTACTGCACGGAGGGTGCTGTGTAACACACATAAAAAACATATGAGACCCTATGGAGTAAAAGACCTCATAGCCCATGAAATACATTAACATTCAAAGGAACACCATAAATCATGTCCAAGAGTGGGAGAAAGAGTCCAGAGAATTCTCCCTAACACCTCCTTATTCTGATGAGGTTATATTCCCTCCAAAGGATACACCAAGAACCGTTTCATGACCTACAGAACGGTTTGAAGACTTTATGAATAAGGCATATTCTTTAGTTACTTTCATGGAAAATATCCAGTGCGACAAAAGCACATTGATTTAGAGGAGGTCCAGCCCCATGTAAATCTCCCACGTTACAAACGCAGACCTCTACACAAGATGAGGTGGTGCATGTGGTTATAGATGACCAATGTTAAGACGGTACAGATGATCAGGGAACTTTACATAATTACCCTGATGACCCTGAGGATAATATGTATGATGAGCCTGATGAATATTTACCCCAGACACCTGAAGAACAGGACCACCCACTAGCTGACACACCTGAGGTAAACAAGGGTATTTATTCAGTATGCTTACTTGTACCCAAAAAGGACTTAAATGTGCACCCTGGTTTAGACCTACATCCAACAAACACACATGTCAAACCGCAAACATTCCGAATGACAACTTTCAAGAAGTAATTCCACTCTTAAAACAGGGGGATAACATTGCAACAAATGATATGAAAGATGCCTACTTTCATATTTCAATGTTGCCAGCACACAGGAAATACCTAAGGTTCAAGATAGGAACTACTCATGACCAGTTCAAAGTACTTCCCTTTGGCATAGCCTCAGCCCTTAGGGTATTCACCAAAGTGCTCACAGTTGTAGCAGCACACCTGCGCAGACGGTCAATTCCAGTGTACCCTTATCTCGAGAACTGGCTAATTACAGGAGAGACACCTCTCGAGCGTGTCAGCAAAAACACCCAATAAACAATCAACCTACTCTTCAAGCTAGGCTTCTCAATTAATGAGAACAAAAATCAAAACTTGTTCCAGGTAAAACCTGTTTCTGGGAGCTCAGATTCGGACAGAAGATGCTCTAGTCTCCAGTGAAAGGGTACAAAATATGCTTTTTCAAACTTATTCTAATATCGCCAATGTGGGCACGGCGCACCTGCTCAAGCGCTCTCTTTGCACACCAATCAAACTTCCACCCCCTTACAACATGCTGTCCCACCATCAGGGATCAATACTTCATCCATTTCCTCAAACACTGAACTTGGCAGCTTGGCTCCTGAAGTCCTAGAGTTTGGACATTTAAACTTGGCTCAAAGATGTATGGACATCCTAAAAGAGGCCCACAAACCCAACACAAGACACTGCTATTTCAACAAGTGGAAACACTTTGTCATTTCGTGAGAAACACCCAACATCAATCCTCTTGACAGTGCTCACCTTCTCACATAGTTCTCTACCTGCTTTACTTGTTAGACTCAGGGTTAGTCTTTAACTCCCTTTGAGTTAATTTAACAGCACTCTCAGCATATACCATTTCTCAGAGTAAAGTATCTTGATGCAAAATTCCAGTAATTAAAGCCTTCATGGATGGGGTTAAGATTACACCCCGTCCCACCCTCCCAATTTCAAATCCAACTCCCGGGTGAGACTTAAATGTTTTATTTACTAAACTCATGGGTCACCTGTCATGCACAACAAACCAGTCTCGCCACCATGCACCTCTTTGATTGATACCCCAGCACACACTGTTACTTTCCCCGGGTTGCAGCCCACCTCCCGAGACATTTCCTCACCTAGGGTGCGAGGGAGTCGCCATCACCAGCGAGTGCGGGCCGTGCGTAGAGGCCGGCCCGGTTTGTTGCCTCGTTTCCATTGGCAACTCCCATGGAGACTGCGTTCGGGCTGGAACACCCGATCGCGGTTACTTCCTGGTTCCGCGACGTCTTCCCGATCACGTGTCCAGAGTTCCGCTCACGTGATCGGGAGCCGACGCACATAAAAGCCGGGAAGTTCGAGTTTCTCACCGCTTTACAGCTGTTTCACGACTCTGTTCGGCGCTTGCAGAAATCACGTTACTTTGTTACTTTGGATTTGGACTTTGGCTCATGAATCACGGACTGGCCTGCTTACTCCTCGGATCTTGTCGCTCGGAACTGCACGGATATTGGTACTCTGGACACTTTGCTTTGCTTAACGGATTGTTTTCGGATTGCCCCTTCTTGACTCTACGTCCTTCGGCCATTGGCTCTACGTGTTTAGTTTCAAGTGCCCTTCAAGTTACGGCAGGGCTACAGGTACAGCCGGTACCTACCATCTGGGACACGGCTGTCCGGATCTACGGCGCTCCCTCGCACCAGACCCAAGATACCCCAGTATCATCCCTGCTGGGTTTAGGTAAGAGATTATTGCACACTTCTTCATACCAAAGTACTGTGTTTGCCTCTGCTAATCTTAACTTCCTTTTAACAGCCTCTGGGGTCCTTGGCGTCATCAGATCCGGCGAACCATCAAACCACCTGTGGCCTCAAAGCTCGCACAGGGAGTTTATTTACTCTTCCCTGTGGGTGATTTGTGGACAGAGGCCCATTACTCTTCACTACGCGGCAAGTCACGACATCACCCTTTTAGGCCAATGCATACAAACCAGTCTTAGACATCTCACTTTAAGGACCAAGTTTCTCGTGGCCATTGCATCAATAAGAGGGGTTAGTGAACTGCAAACCCTCTCAGTTCAAGATGTATTTGTTGTTATTCATAAAGACAAAGTGCTTTTAAGAACACATCCTTTTTTTCCCTTCCAAAATGTATCTCAAAGTTACATGTCAATCAGTCCATAGAACTTCCATCTTTTTTTCAACAAGCAGCTAGAAAAGACCCTCCATACGGTAGATGTTAGGAGGGCTGATATGTATTATCTAGATAAAACCAAACCACTAAGGAAAATCGATCAGTTCTTGGTTTCCATAGCTGCTGGGTGACAATGGGATCCTGTTCCTTAAGTCGGCTGTTCCTGAAATTGATAGTCCAATACATACACATTAGTTATTTTCAAGCCCAAAAAAACTGTACCTTTCACGCCCAGAGCATACTCAACTTGAAGCACAGGGGCTACTTTAGATTTTTTTGCAAATGTACCATTATATGCCATTTGCAAGGCTGCTACTTGGAGTTCAGTTCACACCGTCACACAGCACTACTTTCTAGAAACACATTCCAAGCGATATTCTCAGGTGGGACAAGCAGTGTTGAGAAATTCTTTTGCCGCTGTACCTTAAAACAACCCACCACATTCTCCAGGTAGTGCTTGGTAGTCTATGCAAGCATGTGATTCTAAGCAGATCCACAAGCCTCAGAAGGCGCACATTACTCGCTGTAATTGTATTACTGATGTTTGTATCTGTTGAGAGTCACATGCGCCCACCCTTCCTCCCCTTTTGGAGTTGAAGGCACATAGTCATCTTACACCTTCCTTTCCTTTCATCTCTGTACTCACGCATACTCTTCATGCTCCCTCATGTCAGAAACAAAACAATATGAGGGACTTCGACGCATGAAGGACCATGGGTACAGTACATGTAAAACTAGGGATAGTATTACAAACACACTCAGTCGACGTCCCTTTTCGAACTTTGAAAACAAGTCATGCAATACTCTATACCTACCACTAGATGTCGGCCTATGAAAGCATGTGAATTTAAGCAGATACAAGCATCAGAAAAATGATTACGGTGAGTAATGTATGATATATATATATATATATATATCCATGCATTTCTCTGCACGTTGTAATGTGATTTTGAATTGGCCTGGTGGAATGAATGGACTATGGTGATAGGCATACATCTACGTGGTGCCACAGAGATCAAGATATTAATATGCTATACCAAGTTGTCTAATTTATTTGAATGTTTAAAGTTTAGTATTGCACGTGTTTTGTATTATATTTCTGAGGCTTGTGGAATCTGCTTAGATCACATGCTGTGCATAGGCCGACATCTAGTGGAAGCTGCAGAGTATTACAGTTTGTTTTGCGAAACCCGAAAATGGGCGTCGACACAGGGCGTGCCAGTAATACTATCCCTAGTGTGACGTCCACTGTACCCATGATCCCTCACGCGTGTAGGACCCTCAGATTGTTTTTTTCCACCATACTGGTCGGAAGCATTGCACAGAGTTCCCCTGCTTTCAGCCTTTTTGCAAAAAAAAATTAAAAATCAATATTCATTTCCCTGTTCTTCACTCCCACGTCGAGACATCGAAGATCGATGCCGATCCGAAGAACAAACAACTGTTGAGAGCTGCACAATGGACATGGCCCCCGCAAGTAGGGAGAGTGGGGGGTGGAAACATACTCTACTTTATTATTATTTCCTACACACAGCAGCCCGCTGCCATAGGTGCATATGGAGAGCACTCCATTTAAACAAGTATCCTTGGGTTGACAAACACGCCACCTGTAACCTCTGCTTGCCGAGGGATCACCCCGAAGCGAACTGCAGAGCATGTAGCCTGTTCAAGGTGAAAACATTAAAGGACTGCTCGACCAAACGTTGGGCCCACCACGCCAGGCAACAGCGGAGGGTGCCTTCAGTGATGGCAGCGACACTGTACCTTCGGACAGCGCGGGCACAGAGGTGTCGAAAGACGCCCAAGCGCAAGTCCCCGACCTCGGAAGATTGTTTGGCAGGGCAGTTATGGGGAACACACCCGGCGACACGAGCGCTACCCACACCACTACTACACATAAACACTCTAAGTCCAACCGAGACTCGACACGCGTGTCGAGTTCTCGGAAAGAGGCACAAAGAGAGCGGTCCACGGAATCGGTGTCCTCTGGACGTTCCAAGTCGAGATCGCCGCATGACACAAGGCAACCATCCACAGTTGCCAAGAGTGCCTCGCTTCCCCAAGTCACGGAGGTACGTTCGTCAGAAGACGAGGCCTACCTGCACACCAGGAGTCGGCTCCGGCGGCCTGCGCGACGTCTCCCTCCGAGTCTCGACGTGCACACTCGGTAGAGAGAGAGTACCCCCGAATCTCGATGCCAGGCATCGAAAAGCTCAGAGAAGGTGAAAACATCAGGGAAACACTCTTCTTTTCAAGGGGATGGGGGCAAACAGCAGAAAGTCTTCTCAATCTATTTCTGCACCACAGACACACAGGGAAAAACAGAAGTCTTCAGATAAACAAAAATCCAAGACCCCTGTTTCTGCCCCTAAATCCAAGACCGTTATAGAAGAAAGGACTTCTCAGGAAGTCATAATTCCCAGCTCCAAAGAATGGAGCAGTGAAGAAATAGACAGGGTTATGAGGAGAATGTCTTCCCTGGCTGATTGTTACTCTAAAAACCCGGAACATTTCCTCAGCTATACCCCAGATAACGCTACTCCTTCAGGATCCAGAGACCCTCAGCCCCCTAGTAAAAAACCTCGGTTTGGGGCTCCAACTCAGGGCCTGGGTTCAGACCCTTTCTACATACAACCCTACCAATAGTATGGTGAAGATCCTCAACAGTATGATGAGGATACAGATTTAGTAATTTTGGACGACCAAACAGGGGTTGATTATTATGGAGGTGACGAGGGCCAAGATGGGGAGGAGGAAGACGTCGCAGAGGTCTACAGGATATACTCTCCTGTTAGCAAAGAACCTCAGGTTACCGACTCTTCAGTAGATAACCAGCCCCTCCTAAATGAGGTCTTGTCAAAAGCTGCAGAGCACTTCCGCATAGACACTCAAGGGGCGCAGGAAGAGAGGGACTTTGCAGAAGAACTAGTAGGAGAAAAAAGACCCATTGCTCAAGCCAACCTAATTCTCAAGTCCATCCAAAGGAGAATTGATCCTTC
Organism: Ambystoma mexicanum; assembly: GCF_040938575.1. Lineage (NCBI taxonomy): Eukaryota > Metazoa > Chordata > Amphibia > Caudata > Ambystomatidae > Ambystoma > Ambystoma mexicanum. Next base: position 754,952,030 of record NC_090924.1, on the reverse strand, counting down.
CCTTCTCACTCCTAATCTCACCAGTGCCGTAAACCCCAGAATCGAGAAATTGTTCAGGGCCGCCCAGTCAGACCCACTTTACATAAGGGGTCAACTGAAGCCCCACTCCTTGGTAATTACTAACACCAGAAAGAGAGCGGGGATTCCTCTATCATCATCTGAGGCCCCCCCAGACAAGGACAGCAAGAGAATTTTACGGGTTGGGAAGGAAGGTAGCCTCCACTTCCGCTTACCAAGCAAGGATTACCAACACCACCATTCTGCTGGCAAGTTACAATTGCCACCAGTGGGAGCAGGTAGCTGCCCTCATTGACTCTGCACCGGAACCACTAAAGGGTCAGCTGGCCCAGATCACGTCAGAGGGAAGAGCCGTGTCCGGTTGCATCCTTAAGACAACCTTTGACGCCACAGACAACGCTGGCCAGTTCATAGCCGAGAGCACCGTCATTAAGAGGCATGCGTGGTTAAGACAGTCAGGGTTTAAACCCGAAACACAGGCATCCCTAATTGACATGCTGGTGGAGCCTAATCTTCTGTTTGGCAAAGTGGTTGAGGATGCATTGAAGACTGCCAAAGACGAGTATGATACTCTGAAGTCCCTGGGACAATTGACAAATAAGCCCCCTAATCAAAGAGGGAATAGTAATTTTCGTCACCCATGCGGCCAAAATTCCCAAAGGGGCTCCAATTATTCACAGGGACAGGGTAAATCATGGGGTAACAACCAGCAGACGACCCAGAGTTACGGCAGAGGAAACAAAAGGAGCCGTGGTAGAGGTAGAGGCAGCCCCAGCAGAGGCGGTACGCCTCCTGCAAAGCAGTGACGTTCCGCTCAGGGTCCCTTCTCGTGCATCCCCAGTATGGGGGCGCATTTCCAACTTCACCCAAGCATGGCAAGGGATCACATCAGACAGATGGCTGCTGTCCACATTGTCTGCAGGATACTGCATCGAACTGCTTGAGCACCCCCGAAACCACCCTCCACGACAAAAAATACATTCCCTGGACCACCAAAAGATCCTCCTCGAGGAGATCGTCAATCTTCTAGCAAAGGACGCGATAGAACTCGTCCCTGGCAACCAGGTAAACAAGGGTATTTATTCAACTTACTTCCTTGTGCCAAAAAAAGATTTGACAATGCGCCCAGTATTAGACTTACGCCCTGCAAACAAGTATGTCAAGCCCCAAAAACTTCGTATGACTACTCTCCAAGAGGTAATCCCCCTCCTAAAAAGGGGGGATTACATGGCAACATTGGACATGAAAGATGCCTATTTTCATATTTCCATGTTCCGAGCGCACAGAAGATTCTTGGACAGTCAGCACTACCAGTTCAAGGTGGTGCCCTTCGGTATGGCCTCGGCTCCAAGGGTATTGACCAAGGTGGTGGCGGCGGCACACCTACGCAGGGAGGCAATCCCAGTGTACCCTTACCTGGACGACTGGCTCATCACGGGGGAGACCCCAGTAATTTGCAGATCAAACATTCAAAGAACGATCAACCCCCTCTTCCAATTGGGTTCCTCTATCAACGAGAAAAAATCAAGCCTGGTGCCAAGCACCTCCAAACAGTTCCTAGGAGCTGTCCTAAATAGTCAAGAGGGGTTCGCCTTTCCATCAGAGGAAAGAATTCGGAATCTACTACTGCAAATTCCTCTATATCAGCCCGGTCGCCAGATGAGGGTGCGCAAAGCGATGCGTTTGCTAGGCATGATGGCGTCATGTATTTACCTGGTCCCCCTCGTGCGCCTGCGCATGCGACCCATGCAGGAATGGTTGGCGAAACAGTGGTCTCAGGCAAGTGGTCAGTGGGATGATCTAGTGGTCGTTTCGCTAACACTTGTACAAAGTCTTCACTGGTGGACAAGAGAGAACCTGTCAAAGGGGAAACCCTTTTACGATCCGGAGATCCAAGCAGTACTAACTACAGACGCGTCCCTTTCAGGGTGGGGAGCACACCTCCTCCACCACACAGCTCAGGGTCTCTGGTCTCACTCAGTGGCCAAGAATCATATCAATCTGCTAGAGCTTCTGGCAGTCTTCAGAGCGCTTCGAGCGTTCGAACCCCACCTGTTGAACCTGTCAGTACAGATTCTCACAGACAGTACGACAGCGATGTTTTACGTAAACAAACAGGGAGGGACTCGTTCGCCAAATCTGTCCAGGCTTGCCCAGAAAATTTGGACATGGGCACTCAGACGGAACATTCACCTGTCATCTCAACATGTTCCAGGGGATCTCAATTTACTAGCAGATCCGTTAAGCAGAGATCCCCTCCCAGAAGAACACGAATGGTGTCTACACAGAGAAGTCGTAGAAGACATCTTCTCACGTTGGGGTTACCCCACTACAGACCTATTCGCCACAAGCAAAAACAGGCAATGCCCAGGATTCGCATCCAGGCTCCCTCAGCCACACTCCAAGGGGAACGCCCTGTGGATGAACTCGTCAGGGATGTTTGCCTACGCTTTTCCACCAACCCCTCTCATGAGGGGGGTGGTCAACAGGATGCACAGGGAATTGATGACGCTCATCCTTGTTGCTCTCATGTGGGCGAGGCAACCGTGGTTCCCACACTTACGCAGACTAGCAGTGTGCGAACCCATCAGACTCCTGTGCTGGTACAACCTACTGTCCCAGCACCAAGGTCAAACAGTGCATCCTCAACCCAGCTCAATGAATTTGGCAGCATGGCTCCTGAAGTCATAGAGTTTGGACATCTCAACTTACCACAGAGATGTATGGACATCCTAAAAGAATCTAAGAAACCTAACACGGGGCACTGTTACTTTGACAAATGGAAAAGATTTGTTATCTGGTGCCAGAATAAGCAAATCAACCCAGTTGATTGCACTCCTTCCAACATTGTCACATACGTGCTTCACCTGCTGGACGCAGGATTGGTATTTAATTCACTCAAAGTACACCTGGTGGTGCTGTCGGCCTACACCACCTCCCATAACAAGGTTTTGTGGTGGAAAGTACCAGTGGTGAAAGCCTTCATGGAAGGGGTAAAGAGACTCCACCCTCCAATTTCAAACCCACCACCAGGATGGGACCTTAATGTGGTGCTTGCTAAGCTCATGGGCCCACCCTTTGAACCCATGCATAAAGCCAGTTTCAAACACCTGAACTATAAAACTGCCTTTTTAGTAGCCATTACATCCATAAGAAGGGTCAGTGAAATTCAGGCTCTGTCAGTGCAGGATCCTTTCTTTACTGTTCATAAGGATAAACTGGTTATACGAACACACCCTAGGTTCTCACCCAAGTTCATTTCTTTCAAGGCCGAAACCCAAGCATCATTGATAGATAAGCCGGTGGAGCCAGATATATTGTTTGGAAAGGCGGTCGAGCACGCGCTAAAGAATGCCAAGGACGAGTACGAGACACTCAAGTCCCTAGGGCAACTAACCAACAAACCCCCCTAACCAGAGAGGGAATGGCAATTTTCGTCAGCCTCGCGGACAAAACTCCCAAAGAGGCTCAAACTATTCCCAAGGCCACGGTACTACATGGAACACTAACCAGCAGTCTACCCAGAGTTATGGCAGGGGTAACAAAAGAGGTCGTGGTAGGGGTAGAGGCAGTCCCAATAAAGAAGGGGGCACGCCTCCACCAAAACAGTGACGCTCCGTTCAGGGTCCCTTCTCACGCACCCCCAGTAGGGGGACACATTTCCATCTTCACCCAAGCTTGGGAAGGGATCACATCAGACAGATGGGTGCTGTCCACAGTGTCCGCAGGATACTGCATAGAACTCCTAGAGCGTCCCCGAAACCACCCTCCACGACAAAGAATACACTCCTTAGACCACCAGAAGATCCTACTCGAAGAGATCGAAATTCCTCTCGCAAAGGACGCGATGGAACTCGTCCCGGGACACCAGGTAAACAAGGGTATTTATTCAACTTACTTCCTTGTGCCAAAAAAAGATTTGACAATGCGCCCAGTATTGGATTTACGGCCTGCAAACAAGTATGTCAAGCCCCAAAAATTTCACATGACTACTCTCCAAGAGGTAATTCCCCTCCTAAAAAATGGCAACATTGGATATGAAAGATGCCTATTTTCATATTTCCATGTTCCGTGCGCACAGAAAATATCTGCGCTTCAAGGTGGACAGTCAGCACTACCAGTTCAAGGTACTTCAGGGTACTGCCCTTCGGGATAGCCTCGGCTCCAAGAGTATTCACCAAGGTACTGGCGGTGGCAGCGGCACACCTACGCAGGGAGGCAATCCCAGTGTACCCTTATCTGGACGACTGGCTCATCACAGGGGGACCCCAGTAATTTTCAGGACAAACATTCAAAGAACTATCGACCTCCTCTTCGAATTGGGCTTCTCCATAAACGAGAAAAAATCAAGTCTGGTGCCCAGCACCTCCAAGCAGTTCCTAGGAGCTGTTCTAAATACTCAAGAGGGGTTGGCTTTTCCTTTAGAGGAAAGAATTCGGAATATACTACTGCAAATTCCGCAATATCAAACCGGTCGCCAGATAACAGTACGCAAAGCAATGCGTTTGCTGGGCATGATGGCGTCATGTATTTACCTGGTCCCCCACGCGCACCTGCGCATGCGTCCCATGCAAGAATGGTTGGCGAAACTGTGGTCTCAGGCAAGTGGTCAGTGGGATGATCTAATGGTCGTTTCACCAACACTTGTACAAAGCCTCCACTGGTGGACAAGAGACAATCTATCCAATGGGAAACCCTTTTACGATCCCGAGATGCAGGCGGTAGTCACGACAGACGCATGCCTGACACGATGGGGAGCTCACCATCTCCACCACACAGCTCAGGGTCTCTGGTCTCACACAGTGGCCAAGAATCACATCAACCTGCTAGAGCTTCTGGCAGTTTTCAGAGCACTTCAAGCGTTCGAGCCCCACCTACTGAACCTGTCGGCGCAGATCCGGACGGACAGCACGACAGCCATGTTCTACCTGAACAAGCAAGGAGGGACTCGTTCGCCAAATCTGTCCAGACTTGCCCAGAAAATTTGGATATGGGCACTCAGACGGAACATCTTTCTGTCATCTCAACATGTTCCAGGGGATCTCAATTCTCTAGCGGACGCTTTGAGCAGAGATCCCCTTCCGGAGGAACACGAATGGTGTCTACACAGAGATATTGTAGAAGATCTCTTCTCTCAGTAGGGTTTCCCCACTATAGACCTATTCGCCACAAGCGAAAACAGACAGTGCCCAGGATTCGCATCCAGGTTTCCCCAACCAGACTCCCTGGGGAACGCCCTGTGGATGAACTGGTCACGGATGTTTGCGTACGCTTTTCCACCAACTCCTCTCATCAGGAAGGTGGTGAACAAGATGAACAGAGAGTCGATGACGCTCGTCCTAGTTGCTCCCATGTGGGAGAGACAACCGTGGTTTCCACACCTATGCAGACTCTCGGTGTGCGATCCCATCAAACTCCCGGGCTGGTACAACCTTTTGTCCCAGCACCAAGGTCAGAAGGTGCATCCTCAACCCAACTCCATGAACCTAGCAGCATGGCTCCTGGGGTCATAGAGTTTGGACATCTCAATTTACCACAGAGGTGTATGGACATCCTAAAAGAGTATAGGAAACCGAACACGAGGCATTGCTACTTCGACAAATGGAAGAGATTCGTTATCTGATGCCAGAATAAACAAATCAACCCAGTTGATTGCACTCCTTCCACAATCGTGACATACATGCTCCACCTGCTGGACGCAGGGTTGGTTTTCAACTCACTAAAGGTACACCTGGCAGCACTGTCAGCATACACCACCTCACATAGCAACGTGTCGTGGTGTAAGGTACCTGTGGTTAAAGCCTTCATGGAGGGAGTAAAGAGACTTCATCCTCCTAGATCTAACCCACCACCAGGATGGGACCTGAACATGGTGCTATCTAAACTCATGGGCCCCCCATTCGAGCCCATACATAAGACAAGTCTCAAACACCTGACCTATAAGACTGCCTTCTTAGTAGCCATTACATCCATAAGAAGGGTCAGTGAAATTCAGGCTCTGTCAGTGCAGGTTCCTTTCTTTACTATTCATAAGGATAAGCTGGTTTTACGGACACACCCTAGGTTCTCACCTAAGTTTATTTCTAAATTCCATGTAAACCAGTCCATCGAGCTTCCATCTTTCTTCCAAAACCCACAAAGCTCGGCTGAGGTTAAACTACACACCCTAGATGTGCGTAGGGCGGTCCTTTACTACGTAATCAAGACCAGACCGCTTAGGAAAACAGATCAACTGTTTGTCTCCGTAGCCACAGGCAAAGAGGGAGATCGCGTCTCTAAGGGTGCCATCTCCAAGTGGATTGTCAACTGTATCCAGTTGTGTTACTCTCTTTCTGACAAAACTTTGCCTTTTACGCCCAGAGCCCACTCGACAAGAGGCATTGGGGCCATTCTGGCTTTCATTGCAAATGTTCCCCATGACACCATTTGCAAAGCAGCAACTTGGAGCTCTATTCACACTTTTACTCAGCACTACTGCATTGACACCCATTCCAAGACAGATACTCAAGTGGGACAAGCGGTTCTAAGACATTTATTTGCTCATGACACTTCTCAAATCCCACCTCCTTCTAACACTGCTCGCTAATCTATGCACAGCATGTGATCTAAGCAGATTCCACAAGCCTCAGAAGGGATACATTACTCACCGTAATCGTATTTCTGATGCTTGTATCTGCTTAGATTCACATGCGACCCACCCTTCCTCCCCTCTGAGAGAAGGCGCATGGATGCTTGTAGTCTTATCTTATCTATCTTCTAATTGCTTGGATCATCTGTACTCATGCTACCTCATGTCAGAAAAAATACAATCTGAGGGTCCTAGACGCGTGAGGGATCATGGGTACAGTGGACGTCACACTAGGGGATAGTATTACTGGCACGCCCTGTGTCGACGCCCAATTTTCGAGTTTCGAAAAACAAACTGTAATACTCCGCAGCTTCCACTAGATGTCGGCCTATGCACAGCATGTGAATCTAAGCAGATACAAGCATCAGAAATATGATTACCGTGAGTAATGTATCCCATATATATACGGAAGCAGTGATATATATATATATATAGTAAGGGTGTAGAAGTAAGAGTCTGACACAGTAGTGGCATGCTTGTTGGCAAAATCCTTTATTATAAATTAAAGAAAAGGAAAAACCTATCTTGCCCTATTTCTATATGGGGTTGCCCTACCTCAATAAAACACTATGGACTCGGTCAGGATGTCTTGTAAATTGTAATGTCCACCATCCTGTGTCCAAATCTATTTGTCCCTTACACGAAACTAAGGAAAAACTGGGTTGTCTTGATTCAGACGGAGGCTTCTCTTGTTCTGGATACAGACCTTTAAAGTTCAATTTGTGGTGTGAACACATGAGTGGCTTTTCAAACACAGTTCCCAAGTATCAAAAGGGGGACGCAGGGGGAGTCTCTTGCCCTTGTTTTTGTCTTCAATTGCCAGACTTAAATGTAGACCTTTTTCTTATCACAAAACATGTTTCTTCCTCCAGCTCAAAACTGTAGCACCAAGCCTGGTGCACTATCCTGCCAGAGTCGACTATAGAACTCGGAATTATCCCAAAAACGTCTCTTCCTTTGGCAATGGTTCCTGTGAGGAACCTCAGGGTGTCTTCATATCTTCTCCCCTGGTATCCTCTGCTCAGGTGGCCAGGGAAAGGACATCGCTTTTGGATCCCAACCCTGGGGATGGATATGCGAGGGAAGTTCACCCGGGTGGAGGAGAATTGGGGAGTGGGTCATATTCAGGCGAGACATGGTAATCCCCATTTCCCTTTCACCATGAGCCCTCCATCCCACAAGCCTTCATAGGTCAGCCAACTTATTATGACTCCCCTATAATATCCCCCAAATGGCATCAATCTGATACTGGGACGAAGAAGAGGAGAACTAGACCAACACATTTTCGTCTTCTGAAAATGAACGAACATCGGCTCCAACCAAGTACTGGGACATGGAAAAGAACAACAAGAGCAACAGATACTGCCGCTTTACTTGTGAGAAGTGCAGTCTTTTGGGTAATAGCAATAGAGGTGGGAATTTTAAAAAGGGGAAGCCCAGCAGAAATGGAGTTGTCGGCTGTAGCACAATCGAATGTGAGACCTCTCTGTTGAGGCGGTCTGGCAGAAGAAGCGCTGGAGGCCCGGGAAGCAGTGCAGAGTTTATGCAGCAGGAAATGGCAGAAGAAGCTGGAGGCCGGTGGCAAGCCGTGAGAAGGTCGGCCGGCCCGATCGAAGGAAGCAGTCCGAAGTATCCTGCTTCGCTGTGGAAGCAGCCACATCGAAGCCACCGGGAGAAGACGCGACCGCACGGAGAACCAGGTACCCGTGGCAGAGGAAGGACTCGCGAGGAGCCGTAAGACCGACTGGTGAGTGAAACCAGAGGGAGGGAGAATACTGGGCTGGCAGGCGGTGATGCGGAATGAAGTTAAAGCACATTTTGAATACCGACGAATTGAGAGCAAGTTACAATACATTTTGAATACTGAATGAATAAAAGCAAGATAACGTGCATATTTTAATATGGAATGAATTGAAAGAAAGTAAACGCTTATTTTGAATACCACTCGAAGTGAAAACAAGTTAGAAACCCTTGCCAAATTGAAAGGGATGAAAGATAGAATTGTGAACTTTACTGAAAGCAACGTTTTGAAGCATGTGAATATTAGGAACTGTCGTAACTGAAAACCAGTGCTAGCAAAGCCAAGAGAGCACAAGGAGTTGAATGCCGACATAGGACATCCAACACTGGTGCAAATAACTGTCTAAACAAGCATACCCTGCAGTAACCCTTGCAGGATGGCTAACTGAGCCACAACAGTGTGACACATGTGTTTGAGACAAACATTGCTGCTGAGGAAAAGCAATGGACTTATGCTACAGGAAAAGCAGTCAAGAAAGGATACCAGTTGCGTGACCTTTAAAGGGTGGACCGTGTGGTCCGACAACTGCGCCTTGACCGGCGTGGCCTTGAGTGGAAAATTAATTGAAAGCACCCAAGAAGAAGCTTGTGATGTGCAAAGATTGTGTTGTGATACTTGAAACAAATGTTATATTGAAAGCTGGAAAAATGTAATTCTTTTTGTTTGCGAACCAAAAGATTTGAACTCTTGGGAAATTAACTTTCTTGAACTCTGAAAGGAAAACCACTGCATTTGGTGAATTACCTCGTACTTTGGGAAGGGGAGCTGATAACAAGCCAGAGAAGCTCTGAACTTTACTTGAACTCTATTCCTTTTTTTGATGCTGACATCCCTACACATTGTATGCAGTTAGTTGTGAAGGCATGTATAGGTGTTGGACACCGACAGATGTTTTACTTTGGACATCCTGACATAGAGAATAATTAGTTTTCTTCAGGTAGGGAAATCCCACCTTGACATAGGGCAAGTTAGGCATTCATCCACCCTGCCTTTTCAGTGGAATAAAGATTTTGTTAATAAAACGTGAACCCTTTTGTCTGTGTCTGACTTCTGATGCCTTCACAGTCCTCGACTCCTTATTTCAGCTTCTTGCACTTTTCTGTCTCTGTCACATGGGTTCCAGATCCCTCTGGTCTGTCTCAGGATCTCCACAATCTATTCTGCAACTTATTTCTCTTCGGTGTGGACCCCAGACCCCTTTATATTCTCTCTGGCTCTCCCTGACTTGCTCTGGGCCTCAGCCCCTTGACTATGTGTTTATTCGCTCTTCAAATGGGTCCCAGACCCTGGCGTGTTGCTGTCGCAGGTTCCCTACCCCTGCTTCAATCAATGTCCAACTGAACAGACCCGGTGTACTGTCCTGCCAGACACTGTTCCACATAGGATACTTTGTAAAATTTGTTCCAACTTCTACAGCTCATTTATCCTTTTCCGTCTCTCGGGATATTGGCTCCTGCCAAGCATAGCCTTCGTTCTCTCTCTTTTTGATATTCTCAGGGTCGCAGACCCTCTTATGTCAACTTTGCCTTTGTATTTCTTTCGGGTCTCTGACATGTTTATTTTGGCTTTGCCTCTGTGGTTTGCATGGGGGTCCCAGACCCCTTTGTACTGGCCTTCTGGGACACTTGGCTTACTCTGCTACCAAGTGTGTCCTGAAGCAGCATATGTCAGTGCCCTTTTATTTCTCTTAGGATCCTTGACCCATATATTATCAGCTTCATTTTGTATCAGGTCCCTGACCCTCCGTAGGCTTCCCTTGTTCGGTCCCCAGACCCTCTCATGGACCCAGGCAGCACCCGTACCTTGTTTCTGGGTTCCTGCTGCGTTGCGTCCTACTCAGGCTCCTCTGACTCTGGGCGACCATCCGATCCTCCGCTCTCAGCTCCCGCTGTCGTCGTGTCCCTGCTTCGGCTTCAGCGAGTCGGGCTGCACGGCTTTTCTCCAGGAGGCGTCCCAAGTCTTCTGCGTTCTTGGCTTCTCTTTGGCTTCTCGGCTGTACCCTCAGAGACAGTAGCTCAATTCCACTGTCTTCCCGGACTACAGCTTAGTCCTTTGGCTCACAGTCTGCAGTATTCAGAATTCACTCTCGGTTCCTCTGGGGCAGGCTTGACAAATGGTCTAGTGCTTCTAATTTGTACTTGGGGTAACCAATAGGCAGTCTCCGTCAATTAGACTGCGTATTCTAGTTCCTATGGGTATTCCTCATTGTTCCACCCTTCCTCCTCATCACAGTACTGAACTGATGCTCATCATATGGTTCAGAAGCACTCTTCTTTGTCTCCGTTTTATCTTGGTACTTGGTTTCCTCAACTTTACACAGATAGTTAGAGGTGTGGGGGAACACAGGGTACTGAGTGGGGTGAAAGGAAGTAGGGGAAAGCAATGAAGAGAGGAATACTGCGTTCTCCCACGGTGATAGTCACTGGTCCCATGGGGGGGTTGCCATCGCTTTGAGATCCACCCGCTGAGTACCAACGCCAGAGGGACTATCTGGTAGCGGCCTCACATCCCTGGCCTCATGGGTAGGGGCTTGCCTCACGGAAGCAGTGACGAAACCCTGGGTTTCGTCACAAAAGAAATAAATATATGAAAACAAAACTCTGAAGCAGTCAAAAAGCAGGTGCACGTTTGCGGTACATTCCCAAAATTGAAAACGGACTCCTTAGAAGCAATAAATAGTGTCCTTTATTCAAGTCATGGTGGACAGTCTTGGACAGAAAACCAACAACTCGTTTCACCCTGAACGGGCTTCGTCAGATTAAGTGATCACAACGCTAACAGATTTCTTTAATATACTTTGCCCAGTCCTTCTTTGGTGTTGCTAACCACTCAATTTTGGTATTGGTGGCCCGACATCTTGGAAAGTTGTATCTTAATATGAAATCGCATCCCGTAGTAAGGTGCACATGCATAGTACAGCTTTTTTCAATTGAAACGGTGCAAGTGGATTTAGGTCATAATATTGGATATGACATATAAAAGGGCAGTGTGCTATGTAAACAGTGATGACGAAATTGTTAAATCAATTTAAAATATTTAAAATATTTTAACCGCATGGCCTGAAATAGTTGCGTAATCTCTGTTGAAATACGTGCTAATATCCTCATGTGTAACATGGCTACAATTTTGTGGTGCAGTCCAAGTGGACACAATGGTTCAGTGCAATGCCATGGATCGCAAATTATGTACTCTGCTAATGCCTAGTGCAGTGGATATTACCTGGACACAGGCTAATCTTATGTCGGTGATGCTGGTTGAAGCCCATATTAAAGTGCGAATGCATAACCCATCCTTGTGTAATGGAAAACCATTTGTTTTAGAGTTATGACGTAATAAAGTGCAAAATGCTTTGTAAACAGTAATAAATGTCACGTTACATCCATTTAGAATATTTTAACTGAATGACCAGGTGGTATTATATATACAGTTTGGGACTATGTTTCATTGGTGAACCGAGTTGTAATCCTCGCGTTTGTCACAGCTCTACTATTATAACAGAGTCCAAGTGGACACAATGTGTCATTGTCTTGCCGTGTATTGCAGACAGTATTTTGGCGAAAAGTACGAACATATAGTGCAATCATTATTGCCTTTGTAAAAGCCAATCTCATATTGGTAACATGGATTAAGTCCCATAATGGCGTGCAGATGGATGGTGCGCCATTGTCATTTTCAAAGATGTATTGTGTTTGAGCAGCAGTAATGTATGAAACATAATAAAGAGCAAAGTATTTTGTACATAATGATTGCTGCCATTGTCATATTGGAAATGCATTTTGGTCTGGCCACAATCTTAAATATTATGTGATGAAGTGCATAGCGCTTTAGACACAAGGATGGTCGAGTTCTAACACGCTTTAAGGTGCCAACATAAAGTGCAAGTGCATTGAATGATATGCATTTTAACTGAGTACAGCTATGTATGTGGGGAACAGTTACCGGTAGGGACCTGACTTGGCATTGATCAAGATAAAATGAACATGTAAGAAAAAGGGGAATATGTGTATTCTACTACAAGAGAATACTACATGAAGTCATCTAAATAAAAAAAATGTAACGTTCGTTTGTTCAAAACCTTAAATCTCTGAAAGTTCTTCACCGATTGCTTTGAAATTTTGACACAACGTTGCATTCGAATAGGCGCGTGTTTTTATATACCTACTATACATAGATGTCACACTGTGACAGGTAAAAACATGCCTTTTCTGAAATACAGCACCATCTGTTGGACGTAAAAGCATCACACGCTGGCTCAAATACGTGCAGAGGAAGCAGCAGAGCGACGTGCAGCCAGACTTTAGGATGCACGGTTGTGAGCACGGCGATCGCTTTCTGCAGCTCCAGATCTGCTTCAAATGTGACAGGCTGAGAGTGGCTGAGCAGATCAGCGTCAAACACGACTCCGTGCTCAGCAATCACGTGATTACAATCGTCTTGCATTCCGGTACAACCCAGCTGATGATTATAGTTTGAGCCGGCATGTTCTCATCGGCACCATGACTGAAGTGTGTCCTTATTGGAAGGCTCTGAAATTTGATGGAGGAACGAAAGGAATGTGTTGTGCCGCTGGGAAAATTAAACTGCCTCAACTTGGAGAACCGCCAGAGCCATTATAAACTGCCCACAGGCATTGTGTAATTAAATATATTACAAACGTGCGCTTTCTCTTTTCTTTCTTTTCCATTTAACCAGACTGAGCTACAGCAACGCGTGGCCGGGGACAGCTAGTTTAAAATAAACCTCAGTCTCCTAACCCATATTTTTCAATGGATGTGGGGGGTCCGACAAAAGATCTAAACATACTACATATAGAATAGACATGGGACTATTGGAATCATTATTCAACCACAAATATTCATAGCTCTTCGTCCTTATTATGACCATTCAGTTACTTGGTGTTATAGTCTATAATATAGCGGCACTCGGCCTAAGTTTCACTTCTCTGTTGCCTCTTTGATGTGCATTTATAGTATCAATGGCAAAGTAGTTGAAGGAGGGAGCGTCCCCTTGATGCACATCCTCATAGTACTTAGCCAAAGGATAAGACATGTCGCAGTTCTTGATTGCTCTAAGATGTTGTAGTATTCAAAGTTTGACTTCAAGTTTAGTACTGCCAATATACTATAATTTACAGTTGCAGGAAATTGCATATATGACGCATTTTGTCAAACATGTGATCAGTTTTTTAATTGCAATTTCTTGTCCTGTACGTGAATTGTTATATTCTTTAGTACAAGTTCCAAAGTGGCAAGCTTTGCATTTTGAGCAGGTATAGAATCCCACGGGTTGATTTGTAAGCCAACTGATGGAGGTTGGGGGCAGTGGTGGATTGAAACGGACTGGGTGATCATTTCACCTGTATCCATGCCAATTTCCTGAATGTGATAGTGGCGTTGGCTTGTATGTGGTGACGGACATCATGGTCTCTTGTCAAGAGATGCCAGTTTTTTTTCTAAGATTTTTTTTACCTTCTTTAGCACCTTCATTAAATTTAGAGATAAATCCTATGCAGTTTTTCTCCTTTTGAGGTTTCAAGATCTGGGATCTGTTTTTAGTAAGGATGTCATTTCTGGTCTGGCTGGAGCTTTTATCGTAGGCTTCGTTGATAATCGCTTTCTTATATCCTCTGGCGTGGAAACTGGCGGCTGCAAGTTTGGCATTTGTTTCTCATGTTTTCTCCTCGCTGCATGATTTGATGTGTAGAAACTTGCCATATGGGATACTGTTCTTCAAACTGGTCGGGTGTGCACTGTTGGCATGTAAGACCGAGTTTGTGCTGGTAATTTTTAGATATAGCTCGGTGGTGATCATTACTTTTGCTATCTTGATTTTAATATCTAAGTTGGCCACCTCCACTCTGTGATGCTGTTCTGTATATTTCAAATTGACTTTCTCTGTATTGAGTATCTGGAACAATTATAGCCATTCTGCCTCCGTGCCATCCCATAACATTAGATCATCAGTATTTTTCTGCCATATTACCACTTTATCAGTGTGGATATTCATTTTGTCTGAGGCGAATAACTTCTCCTCCCATGATTCCATAAACAAGTTGGCATAAGTGGGAGCGACTGCCGTGCCTGTGGCGGTACCACATACTTGGTTATAAAACTGCCTATAAACAAGAATTATGTGTGAGGCAGAAGAATAGCATGTCCAACAGCATTTGTGAATGGTCTCTATAGCTAAGGGATATTGTTGAGAGATATCACTTGACAGCTTTAATGCCATGTTGGTGGGAGATGCGCATGTACAGTGAAATGATGTCAAGTGTGACCAGTAAATAGTTGCCGTTGCATGTAATCTGATCAATCTCATTAAGGAAAGCAGTCGTATCTTTGATATAAGATGGCAGGGTTTCAACACAAGGAAAAAGGAATTTGTCAATAAATCGAAGTCTTTTCAAGTAAAGAGTCTATGGAGGCTACTATTGGACGGCCTGGTGGCCTCTTTTTGGATTTGTGTATATTTTGGGATGAAGTGGATTAGTGGTATTGTTGGACAATCCTTGGTTAAATACATTCTTTCATCATATATATAAGCAAAAATGACACAAAGTGTCACGGTCGCACAGATGGGCAGCAGAGAGAGACAGATACACAGGGTGATCTGTTTACAAAAGCAGTTTAATGGCAGACCATGTCTGTGCAGGAAGTACAGCCGCTACGCGTTTCGTGCTCCACCAGGCACTTGTTCACACTGAAAACGGCCACAGTGAAAGGTAAATAAATGCAAAGTGACCCCCAACTCCATGGTTCACATGACCGTACAGAGGTTATAGTAATCAAATTGGAGTCGGTCGCAGAGTCTTTGGGTCTGTCTGCTTCAAACCTGCTACTGGATTTTCTACTGAGGTGAACTGTATCCTGAACTGACAACAAACCTCTAGTCCTTTTTCTACCTCTACTGACCTGGAAACCCAGCATCCACCACGCGGAGTGGCCGCAGAGTTGGTCACAGAGTCTTTGGGTCTGTATCTGCTTCAAACCTGCCACTGGATTTTCTACTGAGGTGAACTGTATCCTGAACTGACAACAAACCTCTAGTCCCTTTTCTACCTCTACTGACCTGCAAACCCAGCATCCACCACTTTAAAAGCTACTTCCTGCCACAGAGCGGCCGCGGAGTCGGTTGCAGAGTCTTTGGGTCTTCGGGCTCTGCGTGACTCCTGCGGCCTGCCGCGCTCATACCTGCCATACCGCGAGTTTATGCGTGAGCTCATAGGATTTATGCAATCAGAGGTGAGCAACAATACAAACTTTCCATCTGGTGTTACAACGTATATGTGCACGGCGCCCACTTAAAACACACCATTGCTGGACTTTCCCATGTTTGTGAACACCTGCCTTAATATATCAAGAGACATTCAGTCACTGTACACAGAGCAGCCATATTCCTTGATACTACCGATTCTTGGTCCTTACCTACTGTGCCTCTCACGTCGCACCGAACCTCCCCGTTCGGGTGGACATCCGGAGCACTGTGTGGCCCCTTCGGTCGAGGGATCAGTGAGCAGGGAACGGCACTCCCTGAGAAATCTCGCCGTGCTGTTCCCCGCACCAGATAACTGCTGGCCACTAGCGCCTGTTCGGTCTCGAGACTCTTTGGAGAGATAAATTGAATGATCCCAGGCTGTGAAATATACACGCTGCTTCCCGCCTCTAACATATACAAGACTGATCTATTCGCAACGCTGCCTTTGCGCATGTTTGACATAGCCGCCTACCTCCAATGACTTTCTTTGGTAAAGTTCTGATTTATTTACAAATAAGAACCGAAAGCGAGTGGGAAGCTGCACCGAGAACGCTGCAAAGCACTCACGTTTTGATTTTACAAGCCTTTTCTCTCAATGCATACACAGCCCATATATCTGTTCAATAGAAA
This sequence comes from Ambystoma mexicanum, assembly GCF_040938575.1. NCBI lineage: Eukaryota > Metazoa > Chordata > Amphibia > Caudata > Ambystomatidae > Ambystoma > Ambystoma mexicanum. Next base: position 754,935,699 of record NC_090924.1, on the reverse strand, counting down.
AACCCGCCCCACGCCAAAATCTACCGGAGCTAACAACGTTCATTTACTAGCCTACGAAAGACTGTGAGACGCTTGCACTCTGATCTTACATGCTATCCATATTGTGCAAACTACTTAAACATTGCTTGGCAAACAGCCAAATCCGAAAGCGATATTTGTATAGTGTGTGGGACGTGGCGCTCTCGCCTCTGATACTTGAAGAACATTTCGTCTTCACTCAACCTGTAATAGCTTGCCGTTCGAGAGCCTGCGGGGCTTTTGCCCTTTGATCTTGCACGCTTTTCCATTTGTTTAGCGTGTGGGAGACTGCGGAGCATCTGCTCTTTGATCTCACACGCCCTTCAAGTAACTCTTCAGCCACTGCTTCAGCGTGTGAGAGACTGCGGAGCATCCGCTCTTTGATCTCGCACACTTTCTAAAGTAACTTTTCATCTACTACAGACTGCATAAACCAGGCGATTACTATCACTGAATAGTCAAGGTTTGGACGAGATACTTGCATAGTGTGCAGGTATCTGCGAGGTAAAGTCATATGCGATCGGCACCCGAACTTTTGGCCATTGCTCCAGCTTGAAAGACCCTGTCGTGCGAGAGCCTGCGGGGCATCTGACCTTTGTTCTCGCACGCTTCTGCCTGATTTATTCAACTACAGCAGATTCTTCACATTATATATCTGTGCCCTCGTATACAAGAACTAAACTTCAAGACAACCTTTTATTGCGCGCGAGAAACTGCGGGGCTAGTGCCCTTTGATCTCGGTACCAGCCTGCACCTACTGATAGACATTAGCATCCCCTGGAAAGCTGGCAACCAAGATCATGTCCTCGAAGTCTCCTAAAATCATGTCTGGCCCCAAGAATAGATTACGCTGTAAACTAGGCTCTTCCCCTGCCTCTAGCCAGAGCGAACTAAAACAGCTGACCTTGGAACAAACTATATCAAAGAAACTTAAGTGTGTGCCATCGAATTACCCCATTCCGGAGGAATTAATTGACCAAGAGCTCCTTCAAATAGACTCTCAACTTCCAAACCATAAGACAAAGGAGCATAATAGAGACCCACATCAACATTCAGAATTTAACACAGCTCATTTGGATCAAATGCCTTTATGCGCCCAAGACAAAAATTTGGATCCAATCCGGCGCCCAATACCCTTAACAAAGGACTGCACCCTTGAGACTGAACTAACGTCGATTATTACATCTACTAACAAAGATGATTCCATAACAACTAGTAACAAAGAGCCTGAGGTGCCTGCAACTTTTTCAGCGAGTAAGAAGGAAGATGTTTCAAAAGCTAACAATGGAAAAATGAACCAACAGACAGTGTCCACGCAGCAATCAACCCCTAACGATACTGGAAATCCACATAGTAACTTGCCCCTATGCAATTCTTCCCTGCATCGAAATTTGGCACCAGAGACAAACACGGAAGAACCGCCAATTGAGACTACTCAGAAGAACAATATTACCACAGCCAAAAAGACTTCAGATGTCAACGAAAAGGATCCCTCGCCTATAGATATCCACCAATCAGAGGAATGCTCCAATCAATTCCCACCTATATCCACCCCCGCATGTTCACTATTTCAAAATTCACACCGAACAGCCAAAAAGGAACAAGCTAGACTAGCAAAACTAAAATGGCAGAGCGCTCATCTTAATATACCACAAACCAAAAACAAAGTCAATGACCAATCATCTAAAGATAACACCAAAGCTGCTAGACTCTCACTTGATATCACAGAAATTGAGTCCATAATGAACAGCGCGGAGAAACGGAAAGCAATATTTGGCAACATCTCACTTAGATGTCCGGAAGCTACTTCCACCCCAGTTAATAAACACTGCCCCTCTATCACGGCGAACAAAAAACTACAAGAAACAACGTTGAGTCTACCACAAACTATCCCAACAATAAATTATCCAAAGCAAAGACCAAAAACTGAGGAAAGAAGACCTCCAAAACATTTTTCATATGACTTTCAAGAATCCTTTTACACACCATTAGCTGACCAAGAAATCCAGAAATCAAGTGCATCAATTCATACCAAGAAAACCCATAATCTGGACCCGCATATTGAGAATCTGACCTCCGATCAAATAAACCAGCCAAGAATTCCAACAACTATGATCGATTTACAAAATATAATGATAGCAGTTGTATCACAATTAATGATACCTTTTCTTAAATTACAAGAAGAATCCAAGGATGCTATTCCAGATCAAGCCACACTGTTAGCCCCAATTCACACAAAACAGGTATATATTGAGAAATTTCTAGCAACACTCGAAAAAAGATTGGATTCGGAAGCAGAGCAATCGTTGAGATGGCAACAGAGAGTATGTGAAATTGCAAGAGGTGATCAAGAAAAAAAAAATAGTCATGTCTAACGTTATGGCTTGGATGCAACCACCTCCACTGCTACAGCCATTAGAATCGATTGCCACTAGAACGATACCGGACATACAAACAAACTTACCTAACAGACCTGCACCATCTAGAGAAGTACAAATTCCAGTCGGAGGTATCGACAATTTTTCCATTCTGGAACCTACCATAGTTCCTTTAAGCATAAATAAAGAAAGTCTTCCAAGAGCGGAAATTTTCCAGATTTTCACGGCAAGATCCAAGGCTACAAATGCGCAGATAGGAAAGCCACCAATAATAACAAAAAAAACAAAACCTGGAAGCATCAAATAGAATGGTTCAAGGGCCTTCCTACGTGCAATAAACCAACCAATGAAACATTCGATCATTCACTCTGTACCCTCTGCAAGGCCACTAAAGAAACGTAATGCCTTACCAGTGGACAGCAACGTTTCAAAACAACTACCTGAACCACCAAATGGAACTGATCAGAACGTTTCAATCTTCACAGATGACTTACTAGATCTTACTACACATACAGACCATCATGAAGAAGATGACAATGAACACATTACACTTAGCGAATCTAATCTTATTATTGTGGATGAGTATACAGCAATTACATCTCAAAGCTTGGACCTGACATGCGAGGACATATCAGATGTCTCAATGCTAGATGAAATCTCCACAGCCACAGAATCTACAACTGACGAAGAACACGTAGATGTCTTATTACCATCTAGACAAACTAGAGATCATCGAAACTCCTATTCGGGGAGTTCACATGAAATGACGTACATGCCTGTTCACGACCGGACAGCCCGATCCAACCAAAAGCTAACAATACAAGATGACCTACGAAATCAGAACCAGATTAGATATCCAGATTTCATTAACCCAATTTTAGATCGAACTCAATATATATTAGAGATAGGAAATCAGACAATTGAAAACAAACGATTGATATTGAATCGCACTAATATGCTTCTACTATTAAACGCTATACCTGAACTCAAAATGATCTCAACGCGAGATATTAAATTAATAACCTTCCAAGATCACACCCAACTGGATAGAGTCTTACTCGAGCTATGGGATCGTGTGACATTCGAAAAAATACTCGCACAAATTGAAGCCCTAGCAACCTTGGGCTTCAGCTGCAATCCAGCATCGATAGAAACAACATTCGATGCACCAAGAAAGTGGAATAACTATAAAAACCTTTTTCCACGTAAGAACCTAGTGAGTGAACAACCGTTACATACTACATACAAGATACGACCCCAACTATAGGGTCCCTGGCCATCAAGAACCGCAACCATTAATATCAAAAGATTCCTTCTATCAAGGAAACGAGAACCACCCGTTCTATCGCGACTACACTGAAGACAGTGATATTACCCAAGATCTATCATCTTTATCGTAACCACCAACCACGAACGACTCTCACTGATCATTATGTAGCTGGAACACAAGGGGTAACACTCACCTATTTAATCAGACAGCAACGGAATTCAAACTAACAACTGTAGTATGCCTGCAAGAAACATGGCTAACCAAATTACCTAGCTGCGACGGCTTCATTACTTTCCTCAATCCAGCAATAAAAGGCACCCTAGGAAGACCAGCATCAGGACTTATAACATTAATCCAAATCCTACCACAATGGACAATTGTATCTAGTAATAACATCAATCCATGGATTCAAAATACTATTATTCAAATACAAGAATCCACTCCCAACAGCCATGAGCGATTAATATCCATTATGAACCTTTACTGGAATCCCGCAACACTAAACGACAGCACATTTCTGGATGATGTTTTCTTAACTATCGATCAAACACTTCTAGAGCATCATCACGTGGAATTCATTATTTGCGGTGATTTAAATATACATCTTTATAATAAACTCGGCCAACGGATGGAGTATGCGGAACTGTCTACACGTGCAAAAAAATGGCACAAAGAAACTTCCACTCGTAACCTTAAACAAGTCAATCATCCAAATGATGGGATGGGCAAAACCATACCTACATGGGACAGTGGCAAGGCAACAGCAACAATAGACTATGTATATTTGTCAACACACCTATCTGATTCCATCACAGAGACAGTAATCAATACATCAACACGAAGCGATCATAACCAAATTATTATTAACGGCTTTGGACTTGCACAACTAAAAAAGATTGATTTATGTACTCGGACAGAAGTCACTGGCAATAATCGTAATTTGCGATTAACTGAGGAACAATTAAGAGATCTCACAAAGCAAATCTAACTAACATCAACACCAGATATTGACAAACTCAATTATGATGCCTTCTTGATTCCTTTCTTAAAACCAAGGAAGAATCAAATGAAATCACATAACCACCACTATAACACGCAAATCGTTCAGAAAAAAAAGAGATGCGCAAAGATATTCGCAAATTAAAACAGTAAATGTAACTTCAATCTTCTCACAGAAGAAAAAAATAAAACAAAGATACACAAATTGGAGGAAGTCATATCACGCAATATTACTACAAAATGACGCAGAAACCATGTTGAAGACTTCTAAGAACCACAATCCAAGACATCTGTGGAATCTTCTGAACAACAATGACCGTATTCAACAGCTTCTGGTAACAAACGTGACTATGCAAAAGTGGACCGATCATTTTACAAACATCTACAACGATTCTGTTACCACTCTGCCTCCAATTTCACAGACCGGGAACAACTCTTGGAAAATCGATTACGACAAGGAAGACCTGATCCAGATCTTTAGCAAACTGAACACCTCACGTGCCCCGGGCCCTGACGGCATATCAAATGCAATCTTAAAACAAAATACGGACCTGTGGATTCTCTTCATGATACAACTTATAGAAACAATCAATAAACAAAATACAATCCCACCGACGTGGAGAACAGCGATAATTGTCGCTATATACAAACAAGGACCAAGAGATAATCCCCAGAATTTTCGGCCGATTGCATTATTAGATCCACTAGGCAAGATTTTCGCCGCACTACTCCTCAAAAAACTCAAAGAATGGGCCATGAACACAAACCGATTTGCAGTGAGACAGACGGGATTTACTTCAAATGTAGGAACAAACGTAAATCTGCTAATAATGAATTTGATCAACAATGAAGCAATAGAAAAGAAAACACAGATATACGCTGCTTTCCTAAACCTACATATGGCATTCGACTCTATCTCAAGAACACGATTATGGGAAAAACTATCAGCTTGGAATTGTCCAAAAGAGATCTTGGAGCCAATAAAATGATTATATTCCAACACAGCAGTTTCTGTAAGACTTACAAAGAATGGCACAACTACTCCTTTGATAGCGACAACGAAAGGATTAAAGCAGGGCTGCCCTCTTGCAGCCACTTTATATAACCTATACACAGCAGACTGCGAAGATCATTTAAAAGATACGACTTTGAATCCGCCAAAACTGAATTCTGTTCCAATTCCAGCACTATTCTATGCAGACATCATCATCCTGCTAGATAAAACCATTTCAGGATTACAACAGAGTTAACACCTTATGGGAACCTACATGAAGATAAATAACGAACTAAAGATCAACACCACAAAGACCAAAGTCATGGCCATAGTAAAACTGCCATTTAAGAAACAACCAGTACTAATACACTCTATTGATAACATCTCTCTAGAAGAAGTCCCAACCTTCAAATACCTTGGGATCACATTAAACCAGTCCAAAACAGAAAAGCAATGGTTTTATACTGTGGAAACAAAAACTCAATCACTAGCCAGGCAGGGATGCCTTTTACACCGAAAATATGGTAAATTTTCATTTAAACCAATTATAACATTCTATAGGCAGAAAGTAATCCCTGTAATTGCATATGGCAGTGATGCAATGATCCACACACTACCTAAAAATTGGACGAAATTTGAAGCAATTTTCTGGAGGAAGATCCTAAGATTACCAGATACATACCCAATGCAGAGAATTCGTTATGAAGTCGCAACACAATCACTATCCTCCATAGTGATATGGAAGAAACTAGATTTCCTAAGGAAACTGCTGATAAAGGACAAAATACCAGCCATAGAAATTCTGAAAAATAACCCAATCGCTTCGTATAATACTTGCCTACGGAAATGTAAAGAACAATTATTTCAACAATTAAAAGATGAAGACAAATCACTTGAAACTCTCTTGATCAGACCTCAATATACAAAGCGTAAACTGGCAAGCAACGATTGGATTAGAACCTGCCAAATGAAAACCATATATTCAAGAAATCTCCAAACGCCATCTAGATGTTTGAGCGTTTAACGAAACTCCAAAATACATGGAACTATTTCCTGACGACAAGATTCGCACAGTGTATATGGCGGTCCGTCTGAACAATCTGCCGACAAGAGATAAGCTTGCAATGGTTGGACAAATCCTGAAAACCGACAGACATTGCCACTTTTGTAAAGATAGAGAAGAACCAGAGACAATACATCATCTAGTAACGATCTGTCCTGAATTGATGCATGAGAGAATGATTTTTGGCAAATTCTTTAACATATCAACTCAACAGATGGACAAAGAACTGCGATGGGCACTACTATTGAATGGACATGAACACAAATTAATTTTCACGATAGTGCAGTTCTTACAACATATCTTAGGACTAGATGCTGGAAACCAACCAAAACCGAAGCAAAGACGATGACGAATATCACTCTAGTTGCCTCACAATGACAAAAAGAAATCCTTTTTATTTACATGTGTCATACTTTTCCTTTTTCTCTTTCCTCTCTACTTTTTCCCTAAGAATTTTTATCCGCTCGAATTGTAATGTCTTAAAAATGAAAAGTTTGTAACAAACTAAATCATTTGAAATAAAAAAAAAATTGTAATCAAATCAGCCATTTTGGAAAGGAGTTAAAAGCACTGGGTTTTAATACCAAAATTCACAAGTGCAATAAATACAGTATTGCTAGACAGCCTATGGATACTCATAGGGACTACAAAAAAAAAGATAGCATCATGGCGCAAATGAAAATTCTCCTTAAGATAGCATCATGGAACATCACATTAATACATTCATAAATAAAGACCATGAAGCCAATCACAGATAGCCAAAAGTCAAGGACAAATGCATGTAATGTCCTGGCCAGGAGGCATGATTTAAAGTGCATAGTGCATAGGGCAATGAGCCTGATAATGATGGGCCGATTGCCAGAAAAGATCATATGACATGACCCATGTGGGGAAATTCTGCATAAATGTTAAACCAAGCAAAATGCAGACAATAATATGAGGATAAAGTGCTAGGTGCTTAAGGTCTCAAGTCAATCATGAAGTAAAATATCAAATAAGGTGCTAAAGAAAGGGAGAGGGGAGAAGCAGACCACATAAGTGAGGTTGCATGTATACAAAGTGCCGAATGCATCAACTCAATAAGAACCAGACATGGTACAACAGTAATAGCTAAGAACACAGGACATCAGTCCTGACAGTGCAAGGCAGTCTAAAATCACACAAAATACACTGGGATTCGTCACTATATATAATTATAATATTTTGTTTTATTTCTGAGGCTTGTGGAATCTGCTTAGATCACATGCTATGCATAGGCCGACATCTAAAGGAAGTTGAAGAGTATTACAGTTGTTGTTTTCGAAACTCGAAAAGAGACGTCGACGGAGCGTGCCAGTAATACTATCCCTAGTGTGACGTCCACTGTACCCATGGTCCTTCATGCGTCGAGGTCCCTCAGATTGTTTTTTTCCACCATCCTGAGCGGACGCTTATCGCATAGTTCCATTTCGGCTAACGCCATTTGCATATGACAAATTAAAAATAGTTTACTCTTTCTGTCCTTTTCCTTCCAACTTCGACAAATTCATTGATGCAGTGGAAAAGACAGCCATCGGACGAATTCAAGATCCGACTGACCCTTTCGGCCTTGGAAGGGCGCACTGGGCCTAGGCCCTTAACTAGGGAGAGAGGGGGGCGGTCATTGTGCAATGCATTTTCCCACCCATTCCCTTTCTTGCTTGGCTGCCTTTCCTAAACATGGATAGAATACCATTTAAATTCTGCCCCACGTGTAATATAAAATTCCAGTGGATAGAGAAACATCGAGTTTGTAACTTGTGTCTGAACCGCGACCACGACGAGGGGCATTGTCGAGCCTGCAAGCTCTTCAAAACTAAGACTCTTAAAGGCCGAAGAACCAAGCGCTGGGCCATCATGCAATGCAGGCCGAGGCCGCCATTGATGTGGAGGGAGCTTCCAGTGATGGCAGCGTCGCCGTCTTTTCAGGCGGCAAGGGCATCAGCGAACAGTCTGGTCCCCAAGTGCAGGTCCCCGACCCCAAGAGACAGGCCAGTGGCTCTGTTACGGTGATGACACCCGGTGGGAAGAGCACTTCCACTACTCCCGCCTCTAAACACACATCCAGGGGCGATGAGTCGATATCGTCGATCAAACGCCCAAGTACGGTGTCAAGGGGGAGGTCTACAGAATCCCTGTCCTGTGGGCACTCAAGGTCCCGATTGCACCATGACAGGCCCTGGAAATCGAAAGACGCTGTCTCCAAAACTTCATCGACCGAACGTCGGCAGACGAGGCAGAGGTCCGTCCCATTACCGAAAGTTGACATCATATGTCGAAATCGGCTGTAGGGTCGAAAAACACTGGTTTATCACACCTAATCAAAAAACATGTCCCTGAGAGCCTGCTAAAGGCTACTCACTGCAAGAAAAATCCTCCAAGAGTTCTAATCATAAAGATAAGTCTCATAAGGACAAATCTACACCTTCTAGGGAAACACTCTCTGTCCCACAGGAGGAGGGTTCTTTGGCTGAAGCAGAACAAGGGCCAATCCACACCCCAGGGCCATCCTACACCCTTAGGAAAAGTCCTTACCTCTCAGTACCCTAGTGTAATTCCCAGTTCAGCCCTATGGACTGCAGAGGACATAGACAGGGTCATGACAAGAAGGACCTTTATGGCCAATTTCTTTGAAAAGAAAACCTCAGGCTTACCAAAACTTTCAGGTTACACCTCCTACTACTGAGGCTTCAAGCTCCCAGCTTCTAACACCCAGCCCCCAGCTAAAAGAGCTCATCCTGAGTCACTACCAGTCCAACCAGTACTAGGTGATCTGTATGCCGTCCATACAGACACCGAAGGTGATAATGAGGACTATCAGCAATCTGATCATTATTATGATGATGATGAGGAGGCAGAGGTGTATACCCTGGCCTCGTCTATTCAGCAGGACTCACCAGTGGCCGATTCGCCAGTGGATAATCAGCCTCTCCATAATGACATGATAATCAATGTGACTGAACACTTTGGTATCCAGACACAAGAAACCCAGCTAGACAAGGACTTTGTGGAGGACATTTTGGGAGACAAGAAGGCTGCCACTCAATTCATTCCTATTTTACAGTCTGCCTAAATAAGGATTCAACCCTCCTTGGAGACACCTAGCCAAACATGGGCAGTAAACTCGCGGGTACAGAAACCTTTCCGCCCAGTGGCGTATGACCCGCTCTATACCAGGGGCCAGCTTAAGCCGGATTCGCTTGTGGTTACAACTATCCATAAAAAGGCCAGGGACACCACTAGCATCTTCTGAAGCCAGACAAGGAGAGCAAAAAGCTCTACACCATGGGAAGGAAGGTAGTGACCGTGTCAGCTTTTCAAACTAGAATCACCAACAATTCTACCCCGTTGGCAAGCTATAATTGCCATACATGGGATGAAATAACTACCTTAATAGCTTCTTCTCCCGAACCTTTAAAGTCTCAACTAGCCCTGGTGGCAGAAGATGGCAAACTACTTCCAGCTGCATTCTCAAAAATAACCTCAAAGTCGCAGATGATAACAACCATGGTCAAGCGTCACAGGGTTACCAAAGAGGCCAGCGCCGATCCCGCTGCCGGGGGAGATCCTCCACATCTAGAGGTGGAGGAACACTTTCAAAACAATGAGAGCCCGCTACAGGTCCCCTCCCATGCCTCCCCAGTAGGGGGACCTATTTCACACCTCACCCACGCATGGGAGGGGATAACCACGGACAAGTGGGTGATATCAACAGTAGCAAGAGGTTATTGTATGGAGCTCATCTAAAGACCATCAAACCATTCCCCGTGCCAGAGAAAGTCAACAAAGAAAGAACAGCTCATCCTTCTCGGAGAGGTCAACATGATGCTTCTCAAGGACACCATAGAGATTGTGTTGTCCACCGCGGTAAACAAAGGAATTTATTCAACCTACTTCCTTGTGCCAAAAAAAGATTTATCTATGCACCCAGTGTTAGACGTACGCCCTGCAAACACGTAAAGCCACAAAAGTTCTGCATGACAATGCTAAAAGAAGTAATCCCCTTGCTAAAGTGGGGAGATTACATGGCAACACTGGATATGAAAGATGCCTATTTTCATATTTCACTGTTCCCAGCGCACAGAAAACTCTTGCGTTTCAAGGTAGTAAACCAGCGCTACCAATTCAAGGTGCTACCCTTCGGAATAGCGTTCGCTGCAAGGGTATTCACCAAGGTACTGGCGGTGGTGGCAGCACACCTGCGCAGGGAGGATATCCCAGTGTACCCCGACCTGGACGACTGGCTGATCACAGGGGAATCTCCCCATCTTTGCAAACAAAACACGCAAATAACCATAAACCTTCTCTTCCAATTGGGCTTCTCAATAAATGAGAAAATGTCAAGTCTTGTACCAACACAACAAAACAGTTCCTGGGAGCTGTCTTACACACAAAAGTAGGCTTGGTCTTTCATCCGTGGAAAGAGTTCAAAACATGCTTTGGAAAATACCTCTGTATCAAGCCAGTTGCCAGATAATCGTACACAAAGCAATGCGTTTACTAGGCATGATGGCGTTGAGCATATACCTGCTCCCACATGCACGTCTGCGCATGCGCCCTATGCAGGAGTGGTTGGAAAAACAGTGGTCCATGCCAGGCGGTCAGTGGGATGATCTAGTGGTCGTTTTGCCGACACTAGTTCAAAACCTATGCTGGTGGACAAAGGAAAACCTGTTAAAGGGAAAAAACCCTTCCATGATCCTGAAGCGCAAGCGATCGTTACAACAGCCCCATCCTTCTCCGGGTGGCGGGCTCATTACCTTCACCACACAGCACATGGTCTGTGGACTCACATCACGGCACAGAACCACATCAACCTGCTGGAACTACTAGCAGTATTCAAAGCGCTTCAAGCATTCGAAGCCCAATTGATGAACTAGTTCATTCAAATTCTAATGGCCAGCACCACTGCAATGTTCTATGTGACCAAACAGGGGGGCACACACTCTCCAAGTCTGTCCAAACTGGCACACAAAATATGGAGATGGGCAGTTAGACAGGGGATGTCCCTATCCTCCCAACACGTTCCAGGGGTGCTCAACACTCTAGCAGATTTTCTGAGCAGAGATCACGAGTGGCAACTAGACTAGAGTGTAATAGACCACATCTTCTCTCAGTGGGGGACCCCACACTAGACTTTTTCGATACAGGAGAAAACGAGCAATACACAGCCTTCGCGTCCAGGTTCCCCCAACCAGACTCCAAAAGGGAACGCCGTATGGATGAACTGGTCAGGGAAATTTGCTTACGCCCCCCCCCCCCCCCGACTCCCTTAATGAGCAGGGTAGTGAAAAAGATTCACAGAGAACAAATGACTCTCATCCTAGTTGCTCCCATATGGGCAAAACAGCCATGGTACCCACATCCACATCTGCGCAAACTGGCGATGTGCGATCCCATCAAACTCGCGTGTCAGATGAACTTATTGACCCAACGCGGGGGAATAACGGTACACCCTCAACCACACTCAATGAACCTGGCAGCTTGGCTCCTGAGGTGATAGATTTCGGTCACCTTAATTTGGCACAACGTTGTATGGATATCCTCAAGGAGGCTCACCAAAAACCAGCCACTGTTATTTCGACAAGTGGAGAAGATTTGTAATCTGGTGCCAGTCTAAACAAATAAACCCCATAGAATGCACTCGATCCCACATTCTAAATTATATGATCCACTTGTTAGACTCAGGGTTAGTATTCACCTCTATAAAGGTCCACCTGGAGGCTCTATCAGCATGCACCACCTCTCACAATAAAGTATTGTGGTGGAAAATTCCAGTCGTTAAGGCATTCATGGAGGGCGTAAAGAGACTCCACCCTCCAATTTCTAACCCACCGCCAGGCTGGGATCTCAATGTTGTATTCGCTAAGCTCATGGGGCCCCCATTGGAGCCTAAGCATAGTTAAAGTCTTAAACACCTGACATACAAGACTGCCTTCGTAGTGGCTTTTATTTCCATAAGAAGAGCCGGTGAATTGCAAGCATTGTCAGTGCAGGACCCTTTCTTTATCATTCATAAAGACAATTGGTTTTACGTACTCTACTCATCCGAGGTTCTCTTCCAAATTCCATGTGTACCAATCCATTGAGCTACCGGCCTTCTTTCAGAATCCAACTAGCTCCGCTGAGGTAAAATTCCACACATTGGATGTGAGAAGGGCGGTCCTTTACTACGTAAACAAGACCAGACCACTAAGGAAAACAGACCAGCTGTTTGTCTCGTAGCACCAGGCAGGGAGGGAGACCGCATTTCCAAAAATGCCATCTCCATATGGATAGTCAGATGCATACCACTGTTCTATTCATTATCAAACAAAACACTGCCTTTCACACCATGAGCTCACTTAACAAGGAGCACAGGAGCTACTTTGGCCTCTATCGCAATGTCCCCTTAGACAGCATTTGCAAAGCAGCTACATGGAGCTCAGTACTCACTTTCACTCAGCACTACTGCATTGACACCCATTCCAAAGCAGATATATCGGTGGGACAAGCAGTTCTAAAACATCTGTTTGCCGCCGCTCCTTCTCATAACCCACCACCTTCTCCTAACAGTGCTCGCTAATCTATGCATAGCACGTGGGCTAAGCAGATTTCACAAGCCTCAGAAGGGATACATTACTCACCGTAATCGTATTTCTGATGCTTGTAGCTGCTTAGATTCACATGCGCCCACCCTATAAGCTTTTCTGATATTGATTTGCTTGGATACACCTGTACTCCCGATAGTCTTCATGCTACCTCATGTCAGATAAAAAACAATCTGAGGAACCTTGACGCGTGAAGGACCATGGGTACAGTGTATGTCACACTAGGGATAGTATTACTGGCACACCCTGTTGATGTTCCTTTTCGAGTTTCGAAAACAACAACTGTAATACTCTGCAGCTTCCACTAGATGTCTGCCTGTGCATAGCATGTGAATCTTAGCCGATGCATCCGAAATACATTTCCAGTGAGTAATGTAACCCATATATAAACCCCCCCCACACTCACACACACACTCACACACTCACACACAACACCATAATTGAGGTTTGTCAAGGTTAAGACAAATTGTCTGTGGTTACTTTTCTTAATAACTCTTGAACTCTTCCATGAAAGAATTCTGAAAACATTCCACAGTAAAAGATCGAGTTTGCAAGCCCCTACATGGAAAACCTAAGAATTTATCATGAATGGCTTAATAAAAAAAAAAATGTTGATCACATTTTTCTTAAAGGAAAGAAAAATGTTAGCTGCCCAAATATCTCAATATTGCCCGCTTCAATTAAGATTGTTGGCATGCACCTAGCTATTATTAAGAATTGGTGCACTGAAAAGAGTTTTTAAAAATTGGATTGCCTAATTTCGATATATTCACATTTTAAGATGTACCTAGATATGATGCATGCGCAGAATGAATGCTCATCTTTTATACGAACTGTACACGTATTTGTAGAAAATGTACATTTCATTCATGTGCGCTACTATGCACATGAAAACTCACCTCAAAGTTAGGACTTCTTTTATGTCAGTTTTCATATGTATATAAGATGTAAATGAGATTTAAATGGCGTACGTTTATGCAATATGAAACAACTATAGCCTCTTAGATGTATTGAAAAGTCATATGAAAGTTAGAGCTCACTTTGTGTTTTTATCCGAATGGGAGTTGTATAATACAGGGGCAGAATGAATGTGCATTTTATATACAAACTCTGCACATTTTTGGGACATGTACATTTCTTACATTCACACTGATATAATTTGAAAACTGACATCAGTGTCATGGTTGACTTTGAGATCAGTTTTCAGGTGATGTAAACTGCGTACATGTATGAACTGGGCAACATACGCCTTTTATAGATATAAAAACTCACATCAAAGTCAAACTTGACTTCAATGTGAGTTTTCATACATCTAAGTGGCTTAATAACAAACACTCATGCTCATCTGCCAGACGCTTACACACCAAACACTCATAGGCCTTCCACCGCTCTTATGATCCCCACACTTGCAGCACCCCCACACTTGCGGCACTCACACTTAAGACACATGCTTGAATAACACACACTTTTGCAACAAACACTCAGAGTTTATTTTAAATCATTGATAATCAGGCCCACTGTGTATCTTAGCAAGTGGACGAGGCATAGGCCACTGTACAGTGTTAATTTCATGGTTGGCTATTGATGAGACTACATTGTACTGGCTGGATATGCAGTACACCAGGACATCTTCAAGTACTTAATGTCCTGTGTTTTTTATTCGTATAGCTTTGTAGATTCAAATATTTCCTCCCTATTTTTTCAATGATGTCATGCATTTGTAATCCTTCAGAAAATGAAATATTGTAAACCTGTTTCAAAAGTGAGGATAAAGTGAAATAAAATATTATGTTCAGCTCAACCTGTTTTATAAAGATGGCGTGGTACTCATTTTATTTTTAGACGTACAACTTTAGAGGATGCCAGCTGCAATGTAAACGTAAGCACATTTTTTCCATTTTTCCACAAATTACATTGACGAAATTCTTTGGAAATGCATCACAAAGATACAATGGCCTTTGGGTTCAATGTTGATGATCACCTCATTGGTAAAAAAAAGCGTGTTTAAGCGCCAGTTGCACTGTGGGGGTGAAACGTCTTACTCCTAGCAGGTTAAGCAACTTTCTTTGGACAGTGTGTGTATGCTGTTGTTTCATTACTATGCATCTTCTAAAATGAGTGAGCATAGTATGAGCGATTATGAACTCAAAAAGGCGTGCGCATGCTCGATGTCTTCTGAAAGTGCACGCCTTGCTATTTATGGCGTGCCTCAGATGACTAACTGTTAGCTTATTTTTTCAGTTGAAAGGCGAGGCATACTTTACTGAGCACGTCGGGTGAGCCTTTGTCAAACAATATTATGGTGACTCACTGAATAACTGAAGGCGCGCTTTTGTTTTTTTTTTATATTTTCTGACTTAATATAGCTCTCCTTTTCCTGCCAAGGGATGTTGGGGGTGGAGTTAAGAGACATGGGAGGAGGGGGTAGTTGAAGGAAACTATATGTTGAACTCTAAGGCCAAAAAGAGAGGACCATGTTGAAAAATGAGGTAGAAGACCCAAGTAGAAGAGTACACATTTCTGAATTTGTAAAGCAGACTTCTAAAAGGATTCAAAGTGTTGCCTGATATTAGAAAGCCTAAACACCACAGCCCCAGATGTCTCCAAACCAACTCCTGCACCCTCCTCGTATCCCTGCCCCACTCTGCATAGGTCAACTGTGCACCTTAACCCTTACTTCCTTGTTTCCACGAGACTGTGCTGGTTCTTTTTTATGACCATACCCTTGTGCAAATAATGTTTCTCAGCGAATTCCAGGACATAGATGTCTGCCACTGCATTTCCAATATGGCACATTTTCAGATTGACAAACTACATATTTTGTTGGCACTGCATTTCCACAGATTTCGCAGCTTCAGATTCACAGACTTTACATCGTAGTTCATTGGCATGTATTTCAGAATGCACAGTTTGATACTCGGAGAAACAAGGGATTTTGAGCTCATGCAAAAAAACTGTTTTCTTTTTACTGGGTGAATGACAAATTCCAGAGACAAATCTGAACTCCCCTGTATCATAGAGTGGGGCCCGGGCTTATAAAAATGCTAAAACCTCTTGTTTCATAGGTGTGCTTCATTTTGCCTTGTGTGAGGAACCTGAGGGTGTCCTCGCTTCTTTTCCTCCTGGATCCTCCTCTCAGGTGGCCAGGGAAAGGCCATATCTTTTGGATCCTAACCCTGGGGGGGGAGAAGCGAGGGAGGATTACCTGGGTGGAGGGTCCTTGGGGATTGGGGGTGGGGTATCAACAGGTCGAGACATGGTATTCCCCTTTCCCTATTGAAAACCAATCTAACTCTCCCTGGCCCTTGTAGGCTGTAAAACATCTCCCCTCATTTTACCATATTTGACCTATGACAGTACTGGGAGGAGTAAGAGGTGACTAGAAGTTGTGAACACTAGTGGCTCATTTCACCTCTCTAGTACTGCGACGAGGAAGATGCCTGCAGAGTACTTTGAATGTCAGGCATGTCCTTCTAACTGCAATCAGGCAAGTCCAATTGAGAGCTCACACCTGCAACCTGTCAAGTGGTTGCAGGTGTACAGAACGAGAGGTAAAAAGCAGCAGGGGGTTTGTGTGGGAGATACCAGCAGGGAATCCTGCTCGAGAGAAGGCAGCTGTAGTGGGTCCTGCAGGGAAGTCAGGACGCAGGCAGACGACCCCGAAGACTTGTGGAGCCCAGGAATAATTTGGCTGTTGGAATTCCACAGGTGTGGGAGTCTCCATGGTCGGGGAAGTGCAGCTGGAGCTGCGGACCAAGAAAAAGAAAGCAAACTGCTGCCAGCATCCAGGGAAGAGAAGCAGAGCTGCCGGCAAAAACAGAGAAGCATCAATGGTGCGAGCGCGGCTCACAGTCAAAGGCAAGCCAGTAGGCGAAGGAGAAGTGGTCTGTCGCAGCCGCCCGACAGGACCGCCAGAGACTGCTGAGTGAGGCAATGTCACTCGAGACTGGGGTGCTCCGAGGGGGCTGTGTGTAAGTGGAACAAATGCCGAATGGGCTGGAAAGCATGCACAGAGTGAAAAAAACCCAAGTTATGGGTTTGATGGAAATTAAGCGCCAAAGTAAATAATAATGAACATTGAATGCCTAACTGAATGGAAAATGTTCAGGCAAAGCTATGAGCCGATAACAGATAAATAGGAAATTGCCGATTGGAAAGCACCGTACGAAATATGCAAGGAAGTGTGACAGTTTGTAAAAGAGTATGACTGAAAGGTGGGGAGAAATAAAACCACCAAGAAGTGAATCTTGTACTTGAATGCAGTACGGCAAGGCCAAAGACTGGCAAAAGGAGATGTGACACATTGTGGCCAAGCCAAGAGTCTTAACCTGGAGAAGCCAAGTGAGTGGGAACCCTCATATAAAGCCAAGAGGCCAACAAGAAGAAGCTAAATGTGAACCTTTACACAGGTATAGATATAGAAAAACCTGTGTGGGCTTCGGGTTCCAGGTTGCACGACCTGTGATTGGTAGACTGCGTGGTCTGACAACTACACTTAGACCAGGGAACCCTGCATTGTGAAAGTCAGACTTTCTTAAAGTGAACAAATAAGGAGTAATATAAGTGAACTATTAATTCAATCCCAAAGGAGTATCAAGCTGATCTGGAGTTGTGTTGAATACTGAAAGGTCAAGATTAAGTATAAGCTGGCAAGTTAAAGTCTTGGGGAAGGGGACCCTTAAGACTTGATGAACTGTGATGTTGTCTTGAGGACGAGTACCTCAAGAACCCTTTTCTTTTGAACTGTATTGCCTTGAAAGTTGTGGGAGGGAACCCCGAGGATTGTGTGGAACTATATTGGCTTGTATGTTGGGGAAGAGAACCTCAAGGATTGTGTGGAACTATATTGCCTTGAACTTGGGGAAGGGAACCCCAAGAATTTGTGGAACTGGTTTGTACTCCAGAAAGGTAAACTCAAGGCTTTTGTGGAACTTTCTTAAACTTGGGGAAGCGGAGCGAAAAAAAGAAAGCTTGGAGCTGGAAGAAGCTCAGAACTTTGTTTTCATCACTATTTCTTTACACGTTGACATCTCTACATATTGTTGAGCTTTAATTGTGAGGGCAAGGAAAGGTTTTGGACACAGACATACTTTTAAGTTGAATTTTGACTTTCCTTAGTTTTGCTCAGGTAGGGAAATCCCACCATAGCAAAGGGCAATTTAGGCCTTCAACCATCCTGACGTTTGAGTTAATAAACCATTTTCTTTTCAACCTAGAATCTGTTGTCTGTGTCTTGCTTCATGTTGCCTTCACAAATCCTGGTACAGGCGCTGGTAGATTGCAAGCTGATCTAGTACCACCTGAAAAAGTAACTGGTGCATCTTTGGTAAGAATCACTTGTGTCCATGGAGACCTACAAATCTACCCCAAAGTTGCAATACCTATATGTGTGCAAGGGACCCCTACCATATTTCCTTCAGGCATTATTCCAGGTCTCCCAGAAGAAATCATTATTGGGACTGACTTCCCGAGTTTTCCATCACTATTTCAGGAAGTCAACCGATGCCATTTCGCAATTTTCACCCTTCAAAACGTGGAAAGAATCACCATTTATACCCACAACTTTGGTGTGGGATTTGTCCTCGATCCTGATAGACTTACAACAAACTCCCCCCGAGAATCCATCAGCATACGTCCCTGGTGCAGGACGGCCCTATTCATAGGGTAAGGGTATGTGAGGGACCCGAGGGCTTCCTCAGTTCTTTTGCTCCTGGATCCTTCTCTCAGGTGACCAGGGGAAAGGCCATCGCTTTTGGATCCTGTCCCTGGGGGTGGATGTTCGATGGAGGATCATCTGGGTGGAGGAAATTTGGGGAGTGGGAAGAGGACGTCCTTAGATGAGACATGGTATTCCCCACCTTTCCCTTTTCACAATGAACCCTCTAGCCCTCAAGCCTTTGTAGGCTATTGTTAGCCCTTTCATTCCCTCCAAACTGTCCCTCAGAAACACCACCTTAGTACTGGGACGAGGAAGAGACCAACTAGGAGGACACATCCTAATTTGACTGTTGATACACACACATATCGGAGACAAAACGGAGTTACATGCTCCTTTTATTAGATCAGACAGTCCCAAACACAGCTCCGGTACTGAGACGAAGAAGAGGTCTATGGAGGTATACAGGTGGAACAACAAGGCATGTCCACCTAATGGATTTCACCATAGTCAGACAATTGGACTTAACGACCCACACCTGGGGTCACTTAACACTCCTAATGAATATAAGGCTTGCTGCATGCAAGCAGGAGGAACGGACTGGAGAGAAGGGTGCTGGAGCTCTAGGTGCCGGGACCTGTGTTATGCAGGAGAGAGACAGACGCAGAGCCAATGGTTGGCCACCGGAGAGGTTCTAGAGGTCCTGCTACCCTCTTGAACGGGTCTGCGCAGCAGGAGCAGTGGAGCCTCTGCTAACCCCAGGCGCTGCAGGAAACAAGGAGAGCAAGCAGTGCTCTCTGTGGATGCCACAAGACAGAGGCAGAGTTTGGGGAAGCTGCAAAGCTGAAGCACCATTGAGAAGCCCATTGCGAAGGACTACAATCGGAAGGAAGCTGTTTTCACCAAACAGATTAAATAAATGCTTTCAGCTTTGAAATGGGTTTTTGTGACCAGTGAGTGTTAAGCTGGGAAACACTCATACCGGGGCGCTCCAGTAACTTGTACTAAAGTCCTTTTGAATGCTGAACGAACTGAAAGTAATTGCAAGTACTTTTGAATGCAAAATGAACTGAAATTTATTGTAAGCACTTCTTGAATACCACAAAGAGTAAAAAAGCAAGTTGAGCACTTTTGAATGAAGAGAAAGAAAGGTGATGCGTGTGGCAGTTACCACAGAATGTATTGTATGAGACAAGTATTGCCATGGCAAGTGCCAGAGGAATACAGAAACGTGTACTAAAGTGCATAGTGGCCAACCAAGCCACAGAACAGTGTCAGAAGAGTGTTACACTGGGAAATCAGCTAAACCTCACTGTCAGATGGAAGCAGTGGCTAATTGTTGATGGAAGCAGTCAAGAAGGGGTATTGGTTGCATGACCTGTAATGGGTGGACTGTGTGGTCCGACAACGGCACCTAGACAGTGTGCCCCTGTATGGAAAAGCCAATGGAAGTATACAGTAAAGAAGTTTGTGTTAAATTGGTTTAGGCAGCAGACGTATTGCAGGTTTCATTGGACAGTGGATTTTCACAATCTCAGCAATTTCTTTTAGATTCATCTTCCTGTATGGTAGTCCCACCAAATGTGCATGAAGGCACTTGTTCCCCCGCACCGTTTTAACATTGCCCAGATTTTACTTTCATAAAATGTTTCAACAACTCTGGGGATCTATGTCATCTAAAAACCCTTTTTAGAAAACTTGTCCTGCATCCACTCACCTGGTTTCATCACTCTCCAGGGATCTGCCATGGCATCCTGAGTAGGTTCGCTGCCATGATTGGGCTGGTGGTCATATCAAGATCTCTGGAGCTACCTTGCTATGTAGCCATCTTGTGCCATGCTAGTCATGCTACCGCCTGAGTGACTTTTAAACCTGCTGGCACACTCTAGCCAGTGAGCCTGCCAGGTGTCTCGTTTTTTCATGATGTCCCAGGACTGACCCATCTTTAATGGAAGCTAGTGAAGCAACATAGTTCCAATTTTCCATATGGGTGCACCCAGTGCCCCTTATGAATCCTGAAGAATGGGACAGTGGAATGTTGGTACATTCATCGCACCTCCCAGGTGGAAAGTCCATCAGTTTCATGTAATTTCGTACTTTGATCGTTTTGTGTCTTCCAATCTGCTTTCCAAACGGTTTCCAACAAACAGATTGAATAAATGTTTTCAGTTTTGGAATAGTTTAGACCTAGTTCTAATGGGCAGAGTTGAGGGGGTTTCTCTACAGTCCTCTGTTGAGTGGTGAAAGAAAACCTATCCTTAGTAAAGTAACAGGGCACCCACCAAAGTTTGTCCAAAACACACTCAATGATAATGTAGGAGAACAGTCTGGCTTCACTCTTAGTAAGGGAGATGACTAATATCAAGCCACAGTTACACACACAAGTTCACTATACTGTCAACATATATAGATTATTTATGAAGTATTGTGTAGGTTAAAAACACTGAGCGATAGGTACTCAAGATAAATAATGTGAAGGCATCATGAAGCAAGACACAGACAATAGATTCACCTTTCTTGACAAAAGGAATTTATTTTAAATGTCAGGATGGATTAAGGCCTAACCTGCCCTATGCTCTGGTGGGATTTCCTTACCTAAAGAAACTAAGGACAATCTGTGTCCGTAAATTCAACTTAAAGGTCTGTCTTTGTCCAAAACCTATACTTGCCTTCACAACTAAAGATAATACAATGTGTAGAGTTGTAAGCACCCAAAGAAACAGTGTTAAAAAATAAAGATCTGAGCCTCTTCCGGCTCAGGTCCCCTTCCTCAAGTTCAAATAGTTCCACAAAAAGGCTTGGGGTTCCCTTGCCCAAGATTAACACAGTTCAAGTCTCTTGACTTTCAACACTACTTCTAGTTTTACTTTATAATTCCTTAGACTCTCTAACAGTCAGAACAGATGATTTCTTTCACTTCAGCACTTATACCACTTAGCCTTTATCACTTGGCTTCTCTTGGCTCTTTCCCAAGTCTGGCTACACGGTCTTGGCGCAGTTGTCGGACTACACAGTCCACCCATTATAGGTCACGCAAACGATAACCCTTGGCACTTTGTGATGCTTTTGGCTTTCCTTGACCAACACAGGTTTTCCACTTTCTACCTGTCTCAGTACTTAACATTTGTTGTGGTTTTCTCCTTGGCAGTCTTTTGGCTTTGCCACAACATGTATTCCTTTTATTCTGTGGCGTGTATCCGCGTCCACCACCTTGCTTTCACATTGTCCATTCAAGTTCAGCAAATTGTCTTTCACGCTTGCTTTTCACTTAGTTCATAAGTATTCATTTACAGGCTTTCACTTTGTTCATCGGTGCTTCTTGGCGTTTTTCACTACTTTCTCAATAGCACATCATTCACTTTCCACTCGAGCTGTAATTTCACATTATTTCCATATCTTCTCTTTAGTTCGGTATTCAATATATGTTGTTATATTTTACAAAATACTTGTCAACTTTCTAAGGATTCAATATTCTCTCATTTGGGTTCCAAACCCCATTCTTATAAGTTTGGTGTGTGTGTGGATGGATATATACTTACAATACAATACCTGTGACAGCAGGAGGTGGGTAGGACTCCTTTTCATGCGGGAAAGGGGCATACCATGTCTCACCTGAGTAAGAGGCAGACACTAAGGTGGCATGTTGATTGGCAAAGACTTTTATTAGTAACAGAAATTGTACGGTTGGAGGAAATCCTTACTAGCCCTATTGCCCTAGCCCTATTGCCAAGAGGGGTTTCCCTGCCTCAACAAAACTAGCTAATGAAACTGTCGGTGTCAGAATGTCCAAAGTAAAGCTTGCCGTCCTGTGTCCAAATCCTAACTTGTCCCTCACACTCTAAACTAACAAAAGGTGAAAAGGGAATGTCTCTTGGTTGTTGGCTTGCAGCCCAGCTTCAGCTTCGCAGTTCAAAGCAAAAGTTCCAAAAAGGTGCAACAAAGCATACAAATGTCTCATTAGACTCGAGGGTTTGATTCCTTTCCCCAGAGGCTTTCTATCATTATCCATGTTTATCTTCTGTGAGCAGACCCTTCCCCTAAGTACTGCGACACAGGAAATCAAATTGGAACTCTGCCGTGAACCTCATTACCCCTCCTCTTGGTCCACATTCCTGCCTAGTGGGGTACACAAAGTTTGTATTCTCAGTTCTCTCTCTTTTTTCTTTTTTTAAAAAAACTTTTGTTTATTGGCAGAAAGTTAAGACAGGCACAGCACAGATTACATGGCAATAAGCAAGCAACATTACATCATTCAAAGGCAGTACAACGTGACTATATCCGACATCCCAGGTAGGGGACGGTTGACGGCTTGGAGAGGCGCAAAAAGAAAAAAAGGAAGGAGAGTCACACTTCACATGGTATGTTGGGCTGTGCTGGTGGGGGGGTAGACCTCCATTCCACTTTGTCTCTATTGTTCAGGTAGCTACAGAATTCTGACCACACGTTTTTGGGGCGTGATGACATTGGTAGGGATCCGATGTATTCTTCTTCACACATTTGTACCCAGGTAAGGGCTTTCAGCCACATCATGAGGTTGGGGGGGGGGGTTATGGCGCTTCCAGCATTGCAATATACATCTTTTGGCAACGATGGCGCTTATATTTAAGAATTTTGACATTTTCCTTACATTTTCCCCAACCCAGATACCAAACAGGGCTAGTGGGTTCAGATCCACCGGGGAACCAATTATTTCTGAGAGCGCCTCCGCCACGGCCACCCAAAACGTGTTTAGCGCAGCACAGGACCAGAACATGTGTATGTTATCTGCTTCGCTGGATTTGCATTTAGGGCATTTGTGAGTCGGGGTGCGTGTAAATTTCGCTACTCTGTACGGTGTGTAATAGAGCCTGTTGAGGAGTTTGAATTGTATGCAGCGGAATCTGGCGCTAAGGGAGACTTTGCGTGTGTATGCACACATTTTGCTCCACATTTCATCAGTTATTTCCGTTTCAAGCTCCCTAGCCCATGCTTCTTGTGGTTTGAGAGACGTGTCCACTGTTTTCTCCAGCTGCATTTTGTACAAAGTGGATATTCTGCCCCTGCCGCCTGCAGAGTTTGCTATATATTGGAGTTCAGGTGAGTCTGGGGATTCGCCTGGGTTTGAGGGCCACATAGCTCGTACCGCTGCTCTAAGCCTGTAGTACTGTAGCACCTCGAGCAGAGAGTTGGAGTGTTCTGATCGCCATGTTTGAGGGGTAACAAACGTACCGTCAGGGAAGAGGTCGGTTAGGGCTCGGTAGCCCAGATTTTCACAGTGTCGCAGGAGATGTTGGTCGTGTGTGGGGGGGAAGTCCGGGAAATTGCCATATGGGAAGCCACTTATAGTATGGGTGTTGCTCTTGCTCGGGGCGCAGGATGCTATTCCAACCCCTGATCGTGGTGGCCACCGGGTCGGCCTGGGCGTCTGTTTGGAATGTGAGGTGCAGTAATAAGGTCATGATGTTGGTCCCACCCCCAGCCAGTTTCTCACGTTTTACATGCGGGGGCAGATTCTGGAACGTGTACCAATGGGTGGCGTGTTGGGCCTGTGCCGCGTTCCAGTACAGATGGAGGTCTGGGGCTGTGAGCCCCCCTTTATCGTAGGGTAAAGTCATGTGTTGCAACTTCTTGCAGACCGAACCAGAGTGCCAGAGAAATTGGGCTCACTCCGAGTGGAGCCTCTTAAAGTATTGCTTCCCGGGCCAGACTGGTACATTAGCGAAGATGTAAAGGAGCTTGGGGACCACTATCATCTTTATTAGGGAGAGTCTGCCCGCAAGGGATATCGGTAGATTGCGCCATTTGGAGAACTTGGACACGACGAGCTGTGCCATAGCCTCGTAGTTGTCCGCTAGTAAGGAAGATTTGGTTAGCGACACCTGCACCCCGAGACATCTGATACCACCCGGGGACCAGCATAGGGGGTACTCACTTGCCGGTTGTTGAGTTGCTATAGTAAGAGCGAAGATTTCTGATTTAGAATAGTTGATGGTGAAACCAGAGTACGTGCCTATTTTGGTAATGTCGCGGATGATCGGGTCTAGGTATGTGGAGGGGTTTCTGACGTACAAGAGTACGTCATCCGCGTAAAGTGAGACGATTTCCGGTGTGTCCTGTAACTGAATGCCTTTATTGATGTGATTCCCTCTTACATGATCAGCCATGGGTTCGATAGCGAGCGCAAAAAGGATGGGGGAGAATGGGCATCCCTGGCGAGTACCTCGGTCAAGCGTGAAAGGAGAGGAGGGAACAGAGTTTACAAGCACTCTCGCTAGTGGACCCGTGTATATAAGTTTTACATAGGAGATCATATTTGGCCCAACTCCCATTTTCTCCAGCACGGCCCATAGGTATTGCCATGAGACCATATCAAAAGCTTTTTGGGCGTCTAGTGTTACCGCCACTGGATCAGCGTTCGGATCAATTCTGGACGTCACGTCCAGATCACGGATTTTAAGTGCCGTGGATCGACCGGGAACGAATCCACTTAGGTCAGCGTGGACCATATGGGGCATGAATGGGAGAAACCTGTTTGCGATTATCTTGGCAAAGATTTTCATGTCAGTGTTAATAAGGGATAGGGGCCTGTAGGACCCACACTCGTCTGGGGGTTTCCCAGGTTTGGGGAGGACTGTTAAGGCTTCTCTTAAGGAGGGATGGAGGATGTTTAATCGAAGTGATTCGGCCCAGACCCCGTGTAAAGCAGGTGCTAGTATGGTCACGTGCTCCTGATAGAACTCAGAGGTGAGCCAATCTGGGCCGGGAGCCTTGTTTTTGGGAAGGTCTGAAATCACCTGCACTATCTCATCCAAGGTGAACGGAGTGTCAAGTCGTTCCCTGGTGTCCTGGGAGATAAGGGTCATAGGAATGCTTTCCAGCAGGTCCTCCAAGTCCTGGGCTGAGTGGTCAGGCTGGGGACCATATAGATTAGCATAAAAGCTGGCGAATGTGTCTAGAATGGATTGGTCCGACCAGTGCCTTAACCCTTTTTCGTCTATAATGCTGTCAATTCGGGTCTTACCACCCTCCGTCCGCACCAGCCTGGCCAGGGTGCTACCCGGTCTGTCTCCCTCCCCATATTTACGGGCAGCAACTGGGCGAGCATAATATTGCACCTCACTCATGGCATGCGACTCAAACTGTTCCAGTTCTGTTCTGATCTTAGCTAGGGTTACTGGGGTCGGTGTGGAGAGGTACTCCTGTTCTAGGGCTTTAAGCTTGGTTTCAGAGTTGTTTAGGGCTTGCCTTATAGATTTCAGGACTCCAGCTTCCCTAGAAATGCACATCCCTCTGATGTAAACCTTAAATGCCTCCCATTTGATCCCTTCGGGTGTGTCAGACGCTCTGTTATTTTCAAAGAATGTGGTTATGTCCGCTAGGATCTCAGCTTTAAAGACAATGTCAGATAGGGCGGCAGATTTAAAGCGCCAGGCGGGTCGTGGCGACATTGTGTTGCCAAGTTGGATCTGTAGGAGCACAGGGGAGTGGTCAGATAGCGTGCGTGCGAGGATCCTGACATCTAAAACCCTACCCACATGGTTACCAGACAAGAGGAACAGATCTATTCTTGAGGAACTGTCATGTACCGTTGAATAGAAAGTGTAGTCCCTTTCATGGGGATGGAGCATTCTCCATATATCATGTAGATTCAGAGAGTCCATGTGTATGAGGAGTCGTTTGGCCGCTCGAGTTGTGGCTCTGCGAGTAGTCGCTGTTCTGTCTAGGACATTATCAAGTATAAAATTCATGTCCCCCCACCATATGATAGGGACGTCTAGATATCTCATAAGAATGGCAGTCACTTTGTCAATAAACCCGGGGGAGTCGGTGTTGGGCGCGTATGAGTTGACTAGCAAGCATTCTTCGTGAGCCAAAGTGCAGTGAAGAATCACATATCTGCCTTCTGTGTCGATGTGTGGAGTATGAAGTTTACCGACTTGTGGATGAGGGTCAGAACTCCCCTAGCTTGAGTGGAGTATTGGGTATAGTACCTGTTGAGGCCCCAAGCCTGTGCTACATTTGATAAGTGTTTCAGAGCGTGTATCTCCTGCAATAGGAGGACCTTGACCCCGTGTCTTTGTGCATAAGCCGCGATCCTACGAGACTTCAAAAATTCATCAGTCCCCGAACATTCCATGTCATCATTTTGATCGCCATATAGATAACTTACGGGACATCCCTAGCAAAGGATCTGTCTCTGACAAACGCCATGTGTGCTGCAATGGCATAAGAGTGCCTCCCTTTAGAACCGGTCCCAACTTTCCCGCCATTTTGTATATAACATACCCCAACTTCTTCACCTCCCTCCCTCACCGCCCTGCACAAACTAGCAGTGTGTAGATACACACCCTTAGAGTAAACAACTGCGTGCCATCCCCAACTAGGCAGCACCTGAGAAATTGCCCAACCGGGGCCAAACCACAACCATTTAGACTCAGAGGGTATTGCAACTGCAGTGGGGGCTGCCGCTGCCGTTCTGCCCACATGTAGTAATACACGTTTCGATAATACAACATAAATCTGAAGATCGGCTGATGAAAGTAAGGTTGCAAAGCGAGGATACGCATATTCCAGGGTATCAAGGTCATAGCTAGAACTGCCTTGAGCCAGTACATGACGGCAGAGCTTGGCATGCAGTGTACAGGACCCATATGTGGCATTGTTACCAGGCAAGCTAGAGGCGCCCCCCCCCAGGGAGCAGTGTTCCCAATATGTTAGTGTAGGGCCATGGAAGGCTCGCAGTGGGACAATGAGGGGGGACTTTTAGCCACACGGGGGAGTCAATGGCCAGTTCACCGCAGCTGGATTCACAAGAGAAGTTCATGCGTCTGGCAGTAGTCATCATCCATCGGTTCCTGCGGGGGATCCAGGAACAGCGACTGATTCGCCAGGGTTAATGGTGGCCAGAGAGTGGGTCTCCGAGGGGCGGACAGAGGCGCAGCCCGTAAGTAGCTCCAGCGCAGTAGGATTAGTATTGACCAGGCCGAGCGGGGGAGGTCCGCATGCAGTGCGGCAGCGATGGCGGGGCCGCCACAGGAAAAGACGAGCCAGGGGAGCGCAGGACGCTGGGTTCAGCGAGCTCTGTGCAATCAAAGTCTCTTCGAGGTATGCTTGGGTGTACAGGACAATGAGGCGTTAGGGAGACAGGAGTGGGGCCGTACACCCGCTGGTGTGCCCTTTTCTAGAGTGGGGAACTCGCCCGGCGGTGGCCCCCTCAATGTCGCATTTCCAAATCAGGTGAAGCACGGCACAGGGATATTTGGAGCCTCATTGGCCGAGGCCAGGCTGGATGCTATTCTTCCCAAACGTAAATGGTGGCCAAGGGGAGGTGAACCCCAGGCTCCAGTGGCTGCAGCATGGGGGTACAGCGTGTCCTGGGCAGAGAGGTTCCGGGGGGGAGCAGGGAAGCTTCCGTGGAGTCGTTCCTGCAAATGGGGAGTGGGTAGATGGGTAGTTCGAGGGTCCCCCCCTCTTGGGTGGCGGGGCGAAGTTTAGGTCACTACACCCACCTTGCAGCCTCCAGGGCGGCTGGGCCCGTATGTTTACCAAGGAGGCTGCGCTTCACCCGCCGGAGCCAGGCCCAGATCTGGGGACAATGGAGGGCGGGGGGCCGCAGCTGGCCAGAGGTGCCGCGATCGGCAGACCACAGAGTCACGCAGCGGCCCAGCGGCTCCCAGCCCAGGAGTGCACAGGGGCCGTGTTGGCAGGATCTTGGTGGGGGCTGAGGGTCCAGTTCAGCAGAGGGCCGCCGGGGTAGGCGGGAGGGGCAGCGGCCGCGTCTGGCGACCGCCACCGTAAGAAGCAGCAGCTGTTGCTGGGGGAAGAGCCACTCCTCATGCGGCGTCCAGAAGCAGCGCGTAGTGCAGCGTGAGCGGTCCCGCCTCAACGACCGAAGGGGGCCGCGTCTATGCATAGGTGCAGGGGGGCTCCCCTCAGCCCGCCACGGCTGACAGGCGGCGAAGAGTCCCGCTCCACAGGGCCCGGCAGGGGAGCGGATCATTCCGGCAAGGAGCCGCCACAGGGAGCCCACAGCCGGCGGCGCTCAAGGATCGGGGGAAGGCGGCGCCACCCGGCGTGAGAGGGTACGGCAGGGAGGCCGCGTGGTGATGCGGGCCCAGTTGTTGGCTATGCCGGTTCCAAGCAGCGAAATCCCTTCAAACTTCGACCACACAAGGGAAAGAGTGTCCGAACAAGAATCGTGGTAGTATTGATGCAATATCCTGAGGATTAGCGCCGATATTCAGCAGATACTGGTGGGCAGGAGCGGAGCTCTCGGGCTAGGCAGCCATTTTCCTCGGCTGCTCAACAGCGCCCCCAGTTCTCTCTCTTTTCACTTCCACCCACAGCATTGGTTTACTCTCCTGCCAAGGTCTCCGAGTGTCAGTCGTATTCCTCTTGATTATAACTCTGGGAGGACTTCCCCAACATGGGTCTCAGACCCCTTCCACTTGATCATTCAAACTGTTATTTATGTCTAACTTTGCTTTGTCCCACAGCCCTGGTTCATTCTCCTGCCAAATCTATCAGAGTCATTGATAAAAACAAAGTTCGGATTACACCTTGTTATGGTTAGGGGTGCGCTACCCCATTATGGGTCCCAGGTACCCCATCACTTGTCTCTTTCTTTAACTCTTCTTCAGCCCACAGCCTTGGTTTACTCCCCTGCTAAGGTCTGTGGATACCACTCATGCCCAAACAGTTTGTATCCCTTCTTAATTCTTTTCATGGTATGTCTTTTCAGTGTGGGTCCCAGATCCCCTTCACTTGGTATCTCTTCCTCAGTGAGCATCCCTTATGTATATTGCTTTTCTTTTCACTCACTCTCTGGGTCTCCCCAGTCCTTGGATTGGCCACCCTATTACCTGCAAGGTCTTCGCCGTCACCCTCCGGTTGTTTGCTGGTCTCCCAGGAGCTGTGATGGCTTCTGTGGTTCACTGAGGTGTTTCCCGGTTCTCTGCGCTGCAGTTTGGCGGCTTCCCGGGCCTCCTCCTGTCCTCACCACATCTTTTCTGCATTTCGGCAGCTCCACAGGCTCACTGGAGCTTCCTCTGTGCCTCTGCGTGTCTCTCAGCTGCCGATGCCGCTCAGAAAACAAAATCGACATCCTTCACTTCCCTATTCTACTTTGAATGGGAGCTGACCACTTGCATCGCTCGAAAGACTAGAGTGTGTGAATATGTTCTGGTCAGTAATCCTCAGTACTCATTGCTTCTTCCTCATTCATATACTTTTGCCAAACACGGCGACGAGGATGCAGGGTCCCTGTGTGATCTTCATTCTTTACGCCTCGCTCTGCAGGTCTCCCGTTCACCCCTGTACCAGCATTGAAGGGGCTGCGCGTCACTGGGTTGGCATTTTCTTTCTCTTCTCTGTGGTCAGTCAGGTTGATTCTCTAGTTCCTCTCATGTCCCTCTTTCGACGTGCTTCACTCTACTTTGGCGGTTTTGGCGATGGAAGGATTTCTCCTTGGTTCTGTTCCACACCACCACCTATTCAGCTGTTGGTTGGGTACTCTAGCCATGAGCAGACTTTCTTAGTTCTGTTAGTGCTGTATTTCCTACCCGGAACGCCAATGTTAGGGCTCTTCTTCACTGACCCCTCTGGAGCGTCCCTCCAGAAACTCTTAAGGGTTTCCTTTGCTCTGGGTGGGCAGCGTGCTGCTGTCCCTTCTTCTCCAACAAGCAAGGCAGCGTCTACTGTGGTTTCCCAGCCGCCTCGATCTGGCTGAATCGAAACTGCTGGATCTCACTCCCTTGCTCTCTTGGCCACGCTCTTTTTATGACATACTACTCGGGCCTCCAAGGAAAGTCTTTACATTGGGTCGGGCGTTATTCACCATGCCTCCTGTTGGCCTCTACTTACCAGTACTTGACAAACAAACACTCTTCATTACTCATGTTCTTACTCTTTAAAGTAACAGGCTGATGTTGTTCTTCTGGTATTACATTACAAAAATACATGCAAGGGGAATTTAGTTGTCTGTCAGGTAATACTCTTGTACTGGTTTTTGGGGGATACTAATAAGGGAGTTCCTTATTGGAAAGGGAGTCCGTATTGCCAAGAGGGGAGTCTCTCCCTGTTAGGTCCTGCTTACCGCCACCTCTAGGGGGAATATTGCATAGAAGATTCACCTCCCTAGTCTCACAGGAAGGGGCTCCCCCCTTGGGAGAAGTGACTTAATCCCTTGATTCGCCACAATAGGCAATTGATTATTTATCTTCTATATGCTTGTATGTGAGTGTCCGGCTTCAAGCTTCCAGGCGCAGTAATGGTATGAACCAACCACCCCCGCTGTGGTTTTGGTGCCTGCAAGTCTACGCTTACACAGGCTTCTGCAACCCCAGCAGGGAAAGAGGGTTAGGGAAACGTTGATTGGATAGTTATGGGTATTGAGGATAACCGAAAAGAGGAGTAGGGAAACAATGATGGATGGGCTAGGGGATAATAGGAGAAAACAAAGCATCATAACGTCCTGCATACATATACCCATTCACCCACATGCATACAATATCTGCTTTTCTAGATGGGCATAAAACACTGGCTAAACCAGATGGGCACTTAGCTCTGGGGTGAGAGCTGGCTTCCTCCCTGCACACTCCAGGTCCGGTATCAGCAGTTCAAATGCTGCAGAGAGAGCTTAAATTAGAGAATGCAATTTGTTGCACGTGGTTCACTGTGCTCATGCAGGATATGCTGTCTAGAGTGAGCGTTCATGCAAACGTGCATTGCCTAAGCCTTTTTGCATGCAGGCTTTGGTAAACATGCAGCGTTCTACAAGGGTGACACATTCCTAGCCGCACATGGCTTCAACATGCAGTTTCTTTTCCGGGCTGCATGTGGCTTTACAACATGTGTATTTGTCTTCCTGGCCGCATGTGGCTTTCGGTATGCAGTTAATATGAGCCGCACATGGCTTTCGGTATGCAGTTTATATATGAGCCGCACGTGGCTTTCGGTATGCGGTTTGTTGGTGGGCTGCACATGGCTATGGGCATGCGACTACAGGCGGGTGGCTTTTGGATGCGGCTTCTATGCATGCAGCACGGTATTCTAATCACTGTGCCAAGCGTATTGCCTGTGCGTTTCAAGCAGTGAAGCTCAAACAATGGTTGCGCACAAGACTTAGCTTTTCCTGGCACAGGAGGATTTCTGAACTCGGGCAATGCCTGCTGCACGTGTTCCCCTGCATTCCTTCTCCCCCTTCAGAGCCAGCGCTACTTATCTTAGTGGAGCGAGGGGCCAGAATGGAGATTCCTTGGGGCGTGGCCCCTCACAGTGATCTCCGTGGTTGGAGCTCCTCCGGGTGCGACTGCTCGCTTTGAACTTCAGAGCACAAGCCCCATGCTCGGCTCTTTGCGCATGTGTCAAGCGTGCCACTCCCAACGTGGCTTTCAGAAAGTAGTTCCCGGCCCCAGGCCTGCTGCCAAATGTAGTTCGAAGAGCCTTCTTCCTGCAATGAGGGCAAAGACGCCTTTTATAGGGTTTGAACCTTTTCCTTGGTCTTTGTTTTATGTAGCTGTTTTGTTTGGGACCCTTCCAGTCTGCCACATCATTTAAACCACACACATTCTTGCTGTGAGCCCTGACAGCGAGTCTGGAATTCCTACTGTATATCGGTCCATGTTGAAACGACCTGTGGCCTCGTCAACTGCCCCTTTCTTGAAAAGGTTGACCATGAAAATTGTGGCTTGGACCTGGTTCATTGTCCACCTCTGCATCGGAATTGCTTGAAAAGGTGTCCGAAAAAGTGACCCATTTTTATTTTGGCAATGTTAGTATTTTGTCTTGAATTACATTTCCAATTAGATTGGAAAATAAAATCCTCTCAGAGATAACAGAAAGTTCAAACCATAGTAAGTTCTTAGCCTCCTGATTATCCTAAGCTAAAGTACACATGTTAGAAGGTGTGTTCATTATAAGAGTTCACAAATCTTACTCTTAAATGTGCAAACCAAACATTCTCCTGGATAGGCTCTTCCCACATAAGACCTCTCACAGTTTTCAGGATTCTCGCTTATCTCTTCTCAGGCGTCACATCAGATGCTTCCTGCTTAAACTTAGTTTTCCTGTCGTGTTCCTAGCTGCAGTTGTTTAGTGCCTCCCGAACCTCTGATATTTCAGATAAACCCTCCTCAGACCGCAGGTTCAACTTTCACTGATTCAGGCCTTTTCCCGTCATTGGGTTTTGCAGCATTCACTTGGGTTCGGTGTCAGACCTGGGGTTTCTCAGCATTCACATGGCACACTCGCATGTCTTGGTTTGCAGCAACAATAAATATTTCTCACCCCCACTCATTAATGGTTCTTTTCAGGCAGAGGATATCATTTCACTTCCTTCCATGAGTTTCAATAAATGTCTTGTCCTCGGCGTTCCCTCTAGTTTCATGTCTTGTCCCTGGGACCTCTCTCTAGGTCCATACTTCCATTCAGCATACCTTCTTGTGGGCAGCGTCTCTGTTGTAGCCTTTTGCAGAGTATCTGCTGTATGGCTGCTAAAACATGTATTACCTCGTCCCAGGCAGTGGCTTCTTTTTGTATCCAAGGAACGTCAGAAAGTCTGTCCGCTTCGTCTAACTTTTAAATCATATTCAGGTTTATCCGTTCCCTTTTGTATTCCCTCAGGGGGTTTGGCAACTGTATTGGCCCTTGGGATTGAGTGGGGTCACTATTGGCTCTCAAGAGTTTTGGATTGATTTCGGTTTTGCGTTTTCCAAAACAGATTTTCAAATCTGTGTAAACGAGTCTTTCTTGCCTGTTTGTTCAATGTCTTTATATGCATATAGGCAGCCCAGGATGTCGACGCCATCTTATAATGATTCTGGCAAGTGAGCTTCGTTTTGTTCATTCTTCGGTTAGAGGAAAGTGACACAAGGTGTCTCGCTGCATCTCCCTTTAACCATGGGTATCACGCTCGCTCCATTCTCTCATTCAGGCTCATGTTCGTCGACTTTGTGCTTGTATTGAATAACACTGTACCGGTTTGACAGGATCTTGTCAGTGCCGATTAGTGTGAGGGGGGACAACTGTGAAGGTTTTCAAAAGATACAATTTTATTAGCTCAGAATGTTGGTTAAAATCGTAACTATCCCTAACCTGATGAGGGTTACCCCAGCCTAAAATAAACTAGAGTTGACTCTAACAAAAGATCTTTGTCCCTCACACTTATACATAGAGTAACTCAACAAGGTAATGCATGACAGTTCAAAGGCAACAAAAGTATAACAGTTAGCTCACAAAATGATAACAGTCTCTCCTTATAATCTGGCCAAAATGTCCTTCCCCAGATTCAAATAGGACTCTGCTCCACAGTTCCAAAAGAAATGAGGGAATCCTGCTTTGTAACCAAAAGTTTCAAAACAGTGCTTTGTCAGGCTGTTTCTTGAACAACAGTTTTAGTTTTTAAAGATATAGAGCACTTCTGCAGCAATCATATATGGTTCTTGCTTCAGCAATTAAAAGTTTTTCAACATAATTTGTTAACACCACTAAACAGCACTTCATCAACTTCCACCTGGTTTATTTCCATGCCGAGCCTACTGCTTCAATCACAACTGGTTTACTCCCATGCCAGGCTTACTACTTCAATCACACTTGGTTTACTCTCATAACAGTCCTACTACTTCAAAGCGCGCTGTTGGGTATACTCCCCTGCCCAAACAGTATTTTACAACAAGCGCCTCTGTGGTTAAGATCAGCTTACAACAACTTTGTAGTGCTTCTTACATTACAACATCTAGCTTTAAGCAATTCTTCAGGGAAGGCAAGATTTACATTGGTGCTCTTTCATATACATTTGTGATTTCCAAAACCTCTGTAGGTTATGCTCCTCTCCTTCTGAACATTCTTTACCACAAGGGCAACCTTCTTGACACTTTAGTTTCCCCACTTCTTTATTAACCAAACACTGGCAATGATATGGTTTGATTCGCTTCTTTCAGGACTTTGGCAATTTGGGTTTATACCAGCTTTTGTTATGGACTGCTTCACACATGGGCAATAAACTTTACAACCTATGGGACTTTCATTCACTCCCTTCTGACCTTGGCAATGTTTGTTGGTTTTAAATTATCTTGCGTTTACTTTCTTTTGGCTTGGGTAATGGTTGTTTGCATTAAGTTCTAAAGGTATTGCCCCGTCTTGTTGCTGGGTTTTACATAAACTTGTATTCTTAAAGTCACAGTCATTTGGTCGTGTATAATAGTGTTCTCTTTGTTTTCTGCCAGTTCGGTATTCAAAATTGCCTTCTGTCTTATATTCCCACATACACAATTTCTTTCAATGTGAAAACACCTTCATCGAGCACACGAGCGGTCACTGAGCGCTCTGGTGTTAAAATCACTTGTTGAACTCACTGCGTAACGCTTGTGCGTCAGTGTCCCTCGCTGCTCACAGGTCCTTCGCTGCGGTGGCTCTCGCAATCAGGGAATCTGCTGGTTTCAGTCTGCCGCCACCCGCGCCTCTTGTTTACAGAGCTTCCTTGGCTCTGGAGGCTCGCTGATGCTGGCATGTCACCAGAGACTGCCTTGGGAAAAGGAAAGCCTTTTCTCGCTGCTAGACAGTGGTCCCGGCGTCGTCTTCCTCCTCCAGTATCTGCTTCTACTGCAACATGGAGAGTTCACAACTCCTCCACCTACGACTGCAACTCTGCTCCTTCTTCTCACTAATGGGCTGCACCCGAGGGGTCCTTTTAAGCCTCCCAGTTACCTTCAGGTGTGGGTCATTCTCACTAACAGGCTACACTTTGCAGTTCTGTTCCTCTTCAGCCCTCTTCTTCACCCCAGTACTAAGGGAATTATGGGGCTTGAAGTCCCTAATGCAAAAATCAGTTTGTATAGCTTTTTCTACTTTTCAATATGCCATTAGAAGTTTGGGGTCTTGAGGGAAGTTAAACAAGGGGGTTTCCTATTCCTCCTGACCGACTTCCCCTCTCATGTGATCCTCCAGCAGAACACCGCCCCCAGGCTCGGGATCAGAAAGTGTCTGCCTTTCCTTGGCCACATGAGAAGGTCCCAGTCTAGGTTTTCTGGGGGAATCCTCTCGGATTCATCACAATAGCCAGATCTTTTTCGGAGGGACTGGTATTCAAGTTGTATCCTTCTAAACTCCAGCTGTTGGGGACTTATTAATCCAGATAAGGCAAAGGATATATAGGAGGCTTTCAAAGGTGGGTTGTTAGTCATCCCTGATATGGGAATATTAGCGGGTTTCCCTTTCTCCAATGGTATGATTCTGAGTGTCTTTGATTGAGAGCTCTTCAACACGCTTTATGGTGTAATACCGCACCTTGATGGGGTGCGGGGGGTGAGAATCAATGCAAGGCTGTCAAGACTATACTGCTTTGATGATCCCTAATAAGAGTAAAACCAGGTATGTAGTTGCCTGCCAGACATGAGGAATATCCGCCTGGGTTGATAAAGCTATGTATAAAGTAGCAATGCCCTGTAAAACAAAGACAATTTCCTGGAGCCAAAAGGCTTGCGTTTGAGTTAATTTGCATACTGTGACGAACCTGAGGCCATCTTCCCATCTACTCTTCTTGGATCCTCTTCTCAGGTGGCCAGGGAAAGGCCATCGCTTTTGGATCCTGACCCTGGAGGTGGATATGTGAGGGAGGATCACCTGGGTGGAGGGTCCTTGGGCAGTAGGGAGAGGATGTCTTCAGACGAGACATGGTATCCCCCTTTCCCTTGTCAAAAGGCACCCTGCCCTCCCCCTACCTTTTGTAGGTTATTTTCGATCTGCCCCTCTTTTACACACACCTACTGTCCCACAATCATATGCAGAAAGAACAAGAAACAAGCCAGACTGACTACCCCTCTCTCTACGGCCTGTCGATGACACAGGTGAAAGTGCAATAGAACTGCTTCATATTTCTTCAGTGACACAAACCTTTAGAGCCAATTATTTGACTGAGTCCGATGAATACAAAAATATAAATCGCTTTAATAGTTGCTTAAAACCCTAACATGAAAACATTCATAGGATTGTTCATTCATCAATCATACCTTTCATTCCAATTCATATATTCTATGGACTAGGGGTTTGACAAATTACAACTTTTTGAGCATATTGGCTGTTTACAGTATGCATGACAACGGAAAACACATTGGAATTTCCTCTAGGTCGACATATGTTTCGGCCCTTCTTTCAAGTACCATCGTAGTCTGCGATGGTCAAAATGGTAGGTATTGGGCCATCTTCAGGACATTCGTGCTTATATTGAAGTTTAGTTTCATTCCCCTTTTCACGTACAAAACGACGGATCTAAAAACATGAATTACAAATACATTACATTATGCACCGGTCTCTACCCACTTATATTTATTCAAGGTGATGGCCAAATTCATAAACCAGAACGGAACACCCACCTATGGTCGACGTGTGTTATTGTAGACCTTGGAGCTGTGAATACTGGATATCTTCCATATTTCCCAGTATCTGGAACCCTGTTTACAGGGAACACACAAATCATAATTAATACACTAGGCCTTCTTATTTTATACGGCTGGCATGGAGGACACTTGTCCCCCTAATATTGCAGTGACTTACGAATGTGAATACAGAGTGGTTGACTCTTCAGAAAACTCTATTTTCTCTTCTTTCGATATCACGTGATCCACTGTTGTTAATATGATCTGGTGTCATCAGCGACATCCGGTAACATGCCTGTAAGTGAAGCACACTCAGTTACTTCCACACTAAGCGTGCTGGCACCATTGTGCTGTTGTTTTGAACTACTATTTAATTAATTATCGTGTCCACTAATACCCAGTTTTAAGTTCATTGTTTTTTACTCAAATAGAGGCATGCGTGCTCTACAAGGAGCTACGTTCGCTGTCATTTACTTAAACAAAGGATTAAAACACGGAAAATATAGGTGGTTCAATTCCCATTTTACGTGCACATAAACCATTCATTAATTGGCCGTTTTTTTAAATTTGGGTATCTTCCTTTTCATGTAACTTGGAGATCCTATCCTCGGTCCCATTTGCCCACTGACATGTTTTTTTAAAAAAACCGGTGAATGGTCAAGAGGAGCACAGACTTTACAATTGCAGGCTGCGCCCTCTTTAAGAGCAACTATAGCCCTAGGTTTGCAATGTTAACTCCTCGTGGAGTTGCCAAGGCAACCACCTCTTTGCTGCAGTCTCAAGGTGGAGCGAGCGTACGTGGTTTATTTAAAAAAGGGAACACTCAGCTTCAATATGAGTGATTCCCACGTTCCTAAGAACTCAGAGTTATCTGCTTACCTGTGCTTTCGTCGGCGGTGCGGAGCTGTAACAGGGCGGCGTCCTCTTGGCCGGTCGCGCGGTTACAATGTGAACAAACAGTCCTGATCTTTTTAAAGGTCACCTGATGTTAGAAGCGTGCGTCTCAAGCACGTGATCGCAATAGCTAATCACTTGGGTAGTGGGCTGTCTACCCGTAAAGAAGAGTTTGCCGGATAAGTTCACTGACAAAAACATGGTGCATGACTTCTGGCCTATCGACTGGTCTATTATCACATAAACAACAACGTATTTACTGATTGTTATATCTGTTGTGAGTTTGTCGAGTTTATTTAAGGGGGACATTTCGGCGCTCCCAGTGTTAATTACAGGAGCTTCACGATTAAAAAATTAAGGATGCGCTCACCATAAATTGGTTCTTACAACCTACAAGATTTTTAATTTATATAGGTCGCCTTGCACCAAGGATGTGCAGGGACTCAAGTGTTAATGTCTAGGGGCTGCAGCGGTAATGTAGGGTCAGCGGAAGAATGACTTAAAAAGGGTGTGCTTAAAGGTGTGATGTCCCGTTTTATTTTCAGGGTCTGATAGACTTATCATTTTTCCTGCATCTCAAAAGGCTGCCTAGCGCAGTCGGCCGCCCTGCCCAATGATGAACCAGATTTTGCGTGGTAATGTAGGGTCAGCAAGCGACTGACTTAATGTAGTACAGTATTTATTAACCTATTGTGCTTAACAAGGTTTGATAGACTTGTCAACCCTCCTAGATTTTGAGGGCCACATTCCATAGAGCGTGTTAAACAAATTGGGTGGTGACTGATGGAGCTCAGAGGGTTAGCTTAGTGGATTTCAGTGGGGTATTACGGATATCTTACAGAAAAGCACTCCACTCCACAGCTATATTAAGCCCATGTTTGACTGTTTGCAAAGTGTAAATCCATTTCTGTTCACATCTAGTGAGGATTTGATCCCTATTCCCATTTCTGGGAGATAGTTTGATTACTTGAATTACACACCATAGTAAGTCTGTACATTTGTGTTGTTTTTTACTAAAATGGGCTACTAATGGTTTGTTTTCTACCTGATTCCTGATGCACGATTTGTGCTCATTAATACGTTGGCGTATAGGCCGTTTAGTTTTACCGATATAGACCATATCACACGGGCATTTGATGGCATATAACACCCATGGTGTAAGACAATTAGTGAAGTCTTTAAGTTCGATTACCTTATTACAGAGGGTAATCTTTTTCATGGTAGCTGTTTGTGCACAGACTGAACAGTGTCCACAACGATGGTGTCCTCCTACCGGGGGTAAGCCCCATAGTGACGTTTGTGTAGGCTTCGTAGGTTTTTGATGTTGATACAAGTGTACTAAACTGTCTTTGATGTTTTGTTGTCTTTTAAACGCAAATCGTGGAACCAGGGGTTTGAAATCTTCCGTATAAATCATTCTCCAATGTTTGCGTATAATCTTTCTAAAATGATTGCTTGCTGGACTATATGTGCTAACGCACGTAATCTTGTCTTCTTGATGGCGGTGCGTGGCTTCTAAAATACTTGTTCGATTCAAATGCAGCGCTCTTTTATATGCTCTGTGTATTGTTGTTTTAGG
Organism: Ambystoma mexicanum; assembly: GCF_040938575.1. Taxonomy (NCBI): domain Eukaryota; kingdom Metazoa; phylum Chordata; class Amphibia; order Caudata; family Ambystomatidae; genus Ambystoma; species Ambystoma mexicanum. The sequence goes on along the minus strand of NC_090924.1, from coordinate 754,895,890 downwards.
GTACCCTCTTTCTTTTAGTTTAACCTTCAGGTTTTTGCCATGAATTTTGTACATTTCCACATTCGTGCAGTTTCTGCGAATACGGAGAAACTGTCCATATGGTAAGCCTTCTTTAAGACTGAGTGGATGAAAGCTTTTGTAATCTAACAAGGTATTTCTATCTGTGGGTTTTCTATATAGAACCGTCTCTATATTGCCACTTGTTGTTTTTTGTATCTCTAAATCCAAGAACGGTATTTTATACAGATTAGTATGTATCGTGAATTGGATATGTGGATTCTGAAGATTTAACCACTTGTGAAAGTTGGCGAGCTGATCTGAGGTGCCAGTCCAAATGAGACAGATGTCATCTATATATCGTAGCCAATCTTTTATATAGATCAAAAAAGGATTGGTAGGACTATATATGAATTGTTGTTCTAGGTCGTCCATATATAGGTTCGCTAAATCAGGGGCGAATGTGGCTCCCATGCTGGTCCCTTTGAGCTGATTATAATAACGCTCTTTATACAAGAAAAAATGTTCTGTTAAGGCTAGCCTTATGCATTCTAAAATGAATGCTGTGGGGACCCGATTAAGTGTCTCGGTACGTCTGTCTAGGTATTTGGCCATCACCTTGAGGCAATCATCTTGTGGGATGCTTGTATACAAGCTCACTACGTCTAGAGTTACTAGAATGTCTGATGTGTCTAATCAAATATTTTCCAATTTTTTTAACATGCTAGTTGTGTCTTTCACATAAGAATTCATTTTTGGTACAAATGGTCTTAGGAACCAGTCAGAATATATTGATAAAGGTTCAAGGATAGAGTTAATGGCAGCCACAATGGGTCTACCGGGGGGTCGTTTGTCGTCCTTGTGGATTTTTGGAAGGATATAAAAAGCCGGAATGGTTGGGTGCTGATTGATGAGGAAATCTTTTTCTTCTGGATCAATCCAATTTTCTTCCATTGCATATTTCATGAGACTGTTAATTTCCTCTTTTAAACGAGGTGTGGGATCGCTTGGGAGTTCTCTATATGCGGATGTATCGTTAAGGTGTTCCATTATCTCTCTTTCATAGAGGTCCTTAGTCCACAAGACTATACCCCCGCCCTTGTCTGCTGGTTTAATTATTAAGTCATTGTTAGTTTGTAAAGATTTGAGGGCATCTCTTTCGGCTTTTGATAGATTGTTCTTTGAAGTATTTTTGTTTTTTAGCGCTTTTTGAATTTCCCAGGAGATTTTCTGTTCGAATGCTACTATTGCTGGGCTTACCATCGCATTCGTAGGTACACATTTCGAAGGGGGTCTGAGACCTGTGGTAGTGGCCTCTTTTGTAGACGAGGTTAAATTTCTAAAAAAATATTTTAGACGTATCAGTCTGTAGAACTTCTGCAGTTCAACTTCAGTTTCGAAGGGTTTAGCTTGTGCTGTTGGAACAAAAGACAGTCCTTTCGATAGAACACTTATTTCAGTGGGCGAGAGGACATAAGAAGATAAGTTGTAGATGGGAACTACCATGTTTGGGCAGGGCCCTGCCAATTTCTCGTGGGCATCCGTGGAGGGCCTTGCTGTTTGTTTCGGCCGCGTTGTCCCTTCCCCCGAAATAATTGTTGGGGGGGAGGACCGGAGGAGCCTTGTTGGCCCGTATCTGACCCGCTACTTGTTGATGTATTAGACGAGTTGGAAAAGTTCACAAATGGTCTTCTTCTGTTGCCTCTGTTGTACGGTCTCGCTTGGCTGGCTTTCTGTATATCATCATAGTAAGTCTCTATGAGATATGGGTAGGTTCTAGTCTCTTTATATTGTTCCACATCTTTTTTTAATTTCCAGATTTTTTTATCAAGCGTTATTTTCTTGAATTTAGCCATTTCGTCCTCAATTTTAGCCAAAGTTTCTTTGATATCTGTCATAGTGTTTTCTTGTTTGATTTTCGCCTCTAGGGTGTCTATTTCAGTTCTCTGTACAGCTGCTTCTTCTGCTGACGTGTCAATAATTAGAATCAATAGATCTCTTGAGCATTTGTTGCTTACACCACTGAATTTGCTCTTAAATTTCGTGTTATTAGTGAACACTCGAGGGATATTTTTAATCTGAAGGCCCTCTGGAATGGTCCCGGCTTTAAGATAGGCTAACATTAGTTTTCCTTGAGATTCAGTGCGAATCAATTTTTTCTTTTTTTGAGTTAAAAGTTCTGCGTCATTCGACTGCGAAGCAGAGGCCACATTATCAACGGTATCTCCTAATAATGTGGGTTAATTTTTGAGTTTTTTATAATACTCATCTGAAAACGATACTACATTCTCAATATCCATTTTCACACTTCTTAACACAATACTTTCGTTTGTAGTGACAGAAATGAAACCCAACAACCAAGGATTGTCCTAAGGTAGTAATCTAAATGGGTCCTCCCAACTTTTTTTGTTCTCGGGGGGGGGGTCAGATATGTAAACAGGGAGGTTTTTTAGAAAGAGCAAGAAACAAACCAGACTGACTGTATAAAGAGCGTTATTATAATCAGCTCAAAGGGACCAGCATGGGAGCCACATTCGCCCCTGATTTAGCGAACCTATATATGGACGACCTAGAACAACAATTCATATATAGTCCTACCAATCCTTTGCTACATGCATACTGTAAACAGCCAATATGCTCAAAAAGTTGTAATTTGTCAAACCCCTAGTCCATAGAATATATGAATTGGAATGAAAGGTATGTTTGATGAATGAACAATCCTATGAATGTTTTCATGTTATGGTTTTAAGCAACTATTAAAGCGATTTATATTTTTGTATTCATCGGACTCAGTCAAATAATTGGCTCACTAAAGGTTTGTGTCACTGAAGAAATATGAAGCAGTTCTATTGCACTTTCACCTGTGTCATCGACAGGCCGTAGAGAGAGGGGTAGTCAGTCTGGTTTGTTTCTTGTTCTTTCTAAAAAATCTCCCTGTTTACATATCTGACCCCCCGAGAACAAAAAAAGTTGGGAGGACCCATTTAGATTACCACAATCATATGCTTCTGGGACTGGGACGAAGAAGAGACAACTAGGAGTAATGCACACTTCTGTGGGTGTGCAGCACTCTGGTACTGAGACAAAAATAGGACTGTAAAACACTACTACCATGGTCAAGCATGTCCCACTAATTGGGGTCAGGGAAAGGACTTATACCTGCAGCCAGTTGAAAGTCTACAGTTGTATGTAAAGAGAAACCAGCAAATGGCAAAGACCAGCAATGACCTGGGGTGGGAGAGCTGCCTGGGGCGGGAGGGCTGCCTGTACGATGCAGGCTGGAGAGGATCTGGTGGAGAGGTTACCGAGCCCTGCAGGAGATCAAGGAGGACGCTGCAGCCTGGGTAGGCTGTGACAAGGTCGGGAGCACTGCAGAATCCAGTACCGTGTTTCCCCCGCCCGATCTGGGGGACGCTGAGGACTGCTGGGAGCTGCAAGAGCAGCAGGCTGGTTTGGAAATTGCTGTTTTGTATGTTGCACTTTCATTCCAGATCACGTTTTCTATTATAATCTGGGATATCCCACGCAATAATCATGGTTATGCGAAAACGTTAATGCTCTGAACTGTGTCCCCAGCCTCCCACACCCAAACTACCCAATTTCGCATGGTATCATCTTTCCCTCCCCCACCTCAAGCCTGTTGCCATTTTCTCTTTTTTCCTCCTCCAAATGACATTTATTCAACTTTGTTTTTCAGCTAACCCTGGTTATACCCGTTCTAACCGCAGTTATCTCTCGCATCGATCAAAAAAATAAAATGGCGTCTTTTCATTTCTGAAAGACCTCTACTGCAAAACACCAGGGGTCAAAAATGTAGCTATAATTTTGGGATGAGGGGGCACCCCCTTCTCCATCAAAAATAATAACTACTGGACGGAATAACCCCAGACACCTCCCAGAAATTGAGTCAATGCTTCGTACCCATGTTGCTTTGTACCTGCTCCAATTCGACCATTGGTTTTTGATGCGTGCTGTGCAGAAATCTAGACTTTTTCTCTATGGCAAAATTAATGAGAGTAATTCGAAAACTGTGTTTTTTTGCTTTCTTAGTAACTTTTTAATTTTTCAACAAATGTTTCACAAAATGTTCTGTCTGGGGTTGGGGGATAGGGGGGTGAGGAGTGGGCCTGTGACAAACATTTTGTTTGCAAAATATCAGCCAAATCTGTCATTAGCAATTACATTTTTGGGCTTCCTATGGAACTTAATACTCAACTTAACTATAGGGTGACGACCGCCACCCTATAATATATTTTAGGGCGGCAGTCGCCACCCTAGGGTTAAGGTGAGAAGTGAGTTCCATAGGAAATCGAAAAAATGAATTGCTAATAACATTTGACTTGTGCAATGGATTTGGCTGAAACTTTGTACACAATTTTGAGAGTACCAATTCCCCCTGGCTCTCCACTTCCTTATATAGTATGCCTGCACCATGCCCCCTGTTTGGAGCCCCACCTTCCATTTCCATGCTGGTCATCGACACTAGCACAGGCCACTTGTGGCGCTTTAAAAAAAAGCGTTTTTACAGTATATCTCAGCGGTTGACCCAGGGGTGCTAATAGCAATATTACTCGCAGCAGTGGACTTGATCGGCTAACATGGTGATATAACGTGTTGCTTTAACTTGGGTCCTGGGCTGTTAATGATTAATCAAGCCCTCTGCCAGGTGTAGTCTTGTTTTAGATCTATACATGCAAGTTATGTCATGGGGATAGTGCGCGTGGGCACACCAGGAGAGAGACTGGCATAGGCGGAAAAGGGAAACTCTCATATCTAGTTCCTTTAGCACACCCCTACTCACCTTTTAACTGTCTTGAGCACCCCTGCTCTCTGAGTAGTTCTTGCCTCGCCCCATGTCATACTGGGATTAGGAATGGTAGGCAGGTCAAGTCGAGGAAAGGCAGATACCAAGCGAAGGATCCCAATTCCCTACACAAAGAAATGACACTGTTCTACTTCTAGCGACTCAATGATACACAGACAGCAAGGGTGCTTGTGTATGGTTGCTTTCATAAAGATGGATGCCTATAGGTCTCTGTGTTTGCCCCTAGTTGCAATGGGGACAAAGCTTCTCCAGTACACCAGCGGTTTTAAAAATATATAGTAAAATCCTATCTATCCCTACTTTCAACTCTAGCCTTAATAAAGCAATTGCAAGAAAAACATCTCTTTACAAATATTCATAGTCTCTAAAATGCACTTTATATATTTACTAACAGTCTTTAGAATGAAAAGAGTTATTAACACGGTTCGGGCAGCCTGCTCAGGGCTTTCTAGACTTGATCACATGCAAGGATTTGGCCCTAAATGTGGCCGGGCTTAGGGTCTCCTAAACCCGGCCACATGTGCTGAGTGGCCTGGGGCAGCAGCAGCAGGAGGCTCACTGGAGTGCTTTGACACTGGCCGTGTTTGTCAGATGCAGCCCTGGCGGTGTCCTGGTCAAGGTCAACCCCAGTGGAGTCTTAAGGCCAGGCTGCGAATGTGTGGAGTGGCACGGCTGATGAGGCAGGGAAGGCCCGAAGTGAGTGAAACCCAGGCCTCGTATGCCAGAAGCAGCCCAGGCTTCTGGTTCAGGCTGAGAGGCGGTGAAGTCCCTGCCCCCGGCCGCATGCCCAGAGTAGAGTGACCCAGGGATTGTGGGTAAGCCTCCCAGCCAGCAGTGGCATACCAGGTAGGGTGGTCTCTGCAGTGCTCCCTCATGACCCGGGAGCGCTCTAAGTGTACGGGCCAGCGCCGGTGTCTTGCATGGCCCCTCTCCTGTCAATAGAGTACTGGTTAAACAAAGGAGGCCCAAGTGGCGGGTAGCAAGGTAATTAGCTGAAGTTGTTACAGAGCAGGGCACCAGCTCAAAACCTCTTAGTGAGGGTCCAGCTAACTGTTTATTGCGGTTCTCGCCCCCTCCTCAGATAACGTACTTCGATTTTGTTTGAAGGGCCCCTAGCGCAGTACACAAGTTGAGGTACCTTTAACTCTGGTAAACCGGGCTGCACCAACTTTCTTTATAAAGAATGCCCCTCAAGCAGCTCCCCCTGTCCCCCCTTGGTCGGGAGCTGATGGAGGTGACAGTTAGTACCTAATGTCGACATTAAAGTTACTGCAAAAACTCACCGTAAATTAAATATTTCTCAAACATACTCCCTTGCATTACAAATTAAAGTTTAGCTCACATTGTAACAATACTGTTTAACTATAGTACCAATGCAACCTAACAAATTAAAGCACTAATGCTGCATTCCCAGGGCCATTACGATCTGGTAAAGGCCTTCAGCCCAGGTTAATAGGCCAAGCCGGTAATAGTTTAGTAAGTAATGGCCTGTGGAATGGGTGATTATTGCTATTGGAACATTACACCCAATGAGGTTCGAATACTCACCTCAAAACAAGCAAAGACAAAGGTGACAGTTGAGTGTTCGGACAGAAGTCTGCAGTGCATCTGCCAACTTTCCAGTGTTCTATTTTTTAAAGTGAGTGTTGTGAAGTAGTGTTGTGGCACGAGTCAATATCTCCAACTTTGCTTATCTGATTTTCAAAACGTTTGCCGCTTGCAGCACGTTTAGTGCCAAGACTCTCCAAAATCAAAGCAGACATTTTTAAGGTATGCAATCCAAAAGTGTTTAGGGAACACCCAAAAGAGAAAAAAGGTCTACTTTTTGTTTAAACATTAATTTTGTATATTTCCATGAAAATGTGCCAATGTTTATGTGAGACCAGTTAAAATCTGGTGAATTTACATGGATAAGTTCAAAAGTAAGAGCAGAAAATGTTTTTGATTGTAAAGTGACATGTAACTTTAAGTATAGTGTCGCTACCACAACACTTTAATTGTAAAGACTGCTTTCGGCTGTTGCCAACGAGAGACTTGGAGCACTCATATTTGCAGAATGCAGTTGGAACATGATTAAATACATTGCCAAGACTGCTTCTTGTTGATGCACCATAGTACATTGGGATTTCGTGTCTAGTAGATTACAGAGCTTTTCTTTTTTTACCCCCAGACTGTTAAGCACATGTGGCCTTTCATCTGTAAGTTTATAGAGAAACTATTTCGGGAGACCATCGAACCAGCGGTGAGAGGTGCAAACACCCACCTGAGCACCTTCAGTTTCACAAAGATCGACTTGGGACACCAGGTGAGTTTGCTATTGCAAGCATGTATCATCAAAGGAACAAATAGATCTATTTTGGTTGATTGACAAATCTACATTTAAATTAGGGGTCTCTTTAACCTTTTTTAAGTTCAGTCATAGAAAATGTTTCATCCTTTCAAAGTAGTTTGAATGAGTTTTGTACATTAATGCAGGATTTGTAAGAATAGCTCTTTGTGTAATTCCAAATTAAAATGTAAATTGTGATGCTAATATCATAGTTTTTACATTTGAAGATCCTATAACTTGTTTTTATTTAAAAGAAAATATATATTAAGATTTTGCAGAAATAAAAGGATCATGGCAAACGGGTAGACTCCAATTTCCCATATAATTGATCAATATAATCCCAAAGTTACTCTAAGCTACTAAATTCTTACAAAAAGATGAATTGAATTGTTTTTATACATCTATTAAAAGAAGAAAAAAGATAAAGCATCATATCCTGGGAGCACAAAAAGGGAAATGTTATCAGAATGTATATATTTCATGCAAGAATATTGATGGACGCTGTGACTATTGTAACGATTCACAAGATACCGTCACTTCTCCCCAGGGGGGCACCCTTTCTGGTGAGGCTAGGGTAGTGAGACCGCTGCCCAATATTTCCTCCGAGGGGTGGTTTAATGTGGGAGGATCTCATGGGGAGGGACTAGCCTACTGGGGATGAGGACGACCACCTGGGTGATAGGCGGCACACCACCTGAACCCAAACCTGCCCGAAACCTCCAGTACCCTTTCACTCCTGCCCCCGACTGAGATGAAGATCCGAGACATAAAGTTTACTCTCAAAGCAAGTACTGAGAAGAAGTGGATTGGCTCAATCCAATTCGGATCAGCTTCTTGGGCAGACTGCAGACCAGGACGGGGATCGTAACCTCCAATTATAAGACAAATACAGATTTGAAGCAGAGAACTGAAGGGTACAAACAATGACAGTACAGAAGAATGCAAGATCATGCCAAGTTTGAAGGCTACAAGGCTCTAGAATCTAAACAAAAATAAAACAAGGATGGAAACGCTAAGAACATATCACATCTATTAAATGAAGGACTAGCCGATTTATTATTTGCACACTGCCTTGAGAAAGCTCAATGAGTGAAACGTTTTGGCCATAAGAGTTGGCGGCACACTAGATTAACATGTCAGGATGACAAGTGACTAAGGTAATAACCCACTGCAATTTGTGATGTAACAAAACCAAATTCTTAGAACATTTTGAATAGTATACAAACCGTATGACGTGGCTTATTTTGTGAGTTGCGCTCTTAATGGGGCAATCTTTTTCTAATATTTTACTGTAAGGCCCAGGTTGTGAGCCTTACCGTGTGTTAAGCAGCACTCCATACCAATTGGAAGGACACAAAGGAAGCAAACAACTGTAAATATAGGGAAGTGCTGCCTTGCACAGCCTATCAACCACCAAATCTCACTACATGTCTCTCGGTTAGCCACAATTATTTCAGTCATTTTGTAATGGCACTAGGGATTTTGCCTGTAACTTCAATCATACAGTGATTCATTCTTTTTACTCCATGACTCTAGGAACTTTACCTTCAAGTTCCAGGCTGTGGCTCTTTCCCTCCTAATCCTCCTAACTCAGAAAAGTCATTTCGTTGAAAATGATTAGTTTGAAAAATCAAAGGTTATCTCTGCTCCCTTGCCTTCTGCAATCATCTCTGGATTATATTTATTGAATTTCCTTCACCGCCATCTCTTTCCCTTTGGTCTGCAATTCATAGACCTCATCTTAAGTCCAAAGGACCTATAACAATGTGTTGTAAAGTACTGCAATGCCTTAAAATTCAGCAAAACAATTGATATTGTGAGAAACCTGAGGGAATCCTCACACTTACTCCCCTTTGATCCTCTTCTCAGGGGGCCAGGGAAAGGCAATCAGTTTTGTATCCTGAGTCTGGGGGTGGAAATGTGAGGGAGGATCAACTGGTGGAGGGTCTTTGGGGATTGAGGAAAGAATGTTGGCCGGCGAGACATGGTATCCCCCTTTTCCTGGTGCTAACCAACCTTGCCCTCTCCCTGCCTTTATAGGCTGTTGCCAGTCCCAGTCTATCATTTTTCGCCAGTCACACCACTATAGTTCTGGGATGAGGAAGAGACGACTAGCAACAGTACACAGTAACATGTCATTTCACCACTCTGGTACTGATAGGAGGAAGAGGACCATGAAACACCAGTATACTAGTCGGGCAAGTCACACTAAAGGATTTACACCTGCAGCCACTTGACAGGCTACAGGTGTATATAAGGAGAAATAAGTCAGAAGGAAGGGGAATACAGCTGGGAGAGAGCTCCCAGATTGCCTGCGTCCAGCTGGGAGAGAGAACCCAGCTTGCAGGAGTTGGTGTCGTGTGTGAAGAAAGGAGCCCGCTCTGTGAAAAGGATGGTGGGCATTGAAGGAAGAGTAGGGAGACGCTGCAGCTGACTGGGCTGTGAGAGGGGCAAGAGTCTTGCAAAGTCTGTGGCCATGTGTCCCCCGCTGGAGCTGGGGAACACTGAAGACTCCAGGGAGCCACAGCATGCAACAGGAAGGTTTCGCACGATGCAAGCAGGGCTTGCCGAGGCTCCCGACAAGGTGAAAGGGAGAGAACGAATGCAGAAGAGAGAACCGAAGGCACCCAGAGAAGTTGTCGGATACCGGTGAGTGACGGTGAGCGAAAGTCACGCTGGGGCACACCAGGGGCTTGGGTTTGGCCATGCAGAGGTCCCGAACAGAGAAAAGCTATTGTTTATTGGGTCAGGAGACCAAGTTTTATGAAACTCGAACAAGCTGCCAAATAGTACCTGCTATTTTGAATACTGAACTAAAGAAAAGTTATGTGAAACACATGAAAAACCATGTATGAAAGAAATGAAAATGAAATGCAATTTTGAGAGTAGTGAAGGCTAATCCAAAAGGTCAATGGACAATATGATATTATGAATGATAGGAAAGCCAGTGATAAGGGCTTTCGAAAGCAAGTCAAAAGCAAAAGAGATGAAGCACTATTGTGAAATGTGAAAGCAAGTTGGAGACAAGGAAAGCATTCCCCGAAGTCAATGGTGTTAGTCTCGTTGTAGCGGAGTCAAGAAAACTGCCAAAAAGGTTGCAAGCGCACACTTGATACAGGTTCAAAGAGGGAGCCTATGTCTGCAAGGAAGTCTAATGAGAACAAGTAACTGTAAGAAAGTGCCAAGGGTTTTCGGTTGCGTGACCTGTAGTGGGTGAACCCTGTGGTCCGACAACTGCACCTAGAGCAAGGTAACCCTACGTGGAGTGCATTGTTGGTTTGGAAAACTTACTGAAAGCCAAGAAAACTCACTATAATTTTGAAAGCTGAAAGTGTTGAACTCGGGAAGGGAGCCCTGAGGTCTTGTTTTGGAAATGTGTTGAACTTGGGAAGGTGAACCCCAAGAACCTTGTTGAGACTGGGTTACCCTTGGGGGAAAGGAACTGTGAGGTCTCTTTTTGGTGGAATTGCTTTGAACTTGAGGCCAAGCGCTGAAAAAGGCACAGAACTTGGATTTGAACTCTATTTCTGTGGTTACTGACATCCCTGCCCATTATGTATCTTTAGATGTTAGGGCAAGCATAGGTTTTGGACACAGACTTTTAAGTAGAACTCAAGCACACAGATGATCATTAGTTTCTTTAGGTATGGAAATCCCACCTTTAGTACAGGGCAAGTTAGACCTTACACAATCCTGAGATTTAAGTTAATAAAAGTATTTTATTTGAACTTTGAATATGTTCTATATATCTTGCTTCTTGATGCCTTCACAATATATACTTTTAAAGTGGACATTTCTAATGTTTAATCTTGGTAAACGTAGATTTAAAAAAAATTTGGAACTGTAAAGAAATGTGCAGATCCTTTTTAAAGTTTATAACATAATACCATTGCAAGAAGCTGCAGAACAAGTACTGCTTATGCATGTGCCTTTAACAAAATTGCAGTTTCCCTATATATACATTGAAAATCGGGAGCATTGGGGGAAGAGAGAATAGCATATGTTTATGTACATGGATACTGGGCTAAATAACTGTTGTGAGGTTATTACAAAATGGGGAAGAAACCAATTGAAAAGAGGAGTAAAAAAGTATTTTGTTTTGGTGCATGTAAAGCTTTATTTTTAACCTAATTTTAGTTTATTTTTAGTTTTAAACCAAAGCTTTCTAATACAGATTTTATTGGCCCAGCCCAACATTAACAACCAAATGAGGTTAAAGCAGTCAATTTCAGCCAGTGCAAGTTATATTTTTGCCAAATAATGTTGTCAAATGAGGTAAACTAGTAATTTCCATAGTTCCTGTAGGCAATTTCCCAACACTGATCCTGAACAAGCAGGTCAATAAAGAGATTGTAATGTTATTCAACGTTGTATTTCTACAAGCCCACGTTAGCCATTCCTTGCCAATCTCCATATCGCCGTATATATCTTACCCAGAGCAGTTTCTAGGGACGGGCCAAACGGGCGGCTGCCTAGGGCGAATGGGGTGGGGGGGGTAGGGGTGCAGCCGAGGTAGGTGCTAGTCACACCCAGGGCCTTAGGTGAGGAGCACACCATAAATGAGTGTGCCATTCACATGCAGACACTACGAAAGGCGAGCAGCATGCGTTCTGTTGAGTTTTATGAATGAAGCACACTGAAGACTGGAGGCAGGGACTGGTCAGGCTTTATGAATGAAGCACACTGAAGACTGGAGGCAGGGACTGGTCAGGCTTTATGAATGAAGCACATTGAAGACTGGAGGCAGGGACTGGTCGGGCTTTATGAATGAAGCACACTGAAGACTGGAGGCAGGGACTGGTCGGGCTTTATGAATGAAGCACACTGAAGACTGGAGGCAGGGACTGGTCGGGCTTTATGAATGAAGCACACTGAAGACTGGAGGCAGGGACTGGTCGGGCTTTATGAATGAAGCACACTGAAGACTAGAGGCAGGGACTGGTCAGGCTTTATGAATGAAGCACACTGAAGACTGGAGGCAGGGACTGGTCGGCTTTATGAATGAAGCACATTGAAGACTAGAGGCAGGGACTGGTCAGGCTTGCGGGTATGTTCTAAAAAAGCAAACGGGCTCACCTTGTGAAGACAGGGCTCAGCACCTCCTGGCACAAAACTGTGCAATTATCCAGCTGATAATCTGTGTATCCTTCGCCCTCTCTCCCGTGTTTGTGGCAAAACAGACATTCCAAAGATCTTCCTATAGAGTATGTTGCTTTATTTATGGTGCTGACAAAAGACATGAATTTCTACAGGCCTGGTGCTCACATCATTTTCAGTTATTGTATAAATCCCAGGACTGCGACGCGGCTCAATAAAAAAAAAATACGTACACCTTTGAAAATCATGCTGAAATGTCCGCAATAATTTGTTGAAAGTTTCTTGTACTTTTCATGTAACTATTGTGCGTGGGCTGGGACATTTATCAACAGTTGTAAACCAAAATATATAACAATTAATCCAGGCCACGACATTTGGCGTTTATTTGTCTCTTGTTTTTTTGCATATTATAACAGGCACAATTGCACCAAAATCCTCCTTATCAATATTTAGCTGGTCACATAATGGACAACGCTAAGTGCTTACTTCTGTGACATGTTTCACCTGCCATGTACCATTGCGTTGTGTAATAGTTAACACCTGTTGGGTACAGTGCAAAAACCATGTCAACAAGAACTAAACATACATAGCGTGTTTTTTATTTTATTATTTATAGTCACTGATAATCAGTTTATGAAATCACTTTTTATATAGCCCTTCATGATGGAGCTGTCCTATTTGCAAGCTCAACAAAATAGGTGTTATTCCCCATGTTAATGCTACTGCGTAATGGCGAAGCAGAAGGAAAGATGGGAAATAAAATAAAGGTAGCACGATAGGAAGAGGGGTGGAGTACATACAGTCCAGAGTGCCTGAAGTAGGGGAAGAAATAGGAACTTGATGGAGCTGAGCAAAAGAGACTGATAGCTGTGAGAGGGAAATAAAGACTGAGACAAGAGAATGAGAGCCTGGAAGGAGAAGAATGAGAAATGGTGAGTGTTGGAGTTATGGTACTAAAAGAAGGAAGAATTTAGATGTTGTTTACAATGAGTGACATGGGGTCAGAGCCAAACTGAAATAAAGTTGTTCGCTTTAGACGGAACAAGGGGGATGTGCGAGGGAGACCTGGATAGATGGAAGTTGGTGAGGGGAGATGTTGACTGAGTGCGATCAAGGTGAGTAGATCGCGATGGAGGTGGGAATGAATGGGATAGATCAAAGAGAAAGGTGCATATAGTGGAGGAGGGGGATACAAGGTGGGCTGGGAGAAAAATGGGGGAGACTAGGGCACAAGTGGTGCCAGTGTAAAGGACAGTGGACAGGAAAGTGGCACAGATGGAAATCGGAGCCAACAGTGATGGGGAAACTGTGAGAGATAGTCAAAAGTGCTGATGACAGGTTGTGTGAGAGTAGTGGGTAAAAGAGCAGACTTGGTGATAGCGATGTAAACGGTTATGCAAGAGACAGGGTGGTTTGAGAGAGACACTGTATGTGTAACGCAGAAGGAAGGTGGAGGAGGGGGGGAAATGGATGGGTAGGGACAGCGGAGGATGAAAAGGTTAATAAAAGATGCATGTATGTGCAAGAGGCAAGACTGAGAATACTGAAAGAAAGGAAAATGAAAGCAACGAGTGGAAGTAAAGGCTTGAAAAGTGGGAGGAGTGAATAGGAAGACAGGAAGAAGAGACCAGCGAGGGACTTAGGAGAAGGAGATGGGAGGAAGCAAACAAGCTGAAGGCAAAGACCGGGCACTTCACACCATGAGGCCTCGGTGTGGATAATGAATTTGTTACAGAAGTCAAGTGCCTATTTTCTTTGTAGGTTACCTATTTAAATGAAGCTATTATGGCCTCATAACCACAGTGTAATATCCGGTGGAGACTCAGGTTACTCTCACCACCGTTTGGATCTAGGGTTCTAATGCTCCACATGAGGCAGGATCTTTTCTTGGATAATTTGCATTTTACCTACCTAGTGGCTAGGGGTGGGTGATGTTACAGCTGGCAAAGCGAAACAGGAGAGGTTCTCCTCATATTCCACTTCGCTGGCTCAACCGATTTCAGCCCGTTCCACCACTTTTCTAGTGGAATCTTCATTTTGAGTGGTTTTACCTTAGGCATGTGAAATTTTGCCACTTGCGGGGCCAAAACCTTTTGTGACAGCCTAATTGTCTTAAATTTTACATGCCTAAATGCAAAATCGGAAAAACACAATTTTGGTCGTCAAAATGGTAAAAATTGACAATTTCTCTCTGCCAGCAAAATGGCGAAAGTGGGTGGATTTTGGCCAGAATTTGCTTTTTTTCTACTTGTTCAAATTTGGCCGTTTCACCCACCCCTAGTGGTGGCCTGTGTACGTTTCAGAACCCTTCCCTATCAGATTATTACTGCTCTTGTTAATGAGGTTTGTTCTCTGGAGCTCTGAAATATTTTGAGATGAACGCTGAAGTCTTCATGTGGCATTGGAGACCGCAATGGCATCTATGAAGGGCACACGAAATTCATCTGTGCCAACCAGCTTCTGGTTGATATGAAAAATATCAGGACTTGTCCCAGCCCACAATACATTTTCCTGCACTGCACAAAAAGCGTTCCTCATACACGATTTAGTGGACTGCAGTAGCCTCCATTATATAGTTTCCAAGTTTCCCAGTTCCACGAGTGACGCCTCAAGAGACTCCTGGTTTTCCCAATGCATTTTGGGACTTCTTACAACAGGAGAAACAACGCTACATGTCCCAGCATGCAATGGAAAGCAAAATCTGGACTAGCTCGAGGTATTGTGCATGGAACTGAGAAACCTGGCAGCTATGCCATTATACAATTTCAAACATTTGTGTGGTAGGCTACGTTGTCTCTTGGCTCACTCATGGCATCACTTGTGGGCCATAGTTCCATGCTGACAGAAGGATGGGGAGAATGATGTAACGCAATATTTGGTGATTGCGGTGGAGGGGTATTGCTTTTCTTTGGCCCTGATTGAGTGGTAAGTCAGCCTATGCAATTGTTTTTCCAGCCCCAACTTATTTGAGTCTGTAGCTGCAGAGGGTGAGCTTGCTGCCATGTTTGTGCCTGTGGCAAGAGGGGGGTTGAACATTACCATGGGGAGTGTGTGCACTGTGGTTACCAAGTTTGTCTCATGCGAGTGAGACGTACACATGTGTGGGTTTGAGGGCTCGGGCACATTTTAGTTGTATGCCCTTAGCACCCTATCGCCTAGAAACTGCCCTGATCTTACCTGCTTACATAGAATGTTCTGATCAGCAGGACTCCTTGGTATACAAACTATATATTTGATCAGATTTCTTTTTTCATTTTTCTTAAGATTACAATAAGAGTCTCTTTGATGGGGCTTGCGTGCAACCAAGAGTCCAGAATAATGTAATGTGAAAGAGATCCACTGCTATTCATATTTTGACTAGTCCCTCTACAGTCTTGGGACCCTAAAACACTCCCCTTCTGGAGAAGATAGTTGCGGTATCTGGTTCTGATCAAACATGTTTAATGATTGATCCTGATCTCACACGTAATGTGTAAAGTACCTCCTAAAAAGATCTAGACATAGCATATGGTTCCGTCAGATTCTTGAAAGTGCCCAACACAACTAACATAGCGAAAGGGGTAGGCTTCCTATATTTGAATCAAGTGACTGTCCAAGCTAGAGCCTTTGCATTCTTTTGACCTATTTTATGCTGTTTATTTGTGTGCTCCCCGTAATTGAATTTATTGTGAGAAACCTGAGGCGTTTCTCCCATGCTATTCCTTGAGATCCCTGACTCAGGTTGCCTACGGAGGGCCATTGCTTTTAGATCCCAACCCTGGGGGTGGACAAGTGAGGGAGGATCACCCGGGAAGGGGACCCTTGGAGACTGTGGCAGGAACACCCCCGGGTGAGACACGGTATTCCCCCCATTCCATTACATCCTTACCCCACATCACCTCTGTCATTATGGGATATTATTTCCTAAAACCCATTTGTCCACAACACTACATTTATCCCCTTCACCCTGACAAAAACCCACACAGGTTTTCAATGATCCCTCGGAAGAAATACAACTCCTATAATGCCTCCACACTGTTTTTTCCTAAAACCACTGGGACGAGGAAGAGGCAAACCAGAGCCATGAAGATTACCCCTAGGAATCAATGTACCATGAGTTCCTTTTGGCAATCTCCATTTTGTTCCGTTAATAAATCCAGGCAAGGTCAGGCCTCCCTTTACATTAATTCCCACCTGAAATCTGTTAATTTTCCTAGTCAGTATAAAAGGCAGAGCACACAGGCACATTGAGTAAGCTGTGGAGGTTGAGAGGATCGTGCTATCCAGAGGAGCCAAGGAGAAGCTGAAGGAACCCTGAGAAAGAGAACAGGCTGCCAAGAGAGCTGTGGTTCCAGACAGCCAGACCTGGGGCAGCTGAAGCTATCTGGCAGGATCCAATCCAAGACTCATCTCCTTGGTCTAACATTGAAACCCAGGTCTCTGAGGGGCAGATGGAACGACTTTGACCCCAGAAAAGCCCAATTTGAAACCACTTCTCCCAGAACCTGCAGAATGCCGCTTTGGGGAGCTGGCAAAGTGGGAGCGAAATGGAGACTGATGCATTATGGACCTTGAAGTCCATAGACATTGTTTTTGATTGAACTTTTGTGCAAAGTGAGAGGGTCCGAGCCCGACTGAGGGAGACCCATGAGAATTGGAGCGAGCTGGGACGCGAGAAGGAGCAGAACTTCTGGGGCGAAGGCAAACCCACAGGAGCCGAACCACCGATCAAGATACCAGAACGAAGGGTTGGGAAACCCTGAAGTTCTCAGCAAAACCGGGAGAACCTGGTGCCTCAGGAAAACCGGGAGTGAGCCAAATCCCAGACAAGAAGACTGCATTTTGTTTCAAGGACACCAGTGAGCCTACCGGGCTAATGACAGAGTTGGGGAGGCAAGGCCAATCCTGTGGTATTAACCTTGACTCCTGAATTGAAGCCGCAAAGTGAATGAACTCTGAAATGTTCAAGATTAACCCTGGCGAAAGGGGACGTGAGGAAGTGATTGTGGTACTGAACTACCAAGACAAAGAGATACTGGGACAAATAACATAAGAGTGTGAGCTGAAGAGAAAGTCGAAGTGGTCCTGCGGAGGTCTATGGTAAACGCCTCACACATTAGTTAGTCTTCAATATCAGAAAAAGGTAAGAGTCTGACTGAGGGAGACTACAAGTGTGATAAGTTAGGGGAAGGGAGCCCCTAACAAATTTGAATAAAGTTTAGGGAAGGGAACCCCCCCTGCAAGTGCTGTGATTGCGAGGTCCAAGCCAGAACGAGGGAGACCTATGTGAACTCTTTGCTTTGAGAAGTTTGAGCCTGACCGAGGAAGACCTAAGTGAACTTTTTATTGAACTGTGAAAGAACTTTGGTGAACTGAAAACTAGTGACTTTTATGTGGAAGGCTAAGCGGGCCTCAACCCACATTTTGAACTTCTTCTTGAGAACTTGAGCCAGAGTGTATTCCAAAGCCTGAGTGTGCCAACTTGTCCTGTGCTGAAAACGTGGGGAAGGGAACCTCACTGTTCAGTCATCCTGATGCATAACTTTTGAACACTATTTTTGTTTGCATACACCATTCTTCCACACATTTGTTATACCGTAAGGGCATGAAATAGGTTTTGTTACAGGCTTAGTTAGAAGAAAGTGAATATTAGTTGGGGCGCTCTACCCAAGCTGATTAGTGATTCAGATTCGAAATTATAATAAATATGGTGGTTTTCATTATAAATAACAAAGCCTTTGCTGCATGGCTTCTTCAAGACTGGTATTCATTAAGTCATTGATGGACTCGGTCAAAAGTGTGGGTTTTGTATAGGCCTTTGCGCATGGCTCACAAAATAATTGTTTTTATAAAGGTTTGTTCAAATAAGCCAGTGTGGTTAATCTCATAGTCAAAGTTATTTTTATTATAAAGGTGACATCAAGTGTCAGTATGTATATATTTGTACATTAGTGCCAACAATCTCTGCTAGGAGGCACGTGCATACGTTTCGCCCTTCCTTGGGCTTTCTCAAGACACATTTTTAACAATTTCTATTTCAGGTATTTTCAATCTTATGCCATTCTCTAAATTTATATGCTCTCTAAAGATTGCCCATATTCCAACTACAGCATAATAAATATACATTAATTTCATCATGAGTAGCCTATTCCAGTATAGGTTACGGAAAAACAGTTCAATCTCAAATGCTGAGTGAACAGGCTTAGTGATTCTGTGGGGGTGGGGAGGGATAAGAAATCTGAAAAATGGGGTTGTTGGGTTAGTCACGTGATTCATGTAAGTATATATTTCGATCTTCATTGTAAACGTTATTCTTACCTTGATGCAAGTTAAGTTTGGATTTTGTACAATTAGATTGTTCTCGAGCAGTGCCATTGTGATCTCAGAGTTCCTTCAGTTGTAGGACCCTCTGTGGTTGTTCTCATATTTTCGCTTGTACAATTAGTCATTGGTCCTTAGTCTGAAAACGTAATCCGATTTAGTAAATAAGTTCATTGCCCAGTGTGGTGCAGTTAATTCTTTGTACTGGTGTATTGTTCAAATTGATATTCCCTATTGGTTTCTTAAATAATCTTGGTTGGGTAACAAACCCACTATCAGTTTTATTGCGCCATATGGCCGTTGTATGGTAATCTTATTTAAATTTGTATAGTTCTGTTTTTAAAGGTCGTACCGGTAGGTTGAATCTGTGCTAATGGAGTACGAGGGGATGTGATGTTTTCGGTTCATTTTAGCTTTAAGCGGGTGTTCAATTCAAGTAGAACCCAGGTCCCGTAAGTTTTAAAAAAAAAAAAAACAATAAGTCAAAAGCGGTAAGAAAGTAAATGGGCAAGTGTGCCCAACAGTTGCTGCTATACTGGGCTCCCAGGTCCGTGTTAGTCCACCATTCAAGTATATGTACCTATCATATTCTAATAACAAGGCAAATTGTGTTCTTAGTATTCATATTACCAATTATATTGGCTTTGTTTGTGTAGGCCATTTTGATTTGACAGACGCTACTAGGACTGTGTTATTTATTATTTGATGGTTGAGCTTGCTCCCATCCTTAGATATAGGGCTAGATAGGCGTTTTTCCAACCATCATGTTGTTCATTAAAACCCCTAGAATTGTGCATTGCTTGTGTCTGTCTTCATTAATGATACCATGTCTTCCTTACATTACCGAATCTGTCTCTCACTTAATTGACTTTATCGTTAAACTGGAATAATTGCCCTCCAGCAGCCACATAGAGCATTCTAGGAGTTTCTATGTTTTGAATGCCGTCATCAAATGTACTGCCCTCGCTCACAAGTGATTTAAAGTGAATTCTCAATATTTAGAAAAACCTCTTGAATTGCATTGTGCATCAACCTAACCGGGGCATTGTCACCAATCATTGCCCATTGCAATCTTCAAGTCAAAATGGGTGCTTTGGTCCTCCCAAATAGCACCCAGAGAGGAATGTTCCTACATGTATTGATCAAATTATTCCTATACATAACTGAAATATCAGTAAGCACCATGTCACTTCTGGGCAACTAGTATTCCATGCAACCAGTAAGGATACCCATGCTTCCCTGATTGTGTTCCACCATATATCAGAAAGGTTGGACTGCAACATGCAATTCAGCACTGTTTTAGATGCAAGGTTCCGTTATCTGTGGCTTACACTTGATCTGGTGTGTAATGTATTTAGGATACAGTTAACGCCCCCTCCCACTTACAAATTACAAAGTGATCAATGTGACCTTACAGCAAGCTGGACAGTTTAGTGGATAATTAATTGTGAATCATTCCGAATCAGAGTATAAGAATTGAGCAAAAATAAATTCACCTCTTGCTCCCATGTATCTACCAGCATAATTCAAGTATGTTTTCTAGTCTTCGAGAGGAATGCTTTGCACCAGCCAAGTCGATTCACTACCATTTACAAATGCAAAGGAGTAATACCTCAATATAAACTTCCATTCAGTATGTAGTTTTTAATGCTTCATATAAATCAGATATGTTCCTTGAGGCTTAGTATGTACTGCCTTAGAGGTCCTTTAAAAATGCCACCAAATGAACTTGGTCTTTCTTGCCCTACTCATCAAAAAGCCATCAGTTGGACTGGCTTCTTCCTACAAAATCCTGAGGTCACGATTTCCCTGGTAGATGACTTTGACTGGTTTGATCACAAGTCTATGAACTTCACTGTGGTTTTTTTCCTCCAGATAATATACAAATGTTCTCTATTGTGACTGTGATGGATCACAGGAATTCGTCCCTTCTCCCCAACGGGGAGCCCCTCCTGTGTGAGCCTAGGGAGATGAGACCGCTCCACAACATCCTCCCTAGCGTTAGAGGCAAGCGGCAGCTCACCAGGAGAGACTCCCCCTGTGGGGACAAGGACTCTTGTTCCTGTGAGGAACTCCCTAAACATTCTCTCAACATTACCTCTTCAAGTATATCCTAGAAGAACTTTTTTGAAGAAGGAACAAGTGTATGTTATTGTAGACTAGACATTGTGAATATCCCTTTAAAGGAAACACTACCTTTAACTGAGATGAGGAGGAAGTGATGTATACGAGAGGCTGCAGGCGGCTGGAAGAAAGAGATCCAGAGGTGAGCCGGGGAATGCCCACGATGACGTAATACATAAGAGCAGATACGAGAGTCTGGAGCAGGCGACGAAGGAGAGGGACAGAGATACGCCGGGGAAGTCCCATGGCTACTTTGGATCTGAGAGGGGCGGAGACTAGGAAGCCTGAGCAGCCTGCAAGATGCAAATCATCTGCCAAGCCGCAACTGAGAGAGAAACAGCAACCTGCGAGATATCCATCGTCTGCCAAGTCGAAACCGAAGAGCTGGGAGCACGGCATCCTGAAAGAGGGAGCGAGAGACAGAGAAGCAACAAGTGGTGGTGTGACCAAGAAAAGATCCTGTGGTGCGCCGGAGGTCCTCGCAACAACGCGGACTTCACTAAACAGTTGAAACTGCGAAGCGTCCCGATACTAGAGAGATCGATAAGCAAACCCGAAGCAAGAGAAGGATTCCAAGACTGCAAACGAAGAAAGGACATTGAATGACCGAAGGAGAGAACCGAACCCGAATGAAGAGAAACCCTGCTGGCATTAGCCAAAAGAGTGTTGGGTAACAGGGAACATGGGATACCCAGGAGGGGGACAGAGAATTGTTAAGGCACTGTTCATACTTGCCCCAGTCAAGATAACGAGAAGATAACCTAGATAACAAGAGAAGTGTATCATTATAACTCTAGTCTTACCTATAGCAGTCAAGATAATTAGAAGATAAGACAGTAAGCAAGAGAATTGAATAAGAATTATTATAAGACTAAACATACTTGACCTAGTCACAATAACAAGCCGATAACAGTGAAAGCCAGAGAAGTGATTGAGAATCATTATAATACTATTCTTACTCATACCAGTCAAAATAACCAGAATATAACAGTGGACGTGAGAAGGAAAATAGTTATTGGACTATTCCTACTCTTAAAAGTCAAGATACTGAAAGTATAATAATAAAAGGGAGAGAAGCAACTAAGAATCATTATGGGAGTATTCATACTTGTGACAGTCAAAGTGACAAAGGCATCATTAATGAGGGTAGTGAAATTACTATTCAGGCACCTCAGAAGAAGGATGAACAGATCCATATGTCAAAAGGCAAATCTAATAGAGTAAAGGTTGTGAACCACATATCGAGGAAGTGATTATCAAGAGAGAGACTCAGAAAGGTTGGTTAACATTACCCTGGGAAAAGGAAAGAATAACTCTTTGTAGCAGAAATAAAGGACAAAATAATAACCGAACAGACATCCCCCACAAGAGAGAAAATATCAGTCCCCTTTACTGCTGAGGGTTTTCCCTCCCAGTGCTAAGCCCTTTTTTGGAGATTTCGGAACTTCTCATTGAAACCCTTGTACCTTTTTTGTTACAAGAGATATCTCGGCCAAATTTGGGCCCTTTCTTCCCACTTGTAGGCTGTCATAATGCCACCTAGGAATCCTAGTTTGCCTTAGGCAGATGAGAGAAAATAACAAAAAAGAGAGCACATTTTGTGTTTTTTCAGAAACTGCCAATAAAAGGATGTCCAAAGATGCCAGTGGCTTGTCCCTGTAAGAGCTAGGAACACATGATTTATTTCTGAATTTGCAATTTTCCAGGCATTCAAAAACAGGTTGAGTGGAAACGAAAAAATATTTTTTATAAGGTTACCATCAGTTTTGTGAGAGGTAAGCAATTTTTTCACTTTTTTTACAATAGGACATACGTGGACGGAATGGAAGAGCCCAGCCACAACTCCAGAATAGTCGGGAGTGATGTCCCTAGCCTTGGGCACCCGATTCCCATGCAGGTCGACCGTCGCCAAGTACGGCAGCGGTTTCAGGGAGCCCCAGCAGGGTCCCAATCATTCCCCGGAGGGAAAAGTTCTAACGTGGCTTGTCCAGAGATCCAGGATGGCTGGCGGTGCTGCGACGGGACAAACAGCCCCCTTCCCCCAGAATCCTTTCCTCAGTTGCCTAGTGCTCCTTTCTGCTTCCCATGGGTAAACAAATTGGGCCAGACCCTCATTTCTGCCCCCCACGCCCATCCCGGGAAGCAGAAAGGCTGTGCTCCTCTGTGGGGGGTTTCCTGAGAGGGCTGGCCCCCAGGGACTGGGCTAGCCCCCTGATGCTTCCAAGTGTGCCTCTAACAATGTAGTGGAATGGTATTTTGCATTCCTTGGGGGTAAATGGGTGCACAACAGCACCCATCTGCCCCCAAAGTAGGTAAAACAACATTGTACCACCTTTGTGGCTTTTTTTGGGGGCGGGGTTAGTTTGACCCTGGGGGGCCCCCCACTCCTCTAAAATCAATTCCCTGGTGATCTAGTGCTCCTTTCTGCTTCGCATGGGTGCAAAATGGGGCCAGACCCTCACTTTGCACCCCCAGGGAAGCAGAAAGAATCTGCCCCGCCTTGGGGTGTGGGGGATGAGGGGAGCTGGCCCAAAAGCATTGGTTCAGCCCCCTAATGCCCCCCAGGTCTGCCCCAAAATCTTTTATTTTTCTTTGCCTTCCTTGGGGAAAATGGGTGCAAAACAGAACCCATCTGCCCCAAAGAAGGCAAAACATTGTGCCCCCTTTAATTATTTTGGTGGGGATGGGGGCATCTTTGGCTCGGGGGCAGGGCCACCCCTAAAATCGATTCCTTGGTGGGCCACTGGGGATTGCTTGTCAAGGATCAAACAATCCCCAACCAACAAGTCTCCCCTTTCCAACAAGCCCTCCCTTGTCCAATTCGGGCAACAAACGCCCTTGCAGGATGCAAATGCGTCTCTGCAAAATGTATGTGCTGAAGCCTTCAGCATGTAAATTAAATTTCCTGATGTTGTGCACATAGCATGTGCTGACGTCATCACAGCATCCCCCGGAACCCCAGGCACGGAAGGGGAAGTCCTCTGTTCACTGCCTGGGGTTCGGGAGTATCGCTGCAGCAGCAGGGGGGGGGGGCGATCAGTGCGGAGGACGAGTTATCTCGTCCCCTGCACTGGAAACATAGTGCGGCAGATGTGATACCTCGGTCCTCCGCACTTAAGGGGTTAAATAACTGTATGAACTAATCAGATGCTGCAAGATACAATTTGAAAATAAACTACCGAAGAGAAGTTTGCAAGAATCTAAATTCCAGGAGAAAGCAGTCATTATCCAAGAAGTAAAATTCCAGGAGAAAGCAGTCATTCTCCTGAACTTAGTTGTTAAGATAGTGGTAGGGTCATTTAGGGTTATTTTGGACAGTGGACAGATTATTTGAAGACATTCACTGACAACTGACGAGCACCGTAGCTAGTTAGTTGGGTAGGGAACACTAGGGAGAAATGGGCATTATCCTTTTTCTTTAATAAAGATAAAATTGAAATGTCTAACAAAAGTCTGTGTCCTTCTTCTGACCTGCCACATGACCCATTAACGTTATTGGCCATTCTGTCTTCTAAAGCAAAATGGTTCCATCCATTAATCCCTACACCTTTTAGCCCTCAAGACCTTCAGCTAAACCTTAATGACAACGTTGATTTTTACAACTCCAGCATGTCTGATATCACCAATAAGGTTACACCTTTAAGAGTGAACAAAAGGAAATAACAGAGCACACTGAGATTATAAATCAACTTGATAAAGTAACCAAAAAATAAGAGCTACTTGGGTGGTGGGGAGGTAACACAACTCTGACACACAAGTTTGAACAATAAAGAAAATAGAATTGTATACAAAACAGTTGGATACCCCTGTCCCCTGCACACCTTAACGTTGGAGTAACAGCCAGACTAATTCGTTCAAGATTAAAGATTCAAATGTAGATTTCAGAAAATAATCCTGCACCTTTTTATGAAGAACAGCCCAAGTCATCTTCATAGTCCCAGTACCTGGCAAGAAAGTGAACCAGGGCTACTGCAAAAAAGACAAGAAATACACATGTCTGGGACCCTCACCATAAGATTGGGAGCTCATGTGAACTGTGAATTTCTAAAGTGCAAACCAAGCCAAGGGAAGGGACGCATCCCCCTCTGACAATATTGAACTATGAATTGTGAAAGCCAAAAGGAACAAAGAAGCCGGTCAAAGGGTGGCGTTCCCGCTGGCAGTGTGAGCTGCAAACTAAAGTCTGAGAAGTGTTTGGGGGTGGGCGGAGAAATTAGTCATTCCACCCATCCTTTGTGAATCGTGAAGCCAAGGGACATCAGGAGAAGGAAGCAATACTTCCTGATTTTTTACCCCATGAAACCAAGAAAGATCAGAGTAAGGAAACCCTACCCCCTGATGGTATATACCATGAGCCATTCCGCAGACACTGTGAGAACATTGAGAACCAAAATACCTGGAAAAATGAGTCATTTTCCAGAACCCCAAATACTGAAGATTGTGTGTCGTAAAGTCAAAGAGAAGAAAGCGCGGGGAAAGGAGTCATTCTGCTGTGCGAGAAACCTGAGGGCTTCCTCCCTTCTTTTCCCCCAGGCCATTGCTTTTGGATCCCTACCGCAAGGGTGGATATGTGAAGGAGGATCACCTGGGTGGAGGGAACTTGGGGAATGGGGAGCGGACATCTTTGATCTTTGAGTGAGACATGGTATCCCTGTTGAATCTGATATACCCCCTGCCTTTGTAGGATATTATAAGTCTTTGTCCCTTTCTTCTGACAAAAATGTCCCACAGACATTTCTTTTTAAGACTGGGGCGAAGAGAAAACACCCAGAAGTTATGCATACTTCCATTCATTCACACCACTTTGGTACTGGGGTGTGAATTTAGAGGACTTTGCAGCATTTCAATTGTAATAGCCAGGCATGTCCTGCTAATAGATTTCCCCATGGTCAGGCAATTGAAGTGGAGGACTCGAACCTGCAAACACTTAATGATTCACTGGTGTATAAGAAGGGCAACAACCTAGAAGAAGTAGAGATGGCCCGAAAAGAGAGTACGCAGCTCGTAGAAGCAGGGCAGACTGGAGACGAACCAGCTTGAGGGAAGCTGTCCTAAGTAGGAGTACAAGTGAGACACCAGGGACAGAACGGGTTGTGAGAGGGTTGGAAAACCTCCTGTCCTCTGCCCGGTGTCCACAGCAGGAGGTGTGGGACATCGAAGCCTATTGAGCGCTGCAGATCGCTGCCAGAGCAAGAGGTGCTCTTGGTAGCTTCTTCGGTGGAATAGCAGAGCTATGCATGGCAGAGAAAGGCGAGGGCTGCTCGCTGTGGCTCCCGTGAAGAACAGGCAGTGTGAATAGAAGCTAGGAAGCTGGAACGAGAAGCCCAACGGAGTTACCACATACCAGTGAGTGTAACAAAGAGAACACTTGTACTGGGGCTGTCGGGCTGTAAAGAAGAATGTCAGAATGCCGAACAAACTCAAAACTATTACAAGGGCTATGGGAGGCCAAACCAAGTAATTATGAATATCGAACAAGCTGCAAGGTATTAGAAATGCATTTGAAAGTTGCAACAAGCATTATTGAATACTAAACTAACTACAAGATATGGTTAACATATTTGAATACAGCACAAGAGAAAACAAATGGTGAACATTTTTTAATTAAGTGGAAACAAGGTGGTGCGAAGGGGTAAACACGGCAGAGTGAGTTGTGTGAGAAACAGGTTGTGGCAAAGCCAAAAGATTGCCAAGAAGGATGTGAAATTAGTATTGGTCAACGATGCAGGAGTCCAAGGAAATACAAGTTAAGAGAGGAAACCTGTGTTGGGAAAAGCATGAAGAATACAGAAGCATAGCTTAGGGTTATCGGTTGCGTGACCTGTAATGGGTGGACCGTGTGGTCTGACAACTGCACCTAGACCGAGTGACCCCTGCTTGAAAGATCGAAGGAAAGAAAATGTAGAGAAGCTTGTATGTTGCAACAGTTACTAAAGTGAATGGTAAATGCAGAAATGGAGCAACCTATGTGAACCATTGAAGAGCATGATTGACCAAGGAGTTAAACTGATACTGTTTTACAAGCTAGATGTGAACTGATTTTTGCTTTTGAAAGTTGGAAGAGCTGAGTTCTTGGGGAAGGGAAACCCATGACTTTGTGAACTGTGTTTAACTCCTGTGGAAGGGAACCCTGAGACCTTTTTGGAAATATTATACACTTGGGGAAAGGGCAGCTGAGTATAAGCCAAGAGCTGGAAGAAGCTCAGAACTTTACTTTTGAACACTATTTCTTTTGCTGTTGACACCCCTACAAATTGTATATACTTAGTTGTGACGGCAGGTATAGGTTTTGGACACACAGACTTTTGATTTGAACTTACTGACACAGACTATCCTTAGTTTTAGTTAGGTAGGGAAATCCCGCCTTACATAGAGCAAGTTAGGCCTTTATCCAACCTGACAGGT
The DNA here is from genome assembly GCF_040938575.1 of Ambystoma mexicanum. Taxonomy (NCBI): domain Eukaryota; kingdom Metazoa; phylum Chordata; class Amphibia; order Caudata; family Ambystomatidae; genus Ambystoma; species Ambystoma mexicanum. The sequence goes on along the minus strand of NC_090924.1, from coordinate 754,868,813 downwards.
TGCAGGTGTGAATGCCTAATTAGACTTACCTGACCATGATTAAGGTGACATGCCTGTCTCTCACACTACTCTGCAGGCATCTTCCTCGTCCCAGTACCAGAGTGGTAAAATGAAGGTGTAGCGTCCATTACTCTTTCTCCTCTTCCTCGTCCCAGTACTTTCAAATGTCAAATGAGGGGAGAGGTCTTTCAGTAGCCCATAAAGGTTGGGGGAGGGTCAGGTTGGTCATGAATAGGGAAAGGGGGATACCATGTCTTGCCTAGGGCTACCCCACTCCCAGTCTGTGAGGACCTTCCAGCCAAGTGATCCTCCCTCACTTTCCATCTCCAGGGTCGGGATCCAAAAGCGATGGCCTTTCCCTGGCCACCTGAGAAGAGGATCCTGGGGGTTAAATAATAATAATAATAATAATAATAATAATAATAATTAGGCTTTTATATAGCGCTACAAACCCTCAGGTATCTGAGCGCTGCTTATTATTACCCACGGTGTGTGGTGCTCATTTATCGACCTCGGAAGGATGAAAGGCTGAGTTTGGCCCCGCCGGGATTCGAACCTGCGTTAACAGGCTCTGCACGGGTGTCAAAGCGGGCGCTCAAAGCGGGCGCTCTACTCGCTGTGCCACTTGACCGGCTGGTTACAAGTGAGAATACCCTCAGCTTTCTCACACTACCCGCTTTCTCATACATCTCCCCACAACATTTTGGTGTTTCAGCCCCGACTCCCTCAGTGAATTCCAGCATGCACAAGATGTTTATCAGGAGCGATAGTCCCTGTCCTCTACCCTCACCTCTGGTGGTTGGGACTCCTACGTCAAGATATCACTTGGGGCCTGCAATGTGTTCATCATTTTCAGGACCCACTTCCTCCCCATGTCTATGGTTGCTCTTGTAACATCCTTTTTCTGATCTGGCATGATGAGCGCTGTGTCCGATGCAGCTTAACCAATCCAGGACTCTAAGCATTTGCTTGATGTTTCTAGCATGCTTTAGCACATTGGCAGCGATAACCTCCAGAGGAGTGGTGTTTTGAGACTGAATTGCTCCTGCCCTTCTGTGCTCCCCTTAGGAGCATACTTGCTTGCCTATTTGTCATTTTTGAGATAATGTGCCTGGTACCTTTCTTTGTCCCTGCCATCTTTGTCCGCATCTCACCCCATAAGAGTAATCGGTCTTCTCTGCATTGCGTTGGAGGCAATTTGTGCTGTTCCACTGTTCCACCTCTTTCAAACAGTTGACCTACCCCTTTATTTTATATGCGGCTCCACCGAGAGTGTATTAAAACTGGGTGTCGTCAGCATAAGAGTGATATCCCAGCTTGAAGTCGGAGTAAACCGAATTCGAATGTAGAAAGTGAAATATCCCTTGTGAGAGTAGAGATCCCCGTAGGACTGTTGTTTGTCTTATAATCTACTTCAAAAGATCCTTCTGTTGAAAGATACATTAAAAGGTAAACCTTAAAAGGTAAGAGGGTCGACAAGCCTTTTTTTAAAATGAAAAATGCGTTCAATTTCGACAGTGAAACTTATCAGGTTAAAGGTTTGACATGTCCAAATATGGGGGTCTTCACCCCACATGCCCCCCTTGCCAGCCCCTCCCATGCCTTTCCCATACTCCCCTAGATAAACCGGAAAACGCTAAAATGCGCACTTACATTCAATTTCTCCCTTTCATTCAGATCGCTCTGCTTTTCCTCTGTAACTATTTCATGTCAATTCGCTCTTGCCGCATTCCTCACATCTCTCTCAGCCAGATATACATTTCAACCTCAAATGTCTATATTATGAACCTATCTTTTGTATATCTGTCTTATGACTCCATACTGTGGGACTCCACACTTGGGAACGGCCCAGCCGGAATACAATTCCTTGATGGTTACTGCTGACCAACACCCATCCTGAATGTATCTGAACCACTGGAGGATTAACTGCGATAACTGGATGGTGTCAACTGTGTCGAAATCTGCAGAGCGGTTGAGTAGCACCAGTAGAGTGAACCTATCCTCACCAGCCTTACGCAATATGTTATCCATGACTTCAAGGGTTTCAAGAGGGGCATGATGAGGCCACGTTTAGTCATCTGATACCTGCCTGTCCATGAGAGAGTTGTTAAGTAAACTAGTACTTAAGGCAAGTATTCTCTCGGCGTGCTTGTATTGCTTGTGTATGATTGACATACATGCTTGTCACAGTAGCCTTTAGCTCTGTAAGGCGGGACAATTTTGACATGCCATAGAGGGGAAAACTCGACTACTTTACATGGAGCTTCCATGTACGAATTTCAAGCAACATTGCGAAGTAGTAACGACTGTCTCCAGTCTGGTCCTTCCATAGGGGCACTTCTGGATGGAGAATTGGATCGGAACTAATCACAGAGTGCCCGTGTGGTCCCAGTCTACTAGTTCTAGCATATTTGCAGATGCTAACTCTGGATGCTAAGGCCGCCAGCCAGCGCCATCTAGCAGATTTGCTACTGCCATCTGATCCATGCGGGGCGATAATGCTGATGGGTGGCAAGCCTCAATGGACAATGCCTTGTTTTATTTGTGCCTTCTGCCAATTAATATTAAAAACACATGCCCTCTCCCCGATAACAAATCTGATATATGCTTTCAATATTGTGCCCCACCAAATCTTTTAGCAATGTAAGCAAATACACATACCTGTAGCTGTGGAAAAAGCCTAATTTCGTGCCTTTGCCTTTCAACCAAGCCCTTTTTGATGGGCCCACGCCTCTTTTTTTGCTTCGAAAACATTCTTCCAGCCCAATATGTTTAAATGGAAAGTGGAGTTGGTACAGTGTTGCATCTGTATCAACTTGGTAGATATTCTTTATGAGACAGATAGCCTCAATAACCCACAGACAAAAATGCCAGGTGTATCATGCTTTAGTGAATTATTACATTAGTTCTTTGGGGGTACTGGGACGAGTAGACAAAGATAACGCATGTTCCCTCCACCCTAGCCCAAGTGTCCCTAAACCCTGCGATATTCCTGATGTATCCTAAAGCAAGGTAAGACATGTTATCTTGGCCTACTCTATTCAGGAAGGGAAACCCAATGAATGTGCCCTTTTCTAACCTCATGGAATTGCAAAATTATGCTTTTCCTTGTTCCGCAGACTAATTTCACCAAGGCTTCTCCACCAGTCAGTCTTTTCCTCTTGTTCTTTTTATCCACTCATTCTACCTGCATGTCTTTTCTTCCCCTCTCACTTTCTCCCCCTTTCCTCTCTCCTTCCCCCTCGCACTACCAACACCTCTCTTCTCTCACCCCTCCACTCTCCTTCCCCTCGCTCTCTTTCTACCTCCATCCCCATCCTCTAACCCTGGTCTACTCATACCCAAGTGGAGAGCTACCACTGCGTTAAGAATTGGAGTCAAAAACAGGAATGGACTGGGATTTGTCCAGCCAAACAATGATAAGACAGGGGAATGGTGGGGCAACAGAAAATGAAGAGGGAGTGAAGAGGGACTGCAGGGGAAACCCAGAATTCTTCCCCAAACCCAATTGGAAATGGAAGCTATCACCCTATAGTGAAAGTCACAGGAAAAGGAGCAGCCTGAGGACATGGCTGCCACCTTACAAATGGAAAATGAAAAGGGGGTAGGGGTCTCAAACCCTTTTTAAAGCCGTTCAGGGGACGTCTCAACCCCCTGAGAGATAGCTCAGCGTGAGTTTGGCCAAATGAAGCATGTGACCGGGGAGACCAACGGGAACCGGGAGAAGTGTTGGAAGTGGGTCGGCTGTACTATAACAGCCCAGCCAGCACAGAAGAGATTAAAGGGTTTTTGGGCGAGATCGGGTGTCGCAGTGGTGGATCAACATACCACGCTGAGGCTGGACAGAGATGTGAAGTTCTGCAGGGATTGTGGCAGTGTTCTAAGAGAGTGCAGGAGAGAGTGGTACCAGTTGACCCTGTAGATTTCTCTGATATCTTCCTGTACTCACCTGAAGACTGTTGATGAGATGGGCTACTGCCGAGGAGCATACTGTGGCCATCCTGGCAGTGTCCCTAGTCCTTTGGTAGTGCATCTCTGCCTGGGCTCTTCCTTTGCTTCTCCCATCCTTCTTGGCTGGATTGTCTGTCCTTGCTGGACTCCTCCTTGTCTACAGCTCCTATGAAATCATTCCGGCCCTACTGCCTAAAGGTGGTGGTTCTTCTCTGCTGGCCACGAAACTTGAATGACTGTGTCAGCTCATCTTGCAACGTCTTGTGTCACCTTGAGCCATTGTCTTAATAGTGGGACCATTTCCTACTGCCTGCTTCGACCCCTGGTTCTCCCCTGAACTGTGTGTGACCTTTGTTGTGTCTTCCTGAGTGTTCATCCGGTTGCTGTGTTGCCCTCTGCCTCGTGGGTTATCTTCATAGGTATCTTCATGGCTGGGATCACCTAATCCGGGCTATTCTCCCAACTAGGGCTCAAGACACACAGATGGGAGAGCCCAGCCGTCATCGAGTGAGACTCAATCTCGGTACCACAACTAACCTATACACCTGCCTTTCCTGGACTGTTTATACCAGAGCCTATGCTGTACTTGTGTCTGGCTCTTTATACTGCGATTCCATGGTTGGTCGGCCCCTTCAGGTTATTTTAGATCTCGGTGCAGAAGGATTCTCTATTCCCCTTCCCCCACCACCCACCACCACTATCACCATACTAAGTGCCTGTGAGCCTGGGCTCACTTTGCGACCAATTTTCCTGACCTGCTTCTACTCTAACCTTGGGTTGAAACTCTATTATGGAGGTCCCCTCAAAGTTCCCAATTCACTGGTTTTCAGTCCTGCAGCTTCTTTGGGCTGCATATTAGCCTGGGCTTAGGTGACCTCCTAACTGCTGCAAGCCTGTTGGGTTTGCCACGTTGTTCTCTATGGGCAAACTTTTTAAAAAATTAGAAAACATTGTTAAAGTAACTAAAACAGGTACTTACCTGGACACTGACATTTTTCCTGGTTTCCCTGTGGGATCCTGAGTTTCCTACCCATATGGTGTATTTTTAAAAGTGAATAGTGATTTATATACATTTTTGAATACTATATCACTAATGACCATTCTTGTAATATTGCCTAACATAGCTAGTCTGTAACAAATGATTGCCACTTGTTTGTGTGCGTTTTTGTGAGTGAACTGTGTTCCTCTTGACCCAGTATTGTACTGTCTTGTATTACTCACCTGTTGATGACTTTTATGGGCTGTCTTCATTTTAACCCTTTCCCTCCCTCCTCTCACATATAATGGATGAAGTGGATTTGATTTGTCTGGTGTACAAGGCAAGTTAACAGAGAACATTATTCAACCTATGACTATTCTTCTATACAGCTACTCTGTTGGCGTTCTACTTAAAGCACGTACTTAACAGTGCTTTTAACCTAATACAATACTTAATACATAGTACGTATATGTTATAGTGTATGTTCTGTAGTGTATTCCGTTGTGTAGGTGCACGGGCCAAACTGTACATTGCTACTAGACTATTCCTCCGCCCTGCTACATTATTATTGAGAATAGTTTGGGATAATAGAAGAACTTCCCAAAGGGAGGGCGGGAGGGTGTTTGTGTGTGTTACACGTTTATCACATTCAGGGACAGGACTTATGTCCACAGTAAGATAAAGGACAGTTTGTCCAGCTGGCGCAGTTCCCCATGGCAGCCTCGTGCAATGATTGGCTGGTGTAGACGTGTTCTTTTCAGTCCCTTGTCCATGAAGCTTCAGAATGGCGCGTATCACGTCAAGCAAAAGAAATTATATTGGACGTGTTTATTTCGAAAGTTGCGAAATGCAGTTTCATTACACAGCATCCACGCATCGTGTGCCACCCTGGCCAACACAATGGGAATCTCCGAAGTCGGGCAGCTCTGAGAAAGCTACCCACACCCGGTGTGGTCCATTGGGAAATAACTTTACCATCCATTGCTAGGCCCTCTTCATCCCCTCAAGTCCATCCCGCAACCATTCACCAATGACACCAGCGTTGGCGGGTCTAGTTATGGCCTCACCTGGAGGCTCTGCTCTAAACCGCTCTGCTCACTCTTGAGACCCCACTTTACTGCCGCAATCCTATTCCAACCCCCCCTACTCCCAGTCACCCTACCTCTGAAATGAATCTGTTGGTTTCATTGTCTAATCCCTCTTCCCCAGTCTTAGCCTCTCCCTTCCTCAGACCAATGTCTGGGGCACCCCCTGGCTGCACCACCTTCTGGAAAAGGCTTGACGCCTTAAGACCACTGCGTGTTGATGGGCGCCGCATAAATACTGGATAACATATCCCAGCCTGGTGAAAGCACCCTGGACCAAGAGAAATACACGCTTAACATTTCTCCAGCACTTAGCAAGCAGTTGAAACGTTTAAAAAACGGTTATGGAAAGGCCTCTTCTACAAGCAGTTTATTCTCCACGGATTGTTTTAACTGCTAAGAAAATGTTCATTGCCTGTTTACTTATATAATTTTACATTTTTTGTGGCCTATGCATGCCTGGGTAGGACTAGGTGAGTCCCAAACAAGGCATTTAAGTAACAGTATGATTGTGTAACCAATGCTTAAGAAACGCCTTTCATTTTGTCTAGGGCAGTAACTCGCCATAACCTGGTTTAAAGTCTTCCAGCAGCAACTTTGTCCCCGTTTGGACACAATGGCTGCGAAAACAAAATTAAAAAAATCATTAACACCCAAACTGCTTTGTTGTTCATTATAACGCTTGTTAACGGCCTCGCAACAGTAAACGGCGTGGCTGAGGACTGTCACCTGGAAATGTGGTGGTTGAAAGGATCTGCTGCCCTGCCACAAGCTGCAGAGCACATACTCCTGGCATGCCATGACATGCGTCTGCATATGGGGTTAATCCAATGAATACATGTGCCCATAACCTAATCCGAGTTGGAGATACTGAAGCTCATACAATACCAACATGCCGCTGGGGTCAGCGTCGGGTCATTTAACATGTGGCAAATAAAGAAGCCAAAATGAGCAGCAGAAGAACAGATAATTAGAGGTCCATGCAAGGCTGAACAGACGCTTCCTTCAAAACGGTGCACGAAGGTGGGCGGGACTGAAGTGGGGGGGGGGACTGATGAGTTGGGTGGAAGCGGATCTTAGGCTGCGTGTGCGGGACACCTTTGTTTTTGATGTTCTCAGGATAAGTGCCATGGATGAATTCGCGAACTCATCAGTTAAGTTTAAAATTAGATTTGTTCCTGATTGAGAGCCGGTGGGTTGAGCCAAGATTTTCCGTGATCTTGTCAGTGCTAAGTGGTTCTGTACTACACCAGATTTTGTGAACAGCGTTAATCCACGTGTGATGAAGGTGCAAAAGAACACCACAAGTCAGAAATGCAGTTAAAACATATATTATTAAGTTACACAATGAGGGAATGAAAGCCTATTGAGCGTAGCATTCCAACTAAAACACAATAAGGATTATTGGACTCGTGTCCGGATGTGTTTACTCAAGTGGACCAAGGGCCTGCGTAAGTGCCCATTGGTCCTTGCAAGATTTCTTTGTGTGATCCAAAGACTCTGGATTTTAACACCAGGATTGCTTCATGGATCAACCTTACAGTGCCATTGATATAGCACCCAGCTCACGTATTTTTTTTTTTTTTTTAATTTATTTTTTATTGATTTGGTTGAAACAAATCAACCTTTCAAGATGTTACAAGAGAAAGAAGAGAAACACAACAATAAATATTATACAAAGTGGAATGGTAAACAGAAATTTGCAATAGAGATAAAAATTATTATGACAAAGACATGGTATAAAACAAGATACGACATCTAGTCGTATTTAGAAAAGATAAGTTAACAATTTACCACGCACATAGACCAAGTTAAGACATAATAAAAAAATTTTTTTTTCAAAAATGCACTCATTGGTTCATAGCATAAATAGCAAGACACGATAACAAGAGGCTAGTGGGTAGATCATCAATGAGTTAACCATTTGAATTTGTCAAGGACAAGCTTTCAATAAATTTAACAACTGCAGTTTGAATAGGCAGGTACGTAGAGTTCAGAATTGTAAGCCATGATGCTTCATAGTCTAGGAAACCTAAATGCCGGCAATGTCGACCCAGGAACTTGAGTCTATGAAGAGTGAGAGCAGGACACTCAATGATAAGATGCTCCAAAGTCTCAGGTTGACAATTGTTCTTACAAAAGCGACAAAAGTTATCACGATCTGTTATTAGCTTGCGTCTGTGAAGAATGGCTTTGGTTGGCCAAATGTTAAAACGTAGACGCATAATTGCAGAGCGGATATTGACTGCTGGGGCTTTGACTAGATAAGGATGGGGTGTTCTCATCTTTTTTGGAGGAAAACGGGAAGCATTACCATCACGATAGGATAAACACAATTCATTTGTCTTTATCCAGTCAAATTCATATAGCTGACGTTTAGCCTTATCAGGATTGTTAATTAATGTATCAAGGGAGATATCAGCACTACTCAATGCAGAGTAGGCAGTAGTCACCCAAGAGGCAAAAAATGTTTGTGTAGTATGAAACATATGAAGAGCAAGTTCTGAAAGTAGAGTGTGATCCCTAGATGCAAGAAGGCATTTTCTGAAAAGCGCACACAGACGCCAAATGTATAGGGTTTCAAGTGAAATTAGGCCTAGTTCATATCTAATCCACGAAATGGGGATACAAGCTGGTAATTGTAGTATCTTTTTCCAAAACTGGCTTTCCCATTTGTGGAAGACAAGTTTAGACTGACATGTAAAAGTTTCAAGCCCATACAATATTGACGGCACTGCTTTCTGATTCCAGTAGGCAAGGGCCGGAATGATGGAAAATTTGCCATATCTAGACATAATCAGACTAGCTTGTGACGTGGCCGTTGTCACCTTTTTCAGAATCCCGTCCACTTGAGCATTGAAGGACCCACGCAATTCAAATATCACACCTAAGTAGGTGTATTGCGGCACAATCAACAATTGTGCCTGATTAATGTGCCAGTTGAATGATTTATTTCTTTTGGTTGGTTGATACAGCATTATCTGAGATTTATTAGAGTTAATTTTTAATTCATTACGAATCATATAAGATTCGAAAGCAGTCGGCAGTTTCTGCAAGCCAATTTGAGTTTTTGATAGCAGTACCATGTCGTCAGCATACATTAGGGTTTGTACCTGATGATTATTAATTTTAGGAGAATCTGAATCAAGATTTTGAAATATGAAAGCTATGTCATGGATAAAATAATTAAAAACAGATGATGCCAAAAGACAGCCCTGTTTAAGACCACGAGCCGTGGGTATGGAGGTGGACAGAGCTCCATCAAGGGTTAATCGTACATAAATACACGTCTCAGAGTGGAGATCCAAGATGATGTCAAACAGTGTTTGTGGGCAATGATCACGTTTTAATTTGGCAAAGAGCAGGGGGCGAGAAATAGAATCAAAAGCGGAGTGTAGATCAATAAACGCAAGAAATAAAGGTTGTTTCGATTCTTGGCACTGAGCTTTAATAGAGTTCAATGCAAAGAGATTGACCTGGGTGCCCATACCCGCAATGAAACCAGTCTGAAACGGATCTCTAAATGAGTTCTGGAGCGTCCACTTATTAAATTCACTCAGAACAAGTTTGGTAAAAATTTTACTCGGGGAGTCTAATAGTGCAATTGGCCGATAGTTCTGGGGTAGACACCTTTCACCTTTTTTGAAAATCGGGATAATGATGGAGGATTTCCAAGATAAAGGGATGGTGCATGTGTGCAATATGTCTTGAAAAATGCCATACAATATACGAGCCCATGTGTCAGGGTTTAGTTTCAGCATGGCGTTGGAAATGCCATCTGGGCCGACGGCTCGGGAGGAGCTAGCTTTTTTGATGACTGATACAATGTCGTCAGTTGTAAAAGCCAGCTTCCAAGTTGAAGTTCTAGTAGGGCGAAAGGTGTCCGGATCAAAGTTCGCATCAGCATATAAGTTTGTGAAATACGAGATCCATTGTGTTTCATTGACTGCATTTAATTGTGCATCGGCATCTCTAATGTATGCATGATTGTGTAACAGATGCCACATTTGGGCCGAGTTTTTGTTGGCAAGTGATTTTAACATTATTTCACTGTCATGTTGGAACATTAATGATTTATGGCCCTTTAACCAGTTTTTGTGTTGTGTTTTCAACTTGGTAAGCACTTGCCAACGATTACACGAAGAGGAGGATAGAATCTGGCGCTTTAAGCGCCTAAACTCGGTCTTACGGTCTTTAACCAGCTGATCAAAGGAGTGGGTGTGTTTGGATTGAAGTTGCCTGGGGGTCGAAATGGTATGCGCAAACGGTGCAAGTATATCAGTATATTGTACACCCACTGTGTACAAGTTCTTTTGAATTGATTTTTCGAATTCATAAAGTCGGTGGTCTGTCCATTTCAGTCTAGATCTGGCCGAGTTGATGACAAAGCCACAGCTGACTGAAGAAGATTTTAACGCAAAAGTTTGCCATGAAAGGGTCAAAAGAAGTAACTTATGATCACTGCCAGGATATGCAGTGATTGAGAGATCCTGACAGAGTTTGAACAGTGGCGAATCCACAAAAATGTAATCAAGTGTACTTGCACTGTTATTGCGATACCAAGTCGATTGGGATGGAGAATCACCTTTGAGGGCCCCATTGATCATGATAAAGTTCCGTTCATTCATAAGTTGGATCCACCGAGAACTAACTGTTGAATATGGATTGTTAACAATACAATTCATATTGAGATCCCCTAATATGATGGTGAAGTTGGTATTATTTGCCATATTTATAGTATCCAACAAGGAAATAAGGCCACCATAAAAGTGTGCATCAGAGCAGGCAACAGGATTTCTATACACATTCAACAATGCGAGCGAGGCAGTACCCAGATCAATTTTAACTAGTTGCAAATGAACCCCAAAGGAAGCCCATGCATTTACATGGAGACCAGCCCTTTGTAGTACGGCAACCAACAAGCCCAAGGTGGGTCTACCTTTAGTTCGAGTGGCCGGTAGCAGAGTGATTTCATACCCGTCCCACACCGGGGGGACTAAAAGCCAGGTCTCCTGTAAGGCAAGGATGTGAAAAGCCACAGGCATAGATTTAATAGAAACCTGTAGATGATTGTGCCCCCTGGTATTCCAACATGCAAGATACAAAGGATTGCCATTTTGACACAATGATGGTTAATTCTGGATGCGGGTCCGAGTATCATACACCTTATTAGTATCACATCTATCAATTTGTTGTCTTTCATAGATGCGTGGCTGTGGGATGGTGGCCCTAGATTGAATTGTGTTATCATGTGGTTCATGAGCCAATAAGAAACCCATGTCAAACAGGGCCATTCTCGCTCGCCAGATCGTGTTGGCAACAATGGTCGATGGTATCCATAGTCTGATGATAGAATTGGAAGAGACAGAGATAAATTCAATTTGTGCTATATCGAGAGTAGAAATATCCCTTAATTCATCAATGTCACTAAAGATGTTTAAGACACTCCTCCTATTCAAATTGTAAACAGGATAAGGACCATCTCGACATTTTAAGATAAATGTGCAAGCCGAGAGGGTGGAAGGGATTTGAGCAGGTTGAGAGGGAGGACGCCTTATTTCAGAATTATGAGAATTAGGCAATCTAGATTGGTACGCTTGTTGGGGGGGCAGATCTTTAAACTCAGTCACTTGAGACTCGAGATTGTACTGCTCAAGACTAGAAAAGTTGGACGTGTCAGAAGGTTTAGAAGTGAATTGGGAGGGGGCTGTCATAGTAGACATGAATTGGGGTGTGGGCGCTGTAGAGAGCCTTTCCTCTAGAAACTTGTCAACAGCTTGTCTCAGGTCATTCAACGGGCCCTGATTCGGTACAGATGTTGAGAAGGAGGGCCGTCTGGTACCTGAAGCAAAAGAGACAGTTTTGATGGGTGGTATGTCGATCACAACTCGTTCGGTGCGCTGCTCCAGCGTCTCAAGGGACTCAACCAGAGCGTCCAGAGGGGGGTGGGGGGGTATCTGTGCCGGAATATCAATAGGCACGGGAAGTGCTGCTTCCTTTGTTTGGTCAGACGGCTGAAGACTCGCTGGCAGCAGCGCCGGGTTAAGAGTTGCCGAGGGTATTTTGGGGGAATGACTCTGGGAAGGATCTTTCTGCCCTGCTGCCAAAGACCCACCAATAGCTTTAAAGAAGGCATTCAGAGTATTTTTGTTGCCTCGACGAGGGAGCTGTTTTTTCGTTTTTTTCATTGCGATATGCGATTATTTTAGAATCATTGTAGTCCTAGACTTGCCACTGGATGAGACCAGAGAAACTGCAACGGTGGGGGTTGCCGGAAGGACATCCTCAGGAAGGGAGAGTATGGCACTATAAGTAGTAGTTACAACCGGGAGAGGCACCTCAAGAGCAGGCACCAGATCAATGTTGTTTGGGGCTATCTGAATTTGAGGCACAGAGACAGAAGTTATAGTATTAGGAGGAGCGTCAGCTGCACAAATGACATGGTGAAAATGAGGCAAGACAGAGGGGACATTCGCGCTTTTCACATGTGAAACACAATTCGCAGGGGGCAAAGCTGTACTTATGTGCCTGTCTAGATTAGTATAGCTACCACAGGTGATAATTGAGGCTTCATGGCTCACCACTGGCCTTTCTAATGGTGAGGTAGGTGAGAGGCACTGCTGATCATGGCGACGACTCCAGTGTAATAACTCCTCCAGTTGTGCACCTTGGGTAGCTATTTTTGTGTGCAGGATATCAAACATTTTGTGCATGCCCAAAATAGAGGTATTGATTGCCTGCAAGGCTGGTTCAACACCAATACTGATGGCTGACGCAAATGTATTGCGAGCAGGCACAACTGGACGAGGTGTGGGAAGAGCAAAGGAGGCTATTGCTGAATCTATTGGGGTGGAGTAAGTACCTTGAGGAGAGAGACAAGATGGAGCCACATCGCAAGAGGATTTCTTAGACTGCAAAGTATCATGATGGCTGGCATATAAGGAGATACTCGTACTATCAAGGTGTAAGGGCGAATTTGGAGTTATGGGCGAAAGAGTGTGGTTTGAATGCGAGCTGAATTTCCTCCTCACATTCCGTGCTTTTAACGATGCAAGAATCGTTTTATCCGAAATACCACGTGTGCGAGAGGGAGTTGATAGCACTATGGAAGGACTGGGAAGCACCATACACGGTACCGTTTGCTGATCCACAGCTAAAAGATGAGATCCCGCAAAACCTTGTATCAAAGAAGGGACAGTCAGGAGTGGATCCGCCCACGGGTCCACGGTGGGGTTGGTAGAAGTGGGGTCAACTGGATTTCTGGGAGATAGAGTAAACGCTGGAAAGTTCGTTTGAAAGAGCCCAGTACTAGGACAGCCAGGCTTGGGATAGGAAGCCAAGTCTGGCATGCTTGAGTACGGCACAAAGGTCATTGGAGATAGGGCAACTCTCAAACTAGCCCGAAAAACCAGGGAAAGCGCAGTATAGACAATTTGGTAAAAACACCTGCACTAAGAAGCCAGACCGCGACCGCAGAGACGCGGTGAAGCGGTAAAGCGGAACTTAGCCGTGAACTTGCTCGTGCGCGCGCGCTGTGCGCGTAGGGACATCTTTAGTAGGAAACAGAATAGTAGAGAACACGCCCTTTCCTGGGCAGGGCTGTGTCAGTCACTGAGGCTGGTGTAACCAGGAAAGCAGTCCGCTTGAGTGCAAAATGAAACACTGTAAAAACAAAACAAACAAACAAACATATATCAAGAAGTTGCTGAGTGCTGTGAACTCCCACTAGTGGGCTTACGGGTCCAAGTCCTCCAGCCAAAGCAATCACCTGGCTAGGCAAAGGTCCAAAAACACATCCAAGTGCAGAGCGAAGTCCTCACGAGTCCTCACGAGCGGTAAAGCGGAACTTAGCCGTGAACTTGCGCGCGCGCGCTGTGCGCGTAGGGACGTCTTTAGTAGGAAACAGAATAGTAGAGAACACGCCCTTTCCTGGGCAGGGCTGTGTCAGTCACTGAGACTGGTGTAACCAGGAAAGCAGTCCGCTTGAGTGCAAAATGAAACACTGTAAAAACAAAACAAACAAACAAACATATATCAAGAAGTTGCTGAGTGCTGTGAATTCCCACTAGTGGGCTTACGGGTCCAAGTCCTCCAGCCAAAGCAATCACCTGGCTAGGCAAAGGTCCAAAAACACATCCAAGTGCAGAGCGAAGTCCTCACGAGTCCTCACGAGCGGTAAAGCGGAACTTAGCCGTGAACTTGCTCGTGCACGCGCGCTGTGCGCGTAGGGACGTCTTTAGTAGGAAACAGAATAGTAGAGAACACGCCCTTTCCTGGGCAGGGCTGTGTCAGTCACTGAGGCTGGTGTAACCAGGAAAGCAGTCCGCTTGAGTGCAAAATGAAACACTGGCTAGGCAAAGGTCCAAAAACACATCCAAGTGCAGAGCGAAGTCCTCACGAGTCCTCACGAGCGGTAAAGCGGAACTTAGCCGTGAACTCACGTATAGGCCTGTCAGTCCCAGGAATATTGCACCCAGCTCGCTTCCAGCCAGAACCTTCCCCGCCCCTCCCCCTTGCTGCATGTTACTGCTCTGGGTCAGATACCACCACCTTTCACACACGTTTTTTTACTCCGCTCAATGTTTTTGTCAGGCTCTGATATTGTTACCCACCTGCCACAACATGGCCTCCTGAGCCAAGGTCTTCTCGTACCAGTGGCAGCATGAGGATTTCTCTGCAGTGTAGCTCTCTACAGGCACAGAACAATCCAAACAGGCTCTCTGGATTGTTTCTGCCAGGTGTGCGATAGAGCCTCACGTGGGTGTTAAGCTTCCCCATCTCCTTTAGATGTGGTCTGGGCCCAGTGCCTGAGCTCTAGCACTCAGCCGGCTTTCACCTTTCTCTATAGGGCTTTTGCTCTTTCCCTTTTACTCCTTCTTTCTTCCTCCTGCCTCTAAGCTGATAGCCAGGTCTGTGTCAATCGCTGCAGAGTAAAGCCAGGTCTGTGTCAATCCCTGCAGAGTAAAGCCAGGTCTGTGTCAATCCCTGCAGAGTATTGTGGGTTTTGTAGTGTCTTTGATAATTTGATAACTCTGATTACCAAACGTTGCTGAATGGAGCCTCCCTCCCCTTTTTGGGATTTGGCTATTGTATGTTCTCAAGTGTGAGTTCCCAGGTACATTTCACTGAAGATGTTTGTATAATTGTATCCCTCCTACAATTGGATCTTATTATCCAAAGCTGAGTAGTGGCTGGAGGTTTCAAACTCCTTTGCACCATTTTCAACTCAGGCCGGAGTGATTTGTCTGCAGTGCGACTCTTCGTGTGGTGGACACTTTCGGTACTGCATGATGCTCGTATGTGGAAAGCAAACCGTCCAGCAGAGCATTCACAGCTCGCAGACCTGTCTTCTGCTCCCATAAAATGAAGAGTTGCCTAAATAGAGACCACCGTTATCTTCAGCTACGTTGCATGGGCAGAGCTCCTTTATCACAATGCTGGGCTTTTGGACATGAATTCCGAGAGATGTGGTGCTGCAAGGTCAGGAGGTAGACTAATGTATCAGCTGGGGGGCCAGTCTTCTTGTACTTCCCTAACTTGTGCCTAACCTGTAAAGGTTGCACATCAGTTGTCCTGCTACTAGGAAGCATGATAGGTTGGAACATGTAGAGGAATGACTTGTATTCCGCCTGCAGGTAGCTCTTTATAGATCCAGTGGGCCTCCCTTGTACATGGAGCCCTTCTAAGCCACAAGGCCGTATTATCCAGTGTGACTTTGTCATACACTCTTGGGCAGGGAGGGGTCTCCTACCTTTTCCTTAGTAAGAGCTACTTATAGTTGAGGGTCAATAGGCAGGAGCTGCTGCCAACAGTAACTGGGGTGGTGATGTTCACGAACATGGACATTTGTACCCAGATTTTTTAGGCAGCCTATTTACTCTTTACATAAAAAAACCCATATAATTCACCATTATATTAAGAAATTATTTTCAGTGGTGTATTATGAGTTATTAAACTATAGGCGCGTACGTGTTTGTGCTGAATATGGGGGAGTGGCCAAGTGCAGCGAGGGAGCCCAAACCAAACAGTGGTGGTTGCAGGAGCCCCCCCTCCAAGAACATATTTAAAATAATGGGCTCAAATGGTGCATTGTACTGCACTTTCTGCGAAAAAGCTGGTTAAAAGCCAGACAGTTTGCAATCAGTTGTATATGGCGGCACTTCAGAAAACCCAATAGATGCAAGTCACCAACGGTGCAAAGGAGCACTTTGCAATGCATTTTCATGATGCCTTTGCCCACAAGATATGCCAGTATATAAAGATGTTCATGCTGGCTGTGCCCATATATGTCCATGCAGGCTGGACCAATATATGCCAGCATTGCTATATAAGGACAGCTAGCCAGTAAAAAAAAAAGGCCATGCCACAGAAAAGTATATCCAGACTGGCTATAACAACATAGGCCAGTGTCCCACATAATCATGTGTATGTTTGCTTTTACCTTTGGTGCGCAGTACAGAAATGTCATGACACGCTGAGAATGTATGGTCAGACAGGAGAAACCAATGTAAACCAGTCTAGGCACGCAATAACAAACAACATGCTTACTTTACTCTTGATGCCCAGTAAAAAATGCCATGCCACAGTAAGAAAGTATATGGAGACTGGCACCACTAATGTAGGCTAGACTAGCCACGTAATAACACTCATGTGTGCTTTACCCTTGGCTTACAGTATAGCATCTTTACTGTGCAGCAGGAGAAAAACATGCTGAGCCAAAAGAATATTGCTGTGGCTTTATTTGCCACACACTGAATGGAACACTAGAAGTCTGAGAGCGCAAAATAATGCAAGCCTGAAAAATATCTTCTTTTCGGACCACTCTAGTGATCTCACTAGGATAAAGATTAAGTATTTCACAAACTTCCAGGTGCTTTTAGGTATGTTCATAACATTTCCCTCTACATATAAAGCAATCCCTTGTTTGCAGGTCCTGGTAGATAGCACGACTATCCTTTAAGTGGAGCTTTGCTGTGCTGCTTTAAATGCCTTGTATGAAACACGCATGAGCTAGGTAACGAGCCACGAGGGGTCTTTCGTATGGAAATGTCCGAACTGTGCCAAATGCCAAAAACATTTGCCACTGAAGGAACCTTTCCATTTGAAAGAACCCCCCATAGCTTGTAACATCGCAAATAGGTGGATATTTTGCAGGTCATTAAGGGGCTGATGGTCACCCGAACCAGGATGCTATGAGTGGCTGTGTTTGATAATGGCCTGAGCTTCAGCCGATCCTTTCACCGTGCACGTAGCTGTGGCCATTAACTTTGACGGGAGCAGCAGAGGGCGGGTGCATCTCTGTGCACGGCGAGGGGGGGGGGGGTCTGAAGCTCAGCCTGGTCAGAGCATTTCCTAGCTTTTTATTTTTGCGAGTTACTGGGGCAGCCTCAGGCGATCTACCAGTCACTCGCCAGTGACCTCTAGAGCAGTGGTCTTCAAACATTTTTGGCCGGGGCCCCCCTGAACAAAATTTGGGCAGTACGGGACCCCCAGAAATGCCAAATGGACAGGTTGCATTGCGCGCCGTCACCTGCTCCCATCACAGTCGCTAGGTTCCCTCATCCCACTCCTACCCAGTCCCTTGTCTCTCCCCACCCCATCACACACCCTAGGCTCTCCCCACTCTGCTCCCACCACTATCCCATGGTTCCTGCTCATTGTGCTCCCACCATAGTCCCTGGGTTCCCCCATCCTGTTCCTAACACAGTCTGAGGGCCAGAGGCGGCTGGTGATTTTTTTAAGTGGAGGGGCATAACTATTTCCCCCAAAAATGCCATAGCGGCCGAGCATAGTGAGGGAGCCCGAACCAATTAAGGGGGTTCGGGGGGGGGGGGGTTTCCTCCTGTGAATTTTTTTTGAATAATGGGTTAAAATGTTGCATTGTATTAACAACAAAATGGGTAAATAGCCAAACAGTTTGCAGTTGGTGCTGGGGGGCACAGGGGGCAGGCATGACATTTTTTACTGGACATCTATGATAGATGTCCTGTAAAAAGATACCATCCCTGTCCCCTGGGCCCCACTGGGCCTAACACAATCAACATGATTATGTGTGTATGCAAGGCGCTGCACATTCATACGAGACGCGTATACGGACCGGGAAAACAGACGCTGGCTATAACAATGCACCCAGCGAAAACCTGAAAGCGGACCTGCACATAAAACAAAGAGACGCGTTCACGGATCGGCAAGGAAGACACCATAGGAGGTGGCGTATCCAGTGGAGCGGCTGAAATGTATAACTTGGTTGCATACATACACAGAGTTTCGACTCTATCAGGTGTTTCATTCGGGTGGGAACAAGTTTGACCTTGAGTATCCGCGATACAGACCACGCACCATGTCGACATGCCAGATCCGGCTACCCAACACTAGGGTAAAAAGTGCAGCTCCCACTAAAGGACGACTTTACCATCATTTGCTAGAATTAGAGTTCATTAGCGTCCTGGCATTCTGATACGCGTGAACGGCGCTGAAATCATCAATGATGACCACTCCAGTGTGTTGAGGAAACATTTCCTTATATTCTGTGGCAATCATTCCGTGAAGTTATCTACTTAGAATTCCCTGAATATACAGATTGGAATTCCCATTTATCAAAGTACTTGGACTTTGAAGAGAAATCTCGAGCTTAATAGAAACTAGTCACTGCTACCATGCAATGATGTCAATTTGTATTCTGCCCCTGATGAATTTCCTGGAATAACCCGTTGATGGAAAGAAACATGTTGGGCTTGTTTTTACCATTGTCCAATTTTTATGTATGTGTATGAATGAATCATAATTTTTGTATGAGAGTGTATGGTACCTATGATGATGAGTGGGAGAGTTAGTAAGTGAATTCCGATCACGTATTATCACTGTGTATAAGCCACCCAATCATCTAGGCTCTCATTAATGGGATCTACATGTGGAATTGCGTTGCATCATTGGTGCACGGTGATACTTTCTGTTCTTTTTTTGTTTTCTCTCTATTTAACACTCTCTTGATCAACCCAATGACAGTATTTCTAAATTGTTTTTGTATTCAATTTGTATAATACATTTGTATGAAATTTCAATTAAAATATGCAGTTGTTTTAGATTTCTCAACTTTGTTGTCATGTATTATTGATGAACTTGATATCAATTGAGGACATGAGATAATATTCCCCTTTTTTCCTCTAAGAGAGCGTTTTTTCTTGAGTCACAAGCCTTTTTGTTATATGCCAAGGGTTCCACCCTTAACGTGAGGGTTTGCTTGTGACTTAACCTCTCCCTCAACCTCCCAGTGTTCTCTTGCTGCACATTCATACAGCAATCACTCTATCATTCACACAAGCATCCATCACCATTCACTCACTCATAACAAGCATACATGCATCCATACACATGTTTAACTAAAAACAATGAACATAAACGTACGTTCTGCATTGGCCTGCATGTGGGTGCTGAAACACCCTGCTCCAGCCTGCTCTGTCTGTATGTGCGAGGAGGCGCAGGAGCTCCCCATCGGACATACAGACATGTAGTGCCCTAGCCAGCATTTTCAATGAGCTATGCAATGCTGGCGAAGCAAAACGCCCCAGCACTTGTATGGCTCAGTGAGCATGTGCGGCTGGGGAACTAAACTGAACTGTCAAAGGCAAACATTGTTTCCCTTTGACAGTTCAGCCAGCCCAGGAGCACTCCATCAGCTGGAAAAAGCAGCTGAGGGAGGGCTCACTGTTTCACTGGGCTAGCTCCGTAGCTCCTCCATAATGGGTGAGGGGCCACTGGATGGGCGCCCCCTCGCTATTATGGATGAGCCACCAGGCTCAGACTGGCCTTTAGGGCAATGCCTGTACCAAAAATGTAAAATGCTAGTGTGGGCCAGTCAAAATGGGCCACCATTTTGGCCAATGTGGACGAGTTTGATGAGTTACTTAACTATGCAGTTAGTAATTGTGACCATTGTTGCTGAATATATCACAATTTACCTACATTTTAACACAAAGCACCCCCTTGGGTACTATTGAAACAGTGGGCCTCATTACAACCCTGGCGGTAGCTGTGCCGGTAAAACCGACACGGCTGCCGCCGGCGTTGCATTTGGGTCCGGCACCCGTGAATGGGCAATTACCGGGTCATGCCAAGTTAGGCAGACCTGATAATTGCCCTTTCGCGGGTGCCGGTACTGGTAGATCCCCATTCCCGTTTGAGCCCAATAGGGCTCAATGGGAATGGGGAGCTCGGATGCACCAGCACTGTTAATAACGGTGCCGGTGCATCCGACGACCTGTGCTCGCGGGTGCCGCACGGCCTGCCAGGCACCGTTGTTACCGTACCGCCATAGTTGTAATGAGGCCCAGTCTGTGACTAAAGGAATGAATATCCATTTACAAATGCAGGCCACTTTTTCATTGTTGCCGGAGACAGTCCCATGCTTCAGCCCGACCATGTGAGCCACCCCTACCCATTTCTTCCAATCTAAAAAAAATAAAAAAATATGTTTTTATTTTTTATATTTGACGCTGAGCTTCTCAGGGCACCCCAGGGATTAATACCGCTGCTCTAGAGGCTGACACACTAGCCCAGAACTGTGGGAAAGTATCAGAAGAACACTTCATCTTTTCCTTCTGGTTCCTTTTCTCAATGTGCTCCTCGCATTCCGACTCAAAATCTCATTGTGAAATGTTTGTTAACTTTACTTTATTAATGCAGAAAGTCCTGCCTTCCTGGGTTGTTTACAACCTAACTTTGTGACAGGAACGACACTTATGGGAGGATGTACTTGTAAATGCTGACACACAGTCCATTTACTTGCTTGTAATGCCTGACCCCTCCCTGGCGTTTGACACTGTTGATCGTAAGCAGGTTTCTGACTCTACCCATGCCTGGTTCCAGTGCTATTTGTCCGAAAGAACCTACGAGGTTAAACTGCGTCCCTTTCTTTCTAGGTCTGCTGGGGTGAATTGTGGCGTATCTTTGGGGTTACCCCTCACGCTCCTAGAGCTTAATGTTTGTATACAGCCTTTAATGCCTTTCTTTTGATGAATCTGGCACCTTAAGATCTCTGGCCCAGTTGTTGACCGTACCAATCTATCAAACTGCTTGGACAAGGTGACCACTCTAATGCGGCGCAGTGGTTTGCATTTGTATCCAAGACGCAAGCCGTCCTACTGATACCTGAGCATCTGGTCAAGGATACCTCGTATATCCTTTCCTCTCCCTATACTAAACATGCTGCTGTGTTTGGTTCCCTTATTAATTTGCAGTTGGATCATGCAAATGTTTTGTATGCAGGAGTATCAAACTGGCTGCCAGCAGTCCTCCTGATTGTATACCCCTTCTATCCCATTCGATGCGTTTCTTTAAGCGATCCCTTCATTGTCTTCCCGTATGCCAGATAATTTGTTTGGTTTTTAAGTGCATTCATGGTCTTTCCCCTCAATATCTTGCCAATAAAATCCATCTTGGACACCTTCTTTAACAAAATGCATTGCTGATAGCTATGCCCAGAACTAGATGCAAGACTGGAGGAGACCGGCGCATTGCAGTCCTTGGCCCTCTTTCCTGGATCTCTTTGCTGATAATTCTTTGAAGACTGGAATATGCCTTTTCATTAGGCATTGAAACCCCATGCTAGGCCGTGTTATCTTTGTTTCTTCTTGCTGCTCTTTCTATTGTATAATTAACATCTGCACTGATATTCAATTGAGTCTGCTAGGCATTCTTTTTTTGATGCACATTTTAAATCTATGAAAATAATCATGAATGCACTCTGGAAACTCCATTACCAAGTTACAGCATGCAGCAATGCCCTCATTGTGCACTTTCTCAGTGGCCCACTTTTTCAGGGTAAGTCCCTGGATGTTTCTCCATTACAGGGATTTTGTCCTGGCCTCCTTCACTTGCTTCTGAATTCCGTCCACACACCTTTGCTCCCGACCCTGTTCTAGGGGTAGACTACTCCTCAACTTCTAGTCTGCTCTACTGTGTACTTGTACTAATGAGGACTCGTTCTGGCTGCTCATCCTGGCCCTCAGTCACTGGCATTTGGCTTGTGCTTCTCACTTTTGTCTTCTGTAGTCTGGCAGGGGTCACAGATGGCATCAAGAACACATCAACTCTTGGAGACAGTTAAATACATTTTATTATTTGTTTTTTTAAGGAGTTCACTAGTGGCTGTCCCTCTTTCTCTCGTCTAGTGCGGGCTGTTCCCTCTCTAGCCCAGGCATCCTTCAGTCTCAGGCTTGTCACAAGAGATTGGTAACCCCTACAATCTCAGAACATTCTGACTGAATGTGATGGCCTAATGGCAAACACTGTAGCTCCCTAACTTCATCTGGAAACAATCTAGGCGGTCCCCGGCCCCAAAGCCAGTAGTTTGCAGTGATAGGTTCCTTTCATATTTTCAGGCCCCACTTGGTCTCTTATGTCCATGCTCTCCTGTTCCTCTCCCCACGTCTTTCTATGTCTCACCCATTTCTCCTCCTTCTCTCCTCCCACCTACTCCACGGGCCATCTCCTTTCTCTCCCTTGCACTTGCTAATCTCTCCCTCTGATGTTCCCCTCTCTCTTCCTCTCTACAAACTACCTCCACCCTCACTCTCTCCTACTAAGCACCACGCCACTACTACTCTCTCCTTTCCCCACTACTACTTCCCTCTCCACACTACTCCTACCCTCTCCTTTCCACACTATTACTAGTGCTCATTTCCCAACACTACTACTACTCCCCTATCCACTCGACTACCTCTCCACAGTACTGTTACTACTCCCCTAATACTCAGACACCTTCTCTTCCATTCACCCTCCTTTCACTCTTCCACTTACCTTACCATGCACTTTTTACTCTGTTTCACTCACGCTTTTCTTGCACAGTCATGAACAAGTACCACTTATTCTTGCACACTTCTTCCCCAATTCCCTTCGACCCTCTTCTCCACCATCCTTCCTCTGCCTGGTCTCGTGGTACTCCTTCTCCTTCCTTGACCTCACCCGAACAATCAACACCTTCATTTTTCCTATACCTCTTCTTATCCTTCACCTTCCCCTCTCCATCGGTGTACCCCCCTCACCTGGTTTCCCGGCCCAACTGCTGGCTTCCTTTTCAAAAAAGACTTGTTACAACAAAGAGAGTAATTTCTAGAGCTTGACCAGCATACATGATACCAGGTGGCCATTTCCTGCATTGCCTCTAGCAGAGATTTGATGTTTTGTAGCATATGTGACTTAGCCACAATGTCCACGGGTACTTCCTATGAAGCAACTTATAGCATTCTGCATATTGTGAATAAATGCATGTGGTTTGGATGGTCTCCCCAATATTTCGGACACTTCGGTTTCAGTACCTATGTATTTTCTCCACGACTTGCGGTGTCCCTGATTGTAATGAGAAATGGGCCTTGAGAGTAAAGAATATAGGAAAGGGACCAATATTCTATGAGAAGTTCATGTTTGTTTAAAATTCCATGGGTGATATTTTGGCTCTTTACCCAATGCTGCCCTTTTGAAGTACTGGTCTTTGAATGAGAGCCCCTTTCTTTTAACTGAAGTATCCAAAATTGTCTGTGTTTTAATTGCACTCTAAACTTGAAATAAAGCCAATGGAACTATTTTTTGAAGGTTAACACATTCCATCTCTTAATGGTGTATGGAGATTCTTGATTCCAATCTCAACACGATCTCTATTTTCTTGGATCTGAGCAAGCCAATGCCCCATCCCATTATGATACCCTGAATATTCCCCTTGTGCTAAACCTGACGTTTTAATTTTTTTCTTCAGTGGATTTTATGTCCTGAAGATTGGCGGTAGAATGTTTTCTTCAGAAACTCTAAATTCACAGTATGATCTCTTGGTATGTAGCTCTGACTCATGAAAAATGCTAAAGTGAAAGCCCTGGGACTATTCGCTAGCCCTGCATACTTCTGAAACCTGGCTGCTAGTGTGTCTTAACTGTGAGAAACGGGAGGGTGTTCTCACTTGTATTCCCCATGGATCCTCTGTGCAGGTGGCCAGGGAAAGGCCATTGCTCTTTGATCCTGACCCTCGGGGTGGACAAGCGAGGAAGGATCACCTGGGTGGAGGGTCTGTGGGAACGGAAAGTGGGATGCCCTTTGGAGAGACATGGTACCCCATTTTCCTAATAATCACCAAACCAACCCTTCCCTAGTCTTCATGGGGTATTACAAACCAACTCCCTTGAATTCCTCATACATGACTACAAAAGTACTGAGACGAGGAAGAAACAACTGGGAGCAGTAAAGACTAGTTACCTTCATCACTTAGATACTGGGATGAAGAAGGGGCATGCAGAGAGCAGTAGAGGTCAGGCATGTGCCCTTAATGATGGGCAGGCTGAGCTAATTGTGAACTCACACATACAGTCTGTTAGAGGGCTGCACATGTACAAAAAGCCCCACTAAATGAGTGAGAGACGCAGTGGTGCGAGTAGCAGTGGCAATGAAATTGCAGCGGCAGAGAGGCCAAGAAGAACAGCGAGGAGCTGTCTCTGTGGAGCAGGCTTATGGTTCAGGGAAGAGCAGCCAAGGAGCTGGGGCTCTGTGTAAACAAAGGAAGAGTGAAAGGGGATCCCTGTTGGAAAGCTGTCCCTTTTTGCATTGTTGAAGATGCTGGTTCTCCTGGGGGCCAGAAGCCAACCCAGGAGTCCTGAAGCAAAGACCAGAAGATCGCGAGATCTGCGATTCAGGAACCTGCATCAAAGCAACCAGTGCGTTTCTATGCAAACAGAAACCCGATATGCAAATGTATGAAGATACGGGCAAGAATATTTTGTATTGGAGTGGTCGCGTGAATAGTGGCACGTTATCAAAGATCTCCGAGTAGAATCCTTGTAAACCAGCGAACAATAAGACTTGTTAATTTGGGAATTAGCATGAATACTTAGTTACAGAGTAGTTGCGTGCAGACGAAAGCACGTTGTTGAAAGTTTCAGAACGCTGGCCATATTTAAAGACTCGTTACGAAGACGGATTACAACACAAACTGAATTTAAAGTGACAACAGAGTTAATTATCTTAAAGTCTTTAAACATTCTTGAATGCCGAACAAAAAACAATATTTAAACAATGAATTTGCACAATTTTGAATACTGCACTAAAGGAAAACCATCACTTATGAAGAAAATAAACTGAATAAAGTTTAGTCTGTATAACTAAATTGTGTGCCATTTCATAAAGTGAATTAACTTACAGTGCAGGTAACTTTCATATGCAAATTTAACAATGCCAGTGAACCCAATGTAGATTATTATCCAAAGTGAATGGACCTTTGGAAAGTGAACTTTAAAAGAGGATTATAACTGCATTGCCATTTTCAAACAAAACATTTTGTGGTGCAAAGACTAGTTATATGCAGAGTGTGCAAATGAGGTCCAGAACATTAAAGTTGTGAAACATCATCCTATTAACACATTAATGAAATTGGGAAGGGATCCCTGAGGTTGGAACAGTTTATTGTCTTGAGTGCAGCGGAGCATCAGGATATTTTGTGTTTTGGAACTTGGGGAAGGGAACCCAGAGTATTGGTCAATCCTAAATTACTTCGGAACTTAAAGCAATCCTAAGACTTGTTGTAAGAATGGCTTTATATTTGGGAAAGGGAGCTGAAATAAAGCTGTGGGCTGAACCAAGCTCAGAACTTAATGTTCAAGACTATTTTGTTGGTTGCTGGCATCCCTACACGTGGTAGAAGATTAGTTCTGAGGGCAAGTATAGGTTTTGGACACAAAAAAACAAATTCCACAAGAACAGCTACCCTTCCTCACATGCTCAGGCGTAGACTATCCACTACTTCTAGAGTTTATGAGCTGTCATATTTAAATTAGACAGAGGTACATGAGCTTAAAAAAATACACATATATGTTTACATACTGAAATTAGTAAACATACTAAAACACATGAAAATAAATCAGTCTTGTTACACAAAAACCATTCCTGCCTCGATAGATCAAATCGATTTCTAAGGATAGGAGTGAGGTTAGTAATACAGAAGTGAGAGATATGATTGAAGGTATAGATTCTCTCTTAGTTATTGTTGAAACAAATGTGTAGAAACACATGTTGTGTCGACACATTTGTTTCAACAATAACTAAGAGAGGAGAGTCCCACTTAGTAACGTAGGTTTAGCGAGAAAAGGCTGAGTGTTTCATCTCTTTTTTCAGTGACTAATGTCTTGAGGACCAATAGGCCCTGTAAAATGATGGCTGTCCACGCGGAACTCCTATGGGATTGAAAATAGGTTAGTATTGGGGAGAACTATTATTGACACGTTGGAAGGCATTGTTCCTTTGTTTTACATGGGACTACTGCACACTGATGACGAATATGACAGTGTGTCGAATGTTGGCTATGCGATCCATTTAACGAGAACATTTATTTGTTCCTTGCTTACAAACTTTCTCCCATTAAAGCAAACACGTTTGTATTTTCTGTGGACATTGCATTTGTTAGTACTGCAGGGAGGGATTCAGAATGGTGATATTTTGTATTGTTGAACAGTACATTTTGATGTCGTGGAAAAGAAAAGTAACTTCTCGTTGGTATTTAAAAACAAACTGTCCAATGCTACTTTTAAAAATCCCATCTGTCTTCAAAATCATTGTGTTGCTGATTTAAGATGGCAAAAATCTGGGTGCTCTAAACTGGTAGCCAGCCTCCCACATGGTATTTTCACGCAATCTGCAGAAGCCAAATCCTCAATGAAGTGTGCAGCAAGATGTGGTGATTGAAAAAACTATGATATATACTTTTGAAGGGATGTCAAATGAATATCCCTCTCTGATAAAATAATAACAAAGGGAGCTCAGTAAGTTAACTTTTTGCATATCTTGAATCGCGCACAACCCGCCAGCCTCATCTAGACTTTAATTTTCTCATCCTAAGGATCAGCTTGTGTGGCATTAACTGACAATGGGGCGGCACATGCTACGTTGTGTTGATAACGGGCCGTGTTGGTGGGCTGTACAGGCCTGCTACTAGAGGTAGCGTCAGGATGAAAGTGAAGGCAATATCCAGGTCGTTACTAGAACTTACATTGTTGAAGATGAAAAAAAGAAGAAACAATGCCGTGGTACAGACGGGCAGCAAATGCACAGTTCGTCAGGCAACAAGGAGCCGGACAGCCAACTCTGTACATCTCCATAGCCCAAATGGACATGGAGCAAAAGGTGGGTGACAGGAGGATGTGGCAGGACGAAAAGAGGGGAGAGATGGGTGAAAAAATTACATGTCACAAAGAATGAACTAATTTCACAAGTCTTATTTGGGATTATGTACAGTACTGAGCAACTGAAAAAGGGTCAGAATAGCAAAAGTGGTCCTGACACAAGAGTTCTCCAAAAATCTCTCCGCATCTGTCCGTGGTGTTACTCAGTCTGTTGTACAATGCTGCTCCATGGAACAGTGTCATGGAGGAAGAGTGGCCTTCTCCATGTGGCAATTGGATGAAGATGGTTGCCAAGATACCTCCACTATTCTTGTTACAGCAAGACATGCTTCTGGAGCACTTTGCAGAGTGTTTTCCAGGGCAGGACTGGAGGGTGTTTAGATGTTGTGCATTTGATTCACCTCACTGATGCAGGACCTTGAATCTATAGCCTCCTAACCCATCTTAACCTCCACCTTGCCGAAATGAACTACTATTCACTTATGCCTATATGACTGGCACTAAAACTTGTCTCTAGCCTTAAAGCTGACTGATGTTTTACCTCCTTGACGTTACGCCACATGCTTGTTTTTCCTCCCATTTCTCTCACACAATGGATAGCCTTGGGTTTTCTCGCTCTCTGCCTTGGTCTTTCCCTATGCATCAAGGAAGCTTTCGATCGCCCCCTCTCACTTGCTGTTTCTTTGCCTATCTACCAACTGCCTCACCTTCCCCTATCCAATTTCCCTGTCTTCTTCTCTTCTTTTTTTTCCCTTCAAAATGTGTTTATTTTATTTTAAACAAATGCAAGGTTACAACAACTGACCATTTCAACGAGCATCACAAATTATCCAAATAAAGTCCCCGAATAGCCCACCCCTCTTGTCCCTTCTAGCATGGAGCTTCCCCTCATGCTCAGCCCTCTGGGTCCGTTCCAGGCTCCGTCTCCCCCTGGTGCTCCCTCCCAACACCGAGGACCCTCTGGGCATGTCAGGGTTTAAATGTTGGTGCCGGAAACACTTCCAGGAAGGGAGCCCAGATGTCTGAGAAAGGGTGAAGAAGTCCAGCTCCCGCTGCCGTTACTTTCTCTGCTATTAGAATGTCCCACATCTTCCTCCACCATAGGATCATTAGGGGGCCCTCCGTTGTTGGCTTCTTCTCTTCTAAGGGTACTCTTGTTATCCTCTGTCTTCACTCCCTCCACTGTTATTGGCATCATAATCTTCCATCTGCTGTACCACCAGCACCTCTTTGTGTTTCCACCTCCTTC
Source organism: Ambystoma mexicanum (assembly GCF_040938575.1). NCBI lineage: Eukaryota > Metazoa > Chordata > Amphibia > Caudata > Ambystomatidae > Ambystoma > Ambystoma mexicanum. The sequence continues at coordinate 754,840,397 of NC_090924.1, read as the reverse complement.
TTCTCCACCCTCTACTGCTTCCCCAACACCTGCTTGTTCAACTGCTCCTGCACCCACCTTCAACTCCTTCACCTTGACTGCTTCTGCTCATCCACTCGCTGCTTCACATCTTCACACTTCCAGGCTTGTGGCAATGTCTTGCAGCTGGAGCCAATCAGTTATCCTTTTTAGGGTAGGTTAGACTGTTTGAATTTCACATGCTCAGATGTGTCTAGTGTAATTTCATTGGCTGCTTCCTAAACAGGGACTAAGCCGCTAAAGGGCCAGTGGATTCAGTCACACTCTGCATGTTCTCTATGACACCTTTCATACACTTGGATACCGACTCAAACTCTCATATTATCCACACTTTTATTGTAGCACATACCATCAGTGTATAACACACTGTAACAATTTCTATTCACAACAAATGTTTAACATTTGTTTAACATTTGTTGTGAATAGAAATTATTACAGTGTGTTATACACTGATGATATGTGCTACAATACAAGTGTGGATAATATGAGAGTTTGAGTTGGTATCCAAGTGTATGAAAGGTGGTTATGAGAGGTTTTGTGCCAATTAGGTGGACTATATAGTTTCTATGGTTGTTTTATACTATGAAAATAAAAAGATTTTTATATATAATTTCTGTTTGGACCTATATTGTGAGTAGAGTCCATAGTAATTAATTATTTCTCCAGCCTCATTGCTTCCAACCCATATGTCTGATTGAAGTTATATTGTTTACCTGAAGGGATTGGTAGTTCAACAGGTATCCCTTTGTGAGTTCTGTGCTCTATGGCAGACATGGCATTGTCTGTGTAAGGATTGCATGGTATCAAGAATAGACAGACACAAGTGATCACAGTTCAAGGCAAGGGTGTTTATTAAACTGTATAGGTAGAGTGTAAAAACACCTAATCAAAGCCAAAATCTTAGATTGGAGCAAGCTACGACCGTCCAATTAAAATAAGGCAGTCCTAGTGGCGTCTTGTTAAATAGAAAGGCCTATACTAAGAAAAAAAGTATTCCTTATGCTAAATACAAATGAGTGTGGGATAGGGCTCATAAGAAATAAAGAAGTGTTCATAAATAATATGTCAGGATGCAGTAGTCGTGGTCTCCCTTCCCCACGTTTTGAGCACGGGACAAGACGGGGCTCTGGAGCACAGCACACGCTCGAGCTTTCCTAGCACGAGATGACCGTTCCGTTTTCAGCTATCAGGACCGTCGATCGCCAAGTCTCTTGCTCAGAAAGAAGTCTCTTGTCTTCGAGGGCCTGATGTATTCAAAATAACAACAAAAGTTCCTCTCGCTATGTACGTTGGGTGATGACTTCTCACCTCCGATTCCCTTCTTCCTGGCTCAGATCCCCAAATAGTTCTTAACGATATCAGGACCTTTGCAGGTTAGCTTTCCTGCTTCGGATGGCCTGATCGATTGAAAGTCAACAAAAAAAGTTCCTTTTGTGTTGCACTTGAGGTGCTGATTCTTCACCCTGGGTCCCCCTCTTCCGGGCCTCAGCCCCTCTCGAATATCCGCCTCCCTCCATCTGGTTCACTTTGGCTTGTATTCAAAGACAATTTCTTGATTTCATTCACGTGGTGTTGGGGTGTGAGATTTTCACCCCTGGATCCTCCTCTTCTGGGCACATATCCCTCTCAACTGTTTGCCTCCCTCGGTCGGGTTCACTATGGCTTCAACACAATCTCCTCTGCTTACTGTCTCGAATCTTTGTCTTTTCAAACAGTTTAATGTGCACCACCCTCTGCCGGGTTCACTCTTGTCAACACACTGTTCCTTTGGGACTTTAGACTTCGCCCCTTTCCATGGGCATTCCTTCTACTTTCTTACGATGTGGGATTCACTTCACTTATTCACAATCATCTGCCGGTCAAAGACTTTCGACTGTACAAAGTTTTTTTTTTTTTTTAAACTTGTCTTTATTAGTTTTCAAATATCAACATTCACCAAACATTGTAACAACTTCTCCCCCCCCCTCCTCCTGGGGGGCACACGTGATTTGATTTCGGGATTACATTATGCACTAAAAATGTCCGTTACTTTAATGTTGTGTGGGCACCATTGTTCCATAAAGTCTGACTGGAGATACTCTAGGACTCCTCCCCATTCCTTTGCGAACCTGTCCCTCGTTCCTTGGATTGTGTGAGTGAGTTTTTCCATCGCCAGCTGCGTCCAAACTTTTTGTAGCCACGTGAAAATCAGTGGGGTATCTTTCTTTTTCCAATTCTGGGCTATTGTTGTCCATGCCGCAATGAGTAGTCCCATAAAGCTTCTCCATTGTGCTTTATTGTATCTTCTAGCTGTTTCATCTCTTATTCCACACATCCAAACACCCTCTCCCATTTGTCCCACATCTGGAAATATTTTCCCCATCCCTCCCTTAACTTCTTCCCAAAACGGCTGTATTCCTTTGCAGGCCCACCAGGTGTGTTTCCACGTCCCCACCTCCCCGCATTACCTACAGCATAGATTTGACGTTTTTGGGAACATTGTGTGGAGTCTTTCGGGGGTATAGTGCCACTGTGTAACTATTTTAATCCACATTTCTCTTATTTGTGCTGATCTGGTCATTTTGGGGATCAATGTCCATAAATCCACCCACTGTTTTCTTGTCAGTTCCTCCCCCAGAGTTCTGCTCCATTTGGTCATGTATGTCCACTTAATTTCCTCCTCGTGTGTTGATAAAGGAATATAGAGTCGATACCCATTTCTTTGCCCCTGAGTTGGTTGTAACGTATTTCTCAAACGGAGTGAGGGTTCTCGTTGCTGCCTTCGCAATTTCCGGGGACTTTAGCCAGTGTTTGAGTTGTTTGTGTATAAATTTATCCCGTTTGGACAGTGATGAGCATGGGTGGCAGGATTCGTAAGGTCTAATTTCATTGTTAATGAACATTTCCCCAATTTTCGTTATTCCTGCCTCCTCCCAACTTTCATATGCCCGCTGCTCCATCCCCGGTGGGAACTGCGGATTCCTACATATGGGGGTGAATGGGTCTAGCGTGGTGGTCATTAAACCTTTTCGTGGTTGGATGTCCCACGCCTTCATAGATGTTTTCATGATTTTACTAATCCCTATGTTGGGGTGTTGTTTCTGTTACCAGAGTAGCTCCACTAGCGGGGTTCTTGCTACTGCTCTGTCTTGTGTTGCCCAGATCGGTTGCGGATTGTCGCCCAGCCATTCCCGTAGAACCTTTAACTGGGCCGCTTGGTAGTATTTCTGGAAGTGAGGGAGCGCCAGCCCACCCTCCCTGGTTGGTGCGGTTAATATTGCCCTGGCCAGTCTCGGCGTTTTCCCCTTCCACACAAAGGATGTGATTACTTTTGATAATGTTTTAAAGAATGTTCTGGGTACCCCCACCGGGAGCGCCTGGGAGTAGTATAGAAGCTTTGGGAGGATGGTCATCTTCACCGATTGAATTCTGTCCCACCATGAGATCAACAGGGGATTCCATCTTTCCAAATCTCTGCATACACCTGCGAGAAGCTGGGGGTAGTTTTTACCATAAAGCTGCCCTACCCTTTGTGTTAATGTTATTCCCAGGTATTTAATGCCTTCCGCTGCGATCTTGAGGTTCAATGCTTTTGCTTCTCTTTCTATCTCTCCACTGTCTCCCGCCAGTATTAAGATTTCCGATTTGTTCCTGTTAATATTTAGGCCTGAGATGGCCCCGAAGTCCTCCAGCTCCCCAACCCCTGCCGCCAATGTTCGGTCCGGCTCCTCAAGTGCTATTAACATATCATCTGCGTATGCGGTTACCTTATGTTGTATGCCTGCCATGTCTATCCCTTTAATATGTGTGGCTTCTCTTAATTTCATTAGTAGGGGTTCTAGAAAGATAGCGTATAGTAGTGGGGAGAGCCGACAGCCCTGTTTTGTTCCACGGGATATAAATACCTTTTCAGTAACCTCCCCATTGATGGCCACTCTGCAGGTTGGGGAGTTATAGTTCGCTCTTATTCTTGCAATAAAGTGTTCCCCAAAACCCATGAATTGCAGGGTCTTAAATAGCATGGACCATTCTACCCGGTCAAAGGCTTTCTCTGCATCTACTGCGAGTAGAATTGCCGGGGTTTGCGTTATGCCTATTTTTTCCACCAAGTGAATGATCCTTCTAAGGTTGTCGTGGGTTTGCCTTCCTGGGATAAAGCCCGATTGATCTAGATGGATTAGCTTTGGTAGAAGCGGGCGGGGATAGTCTTGCTGCTAATATCTTAGTGTATATTTTGGCGTCGATATTTATTAGGGAGATTGGTCTATATGATGCTGGGTATGATGGGTTCTTCCCTGGTTTGTGAAATACTAGGACCTTCGCTTCGTTCATTGTGGGGGTCACGTTGCCACTATCTTTAAATGAGTTTAGGAGCTTGGTAGATCCGCGTATTTTTTATAAAATGGGGCGGTGTAGCCATCCGGACCTGGTGCTTTATTTATCGGAAGATCATTTATTGCTTTTTTAACTTCCTCTTCCCTTATAGGGTTCTCTAGGGCCTGCCTGTCTACTTCTGAGATTTGCGTAAAGTTGAGGGTTTTTAGATATGTGTCCTGTGCGTCTACCTCCGGGTGGTCTGTGGAGTAAAGTTTCTGGTAGTATTCTCTAAACACTTCCCCTATGTCTTGTGGGCGCGTGAGGTGTTCCCCTTTCGTGTCTATGATGTTCTTTATCATGGTGTCTTTCAGTTTCGCGCGGAGTTGTCGTACTAGCAGCCTATCTGCTTGGTTTGCTTTTATGTAGTATCTTTGTCTTAGGTGCAGTAAGCTCCTCTCCGCTCCTTTTGTGCGTAGCATCTCTAGTTGGCCCTGTGTGTGTCTTAGTGTTTTCTTGAGCTCTAGTGGGCTGTGTCATGATTTTCTCCTGTAGTTCCGTTATTGACCTTTCCAGTTCCTTTTTCCCACATATACCTGTTTCTCCTTCGTGATTTTCAGTGCCTTTATCTTCCCACGGATAACCGCTTTAAACGCCTCCCAGACTGTGCTCATATATACTTCCCCAGTGTCATTTTGCGTGAAGTATTCTTCTATCATTTCCCTTATGGATTCCCCCATATGGATTATGTCCCCTGGTAGCCTCCACCTTCAGAGACCATTCGTTTTCCCCAGGAGTTTCCAATCAAGCCAAAGGGGTGCATGGTTGGATAGTGCTATAGCACCCAGTTCCAGCCCCTGGATCTTGCCCATGAGCCCCACTGATGCCCAGAAGTAGTCAATTCTTGACATGGAGTTATGCACATGTGAGAAGTATGTATACCCTCTTTGCTCCCCTTTCAGTTCCCTCCACACATCGTTTAGGGCTAGTTGGTCCATCTGCTGTTTGAGGCGTTTTGACGGTGCCCCTTAGCCATGTACAATCCCTGTGCTTCTATCCAGTTGTGGGTTCCATGCCATATTCAGGTCTCCCCCCCCCCCATAATCATCTCCCTGCTTGCAAAGGTTTCTAGTTTTCCCAGGGTATCTCTAAGAAAGCCATCCTGTCCCACATTGGGCGCATATACTGACGCGAGAGTGATCCGCTGCCCTTCCAGCACCACTTTTGCGAACGCATACCTTCCCTCCTTATCTGTAATTGCATCCTCTAGTTTGGCGTCCCTTCCACCCGTCACCGCTATCAGGACCCCGATCTTTTTTCTGTTGTATTCGCCTGAGCCCATATTTTGTATCCCCTTACGCGGGTTTTCTGTTTGTCCCTTGCTCTAATATGAGTTTTTTGGAGGAGCAGCAGGTCCGCACTTTCCCTTTTGAGTAGTTTCTCCAGTTTCACCCGTTTCGTGGGATGATTCATCCCCCTGATATTATATGTTACAATGCGTATCTTTCCCATTTAGTAAGGAACGTGCACCTTCTCCAGCATGGGGTCTGGCATGGATTCACATGCTCATGAATATTCCCCGTCGTCAGGCTGGGAATCCTCGGTAAAGAAAAAACCAGTATCAGTTTCGTTTCTGATCTGACTTTCGTAGTAATAACCAATCACTGGTCTCTGCGTCATACTGACCACAGCCAATGACTGCCCTCTACCTAAGCCCCACCTCTGGCAGCCATCTTCAGATTTTTACCGCACGTTCATGTGTTGGGATCCTCGTGCTATTGCTCTCGAGCGTTAGTGCTATTTTTTCACGTTTTTTCTCAAAAACTTCGTTTTTTCGGTCAAAAGAGCCTCAAGCTCCACCGACTCTCTATCCGATCAACGGGGACCCGTGTCGGATTCGTCTGCGCCCCTCAAGGGTGAAGATTTCGTCGAGCTACGCTTTTGGAGGACTCCAGAAGTTTCTCAGGCCCGGTCATGGCCCAGGAGAAGGGAAGCTCGACGCCCGGAAAGCTGTTCAGGGTCTGCCCTGGATGCCAGCTGCAGAACGTCTTCAAGGAGGGCGAACACTCTTTTTGTCTCTACTGCCTACATGAGGACAAGACGCACGTGGAGAAGGACTGTGCGTTTTGCGGCAACATGTCGGAGCGGACCATGAAGGACCGCCATCAACGTCTCGCCAACTGGCTAGAAGGGAAGAGCCCGTCCGGCGAGAAGAAGAAGAAGAAATCCGAGCGGTCTTCTAAGACCTTTGAGGACGCCCCGGCGACAGGGGTCCAACATAAGGCCAAGCACCGCGAGTCCGCTGGCACCGGGAGCGCCAAACGGTCGGGCTCTACGGGCGCCAGGCAGGGCGCACCCTCCCCGGCACCATCAACCACGAGCCAACGCTCTGGGTCGGGTAAGAGGAAGGCCGAGCACCCGGCGAAGCTCCTGGAGAGGCCCCGGTCGAGCTCGAAGGCAGAGGGGGAGCGAGGCGGTGTCCCCCCCTCAAGGATAAGGCGGTGAGCGCACCTAAGGTGGTGAAGGCCTTAATCCATCCGGCCAAGCCCTCTATCGAAACTGTCGCGGCGGCCCTGGCTCAGCCTGTGCAGGCTACACCAGTGGTGGCAACCTCGGGGCTCAGAGTCTCCCTGCCACCTCGGAGGGAGTCCTCTTTTGTGCCCATCGATAGGACCCCCGTGAAATCCCCCGAGGGGAAGAGAAAGGGGGGGCAGGGCGTTGTCGTAGATTCGGCTTCAACCTCGGAGGAGGAACTGGTCGAGGTCTTAAGCCACGGCCTCGGCGTGGAAGAAGACCGGCCCGTCGGGATGGATCCCGACGCAGGTGACGACGACATCGTCGAGGGTACCGACGGGGCCCCTGATCGCCCGTCGGTTTCCCCTCTGCCAGCACCGCAAGACAACTCGGCGGCCATTTTGTTGGCTATACAGTCCTTATGCTCAGAGATAAGGATGAGACTACCTTTGCCGACGGAGGAACCTCTCCCGTCGGGGGACCCAGAACCGGGACCTTCTGGTGTTCCCCCTACTAAGAAAAGAAGGATCCACCCTCCACCTCCTTTTCAGCCGTCGCGCCCCGTCCAGCCCTCCTCCCCGTCCACCCGAGGGGATGATACGGGGACTGACACGGCAGCGACGGGTATGGACGACGAGGTATACGACGAGGATATACCGTCGTCGCCTCCCACCAGGGCTTCTCCGCCCGACGAGATTGGATCGTTCCACTCCATGATCACCAGGGCATCCGAGCTTTTCCAACTCTGCCCTGAGGAGAAGAAGAAGGAAGGTTTCCTTTATCAGCGGCGCGAGGCCAAGAGGAAGACGGTCCTCTCGGTGCCTCTATTGGACGACATTTGGGATGAGGGCCTCACCCTCCTCAAGAACCCTTCCACGACGCCAGCTAGAAGAGACCGGTACGAGAAGAAGTACCGGGTCCCGGACACGGCCCCCCTGTGCCTCCGGGCGCAGCCTACCCCGGACTCCGTCGTCTCCGCGGCGGCCAGGAAGAAAGCGGGGGGGGGTGCGGCCTCCACATCGACTTCCCCACCGGACGGTGAGGGAAAGAAATTGGACGCTATGGGACGCAGAGTCATCTCGTCGGCAGCAACGACGATTAAAGCGGCCAACACCTTGGCTATCGTGGCCCGCTACGACAGGGAGCTCTGGTACAAACTGGCTCCCCTGCTGGACTTCCTGCCGGACGACAAGAGGACAGAGGCCCTGGAGATCCTGCAGGAAGGTGAGGTGGCTTCGGACCACGCCATTACCGTTGCGACGGACATCGCCGACACTGGGTTCCGCCAGTTGGGCAACGGCGTTTGCCTTAGGCGGCGTGGATGGCTCAAGGCTACGGACTTCCGTCAAGACGTTCAGACCAGAGTCCTGGACATGCCCTTCGATGGGAACAACCTGTTTGGGAAGACAGTGGACGATTCCCTTCAGGCCATTAAAGCGGACACTGAGACGGCCCGGGCCCTGGGAGTTCTGCAACAACGACGGACGCCCTTTCGGAGCAGCGGAGGCAAGGGCGCCTCCAAAGGTTCCGGCGGCGGTTTCTCCACCTACCGTCAAGCGGCCCGCTCGTCGTCTCAGGAGGCCTACAGAGGACGAGGCAAGTCTGGCGGACCCCGCCGTCGTCGCCAAGGAGGTCAAGGCGGCAAAGCCTCGTCGAAGCAGGATTGAACCGGCCGTGGGGTCGGGCCCCCACCGAAGCACCCCAGTGGGAGGCCGGTTGGCGAGCTTCGTCAGCGTGTGGGAGTCCATCTCCACCGACCGTTGGGTGCTGGACGCCTTGGCCCGGGGCCACGCGCTCGAGTTCCAGAGAAGGTGCCCGCGCGTCCCCCCCGTGGCCAGGAAAGAACTTCACGTCCCTCAACTTCTCCTGGAGGTAAAAGCGATGCTCAGGAAGGGCGCCATCGAACTCGTCCCAAAGAGGCTTCGGGGCTCCGGAGTCTACTCGAGATACTTCCTCGTGAAGAAGAAGACGGGGGGATGGCGCCCCATCCTGGACCTGCGACGTCTGAACAAGTTCATCAAGGCGCAGAAGTTCCAGATGGTCACCCTCCAGCACGTCCTGGGTCAGCTGGAGGAAGGAGACTTCCTGTCGTCGTTGGATTTGGAGGTTGCCTACTTCCATATTCCCATCCTAAAGGGGCACCGAAAATTCCTCAGGTTTGTGGTCCAAGGGCGTCATTACCAGTTCAAAGCCCTCCCCTTCGGACTACGGTCGGCACCCAGGGTATTCACCAAGTGCCTCGCACCGGTGGCGGCGCAGCTGCGCCGCGAGGGGGTCCACGTCTACCCCTACCTGGACGACTGGCTCATCCGAGCCAAGACGAGGGAGCTCGCCGTGGTTCACACGGCAAGGACCGTCCAACTTCTCACGGACCTGGGATTCTCTGTGAACTACGCCAAATCCCACCTGGTACCCGCGCAAGACGCTCGGTTTCTGGGAGCGAGGCTCAACACAGTGTCCCTTCTGGCCTCCCCGTCGGAGGAGAGGACCAGGACCATCCTGGGCAAGGTGCAGCGGATGTTGGTGGCCGACGCGGCCAAGGTGAGGTCCATCAAGTCCCTCCTCGGAATGATGTCTTCCTGCATCTACCTCATTCCCATGTGCAGGCTTCGGATGCGCCCGTTGCAGGAGTTCCTGGACGCGCGCTGGATCCAAACGACGGGCAGCTTCGAGGAAAGGATCACACTCGACGAGAGTTTCCGACGAGCGATCCGGTGGTGGGGCACCCGCGCGCATCTGACGGCGGGCTTGGACTTCCAGACCCCAGCCCACCAGGAGACAGTGACCACGGATGCCTCCCTGGAAGGGTGGGGAGCGCACACCGAAAATCTGCACGCGAGAGGCCTTTGGCTCCCGACGGAGAAATCCCTACATATCAACGTCCTGGAGCTCCGTGCAGTGTTTTGGGCCCTCAGGTCCTTCCTTCCGTCCCTCAAGGGCAAGGTAGTGAGGATCTTCACCGACAACACCACCACCATGTTTTACATCAGGAAACAGGGCGGAACCAGGTCCCCAGCACTGTCCAAGGAGGCGCAGGACCTCTGGCATTGGGCCATCGCCCAAAGGATATTTCTGGTGCCGTTTCATCTGGCAGGGATAAAAAACACCATCGCCGACTCACTCAGCAGGGAGCTGCGCTTGTGCCACGAGTGGGAGCTACGGCAGGATCTAGTGGATCGCCTCTTCCGACGGTGGGGCACACCCCAGATCGACCTGTTCGCGACGGCGACGAACTCCAAGTGCCGGAGGTTCGCCAGCAGGTTTCCCCAGGCGAGGAGCATGGGCGATGCTTTCTCGTTCCCCTGGGAGGGCCTGTTCCTCTACGCGTTCCCTCCTTTGCCACTGCTCATCCGGCTCGTCAACCAGCTCAAGAGGTCACGGTGCAGGATGATCCTCGTCGCACCTGCATGGCCGAGGCAGATATGGTTCCCGGCCCTTCTGGACTTGTCGGCGTCCCCGCCAATCAAGCTGCCGGTGGACGCGGATCTACTCTTCAGAGAAGGAGGCGCCATCCTCCACCACGACCCGAAATCGCTGAACTTGCAGGCCTGGCTCCTGCAGCGCTAGAGTTTGGAGGATACGACATACCGGCCGACTGCAGAGAGGTTCTTGCAAAGGCCAGGGCGTCCTCGACTCTTAAATGCTACGGACACAAATGGAAGAGGTTCTCTGTCTGGTGCCACGCACAGAAGATTAACCCTCTACGGATTACGGCCCCCCAAGTACTGCCGTACCTGCTGACGCTGGCCAAAGCTGGACTGGCACACGCGTCCATCAAGATTCATCTTGCTGCGATCTCCTGATACACCAGAACCACGGGGCGGACGTCCTTGTGGTCTCATCGTCTGGTGAAAGAGTTCATGAAGGGACTGTTCAGATCGTTCCCGCTGGTGAAGGCTCCGGCCCCGGCGTGGGAGCTCAACGTGGTGCTGACCAAGCTCATGGGACCTCCGTTCGAGCCTCTGCACTCAGCTCCGTTGACATTTCTGTCGTGGAAAACAGCGTTTCTTGTGGCCATCACCTCCGCACGACGAGTGGGAGAGATCCAGGCCCTTTCCTGCAAGGCCCCGTACTTGACTTTTCACGACACGAGGGTAGTGCTCAGGACGCACCCCTCCTTCATGCCCAAGGTACCGTCGGACTTCCATCTCAACGAACCCTTGGTGTTGCCTGTGTTCTTCCCGTCGCCTTCGTCGCCGGCTGAGAGGACTTTGCACTCGCTGGATGTGGCTAGAGCGCTGAAGTTCTACGTGGACCGCACTAAGTGTTTTCGGAAGACGTCACAACTCTTTGTGAACTTTGGACCTGTCAATCAGGGGAAGGCTCTCTCGAAGGCTTCCATTTCCAGATGGCTCTCCGGCTGTATCATGTACTGTCACCGGTTGGCACACCGACCGCTGCCTGGCTGTCCGAGAGCCCATTCCACCAGAGCGATCGCAGCTACCACGGCGTTCCTATCTGGTGTGCCCCTGCTGGACATATGCAGGGCTGCTACGTGGAGGTCGACGCACACCTTCACGAAATTCTACTGCGTCGACCGGGATTCCAGGGAGGAGTCCAGGGTCGGCCAAGCAGTGCTGCGCAACCTGTTCGCCTGAGGTGAGCCTGGTGAGGAGGTAAGATGCTTAATGTTGAGTTTGATGTGATGCTTAATGTTGAGCCTTTGCCACCTCCCGTGGTTGTGCATGTGTGTACTGCTATGTATTCTTTATTCATGAGCATGTGAATCCATGCCAGACCCCATGCTGGAGAAGGAACAAGTTACTTACCTGTAACTGTTGTTCTCCAGCATGGGTCTGGCATGGATTCACATGCGAACCCTCCCGCCTACCCCTCTGCGGCTCTTCACTTGGTCATACTGCCACTTCACGTGCTTCCAAATCTGAAGATGGCTGCCAGAGGTGGGGCTTAGGTAGAGGGCAGTCATTGGCTGTGGTCAGTATGACGCAGAGACCAGTGATTGGTTATTACTACGAAAGTCAGATCAGAAACGAAACTGATACTGGTTTTTTCTTTACTGAGGATTCCCAGCCTGACGACGGGGAATATTCATGAGCATGTGAATCCATGCCAGACCCATGCTGGAGAACAACAGTTACAGGTAAGTAACTTGTTCCTTAACATTGAATCCCCTTTCTTTGCCGCTGCTCTGGTTTTCGTGCCCCCATCCCCGTTTCCCCTTCCCTTGAACTCACCCCCCCCCAATCAATAACCATAAACCAAACATGTTGCCCCCGAGCAGGGCGAGGGTTCCTACTGATGCCAGGGCGTTGCGCCCACAGCTCCCTGCCCTCCATCCTCTCGGGGGGGGGGGGGTTTGTAGGGGATCCTAAACCCCACATTACCGTCTGTCCTTACCGGATTCCAAGCCGATGGGTCCCTCCAAGGGTGCCTTGTGTGGCTGCCGCCGGGGATGCCCACAGCGTTCCTTTTCTCTTTATCTGTTCATGGCAGCTTCCTACGGCTTTCCCTTCCCGCGATTGGCCTTTTTTGTTTAATTGTTTCCCAGCCTCTTGGTTTTCTCATTTGCTCCCCCCTTGATGTTGCGTGATCCGCTTCCTCCCCATCGTCCTGGAGCCCCATAATATTGAAGCCCTCTTCCCATGTGGTCGCTCTTCTCTGTTTCCCCTCCCATGTGAAGGTCAGTCCAAATGGGAAGGTCCACTTGTATCAGATTTCTTTCGCCACCAAAGCCTTGACTAGTTGGGCCATCGCTCTTCTTTTTTGCAATGTGACCAGGGCCAAGTCTTGGTAGAGTTGAATTTCTTGTCCGTTCATACTGATATGATCCATTTCTCTAGCCTTCCTCAGGATCTGCTCTTTTTGTGGGTATGAGGAGAGCGCCACCAGAACATCCCGTGGTATTTCTCCCAGAGCTCCAGATCTTTTTGGTCCAACCCTGTTGACCCGGTCCACTCCGATTGTATCTGTCTCTGGTGCATCTAGAATATCTCTAGAATATCCCTGAACACCTCCTTCACTGCAGTCATAAGGTCTTTGTCCAGTACTGTTTCCGCCATATTTTTGATGCGTATGTTAGACCGTCTGGAGCGGTTCTCCAACTCCTCATATTGTATTTCCAGGTTATGGGTGAGTCTCACCAAGTGTTCCTATGTTTCGCTAACCTGTTGCGTTTCATCCTCTGGACCGCTCTTTCCAATATGTCTGTTCTCTCCTCCAGTTTGGCCACGTCGACCCTGAGGTCCTGTACCGCCTGTTTCATGTCGTTTTTCATCGTCGTGAACTGCTCCTGTACTGAAGACATGAATTTTTCCTGCGGTTCCTGGAACCATGATTGCATGTCATCCCTAGATAGTGGGTGATGGGGGTTCGTCTGTGTCATGCCTTCGCCTTGTTGGTTCTCCTGGGACTTCCCTTTAGCTTGCGACGTGGTGTCCGTTGACCACAGTTGTAGGATGTTTGCGTTATTTTTGCTTTTTGCCCTTGACATGTTCTGTTCGATTTCCTGGGATGCACGTGGGCTTTCTGTGTTCACCTATGGGCTAAGCGATGTGCCCCCTGGGGTTCTCTTGGAGATGCCGTCGTGGATCACCCGATGCCGCCCCCGTTTGTTGAGCCCGTGCCTGTTAGGGCCTTCTTGAGTGGCCCCTTACTTGTTTGTGCGGGTTTCTCTTCCTGGTCAGGGTTTCCTATCTCGGCAGCAGGGCCACCCCGCTTGGGTTCCGTCGTTCCAATGGGTTCCCTCTTCTCCCTCTTGCGGTGTCCTCTCTACCCGCTGGGTATATCCCACTGGGCGCCTGTGATGTAGCCGGGGGACTCCTTCCCCTGTGCCCCTCGTCAGACTGCCGTTTCTGTGTCTCTTCCCTTTGGTATTTAAATTGCCCCGCTTATGCTATGTGGGGGTCCCAGGGGTATTCAATTGGCTCGGTCTCTGTTTCCCCTCTCTGCTCCGCTCACCTCTAGGGGGGATTTCAATCCGGGTGTCCATCTCTCTGTCTCCCCGCAGCTATCCGTGGGGCCCGCTCAGGGCGGGAGCCACTCGCCAACCTTCGGCGCCGTCCGCGCACTACCCTCGGTTAGAGCGTAGCAGTCTCTGGCCCCTCGCTCCTTGTACTTTTTACTGGTTGCACCTCCCGGTTCACCGGCTCCACCGCCTTCAGGCCGCCCCTGCCGCACCCTGGTCCGATTCTTTTACATTAGTATCCCTAGGCGGGGCGCAGGTGGGGGGTGATTCGCCCCAGCCCCTCCAACTCTTTTCTTTTTTTTGCGAGGCGTTCTCGTCTTGATCCGCTACGGTGTTGTGCCGGCCGGGCGGCGGGGACCTCCCGATGGGGGAAGGGCGGTCACAGCTTCCCTCGCTTCCTCGGCGCTCCCAGCTCCCCGATGGTCATACTACCGGACCGGAGGTCTTGGGGGGGTTTAGGGGGGGCGATCCGCTCTCTCGCCGCCATGATTGCTGCTAAATCGTGCTTATTTCGGCGGCCCGGGGAGAGCGCGATCTAGACGCGACTCATCACCCTGGCGGCCATCTTGGAATGTTATGTACAAAGTATTTTACTAGACCCCGGTATGACCACTTTGACCCTCTTCTGGCCTTTCCCAAGGCCTTCTGGTAATAGTAGTTTCAAAAATCAGGTAATCGCCCAGAGTTTGAGTGAGCACCCACGTGGTGACTGGCTCATCTGCAGCTAGCTTTCCCCTTTTACATCAACAGCTCTTTGTACATTCTGCGATCAGCCGTTTGCTACTTTTGTTCAACACAGTTTTTTTTTTTTATCGGTCCTCCCCTCCACTCATCGGCTGTGATGAATCGCTCGATTTTCTTCGTATCGGGAGTAAAGGCCGGTACCACAGTAGCCGGCATCTCCCCCTGTCCTGCTTATCAGTGTAGGCACGTTCCATGTACAATTGACATTGTCATGATGCCTACCCCCGGGCATCCGGATCAAGTCCATCAGCCCCGGGAGCAGGCATCCAGATACTCATTAAAACCCCGGGGGCTGTTTGGATTCAGTCCTGGCGCCTTAGACGCCAGGCTCATCATAGAAATCAGTCCTGGCGCCATAGGCGCCAGGTTCATAGACTTTACTTACCTTATGCAGACCATGCTGCAAATGAGTCCAAGCCAACGTGAGGCCTGGATGGGATTATTTGATTACAGGGACTATTTTTTACTCGGGCGTGGTTCTCGGGAACTTCTTACCTGTGACTACTTTGCAGGCTATTTAATCCACGCCCGAACAGCAGCTCATGCTTCGCGTTATTCTGCATCCAGCAGCGTAACGCTCACCGTGTCTGCAAGTCAGCATCCAGTCTTCTGCCACGCCCGCCTCGAATCCGGAGCTCCTAGACAAAAGGAAAAGAAAGGAGAAGAGGTTAGATCACGGACATTATTTGATTCCTTACCTGATTCCGGACCCAGGTAAGGACAGGACAGGACATTATTTCAGCACGCGTCGCCTCGCCAGCAGCAGCGGCGCGTTATACTCACTAGTCCACCGCATATTTCAACTCGGCGCTGCCTCCATCATTTTCTTCGTCGAAACCCAGCACCTGGGGGAAAACAAAAGGAATAACAAGGTGAGCCGAGAAAACCGACAAAGACAATCTCTTTGCCACCATAGGCTTTCCTGCTTTACCACCGGAGGTATTATCCTTTAGTTCGCCGCATCTTTCTATGCCGCACCTATAAAGGGAGAGAAAACAGCAAGTTAAACTCATGCAACTTTTACCAGACAGTGTTTGGTAATACAGACTCTTACCTGAACGCCATCAGCTGCCTCCAGGCAGTATTCTTTTGGACCCAGCTGCAACCTAACGAGGGAATTGAACAAGAGTGAACATCGTACATATTGAACTCTTATAGACACTGGAGTCAATATCCCTCCGGAACTCCTCCAGTACCTTCAAACCAGTGAAGTAACTGGTATCTACGCGCCCCTGCATGCCATGCAGGATGGAGAGCGGTCTGCCTTGCGTGTATTGTTCTCTTGTGCTCCACCTTTTATCCCTGTTGGGAAGTGAAAGGGTTGTCAGGTGTGTGCGGTTCTGGTCAATTGCCTCACTTTGCCTGGCCCTTGTGTTGGCACACGTCAGGTAAACGGCTCTGGTGTTTGTCCCTCGTCTTTCATGATGTGCGAAAGTGTTAGAGTTGGAAAGGGGGGGGGTAGAGTATTCGAATTTCTGATGTTTGTCAATCTCCTTAGAATCACATGCTGTGCATAGTCCGACATCCAGTGGTAACTGCGGAGTATTGCATCTGCTCTTTCGAGAATCGAAATGGGAGGTCGACAACAGGCGTGCCTGTGACACTATCCCTACGTGACGTGTAGTGTACCCAAGATCCCTCATGCGTCGAGGTTCCTCAGATAATTTTTTTCCGCCCAGATAACTGGTCGCCCTTATGCGGTGTTCGTAAAGAACATTGCTATTGTAGCTATTGCTATTTGGTCGAATTATTCTATTAATATAGTTAAGATCATCCCCGCCGTCCCTTGTCTCGATGGCTGTTCCAGTTTCCTCCGAAGACCTGTGAGATTCGATGGACGGAGATCTTGTCGTCGTTGCCGACCACGTGACTGGGCCCTCCGCTTGCCTATACAGTAGGGAGAGTGGGGGCGGGGTGGACATTTCTTTTCAAACTGAAAATCTTTCCCTTTCTTCCCTCTTTCCCGTTTGGTCTTAGTCACTCTGTGTAACCTCAGCTCTGGAGAGGACTCCATTTAGATTTTGCCCTATTTGTAAGAGCAAATTCCCATGGAAGGATAAACACAGACGGTGTAACTGGTGCTTGCTCTTCGATCACAAAGAAGAAGGCTGTGCGCCCTGTAAGCTCCTCCGCCCCAAGACTTTGAAGGAGTGTAGAGTAAAACGGTGGGCGGCCTACGGTATGTCCAAGGCCGGGACTTCTCCCACTGTCGCTACCACCGAATGTGACGATGTCGAGAGTGACTATCAGACCTCCGAGCCGGAGGTCTACGACCTTTCAACGGAACGCTTGCGTTCTGCATCGTCTGTCCCTGGCCCCAATAAGCACAGCGTAAACTCTGCTATGGGGAAGTCACACCCCGGCGACAAAAACCGACATGTGCACGGCACTAAGCACACAACCCCTAGCCTTTCTTCGACTAAGTCGAAGAAGACATCGGCGCCAATGGGTGCACCGGTAACTCTGAGATCGGCAGCCTTCCCTGCACCCGCATGCGTGCCTAGCAACTGGGCAATCCAAGACAAAGGGCACTACCCCAAAAACACATAGTTCCATCGATACGCATCACAAAAAGGCATACGGCGACGATAAACCGAGGACTTAAGACAAGGCCTTACCACCGCCGAAAGTTACGGCACTACCGGAAAAGGTGGCCGATAGGGGCAAGGCCCCAGTTCTGCAGAAAAAGACTCCCTTACAATCGTCAGATGTACCTGCACACCTCACGACTGGTGAGGACGTCAAGGTCAGCCTGGCAAGAATTGATTCTCCGAAACTGCAATCTAGGGACTCTCCGAAAGACCCAAAGATCCGCCCAGATCTAAGGAGAGCATTCAAAAGTCAAAAGAAATACCCAGGGATACCCCACCTTCGTCGATCCCGCCAGAGGACTTCTCTGAAGGAGATGAAGGACTTTCTTCGACGTTAAGGCAAAGATCTCTACGGTTTTTGACAGAAGAAAGTGCTAGAGACACTTTTTCGATGGAAGACTATGAGAGAGCCACCTTTCCACCCCTAGACCGTTCTTGGTCGTCAGTCTGGACTAGGGAAAAGTTTGAGGACTGCATGGAAAGGCTGGACAGGTTTGTTTCACGTGCAGAATAACCTACACCAAGAAGGCCAAGGGAGGAAAGCCCTGTTAACCCTAGAGCTAAATTCCCAAGGCTTTTTGACTCCTCTTTAGAAGAGGGCATATATAATTATGACCTTACTGAAGAAAACATTCCACCAGTTAATGTACAGGAAAATCCTTTCTCTAACGAAGCGGAAGATGAGCCCACTGAAGATGAGCGCATTGAGGGCTGGGGGGAGGACCCAGATATGGGTGACCCTCAACCATGACAGTCCCCAGAGCCACAAGACCTAGACCCAGATGTTCTGGCTTTGGACTCTCCTCAAAACACCCCTACAAGAAATCCCTCTCCTATTGATGATCAACTGACGTTTAACGTAATGTTACGTAAGGCAGCTGAACACTTTAAAATTGCCACTGAAGAGGCAGCACCTGAAGCAGAGTTCGTTGAAGATGTACTCAGAGAAGCCACCAACCAGCCAGGCCATCCCTCTCCTCAATTCGATTAAAAAAACGCCTGGCTTCATCCTTGACTACACAGGCTCTTACGAGAGGTGTAAACCCAAGAATTGAAAAACTCTTTCGCCCTTATCCCTCAGATCCTCTATATATTAGAGGTCATTCCACCCCAAATTCTTTGGTAGTCACTTCCACAAGAAAAAGAACAGGGGTCCCTTTGTCAACCGGCGAGGCACCCCCTGACAAAGAACGAAAAAGACTTTATACCCTGGGTAAGTGGGTTACTACAGCAGCAGTGTACACCTACGCGTATTGCCAATAACACCACTTTATTGGCCAGTTACGCAGATGTGCAATGGGCTTTAATACAAGAAGGCCTACAAGAGGCTCCAGAACCTCTACGGACAAGTCTACTTACCACAGTCTCTGAGGGTAGGCAAGTTAACTAAAGCATTTTAAAGAGCACTTTGGATTCTGCCGAGACAGCCAGTCGAGCCCTCGCTCAGGGCATTCTCCTCAAAAGACATGCATGGCTTCGAAATTCAGCGTTTAAACCTGAAACGCAAGCGACGCTTATAAACAAGCCTGTAGAGGAATCCAACTTGTTTAGAAAGGCAGTCGACAAGCCCTAGAGATGGCGAAAAAAGAACATGAAACCCTAAAAGTCTGGACCAAATTACTCAGCTACCCTCCACAAGGTGAGGATTTGGAAACCGAAGGTTTTTTCGTGGCCAACGGTCCACTCATCAACAATACTCTTCAGGAAACAACTGGAACTCTCCACAAGGGACCAACACTTACACCACCTCGTACCTCCAAAGGGGACAGCACCGTGGTAAGGGAAGGGGCAGGAACCCTACCCCCAGAGGTTCTCCTGCCTCAGGTTCCAAATGACTCGAAGATTCGGGTCCCCTCCCATGCCTGCCCGGTCAGGGGCCGACTGACATCATTCCTTCAGGCATGAGAGGGAATAACCACGGACCAGTGGGTGCTAAAGACCATAGCCCATGGGTACTGTGTAGAGTTCAACTGGTCCCCAAAATTCAGACCTCCACGACAACGAAGACTAACACCAGAACATCTTTGCATACTTCTTCAAGAAGTTGAGATACTGGAACAAAAAGGAGCCATAGAGATCGTACCTCTATCACAGGTAAAAGAAGGTATTTATTCAGTGTACTTCCTTGTACCCAAAAAGGATCTAACCATGCGTCCTGTTCTAGATCTGTGCCCATCAAACAAATTTGTAACACCACAAAAATTTTGCATGGCCACCCTGCAGGAAGTAATTCCTCTGCTCACACAGGGGATTACATGGCAACTCTGGATATGAAAGATGCGTACTTTCATATTTCGATGTTGCCAGCGCACAGAAAGTACCTCAGGTTTATGATAGAGAACAAACATTATCAGTTCACGGTACTACCCTTCGGCATAGCACCTGCACCAGGGGTATTTACAAAGGTACTAGCAGTAGCGGCAGCACACCTGCGCAGGCAATTCATTCCAGTATATCCTTACCCCAATGACTGGCTCATAATAGGGGACTCTTACGAGACGTGTCTGTCAAACACCCAAAAGACGATAGATCTTTTATTCAGTCTGGGATTCTCTATCAAAGAGAGAAAATCCAGCTAAGACCCCAGTCAAGTCAAACAATTCCTAGGGGCTCTAATTCGAACAAAGGACGGCCTCGTCTCCCCCTCCAATGAGAGGGTTCAAAACATGTTATTTCAAATCCTTCACTATGTAGCCAGTCGAGAGGTAACAGTACGCAAGGCTATTATGGCGTCATGTATCTACTTAGTTCCTCACGTGCGCCTGCGCATGCGCCCAATGCAAGAGTGGCTAAGCAACCAGTGGTGTCAGGCCAACGGACAGTGGGACGATTTAGTAATGGTCTCGCCGGCCCTAGTTCTCTCGCTGCGGTGGTGGTCGAGGGAAAACCTCTTGAAAGGGAAATCCTTCACCACCCCCGCAGTGGAACCCACTCCTAATTACAGACGCCTCCCTTACAGGGTGGGGAGGCTACCTGCTCCAGCAGACAGCAAGCAGATTTTGGTCGCCAGACATAGCGTCCAACCACATAAACCTGCTGGAACTGCTGGCAGTGTTCGAAGCACTAAAAGCTTTCAAAACACAACTGCAGGGAAAGACGATCCTAATCCTCACAGACAGCACCACGGCCATGTACTATCTGAACAAACAGGGGGACACTCGTTCTCCGGAGCTGTCCAAACTGTCTCAGAAAATTTGGAAATGGGCTCTCAAACGCAACATGTTCCTGTTATCACAACATGTTCCAGGGGAACTCAATCTTCTTGCAGACGTACTCCGCAGAGACTTTCCGTTGCTCAGGGAGTACGAATGACGATTACACAGAGATATCGTCGCCAACGTTTTCACACAATGGGCTTTTCCAGAGATCTATCTGTTTGCGACCCTGGAAAACACCCAATTCCAAGATTACACCTCCAGATACCCCCAGAACCGCTCCAAGGGGGATCGGACTCTAGATAACATGGTCAGGGAAATCTGTCTACGCATTTCCCCCCCTACTCCCCTTAAGGGGAATGGATTCTGGATAACATGGTCAGGGAAATTTGTCTATGCTTCCCCCACCCCGCCCCCCGACTCCCCTTCTCAACAAGATCGTGCACAAGATGCACCAGGAACCAGTCACAATGATATTGGTGGCCCCCATGTGGGCCCGCCAACCCTGGTTCGCTCATCTGATGGAGATGTCCCTTTCTCCTCCAGTCAGTCAAACTGCCTTGCCCGTACAACATGTTGTTGCAAGACAAAACGGAGACGCTTCACCCATTACCGCAGACATTGAATTTAGCGGCCTGAGGTCATAGAATTTGGACACCTGCAGCTGCCTCAAAGATGTATGGACATCCTCAGGGGGAGGCAATGAAACCTAACACTAGATATTGCTATTCCAGGAAATGGAAACGGTTTGTCATCTGATGTAACTTGAAGAGAATCAACCCAATCGACTGCTCTCCCACTCACATTGTCCTATACCTAACTCACTTACTTGATTCAGGCCTAGTCTTCAACTCAATAAAGGTGTACCTAGCTGCACTTTCAGCATACACAACATCACAACAGAAGGTATCATGGTGGAAGGTAGCAGTGATTAAGGCTTTCATGGAAGGGGTAAAAAGAATTCATCCTCCCATTTCCTGATGGGACCTAAATGTGGTGTTAACTAGGCTGATGGGAGCTCCTTTCGAGCCCATGCACAAAGCAAGTCTTAAAAACCTCACCATCAAGACTGCTTTTTTAATAGCAATTACCTCCATTAGGAGGGTAAGTGAACTGCAGGCACTCTCTATTCTAGATCTCTTTGTAACAGTTCACAAAGACAAGGTGGTTTTGTGCACTCACCCTAGATTTGCGCCTAAATTAATTTCCAAGTTCCATGTGAACCAATCAATAGAGCTACCAACGTTCTTTCAAAATCCTTCAAGCCTGGAGGAAAGAACTATGTACTCAGAGCTGTCATGTTCTATATGGAAAGAACTCGTCCACTAAGGAAAACAAATCAGTTTTTCGTGTCAGTGGCCACAGGAAAAGAAGGAGAAGAAGGAGATGCAGTCTCCAAATCCATTATTTCTAGTTGGATTGTCAATTGCATTACACTCTGCTACTATCTTGCTAAGAGACAACTGCCCTTCAAGCCTAGAGCGCATTCCACTCGAGGCACTTGGGCATCCATAGCATTCATTGCAAATGTTCCCCTTGAGTCCATTTGCAAAGAGGCAACCTGGAGTTCTATACACACCTTTACAAAACCCTATTGTCTAGACACTCATTCTAGGTCTGATTCTCAGGTGGGACAGGCCGTACTAGACATCTTTTCACTACTGTTCCTTCTCACAACCCACCTCGAACTCTGGGTACTGCTCGTAAGTCTATGCACAGCATGTGATTCTAAGCAGATTGACAAACATCAGAAGACATGCATTACTTACCGTGAAAGCATTTCTGATGGTTGTATCTGCTTAGATTCTCATGCACCCACCCTTCCTCCCCGCTCGGATGGAAGGAACATAGACGTCTTACTACTTTCTCTCTCTTTTCTGTACTCACTCAAAATAGTCATAAGGCTCCCTCTTGGCAGAAAAAATACAATCAGAGGGACCTCGACGCGTGAGGGGTCTAGGGTACACTACACATCACGTAGGGATAGTGTTACAGGCACGCCCATGTTGACGAGCCCTTTTGATTCTCGAAAGACAAGATGCAATGCTCTGCGGTTACCACTGGATGTCGGACTATGCACAGCATGTGAATCTAAGTAGATACAACCATCAGAAATGCTTTTACAGTAAGTAGTGCATGTCATCCTACGATGTAGGATGGGGAACATGTTTTATAAGAAGGGGGATACCGCGTCTTACCAGTCAGTGTCCCACTACCCCACTCCCAGAGGACCTCCCCATCCAGGGGATCCTCCCTCACTGGTCCACCCCTAGGAACTGAATCCAATAGCAATGGCCGTGTCCTGACCACCTGAATGGCAGACCCCTGGGGATTTGTATGTGAGACTCCTTCTGGTGTCTCACATCTGTGAGTGGAGTTTGCAGGACTCATATCTATTCTGAGGTTTTTCGCTTCTGAAAGCAGAATGACGTTTGCTCTAGTAAGTACTGAGATGAAATCCACGCCAACTAAACAGAGTGACTTTGGGCTTACATGGCCCACAGTTTACAACTTTGGATTCTCAGTCTCCTTCCCCAAGCCCCCAGAGTTGTGGATCAGTAAGATCCTCCCCACACTCCTCACATAGCAGGTGGTGGGACTCGACCCCCTGATTGTTCCCGCCACAGATTTATTTAATTATTTTTTATTCTTCAATGCGCTACACGCCCATGGGCCTCAGATTGCAAACCGAAACAAAAGGACAGGTAGATCAGAGGGCGCAAATTAGGCAAAGCAAGAGAGAGTGGAATCTAATCAGCAGAGTTAAAGATCAATGTTTTGATGGCCTTTTTGAAGACCGGAAGGGAGGATGATATTTTACAAGCATGAGTGAGGATATTCCATTCTTGGGGAGTGCAGACCTCAAAGCAGGTACCTCCGAAACCTTTTAGGCGAAAGCAAGGTTGATATAGAGAGTGAGAGTTATTAGAGTGCAAGGTTCTGATTGGTTGAACACACAAGATTCTTCTTTCCAAGCCGAGAGTAGCAGTGGCGTTCTGGCATTTGTAGGTCAGGGAGAGTAACTTGTGTCTAATTCTTTGCCTGGCCGGAAGCCAGTGTAACTTTTTTCTATAGGTAGATACATGATCATTCTTGGCTAGACCGCATATTGCACTGATGGCCCCATTTTGTGTGGTTTGCAGGTGGGCAAGATTAGATTGCGAGGTGTCGACAAGCACACTATTACAATAATCAAGCTGCAAATTAACGAGGGTAGTGGCCAGAAGAGACCTATTTTTAATGCAAAGGTATGGCTTAATTTTATAAAATAACTTGATAATATATCCACAAGATAAGCGCACACTTAAGACATGTTGTTTCATGCATAATTCAGAGTCCATCATCACACCAAGAGTTTTAACTGATTTTCTGACCGGGATACTGTTACCCATGATAGAAAAATGGGAATAATTGGAGTCAATGTTCTTCGGACTGGGGCATGTGTCAACAATGAGAAGCTCAGTTTTCTCAGTGTTTAGTGCTTAAGCATTATAAGCCATTCAAGTTTGAATTTCATTGTAAATGCAATTCACATTTTTGAGGTCCGTGGCATAGGTACCTGATAGCTTGAAGAGGACCTGGGTGTCATCTGCATAATTAGCATATTGGATACCCAGATCATCAAGAAGATCTAGTATTGGTCCAATGTATACATTAAACAAGGTCGGGGACAGACAAGAACCCTGAGGTACTTCGCACGTAGAGAGGATAGGAGTGGCTTCGGCATCCTTGAAAGCTGCTCTTGAAGTTCTAGAACTCAAAAAGGACGAAATCTAATCAGCTGCTTTTCCTGAAAAGTTAGCAATGTTGAGCAGCCTTTCATGGAGGAGATTGTGATCTACGAGATCAAAGGCTGCAAAAATATTCAGTAACATAAGCAAAGCCGGTTGGCCCCTTTCTAGGTCCAACAATGCTGTCTCAGTCCTGTGCCGAGCCCTGAAACCAGAGTGGTGAGGGCCCAAGAGTTTATCCTCTTCCACAACATTTTGGAGTTGTAGATAGGCAACTCTGTCGAGGATTTTTAGTAGATATGGCACGCAGGTTATCGGGTGAGAATTTTTGGCTATAGAGGAATATAAGGTGGTGTTCTTAAGCAACGGGGTGATCCAAGCGTTTTTCAAAGAAGTAGGCACAATGCCTTCGCTGAAGGATGAATTAGTACGCTTGGTAATTCATGGGATAGTCACAATTGGAGAGTCTTTCAGGATGTTGGTAGGACATTGGTCCCCTGAGTATGTGGTCTATTTGAAGCTCATAATAACATCATGAATTTCTCCCTCAGTACAGTGTTGGAATTCAAATTTAGGAATAGATGAAATAGGGGCATCGTGGATGTTAGGTTTCATAGAGGTCTGTTTAGCATTAGTGGTAAGATGACTCAGTTGCTTAGAAATATTCAATTGGTGGATAGAGGTTTTAGCAATGAACTCATCTTAAATTGATTGGCACCAGGTAGAATCCTTAGTAATAGAAGGGAAGGGAGAGGTGTGATTCTCGAATTCCTTGAGGATTTTAAATAATTCATTAGGGGACGAATTGCCTTTGATAATCCGTGAGTTCAAGTTTTTAGCTTTAGTGTCAATGATCGTGTTCTTTTAGACTACAGTGGTTTTTTATATTTTCCCACTGTGCAAGGTCCAGGATTTTTTCCTCCTTCCCGTTCTAATGCTTTTTTCATTTTCCTAGCATTAATAAGGTTAGAAAACAAAGATTTTTGTATCGTTTGAGTTGTAATTTTCTTCATTCTTTCTGAAGCCAGGATGTCCATAGTAGTAGTAATGGCACTGGAGAGGTGGCATGTTATGTCAGAGGCATTAGCAGGTGTATCTATGGAGTCAATATTTGTTGCTAAAAGAGCAGTACATTATGCTGGTTACATTTATTTGAGATTCCTACATTTAACCTCAATCCGAGGATTACTATTAAGTCTGTGTGGGGCTGCAGGTAGTGAGACCTTGAAATGAATTGGTGAGTGATCAGACCAAGGGCATGTCTTGGTGTTTGTGTGACTGTGAGGTAAGCTGCGAGACAAGATCCAGTCAAGAGTATGACCACTTTGGTGGGTTTGGCTTTTTATGAGTTGGGAGAAGCCGATGATTTCGAGAGCAGATAGTAAGGCTCAGGCTTTACTATCAGAATGTTCATTAGCCCATAGATTGTAATCACCGAGCACGATAACAGGAGAATTGGCTTCAGTGACGTAATTTAGAAAAGCAAGGAATTGTTCCCAAACAGAGGTAAGGACTGAGGAGGTCTATATTGTTTGTTTGTTTGTTTGTTTGTTTATTTATTTATATTGCGCACCAGACCCTTAGGTTACCGGGCGCAGCAACAAGTATATGCGAAGCTTACAATGTTACAATGTTATATAAATGAATTTACAATATTACACCATATTGCACAAATTACAAGAATGTACAGATAAAGATTTGCCGTATTTACATGAATGTACAGTTAGCAATATACAGGATTTGCGGTAATAAGCATAAAGGTTGATGTCACGTCAGGGTGCATTGGGTCGGACTACACTTGTGAGTGTTCGGGTGTTAAGTCGTTGTTGGCGATAATGTGTTTGATAAGGTTCCTTCTGAAATGGGGGAAGGGTTGGTCAGCTCTTAGGTTAGGTGGCAGGGCGTTCCACAGGTTAGCAGCTTTCACAGGGAAGCAGGCGCCACCAATTTTGGCGAGTCTGAATCTAGGTACTGCCAAACAATTGGAATTGGCGACTCTCATGGGTCTATTAGAAGTTTTTCTTTTTATTTTGTCCATTAAGTAGCTGGGATCTGCATTATTTAAGGCCTTATGGGTTAATGAGATCATTTTTAGCTGGATTTTATTCTCCGTAGAGAGCCATTTATGTTGCCGCCTAGTCGAGGAGATATGCTCCCTCTTTTTTATTCCTAATGCAGCTCTGAGAGCATTATTTTGTAGAATTTGAAGTCTTAGGGTAGTGGCTTTATTGGCGCTACTGTATAGGGCATTACAGTAGTCTAGTCGGGAAAGAATTAAGGCTCTAGCCAGGATTAGGCAGCTGGTATTGGACAGGAAGGGCTTGCCTGCTCTGATCAATTTACAAGTGTAGGCAGTAGTGGAGGCTAGGGAGTTTACCTGTTTAGTGAAGGACAGGGTAGAGTCGAGATAGAAACCAAGTGTTTTTACTTCCCTCGAGACTTTAATGGCATTTCCGTCTATGCTGAAGGCTGAGTAATCCGGGCCCAATTTGTTAATATTAGCTTGAGGAGTATGGTCTCAGAGACATTATGATTCACTTTTAGTTTAATGCATAGATGTTCACATCCTTCCAAAGATGGATTATGGACAAGATGGCAGTCAAAATGATTTTTAACAACAAAATGCCACTTCGCATCCTCTGCGACCAATACGGTCAGTTATATACATTTTATATCCTTCAGATATAATATCAGCGGATATCTGGGAGATTTTGTGAAACCATGTTTCTGTAATTGCAAACATGTCCAGTTTATGTGTGAAAATGTAGTTAAAGGGTTTGCTCTCATGTAAGCAGGCAGAGTGAGTGCTTAGGAAACACACGGTGAAAGGGTTATCATAATGCGCAGCATTAAAGGTATGGTGAATACTTGAGTTAATGTCAGATGAAATTGAGAGATTGAGTCCTAAGTCAGTATGAAAATCATATTGAGTGCAATGAGTCATCTTGAGCAAGCTGCGTCGGTATCTGTGCAGCTCGGGAGGATTAGCGTTGACAACTAACTTAGTTAGATGTACTGGTAATAGTTCAACAGGTGTTGATTTAGTTAGAGTAGAGGCAGAAATAACCACATTAACGTTGGGGTCCTAACTTTTAGTGGTGCACAGAGTATTAGTAGCATTACTAGAGCGTGCGGACCCAGCGCAGGACATTTTTCTAAAGTCACTGCCATTTTAGCTTGTGAACGCGTGGTCATAGAAATGGACATGGTAATGAGCTATGATACGTGTAAAACAACGACCCTAAGGGGAAATGAAAAAAAGAACAGGAGCTTAGCGATATTATGATGTCCTGGGAAGAGGCACAAGCTTCATAATCCCTGCACAAACCGGCACCAAACGGACTGTTACGAAGGCGCAGGCGCGAACGCGCATGGGGCTGTAAAAATGCGTGCTGGAACTATAGGAGCAGTGGTAAATGTAGTTCCAAGCTGCAAAGAGCTATGAAATAAAAACTAACAGCTCAAAGACAAGGTTGACACTGGTCAACTCATTTTCAAATCTAGAAGGCGCATCAAGGGATCAGCATTGGACTTCATTACACGGCAGCTCAGGAGGGTGACGGACAGGGGCAAAGAACAGAGAATTGCTCCTAGAGGAGTGGCAAGCCACTCGGACGGATCAGAATTTGGGCATTTCACTTACCATGTGGAATTCCAGTGACCCGGAGGTTGCAGGGCTCTAAGAGCTTTAGTTCGGAATCACTTGTGGTATCATTGGAACCATTGGGTCCCTTAGTAAGTGCATTCTTGCCAGGCATAAACCCCTTATCATACCACTGTAATGCTTTCTGTTTCATATAGTATTTTTTTTTTTTTTTTTAGCTTTTATTTATTTAGCTTGGCAGCACAGAAACACATGAGCAACATTTAAGGCAAGTACAATCGGAGGCGGTTCAGGTGATAGAAATACATAGAGCCACTTCACAACTAGATTATACACAAGGGGGATACAAAAAGAGTGGGTGCAGGGCTGAAGAGACAGCAGTTCAGGAGGAGGAGTGGAAGGGGTATGGGGAGGGAACTGGAGATGCAGCGTCTGAAGCAGTATCCATGGAAGACATGTAGGACCGAAACTTTGACCAGATGTCTCTGAGCTTTGAGTGAGTTGGCTGAGGCACTGCACGTGGGTAGGTGGTGCAGACCGAAGCCAGCAGATTAAAATGGAGCGTACTGCGAGTAGCATGCAGAGGCCAGCCACTTTTTTAGAGTTCCGGGGGAGTTCAGGGAAGTCGTGGAAGAGACACCTCATTGGAGATGGGGTGATTGGGTGTTAAAGAACAGTTGACATGGTGGAACATACTGCACTCCAAAATTGGGCAAGATGGGGGGCAGGACCAGATCATGTGAATATAGACAGCATTATCGTAGACACACCTGGGGTATCTTGGGGGGAGGTCATTTGATACATGATGAAGTCTATTCGGGGTATAGTGATATCTGTGAAGCACCTTAAACTGAATCAGCTTGAAACGGGAGTTGAGGGATACCCCGTGGATACGTGCACACATATGGGCCCATCGTTCGTCGGTCATCTCCACCCCAAGGTCGCCCTCCCATGCGTGTCTCAATTTAGTGAATGCAGGGGCAGATCTGGCTTGAACCAGGGTATAGAGTCTGGATACATTACCCCTCGTGGGAGTGGGTGCAGCTAGCTCCGCAACTGCAGGATCATCTGGTGGTATCGCTGGGAAAGTGGGGTAGTTGCGTTTAGGGAGTTTACAGAGGGACGAGTACTGGAGCCATACGGATGGTTTCCGTCTCAGACAATGGAAGGTCTGGCAATTCTACAAAGCTGCCCTGTTCAAAGATATCCCGGAGCAGTTCATATCCGGCCTCAGCCCGTCGGCGCACGATGACCGGTGGTACATGCGGGACCTCCGGAAGGAAGTTCCAAAGTGGTAGGTTACCATGAAAGAGCTGGGCGGTGCCTAGTCATTTCCAGGTCTTAGATAGAGCAAGAGAGGTACAAGCTACTGGGTCAAGTGAGTCCAGGACTGTCGGCATGGGTGTGATAACTAGGGAGCGAATCTCACGGTCGCTGACCGTCAACCTTTCGAGCCTGACATGGGGTGGGGGATCCGATGTGTTGAACCAATGTGAAGCGAATTGGATTTGCGCTACCAACCAGTATTTGAGGAAATCAGGAGCACCAAAGCCACCACCCTCCATTGGGGTGGCCAAGGTCCTGAGCTCAAGTCGAACCGCGCCTGAGAGCCACAAAAAAGCATTAAGAGTGTGAGTCAACACCTGGCCACTGTGGGATATTGGTGAACCTATACAGAAGCTGGGGTAATACCATCTTTAGTATCCCTATCCTGCCCGCCAGAGAAATTGGGAGTCTGCTCCTGCTTAGTGTATTTGCTGCAAGGCTTGTGAGGTATTTTTGATAATTTTCTTCGAAAACCAGTTCAGACTGACAAGCCACTTCTATGCCTAGGTAGGTAAAATTTGACTGGGCCCATGTGAATCCCAGGGTGTTGGGGGGGGCGTGTACAGTCAGTGTGCAGGAACAGGGTGGACTTAGAACAGTTCACTTTGAGTCCGGAAATGCGCCCACAATGGATAACATCTTCCAATATCGGAGCTAAATTGGTGGCAGGGTAACGGATGAAAAGAAGGGCATCATCAGCATATAGGGAGACTATAACCGACTGGCCGGAAGTACGCAAGCCCCTGTGTGCGTGGGATTGGCGCAGCATGTCCGCAAATGGTTCCATCGCTATGGCGAAAACCAGGGGGAAGAAGGGGCAGCCCTGTCTCGTACCTCTAGCAATTCGGAAAAGGGGAGAGCGTCGATCTTCAGTATGGACCCTGGCAACCGGGTCGGAATATAGCAGCCTGACCCAAGAGAGAAAACAGGGGCCGAACTTGCACTTTTCAAGAACCCGCCAGAGGTACTTCCATGAAACAGAGTCAAATGCTTTTTGCATGTCGAGTGTGGCAGCTACTGCTTGATCATTTGGGTTGATCCTACTTATTATGTTGAAGAGTCGCCTCAAGTTCAGGGAGGTGGAGCATCCCGGAATAAAACCTGCTTGGTCAGGGTGAATAATGTGTGTCATTTAGGGGGCCAGGCGTAGGGCTAATGATTTGGCATAGATTTTGACGTCGCAGTTAATAAGCGAAAGTGGACGGTACGAGCCGCATTGGGTGGGGGTTTGCCGGGTTTAAGCAAAACAGTTATCGTGGCTTCACGGAGAGAAAGGGGGAATTTGCCAGCTTCCACTGATTCCTCCCATAGGGCCATTAGGTGAGGAAGTAGGAGCGATTTGAAATGTTTGTAGAATTCAGTTGGGATGCCATCTCTCGAGAGAGCTGATGGTTTCGGGGGAGAGGATTGAGAGGGGAAGGCTATCTAGATAAGAGTAAATCTCCGGACTTGAAACACTGTCTGCGTTGGCATATAGGGATTCGTAGAAGGACTGGAATTCGGAATTGATATCTTGCGGTAGCGTGGCCAAGGAGCCATCGGGTCTTTCCACTCCAGGGATGTGTGGGGTGCCGAGCTTGCGACGGAGGAGCCTAGCCAGAAAGTGGCTTGGACGTTCGCCCTCACCGTATTTCCTAGCGAGGCCAGGGTTGTCCAAGAAATTTAGCTCACGGTCCGCAAGAGAGCGAAACGTGTCGAACTCCTTGCCTATGGATGCCAGAATTTCAGGAGTTTGGTGTAGCGAGCACTGAGCTTCCAGGGTGGACAGTGCGGTCTCGCTCTTCGCAATATCCCTTCGAATTGTTTCCAGGATGCTATTTTCTTTGGACAGGGCAATACCTCTAATGTAGGCTTTAAAAGATTCCCAGAGGGTGGCCTGCGAAGACACTGAGTTAGTGTTAATTTCAAAGAACTCCTCGATGGCCGTCTCCAACTCAGAGCTAAAGACCGGGTCGAGGAGGGAGTGAGGTTTAATTCTCCAGTGTCTAATCCGGTCGCGGTCTGGGCCCCAACAGAGGGTAATGGTCACTGGTGAATGGTCTGAGAGGGTTCTGGGAAGAATCGTTAGACGAGTCACGTTCCTTATCAGTGTGTCAGACACTAGCCATCTATCAATTCGGGAATATGAATCATGCACTGATGAGTAGAAGGAGTAGGAGCGAGAATCGGGATAAAGAAGCCTCCATGCGTCTACGAGTGCGAGGCAGGGAAGAGATGACAATGTAGTATAGGCTGCCTTGGAGAGTTGGCGGGGTCTAGAACCGGATCTATCCAGGTCTAAGTCGAATATTGTATTAAAGTCACCTCCCCAGAGGATTGGTATTAGGGGAAAGCTGTCCAGAAGGGACGTGAGGAGCAAGTAAAACTCCGGACCATCAATGTTGGGGCCATAAATATTTAATAGAACCACCTCCTTATTCTGCAGGATTCCATGGAGTAACACATATCTGCCCTGGGGGTCGATCTATGAAGATATGGAATTGAATTTAAGGCTCCTATGGATTAGGGTCATAACCCCACGGCTTTGGGTAAAGTAATTAGTAAAGTACCTTTGAGGGCCCCACATTTTGGCAAACTTTTCACAGTGCTCAGTATAAGCGTGTGTTTCTTGCAAAAAGAGGATTTTGACCCCATGACGTTCGGCTTGAAGCTGCAATTGTCTCATTTTCTTGTAATTTCCCAGTCCCTGCACATTCCAACTCATAAAAGTTAAGTTATCTTCGGTCAACAATGCAGAGGCATCTGTTGGGGATTATGATTTATCAGAGTGGTGACCCACGTGACCGATGCACCGGTCGGCTATCTTTGCAATAGCAACGGTCTGGTACTGCCTCATACTCTACCTCCTGATGGTTTCGGGGGAGAGGATTGAGAGGGGAAGGCTATCTAGATAAGAGTCAATCTCCGGAGTTGGAACACTATCTGCGTTGGCATATAGGGATTCGTAGAAGGACTGGAATTCGGAATTGATATCTTGCGGTAGCGTGGCCAAGGAGCCATCGGGTCTTTCCACTACAGGGATGTGTGGGGTGCCGAGCTTGCGACGGAGGAGCCTAGCCAGAAAGTGGCTTGGACGTTCGCCCTCACCGTATTTCCTAGCGAGGCCAGGGTTGTCCAAGAAATATAGCTCACCGTCTGCAAGAGAGCGAAACGTGTCGAGCTCCTTGCCTATGGATGCCAGAATTTCAGAGGTTTGGTGTAGCGAGCACTGAGCCTCCAGGGTGGACAGTGCGGCCTCGCTCTTCTCAATATCCCTTCGAATTGTTTTCAGGATGCTATTTTCCTTGGACAGGGCAATACCTCTAATGTAGGCTTTAAAAGATTCCCAGAGGGTGGTCTGCGAAGACACTGATTTAGTGTTAATTTCAAA
This sequence comes from Ambystoma mexicanum, assembly GCF_040938575.1. Classification (NCBI taxonomy): domain Eukaryota; kingdom Metazoa; phylum Chordata; class Amphibia; order Caudata; family Ambystomatidae; genus Ambystoma; species Ambystoma mexicanum. Next base: position 754,808,126 of record NC_090924.1, on the reverse strand, counting down.
GAACTCCTCGATGGCCGTCTCCAACTCAGAGCTAAAGACCGGATCGAGGAGGGAGTGAGGTTTCATTCTCCAGTGTCTCATCCGGTCACGATCTGGGCCCCAACAGAGGGTAATGGTCACTGTTGAATGGTAATGGTGAATGGTCTGAGAGGGTTCTGGGAAGAATCGTTAGACGAGTCACGTTCCTTATCAGTGTGTCAGACACTAACCATCTATCAATTTTGGGAATATGAATCATGCACTGATGAGTAGAAGGAGTAGGAGCGAGAATCGGGATAAAGAAGCCTCCATGCATCTACGAGTGCGAGGCAGGGAAGAGATGACAATGTAGTATAGGCTTCCTTGGAGAGTTGGCGGGGTCTAGAACCGGATCTATCCAGGTCTACGACGAATATTGTATTAAAGTCACCTCCCCAGAGGATTGGTATTAGGGGAAAGCTGTCCAGAAGGGACGTGAGGTGCAAGTAAAACTCCGGACCATCAATGTTGGGGCCATAAATATTTAATAGAACCACCTCCTTATTCTGCAGGATTCCATGGAGTAACGCATATCTGCCCTGGGGGTCGATCTATGAAGATATGGAATTGAATTTAAGGCTCCTATGGATTAGGGTCATAACCCCACGACTTTGGGTAGAGTAATTAGTAAAGTACCTTTGAGGGCCCCACATTTTGGCAAACTTTTCACAGTGCTCAGTATAAGCGTGTGTTTCTTGCAAAAAGAGGATTTTGACCCCATGACGTTCGGCTTGAAGCTGCAATTGTCTCATTTTCTTGTAATTTCCCAGTCCCTGCACGTTCCAACTCATAAAAGTTAAGTTATCTTCGGTCAACAATGCAGAGGCATCTGTTGGGGATTAAGATTTATCAGAGTGGTGACCCACGTGACCGATGCACCGGTTGGCTATCTTTGCAATAGCAACGGTCTGGTACTGCCTCATACTCTACCTCTTCTGTGGACGCCAAGCCTTTTTTAGCATAATACCCAACCCCACCCACCCCCTCCCACATCCGTCCCCCAAACAGAGGAATGACAACCCCATACCAAGTAACCAAATCCAAACCAATGGCATCAACGCCGGGGGGCCTTCGGACTGGCCTGGCGGCGATGCTCCGGACCGGTGGGCAATTTAAGGATAAAAATGGTGCCTAACAATGACGTTGTGCGTAACTTGGGTCGGATCCTTCGTGGATGAGCACGGCACGGACACACAACAATTAGCAGAGCGATGTTACAGTAGTTAATAGGCACTGCAGAGGGGGGTTTAACCGGAGAAGTGTTCATCAATGGACTTTGAGGCCTCCTCTAGGATCACGGAGAATGGTCTGAGGACTAGGACGTGCATGACATAGGTAGACCCCTACATAGGTGAGAGACTGCCCCGTCCCACATTGACCAACAAGTCGCACAGTCCTGGGACAAATAGATGTCACCAACCATAAGCAAACAACCAAGGAACATAATGTTAGCAAGTATGCGTTTCAGAAGAGGGTCAGCCAGGGAAGTGTTCATCAATTAACTTGGAGGCCTCCTCAGGGATTGTGAAAAAGTACACATGATTGGAGTGTTCAATTCTCAACTTGGCGGGGTATAGCATGGAGTATTTGACCCCCAGGAGTCGCAGCCTCTCCTTCACTGTGAGGAAGGTTTGCGTTCACGTTGAACAGCCACCGAGAAATCTGGGTACAGATGGATCCTGGCACCCCCTAGGAGAAGTTCACCCTTGGCTCTCGCTGCCCTAAGGAGGGCGTCCCGATTGTGGAAATTTAGAACCCTGGCTATGATGGGCCGCACAGGTGCGCCCGGTCTGGGCTTTGCAGTTCGGGCACGATGGGCTCTCTCGATTGCGAACTGTGGAAAAAGCTTTGGCGGAGTCAAGCAGTGTTAATAGAGTGTGCTCAACGTAGTCCTCCATAGGTTCCTTGATGCCATCTTCGGCACTCCGGTGATGCAGAGGTTTTTGCGTCGCGAACGCAATTCGAGGTCCTCATTCTTTTTCCCCGACCTCGAGAACTCGGCCAGAATGTGTGGAAACCTCCGTCCCTGAGGGAGCCCAGGTCATCCTCGGTGGCACTCACTCTCGTCTCAATCTCAGCCACCCGACCGTCGGTCCTCTCAATATGAGCTTTGATGGAGGATATGGTGCCATTCATGTCATCTAGCTTACTATGGAGCGTGGTGAAGCCCTCCCGGATGTACTCCATCATTTTCTGAGAGTCTATAGGATCCAAGGTCATCGAGTTGGACGGCTCCTGCTCAGGTGGATCCCCCACCGACCTTGACGGGGTCTTAGTGAACATGTTGATCGGGCACTGTTTCTTTCCCGCTCCCTTAGTCATGATGCCAGATGGGGGGCGAGCACAGAGGCCCAGGGAGGCAGCAGAGGTGCGAGAGCAGGTTGAGGGGGGAAGGTCGCAGGAGGTGGTCTGAAGGGCCATTCGAGGCGTTCCAGGCGCCCAGGGACCCTCGGGATGAAGGTGAAGTGCAGGTTTGTAGTAGATTGTGGGGTCACTTGGTTACCATGGGCCGCCAGGGCACGAAGCCGGAGGGACCACCCCGGCCAGCGGCAATATGGATGCGCCAAGTGCTCAGCAGGTGGATCCTCTGGTGCAGACAGTCTTGGTGAGGCTGGGTGAATACCAAAATCCGGAGGTCTATGGTCTGCAGCAGGGGTGAAGGAAACGGTGTTCTCGGGGACTGATGCAGTTGAGTCGGAGAGCAGTACGGCTGGGTGTCCCAGGGCAGGAGTTGTAGGCCGCTGGGGGAGAAGCAGGGCACCCCAGGTAAGGCGGCAGAAGGGCAGCCAGAGCGAGGGTCAGCGAATCACAAGACACTCAGGTGAAGCGAAGGATCCGGGTTTCATGTGCCACGGTGGGGGGGACCAACCCAGCCCACAACCACCAAAAAGTTGTTGGATTGTGGGACCCGGGCCCCCAGCAGGTGTATGGCACAGGGGGTGGAAGGCGTAGACCCACAATAATGTCCTCTATGCAGCTATTTCAACATTGGATGGTGTGACCCAGGCCGAGGGCTGCACAGGTTTCAGTCCTCACGTACAATTATAGGTATGATGTGCCCTTATTCAGTGGCGTGTAGAATGAATGGGCCCGTAGCCCGGGGACCCTGCACCTCCACAGCAGTACCCGCTGGGTTGTGTTGGGGGCGGGAGCCCCAAGTATCCGAAGATGTCGGGGGGGAAAGGAGAAAGCGTGGCCCCAGTCGCACAGGCGCCGGCGAGAATGGGCAAGAATGCCGGCGGTACCCCCGGAAGGGAGGCGGCCTAGGCAGGAGCAAATGTCATTGCAGGCATAGCAATCGGGGGCCGTAGGGACTCATCGCAGTCTCCACGGAGCGGAAGCGACTCCTGAGTGTTGCGTGGGCCACAGGCCGAAAGGTCCTCCGTCCGGACCCCGCAGGGCGCAGGATGACAGCACGCCACGCAGGAGGGGCAGCGGAGCAGACCGCTCGACGCTCAGAACGGACCTCCGGGTCCCGAGAAGGATATGAGCGTCGAGGCTGCGCCAGCGGTCAGCGCCCCCCACGCAGGTTGCAGCAATCTCCGAGGGAGAGAGAGAGAGAGAGAGGGAGAGGGAGAGGGGGAGAGGACTGCGCCATGCGAGCACGGCGCCCCTCCCCCACTGCAGGCCTCGTATCCCTGGAGCCAGAGGCAAACGTCTCTGGAAGAGAGGGGCGGGACGGGGAAGCGCCAGCCCATGGTCCGGCTCCCCCGGGCTGGATCTGGGTGACAGGGCTAATCCAAGGTGCCGGGTCCGGCCCAGCACTCGCTCGGGCTCCTCAGCAGTGTACGCCCGTAGTTAGAGCAGGATTGAGCAATGCACCACAACAGGATTCGAGCAGAAAGGCGCCTCCCGGCACGGAGCTCTCAAATTCAGGCGGCCATCTTCCACGAGCGCAACAGCGCACCCCCTGTTTGATATAGTATTTCATATGGAAGAAGATTGCTAGAAAATGAAGGATAAGATAAGAGTTGACCCCAAATAAGATAGCCATATGGTGTTCTTGTTGGATAACTCCCACAAATAAATCAGGATAGAGGAAGGGATAGCTAATCTACTCTGAAAGCTTGCACGTTTCCTTGATATTTTGAATGTATTCTTTCAATTTCAGACCGATTACTGTTTTGTTAACATGGTTACCTGAAAAGTGAGCATCACATCCTGCCAGGTTTTTGTTTCTTATTGACAAATGAACGGTTCTAAGATGTTTGATCTCGGGGGGGGGGGGGGGGGGGCCAGAGGGCATAAATGCTAATTTTTTTTAAAATTGGTGCCGTAATTTGGAGGTTCTCGCTCATCTGTAGAGATTTGTCCAAATTTAGTGTAATTGAAAATGGAAGATAAACATTCACCTGACCTAAAACCATTTTAACTTGATATTGTATAATTATCACGCATAGCACTGGTAAGAAATGTATGGGTACCTAAATATTAAAAATGCTTTCCTCCCTTGTTGCAATGTACATGTGCACTGTTCTTGTGGTTGTCTTGAAAACTGATTTTTAGTGTTCTTTCTTTTCCAGCCACTAAGAATAGATGGTGTAAAAGTGTATACTGAAAATGTGGACAAGAGGCAAATTATATTAGATCTTCAAATAAGGTAAGTGTGAAATTTAGTTAGGAATGCACCTAGTATAGTAAGATTTGTAAGGTTTTGCAGGTTCTTTTTTCTAAAAACTAAATCCATCTTTTTTCACAATGACACATTTTATAACATTTTGAAGTTATTTAAGGCTGTGTGCTTTTTATTAAGTGCACTACTCTAGGTTTTTATGCTTTTGAGAGATATTGACATGTTATTTCACTATGTAATGGTGTTCAAGATATTTTATTCAGAATGTGACCAGGTTATACAGCTTTTGTATTAAGACAGGTGGTGTCAGAGAGCTTGTGAACTTTCAGGAAAAGACACTTGCAAAGTGTTCCTGCCCAGCCACAAAAGTCCCTTTTCTTATGCATTCCATCTTAGATTTGCAATCCTAATGGATCAGATGTGTGGCGGTTCTTAGATGTTGGCTTGATAAAACTGAATTCTCATATTGTTCTTTATTGATTCATTCTGCATCCCTAGCGGGTATTGAGGTTGCTCTGTAGATGAACAGACTCTTTCAGCTGTTTTTGAATTGTCGATGGTGTGACGAATCATGGGAGTTTGTGCCTTCTTTGGGACTAGAGAGGTGAGTCTGCTACGCAATACCCTCCCTAGGGGACAGGGCACACACAATCCCACTAGAGGTGACCCCCCCATTTGGGGACAAGGAATGCCCCAAGGACACCAACATTCCCCCTCCCTTTCATCACCGTCTCTGGAATATATGGGAAGTGATCAAGACCATCATCTACAGTGTCCCTTTAAGGCCGAGGTCTTCAAACTGTGGGGCTGGCCACCCTAGTTGGGCCCAAAGGATGTCAAGGGTGGGGGGGTTCATGAGGCTCTCCAAAAAGGAGACTGCTTTTAATAGAAAATATAAGCAGATATGTCTGCTGGGGTGGACTTAATAACAATATTTGTATTCTGGGCTCGGGGATGGGGGGTTGTGGGTGAGTTTGGCAACAATATGTGTACTCCAGGGGGAGGCTCTGCATAAACACGTTTGAATTCCACTGCTTTAAGGTGAGAGGCTTGGTTTCTGACCTGCATATGGTGCCTCCTTTCACCAAACAAGGAGAGAGGTGTATCCACTGAGGAGCAGGAAGCATAGGCGTTGAGATGCGGAGATTGGGGGAGAAGGTCAGAGCTCTATCGAAGGCGAAGTTCCCAAGTACTACAGAACCACTGAGGCAACGAGCACGGCATCCAGTCAATATATCAAAAACATTACAGAGTGGTACATTTCAGAGTGGACCATAACACTGAAAAACACTGCAAACATTCATTAAATAAACAAAGGGTGTGGGGTAAAAGGGTTAAAATGGGATAGGTTGGGATGGGGCTGGGGTGGTGTTATAAGGTAAAAAAATAGGGGGGTTGGGGAGACCCCTCACCCTCCAAATAAAAAAAACAAACATTTGGTAGTTTTTCCGCAATTAAAAATTTACCACCTTGTAATTGTGGTCGGTAAGATCACATATAACCGTGAGCACAGCCATCTAAGGCGAAATTAATGGACCTCAAAAACCGCGGCTACCGTACGGGGAAGCCAACAGAAACCATAGGCCGCGAGGGGTCAAGTGAAGAAACACTGAGGCAGGAGGAGCCTACAGCCTGCAAAGGGCGAACTGAGAAACCACAAGGGCAGATGTACTGCCTGGGCATAATATACAGCGATAGCCCAAGACGGGCCAAAAGAAGAATCGCAGTGGTGAAAGAAAACAGCCCACGAGGGGCAAACCAAGAAACCACGAGTGGCGAATCGAGGAAACAGAGGGGCAAGAGACCCCTGTATACTGTGAAGGGCTAACGGAGAGACGACAAGAGTGAGAGGAGCCCATAACCAAAAAGGGATAACCCGGGAACCTATAGCCCAGGAGAGGCCAATAATACAGAGAGAGTGATCCCGGGTTGGAGGAGCACACAGCTTACCCGAGGCTGAAGATCCATAGAACTCGGGAAGGCTCGGCTCAAAGACCAATAATCTTGGAAGCGGACCTACAGAGCAGCCCTGGTCCTTTTGCACCAGCCTTCGAGACTTGATAAACCTCAGGTCCTGATCAGAGACCTTATTGAGATAACTTTTCTATGGCATTTTAGTTTGGGGAATAACTGTTTCCATAGTAAGCACACTTATGAACTTCCTGAGACATTATGCACCATTGGGTGGGGATCAGAAACCAGCCTACTTTAAGATCCCTGGGTGGAATAACCCTACACTAAGCACAAGTTTAGGATTGTTTTCAGTTTTTTTTCTTTGTACTAGAATAAGTTAGTGATGGGCCGGCTTAGGTTTTGGACCAATTTCTTCTCTGGCACCCTAACAAGCTCACATGTATTGTTTTGTAGCATAGGGAATCAATTTTAGTAGTAGGGACTAGAGAAGGTATTTCTTTACCAATAAAGATAAATAAATATTGTTTTGTGTCCGTCTCCTATGTCTGACTTACCACAATGGATACAGCAGGATACGGATCAAACTAGATCTACCGTGATATGAAGTATCCAAGAATTAATTATTTTATTATGGGTGTTTTAGTTATTACAATTTATCTCCTGACTAATCGAAAATACATTTCATTTACAAATGAGATGCATGCAATAATCAACTATTACAAATTAGTTAAAATCTTGAAACTTCTGTTACAAAATCTAAAACGAAGATAGAATGTGTTTCCACAATTTCATAAGTGCAATAGTTTATGTATTTGGTTTGCTTGATAATATATAGTACCAAAACATTTCAGATTACAATAATCCAGGATCATAAACAAACTGACCTATATAATGTATATATGCATCTCGGAGTGCAGTGCAACATGTTAATAATTGATGTGTACTTTCTAAACCGTCTGTATTTTTTACATCGTTTGCATAACCTTCTTCAGGTATTTTCAGTTTTGCACCAATCACCATAAATGAAGGTAGCAAGTTAAAACCTAGTTGCATAAAAATCGATTTAATGATGGAGAAGGATATTTCATCAAATATTTGTCACGTCTTTGCACAAGAAGTATTTCAAAAATGACATCTTGGGGAGACTTTTATTGATATACATATGTTTTTCCTCCAGTCCCAAAGCTTAGTTTGTTTTTAGCTTGCTGTCTTACCAGAAACAAAGGCAGACTGCAGTCAGGTGTCCAATTGAACTCGGTAAGGAAGTTAAGGCAGGCATTTGTAAAACCTTTATTTGCAGTGCCACTAGCAGAACGACATGCTTGTTCTAACACACCTAACAAAGTATCACTTCTTGCTGTATATATGTCCAGGATTTGAGGCTGAGTTCAATTCGTATATGCTCCATAGCGATACAAATAGGAAGACCTAGGATGGAGCGCCATAATTTGCCTTTCATCTTTTTTAGAAATATTTGATTCAGTTCTTGGTAAGTTTCAAGGGTGCGTAGCACCGATGATACCAACTTTGATTGTAAAGCATCAATGTACCCTCGTGTACCTCTAAATTTCTTGATTACATGATATTTCATAATGGCTGTATTGGTTTAATAATAGTATTATAGTTGTCTGCTTCTAAGACGGCTCCCAGATGCATATTCTGTTCGACCAGCTCAATACATTGTTGTTCGACATACCGAATACTTTTTTTGTCTTAGTTCAGCTTGTGTTAAATACCATAGTTTTGTTTTTTGCAAAATCAATTTTAAGAATATTTGCAGTAGAATATTAGCGCAGTTATTGATCTTTTAAGGCAATATACGTTTGGTCCGTAATTAGTATTTCGTCCACGTAGCCGAGCCATAAAATAAGTGAGGGACTGATTTTGGGTGGAGAATAATGAGCGGATTCTAGGGTAGCGGCCATGTCAGCCATATATAAATAAATAGCATGGGCGCAAGTACGCTGCTCTGTTTCAGGCCTACTGTCATATATTGTGGGCTAGAGTGATGCTCTGCCTTATTAAGTCGGATTCTGACTGATGTGTTAGAAAATAGCTGTTTTAGCATGTTAAGAAGCACTTTTGTTATGCCCCATTTGATTAATGTATGCCAAGTTGTTCACTATCCGTCCGATCAACGGCCAAGCTATTGTCCATAGATACTGGATAAACTGGTGAGGATTAACCTTTTTTGGCGCGATGTATTAAGAATTCAACCATAAGCTTATTTCGTATTGTAGAGCATCCTTGGCAAAAACATGTTGTAAAGGTTTCCGCTGTAAGGCCCATTGTGGTAATTCTTTAAGCAAAATATTGGCAAATACTTTGCTATATAAATTTAGCATTGCCAAAAGTCTGTAATTATCAGGGTGCAGTGGCTCACCATTTTAATATACTGCTATGATGCTGTGAGCAAGGATTCCCTTAATGTGTCGGGTATACAGACATAATTGCAAATGCTACTAAATAACTGATCAAGGATTTTTGACCATAGCCAAGGGTTCCTTATAAATACTGTATTAGATAGCCCATCAGGGCGAGGTGCTCCAGATGGTTTAAGCCTTTTTGTATTGACACTTTGTATTCCATTAAACATTTTCCCGATATAGATTAACCCTTCTTCTGTTATTGGGTTTAGTACCTGGGTGTGAGTGAGTTGTTTGTGTTCTCTGACAAAGCGCCATAATACTTACCTGTCATGGCTCTTCAATACATTTATCACCAATTGCCATTGCACTAGTATATGGTGAATGTGATTTGAACCAGTTTTGATGGGTGGTTTTGGCCCTATGTATCATTTGCTTATCTAACGGGCATTGAAACACAGCATATCGTTTTTTGCATTCGCATATCTCACGCCATGTAATGCGTTATGATACGCAATCATGGCATCAAAAAGGGTACAACGTGTTGTTTTCCCACCGCTAGGACCCTTTTAGTTTGTATCTTTGGTAGAAGGGGCATTGATGTATATATCCAATCCAAATTGATATAATTTGTCAGATTGTATTCTGTGGCAGTATTGTGGTTTCTTTCAAGATTTGCATTAGACTTTCCTGTATTCCTTTCAGTCCACATTATTCTATGTCCCTTAGTATGTATCTTTATTTTATTTAACATTTGTATAGCGCAGAGACCACTGACCCTAAGGCTTAAGGGCGCTGACAGACATATAGCATACTCGATTTAACAGACCAGCAGGAAAGAGAAACGTGTGAAGATGGAATAGAGGTCAGAAGACCAGCAAATGTTTATTTAAACAGGTCTGTCTTCAGTCCTTTTCTGAAAACATGAATGGAATTTTCCGATCTCAATTTACGAGGCAGATTAGATTGTTCCAAGCCACGGGTGCTGCAGAGAAAAAGGCACCAGCCTTGGTCTGCGATAATCTACATGCTGAGACTACCCCGTGCGTATGTTATTTTAGTTTTTACTAATATTCATAATGACACTGAGATAAGTGTGGTCACACGGTGTAACGTGCTATTTTTATGTCTTCTACATTCTCTGGTGCAAAATATTTTGCGAATATATAATCTAGCATACTTATTTTATCCCCACATTTTCAATTGTAAAGCACATCATTTTCATTGGCAACTGTTGGTTTTAGCATATTCAGATCCTGTACATAGATGAATTCAGCCCACTTGAATCTGTGCGTTTTATCGCCAGAGTTAATTTGAATGTTTTCTGGACAAGTTCTTGGGGAAGGTGAAAAAGGAGCTTCTTGGTCAAATATACTACAGTTTGCACTAAAGTCCTTTTCAACAAATATTCTAGATTTTTACTTCACAACATATTTCCTTGCCAATGTATTAGGTCATAGACATTGATCACTATTGTAGAGATAAGCATTTCTTGCTTAATAGTGATCTCGGTGGCAAGTATGCATGCACAGTGATGACCTAGACAAATTTCCTTAATTTCAAATTGATTATGGACCGCAATCAATAAGCCTCCTTATGGTCTGCAATTTTCTCTCTTTTTTGCCGGGCGACTTAGAGGAGTTGTGAAACCATCTATTAGTATATCAATGCATAACCAAGTTTCCTGTAGAAAAAAAAATCACGGGCACAAGTGATAAGTCATATTTTGCGTGAAATTCAAATGGCCATGAGTATGCCATGAAATAAGGCTAATAAAAGGAGATTTAGCATAAGGTGCATCACTTACTACCCTTAAAAAGCACAAAATGAACCATGCACATTGATTGCGACCATCTTTAACATTAATTTCTACAACTTTTTCGTGAGCAATAAATATCTCTTTGTCTAAATTATTGCATTTGATTTATGCAATGCAGTTCTACTCTCACTATTCATTGGTTTTTCCTTTATATCACTATACATATCTTGGCCTAATTTCAGAAAAATGTGCGAGTGACTTAACACTAACTCAGGTATATAAGGAGAAATAGCAGGTAGTATTTTCAAATTCAATAAAATCAATATCCTCTGACATGATAACTCTCAATGTTGGTAAAATGTGTAATAAAGAGAACATTACATATCTATTAAATGGGAGGATATTAGATGTACTAAAGAGTTCATGAAAATAAAAAGAAGTGATAGCATTATTTGGTTTGTCTAATATAATTTGGTGCTTGGGTGACGCTGTCTAACCCGCTGCCATCAGTTGCTAGATCTTCGTTTTCACATAATACTGCTTTAGTGACAATCAGTCTGACAGCTGTAGTATCGAATAAATGCATTATTTCTGTCCCTTTCTCAAGGTTAGGCTCTGAAACCAGGCAGACCACTAATGTCAGCGTGTCTACGGGTTTGAACCTCTTTTACAAGTTATTAGACATATTAGCTGAGCATTCCTTTGATTTTCTCTTTGTTAGTTTGCAAGAAAGCTTTAAGGTGCAAGATCCTATCCCTCATCAGCAGTGTCAATTAAAAGTCTTTCCATCCCGATGGTAACATGCAACTAAGTTTCTTATACTTTCTCCTTTTTTTCTAAGCAATAGTCCAATGTTTTTCAGGTCTTGCATTGCAGGTTGTTGATGGAGAGGAAGTAGAAATTGCAATTAACGGTATATTTCCTTCTGACGTGTCAAGTATTACATCATCGTTAGTTGTTGGTATATTTATATATCAAATGCTTCTTGACTAGTTTCAGATAGCGTGATGGGCTTCAGCACTTATTTAGTTCAGAATTTGTGCCTATCCAAGATTGCATTTTTTATATAGAGGTGAACTATTCTTTTTGTAAGGGAAGTTGACACTACCCCCATCAACAAAGAGGAGTTGAACACCAATAGCAGGTTTCTTGTGTACGCAGGAGATTGAATGATCTTTTATGGCAAAGCACGTGGGGAAATGTCAAATGTGAGCCTGAATATTTGATTCAGTATACAATTGAAAGCAAGAGTCCTTCCGGTAGCGGGAGGAACAACTTGAGAATTTCCAATAATTGCTGTCCATGAGTTAGTGTTGATTGGATTTGTGTTGCTATTGGCAGGCATAAGGACCTGATCATTATGTTGGTGAATGTTGTGAATTTTCAAGTATAAATAAATCCAAATGATTACACAGCCCCTTGATAGTAGAAATCAAATTATGTAGAATGTCAAGGCTCCTGTGTCATAATTCAAATAGAATAGTTCCTTGTATAGGCCCAAATAACTATTCCTGTTTAATCGTTATTTGTCTTTCTGATCATGTATTTATATTGGTGTGGTTTTGTTTGTTATTTTGTTGTTGGTGTGAGTATAATTTAGACTGTGACAAGGTCCCATTTTTCCAAGTTAACGGGGAAGGATCCTGGAGGTGGGGATGTCGAGCTCTCTATGATGTAGCTACTCTGAGGAGATCTCCCCTCAACCATACTTATTAAGACCCGTCCTTTCCCGACATATACACATATGCACTACAAATCCCATGGGAGGGGAGAAAAGCCATTAGAAGTTGCTTGGAGAAGAATAGCAGATACCAATAATGTGTGGGAAAGGCAAAAGGTTAAGTCTGCCGGTTTGTGGAGCCCACAAAGAGGTCAGAATTATGAAAGAAGGATAAAGGACCTAATCAGACTGGGCACAGAGCAAGATACACAACCCATAGATGAACACACAAGAAACGGACAGAAATAAATGTCTTACTTGTTTGCTACAGCCAATGAGACATCCAGTATCAGGGCCTAAGGAAAAACAGGAACAAATTGACACTCGTGGCCAGAACATGGCCCTGCCTGATGCAAAATGGCGGCAGGCCTATCTGAATGCGTGAAGTCCCTAAATAAAGAAGTTAAAAAGACTTGTTTATTGTGCCAAAAACACACCTGACCAGAAGGGCCGATGGGAAGAGGCCCAGGGAGGAGCTGATTTGCATGGAAGTATAACAAGCATTGGCAAAGCCAACCATTTTGTCTTGTGTAAAAGTAGGCACTGATATTAGATGCCCAGGATCCCACACCAGTTTGCACCTGCTACCATCAACAGCCAGTTAATACAACTACATCTGTGCCTGGCAAGGGTCTTTCCCATGCCTAAACAAAACACTTTCTGTTGGCATTGGCAATTCTTGTTTCGTAGTGTATTCTATTTAATAATGTATATGATGTACTGAATTGAAAGTATATATATGTTAAAGAACCTTAATTACACATTGCTTTATTTTGGACTGTTATATTTCGCTATTTGGGTTCCTACTGAACCACTTTCACACCTCTCTCTCGAGAGTATAGCATTCCCTCTGCCCACGTTACCACAAAAGCCAAAAGAGGTATATTTCTTAACTGTGCCTGTTTTACCTTTATGATTCTGTTGGCTCTTAGATTGCAGAAGGGTGAGGGCTAAACATCTGGTTTGTAGGAATATCAAATGCACTCACATAACCTTGCATTGGGCCCTTTTTGTGTTGCAACGCTACATGCAAAAATGTAAGTGAAGGAAACCCTTCTTCATATACAACCCCTTACACAACATTCCTCTCAAACACATTGTGTTGTGATACCTCTAACCATCTAAGTGTCAATTTGTAAAATGTGCACATAATAAAGTCTCTAATCATCTAGGTGCCTATGCATAGAATTTATATATAACAGGGTCTACATCACAGAGATTAAGGTTGTACAGTTTCTCTTGTATATTGTTGAAAGCTAGCGGAAGGATCTGAATGACCCCTTCTGCTAATCTAACGTTTTCACTGGAGTTAGCTAGACCACCTGTTCAGGACCTCTTGTTACTAACATGTAAGCTAATTTTATACTTTTAAAAACGGTTTGTATAATATTTTCCTAAGTTCCAATTTGCTTTTAAGTGTAAGTATATGGAGCACTTTACTGCATCTCCTTTTTCCTATCCTCTCTTGTTTCTCTTCTCCCCTTAATATGATTCCTGTGCCACTGTCAAGCACTGTGCAAAGAAAATAACAGGGTGCTGTGAGGCTTTGTGGGGCTGAAGTTCACCCCACTCTACTTTTCGCTCAGGCGCCGTTCATTAGCCCTAATCGTCCTCTATGTTCAGCTACTTCTCTAGTTGGAGACATCTAGTTATCAATTATCTCTGTTGGGCCTGCAAGACATGTATAATATACATTTTTATAAAACTCTCTGCACCACTCTTACTGTCATTTCACCAATTTTGCTATAGGCATGGTGGGGAATGCGTAAGAGTGTTGAATTTTATATGGATTTATCTCTATTGCCTCTGGGAACGGTGTTCCCATTAGATCACTTACAACTGTGGGGCCCTGACTAAAAGAAGGCAGGGTCCTCAAACAACCCCTGGTCTACTGCCTCCCTTGTTGGTTCTAACTATTTATTATGTGAACCACTTTTACAAGCCGAATTAAAAATGATGCTTTGGTGAAGTTGTACAAATTTCTGTAAAGCTGATACTATTCCTTTTGGCCCAAAGTACCATTATGTATGTACATATGTATGCGTCGATGCAGTGGTCTCATGTCACTAGCCATGTCTTACCTTCATAGCATCCATAGCTTGTTCCTTTTGGCGTCATCTACTGGCGGGCAGGTTTGTGTCCCTGCCGTTTTGCTATCACGAGTTAGTGCTAAGGGGCAAAGAGCATAACTCGGTTAGCCCTCTGTATTTTTGTTTTGAAGCTGTTGTAGCTCTTTAAAAGCGTGCCTTGGTTTACCCGTGTGTGGTCTCGGGTAGCCATGTCGGCGGATTAGGAGCACTTACTTTTGTCTAACTTGGTCCTTGCTCCACAGGTGCTCACGGTGTCAGTGCATTGCTCTGGGCAACCTGACGTCACTGGGCTGTCTATGTATCATGACAGCACGTACCATTTCCATGGTAATGAAGCGGTTGCCTGCGTTTGCCTAATGCCACCTGGAAATCTCCATGGAGATGATGCTATTTGCCTTCCATGCCACTCCTTCATTTCCTGCTGGTTTTACCTATACTCATGCAGGATGGCCTTATATTATTCCTAGTATACCGACGCCATGGAATATGTCAACAAATTCAGAGCTCGGCGGATCCCAACCAAGCTTTCTCGCCTTGCAACTTTCTGAAGGACACACTTGTGCATTTCCTTATCTGGGCGACCTTCTGTGTGTAAGTGCCCCTGTGTATATGCATGTCTATCTATACCCAAGACTGCGCAATCACTCATTTGGGTGCATGTGTGCAGGATGATTTGAATGTAATTGGTTGAGGGATATTTTGAATGTAATTAATTGTGGGGTGTGTTACTCTGGGTTCGCAGTCTAGACCTACATGTCACTGGGCACAGTCGACTAGGCACCATTTTATCTTGGATAACCCAGGATTGGGTTGATTTGTCATCCAGCCTCTGTTATCTAATGGAGGGTTGTTCCCTGAAGTCTTTTTGTTCCTGGCCGGGTTCTCCTTTTATGGAAAGAGTAAATCCTCATTGAGTCCAGTAATGTGGGTACCTAGCTTGTGGATCCACCATGCTTCCTCGTGAAGGAGCACCCTGGATGAATCTTTTACTGTATCCAGGACCCACCACATTACATCATCTGCCGAATGTTGGTGCGAGATGTAATGTTCCACCAAAGGCGCTGACTGGGTTCTACTCCGAATGCACGAGTGATGTTCCCCAATCCTCTCGTTGGTTGGTCTACTGGTTTGCCCCACATACTGTTTGCCACAAGGGCATTATATGTAATAGATGGTGTTCGGTGTCTTGCAATTGGTGAATTGTTTAAGTTCCAATTGGAGGCCTTCCATTATGAATGATGTGATTTTCCTCTCGAATCTGCACACTGTGCAGTTGCCGCATGGGTGATGTCCTGACTTTTCACTGTTCTCTTCTGGAATTGGGAATATTCTTTGATCTTTTCAGCACCATTCTCAGCAGTGTCTTGTCTGGTAGTGCTAACCTTTCCAAGGGCCAGTATTTCTTCACCATTGCCCTTAGTCTGGGTGTACTTTGACTATAAGTGGTTTCACAAGTCATTTTAAGGTTTTCATTTTCTCAGTCCCTCGTTATAGGTGTAAAGAATATTTCCTATGGAGTGAATCTTGCTCTCTTCTGTGAATGGTTCAATATTTTCTGGGGTAGCCCCTGGCCTTCAATCTCGGAGTGTGGCCACATGTGTCTGGAAATCATTGAGAGATGAGCAGTTTCTGCGTGCCCTCAAATATTAGCCATACAGCAAATTGTATTTCAGCGGGAGTGGATGAAAACTGTTGTATTGTACTAAGGTATTCCTATCCGTTTCTTTTCTAAAGAGTGTGCATTGTAAAGTTCCCTCTTCAAGGCATAAAATAAGCAGTGTTGCATAGCAATTTGCTATGCAATTCTGTAGGTTTGCTAATTAAATTGACACTTGTGTAGCAAAGTTAGCTATTTAAGTTGCCCCGTTCAATGAAAGCACTGCTCACCCTGAATTCCTTTCTGGCTTTCAAAGCTCTTGCCACCCTCTTCAATTTTCACTGCAAGTTCAAAGGGGATAATGTTGAGAGAGTACAATAGTAATCATCTCCTTCACTCTTACATGCCAAAGGCCTGTGCGTGAGTGCTATGCAAGATACAATTGAAAACTAGAACAGGTCTGGTTGATACTTTTACTAAGGTAACTATATCTTCTTTGGCAAAGACCAGTATGAGTAACTTCATTAAAAACGGTAATGCAATTTGATTCCTAACATCCTAACAATTTAAGTGGTTGCATAATGCATAACTACAGTATTGCTTCGGTAAAACACTAAATTTTCTACATGCTTTACAGTAAAGTTTAGGTTAGTGTATCTAAATCTCAGTGTCAACTAGATGTTTTGTTTGGTGGGGGAAGATTCATCAGATTGATGAGTGATCACTTTTGAAAATGTACATGATCACACAATCAACTGCTTTTAATGGCAAATCTAGCTGTGACCTGCTGGTTGCATTTATCTGTGAAACTGATGCTCAAGGCATGAGCGGTTTTATACCAGTTATCCTGAAAGTGACATGGCAGAAAACTAAAATATTCCACCTAGTTTGACGAGTTCCTTGCCTGCTAGGCCATCTACTCTGCTTAGTTGCTTACTTTCTTTCCTCTTGCATAATGAATACACAAGGCCAACTAGCTGTTTACACAAAAGAATGATCAATAGTTCCATCCAGATTGTACATCAACACATCCACTGCAATAACACATAGTGTAGTTGCCCTCCAGCGCTCACTTTGCTCTATGTGTATGATTGCATTAAATATTGGAACCTGCTAGAGCTGGCCAAACTGTTTTCAGAGCCTTTTTATCATATGTATTCGTGTCCATTCATGCAGCTAAACCTTTACATTTTACAGACTCGGCCAGAGCTTGCTAAATCCACTTGCCCACTCTCATAGTCAAGTAGATTATATGATCGGCGAGTACTATTTGCAGGGGATGGTTGAAAATGTTATAACATTTACTTTTTTGCAGTAAATGTCATATAAGACTTTGCATAGCTGGCAGCAATGTGTCAAACAGAGTGGGTTTGTGGTAACATGCACCGTTTTATCGAAAGCGCATTTATATATTTTGTCACCCGTTTCTATGTGTCGAGTGCATTTCTTTTAGCTCGAATAGGTGAATTAAATTACATAACCTGCAGGTCTAGTGGGATTTTAAAGAATTTGCAAGACATGGTTTGTTTCACTAATAGCTTACTTAAGCGGTACACAAAAATGCTGTAATGTTGCTCATTTTATGTTTTGGATGCAAATGCTTCTGGGGACATTCAAAATATTAGTACAACATTGCTAATCAAATGGGCGAGTTTGCTAATCAATAACGTTTTAAGTAGCAAACTTTGCTAATCAGTCTTTGAAAACTAATGTATGCCTTGCTCTTGTTGGAAAATATTCCAATCCAGGAAATGGATCTCCTGTGTGTTCCAGCTAATTGTGAATTTGATGTGGGGATCTTTCTCATTGACCCAAAGCCAAATTTAATTTACAGCTTTTGCGCTACCTTTACATATGAAGATTGTATTGTCAACTAACCACCTCCAGTGATGGATGTCTTCCCCAAATCGGTTGATCGTTGAGTAAATGCATTTCTCCTCAAAGCTTGCCATATAAATAACCAAAAGGTTTGGGGCGAATGTGGCCCCCATTGCAGTGCCATTCACCTGTTGTTAGAATACATTATTGAATTTAAAGAAATTGTTCTTTAAAGCTATTTGGAGAAGCTCAATGATGAATTCAACAGGAACCCTGCTTTGTAAATCATGGGAATTTGTTTGTGTGCGTGCACATTCCAGTGCCTCTTCTTGTGGAGTGCTGGTATACAAAGCTGTTATATCCATCGT
Source organism: Ambystoma mexicanum (assembly GCF_040938575.1). Classification (NCBI taxonomy): domain Eukaryota; kingdom Metazoa; phylum Chordata; class Amphibia; order Caudata; family Ambystomatidae; genus Ambystoma; species Ambystoma mexicanum. The sequence goes on along the minus strand of NC_090924.1, from coordinate 754,789,903 downwards.
TACCAACAGTTCCGTAGTTGGATCAAAGGGTTGCCACTCAAAACAATGTATTGTGGCCATGCTGTCCCTTTGATATGATCTAGCAAGAATGCTTGATGGTTTCAGAAAATAGTCTATGAATGTGTTAATTGGCTCTAAGATGGAGTCACAACCCAAAGCTATTGGGTGCCCTGGGTTTTCTTTCTAGGTTTTTATGAATTTTGGGTATGGCGTAAAGCAAAGGGTTCCTGCCACCCGGGTTGAGATAATCGAATTTCTGCTGTGTAATCCGTTTTCTACTCAACCCTAATTGTGTTGCCTCTAAAATCTGTTGTTTTATTCTGGGCGTAGGGTCTCTATCTAAAGGCCGGTAGTTTTTGACATGTCGGAGCAGTTTCATAACCATACTTAGTTATTGTTCATTAGTTTGTACCACGATTCCTCCACCTTTATCTGCAGCTTTGATTTTTAAATCTAAGTTAGCACTTAGTTTTTTAAGGGCATTCTGTTCCAAGTTTGTTAAAAATAAAACAACATACAAGAAATTATTTTTAGAGGCTCCATTTGCTTTAGTACATACATTGGAGTCATCTTCGATTCCTCTCTCTCCTTCCTTCATCCCACTCGGGAGATTGCCAAGAAGTCCCACTTTCAGCTCTTCCTTCTCAAAGGAATTTTACCTTTTCTCACTTTCCCTCAGAGGCTCAATCTGACCCAAGCCATGGTTCTATTTAGGCAGCCACTGCAACAGCCTCCTACTGAATCTACCATTTTCCACTCTGCGACCCTTCCAACTAATCGAGAATAGGGCAGCGAGACTTATGCTTGGCCTTAAGCCCAGGGACCGCATCTCTCCTGCACTAAAAAGTCTTCATGGGCTTCTGGTTGCTGCACGGATTAAATTCAAATCTCTCTGCATCATCCACAAGGCTGTCTGGGCCCAGGGACTACACTATCTTCAACTTTATCTCACTAAATAATCTCCCTCTAGACCTCTACGTTCCTCTGGCAACAACTCTTTGTGTGTAAAACGTTTTGCTAAACGGAGGGAAGGGGGTTGGTCACTTTCCTCTGCGGGCTCCCTCCTATGGAACAGCCTCTCCCGGCCCCCTCAGCCTTGAGAAGGATCTGCTCAAATTCCGGAAGCTCATTAAGACCTTCCTCTTTTGCTCCTCCTTGCCTTCTTCTCTCCTCTGCTAATCCCACAGTTGCAGAATCGGTGTCCTGTGCCCTTATGCATCCTCAGGCCCTGACGTCCCACACCAATTCTGCCCAGCTCCTATCTATATACAGCACTTAGATAGGCAGACCCTCTGCTCTGGAGGTTTCACACTTAAACCTCCTGCGGCCAGTCCGTGTAACACTCAAAATTCCTAGCACTTAATCTGTGGCCCAGCCACAAGCTCGGACTCCCCAGCACTTACCCCACTTCCCTCTTCCTTGCTGCACTTGCACGTTCTGAATACTCACAAGTCATAGTAGGTACGCCCCTCTCCCACTTTCTCCCAGTGCTCTTAAATATTGTATTTTAATGTATTTCCCACCCTTGCCCCCTCCCTGCCCTGTGGGCGCTTTGAAACCGTATTTTCTTATTGTATAAGTGCCTAACAAGTAAACAATAAATACAATAAATAAATGGAAAGCCAAGGTTCCAAAGGGGGAAGTAGAGAGGGCACCCATAGGTGTGAGGTGACATCAAGGCTATGCGGAGGCTATGAGGAGGCAAGTGAGAGGGAGTTGTGGAGCTGTAAAAATATTACCTGTGTCAGAAATCCGGTGAACTGCTTGTATGGCGTATGATTTTGATTTGCTTCAGGGAAGAATTGTTGGCAACTTGAACTGGCTTGCCAATGTCTAAGATGGAATTTGGATCCGAATCCAGAGCTCAAGAATCAACCTCCAAGGGGACCATGCAACTGTCAAGAAACAAACAGGACAGTGAGTAATACAGGGGAGAGACCCAGAGAGACTTTTAAGAAACACCTTCTTCTCCTTAAAAGATCAATTTGAAGAACTATCATTGTGGCCATTGGGAATTTACTTTGGAACCCCATCCTGGTTGCACTGTTATGCACACATTTCTGAAAACATCTTTTCTTAAACTTAAACCATGTCTGGAGTTCTTTATTCAACCTCCGTGGCAGTGCCTGGTTAGAGGCAAGGGTCTATCTGCTTGCCGTTGCCTTGAAATATAAGACCATCAAGCTTTAGACCTGTGGCTAGATTCTTGCTTGTGGTTGCTAAGTACTGGACACAGCTTCTCCCTGAAAGACCTAGAGAAAAATCCAGAAAAACAAGAAGACTGCATTTTGTCAACAACATTTTACTTGGCACTCGACTTCTGTCAATTTACATACCTCAAATCCTGTCTTCCGTCTTCTGCTCATTAAGTAAGACTTTCAGCCTCATGTAGCTTAATACAAGAAAAGAAAATCCTTGGAACTAAACTCCCTACTTGACTGACTGAAAACACAGGCTGTAATACTGTTACTCCTCACTTACTCGGAGCGATGGTGTAGTATATAACACAATCACTAGTTCTATAATGCTCAATATGTTTACACTAAGCACTTGGAATTAGTCCTTAGTTTAAAACATTACAGATGTTCAAAGCACATTTAAATGCAAATAATTCACTGTGTGCTTTGGAATTTTGTTTTTTCCGAAATGAACCCTAAATCGTGATCTCCCCATATATATGCAAAGTTTTTATCTAAAATAAGGGCATCTACAAAATTTCACAATGCACTTTGAATTTCTCCTTTTTTATGTGCCTGTTGCCTTAAACTAAACGTGAATAATCTTTTTAACCGTCACTGTGGAGGCACTCAACGTTAAGAATTGAAGGCTTCTTCAGGTTATTTATTAAGCGTAAATGCCATAGCCTAACACTCAACATTTTCAGGCTATAATGGAGTTCTATTTTATTTGGCTCTGTTTTCACAAGTGTCTTTTTGTAATATGTGGTGTAACTATTCTGTGTGTGATTGTGCTTGCAGAGTTTTTCGACGCTTCGTTATGTTTGATTTTGATTAATTTATTACGTGCACCAGACAGAGTAAACCGTGTTCGGGCGCAGATGACCACTAAGCCTGAATCCAAATAAAAGAAACGGCAGGAGTTTAATTATGTTAAACTTGAATTTTTATTTAAATAAAAAGTTTCCAGCCTCTTCCTGAAGGTGCCTAGAGTTTCACACATTCTAATCTCCAATGGGAGTTGGTTCCAGACTTTAGTCCCGAAGACTCCAAAACTTCTGTCTCCTCTCGAGACACATTTGGTTCATGGAATACAAGTCAGGAATTTATCTTCCGAACACAGATTTCTTCTTGGATGGTATAACGTGATCTTGTCAGCCAGGTAATCGGGTGCAAGCCCTCTCAGGCATTTAAAAACCAAGCAGGCTATTTTAAATTTATTTCTGTCCTCCACCATCAACCAGTGGAGAGATTTCCGCACTGATGACACATGGTCCCGTTTCCCCGAGATGTCCTATTCTCCAGCATGGGGTCTGGCATGGATTCACATGCTCATGAATATTCCCCGTCGTCAGGCTGGGAATCCTCGGTAAAGAAAAATCAGTATCAGTTTCGTTACTGATCTGTCTTTCGTAGTAGTAACCAATCACTGATCTCTGCGTCATACTGACCACAGCCAATGACTGCCCTCTACCTAAACCCCGCCTCTGGTAGCCATCTTCAGATTTTTACCGCACGTTCAAGTGTTGGGAGTCCTCGTGCTTAGCTCTCGAGCTTTTACTGCGTGTTTCAGGTGAATTTTCACATTTTTTCGGTTAATCGAGCCTCAAGCTCCACCGTTTCTACTCCCGTTAACGGCTACCCATTGCGGGATTTTCCTACGCCCCTCAAGGGTGAAGATTTCATCGAATCAACTTCTTGGAGGATTCCAGAAGATTCGCGGCCTACTTCGAGATGGCCCAGGATGCGAGTTTGTCGCCCGGACCCAAGCTGTTTCGCAGCTGCCCTGGATGCGGGCTGCAGAATGTGTTTAAGGAAGACGAACATTCGCGATGCCTCTACTGTCTTCATGGGGACAAGACTCATGTAGAGAAGGACTGCCAGTTCTGCAAGGACTTGTCGGAGTGGACCATAAGGGACCGTCGATCCCGTCTTGCAAGCTGGTCGGAGAAGGGCTCGACGGGTGAGAAGAAGAAGAAAGGGTCCGAGCGGGCTTCTAAGTCCTGTGCGGGCACCCCGGCGACAGGGGCCCAACACGAGGCCAAGCGCCGCGAGTCCGCTGGCTCCGGGAGCGCCGAAAGGTCGGGCTCTTCGGTCGCCAGGCAGGGCGCACCTTCCCCGGCACCGTCAACCACGAGCCAACGCTCCGGTTCGGGGAAGAGAAAGTCCGAGACCCCGGGTAAGCTTCGGGAGAAGCCCCGTCCGATCTCGGAAGAGGGGGAGCGAGGCGTCGCCCCTCCCCTGAAGGAGAAGGCCCGGGACGCACCTAAGGTGGTGAAGGCCCCTACCCAGCAGGCGAAGGCCTCTATCGAGGCTATCGCGGCGACTCTGGCCAAGCCGGCAGAGACACCGCCAGCGGAGACTGCCTCCGGGACTAGAGTTTCCCTGCCGCCAAGGAGGGAATCCTCTTTTCAGCCCATCGTCGTGGCCGCCATGATGGAAGAAGCGAGGGGGGGCACGGTGCCATCCTCGAGCTCGGAGTCAGCCTCGGAGGAGGAACTGACCGAGGCCATGAGGAACCTCGAAGTCCAATTCGAGAAGGTTCGATCCCGTCAGGAAGATCCTTGGGAGATAACCGAGGAAGACGACGAAGGTGAGGAAGAGCGGCCTTCCCTTCCGGCGCAGCCGGATCCTAGGCCTCAGGCTGGCTCGGCGGCCATTTTGTCTGCCATCCAGTCCTTATGCTCTGAGATAAGGACGAGATTCCCACGGCCCAGGCCGGAGGACCCGCAACCTGGCCCGTCGGGAAGTCCTCAGAACAAACGACGGAGGACCCAATCCTCTCCTCCGCTCGCCCCCGTGAGGCCTACAGTTCCCTCCTCATCCTCCCACGAGTCGGGAGATGACGGTGTGTTGGGCTCGATGACGGGGTCTGAGGGCGACAGCGACGATGACGGAACGGGTCTCCCGCCGCACGGGCCTCGCCGCCCGACGAGATTGGCTCATTCCACGCCATGATCGCCAGGGCGTCCGAATTGTTCCAGCTCTGCCCGGAGGAGCAGAAAAAGGAAGGTTTCCTCTATCAGCGCTGGGAGGCCAAGAGGAAGACGGTCATCGCGGTGCCCCTAATCGATGACATCTGGGAGGAGGGCCTGTCGGTTCTCAAAAACCCCTCCACGGCACCAGCCAAACGGGACCGGTACGAGAAGAAGTACCGGGTCCCCGAAACCGCTCCCCTGTGCCTCAGGGCCCAGCCAACGCCAGACTTGGTCGTCTCGGTGGCGGCGAAGAAGAAAGCGGCGGGGTCAGGAGCCTCGACGTCGAATTCCCCGCCGGACGGCGAGGGAAAGAAGTTGGACGCCATGGGGCGGCGGGTCATTTCATCGGTGGCGACGACGATCAAAGCGGCCAACGCCCTGGCGATCGTGGCCCGTTACGACAGGGAGCTCTGGTTTAAGCTGGCCCCCATGTTGGACTTCCTGCCGGACGACAAGAGGTCCGAGGCCCTGGAAATACTGCAAGAGGGCGAGGTGGCGTCGGACCACGCCATAACAGTGGCAACCGATATTGCCGATACCGGGTTCCGCCAGCTGGGCCAACGGTGTTTGCCTACGACGACGGGGTTGGCTCCGGGCGACCGACTTCCGTCAGGATGTCCAGACCAGGGTGTTGGACATGCCGTTCGACGGCAGCAACTTGTTCGGGAAGGCGGTGGACGAATCCCTCCAAGCCATAAAAACGGAGACGGCCCGCGCCCTAGGAGCCCTTCAGCAACGACGGCCCTTTCGGAGCTCCGGAGGCAGACATGGTGCCTCCAAGGGATCCAGCGGTGGCTCGTCGTCCTACCGCCAGGCGGCATGCTCCTCGTCTCAGGAGGCCTACAGGGGTCGTGGCAAGCAGGGAGCGCCTCGCCTCCGTCGGCAAGGTGGCCAGGGCGGCAAGGCCACCAGCTCCAAGCAGGACTGAACCGGCCGTGGTCTCGGGCCCCCACCGAATCACCCCGGTGGGAGGCTGGCTGACGAATTTCGTCGGCGTGTGGAAGTCCATCTCCACCAACCGTTGGGTGCTGGATACCCTGGCAAGAGGACACTCTATCGAATTCCTGAAGAAGTGCCCTCACGTTCCACCTGTGGCCAGGAAGGAAAATCACGTCCAGCAACTGCTGTTGGAAGTACGGCGATGCTCAGGAAAGGCGCCATCGAGCTTGTCCCGAAGAGGCTCCAGGGCTCCAGGGCTCCGGGGTGTACTCAAGGTACTTCCTCGTCAGGAAGAAGACGAGCGGCTGGCGCCCCATCCTGGACCTTCGTCGTTTGAACAAATTCATCAGATCACAAAAGTTCAGGATGGTCACCCTCCAGCACGTACTGGGACAGCTGGAGGAAGGTGACTTTCTATCGTCGTTGGACCTGGAGGATGCATAATTCCACGCTCCCATCCTCAAAAGTCACCGAAAGTTCCTCAGGTTCGTCGTCCAGGGACGCCACTACCAATTCAGAGCACTGCCGTTCGGATTGAAGTCGGCCCCCAGGGTCTTTACCAAGTGCCTAGCACCAGTGGCGGTGCGGCTGCGCCTGCAGGGGATTCACGTCTATCCCTACCTGGACGACTGGCTCATCCGCTCAAGGACGAGGGAACTCGCCGTCGAACACACTGCGAGGACCGTCCAGCTACTCACAGACCTGGGATTCGCCATAAACTACCCAAAGTCCCACCTGGTGCCGTCGCAGGTGGCCCTGTTTCTGGGAGTGAAGCTCGATACAGTGAGGCGCCTGGCGGCCCTGTCGGAAGAACGGACGAAGACCATTCTAGGCAAAGTGCAGCGCCTGCTAGCCACGGACGTGGCCAGGGTGAGGTCCATCAAGTCCCTCCTGGGGATGATGTCCTCTTGCATCTACCTGGTGCGCCTCTGCAGACTACGGATGCGCCCTCTTCAAGAATTTCTCGACGCCCGTTGGATGCAGGCGAGGGGCACCTTCGAAGACAGGGTCCCCCTCAACGAGGTGTTCCGGCGGGCGATCCAGTGGTGGGGCGTTCGAGCGCACCTCACGGCGGGCAAGGACTTTCAGACACCGGCGTACCAGGAGACGGTGACGACGGACTCCTCCCTGGAAGGCTGGGGCGCCCACACCGGAGATCTCCACGCAAGAGGCCGCTGGCTCCCGGAGGAGAGGCTCCTCCACATCAACGTCCTGGAACTCTGAGCCGTGTTCTGGGCTCTCAAATCGTTCCTCCCGTCGCTCAAGGGCAAGGTGGTGCGGATCTTCACGGACAACACCACGACAATGTTTTACATACGGAAGTAGGGAGGCACCAGATCCCCAGCCCTATCGAAGGAGGCACAGGATCTGTGGCACTGGGCGGTCGCCCAGGGGATGTTCCTGGTTCCCTTCCACCTGGCAGGAGAAAGAAACACCATTGCCGACTCGCTCAGCAGGGAGCTGCGTGCGTGTCACGAGTGGGAACTGCGCCAAGATCAGGTGGATCAACTCTTCCGACGATGGGGCAAACCCCAAATCGACCTGTTCGCAACAGCGATGAACTCGAAGTGCAAGAGGTTCGCCAGCAGGTTTCCCCAGCCGAGAAGCATGGGCGATGCGTTCTCGTTCCTCTGGGACGGCCTATACCTGTATGCGTTCCCTCCGTTGCCGCTTCGACTCATCAGCCAGCTCAAGAGGTCCCGGTGCAGGATGATCCTCGTCGCACCGGTGTGGCCGAGGCAGATCTGGTTCCCGGACCTTCTGGACTTGTCAACGTCCCCTCCTATCAAGCTGCCGGCGGACGCGGACCTTCTCTCCAGAGAAGGAGGCGCCATCTTCCACCACGACCCGGCGTTGCTGAACCTGCACGCTTGGCTCCTGCAGCGCTAGAGTTTGGAGGCTATGATATACCGGCCGATTGCAGAGAGGTTCTTGCAAAGGCCAGGGCGTCCTCGACTCTCAAATGCTACGGTCATAAGTGGAAGAGGTTCTCTATCTGGTGCCGAGCACAGAAGATCAACCCCCTACGGATTACGGCCCCTCAGGTGCTGCCGTACCTGCTATCGCTGGCAAAGGCTGGGCTAGCCCATGCCTCCATTAAGATTCATCTGGCGGCGATCTCCAGATATACCAGAACCACAGGACGGACGTCCCTGTGGTCCCATCGACTGGTAAAAGAGTTTATGAAAGGACTGTTCCGGTCGTTCCCGCCGGTGAAGGCCCCGGCCCCGGCGTGGGAACTTAACGTGGTGCTGACCAGGCTCATGGGGGCCCCCATTCGAGCCGATGCACTCCGCACCGATGAAGAAGTTTGTGTCGTGGAAGACTGCATTCCTGGTGGCCATTACCTCCGCACGACGAGTGGGAGAGATCCAGGCCCTATCCTGCAAAGCACCGTACTTGACATTCCATGCCTCGAGGGTGGTGCTTAGGACGCACCCCTCCTTTATGCCCAAGGTGCCGTCGGACTTCCATCTTAACGAGCCCTTGGTGTTACCTGTTTTCTTCCCGTCTCCTTCGTCGCCGGCCGAGAGGACTTTGCACTCGCTGGATGTGGCTAGAGCGCTGAAGTTCTACGTGGACCGCACGAAGAGTTTCCAGAGGACATCACAGCTGTTCGTGAACTTTGGACCTGTGAATCAGGGGAAGGCTCTCTCGAAGTCTTCTATTTCCAGATCGCTCTCCGGCTGCATCATGCACTGCCACCGGTTGGCTAACCGACCGCTGCCAGGCCGTCCGAGAGCCCATTCGACCAGAGCGATCGCTGCTACTACGGCGTTCCTATCTGGTGTGCCCCTGCTGGACATCTCCAGGGCTGCTACGTGGAGGTTGACGCACACCTTCACGAGATTCTACTGCGTCGATCGGGATTCCAGGGAGGAGTCCAGGGTCGGCCAAGCAGTGCTGCGCAACCTGTTCGCTTAAGGTGAGCCTGGTGAGGAGGTAAGAGATGCTTAATGTTGAGTTTTTTTTGGTATTGCTTAATGTTGAGCCTTTTGCCACCCCCCGTGGTTGTGCATGTGTGTACTGCTGTTTATTCTTATATTCATGAGCATGTGAATCCATGCCAGGCCCCATGCTGGAGAAGGAACAAGTTACTTACCTGTAACTGTTGTTCTCCAGCATGGGTCTGGCATGGATTCACATGCGAACCCTCCCGCCTACCCCTCTGCGGCTCTTCACTTGGTCATACTGCCACTTCACGTGCTACCAAATCTGAAGATGGCTGCCAGAGGCGGGGCTTAGGTAGATGGCAGTCATTGGCTGTGGTCAGTATGACGCAGAGATCATTGATTGGTTACTACTACGAAAGACAGATCAGAAACGAAACTGATACTGATTTTTCTTTACCGTTGATTCTTAGCCTGACAACGGGGAATATTCATGAGCATGTGAATCCATGCCAGACCCATGCTGGAGAACAACAGTTACAGGTAAGTTACTTGTTCCTTACTCTGACTGCCGCATTCTGAGCTCTTTGAAGTCTGCCCATTTGTTTTTGAGGAATTCCCGCTAATAAACTGTTAAAATAATCCAGGTGGGGGTAAGTCATTGCCCCCACCACTATTGCCCTGTCTTCTGTTGGAATATAAGGGAGCACATTTCTTAGTGATCACAATGCATAATGGACTGCTTTCACCTTTGTCCCTACCTGGGTCTCACTGCCCAGGTGCTCTTGCCACCAGCAGCCTAAATTTTGATTTTTTTTTTAGCATACTGCAATTGTTCCCCTAAAATGAAAGGGGGAGCTCTGTCTCTCTAACAACATTTTGTCCTTTGTGCCAAACAATATGATTTCTGTTTTGGCTGCATTCAACTGTAAGTGGTTATTAGTCATCCACTCATTGAGTTCTTCCATACACTAATTAATTCTCTCAAAAACACCCTCAATGTTCTGAATCTCAATGTATAACTGCGTGTCGTCTTCATATGAGTGGACTTGCAGACCATACTTCTCAAATATCTTGAAAACCGGGCGGACGTACAGATTGAAGATCAGGGGGGATAAGGAGGAACCTTGCGATACCCCACATTCCAGCTCCACCATTTCTGAGGTGAAGCTATCCAATATTACCTCCTGAGATCTGTCTTTGAGAAATGATTCAAACCATTTTACCACTTGTTTGGACGCTTTTCCAGCGTGCCCATTTCATTGTACCATTATCCGGAGGTTCACAGTGTCAAAGGCTGCGAATAGGTCGTGGCATCAACAGCACTGTTGATCCACCCTTATCCGCAGACTCTAACAGATCATCATGTTTCCTATTGCTGGGTCATCTAGAGAGCAGTTTAATCTTCCATCTGGTTCTTGCCTTGTTGGGTGTCTGTCTGGTGTCTCAGTTTCATCCTTTCCTTCCTTCTTTTTTGTGATCAGATCTTTTTTCTGAACTCTCTCCTCCTTCTGCCCCCCACCCGATCGCCACTGCGTTCTGCCCATATTACCGCATTTGGTAAAACAGCCGTTTCCCTGCATGCTTGCTGCATTTTTTAAAGGGGCACGTGCAAATTCCGGAATAATTCATACATTTTTTAATGATATTGGGGACATGGGGGAGGTATGGGGGGCTGTGGGCGGCTTTCCCCCATTAAAAACAAAGTCCACAGAATTCACGGGTAAACGGTCACTGCGACGAGGTGGGTCAAACATTTCCTTGTACAAATGTTTACTATTTGTACACCAAATTATCACAGTGGCTGTGACACTCTCAGGTACGCCTGCCGAACCTTGTTTAGATAAGGCGTGCATGCAGAATCCACACATCACTTACTCCAAAACGAGGGTTAGGATTCGCTTTCTAATGCATGAACTACAAACGCATGTTTTTTTCCTTAATTAATGGGCATTGTGGAGTCCGTGCATGGTCATCCTTCCTGCTGGAGCGCTCTTGGCCTGCAGACCAGTGCTGGAATGCTTCTAGCTAAGCATGTCACACTTGTCCATCTTGAAATGTCAAGGGTGACTTGTGCTGACTTATGAGTGTATTACTCTGCTCACTTAAACGCACACAGATGCAATGTGCTCAATCTTGTATGTTTTCTTGTTACTAAAAACCAATAAAATGGCCCTCATTACCAGTCTGCCGGTAACCTGCTGGTGCTGCCGTCGGGTTACCAGCAGACTCACCTTAGCGTTACCAGGATATTACGGGCCCTGGCAACGGCAGTAAGTTCCCATTCCATGGCGTCCCATAAACCGGCACCGGTAGCAATGGTGCCGGTGATGGGGGCAATTCTTTGCCGGTAGTTTCCTGAACTCCTATCACGGTAGGCCTGCCAGTAGTTCACTGCTCCTACTGGCAAAGCCAGACTTGAAATGAGTCATTATTTACATGCATGGTTTAAAGCTAAGATGCTTGAACTGTCCACCTTATAATCTGCATTTTTAGCATGAAAACCAGTTTGGGATGAATTTCTGACTTGGTTGGGAAACTCGCCTATTAATCCTTATTACAGTTAGCAGTATTGCCTGAAGTGGTGCGGATGAGTCTTTTAAAATGATGTATTTCATTCTTCCGCCTGTAGGAACAAACTGTTAATTTCTTCTTTCAGTGGTCGGGCCTTTAAATGGTTTGACAGCGGGCCCCATCCTCTTGAGCGCTCCCTCACATGGCATAACCGCAGCCAGTCCTTCTCCCTTTGCATTGCGCTCTTCTCCAGCACTGGATCTTTCATAGATTAACTTCCGCCTAGCGGGTCTCTGTGATAAAGAATGGCAAGTTCTGAATCGGACTCCCCATGTAAAACATTCAGTCGCTCTTCTCCAGCACTGGATCTTTCATAGATTAACTTCCGCCTAGCGTGTCTCTGTGATAAAGAATGGCAAGTTCTGAATCGGACTCATTCAGTCCCAGGAAAAACGTCGGAGATGAACTGCAAGTGAAGTGATTGGGAGGCCCGTGCTGTGGATTGCTCGCATGCAGCCTTCAGGTGTGCAGGGATGGGTTATACGTGGCTTCATCCAAGTACATTACTTCATGGTAATTTATTACGCGGAAATGACCTCGTAGCATTTTCTCTTTTGAACATTTTTTTTAATAAGGGGATCCCATCTCCCCCACCTCCCTCACCGCTTACCAACCACCACTATACCCACTACCCCTCTGCATCTAGTTACCTATTTTACAGTAGCACGCTAATTTTGGAAAAGTACATTACCACAAAGTAATTTTCTTGAACGAAAAAACAGTGTACACATATATGATGATGTGACATGGGGATGCACTGGTATTATTTGCTGCGCTTGGCCAGTTATTCTTCTAAATATTACATTTCAGCCTCGGGTTTGAAAGTGAATATTTTGCACAAACCTGCAGACCAGTTTTCGTCTCTTTATGGCAACATCTGAGCCTTGACAAGAAGCAGGAACGCTAGTTTGTCATCACTCCTTAAGGACAGAGATTGTTATTGGCCCTTTCTCTTCAGGAGACCATATCGAGGTTAATGATACAAGATCTCAGCCAAAGCACGTATATTTGACTCGGGAGGATAGCTCAGGGGCAGGGTGCTGCCTTGGAAGCGAGTGGACACGGAGCAACACAGGTTCGATCCCCGATTAAGCACATTATAAATAACCTATCATATTTGTAGATGTGTGAAGGGGTAAAACCAGAAAGTGCAAATTTGCGGATATGGGCGACAGGTGGATAGGAATGTGAGTGAACAAAAAGTGGAGAATTGTATTGTCCGCGCCATGAAAGATTTCTGTTATTTTATAGAATGTCCATCTCTTCTTATTTGTGGACTTTCTAACACTCCAAAAGTTTTGATCTAGCAATTAAGAGTAAATGAAAGTGCACTGTACAGTTAACAAACGGAGGTTGAATTTGCAGTTTTGCAGTGCTGTCTTTTTCCCTCCTATTGTGTTTTTTGATCATCGTTCACTCTTTGGGGGAATACACTCGAACATTGATTTGCCTCATTACCTTCAGGCCTCCATACTTTGATAATAGTTGAATCACCAGCGTTGATTTTATTTATTTATTTCGAACATTACCTATGTTGTTTTTGTTTCTTTTACATATCCACTTTATGTCACACTATCGACTTTATTCTGTTGTAATTCTCAAGTATTTTACATCTAATTAATGATGCCCTACATTTAAATCACTGAAGCCAAAACTAGATCAAAAACGCACTGGTCGAATTGATATGATTTTCTGCAGCCCTATAACGTTCACAGCGTCATTCTTAAAGTGCCTATCTTTTTACAAACAAGTCCTTCTATAAAACCTCCAGTAGCTTTGATAATTATCATTCAGTATTAACATTTCCATTTAGTTATTTGAAAAATAGCTTAATAAGCTACCATTCAATTCTGCCAAAACACGACTATGTTCATTCATAATTGAAGAAGTTGAAACATATGTGTAGAATTTTTCAAAGTTAACTTAATTGATTGCTTTTCACCAGATTTAAAACGGATACCATTATTTTATCTGTTTAATGAGAGTGTCTTAATATAGATATTCTACAATAATTTCGAATATCAACACAAACATACAGTGAAAGTATTACTTCCTAATTGTCTCTTTTTATTAGCTTTGTAGGCAATTGTGAAATTGATCTGGAAGTCAAGAGATACTTTTGCAGAGCCGGTGTGAAGAGTATACAGGTAAATGTGTTAATTTATAGCATTACATGTAATTATCCACATGCACCCATGGCAGAGCGTATGTGATTGAAGTAGGAATAACTCACGTTTAGTCACCAACTCACATATTGTGCCCGTATATTAAAGTCGAGTGAAAGTTCTATGTAAGTTGTTCTAGTTGTTTTCAGGTGTCCTGGACTGATTATAAAGTAAATATGGTGCATCGTCAATCAGCCTCATTGTCACAGAAATTGATACACGCTCCACAGTTTATCTTACACTTCTTTTTTACTATGACAATTTGGAGGTTTAGTGAGTAATTTGCAAGGCAAGGTATTCTGGATCCCCAGCTCACTATGGTTGGTGGGCCTTGAACAACATCTTGCAGACGACTATGTCCATTGACCATCAGTGCATGTCCTGTGTGACCTGAACATTTTGTGCCTACTGATTGGTTTTGAAACAGTTGAGGTGATTTCAGAATGTTTTTTCATTGGGCAATGGTAGGGTGCTGAGAAGTGATCCAATTGAGGCAGATTGTGGGTTTACAGTATGTACATTCTCAGTTTAGGCAAACAGTCTTGGGATGGAAACAAACCTATAGGATCTAGGGGTTAAAGCTAGAAATAAGGAACAACTCAGAAGTGCAGGGGTTAGGTTGACGTAACAGTGGAGTTGGTGGGTCCTATCCACATACCCAAACTCGTGGCTTTAACACAAACCAAACCCGATTCTTTACAAGTCTCTATCCCTCCGAGTACACTGTGATGAATCATAGATGATTCACCCAGGAAACCTGGCCTGGGACACTTCTCATGTGGCCAGGGAAAGGCAGGCGTTTTTCTAATCCTGACCCTGGGGGTGGTGTTCTGCGGGAGGATCATATGGAGGGGGAGCAGGTCAGGAAGAGTGGGAAACCCCCTTGTATAACTTTCTCCAAGACCACAACTTTTTAATAGCCTATTGTAAAGAAGAAACTATTTTTAAAAAAAAGCTGAATTTGAAGTTGGGGACTTCAAGTCCCAAAATTCCAAAGTCATTGGGACGAAGAAGAGGACTGCAGAGGCACAAAACTGCAAGTTGCAGTCAATTAGGAATAATGACCCACACCTCAGGGGGACTGCAAGACATAAAAAGCCCCTTTAGATGCAGGCCATGAGGGAGAGCAATAGCAGAAGGTGGAGTCGATTTCTTACCTCCACGTAGAAGCAGAAGTCAGATGTGAGCCGAGATGCCAGGACCACAGGTGTGTGTACATTGAATGCCGGTCCTGAGAGGGTCTCTTATACTCGAGTTTGCAGCTGCAGAGGCTGCCCAGCGGGAAATGCACCATTTGGCAGCTTTTCCCACTGTCAGACGAGCACCGGTGGCAGGCGAGCTCCGGATATCTGTGGGAGCCAGGAGAGCTCTCATATTGAAAGATGTGGGCTGCGGGAAGCGGCGAAGAAGAGGTTGCCAGGCCGCACAGGGAAACTGGAGGCAGTGAGGTGAACTGACGCAAACGTCAGACCCGGTGAGTTCACTGTTACATTGTGACCCCAGAGTGTTCCGTAACCGCCCGCTGGCAAAGCCCAAGGACCTGAACCTCAAAGTGAGCTAAACAAAGTAGCGTTTACAAAGAAGAAGCCTTTTGAATACCAAACTAATGTAAAGCAGGTTAATTCTGTTGTGAACCAAGCTGATTTAAATAGGCGCAATTGGCAGAATAAGAACTTGATTATCATACCAGAAGAGTGTGATTATGACATTGTGGGGCATAATAAGAGCCAACCCCAAGAAGGGGCAATATACATGGAAGAAAAGACACACTATCATTGCCAAAGCCAAACGAGAAACATACCCAAGCAGTTATGAAATAACCAGAATTGCACAAGCCAACAAAAAGGCAGTTGATGCTAAAAACTGTTGCCCATATGAAAAGGAGGTCATACAAGAAAATGGTTTAAACCCAAATTGGCAAAGAAGTGTGAAAATTAAACAGAATCCTTATCAGCAGTTGAAGGTTGAGAAAGGGTAAAAACGAGTGGCGGGCAGGCTACCCTTCTGAAAGAAGCCATTCAGAAGGAGTGGAGCATAACCTGCAGAGAGTGTGGCAAACACACCGGTGTAACAAACATCACCAGTGTATTCCTGTTTCCCTTTCTTATACTTTATGGTGTAGAAGACATTGTTAACCTGTTTGAGCTTAACCTTTGCCATGGATGTACTTACAAGTAGTAGTTTATTCTGGCCTGGCAAGAGAGTACAACAGATCAGAGAATGTTTTAGTTTTTTTAACTGTTCTGGCAGAGTTCACCAGAGCGGAGAATTTTGTCTTAGTAGGCCTGGCAGGTGAGTGGACCAGGTGGAAGCCATTGAAGTACTGTGTTGTGGTTAAAAATCTTGAAGCAGTTGAAGAACCACTTAAGTGTTTTTGTGGATTAATGCAGAATAATCCTGACAAATTAATATAATTGAAGCAAGTGTTGTGTGAACTGCTGCAGAAGTATTTCATATTTGTTACCATAGATTTCATAGAATACAATTTTACCTACTCGGATTTCACCAAATTCATTTCACCGAAAATGGTAGGTTAAGTGGTATATGTGTAATGCATAATAGGTGGGGCGTGGGGTAAGGGTATAAATTAGGTTAGGGGGGTCAGAGGGGGTTGGGGGGCCTCCGCCCACATTATAAAAAAGTAGAAAAAGTAACAAGTTCATTTTTTTCTCCGTTAAATGGATTTGGTGAAATCTCCATTAGGTAACATATTTTCGAAGAAAACACATGCATCCTTTAATATTGTCAAACAAGTGGTTTTGTGAACTGGTGCAGAAATATCCTGACAAAGACCTTTTTGTTGAAACCAACGAAGCAAGGAATTATTCTGTGCTGATGAAAAGAAGGTGTTTCACAATCTTTGTCGCAAGTAGAAAGAGGAAACATTGTTGAACACTTCTGAACTGTTGGTGGAACACAATTTGGAACTTTGTTAACAAGTTGGAACAAAAAGAGAACTTTTTGGAACTGTTGAACAAAATCCTGCTTGACTCTGGGGAAGAGGAATTCACACAGATTTCAAGGAGAAACATTGGTTATGATGTGAATTTCATTGTTACATTTGTTGCTGTTGAACTGCCATACATTACCTTGTTAAGTTGGTGTATGTTTACGTGTGAGGGACGGACACCTTTTGTTAGTGTTTCCTTTAGTCTATTTTAGACAGGGAAATCCTCGACAGGATAGCGATAGTGAGACGTTTATCCAACCTTTTCAGTTAATAAAATGGCATCTTTTGAAAAACCTTCACAAAGTTGTCCGCCTCACATTTCTGACCCCTTACAACACCCTATTCGAATGGATTGTGTCCTCCCACGTATTCCTCATTTTATGATATTTCCATATCCAGCTGCTTTGGACATGTTTTCCAGAAGAGGACGCTGCACGTCGATGTCGTTCGACTCAATGTCCCTTGGAGGCCTCCGTCTCGATGTCGACGTCATCGATTGTATAAAGCGCACGCATCGACCTTTGGTTTCAGTTCTGTTTTTCCGCAAAAGTTATCACTTCGGATAGAGTACGCTTCGGTTCCCTATTGAGAATCTTCGAGTATATTATTGAGAAATGGCATCATCATCGGCCTTTTCTACTCCGAGATCAGGGTTTAGGAAGTGGCAAGATTGTGGGACAAAGATGTTCCTTACGGACCCCCATCGGTTGTGTCTGTGGTGCCTCTGTTCCTCTCACGCTACCTTTGAGTGTAAGGCCTACCTATTGATGACGGCGAAAGCCCTGAAAGAGAGAAGAGGAAAATTAGCGGCAGGTAGGTCAAAATCCCCTTCGACCCCATCAAAAAAAGTGTCATCAGACAAGTCGAGAAAAGTTTCTCCTTGTCGTAAAAAGACAGATCGAGATCACGCAGGTCGCCGTCAAGTTTCTCCCCAGAACGGGTTAAACGCCCGACAAAATCAACCCCTCCGGCTGAGTGAGAGAAGTTCAGAATAAAAAGTAGGCAAGTTTTTGAGAATGCACCCTTGACACCCTCGGAAACTCATGAAAGCCATGCCCAGGTTGAACAACTTGACAAGAAAAAGGATAAGGGAAGAAACCGTGTGTCTTCGGGCCTTAAAGGCAAAGAAAGATCTACTCGAGAGCGGTCGAAGGATCCCTCGAGTCGAGACAAATCTTTCTCGAGAAAAAAGTCATCAATGCCATCGGCGCCGAAAGACTCCTCATCGGACCGTGACAGGTCCTCGACGCCAAAAGCGCCAGACAAGTCCTCGATGCAGAGAGCATCAAAGCTCTCGACATCGACTGTGTCGAAGATTTCGGTGCCGCCATCGAGTATCACAGTAAAGGTGTATACACCATTACCAAGAAAGGACTTTTTTGAGTCACTTTCTTCGATTTATGAGGAGGCGGAACATGCTTCGGTTGATTCACGACCTTATGGTCTTCAATATAGAACACCCGAGGTCCCTGAGCCTTTGATCTCCGAGGAATCCAGACAAAAAAAATGTACAGGAGTCCCTGCAGAATGCAAGTGGACTAGATACATCATCAGATTTAGAGTTTGGAAGGCCGGACCCTGCTGACCATGCTGAAGGGTCTTATAGACAGTTAATGTCAGGGGGGTAGAGTATATGGGGTTGAAAAGACCAACACCAATATACGAACAAGATGATCTAACTGACATCCTAAATAAGGAACTCCAGGAGGACCCTATTCTTTGTTTTCATGTGGCATTGCAAAGGCGAGTGAATTCAAATTGGGAGACGCTAGAAATCACCGGCAGTGAATAAAAAAATTGACATCTAAATACAGGGTGTCCATAAGATACCCCAGTTACTTGACAAAGCATCCCACTCCTGAAAGTTTAGTGGTAAAAGCTGCCACATCAACCTCTACACGGAACGCATACCCAACTATTCCCCCAGACAGAGATGACAAGCGTTACAAGGCTTGGGCCAAGAAGATTTTCTCTGTGGGAAGTATGGCCCTAAAGTCAGCAAATGCTAGGTGCACGTTGGCCAGATTCACCCACACTGTTTGGGAATGTGTAGCAATGGTGGCTAATCATATCCCCGAAGGGGAGGAAAGGGACAGTTTTTTTAAATCTAGTCCAGGATGGGAAAGATGCAATGTGCATATCCCTAAAGACAGGTCTCGACACTGCTGGCAGCATCAGCAGGTCCATGGCGCCTAGTACAGTTATGCGCAGATTTGCCTTGTTGGACAGTCTGGTTCTGCTGCAGATGTGCGGTCCAGATTGCTTAACATGCCCTTTGATGGTACGCATTTATTTGGTAGCAAGGCTGATGAGAGCCTAGAGAACTTACAGACCTCTAAAGCGGCAGCAACGTTGCTTAATGCAGCTATTAGACTGCTACAAAACCACCCCGCCGGCAAACCTTGGAGGGGTAGGTCTTTAGCTTTTACTGTTCAGTTGGAAGGGGGAGAGGACTATCGAATCATAGTGCAAAGCATACATTTGTTTTTCAAAATTGATTAGCAGAGTTTGCTAATTAATATTTTCTTGATTAGCAAACAAAACCATTTGATTAGCAATGTTGTACTCATATTTTTAACGCTGCCAGAAGTTACACGTACCATACAAATGACCAACAATGCAGCAGTATTGTGTACCATTAAAGTAAGACATTAGTGACATAAGTCAGACCTTGCAAGTCCTTTAAAATTCCACTTGACCTGCAGGTCGAGTAACTTGGTTTACCAACTAGATCGAAGAGAAATGCATTAGACCCATGAAAAGGGATGACAACACATTTAAATGTCCCTTCTGTAAAATGGTGGCTATCACCACAATCCTACTTTAGTTTGGCACACTGCTCCCATGTAGAGGCCAGCTCTGCACAGTGAAACTTTTATTTGATATCTACTGCAAAGTAAAGTTTAAATAAAAATTTCAAACATTCCCTGCAAATGGTACTAGCCTGTCCTAAAATCCACTCAAAACTTTGTGAGTGGGTGAAAATAATTCGCAATCCCTGGATGAGTGACGGTACAAGGTTAGCTTCATGAATGAACACAAATAGATATGATATAAAGGCTATGAAAACAGTTTGGCAGCCTCTACTGCAGGTGCTAATATATATTGTAATCATAATCCTAGAGCAAAGCAAGCTCTGGAGGCTAACTACAGTGATGGTAGTGCAGTAGATCCATAGATGTACAGACTGGATGGAACTGTTGATCACTGCTATGCGTAAACATCTAGTTAGCTCTGTCTATTCATTATGTAAGAGGAAAGAAAGTAAGAGACTAAGCAGAGTGGGTGCTGTAGCAGGAAGAGAACTGGGCAAACTAGGTGGAATATTGTAGCTAGCGGCCATCTCACTTTCAGGGTAGCTGGTATAAAGCAACAGGATCAGCTCACGAGTTGAGCACCAGTTGCAAGCTGCATGGAACCACAGGTTACAGAACTAGGTTTGCCATCAAAAGCATTGGCTGTGTGATCATGCACATTTCCATAAGTGTCCACTTGTCAATATGATGCATCGTCCCAAATAAAAGGAAATATTGTTGACACTATGATATTTAGATACACTAACCTACATTAATGTAAAGCACAGAGACAATAGTGTTTTACTGTAGCAATGTTGTATTAATGCATTATGTAACATTCCAGTTTTAGAAATGGAATTGAATGGCTGCATTTAAAAAGAAAAAGTTAGCACATACTTGTCTTTGGCAGACAGGATATGATTAGCTTAATAAAGGTATTATCACCATTACTTCTGGTTTGCAATTATTTGAAAAATAAAAATAAATTATTGCTTGCATACTCACAGAGGCCTTTGGCATATAAGGGTGGAGGAGGCTGCTGCACTCTCTCTCCATTAGCCCCTTTGAATTTGCAGTGAACAGAGAAAAGAGGGTGGAGGGAGCCCTGAAGGCAATAGCCAAATGAAGGGCGATCTGTGCTTTCATTGAACAGGTAACTTAAATAGCTGTTTGCTACACAAGTGCCAATTTAATTAACAAACCTACAGAATTGCATAGCAAATTGCTACGCGACACTGCTTATTTTATGCCTTGAAAGGTAAGAAAAGATTTCCCCATGGTGAACGGGGAAGAAGTACTAGAACCGCCCAGGCAGCGGCTGCTTTACCATTAGCCACTGCTCCAGCCTCCTCTAAACCTCTCTGAAGTCTTAGTTCACAAGACCCCAGTGGGAAGCAGACTGTCACTGCATCTGAAAGAGTGGTGAGGCATTACTTCAGATGCATGTGCATTGGAAACAGTTGCCCAGGGTTACTGCCTTCCCTTTCTAAAAAAGCCTAAGAGTCATACACCGGGGAACAGCTCTTTCAAGGTTCCATATCTGCTCCTTATGCAGGAAATATTAACCCTGCTAGAGAAAGGTGCTATAGAACCAGTACCTGTAGCGGAGAGGAAAAAGGGTTGGTACTCCTCGTACTTTCTAATTCCAAATAAGGACAGAGGATTGAGACCCATCCAAGACTTGAACACGTTCCTCAGGAAGGACAAGTTCAAGATGGTTACCCTTTCTCAGATTTTTCAGGCCCTCCAGCTTCATGACTGGATGGTATCATTGGACCTTCAGGATGCTTCCTTTCATTTGCCAATTCATCACAAGCACAGAAGGTACCTGAGGTTTGCCATTGGGGTTTCTAATTATCTGTTTCAATTTCTGCCATTTGGGCTGGCCTCCGCCCCAAGGGTTTTCACCAAGTTAATGGCGGTGGTGGCAGCGAGTCGCAGTAGAGGGGGGATTCACATCTATCCCTACCTGGACGATTGGCTGATCAGGGCATGTTCCCCCGAATAGGCCCTGGGACATCTCTACTACACCTGCCGCTCTCTTCACAGACTGGGCTTCTCCCTCAACTTCAAGAAGTCTCACATAACATCTCAAACGCCCCTATTCATTGGAGCAGTCCTAGATGCATCCCTGGGAAAATCCTCGAACCAGAGGTGAGGGCTCAAGACATTCTGCAGATGGTCATCAAATTCCAAAGTGCCCAGCGTCTCCCAGCTTTCGACTTTGAGGTTGCTCGGCCTCATGGCATCATGCATTTTTCTGGTGCCAGAGGCGCACCTGAGAATGAGGTCTCTCCAGTGGGCTCTCAGGACTCAATGGTTGCAATTCTCAGGCAGGATGCCAGATCTCCTTCAGGTCCCAAACAGAGTCGCTCAGGATTTCCTGTGGTGGGCCTGCAAGGACAACATTTTGAAGGGAGAACCTTTTTGGCAACCATGGCTGGAGATGAAGGTAGTAACAGACGGCTTACTCACAGGGTAGGGAGCGCATACCAACAGCCTGACCATCAGCGGTCGATGGTCTCCATCGTAGTCCGAACTACATGGCAACCTGTTGGGGTTGAGGACAATCAGACTAGCGCTGAAGCCTTTCTGCCCTCTGTGTGGGGGAAGAACGTCCTGATGATGACGAACAACATAGTGGCCATGTACTACCTCAACAAGAGAGGTCTAGGGTCACTACCACTGTGCAGAGAGGCAATGCAGCTCAGGTTCTGGGCAATTTAAGAAGGAATCTCCCTATCAGCAGTTCAGAGCAGGACACGACGCGGACTCTCTGAGCAGGCAGAGCACAGTCTTCCATGAGTGGGAACTAGCTCAGGAAGTCCTTCAAGAGATCTTCACCCTTTGGGGGGAACCCCTCAAGTGGATCTGTTCACGACCGGTGTCAACCGGGAGTGCGAACGGTACTGCTCAAGGGAATTTCCCCTAAGAAGAGCTCTAGGAGACGCGTTCGTAGTGGACTGTGAGGTTCCACTCCTGTACGCATTTCCTCCAATCCCCGTCATTCCTCAAGTCATCAGGAGGTTGAGAAAGTTCAGGAAATCCATGATCGTAATTGCTCCGGATTTGGCCAGGTGGATGTCGTGGTACCCGGACCTTCTAGACATGTCCTCTCTCTCTCTTTCTCCTTCTCCTTCTCTTTCTCTCTCTCTCCTTCTCTCCTTCTCTCCTTCTCTCTTTCTCTCTCTCTTTCTCTTTCTCTCCTTCTCGTCCCCCAGTCATTCTTATCTCCTCTTTTCCCAGGGATAGCTGGTGAAGAGCCTTGACCTCAGGCTCTCCAATTTCCTCTAGGAAGTTTGGTTTTCTTTGGTTGGCTTAGTTCCAAACTGGAAATCTCGTCTAATGGAGGCTAAGCATCTCTTCCACACTTTTCTAAAACTCTTCCAGTAGAGTCTCCAGACTTACACTGCGTTCTCCAGAGAGTTGTCTCCTTCCTTCTCCACAGAGACCCGAGCAGCACGTCTGCTTCCTCCTGGCCTGTGACACTAACTGATTTTTCACAGCCCCTTTTATGCCCAAGGACCCCCAAGATCGCTGTAACTTTCCTCACGATTTTGGTCTTTTCGTGGAGTGACTTGTGCCAGGTGTCCTGATCGGCCAGGTCAGCTATGTTCTCCAATTCAATCTATAATACATATAATAATATACTAAATTATACTATACTATAATTATGACAGCTCGGCCTTCATTGGTTAAATATCAGATTAGGCACCTTACCTCCTCCCGTGAACCCATTAGGAGTAGCATTTATAAGCGTGTGATGCCATAGGTGCCTCTTGGAAGTAGTAAAACATTGCTTTTGGGCTCTAGCATTCCAAAGATTCTAGGCTAAGTGAAGCTTCTTTGCTACTTTTTGAGGCTAAGCGATTGTCTCATTCACTGGGGTACTCTCTTCTCTCAATACATGATCGTGCTGGCTTATAACTGAGTATTGTTTGCGGATCAGCTCTGCATTGTGAGGGCTCCAATCCTACAGCATTCTGAGGATTGTAGTCCTTATTGAAGGCTCTCTACCTTGGGCTCTACGCTGGTATTGGGAACATATGGGTTTACTATCTGCAAGAGTGGGGAGGAGACACCAGAGAATCCTGCTCCATCCATCCTTTAGGGGGAATTTAGGGTAGCTGCCGGACCACCCTAGTCCCAGCGAGATTGGCCCCCTCACACAGAAGGATGGGGAGTTGCTCCAACCCACCACAACAATGTGCATATTATTAAAGTAGTTCATAGGTTCTAACTCCAAAACCCATACCTGGTGCTGCACATTGTGATGTTACCTAAGCATGACTGTGGCATGTTTTAGCATGTTTTCTTTGTGATGGCGCACTTGTATTGCATTCGTTTTCAGAAAGGAGGGTCAAAAGTAATGAACCTCCATCTTTCTAAGTTGGGTAGCCCGGTAGGGGGGCTGACCAGCAGTGCAGGGCCTGGGGGAAAGTCGTTGCTTTGACCTCGCCTTGCCAAAGTGTAGAACCGGGATTTTGGGGCAGCAGAGGCACAGGTTACTTTCCTTAATCCATCCTTGTGTATTTTCTGGCACTTACCATGGTATCCTGAGCAATTAAAAGCAATTAAAAATGTCTGATAATTGCTGTCTGGTGCTACTCATCTAGTCCTTGTTTCTCCTGGCTGTACATGGCATTAGTATGGCCAATGCTGCTTTGATGCTCCTAATCATTTTGCTTGTAGTGTTCGGCAATCTATCTTTTCATTTGTTCCACTGTGTTTGCAAAAAGTGAAAGTAGATCTTCTGTCAAATTGGGATGGCATGATCCCATGTTTCACAGGGGTTTAAAGTGATTTCTTTGAAAATGTTGAAGAGCACAGACCTGAGTGCCCCTGACAGTGCTGGACTGCATGGCCGAATAGGAAGGATTTTGACATGCGCTGCCGTTCATTATTTCTTGCTTAATGTGGATTGGCGGCTTGAAAGTTTCGTTATAAATTGCCAATAACATTTAAATAAAAACATTGCTTTAGCAAAGAACATTTTAAAATCTATATACCTGCCAATTTAGTTATGTGCACATTTTTTGACAGAAATTATTTTCCTGCATACATAATGCCAATTGCAATCGTGTTTAAATGTAGTAATGTCACGATAAAAGTGTCATGTTATTTTTTGGAAGACTCCACTCATTGTCTCCTCTCATTTTCTCAGCTTCATGGAACAATGCGCGTCATTCTGGAACCTCTGATTGGAGACATGCCCCTGATTGGTTCCGTGTCCCTCTTCTTCCTTAGGAAACCTGTGAGTATTGTTGAAAGTGCTTTGTAGATCCAAATAAATAAATATGCTCTGAATATATTCTTTTTTTTGTTTTTCTTTAAAACTGGCATTGTGCTTTAAAACATGACATGCCTTTGCTTGGATGCACGTTCATCTATATAATTTATCTTGAATTTGTGTACAATGCTGTAGTAAAGGTCAGATTTAGTGAAAGATGAGACAATAAGTTACCTTCACATTGCAGCGCTGAGCTGAGATGAGTGGGCATTTCCAGGAAGCGTGCAAAGAATGTGAAATGTCAGACCTTTTGGAAGTGTTGCAAAAGAGCATTCCTCCTTTCTCGTGGCCAAGGAGGATTGTTGGCAACTTGCATTGCCATTTGTTTTCCCCAACATAGCGCGTTTGGCAGGGACCCATCTGTGTGCACTTCTCTGCCCGACTGTATGACTATATAAGGAAATGTTGGCTAAATTAGCATTTTGGCAACTGTGCATTACGTAGAATCCCATAATCTGTCTTTGTTAATGCTCTAATATTATTTCCTCTAATATGAACGCCTTACTTGGCTACCACACGTGGCACTGCTGTAGCTGAAAGTCTCAATTGTGCATGGCTGTGCCTTATGTTCAGTGATATGTGCAAGCAACCCTTAACATATGCATTTAATTTACATGAGCTTTCACGCTGTAAAATCGACCCAGTAGTGCAGCTCTTTTTTTCTCTTGATTTAGCAGGAGTTGCAAGCAACTATGTGTTGCAAAGGACCTGGTGAGGACGACCTACTGCAGCTGTGATGGGAGTTTAACGTGCTTATTGATTATTTCAATGTTTGATGCATTTAAGCCTAAGCACTGTACAGTTCTAAAAAAAAGAACGGTTGGAATAATAATATATGAGCAAATGGGGAGGCCCACAACACGATGGAGGATTGGAGGTCAAGCCAGAGACAATATTGAGGAGCATTCCAGAGTTTGGAGACAAAAAGGGCAAATGAGTGAAAGGGGGACTTGGCTGAGGTAGGGCGTGGAACAGCTACTAGAGAAGTGGACCAAAGAGAACAAGGGGTAGACTAAACGGAGACAAGAGAAGAGGGGGCTAAATCATGTACACATTTAAGAACTTTTTTGGGAAATTTGACCACTGACTATTCTGGTGGATTGGTGAAAAATGTATTCGTAAACACAGGCAACAGGACACCATAATCCAATGATAGTACGCGACTTTGGCGCAAGTGAGAACCCCATCCGTCCGGGCACCGTTCTTATACCCAAAGGAACCCATGCATTTTAATGTATAGGGAGGTCCAGACAGGGCAGGGAATCGTACTGAAACAATGTTATAAGCGGGGAACAAAGCAACTAGCTTCCCTGTCAAAGCTGCTCTCTCATGGAATGCTTTGCCTGCTTCCATCAGAGTGGAACAACCCTTCTCCAGCATGGGGTCTGGCATGGATTCACATGCTCATGAATATTCCCCGTCGTCAGGCTGGGAATCCTCGGTAAAGAAAAAAACCAGTATCAGTTTCGTTTCTGATCTGTCTTGTGTAGTAGTAACCAATCACTGATCTCTGCGTCATACTGACCACAGCCAATGACTGCCCTCTACCTAAGCCCCACCTCTGGCAGCCATCTTCAAATTTTTACCGCATGTTCAAGTGTTGGGATCCTCGTGCTATTGCTCTCGAGCATTAGTGCTATTCTTTCACGTTTTTTCTCAAAAACTTCGATTTTTTTTCAGTCAAATAGAGCCTCAAGCTCCACCGATTCTTCATCTGATCAACGGGGACCCGTGTCGGATTCGTCTACGCCCCTCAAGGGTGAAGATTTCGTCGAGCTACGCTTTTGGAGGACTCCAGAAGTTTCTCAGGCCCATCTCGGACATGGCCCAGGAGAAGGGAAGCTCGACGCCCGGAAAGCTGTTCAGGGTCTGCCCTGGATGCCAGCTTCAGAATGTCTTTAAGGAGGACGAACACTCCTTTTGTCTTTACTGCCTACATGAGGACAAGACGCATGTGGAGAAGGACTGTGCGCTTTGCGGCAATATGTCGGAGCGGACCATGAAGGACCGCCATCAACGTCTCGCCAACTGGCCCGTCGGGCGAGAAGAAGAGGAAGAAATCCGAGCGGTCTTCTAAGACCTTTGAGGACGCCCCGGCGACGGGGGTCCAACACAAGGCCAAGCACCGCGAGTCCGCTGGCACCGGGAGCGCCGAACGGTCGGGCTCTACTG
Organism: Ambystoma mexicanum; assembly: GCF_040938575.1. Classification (NCBI taxonomy): domain Eukaryota; kingdom Metazoa; phylum Chordata; class Amphibia; order Caudata; family Ambystomatidae; genus Ambystoma; species Ambystoma mexicanum. Next base: position 754,762,972 of record NC_090924.1, on the reverse strand, counting down.
GCGCCAGGCAGGGCGCATCCTCCCCGGCACCATCAACCACGAGCCAACGCTCTGGTTCGGGTAAGAGGAAGGCCGAGCACCCGGCGAAGCTCCTGGAGAGGCCCCGGTCGAGCTCGAAGGCCCCATCGGAGGGAGAGCGAGGCAGTGTCCCCACTCCCCCAAGGAGAAGGCGGTGAGCGCACCTAAGGTGGTGAAAGCCTTAATCCATCCGGCCAAGGCCTCTATCGAGACAGTCGCGGCGGCCCTGGCTCAGCCTGTGGAGGCTACACCAGTGGTGGCGACCTCGGGGCTCAGAGTCTCCCTGCCACCGCGGAGGGAGTCCTCTTTTATGCCCATCGACAGGACCCCCGTGAAACCTCCGACGGAGAAGAAAAAGTAGGGGCAGGAGGTCGTCGTGGATTCGGCCTCAACCTCTGAGGAAGAGCTGATCGAGGTCTTAAGCCACGGCGTTGGCGTGGAAGAAGACCAGCCCGTCGGGAGGGATCCCGACGGAGGAGACGACGATATCGTCGAGGGTGCCGACGGGGCCCCTGACCGCCTGTTGGACTCCCCTCAACCAGCGCCGCAAGACAACTCGGCGGCCATTTTGTTGGTTATACAGTCCTTATGCTCGGAGATAAGGACGAGACTGCCGTTACCACCAGCGGAGGAACCGCTCCCGACGGGGGACCCGGAGCCAGGCCCTTCTGGGAGCCCTCCCCCTAAGAGAAGAAGGATTCACCCTCCACCTCCTTTTCAGCCATCGCGCCCTGTTCAGCCCTCCTCCCCGTCCACGACTCGTGGGGATGATACGGGGACTGACACGGCCGCGACGGGTACGGACGACTAGGTTTACGTCGAGGATCTGCCGTTGTCACCTCCCACCCGGGCTTCCCCGCCCGACGAGATTGGATCGTTTCACTCCATGATCGCCAGGGCATCTGAGCTCTTCCATCTCTGCCTGGAGGAGAAGAAGAAGGAAGGTTTCCTTTATCAATGGCGCGAGGCCAAGAGGTAGACGGTCCTCTCCGTGCCTCTACTGGACGATATTTGGGATGAGGGCCTCGCCCTCCTCAAGAACCCATCCACGACGCCGGCTAGAAGGGATCGGTACGAGAAGAAGTACCGGGTCCCGGACGCGGCCCCCTTGTGCCTCCGGGCAAAGCCGACCCCGGACTCCGTCGTCTCCGCGGCGGCCAGGAAGAAAGCGGGGGGGGGGGTGCAGCCTCCACGTCGACTTCCCCGCCGGACGGCGAGGGAAAGAAATTGGATACGATGGGACGCAGGGTCATCTCGTCTGCAGCGACGACGATTAAGGCGGCCAACGCCTTGGCTATCGTAGCCCGCTACGACAGGGAGCTGTGGTACAAACTAGCCCCCCTGCTGGACTTCCTACCGGACGACAAGAGGGCGGATGCCCTAGAGATCTTGCAGGAAGGTGAGGTGGCGTCGGACCACGCCATTACGATTGCGACGGACATCGCCGACACTGGATTTTGCCAGTTGGGCAACGGCGTGTGCCTTAGGCGGCGTGGATGGCTCAAGGCTACTGACTTCCGTCAAGACGTGCAGACCAGAGTCTTGGACATGCCGTTCAATGGATCGTCTGGTGGAAGAGTTCATGAAGGGACTATACAGATCCTTCCCGCCAGTGAAGGCTCCGGCCCCGGCGTGGGAGCTCAACGTGGTGCTGACCAAGCTCATGGGACCTCCGTTCGAGCCTCTGCACTCGGCTCCGTTGAAGTTCTTGTCGTGGAAAACAGCATTTCTTGTGGCCATCACCTCCGCACGACGGGTGGGAGAGATCCAGGTCCTTTCCTGCAAGGCCCCGTACTTGACTTTTCACAACACGAAGGTAGTGCTCAGGACGCACCACTCCTTCATGCCCAAAGTGCCGTCGGACTTCCACCTCAACGAACCCTTGGTGTTGCCTGTTTTCTTCCCGTCGCCTTCGTCGCCGGCTGAAAGGACTTTGCACTCGCTGGATGTGGCTAGAGCGCTGAAGTTCTACGTGGACCGCACAAAGTGTTTTCGGAAGACGTCACAACTCTTTGTGAATTTTGGACCTGTCAATCAGGGGAAGGCTCTCTCGAAGGCTTCCATTTCCGGATGGCTCTCCGGCTGTATCATGTACTGTCATCGGTTGGCAAACCGACCGCTGCCTGGCCGTCCGAGAGCCCATTCCACCAAAGCGATCGCAGCTACCACGGCGTTCCTATCTGGTGTGTTCTTGCTGGACATCTGCAGGGCTGCTACGTGGAGGTCGACGCACACCTTCACGAAATTCTACAGCGTCGATCGGGATTCCAGGGAGGAGTCCAGGGTCGGCCAAGCAGTGCTGCGCAACCTGTTCGCCTAAGGTGAGCCTGGTGAGAAGGTAAGATTTGCTTAATGTTGAGTTTGATGTAATGCTTAATGTTGAGCCTTTGCCACCTCCCGTGGTTGTGCATGTGTGTACTGCTATGTATTCTTTATTCATGAGCATGTGAATCCATGCCAGACCCCATGCTGGAGAAGGAACAAGTTACTTACCTGTAACTGTTGTTCTCCAGCATGGGTCTGGCATGGATTCACATGCGAACCCTCCCGCCTACCCCTCTGCGGCTCTTCACTTGGTCATACTGCCACTTCACGTGCTACCAAATCTGAAGATGGCTGCCACAGGCGGGGCTTAGGTAGAGGGCAGTCATTGGCTGTGGTCAGTATGACACAGAGATCAGTGATTGGTTACTACTACGAAAGACGGATCAGAAACGAAACTGATACTGGTTTTTTCTTTACCGAGGATTCCCAACCTGACGACGGGGAATATTCATGAGCATGTGAATCCATGCCAGACCCATGCTGGAGAACAACAGTTACGGGTAAGTAACTTGTTCCTACTCTAGTTTCAGACGGAATTTGCAGAACTGGCTGCGAACTAACGACATCTAGCATCGGCTTACCATCTGGACCTCTGATCTTTGTATAAACCTGCGCATCTATATATATCTACATCCATCTGCCCCATCTATGTAACCACTAGGCATTGTGTACTCCCCGCCCAAACTGTATGTAATATGAATGTTTATGATTTATGTACTTATCTGTATCCTTGTAACTGCTGCGCCCACCTACCTAAGGGTTTGGTGTGCATTACCAAACAAACAAACAAACAAACAAGTCTTTGATACCAGCTGCGTTCTTACATGTTAAGGCAGTGTTATCAGGGAGGATGGCATTACTTGATACACTTAGTTGAGATGAATATACTCCTCAAAGGTTCACACACAGTCTGAGGCAGGCAAGCATGCTTACAGTAGGATGATTCCTGGTTCTAAAGCTGCTTTTCCTAGAAAGCAGGAGTGTTAAACACGCTTACATATGCCAAAAGTGAAGCACGACAGAGGCAAGCATAACTACACACTAGGTGAAGAGCCTTCATCGCAAAGACATGCAGCTAAAAGCCTCACCTTGCACAGCCAAGTAACAGTGTTTAAAACATGTCAGTGTGCAGTGCCTAGTCAATATTATAATACAGCAGTATGCTTGGGGAGTACGTAACATTTTCAATTCCAAACTTCCCCCACACAACCATATGAAGGTAGTGATATTGAAAATGAGCAGGGAACAATGCCAATTTAAAAAAAAAGCTTGCGAGGGAGAGCGATAGGGTAGCAGTGCAGAGGAGGAATGGAAGCTGGAGTTAAAGAGAGGGTTAAGATGAGAGCGCCTAATCTGGAAGGCCAAGGAGACGTGAAGAACAGTAGTCAAGGTCAGAGAAGATCAGTGTGAGAATAAGAGTCTTAGCAGCAGAGAAGGTTTGAAATTGTTGAATTTTGCAGATGGTATTGATTGATTGATTTATTTATTTATAGAGCGCTTTACACCAAGGCGTTGTACAATGGAACAACAGAATACAAATAACCAACAACACTTAACAACGGGAGCAAAATTTACATCTTGAATCATTCAACAAAACAGTGCAAAGAGCAATTAACTGAGGGGGGGTAGAAAGGGGAGAGGGAAGAGGTGGGGGAGGAGTGGGAGTTGGACAAGGGCGAGGGAAAATGGAAGAGGAAGAGAGAGGAGTAGGAAAGGGGAGAGAGGAATCAGGTGAGAGGGGAAGTTTTCAAGGGGGAGAATGGAGGAGGAGGGATTTAAGGGAAGTGCGAAATGAGGCGAAGGTCGTAGTAGAGCGGATTGTAAGAGGGAGTGAGTTCCAGTGCAGAGGTGCAAGGAGTCGGAATGAGCGGAAACGGGAGGAACAGTGAGGAGGAAATGGTCAGTGGAGCGAAGGGGGCGGGATGGGGAGTAGAAGGAGAGAAGGGAGGAGAGATGAGGAGGAGCAAGACCATAGAGAGATTTGAAGACAAGGCAGAGAAAGTGGAATTTAAGCTGTGAGTGGAAAGGTAGCCAGCCAAGGTAAGAGAGTGAGGAAGAGATGGAGTCACGGGAGGTAAGGAGACAGAGGGTTCGAACAGCAGAGTGGTATATGGATTTAAGAGGGGCAAGTTGAGATGCAGGAAGTCCAAAGATTAGAGAAGAGCAGTAGAAGAGGCGGGAGAAGAAGAGAGAGGAAATTTGGAGTTTGGTGGCGTGGAATGTGAGGGAGGAACGTATTTTGCGTATATTGTAGAGGTGGTATCGGCATGTGCAGGTATTAAGTTGAAAATGGCAGGAATGAGGAAGTGAAGAGATTTGAAAGGTAAAGGATCAAGAATGACACATAGATTGAGAGCAGAAGAAAAGGGAGAAAGAATTGCATGCAAAGCAGGTAATGGAAGGGGTGAAAATAGTGAGAATAAGGTGCCAGGAAGGGAAGCATTTCAGTCTTGCATGAATTGATGTGCAGACAGTAAGTGAGCATCCAAGACTTAATAGCAGAAAAACGGTTGGCGATAGAAGTATGAAGGAGGGAGCGCAGACAAGGAAAGGAACAGAAGGGAGGTTTAAGTTTGAGAAGTGATTTCTCAGAGAGAGAATGGAGCAGCAACAAAGAATGCCTGGAGGAGCATATTCAGGAACAAGGAGCTTGTTTGCACAGTCATTCTAAATGAGCGGCAGGTTGGATTCATGCATCGTCCTGTTTAGGCCCGATAGGTTACCTCTTCTGAGTAGTCTGTCTATGGAGAAGAGAGTAGGATCAAGAGATAGGTGGCTGTACCTAGATGTTACATGTAGCATCAAGGCGCACACTAAGCAGAAACGAGGCATTTTGGTTATCGCAAAGCTTTCTTTGGAGTATTGCGTGGGTTATGTGGTGTAGCACACATCCTCAAAGTCCTACAGCATACAACGCCCAGTTCTGGTTGGAGCTACAAAAATGATGCTTGATTCACAGCCATTCTAAATGAGCGGCAGGTTGGATTCATGCATCGTCCTGTTTAAGCCTGATAGGCTACCTCGTCTGAGTAGTCTGTCAATGGAGAAGAGAGTAGGATCAAGAGATAGGTGGTGGAGATTGTTGTGTAGCACACATCCTCAAAGTCCTACAGCATACAACGCCCAGTTCTGGTTGGAGCTACAAAAATGATGCTTGATTTAAGTTTAGCTCAATAATCTAAACAAATGCGTCTTTTAAAATATGGGCTTCACACTAGAACAAATGAACACTTTCATGACAAGATTTACAAGCCAGATAACAACTGTCTAACATATAAAGAAATAGTGATTAGATTATTCTTAGCGGGTTATTATGGATTGAGTGTCCATAAAAGGATATATTTTTACAAAATACTAAGGAATGCACATAGAGTGCTGTTAGGCTGGAGGGACTTGGACTGCTGGTTTGAATCCTCAACAAACGTTCATCTACAAGCTACAAGTGCTGCACAAGCTTGGACTTATAAATATGTTTTACATATTGGTCGGGCCACGCCACCCTTTTTCCAGGGTGCCTGCTTAAATTACACAGTGCGTGCACATTGAGTGCTGTTAGGCTGGAGAGACTTGGACTGCGATTGGAATCCTCAATGAACGTGCATCTACGAGGTATATCATAAGAATGCTGATTGCTGAATGCTGAACACTGTAACCAACTTGGATTAACTGCACAATTATGTGTAACACTTTCCTTTATTTCCTTGTAGTGCTGCACAAACCTGGACTTATATTATAACTATTTTTTACATATTGGTCAGGCCACGCCCCCTTTCTCCCAGCGGCCTGCTTAAAGTTCACAACCACACGCACCAGCGTGCACACACCAAGGAGTGCACGTTGAGTGCTGTTAGACTGTTGGTCTGTGGGGTGTCGGTGTGGCCTTTAAGAAAGAAAGTGGACTGCTTCAGGCCAACCTTTATAAGCCATCACGCTCATGGTAGGAGTTGTTCTGGATGTACTTGTTAATAAGGTATTTGGCTGCTGGTAGTGTGGGCACGATTATTATACTTGTTTGGAAATTAGGCTGTCATTTATATTTTGTGAGTTCTATAGAAATGGCAAATATAGTAAGCTCACATGCTAGCAACAATGAAAAAATACCAATTTAGGAGCAATGTTAAATTGGCTTGTAAACGCAATACATGAGTGGCTAATATGAAGAGAGCCATTCCCAAGAAGAAAAAGGGCAATGATAACATGAATAAATTACACACAGAAGGGGTCTCATTAGCTGTGATTGAAGCGGTTTGGGAGAAACATGGAGAATCGCATATGCCACAAGACAAAATACCACATTTAAATCCCAAGACCAAACGCAACACACTGCTGGAGATGGTTGAGGTCGAGGTGCATGGAATTAAAATTACAAGGGTGAGATCTTGGAACTCAAGCCCATTGATAAAAACATATTATTGAATATAGTCCTAAATCTAAACATTTTTACCAATATGGAGGCAAACAAAGGATAAATGTAACACTCGCCTATATCAATTTGGTGAGATAATGGCCACATATTTGGAAAGAACTCCTGCTTTAAAAGAAATGGTGGATTAGGTTTTTGCGTCATCTCCTTTAAGAGAGAACTCGTCTTTCTCCTTGACGGGTGCCTCGAGAGAGGAATCGAGGAGCAAACCTGAATACCTAAAGATATTAAAAGCGCTGTTTACCATATGTAATTCCAGGTTTAAAGAACAGTTAATCATAAAGGAAGGTATGGCTAAACTAGTGGATGCGATTTTGAATATTGTAAAATTCCCAGTGTTAACTGTGGAGGAGATGGATACCCAAGCTGATTTCTGTCATACAGGCGGTGTTAGTTTGAACGCTGATGACTATCCTCACAGTGTATGACGATCCACATGTGTCGTCTAAGGTGGTTCTGAAAGCAGTGCCTGCGGGTGCTTATATTGCACAGAATCTATTCAACAATCTTGATTAAAAAAAATACAGATTATTATAAGGAAAAAAGTAAAGGGAAGAGAGAGGCTTTATCTTTGGCCGAAACTAATATGGACAGAGTTAGGTGTGTAGAATCTAATGACACATTTTTTCAGCTGGTGGATGATCTAATATGTAAGAATCCTGATGGGTCTGACAAAAATAAAGGGAAGTGAAGCAAGATCATAACAAATATTGCAGCAAAGATCAAAGAAGGCCGTAAACAATGCGCACTAAAACCATGGTTATTGAATGAAAAGCCGAAGCGGAAAACGAAGAATAAGGCAAAATCTGTGGCAAAAGGGAGGGGAGTTACCTTGATACTACGGATGAGCCATCCGGTGAAATTGAGAGTGAGCTGGCAGAGGTTTTTGAAGCTACAAAGAATAGTTATATAGATGGGTAGGAAAAAGTACGGATTCCAGGAATAAAATATATTTTGAGCTCTACCCAGATTCAAACTAAAACGATCTAAATTGTGGATACTTATGCCTCTACCCATAGTCCATTCTTGAATAGGAATAATGTGTTGGAACTGATACACCAAGTTACAGATAAAAGTTATTTCCTCACAGTAGATCAAATTAGTGGAAATTTCCAAAAGCGCTTGGGATCCTAACTGGGCAATAATTCATATGGTTTCCTCCATTGTGTGTGAGTGCATATTATTATATGCAAGCATGTTCTGCAAGATTGGATATGAGTTTATAAGAATGGAAGAAAAGGAGGTCAATACAGAGGTAGCGGGTAAACCAAAATTACTCATGGAGAGTAACGAAAACCCGGGTACAATTAGTATTGAGAATCTGGTCTATAAAATTGTTGAAGAACTAAAGGAGGTGGGTGTGCACACCATTAAGGCAAACAATGGGATATCCATGAATGAATGTGAATTGAGATTATATTGATTGACAGAAGACAGGGGTTAAGGAGGAATTATGATTTATATCCTGGAATTCTAGAGGATTTCATTTTTTGTCTCCAATACCACTGTTATGGATATCTTGTTGAGTGCAGATGTGTTTGCTATTCAAGAGACCTGTTTATATCTTGATTTTTTACTGGATGAATATGAAAGAATGCAAAAAAAGGCAAAATACACAGGGATGGGTAGCCCATTAGGTGGTCTCATATTGGAAGCAAAGAATCATTTAACCCAAACTGAATACTAGAAAGTGTCAACCCAGTCATGTATATTGGCGACTACCCTAGATTCCATGATCAATGAAGTTGCCCAGAAAATATGAATAATTAACATGCATAATCCTCCTAATTTTGATTCGGAGCAAGTGATTGAAAACTAGATAGAATCATGGAGGATTGGACTCTGGTGTACATGGAAAGGCCATATACATTATGGTTGGTGATTTGAATTACTCAAGATTCACACAATCAATGAAGGAAATTAGGGAGACATTCCCCATAAGTGTGAACCAATGTGGACCTACCATTATACAAGAGATGGAGCATAATATCAAACCTAATGCGGGATATGAAAAATTAATATACGCTAATGAATTATGCCAACTATTCATAGATAACGTGGGGGATGGTAAATCCCCTTATTCATGGTCTGCAAGGAATGCTTATTCATGGATAGATTATGTATTCTTTCCCAATTCAATGGCAGGTTTTTTTGGTCAACTTTGTTTGTTTCCCACGCATTTAAGTGATCATTCTGTACCAATGTTCGGTATCCAACTGTCCAAAGAGAACGCTTCTTGGATGCGTGTATGTTAAATCATGGAGGCAACCGAATGTATTGGTCCGTTAAGAATATGGAAAGATATGGGTCCTTTTCTGAGAACTTTTTAAGGGAATCAACAGTAAAGATAATATTGGATTGGACAGGTTTGTAACATGCTCAAAGTGCACAACAGTATATAAATAATGTTGATACTAGATATGGTGATAAAATAATACTTAAGAGGAAAACATATGATGTGTTGATTGCTAGAGAAAAGGAAGAGCTATGACAAAGAAACCAAACTTATAAAGAGGATCATTTGTACAGACCTTGTGAAGGAAAACAAATTAATGAAAAAAGCGAAATATAAAAATGTTGTTAAGAGCGTTGAATGCCTCGCTAAGGTGGTTTCAAATGCACAGTATGCTTAAAAATACTGATGGTCATAAATTATGGGAACCATCCAAGTCTTATTGCAATATGTACATTGGAGGGGAAAAAATATATCCTATAAGTGAGATGACGCGGAGTAGGCTTGACCGACAGATCTGCAATAGAGTGAAGAACCCCCCTGATATAAAAGGAATTGAGTGGATTGAGGATGATGTTGATTTAAATCCTGAGTGTGGTAGGGAAAATATTGAGAAAATGATATCTAAATTGAAACATTCTAGAGCAGCAGGTCCTGATAGATTGCAAACCTGATTTATAAGCACAGGCCATGGTTTTGGTCGAGAATACTCTCTCAACAGTTTATCACAATTGTAACAACAGTCACTATTCCAATTAATTTGAAAGCATCCATTTTGATACCTGTTTTCAAAAAAGGTACAAGAGATAATCCCAATAACTACAGATCCTAGCTATGTCTGATGCATGTTCAAAAATGTTGGGCCAAATCCTGCTTCAAGTAAGGATAAAAAAGAATAAAGTACTATCTAACATGCAAACGGGTTTCAGACGTTGGATGGGTACATTGTCCAATGTGTGGACGCTGTTGTAGCTGATACGGCAAAGCATTATTCAGAGAGATAAAGCTCTATATATATGCTTCATAGATTTCAAAGGAGTGTTTGATACAGTTGATAGACGTTCCCTGGCTCAAATTGAGAGATGGAAAACTGAGCCCTATTACGTTGTACTTTTTCCAGGAACTGTATACTGATAATGTGGTCCAGGTTCGCCTCAATCAGGAGGGTAGCCTGAGTGATGAAATATCGACAAATCCTGGACTTAAGTGGGGCTGTCCACTGGCACACACATTATATAAATATATATGTATCTGATATGCAAAATTCCCTTAGCGAAGCCCATCATTTCCCCCAAAAATGGGTGAATCTCCCATAAGTTGGTTAACCCACGCTGATGATACCTTACTGATCAAACTCTGTTTGGGTTACAGCGTAGTCTGAACAAATTGTGTGAATATTCGAAGAATAATTAACAAATTAAGTATTAATTACAAGAAATCTAAAATCATGATGATTTGCGCCAAAAGAAAAGAAAGTCTGCGAAATATAATTGGATGATGGAAAAGGAGAACATTGAAGTTGTTCATACTTATATTTATCTGGGAATCTTCATATCAGCTAAAGTGAATGTGGCTATGTTGGAGAGCTATGTGTGCCAGGAAATTGAAAAAAGATTTTGGGTAATAATACATTTTGTAAGATATAAGAGTAGCCTATTGATTGAAGGCCTAGTGAAGTTATATAATAAATGTCTTGTATACAATGTTTAGCTTATGGTTTGGAAGCATTTACGATAAAAGAAAAATATGCCTCAAGAAATTAGAGGGTAAACTGTGGCGTATAGTATTAGGGTTACCAGAAAATATTCCTGTAGAGGGGATTGATTGTGAACTTGGTTTAATAACTTTGAATACTACGCAGATGAAAATAAGGATGGGCATCTATTACGTTCATATGCTGACTAATGCTCGTTATGAGGAATCTATATACTCAGACTTCTGTAATATATTGCGTGATAATGGTCTTCGATGTAGAACGAAAGAATGGAAAAATAATGTTATGGTGTTCTTTAATGAAATTGGTTTTAAGTGGGAGAAAGATCCCGCTATTGGTAATCGAAAAGAAGGTAAAGAACCTGGCAAGGGTTTGGGACCGTAATATCACAAAGCTGAGTACAGTCAAAAAATAAGGTGTATATGTTAAACAGGTTGAGACTCCATGTAGCTGTCTCACAAATAACTATGATATAAATGTAAGAAGGTTTTTGATGAGGCTTAGACTGGATCTGCTTCCAACATATTCAAGAGGAGTGTGGAGTGGTATCCCATATGTACAAAGTTTCTGTAGATTCTGTAACACAGATATTGAGACATTGCAATACCTTTTAACTGAGTGTGTGAAACTAGGTGACGTACACAAAAAGGGTTACTTACCTAAACGTATGCTATGAAGTGGCGAATTATGCCTTGGATCACTCTTGGACATTACCTTTTTGGGTAACTCCACGGTATTGCATTTTCCCATATATTACATGTGCAAGAAAATGTTAAAAGTGCTGGAGACTGTGTAATGATGCATAAATGTGTCTATATATGCTAGATTGAAGTATACTCCGTGATTAAAGTATGATATCCATTGCATTTTTATTATTTGAACATTTTATAGTTGGTGTAGATATTTTATAAACCTATAGTTTTTATATTAGCATTATATTAGGGTTTTTGCACGAATTGCTGTAAGAATTTAAAAATGAATGTAATATATACATGAATTATATGTGATGTTAAAATGTTTATTTAACCAAAATAAAACTAATTAAACAAAAATAAATTGGAACAAAATCAGATTTATTCAAAATAGAAAGAGATTTGGCCTTGGACCATTGTACGCACAGGAGTAACAGTACTCCTAATGCAATAGTAAAGCTTGAGACATGCTATGGTCTGTGTGGTAAAGGTCGGCTGGTCAATGGGTAGGTTCAATGACATGTTCTAAAGCTTGTAATTAGTTAGGTGCACAGAAATGAAAGAAGCAGTAATTCATGCACATGCTATTGCCCAGGAAGATGTGCATGAAATAAGGATACCGAGGCATTTGGTCTGGGATCTCCAGTGCTCATAGGCTCCAGAAAGGAGATATGTTCTAAGAAATTATAAGATGCATGTTTTTAGTTACTGTCTTTTTGTAGACTTTAACACATTTTGAAGACGCAGATGCTGCATGTCTATTTTCTAAAGGTCCCATGAGATGCAATCATTAGCTCTCAATATGGTATTGGCTAACTTGTTCGAAAAACATTTGACCTTTTTTTTTTTTTTACATTCTTTTCTTGGTCGAAATTCGGTCATATTTAATTAAATCTATATATGGGGTTGGGTAAGGAAATGGAGGGGGGCAGGGTGCGGGGGGGGGTCTCCTCCTTCGCATTTTTGGTCAAAAACAACCAAAAAAATATTTTAAACCAAGTAGCCCTTAACCCTCAATATACCTCTCATTGACCAAGCTCTGTTTTGGGTTTACAAGGAATTGTGTAATTGTAAATTGATATGGCTTTCAGGGCTCTTGATACCATGATCCAGAGTGTGGTTTGTTTTAGATGTCCTGAATATTAAATTAAATGCCCTTAAAGAGCAGGATACTTTTTTATTATCTGTTGTTGAGATTTGTTTTCATCGCTCCAAGAAGATCAGGAGACCAGACAAGGCAAGATGTAGCTGCAAATTCACAGGACTTGCTAGATTCAGATCAAAGTAAGAGCTGGCGGAAGGGGAATCAAGGGAGAAGTGCAAGCCGGCCTCTGAATAAGTGCTGGAGGTAGGCTTTTCTTGGGTGTGTGGGACACAAAAACGTGTTCTGCAGCTCGACACGAAAATCAGACACTAGTGATGGCTCTTCTCGCCAAAAAATAGTAAGGTGGGAAAAGCTTGAAATAGATGTTTTTGGTATTTGTTTCCTGAACCTGACAATGTTCTCCTCTTCCTGTGTGTCGGGCGGAAGAGTTCCACAAGCAAGCGCTGCCCACACCGTTAACATGTTGAGCCTTTTTTTAACTGAATGTCCAAGGCAATAGTTCAGTAGCCATTGAGCATCTAAAGGTTTGTGAATGGTGAAGTCTTTTAATGCAAGCAGCTTAGTACTTGGGTGCCTTGTCTAGAAGCGTTTGTGGATAAAGCACAAGGATTTGAAGTAAATTATTTTTCCAGAGGAAGTCTGTGCAGAGTTCTGTGGTCTGGTTTGATTGCGCATTCGGAGGGTTAGGATAAGCCTCGCTGGTTTATTACGAATCAGTTCAAGGATGTTTGTGAGGTGCTTTGGGGTAGCCAAGCATAAGCGTTTGCACTAGTCTTGTCTGGCCAAGACCATAGCTGTAGTGATCTCAATTTTGTGGTGAAGGTGCAGGAAAGGCAGGATCTGTTTAAGTATATGCAGACGAAAATTGCATGTTTTTTTAAGAGTTCCCACATTGAAAGAGAGTGTGATGTCAAAAAGATGGTGGTTAGGCTCTTAAGTGGGGTCAAGTGATGCGTTGGGTGAGTTCTGTATCTTGAAGACCATATGTGTATCATCAACATACAGTTGGAAAGGTGTTTGAAGGTATCCAGCATGTTAGAAAGTGGTTCCATGCAACAGTTAAAAAGGAGTAGAGGGAAGGTAGGGCCTTGGAGGACACTGGTGGTAGAAGGGAAAGGTATGAAGCAAAGGGAGACTAGTTTCACTTGGGAGTCTCTGCCATGCATGTATGAAGAGATCCACCATCCTTGGAAGCTGGAAAATGCTCATGCCTTTGGGGGCAGTGTTGAGTGGTTCCTGGTATCACAAACACTAGACAGGTTGGATAAAAAGAGAACAGCAGCAGAGTTTTTCATCTCCAAAGGTCATGAGCATCTCTTCCTTTGCAGCAGAGGAGATTCTGGTTTTTTTTTGTTGGAACCCTGTATTGAATTTGTGTAAAATGGTTAGTTTTGTAGCCAATTTTTCCAAGATCTTGCTCATGATACACTTGTGTTTGATTGGACCATGTTTTGCCAAAACGGAAAAGGTTTGTTGAAGGTTTCTTTCAGGAGGGTCACAATTGTGGCTTTATTAAGGTCAGCGGGTACTTTGCTGAGGGAAAGTGAATAGTTTGAGGGTAGTTAAGTCATGTGCAAGGATGTTTATATTTTCTTTGATTGCGATAGCTGGACAATGATGGCTTTACAGTGAAGAGGTATTCTTTTGGACACAGTCTTGACCAGACCTTCAGCCATGAAGGGTTTGCATGATGGAAAGGAGGTTGCAATTTGGATGGGCAACTGTGGCAGAAAGTTAGATCTAGACTGGGTGCTGATGTGGATTTAATTTACCTTGTTTTGAAAGAAGGCTGCCTTCTATGTTGGAGTAATGCAAAGCAAGAAGGTGGGCAGAATCATATATGTAGGCAATACTCGAATGTCTACATGGTCCTTCTGGCCATATCTGCAACAGCTGCAGTCCCTTTTCTCCTTCAGACTGAACCAATGTGCTTGAATTTCAGAAGAAACCTCTTCTATATTACCTACTGTTAATGGGAGCCTGTGCTTCTTTCAGAACATTCCCACCTCTCGCCTCTGTTCACTGTCCATAACCTTATACATAGCGTGTCCATAGACAATGACAATGTGCTTTAATTGCCCTCCCGTTGCGTTCAGCCTTGCATGGAATATGTTTAAAAATGTATTTATTTTATTGACCTAATAGCCGCGTATCGATCACTTGTTCAGATCATTGTTTTGTTCTTCTAAATACTGGATACTTCCTCTATTGCTTTGACCCCCACATCCGCCCAGTCTTCATCCAGTGAAGCGTAATCGACGTTCACATTGCTTTGCGTTTATTACAGTGTGTTGCGTTTCTTGGGGACCCTTACAGTATTGCCACTATTCACCTTTCTATTGAGTCTGCTCATCAGCCTATGAAATCATTGGTCAAAAGGAAATGCAGTATCCTATTCGTCTGCAGTGTACAGTAAGCCCTTGCTCCCTACCTGTCCGTTGGTCAGAATGACTTTCTGTAGTCAACCATTTTTTGGATCTACAGACCAATGGGCTGTACGGATGGACCCTTAGTTTGCTTCCAAGTTTATACGCTTCTCCTGTTTGCTAGGTATATGGATGTCCCGTCCTGATCAGTTTATCTTTCCTCCCTCTGTTATTAGCCCGTTTGGCAATTTTTGGGCCAGCAAGACTGCTACTGCATTCTACCAATTTAACCACTTCTCGCCAAAATCTTTGCATGCTTGAACATTACCACACCATATAGAAAAAAGCTGCACAAAATTGTCCACATCTGTATGGCCTGCTAGGATCAATTTTATTTAGTGTGGTTTGGATTTAGTAGGCTGTGTGCAAATTATTGATCAGATTGAATCTTGCATTCTTAAATATCTTCTGAAAGTCACAATCGAGTTCCTGGATAGTCTTAAATAGTCCCATTGCTTTGGATGGGTTTGTGATCACGCTGTTCCTTACCATTATCAGAAGAGGCGTTTGTAGATATTCACATTTACTGTGCATTACCCTGCAGGACGCTGCCACCATACCATAAGGGGGCTGCAGGTGCTAATGCAGTTTTAAATCATGTCCATATTCCTACTCTTTGTACTGTTCAGATCGAGGGAAGCAGGTAAACTCCGCCCCTCTTCGAAGCCTCAAAAGGGAGCCACGGGGAGAACTGGCATAAATCGGCTACCCCCTAGATAAATCAACATTCATAACAAAGAGGCCCATATATTAATACTCTTGGCAGTAAAGGGTTAATTAGTTCAGACTTCTTATTTTGGAAATGCAAAAACAGTATAAAAGCTCTGTTTTTTTAATATCTAAAGGGCGAATGTGGCAACATATCCATGTTTCAGCCGACTACCCACACATCATTCATACATTTCATCAACACCAGTCACATTTAAATAACGTTATGCACATACACCAGGGTTTTTGATCTCACACAAAATAATTCATTTGATTAGAATATTTACAACAATCAAGAGCTAATCTTTTATCTGTGTATACATCCGAGACTTGGGATTGTCATCCCAATACTTTCATATGCTAGTGAAAGCCCTGATCAAGTATGTTATTTGCAACGTCCAACATGCTTCATCCCCTATCAACACCCTAGTGCAGGAACTTCATCAGGTTACATGTTATAGGGATCATCTAATTGACTCAGTAACTAATTGACTCTAATGGTACCTTATCCTCTTATTTACCATTCACTGCACTTTTCACATGTTGCCATATGCACATTTACACTGTTAGAAATAATGTAATGGCAGCATTCAATGCCACATTTTTTTCAATAGATTTGTTAGCTGAAATTTATGTTATGTAGATGTATACTGTGCACAGCTACCACCCAGTCTCCAGGCGCTTGCATGTCTCTGCAAGAGAAGAGGGCTGGGTGTGTTAGTGGGGATAGGAGGATTATTTTATTATGGTGTATAGGAACATTTTATAGTTGGTGTAGATATTTTATAAACCTAAGGTTTTTATATTAGCATTATATTAGTGTTTTTGTATGAAATTAAAAATGAATGTATTGTATTGATGTATATTATGTGATGTTAAAAGGTTTATTTAACCGAAATAACACTAATTGAAAAAAATAAGTTGAAACAAAATCGGAATCAGTCAATTTATTCAAAATAGAATAGCGCTCACGTGTCTCTGCAAGAGAAGAGGGCTGGGTGTGTTAGTGGGGATAGGATGATAGGATAGGTTCAGCACCAGTAGGAACTGGTGTCTGGGAGCGTTGTCTTGCGTGTGGGTGTTGGTTCGGGAGGCCAAAATAACGATCTTACTAGGCCTTGTGTCATTCAGATCGCGCAAGTGCAGGGAAGAGGGAAGGAGAGAAGTGCCTGGGGAGGGTAAGGAGGAAGTGCAGTTAACTCATAAGTGCAGCCAGCGGGCGGCTCATAAGTGCAGAGAGAAGGGACTGTAGGGTTGCAGATACAGACCCTTAAGTGCTGGGGAGCCTGGAGGCAGTGCAAGAGCAACTGGACATGCAGGAGCCTGAGCCAGAGTCCAGAGGGTGACCAGGTGACCAGTGCGCGGAGCAGTCAGATGCATCAGCAGGGGAGAGGAAGCAAGAAAGCGGAAGCGAAAAGGAAGGAACCGGAGGTGGTTCTGCTCAAGTTTGAGAGAGGCCGGGACGCTTTTCCAGAGGAAGGTCCCAGCCGAGGAGATAGATCTGTCCCCAACTCTCTGCTTGGAGAAGCGTCTGACCTTCAAAGAGTTGGAGGTGGATGAGCGGAGAGCTCGAGAAGGAAGATGTTTTGGAAGAGAAAGTTGGAGGTAGAGCGGTCCCAGGCTCCAGAAGGCCTTGTGGATGATGCAAAGGGTCTTTGATCATGTGGAGCCACAGTATACAACGCAGTTCACTGGAGTTAGAAGCAAGGTCTATTTTTGCAGTTCTGAAAACATAATGTGTGTTTTATTTTCACCAATCAGAACCCCCCCAAAGCCAGCCTGTCCCAGGCCAGCACAGTGCTTGAGGAGAATAATTGCTGCAGCATTTTTAGAAGTTGAATGAACAAACGGTCAGTGCATGCAGCGATCCTGTAATTTTCAATTACGCTGTTTATGAGAAAATGCCGGCTTGCCTTTTTTCTTTTAAAAACCTGCAGACTGGAGGTGCCGTATTACATGTGTGCCTCTGTCATTTTTCATAGATGAGCCCTGCGGCTGCGGGCAGAGGCACACCCTGCCCCGGTCCTGTTTTTAGCTCAGATGGCACCCATTTCCTGATGCTGCTGCTGTCGATCTGCGGTTTTATAGAAAGCCTGCTTCAGGCGGTGTAAAACGCATACGAGTGCAGCTGAGGACTAGTAGCAGGGTGGCTGGCACATCCTGCGCTTCAAATGCAATCCACCAGAAAAAGTACCCACACTGCCATAAATAAATAGCGCGCTTTTTTTCTCTAGACGAGTGTGCCTTTTTGACGAGAAAAGGTTCCAAACTTCTCATAATTAAAACGTTTTTATTTGGAAAACGAGCATTATCTTTTTACAAGAGCTATCTTAACACCTACAACTCATGGCAGCAACTTGGCTTCTTTTATGGGCCTCTCCATATTTGCTCTCCTCACCCAACAAATGAAACGTGTAGTGTCTTTAATGTTCTTTAAGCTTTCACAGGCGGCCCCCCGTTCATGAGAAGGCTTTTTGTCAGTGTGTGTGCAACCTTCAATCACAGGTTTGAAGCCCAACAGAACCAACACAGCCCTTTCTGTCTCCAGTACTAAATTGAGTACTGTTGAGTTTATTTGAAGCATCAACAGGCAGCACAGTTTATGGACTACGCTGAAGACTCATGCCCTGGAGGATCTCCTAGCACACAGGGAAAGAAGGGGTTAGCTCACCTGCCATTCCCGAATCCTTTCAATAATATGAGAGCTATCTGCAGAGGCACGTTTTGGTTGGTGAGCAGGTACAAGTGGATCTTGGCCATGTGACCTGCTTAGCTCTGCCCCTTCCTTTCCTTTTTTAACACCCACATCAAAGGCGTGGCTCGCTTGGGCAACCAAGGCGAAGGGCAGACGAAGACATGGGGCGATCCTGTTTAGACTTGTTAACATTGGAAGCGCCCCGGTGAGAACCTCTGCTCCTCTAACATTGGGTAAGCTTCATCGAATGTGTTTCACCCCTCTCTCTCAACAGCCCATCCGTACCATCATCACTCATTGACTACAACGCCACTCAACAGCAACATCATGGAAACAGTGTTGCAGCAACCTCACCTGCTTCACAATAGACCCCACCAGCACTCCATCCTCCACCATTACACAAAAACGAATTCTCGCCAGTGTCACTTGGCAATCAACCGCACAGCAGACATTGCCAACCTCATCACCACACATGACTTGGATGCCATCTTCATTGCCGAGACCTGCATTACACCCACCTTCACCGCCATCCTAGATGTCCTCAACCCCAATTGCTAAAGAATTCCACAACGAGGCCGCCAAACAAGATCAGTGTAGGCCTCAGCATCATGGACATGCACCCAACTAGATGTCGCCACCATAGGTTATTTTGAAAACCTTTCTTACCACCTCCCTCGCTCCCCTCCGCATACAGTCTCTTTTCTACCTCATTACAGACCATGCAAGCCCATCACCTCCTTCGACAATTTCACTGACTTGGTCACCACCATGTCTCTCACGCATTCCGACTGCATCTTTCACCGTCAAGAGAGGCCTGACCTCTTCTGCCCTGAACGGGCCCCCGTGTCAGCTCACTACACCTGAGGAGTCTCCTGGGCATCGTCCTTCAGTGTGGGAGTCAGTGGTCATTTTTCAACATAGTCTGTCTCCTTCAGGTGGTGGATCTCCAGAACCATTCCTTCTGTGGTAGATTGCAACCGCATCTAGCCAGAAAACTGACACTGAAATCAACCTATGTACCCATGACCCTAGGACCACCTGCACCTGAACCCAAGGTATAAGTTGACTCCAACGATTAATACTTGTCTGGGGTAGTTTAAGGAATCAGAGTTTCGGAGCGGAGTGTAACTACCATGTTTGGTACACTCCTCTGTCCATTGGGACTCAGTAAAAGTATAGACCATTCTCTGCTCCTACCCTTCACTCACCATGGGTGGTGGAGTTATTGTCAGGACTTCCTTCCTGGGGACCACGCAGTGAGCTGGAATTGGGAGTTACCCCCTTCCTTTTGGGAAATTGATTTTCTGACTAAAATGTATTTTGCCTCTTTTAAAATAAACTGTTGTGTTTAGCCAAGTCTTGTTGCAGGGGGATTTCTGGACTTCATTAACCTCTATTCTGTTATTTACCTGTGGGCTCCCATAGTAGAACACCAGTACTTGAACTATCTGGCTAGAGAAGTCATTCTTAAGCTTTTAAGGGGCTACCTTATAATGAAGATTACCCAGGCTTACAGCTCATAGAGTCTTGATTCTGTTAAAGACCCAGAGGCAAACATTATGCTCATCTTTCTTTAATACCACTCTCCAACAGTCTATCAACATGTAAACATTGAAATATTTTTGGTGTGTGAAAAACACACATAACACTACCATCTCCCATAAGTCTCTCATTTATGTTAGTTCCTAGTTAACAGTGGCAGCCAATGAGGACCCTTTCTTCCTCACAAGCCCCTTCCTGTCCCTTCCTGTCCAGGTCCTTTCCTCTTTCTTTTGGATGTTTTAAAACGAATATCAACGGAAGCCAAAACAAACCAACTGAACCTAACTGTCCAAAATCGCCACAGCATTCTGCTCCAATCCACCACATGAAACCCAGCTTCCAGCACAGATCCGACCGCACTAGAGTCCTGTGTTCATCCATTCTTCTGTTCCTCACCTGCCACAAGAACAGAACAACAATTAGGGTAGGGAATATGCACTGTGCCCATTACGACTTCAACACAACTGTCAAACAGTGACTGGAAGGGATAATGCTTCCTGAGGCAAGCATTATTTTTGTTCAAAGCTCCTCATAGCAGTATCAGCAAAGGTGAATATTGGTTTGAAATAAAAGGCCTTAAACGTAGAATCACTATACCAATTTGGTGAATTGAGAATATTCTGCAATGACACCCCTGCCGTAAAAAAGGTTTACAAGCCTTCTTGCTCCTTACAGAATGCGCCCCAAACCAATCAACACTAACACCTGCTAGAGACATCACTTCTCTCACCCATCTAGCAATGGAAACCAACGCCACCCGTCAGAAAAAGGCTTCCTACGCGCAATCAACAATTGTGAAACACCCATTGGCCTTACTTCTCCAGCATTGGATCTTTCATGAATTCACATGCTGTGAATATTTCCCTGTCGTCGGGCTGGGAAACCTCGGTAACTTTAACTTAGCGTTTTCCTATGGAAAACTTTGGCACTTTAGTGTTCTATCAACATCCTTTTTGGGTGCTTTAGGCCCCACCAATAGGTTGCCTGGTATAAATAGCCCCGCCACTGCGGCGTCCCTTCAGATTTCAACCATCTCCAAACTGTTGGGATCACCTCGTGTTTCTTTGTGTTTTTGCACGTGCGTTTTGTTCGTGGGCTAGAATGTCGTCTGTAGCATAGAAGAAGTCTTTTTTTCGGCTGTGTGCTACCTTCGGCATGAAGAAGGTGTACGAAGGGGATGGTCATATGGACTGTCTTTACTGTCTTTACCCTCATCACTCAACAGATACCTGCGAGATATGTCAGGGGTTTTCGCAGAAGACCTTGAAGGACCGTAATAGACGGCTCATATGTTGGCTTAATGAGGGCATGTACCCGGCTTTTGAGGTAGGTTTGGCCCCTGGGAGCGAGTCTTCCGGAAGGGCAGAGAAATCCGCAGAGGATCGGCGAGCTGCGTCAGAAGAACCCCCTGCTAAGAAGCATCAGGCCGCAGAGCCTGCGTCGGTGGTGGGGAGTGGCCGCAAGTCTTCGTCGAGGCCGCATCAGTCGAAGGGGGTGAGTGGGTCTTTGTTGTCCAAGCATGGTCGGCTGGACAAGTCCAAGGGGTCTGGTGGTAGGCCCTAGAAGTCTACGGTGTCGGAGAAAGACCTGGCGAAGCCAAGGAAGTCTTCGTCGAAGCACTTGTCGTCCAGGGACCATCACAAGTCTTCGTCCAGCCAGGTGTCTTCGAAGGATCGTTCCGGTTCTTCCAAGAAATACAGATCGCCAGTAAAATCGAGGCCAGGGGACGTGGTTCCGACAACGAGCTTGTCGACGGTTGTTCCGTCGTCGACGGTAGCGCTACAGTCCACGGTCCTGTCGTCGACGGTGGTATCAACAGCGCCGTCCACGACTTTGATGAATAGTGGTTTGCTGCTGTTGTCGTCACAGATGGAATCGGAAGGGTTGTTTGACGACGGGTGGGGCGTGGCAGTCTGCCGCCTTTGAGTCGGTCCTTCCTAAGAACATTTTGCAACAAGATCCTGCTACGTTTTCTGTTTCTTCGGGAATGGAGGAGGAACAGGAGCCGGTGTTTGACCCGTCAGCCTTGGGTCTGCAGAGTGTGAGGCCTTTGACATCGAGTGGGGTAGGGGATGGGCCACCCCTTTATCGATTGGTTAACCCGCAATATTTGCTGTCGCTGCAAGTACTGTCTACGCTTCAATCTTTGTTGGGGCAACTAGATGCAAGGTTGCCTCCTCCTCCGAGTCTGGCGGAGCCGTGGTCGACTGGTTGCCTGGTGAGGCGCCTAGGAAGTCTCCTCCAGCACGGTTGCCTTTGCCGTTGCCAGTGGGGTTGGGGCGTCCATGGTCTCATCCTGAAGAAGGCGAGCTACCTGATTCAGACCCTGAGAATGTTCCGCGGGACACCCTGAATACTGTGTCGTTGTTGCCGATGAGGGATGATGCGTGGGACACAGACACAGACGTGGAGGTGGAGCAGCCACGTAGTCCGGCTCAGCCATCGCCTCCGGATGATATTGTAACGTTCCACGCCATAATGT
Organism: Ambystoma mexicanum; assembly: GCF_040938575.1. Taxonomy (NCBI): domain Eukaryota; kingdom Metazoa; phylum Chordata; class Amphibia; order Caudata; family Ambystomatidae; genus Ambystoma; species Ambystoma mexicanum. The sequence goes on along the minus strand of NC_090924.1, from coordinate 754,740,609 downwards.
CGAAAGCATGTCTGGAGTTTGGGCTGGTGCCTGAAGAGGAACGTAAGGACTGCTTCCTCTTCGACCATATGGGCAAGCGGAGGAAGGCAGTCTTCTTGTTGCCGATACTCGCACACGTGTGGCAGGAGGGCCTGCGCACTATGCGCCACCCCTTTTCAGAGCCAGCTGTTAAAGCTTGCCTTGAAAAGAAATTCAAGGCTCCGGAGTCTACCCCTAGATGCCTGGTGTCGCAGCCCACGCCTGAGTCTGTAGTGTCGGCGGCTGCCAGCCGTAAGGCCTGGAGCCAACATAAATGTGTGATGCCTCTGGACACTGAGGCCAGGAAGCAGGACGCTTTTGGTAACGGTAGGGGCTACGACTATGAAAGCTGCAAATTCCATGGCGATTATGGCCAGATATGATTGTGAAATGTGCCATTGGCTGGCCCCGATTCTGGAACATCTGCCGGAGCAACACAGAAAGGAAGCAATGCTGTTGGTTCGAGAGACGGAGTCCTCCAACCACAGCATCAATATTGCTGTGGACCTAGCGGCGTCTGGTTTCAAACAGATTAATAATGGAGTAGTGCTCCGACGGCAGCCCTGGTTGAAGTACACAGACTTTCGCCCGGAGGTCCAATATAAATTAATTGACATGCCCTGTGAAGGCGAACACTTGTTCCGCGAAAAAATTGATGAGGCCCTGAAAGGGATGAAAGAGGAAACGGAAACCGCTAAATCCTTGGGTTCCTTACAAAGTGGTCGCTCTTTTCGCTCCTTTCGAGCTTTCCGTGGAGCCTCGGGGAATGCCCGGTTTGCTTCCTCCAGAGATCGGGGTATGGGCACTCGAGCTACTCTTCTCAAGGGTAACAGCATTCTGTCCAGTCAGCACCGAATGGCCGGGACTTCCAAGCTCAGCGAAAGAAGGGTTCGCAGTCCACGGCGTCCAAGGGGCGACAAACTAAAACTCAACTATGACTGCCATATGGACAATCTGCTGTGGGGCAGGGTCACTATCCACGTCGACGAGTGGCAGAAGATAACATCAGATCGCTGGGTGCTAGACACTGTGCGTCTTGGCCACTCGTTGGGAGTTCCGGCGTCCTCCGGTTCCTATTCCATCGGTGCATGGTCTGCAGCCGCATCTTCAGATCCTGAGGCAGGAGGTGTGGTCATGCTAGAAAAAGGGGCGATAGAATCAGTTCCGGTTGCAGAGCAGGGCCAAGGGGTGTACTCTTGGTACATCGACCTGAAAAAGCCCAACAGCAAGTGGAGGCCTATTCTAGATCTTCGGGCATTGAACAAGAATCTGCAACGCTTGAAGTTCAAGATGCTCACCCTTCAAGATGTCATCCGGTCGGTGCAGATGGGTGAGTTCCTGGCGTTGTTGGATCTGCAGGACGCCTATTTTCACATCCCTATGCGGCGGAAGCACCACAGGTTCATGCGTTTTGTGGTCTGAGGGGAACACTATCAGTTTTGGATCCTCCCATTTGGCCTCAAGTCGTCCTCCAGGACGTTCACAAAGTGCCTGGCTCCAATGTCGGCCACCCTACGGAGGGAAGGTCATTATGTGTACCCCTACCTGGATGATTGGTTGGTTGAGGGGTTTGTCGCAGGGAAGGGCACGAGAGTCTTTCATGGCGACCATGCAGCTTTTGAAATGTCTGGGATTCGCCGTCAACTTTGAAAAATCGTATTTGACGCCGTCCAGAGAGTTGATGTTTCTCAGGGCACAGTTTCTTACCTGGCAAAATCTGAGGAGGCCTTCTAGCGAGCATGTGGAAAAATTGTAGGCCAAGGCAAGCAAGTGGAAAAGGGGCACAGTGATCTCGGTCCGAGGTTACATGTTGCTGTTGGGGCCCATATTTATATTTATATTTATTTGCATTTTTAAAGCGCTCACACAGCCTGCGGGCATCGAGGCGCTGTTACAGGAATTGTTTTTTTTTTAAGTTGCGTAATTGTTTTTTTTAGTCTTAGTTATGTATTTATAACGCGCTTAAACACCCAGAGGTTTCTAAGCGCGGACCCGGGGATCGAACCTGTGTTGCTTCATGTCGTCTTGCTTCCAAGGCGAACACGTTGCTGCTGAGCTATCCTCCCGGGACGTCCCCATGGCATCATGTATCCCTTTTCTTCCAAATTGCCGCCTATTCATGAGGCCTGGGCAGGAGTTCCTCGCAGACAGATGGTCGTAGTGTCACGGATTATGGTCAAACAAATTTGTGGTCGACAAAAGCTTGGTGGACTCCCTTCATTGGTGGACGGGCATGGTCATTCTTGTAAGGGGTATGTCCGGAGCCAGAGTTCCGGTTTACGATCGAGGCGGACGCTTCCCAGGTAGGATGGGGGGGCACACCTCGACTGGTCACAGGTGCAGGGCATATGGTCTTGGGTGGAGACTTTGTTACATATCAATGTGCTCGAGTTGAGGGCGGTGCATTGGTCCTAAAGTCGTTTCTTCTGCGCATCCGTGGATCGGTGGTGAGGGTGTTAACGGACAATACCACCACCATGTTCTATTTAAGGAAACCGGGGGGCACACATTCCAGAGTCCTGCCAAAGGAGTCACAGGACGTTTGGCGTTGGGCTCTAGCTCAAGGAATCAGCATTGTCGCTTTCCATCTGCCCGGAGTTCTGAATGTTCAAGCGGATGCGCTCAGCTTGGACGCCAGCCAGCTGCTCGAGTGGAGGCTGAAGAAGCAGCAGGTGACACGGATCTTCCGGCGATCGGGGCATCCTCCGTTGGATATGTTTGCTACAAGGGAAAACAAGCAGTGTCTGGAGTTCGCCAGCAAAAGGGGCTCATCCCGAGTCATTGGGGGACGCGCTTTCGTTCCCGTGAACGAGTCTCTTCGCGTATGCTTTTCCCCCCTTCCCGCTCATTCGGAGGACCATCCAGTGGATTCGGAAGTACCAGTGTCGAGTAATTCTGGTGGCCCCGTTCTGGCCCAGGCCGACATGGTTTTCAGATCGTCTTCAGCTGGTGGTGGAGGAGCTGATTCGGTTGGGAGCGGATCCGGATCTCCTGTCTCAGGACGACGGCAGAGTGTGGCATCACGATCCGGCATCTCTCAGCCTAGCAGCGTGGCTCCTGAAGAGTTCGGTCATTTAGGAATACCCCGAGAGTGTCGATGGATTTTGGTGGCAGCGAGGACGCGATTCTGTGAATAGTGTAATGGCCATCCTGGGGTTGAGCCTTTGGACGTTTCTCCGACGCAGGTTCTCCAGTACCTGTTACACCTGGTGGAAGGGGGCCTGGCGTTGTCATCCATTAAGGTACATTTGGTGGCGATTTCTAGGTTCACGAGAATGCGCCATGCTGCTCCTCTGTTCAGTGATTGCTTGGTGAAACATTTTCTGAAAGGGTTGTTTCGGACATTTCCTCCGGTGAATAAGTTTGCGCTGGTGTGGAGCCTTAATGTGGTTCTTTCGGCTTTGATGAGACCTCCTTTTGAGCCCATGTCGATGGCTCTTTTGAAGTTCCTCTCATGGAAATGGCTTTTATAGTGGCAGTTACCTCGGCCAGGCGGGTGTCTGAATTGCAAGCACTGGTCATTGACCCGCCTTACCTGAGGTTTCTAAAAGACAAGGTTCTTAACCCGCACTTTATTCCTAAAGTGCTGTCTGCATTTCACAAACTTGCTTCTATTGCTTTGCCCTAGTTGTTTGCTAATGCATCCACACCAGCGGAAAGGGCCGTGCATTCTCTGGACGTTAAGAGGGCCCTGAAGTTTTATCTGAGTCGCACGCAGGACTTCAGGAAGTCACAACAGCTGTTTGTGGCGTATGGGCCGTCCAACAAGGGGCAGGCCGTCTACAAACAAGGACTTTCCCGCTGGGTTTCCTCTACAAACTCGTATTGTCATACTAAAGCTGGCAAGCCTTTGTGGGGGATTCCGAATGCTCATTGTACACGGTCCACGGCGTCGTCAACGGCGTTGTGGTCTGAGATACCGTTGGTGGACATTTGCCAGGCAGCCTCCTGGACGGTGCTGCGTACCTTCACAAGGCATTAATGCCTGGGGCAGCAACATGTGGATGATGTGCAAGTGGGGCGTGCGGTCCTCCAACGCCTGTTCCAATAAGGTAGGCCCACAGCTTCTTCTCTATGTGCTATATCACTTGCTGGGTTTGATGTCTAATGGATGTTATTAAGTACTGTTTTTTGGTTTGCCTGTGACACACTGCCACACATTGGTTGTACTGCTATGCAATCTATTCGCAGCATGTGAATCCATGAAAGATACAATGCTGGAGAAGGGAGTAGTTTCTTACCTGTAACTCCATTTCTCCAGCGTTGGTATCTTTCATGGATTCACATGCGCCCGCCGGCCGCCCCTGCAGGCAAACCTGATTTCGGGTTCTCTCTACTTTGGAGGTTAAAATCTGAAGGGAAGCCGCAGGGCCGGGGCTATTTATACCAGGGTCCTATTGGTGGGGCCTAAAGCACCCAAAAAGGACGTTGATAGGACCCTAAAGTGTCGAAGTTTTCCATAGGAAAACGCTAAGTTAAAGTTACCGAGGTGTCCCAGCCTGACGACGGGGAAATATTGACAGCATGTTAATCCATGAAAGATGCCAACGCTGGAAAATGGAGTTACAGGTAAGAAACTACTCCCTTCTGCTGTCCTTAGCTCATAATACTTGCCACACACAGCTTTGTTTTCCCCAGGAAATATGGGTTAGGGAATTGCTCTTGGTGCGCTTCGCCACGTTAAATGTCACCCCTTCCAGAGAGAACACCTTCCTGTTGGGCTCTAGAGCAGTGGTCTTCAAACTTTTTATGCCAAGGCCCCCCTGAGTAACCAATAAATTATTCGGGACACCCCTGCCCCGCCCCTCTGCATTGGTGTTATTTTTTTTTATAAAGATGGCTGCAAAATGCTTGATTTCCATACACAAGCACACTGGAGTGTTTTGTATGGGACTCTTACAAGCATGCCATACTGTGCCCACCCTTAGAGACATAAAGCAATCAAAGAAGTTGCCTCGCATTGTAAATCCACTATGCCAATGTTATGGAGAATTCTCTCTTTAGGCTGAATTTCCTAACCTAGTGAGTCCCCCAGCAGCTTTGCTGGATTTCTGGAGTTTGTTTTTTCCTCCTGCCAAGAGTGAGACTTTTTCTCCCACTCTTGGACATGATTTATGGTGTTCCTTTGACTGGTAATGTGTTTTTCGGGCTATGGGTTCCTTTACTCCATAGGGTCTCATGTGTTTTTACTATGTGTGTTACACAGCACACTCCGTGCAGTAACACAGGGGTGTTATAGTGACGCCCCACCATAGACTCCATACCCTGGGACTGACTACTGTCTCCCAGGGCATGTAAAGTTCCAAATTACTAGTCCCAAATTATGAACAGAAACCAGTACAAACCATCATATTGTGGAACTACTGGTCGGGGCAATTGGATTGCCCGGGGGTCTGTTAGTCGAGGGGGCACGTCTCCGTCCCCCCTGATCGAGTTTTGGCTGGTGGCAGTGGATACTACTTTTTATATTCGACCGCAAATATTTTCCTATGGGATTTTCCCATTGTTTGAGGCTACCAACTTTAATTATTTAATTCTCATAGCCTCGAACATACCGCTGGTTTATTTAATTAATATTAATTCGCCGGTTGGTATTTTTTGCCAGGACTCGATTCTAAAATGGCGTTTGTGTTCTCTTCTGTGACTCCAACCCAAGTCGAGCCCTTTGTTCCACTTTTTGGCGGGCTTCTCCACAGAAGCCTCCAAAAGTGGTGCCACTCTGTCTGGGTACCACAAGGGGTGTGGGAGGGGGTTTAGGCACCCTGGACTGAGTTACATTGGTAAGTCAAGTCGCACTCTTGTGTGATTGGCCCAAGTGGTGAGCCGGCCGGCTCACCACTTAGCATGTTTGATTGACAGCTAGGCTGAGTGAATGGGGGTATGCTGCATAAAAGCAGGGCTTTGGGGACTGGAACTTCAGAAATCGCCACAGGACCTGAGAATCCGATGAGGGAGAAGCTGAGCCGACCTACCACAATGACACCACCCGTGGAGCCCTGCGGAACTGACTCACCACTTCCCGACGACAGAGAAGATCTCCCGGCTGGAGAGGCTTCTTCCCCTGACTGGTGGGCACAACCAGTTTACCTTCTTTCTTCTTACCCCAGACTGGTTTGTGGTCGAACTGCCGTGCCAAGCACCCCGGCGGCCGGATAGCCGCTCACCACTGAACCGTGAATCAACGGACCGCTCCTTTTACCTGAGAAACTCCGCGGCTGGATTCTTCCCTGGCAGTGCAACGGACTCCTGCCTTCCTCCACGACGAGATCCTCTCTTCCCCCGGACGAAGCAGCGACTTGCATCCGCTGCCAGGAACAACTGCCCCCGCTGGAGTGTTCTCACCACTTTAAGGTATCGTGTCCGCCAGGCCTCCCTTTCTAAAGATTGCTAGAAGGTAATAATAACCCCTTAACCTTCTGGATTGGGCTGGCCGCCTTGACCCTCTAACTGGTCCCTTTCTTTGGTCCAACTCCTTTTTGAACCATTTCAAGACTTTTGTGCACTGCAACCGTGCACATTTCGTTTCGATCCTCTTAAAGCGGATCCAGCCTACTGACTCTGAATTCACAGTTTTACTTTGCCATCCTCTCTTGTTATGTTCTGGTAAAAGTGTTGGGATCTGTTCCAATTTATTCTCTGCTTTTCTCTCCCTTTTTAAAACAAATTATTAGAGTGCCATCTACGTTAAGCGCTCACCGCTGTCTGAACATAAGTGGGGCTTTACTTAAGACTTGTCTAATATTCTTTTAAGGGAGTGTATATCTTTTAGTGACCGTGTTTTTGAATTGCTTACTATTAGTGCCTGTGTGTTTTTCTAGATGTGGTTTTAAATAAATAATTATATCTCTTTTACACCCAGCCCTGGTCAGTGTTTACTTGTTCTATTGTGTTCTCTTGACCTATTGTGAATACTCTGTATACTGCCTAACTCTTCTTGAGGGAAGTCTGACTGCTCAGCCACAGCTACCAAGTGAATCTGTGTGGTACAGACTGCTACCAAGTGGGTTTACTGCCAAACACCTGTAGTCTTAAATCTTTTGCAGTGGTCCCAGATGGAACTGCACAGGTTTCTGCCTAACAGCCAAACACCCTTTCTACACTGCCACACCATGATTTTCACTAGCTGCAGGCCAGCACTAATTAGCAATGCCAATGCCAGCTCTGTTAGATAAAGCATGGTCCTGCTCATTTTTGCTGAAATAACCCCTGAGGCCTTCATAATATTGCAGAGGTAGTGGCCGAGGATCTGTGGACCCTCTACCATGCATTAGAAGATGTTTTTCTTTAAAATGCTTCTTCAGCTTATTACTGGTCAGGCTAAAGTTTAAACGTGGTACAATCCTCTCTGTGTAGCCTTTCTGTGCATTGTTTATTGGGTCTGTCTTGTGCAGTATCCTGACCTGTCTGTAGATATAATTCCCTAAAGATGTTTCTGTATTGGGGTTGGGCATGACCACACTGAGACCCAGCCCTTCCTCCTCTAAAATTCATCAGAAACAAGAAGCAAAAGAGGTCTTCTATCCCATTTGATAGGCTGATGTTTCAGCCATTTTATACTTGCTTCCAAAAACACAAGCTGTCCAGATGAGCATGTATGGCTCATGGTTCCTAACATTTTAATGTTAGGGTGAGTATTGTGAACCGTGATGTGAGCACCAAGCCATGCACCAGTTATGAATTTAGAGATTCACACATACAATCCTTTTATTACAGACTTGTTTATCAAATCTAGTGATCTCTGATCACTCGTATAGTCCTGAAATGCTCTGTGATTTAATGGAAAGCATACAGGAATCCTCATTGGTGCTTGCCCCCTTTCCCACTCTCAGAGAGGTATTTTGAAAGAGTTCAATAAGAGTGTACCAGACTGTCCATCTTGGAATGATAACCTTCTATCAGAAAATAGTTCATATGGTTAGTTTAGTATTGCCCCTTGCGAAAACAAGTGAGGTGGTATGCACAGAACATCTGCAACACAGGGCCAGGCCAGTGGGCCCTCAGACTCCTGTAGGCTGTTCACACCGCAGTGTGCCAGTACGACAGTTTGAAACTGCATTCAGGCAAGGCCTTCCCTAAGAGCCGGTGACAGAAAAACCATTTACTTGGGCAGCAACAGCTGTGTTTTCACATTAGAATTCTTCTGTAAAGTACTTGAATTACAATGTAATGAAACTAGCTTAATTTATATAGCAATTATTGATTCATATTGAGGAGGGGTTTTGTCACACGACAGGTGTAGTTTGGGAGTAGTGTGTGCCATTCAGGGGGTGGAGGGGCGCATTCCGATGTTTTGCCCTGGGCACCAATTTGGCTAGAACTGCCCTGACGTTGAGCAGGAGGTCACCAGGAAGGCTGTGAACGAACAAATGGTGCACTTTTTAGCTGTTCACAATGTTTTTTAAGCGACTTGGAATGCCATTAAAGAAAAAGCACACACCTTCTTTTGCCTCAATTGACTGGTCATCACAGCAAAAGAAGGTGTGTGCTTTTTCTGTTATCTTCATAAATAGGCTCTTTATGGAGCCTGAGGCCGCACAAAGGCCTGGCCCTGTCCTTAGTGCAACAGGGGCCGGGCCTTTGTGTGGCCTTTGGCTCCATTAGGAGCTTTTTCATGAAGACAACAGAAAAAGTACACACCACCTTTTTCCTCGATGACTGGTCATCACGGCAAAAGAAGGTGTGTGTTTTTCTTGTCTTCCTAAATAGGCTCTTAACGGAGCCTAAGGCCGCACAAAGGCCCCGGCCCCTGTCGCACTAAGCATGTGTGACCGGGGCCGTGGATCGTGCTGCTGCTTGATGAAGCAACAGCCTGATCCTTTTGTATCCTGTTTTTTTTTTCCGGCTGTAGGTGGAAATAACTACTACTTCCACCCCTTCCTGCGAATCTTTGCCAATGTTCTTGCTATCATTGCGAATGGGGAAATGCATAATGAGGTGCCCCGTCCATACCTGTAGAAATGCGTCTGTCCCCAGTGCTCCCAGGTCCATCCTTCAACTGAAATATCGCACTGTCTGAGCGTTGAGCCTGGTTGCAAACAGATCTATGTCCACGGGCACCCACACTCTCAGCAACTGCGCAAACACTGACTTGTTTAGCATCCAGTCGCTGGATAACCTGAAGAAACCGTGAATTCCAGTCCGCTACACTGTTGAGCTGCCCTGAAAGATACTCTGCTGGGATTGAGATCCCTTTCTGGAGACAGTAATGCCAGAAATACTTTGTCAATTCTACAAACATCCTTGACAGAGTATCCCCCAGCTTGGTTATATATCTCACCCGATATATTGTCGATCCTGTGCAGAATGTAACATCGAGCTTTGTCCCTCACGAACGCTCTTACAGCGAAAGACCCTGCTAACCGCTCTAGGCAGTTGGTATGCATATTTAACTCTGCCTTGGTCCATTTTCCTCCTGTCTGCAACTTGCTGCACCAGGCCCCCATCCAGACCTGCTCGTGTCTGACTCTGTAACTAGATCTGGAACATCTGCGGACACTGCTCGGCCGTTTCAGGTTGGCCGTTCTACGACTCCCTATTCTGCAACCACCATTGAAGCTCGGTCTCGCTCTCTTCGTCTAATGATATAAACTGATAAAACTGAACTCCCCCTTGAAGATGCCTTATTTTCTATGTTTGAATGGCCCGGTAATGTAGAAGGCCGGGAAAAATCACTTGAATCGAAGATGCCAGAAGCCCCACTACTCTGGCTAAGCTCTGAAGAGAGATAACCTTTTTCCTGATCACTATTCTGGACTCCTTTTATTGCTCTCATTTTCTGAGTGGGAAGTTCCAAAGTTGATTTTCTGCTGTTTGTCAAACCCCCAGAACTCTGCTATCTTGGCCGGAGTAAGAGTGGATTTCTCCTTGTTGACCAGAAACCCTACAGAAGAGAGAAGCTTGCAGGCCCACTCCACTTGCTCGTTCAATTGCTGAACATCCTGAGCCATCATCAGGATGTCGTCTAGATATATTATCATCCTTATGCCCCTGTTCCTCATTGCAACTGCCACCAGCCTCATGACCTTTGTGTAAGCCCATGGTGCTGACGATAGGCCGAATTGGAGACACCTGAGCTACCAAGACTGCTCTTGCCCAAAATAATTGAAATAGTGTTGATGCTCCTGCACCACCGGAATGGTGAGATACACATCTTTCAAATCTATCCTTGCCAACTAGTCGTTCTTCCTGAGAATGTGCCCTAAAACATAAATCCCCTCCATCTTGAAATGCTTATACACAAGATGATCGTTCAACTGCCTGAGATTGATATCTGGCATCACCTTGTTCTTCTGATGTAGTAAGAATATATTGCCCTAGAAGACCAGAGACCTAGGGTCTACCCTCTCTATGGCACTTTTTTTTAACACTAGCTCTATCTGTGAGTTGAGAGAAACCTTAGGGCATCCTCACATATATTCCCCTTGGGGTCCTCTTCCTAGATGGCCAGGGGTGGAGAAGCGAGGGAGGATCACCAGGCTGGAGGGTCCCTTGGGAGTAGGGATGAGAAGTCCTCAGGTGAAATGCGGTATTCCAAGTTTTCATTTCAGGGAGAACCCTATATCCCAGAGATGGTTGTGGGGTGTTGCTATCCCTCTCCCACTGACCCAGAAATTTCCCAAAGATGGTATCACTCTAAAAGAACCAGAAGAAGGCTAAATAAGAGATGGGTTAAGAATAAAACTGGTGAGACATAGTATCCCCCTTTTTCTGTTGAGGACCAACCTAACCCTCCCTCGACCTTTATGGGTTACCACAAAACTGTTCCCCTCATTTCCCCACATATGGCACTTGACAGTACTTAGATGAGGAAGAGACGACTAAGAGTAATGAACACCACACCATTTCACCATTTTAGTACTGGGACGAGGAAAATGCCTAAACAGGGTTGTGAGGTCAGGCATGTCTAATTAGGTATCCACGCCTGCAGCCTGTCAAGGGGCTGCAGGTGTATAAAGGGAGACCAGTGGAGCAGAGAGGAGAGGACTGGAGAAGGTGCCAGGATGCCGACAAATATCCCAGAGGATTTGCAGAGCCCAAAGCCAATGGGTAGTGTACTTGATGCAGGTCTGGGAGCCTCTGTGATAGAGATCGAGCAGCAGAAGCTGTGGGGGAACCCAAAGAAGCATTCCAATTGCCAGCGTGCACAAGGAAGCACATGGCAGGAGAGCGGCGTCGTGAAGGCGGACTTCTAGGTTTCAGAAGCGGAGAGGAAGCAGCAGGAGACGCCGGGGGAGATGCAGGAAATAGGTGCGTGTCAGGGAGGTCGCTCGAACACTTGGGCGCTCCTAGTGGACCGCAAATGGATAACGTTCCTCATAAATTTAGCAAAACAAATACATATTGAATACCAAACTGATTGGAAAATTAAAATGAAACACCACAAATGAATATTGAATACCAAACTAAATGGAAACTTAAAATGAAGCCACATGAATGCATATTGAAACAATGAATTGACTGAAACCTTGAAATTAAGCATGTTAAATACTCAATGGAATAAAATATTATGGGCAAAGCAAGTAACAGAAGATCGCCCAAGTGCCTATGTGAAAACGAATTACAGAAAATGGCACCATAAAAAGGTGGGGAATAAACAAAACAAAGTGAACTTTGATGAGCGAATGCGACAAGGCCAAAAACTGACAAGAGGTGTGTAACAAGTGTGGCAGAGCCATAAGGCTGACAAAAAGCCAGAGGAGTGTAAATCTGTACATAAAGCCAAGAGGCCGATAAAGAGGAACTAAGTGAAGGTGACTTGGTACACAGGAGCAAGTATCAAAGAATATGTGGGGGCTTAAGAGCCCAGGTATCCTGGTTGCGTGACCTGTGATGGGTGGATCGTGTGGTCTGACAACTGTGCCTAAACCAGTGAGCACTGAATGCTGAAAACCAAGGACATTGTGGTTCTGAAGTTGGGGAAGGGAACCCTGAGGTTTGACGAACGACACGTGTGGTCTTGAGAACAGAGCCTCAAGACCTTTTGTTTTTTAACTGTGTTGCTTGGAACTTGGGGAAGGGAATTCTGAGGATTGTTTGGAACTGTATTGCCTTGATCTTGAGAAAGGTAATCTTGAGACTTTTGTGGACATTTCCTACACTTGGGGAAGGGGATCTGAAAGAGAGCTGTGAGCTGGAAGAATCTCAAAACTTTGAGTTAGACACAATTTCTTTTATTATTGACATCCCTAAACATTGTTTAGCTTTAGTTGTGAGGGCAAGTATAGGTTTTGGACACTCAGACTTTTAAGTCGAACTCTTTCATTCAGACTTTCCTTAGTTTCATTCAGGTAGGGAAATCCCACCTTAGCATAGGGTAGGTTAGGCCTTCTACCATCCTAACATTTTATTTAATAAAGTATTCTATTGTAAACTTTAAGCCTGTTGTTTGTCTGGCTTCATGATGCCTTCACAGAGTCTAGAAGACTCCTCTATGCCTGGGAGACTCGAATCTGCGAAAGGATGCAAGTCTGAGTGGGCTTTGTTACAAACACTAGTCGCAACCCTTTTATCGCCTGAATAACCCATGCATTGCTGAATAGGGGCGCCATTTAACCATGAAGCATGCTGTCCTTCCTCCTACTGGTGGGTATTGCGGACACACTTGGCTTACCTGCGGGAGCGGTCTGGTGCACCTATGAGCTTCTGCCTCTACGCCCCCTATATCCTCTGTCTCTGCTCGGAAAGAAGACATCCTGCTACCGGGATTCCCAATGCTGGTCTCTCGGTCCCTGAGGTCTTTCCTGGAAACTGAGTCGATCAGTAGATCGACCCCTGTATCTACCGGACCTGCAAAAACTATACCTGGAAAAGTCTTTCTGATTGAAGCCTCCGCTTTTTCAAGTGCCGTCACAACCTTATTAGTTTCATTGGCGAAAGCCTTGCCAAAAAGTAGGCCGTTAGCCGCCTCGCCTGTCTCATATGAAGCAAGATCATCTAACTTGCTGTCAATCTTATGGAGAACCCCCTCTCCTCCTTTCTGACAGTAATGCACAATTGGCATTGCCAAGGCTACACACTGCTCTCTGTGCCCAATTTGCTAGAACTTGTGGGTCTACCGGATCTCCAGTGTCAAGAGCCCTTTCTGCGAGGTCCATTATCTTGGCACTAGGCCCCACCAAATCTAGCACCATATCCTGGCATCCTTTCCATGCCCCATCAATGCCTTTGCGAATATCCTTGGCCGACATCATTAAGAATGTAGCCGCCTTTGGGGTCTTATTCCGGGGTCTCTCCCGCTTTGCCCAGGAGATCAGACCTGGGTCATTCAGCCCTCATCCGAAAACCTTGTCTCTTTCTCTAATGGCTTCCTTATCTTCTGAGCCATATATTTCGCCACCCTGGACGAGGACAGCCAGTCAGTGGACCTTGGATGTCGAATACTGTTAGACTCTAAACATGCGTGACAGATCCTCTGAGGCATCCAGTACTGTCCCCAACATGCTAGGATCTATCACTGGGTCATCTGCTCCCTTCGAATCAATGGCTACATCTTGCCCATCATCATCATCATCATCATCATCACCATTGTTCGTGTCTGTGTCACTGTCCCCTATGTTTTTCACCCACTGAGGAAGGGGGGTTGAGGCTGGGCATCGCTGACCTGAGGAGGAAAGTGTTCTTTAGCTTGTTGAATGTGTCAGCCGCCTCCTAGGGTCTTTGTTTCATCCCTTCTGTATTGACCGGGGGAGTAGAGGAGCATTGTCTCTTCTGGCCTTGTTCTTCCCCTGTTTGTCAACCCCTTGCTTGACAAGAGTCTAGAGGACGTAATTTTGCCTGGACTGGCCTCCCGTGAGATTTTTTTTTATCAGCACTTTTTACTGTTTTTTGCCCAAAAGAGTTTCCAGGGCCTACAGTCTGACCCGAAGGGGTTTAACCCCTTGAAAAACTGCTTCAACTAGGAATTCTAGAACCTTCTTGAAACTCCTAGTGAGGTCTCTCTGCTTAGGAATTGTCTCCTCCTGACTCACCTTGCCTTGATCTGGGCTGCCTCTGCTGGCCATGGGTTCTTACTTAATCAGGACAGAGATTCTTTTAAACTGGCGTTTCTAACACAAAGGCCCACAATCCTGTTGGAGCCTAATACTTGTTGTACACTCTCAAAAGAGCTCTGTGTGCACTGTAATATTCATATAATCCTCGTTACAAAGGAACTTTAGTAAGCGCGCACACACCACTGTCTCATTCTGCGTGTATTATACCAGCAGGGGCTGACTCAATATGAACGTTGAAGGCATGCAAGGCTTCGACGCTGGGCCCCTTCCTCTAATATCGTGGGGACCTATGTCGGAGCTCTGAGAGACTCGCGCTTCCCCGGGCTGGAGTTCTAATTGGAGCGAATTCCTCTCACAGAGCCGCCTCGGTTCCTTGGCAGAGCTCTTGCCTCCAGAGCATTTACTGTTCAACAAACACGTAGTACGCAACTTTTTTTTTGTTTTTTTCTCCCTTGTTCCCCTCCCTTTTTGGCTGGTCACACTCTGAAACACTTTTGTACGAGCGCAATATAAATAAAATATAATTTAATTTCAATAAAACGAAAAGAAACGAAAGTGGGTTTTAAGCTTTAATCAAGTGTCATGTGCCACCATTAGTAACACTGCTGAACCTTCTAAACACATCAGCCACAACAATTCTCTTCTACTGTACATCTTTATACTTTAAAACTACATTAAAAGCACATCAGTAAAATCGTGACTTATCTGCTGAAAGCCAAAAGAAAGAGTAAAGGACCTGGACAGGAATGGGCTTGTGATGAAGAGAGGGTCCTCCTTGACTGGCCCTGTTAATAGGGAACTATCATAAAGGAGAGACTTATGGGAATGAATTGTAAACGTTTAAGTTTTGAAAGGCTATTGGAGAGTGGGATTAAAGAACGATTAAGCATAATGCTCACCTCCGGTCTTGACATAGAATAATAACATATGCGTTTTTAATGTGACAATTTTTCATCTTCCCATCACATTTGAAAATGTTTGTGATTGTAAAGTGTTATATAGTCCCCTCTGAGGCTACCTATGATGGATGTATGTGTAGATTATAGTATCCTTTATTATGACTTTGTTTGGCCTAATAAACAGTTTATTTTCATACATCTGTGTGGAACACTTGTACTTGACACGCTATATGTATTGTTAGCTGTACCTTTACACCAGAGCCCTGCCGCCTTTATTTCCCAAGCCTTACTGCTCAGCAATGCTACCCAGAAAGAGTTTGTTTCGACCCAAGTTTGATAAACCTTGCTTCTCCAGCATGGGGTCTGGCATGGATTCACATGCTCATGAATATTCCCTGTCGTCAGGCCGGGAATCCTCGGTATTGAAAAAATCAGTATCAGTTTCATTTCTGATCTGTCTTTCTCAGTAGTAACCAATCACTGGTCTCTGGGTCATACTGCCCCCAGCCAATGACTGCCCTCTCCCTAAGCCCCGCCTCTGGCAGCCATCCTCAGATTTTTACCGCACGTTCAAGTGTTGGGAGTCCTCGTGCTTAGCTCTCGAGCTTTTGCTACGTTTGCGTTCTTTTTTCAGGAGAATTTCTCATTTTTTCGGTTAAATAGAGCCTCAAGCTCCACCGTTTCTACTTCCGATCAACGGGGATCTGTTTCGGAGTTTCTACGCCCCTCAAGGGTGAAGATTTCGTCGAGTTACGTTTTTGGAGGATTCCAGATGTTCCGAGGCCTACCCCGGACATGGCCCAGGAGAAAGGGAGTTCGACGCCCAGGAAGCTGTTCAGGACCTGCTCTGGATGCCAGCTTCAGAACGTTTTCAAGGAGGACGAGCATTCGTTATGCCTCTACTGTCTCCATGAGGACAAGACGCACAAGGAAAAGGACTGCGCGTTTTGTGGGAACATGTCGGAGCGGACCATGAAGGATCGCCACCTCCGTCTCGCCAACTGGCTGGAAGGTAAGAGCCCGCCAGGCGAGAAGAAGAAAAAGAAGTCCGAGCGGTCTTCTAAGTCATGTGAGGGTGCTCCGGCGACAGGGGCCCAACAAAAGGCTAAGCACCGCGAGTCCGCGGGCACCGGGAGCGCCGAACGGTCGGGCTCCTTGGCTGCCAGGCAGGGCGCATCCTCCCCGGCGCCATGGACCACGAGCCAACGCTCTGGCTCGGGGAAGAGGAAATCCGAGAACCCGGCGAAGCTTCTGGAGAGGCCCCGGTCGATCTCGAAGATTCCGGCAGAGGGGGAGCGAGGCTCGGACCCTCCCCCCAAGGTGAAGGCCCCAGGCGTACAGAAGGTGACGTTGACCTTAATTCACCCTTTTAAGACCTCGATAGAGGATGTCGCTGCGGCCCTGGCTCAGCCTGTGGAGGCTACACCAGTGGAGGCGCCCTCAGGTACCAGAGTCTCCCTGCCACCGCGGAGGGAGTCGTCTTTCAGGCCCATCGAGAAGACCCCCACGAGGTTCTCGTTGGAAAGGGTGGGGGAGGGGTTGGTGGCCATCGTGGATACGGACACGACCTCTGAAGAGGAGCTCATCCAAGTCGTGGAGGAGGCCCAGCCCATCGGGAGGGATCCCGACGAGGGCGACGACGAGGGCGACGGTGACGCAGACGAGACTCCTCAATAGCCCTCGCTCCCATCGTTTCCGGCGCCACAGGACACTTTGTCAGCAATCCAGTCCTTATGCTCGGAGATAAGGACTAGGTTGCCCCTTCCCCTGACGGAGGTACCTGAGCCAGACCCGACAGAGTAACCGGAGCCAGGACCTTCGGAGAGCCCACCACTTAAGAGGAGGAGGATGCATCCTAGGCCTCCTCTCCCGCCTCTGCGGCCTTCTCTGCCTTCCCCCCGGTCCACTACCCACGGGGATGATACAGGCATGGACACGACTACGACGGGTACGGATGACGATGGAGGTGACGACGGGACGTGTCCCCCGTCGCCCCCTGCCCGGGCGTCCCCGCCCGACGAGATTGGATCCTTCCATGCTATGATTTACAGGGCATCCGAGCTCTTCCAGCTCTGTCCTGAAGAAAAGAAGAAGGAGGGGTTCCTTTACCAACGGCGCGAGGCTAAAAGGAAGACGGTCCTCGCCGTACCGCTTCTTGATGACATCTGGGATGAGGGGCTCGCCCTCCTCAAGAACCCTGCCACGGCTCCTGCGAAGAGGGACCGGTACGAGAAGAAGTACCGGGTCCCTGACGCTGCCCCCTTGTGCCTTAGGGCGCAACCTACCACAGACTCGGTCGTTTCGGCGGCGGCCACGAAGAAAGTGGGGGGGCATCGGCCTCGACTTCAACCTCCCCTCCGGACGGCGAGTGTAGGAAGCTGGATGCGATGGGATGACGGGTCATCTCATCTGCAGCGACGACCATCAAGGCGGCCAACGCCCTGGCCATCGTAGCCCGCTACGACAGGGAGTTGTGGTTCAAGATCACCCCTCTGTTGGACTTCCTTCCGGATGCCAAGAGGGCTGAGGCCCTGGAAATCTTACAGGAAGGTGTGATTGCCTCGGACCACGCCATTACGGTGGCTACGGACATCGCCGACACCGGTTTCCTTCAGTTGGGCAACAGCGTTTGCCTGAGACGACGAGGATGGCTCAAGGCGACGGATTTCCGCCAGGACGTTCAGACCAAGGTTTTGGACATGCCTTTCGATGGGAACAACCTTTTTGGCAAGGCGGTTGATGAATCCCTTCAGGCGATCAAGACGGACACGGAGACGGCCCGATCACTCCAACAGCGACAGCCGTCCTTTCGGAGTTCCGGAGGCAGACAGGGTGCCTCCAAGGGAGCCGGCAGCAGCTCCTCTACGTACCGTCAAGCGGCAAGGTCATCGTCGCAGGAGGCCTACAGGGGACGCGGCAAGTCAGGTGGATCCCGCTGTTGTCGCCAAGGTGGTCAAGGAGGCAAGATTGAACCGACCGTCGGGTCGGGCCCCCGCCGAAGCACCCCGGTGGGAGGCCGGCTGACGAAGTTCGTCGGCGTGTGGGAGTCCATCTCCACCGACCGTTGGGTGCTGGACGCCCTGGCCCTGGGGCACGCCCTCGAGTTCCAGAAGAGGCGCCCCTGCATTCCTCCCGTGGCCAGGAAGGAAAATCACGTCCCTCAACTGCTGTTGGAAGTAAGGGCGATGCTCAGGAAAGGTGCCATCGAGCTCGTCCCAAAGAGGCTTCGGGGCTCCGGAGTTTACTCAAGATACTTCCTCGTGAAGAAGAAGACAGGAGGATGGCGTCCCATCCTGGACCTGCGACGACTAAACAAATACATCAAGGCACAGGAGTTCCGGATGGTCACCCTCCAGCACGTGCTGGGACAGCTGGAGGAGGGCGATTTCCTGTCGTCGTTGGACTTGGAGGATGCTTACTTCCACATCCCTATCCTAAAGAGACACCGAAAGTTCCTCAGGTTCGTGGTCAAAGGGCAGCACTACCAGTTCAAGGCCCTCCCGTTCGGATTAAAATCGGCGCCCAGGGTCTTCACCAAGTGCCTAGCACCGGTGGCGGCGCGGCTCCGCCTGCAGGGGATCCACGTCTACCCCTACCTGGACGACTGGCTCATACGGGCAAGGACAAGGGAGCTCGCCGTGGAACACACTGCGAAGACCGTCCAGCTGCTCACGGACCTAGGGTTCTCTATCAACTTTCCAAAATCCCACCTGGTCCCGTCGCAAGTCGCCCTGTTTCTGGGAGCACAGCTCGACACAGTGGCGCGGCGGGCCTCACCGTCGGAGAAAAGGAGAAGAACCATCCTAGGAAAGGTGCAACGTCTGCTGGCCATGGAAGTGGCCAGAGTGAGTTCTATCAAGTCCCTCCTCGGGATGATGTCCTCCTGCATTTATCTGGTGCGCCACTGCAGACTTCGGATGCAGCCCTTGCAAGAATTCCTCGACGCCCACTGGATCCAGACGACGGGCTGCTTTGAGGACAGGATCCCACTCGATGAAGCGTTCCGTCAGGCGATACGATGGTGGGGTGTCCGCGCTCATCTGGCAGCGGGAACAGGTTTCCTAGCCCCGGCCCACCAGGTGAAGGTGACGACGGATGCCTCCCTGGAAGGTTGGGGAGCGCACACCGGGGGTCTCCACGCAAGAGGCCTTTGGCTCCCGGAGGAGAAGACTCTCCACATCAACATCTTGGAGCTCTGTGCAGTGTTCTGGGCCCTCAGGTCCTTCCTTCTGTCCCTCAAGGGCAAGGTGGTGAGGATCTTCACCGACAACACCACCACGATGTTTTACATTCGGAAGCAGGGCGGAGCCAGATCCCCTGCCCTATCCAAGGAAGCCCAGGATCTGTGGCATTGGGCCGTCGCCCAAGGGATGTTTCTGGTACCCTTTCATCTGGCAGGAATAAAAAACACCATTGCCGACTCACTCAGCAGGGAGCTGCGCTCGTGCCACGAGTGGGAACTGCGCCAGGATCAAGTGGATCGACTCTTCCGACGATGGGGGCAAACCCCAGATCGATCTCTTTGCGACGGCGGCGAACTCCAAGTGCCGGAGGTTCGCCAGCAGGTTTCCCCAACCGAGGAGCATGGGCGATGCTTTCTCGTTCCCCTGGGACGGCCTGTTCCTTTATGCATTCCCGCCGTTGCCATTGCTACTCCGGCTCGTCAACCAGCTCAAGAGGTCCCGGTGCAGGATGATCTTCGTCGCATCGGCGTGGCCGAGGCAGATCTGGTTCCTGGACCTTCTGGACTTGTCAGCGTCCACACCAGTCAAGCTGCCGACGGACGCGGATCTTCTCTCCAGAGAAGGAGGCGCCATTCTTCATCACGAACCAGAATCGCTGAACCTGCAGGCCTGGCTCCTGCAGCACTAGAGTTTGGAGGATACGACATCCCGGCCGACTGCAGAGAGGTTCTTGCAAAGGCCAGGGCACCCTCAACTCTCAAGTGCTACGGACATAAATGGAAGAGGTTCTCTGTCTGGTGCCGTGCACAGAAGATTAACCCTCTGCGGATTACGGCCCCTCAAGTATTGCCGTACCTACTGTCTTTGGCCAAGGCTGGCCTATCTCACGCTTCCATCAAGGTACATCTGGCTGCTGTCTCACGTTACACCAGAACTACAGGACGGGCGTCCTTGTGGTCTCATCGTCTGGTGAAGGAATTTATGAAAGGACTATGAAAGGACTGTTCCGATCGTTCCCGCCGGTGAAGGCCCCTGCCCCGGCGTGGGAGCTCAACGTGGTGCTAACTAGGCTCATGGGGGCCCCATTCGAGCCTATGCATTCAGTGACGTTGAAGTTTCTGTCGTGGAAGACAGCATTCCTCGTGGCCATCACCTTTGCACGACGAGTGGGAGAGATCCAGGCCCTGTCTTGCAAGCCTCCATACTTGACTTTTCACGACACGAGGCTGGTGCTGAGGACGCACTCCTCCTTCATGCCCAAGGTGCCGTCGGACTTCCACCTCAACGAGCCCTTGGTGTTGCCAGTTTTCTTCCCGTCGCCTTCGTCGCCGACTGAGAGGACTCTGCAATCGCTGGATGTAGCTAGAGCGCTGAAGTTCTACGTGGACCGCACGAGAGTTTTCGGAAGACAGCACAGCTGTTTGAACTTTGGACCTGTGAATCAAGGGAAGGCTCTCTCGAAGACTTCCATTTCCAGATGGCTCTCCGGCTGCATCATGCACTGTCACCGGTTGGCAAACCGACCGTTGCCAGGCCGTCCGAGGGCCCATTCGACCAGAGCGATCGCTGCTACTACGGCGTTCCTGTCTGGTGTGCCCCTGCTCGACATCTGCAGGGCTGCTACGTGGAGGTCGACGCACACCTTCATGAGATTCTACTGCGTCGACCGGGATTCCAGGGAGGAGTCCAGAGTCGGCCAGGCAGTGCTGCGCAACCTGTTCACCTAAGGTGAGCCTGGTGAGGAGGTAAGAGTTGCTTAATGTTGAGTTGTTGTATTGCTTGATATTGAGCCTTTTGCCACCTCCCGTGGTTGTGCATGTGTATACTGCTATGTATTCTTATATTCATGAGCATGTGAATCCATGCCAGACCCCATGCTGGAGAAGGAACAAGTTACTTACCTGTAACTGTTGTTCTCCAGCATGGGTCTGGCATGGATTTACATGCGAACCCTCCCGCCTACCCCTCTGCGGCTCTTCACTTGGTCATACTGCCACTTCACGTGCTACCAAATCTGAGGATGGCTGCCAGGGGCGGGGCTTAGGGAGAGGGCAGTCATTGGCTGGGGGCAGTATGACCCAGAGACCAGTGATTGGTTACTACTGAGAAAGACAGATCAGAAACGAAACTGATACTGATTTTTTCTATACCGAGGATTCCCGGCCTGACGACGGGGAATATTCATGAGCATGTGAATCCATGCCAGACCCATGCTGGAGAACAACAGTTACAGGTAAGTAACTTGTTCCTTATCCACTAGGCTGGCCTCTCAGATTCCCACGCCACTGAAAGGATGCACATTAGCCCAATGCTGAAGAACACATTTATATTTATTGATAGAAGGGGAGGGCTCCCCTGGGCGTTTGTGGCCAACTGATGATTAACCAACTGTCCCCCAAATCTCCATGAGCGCTCACATTCTCAGGCCACATTCCACAGTCAACTTAAGCCAGGCTAAGCACTTAAAATGAGATCATTTCAGCCAATCAGAAATACTGATAAATAAGTTGGTGTGAAGGGGTGCACCATCCATAAGCAAGTCAATAAATAACACACTCCCATTCACAGGTATTCTCTGACTAGAAAATACCTAGGCAAACACACAGGTGATCATACACAGTGCCCATTATCTTGAGCACATTGACCCGAAATTATACTAACTGGTAAATTGACCCCATTGTAGTTAATAAAATATAATCTGTCTAATTTCTTTTGAAGTGTTGGCAATAAAATGGTGTAATTTTTTAACGCTTTTGGACAAACATTTGGTCAAATTAACCACAGTCAATTAGATTGGTGTATACACCATGATTATCTAAAAATCATTTCCAAAACCTGAATGTGGCGTCAATAGAGTTGAGATCTATAAGCTGCAATCATAGACACGTAATCATTAGCAGAAATCTACATGGGCCACGAAGCAGAAAGTGCCTCATCCTTATGGCGTGCCACTTTTCAAAATCTAAGCACCCTTTATTTGCCCCTTTTTCAGTCTTCCAAATGATCTCTGATTTCGAAGCTCTACCGATAACTGGCCGAAGCACAGGTTCCCCTCATGATGTCTATCCCTTGTCACTGATCAAGAAATCAGAAGCCTGGATATCCTCGGTGTCCTTAACGGTTCTTTCTTGGCAAGGATCATGCTCGCAGAAACAAAACTGCTCTGATTGTACATTTGGACCAAGCAATAACTATCCGACTTGTGAGGTCAGTTACTGGAGAGATTTGTTAGCACTCCGGTTCAAGCATTGATGGAGGTTCACAATGTTCATGGTGCTTTTAAGGCCATCCTCATGCCGCTTACTGCTTGGGTTTGAACAAGCTGCAGATAGGGGTGGTTGGGAGTTGAAGATGCACTGATGCTCCTTGATGTTTCAGCAGCGTTGTACACCGTTGATCTTCGAATCCTCTTCCAGCTTGCGTCCCTAGTCGGTGGCCTTGGGTCAAAGCGCGACTGAATCATTTCATCATACTCATCCCACATTTTGAATTTTCAGTCAGTGCCGTTAAGTGGTGAGTCAAGTAGGACTCTTCATTGTAGCTCAGCAGGGCTCCACACTGCTGACCCTCTTTCTTTAATATCTATTTTTTATTTAATCGTTTATGCTTTAGTGCTTATGACAAATTCTTTTTGACTTTTGCACTTCTAGAAGAAACATTACAATCATAATCAGCAACCATTAAAACATTACGTTTACCTGTCCACTACAATATCGAATTTACATTTCATGAAATACAATACAATATCACTCAATTACACAATCCAATATTTGCATTGATACATGATCTTAAAAGAGTCAGGAGAAAATATAGTAAAAGGGGAGGACAGGGGTGAAATATATCCTTCAGTTTTGTTCCACAGGGAGCCTTCTCAGAAATCGTCTCCATACATGGTAGGCGGCAGCAGTCACTACCAATGAGTTTGCCATGCAAATGGCAGACCAAAATTGGTCCGTCTTCTAACCATAGGCTTTGTTAACTTATTCATTATAGCTTTTCCCATATTGAGATAGGAGAGCTTTGCAACCCGTATGGACATGGCACACCGTTTCTATCGGCTTGGTACATAATCTGCACAGTCGCCTGTCCCGCAGGGTACCACACCATACGCCTGTGTACTCATAGACCGGTACTATGTTTAGGTGCAGATCGATGATAAATCTGCATAATTTCTTACTTGTCCATTTAACCAAATATGTCTGGCATTCGTTAAGGGAAAATCCCTTCTTTATGTACTCTGTATACCTATGTTTGGTGTTGAGTCGATCTATATTAACAACCTTGTCCTAATAAATTGACTTTTTTCTGAGTATCACCTTAAACTGCTATAATTTCCCCTCCCAGGTAATGCAATATGCAGTGTATGCAGATGATTTATGCTAAATATTCCCTGGTTTCTCTCGCTCTATTAGCTAGCTACTTTGTGTGCTCCACCAGAGTATTTCTCAGTGTAAGGGCCTCATCCACTTTATACACTGAGGTAATATATAACAGAGTCCTAGAAATGTTCCAACATGTTAATAATGAAGTTACCCCAGTTTGTGGTGTAATGCCCCAACTGGTACAGCCTGCGGGATCCCAAATATGGACCTTAAAAGTCTGCCCTCCAGTTGATCCAGCCAATGTATGTGCTGAGCAGGGAGAGTTTCTAGGGCATACATTATTGCGGGTGTCGCACTGTTCAAATATTCTTCACACGGTGCTTCAATGTTCTCACCACATTGTATGTAGCTCTTGATAATTTGCTGCCTGCCCATAATCTTTGTCTGTACCAACTCTCTGTGCAAGTGTCTTAGAAGCCGCAAATATGGGACTTACCAAATATACATGTTTCTACAACATCGAGCTTAAATCCTCCCAGATACCAGCTATTTTTATTCTTTTGTTTCCCACCCAAAATCATAATTTTGGTTTTACTCTGGTTGATCTTTAGCTCATTGGTAGTGGCATGTTTTTCCAGACAATTCAACGAACTCTGGAGACCTATGTGGGGTGGGGGGGTCTGAACCATGATAACGGGATCATCGGCATAGCACATTAAGGGGATCGATACTCCTGCCAATTTTGGTGATAAGTTTGAACACCCCTCAAAGAATTCCCATAGATCACTCGCATATAAATTGTATAGAGTCGTGGCAAGGATAAAACCCTGTTTCAGGCCCAAGTTTGGATCAATCTGTTGTATCAGAGTCCCCTCCTGTGAGGTTCTCACCACCACTTTCGTGCCCATATGCAGTTCTCTGATAAGATGTAATAAAGACAGATTAATCCCCCAGGGCACTATTTATGCCCATAAACGGCCTCTGATGACACAGTCAAAAGCCCCTGAATAATTCACGAATGCCACATATAATCGAGCCCCAGAGGTTTTCTTAATTCAGCCAAGATCAGTTTAAGGGCCCAAATACAGTGAACCGTGCTGCCACCACGGTGAAAGCCTGTCAGGATCATCCTTAGGATGCCGCTGTTCTCACTCCATTTGTTAAAATCGTTTAACAAAAGTTGGGCGAAAATGTTGCTGCTGGCATCCAACATAGCCTATAGTTCCTTAGGTCGCCTCTGGGTCCCTTATTATGCACAGGTATAAGGGCAGACGATCTCCAACTCTCAGGAACTGTACCGCTCTTCACTATGTTTTTAAATACATCACAAAGAAAACATGCCCACAGCATGGGCTCCTTTTTAATTACGATGTTAGGCAGTATGTTGGGAGCAGGGTCTCTAGAAGCCTTAGACCTTATTATAATCTGTTGACTATCATCCACATCAACCACATCATATCTATTATACATTGAATAAATGTTTACACCTCGGACTTCACTTTGCTCTCTTTCAATCTAGAATCAATGCATGTTTTTGCACACTCTAGTCCTCCACCCCATATCAGTCTGATTAGATCTCCCGTTACTCCCCACCTCGTACTCTTGCATCCCAAACCCTCCTTAACCTCACAACTTTCTCCCTGTCCACCTTACATACTTGCTTGCTTTTCCTCTTTCACCCTCTTGGATCTGGCCCCCCGAGTTCCAGTTCACGATCATGTTGTCTTGAATCGAAACTACCCTTAAGATGCATCTCTACAAGTAAATCAGCCAGCAGAGCTCAAAAGGACATATGTTCTCCTCCTTCATCCCTTGATCCCTCCTCCTCTTCCTTCATCCCCTTTTCCACTACCCCTCAAATTCTG
Organism: Ambystoma mexicanum; assembly: GCF_040938575.1. NCBI lineage: Eukaryota > Metazoa > Chordata > Amphibia > Caudata > Ambystomatidae > Ambystoma > Ambystoma mexicanum. Next base: position 754,715,330 of record NC_090924.1, on the reverse strand, counting down.
ATTTGATTTACAACTTGTGTGTGTTTTAAATTGTAAAATGACTATCTGCTAAACTGGATTCTTTGCACGTGTCCTTGTCAGTGTACAATGCCACCTTCTTTTAAGGTTCCAATAACACCCTTGCCACTGATTTTACGTCTCATTCATAATTAACATTATTGTATTTATTGAGCGCGTCCCTAGCTTCGAGAAGCAACTGAGTGCTTTACAGCAGTATACAACAATACAGATACACAATGGAGCACTTTTCAGAGGTATACAACAGTACAGATGCATAACAGAGTGCTTTTCAGAGGTAACAAAACAGATGTACAGTGGGGGTTGGGGTATAGAATATAGAGGGGCACAGCTGTACAGCGTGGCAGGGAGGAGAGGGGCAGAGGGCTTCCTGCAAGTCAGGTGGCACGTGGGCGTCATTACATCTTCTTAAATTGTAAAGCAAGCAGCATTGAAATTACTCCGCCAACTACTTCACCGAAAAACATACACAAGCAAAATACAAATACCCAGAGTCTCGTTCAGCTGCCAGTGGACTCCAGCGATGTTTCTTGTACACCTCAGAAATGTTTCTCACAGCATTAGATACCAAAGCACGTCTAGACTAGATTTCTATAAAAACAGAAGCAATAATTTCAGCAACTACTCAGCTGTATTGTGGATACATCTTTGCCTACATTTACTGTGTATACAGCTCGCAAACCAGTCAGACCAAAACTACCTAATATGCTTAGGCCGGAACAGGGATATGCCACCTGTCTCTCTCCAGTTGATTTGGACTAAAATTCCTACAATACCTAGCTATTGGATTTTTGTGGCTAGAGCCATGGGGACTTCTAGTCAAAAATATATGGACAGCCAAAGTTTGTGAACTCCTGAGAGAGCCTGAGATGGGTGTAGGATAACACAGGGAAATGTTTGTGTGTAAAGGAGAGTATATACATGTTTGCGAATAATCGAGCAGGGAGTTCTGTTTTAGTTTTGGCGACTGCTCTTTATTTCTTATTTCAGTCTGCAGATATTTTGTGCAAACGGCTCTGTCCTTTTTTGCACCCTTATCTGTCCCTCATACCAAAAGAAAAGTCGCAGTGGGAATGTTTGGTCCACCATTATGCAGTCTTGGCATCCAAAGTAGGCTCTCACATTTACTTTGTATTATACATTTGTTTGCTCTCCACTTAACATTTACATTTTTTATTTCAGCTTCTGGAAATTAACTGGACCAGCTTGACTAATCTTCTTGACATTCCGGGATTAAAGTAAGCATTGTAATTAATGTAGTATGGTATTATGCAAAGCAATCCTATAACTGCAAAATGATCTCATTGATTTCTAAGGTGGTTGGTATTTGATCACTATTCCCTTCAGGGGAGTAAATAACTATGATATTTCAGATATTGATTTTTGCTATTAAAAAAGCTTGCAAAGCATTTTAGTGATTTATGAAGTTGGTTCATGTGCTTGCGTTTAGCGGGTAATCAGGCACCTAACGTCATGATGAAGACTCAAATCAACACAGGCAAACAAATGTGATCTTCTCTTGACAGATTGCAGCTGGAAAAACTAAACTTCATTTCTTAGGGCCAGATGTTTTGAAATAGCACAGCAGCTGGTGCATGTGTGTACAGTGCCCAGAGCATAAACAGTTTGCTCTTGGCAGAGGGAATGGTCTAATTTGAGCTGATTTGTAGGAAGAAAGAAAGAAGGATAGAAACATGCAATCGGTCCTTGTTGACAAGTCAAGAATGTGTGCTTGAAGACATTTGGTCTTCTCTGTCCAATGTATAAACACATTTTCCGTAAGCAAAGTCTTACTCCCTGCGATAGGAAAGAATTAAGGATACTAGACTGGGAGTGCTCTCCCTTTTGGTTGGCTTAAACATGGGGGCAACAAGAGCAATGACGAGAAGCATGGACTTTGAGAGGCTCTTTGGAAGGTGATAAACTGTGGTAGCTAGTTCTGTTGCAACTCAGCATGATGTAAGCTGTCTAACTGTTGAGCTGCTAATCAGATTTGATGTTAGTATCAGTGGCGTAACACAAGATGTGGGGGGCCCCCCTGCGAGCCATGCTGAGGGGGCCCCCCAACTCAGCAACAAATCAAGGGTCGCGCCACACCATGGGCCAGCCTAGATTATCACACTTGCGCAATACGCACAAATGTGCTGCTGAACGGATATGCTGCACACTGCACTAGGAGAAAGATATGCATATGTGTTTTAATATAACATACATCACACTGTCTGAGAAAAATTGGCTGAAAAGCCAGAGTGTTTGCAATTTTTTTGTAGGGTAACACCAATCCAATAGATGCAAGTCACAAACAGAGCACAGGAACATTAAAGCTTTGCTATTAAAAATGCCATGCCACAATGAAAACATGTCCAACTGGCTGCACAAGGTAGACCAGTGTCGACATGTAATAACAATATAGTAAAGCTTGCCAGGCCACATTTAGACATATCTAGACTGGTTGCACCAAAATGGCAGTCGAAGCAATAACACTCATCAAGAATAGAACACACATTCAAGCCTGTGTCTCTGTGGCCTCTAACAACACAGCCAAACTCTTTAAAATCTGAAAAGAACTGGTCAATCCTGTTGAGGTCTTTACATCTCCTGTTCCCTCCCAGGCCCTCTGTATGGCTCTGTCATCTCACTTCTATGCTAAAACTCAGGACATCCTGTCCTCCATCTACTCTCCCTCTTCCTCTCTCTGCCCCCCTTTGGCCATCTCTACCTCTCTTCCTCCTCCTTTCTCCTCTTTCTCTCTGACAACACCTGACGAGGTTTCTAGACAAGTCTGATCTATGAAAGTGTCATCCAAACAGGTGCTCTCCTGCTCCACCAGAACCATCACGAACCATATTGACACCCTCGCTCCAGCCTTGACCGATTTCTGTAATCACTCTTTCCCCTCTCCCGTTAAGCACTCCCTTATGCACCCACTCCTCAAGTAGCTTTCTGCCGATCCTGCCTGCCCGGTAAATTATTGGCCAATCTCCATACCCCTTTCCGGGCAAACTGTTGAAAAAGCTGGCCATCTCCCAGCTTACTCTCCACACGGAATCTGTTGGTTGTCTCCATGACCATCAGTCTGTCTTCAGTGCCAGAGACACGGAAACTGCTGTCCTGAACACCTGTGAAGTTCTGCTCTCTAAGCTTGATTGCAGCATTCCTTCTGTCCTCATCCTCCTTGATCTTTCCTGCGCTTTCGACATGGTCAACCATGCCATCCTGATCAATCCTGATCAATCGACTCCATGAGAACCTGGGCATCACGGATCAGGCCCTTGAGTGGCTGACCTCCTTCCTCTTGGACTGCCCCTCCCAGGTCCAACTTCGTCCCTTTCTCCCGCTCCATCCTCTCACTCTGGTTTTTCAACCTCTATGTGGTCCCCTTGACCCACCTGATCTCTACATTCTCCTCTAACTTTCAGTGTTATGCGGATGACACTCCGCTTTCCTTCAGGCTCCCCTCAGACTCCTCTCATCTCTCGCTCATTCCCGACAGTCTATCCGCGATTCAGGATTGGTGTGCCTCCAACTATCTCTGCCTTAATGTCAGTAAGATGGAGATCCTTCTTATTTGGACTCCTGCCCCTGCTTTCCCTCTCTCACTCTGGCCGCATGCCTTGGGCCCTCTTCCTTAGCCTTCCTGTGAGGCAAACAACACTGGTGTCATCTTTGACTCCACTCTCTTTCTCTCCTCACATCTTAGACGTTGCCAAGAGGTCCCACTACCAGCTGCTCCTCCTCAAAGGGACTCTTCCCTTTCTCACTTTCCCTCAGAAGCTCACTGTCAGCAGAGCCCTGGTTCTCTCTAGGCTGGACTACTGCAACAGCCTCTTTCTCAATCTGCCTTTCTATTCTATCCAGCCCCTGTAACTAATCCACAAAAGGACTGCAAGACTTATCCTTGGCCTCAAGCACAGGGATCGTATCTCTCCAGCCCTGAAATCTCTCCACTGGCTCCCAGTTGCTGCAAGTATCAAGTTCAAGACCCTTTGCATTGTCCACAAGGCTTTCTGGGCCAGGGGCCCGCACTACATCCAACGCTCTCTTCCAAAATATCTTCCTTCTCAAGCCCTTCGCTCAGCTACCTACAACTCACTAAGGGTTAGACGCTTCTCCAGGAAGAGAGTGGGGGGTAGATCTCTCTCCTCTACAGGTGCCTCCCTCTGTAATAGCCTCCCTGCCCCTCTCAAGCTTTAGCAGACCACCTGAAGTTCTGGAAGCAGCTCAAAACTTTCCTCTTATCTTCTGTTTTCTCTCTCTCCCTCCCCTCCTGGCCTACCTGACCTACCTGTCTGCTGTACCGACTGGTTGCTTGGCTACCCTCAGAGTCTCACTGAGTCGAGACTCTTTCTTGATCAGTCACACTTGCACTGCCTCTGGTCCTACCATGCACTTGGGGGCTGTAACTGTAACCCTACAGTCCCTTGTTCTCCTTGCACTAACCAGAGCTGTGCTGTCCTGACAGCACTTACTCAGAGCATTGCTGCCCTGTTTTTCCCCTCCCCTCTCCCTTGCACTTCCCCCGTCCCTTTCCCCTTGCGGTTCTCGTTATCGCACTTGCACGATCTGAATGACACAAGGCCTAGTAAGATCATTTGTCTTGTCCTCCCTCTATCTTCCATCCCTTGTCTTGTCGCGCCTAGAAACACTTGTGTGCAGGTGCGTTATAAATGACTTATATCATATCATTTGATCACAGATGCCCAGAAAAATATACAATGCTGCAGTAAGAAACGGCTGACTGGCAGCACCCGAATGGCAGTCTAGCCAGGTAATTCTCTTAGCAGGACTGCTTTATCATAAATGCCCCATTAAAAAAAGTCATACCAAACTGAGGAATGACTAGACTGGCTGCACCATAATGCCTCTCTAGCCACTAATACCACATATCATGCCTGCTTAGCCTGGACATGGCATTATAATTTGTCGTACAATCCTGCCCCCCACACATCCCCTCTCCCTCCCACCCCAACCTCCAAAATCAGCTCCTTGGCCCAAAATTACCTCCACGTCCCTCTTCCTTACCCCAGAGTTTACGGTTGAGGCTCCTTGCCTCATATGTAAGTACTGGGATGAGGAAGAGTGGGACTAGGAGTAATGAAGATTACAGGTAGGTAAATCAAGCATTACTTCCATGTACCTCTACCTCATCCCAGTACTTGTGTATGAGGCAGAGTGCCTTATGCACAAGTACTGTCTCATACACACTGGGACGAGGAAGAATAGGGCTAGGAGTAATGAAGATTACCAATAAGTAATCCAGGCATTAAACACAAGTATTGGTGCAACACCATTGAGTTGACTGGGATTCAGCACTCTCCCCCCAATCCCCCCCCCCCCCGAAATGTTGGGCTATGTTGACCAAACCTGGCTGACCTTCAGAGCAGTTGCCAGACAGAAAAGGACACAGATGTTAAACGGCACCTGGGTTTCTCTGTTAACATGAACCCACCAATTACTAACATAAAACAATTCACTGTTAGTACCTGCATTCAAATGCCAAATTTTTTAGGCAATTGAAATCGTGATGTGGGTTTAATACTTGTATGCCAGGGGAGTGATTGGAAGGGTAGAGGGGGAACAGGAGACCACTCATTCTCACAGCAGTCCATAAGTGGGTGCTTTAAACCTTAAAGGAGAGAGTTAACTGCTTGTAACATTGAAGCTGCACTAGAATAGTCTCATAAAAATGCATAAAGAAATTAGATGACCCAAAAAAATAGGTTTGCCCCTCCCCCACCGCCCATGAAGTTGGCACCCCTCCCAACATTTGAATGGTTAGCCCCCAAAATGTAGGTTTTGTTGCGCCCCTGAACACAAGCACACACACCATTCACCATATACACACACGCACACCCAGCCATCCATACATTTAAGTGTGCATTCTTTCACCATACTGGCACACCCAGGCAGCCATCTATACATTTAAGTGTGCACCATTTCACCATACAGGCACACCCAGGCAGCCATCCATAAAATTACGTGTGCACCCTTTCACCATACAGGCACACACACCCAGGCACCCACCCATATATTAAAGTGTGCACCCTTTCACCATACACTTGCACAGGCAGCCACCTATACATTGAAGTGTGAAACCTTTCAACATACACTCACACACGCACACATCATGGGGTTGAGGGTAGCCCTAACACTTAAAAAAGAAATTGGGCCTCATCACAACTATGCCGGACTGTAAACAACAGTGCTGGTAAGCTCACCGGCACTGTTGTTTCCGGGCCGGCATATTACAGCTCTGCGGGCGGTCAGACCTGTCGGGCAGAACGGCACCCACCCGCATAGTTTTCACGGAAGCACTGGCACCGTTATTAACGGTGCCAGTGCTTCTATGGTCCCCATTCCCATAGAGTCCGATAGGACTTTATGGAAATGGAGACTTACCATTTGCCGGCGCCTGACTTCCCAGACCGCCAGTAATCCCCCGGTGTTACCAGGAAGTCGGGCGCCGGTAAATCATTACGGGTCTGGCGGCAACCTGCTGGTAGCAATGGCACGGTTGCCGCCAAACCCGTAATGAGGCCCATCGTTTCTTTTTGAAGTCACTCTGACTTCATAAAGAAATTATTTCTGTTACAGAAATAATTTCTTTATAAATGCAGAGGGAATTCAAAAAGAAAAAAAATATCTTTTTTTTTTTTTTTGCAAAAAAGAAATTTCTTTTTTTCTACAAGTGGGGGGCCCTCCCAAGACATGTGCTGGCGGGGCCCTCCCAAGACATGTGCTGGCGGGGCCCCCCACACCGCGGGGGCTGCGGGGGCCCCTGTTTACGCCAGTGGTTAGTATGGCAGGATGGATGGTCTGATTTGTCAGCACCCACCATGGCCCTGATATATGTTTTAATGTTTTATGGAGTGGCAAGTCCCTTTTATTCTTTTTTTCAATTGTATGGCATTTTTTTAAACCTATTGATGTTTATTGTCTGTTTTGTATAAGGCTTTACACAAAAGGCCAAATGGCCAATAGTGTCGAGTACAATTCAAGTTCTTTTTATGAACTTTTAATGCAAAAAGGTTGACAATAAGTGTGAATTTGTAGCACAATTGAAGCTTTTGTATTGTCAATAGGTATGACAGTATCTTTCTTTTTTATGAATGAAATCTTTATATGGTTTTGTTTAAATTGAGATAAATGTATGTATGATGGAAAAAATAATGAACTATTTATGATGGTAGGAAGAATGAGGAACGGTGTAGTAGTACATTTAGTGAATGGCAGGGCTGATTGTGCCAGACCCAATTCTATAAATACCTACTAATACGAACCATTGGAGTGTTGTAGTATAGTGCCCAGATTACAATGCATAGATCTAGGCAGTTGCATACATACAGGCCTTGCAAATTCTTAAAAGTCCCACTGGGATGTCCCTACCTGCCAAACTAAACTAAAGAAAGATGACCAAGTGTCAAAAAATATCTGATCCTCACAGTAATAAATACTACAAAATAACAAAAGGGATGTATGGCTGTCTTCAATTCAACACCGTAATGTAAACGTTCAAACTTATAAAGTCTTGAAAGTACTCCTCGTGACCAGGGTTGGATTCCCTTCTGGATCAATGCAGGAATAACTCTGGAGAAGTTCTAATTCAACAACGTTCTGGTCAGTCAATCCAATATATATTTTCCCATCATGTGTGCCCTTCTGCTTGTAAAGTAAATGTCTCATTCATAAACACTTGTTCTACAAATCAAAGCAATTGGTGTCTTTCTCAATATCATTCTTGGTAAAACCAATGTGTCTCTCACAAACACATGTTCATAAATCAAGGCAACTGTTTTCTATCGGTTGTAAAGCAATTATCAGCATATCACATTTCTTCAAGTAGAATCCTTTTGTCAGGATAGCACAGCAACTACTTCTGGTAATGCCACACTTTTAAATGAAATGGTGTTACGTTCTTTTCATCACACCACTTAGCCACAACCATACTGCTTCAGAACAACATTCCTGGTCCACTCGCCAGCTAGGACAAACTACTATTGGTCCCTTTCCTGGTTTGCTCACCTGCCAGGATGTAAAACTCTGACATCTAAATTTGGCAATATTGTTCAAGGGTTTTCCACACCAGCATCCTATGTTGGGTTGGCTGAACAATGGCTGCCTCTGTTTATTGACTCTTGGCAATGTGGGTTTCAGGTCTTGCGCCCGTCCCCTCTGTACTAATTTGCCGCCTATTGGCTGTTGACAGTGCGGGTTACAAGTTTCCCCTAATTGGAGTCCCATATCAGGGGAGTTGCACCCTTGTCGCTGTTGTACTGGTTTATTTATTCTGTTTTCAAAAATATTAGTTTCTGTAAAATGCCCTGGTTGGCGCACTCTGGGGTTACCTGTAGCGCCAGGCACACTCACAGGTCTCCTTTGGCATCTCTGTACCCTTCGCTGATGCTGCGGTGGGTCAACAGTCTCCCGCCAGCACTCACATGTCCTCTGCGGTCTGTTTGGTTGCTTCCTGGAGCTCCACCAGATCCGTTGACCCTCTGCTGCCTCCTGCACACCCATCGGTTTGGGAGCGCATCTCCCTCCCGGCTGGGTTTCTCCTCCTGACACTGCTTCCCGCAGTGCTCCCTCTGCAATGTTGTTGTCCTTTACATCTTACGTCAGCATCACATGATTTCTCCCTTCAACTTCTGTGGCAGACCCAGCACACTGGTCTACCTCTGCCTCAGCTACTCATTCAGCATCTCCCTTCACCTGCAACTCATTCCTGAGTTTAAATGTCCCGCTCAGGTGTTTTGGTCTATAACAACTAGACCGCTCATTCTGGTTAATGGCATTGTTGATCCTTACTAACTCTGGGCCCCTCTTCCTAGTCCCAGTAGCAAAGGCATTATGGTTCAGGAAGTTCATAATGGATTGCATAGCAGTTATATTGGTTTGCTCTATTTTACAATATGCCATCAATGCTTTAGGAAGGATAGGGGAATCTTGGGTTAAAGAGGTAATCAATTCCCCCTGATATGAGTCCCCTCCCATGTGATCTTCGCATATAATACTGCTTCAAGTGTCAGGATCAGGTAGCAGCTGCCTTCCCCTGGCCACATGAGAGGAGGCGTATACTGGGGTTTCAGTGATTATCTCACTAGACTCATAACACTACTCGACCTAAGATAAATTCCCTCGACCCATGGTGATGGGTGACAAAACAGTTTGCTTCCTGTAAAACGGTACATATTACCATAAACCCACTTCATATTTGGCGCATTGCTGTCACCCAGTGGCCAGCCACTCACAGAGAAACTTTCTAACATCCCTGTCATTGCCAGAAAAGTCGAGTACCATACAAATGGAACTCAACCTTCATAAAATCTCCACGGCTATACGAGTGGGGAAGTCGATTTTGTGAACCCTGTTTTATGTATGTTTCAGAATTTTGAAGTACAAGGGCATACTCACTTCCTTGTGATGAGCCCCGATTTTTTTTTTTTGTGAATCATATTTTGGAATTTAGGAAGATATTTTAAAATTCCAGTTCTAAAGTATTTCTTAGATGCCACGTCGAACCTCCATTTCCTTACTTTGCATTAGGTTGTTGGACAAAAGTGCTAATTTGAACGTTTCTCCATTTTAATTGACAAAAATGTTATTAGCAAGATTGTTTTTTTAAAAGTAATTTTAACGTGTGTTTTGAAGGTGTCAACGCTGTTACAGAGCTCACAGTCCCAATCTCAGTAACATGAGACCTTATATGGAGGACCCACTCATTCAGTATATAGCTGTTTTGCAAAATCAGACCGAGGATAGCCAAGCACTCTGCTGCACAAGCACGGGTCATTGGCTCGGAATGGGCAATAATTGGACATCAATTCCTCACTATTCCTCATAGGACAGGGTGCAAACATGCAAGTATGCATGTTCTAATATAACAATTAATTACCTTATAACTTAAGAGGACACACAAGTATGCATGCATCACATTGTGTAGTGTTTCAAAGCATATTTGCAAGAACTAACATGATTTACATATACATCTTAAGCATTCCTGGAAGACGCTCTGCGCTATATTAGTATATCTGTTTTGCATAATGTGTTAACACTACAGCTGTTCAGCTCCTTTTTTTCATTGCACAGTCCTTAAATTCATACACACCTTTGTTCCACACGCTTTCCTCCTGTCACACATGTCCTGTGGATCAAAAGGTCTAGGCACCCCCAGCAGCTGCATCAAATACAAATAACAGCAAATAAAGTGATCATGAAAATGTGAATTAGCTCAGAGACAGCGACACATCCTTATGGGATTGATTAACTGTTTTTACATGTTAAAGGTATGTGAGTGAAGCCCTTTGTAGTAAAGCTGTGGGATTGACTAAGGGAAATATACAATGTATGTTTACAATATATTTAAAAGTGATTCGGAATTTAACAGAAAATAAATCGACACACAGAAAAACGAATAAAAAAATTACTTTTTCTAAAGTTAGAGCTAACTACCTATTTAAAAGTAATTTGAAAGTCTGCTGTTAACAACTGATTGTGCCATTCTAAGTCGAAAGAAGGTGGGAGTTTGAAGTGGAGATGAATTTGGTTAGTCCGCAAGAAAGGCCAATTGTGTGTCGAAGGAGAGAAACTGCTTTATAGAATATTAGGGACGAAATTGCCTCGTATGGCTTGAGGTCTGTGGGAGGGCTTTCATTCGCCGCACAGGTGGGCCCGCTCAGTTGTGGTCCTCTTTTCCCACTTTTCCTGCTGGATGATATAGTGGTGTTAACAAATATGATGTAGTCTGATTCTTCTTTAGACCCCATCCTGTTGGTGACCTTAAAAATTGTTATAACAGAAATGTCCCTATGTGTAACATGGGCAGTTAACCACTCATGCAGCTTAGCGACTATTCCTGACTGCCTAGAGCACGCCCTGGTGATCCCTCTTCTTGATTCTTCAGTTCCTTCAAATTTTTGCCCGATCTCTTTATTAACTTTTTTCATGAAATTACTTGAATAATTTTGCAGCAGAAATTCCATCCGTATGTCCTCTGTCATGCTCTTTCGATCCAAGGAGAATGTGATGATCCAGGTTCCTATGATTTGTCTCTCTTGTGTTGGTGACCGTGTCTTTTCTGTGGCAGCTGTCAAACTGGAATTCATGGCCTTGGTGGCTGCAGATCACAGAGAATCACCTGTCATTCCGGCAAACCTTAAAATGTTTACCCTTCTAGACTAGGTGTTGTTGTTGGTTACTGTTCTGCTGGCCTTAGCATCAAGATGCTTATTAGTGAGCGTACACTCAATAAATAATTTTAACATAACATTCCAAGGGAGTAATACAAAGTACACAGAGGTGGCTACATATGTACACATAAGTATAAGGGCAGAATTTTGCTGAAACCTTAATAAGGATTCCGACAATCAAACCAGTGTCATGGCGTCACTCTACTCTAAGCCTCAGTGGTCTGCAGCCACCTCATCCTCGGCGCTGCTAGGCAAGGAGGAGAAGATCTTGTAGGCGTACGGAAAGAAACTGTACTCCAACGCCTCCCTGCACCTGCGTCAATCCAACGCGGCTGCCATGCTGGCAGCCGCTAACCAGAGGCTTTGGTAGGAAATAGCGGACTTCCTTCCAGAACTTCCAGTGCAGAGCCAGGCACGCTTCAAGGCGGGTCTAGGAGAATTCAGGCTGGTGGTGCAGGAAATCATAGAGTCCACCGTGGCCCACATCGATACCTCTAGCCGGGCCAAATGCATCACCACGGACATGAGAAGGATGGCTTGGCTTCGGGATACTAAGTTTACCCCTGATGCCCAGGAACGCATATTGGACCTTCCGTTCGAGGGTAGTGACCTCTTTCACTCTACCACCGATGAGGAGTTAGATAAAAAGAACAACAGCTCGCAAACTGTGAATCCTTTATCCTTAGGAAGACCTAGCCCAAGGCGTGCACCCAGTCCTACCAACGCTCGGACAGGGGGGTGGTCGTTCGGTGGGTTCCGGGGCTTCCACGAACGGAGCTTGAGGCACCCTGATCGCGTGCCGAGTCAACACCAGCGCAAACAACCAAAGCGGGGGGGGGGGCAAGGGCTTTTTTCAGTCCCCCTCCTCCACAACAGCCTCAGAGGGAAAGAAGGCATGACACGTTCTTTCGGGTCCACATGTCTCCAGTGGGGGGCAGGCTTGCCTTCCACATGCAATTTTGGTGCCAGAATTTTTCAGACCCCTGGATCCTTTGGGTACGCCTACCGGTCCCTCCCTCTTCTCCTTCCTCCCCTCCACTCCCACAGATTGGGACAGCAGCTTTGTTGACGAGGATCTGGGTGCTCTTCGAGAGCCAGGCAATGGCGGAAGTCCCAGCCTCCCAGCAAGGCTTGGGCTTCTATTCCAGGATAAAAAAAAAAAGAACCAGGCTGGCCTGAAAGTTGTGCTGGACCTATCCACCCTCAACCTCACCCTCCCTCTTCAGAAATTCAAGATGGTTATGCCAGCACTCATTGCAGAGACACTAGACAAGGGAGACTGGATGTTCACCCTGATTCTGAAGGATGCTTACCTACACGTCCCGATTTGGAAGCCACATCGCTCCTTCCTGCGCTTCAGGACATTGGGCTGCCATTTCCAATACAAGGTGCTATCCTTTGGCTTCAACTCAGCCCCCAGGGTATTTACTAGACTCAAGAATCCGTTGGCAGCCCTCCTTAGGGCCCAGGGCGACGACTGGTTCGTCAGGGCGAGATCCCCTGAGGGGGTTTCCCACACCTCCTCCGCACTAATGAATACACTCCACGACCTGGGGTTTACTATCAACCTCAAGTATTCTCAGCTGCAGCCCACGCAGACCCTCACATTCCTGGGACTCATCTGGGATACGAGCAGCAAGAGGGTCTTTTCCTCGGAGGACAAGATTACAGCCATCAAGAGAGCCACTACTCACTTCCTTATCCGAGCAGTGACCTCGGCCTGGTGGTAACAGCACTTATTGGGTATCATGGCAGCAGGCCTTCTGGCTGTGCCACACACGAGACTCTGGATGAGGAGATTACAGCTGCACTTCGCAGCCTCATGGAATTAGGAGAGGGGCTCCCAAGCGGAGTTGATCAGCATCCCTTCTTCTCTCCACCCGGACCTCTCATGGTGGTCTGAGGAGGGCAACCTGCAGACGGGCAAGCCCTTCTATCAGCCGACGCCACAGGTTACCATCACTACGGACTCCTCCCTGGAAGGCTGGGGGGCCACCCTGGGCATCCACGGCATCTATGGAGTTTGGACCCAGCAGGAACAGGAGGCTCACATCAACTGGCTGGAACTCAGGGCCATTTTGTTCGCCCTCAGAGCTTTCCTCCCCCTCATTGTGGGCAAAGTAATATTTATCCAGACGGACAACTCCAACAGCATGTACTAGGTGAACAAGCGGGGGGGTGGGTACCAGGTCCCCTCCATTGTTCACCCTAGCGGTCAACTTGTGGGAATGGACCCTGTAGAACGACATACACCTCATGGCCGTACACCTCCTGGGGGATGCCAACTTGGAAGCGGACAGACTGAGCAGACTCGGGGCGGACAATTAAGAATGGCAATTGAACAACCAGGTGCCAGGGGGAAACAAGAAGTGCGTAGGGACAAAGCCCCGGCTCACTGGGCGACGCCTTACAGATACGGTGGGACGGCATGACATCCTATTCGTTCCCTCCTACTCCCCTGATCCATTGAGTACCAGGTCCCCTCCATTGTGCACCCTAGCGGTCAACTTGTGGGAATGGACCCTGTAGAACGACATACACCTCATGGCCGTACACCTCCTGGGGGATGCCAACTTGGAAGCAGACAGACTGAGCAGACTGGGGGCGGACAATTAAGAATGGCAATTGAACAACCAGGTGCCAGGGGGAAACAAGAAGTGCGTAGGGACAAAGCCTCGGCTCACTGGGCGACGCCTTACAGATACGGTGGGACGGCATGACATCCTATTCGTTCCCTCCTACTCCCCCGATCCATTGAGTGATCTGCAAGATAAAGGAATCTCGTCACCTCAGCATCATTCTGATAGCTCCAAGGTGGCCGGTTAGACCATGGTCCTCTGAGCTGCTCAGCCTCTTGGACAGGCCACCCATTCACCTTATGATGGGGCCAGCCCATCTCATCTCACAGCAGGGGGGCAAGGTCCTCCACCCCACCCCTCCGAAGTTAGCCCTTGCAGCATGGTTCCTGAGCAAGTCTCTGTCAAGCACCTGAGCCTCTCCCTGGCTAACCTAGAGATCATTCAGGGCGCCAGGTGCAAGGCTACCAGGAACCAATGCAGACGTAAATGGACAAGGTTCTGCCATTGGGCCCACTCTAAGGGGATCAACCCTCTTACAGGCTTGCTGGATGATGTGCTCTCCTTCTCTGCGCACCTTGCGCACTCAGGAGTACAGGTGGACACATGTCACACTTACCTGTCGGCTATAGGGGCCTACAGAAATTTGCAGGAGGAGGTCTTCTCATCTTCCAACCCGATAGTCAAGAAGCACTTGGCAGGCCTATCCAGTGTTTACCCGCCCATTAGGAAGCCACACCCAGTGTGGGACCTCAATGTAGTGTTGGGCGCCTTGGCGCACAAACCCTGTGAGCTGATGGCGTCTGCGGACATCAGGTTCGTCACCATCAAAACCGCATTATTAGTGGGCCTCACATCCGCGCACAGTCAGCGAGATCCAGGCTCTGGTGACCTTATAACCTTATACCACCTTTCACAGGGATAAGGTAGTCCTGCAGACTCACCCTGCGTTCCTACCCAAAGTACCCTCATCTTTCCATTTAAACAAGGAAATAGTTTTTCCTACGTTCTTTGCTGAACCCAAGTACGAGGCTCAGAGAGTGTTGCACTGTCTGGATGTCAGACGGGCTCTCAAATTCTATCTGGACAGGACCAAGGGCTTCCGCAAGTCGGACGGTCTCTTTGTCACTTTCGGGGGCTCTAGGCCTGGGTATCAAGCATCCAAGGCCTCCATTGCAAGGTGGATGGTTGTGGTTATCAATGAGGCCTACGAGGGGCAGCACAATTCACTACCAGCTTACATACATGCCCACGCTGTCAGGGCCAAAGCCACGGCCGTGAAATTCCAACAGCAGGTCCGATGGCAGGTCATCAGTAGGGCAGCCACCTGGGCCACCCCTTTGGCTTTCTGTAAGCATTACTGTTTGGACGCCGGCTCTAAATCAGAGGCGGCAATCGGACAGGCGGTTCTAAGGAGGGTCTCCTCTCCACCCTAGGGCTACATTCAGTTGTAATTGCCCATGCAGTATGGAGGAAAGGGGGACGGGACGTAAGAGTAATTATAAGTTACTCGCCGTAGTGACTAATGTACTCTTAGTCCTTAGACGTTAGTCCCCTTTCCTCCATATATCCCACCATCCTCCCCCCTAATAATACTGGTGTCATTAGGCAATGTTAAAGGTTGTCGACGTGTCAATGGGGACGGAGTTGTGGCGCCGGTGGGCGGATTCAGGGTAGTGCATGCCCCCAGGGCTTCACCCCCGTGCGCCTCTAAGTTTAAAGGGGAAGAAGGGTTTTTCTGGTGATAAAGGTTTTGTCTCCCTCCCTAGGGGAAGGGACGCCCATACAGTTTGGAGGAAAGGGGACTAAGAACTGTACGTTAGTCATTACAGTGAGTAACTTATAATGATTTCTCATGTGCCTTCCCCTATCCAGTCACCAATACGAAGGCCTGTATCTGTCTGTCTTAGCACATTCTTTGCTCTCACCCGGTAGGACTTCTGACTTTCGGATGCTCTTTTCCTCAGGATCCTTGTGGCGCCAAGTTTTCAGGTTATTTCTCAGTTTGATAGGGTAATTTTGGGGATTTAGCTGTCTGATTCCCAAACCCGACTAAGGTGGTGTGGCCATCTTGACCGGGCACTCTAGTGCCCCTACACCCCCCTAAATCAGTACTTTGTATACAGTTTCACTGTAAGGTCACTGGGGATGAGAGCTTTATTTACTATTATTCCATTATAAGCTTCAATTATCTCTAGTACATTTTAGATCTCTCTCGAATTCTTAAATGTAATCACCTCAGATGGCTCTTTTCCATATTTGTTATTATCAAACCACTAGTCTCCTTTCCTATGTAATCCTCTATGAGTTACTGCATTCCGTCACAGTGCTGTAACAATCGCTCTTAACAAGCAGATGACATTTGCAACTTGCTCAACTTTGAGTCTCTGCTATCAGTCCATCAACAACATTCACACACTGTCTTTTATGTCAATTCTTTCATTCTCGTTAAATTATTTTCCATTGTTTATTTGCCTCAGCTAACTCTTTCAGTCTTAGATTTTCAGTATGCACTTCTTTAGAGTGGCAAACTCGGGTTTTTGCATGCAAAATGCTCCTCCAGAGTGCCAAGGAGGTCCTCCTAGAGTGGGAAGTCAGCTGGGGAAATTGTGATAACCTAGAATATCAGCCATTATCTGATGGTGGTTATGCTCTTCTGTGATTATTTTCTTTTAGAAAAGTCTTACAGGTAAACCCATACTGGTCCACCCCCAGGAACTTGATCCAAAACCGATGGCCGTGTCCAGGCCACCTGGATGACAGATCTCCGGGGACTGGTGGGTGAGACACCTTTTGGTTTCTCATGAGCCCCAAGGAGGGTCTTGCTGAGTGGCTCTTTGCATGACCTCAAAGGGGGTGGCTCCCTCCTGGGGAGAAGGGATGAATACCCTGGAGTCGTCACACAGCATTCAGAAAATGCATCAATTTCTTACTCACCACTCCGAGTATCAAAGAGGACACCAAGGTTGTGAGCCTTGGTCAAAGGAGCAAGGAGGTCAGGCAGTAAGGAGATTGGAGAAGTGAGGGTAGAGATGCTCTTGCACATGTATAGTAATAAGACTGGATTTTTGCACAATGAGATAAATTATTTGAATGAATGCCAATTCGTTTTCATTTGATAGTGGGTATATATTTTCTTTAAATGATCTTGTTAATACACTGTATTAGGTGATTCAATTATTTATGAAGTAGTCCCTTGATGGCTGTGTATGTTGTCATTCATTTTTATTTGTGATGATGCGCATTAGAATAACTAAATGTCGTTTTATGGCACATGTTTAGACTTTATTCAAGGAAGGTGTCGGGTTGCTTGATTGTCGTGAAGAGGATGATACCTCCGTCCCCAAGTACCACAGAGAAAGAATACAAGATTACTCCCTATGCAATCATTGAGGCCACAGGTTGGTAGTTCTTGAAGCCCGGAACCACGGAATGTAGAAACCCAAGGCAGCTGTAAAGAAAAACCTTTATTAGCAATCAAATGAGTACAGTACAAGCAAACAAGCAGGATAAAGAGCAGTGCTTACCTAAGCTGATGGGTGATGGAGCCCAGAATCCTATGATGGGTGATAATTCCGTGGAGGGGCACGTGAGCTGGTTTCCCCGATGACAATAGGGAGAAGAACTGTAGACTGGGTATAGACCCAACCTGCCCTGCTGTAACTGATGAAACGAAAGGACCAAAATCCAAAGTACTTGGTAACGTAATACAGTGAAGAGGAAAATGCCAAGTCCATTCAGGGTAATCCAAGACAGTCCAAAAGGCGTTCCGAGTTCAAATGATCCAGCAAACGGAGTCAAAGGACGTGAGCAAAGCAAATCCGAATAACAGTCCAAGAGTCAAGAGCCTTGAAACACAAAGTATCCGAATGCCGTACAGAGTCCTCCAAAGAACAGCTGTGAAGCGCGGAAGTGCGGAAGTTCAGCACTTAAGTAGTGGAGGCTTCCGCGTCACATGATCCGCGAGTGAGACGGATGAACACGTAACGTGACCCGCAAGCGCGACACGTGAGCGTTGTTTAGATCTCAATGATCGCAGAAATGACTTTCTGCGCGCAGAGTCCTGCAGCCGGCATCTGCGAGCTCCCTCCTGCAGATGCCATGGCAGACGCCGGTGAAGGAACGGGGAATCCCTGAGTCTGCATATGTGGCCCTTGGGGTAAACCCGCTCACGTGACACCCGTCCACTGTGAGTGACAGGAAATGGGAACCTGGCTAGGGTAACTAATGCATTGTGAGTGTTGCCTGTCCTAGATGTTTGTGAAATAGGGACGGAATGAGAGGATAGCGTGACAGAATGTGTTTTTGAAATTGAATAGAATCACAATCAATGTGTGAGTTTATGCTTCATTATGTCAGGCACACACCCAACTAGACCGCCCTCCAAGGTGTGAGACTTGCACCCAAAGAGTGAGATCTTGTTCCCACATCTGAGATTCACAAATCTTCAGCACAAGCCATGAAGCAGTTATGTTTAGAAGGGCGAGATGGACAGTTAGAAAGCGGCGCAGGAGTTGGAAAGAGCTTATCCAGGCACACTTTTGTGAAATGACGTGTAATTCAGAAGCTGGATGCTGCCATGATTGATTGATATCCTATAACTGTATGAAGTAAGTCCTCTCATTCGCCAGCATTACGTCTGACTCAGGGAGCTGTGATCTTGGTATGTTGCCCCAACAATCGGTAGGAGTTGTATGCACAGCAGAAAACGTTAAAATGTCCATTTTAGTTTGGTCTGCTGGGTGCCACTTAAGCCAATGTACGTGCCCTGCCCCCTGTGAGGGGTCAGACATGAGAGACGGACACAACATTGCAGTTTTCTCAATGTTTGCTATTTTTATTAAAAGTAAAGAGGGGTGAGATAAACGCCTATCTGCCCCTATCCTAACGAGAATGTTCCCGTATAGCAAACTAAAACTAAAGAAAAATGTCCTCGTTTCCAAATGTATCTGATCATCACACTAACCTATATAACAAAAGTGCATGAAGTAAATGTATCTGGTTTCAGTTCAACAAAAATGTGCAAACGTTCAAACTTATAATCCTCACAAAGTACTCCTTGTGACCAGGGTTTGGTTCCCTTTCCCTGAATCAATTCCGGAAGACCTTTAAAAAAGTTCAGATTCCACAAAGTGCTATTCAGTTCAAAGCAAAATGTCTGTTCCATCCAATAGGTCTTTCAACTTGGTAAAGAAAATGTAAAAGCAACGGTTTCTTCGACCTTCCGGTGGAATGCTTTTGTCAAGATAGCTCAGCAATTGTTACCCAACAGTTTGTCAGGGTGATAAAGTTAATAGTTTCTTTCCACAATACTTTTTTTTTTTTTTACCACAACCATGTTTCTTCAAATCTAATATTTTTTACTGGTATACTCGCCTGCCAGGACCAACTACAACTATGAATGGTCTCTTCTGCTAGTGGCAATATTGGTTCCAGGTTTCGCTACACCTATATCCCAAGTGGTGATGAGTGTTGGCAATGTGGGTTACAGGTTTTCCCAAGCTGATATCTCAGGAATTGTGCCCTTTTTGCCCTTCATTTCTACTTGTTCAGTATTCAAAACTGCCTTTTATTGACAAATATTCCACTCGGAGCACCCCAAGGTTAACTCTCGCTTCCGGCCAACTCACCGGCTGCTTTAGGCATCTCTGCGTCACAGCTTGATGCTGCATTGTGCTATAGGTGAGGACAGGACTTCGGTGAATGGTCAGACCCTCTGCTGTCCGGTGATGACAGCTCTCCTGTAACTGCCATTGCCTGCACAGCCCTTCTCTGGCGCTCCGCAGGCTCCGTTGGGTCTCTGCCTCCTCCAGCACACCTGAGCGACTTGCATCGGGTCGAGAGCATGTCTCACGCACAGCTGTGCTTCTCTCCTCACTGATGTCTTCCCTGATTCTGCTTCCTGCTGCGCCTACTCTGCAAAACCACACACCTTCTCTTCCTGTGTCGGCATCTGCTGGCGCTTTCCCTTCTGCTTCGGCTTAGGTTTCACGCCTGACTGCTTTTGCCTCTGCTACTCCTTTCTTCACTTGTGGATCATTTACATATTTATTGCAACAACTCAACTGCATGGTCTTCTTAGTGGCACCATTGATCATCATTAAATCTTTGCTCCTCTTCCTCATCCCAGTACCATAGACATTATGGATCTTGAAGTCCATAATGGTTTTAGATTTTCCATTGTTATTTGGTTTTAATGGATTGTTGAACTGAAAGTAATCAGAGCTAGGAGATGTTATGTGAATAGCAGTTATATTGCTTGTCTCCACTTTACAATATGCCATCGGTGTTTCAGAGCGAATGGAAAAATCGTGAATCAAAGGAGTTACTACTCCTCCTGATATGAGTCTGCCCCCCTGCCCCATGCAATCCTCCATCATAATACCGCCCTCCTGGGTCAGGATCAATTATGTATTTGTTTATTTATTTGTTTCTTTGTAGAGTGCCGGAACCCGAAGGTTTCAGGGCGCACAAAGACACAAGGGACTAAAAGACGGGACTACAAAAAAGCGAGAACCCTGTACATTGAACTAAGCATCTAACTGATCAGCCTGGGGGGGGTTGGGGGGGGCGCAGGGGGGTGTATGGTGAAAGAGCCATTATTCAAAAAGAAATGTTTTAAGCGTTTTTGAAAAAAACACAAAAAGTGCTTTTCCAGACGCAGCTCTATAGGAAGTATTTTCCAAACCTGTGCTGCCAGAACAGGAAAAGAACGTCCATATCCTCTTGGTTTTTTACATTTTGGGACATCCATCTTTCCTTTTGCGTTAGAACGAAGGCACCTAGAAGGGACATATAGTTGTGTTCTTTCTTTAAGGTAGATTGGGGCCTCCCCATAGATACACCTGTGAGCCAGGAAGGACTGAAGGACTTGCAACCTCCCTAGGCAGCTCTTATTGGCTCCAATTAAGAGGGCATTGCAATCGTTAATACGTGGCATGATAGGCGACCAAAATAGTTAGACTTGTCTCAACACCCTCAGAGCGTATTGAGCGTTGCGAGGCACTGCATAAACCTGTGCCTCGGATCCAACAGAAGCCTCTAAGTGGGCCCCAAGCATCTTAACCTTCTCCATGACTTTGATATTCCGGACCGAGCTTAGTTCTGGCCTGTGAAGAGCTGAAAATCATCAGTTCAGTCTTAGTACTATTTGAACACATCGAGTTGCTCGACATCAGCCATAGATGTCATTGTTAGGCAGAAACCTGTGCAGTGCCCTTAGGGACCACTGCAAAAGACTTAAGACTACAGGTGTTTGGCAGTAAACCCACTTGGTAGCAGTCTGTACCACACAGATTCACTTGGTAGCTGTGGCTGAGCAGTCAGACTTCCCTCAAGAAGGGTTAGGCAGTATATAGAGTATACACAATAGGTACAGAGATACAGCAGCACAAGCAAACGCTGACCAGAGCTTTGGAGTAAAAGTATATAATTATTTATTTAAAGACACACTTGTAGATTACACTAGCATAAAGAGAAAAGTAAATTCAGCACACAGTCACTATTATATATATACAACCCTAATTACTTATTAGACAAGTCTTAGTGAGAAACACCACTTATTTTCAGACAGAGGCGAGCTCTTAACATAAGATGGCACTCTAATAAGTTATTAAAAAGGGAGGGAAAAAGGCAGAGTTACGGAAGCACACAATTTTCAATACTTTTAAAAGAACCCCAGTAAGGCAGGATAGGCAGAGTTCTACTGGAGAGCAAGAAAGTCAATTGCAAGGCCCACTCTTGGAGAGAGCAAGCAGAAGGGGTCCAGGTTCACACAGTGGGGTTATGCCCAAAGAGTCTTGTAGATAGTTCGCACAAAAAGGATGAAATTAAAGTCAGGAAAAGTTAGCTAGGTTGTCCCAGGCCAGCCCAGGTTAGAAAGTCGAGGCTTTACTGTCACCCCGAACGATCCGTCGCAAGGGAAGCCAGGTGGGACACAGTATCTTAAGTGTGAAGGAAGCTCCAGCAGGGACAGTTGTTCCTGGCAGTGGATGCAAGTCGGTGTTTCGTCCAGAGGAAGAGGAGGTCTCGCCGTGGAGGAAAGATGAAGGTCGTTGCACTGCCAGGGAAGAAACCAGCCGCGGAGTTCTATCGGTTAAAAGGTATTACCCTTCTCTTCGCAGTGGTGGTGATCTGGTTGCTGGGGTGCTTGGCACGGGCAAGGCGGCCACGGGATGCTCCAGGAAGGTGAAAAGAAGGCAAAACTGGTTATCCCCACCAGTCAAAGGAAGAAGACTCTCCGGACTGGAGATCTCCTCTGTCGTCGGGAATGGTGAGACGGTTCAGCAGGGCTCCACCGGTGGTGTCGTCGTTGCAGGTCGGCTCAGCTTCTCCCTCCTCGGATTCTTGGGTCCTGTGGCGACTTCTGAAGTTCCAGTCCCCAAAGCCCTGCTTTTATGCAGCAAACCCCCATTCATTCAGCCTAGCTGTCAATCAAACATGCTAAGTGGTGAGCAGGCCGGCTCACCACTTGGGCCAATCACACAAGAGTGCGACTTGAGTTGCCCAGGCAACTCAGTCCAGGGTGCCTAAACCCCCTACCACACCCCCTGTGGTACCCAGACAGAGTGGCACTACTTTTGGAGGCTTCAGTGGAGATGCCCGCCAAAAAGTGGAACAAAGGGCTCGACTTGGGTTGGAGTCACAGAAGAGAACACAAACGCCATTTTAGAATCGAGTTCTGGCAAAAAATACCAACCGGTGAATTAATATTAAATAAATAAACTGGCGGTATGTTCGAGGCTATAAGAATTAAATAATTAAAGTTGGTATCCTCGAACAATGGGAAAATCTCATAGAGATATATTTGTGGTCGAATATAAAAAGTAGTATCCACTGCCACCAGCCAAAACTCGATCAGGGGGGACGGAGACGTGCCCCCCTCGAACAACAGACCCTGGGGCAATCGAATTGCCCCGACCAGTACGTCCACAATATGATGGTTTGTACTGGTTTCTGTTCATAATTTGGGACTGGTAAAGCCAATGGTGACTTTACATGCCCTGGGAGACAGTAGTCAGTCCCAGGGTATGGAGTCTATGTTGGGGGGTCGCTACGACACCCCTGGGTTAAGGCACGGAGGGTGCTGTGTAACCCACATCAAAAACACATGAGACCCTATGGAGTAAAAGACCCCATAGCCCATAAAACACATGGAAAGATAAAGGAACACCTCAAATCATGTCTAAGAGTGTGAGTAAAAGAGTCTTACTCTTATCAGGAGAAAAAAATAAACCCCAAAAATCCAGCAGAGCTACTGGGGCACTCACTAGGTTTGGGAAATTAGCCTTTACAGAGAATTCTCTCTAACAGTCATCTAATCCTTGCTGAATCCGAACTATACCTTCCGTTCAACCCCATCAATAGTTGGGTGTCGTCTGCGTAATTAGAGAAGTGAATTCCCATGTTAGTTAGAAAGTCGCAAAGAGGTTTAATACAAAGATTAAACCATGTCGGAGACAAACAGTCTCCCTGCGGTACTCCACAGCAAATTGGCTCAGGATCTGAGCTAGCGTCACCCCAGCACACTCGGGCAAGCCTATTGGTCAGGAAGAATTGAATCCAGCCAATAGCCTCTAGTGAACATTTTCTGATAGTACCCAACACATCCAACAGGAGATTAGGATCTAGCAGGTCGAAGGCGGCCGATAACTCCAAAGGTATCAGCAGCCTTGACCCACTTTTCTCCAAGATGTCTAGCATGTGGGACTGGAGTTCCAGCAAGGCACTCTCCGTCCCATGATTTTCTCTGAAGCCAGATTGCTTAGGATGAAAAAGGCCAGAGCTTTCCAGATGTAATTGGAGTAGGAAGTAGGAAAGTTGCCACTTTGTCCACAATCTTTAAGAGGAATAAGATGTTCGTAATGGGTCTCAGGTTGTCAGGATTCCTTTGGTTTTAGGCTTGGTTTTTTCACTAATGGTGTAATTACAACCTGCTTAATAGAGTCTGGCACAGTGCCGTGACTAAATGATGCATTAGCAAATCGAGCCAGGAAAGGAGCAAAGATATTCAGATTACTTAGTATAAATTTAGAGGGGATAACCTTGCTGGGACAGGAGGTGGGACGCATGCTGTTTAAAAATATTCTTCATCTCATCCTCTGTTATCTGTTTGAAGAGGAAACCAGGCCTCTCCCTCTTTTCCTGTACCTGTCTCATCACAGGTAGGGTTTCATTGTCCAAGCTACTTATTAACTTGGTGCGGGCGGTCTTGATTTTATTTGTAAAAGCTTTTTATACCTTACAGCAGTCCTCACTGGTAGGAACAAAAGATTGAGACTGGGATGATGGTTTCTCCAGTTGTCTATAGATCTCAAATAGTTTTTTTGTCCGATTACCTGCCATTTCAATCTGATTGTTATAGAAGTTTCTCTAACCTCATAAATCGGTTTCTTATAGGCAGTTGGCAAGGATTTCCACGCTAGCTTATTTTCCTCCGTTTTGTAGTTCTCCCACGTGCGTTTGATCTGCCTTTTTTCGTTTTCGGATCGTTGCGGGTGGTGTCAAACCACTCCTGATGACTCGCATTGTTCCTGACAAGCTTGGATTTCAAAGGAGCTACTTTCTCCAAGAGGCCATTTAGCTGAGTGCTATAAACACTAACCTATGTGGGGTGTCTAGGTCAGATGTAACAGACATAATGAGGTCTAGGCATGACTTCAAGTCCTCTGATGTGATTAGGTTCCTATTAATAATTCTCCTGGCAGAACTATGAACTTTCAAGGGTTTGCCAGGAAGAATAGAACATTCTACAATTGAGTGGTCTGGCCAAATACAGGACTTGATATTTGTAATCACCAGGGAAATATTTCATGAGGCAACCCAATCGAGAATATTACCTCCTGAACGGTAAGTTCATTGTTGTAAATAGAAAAACCCAGATTGTTGAGATGTTTTTTTTCAAGTTCAGGTCTTCCTTGTCGATCAGGTTGTCTAAGTGGCGGCTGCCTTCCCCTGGCCATGTGAGAGGAGGCCTATACGAGGGTTTTTGTGATGATTTTATTGGATTCATCACACTCCTCACTTGATATAGGTTTAGGTTCGTGAGTCTGGGTAAATTTAGTTCTCTAGTGCTTCAGGTTCCTCTATGTACAAACATTTGGCAACACTCATTAACACACTATCCACCAGGGATTTTGCACTGTATTGAAAGCAAGACTTTTATGTTTGGTTTTGCATGCAATGTTTCTTTGTTTGGAAATCCAATATTGGAGGCCTAAGGTCCTAAACTCACATGAATGGGGTGTTTAAAGAATTCAAATCCAGATTCAGATTTTCATTACGCTTCTCTTTGGAGGTTTTGTTTCAACATGTGAACCATTAACTGGTCATTTTGGTGTAATTAACCATGCTTTAGATCCTTTATGCAGGTTATTTTGGAAACAATTGGTAGAATTGCTTGGGAATGTCTGCAGGTGCTTTCCTATGATGCCATTGTGAATTGTTAGATATTTTAAGGACTTGTGTCGATAATACTTCATGCCACCATGCCAGACCAGCCTCATTCGCCACACCATGTTCTTCCCTTTTCTTTCACCGTTTTCCTATTCCACTCCCAGGCCTCAGCTGTCCGTTTTTATGCACCGCTACAGCTCAACCATTTATTGCCACACTCTTCCCATTACCATTTTCTCATTCTATACCCGTTCCCCTCTGAGCCTGAAGCCGAGTCAGCGGCCCTCGTCCAGGGAACACCCGGGTCCTCATTCTTAGCCATTGTCAGTGTGTTTGACTTGTAATTGCCAGCTGTACAACACTGGCTGCAAGTAAACCATTAAACCTTGAAAAGTAAAGCAAGGTTTGGCTTTTCGCTTTTATTTGTGTCTTCCCAATCTATTTATTTCACTGTTAACGTTCTTCTGTAGTTGAGAAGTATAACATTGGCATGCTGGATTGGCCGATAAGGGCCTTGGGCACAAGTCATAAACCTGAGCGAAGAAACACCATTTATGAATGAGGCTTGTGTTGTATAACACCCTGCCAACTGAATTACTTGAAATAAAATCATGTTATTTAGTTAACATTATAAGAGGTATATTAGTAGGTGTTATTATAATCCAATTTACTCCTACTCAATTGTTTGCTCTTAGAAATATAGTGGGCTGAGTTGGCTGTGCCAGGTTGCAAACCTATGCCGTACAGGCTGAAGTCAGATGTCTGGGTCGAGCCCTTAATTCGTTGCTGTGGCAATACTTTTCATAATACGCGCCTGTGCCCATAAACTGTAGAATGAGACTCCAGCACAGAAGGTTTTCAAAGGCTCACAGCCTTAGTTTAGTCATAACATGTTTACTCAGGCCCGGACGACAAGCAACTGCTTCATCCGTGCCTCTCCTGAAGTTATTATGAGAACAAACAGCATTTATGCATTTGGTACTCATTGCTTCATGACAGGCCATTAAATCACTGGCACAACGCGACACAGAGCCAGGGTCTCAATTTAATACATGCAGCCGTCGCCTGGCTATTTTCACTCCTGGAGCCTGCTCCAAGAATAAATGTGAACGTGCAAACCAAAAAGGGCTTTCTTTTTCCTGCAGGGCAAGCACTCTTTAACCATGTGCACAGACCAGCTGATTAGAGAACTACTGTTTATTCATTTTATAAAGTGCCTAGACTTATTTGTCCATCATTTTCCACATTGCACCATCTTGACAAACATATAGGTGCTCAAGGCTTTGCAAAATCTCTCTGACGGTACAGAAACTGAGTGTAGTTGAGATGTTGAAACATGATGAAATAAACATAGGTGCAATTTGTTGAGCAAGCCATGACTTTTGAATTTCAAATTTAAAAAGCTTTCGAGGACAAAAAGCAGGAATATTAATTTTATTTGAGCCAGGGCCCAAATCATGAAATCCAGCTGACATTTTTAAAATTCAGGCTGGCCCAAAACAGCAAATCTTGTAGTCATATGTGCCTTTAAAGTGGTTCCTCGCTCTAGAAGTTTGTATTTCTAATCTAATATTTAATGCAAACGGTTGCTTTGGGGTGGATGGATGCATCTCAACTTTTATCGCACATAGTTACAGAACTATCTATCCCTGCCAAGAAAATGATTTTCTTACAATATCATGTGCAGTATAGTTTATCATATTTCCCTGCAGTTTCTCATGCCATCGCAGCACCCACACCTGCAATGAGTTGCTTTGGGATATAGTTGCTTATTACCTCACTTTGCTTGCTCCTGCTTTCGCGCAGTGCCCCTATAATAGTTGGCAGAGCCCCAGACCTAATTTGACCAACTCAGTAAATTAAGCATTGCTGGTTTAAGACCCATACACACAGTAGCCCTCACCCAACACATAAACATCAAAGATAATCCCCAGTACGAGCCACCTCAGTAATGTAATGTGCAGTTTATCATATAGTGCAGACGGCAGAGTTACCAGATATCTTAAAGTGCTTCAAGGTCATGACAGGCATTATACAAATATCACATAATTTAACGTTTAAGGATAATGATGTGATTATCCCATGATCGGACAATTTAGTCAAATGGCGAATCTGGGATTTGAGTCCAGGTCCGTCAGTACTGTAGTCTAGTTTTACACCAGTTTATAAAGCTTTGTGCGTTGCTGACTTCCAGACATAAAGTTAGTTCTGTGTTCAAAAAAGCGGACTCCCAAAGTACCCAACTCATATGAGAAATAAATCAGGAATTATATGGGAAAGCTTTGGAGAAAAACCAAGTCGTGAAATTCATTCTCATAACAAAAAAGAATAACAGCTTAATTCTGGGACCTCTTTTTGTTTGGTACACCACATTTTTGGAACTCCTCTACCCACACTTAACCTGCAAATTTTCCATCTCTCCACAAGTGCCTCTCCTCCTAGCCTACACATAAATGATAATGATTTTTTATTTATATAGCGCTTTCTCCAAAGTGATCGACATAGAATATTTTACATACAATTATTAGTGTATACCGAACGTCAAAGAAGCAGATTTTATGAAGGATATACGACTGCTAACCTGTGCTCTGCGAACATACTTAAAATAAAAAGTCTCCTCAGTACCCCATGCTGTGCAGAGGCCGGCATCTGGCAGTGCAGTTATGTGAGGGGTATATGGTCATGTATCCTGTACTACTCCCACTCCCTGGGATGACCAGATTAAAAGAAATACGTGACGGGCATGGACATACAAATAGGACTTCAATTTGAAAGGGACTACCTTGAATACCGATCAGTAGTGGGATAATGAGGGTGCAGGGGAAGCGGGTTTGGGTCCAGTCAGTCCCCTGGAAATAAACTTTAAAGATTTGGTTGTGACTTTTGCTCTGATGACTATTTGAGGTCTTGCTAATGAAGCCCTTTCATACAAGTCTCTGTGCCACGATCACTCAATGCGCGTTAGTGCAGCTAACCACAAGGTTGTGAGTCTCTCAGGACTGGCTCTACCCCTCCAGTTCCTGCTTCCATACATTGGATAGTGCCACATCCAGAACCAAAGCATTCCATTCGAGAGATGGTAGTTCTGAGACTTGTAGACCAGCTTATATAAGAGGGAAACCTGTTACCATCCTCGAAGGTTTTCAATTGCTTCGATTTTTCATGTCACCAGGACATACATCTTGTCGACCACCACATGACAGGCAGCCACTCATTCACTCGTGTTTTTATTTGATGTTAAATGCGAAAGTGTTACGTGACTTGTCTGTGCACGGTCAATCGCGCTTTTAGTTGAGGCACTGACAGCAAATGTCTCTTCAGCACGGACCCACGCAGGTTGCCTTCCACTGCCTTCATTAGCTGCTCTGTTGATGTTTGCATATCACCAGGTCCCCGAGTTCAGCAATACAATTTCTCATGGCGTTTTTAACAACCTCTTTGAGGACAATATTTCATTTCACTCCAGTACTAGTTTTAGCGAAACGCCCAATAGAAGAGGCAAATCATGCCTGAATCTTCTGACACAATCATTATAAGCAGCTGAGAACACAAGGGCCAACGCCATCTGTTGCTTGACGTTCCCTGTCCTCCATATAATGCTGAGCGTTGCCTGTTATATTTTACTTTGAAAACGAGCCGTGTTGTTGGCTTAATGCTGATTAGTTACTATGATGAAGACGTGAGAATAGCTCTTTTCCAGCCAGAGTGGTATTTGGGCTCTAATGCTTCCACCTAGTGGCCAAAGGAGGAGATTTAAACGGTCTAATTTAGGGGCGGGAAAACAGTAATCGTAGTTTTATAGTTTGGGCAGGCAACACCTAAAAAGCCCAAACTATTGCATTCAGATCCACATAGGGAGGAATGGCATGTGACTAGGGACGCCAAGGAATGACATTTGAGAAGGGATACACAGTTGTTTGGCTAGGAGCCCACCCATTGCATGCCCCTAGCTATGCTAATCGTTATACTATTCCAGCCCTTGCCCGCCTCTCGAGCTCCCTATCCATGCGTTCATAATTGCAGCCGTGCTGACGTAATGCACATGCTGCCTAGTGTACAACTATGCGCTTCACTTGACACGTCTTTTTTCATGTTGTGGCCTTTGGAACTTTATTAGCATTCTAACGAAGAACAGAGATTGTGACTGTTTTTAATTGTGTCTGGAAGCATCCCTGTTCTCGTGTTTGCAAGGGATATTGTCATCTTGAAATGATAGATATTTGAGTTCTACATAGCTCAAAAAATAAGTCGTTAAATCTTTTTAATTTGTGATTTTGTCTGACATGCAGTATTATACGCCTGTTCATACACTTAATTACGTTTATAGTGCACTGCCTATAATTAATAGTATTACTCGAAATATTCCAGGTGTTAAGTGGGTATATTAACTAAAAACGTTATAAACAATTTAAAGAAAGTAATTTTTGGTGCAGTAAATTCTAGCTCTCTAACTCGGATAGTATGTCAACTTCAAAATGGTGAATAATTTAAAACATGAACAGCTCTTCCAGTGCGCGGCCAATATCTTTTCTATGTCCAGTGAGTCCACAATCTGACATCACCCCCTGGCAGTGTGAGTTTGTATCCCGTGACAGCAGCTGATGGACCCGCTACTGCTTAGGAACGCAGCAGGTGAACTCTCAATGGAAGCTGTATTCTGAGGGATACAGTCCTTTGCCGGCCACAGCACCCATCATCCGCTCTGTGCAGAAGCTGGTACTGTATGAAACAAGAGCCGTTACTTTCATTGGGAGCAATCATGCTGAAACCAAATATCACGTTTTGAAGACGTGCTGAGCCCAAGGATTTGGTAGTTATCGATGGCAAGCATGTACATTCTCAGCGAGAAGTTCGGAAGCTCTTTGGACGCCTGGACATGGTCAATAGAACAAAAATGAGCGGGGGCGGATCCCTGCAAAGCTGAAGACGTTTTTTTTTTTTTTTTTAAAAAAGTACGGACCCTCTGATCCATCTGGAAATAAGGCTTTAAAAAAAATCCTGCTTGGAGCCCTGCAAGTGCACACCATCCCATGCAGGCTACTAAAAGTTTGTCAAAACCTATTGCAATAGGAAAAAATGCAATTTGTGAACATTTTTTTGACACTTCTAAAATAATATTTAGGGTTATGCACTTTGTCATCTTTTTGTTAACTTTCAGCTTGGACCCAGATTAAAATAGAATGCTGGCGACTTCTAACAAAGCAGAGAGCATTGTTAAAAAAACCCACACACAAGCATTGGCAAAGCCAATAGAGCTGACTTTGTAAATGTGGATGATATTCATTTCCTGCCCTTCAGAGGAGAGCAGACGTAGTGTTGTGCTCCTGCTAGCTTTTTTAGGCTTCCTCCTTTTTATGCTCTCTGCAGCAATGCCTTCTCACTGTATATAGTTTGTAACAAATTTTCAGTTGTCGTCCCTAGGGGGCGCCCCTTCCTATGTGGCCAGGGAGATTAGGCCACTACACGATAGTCCCCCTGGGGGTGGTACTCAGCGGGAGGATCACATGGGTGGGAAGCCCCCCCCTGTCGGATTAGGGAGGACCATCAGGAGAGATCGCGGTATCCCCGCTCATCACCTAACCCTACACCCCCTTCCTGCAGCCCTAAGAACGACACCCTCCCTAATAAGCTCATGAGTTGTCATCTTGGCATTCTCCTAGAAAGACTTGGGATGAGGAAGAATAGGAGTCACCTAAGTAAAGAACCACTTCCCAGTATTGTGACGAGGGAGCTCTCTAATGACCCACAAGGGAGTCGAAAAGATCAGTACTGTGACGAGGGAGAAGCGCGCAGGCATGTAGATCACCTGTGAGAACCACAAGTAACAGTCTAGTGGTTGCTGGTTTCCGATTGGTCCATCTAGAGTTGAAATAGAGGGAAACTAGGAAGTGTTGTCAGGCCCTCCCTAGAGGAGCAAGGCGCAGGGAACTCGCTCTGCAGGAGAAGAGGCTGTGGACCAGAGGCTAACTCAGAAGAATCGGGAAGCCTTGTTTGCTGGGGACTGGGGGAGCCCAAAGGAATTCCTCTTCAAAGGTTCTGACTAAAAGCCTAACCCTCCCTGGGGGAACCAGGAAGGAGGTCCTCCATAGGGGAACATCGAGCATGCTGGAGGCTCAGTGCAGAGAGAAGCAGTGAGGCCAAGCAACCAGCTCTGGTAGAACAGAGAAGCAGGGAAGAGGCACGTTCTTGGAAGGCCTGTGAAGCATAAGGCAGACAAGAGAAATTGTTCCAGCAATGTGTGCACCAGCGTCGCCGTGAGAAATTCTGAAAAGTCTGCCACTTTTCTAATTTAGGAGTCTCCTTGAGCTTTCTGTAATTAAGAAAAGTTGTGCTGGTGCCAGGTAAATGCCTTTTTTGTTGAGGGGCAAGTGTGCAGTGTATTTTAATGACACCTCACACATGCCGTAATTTACCTCCTTTTCAGTTTGGGCTATGATATGATATGTCATTTATAACGCACCTGTACATAAGTTTTTCTAGGTGCGACAAGACAAGGTAGGGAAATGGAGGAAGGACAAACCAATCACTGGGAGCCAGTGGAGAGATTTCAGGGCTGGAGAGATGGTCCCTGGGCTTGAGGCCAAGGAAAAGTCTTGCAGTCCTGTTCTGGATTAGTTGCGGAAGGCAGGGAGTAGAGGAATGCAGATTGAGAAAGAGGCTGTTGCAATAGTCCAGCCTAGAGAGAACCAGGGCTCTGGAGAAAGTGAGCTTCTGGGGGAAAGGGAGAACAGGAAGAATACCTCTGAGGAGGTGTAGCTGGTAGTGGGCCTTTTTGGCAAGGTATGTGATGTGACGAGAGAAGTAGAGAGTGGAGTCGAAGATGACACCAAGGTTATTTTGCATCAAAGGAAGGCGAAGGAAGAGGGCCCACGGAAGGCGGCCAGAGTGAGAGAGGGAAAGTGGGAGCAGGGGTCCCAATGAGAAGGATCTCAGTCTTACTGGCATTGAGACAGATCGTTGAGGCACGCCAATCATGAATCATGGATAGACAGTCAGGAATGAGCAAGAGAGGAGAGGAGGCTGAGGGGAGCCTGAACGAGAGCTGAGTGTCATCCGCATAACACTGAAAGTTAGAGGCGAAGGTAGAGATAAGGTGGGCCAAAGGGACCAAGTAGACATTGAAAAGCCAGGGTGAGAGGCTAGAGACCTGGAGAACACTGCATGTGTGGAGAGAGGTAGTTGAGAGAAAGGACTCCAGCTGGACCTGGGAGGGCCAGTCCAAGAGGAAGGAGGACAACCACTTCAGGGCCTGATCCGTAATGCCCAGGTTTCAGAATCGATGGATCAGGATGGCATTATTGACTGTGTCGTAAACAGTGGAAAGGATGGAAGGACAGAAGGAAGGTTTGAATCGCGATTAGTGAGCAGATCTTCACGAGTGTTCTAGAGAGAAGCCAGACTGATGGTCATGGATGCAACCAACAGATTTAGTGTGGAGTGTAAGCTGGGAGATGGCCCGCTTTTCCAGGAGTTTGCCCAGGAAAGGAGTGATATAGATCGGGCAATAGTTTGCTGGACAGGTAGGATCGGCAGAGTGCTTTTTAAGGAGAGGGTGCACAAGTGGGTGCTTGAGGAGAGAGGAGAAGGTTCCAGTGGCCAAGGAGTGATTGCAGAAATCGGCCAAGGCTGGACGAGGGTGTCAATGTGGTCCTTGATGGTTCTGGAAGAGCAGGGGAGCACCTGTTTGGATGACACTTTCTTAGATCGGACTTGTCTAGAAACCTCATCAGGTGTAGTCGGAGAGAAGGAGGAGAAGGAAGGAGGAGAGGGAGAGGCGGCCAGAGGGTGGGGCGAGAGAGGAAGAGGAGAGAGAGGACAGTATGTACAAAGTGTTAGTGGTGAAGTGATAAGCCAGAGTCATACAGAGGGCCTGGGAAGGAACAGGAGAGGTCGGGACTGCAGAAGGATTATCCAGCACCTTGCAGATTTTAAAGAGTTTGGCCGTGTTTTTTTAAGCCGCAGAGACGCAGGCTTTGATGTGGGCTCTCTTCTTGGACAGGACAGAGTCTGTATTGCCTTTGGCGCAGGCCAGTTTGTCTGAGGATGCACCCGAAGCCCTCCACATCCTGTCAGCCACCCTGCACTTGCGTTTCAAGGTGGCGAGGTCGGAGTCATACCAAGAGCTGCACTTGGAGGTAGGCTCCTGATGGATTCTCATGACTGGGGCAAGGACGTCCAGAGTGTTGGAAATAGAAAGATGCAGGATAGGGAGGGCTGTGTCAGAATGTGAGTCAGCCGCAGGAGAAGGAGGAGCAGAGAAAGTAGCAGCACAGGCATCCACTGACACACGCTTCATGGGTTTACAACACCTATAAGCCAAAACGATTGCTTTGGAGTACAGATAGGTAGGAATGACATATGAGGAGGGGCACAGTCTGTAGGTGTTGTTTGGTTATGTGCCCACCTATTGCCTGGCCATGCTAATCCCTATGGCCATTCCCACCCATTCCGGCCCCTGCCCGCCCAACGCACCTCGTCGTGGGAACTATTGAGCTTGCTTTAATTAAGCCTTATTATCAGACTTTGCTTTCAAAGTGCCTGCTGGTGTTTGTTCAAAGCAGTCTTCTGAGAGTTGGACTTAATTGGAGTTGTAAACACGCTATTGGGTAGATAGTAAAAATGTCTTACGAGGCCTGCGTTCAACAACTTGATTTATAAGCACTATGCATATCCTTCATTGAAGTACTGTTAAAAACAAGCATTGGCAACGCCACTGAAGTCCTGTTTAAGACGAGCATAGGCAAAGCCAACATTGTTGGCTTGTGCATACGTTTTTATCTTTTGCCAGCACTGTAATTAAATGCCCAGGTACTCGCACTATTTTGCACCGGCTACCAACAATTGTAGTTAATACCACTACGGCTGTGCCTTGCAAGTGCCTTCCCCATGCCTACACAAAAGCCCAAACTGTTGGCATTGCCAAAGCGTGCTTTTCTTCGTAGTTTACAAATACCATTATGCTTTTACTAACTGTCCACTCTTTTATTGAGGCCATTGTGTAGACTTTTCAATGGCAAGATATTTTGCAGAGAGGCAAGTTCTGTGTAGCTTAGGTGTGGAAGATTTAACAAAGTTTTGAATGTTCAGTTCCCCACAAACAAAACAGCCAGAGCAACAACTGTGAGTACAATTATTCTGTGGAAGTTTATTGGGAATGATGTGGTTTAGTTTTATTGCAGGTGTCTGCACTTTTGGCTCTCTAGAATTGTTTAACTACAACGTCTATCGGCCCTAACGAGAATAGTCAGTGGTGAGAGATCAAGGGGTCCGGACCCCCCCCCCCCCAAAAATAAAAAATCCCCCAAAAAAATCAACCCTTTTGTTTTCGGTCCTTTTGATTCGACCATTTTGTCATTCGATCCTTTGCATTCGAACCTTTGACCTGTAATCGTGTAAGACATATCGGCACAAGAACATCAGCAGAGAGGGGATCACGCTTCACCAAAATGAAGAATAAGAGCTCTTTAGAGAGATTTATTTTGACACATTTCAGTTCCAGATTCCTAGAGTGGCATTCATGCCCTTTGTATAAAGTACCGTCCCACAATCCGGGCAAGAAAAACACACTGTATTTTTCAAAATCTGAAATTTATTTAAAAGAATGAAATAAAATGTTAATCAACGTGGTCTCCAACTTTACATCATGGCGATCACCACAATGTTATAAGCTCAATTACAGTTGGTGAAGCAAACTAATTTTACCTGCCTGTAAGATTCTCACTACTGGCTCTCAAGCAAGCATTATTTATTTACTTGTATTTGTTTGTACGGCGCCAATAGCCCAAGGGCACCGAGGCGCAACAATTGCACGCAAGGGACAACCATCAAAGACAGGACAATCGAACATAGTCATTCAGAAGATTGGTCAGGTTAGAAGCTAGTTGAACAGAAAAGCTTTAAAAGATTTCTTAAACGTTGCAAGGTTTACTTTTTGCCAGAGAACAAGGGACAAAGTGTTCCAATATTTAGCTACTCTAACTGGGAAAGATCTTCACACGCCCCTTCAGCGCTTGAAAGTTGGACAGCAAAGCAGAGACTGAGCTGAGGAGCTCAGCGTTATACTTGGAGTGTACAAGGAGACCCAAGCTTTTAAATACTTGGGAGCAGTTCCAAAGATGCACTGATGAGCGATGGTAAGGCTTTTGAAGATGATACTCGTTCACTGGAAGCCAATGCAGAGCCCTTCTGTGCTCAGTGATGCTGCATCTTCTTGAGATCTTTTTAGTGATACAGACGGCGTCATTCTGCAATATCTGACATTTTTTCAGGCTGCTCAGAGAGGCTCCAATCAGCAGGGAGTTGCAATAGTCCAATCTAGACAAAAAAGTTGCTCGAGCAACAGTGGCGCAGTTTTTTTATGAGGTGAATGGGCGCAACATCCTAAGCAGGCGCAGATGGTAATTACAGGTGCGAGTCAGCTAGCTAGCATGGGCATCAGCGTTGAGGGAGAATAAAATCTGCACACCTAAGGTTTTGACCTGTTTTTTTAGTGTTCATGGTGTTTAAGCCTACGTTGAATGCTTTGTAGTTAGCACTCAGTTTGTTTATGACCTGCTGAGAGCCCACCAAAAGGAGCTCTGTCTTGTTTCCATTCAAGCAGAGCCAATTATCAGATATCCAAAATTCAATCTGATTGTACACTCTGGTCAGGGTGACCAAGTCTTGAACATAATCCCCTGTTAACTTAATGACTACCTGGGTGTCGTCTGCATAGCTTGTAAACACCACACCTAGGCGTTCCAGGACCATACAAAGAGATCTGATGTAAAGGTTAAACAAGAGTGGTGAAAGACAGGCCCCATGCGGTACTCCACATAAGATGGGAGTGGAGGAGGAGCAAGCCTGGTCTCATTTAACTCTCGACTCCCTAGAGGTTAGAAAGGAGCAAAACCATCCAATGGCTTCCTCTGAGCATTGCCCCAGGTTACGGAGAGTGCTGAGGAGGAGATCATAATCCACTAAGTCGAACGCCGCTGACAAGTCAAGCAGCATCAGCAGACCCGTTTTCCACTCATCAATAATTCCTAACAGATGTGTTTGCAGGTCAACTAGAGCAGTATCGGTACTAAAGGATGGCCGAAAGCCGGATTGTCTTTCGTGCAAGATGAAGTAAGTTTCAACAACATTTAGCAGTTGCAGCGTGGCAAACTCATCAATGATTTTCAGAGGAAATTACAATTAGTGATTGGCCTAAGATTACTGGGTTCTTTTGGATCGAGATTAGGTTTTTTCAAGGGAGGGGTAACAGTAACAGTGTTCATGGATGCGGGCACCAGACTGTCCCTAAAAGAAGAATTTACAAACTTAGTTAGAAAAGGGGCAAAAAGATCTTTGTGCTCTAAAATAATCTTAGGCGGAGGATGATTTTCAGCATAGGAAGTAGGGCGCATAGATGAGAGCATCTTTACAATTTCTGTGACGGAATAGGGGATAGGCTAAACTTTGCTTGTGCAGAAAACCCCTGAAGGGAGTACTTCCTCCGAGCGCATTAGTCTGATTTTGAAGATTTTTTATTTTATGTCTAGCATTATTGACTTTAGCTTCAAAAGCCTCCTGAACTCTCATGCAGTCCTGATTAGTTGGTTGAAATGGGGCCTGCACATGACCTGGTTTTTCCAATGATTTGAGAATTTGAAAGCATTTACCCACATGGTTGGCCGATTGGTCTATTTGAGAGTCTTTTTTAGTTTCCGCTATTTGAAGCCTATAGGTTTTATCTGCCTTTTTCCAAACAGTTTTGTTTTGCTCAGTAGGATGCTTCAACCAGCTGGATTGTAGATTGCGTTTTAGCTTTTTTAACGCTGTGAGTTGGGGAGTAAACCATTTCTGGTGCTCCAGGTTCTCTCTCACTATGTTAGATTTCATGGGGGCGTATTTACCTAACATAGTTTGAAAATACCCAGTGAATACATCCACCAGGTCACTAACCGAGGTGCTGCTGGAGGTATTGGTCATGATGGAATTTGATAGTCCTGCAGTAATACCTTTTTAAAGTTACGACTACAGACAGTCTTGGCAGGGTTTTTAGATTTCATTGGAGGTTTAGTTGGACGAATGTGAAAATCGATTATAAAGTGGTCTGACCATACACAAGGCCTGGTCTGCTTAATGTTGACATTAAGGTTTCCAGTCACAATCCAGTCCGGAATGTTGTTATTCCCTATTGTTGGGTCTTTATTTTGGACATGATGGTCAATGTTATTCAAAGCAGCTTCTAAAGCAATAGCTTCCATGTTTAAGTTATTTCCCAGCCAGTGATTGAAATCTCCTAAGAGGAGAGTCATGCGGTTGGAACCGGTAAGATTGTTAAAGATTTGAATGATTCCGTCAATTAAAGTCGGGCATGTTATTAGGTGGCCGATAGACAAGTACGAAGTTGAGACAGGAATGATTCCAGAGAATCCATTTCGCAAGAATAATGTTACAGCCCTGCCAGGTGCAGGGAGAGAGAAAAAGACCTAAGGTAGTCCTAGCAATAAATGCTACATCCCCACCATGTCCTAGTGGTGCGACGTCCTTTCATCGCGGGATGTTTTTTCATGGGGTTCTTTACCGCACATTTTTTTCTGCTGAAAAAACTCAATGATTTTTTGGGGGGGGGGGTTGGAACTATATATATTGAGTGTGGGTGTTCGGGATATATAAAAAATGAGAGGATGGGGGGATTGGCAAGGAACACCCAAAAATAAAAAAATGTGATTTTTTTTTTTCGTAAATAAATCCTAGGGTAAAAAGCCTGTGAAAAAACATCCTGCGATGAAATGACATGGAACCGTCCTAGCTCTCTGTTCCCACAAAGGATTGAGTACCCCATGGACAGCAAGGTCTATCATTGGGCTGCTGGTGTCTGTAATGAATGTTTCAGTCAGAAACAGTATGTCGAAGTTGTTGTCTATAATGAGGTCATGAATATCTTGCGCATGCTTATTTAGAGACCTACTGTTTAGAAGAGCTGATTTTAACATGTGTCCATGACCTCCTGATGTCTGAACAGTTGGCAAAAGAATTTGTTTCTGATTCAGTGAGCAAGAGGTCAGGTTCCCTACTTTTGGGTCGGAAATGGATATTGAGGTGGTAGGAAAGCTGCTTCCTTGCTTACAAAACTCATAGAGGGTGTCTGGGCTGGCCTGCACACCCAAGGTGTATGTGGTAGTGCAGATGGAAGAGGAGGGGGCACAGAGGTTGTTAAGGAGGTTTGAGGCGACCATTGCAATTAGACATACTAAGGACTAGAGAGGTTGCCGGGACACACAGTGCTTCCTGCAATTCTGAAAAGGTAGTCCCATCATCATAATTGGTAGCCGAAGAGTATGGGACGGCAGTGCATCTAACTTTGTAAGCTTAAGCTTGTTGATATAAGCCAATGGGACCACTCGCTGCTCGGCCAGGGTCACCGAGCATCTTGGAGGATATCCAATAATCCTCACAGACAAAAAGAATGTAAGACGTAACAAAGGCAGGGGTTACCTGTTCGGTCGGAGAGAGATTTGCCTAGACGTCTATGGACGGCAAAAACCGGCTTGTTGCTGATGCACTAGCACACCTGATGTATCTATAAATGCAGTCCAGGGGTGCCTGGGAAGTGTAGTTTGGCGCAGAGCATTATGCTCCTACAAAGTGAAAGTAGATCTCTTTACACACGTGGCACATAGTATGCAGTCAACAATAGGTTATGGCCTAGACAAAAGGAGAGTGCTTTTTCTCTCAGCAGTTATGGTAATTCTAACAGTTTTAAATATGCCAACCTGTCACAGCACAGCAATCAACCTGAATGATGCGTGCACAGTTGATGCAATACAAATTCAGTTGTTTCAATTATCTCAATGCCTTAATTATGCGCAGTGTCAAAGTTCCAAGAGCACACAGTTAACTATACCTGAAGCTCTGATCTGACAGCTTCAACATATACGGAGTCTTGATCGGCGAAGAACGGCTTGCTGATGATGCACTGGCACTGATGTGCCTGACATATCTATAAATGCGGACCAGTGTTGCCTGGGAAGTGTAGTTTGGCACAGAGCGTTATGCTCCTACAAAGTGAAAGTAGATCTCTTTACAGTATTCAAAGTATCTTCACAATATATATATATATTTCTGATGCTTGTGTAATCTGCTTAGATCACATGCTATGCATAGGCTGACATCTAGTGGAAGCTGAGGAGTATTACAGTTGTTTTTCGAAACTCGAAAATGGGCGTCGAAATAGGGCGTGCCAGTACTACTATCCCTATTGTGACGTCCCCTGTACCCATGATCCCTCACGCGTGTGGGTCCCTCAGATTGTTTTTTTCCGCCATTGTGAGCGGTCACAAAATATAAGCGGAGTCCATTTTCGGCGTACGCCGTTGAACTTTATTAATTAAGTTAGTGTTTCTTCCTGTCCTTTGCCGACGCTGTGTCTCGACGCGGTAAAGACTGAAGAAGACTTAGAAGCAGACCGTCGGACAGAGACTTTGATGGTGCCACTCTGCCTTGGAAGGGCCTTTTGGTCTCGGCCTTACAGTAGGGAGAGTGTGGGGTAGTCATAAACATGTATATTTCCACCCTTTCCCATAGTCGCCCAGCTGCCTACATATATCATGGAGCGTACTCCCTTTAAGTTCTGCCCCTCCTGCAATAGGAAGTTCACGTGGGTCGACAAGCATAGGGTCTGTAACCTCTGCTTGAATAGAAACCACGACGAGGTGCATTGTCGGGCTTGTAAGCTTCTCCGACCAAAAGCCCTCAAAGACAGGCGAACTAAACGTTGTGCCCATCACGCCATGCAGGCCGAGGCCTCCATGGACGTCGAAGAGGCATCCAATGACGGCAGTGACGCCGTCCTTTCGGACGGCAAGGGTGACGGGGAACCTCCACATTCCCCAGTGCCAGCCCCCGACCCTAGCAGACAGGCCAGAGGTCCTGTTACGGGGAAGACACCTGGCGGCAATGGCACCACACTCCCCCACAAACACACACCCCACGGCGATGCGTGTAAGGTCACACACCGAGAGTCGACGGTGAAGGGCAGATCTTCTGATCAGACGTCCTCTGGGCGCTCCGAACGGCCGCCGCGCAAGCCATCCACTCGGTCGAAGTTCAGCCTACACCAGGGGACAGGCCCAGGGAGCCCTCCGGTACCCCCTCTTCGACCCCAAGCTCCAAAAAATCATTATCATCTAAGAGCAGGAAACATAAGGAGAGAGACACGTCTAGTTCCTCTAGCGAGAGGGACTTGCTTAGCAAGGAGAAGGCTATGGAGCAACCCTCTAGCCAACATAAGAGTATGCCCCTACAGGACACTATAGTAGAGTCTGATCATACACATCAACCTGACTCTATCCGTCTTGATGAGGAAGAGGAACATACACCCATTACCCCAACTCTAGCCTCCTCCGATCCGGGGTTTATACCCAGTTCAGCCAGATGGTCTGCACAGGATATTGACAGAGTTATGAGCGCATGTCCTGCTTAGCAAATTTCTTTGAAAAACATCCTCATGTTCTAGACAACTTGACTTTCACGCCTCCCACTACACAGGCGTCTGGTTCAAACATAACACCTACAGCCTCTCAATCACAGACAATGGCTGTACCATATAAAAAGAGATCTCTCCCCCCATCAAAATAGGCTGTTGAACCTCCACACAAAACTCCTCGTCTCACCTACGACCAGGATGTAGGGGAGGATGAATACTTAGACGAAGGTGAACCCTATGATGGTGACATCGAGGGTTATGACGCCGGGGGAGAAGGCGATCAAGACGAAGAGGACACCGACTCTGTAGTTTTAGCGATGGACTCTCCAGTCCCGCAAAACCCTGTTTTACCGGACTCCGCTGTGGATAACCAGCCATTATTCAATGATATACTCATAAGGGCTGCAGAGCATTTCGGCATCGAAACACAAGAGGCCCAGCAGGACAAGGTTTTTGCAGAGAATATGTGGGGTGATAAAAAACCTGCAACCCAATTTATCCCCCTGCTAAAATCAGTCCAAAGAAGGATCTTCCCTAGAACTACCAAACGATACCAGGGCATTGAACCCTGGGATCGTGAAACTCTTTAAACCAGCACCATCCAACCCCTTATATGTAAGGGGACAACTTCGACCTGACTCTCTGGTGGTTACCACCCCCCGCAATAGAACTGGTACACCCTTAGCCTCCTCCGAAGCCCCTCCAGACAAGGAGAGCAAAACATTATAT
Organism: Ambystoma mexicanum; assembly: GCF_040938575.1. Taxonomy (NCBI): domain Eukaryota; kingdom Metazoa; phylum Chordata; class Amphibia; order Caudata; family Ambystomatidae; genus Ambystoma; species Ambystoma mexicanum. Next base: position 754,673,970 of record NC_090924.1, on the reverse strand, counting down.
GCTATGGGTAGGAAGATAGCATCCACTGCAGCATACCAGGCGCGTATAGCAAACAGTTCCATCTTGTTGTCCAGCTTTGACTGCACAAAGTGGGATGAGGTAAAGGCCCTGGCAGAGTCGGCACCGGAGCCACTAAAGGCCAAACTCTCCCTTCTGGCTGCTGAAGGAAGAGCTACAGCAGGCGTCCTCCTAAAGAATAACTTTGACGCTGCTGACAAGGCTAGATGCTTATTGCAGAAGCCACCATTTTAAAATGCCATGCCTGGCTTAGGCAGTCAGGCTTTAAACTTGAGACGCAGGCTACCACACTAAACATACTAGTTGAGCAGAATGTATTATTTGGGAAAGCAGTTGAAGACGCCCTTAAGTCTGCCAAGGATGAATATGAGACCCTCAAGTCCCTTGGCCAACTGACTAATAAACAACCAGGCCAAAGAGGTGGTAGTAATTTTCGTCGCTTTCGGCGGCAAAGCAGAGAGGAACTGGATACAACCAAAATCATAGTTCCTCTTAGAATACCAATCAACAAGCCACCCAGGGTTACCCCAGGGGTCAGCACAGGGCCCGAGGAAGAGGGAGAGGCTCCCCCACCAGAGGTGGAGGGACACCTTCTAAGCAATGATGCCCCGCTACGGGTCCCCTACCATGCCTCCCCAGTCAGGGGACGAATATCCTTTTAAACCCAATTATGGGAGGGTATAACATCGGACAAATGGGTGTTGTCAACTGTGACAGGGGTTATTGTATAGAGGAAGGCCGTCAAACCTTCCCCACGCCAAAAGAAACCATTGTAGGAGGAACAACATATCCTGCTAGAAGAGGTGAAAGCTCTACTCCTCAAGGACGCCATCGAGGTTGTGCCACACAAAGAGGTAAATCAGGGTAGATATGACCATGCGCCCGGTACTAGACCTGCACCCTGCAAACAAATTTGTTAAGCCACAAAATGTTTGCATGACAACACTACAAGAAGTAATCCCTCTATTTAAAGAGGCGGATTACATGGCAACATTGGACATGAAAGCTGCCTATTTTCATATCCCATTGTTCCCAGCGCACAGAAGATTCTTGCGATTCAAATTAGCAGACCAACACTATCAGTTCAAGGTGCTGCCCTTTGGAATAGCTTTGGCTCCAAGGGTGTTCACCAAGGTACTGGCGGTGGTGGCAGCGCACCTACGCAGGGAATCAATCCCAGTGTACCCCTACCCGGACGACTGGCTGATCACGGGAGAAAACTACCATCTTTGCAAAGTAAACACGCAAAGGACAATAGACCTTCTCTTCCAATTGGGCTTCTCAATAAACGAGAAAAAGTTGAGTCTAATATCAAACACATCAAAACAGTTCCTAGGAGCTGTATTAGATACAAAGACAGGCTTAGCCTACCCATCCATGGAAAGAGTGCAAAATATTCTTCAGCAGATACCCCAGTATCAAGCCGGTCTCCGGATAAGCGTACGCAAAGCAATGCGCCTGCTAGGTATGATGGCATCATGCATTTACCTAGTACCCCACGCACGCCTGCGCATGCGACCAATGCAGGAATGGTTGGCGAAACAATGATCTCAGGCAAGTGGTCAGTGGGACGATCTAGTGGTTGTTTCACCAACACTGGTTCAGAACTTAAGCTGGTGGTTAAGGGAAAATCTACTCAAGAGGAAACCTTTCCATGAACCGGAAGCACAAGCGGTCGTCACTACGGGCGAGTCCCTTTGCGGGTTGGGGGGGACCCACTACCTACAGCACACAGCCTGTGGTCACAAGTGACTGCACTGAAACACATAAACGTTCTTGAGTTATTGGCAGTCCTCAAGCCCCTACAAGCCTTCAAAAAGCACCTGACGAACGTGTCGGTACAAGTCCTAACAGACAGCACCACCGCAATGTTCTATCTCAACAAACAGGGAGGTACACACTCCCCAAATCTGTCCAAGCTGGCACAGAAAATATGGAAGTGGGCACTCAGACGAGAGATGTCCCTGTCCTCCCAACATGTTCCAGGGATACTGTTATGCTCACCTGGCTCCCACAGGGGTGTCGATCGGACCCGGACAGCTGCAACCTCCTCCTACGTGAAGCGTAGTGCAGAGATGACAGACTGGACTGGACCGCCTAATCTCGCCTGCTTGACCCATAGAAATATTCTCCTGCAAGTGGAGAAAGGGATTTAGCCACCCGTGGATTTTTGTAATGGCACCCCACTGTTCTCCCCACTAATCACCACCGATATTCACTTTCAGTAAGCTCACCTTATGTTTGTAAATGATGAGCTCTCCATCCTGCGTGGAATGCAGGGGCGCGTAGATACCAGTTACTTCACTGGTTTGAAGGCGTTGGAAGAGTTCCGGATGAATATTGACTCCGAGGTTCCAGGCAAGAACCCGTAAGTATAAAGTTCAAAGAGTTCAATATGCCCGATGTTCATTCTTGTACCTTTCTTTACTTGTGTTGCAGCTCGGTGCAATGGAAGATTGTCTTGTGGCAGCTGATGGTGTTCAGGTAAGAGTCTGTATTACCCAACACTGTCCGGCAAAAGATGCGTGTGTTTCAATTGCTGGTTTCACTCTCCTTACAGGTGCGGCGTAAGAAGTTGCGGTTTGTTATGGAATAATGCCATCCGGTTGTTAATCAGGTAAGTCTATGGTGGAGAGGTTGTATTTGCTGGCTCTCTCGGCTCACCTTCTGTTTCTTTTGTCCCCTAGATGGTGTAATTCGGCGGAGAAAATGATGGAGGCTGCGCCGGATCGAAAAATGGTGTGAGGACTGGTGAGTATGGCGCGGTGCTGCAGCTGGCGATGCGACGCGTGTAGAATAATGTCCTTTTCAAGTTCAAAGACGTGATGGATCCGGAATTCAGGTAAGGATTGAAATAATATCTGTTTCTAACCTTTCCTTCTTCTTTCTTCTATTGCTAGGAGCTCTGGATTCGAGACTGGCGTGGCTGAAGACTGGATGCTGACTGCAGGCACGGTTAGCGTTACGCTGCTGGATGCAGAATAACACGAAGCATGTGCTGCTGTTCGGGCGTGGTTTAAATAGCCTCCAAAGTAGTTCCAGGTAAGAAGTCCCTAACACCACACCGGAGTAAAAAATAGTCCCTGTAGTAAAATAGTCCCATCGAGGCCTCACGTTGGCTTGGATTCATTTGCAGCATGGTCTCCACAAGGTAAGTAAAGTCTATGAGCCTGGCGCCTGTGGCGCCAGGACTGATTTCTATTATGAGCCTGGCACCTAAGGCGCCAGGACTGAACCCAGACAGCCCCCAGCCCGGGCTGCTGAGGTTTTATTAAATATCTGGATGCCTGCTCCCGGGGCTGATGGGCTTGATCCGGATGCCCGGGGGTAGGCATCATGACAGATACTGAACACACTAGCGGACTCTCTGAACATTGAAACTCTACCAGAAGAGCACAAGTGGAAACTACACACAGACATCGTCAGGGCTCAAGTCGAGGGTACATACGGGGGGACGGAGTCCACCCACTTTTATTAGAGGGGGTCTCAGTCCCCCCCCAGCTAAAATGAGAAACATTGAATGTCCTCTTTGAATTTATTAAATTAAGCCGACCTCGGGGTTCGACCTGCAGTCGTCATGTTTGTATCCGGACACTTCACCACTGCACTATATAACCTTATGAAAAATAACTAAAAACTAAATGTCCCATTTCGGTACTACAAGGCCCAGGGAAAACATTTGTATTAGTTCTTCGTGTTTAAAACATGCATATCTTTTAACTTTTTCAAAAAAACTATTAGAAGAAAATATCCTCTCTTGGTTTTGTGTGTGTTGATTTTATGAAGGGCAAATACCATTCATTCTGTGCAATTTGGGTTGTTATGCCAAGACAATTTCATGATATGTGCATATTTCACCTTGATATGCTAATTTCTGGCGATATCACATACAATTGCATTTGTTGATGAGTCCCCCCACTTTAATTTTTAGGACTTGACCCCTGGGCATCATAGACCACATCTTCTCTCTTTGGGGATACCCCTCTCTAGACTTGTTTGCTACAAGAGAAAACAAGCAATGCCCAGACTTTGCATCCAGGTTCCCCGAGCCACTCTCCAAGGGGAATGCCCTATGGATGAACTGGTCAGGGATATTTGCTTACGCTTTTCCCCCGACTCCATTAATCAGCAGGATAGTGAACAAAATACACATGGAACAGATGACACTCATCCTGGTTGCTCCTATATGGGCGAGACAACGTGGTTTCCACATCTGCGCAAGCTAGCAATGTGCGATCCCATCATGCTCCTGTACCAGGTCAACCTGTTGACTCAACGTGGGGGGACGATGATACACTCACAACTACACTCTTTGAACTTGGCACCATGGCTCCTGAAATCGTAGAGTTCGGACACCTTAATCTTCCACAACGGTGTATGGACATCCTAAAAGAAGCAAGGAAACCAAACACCAGGCACTGCTATTTCCCCAAGTGGAAGAGATTCGTCATTTGGTGCCAATCTATACAGATTAACCCCATAGAGTGTATGCCATCACACATTCTTACTTGCATGCTCCACCTGTTGGATTCAGGGTTGGTCTTTAATTCTTTTAAAGTTCACCTAGTAGCTTTATCAGCACACACCACCTCTCAGAGTAAAATCTCATGGTGGAAAGTGCCAGTCATCAAAGCTTTCATAGAGGGAGTGAAGAGAATACATCCTCCAGTCTCTAACCCCCCGCCTGGTTGGAATCTAAACTTAGTGCTAGCAAAACTCATGGGACCCCCATTCGAGCCTTTGCAGCAGGCTACCCTTAGAGACATTACCTATAAAACTGCCTTCTTAGTGGCTATCACTTCCATAAGAAGAGTCAGCGAGATCCAAGTATTGTCAGTGCAGGACCCCTTCTTTGTCATCCATAAAGACAAATTGGTTTTACGGACTCAACCTAGGTGTTCACCTAAATTTATTTCCAAGTTTCACGTGAACCAATCTATTGAGCTCCCAGCCTTCTTTCAAAAGCCAACTAGCTCAGCTGAGGTCAAAGTCCACACACTAGATGTGAGGAGAGCGGTTCTTTACTACGTCGATAAGACAAAACCGCTTAGGAAAACAGATCAACTGTTTCTCTACATGGCTACAGGCAGACAAGGAGAGCGCGTTTCAAAAAGAGCAATCTCCAAATGGATTTTCAAATGTATACAGTTCTCCAGCATGGGGTCTGGCATGGATTCACATGCTCATGAATATTCCCCGTCGTCAGGCTGGGAATCCTCGGTAAAGAAAAAACCAGTATCAGTTTCATTTCTGATCTGTCTTTCGTAGTAATAACCAATCACTGGTCTCTGCGTCATACTGACCACAGCCAATGACTGCCCTCTACCTAAGCACCGCCTCCGGCAGCCATCTTCAGATTTTTACCGCACGTTCATGTGTTGGGATCCTCGTGCTATTGCTCTCGAGAGTTAGTGCTATTTTTTCATGTTTTTTTCTCAAAAACTTCGTTTTTTCGGTCAAAAGAGCCTCAAGCTCCACCGACTCACCATCCGATCAACGGGGACCCGTTTCGGATTCGTCTGCGCCCCTCAAGGGTGAAGATTTCGTCGAGCTACGCTTTTGGAGGACTCTAGAAGTTTCTCAGGCCCGGCCATGGCCAAGGAGAAGGGAAGCTCGACGCCCGGAAAGCTGTTCAGGGTCTGCCCTGGATGCCAGCTGCAGAACGTCTTCAAGGAGGACGAACACTCTTTTTGTCTTTACTGCCTACATGAGGACAAGACGCACGTGGAGAAGGACTGTGCGTTTTGCGGCAACATGTCGGAGCGGACCATGAAGGACCGCCATCAACGTCTCGCCAACTGGCTAGAAGGGAAGAGCCCGTCCGGCGAGAAGAAAAGGAAGAAATCCGAGCGGTCTTCTAAGACCTTTGAGGACGCCCCGGCGACGGGGGTCCAACATAAGGCCAAGCACTGCGAGTCTGCTGGCACCGGGAGCGCCGAACGGTCGGGCTCTACGGGCGCCAGGCAGGGCGCACCCTCCCCGGCACCATCAACCACGAGCCAACGCTCTGGGTCGGGTAAGAGGTAGGCCGAGCACCCGGCGAAGCTCCTGGAGAGGCCCCGGTCGAGCTCGAAGGCGGAGGGGGAGCGAGGCAGTGTCCCCCCCCTCAAGGATAAGGCGGTGAGCGCACCTAAGGTGGTGAAGGCCTTAATCCATCCGGCCAAGCCCTCTATCGAAACTGTCGCGGCGGCCCTGGCTCAGCCTGTGGAGGCTACACCAGTTGTGGCGACCTCGGGGCTCAGAGTCTCCCTGCCACCTCGGAGGGAGTCCTCTTTTGTGCCCATCGATAGGACCCCCGTGAAATCCCCCGTGGGGAAGAAAAAGGGGGGGCAGGGCGTCGTCGTAGATTCGGCCTCAACCTCGGAGGAGGAACTGGTCGAGGTCTTAAGCCACGGCCTCGGCGTGGAAGGGCCCCTGATCGCCCGTCGGATTTCCCTCTGCCAGCGCCGCGAGACAACTCGGCGGCCATTTTGTTGGCTATACAGTCCTTATGCTCTGAGATAAGGACGAGACTACCGTTGCCGACGGAACCTCTCCCGTCGGGGGACCCAGAACCGGGACCTTCTGGTGTTCCCCCTACCAAGAAAAGAAGGATCCACCCTCCACCTCCTTTTCAGCCGTCGCGCCCCTTCCAGCCCTCCTCCCCGTCCACCCGAGGGGATGATACGGGGACTGACACGGCAGCGACGGGTACGGACGACGAGGTATACGACGAGGATGTACCGTCGTCGCCTCCCACCAGGGCTTCTCCGCCCGACGAGATTGGATCGTTCCACTCAATGATCGCCAGGGCATCCGAGCTTTTCCAACTCTGCCCTGAGGAGAAGAAGAAGGAAGGTTTCCTTTATCAGCGGCGCGAGGCCAAGAGGAAGACGGTCCTCGCGGTGCCTCTATTGGACGACATTTGGGATGAGGGCCTCACCCTCCTCAAGAACCCGTCCACGACGCCAGCTAGAAGAGACCGGTACGAGAAAAAGTACCGGGTCCCGGACACGGCCCCCCTGTGCCTCCGGGCGCAGCCTACTCCGGACTCCGTCGTCTCCGCGGCGGCCAGGAAAAAAGCGGGGGGGTGCGGCCTCCACATCAACTTCCCCACCGGACGGCGAGGGAAAGAAATTGGACGCTATGGGACGCAGAGTCATCTCGTCTGCAGCGACGACGATTAAAGCTGCCAACGCCTTGGCTATCGTGGCCCGATACGACAGGGAGCTCTGGTACAAACTGGCTCCCCTGCTGGACTTCTTGCCGGACGACAAGAGGGCAGAGGCCCTGGAGATCCTGCAGGAAGGTGAGATGGCTTCGGACCACGCCATTACCGTTGCGACGGACATCGCCGACACTGGGTTCCGCCAGTTGGGCAACAGCGTTTGCCTTAGGTGGCGTGGATGGCTCAAGGCTACGGACTTCCGTCAAGACGTTCAGACCAGAGTCCTGGACATGCCCTTCGATGGGAACAACCTGTTTGGGAAGACGGTGGACGATTCCCTTCAGGCCATTAAAGCGGACACCGAGACGGCCCGGGCCCTTGGAGTTCTGCAACAGCGACGGACGCCCTTTCGGAGCAGCGGAGGCAAGGGTGCCTCCAAAGGTTCCGGCGGCGGTTTCTCCTCCTACCGTCAAGCGGCCCGCTCGTCATCTCAGGAGGCCTACAGAGGACGAGGCAAGCCTGGCGGACCCCGCCGTCGTCCCCAAGGACAAGGCGCTAAAGCCTCGTCGAAGCAGGATTGAACCGGCCGGGGGGTCGGGCCCCCACCGAAGCACCCCGGTGGGAGGCCGGCTGGCGAGCTTCGTCAGCGTGTGGGAGTCCATCTCCACCGACCGTTGGGTGCTGGACGCCTTGGCCCGGGGCCACGCGCTCGAGTTTCAAAGAAAGTGTCCGCGCGTCCCCCCCGTGGCCAGGAAAGAACTTCACGTCCCTCAACCTCTCCTGGAGGTGAAGACGATGCTCAAGAAGGGCGCCATCGAACTCGTCCCAAAGAGGCTTCGGGGCTCCGGAGTCTACTCGAGATACTTCCTCGTGAAGAAGAAGACGGGGGGATGGCGCCCCATCCTGGACCTGCGACGTCTGAACAAGTTCATCAAGACGCAAAAGTTCCGGATGGTCACCCTCCAGCACGTCCTGGGTCAGCTGGAGGAAGGAGACTTCCTGTCGTCGTTGGTTTTGGAGGATGCCTACTTCCATATTCCCATCTTGAAGGGGCACCGAAAATTCCTCAGGTTTGTGGTCCAAGGGCGGCATTACCAGTTCAAAGCCCCCCCCTTCGGTCTACGGTCGGCACCCAGGGTGTTCACCAAGTGCCTCGCACCGGTGGCGGCTCAGCTGCGCCGCGAAGGGATCCACGTCTACCCCTACCTGGACGACTGGCTCATCCGGGCCAAGACAAGGGAGCTCGCCGTGGTTCACACGGCAAGGACCGTCCAACTTCTCACGGACCTGGGATTCTCCGTGAACTACGCCAAATCCCACCTGGTACCCGCGCAAGACACTCTGTTTCTGGGAGCGAGGCTCAACACAGTGTCCCTTCTGGCCTCCCCGTCGGAGGAGAGGACCAGGACCATCCTGGGCAAGGTGCAGCGGATGTTGGTGGCCGACGCGGCCAAGGTGAGGTCCATCAAGTCCCTCCTCGGAATGATGTCTTCCTGCATCTACCTCATTCCCATGTGCAGGCTCCGGATGCGCCCGTTGCAGGAGTTCCTGGATGCGCGCTGGATCCAAACGACGGGCAGCTTCGAGGAAAGGATCACACTCGACGAGAGTTTCCGACGAGCGATCCGGTGTTGGGGCACCCGCGCGCATCTGACGGCGGGCATGGACTTCCAGACCCCAGCCCACCAGGAGACAGTGACCACGGATGCCTCCCTGGAAGGGTGGGGAGCGCACACCGAAAATCTGCACGCAAGGGGCCTTTGGCTCCAGACGGAGAAATCCTTACATATCAACGTCCTGGAGCTCCGTGCAGTGTTTTGAGCCCTCAGGTCCTTCCTTCCGTCCCTCAAGGGCAAGGTGGTGAGGATCTTCACCGACAACACCACCACCATGTTTTACATCAGAAAACAGGGCGGAACCAGGTCCCCAGCACTGTCCAAGGAGGCGCAGGACCTGTGGCATTGGGCAGTCGCCCAAGGGATGTTTCTGGTGCCGTTTCATCTGGCAGGGATAAGAAACACCATCGCCGACTCACTCAGCAGGGAGCTGCGCTCGTGCCACGAGTGGGAACTACGGCAGGATCTAGTGGATCGCCTCTTCCGACGGTGGGGCACACCCCAGATCGTCCTGTTCGCGACGGCGACGAACTCCAAGTGCCGGAGGTTCGCCAGCAGGTTTCCCCAGGCGAGGAGCATGGGCGATGCTTTCTCGTTCCCCTGGGAGGGCCTGTTCCTCTACGCGTTCCCTCCTTTGCCACTGCTAATCCGGCTCGTCAACCAGCTCAAGAGGTCACGGTGCAGGATGATCCTCGTCGCACCTGCGTGGCCGAGGCAGATATGGTTCCCGGACCTTCTGGACTTGTCAGCGTCCCCGCCAATCAAGCTGCCGGTGGACGCGGATCTGCTCTCCAGGGAAGGAGGCGCCATCCTCCACCACGACCCGAAATCGCTGAACTTGCAGGCCTGGCTCCTGCAGCGCTAGAGTTTGGAGGATACGACATACCAGCCGACTGCAGAGAGGTTCTTGCAAAGGCCAGGGCGTCCTCGACTCTTAAATGCTACGGACACAAATGGAAGAGGTTCTCTGTCTGGTGCCACGCACAGAAGATTAACCCTCTACGGATTACGGCTCCCCAAGTTCTGCCGTACCTGCTGACGCTGGCTAAAGCTGGACTGGCACACGCGTCCATCAAGATTCATCTTGCTGCGATCTCCCGATACACCAGAACCACGGGACGGACGTCCTTGTGGTCTCATCGTCTGGTGAAAGAGTTCATGAAGGGACTGTTCAGATCGTTCCCGCCGGTGAAGGCTCCGGCCCCGGCGTGGGAGCTCAACGTGGTGCTGACCAAGCTCATGGGACCTCCGTTCGAGCCTCTGCACTCGGCCCCGTTGAAGTTTCTGTCGTGGAAAACAGCGTTTCTTGTGGCCATCACCTCCGCACGACGGGTGGGAGAGATCCAGGCCCTTTCCTGCAAGGCCCCGTACTTGACTTTTCACGACACGAGGGTAGTGCTCAGGACGCACCCCTCCTTCATGCCCAAGGTACCGTCGGACTTCCATCTCAACGAACCCTTGGTGTTGCCTGTATTCTTCCCGTCGCCTTCGTCGCCGGCTGAGAGGACTTTGCACTCGCTGGATGTGGCTAGAGCGCTGAAGTTCTACGTGGACCGCACAAAGTGTTTTCGGAAGACGTCACAACTCTTTGTGAACTTTGGACCTGTCAATCAGGGGAAGGCTCTCTCGAAGGCTTCCATTTCCAGATGGCTCTCCGGCTGTATCATGTACTGTCATCGGTTGGCAAACCGACCGCTGCCCGGCCGTCCGAGAGCCCATTCCACCAGAGCGATCGCAGCTACCACGGCGTTCCTTTCTGGTGTGCCCCTGCTGGACATATGCAGGGCTGCTACGTGGAGGTCGACGCACACCTTCACGAAGTTCTACTGCGTCGATCGGGATTCCAGGGAGGAGTCCAGGGTTGGCCAAGCAGTGCTGCGCAACCTGTTCGCCTGAGGTGAGCCTGGTGAGGAGGTAAGATGCTTAATGTTGAGTTTGATGCAATGCTTAATGTTGAGCCTTTGCCACCTCCCGTGGTTGTGCATGTGTGTACTGCTATGTATTATTTATTCATGAGCATGTGAATCCATGCCAGACCCCATGCTGGAGAAGGAACAAGTTACTTACCTGTAACTGTTGTTCTCCAGCATGGGTCTGGCATGGATTCACATGCGAACCCTCCCGCCTACCCCTCTGCGGCTCTTCACTTGGTCATACTGCCACTTCACGTGCTTCCAAATCTGAAGATGGCTGCCGGAGGCGGTGCTTAGGTAGAGGGCAGTCATTGGCTGTGGTCAGTATGACGCAGAGACCAGTGATTGGTTATTACTACGAAAGACAGATCAGAAACGAAACTGATACTGGTTTTTTCTTTACCGAGGATTCCCAGCCTGACGACGGGGAATATTCATGAGCATGTGAATCCATGCCAGACCCATGCTGGAGAACAACAGTTACAGGTAAGTAACTTGTTCCTTATGCTATTCATTATCAGACTAGACACTGCCTTCTACACCTGGAGCTCACTCTACAAGGGGCACTGGGGCTATGTTGGCTTTTCTTGCAAACGTACCATTAGACAACATTTGCAGAGCAGCGACATGGAGCTCAGTTCGTACCTTCACTCAGTACTACTGCATTGACACACATTCCAAAACAGATACACAGGTGGGACAAGCGGTTCTAAAACATCTATTTTCCGCTACTCCTTCTCAAAACCCACCACCTTCTCATAACACTGCTCGCTAATCTATGCATAGCATGTGATCTAAGCAGATTACACAAGCATCAGAAGGAATACATTACTCACCGTAATCATATTTCTGGTGCTTGTATCTGCTTAGATTCACATGCGCCCCCCCTTCCTCCCCTGAGAGAAGGTGTATAAATGTTTACTTGAGCTTTCCATATATGTACGTATCTGTTCAGGCACTCTGTACTCGCACTACTCCTCATGCTACCTCATGTCAGAAAAAAATACAATCTGAGGGACACACACGCGTGAGGGATCATGGGTACAGGGGACGTCACAATAGGGATAGTATTACTGGAACGCCCTATTTCGACTCCCATTTTCGAGTTTCGAAAAACAACTGTAATACCCTGCAGCTTCCACTAGATGTCGGCCTATGCATAGCATGTGAGTCTAACAAGCACCAGAAATATGATTACGGTGAGTAATCTATTTCATATTACATAGCCCGCGGTAGCTGCCGCGTAGTTATGGTTAAGTTGCTTAACCCATAGGAAGACCACTTTTTGGGAGGCTTATAACTTGGCTTCCCCTGGACGGATTTGCATCAAACTTTGCAAAAAAAGTATATGGGCCACTCAGAATGTCTTTGGGAAGTTTGGTGAGGTTTCGATTAGGGGGGCAAACTTATAAGGGTGTCCCAAAAAATGATTTTTTTCCATGGACTGAATGGACAAAAACTTTGCGCACGCATACAGCCCAAACCGTTGGATGGATTTTCATGAAATATGCGGCAGGAGCAGCGGCTTGGTCCCGAAAGCGTGCTTTTGTATATTTGGTGATAATCGGTCCTGTACTTTTTTAAAAGCAGGTAAAATGTATGTCTCAAAAGATCAGTGATATCTGGCTCCGCTCCGCGGTCCCATTTCCCTGTTCGCTCCGCGGTCAAATGTCTGATTGGCCGGGAGTGTGGCGTGATGTTGGCAGACATTGGGCGTGCCCGGTGGTTGGATGGAGAGAAGTGTAACGTGCGTCATACTTTTGGGTAATGCCGCCATGTTGTATCCGAGGATAGTGCGGCACCGAAAAGGCCGGAAACCATGCTTTATGGCATCTGGTGATGGGAAGAGGGGATGGAAAGGGTGGGGAAGTGAGAAGTGGCTCATCTGATTTATTGCATTAGGTGGAAGAAGAAGGTGGTGTGCCAGCAGTATCCGTGCGTACTGTGCCAATTTGCGGGTACCTCCACAGATGACTAGCTTTTGTGGTGACTGCAGGCAGCCTTGGTTGCGGCATGATGGGTCTTTAGGTGACCTCCTTCTGTGGTGAATGCTGGCAGGCTCAATTGCAGATGGGGAGTTGATTGCAGATGACATGAGAATTTTTACATAGGGTGTACTATGCTGTGTTGGGTGTTGTAAGCCCCTAGCGCATTGGATGCATGGCTGGAGGCCTTGCACTGAAACGTATGTCCACTGGTTGCAAGTAGGTTTCACATTGTTGCCTTGTGTGTGTGGTGATTGTTAGCACATCCTGCAGTTTTGGGTGCATGGCTGGAGATGATGAAGTCAACAGTCCTGCAGTGTGTCCACTGAGCGAAGTGTTGCAATACTGTGTGTATAGAAGTGCATAGGGTTCCACTGGATGTTTTATGTGGTTGGGTTGTGGCCATTGCACAGATTACTGAGTATCTACTGTACTATGATGTATTGTGCCTGTGTACATAATGGAGTGCTGGGAGCAGGGGCAATGTTGTGGAGATTGTGTGGTTTGGTTGGCAGTAACAAAATACTAAGTGAATGGAAGTGGGTAGGGGTGCCGGAGGCTGTTATGGTACGGGGGTTGGGTGGGAGTGATGGTGGCTGTGTTACGTTTGTGGTACTCGGCCACATGTTCACATGCATGGCTGCACTACGTTGCAGTGGGTGTGGCCAAGGCATAGACTCTTGGGTGCATGGCCAAAGGCCATAGGCCGTAGGCCACGCACCCAAGAGGGTAGGCCTTGGCCACACTCACCGCAACGTAATGCAGCCACGCATGCGAACACTGACATACTGATATAAGGATGCCACAAATCTGTTTATGGATTCATTTCTTTTTTCCCTTTGCTCCTTAGCATAAGTTGTTACAACCATACGTTGCTGCATCGTACAGTTTTAACTCTGCATCTCTCCGAGGATGGTGACCTTTAAAGATTGCTTGTGAAGGACATTTTAGACTTGGTAGAGCACCAGAAGTGAGCTGGTATGCGTACACTACCATATGGTGTAGCTTATTGCACTTGTTACACATTAGGGAGCGATATGCCACCATTTGCGTTTGCTAAGGGTTGCCCCTGTTAAGACCCTTTCTTTACGAAGTGCAGTAATAATAACAATACATTTCAGTGGCAGCGTAAAGGACAAGGGCTCTGAAGGAAGGATGTCACAAAGGGCCCTAGATGATCGGTTCGTGCACCTTCGGGTGAGCTACTGTGTGTTAATGAGTACCGTCGGATGTTCACCTACAGCATTGCTGTCTGTTTTCTAGGTGTCACTACTCCTTCCACGGCTACACACATGCCCTTAGTCTTTCCAATGTTTTATGTGGTTGGGTTGTGGCCATTGCACAGATTACTGACTGAGTACTCTACTGTACTATGATGTATTGGGTCTGTGTACTTAATTGAGTGCTGGGAACAAAGGGCAATGTTGTGCAGATCTTGTGGTTTGGTTGGCTGTAATAAAATACTATGTGAATGGAAGTGGGTAGGCGTGCCGAAGGCTGTGTTATGCTGCAGGGGTTGGGTAGGAATGATGGTGGCTATGTTACGTTTGTGGTACTCGGCCACATGTTCACATGCATGGCTGCATTACGTTGCAGTGCGTGTGGCCAAGGCCTAGGCTCTTTTTCTTTTGTCCTTGCCTTTCGCATGGTGCTTGAGGAACTGCTGCAATGACTTGATAGAATTGTGGCGACCGTTATAAATTGATGTGCAAGGCCATTTTCGTAGATGGACCATATTGGTTTGCTCCCATGGACAGTGGCATTTAACTTTGATGGGGATGTTTGTGAAAGCAGTGATTCTTCTTCCATTATGCTATTGCCTACCTTTTCCTACCCCCGTACAGTGCTATTTATGGCAATTTGGTTTCTTTGCTCTTGTTTGTTTGATTCCTTATTGAAGTATGCCTCTGTGCTGGTGGTGTGACTCCACTCACCTGTACTGATGTTGCCAAAGGTATGTATGCTGATATTGTGTTTGTTTCGAAGTAGTGATTGTAGTTTACAGATTACTTTTGTTAGTGGTTTGATTCTCATTACAATCAATACACAGAATGTTAGTTTCAAGAGCATTGCACTGTCTACAATAGCTTCCAGGATTACTTTTCTGCGGTAAGGTTTAAGGGTTGAGCGTGATTTCTTCCCTCTACTTATAAGGTTCTAATGGACTCTGTGGTGTACCATTTTTTATAAAATATTTTTTTTCGAATGCTTGTTTGTGGTGGCATTAATATTTGCACATACTCAATTACCACTAGTGACAGTTGAACTCTTTGAGTACCTTTCATTACCTTTCTTTTCATTTCTACATTTTGACTGACCCATTACATTCTCCTTACTGGTAGGTTCTTTTGTTTTCCTTATTGACATTATTAGCTGTTCTCTTTCAACTTTCTGTACAAAATCTGCTAGGGGTGGATGTGTACTTTCTATGCTTTTAGGTAGAGCTGGTCTATTTCTGCGTTGTTTTCTATGGAGTTCCTTTTTGCTAGGCATTCTGTAGCAGCTACTGGAGAAAAAAGGAAAGTGTAGGTCTGCACATTTTCTGATGTATATGTGTGGAACTGTGCATGAATGGATGAATATGAGGGTAGGAATACAGATAGAGGTGAGTGATTGTGTAATGGTGGGTTAGTGTACGGTGGGAATGCTATATTGCTATTTGGAAGTTCATATAATGGCGGCAACATGATAACACAAAGTGAGCAACTGCTGAGGTGCAATGAGTAAGCATGAAGCAAATAGCAGTGAGTTGATGCAATTGTGTACCTTAATATACAAGAACACTGCACTGTGTTACTAAGAGGTGCCCCTCCATGATAATATTGCACTCACTTTGTTGGCTATCGAGAGTAGGCTTCCTCTGGGTTGCATTTTCAAGTTGACATGCCACTGGCTGTCGGGACAGAGGTGGTTCCTGCAGCTGTCAAGATAGACAGTCAGAACATTTGTTTGTTAATGGCATACTGACTGCATTTGGAGAATACATTACATAAAAGGGTAGCGGGATGTGTTGCCAGGAAGACTTAGTGTGTGTGTGTGTGTACTTGGATGGTTGTGTATATGAATGGGAATTTGGGAGCATCAGCATTGTTGGGGAGGGGTTATGTGGGTCATTAGTAAGTATGCCGTATGATGTGCTGTTTAGCAAGTGTGTGCATTGGTGTAGGAGTATTTACTCGGCAAATGGATTAGTCCTACTTGTAGAACGGTGTGAAAAAGGTTGGGAAAGGTGTACAGCATGGAAAGGAAAATGTTTTTGTGTGTGAAATGCCATTAACTTTTCTAAACATATATGCTTCCAACACGAGTAGAGCAATCATTTCCCTTGTTGGCTTTATATATCCACATTTACAATTGCTACTGTTGTCAATCCACACATAAATGTTTTGCCTTTCTAAGTAATGTTACATTCTGTGAAGTGTGCAAGGTAAGTGGCAGGCACCCTGTTCTAATGCATGCAGGGTAGCTACTTGGTTTACGTTGATAGAATACAGTCATTGCTCCTTTTCTGCAACAATTTTATGCATTTTACAGGAAATGCATTAGTGTGGAAAAAAGTCATACAATTGACAGAAGGAAAGAAGAGAAGTAACTATTTGGATATTACAATGGCTGACATGGGTAAATTAAAACTTTCAAAGTACATAACATTGCAAGTGGCATTTGATGGTAGGTGATGGGAGAAATGACAGTATGTTTTTTTAGTACGTTTTGAAGGTTCAGTGGTAGGTACCCGGCTCAGAGGCACTTATAATAGAGCAAAAATACTGTATAAAAAATATTGATACCTGCACTTTGTGGTGATGGGTGCCGCTCTGGATAAATCTGAATGCAGAAATCTTGGGTTGTTTTACAACACTTTCTACTGGAGGTGCTTTCGAATCGCACAACACTTGTACTCTGAGTGTTTAACAGTACATATGGAGTGCTGTACAGAAATTCTAGTGTTAGATGCAGAGGTCTTGGATGTGATTGGTGGATGCGTGCGTGACTATTTAACAGTACCCAATGAGGGAGTGCTGGGAAAAGAGTAGTGGAATGGGAAGAAGGATTGCCCCTGCTTTACTGGGGCGCGGCCCTCATGGTAGTTGGGGAAGCGCATGCGCCATATACTGGCCTTCTCAACATGGAAATGGGACTGTGGGGGTTATCCAATCAAGTGTTGACGGTGTGTGTCACAGGAAGGGGCGGTAATACTTTTTTACATTACTCTGTGTAATGAGGCTGGCAGAGATGGAGAGACGCACAGTGTTGATCCTGGGTGATGCCTTTGTGCAAGATATGCACAGGTATGCCCTGGAAAGAGGCTTTGGTGGCAGTTTCGATTTGGAAGGAGTGGAGGCTTTGTGGTGCTGTGTCATTGTGTGCAGTTTCGGCGCTGTGGTAGCACTTTGCAGAGATGTGGCTACTGTCACTACTGTTCATGTTGCATTATGGAGCCCTGCATTTGGGTTGCATCCCTTGTGCACATTTGTTCCGTCAACTAAAGAAGTTGGTGAAAGCAGTGATGCAGATTTTTCCCACTGCCAAGGTCCTTTCTCATGCATACCACCAAGAACAATATGGGACGATCCCAATGTAATTTGTACCCAGCTAGAGGTCGGAAGGTGTCTTAGAAACAGAAGCATGTATCAATTTTCGTGCGCTGCTGGGATGTTTTCCTGTGACAATGACATCCTTCATTCTGGAAATGTGTACTTTTCCCATGCAAATGGCATTTCTTTGTCCGCCATTGGAAATGGTATTTTGTTTTACAATTTACAGGCTGCGTTGAAGAGATTCCTGTATGAATGTAAGGAGGAGAAGAAAACAAGAAAATAAAAACCTGTATAAAAACCCCAAAAAGGTGTTTGTTTACAAGCACCTACAAAGAAAAGGCTCTTTTCAGAAGCACCACTAAAGATGAAATTCCCAACACTGGTTGAAATTTGTTCCCCCACTCCCGTACCCAGCACGACAAGTCCGCGGATACCGCGGTAGTCCCAGGATTACACGTGCCACATCCAGGACTTTTGAGGATGGCAGCATGGAAATGGGACAGTGGAGGCCAAGGGATTGCTCAATAAGGTTTCTGGGTGTGGTGTGTACGCAGAGACTGTGGCAGAATGTCTATTTGTAGAGAGGAATGCAGAAGCCTATGGTTATGGCTGTGTCGTTCAGGAGGCAGAGTGTATGGATTTTGGGGCACTCCAACGTACATTGGTTGAAAGTAAATGCAAAACACTGGAGTGGCTGCACATTTTGCATTCTATGATGTGGATGTGCAGTCATATGGCGTACGTGCAATGAAGTGGTTGATTTTGGTTCCACTTTGTGCCACTTTCGTGACGCTTGATCATCCAGACATTATTCTTCATTGTGGAGGCAACAGTTTAGGACTTGTTACCTGAATGTGTGTGCAGTTTGCGATGAAGGAGGCACTTGGCCAGGTCATGCATATGTTTCCGAACTCCTGAGTAATTTTTTCTCGCATTGCGTAGACACAGATGTGGCTGCGTTTATCTTTCTTTGATCCGCAAATGAAGAAAGTGAGGCGCTATGTCAAGAAGGCTGTTTGTGCCTTTTTCACAGATGTTGCCATGTCCTACTTTCATAATGCAAATATTACGTTTAGTAGCACAAACATTTTTCCAACGGATGGGGTTTGTTCTTGCTGCTCCTGGCAATTAGCTTTTTCTGCCAACTACCCAAAATGCATTGCTGCCCTTTTTGCAAGTACAGCAAGCATTCTTCTAGTACCTGTTGCACACTTCCACCTTTCCAAACACAAACAAACACCATAAAAAACCTCTTTTTACAGCCAATCCTTTCTCCCGGAAACGACTGCAATGTTTTTGACAGAGCCACACCTCCCATCTTTTACCCCGCAATGTGCGGAACTCATAGGCTGAGCGGCAGCCTGCATCCTTTCCTTGGCAATTCCACCTTTTCATCTCTGAAAGGTGCCTTTGAAAGGAGCCTTTTTTTTAATGGTTTTCCTTTTTTTTTACTGTTTCGTATCTTTCTTGGTCTTGCAACACAAGACACAGAAGGAAAGGAAGGCAACGGAGGGTATTGAAGGGGCACCAACCACAGGGATAAGCTAGGGCAAATGCAGAGAGAGGAAGATGTTGGGTGGCCCTCACTTAGGTAGGGGGCAGTTATTCTCATGCTCCCGGACCGAAGCCTCGAAAGCACTTTGAAGTTGCTCCCCCCTGTAGAGTACTGCATCGCAGTACATGCACAATACAATGCCCTTTCACAGGTAAGCGTCTGCTGCGGTGCATATTGCCTGCAAGGCTCCTTTAGGGATCTGCTGCCCCACAGGACTGTCTGTGGTGGTGGCAGGAGCAGATGCAGAGAATGCTATAGAGGAAAATAACCTACTGCCTTGTTCGAAGGACACTACCCTCCGACCTGCTGCCTTGTAGTTCGATTTGAGGTGTTGCCGCATGGAGGTGGTGCCGTAGCTGTACAAGCCAGGTTTTTCGCGACTGAATACTCAGTGCATCTCACGTGGTTAGCACAAGATTTTGGTACGTTTCCTACGGTGCTAAACAATTTCCACACCCGGAACTCGTGCTGGCTGCAGGCAATGGGGATTTGCTCTACTTCATCCTCGTTCTCCTCTTGCTCCCTATCTGCATCACCACGTCTGTTCCCTTGTCCAGGCCCTTCAGAAGGTGGTGGTGGTGGTTAGGGTGCTGCTGACTTACAGGCAGTAGTAGCAGCCATGGGTGCCATTAGTGGTAAAAGTAATGTAGCACAGCTAAATTGCTCAGAAAGCAATTCCAGCACAAAGCAATGTGGACCGCTGCTGTGCTATGGAAAGCCAAAAACACAATGCGGAGCAGCACTGGGGTGTGCCCTTTTATAGGGCTGCTGTGGAACCAGAAAGCGGCCTTAAATCGTTCATCAAAATAGTTACATGTACAATGACACAGTGTGCAACGTTTGTAAGGGTGTACTTTCACAGTAACACCCCTTGCATGGCAGAAAACAGTACTTTTCTGATGTCCGGGGGGCTTGATCGTGTCCGTCAAATAAGGGCCCACACGCAGAATGGGGGTGGTCACATAGTAACATCGCAAATGTTCTCGAATGGGACGGCTGTCCGCAGGACGTATATTGGGCGGAATACTTTGTGCGCATGTGTATAGGTATCCTACGAACAGGGTTGGCCACCCCGGACTAATTACAACTGCGACACATGTCTGGCGACCATTTTGGAACTACCTGGGTGTTTGTAGGCTACAGCAAGTGCAATGGTCGTGTGCACAGCTGTCCGTAGGATGTGGGTGGACATCTCTAACTACTGAAAGTATGTCAGAACCTTTTCCGACCATGCTAGACAGGGGCAGTGTTACCAGGACACAGAGGATGTGATATGCATACGCGTAACTGTGGAGCGGAGAGACATGCACTCCCACAACTAATTAAAGGTGCATCACAAGGTGCAGACATGCACCCAGTACTGGCGTCCTATGGATACCTTCCTTGTGATTTGCGCATACGCCGGGCAGGTGCGGTGTCCGTAGGAAACCTCTATTTCGTTTAACTGCGCCCATCCCGGACAGTACTGTGTGTCGCAGACTCCTAATGGAATTTTAAATTAAAAGGAAAAGCCACTCACACAATCAGCAACAATTTACATCTACACCTTTACTTTCAGACATATGTAGGCACTATTAGGAAAGGGAAGGGGTAGCAGAAATGGATACATATACAGGGGAATTGGGGATTTGTACAAGTTCGTCATGAGGGTAGCCAAGGATTGAGGTCTCATCCTAACGTCTCTGATCACAGGGAATTTGTGGGGGTGGTGGGCTGGGAAATGGGGAAGGGGTTCACGTGCAGGGAGGGCAGTGGTTTTTTATTTTTTCCATAATGTGTCCTCGTTCAAAATCGTTTAACGCAGCAAAATTGTTTAGCAATTGTTAAATTTTGGCGTCCATGCCGTCTACTTTATTTACAGAGTTTCCTTCATTTCCGGTGGCGGTATGCTGTTGTGGAAGCGGTGCCGCTTGTGGTGCATTCCTTTCATTTCCAGTATGTCCTGTTAAAGAAAAAATATCTGTTAGGTGTATATGTAGCAATACATATTAACTTTCTTAGTTTTCAGACTGTGCTGCGTACCAATGGGGACACTATTGTTACTCATTTCGTCATGAGGGAAATTCTATTCCAGCCATTCTAGGGTGCTTGCCATTGCTGCTTACAAAAATAAAATCATGCTTTTCTACTATTGTACTCTGCCCAGGCTGTGCAATTATAGGGGAAACTTTAGTGTACTTACTCTGTTGTAGAAAAGTTCTGTTCTCAATACTTTACAGTCCTTCCTCTACCTCTTCCTTCTTCGTTCCTATGTACAGCAGCAGTGCGGTAATATTGTCGGACGCAGATGTTATTTCCCTTGTTGGTGCATTCCATTATGGTGCATACCATATGCCTTTGCTCTGTTTGTTTTACATGCACACAGTTTGTAGACCTACTCCATTTTTCCTTGCCATGCACGTAGATGGTGCTCTTTCTATATGTTCCTTGTCTTTGCGGAATGGTACCACTATGTTAGAGAACCCCTGCCTTTTTCTGCAGTTTCAGTGCTACCCGATATCTGCGAACAGACGCACAGTCCACGGTTACTGTGCTCATCGATTTGTTATGCATATTATAACAGAGCCTGCAGGTGCGGGAACCAAAAATTACCTTTACCCAGTGGACTGTTAATGTGGGTAGTGGGCAATTAAGTCCTCTAGTTAATGCCTGCTCCAGCGAGCACTAAAGCTAATTAAAAGTATCTCATGCAACATGAATCCCAAACTTTACAGAAAATATGTAATTGAATCCAGATTGTTGTATGAAATATTTGAATGTAAATGCGATTAATTCTACCTAATTTGGTTCCTTAACATTTGATTAATAGATCATAGACTGTCATA
The DNA here is from genome assembly GCF_040938575.1 of Ambystoma mexicanum. Classification (NCBI taxonomy): domain Eukaryota; kingdom Metazoa; phylum Chordata; class Amphibia; order Caudata; family Ambystomatidae; genus Ambystoma; species Ambystoma mexicanum. The sequence goes on along the minus strand of NC_090924.1, from coordinate 754,652,373 downwards.
CGATGGTTTGAAGTTTATTATCTTCAATTAATTATCAGGATTGTCAGCGATCAAACTTTTTAAAAGACTTTTACCAAGCTGAGAACCTTACCTATCTCTCTCCGCGTCCTGATACCCTCGGGTCTGGCGCACGCTACAAATAATAAAAAAACAACCAAACCGTCAGTTTGTCCACGATCATAAATCCCACAGCAACATTCTCCGAGAACGTGGTCTTTAATTGAAATGACATTGGCTCGTCACACAATGCTGACATTGCATAGTCATTGCTGCTCTATTTCAGGTGGATTTCCTGAAAAATGGGTCGGCCTTTAGAATCTTGGGCCTGCACAGTGGCTCCAAACCACAGCCAGATCCTCAACTGTAGCTTCTTGACTTACCACAGAAGCAGCCTCAAGCCTCTACCTGATAGTCCCGCCATGTACTTGTTCGACCCTTGCCTTCTGATATGATCCCTCCGATTGGCTGCAAAAGCAGCAGGATCAGCAATTTCCTCTCTCTGCTAGTATTTGTTCATGTATTTCTTATACTTTTCTGGAATTGGCTGTATTAACCTTATAGTTGCATTGTCATCAGTCAACATATTATGTTAGCAATTAAACAAGAGAAATGAGTTATTACGTTTAAGCTTATTTTACTACAGTGCAACATTATTAGTTGTTCTAGAAGCTCAACCTTGCTCAATGCCGATTCTGCCCGCCGGTTTTGGGCGTTGTTAATCTTAGTGTCTGTTTGCCATGGAATCCCCCTTAATGCCACAAAATGAAAATGACATGCACCTTCGATAGATGCTGCCTGCACCCCTTGGATTTCAATATACCTTCCTCTGGGTTTGTTATTTCCGATAACCCTTGATATGACCGTCACCCAATGGCTTTCTGAGATCAGAAGTCCAGCCTTTCTTCCTATTGTAGATATGAATGTCACAACGCGCCACATTGCCATTGTATCCTTGTCTGTAGCAATTAGGTGTACTTTCTGCCTGCTCCTGTTTTAGCTTGCGGGTTCCCTTTTACTTAGTGTGTCATTTTCAGTATATGACTGTGCCCAGTGCATTTTGATTAAAAAAAGTGAACTACTATCCAACTGAAAACTTTTTATTTCTTGTGTCCAACAGTGGCTTATCAGACACCATCATACTGGATATCATATCGAATTACTTGGTACTTCCAAATCGAATAACAGTCCCACTGGTCAGTGACTTGGAGCTGAAACAAATACGTTTCCCTATACCCAAGGTAAGGTTACTTTCCTCCTCTCTCTGCACTATTTATTGGTGGAACTGCATCTTTCGTGTATGTAAACCTTTGCACTTGCCAACATTTTCCTCTAATCCCTACCTACCGCACCGCAGGTGTGTTAACACGATGTTATGTGTTAATACATTGATGGAAATAACTAGGTTTTAAAAAATATAATCATTTACATTTTTCACAAAAAATCATGCATTGTTTTGCAATAATGTTTTATTTACAGAGTGCTTTTTTGAAGTTGTGTGCAACAATGTGTTACAATGACATGTTAAAAAAAAAAAAGCAACGGAATCCAAGTTGTGTTGTGCCACACGACGCGCGCTCGCAAAAAATATTTTATGTGAATGGATAAAGATCCTTTTTTATCGTTAACTTATTACTATTAGGTATCCCTACATATTATCCCCACCAAAAATATCCCCGTACATATGGTCGTATGTCTGGCCATAGGCGATATTTTTGGGGGGTCATTTGTGGGAGCGGTGGGTGTCCCCGCACATTTAAAAAGAATGCAGGGTGTCCCACGCACGGTCCATGGCTCAATACCGCCGCAAAAATATGGCGATATTTTTGTTTCGCGATATTTTTTGTGGGGATATTAACACATGGAACCTTAATATTATAGCAGATTAACATTACATGACATTTCATCAATCCATGTTCAATAATAAATAACAATGCTCGATATCTCAAAGAATATGAATATTAGGATTTTTTTTTACAAAGTTGATGATAATCCTCCATACTTACCCGATTGATCAATTCGTTGAATATAAATTCTCTATTGTTGGGAAGTCATAGTTGATGATTAGTAACACCTGAGAAACATCCAGTCCCCTAGCACAGACATCTGTAGAAATGAGTACCCAACTTGTACCAGATTGGATTTCTGTTTTCTAAATTCAGTGCAAAGGAAAGGACTCAGTGCCTCATGTTGTAGGATCTGTTGGTAATGTACATTGTGGTAGAAAGTGCTTGCATTCTATTTTTGGATCTGGTTGATCTGCCCGCGAACGTTTTGTTCGTGGGCAGACTGCCTGTAGTAAAACTGCTTGGGCCCCCGTTTTGACTGTTCATTGAAAACAGGGGCCCAAGCAATTTTTGTCCCCCGCCTTCATTGTTAAGGATGCCATTTAGCCATCTGTTTACATTGGGGCTTTATCCTTTCTGTGACTATCTTCCATTTATGTGTTATTCCTATGGAGCTGCATTCTCAATGAGCACCTCATGGGCGGTTTAGAAGTGTAGGTGAGGTGGAAGCGGAGGTTGGTCTTGTATGCTTTCCATCTAATTGCACTGAGTGAATCCATTAGTTTATGTCCTTATTGAATGCCCCCCAGATGCTCTGTCCATATTGCTGATTTTCTGGAAATGATGTTGCAGCCTTTGCTTTATTGGTGCATTTTTCTGGAGCACACCAATTTGACTGTTTCTAAGCACTATATCCACTCTGTGTGTTTTTGAGCACCTGTACATGCACACGCGTGTTTGTGTGTGTGAGGGTGTGGATTCCATATACAACTCTGATTGCTATGCTTGTACTGCAGTCATTCTTCTGGCAGCATGTGTCACTGCTCCTGAAGAGTCTGAGGCGATAAAGGAGATGCCAAGAAGGATAAACAAATCCTGTTGCTTCCGTTTGGTATTCTTTCCATACAGCTTGAAGGGCATTCCCACTTTAGCCAGCCCACCTTATGAAATTCCTAAATGGTCCATGTAAATTCAGTTGAAGGTGACCTAGATTCAGCCTTGCTGGAAACTTGTGACAATCATTCTTCTCTTTCCATCATTTATATGAATTACGGAGTCAGTGTGATACCTTGATATGAGTTCACGTATATAGTAGGTGCAGCTTGTTCATAGGATATCCCTGTTAAATCAGAATAGGACACCTTAGTTCTGGTTATAAAGAATGCCGCGCATCTCTTTGTTAGTTTTGTATAATTGAGCAAGCTTCCACATATAGAATATATATCGATTTCTGAGGCTGAGGATGTGCCTAGATCACATGCTATTCATAGGCTGATATTTAGTGGTAGTCGCAGAGTATTGCAGGACTTGTTTTCGAAATTCGAAAAGGGTGGTCCACTCAGCGTGTTTGTAAAACTATCCCTAGTTTGACGTCTACTGTACACATGGTACTTCACACGTCCTGGCCCCTCAGATTATTTATTTCTGGCATCGTAGTCGGTCGCATGTTGCGGAGATTCCTGACTGTACACCTTTACTATTACAAAATGTAATAATATATTGACATTCCATCCTATATTCGCCTCTTGAGATTAAGCAACCTTAGGCAACGCTCAACGGACGTCTTGAACTACCTGCGTCGAATAGAGATCCTCATTTTGACGACCGTTGACTTAGGCCTACAAAGGCCTTCACCGGGCTTCGGCCTATCACAGTAAGGAGAGTGGAGGGGTGGGTAGACAACTAATCTTTGTTTTTTAGTGAATGCCTATTTCCCTCATACCACTTCCATTTTTCGGCATGCTGCCTTTCCATCTAAATATGGGAAACACTCCCTTTAAATGTTGCCCATCTTGCAGTCGCAAGGACCCCTGGAAGGACATGCACCGTGTGTGCAATTGCTGCCTTCCACGGGATCACAAAGAAAAGCATTGCAAATCCTGCAAACCTTTTAAACCTAAAACCTAAATGGCTCGCTGTACCATGCGCTGGACCACACACCCTATGCAGGCTGAGGCATCCATTCGATAGTGACGCCGAAGAGGATTGGGGTTCCATGTTTCGCCGCGTGCTGGCCCAGAAGTCCGATAATCAGGCCGGCGGCCCTGTAATGGAGACAACACCCGGCGGCAAAAGCACACACTCCCAGAAACGCACAGACCTAAGCCGTACACCAACCACAGTGTCAGAAAAGCACGCCCACACAGTGTCGAGGGAGAAAGAAAAATCAAAACGCCCACTGTCCTCCTCTGCATCCTCGCGCTTGCGATCACCCCAAGACAGAACTCTCAAACAAGCGCATGGTAGGCCCGTTGTTGATACTGCTCCAGAAAAGGCCCTTCTTTCGTGTGCCGATGAGCGTATGTCGAAACAAAAATCTTTGCACACTTCAAACCCGTCAAAATCCAACAATTAATAGAAAACAATGCCTCCAAAACTCTCCTTAAGAGTAAAACATCGAAATCAACACATATTTAGGCAGCAGAAAAACAAAAGACTCAGGAAAGACATTATACACTCTCTCAAGATGCTTTGACAGAGGTTTCGAAAATAGGCTTCAAAGGGATTGTGTCCTCCGACGTATTCCTTATCTTTGATGTTATCCATTCCAGCTTGCTGACTTCGGAATTTTTTTTCAGTAGAGAGCGCTGCGCATCGACGTCCTTCGAGTCGGTGTCCCTCGACAGCCACCGTATCGGCGCCGACGTCATCATGAGTATAAATAGACTTGCGCAGCGTCCGTTGCTCAGTTCTGTTTTTCCGAGCTCCGTGGGCCTCGGCAATGTAACGCTCGGTTCCTTTCTTCAGGAAAAACTTTCTTATTTTTTGAAGATTATTACCTTAAAACAATGGCGTCTTCATACGAACCATCGACTCCTCGGACCGGTTTCAAAACATGTCGTGACTGTGGGAAGAAAAATGTCATTAACGGATCCTCACAGGATCCGTTTGTGGTGCCTTGGATTGGAGCATCACTGTTCGGAATGCGAGGACTGTATGTCCATGACGGCGAAAGCCTTGAAGGAGCGTAAGGGGAAGTTAGAAAGAGGTAATGACTTTAAAACTTTTACTCCCTCGAAAGTTTCTTCGGCTGAGTCGAGACATTCGTCTCCTCGTCGACAAAAGAAACATTCCCGTTCAAGATCTCAAAGCGGTTCTCATCAGTCTTCGAGATCAAAACACTCTAAGAAGAGGCGTCGTAGATCTCCCTCTTCTTCTTCCTCTACTTCCTCAGAAAGGGTCACCTGCCCCACGAAACACAGCTCTCCGGCTAAGTGGGAGGAATTCCGTAAAAAAATGCTTAGTGTCTTTGAGAAAGCGGCCTCAACCCCCTCATAGATGTCTAAAGGTGATACCCTGGGTGAAAGACCCGAAAAATCAAAACGCAGCGAGTTGTTGAACCCGGCAAGAGAAAGTACTCGAGAGCGTCATGAACCCTCGAGTAACAGCAGTAAGACCGCGTCATCGGCGCTGTCATCGAAGGTTTCTTCGATTCACAGATCTGCATCATCGACGCCTTTGTCGAAGGGTCCTTCGATGCATAAATCGGTTGCATCGACGCCATCTTCGATGCCACTGTCGACTCAGATAAAAGACAAACCTATAACTGTCACTACATCACAGGCAGTAGAGGTGTCGAAAGCTTCGACCATGGCGTCGAGGATGCCATCAACAATCTCAACGACGCCAAGTAGGATTCCGATCCTCTCGAGTGCATCAAGGTCTTTTCAAACTTTCTCGACGCCTTTTTCAGGCTTGTCGAAGTCTGAAATCCACGTCGACAACCTCAACGTTTTCGCAGGCAGTGACAACTAATTTAGCTCCTTCTGCTCTAGAAATGGTTTTTAAACCATATCCTAGGTCTGGCTACTTTAGAGTCTTGTCCTCTATATATGAGGAAGGGGAGGATTCTGACAATGAGAGACCCTTTGGTTGACAAAGGACTACAATACCCATGCTAGAGGAATTAATCTCTGAGGAGAACGGGTTAAAAGACCTTCAAGACTCTCTACATGAGGCAAGTGGTTTAGATACTTCTCCAGAAGTAGAGTTTGCTAAACCAAACCCTGGAGAGCATGCTGAGACTCCTTATAGGATTCTGATGGCTAGAATATTTGAATTCCTGGGGTGGACTACACCTACACCTTCTTTTCAGCAGAATGACCGTACTGATATTTTAGATAGAGGTCCACAGGAGGATCCTGTTGTTCCTTTTCATGCTGCTCTGCAAAGAAAAATATCTACAAATTGGGAAACTCCTGAAGTTATCCCTGCAGTAAATAAAAAACGTTCTGCTAAATACAGAGTGTATCAGCTTCAGATCCTGAATATCTGAGCAAGCATCCGACTCCAGAGAGTTTAGTTGTACAAGCAGCAACTTCATCTAACAGTAGGTCGGCATATCCTACTATTCCACAGGACAGGGATGATGAAAGATTTGATGCCATGTCAAAAAAAGTATTTTCGGCATGTAGCATGGCGCTTATGTCTATCAACGCCACTTGCACGCTAGCAAGATTCAGCCACACACTTTGGGGGTGTGCTTCATCTGCGGCTGACTTTCTCGCAGAAGGAGAAGAAAGGGAAGCATTCTTGAACATCATAATGGATGGAAAGGATGCAATGTGCGAGTCCCTCCAAACAGGCATTGATTCTGCTGACAGCATCAGCAGGGCTATGGCGTCAAGTACCACAATCAGCACATTTGCGTGGTTGCGGAAGTCTGGTTTTGCTCCAGATGTACAAGCCAGACTTCTGAACATGCCCTTTGATGGCACTTCTTTATTTGGAAAGAAGGCTGATGACAGCTTGGAGAGATTACAAACATCCAAGGCAACAGCGAAATCTCTTGGGGCTGCAATCCGACAGACTCCAAATCGCCCCTCAGGAGCATCCTGGAGGGGTAGGTCCTTTCGCTTTTACTCCGCATTCGGAAAAGGCAGAGGACAACCAGCTCAAAGGGGCCAGAAACGATTCACCCGTGGTGGACAGGTCAAAGGTGCAAAAGCCGCAGCAGCAGGTGCCACTTTACCCTCGGCATCTGCGTCAGCCGCTTCTAAACCCCTCGGAGGTCTCCCCTCACAAGACATCAGTAGGGGGCAGGTTAACTCAACATCTGGCAGAATGGCAGGCTATTACGTCAGATGCTTGGGCATTGGAGACAGTTGCCCAAGGTTACTGCCTGCCCTTCCTACACATTCCTCAGAGTCATCCACCGGGGAACAACTCTTTGAAGCTTCCAGACCCGCTCCTTATGCAGGAGATTTTAGACCTGCTAGAGAAGGGTGCCATAGAACAAGGGTTGTTACTCCCCCTACTTCCTAGTACCAAAGAAGGACGGAGGACTGAGACCCATCTTGGACATGCGAGAATTGAACAAATTCCTCAGGAAAGACAAGTTCAAGATGGTAACTCTTTCTCAGATCCTTCAGGCCCTCCAGCTTCAGAACTGGTTGGTATCTCTAAACCTTCAGGATGCTTATTTCCATGTGCCAATCCATCTCAAACACAGGAAATACCTGAGGTTCGCAATTGGCAGCTCTCACCATCAATTTCGAGTTCTGCCATTTGGGCTGAGCTCCGCCCCAAGGGTCTTTACCAAGCTAATGTCGGTAGTGGCTGCAAGTCTAAGGAGTGAAGGGATCCACGTCTACCCCTACCTGGACGATTGGTTGATCAGAGCAGCATCTCTGGAGCAAGCTCAGATCCAGCTAGATTATGTCTGCCACTTCCTTCACAAGCTGGGCTTCTCCCTCAACTTAAAGAAGTCATAGATGATACCATCACAGAGACTCCAGTTCATTGGAGCAGTCCTGGACACTTCCCTGGGAAAAGCCTCGCAACCAGAGGTGAGGGCTCAAGATATTCTACAGATGGTCACCAAGTTTCAAAATGCCCAACATCTACCAGCCTTCGGCTTTTTGTGGTTGCGCGGCCTCATGCCATCCTGCATCTTCCTAGTGCCAGAGGCTCGCCTGAGAATGAGATCCCTCCAGTGGGCACTAAGAACCCAATGGTCGCAATTCTCAGGAAGAATATCAGATCTCCTTCAAGACCCGGACAGAGTAGCTCAAGACCTTCAGTGGTGGGCCTGTCGGGAGAACATCTTGAAAGGAGAACAGTTTTGGCAACCATGGCCGGAGATAAACAGTAGTCACGGTGCTTCACTCAAGGAGTGGGGAGCCCATGCCAGCGACTTGACCATCAGCGGTCGTTGGTCTCCATCGGAGTCCAGACTACATATCAACCTGTTGGAGCTGAGAGCAATCAGACTGGCGCTGAAAGCTTTTCTGCCATCAGTACAGGGAAAGAATGTCCTGATAAGGACGGACAACACAGTGGCCATGCACTACCTCAACAAAAGAGGAGGCGTAGGGTCACTGCCACTGTGCAGAGAGGCAATGCAGCTCTGGTTTTGGGCAATTCAAGAAGGAATCTCTCTATCGGCAGTTCACCTAGCCGGAGAGAAGAACTTGATGGCGGACGCTCTGAGCAGGCAGAGCACAGTCTCCCACGAGTGGGAGCTAGCTCAGGAAGTCCTTCAAGAGATCTTCACCCTTTGGGGGACCCCTCAAGTGGATCTGTTCGCCACCAGCATCAACAGGAAGTGCGATCAGTTTTGCCCAAGGGAATTTCCCCTGAGAGGAGCTCTAGGGGACGCGTTCGTAGTGGACTGGGTGTTTCCACTTCTGTATGTGTTTCCTTCAGTCCCTGTCATCCCTCAAATGATCAGGAGGTTGAGAAGATTCCGGAAAGCCATGATCCTAATTGCCCCGGATTGGGCCAGGAGAATGTGGTACCCGGACCTTCTAGACATGTCCATCTGCCCTCAGATTCGTCTTCCGCAAAGAGAGGATCTTCTCTCGCAGAAGGGAGGTCAGGTTCTCCATCCAGACATCAGAACCCTCAACCTTCACGCTTGGTTTCTGAAAGGTTGAGATACAAGGATTGGGATCTCCCAGATGACGTCATGGAGGTATTGCTTTCAGCCAGAAGGCCAGCAACAAAGACTTTATACTGCTGCCGTTGGAACAAATTTTGCAGCTGGCTTAGAGAAAAGAATATTGACCCCTTTTCAGGCAATACACCAATGGTGTTATCTTTCTTGCTTTACTTAGCAAATTCAGGTCTTCAAATTGGTACGATCAAGGGCTACCTTGCAGCGCTGTCAATCTTTAAGCGTACTGCTGACGAGCCCTCATATTTCAAATTACCCTTGGTAATCCAATTTCTACTACTAATGTTTATCCCCCAAAGTCTTTTCAAGTTCCATTGTGGGACCTAAATCTAGTCTTAAAATTTCTGATGGGTATTCCTTTTGAACTACTTCATTCCTGTTCATTAAGATTTCTCACTCTTAAAACAGTCTTTCTAGTGGCTCTAAAATCCGCCAGAAGAGTGAGCGAATTACAAGCTCTATCTTGCAAACCTCCTCAAACAATCTTTCATAAAGACAAGGTTGTTTTGCAAGTGAAGCCTCATTTTCTCCCAAAGGTGGTCTCTGAATCCCACATTACCCAGAAAATAACCTTACCTTCGTTTTATACTGACAATAATTAATTGAATGTTGCAAGACTGTCACCGCGCTTGGAACTAGTATTCCTCATCCATAGTATTCTAATCAGTAGCAATTAAAGTCCACAAATTGGAATCACAGTGTTTTCTTTATATTCTTGTCGTGCAGTACAACAGTGATATAGCCTTTATGTTCTTGTCGTGCAGTACAACAATGATATAGCCGACACGTGTTTCGACCAGTGCGGTCGTCCTCAAGGTTATCTGTATCCTTTTCCTATGTTTAATCTTCAATATGTTATATTCTGCTCATTATTCCAATCGTAGCACAGTATCTCTTCTATTGCAATCAGGAATGTTGTTGAGGTTAGATCCCAGTACCCTATTGTTTAAGGGTCAATCCCTAGAATAGCCTCATAGCCACATGCGGCTATATCATTGTTGTACTGCAGGACAAGAATATAAAGGCTATATCATTGTTGTACTGCACGACAAGAATATAAAGAAAACAACACTCTGATTCTAATTTGTGGACTTTAATTGCTACTGATTAGAATACTATGGATGAGGAATACTAGTTCCAAGCGCGGTGACAGTCTTGCAACATTCAATTAATTATTGTCATTATAGGATGAATCTTTTGTGGAGGATTCTCAGTTTGTGAGACTCCCGCAGCTGGATCACTTACACCTGACAATCATAATAACTGAACATGCCGGGTGAATAGCGCACAGGACTAAGTATCTATCCACTACGGTTCATTTACCTTCGTTTTATCCTCCTCCCCATCCAGGGAAAGAGGAAGAGAGATTACACAGGCTGGATCCAAGGCATGCCTTGAGTTTTTGTATTAGCAGACTTGCTAGGATAAGGCAAGCAGACCAATTATTTGTAGGATACGCAGGGCACAAATTAGGATTGCCAACCTCGAAACGGACCATTTCAAGATGGATCATTTTAACCATTCTAGAATGCTACAAATTGGCAGGAAAAGAACCCCCTCAACATCTTAAGGCTCATTCAACCAGGGGTATCGCAGCCTCTTCGGCTCTCCAAAGAGGGGTCCCAATTAAAGATATATGTGTGGCTGCCACATTTACTCCCACCTCCTCTTTACACTACTGCTATGGGAGTCTATCAAAGATAAGGAATACGTCGGAGGACACAATCCCTTCGAAGAACAAGTTACTTTCTCACCTGGTATCGTTCTTTCGATGGGATGTTCCTCTGACCGTATTCCTTAACGCCCCTCCCATCCATCCCTGCAGTAAAACATCCCTTCTAGTTGCAGCTTACGCTCTTTCAAGGTTACTAACCAATTAATGCGAAGCAAATTTAAGCTTCAAAACGGAACTGAGCAACGGACACTGCGCAAGTCTATTTATACTTATAATGACGTCAGCGCCGATACACCGACTCGAAGGACGTCGACGCGCAGCACCCTCTACTGAACATTTTTTCCGAGGCCAGCAAGCTGGAATGGATAACATCAAAGATAAGGACTACGTCGGAGGAACATCCCATCAAAAGAACGTTACCAGGTAGGAAAGTAACTTGTTCTTCTCAGCTAGAACCCTCTCCCTCAAGGCCAAACCCTTTTCCAAGATCCACAGAATGACCACTGAAAAGTGTGAGAAAGTGATGAAAAGAATTTCTTGTTTTGTCCACTTTATGGACAGGCATCCAGAGGAGTTTGAACACCCACAAGATACTGCAATAACACAGGATAGTGAGGAGGCAAGTGAAGAACCACCTTCCAAGCTACAGAGGCTAAACAGCTCATAACCTAGCACTTCCACACACCAGCCATTTACTAGTCACAGTCAGGACACCTCAGACGACCTATACATTGTTGATCCTTCCCATAAAGGTGACCAAATATCACAAGATGATCAGTATAACCAGGATCAGTTCTATGATAACGATCCTGACATGTACAGAATGCCGTCCCCAGAAGACTAGGATCAGCCCATTGCTGACTCACCCATTGACAACCAATTACAGTACTATGAACTGCTCATTAAAGCTGGCCAGCCTTTTAAAATCGATATGCAGGAGACTCAACAAGATAGACTTTGTGGATGACATTCTAGGGGGACAGAAAAATCTGTGATCCAGTTTATTCCCCTTCTCCAGTCTGTACAGAGATGCATTCAACCATCTTTAAATACTCCCAGCCTTACAAGAGCGATTAACCCCAGTATCGAAAAGATTTTAAAGCCTGCTCCAACTGACCATATTTATATCAGGGGTCAACTAAAACCTGACTCCTTAGTGGTAACTACCATAAGAAAAAGAGCAGTGTGAGAAGCCTGAGGGCATTCTCACAAGTAGTCCCCGGGAATCAATTGTTCTGGTGGCCAAGGAAGGGCCATCGCTCTTCGATCCCAACCCTGGGGGCATTCAAACGAGGGAGGATCACCTGGGCAGAGGATCCTTGGTGATTACAGGAAGAGCATCCATAGCAGAGACATGGTATTCCCCTGTTCCCTGCCCTAATCCATCCTACCCTCCTTTTTTGTTCATGGTATATTGTCACCCAGGTCCCGTCCTACCCCTTGACCTTCCCTCACGAAAAGGGAAGATAAAATATCTTGGACGGCTAGGGAGAACAATCCCTTTCACAACTCTTGGCCACTAAAATTGTCTTTTCTCAAAACCCATAGGATATGCTGGGAACCCACCATTTTCCTCCCACTTATCCCCCTCCAATAAACACAGGGATTTAACATCACTCACCTTAATAGGTCCCAACAAGTCCCCACTCCTGGTTCTGAAAAGAGGATGAGACAAGCTCAAACTCCCTCAGTCTATCTAGGCTATTTCCAATCCCACCACATCTCCCCATCCCCATTTCCAATAAGTACTGGGACGAGTAAGAGGTGATCAAGAGCAATGCAGATTGCCCATAGGAACAACACAGAGAGGCAAAGAGAGCCCTACTACATAGCACCATTAGGCTGCCCCACTAATAGTCAGGCACTTTACTACAACTGTGCACACCTGACTCCACTTGACTCTCCGCTAGACTATAAAAGGTGTGGTTCTGCCAGAAGCAATGAGCGAGCTGGGGTTGCTGGTTGGTACTTGGCAGCCAAGGAAGAGAAGGCTGCAGAGAGAGGAGCCCGGAACATCCAGTGGAGTGCGAGACGCCAAGAAGCTGGCCCGGTGTGTCAAAGGGGCTGCAGCGTGGCGAGAGAGCTGTGTCTCCAACGAGCCGGAGTGGGAAGAATTACAGGCTGTTGGCCGTGTCCAGGCCAGTGCTAGTTCCTCTGGGACGTGTGCCGGTGCCAGGGGTATCTGAGGGGCAGGTGGTAAGACCCTGACCTCAATCCAAGACCCTGAAGAACTGCTCACCAGCACTGCACTATTTTGATTAGTTTCACAAATCAGAGCGAGATGGGGTGGCTTGAGCGGGAGCAGAAGCAATGGAAGCGGGCAAGCGGCCCAAAAATTGAAAGCAAGAGAAAGTGCGCTAGCAGCGCGGAACCCGAAAGACAAAAAGCAAGATAAAGTGTGCTAGTGGCACGGAAACCAAAGAGATAGAAAGAAAGTGAATTGAAAGCAAAGAGCGGGTACGAAGGACCCGAAAGCAGACAAAATGGTGCAAGAGATCTGAAACGGAAAAGACAGAAAGAAACAGAAAGAAAAAGAACAGAAAGCAAAGAGAGGGTACGAGCGACCTGGAAATGGGGAAAAGGGGTGCGAGCGACCTGAAACCAAAGCAGTGTGCTAGAAGCATGGGAATGGGAAATGAAGATGCAAGAGTGCATGAAACATTAAAGAGAAGTGTGCAAGTGGCACAGCAAGGTTGAACAACAGAAAAGAAGGGGTGCAAGAATAACAGTAAAGTGGAATGGATCCGAGTGAAAGAGGCACAGAAGGGAAAAGGTAACAGAAGAAAGGTCCAAAGAATAAGGAGAGGGGCTAGAAGTCAGAGTGGTCGCACCTGGGAGGAGCAAAGAGCCCAGCGTTCTCGAAGGTCTCTGATACTACCCCCCCGGAAAGATCTATACATTGAAAGGTACATCCTGACCAGGAAAACATTTTGTTTAAATATCAAAAGGGGCCTAGAGCTTGGGGAAGGGAACCCTGAGAGCCCTAGCAGGAACTGTGTCTTTTAGTTTGTAACTGGAAGAATCGAACTCGGGAAAGTGATCCCCAAGAGAACCAGAGACATTGTTGACTCGCTGCAAGAGACCTTTTGAGTTGAAATATTTTTACCATATTTCCTCTTTTAGAAACCCCCCTATTGCATTTGGTCTAAGAGTGAAGGCAAGCATAGGTTTGGACACAGACACATTTTGGTTTTGGACTTACGGACATTGATGGTCCTTAGAAGCATCAGTTGAGGCAACAACCCCCTTAGAGTTAGGACCAGGTGGGCCTTACACCAACCCCACAAAGTTAGACATTAAAGGTTTTCAAACTGTTGACTTTGTGTCTCTCTTGATACCATGCCTGTCTCACAGCGGGCATTCCACTAGCTTCTGCAGAAGCAGCCCCAGACAAGGAGAGTAAGAAAATCTATGCATTCGGCAGGAATGTAGCATCCTCTCCGGCATACCAATCCCATATTGCCAATAACACCATCCTACTTGCCCGTTATATCTGCAATGTCTGGGATACAATATAATAACAAATTGATACAGTTCCTGAGCCCTTAAAATGTCAACTTCTAAAGGCTATGGGCCGCATTACGCTTACTGGCACACTTGTTTCCAGACCGGCAAATTACAAGTTTGCCTGCTGAGGCCGCTGCGACGCAGTGGCCACGGTAGGCAGACTCTTCACAGAAGCGCCAGCACCATTAGCAGCCGTGCCAGTGCTTCCGTCTCACCACTCCAATAGAATCCTATGGTAATGGGGAGTTAAGAAATCTGGCTCCTAACTTCCTGCGCGGCCAGGACTTGTAATGTCCCAGTGGCACTGGGGAGTCAGGCGTTGGTAAAATGTTACGAGTCCGGGGCAACCCTCCGGTAGCACCGGCAGGGATACTGCTAGACTCGTAATGAGGCCCTATGTCAGAAGGAAAACAGGTTGCCAGCTGCATCCTAAACAACTATTAAGATGCAGCAGATAATGCTGGATGCATTCTAGCAGAAGGCCCCCTGATAAAACGACGTGCATGGCTAAGACGGTCAGGATTCAAATTAGAAACCCAAGCCCATAGAACCTAATGTGCTATTTGGCAAGGCAGTCGATGATGCACTGAACAGTGCAAAGGAGGAGCACAAAACTTTAAAATCATTAGCCCAAATAACAAACCCTTTATACAACGAGGGGTGTTCAATACCAGACGCCCCTTTTGAGGGCAGGGTTACCCACGATCTATGGGATATAACCTGGGGCAATCCTCTTCCTGGGACAACACACAGGGTCAGTCTAACAACCACCAACCTACCTTTCAAATTGGATACAAAAGAACAAGAAGCAGGGGTAGAGCCACCACCACCAGAGGCTCCCCTGCCTTTAAACAATAATTCCCGGATACAGGTTCCCTCCCATGCAACTCCCGTCGGAGGTCGCATTTGCCAGTTCACCCACGCATGGGAGGGGATCATATCCGATCAGTGGGTGTTATCCACAGTGGCACGGGGTTATTGGATAGAATCTCTACAAAAACACCAAAACCATCCTCCTAAACACTGGAAGATGTACCCACAAGAAAAACAAATTATTCCACAAGAATTCAGGTCTCTGTTGCAGAAAGGCACAATCAAACTAATCCCAGGAGACCAGGTAAAAAAGGGTATCTATTCAACATAATTCCTTGTGCCAAAGAAAGACTTGTCTATGCACCCAGTACTAGACCTACGTCCAGCCAACAAATATGTCAAGCCTAAAACGTTTCGCATGACAACACTACAGGAGGTAATCCCTCTATTAAAACAAGGGGATTTCATGGCAATATTGGTTATGAAAGAAGCATACTTTCATTTTTCAATGTTGCCAGCGCACAGACAATACCTGCGCTTCAAGATTGTAAACGTACGCTACCAATTCAAAGTCTTCCCCTTCGGCATTTCATCAGCACCAGGGGTGTTCATAAAGTACTAGCAGTAGTAGCGGTGCACCTATGCAGAGAATCAATCCCAGTGTACCCTTATCTCGATGACTGGCTCATAACGGGGGAAACGCCACAAATAAGCAAACACAACACCCAAAGAACAATCAATGTGTTGGTCGAATTGGGGTTCTCAATCAACGAGAAAAAAATCCAGTCTCAACCCCAGTCAAGTAAAAAAATTCCTTGGGGCAATTATAAAGACTTAAGAGGAGTTCGTCTTCCCCTCAAACGAGAGAGTACAAAACATTTATTTCAAGTACCTCACTACACAGATCGTCGGAAAACAGTACGAATGGCAATGTTCCTACTTGGGATGATGGCTTCTTGCGCCCGATGTAGGAGTGGCTAGCGCACCAGTGGTCTCAGGCAAGGAGTCAGGGGATGATCTAGTGGTTGTTTCACTAACCTTAGTAGCTCTACGCTGGTGGACAAAATACAACTTGTTCAAAGGAAAACCTTTTTGCAACCCACAAGTGCAAGCCACTCTCACAACAGACACCTCAGTCTCAGGTTGGGGAGCGCATTACCTTCATACTGCACACGGCGTGTGGACACAAACAGCAAAAAAAAACAACACATAAACCTACTAGATTTGCTAGCAGTCCTGAAAGTCCTACAAGCTTTTCAACAACACCTAATCGGGAAAACAGTGCTATTCCTCACTGACAATATCACAGCCATGTTTTATCTAAACAAACAGGGCGGGACACACTCTGTCTGTGCAGGTTATCCCAAAAGATGTGGACTTGGTAATTCAAACGAAACCTGTTCATAGTGTCACAACCCGTTCCAGGGGAACACAATTCACTACCAGACACATTGAGCAGAGGTGCACAGTTACCCGCAGAACATGAGTGGCAAATGCACAAAGATATTTTAAAAGATATCTTCACCCAATGAGGACATCCACCTCTAGCCTTGTTCACAACAAAGCAAAAAGTGCAATGCCCAGACTTCACATCCAAGTTTCCCCAACCAGGATCCAAGGGGAACATCTTGTGTATGAATTGGTCAGGAAAATTTGCTTACGCTTTTCCACCAACACCACTCCTGAACAAAATAGTTCACAAGATCAAGCCATACTAATCCTAATATCTCTAATGTGGGCGAGACAACCATGGTTTCCACACCTACTCAAACTAGCAATGTGCAAACCAATCAAGCTTCTGTGCCCATTCAACATGCTGTACCAACACATGGGGATGACATTTCATCCATGCCCTCAGACTCTGAATTTGGCAGCTTGGCTCCTGAAGTCATAGAATCTGGGCATTTAAATCATCGACTAAGGTTTATGGAGATCTTTAAAGAAGCACGGAAGCCTAACACAAGACACTGTTACTTTAACAAGTGGAAAAGATTTGGCATTTGGTGCAGGTCACGCAACACAAATTCAATTGACTGTTCTCCATTGCACATACTTCACTGAATGCTTTACCTACTAGACTCTGGTTTAGTCTTCAATTCTATCAAAGTACACTTAGAAGCTCTGTCTGCTTATGCTACTCCCCAAAACAAAATATGGTGGAAAGTACCAGTGTAAGGAGAGACCTGGCAGCAAGGATGGTTGAAATAAAAATACCTTTATTCAGGATACAATAGGTTTCTGCTTCATAAAAAAAAGTTCAAACAAGGATTATTTCTTCCTTCTGTAGTAAGGGTGAGGCTTTCTGCATGTATAGCTAGTCCTCGTAAGCCCACAGCGCTTCTGTTGCTTCTTCTCTCTCGGATACCTGCCAGGGAATGGAGAAGACACCCCCAGTCCATTATTTGTGTCCACCTTATATAGGGGCTGGAAATTTGTGAACCAATTAGGGATGTTTTCTTTAGATTGTCTATAAAGGTTCCCATAAGCCCCGCCCCCTTCCTTTCGTAACGAAGGTTGCCTCCGTGCCTCGCTTGCCAAGCCCGGGTAGCGGAGAGGAACGCAGGTCTCCACGTGGGTTGGCATTGCCGCAGCTGTGGGGCAGCTGAAACGAGCTATGGAAGGTGAGTGTAGGCGGGTAGCTCCATACCCCGATATCCCCACGCTTGTACCTGTCGTGTCTTTCCCCTGTCCTGGGAACGGAACTGCTCGAAGGTATTCTAGCGGCTGCTGGGAAATATTAACGGCTTGATTGAAGTCACCTCGCTTACATGCCATTATATTCCTTGGGTAGAGGGGAGCGGGTACCGCCGGGATGCTTCCATTCAGGTCTTCTCTAATCCCCCCTTCCAATGACTCGCGGCCCTCGGTCGCCTGTGACCATGTTGGCGCGTGCCGTTTAGTTCAACCCTCTTCTCTGGGCTTTGCTTTGTTCCTCCCCTTCGGCTTGCTACTGCTGGTATTCCTATGTTCCGTTCACAACCAGTTATCAAGGCATTCATGGAAGGAGTAAAAAGACTATCCACCACCAGGTTGGGACCTCAATGTTGTACTCACAAAAGGGTCCACCTTTTAAACCTATGCACAAAACCAGTCTAAAGCATTTAACTTACAAGACTGCTTTTCTAGTGGCAATCACTTCTATAAGACGAGTAAGTGAACTGGAAGCACTTTCAGTACTAGACCCTTTCATTATCATACAAAAGGACAAAGTGGCTCTTAGAACACACCTTAGATTTTTACCAAAATTCATATCAAAGCTCCATGTTAAGCAATCTATTGAACTTCCTACTTTTTCCAACATCCTTCTAATTCAGCAGAAAAATGCCTCCATACTCTAGATGTAAGGAGGGTGGTCTTGTACTACATAAACAAAATTAAACCATTAAGTAAAACAGATCAACTCTTTGTTTCCATAGCAGTTGGCATAGAAGGAGATCATGTTTCTAAAAACACCATCTACAAATGGATAGTGAAATGCATCCAGCTTTGTTACTCACTGTCAAAACAGACTACCTTTTATACCAAGAGCCCGTTGTACATGAGGCATGGGGGCTACTTTAGCATTTATTGCTAATGTTCCGTTAGATGCAATTTGCAAAGCTGCTACTTGGAGTTCCATTCATACCTTTACTCAACATTACTGCCTAGACGCACACTCTGTGGTATAAGCGGTATTGAAACAACTATTTGCTTTTGTACCTTCTCACAACCCACCTCCTTCTCCAGGTACTGTTCGCTAATCTATGCATAGCATGTGATCTAAGCAGATCCACAAGCCTCAGAAGGCATACATTACTCACCGTAATCATATTTCTGATGATTGTCTCTGCTTAGATTCACATGTGCACTCCCTTTGCCCCCCGCCCTCCCTGGAGTTTGAAGGTGCATAGATGTTTCTATCTTTACTTGCCTAAGTTATTTTTCTTGTGCTCAGGCAAGCACTTCATGCACCCTCCGCTCAGAAACAAAACAATCTGGGTACATTAGATGTCATGTTAGGGATAGTATTACAAACACGCCCCTTTTTTGAATTTCTAAAAGAAGTCATGCAATAATCTGCGTCTACCACTAGATGTCGGCATATGAATAGCATGTGAATCTAAGCGGATACAAGCATATATATATATATATATATATATATATATATATATATATATATATATATATATATATATATATATATATATATATATATATATATATATATATATGGCACTCGGCCTCTATGTGGGAGCACCTGGGTGGTTCTAGAAGCTGACCACTCAATGTTAACAAACAGATGGTTGTTGGATTCAAAAAGTGTCCTCATGTAATCAAGGATGCTCGGTTTGCGCTAAAACACTTGTGTACTTTATTCAAAACACCAGTGTGTTGTTTTTAAAAACACTTGCCCATAGCACAATGAATCTATGCACCTGACGAAGTCCCGACTTGGTGACGGGACGCGGGACGCGTGGTGAGCATGGAGTGTAAACTTCAGGACTGCTTGTAGTCTCAGTAAGTCCATGTCTGTTTTCTTTGTTGATAATTGTTATAACAAGGTGGAGGAGCGAAGAAATTCTGAAGAAGGTGGCAAGAGGAGAATAGGAAAGGAGGTGACCAGGAGTTGTGAGAAGAGTGTCAATAAGAGCACCAAAGAGGTGCTGATTAATTGTGAATAGGGCTCTGAAAGGCATATTTAAAAGTTGATTAATAGTAGAGGCGAGGAAGAAATGAGGAGGAGTTGGAAGGAAGAGGTGGCTAGAAACTACAAGAGCGAAGCAACAGACAAAAGAGAAAGATGTCAGCAGTACTGCTATACAGGTGGCTGAGGGAAGAGACAAAGAAATATAAGAACAATACAGGGAAAGAGAAGAAGAGGTAAGAGACGATAGTGTGTTTCCCCTTAAGAACAAGATTGTTGTGAATTACTGATCTGGAAGAGGTTGGAAAGTCTGTTGGGGAACAGAGTCAACACTCTGTGGCAGGAAAGTAGCAGTAAGGGGCAGCAGGGAAAGGCAGAATTGGGACATCTTGGTGTAAGTGCTTGGTATTTATCAGGCTTTAGAAAATCCCAACACAGGGCTCTTGGGGGGCCTAGTTAGCAGATGCACGCAGACCTGCAGTCCCCTGGGAGGGCTTCTCCCGCATCATCGATGGTGAGAAGCATGAGAAGAAAATGACGGAAGTCAGAGAAAAATAAAGACTAAGAAAAAAGTGTTGGGGACACATTAAACCACGGTACTGAGTGTCTGTGAATACCTTTACCACTCCATAGAGGGATCCCGGATTGAGACCCGTTGACCTCAAGGAAAAGCCAGCCTGTTGTTGCTAAACATTATTTCGAGGGGATTGGGTCCTCCGTCGTATTCCATATCTGTGACAGTAATCACCACAGCTGTGCTGCTTCGGAAAATCTGTCTGCGTCCTGCGTCAATGATGTCGATACGCCGTCTTCGATGACCTCCTCCGACGGCCGACGTCAGCGGATGTTAGAAGTAGGACGCCCGTAGCCTCAGTTCCGTTTTTTCCATGAACGTGTTCGCTTCGGAGATCTCGGCGCGCCTCGGCCCTTTGGAGTTTCTGTTCTTTCGGTTCTTCGAACATGTTCGTTTGTGAAGTTTATCTGGATGTCTTCCTCTTCTTCCACCCCGCGTCCGGGCTTCAAGAAGTGTGGGGACTGCGGACCCAAGATTTCGGTGACGGACTCGCACAACGCCTGCCTCTGGTGCCTCGGGGAGGCCCACGACACGGATGATTGTGTTGACTGCCAGTCGCTTACGTCCAAGGCCTTGCGGGAGCGTAAGAAGAAGCTGTCCAAGCCCCGGAAGTCGAGGTCCACTGGGCTTTCAACGGACGATTCGAGGGGCGACTCTCTGCATCGTCGTCGTAAGTCTAGGGGGTCTCGGTCACGGAGTGGATCCCGCCACTCCTCTGCCTCTTCTAGGCACTCACAGAAGCGCTGTCATCAGTCGCCTTTCCCGTCCCCGTACGAAGACTTGGCCCGTCGGCAGTTTGCTTATCCCACCAAGCATGCAACTCCGGAGGAATGGGCTTCCTTCGGTAAGACAATGTTGGCGATTCTTGAATCACAGGGCACCGGTCCGTCATAGCCTTCGAGACGGGTCGGGCGTGACCGTACTAGAGACACCGCTCGTACGCCTTCGGGCTCGGGTGGTAGGCACGATTCACGGGAAAGGTCCCGCTCGGACAAGGGGAATCGTTCTAGTCATGCCCATTCCAGGTCCTGGTCCTCGACGCGCTCGAGACCGTGTGCAACGGTGAAGTCTTCGAAGAAGACGTTGACGCCTGTGGCGCCAAGGTCGTCGAGGGACTCTCTCGAGGCTCCACCTCCGAGGTAGTCGTCGACGCCATCGGCGCCCAGGCTGTCGTAGGACACGCTTGGGGCTCCACCCTCGAGTCCTGTGTCGAAGCCATCGATGCTGTCGGTGCCGCGCTCAATGTCGACGCTGATTCACTCAACGCCCTCGAAGCCTTTCGAGGCTGTTTTGTCAGAGGGACCCCGTGGCACAGTGGAACCCCCTAGAAAGGCTCTGGCCAAGGCCAAACATGTCTTTTTCCCCCATTCTGTGCCCACTTTCCACCATCTGGATTATATTTCTGAGGTGGATGAGGGTTCTGAAGATGGGATGGTTCTTGATACGGTACCAGACGAGATTATCTCTGGACATAGCCAGATTGAGGACCTCCGTCAGTCGCTGCACGATGCCAGTGGTCTGGACACCTCTCCGGAGGTGGAGTTCTGTAGGCCTGAGCCTGGCACCCATGCTGAGTCCTCGTACCGGTGCCTTATGTCGAGGGTCACCGAGTACTTGGGGTGGTCTGCTCCACCAGGGGATTTTCTGCAGGATGACCTGACGGATATCCTTGACCAAGGTCCACCAATTGACCCGGTACTGCCGTTCCATATGGCGCTACAAAGGAGGGTGGAGGCGGCTTGGACTGCTCCGGAGAGTCTCCCGGCAGTGGGCAAGTCTTTGCTGTGAAAATACCGCCCAGCCAGTAGCGACCCCTGCTAATTGACCACGCACCCCACTCCGGAGAGTTTGGTGGTGCAGGCGGCTATGGGCCAGCAAAGCAGGCGTCGTATCCTACCATCCCTCCTGATAGGGACGACAAGCATTTTGATGGTTGGGCGAAGGAAGTGTTTTCTTCAGGGGGTATGGCTCTTCAGACAGCCAACTCTGTATGTGTCTTGTCACGTTTCACGCACACTCTGTGGAACTGTGTTTCCTTAGTGGCTGTACATATTCCTGAAGGGGACGAACGGGATGGTTTTCTTGCTATGATACAGGATGGCAAGGATGCCATGTGTGAGGCCTTTCAGTCGGGTCTGGACATGGCAGATTGCGTCAGCCGTTCCATGGCGGCGAGCACCGTAATACGCAGGTTTGCGTGGTTGCAGAAGTCGGGGTTTGCTCCTGATGTGCAAGCGCGTCTCCTCAACATGCCCTTTGATGGTGTACATCTTTTTGGCAGCAAGGCTGACGAGAGCCCTGAGAGGTTGCAGACCTCAAAAACTGCAGCGAAGTTGTTGAGTGCTGCAGTTCGCCAACGTCCGCCTTTTTGTCCTAGGGGACAGCAATGGAGGGGAGGTTCCTTTCGTTATTACTCATTCCTTAGTAAAGCGAGAGGAGCTGCTAGTCAAAGAGGCCACCGTAGGAGTGCCAGAGGTAGAAAACAAGGTACTCGAGGTGCCAAGGCCACTCGGGCAGTTGCCTCTTTGCCCTCGGGCAACGCCACAGCCGCTTCTGCTCAGTCATGAGGCGCATACTTTGCCGGGGGTGGGGAAGGCTGGCGCAGCATCTGGTAGAATGGCGGGCAGATGTGTGGGTTCTGGAGATCATAGCCCATGGCTACTGTCTTCCTTTCCGGCAGAAGCCTCACGACAATCCACCAGGGAACCTCTCTTTGAAGAGTCTGGATCCGCTCCTTGCGCAGGAAATTCAATCCCTGCTGGAGAAAGGCACCATAGAACTGGTGCCTTTAGCGGAGAGGAACAAGAGATGGTATTCCCCTTATTTTTTTATTTCAAAGAAAGACTGGGGATTGAGACTCATCATGGACTTGCGCGGTTTGAACAAGCTCATTCGGAAGGACAAGTTCAAGATGGTTACTCTATCTCAAGTCCTCCAGGCCCTTCAACCTCAGGACAGGTTGGTGTCTCTAGACCTCAAGGATGCTTATTTTCATGTGCCAATCCATCCCAAGCACAAGAAGTTCCTGAGATTCACGGTTGGTGACTCACACTTTCAGTTTCCGGCCCTGCCGTTTGGATTGACCTCTGCCCAGAGGGTCTTCACCAAGCTTATGGTGGTGGTGGCAGCGTATCTCAGGAAAGGGGGGATTCACGACTACCCCTACCGGGACGATTGGTCCCAGTTGACGCCAAAACAGCAGCTCCAGTACATCAGGGCAGTGCTCGAAACGTCCCTGGGGCAGTGTTTTCCTTCCCAGGTGAGGTCTCATCACATTGAGCAGATGGTGCACCACTTTCAACATGCTCAGAGTCTCCCAGCGTTCGAGTTCAGCTCGTCTGAGGAGTGTTAATATTTTAAAATCCCTTTAATTTCTCAGTTTCTGAAAGGGCTCACTAATGTATTCACTCCGTCACCGTTCCTGGTGCCAAGTTGGGATTTGAACCTTGTTCTCAAGTTTCTAATGGGTGCTCCCTTTGAGCCTTTGCATTCTTGTCCTTTGAGACTGTTAACCCTTAAAACTGTATTTTTAGTTGCGGTCACTTCCGCTCGCAGAGTGAGTTACAGGCACTTTCAGTTAAGCCACCCTTCACTGTGTTTCATAAGGACAGGGTTGTCCTTAGAGTTTGTCCTTCCTTTCTTCCGAAGGTGGTGTCGGAATTTCATTTAGGCCAGAAGGTTATTCTTCCGGCTTTTTATCCTCCTCTGCATCCTGGTAAGGAAGAGGAGAGGCTCCATAGGCTGGATCCTAGGAGAGCTTTAAGCTTTTATATTTCACGCATGTCCTGGGTCAGAGTGGACGATCAACTCTTTATTGGTTATGTTGGAAGGTGTTTGGGACAAGCTGTTACTAAGCAGACTTTGTCTCGATGGATTATCTTGGCAAATTCTGAGGTTACCGCTTGGCAGGTAAGAACCCTCCGGTAGGCTTGCGGGCCCATTCTACAAGGGGTATGGCTGCCTCTACTGCCCTGCAGAGGGGTGTTCCTATTCGCAACATCTGTGATGCAGCCACCTGGGCTTCGGGCCAGACTTTTGTACGTCACTACTCCCTCGATTCTATCCGTGGGCAGGATCTGGCCTTTGGCAAGGCGGTCCTTTACTCTGCAATTTGATTGGACATTATAAATTTCTATATTCTAAATTCTTTTCCCACCTCCTTACGTTGGTACTGCTTTGGGAGTCTGTCATAGTTATGGAATACGTCGGAGGACCCAATCCCCTCGAAGAACAAGTTACTCTTACCTGGTAACAATCTTTCGATGGATGGTCCAATGACGTATTCCATATCGCTCCCTCCCTGCCTTCCCCGCTACAGAATTTCTTATGCGATTGCAGCTTACGTTTCCGCAAGGCTTTCTGTGGTCAGACTTGCAGTAGTTTGGTGCCACACGTTCTGGGAAAAAACTACAACTGAGGCTACGGGCATCGTGCGTCCTACTTATAACATCCGGTGACATCGGCTGTCGGAGGACGTCCTCGAAGACGGCGTATCGACGTCATCGACACAGGAAGCAGACGCCGAAAGATTTTCCGAAGCAGCACAGCTGTGGTGATTACTGTCATAGATATGGAATACGTCGTCGGACCATCCCATCGAAAGAACGTTACCAGGTGAGAGTAACTTGTTCTTTAAGTATGATGTTATGGCAAACGTAGTCTCTTATAAACCAATTTGTCCCTAAAAAAAATAAAGCTTTGTTATGCAAGACACTGGTACACGCAGAATGTGAGGCTGTTGATCAGTCGAGATCCACTTAACTGGGTACTTTTCCGTGTTATTCATGCCAGCACTGTCACAACATAATTAAAGGCTCCACAATTAACCATCCCTACTCTGGCAAAAAAAAAAAAATCCAATTGAAGTCTGCATGTACCTGCTACTCAATGAATGTGCTATATGGACTGAAATGCCCTTGTGGGATATTTTACATGGGGTAGTGACACGAAAAGCAAAGCAGAGGTGGACTGAGCACAAGTCCCAAATCCAGACTCAAAATCCACACTCAACAGTGGATATGCATTTTAAGGAGAGGAAGCACACAGTAGTAGCACAACTACAGGTTGTCATCTTGGAGCAAGTACAGCGTCCAAAGTGAGGTGGAGACCTTGAAAGACCTTTGTATCAAAGGGAAACATGGTGGCTTGAGAGACTCTCTTCCCTCCACACTAAAGGCATGAATCTTGAATTTGACCAAAGGTGCTTTGTCGAAATTATGTACTCTGAAATAGTTATTATGAGTTGGTCACTGCCTGATTTGGTCTAATAATCATTGGTAGTTCTTTACTTTACTGTTGGTCCACTGGGCTTTTTTTCACATCAGTCTTTACAGTGGTAGATACACACTGGTGGGTCTTTTTTATTCTCCATCTTGTTTTCTCATTTCTCCAGCATGGGGTCTGGCATGGATTCACATGCTCATGAATATTCCCCGTCGTCAGGCTGGGAATCCTCGGTAAAGAAAAAAACCAGTATCAGTTTCGTTTCTGATCTGTCTTTCGTAGTAATAACCAATCACTGGTCTCTGCGTCATACTGACCACAGCCAATGACTGCCCTCTACCTAAGCACCTCCTCTGGCAGCCATCTTCAGATTTTTACCGCACGTTCATGTGTTGGGATCCTCGTGCTATTGCTCTCGAGCGTTAGTGCTATTTTTTCACGTTTTTTCTCAAAAACTTCGGTTTTTTTCGGTCAAAAGAGCCTCAAGCTCCACCGACTCTCCATCCGATCAACGGGGATCCGTGTCGGATTCGTCTGCGCCCTCAAGGGTGAAGATTTCGTCGAGCTACGCTTTTGGAGGACTCCAGAAGTTTCTCAGGCCCGGACATGGCCCAGGAGAAGGGAAGCTCGACGCCCGGAAAGCTGTTCAGGGTCTGCCCTGGATGCCAGCTGCAGAACGTCTTTAAGGAGGACGAACACTCCTTTTGTCTCTACTGCTTACATGAGGACAAGACGCACGTGGAGAAGGACTGTGCGTTTTGCGGCAATATGTCGGAGCGGACCATGAAGGACCGCCATCAACGTCTCGCCAACTGGCTGGAAGGGAAGAGCCCGTCAGGCGAGAAGAAGAGGAAGAAATCCAAGCGGTCTTCTAAGACCTTTGAGGACGCCCCGGCGACGGGGGTCCAACACAAGGCCAAGCACCGCGAGTCCGCTGGCACCGGGAGCGCCGAACGGTCGGGCTCTACGGGCGCCAGGCAGGGCGCACCCTCCCCGGCACCTTCAGCCACGAGCCAACGCTCTGGGTCGGGTAAGAGGAAGGGCGAGCACCCGGCGAAGCTCCTGGAGAAGCCCCGGTCGAGCTCGAAGGCCACATCGGAGGGGGAGCGAGGCAGTGTCCCCCCCCTCAAGGATAAGGCGGTGAGCGCACCTAAGGTGGTGAAGGCCTTAATCCATCCGGCCAAGCCCTCTATCGAAATTGTCGCGGCGGCCCTGGCTCAGCCTGTGGAGGCTACACCAGTGGTGGCGACCTCGGGGCTCAGAGTCTCCCTGCCACCTCGGAGGGAGTCCTCTTTTGTGCCCATCGATAGGACCCCCGTGAAATCCCTGGCGGGGAAGAAAAAGGGGGGGCAGGGCGTCATCGTAGATTCGGTCTCAACCTCGGAGGAAGAGCTGATCGAGGTCTTAAGCCACGGTCTTAGCGTGGAAGAAGACCGGCCCGTCGGGATGGATCCCGACGCAGGTGACGACGACATCGTCGAGGGTGCCGACGGGGCCCCTGATCGCCCGTCGGATTCCCCTCTGCCAGCGCCGCAAGACAACTCGGCGGCCATTTTGTTGGCTATACAGTCCTTATGCTCAGAGATAAGGACGAGACTGCCGTTGCCGACGGAGGAACCTCTCCCGTCGGGGGATCCTGAACCGGGACCTTCTGGTGTTCCCCCGCCCAAGAAAAGAAGGATTCACCCTCCACCTCCTTTTCAGCCGTCGCGCCCCGTCCAGCCCTCCTCCCCGTCCACCCGAGGGGATGATACGGGGACTGACACGGCAGCGACGGGTACGGACGACGAGGTATACGACGAGGATCTACCGTCGTCACCTCCCACCAGGGCTTCTCCGCCCGACGAGATTGGATCGTTCCACTCCATGATCGCCAGGGCATCCGAGCTTTTCCAACTCTGCCCTGAGGAGAAGAAAAAGGAAGGATTCCTTTATCAACGGCGCGAGGCCAAGAGGAAGACGGTCCTCGCGGTGCCTCTACTGGACGACATTTGGGATGAGGGCCTCGCCCTCCTCAAGAACCCTTCCACGACGCCAGCTAGAAGAGACCGGTACGAGAAGAAGTACCGGGTCCCGGACGCGGCCCCCCTGTGCCTCCGGGCGCAGCCTACCCCGGACTCCGTCGTCTCTGCGGCGGCCAGGAAGAAAGCGGGGGGGGGGTGCGGCCTCCACATCGACTTCCCCACCGGACGGCGAGGGAAAGAAATTGGTAATGGGTCATCTCGTCTGCAGCGACGACGATTAAAGCGGCCAACGCCTTGGCTATCGTGGCCCGCTACGACAGGGAGCTATGGTACAAACTGGCTCCCCTGCTGGACTTCCTACCGGACGACAAGAGGGCGGATGCCCTGGAGATCCTACAGGAAGGTGAGGTGGCGTCGGACCACGCCATCACTATTGCGACGGACATCGCCGACACTGGGTTTCACCAGTTGGGCAACGGCGTGTGCCTTAGGCGGCGTGGATGGCTCAAGGCTACGGACTTACGTCAAGACGTACAGACCAGAGTCCTGGACATGCCGTTCGATGGGAACAACCTGTTTGGGAAAACAGTGGACAATTCCCTTCAGGCCATTAAAGTGGACACTGAGACGGCCCGGGCCCTGGGGGTTCTGCAGCAACGTCGGACGCCCTTTCGGAGCAGCGGAGGCAAGGGCGCCTCCAAAGGTTCCGGCGGCGGTTTCTCCACCTACCGTCAAGCGGCCCGCTCGTCGTCTCAGGAGGCCTACAGAGGACGAGGCAAGTCTGGCGGACCCCGCCGTCGTCGCCAAGGAGGTCAAGGCGGCAAAGCCTCGTCGAAACAGGATTGAACCGACCGTGGGGTCGGGCCCCCACTGAAGCACCCCGGTGGGAGGCCGGCTGGCGAGCTTCGTCAGCGTGTGGGAGTCCATCTCCACCGACCGTTGGGTGCTGGACGCCTTAGCCCGGGGCCACGCGCTCGAGTTTCAAAGAAGGTGCCCGCGCGTCCCCCCGTGGCCAGGAAAGAGCTTCACGTCCCTCAGCTTCTCCTGGAGGTAAGGGCGATGCTCAGGAAGGGCGCCATCAAACTCGTCCCAAAGAGGCTTCGGGGCTCCGGAGTTTACTCGAGATACTTCCTCGTGAAGAAGAAGACGGGAGGATGGCGCCCCATCCTAGACCTGCGACGTCTGAACAAGTTCATCAAGGCGCAGAAGTTCCGGATGGTCACCCTCCAGCACGTCCTGGGTCAGCTGGAGGAAGGAGACTTCCTGTCGTCGTTGGATTTGGAGGATGCCTACTTCCATATTCCCATCCTAAAGGGGCACCGAAAATTCCTCAGGTTTGTGGTCCAAGGGCGTCACTACCAGTTCAAAGCCCTCCCCTTCGGACTACGGTCGGCACCCAGGGTATTCACCAAGTGCCTTGCACCGGTGGCGACACAGCTGCGCCGCGAGGGGATCCACGTCTACCCCTACCTGGACGACTGGCTCATCCGAGCCAAGACGAGGGAGCTCGCCGTGGAGCACACGGCAAGGACCGTCCAACTTCTCACGGACCTGGGATTCTCCGTGAACTACGCCAAGTCGCACATGGTACCCGCGCAAAACGCACTGTTTCTGGGAGCGAAGCTCGACACAGTGTCCCTTCTGGCCTCCCCGTCGGAGGAAAGGACCAGGTCCATCCTGGGCAAGGTACAGCGGATGTTGGTTTCCGACGCGGCCAAGGTGGTGAGGTCCATCAAGTCGCTCCTCGGAATGATGTCTTCTTGCATCTACCTCATTCCCATGTGCAGGCTCCGGATGCGCCCGTTGCAGGAGTTCCTGGACGCGCGCTGGATCCAAACGACGGGCGGCTTCGAGGAGAGGATCACACTCGACGAGAGTTTCCGCCGAGCGGTCCGGTGGTGGGGCACCCGCGCGCATCTGACGGCGGGCATGGACTTCCAGACCACCAGGAGACAGTGACCACGGATGCCTCCCTGGAAGGGTGGGGAGCGCACACCGAAAATCTGCACGCGAGAGGCCTTTGGCTCCCGACGGAGAAGTCCCTCCATATCAACGTCCTGGAGCTCCGTGCAGTGTTCTGGGCCCTCAGGTCCTTCCTTCCGTCCCTCAAGGGCAAGGTGGTGAGGATCTTCACCGACAACACCACCACCATGTTTTACATCAGGAAACAGGGCGGAACCAGGTCCCCAGCACTGTCCAAGGAGGCGCAGGACCTGTGGCATTGGGCCGTCGCCCAAAGGATGTTTCTGGTGCCGTATCATCTGGCGGGGATAAAAAACACCATCGCCGACTCACTCAGCAGGGAGCTGCGCTCGTGCCACGAGTGGGAACTGCGGCAGGATCTAGTGGATCGCCTCTTCCGACGGTGGGGCACACCCCAGATCGACCTGTTCGCGACGGCGACGAACTCCAAGTGCCGGAGGTTCGCCAGCAGGTTTCCCCAGGCGAGGAGCATGGGCGATGCTTTCTCGTTCCCCTGGGAGGGCCTGTTCCTCTACGCGTTCCCTCCTTTGCCACTGCTAATCCGGCTCGTCCACCAGCTCAAGAGGTCACGGTGCAGGATGATCCTCGTCGCACCTGCGTGGCCGAGGCAGATATGGTTCCCGGACCTTCTGGACTTGTCAGCGTCCGTGCCAATCAGGCTGCCGGTGGACGCGGATCTACTCTCCAGGGAAGGAGGCGCCATCCTCCACCACGACCCGAAATCGCTGAACTTGCAGGCCTGGCTCCTGCAGCGCTAGAGTTTGGAGGATACGACATACTGGCCGACTGCAGAGAGGTTCTTGCAAAGGCCAGGGCGTCCTCGACTCTTAAATGCTACGGACACAAATGGAAGAGGTTCTCTGTCTGGTGCCACGCACAGGAGATTAACCCTCTACGGATTACGGTTCCCCAGGTACTGCCGTACCTGCTGACGCTGGCCAAAGCTGGACTGGCACACGCGTCCATCAAGATTCATCTTGCTGCGATCTCCCGATACACCAGAACCACGGGGCGGACGTCCTTGTGGTCTCATCGTCTGGTGAAAGAGTTCATGAAGGGACTGTTCAGATCGTTCCCGCCGGTGAAGGCTCCGGCCCCGGTGTGGGAGCTCAACGTGGTGCTGAACAAGCTCATGGGACCTCCGTTCGAGCCTCTGCACTCGGCCCCGTTGAAGTTTCTGTCGTGGAAAACAGCGTTTCTTGTGGCCATCACCTCCGCACGACGGGTGGGAGAGATCCAGGCCCTTTCCTGCAAGGCCCCGTACTTGACTTTTCACGACACGAGGGTAGTGCTCAGGACGCACCCCTCCTTCATGCCCAAGGTACCGTCGGACATTGGTGTTGCCTGTGTTCTTCCCGTCGCCTTCGTCGCCGGCTGAGAGGACTTTGCACTCGCTGGATGTGGCTAGAGCGCTGAAGTTCTACGTGGACCGCACGAAGTGTTTTCGGAAGACTTCACAAGTCTTTGTGAACTTTGGACCTGTCAATCAGGGGAAGGCTCTCTCGAAGGCTTCCATTTCCAGATGGCTCTCCGGCTGTATCATGTACTGTCATCGGTTGGCAAACTGACCGCTGCCTGGCCGTCCGAGAGCCCATTCCACCAGAGCGATCGCAGCTACCACGGCGTTCCTTTCTGGTGTGCCCCTGCTGGACATATGTAGGGCTGCTACGTGGAGGTCGACGCACACCTTCACGAAATTCTACTGCGTCGATCGGGATTCCAGGGAGGAGTCCAGGGTCAGCCAAGCAGTGCTGCGCAACCTGTTCGCCTGAGGTGAGCCTGGTGAGGAGGTAAGATGCTTAATGTTGAGTTTGATGTAATGCTTAATGTTGAGCCTTTGCCACCTCCCGTGGTTGTGCATGTGTGTACTGCTATGTATTCTTTATTCATGAGCATGTGAATCCATGCCAGACCCCATGCTGGAGAAGGAACAAGTTACTTACCTGTAACTGTTGTTCTCCAGCGTGGGTCTGGCATGGATTCACATGCGAACCCTCCCGCCTACCCCTCTGCGGCTCTTCACTTGGTCATACTGCCACTTCACGTGCTTCCAAATCTGAAGATGGCTGCCAGAGGAGGTGCTTAGGTAGAGGGCAGTCATTGGCTGTGGTCAGTATGGCGCAGAGACCAGTGATTGGTTATTACTACGAAAGACAGATCAGAAACGAAACTGATACTGGTTTTTTTCTTTACCGAGGATTCCCAGCCTGACGACGGGGAATATTCATGAGCATGTGAATCCATGCCAGACCCACGCTGGAGAACAACAGTTACAGGTAAGTAACTTGTTCCATCTCTCCAGTGGATACACAATCTTATTGTATTTCTTAGTTGGGTGTTTTGTCACTAGAGGATAATAGCCAATAGGGTCACTCAGCGGGTCCTTCATGCTGTTGAGTGCCTGGCTCCTGTGGTAACTGAGCACCCAGCTTCACCGACTACGGCAGTGCCGCCTTGATGACTTCTCTGATCTGGTCCTTTGTTTTTTTGCTTTCGTTCCTCTTAATCTTTTATTCTTTTTTGCCTCGGCTGCTGTGGATTGGGACTCAGACATGCCAAGGCCCCTAGTGGGCTGGGCACCCTAGTTCTCATACCACGCTGTCAGCTGTGGCATGTTAGTTACAGGGTTCCTTTAATAACATGGAAACTCATTATCTTCCTTGTCTTCCATGACTTTTTTTTACAGTTTGATTTGTTACTCTAAATACCATATAAACCACGTATTTATGATCATCTATTCACTTTTTTGCCCCGTTCTTTAATTAATAATACTACGAACCTAACACTATATGTGGTTTGCATCTTGGGTCTCTATAGGTGAGGCTAGCACTTTCCTGTGAGGACGCTGACCATTCCGATATGGTGTATCGTCTGTCAGTGGTCTGTTTGGCACTTTCTGCTGGAAACCTAAATCACTTCCTGCTAGACAATAGTTGTTAATACAGCCGGCATACTAATGTACATTTCCGAGGATTCACTTGGAGAACTGTGGTTTGCTTCATGAGCTTTGTGGTAAGGAGAGAGCCCCATGCGCCCACAGGTGGTTCTTCTCTCGTTTTACAGCACTATTTACTATTTTGTTATTTCACTTTGTTGTGCTTTCAGCTAGTTGCTTCCATGCCGAAGCTCTGAACGGCTTTTCGAGAAATTCGACACTTCAGGTATTTCACATCGGCAGGTTAACACGCTACTACGGGTTAGAAGTAATTTTCATTTGCAGATATTTAGGTCCTCATTGGCTTACTTCTTTCTTTAACATTGACAGTGAATTTGAATACTTGGCTTTCAGGTATTACATATCAGTGTACTTGACACTTGAGGTGTGGTGCTGGGTCTTTTACTGTTTCTTTAAATGGCTTTCATCATATGGTTTGTCTTGAAAAAGCAGCTATGGTAAAGGTTGGGCAGTTTTTTTTAACTGTTTGTCTTTTTAATATAACTGGTCAGAAATGTACACTAATGACAGGCTCCAACACAATACTGTTGTATTTCTTAACATTTACAGAAAAATTCAAGGTATATCCCTGAAGATGGGGCTTGAAGTCCTGAAATACGTAGGACTGTGTGTACCATCACCCTCTTTGTTTCTTGAATTTTGTTTTCACTGAATTTGGACAGCGCATTCTGCAATACTGCGATGCGAACACTCATTTGCTGGTTTATTCTACATAGTATTACTGACATTCTCCTTGTCATTTACGTTTTTGAAAGCCTTGGATTACCACTACCCCCACGTTGGATACCTTGAAGGGAGCTGGTTAAAATACCAAGAAAAAATCATTCTGTTTTTGCATTAATATTTGTGTCTGAACTGATCTTGTTTTTTTTTCAAATTAGCACTTAGAATCTGTGTTACTTGTTAATTAATTCATGTCTACCTTGTTTTGAAACTATTTTGTAATTGCTTTGGAACCCTTTGGTTGACCATTTGGATGAGTGTGTCTGTGTTCTGTGCAGTCTTTGTTCAGACATTCTTTTCTAATTGTGTTGTCGGGACTTTGGGAGCAAGTCCCTTTTTACAGACTGCACCATGATAAAAACCATTATGAGTAACCAATGTCTTTATATATTCGAATTCTTATTTAGATTGTGAGTGCAGTCCCCTTGTTTGCTCATTGTTCCAGCTCATTTACCACCCACAGTGGGCAATTTCGCTTGGAGCCTGAGAGTCTTCAGGATCTCCACAACCACTCCAAGCGACTCCCAGCCAAGTCAATATTAATTAGTTATCCATAAGTGATTTAATATCCCCATCTATGACCTTGGCAGGGAGGGACTCAAGGAATGCTCATATTCGCTGCTCTGGCTGCATTTTGCAGTAAAATTAATCATAGCCCCTATATTGTATCAACATTGTGCTGAAATTCTGAGAAGATGGCTTGTGGATCGTAAGTTTCTTTGAGAAGTATTAAGGGACAAAAGCTGGTCCCCCACTGACCTACAATGAGTTTGTCTAGGTGTTATATGTTTGGTACAGAGGAGGGGTTGACAACCAAACGAATCCCTACAGGAACAACTGGGTTAAAAGTAGTATATGAAGCTTTGAGGTGCATGACAGTGCAGAGTTCTTGGTTGTTAGAATAATACAAAACAATTGTGCCTCAACCTGCGAAGACATGAAGAACATCATTCAAGAAATCCAATAACATCTATGGACTTCAACTCCCATAAACCCTCAAGTACTGAGACGAGGAAGAGGAGGCATGAGTTTATACAAACCGAGAGAGCCAGACACCTAACATGCAGGCTAGTTGTTTTGCTGCACCTAATGTGTGCGGGTCATTTAAAAATGGCATTTGCACTAATGGAAAAGGCAGTGCGCGAGACAACCGTGTAGGAGAAAGCAATGGGAAAGAACACGTGCAAGTCCAGGCGGCGGCTCACAAACGCAAGATACACATACCGGCTTGGCGTAAAAGGAAGAGAGAATGCAGCAGGCACACTTGAAGGACTGTGTAAGTACTAGGAGCCACAGAGGAGCTCCTGGAGGTATGGTCGTGCAGAGAGGCAGAGTTCTCTGGTCCAGGCCACAGAGAAAAGCAGACGAGTGATCGCGGAGCTGCAGGCAAAGCTGTCATGCACTGTAATTCCCTCCTGTAACTCCTCCTCACCTGGGTCCTCACAGGAACTTTCTTGTGTCTCTGACTCTTTTTTCTCCATAGCTTCCTTTGCTCCTTAGGCTTCTTTTCTTTCTCCTGGTGAAGGTAGGGGCGAGCTACCTCGGTGGCCACCCTTACCGGAGTGGGAACCTGGTCTGGAGCACCGCCGAGGAGCAAGCTCCCAAAAAAACAGGGAAAAGGTCTTTGGCACAAAAAACCTTGGTTGTTGATGTAACAGAAACTGGTCTTTAATCCAATACTGACTGACAGAATACGGAAGTCACTGGGTGGTACCCCAAGGGTATAGAGGAATCTTGGGTAATGAAGTTGGTTCAGTAGATAGTGACTTCTGAGAGCAGGTTCAAGGGCAGGAGCAAGAATCCGGACAAGGGGCTGGAGGATGGTTCAGATATAGCACTGCGATCTAGGAACAGCAGAACGGTTCGGCCACAGTAACAGAAAGTTAAAAAAAAAAAAAATCAGAACGGAACAGAAGGACAGAATGCTGCAGAAATAAGGGACATAGAAACTAGAGGCAAGAAAAGGAGCAAAAGTGAGAGAGGCAGAAACTAGCAGGAAGCGGGTAGAATGAGAAAAGGAAAAGACAAAACCAAATGCAATAAGTGGAAAACAAACATGAAAGTTTAGCAAAGAGAAACAGAAAGTTAGAAAGAACCCGGTACGGGAGGGAACCCGAACACATAAGAAGGAAGGATCGTGAACAGAATAGAAAAAGCTCCACAAAGAGATACCTGAAGAGAGAGTCACCCGAACGTGATAACTGAAGGTAGAAGGAAAGCACAAGATAAGTCACAGCAGGCAAAAGGAAACACTGGAACACTGAGCAAACAGGAACCGGCAGCGCGAACAAAAGAGACGGATGCAACGCAAGGAGGAAAGGGATTCCTCTCAGTATAAAGTGTCGTCGGCCATATTGAGAAAGGCTAGACCATCAACATGGAGCAATGGGAAACCATATTATGAGTATTTCCAGCTCTGCCAGCACTTCCAAGGGCGGTTTATGACAAATGCTGGGGGAACGTCCGCACAGTACGAGAAGCCGTACCAGAGATGCAGCTTCATCAAAACTAGCTGGCGGTAGATCTTTGTCTTCGGCTTGGGCCTCCCTTTGGAACAGCCTCCCTGCCACTCTGAAACTTGAGGAGACCATCTTCAGTTCCGGAAGCACCTCAAGACCTTCCTCTTTCCCTCTGCCTTTGCCCCCCTTCTCCCCTGCTGATCTGTTTTCTCTCTTAGCGCTGTGCACCTGGCCCCCCTCTGTTCTCCAGGCCCAGGTACCTGCTCACCCTGCCACCCGCCTGCACTGCCTCCAGGCCACCCCTTGCACTGGGGTCTGTATCTGTACCCATACAGTCCCCCCACCTGTTTTTCTTCTGCACTTTTCAGACATACCCTGGCTGCTAAACCCAGCACAATGGCTGCTAAACCCAGCACTTGCCACTTGCTGGCTGCACTACCACTGTTTATTGCCTTTATTTATTTATTATTATCTGTTTCTCCTCTGTCCCGCACTTCCACTTCTCCCCCCTTCCATGCACTTTTCCCCTTTTCCCTTTCCCATGCACTTGCACGCTCTCAATGCCACTTGGCCTAGGAAGATGTTCTCCCCTGTTCCCCTCCTTTGCTGCACTCTGAAACACTTGTGTATGAGCGCGATATAAATAAAATATCAATATCAATATCGCAAAGGCACATCAAGTGTCTGAGATGCTGTGAACGACTGGTGAGTCTGCCCAGACCAGTTGGGGACCCAGGGGCTTACCGACATGCGTGCAACAGAGTGACTGAATGGTATGAGATTGCTAAAATGGACAATACTCAAAAGTGGTTTGAATGCAGACAAACCCAATACCAATTCCATACCTTCGAAGAATATTTAAATGCAGACCCAGCAAAGTGCAGCAAAAAACCTCAAGCAAGTACAGATGCATGAGATGCCAGTGTGGGGGAAAGCTGAAGAAAGTGGTACTATAGGCAAATATACCGAGCACCTCAGGATATAGTTTTTGCAAGGATGGAGTTAATCGTGGCGGGACTCCCTTTCTCCTGCGCACCTCCTCTTTTCTTACTTCCGAATTTGACCAGCAGCATGGATCCTGATTTGTCGAGGAACCAACTCCGGGGTTCCCATTTATTTGTAAGAATTGTGAGGGTTAACAAACTCTGGATCATTGGGGCGCTGGTAGGGTGTGGTGGTCCAATGGTCGCTGTTGTGCGATTTGATCAATTATATGGTCCAGTCAGGTCATAGTCATTAATTTGTTTATTTTTGGTTAGTTAGCACCAAAGAAAACATAATTGTAGAAATTAATGACTTTTGACTGGTAACTCGCTACACAGCCGACGCGCGTTTCAACCCCAGTCTTTTTCAAGGCTGTGATTTGGTGATGTTGTGATGTGCACAGTGAAGTGACATAGTGATACCCATTGTTATTTATAGCATACATATTGCCATTCAAAAAGCATGTATTTATTAAATAGTTTTAGTAATGAGGAATGGAAGCACATTTGTGGCAACAGATTTGTAATTAGCAAAACCCGTGATCGTGAGTGGTAGTGATGGGGTGAATAAGAGGGCAGAACATATAACAGTTGATAGTTACATTTAGGCATGACGAGATGTATAATTACAGTTAAAGTAAAATTTGAGACAGAGTAAGTGACAATGTACCAAGGGAGAAAAAGGAAAAGGAGAGTCAATTAGTTGAGTCAAAGGCCAAAAGAAATTGGTATGATGGCCTAGTTAAGGAAATGCAGAAGAATCGTAGTCTTACCCAATTGAGTTAAGGGGTGGACTTCAAAATGCAGTAGGCTGGTCTTCCCAGATAAGGGCGCCAGGGGGGCTGGATAGCCGATCTGAAAAGTAGATAGATAGGGTTCTCAGCATGGATGGGACCCATGGACGAGTGGCCGATATTAGATAGATATCAAGCGGGGGAGGTAAGGGTGCTAGGTTGTAGCAATAATGCCAGAGGCCGGGGAGGGACGTCTATTAGGGGGCGTATGATGGGAGGCTTACCGTTGGCCGGGTCCGGCGAGTTCGTTGCGTGCGAGCGTTCTCGGGAATCCGTGTGCTGTGGATCAGCCCTACTTTCAGGAATTTATAAGAGCATGGCGTGGATTGGTTGGTTCATCGAGCGGTTTGATTGGTCTAAAAAGGCCGTCCTGTGGGTTGGGAACCTTTCATGGATTACGTCACAGGGGTGAAATTAGAATATAGGGGAATTGCCCAGAACAAGCCTGGTCAGGATTGGTACATGGAAGGAAGTTACAACAATTGCGTCCATAATGCATGTGTAGGCAGAAACTCTCACAGGTTTATGTACGACTGATTACAGGAAAACATGGAAATCATGGTCACTATTTAATCCAACAGTAACAGCGCAATATTTGCATATCAGCTTTGCTTCTTTCTGGCGTAGTTGTAGTTCTCTATCTCCGCCCCTTATGTCGGTTGATATTTTCTCCAGTCCCACGAAGGTGATGTATTCCTTGTTGTCCCACTGGTGTTCTTCCTGCCAGTGTAATGCCAGTGGATATCTGGTGTCCTGGGAATGTAGGGAATTGAGGTGTTCCCTGATCCTTGTTCTGAGTTCTCTTTTAGTACTCTCAATATATTTGCGATTACATACACAGTTAATGGCATAAACCACAAATTTGGATCTACAGTTGATGCATTCTCTGATTGTATATGTGTCACTGGTACTAAAGGTCAAAGTCTTGGTCGTTGTGGCGAATTTGCACAGGGAGCAGTTTCCACACTTGTAGAAGCCCACTGGTTTGTTGCTGGTGAGCCAGTTGCCATCAGTTTTCGGAATAGGCACCATGAATGATGGGCTAAGGATGTTTTTGAGTGTTCTGGCCTTGGTATAGGTTAGGATTGGCTTGTCTGGGATCCATGCCTTGATATCTTCATCTATTGATAAAATGTGCCAATGTCTCTTCAGAATCGTCTGTACTTGATGGCTATCACTGCAGAACTGGGTAATGTATCTTATTGGGCTGTTATGTGTTACCTGTTTACTGGTGGGTGCCTTGGGAGTCAAAAGCGAGCTGCGTTCTCTACTGTTAGCCATAGCTATGGCTGCTTGTATTGATTGGTCTGGGTATCCTCTCTCATGAAAGCGTCTGCTAAGTGTTGCACATTCGTTTCCATATGATGGCTGGGTGCTGTAGTTCCTTTTGGCTCTGAGGAATTCACCTTTGGGGATATTATTGATTACAGATCTTTTGTGGCAGCTGGATGCATGCAAGACTGAGTTGACTTCTGTCAGTATCCTATAGGTTGAGGTCAATAGTTCTGTGCCAGCTAGCGTGATAGTGATATCCAGGAAGTCAATGCTCACCTTACTTGAGGTCCCCGTTAGTTCAATCCCAAAATTATTCTCATTCAAATAGCGTTTCAATGACTCAAGATCTTCATCTGTACCACACCAGATCATCAGGATGTCATCAATGTATCGCATCCAAGTGTGGATCAGTTTGTTGAAGGCGTGGTTGGTGAAGGCATGCACTTGTTTATAGTGGTGCATAAATAGGTTGGCCATTGAGGGCGCATATGTCGCACCCATGGCTATGCCTTTTGTTTGCCTGTAATATTGTTGGTCAAATAGGAAGATAGTATTGGTCAGTGAGAATTCCAGAAATTCTTTAGTAAGTTCCAAATGTGACCAGAATGAGGCTGAAACGTTTGTGAATGCAAAATCAATGGCCTTTAGGGCTAGTCCATGGTCTATGGATGTGTAAAGGGCTTTAAAATCCAGAGTTACCAGAGTGTAGTCTTGGTTCCACACAATATCCTGCAAAATTAGTAGGGTGTGCGTTGTCACGTAGGAAGGTTGGTATCTTTGGGACCTCAGGTGCCAGGACGTTGTTGATGTATTTGTTCAAAGGTTCCGTTACCCATCCTATTCCACTCAGTATTGGGCTAACTAACCAAAAATAAACAAATTAATGACTATGACCTGACTGGACCATGTAATTGATCAAATCGCACAACAGCGACCATTGGACCACCACACCCTACCAGTGCCCAACTTATCCAGAGTTTGTCATCCCCACACCTCAGGATATATGCTACTATGGTATAGTGAAAAAGACTAATGAAACAAATCGTGCTAGACCAGGCAGCTGACGTTTTGGGAAGACACCTGGCAGAGGAGTATACCAGGGGAACTGAAAAAACCCATAGAAGGATTCCTGGCAGGGGAGTACATCAGGCAATCCATAAAGTTACAAGAAGTTCGGATATTGTGGGAAGATACCTGGCAATGGAGTATACCACGTGATCTGAAAAGCCTGTGAAAAAAGACCTGGCACAGAAGTATACCACGCACTTGAAGCTGCATAAAGGTTCTGATATCGTGGAAGATACCTGGCGGCTGATTATACCAGGGGATCTGTAAAACCCAATGGAAGGATTCCTGGCATGGGAGTACACCAGGCAGGCCGCCAAAGTTAAAAGAAGGACTAAAGAAAGTCTGTTATGGAATGTATTCTTTGAACAAAAACTTTGCGAGTCCGGGGAAAACACAAAGGAACTGTTGGATAAAGAGACATTCTTGCCATCCTACCTAAAAATCCAGCAGAAGGGAACCACCCTCTGGATCCAAGGGTCTCTCCTTGGAAAACACTTTTGTTGGAATCATCTTTATATTTTTTGTCTATGAAAATGTTTTTGCTAACATCAACTCAAAGACATTTCCTTGCACCCTTTGTCGCTTTGTTTCTAGTGTGACGGTCAGCTTAGAGTGTTTTGGACTCGGACAGCTTTTAAGTTACTGACTACTTCACAATCCTTAGTTTTAGTTTTCTAGGTAGGGAAAATCCTCTTTAGAAAAGGGCTAGAGAGGCGTTTTGCCAACCCATTTGTTTACTAAAAATTTCTGACTTTGAGAATACCATACCTGTGTATCTGGCCCTCATTTCTGACCCCTCAAGCATGTTTCTGTTCATGAATGGGCTATCATCAGTTGCAAATAACTGAAACATATTTTTCTTTCGCCTCTGCTATTTAACGTAATTGTTGTGCTCAACACTACTGTTTAAGGTGCATGGAAGGCACCAATGATTTAGTGACCTCAACTTGTGACCTAGAATGGCTATCATGTTATCCCCCCACCCCCCTGCCCCCCGAGGCAGTGAACTGATCGATGAGACTGTAGAATCTAACAAGTCTGTTTTATCCAGTTGCTCATCCATAACACTTTGTTGTCGCTTAGATTTCTTGATCCACTTATCCAGGTGACTTGTCATAGTGTGACACTTTACCGACTTGCCAATTTTCAAACCCCTCCGTGGACGGAACACTACAGAGAGCTCTTATCTGTGATATTTACACACCTCCTCATTGTTTTCCGTCTTCTCCTCTTTATCTTCTTTCTGTCACGCTTTACTTTTAACGTCTCAGAAGAGGCCAAGTCATCATCCGGCAGAACAGTGGATAGATGGTCAGATGACACAATAACAGGGCAGCTTGCAAATAGCCCCTCATCAACTCCTTCACCCTGACTCGAATGGGATATCTCTTCCAAGTCCGTCCCTGCAGATATTTCCTCAAGGTGCTCCATGTTCTCAACATCCACGGTTTTACCAGTAGATCTAATATCAGATTAACTATTCTCCAAAATACCATCTATGAGACGGCTCACCACATGGCTTAGTTCTTTTTGTTCTTGAACCATCTACGTACAAAGCCTGCAAAGTGCCTTTTCTACCGTAACAAGTTCAGCTGTTTCTGAATGAGAAGACGGCGAGTCTAAAGAAGGGTCGTCAGCATCATCTTCCCCATACACTTCCTCTACAAGCTTTTCCAAGTCAGGAGATTTAGAAAGGTTGAAACATATGATGTTTTTACACTCCCCAGATGCACACCAAAATGTATTAATCTCCTGCGGCCCTAGGGAATTACGTTGCAGCGAATAACAGAGATTGAGTAGTGATTGATTGTAAACTTCAACAAACGTGGAAGATTCTGCCACTTCCACAGGGCGTGGAGAGGAAGAACAACCAGTTGGTGGTGCAGCCCCCCGATTAACTTCTGCAGCAGAGCCCTCAACATGAACAAATTCACCCCTCATTACAACTTTGCCGGAAAACAGTATAATTGCTGGTATTACTATGTACCAGTACTTTTACAGATCCGCCAAAGTATAATTTTGCCAGAACCCAGTTGCCTGAATCACCGGCGCAGATATCGCCCTGCCCGGCATTACTGGCACCAGAAATACGGTTGCCGGTGATTCCGGCAGTACAAGTGCCAGTATCTGTATTTCCAGCACATTTCTGCCAGAAACGCCGGCACATTGCTGTCAACGCCAGTAATTCCGGCGGGCCAGTAATACCGTTTTCAGCGAGGGTGGGGCGGGTGTGAATACGGCCGCAGACCTGTAATGAGCCAGTAATTCCGGCACACGGTCAACCAGAAAAGGTAATGCCAGGCACTTTTGTGGGAAACTTGTAATGAGGGCCTTTGTGTTTTCAGTCTTAGAACCAGGTCCAGGCATAGAAACGACAGTTACTGGGGAGCTGCCACTCATAACTGTTTTACTGGCAACCACCAGTCCCTGCTTGCGAGATGCACTTTAAATCCCCTCAATCAGATGATGCAGCTGGGCCAGTGGGAGTAGCACGGTAAGAAGAATCCAGATACGGAAAATGGCAAGAGGAGCAGCCAGATAGCACACTCTGCAGTGCACTAATTGTGTTGCACCTTTTACATGTCAGAAGTCAAATTAAATAGAAAAAGCACACCTTTATGTAGTTGGCTAAACAAACTGCCTTTTAGACTTCACTTTTCATGAGATCACCCACTCACTAAATGTATCTTCTCTATAATATTAAACCGAGTAGAGCACTTTCATTGTTCTGTACCTTAAACACAACAGTAGATTGATTATGTGCTGTTGCAAAGTCCCATGCTTGTAGACAAAATGTGGGCTGATTACGATCGCAGCCACTGGGGGAGGTCACCTGTTATGTGATGC
Organism: Ambystoma mexicanum; assembly: GCF_040938575.1. NCBI lineage: Eukaryota > Metazoa > Chordata > Amphibia > Caudata > Ambystomatidae > Ambystoma > Ambystoma mexicanum. The sequence goes on along the minus strand of NC_090924.1, from coordinate 754,610,004 downwards.
TTACCACCTCAGGTGGTATATAGCAGAGTTCCAGGGACTCTTTCCCCATTCACATTCGCCGCCAGGTGACCACCATGACAGAGCCTCCTGATTTTGAAAATCCGGACGTCCCTTTATGACTTTGCTCCATGAAGACCCAAGGCGTGTAATGAGTCATTTTATCAAGTTGGTGCATCCAGGTTGAAGGGGGTAAATAGGGTAGACCAATCCCCAAACCAGGCAGATAATCATATACAGGTGCACCCGCTCAACCTATTAGTATTCATGCTACTTACCGACCCTGGCATTCAGGGAGGGTGTAGAATAGTATTCATGTTACTTACTGGCCCTGGCATTCAGGGAGGGTGTAGAATATAGTTGAGCAATGGAGAGGGCGGAGCAGGAATAGAAAGTGTACCTGGAGGGGAGAGATCAGATGGAAGGCGGTGGGAAGGAGAAGCAGGAAGAGGTAAGGCTGGGGAAAACCATTCAATAAAGTACTGACAGGAGTGAAGTATCATAAGGTAGGCTTTGAAATTGTGTTTGAGGGAGAATATAATCAGAGCTGGAAGCTAAGATGTGGTGGTGTGAGAAATGTAGGGAAGGCATGGTATCGCGAGTAGGCAATGGTTGGGGTTGAAGAAACTGCTGCTCTGCCCTATAACTAAGATTAGAGTAGTCTCGACCATCAAATAATAAATAACGCAGTCCTAGTGGAGTCCGTCAAATCAAAATGGCCTATGCTAACAAAACCTAATGCCTGCCCGATCTCTTGTACAAAAAGTGTAAAAAGGAGAAATGTATGCAAAAGGAAAAATCAGTGTTCAAATGATAATGTGGCTGAACCAGCTCTCCTCCCCATGTTGGGCCTCACGGAGTAAGACAATCCTTGTAGGCAGGATGACACACTGGCTCGGTTTCCAACAAACTACACAGTTCAAAACCGTGGATCAAGGCCCTTCTGGCCTTCCACGTTAAAGTCTTTCTCTGACTTCCAAAATAATGTTTCAGCCACAAAGATCCCCCTCTGTCATGCTCAGACCTCTCACGATAAAGTTCAACACAAAGTTGCAGGGGGGCTTTCTTCCCCAAGCTTATTATACTTCGGGTCTCCCGCAGTCGGGCTCAGACCACTTTCAGATGGCGAAGTTGTTTGAATATGCGTAGCTTTCTTTACAGACCACTGCTGGACCACTTTGACTCGAAGTTCACTGTTTTACTTTCACTCTTCCCTTCTCTAGGAATTAGTCTTCTTTATTTCACTTTTGCAGTTCATTCGGTTTCTCGCTTTAAACAAGGTACCTTTCACAAAGAGATTCGAGTGGGCTACTTCCTTTCACTACACTTCTCCGTTTAGTATCGCTGATTCCACAGCCGTCCTTGACATCAAAGTTCACTCACAGGTCTGCCTTTCTTTGCATCCCATCCACACGCTTGCAGCCTTCACTTGCGATATAATGTTTCTATTTCAACTTTAACACACAGCAGCCTCTCAGGTCACTTGCCAACTCTCTGGCTGCGTGTGCGTCTTTTCCTGGGTTTTGTGATTTCTAATTCTCAAGTCAAGGTTAGTACCTCAGGCTTGGCCTCTCCTCCCAAACTCTGCCGTTCAGCCGGGAGGGTCGCTGGCGTCCTTGAAACACGATGCAATCTTCACTTGTGGGATCTGGCCTTCTCATGGAACGTTTGTGATTTCAACCCGCAGCTCTCGTCCCTTGGTCCGTCGCTCTGCTCCAGTAGCCTTGCCTTTGTCCCTGAAGTTCTGCTCGTACTCGTGTTCTGCCTTGCTCAGTGCCCAGTCACATTGAAGCTGCCATCATCCAACACTGTCACTCCTGTACAAACCTTGAAATGTACCGTTAACATTTAAAGTACAAATGTCGTGCCATTCCAAAGCACGTCCACTACAAAGTTCAATGAAAGTATGAACGATTTCTCCATCCACATAAATCTACATAGCCACCCTGGATGTGGCACGTGTAATCCTGAAAGTACCGCGTACTGCACTACCTTTTTGTGATAGTGAGGAGGGGGCACGTGGGGGTAAACAATATCTAACTGGGTAGGGGATTCAGTCTTCCATCGTAGATGTATAAAGGTGTTTTTTTTGGTTGTTTTTTTGTGACGTAGGTGCGTGGCAGCAACGTTTTTTGTATTTTTATATCTTTATATGCGTTTCTGTTTGCCTCTCGTCACTTTTTTACCACATTCTGGTCAATGCTTCTTGCACAGTGTAAAAGAAAATGGCATTGCCAATGGCGCTCAAATAAATGCCATTTCTACGGGACCGCTGCGTGTTTGCAACCTCATGATCTCATAGTGGGTGGAGAACATACCAGCAGTCTGCATAAACTCACGCATAATTCTGTTTATAGCACACCTTCCGACCTCTGGCTTCGGACAAACTACACCGTCATGGACCCAAACTCCTCTTGGTGTTCTGCATGAGAAGACCACCTTCACAGTATGATAAATACGCATCACTGCGGTCAGTAACCTCTTCAGGTGACCGATTAATCGTCCACACGACATGTAACCCAAATGTAGACTTCCATGGTGCAGCACGACAAAGTCAACATTCATGACGGACCCCACATATCTGCAAAGGTGAACAATCCCGCTGAAACTGTAGTCACCCGGACAGGCCCAGAAATTGTCCACTCCTTTCAACCCGAAATTACCAGCAACGCCTCTTTGCACACACCACCTGTGCAGATGGCGCACAAAGGTATCACCAACGATGAGCACTGTGCGTCTCTCCTTCTCCTACGTCCCGTCCCCTTTCCTCCATACTTATGGGACATCTCTCTGTCCTGTGGGACGGGACCGGAGCACTTTGTAAAAAGCATCCAAAAAATGTTTTTCAAAAATGTGTCCTCCCTCTCTTTCTGCACGGGGCCTGGCACGCGGCCGTAACCCCGCCCACCTTGGCTCTGCCCCATGCATCGCCCATCAGTCCTTTTCTCCGCTCATTCGGGACTGGATGCACTTGCATCCTCAGAAGATCTTCTTCCCTTTTTCTTCTCTGGCTCTCGCTAGCGATCGTGTACTAGTCTGTCTATGTCGCTCAAACTAGACTTTCCAGACTGTTCATCGTGTCACCGTCGTTTCGCGAGGGTGGATCCCCATCCTCTTTGCTTAGAGTGTTTGGGTCCGGATCACCGCAGGGACTCCTGTTTTTACTGCGACTCCCTTTTGGTCCGGGCACTTCAACGTCGGTTGGAGCAGTGGGAGGAGGTGTTCCGACAAACAATCCTCCTTCGCATCGACGAGAAGAAAAAACGCCCGGTAAGTTCTTTACTTTTCAGAGCACCCCGGCCGGGGGATACCTTTCCAGGTTCCTCTCGGGCCGGGAGGGGTGTTGATCGCTCTGTCACCAGGGTTGGCCCTGAGGTGCCAGTTGGGCCTAATAATTGTACTGGAGTTTTCTCCGAGGATACCGGAGCACGCTCCGAGGCCTCTCCTTTGGGGGCTGTTTGTAGACACAGTTCTACTGAATCGTGGGATACCGGAGCTCGCTCCGAGGCCTCTGTCGGCTTCCCTCAAAAATAAGACCGGGCTGCGCCCTGAGGCCTTGGTGGGGCTTGCTGTTACCGAATGTATGTTTGAGGCCCGCGCAGATAAGGCTGTCACCGGACGTGGGTCCGAGGTCTCTCTTTCAGAGGCTAAAGTTACCAACATTTCTGAGAGGCCTGGCAAGGCCTTGCCGGTGAAGGCTGTTTCTCACCGTTCCCGCTCTTGCAGCAACATCAGATCTGTTGAGGGGGCAAAGAAGGAAAGCTCTCCTTTTACCGGCAAGACTGAGGTCCTTCCTGGTAAGGCTGATTTGGAGGTTGGAATGTCTCAGAAACATTCCAGGGCTCACAATACCGGCTCTGCCGAGGTTCCTTATATTAAGGCTAAAGTTAAGACCCCTGATCCATCGACGGGGATCCCTGCTTCACTTCCTCACGTGCCGCAGTTCCCCTCAGATGATGACAAAATGGCGCCTGTTCCAGCCACGACCGTGGCAGCCATTTTGGTTGCTACCCCTACAACTACGCCATCGGCCTCAGGTGTAGGGCTTGGTTCCCTGGGTGAACATAGAGTCCCTTGTGCGCATCCTTATCAGCCAGTTTACGATTGGAATGCTCGGATGCCTCTTCCGCACAATGTTTAGTTGCCTGCAGGGTCGGCACCGTTGATTTATGTGGATACGTCGGTGGCGGGGCCAGTGTGGCACCCGTCCCCATTACATCCCTGGATTTGTCCACCTCATGAGGCCTCCTCAGGTTCCAAAACAGTCTCCGGAGGACTCGTTTTTCAGTAAATTACAAACGCTTATGCGTACTGACCCCATGAAGGAGTATTTCAAAGAGCTTTTTAGGGAGATATGTCCGCCCGCGCCTCCGACTCCACCCGTTCCTCCGGTGGTTCCGCCGGCACCTCCCTTGCCTACGGTGCCTTCCCCGACTCTTCCGCCTTTGCCTCCATTGTCCCCTGTGGACAAGGCAGCGCCTGACACAGCTCAGCAGGATCCTGACCTGTCAGATGACGCGCAAGGCGATCAGGACAACGAGGACCTTCCGCTCTGTCAGAGCTTTTCATGACCGGGTACTGGACATGATGAGCTTCTTAGATGTTCCAGTGCCCGACGTACCCGCTCCGCAGGAGGGCGTGCTTTCTGGGGCGTTCACCCTTTCTCCCTTGGAGCGTACCGGCCTGTTCTTGCAGAAGGACGTTCTGGCCGAGGTCCGCAGAGTCTGGGAAAAGCCACACTCTGGACTTTTTGTCAATAAGAAAATTGACACGAGATACAGGCTGCATTCTTTGGAAGAGGTGGCCCTGTCATCTTGTCCGCCCCCTTCCTCCACAGCAGTGGCTGCGACCACTTTGCAGTCCAGGTCTGCAGCATCCTCTTCCACGACGGCTACTCAGGTTCTGGGAAAGGAGGACAAGCTCTTAGACTCCCTCGGGAGAAAAATCTTCGCCAACTCGGCCTTGCAGCTCAGGCAGGCCAACGCCGAATTGGTATTGTCGGGAGCTAATATGCGGATGTGGAAAAGTCTGTCAGAGTTTTAGGAGTTTATCCCAGTCGAGAAGCTGGAAGACTTTAAAGGAGGCCTATCCGACGCCAGGGTCTTGGCCCAGGATCTCCTGGAGGCTGCGGCTCATCACCTCGGCTCGGGGCGTTATGCTGGGGGTTGATACTTCACGGCAGGCGTGGTTGCATGCAACTAAATTCTCAAAAGAAGTGCAGGACAAGGTGTTGGACCTTCCGTTCGATGGGAAGGAGCTTTTTCATTCTTCAACGGATGTGGAGCTCACCAAGACGAAGGATAGCACTCAGACAGCTAAGTCCTTGTCTGTCCTGGTTAAGACTCCTTTCAAAACCCAGAGACAGTTGTCGCAAAGTCGACCTTCCTCTGGCTTTAAGGGGCTTCCTCGACCGAAAATCTCACAGAGTCGATACCCCTGCGGGGAACAACTGCCGTAGGCAACAACAGTCACTGTTTTTCTCCCGCTCCTCAGCCTCCTCTTCAGGTTCAGGTGGCACTGCCACCAATAAACCTACGAAATGAGGGTTTTCCGCGCTAGCACGAGACCCCGGTGGGAGGACGCATTGCATCTCATTGGGAGGCGTGGCAGACCATCACAGAAGACAGATGGGTCTTTTCAGTCGCTCGGACGGGCTTCTGCTTACCTCTACCCCCTACCCCACCCCTCAACCCTCCTTTTCAGCTGTCGGGCTCGCCCTCCCTCAAAGCAGAGGTTCAGAAACTTCTGGACCTCAGAGCTATGGAACCCGTTCCCCTTGGGGAGCGAGGGGAGGGATTCTACTCCCGGCTGTTTACGGTGCCCAAACCCAACCAGGCTGGCCTGCGCACCATCTTAGACCTTTCCCAGTTCAATCTTTTCCTACCCCAAGAGAAATTCAAGATTATTACGCCCAGCCAGATACGCTCCTCCTTGCAGATGGGCGATTGGCTCAGTGTGGTGGATCTTCAGGATGCGTACATGCATATCCTGATTTGGAACCCACACAGGAGATATCTCCGCTTCTCTTTGGGAGAGGAGCACTTCGAGTTTCGAGTGCTTCCTTTTGGCCTCAGCTCGGCGCCGCGTGTCTTCACAAAGATGATGTCGGCGAGTGCGGCCCATCTTCGTCTCCAGGGTATCCATGTGTATCCATATTTGGATGACTGGCTCTTACGCAGCCCTTGTCCGCTGGCAGCAGCGGGCAATCTCCAGTCTCTCCTTCAGCTCCTGTTCCATCTTGGGCTATCGGTGAACTGGCGGAAATCTTCCATGACCGTCTCGCAGGATCTGATTTTCCTGGGTTTCCGCTGGAACACGATCGACTGCAGAGTGTACCTGACCGGGGACAGAATGGCGGATCTGTTAGCCACGTGTCAGATGTTTGCGCAGTCGGAGAGCATGTCGGCCTGGTGGTTCCAGAGGCTTCTGGGCCTCATGGCCTCGTGTGTGCTGGCTCTTCCTCTTCTCAAAATGAGACGGACCCAGATGGCTCTTCGGAGTTCCTGGCGTCAGGCTGTGGACCCGGATTCCAAGCTGATAATGATTCTGGATTCCATGATAGTGGACCTGGATTGGTGGTCATCTCTCAGCAACCTGTCGGTGGGTGCAGGGTTTCAGGACCCAGCTCCTATGGCGACAATCACAACGGACTCCTCCCTCCTGGGGTGGGGTGCGACGTTAGATCTTCTACAAGTCTCGGACCTCTGGTCGTCTCAGGACAAGCTCCTGCACATAAATCATTTGGAGCTTCTGGCGATCTTTCTAGCGCTCAGGGCGTTCAGACCGGTCATTGCCAACAAGGTGGTCCGCATACGCACGGACAATATGGTGTCAATGTATTACATCAACAAGCAAGGGGGAACAAAGTCTCCCCCCCCTCGTGGACCTGTCCATCCAGATTTGGGAGTGGCCCGTGCTTCATGGTGTCTGGCTGCTTGCAGTGCACATCCCAGGCCAGCTGAATGTCACAGCGGATTCCCTCAGCCGGCGGACAGTGGTCAGCTACGAGTGGGAGTTGAAGGCGGAGGTCCTCTCATGGATTTTCTTGTGTTGGGGCACACCAGAGGTGGACCTCTTCGCTATGCGGTAAACAAGAAGCTTCCTCAATATGCCTCCAGATGGGGGCTGGGAGCCTCCTTTCTGGGGGATGCTCTCGAGATCCCATGGCACAACATGAGAGCTTACGCCTTCTCGCCTCTGCCTCTAGTTCACCGAGCAATTTGCAAGCTGATGAACTCAGTGAACTGCTCCCTCCTACTCGTAGCCCCCTGGTGGCCGGCCAGGTTTTGGTTCTCAGAACCTCAACACCTGTTGGTGTATCCGCCGATCAGGTTACCAGTGACCCCCGATCTTCTTCATCTTGTTTGGGAAAGCAGTTGGATCCAAGGGTGGCTACGATTGACACTGTGCTTTCCTTCGTATCCTCCCTAGCAGAGTCGGGTGTTCACGTTCTGTCCTGCAGAACTTACCTTTCAGCGGTCTCCGCTTATCTTTCTACAGACCAATGTTCCTACTCTCTGAATAACTCGGTTGTCAAGAGGCATTTTGCAGACTTGACACGCCTCTACCCTCCAGTTCGTGGTTTGCACCCACCGTGGGTAGTCCTGAAGGCGCTGTGCCATAAGCCTTTTGAACCCATGGCCACGGTGGACCTCAAGTACCTTTCATGGAAAGTGTCCTTTCTGGTCGCCGTTACCTCAGCAAGGCGGGTGAGTGAGCTCCAGGCCTTGTCAGTGGAGCATCCCTTCTTGGTCTTTCACAAGGACAAGGTGGTCCTACGGACAAACCCTGCCTTTCTACCGAAGGTGGTAACTGAATTCCATCTGAATCAGTCGATCTCCCTGCTGGTCTTTTTTCCGAACCCTACCTCAGAGGCAGAAAGGGTTCGGCACTGTCTTGATGTCAGAAGGGCCCCTAAATTCTACATTGACAGGACTTCAAAGCTTAGGAGTTCTTCTCAACTTTTTGTGACTTTCGGTAACCCTCAGTTTAAGCAGGCGTCTAAGGTGACTATTTCACGGTGGATCGCCGCCTGCATTACGGAGTCTTTCACCGTCCAAGGGCTGAAACCTCCTAAGGGTATTCATGCACACCTGGTGCGGGGCAAGGCAGCTGCGGTTGCTTTTCAGAAGTATGTCCCCTGGGAGTCCATCGCTAGGGCAGCTACTTGGGCCTCCCCATCTGCTTTTTGTAAGCATTATTGTCTTGACATGAGCTCGAGAGCTGATGCTCAGTTTGGTGAGACTGTGCTGAAGAACCTTTTTCAATAAGGAGTATTTCCATCCACCCGTAGTTCCAGTTAGGAGTGCTTTGGAATCTCCCATAAGTATGGAGGAAAGGGAATGGGACGTAGGAGTATAACCAGGTTACTCACCGTAGTGACCACCTTACTCCTAGTCCATAGTCCCCTTTCCTCCATACGCCCGCCCGCCGTCCCCTCTAATAAGGTTCCTCTGTTATTGCTAATAGGTCTCTGACCTGGCGATATAAAAGGACTGATGGGCGATGCGTGGGGTGAAGCCAAGGTGGGTGGGGTTACGGCCGCGTGCCAGGCCCTGTGCAGAAAGAGAGGAAGGACACATTTTTGAAAATATTTTTTGGGATGCCTTTTACAAAGTGCTCCGGTCCCGTCCCACAGGACGGAGAGATGTCCCATAAGTATGGAGGAAAGGGGACTATGGACTAGGAGTAAGGTGGTCACTATGGTGAGTAACCTGATTAATCTTGACCACCCTCATGACACAGTATTGGGAAGAAATGGTACCGCCCCTTTCTTTGAACCACGTCCTAAAAACATACTTGCCTATTTCTCACAATTCCATTTCCCTTTCCACCCTGCTCATAATGGCAGGATGTGCACGTGCACTTTCCCATCTACAGTGAGGGCCACGGCTCAGTAAAGCTGAGACAATACCTCTTCCCTTTGCACGGTCACTTCTTGCAGCACTCCCCCATTGGGTGCTGTCAAATTTTCAAACATGTATGCAGCAATTACATACAAAACCTCTGCATTGCACTCTGTCATTTCTATACACCACTCCATGATTAGCATTAAACACTCTCAGTAGGGAGGCCACCAGGGGGCGCACAAGCGATAGCTGCCTGAAGACGCTGCTCCTGCCGAACTGGGCCGTGTTGAGGGATTGAGCTCCCCCCCCCGCAACTCACCCACGGGACATTCAAGGCCTTCAGTGGCGGTGAACCCCGGGGCCCCCTCCCGGGCGAAAGAGCAACGCCAAAGGACCCCCGGGTGCCCGAGAGCAGGGCCTCATGGCCCAACGAGAGGATCCAAGAGCGGCCCCGATCGCCTCCGGAGCTGCGTGGCGAGTCGCAGTTTGCAAACGCCACAGAGGCCTGAGGGCGCGCCTGGCCTCTCCCCCTCGATCCCGTCATAGAGAACGCCAGCGATCCGGCGAGGATTCCACCGATGGGGCCTCGCGGCACAAGAGGACGGTGCCGGCGTGAGGCGGATGCCCCAGGCGACGGTGCCTCGAGCCGCTGGTCCGGACCTGCCAGTGGAGAGGCAGCCCGCCTGACCTGGGCCCCCGAATACAGAGTCAAGCAACGGGGGCGCCGAGGCCCCGTCCAACAGACCCTGGGGATAACCACCCGAGCAGAGGATAGTGGAACAAGGCTCCCGGGTCCACCGGGGAACACAGAAGTGAGGAAGGTGAGAGGGACCCGCACCCCGGCCCAGAGATTGAGGTGGCTCAGGCGGGAGAAGGTTTGAGCCCACACGTCCCTGTTAGGCAGAAACCTGTGCAGTTCCCTTAGGGACCACTGCAAGAGATTTAAGACTACAGGTGTTTGGCAGTAAACCCACTTGGTAACTGTCTGTACCACACAGATTCACTTGGTAGCTGTGGCTGAGCAGTCAGACTTCCCTCAAGAAGAGTTAGGCAGTATGCAGGGTATACACAATAGATACAGAGACACAGTAGCACAAACAAACACTGGCCAGAGCTTTGGTGTAAAAGTATATTATTATTTATTTAAAAACACACTTGTGATTTACACTAGCAAAAACGAGGTAAGTAAATTCAACACACAGTCACTATCATATATATATATACAACCCTATTCACTTATTGGACAAGTCTTAGTGAGAAACACCACTTATTTTCAGACAGAGATGAGCGCTTAACATAAGATGACACTCTAATAAGTTGTAAAGAAAGGGAGGGAAAAAGGCAGAGTTAAAGAAGCACACAAGTTTCAATACTTTTTCAAAGAACCACAGTAAGGCAGGATAGGCAGAGTTCTTCTGGAGAGCAAGGAAGTCAATTGCAAGGCCCACTCTTGGAGAGATCAAGCAGAAGGGGGTCCAGGTTCACCAGGGGGTTATGCCCAAAGAGTCTTTTTAGATAGTTCGCACAAAAAGGATGAAATTAAAGTCAGGAAACGTTAGCTAGGTTGCCCGAGGCCAGCCCAGGTTAGAAAGTCGAGGCTTTACTGTCACCCCGAACGATCTGTCGCAAGGGAAGCCAGGCGGGACACAGTACCTTAAGTGTGAAGGAAGCCCCAGCGGGTGCAGTTTTTCCTGGCAGCAGGTGCAAGTGGGTGTTTCGTCCAGAGAAAGAAGAGGTCTCGCCGTGGAGGAAAGATGAAGGTCGTTGCACTGCCTGCGAAGAAACCAGCCGCGGAGTTCTCCGGTTAAAAGGCACTACCCTTCTCTTCGCGGTAGTGGTAAACCGTGGTATTGGTATTCCAGTTGCCGGGGTGCTTGGCACGGGCAAGGCGGCCACGAGATTCTCCAGGAAGGTGAAAAGAAGGCAAAACTGGTTATCCCCACCAGTCAAAGGAAGAAGACTCTCCAGACTGGAGATCTCCTCTGTCGTCGGGAAAAGTAGCGAGACGGTTCAGCAGGGCTCCACCGGTGGTGTCGTCGTTGCAGGTCGGCTCAGCTTCTCCCTCCTCGGATTCTTAGGTCCTGTGGCGACTTCTGAAGTTCCAGTCCCCAAAGCCCTGCTTTTATGCAGCACACCCCCATTCACTCAGCCTAGCTGTCAATCAAACATGCTAAGTGGTGAGCCGGCCGGCTCACCACTTGGGCCAATCACACAAGAGTGCGACTTGAGTTACCAAGGTAACTCAGTCCAGGGTGCCTAAACCCCCTCCGACACCCCCTGTGGTACCCAGACAGAGTGGCACCACTTTTGGAGGCTTCTGTGGAGAAGCCCGCCAAAAAGTGGAACAAAGGGCTCGGCTTGGGTTGGAGAAACAGAAGAGAACACAAACGCCATTTTAGAATCAAGTTCTGGCAAAAAATACCAACCGGTGAATTAATATTAAATAAATAAACCGGCGGTATGTTCGAGGCTATAAGAATTAAATAATTAAAGTTGGTAGCCTCGAACAATGGCAAAATCTCATAGAGATATATTTGCGGTCGAATATAAAAAGTAGTATCCACTGCCACCAGCCAAAACTCGATCAGGGGGACGGAGACGTGCGAACAACAGATCCCGGGGCAATCGAATTGCCCCGACCAGTACGTCCACAATATGATGGTTTTTACTGGTTTCTGTTCATAATTTGGGACTAGTAAAGCCAATGGTGACTTTACATGCCCTGGGAGACAGTAGTCAGTCCCAGGGTATGGAGTCTATGTTGGGGGGTCGCTACGACACCCCTGAGTTACGGCACGGAGGGTGCTGTGTAACCCACAGCAAAAAAACACATGAGACCCTATGGAGTAAAAGACCCCATAGCCCATAAAACACATGGAAAGTTAAAGGAACACCTCAAATCATGCCTAAGAGTGGGAGCAAAAGAATCTCACTCTTAGCAGGAGAGAAAAAATAAGCCCCAAAAATCCAGCAAAGCTGCTGGGGGACTCAGTAGGTTTGGGAAATTAGCCTTTACAGAGAATTCTCCCTAACAGTCCCCTTCGGACACGGGGGGCTTACAGAGGAACTCTTCGGCGGCCGGGCGTTTGGAGGCAATTGAAGGGTGTGATAACCCCAGACCCCCCGCACAATAGGATCTCAAAGGGGGGACTCCGCACACGGATTCCATGCAGGTGGTGGCCCCTGGGCTCCTTCCCAGGGTGTGTGCCCGCCTGGAGGCGAACCCTGAAGGGAACATGGGCAACAGGAATAAACCAGCGTGCCGGGGGCCCAGCCGGGAATTTCATCTGACCACAATCGGATATATATCATCGCTCCCCCACACCCCAAGAACAGATGACCACAGACGGTAGGAAACTGGTGTGAGGCCCACGCCTGAGGCTGGTGGGGCGTGTGCCCGCCCAAAGACAGCCCCTCAAGGAGCGGTCTTGCCTGAAAGAGAGAGGGTGGTCTCCCAATTGGGTCCTCTCTTTTGCCCCCCAGGGAACGCCAGCCGTAGGGAGAAGAAGGGAGGTCTGATGAGCTGGCGCAACACCCTCAAGGAGTAGCGCTACCAGGACGCCAGACGGGTGAATAGCGGCCCGGAACGGAAGATCCGAATGACCCAGTCGGAGACCTCGCGCCCGCCCACCCTTACAATGGAAAAGGGCTTTGCCTCGGTCCTGCAGGAGATCGGGGACATGCGGGCGGACATTGCCCAGAAAATGGTGAACATGGACCGAAGGGTGGACAAAGTTGAAGACAGATTATTGCAGCTAGAGACCAACCAGTCCTCAGCAACGACCCAGGAGATGGATAGGGCCCTGAGATTAACTGCTCTAGAAAAGAGGGACAAGGAGAGGGCCAGGCAAATGGACGACTTTGAAAATAGGGAACAGAGGAACAATCTCAGGATTTTCGGGGTGCCGGAGTCGGAGGGAGAAACAGAAAGAGAATTGACCCGGGTGGTGAGGGACATCACCCTCCTCTTCTCGGATGAGATGACGACCGAACCAACATTTGATCTGGTCCACAGAGCGGGGGGCCCCCGGTCAATTTTGGTCCGCTTTCACTACTATACCGAAAAAGCAAAGGGACTGAAGGAGGCCAGGAAGACACGGGAGATAACTTATAATAATGCACAAGTGTCCATTTTCCAGGACCTCTCTTCATACACGCTGGCCAAACGTAGGATGTGCTGCCCTCTAACACAAATGCTAAAAGGGAAGGGGGTGCGCTATATTGGGATGCCCCTTCTCCCTCACGTTCGAATACGAGGGTCAACAGACGACCCTGATCACAGAGGAGGACATAAGGGGAGCCATCCAAGAGTATGTGTCGGACCCGACCCCGCGGAGAGAACCTACAGGGGTCACAGTGGAAGGAGCCAGAGAGCGCAGGCCACAGGGAGAGAGGAGAAAGAAGACTGGTCCACGGAAATTAAAAAAACTGAACCTGCCGTCCCCGGCGACGGACAGGGAGGACACCAACCCCGAGCACAGAGGAGCGGCCTGGTCCGGCCCGGGGGAGACTGGGAGCTGAAACACCTATCTGGAAGTGAAGAAGGGTTTGGGGGAACCGGGCAAACAATTCAGTTCGAGAACGTAACGTCCGACCCGGCCCAAAGGCGAGTTGACTTCCAGGACCATGGGGTCCAAGAATATACAGGGCCTCCTTGAACAGCAAGTATGTCGGTTATCTGGAGGATGGGGGCTGAGGGGGATGAGGGGGAACGGGGGGGCTCAAGGAGGAGTCAATTTCGGCATTAGCCCAGGCGGAGGCGGTAGGCTGGTGGTCCGGTCAGTTACCAGCAATGGTGGAACTATTTGGCTGGACGCCGGGGCGGGGGGAGGGGGTTGAAGAAATAGTTGGCGTTGTTAAGTTTGGAGGGGGGACCAGGGGGCAGTTGGGGATAGGTTTTAGGCCCACCTGGGGGGTGGGCGGAGGGGGCAAGGGGGATCAGAACATAACACAAAAGGAGCGGGAAGGGAAAAGTGCTGAGAGTGAGCTATCCAGCAGGATGTTGATCCTGGACAATGGCTGAGGATCTGCCCGCCCTGGGCGTGGGTTCCCTTAATGTGCAGGGGCTGAGCACCCCAACCAGGAGGTCCTTAGTCTGCAGGGAATTCAGGAGGGCAAAACTTGATCTGCTCTTTCTTCAGGAAACGCACTGGGCCCGGGGGAAGGAACCGAAGCTGCGAGGGAGCGGGATCGGGGAGGTCCTCAGCGCATCCCACAGAACCAAGAAAAGGGGAGTAGCTATATTGCTAGCAAGGGACGTTGGCTTTGAAGTGGAAACCACGTTGAAAGACCCAGAGGGCCGATATCTGTTGGCAAGGGGCTCCTTGCGGGGCTCCCCTCTGACTCTGGCAGTAGTGTATAGCCCCAATGAAGGCTAGGCGCAATTCTGGGAGGGAGTGAAGGACAAATTGAAATTATTTGTTCACGGGATGATGGTGGTGGGGGGGATTTCAATATGGTCCTAGACCCAATTGCGGATGGGAAACGCTTGGGGCCCCAGCCCACTAGGGCTGTGGACCAAGCTATGGCCCGCACCTTCCACAGGGTCAACGCGGAACTGGGCCTGGTGGACACCATCCCGACTCCCAGGACGGGACTCCCCTCTTTCACATACTACTCAGCAATCCACACATCATACTCCCGTATAGACTACATCCTGGTAGATGAACCCCTACTTCCATATGTCTCCGGCCACAGGGTTGACCCGGTCCCTTGGTCCGACCACGACCTGGTCTGTATCACCATAGTGGGGGGATGGCGGAGTGGCAGTAAAGGGCAATGGAAATGTAATGACTCCCTGTTGAAAGACGAAGTTCTGGCACAGGAAGTGCTGGACGCCATATCAGAGTATTTCGAGCTGAACGACAATGGTGAGGTGGGCACACACGTATTGTGGGACGCCTTTAAGGCAACCATACGTGGTGGTCTCATTAGAATGGGAGCCCTGAAAAAAGGGGAGAAGGAGGCCCAGGAAAAGTCCCTGAGAGAAAAAAATAACCCAACTCCTGCCGGCAGGCCCCCCAGAGTTCCCCCTAGAGAGGGAACAGATTTCCTCCCTAGAAGACTATAAACTCCAGTTGAAAGACCTCCTGCTGCATAAGACTGAGCGGAGCTTCCAACTGGTGAAACAAAAGTATTATGAGAAGGGGGACAGAGCTGATAAAATCCTGGCCTGGAAGCTCAGGGAGGTTCAGAGAAGCAGAACGGTGAAGGCAGTGAAGAATGAACGGGGGTCACTAGATCACGGTACCCCGAATATTGGAGCGGCCTTTCGCCATTACTATGAACAACTATACTCGTCAGAATACGACGGGGATGACACCCAGATTGAGGGCTTCCTGGACTCCATCCAGGTCCCGTCCTTGACAGGTGAAATGGCAGAGGGTCTAGAGGGCCGGGTGACGGAAGAGGAGGTGGAGCATGCGATTAGTGGGATGAAGGTGGGAACGTCCCCGGGAGAAGACGGCTTCTCAGTATACTTTTACAAGAGGTTTCGGTCCATCCTAGCTCCACACCTGGTGAGGGTGTTCAACGCGGTGTTAGAGGGGGGCACTCTGCTGGAAACCATGATTAGGGCCATAATAGTGGTACTGCCCAAAGAGGGCAAAGACCCCACCGAAATGCTCCTCATATTGCCCGATTTCACTTCTCAATATAGATGTCAAGATTCTAGCCAAGGTGATGGGTAAGTTGATGGAGGGGATAATGCCCAAGCTGGTTAATGGGGATCAAGTGGGGTTCATAGGGGGCAGGCAAGGCTCAGATAACATCAGGAAGACGATAGACCTAATCCATCATGCCCAAGAATCAGTTCTCGAAGCAAGTCTGCTTTCCCTGGACTCCGAGAAAGCTTTCGACAGGGTAGAGTGGAGGTACATGGAACTCCTCCTCCGTCGAATGGGCTTTGGAGCTCACAGGAACTGGGTTTCCGCCTTATACAGGGCCCCAACGGCGAGAGTACAGGTGAATAGAGAACTTTCCGATTCATTTACTCTCACGCGGGGGAAGCGGCAGGGATGCACACTCTCCCCTTTGATATATGTCTTGACGATGGAGCCCCTGGCCATAGCGGTCAGTGCCCACCCTAAAATCAAAGGGATTAAAAGAGGAGAGGTGGAGTTCAAGCTCTCCCTGTTTGCTGACGATATCCTGGCATACTTGGTGGAGTCCAGCTCCTCGCCCCTCCCCCCGTCCCTGATGACGACCTTTGGGCAATTCTCGGGGCTAAAAATAAACGCATCAAAATCAGTGCTACTCCCTATGAGGGTCCAGGACCTGGGGCTGGACCACCTGGACAGGTGTGTGGGGATTGTGGTGGGGAGTGACTCCATTAAATACTTGGGTGTGCTCCTAACAAGAGACCTTTCAAAATTGGCCCTGGCGAATTATGGGCCCACTAGGGCGGAGATTATATCGGACCTGAGGAGGTGGGGTGGTATGATCCTATCCTGGTATGGGCTCATGACGGCGGTGAAGATGAACATCCTACTGAGATTACTGTATCTTTTTACAGCACTCCCAACGGGGGTCCCCGACCAGATATTTCGAGACCTACAGAAGGCAGTCCGTGAGTTCATATGGCAAGGGAAAACCCCGAGGATAGGGAAGGCCATTCTAACGTTACCCAGAGAGGAGGGTGGTTTCGGGCTGCCGGACTTCCTTCTTTACCACCGGGCCGCCCAGCTGCGGGTCCTGTTGAAACCCATGAAGGAGGGGGATGGGCACCTACTGGTCTTATCTGGAGGACATGGATGCCCATCCTCTAAAAGTGCACGACCTTCTGTGGTTGCCGCATAAACTCATCCCAAACAGACTGAAGACCCACCCAACCCTGGGAATACTTTGGTCGATTTGGAAGGAAGGACCCACAACCGCATACCTCACTTGTTGGCCCTCCCCGATGTCCTCGCTCTGGGGCCACCCACTCAAACTAGACAGCAGGTGATTCAGGAACGCCCAGTCCTGGTCGGATGGGGGGTTGGAATGGGTGGGGCAACTGTTCAAGGATGGCGAGTTCCTCGAATACGAGGAACTGTGTGATGCGCTTGGGCGGGGGTCTCTCTGTCTTTGAATATCTGCGCCTGAAGGGCATCCTTTGCGACCAGACATGGGGCCGGAACCTGCGGAGACAGCTGACCCCCTTTGAAAAGTTACTGGACACGGCCACAACAAGGAAGGGGGCAGTATCCAAGATGTACCAAATATTGAATACCGTTAACTTGGAGGGGAGGATAGGGTTTTGCGGGTTTTGGAATGACTTAGCGGGAGAGGCTCTCACAAAGGACGCATGGTCCAGAATATTTAAAATAGCATTTCACAGGCACCTATTCACGTCGGACACGGAACACAACTTTAAGATCTTACAGGGATGGCACAGAGACCCGTTGAAACTGTCTAAGATGTTCTCGGGGGTGTCCCCCAGATGCCCAAGAGGATGCGGCCAAGTGGGGACGAGGGGTCACATGTGGTGGTCCTGCCCCAAGGTACAGGGGTTCTGGGAGAAGGTACGGGGGTGGATGGCGGAGGTCACCGAGGAATTACTCCCACAAAACCGGTTGACGATGTTGTTGGGCCTCCCACCGGAGGATGCGGAAATATATAGGTACCCAAGAATGTAGGAGACAATGTTGCAAGCAGGAAGAGTGGCCCTAGCGCAAAGGTGGAAGAGCCCAGAGACCCCCTCTAAGGAAGACTGCGTTAAAAAAACTTAAGAACATGTTCCTCATGGACAAGCTGACGGCCATGGTAAACAACGAATCAAACACCTTCCAGGCAAATTGGTATGGGGTTTACCAGGCATGGGGGTGGGACGCCCACTGATATTATGAAGACACCTGGCGCGGGAGGGGTGGGGAGCCCAGGGAGTACCACTCAAGGACAATGGTGGAATCCACGGCCCGGGAGACAGCGGATCCAACCCAGCCAACATCGACACAAATGTATAGCACAGCTCCCAGGCACCGAACTATGAGTACTGATGACAGCTCCTGTGGTTGAATTTTCGATGGGACACTGATCAGGGGGGAGGGTCGGAGTTGTGGAGGGAGAGTGGGGGGAGGGAGGGGAGGGAGACTCTTGGGGCTTGATGATGATGTTAAACGCGATATTCATAATGTTCCCGGTTTTGTCATTCTTTAAAAAAAAAAAAATGCCAATAAAACCAAAGTTTAAAAAAAAAAAACTCTCAGTACACGTTGCGTTTCATTGCAAAGCCCCTCCACCAGAAACTTCTGCTAAAGAATGCACGATTGCAGCATCCACAAAGATCCTAAGACACACCGAGCACACCTTTGGCCATGCACACAACATTGCAGCCCTTTCCACACACACCACAACACTATAAATCCAAGCAACGACCATGTGGGCATCTAACATTATGCTCAAATGTAACATGCGTAGCAGCACTTTTACCCAACTCCCCCCACACCATAAAACACGCATTCACAAAAATGTGTTAGACATAGCAGAATCCACAAACATACCACAGCCTGCATCACCCCTACGCACTGCCATTCACAAAGTATTGTGTCACTGTCAACCTATGCACAACAGCTGCACAATATTGGGCCTACTTCAATAAATCTGCACACAGCAGAATACCTCAGGCTTGGCCTCTCTTCCCAAACTCTGCTATTCACTGGTAGAGTGAACATCGCACTGGACATGTCCTGCTAATCAGGTCAGGTATAGTCAGGCACTTGACTTTAAGTGCATACATCTGATACCAATTAGTTATCCTCAAATGGATAAAAGGCAGAACATAGAATCACACTGCATGGTGGAACAAGAGTAAGAGCAGAACTTTCGGGGGTGAAGGCGAACCTACTGTAGCAGAGCGACGGACCAAGGGACGAGAGCAGCGGGTCGAGAACCGCAGGAGTTCCTTACAGGATGTCGTTGCCTCCAAAAGACTGCAAAAGACACATGGAGAAGGCCAAAGCATAAAGCTGTATTGTGTTTCAAGGACGCCAGCGACCCTCCCGATTGAAAAGCAGAGTTGGGGAGGCGAGGCCAAGCCTGTGGTACTCACCTTGACTCGTGAATTGGAAAACTGTACAGACAAGAAAGAAACACACACAGCAGGTGAGTTGGCAAGCAACCTGAGAGACCGCTGTGTGTTAAGGAAAGATTGAAGTGCAACATTATATCGCAAGTGAAGGCTGCATGCATGTAGATGAGACTTGAAGAAAGGCAGACCTGTGAATGAACTTTGATGTAAGTACAGCTGTGAAACCAACGATACTGAGTAACGGAGTGGTCCGGCGAAAGGAAGTAGCCCACTCGAAAGCCTCTGTTAAAGGTGAATTGTTTGTAGCGATAAAGTGAATGAACTGTAAAAGCAAAGTAATCAAAATTAACCCCGAAAGAAGGGGACGGATAAAAAGTTGAACTTTAAGTCAAAGTGGGTCCTGTGGAGGTCTGTAAAGAAAGCCACGCACATTCAAAAGTCTTCGATATCCGGAAACCGTCTGAGCCCAACTGAGGAAGACCCGAAGTGTAATTAGTTTGGGGAAGGGAGTCTCCTGTAAGTATTGTTGAACTTTTGTTGTGAATGGTCAGAGCCCGACAGAGTGGGACCAACGTGAACTTTTTACTGAAACATTGTTTGGAAGACTGAAAAGAGAGACTTTACCGTGGAAGGCCAGGCGGGCCTCGATCCTTGTTTTGAACTATTTTTGTGTTAAAACCCAGAGCCAGAGCACATCTTGCCTACGGGTACCGTCTTACTCCGTGAGGAGGAGAGCTGATTCAGCCACATTTATTCTTTATATTTGAACACTGGTTTTCCTTTACATACATATCTTCTTTATGCACTTTTTGTACAAGAGATAGGGCAGGCATTATTGGTAGCATAGGCCATTTTGATTTGACTGACTCAACTAGGACTGTTTTATTTATTGTTTGATGGTCGAGACTACTTCCATCCTAGTTATAGGGCAAAGTAGGAGTTTTTTTCAAACCCAGAAACTTTAATAAAGGTTTTACAAATTGTACCTTTTGTGTCTGTGTCATACTTGTGATACCGTACCTCCCCTACAGTGGTGGACAGTGAGGTTCAAGGAAAGGATCCTGCTGTGTCCAAGGCAAGACAGTCAAACAGCATCAAGAGTGTCAAAAGTTGAAGTGTCTAGCCAGTTGGACCTGTGTTTGGGTACTGATACCGGGGCTGAGATGATTAAAAGCCTGGTGGATCTGGTGTTGGAGACTTCTAAGGCAAAAGCCTACAGACCCTCTGCATTAGAGGGTCAAAGTAAGTTACCTGCTTTTCAAAAGCCTAATTCTCTAGTCTTATGGGATCACACCCATCAAAGAAACTAACATACCCTTGCCGGCAGAAGAGAAGAGGAGTTGTCTGGTGCCACCTTGTGCTTGGCAGGGAAGGAATCAATGGTTATCGGCAACAAATGAAGAGATTTCAAAAACAGTAAAACATGAAGAGCTGTGTTTTATGACCAATAGTTTAACCTACCATCCGAGATACAGACTGTAAAAGAACAGTAACAACCATAACACAGTCTGGCAATGAGCCTTCTGAGAATCCCCTACACTTCTTGAGTTTCCCATGTTGCACTTTAGTGACGGAGACACATCCAACCTTATGTCCACCATTAATACTTCCTTGGTGTGAACATCACAATAAACAGTTTTTTGTTCAAGCTCAAATTGCATATTGAGTTCTTTGTTGATGTCTCGCAATGACAGTGCCTTTTGCACATTTCTTTCTTTGTGCATTTCTATTCATAATTCATTCACTTTAATTAATGAACTTTGCCATACTCAGTCTTCCAGCATAAAATTTTTCCAGTAATCATGTTTTTGCGTACTCTCATAGGTCAAACGTATTTGCACTTTCTCACGTGTCCACTTTCACATGACTTTGCTTTCAGTGTTTGCTTTCAGTCAGGATCTTGGAAGGCGGAAAAATGTGTTCTATTTGCTGCCCGCCCACCTGTGCCTTCCCTTTGCACCAAAGGTGTCCTCAAACCCTCCCCACTCTCAGGTTTGCACGCATATATCTTAAAATTACAGTAGGTGATATTTGTTTTGTGTCACAAGTCCTGTAATTTTAATGATTCGAGAAGGTTTTAAGGTTGAGCTAAATGCAACTATTTTCTAGATGTCATCACTTCTCCCTGAGGGGGAGCCCCTTCCGTTGAGGCCATGGAGGTTGGGCTGCTACTCGATAGTGCCCTAGGGGGTGGTATAACACGTTAGGATCTCATGCGGAGGGACTCCCCCCTCTAGAGGTCAGTACAACCATCTAGGGTACAGTCCTTGTAACACCAACACACCCCCACTCTCTAACCTCTAATAACCTCTTCTTAGAGAGAAAACCTATGTATTGTTATCAGGTAGAGAACTATAGGGAACTTGAAAGTATTATGATGAGGAAAAGTGTAGGAAACGTGAAGATCACTTGCCACTACTACTGGTACTGGTACGAGGTGGTCCCGCACCTGTATCAAGATCGAAACCACAAAAGAGATTAAGGAATTATACAACAAGCCGATCGGGAACCGGCTACATTGTATAAAACCCAAAGAGGGACAAATATACCTGTTGACTCCAGCCGATACAGACAGCAGCTGTGGAAACTCTCAGGTGTAGGAGTTTCAAAGCTGCTTGGGGACCAGAGAAGGAGAAGCATGGAGGACACTCTGGAGCTGCTGCAGCCTTTCTTCTCGGGCACCATAGGAGCTGTCCCAAAGGACAGAAAGAAGTTGAACCGTGCACGTAAGTACCGCGCTTACGCAAGAGACGCAGAGAGAAACTGAATAAAGCCAAGCTGCAGAGAGGGAGACCGTGCTGCCATTGCAGACTCTGAGAGATCCGCCTAGATGCCGAGCTGTGCAGAGGGAAGCCGCACTGTCGTCGCAGACACAGAGAGAAGCCTGAAGAAGTAGAGAGGTGAGCCCTTGTCACTGGAAGGCCCAGCGACAAACCCACATCTCTGTGAAGGTAAATGGAGGTACGGGAGATCCAGAGGGAACTTGAGGTTAGAAGTAGAAGGGAGGCAGTCATTAAAGACTCTCTCAATGCCTAATAGTTGGAACACCCGGACACCCGGATTGGCTCTCATGTGCGTCAAACCTACCTGAAAGCTGTTCTTCGCATTGCTGGATGGGGAAATTCCATGGACCATCGGAGAAGGATCACAGACCCACACCCAAGAAGAATAAGAGAATCCAGGGTCAGTAACCCTAACCTGGGTCTGGGACCCAGTCAAAGTTGGAACTCTGTGTGGTATTAAACAAAGGAGACACTGGAGTGTCCAGGGAAAAGGGAGTCATCCTCCTGATATCAAGTGGCGGATATAAGAAGCTTCCAGCCAGGGGAAGGGAACTATTCCCCCTGGTACATCAACGACCCAAGAGGAGAAGGGTTGTTGAGCTTATTTTTTTGTTGCTGTTAAAATAACTTTTCAACCCGGGGAAAGGAGTCCTTCCCCCCTGATGAGAACTGTTTAAACTCCCAAACTGAACTGTGATCAGAGACCAGGAGAAGGGAGCCATTCTCCTGGGCAATGCACTATTTAGCCTTATCTACTTTAGTTATAAGTGTGAGGGACAGAACTAGGGATGTTGACATAGGACGATGGACACTTAAACTGACATTCTGACAGATCCTTTTTAGTCTTTAGTTGAGGCAGGGACACCCCTCATAGAAATGGGGGCAGATAGGCTTTTCTCTTTTCCATGAAGAATAAAAGTCTTTACCAACACCATGCCACCTTTGTGTCAGTTTCCTACTTCTGCTCCCCTACATAACTTACTGTGATTGACACCATACTGGCCTGTACATTTTTTGTGGCTGCACAGATTACACAGTTGAGCCTTTTTGTACATGTTCTTTCTTATACCCTGGAAGAGAGAAACAGTTTTTTTGTTTTAAAGCAAACCAGACTGGTTGTATTTGTATGCAGCATAGATTGTGTTTGGTTTTTGATCTGTGATGAGCGTAAAATATGTAAATTGTATACCTGGAGTACAAAATATAGTAGCATTTCGTTTTTTATTGTACCTGTTAGGTAGCATGCTGTACTGTTTTAGGACCTGATTCATGGTGTTTAACAAATTGGACTCATTGGCTTTGCTAGTCGACACTAAGAATATGTGTGCAGGCAACTCTGCCATTTTTTTCTAATATCCTTTACACAGGTTAAGTTCCTGTGTTGTAGAGTATGGTGAACTTCAGATGCTGTCATTCGGTTAGATTGGTCTCCAATAGTTGTTGGGGGTCGAGCGAGGACAGGGAAAAAGTTGCTGTTCTGCCTCACTTCTAGATCGGGTAAGCAAGTGTCACTAGGATCTTCCAGTCCACTTGAGCAGTTGACTCCCTTTAATACAAGTGTCTGGACTCTGCTCTTTGATCCATTCAGATTATGGCTCCTTCTCTTATCAGGCTGCCAGTGAAGTCTTAAGTATTTAAAAATGTTAAAAAGAAAACTTGAACAGGTGCATTACCTCCCACAAGAAATAACATATATTGCAATAGTGTGCCCTCATTTTTAT
The DNA here is from genome assembly GCF_040938575.1 of Ambystoma mexicanum. Classification (NCBI taxonomy): domain Eukaryota; kingdom Metazoa; phylum Chordata; class Amphibia; order Caudata; family Ambystomatidae; genus Ambystoma; species Ambystoma mexicanum. Next base: position 754,586,645 of record NC_090924.1, on the reverse strand, counting down.
TCTTTTGCACGCTCATGTTTCCAAATCAACAGAGGCAAGAATATTGCTGTCCATGCCCAATCTCTGGCTATAGAACACCTTGCTGCCATTGGATCTTTGTGGAGAGGCATGTGTCTGCCAAACTCGGGCATGTTCCTCATCACAAACTTTAAAGGTATCCAATTGGCTTGTTTGGCTATTCTCTTTAGATTTTGCTATGGTCACTTCCACCATTAAGACCTATGTAAGCCTTCAGATTCCATCATCCAAAGGTTTACCTACTAAAACTAGAACAGCATTCAACACATTGGCACCAGAAGGTGCAGTACATTCTGCTAACTTAAGCGGCACTGCGTCTCTTTATGTACACTGGAGTATAATAGAATAATGGTTGTCTATTGTGAACCTTAAACATCATCAATAAATTATTTTCATCAATGTAAAAGCATAGTGATTAATTATACATTTGGTGTACTGCAACAGAGCCGAAAAACGCTCCAAGCAAAATTACTTTCCCCACGTGTAAATTCAATTTAAAATGTAACTAAGTGGACAATGTGTGTTAGATATTTCAGTGGGTTATCGGATCATTTGTTCACAGGTTTAAATCCTTCTGAGGCATACTCCCCCGTTCATCTTTCACAAGTTGAAAAAATGATGACCACTTGTTTGGATATTAGTGATGTTTGTTATTTTTTGGACTATGGAACCAAGATAATCTCATTTGCAAAGTCTCTGATAATGTGTGGACTAGCTAAATCTCTTAAAAGCAACACACACATGTCATGGTGGGAAAGGTGCTTACCTGTAATAGATTTGAGTCAACAGGTACATTCCTTCGTAGAATTTAGGTAGTTACAAAGGGCTTTATTATGAGTTTGGTGTGGCAACTCTTTTACCACCACTTTTTTGGCTGCAACAGAATTGCTGCCAATTTTACCACACCGCAGAATTCTGACTTAATAGGTGAAGTGGAGGATTTTCCTCCAGCATTTAGCTGGAAGTAAATCCTCCAATTAACCTCCCAAAAATTATTGGATTTACTACAGCAGAAGTACTGCTCGCAGTAAATGCCAAACTCTGCATGGAGTCCTACGGACTCCAGAAATGGTGATTCACCACCTGACCAAGCAGTAAATGCGCCAGACCGAGAGGTGCAACGGAAATGTAGATCGGCAGTAATTTTATGGGAAAAAGGATTTGCTACCAGACACGTAATGAGATGCATCATTTTTCCATGATATTGATCCTGATTATTATTTCCTTCCTGTACATGTGCTTGTTCTGCCCGTATTTTTTTGCAGCTGGCCTGTTGTCCCTGCTATCCCTGATGAGACCCATACATACATACAGAGAGAAAGCAAGTCCTCTGTGTGTCATTTTGTATACAGAAAAGAACCACAAATGCTCCACTATATATATCTTTTTAAGTTTCATTTTTGCCTATTTTTGAATCTTTTTCATAGTACTAATATCAGTGTCAAAAAGTGCACACATTGCAGAATCCATACTTTTTTCAGAGGTAGTCCGGGGAAAAGGTTGCACTATCCTTGCAGAAGTCCATTTTAGTTTTCACTAGTGTGACGAATCTGAAGATGTCATCCTTTCTTCCCTAGTGGGAGACCAATCCCATGGGTTGTATTCACAGGGCAGTAGCCCCCCTCGGGGTGATCCCTCTATGGGAATGGGGAAGATCATGCAGTATTGCCTTACTTTAACACCTCGAACTCTAAATCCTCCTTCCCCCTTTCTGGATAGAACTGATGTGTTATTGTCAACTCACTTCACCTACTTTACATGACACCCTTAAAAAGCCAGAAAATACAAAGTATCAGGTATACAACTTTAAAGCTAGTACTGGGATGAACAAGATAGCCGTGAGTCCAGGAATCACTTGAGAAGTGGAAAGAGTGGTCCATCTTCCTTAAGCCAGTGATTGGTCCGGAGCAATACATCAACCCCATGTGGGAGTTTCAAGGAGGTTTAAGCTCAGCTGAGGCTAAGACGCGAGAAGTAGCGAGAATTCCTCAGTGGAGGGACAATGGGTGCACTGCAGGAAAGGGAAACTGTGTTGGGAGGAACAGGAGAACCTGAATGTGGTCTGCCAGCAAGGGGCTACTCGGGTTGCCACCAAGCAAGTCCTCCAGGCGTCCCAGAGCCCAGCAAAGGGCGCGAAAGAAGGAATGCGCAGCAGAGAGGCATCCTAGTGCTGCCAAGCGCAGACCCCATCAAAAGCCAGAATGCTACCGAAGCCTCGCAGAGGGACATAGCTGTGCTGGAACTGCAGTAACCTGTAAGAAAGAAGGAGACAGGTACGCAGGGGGACTGGTAGGTGCAGGAGGTACTGGGAAGCGATGGGAGGAATACGAACTTGGAAAAGAGGGTCTGACACCCTGAATGAGATGTATACTTGGCAGGAGAGTGAACCAAGGGGATGCAATGAACCTGTGCAAGTCTGAGACCTGCACCCAAATAAAAGAACAAGAAGTAGAGGATCACCTTATCAATGTCACTGGGCCTAGTAGGATTTTTGTTTTTGTTTCTCCCTTGTTCCCCTCCCTTTGCCTGCCCTGCTCGCACTCTGAAACACTCTGGATTTACCGGTTATGAGTGGGGGGGGGGGATATTACCAGCAGGATGGAATTTCTTTCTAAAGTTCACTGAGTTGGAAATCTCCAGCACTATCTGCTGTCTTAAATCAGCGGGCCCAGCTGACTCGGTCCCTCTAGCAGTATTGAAGGATATTTTCCCTGATCCACTAATTAAGATCACAGCAGCTATAAATGCCTCCTGTCAGATGGGTCTTATTCCTCAAGAATTGAAGGTGGCAACAGTGATTCCCCTTCTCAAAAAGCCCTCTCTTGATCCTGCACTTCTCTATAATTTTTGCCCAATCTAACTACTCCCTGCATTTATGAAAATCTTGGAGTTTTTGATCGCACCTCTTATGTCGTCTTTTATGGAGTCATCTGGCATTTTTTGTCACGCCCAATCGGGCTTTAAACCTGGACGAGATACAGAAAGTGTGCTTGTGTCAGTGCAGGATGACATGGCGAGGCTGGTTGATGGAGGGGGTGGTGGGTGGCTGCCCTGATTTTACTTGATCTGTCAGCAGCTTTCGATACCGTGGACCACCTACCCTGCTGGCTCGCCTCGCCCAGGTCAGAATTTCTGGCCAAGCATTGGCTTGGTTCACCTCTTTTTTGACAGATAGATCTCAAAGACTCTCACTTCCCCCTTTCCTTTCTTGTTTCTGTTACCTTGCTTATGGGGTCCCCCAATGCTCCGCCTTGTCGCCGATCCTCTTTAACATCTACATTTGGCCATTGATGTGTCTCATACGCTCCTTCGGCATCAGGTGCTACTCATATGCCGATGACACTCAGATCCTGGTCCGGCTTGATCTTGATCAGGCTGAGATGTCAGTGTGCTTGCACCGGTGCCTGTCAGCCGTGGGGGTTTGGATGAACCACAATGGGCTGAAACTAAATGGAGACAAGACAGAGGTACTGGTGGTTGGTTCCCCTCCTGATCCTGCACTCTGGGTGTCCTTTTTCTTGCTGTCTTCCTTGGGCCCGCTTACTGTCCAAGCTGCCACGGTTAAGAACTTGGGAGTGGTCATATCTCCCACTTTGGCGATGGATGCACAGGTGTCTGCGGTTTGTAAAGCTGGCCATTATCATTCAAAGGTACTTCCCTTTTACTCCCCTTTCCATTATCAAGGTACTTCCCTTTCTACCTCTGGAGCTTAGGCACCCGTTGGTAGCTGCTCTGGTTGCGAGCCGGCTGGATTATTGTAATTCATTATACCTGGCCCAACCTAAAGGCCTTGTGCAACGGCTCCAAAATCTGGCTGCACGTGTGGGTACTGGATCCCTTTATGGGGCTCATTTTATGCCGGTTCTTCGCTCTCTCCATTGGTTACTTGTGGCCCAACGTATCGAATTCAAAGCACTTTGCTTGGTTCATCGAGCCTTGAATGGTGTAGGAGCATAATATTTGTGGGCTAAATTTACCCGCTATTGTCCAAATCAAACATTGCGATCTGCTTCCGCCAGCCTAATTTGTGTGCTGCCTTTTCGTCGCTCCCATATGGGAAGTCGGGCCTTCTCTGTGGCCGCAGCCAAACTGTGGAATGATCTGCCACTCTCGCTAGAAAATCTGCCCAATCACCTTCTATTCAGACCTATTTGTTTTAGATGGAATATGCTAGATGTTCCTCCCTCTCAGCGCCATGATGCCTTTGGGTGACCGCGCGCTTTATAAATTATCTTAACATACATTCTTTTTTTAAATGTTTTTGTTAGGTTTTACATAATAGAATTTGAAACTTCAGTAAGCTTTACATATCATTCTGAAGCAGTAGATTTGGTATTCCCATGTCCCCCTCCCTAAGCCCAACTTCAAACAGTAACCGTGTCACAAGGGTCCTATTTTGTTCTGTTGCAAGTTCCTTAGGTCAGATTGTCTTTAAGGTGGGGTATATGTTAGTGTTCAATGGGTTCTTGGCTATTTTCGGGTATTTATGCTTTCATCATTATCCAGAGATACGGTTCAGGGGGATTTATCATCCAGTGAGGTGAATTTCATTCCTTCCTCTTTCCAGTGCTTCATACCACACTGCTGTTTCTGCTGTAGACCATCTCTTCAGATTTTTCAACCATGTGTCTAAACTTCATCCATGGATTTCCATTTCATTGCTATTCACTGTTTGGCTAGTGTTCATTTTGGGTTTATCATCCTCTTCATTGCTCTATTTTTGTTTGGGTAGTTGTATAGACCAATGAGGCAACCTTCGATGGTCCAGTTTTGTCCTTTTATCCCATGTGTTCGCAGACGTTGTTCTATCTCCTGCCAGTAGGTTCGGATTGGTGGGCAGAGTCGGAACATATGACCTATGTCCGCGTTCTCTTCGCTGCACTTTGGGCAGCATTGTATGTCTGCACCTGGGAAGCATGATATTCTTTTCGGAGTCAGGTACGCTCTATGGAGCACGTAGAATTGTAGTTGTTTCAATCTGGTGTTTCTTGACACTTTCTTGGGGTATAGTTTCGCTTTGGTCCATTCTTTGTCTGTAATTTCTCTGCCTACTTCTGTTTCCCATGCCTGTTTCTCTTTGATTGTGTCTTTGGGTACTGCTTCTAGGAGGGTTTGATATATCCTGGATGACATGTGTCCTCCTTCGGTTACATCATATAGCACTCCTAGTACTGGGTCTTCGGTTTGCATGGTTGTTGGGGATGGCCAGCTGATCTATAGGTGATTGGTGAGTCTTGCATAGGTTATGTATTGCCCATGGTACAGCTCATGGGATTTGGTCAGGGCATGAAATTCTAGTAGCGTCCCATCGGGGCCCAGGTCTCCTATTGTGATTAGTCCTTTGGTCTCCCAGCTGTTTCTGCTTTGTTTAAGATGTTCTTTGCTAGATCCATTCAGAGACACCAGTGGTATATGGGGGGAATATGATTCTTCTGTCTCCAGCATTCTCGTTTTGCTCCATATTTGTAAACCCAGCTGTAGGAGCATCGGTGGTTGAGCTATTATGTTTTTCTTGAGCCAGAGCACCTCCTTGAGGAGATATGGGGACACATCAGCGCTCAGGAGGGCATGTTCTATTGTTTCTGTGTCGGCTAGCCAACCTGCCACGTGCTGTAGTTGCCCTGCCAAATAGTATAGTTCTAAGTGTGGGAGGCGCACTCTGCCTTCTGTATAGTCTCTACATAGTACTTCCAGGGCTACTCTCTTCCGGCCTTTGCCCCATGTCAAACTGGTTAGAAGTGAATTTAGGTCTTTAAAGAATGACTTTGGTATGAGGTAGGGTACATTTATAAAGTGGTAGCGTAATCTGCGGAGGGCGACCATCTTTATCAATGATACTAGTCCCATCACTAATAGGGGGAGTTTTTCCCAGAATTTCACGGATGTTTCCAGGCCTTTTTCTTTCCCTCAACGTGTTGGTGTTATGGGTGTCTTCTATGTTGTGGCATATGTTTATGCCTAGGTAACGAAATGTAAGTGGTTTTCATTGAAGATCGAGACAGGGAAGTTGGTCTTACGATTTGCCTGCCCATCCAGCTAGGGGAAACAGGCAGGATTTGTTCTTGTTTATGAAAATTCCTTATAGTTGTGCAAAGTTGTCCAGCACTTGTAAGTATGCTCCTAGGTTGTCTTCTGGGCTCTTTATGTATAACAATATATTGTCTGCGTAAAGGGAAATGATGTGCATCGTGCCGTCTATTTGTAATCCTATGTTCATGAATAAGTTATGTGGGATGCTATAGCACTGTATTATGATGGTGCCAGGAATATCAAAATGGCCGCAAAACCCTGGTGCCCGCCAAAACCTCTGAAAATCGCGCTTTGCAACACATAAAAAGATGCTTGTCCAATCTGCCACGCATGTTGCCAGTGGTGGAACAGAGATCTCACTTTTGAAATATGTCACTGGGCTCCACAACAAGGGAAAATGGAGCACAGAAGGAAAAAGCAGTGTTGCTAAAGGAGCCCCAAAATCTTGCTTTAAATCCCTTTTTCTTTGTTGCTGAAACTCTGGCGGGGTGCTACAATTCACTTAGTTTAAGAAATCATTGTTTGTTTGATTGTTTGTTTGTTTGTGCATTTATATAGCGCTACAAACCCTCAGGTATCTGAGCGCTGCTTATTTCCCCACGGTGTGTGGTGCTCATTTATCAACCTCGGAAGGATGAAAGGCTGAGTTTGGCCCTGCTTGGATTTCAAACCTGCGTCAGCAGGCTGTGCACGGATGTCAAAGCGAGCGCTCTACTCGCTGTGCTATCGGACCGTGAATTTGCAAGGTCCTGAAAAGCTGAAAGCATAAAGGGATTTCCACGGCAAAAGTGGCCTGTCTGTGGATGTCAAACATCTCTGTGCAGCAGAGGACTGCAGGGATGACAGCTGTCCAGAGCCTGCCTGATGAAACTTTAAACATGTATAAACTGAAATCACATGTTTGCAAGCTAAGAGGCCTGTTACTGAGAGTAACCTATGTTGTAATTGTTTTGATCCCATGGTTAAAATCTTGAATAAGTATTCTAGCTGCTAGTTTGAAATCGCATGTTTGTTTTAAGCTAAGGGAAAATGCAACAGAATTAACAATTAAATCAAGCCTGGCTAAAAGCTACCAAACTGGAATATCAGGTTTCTTCACAGAAGGAAGGCCTTTCCCTCCAGCAGGAAATCACACCAAAGCGATAATTATAGGGTTTGGAAAGAACCTGGTCTACAGAGGCAAAAGGGAACAATGAACAGCTGCTGCTATGGACACACTGTTTCTCTCCTCCTATCAAGGCAGAGAGGAGAGGCAGACCCAATCACCTGTCAAAAGGGGCAAGCTTAGGCTAAACCAGCCCACACACCCCTTTATCATAGCATAAATAGAGACAGCTCACGACTCAAAAAGACGGACAGATTCACACACTATCCTGATACTGGCGGAGCACCCTGCTGCTGAACTCTACATCTTCCTTGCTCCAGACTCCAAAAACTTAGCAAATCAGAAACCCATTGCATAGCTGAACCATTTTCAGCTATGCCTCAGATTCCAGAACCCCACAAACCCAAGGGGAAGCATCAAAATACAGCCGGGCTGCACTGTACTGCTTGCCTGCCGAAATAATTATCATCAGAACCAAGAAGGGCAGATCCAATCCAGTCCTGTGCCGTGCTGTGACCAGAGCGCCTTGCTGATTGCAGATCCAATCCGATGTGCCCAGCTGTCTGTCCTAGAACCAGATCCCATTCCCTGACCAGAATCTTGATGGACCAGAATCCTGACGGTTCTGTTTAAAAACATATCTAGTTAGTATCTATAGATAGAACTGTGTCACTAGCATATGTACTGCCCATAGTCAATCCCTATCTTAAACCCATCCTATCTTGTATTCAGAACCTGTATTGTTAGGAGTATTTTTGAATTGTCTGAACTCTCTATCCAAACCATCCTATCTTCCTCCACAACTAGTAATGCTAAAACTATCCTTGCGCTGATCATTTCTCATCTCTAAAAGGCAAGTGTCCTCTGCAGGCAGTCATTCTGATCTAGTGGTTGGGTTCTTGTGGGGTATTCGTTTTGTTCATAGTCATCCTCCAGTGTAAGAAATCCATTTGTCATTTTAAAAGCGCATTCCTGTTTCCCATTCATGCGCCTATCTCAAAAAAACGACTTCCACTAAAACACCCATAACTCCCTCAGTTTTTGTGCCAGAAGCTTCTGCTTGTAGCTAACATCCACAGCTTTACATCGGATCTAGACCCGCATTCCAATCCATCCGGTTCTCCCGTTATCGCAAAGTGAAAAGTTTGCCACAAATTTTCGTTTAGGGAAATTATTACACGTGGAAAACAGCTTTTGATTGCTTCCGACTTGAATTTTAAGATTTCAAATTGTTTCTTGGTATTAAATCATTGCTTGTGTTTGTGTGCAACTATCCAAAGCGGCTCCCATAAGAATGTATAGTAATTTCAGCAATTTTGACATATTTAGTGTTTTTACCCAGTCCATTCTAAGATAACTTTAAAAGCCATTCTGACAGCTTGACAGTCAATTCCGTTCTTCTCTTGTGTTTGCTGGGGGAAAGTGGGATTGATATTCTGTTTGAATCCTGCCATTCCTGAATACCTGCTCTCTCCTCCTATCGCTTTACATTGCCTATTGGGGGGGGGTTGAGGGGTGTGCAGGGGGAACCTCTAACCACAGTGCTATCTGTTATGAACACACACACACACACACACACACACAGACACAGACACAGACACACAGACACACACACAGACACACACACACACAGACACACCCACCCACACACCCACCCACACACACACACACACGCACACACCACACACCCACACACACCCACCCCCACACACACACCCACCCACACACACACACACCCCCACACACACCCCCACACACACACCCACACCCACACACACACACCATTTCTGTGCTGAATTGTTTTGCTCACTATTACTTCTTGTGTATTAAAGAGATTATTCAGTGATACATCACCCCATTGGTGATTATTGTGTACCCATTAAAACATAGTGTGATTAAATTGTAAATCCATAAATAAATATTTTACCTTTGCAAACCAGCCTGATTTCTGGTTCAGTGTGCCCGGGGGGGGTTCCAGGAGAGGGGCTTGATATGAGTGGTTTATCGTTCAGAATAAAGAACTTATAGACAAAAATAAATAAGGATTTCAGTTGTGCATTAAGTTGACTTGGATGTGTGCCGGATTAAAATCACTTACAGCTACTCAAATAGATCACCAGGGGCAGCAGTCCTATGATATACAGTAGGGGCGATAGAGGACAGCCTTCTTTGGTACCTCTGCGGATCGAGAATGGGTCCGAGATGTGCTTTCCTGGGCATACTCTTGCTGATGGTCTGGCATAGAACATGCAAATCCACCTCATAAACCCCTGTCCTATTCCAAAGTGCTCTAGGGTGGCGAACAGCCATTCCCACGGCACCGAGTCAAATGCCTTCATGGCATCTAGTGCTGCTACCGCGCAGCCTTCCATGATGGCATATGATCTATCTATGACTGCCTGGAGCCTCCTTAGATTAGCTGTTGTGACCCTGCCCGGGACATATCGTGTCTGGTCTGGGTGGACGAGTGTGGTTATCACTCTTTTGAGCCATTCTGCTAAAATTGCTGTGAGTATCTTGGTGTCTTGGTTCATCAGCGCGAATGGTCGATAGGATTCACATAGTGTCTTATCTTTGCCTGGTTTCAGGATTGGGAGTATCAGGGCATGTTCCATTGTGTCCGGGAGCATCCCTATTTCGTATGCTTCTTGTAGGACTTGTAGTAGTTGCGAGGCTAATAGATGTGTGTATTCTTCTGGCGGGAGTGCCTCGCTGCCTGGGGTTTTGCCAATAGGTAACAAGTTGATAATTCCTTGTATTTATTCTAATGTGAGGGGGCCATCTAGTGATTCCCATTGCTCTGTCGTTAATGTGGGCAGTCCTATGTCCTCTAGGGTTTCCTTTATTACTGTGTTTTTGTAGTGCGTGCTGTCTTTTTACAGTTTGCTATAGAAGTCTCTGAAAGCCTGATTGACCTCAGTTTGCGATCGCCATATGTGTCCGCATTCGTCTGCTATTTCTACTGCTTCTTCTCTGGCGTCTGGGCCCCGAGACAGCCAGGCTAAGAGTCTGCCCGGCTTGTCACCTTGTCCATGTATTTTTTCTGTGTATCTTGCAAAGCTGAAGTTGCCCAATTCTTCACACTGTTCCATTTTTTGTTTTAGAGCCATTAGGGTACCTTCCTTGTCTTTTTCGGGTAAATTTGTCTACTCCAATTCTTTGATCTCGGCTTCAGATGCAAATATCTGGTTTTCTAGGTCTTGCTGAACTCCACCAGCTTTGGCTATTGCCGCTCTCCGTATGACCACCTTGTATGCCACCCACACAGTTTGCGTGCTTTCTGTGCTTCCCAGATTATGTTCAAAGAACTGTTCAGTCTGGAGTCTCTGGTCTTTCTTGAAACTGTTGTCTCGTAATGCTTCCGCTCATAACTTCCATGTGGAGATTGGTGGTGGGCAGTCCGTTAGGGCCCACTGTACTATCATGGGCGAGTGATCGGACAGGGTCCTGCCTTCATACGTGGCTTCAATAATGTTTCCCAGGTGTTCCCTTCCCCTGAAGACATAGTCTATTCTTGTGTATATTTTATGTACGCTTGAATAAAATGAGTATTCTCGCTTGGTCTGATGCAGCCAGTGCCACATTTCTTGAAGTTCTAGATCTCGTGCTAGAGTTATCAGTGCTTTGGACGGGGGGAGAGGCCGTTGTGAGCATGCTGACCTATCTAGGGCTGGGTCTAATATGCAGTTGAAATCTCCTCCCCAAATCCAGTGTGCACCTCTACACAAGGACAGGGTGGGATATAGTGAGCGGTAGAACGTCACCACGTTCTGATTAGGTGCATACATGTTAATTATGCAAAACTCTTTTCTGTCTGTGTATCCATGCCATAGAATCACTCTTCCTTCCGTGTCAGAATACGTGTGTAGTTTTGGATGCGGTACTCCAGGGACAATCCATATAAGTGCTCCCCCCCTTGTGTAATTAGAGTTTCCGGAGCCGTACCCTTTGCCTCTCCATTTGCTAAAAATGTGTGTTTGTTTGTCTGGTATCAGGTGGGTTTCCTGTAGTATAGTGTTCTGGATAGTTTTCCTGCGTAAGTATGCCATGACCCTCAACCTCCTAATGTAACTATTCAGGCCACGTACATTCCAAGTGGCGATTCTCAAGGTATCCGCCATCTGAAGTGTGTTCTCTGTTGTATATCTCTATTGTTCCATATTGGGTACTTCTCCTTGTGGTTCCACAGGTCCGATATTTCTCTGTTATCTTCCGACCGCCACCGGTTGTGGTGCTATATTCCTTTTCATAGATCTGGTGTCTGTACGGTCACTCCACAACTTTGTTCTTGAGCTTCTTTTGCAACTGTGACCTTTGGGTTTCTTGCAACTTGATGCTGGGTTGACCACCCTGCCTACAGATTGTCGTTGTTTGTAACTTGAACAAGTGAACTGTAACATAACATATATCTTGGTGCTCACCGGTGTGATTCCGTAGAGGCGTCGCCACCGTCTTCCCGTTGTGTCTTGGGAAATCTGTGGTTGAGTACTCTGAAGTACTCCTAGTCTATTTTGGGTTTGGGTAAGGGATGTAGTGTCCGAACTGGGCTGGGAGGTTGTTTGAGACACTTCCTTTGTTGGAGCGTAGTAGTCTTAGAGTGCTGAGTCTGTGTTTACGTTTCCTCTTCTGCGATGTGCAGGCAGTGTTTTAGGTTGTGTGCGCTACAGCTGCTTGCTTCATTTGTTGCTGCGGGTCTTGACCATTTGTTCCTCTGGGATCGCGCCCAAGTTTTGTTCATCCATCCAATGGTTTGTTGCTTCTGGCGTTTCGAAAAAACAGCACGTTTCCTTTGTGAATTATTCTCAGTTTCGCAGGGTAGAGGAGCATGTATCGGATACCTTGTTTGACAAAGTCTTTCTTTGGTGGGTACGTCTTGCCGTAGGAGGTTCACGTCACATTTTATTTCCCCTGTGTGGGTTTCCATAGAGGTACGCATGGCTGCGATTGCTTTTAATATCTTGTTTTCATCTGTGGCCTGTCAAAGTCTCAGGGGCATTACTCCGTTGTTGTTCCAATTGTTGTGTGGGGTCTGATCGGGGTTCGTTTTTTTTCGCGTAGGTATCCATTGTTGGTTGTCTGAATTGTGCCACTGTCTTTCTCCTTGCTTCCGACATTTGGAATTTTGTGTGCCCATACTGATTCTGGAGTGGCCTTTGGGTGTCTCTATTGTGATAGTCGTATCTGTTGTGGGGGTTCCTAGTGCTGAGGGGGCTTATTTCTAATTATGTTCGACCTTCTGCTGGATCCTGTGCTTCTGCCTTGTGGTGGCCGTTTATCTGGTCTTGTGGTGGGATGGGGAGAATTGGTCACTTCGATGTTGAGTCGTGGATTTGTATGCTGTGGCTTGGCTTCGGATGCCTTGTTTGGTAGGTATCGTTACGAGGTGTCCGGTGCTAGTGTGGGCTGATTGGAGAAATGTATTTTCTGTGATGTTAACCTCGAAAGCTGTTGGATCCCTACTTCTTCCGGATTTATAATATCTTGTCACGTCAGGTGCTGAGTAGGGCTTTAGGTCCCTTCATAGTTTATATTGTGCAGCAATCTGGGCTTTTTGTTAGTGTTTCTCTCTTTTCCTTCTGCTTATCTGTGCTTTGTGGGTATTCAGTTGTTTTTCATTTGGGCTGATGCACCTTGGTATAAAGTGGTGCAACAATTTTTTTTTTTCTCCCCTCCACCCATAACCCCACACCCGCCCTTCAGTTAGCTGCCATTTTTTGCGGCGTGTCTGGAAAGTCTTTAGACCTGTGTTACGTATCAGCGTATCAGCCACTTGATTGCCATGTTGTATTCACAGTTGTGTCTCTAATTCAGAGGGGCCTCCGGCCCTTTAAGAGAGCTTGGTGTCGCTCGCCACCCATGTGGCGCTTCAAGCTGTTTCTGTCCGGGGATACTGAGCATCTTTGCGGGCAATTCGGAGGGGCGTAGGTAGGTGTGCTCAGAGGGTGGGGGGCACTGTCTGGGCTTTTATCTCCGCATATAAAGTTAAAGTCAATATGGATAATGTCACGCGGGAATGCCGGTGACGCTGCTGCGGCTTTGGCTGCCGGTATATCCCTGCCGCGTAGTGTTTCTTCCGCGCACTATGTGGATTTTTATTTTGGCCACAGCTACATAAGCGGGATCTTACTGCCTTCCGTGGCTCATTGGGCCTTGTCTGGACTTCTTCGGACCGCTTGCAGGCTGGTTCTCTGGGCTCCGGCTGTCAGTTACACTTGTTTCTCCTTAGCAGTCAAACAGAGCGGACCGGCGCCATTTTGAGGGCTCCTCAATGCGTCTGTGTCGGGTTCTTCTGCTGGAATTCTCTGCTATATTATTCTGTCAGAACTGGCAGCTAGTGTTCCGTTCAAGTAACCGAGCACTTGGGGGTCATTTTCTGCTCATTCTCTGCATTTTGCCTGCACGCAGGATCACTTTTCACCGGATCTTTCAGGAGAGCTCTGTACTGCGTGCCGGCTGGCCACGCCCCCCATCTTAACTTAACATAAGAATTCTCCTGAAGCGGTCAGCCACACACTTGCATCATCATTCTTTCAGCGTTCATTAATGGGCATCAGGACACAACAACGTTCAGCCAGACACTATAGCAACTGAACATCTGTCTTTTACTAGCCCAACATTTGAATCCCGAATGTCAGTTCTGTGGGATCTCAACCAGAGCTGCACAATGTATCTGGATCTCTTCAAAGTTGCCCTTTGCAAATACATTTTCAATAGAAAGTGGTGTTTAAAATCTGAGTGCAGGCTCAGCCAGTCACTCAGGGGCTGTTGGAAGACATCCACTGCCCACAATGAATTGTTGGTTCCGTTGCGGGTTGTAAGTAATTTAATTATGAGTTTTTCTCCATCAGGTACTCTGTGAATATATCATTGTCATGAGAAAAACCATGGATTTTGTCTAAAATGCAAAGTGTGCCCAATATGGTTGCATGGGTGTAGTGTTTAGGGGTTCTCTCTGTTGGTAAATGATGGAGGGGAGCCCTCCTTGAAACCCCTAGTCTGGGGTTGGTTTTAGTCCCCTTCTGACCTCACCAACCTCTCAACCATTTCTCTATTCAGTCAATAGTTCACACATTACTCCCATTTCCCTTCCAGACTTCTCAATATTCTCTAACCTTCTCTGCAACATCTGACCCCTGCTGTCTTATCAATCACTTTGCACCTATGCTACACAATAACAAAAGTTATTATTTTGAGGTCTTCTTTTTATGTTTCTGGGATGGTAAACATCTGTGGGTCCTGCCACCAAAACAAAACTCCCTGGGCCTACAACAACCAGGACCCTCCTTTCTTGCTGCTAGAAAGGAGTGTATGTCAACCTGAGCACTCTGATTGGCTCGCAGAAGCTCATGTAATGCGCTGCCTCCATTGTTATTGAGTTGTCCATCCAGCCCAGGCGTTTTCAGCAACGGGTAACTCTGGGTTTGGGCTTCTTAAGGCTAGACAGGGCCTAAGGCCAGAACCACTGCTCAAGCCAGGGCTTTGCTGAGTTCGCCCTTTGCTTGACTCCTGCTTTTCCTTTATCAATAAGACACCACTGCCCTACTTTCCCCATCTGACATAGCCTTTTACTCTTCCAATATGCCACTATTGAACTCCTCCCTCCTAGTCCTCTCACTGTTCTGGTTCTCTGTCAACCCCCTAGTCCTCTAAACTCCTACCCTTACTTGAACCTTTTTGTTGAGTCACTTCCCATCAACATCCCAATCGTCATGCTCGAGGACCTGACCTCCCAAGCCATCCATAACCACCTACCTTAAACTAAACTCCCAACTACCTGACTCAACCCTCTTCTCTCTTGACCTTGTCTTTCTCTCTACTTCACTCTCCTCCGGTGATCTCTCAATTGGACCCTCTCTCAAATCACTCCATTGTTCACTTTAATTCTGGGTCCCTCCACCCTCTACTCCTCCTCTTCCCTCTTTAGTGAACAAGAGGAAATACAATCCCTTTACCATGATGATATCGGGACTTCTCTTCTGTCTCTGTCCCCAATACTTGCCTCTTCCCTTGACCTGCCTTTTCTGACTTTCATTATGCACTCATGACTCCCTTTGAACAAGGCTATCCTGCACACACATTCACACCGTCCTGTCTCCACCCTTGATCACCTTTGCGTTCCTGACCCTCAAAATGAACATAAACCGGGCCATATGGCGCTTGTGCAAATCGCTGATCCCCGCCTTATTCCTTCCCTACTAAAATTCCCTTTCTGCCCACACCTGTATACTGGATTCTGCCAAATCTTCATTTCACAAATCTAATATCCTTCCTTTTCAATTACCCCCACCGCAAACTTTCATCTACCCTCTAAGCTTTGCTCACACCCTAATCCAATATACATTGCCTCCTCCCTCTCTAATAACTTACTACTTTTCCTCAAGAATTATAACACTCGCAGCATTTCTCTCCTCTCCCTCGTTCTGCCCATCTCCTTGCCTCCTACCCCCTTTTCACATCAACCCATCTTATGCTCGTGTCGACATATTTGCTCCTCAAACAGTACAATACACTGTACCAATCATCTGCACTTATCTATCTGAGATGTTTAACCCCTGTCACTCCACTGGGCTCTCTCTTCCTCCTTGAAATCCGCAACTGCCCTTCCCCTTTTGAAGAAACTTTTCTGACCCAGACATCCCACTGAACTCTCATTCAATTTTCCTCCTACCTCATTATTCGAATGTCCTCGAGTAAGTGTTCTCCAACCGGATCACTAGGTTCCTTGATTATAATGACTTTGGAGATCCACTTCAATCTGGCTTTCATAGTAAACACTCCACCGGGATGGCACTCATGCATGTCTTCAACTTTCACTCTAATGATCACTACTTCGAACTTTCATTATACTCATCCTTCTCAACCTCTCTGCCGCTTTGTCACTGTCGACCACTTCTCTTCTCTCATCATTCTCCAGGACCTCCAGTTTTGCAAATTTGCTCTAGCCTGGATTGCCTTTCACCTCAACATTTTCTCCTTTAAAATCTCCTGGAAATAACACACCTTTGGCCCCACCTGATCCCTGTCTGCATCCCACAAGGATCAGGCCTTAGACCTCTTCTCTTCACCTTCTATACCTTTGCCTTAGGTGAAATTCTCTCTTTGGCTTTCACAGTCACCTCTTTTTATGACCACACTCAAATCTTTTCCCCTTTTCCCCTTTTCCCTCTTTCACCCCAGGCATTTACAAACAGATTACCCACTGCATCACTGCAATCCTCATGCTGAACTCTTCAAAAACAGAAGTCCTCTTTCTCCTGGCTTCCAACGCCATCCCTGCCCTCCCCAATCTGCTTCCCACCTTAACACCTTGCGCCCTAGCCCAATGCTCACAACTTAGGAGTCCTCTTTGATAGCGACCTCCAACTGCACCAATTTGTCATTACCACCACCTCGGCTGCTCACATTGGCCTACTCAATGTTTGAAAATTGATCTATTTCTTGCTCAGCACTCTATAAAAACTCTCCATACTTGTTCTCAGCTAAATGGAATGCTGCTTAGGCCTACTTCTTGCCCTCCCATTACTCCTTCCTCGCTGTAAACAAAGCCCTGAACTTTCCTACCCACACTCGCTTCAACCTGCAGAGGTCCTCCACCACTATTGCCTACCAACACCATGCTGGCTGGCTTTCCATGCATAACCACTACCTTTTCCAGTTCCTTATTCTATTCTACAAAGCTATCCATGTTCTTGCTCCTCCATACATGGCTCACTTTGTTTTATTGTAATACTGATTGTGTAAAACAACCTTATACAAATCACCTAAATTACATTGATCACGTTACTAACTGGAAAATGAGTCAGGGAGACATGCATACAAATCTGCGCACACAAAATTGTTAAAAACACATTCCCAAGAATTTTTAAAAACCTAAACAATCCTGTTTTCTCCATGACCCTCCAATTTTCTTAAATAAAAGTCAAAATGAAAACTTTATTTTAAAATCCTAATCTTTTTTATCGCATACAAAACAAACACCTTGGGCCTCATTACATTGTTGCCGGTCCAGAAACAAGGGTGCCAGTAAGCTCACCAGCACCCTTGTCTCCAGACAGGCAAACTGCGTGTTTGCCTGCCCGAGTCACTGTGCCCAACAGGTCTGACCCTGCTGGGCACAGTGGTCACGGTAGGCAAACTCTATGGGAATGGGGATTAACAAATATACCAGCGCCTGACTTCCCGGCTGCCGGACTCGTAATGAGCCGGTGGCACTGGGACGTCATGCACCTGTACATTTTTACGGGTCCGGCAGGGTTACCACCGGAACTGTAATGAGGCCCCTTGTCTCTTGTAGCAGCCACACTCCCCTGCAGAGACATTATTAGGCAAGCGTGTTTGCAATACTTCACCTGAATGTAAAACATTTAATTGGAATCTCAGAAACGGATTCCTCCAATAAGAATTTGGGAACTTTTTGCCTGTTCTCTTGTCTTCCGAAAATGGATTTTCATATAGTTTTGAATTCACAGTTGTGCAGATCAAATCGTGGTCCAGCAGTTTCTTTTTTACTCGCATTGGATCGCAAATTAGCTCAGCTACTTGGAGGTTACTTCCAGCTAATTATGTCACCACTTCATCCGCAAAGATTTTTAGTGACACTGACCTGCTAGTACGCATAGCCTTGGCAAGGTCAGCGTACAGTGACCCATCCATTGAGACCATTGCATTTCTGTATAGGGTCAGAATTGTCCACAATAAAATAGCACGTTAGTGCTGTTAGACCTAGTTCAAAACCTAATGAGGCAACAGTCAGGGAGCCTCAAAACCTTACGCCACAATCTAGCATCCAATAATCCTCAATCTATAGATCGTGTAACCCGGGCCGTCTGCATATCAGATAACAATGCTGGTACCACCTTTATTCTGTAAAAATATATCAGAGGTGTTATGGAAAATCGACAGTATTTAAAATAGATCTTTTCCATCTGTGACACATATTGATTCATTTTCTGTGGATAGATGCTAGTTGCGACTGCAACCCTATCTTGGTTGTATCTATCTAAATAACATCATCTATATGATGAATATATGTTCATCATATATTCAATAGCATATGTTAAAAGGGCTATTGCACGGCTACCAATTTATGGTGGGGCAAAGGTAGACTCCCTCAGATGCTCACCCAGGTCTGCCAGGTACAGATTGAAGAGGCACGGAGGAGGACACACCCCTGTCTGAAACCTCTCATAGTAGGGATAATCCTAGTCAAAGCTCTGTGCCCGTTCAATCATACCTTCAGCAAACTGTTCTCATGGAGCCTAGTTAGCATATAAAGCAGTGACCTGCGATTTTCCAATCCTGCAGTTTATTCCACAATAAATCCGTTTACTGAGTTTACTGAGTCGAAAGCCTGATAGTAGTCGATCATTGCAGCAAAAATAGTGGGGTCTCCTTTACTCCAAGAAGATTCTTAAAGGCATCTAATGATAAAAACCATTAAGTGTAGTAAATAGACCCCTGCTAAAACCAGTTTGAAACTTCTGCAAACGGCCATGCACCACCGCCCAGGCCTCCAGCTCCCCCCAAAATAAGGGAAGCAACATCTTTACTCAATTTTAGGCTTTTCTAATGAGATTCTCTATTGCGGCTATATCAAAGGATAATACCACACAGCTTCATGATGCTCTATATAACTCTCCAAAATATTTCACGCAAGAGCCTTTTGAAATCGGGTTAGTTTGTACCTGATCATATGGCTTAATACTCTTATTGATCAGTACTTGAATATTACAAGAGGTCTTTCCCACTGATGTTGTTAACATCATTTCTCCTTCCATTTGGAGTTGAATATGTTTGTGGCTCTTACACCAATTTTTGAAGGTTTGTTTTAACTTCCTTATTTATTCATTACCCAGTGGATTCTGAACCCACTTCCCCGAGCAGCCCTGACATTCCTTCTCACGTCCTTCTATTTTTTCTGTAGGGCTGTATCGAATGGATGTGATGGGCAACTCGCAGAAACCCTTTCTCCCCTCATAAAAACAACCAAAGACAACAATAAACACCTGAAAATGTTTATTGTCAAAAACTCACACTTTTCATCCCAGGACAGGCTATAAAAGTCCTTACAAATATTTTTGTTAAACTTCTCAGTGAAGGCGATTCTTTTTGCCAAATGATTTCACCATTATTGATCATCAAATTACTGCTCACCCTGTTAATCACCTCAGATATTACATAATTAAATTTAGCCGACACATGATTGTGATCACTAACATCAGACTCGACAACATTAATTTCACATCAGGGAGCAAAAAGGGACTCTGACAGAAGTATATAATCAATGTGTGATGCAGACCCTCTCCGCCTCCATGTAACTCTAGACGGGATATCGCCAGTCACCACACCATTGATTTATCTCCCATTCCACCTATTAAAAAAGGACAACCCTCTATTTCCATATCTTTTTCCTTGACCTTATTCCGACCACCCTCACCTAACCTATTTCCACACACACCTGCTAAACAATCTGCGTTTAGGTGTGAGGAAGTGGGGAGCTGGGGTGTGTCTTGAGGGAGTAATCGGCCGGAGTCACAACACATGGGCTAATGAGCCCTGGAGGTGTAGTGTGCTGGGATTCTGGACCGCATTGAGACACCACTGCCTATGATGCCTCTCTAGATGTGTTTGGGCATGTGAGGTAATGAGAGGCCTTTTAAGCTCCTCCCTGACCCATGACGCTTGCTGGTGATTTTGTTGGATGCAGGCACGGGCCGGGAGAATCAGAAGCTGTTGTTTTGACTAGAGACCAAGAGCAATGACGAGGGCGCTACGGTATCTCTTGCTGGCGGTTTTGCTCTGCATCCCGGGGGAGAGATGAGATCTTCTTCCCCGGCCGCCCATGTGAGTCACGCTTAATCCGGTAGCAGGAGTAACAGAGAGTACTCCTCGCACACTAAAGCGCCTGGGGAGATTCTGGAAAGACTCCCCAGGCATCAGTTAAGTGCTTAAACTGTGTATATTGTGGGCATAAAAGGTTCTCGTCTTTGTGCAGTTAACAGGACAGGGGAGGCATTCTGGAAAGACTACCCATTTGTGTTGTGAAAGTTCTGCCATTACGCCGCCATGTGTTTAATGCTTCAAACTTGCCACCATTAACGCTCCCATGTGTTAGTGCTTCGAACTCACAGCCATTAACGCTTCCATGTGCTTGTGATAGGAACTTGCAGCCATTCTCATTTCCATGTGCTCAGAACCTCTCGTTTGTGCTGATACCACATGTCATGAAGTCCAAGGGGATAGTATATGTGCTTTCTAAATGTGCTTACTGTTGGTTGTCGCTATTGTTTGTTTGTTAGCATTTCAGGTGTTAATCCTGCTCACTCATGACCCTTAATCATGAAAGGGTTTACTCACCATGTTTCAGGTGCCTTTGATTAAGGAGAGGCATTGTAGAATAATATCAGGTTTGTGTTTGAGCAGAGCATATGCCTGCGCCAAAGGGGGTGGGTGGGAGCAGTGTGGGTATTAGCACAGTGGATGATCGGAATAAGTATATGTATGTATTTTTCCCTCAACTCCACTCCCCAATGCAATATGATTTATTAACCCTCTATGTGGTTTTCCTAACTCCCCCTCCCCATCCACAACTTCTCCCTAACCATCTTCCCTCCCATTGGCTGTCTCAGGGTCATCTCTTATTCACAATCAGAAACCTGTGCCAACCAAGATGGGAGGGTCGACTTCCAATCGGCTTCCATGGTCAGGAAGGAGTTGTGTGATACTTTTGAGGGCGTGACATTAGGTCTTCTGTCAAAATCATATGCACACCCCATTCTTCACCCAGATAGCCCTCGCAAATATCATTTAAGCTGTTCAAAAAACCATCCAGGCTAACTACCCACTGATTCCAGTAGATGCATACAATAAGAATCTAGCCTACAATTCTAGGAATATTTAGCCAGCCTTTTACTGCCAAAAAACTGTAAGTTACTTCCAGAACTACCTCAATCTTATTAAGCTTTGAGCTTCTTACTGCTATAATGAGGCCTCCTGATGGTTGCCCCACATTGTTCACGGTAGCTAGCTGCTGGACCAGTGTAAACCCATCAAATACAATTTGATTGGTAAGCCAGATCTCCAGAAGGCAAACCAAGTCATAGGTGAGTAAATCCTCCAAATGCTCAGTTGTACCCAAGAAGCTATTTGAGCCCCTAGTATTCCATGTGACCGCAGACATAGTGTGGGATATTTTAATTGGTTAAAGACCAGTCATTCTGTCCCCCAGCTTTCCAATCGTCACCCAGATTTGATGAGACAACCCCAATCCTGTAGACCTGCTCCCCCAACTCGATGTTTCTCATTTACACATTCAACTATCTATTTTTCTGAGCCCCAGATTTACAGGTAAACCTTATTGGGCGTTTGCCATCTGTCTCAAACCTATCTTCATGACTGTATAATGAGTCTTCCAATTGTTCTACACAAACTTTTTTTGTCCACTGGATGCATATGATACCCTAGTATCCTTAGGCAATCGGTCTCTCCCAAGATAATTCTCACGACAGCCTCTGATCTAAAGTCAATCTGTACCTGGTCAAGACGATCATAGCTGGGTAGGAAAACCCTGGCAATATCCCCTGAAGTTATAATTCTCAGTTGGGGGATCTCATGTAATAGGCAAAGCACATTTCTTATATTTAACACCACATTCAAATCCATCACTTCCAACTGTTCTAGTAGAAACCTTTTTGGGGTATCCACTTCTCGTGCATCACCCAATTTATCCCTTTTATTCCTATCATTGGGGTCGTTATTTCTCCACACCACGTGTTTTTTTCTCAGGGACACTTTCTCTGTGGCATCCCCAGATTCTGACACTAACCCGTTGCATAGCAATACTCTCTTGTTTTTAACTGCTGCAGGCTCACTTTTATATGCAACTTGTTTGTTTCCCCTACTGCCTTTTCTCAGACAGTCTGTCAAATTACCAATAGATCCCGATACTGTACAAAACGTGATAACCTCCCTTGTGTTCTGGGTGCTATCTTTCTTACCTGCAAAGGCTCCTACACCCTCCTGTGAAATCAACCCACTACTACTCATGGCCATTCCTGAAACCAACTTAAATCAACTTGACAACCCACTTCCTGGTTCAGTTTCCTCCCTACTATATGCAGATGTTTAACTCCCCACCCATCCTCTGCTCAGGTGCCCCTCCATCTGACCCCCATTTTTTGGGCTCGGGACTGCTTTCTACCACGCCCATCCCCCCGGTCTGCATCAGATTCAGTGGAATAGGCTCACCCTCAGAAGATCCCTTCCTGTGATTGCTCACTAGAGCTGAAAGCCCCCTGTCTTAGTAAACAAAGGAAAAAGGCCTGAAGCATCCGGCAGACCAGCTGTCCCCAGACGGGGGTAACCCACCCCCACAATCCCTGTGTGAACACCTTCCAAAACCACTGCCCCCATCGGCTGTTAGACCAGACACACCAGGTACCACCCCATCAGACATAGAATACAGTAGTTTGGTCGCTTCCCAGTCAAGATGCCCTGAGCCTGCCCTTAGCCACCTTGTCACCACCCCACCATCCAGCAGAGGAACACATGGGCACGGTTTGGGATGCACAATCCACCTTTACACCCCACTTTGAAAACACATCATCCCACACGGGATCTTTGTCCAATACGATGGTTTCGTCCAGATCACTTTGCGTCGCAGCATTCACCATTATCACAGGTTGCTCCTTTTCCTTTTCCCACAATGATTCCTGAGCTTGGCACTTCAGTATCCGGAGCTAGGGCTACCGTTTATGTGAAGCCATTAATGCCCTCTTCCAAGAACTCTAGATGGATTTTCACGTCGCTCAGCTGCAGCGTATGTGTCTGAAGCTCCAGCTTAATATTATCATACAAAGTAGAGAAGGAACTAAGCACCATGTTAAGGGCCAAGTTCTCAGGTGCGTTTAGCCTAACATGATTATCTAACTCTTTAAGAGTATGATGCAGGCCCTTATTATTATCTCCCGAGTCCATTTGTAAACCAGCCGACTGAGGACTGTGAAGGCATCATGAATGAGACACAGACAACGAGAGAGAATTTTGGTGGTCAAACTTTTAACTAAAACGGAGGTTGAGGAAAATATCTAACTTGCCCTAAGCTAAAGTGGGATTTCCCTACCTAAAAGAAACCGAGGACAGTCTGTGTCAGGAAGTCCAAAGCAAATGGTTGTCTGTGTGCAAAACCTATACTGGCCCTCACATTTAACTGAATACAATGTGTAGAGATGTCCGCATCAAATGAGAAGTGTTCAAAACAAAGGTTCAGAGCTTCTTCCAGCTCTTAAGTGGAAAAGGGTTTTCTCTTACCCATGTTTCAAATAGTTCACTTCATACCAAAGAGGTTCGCTTCCCTAGCTTTCAAGTCTTCCAATATTTCAAAATAACGTGACTCTTTGGGATACAGTCCTTGGGATATTTCCCAGCTCTTCAGGTTTGGCTATTTGCTACCAATTTATAAAGCTCATCAATCTCAGTTCACATAGGTTTCCTTTATTCAATCACTGTGTGGCTTTTCCTTAGGTGGGTGTATTTGGTGTAGGCGCAGTTATTGGACCACACGGTCCACCCGTTACAGGTTATGCAACCAACACACCTTGCTTGGATCTGTTTCATAGGTTTCTTGCCACAGTTTCAGCTTCACAATGAGGCTCGACTCTGTATCCTTTCAAGTGCCCTTGAAGCTTTCTTATTACTGGTTTTATCTATATTCGCTTATTATGTAGCTCTGACTTTCAAGACCAACCTAGGCTTCCCAGTACACTCTCCTGCTAGGAAACGCAGTTACTATTTTAGTTCACTTGGCTCAATTTATCATAAGCTTCCCAGTACACTCTCCTAGGAAACTTATTCCTTGTTGTTCAGGTTTCTTGTTCAAAGTACCTGGCGCCCTTTTGCCAGGTTTATTTTGCAGACAAATGCTGCTGTTATTGTTCCTGTACCACTTATTCTTGGCGTTTGGCAATGCGCGATTATTTAAACCTTGGCAATGATAGCTTATTCGATTCTTTGCAATGCTTGTTTATTTGCTTTGCATCATGTTAATCACTTTTCCATATTCAATACCAAATGTCTCTGGCATTGATTTCCTTACACTCAATTCAGATTTTCAAAATCAAATGTCTCTGCCATCAAAACCGTCCATCCACCGTATCTAGGGCCCTCGTTTCACCCAGGCGAACTCACTGGCTTTACCACGGTTGGATTTCCACTTTCTGCGGCTTACCGGAAACTGATAAACTAATTAGATGTTCTGTGCAGAAAGGCAGGTCATCCGAGTTCAGATGTTGATCATTCAAATTAAAAGGGAGCTTTAAGCCCAGAGTAGCCTGGCGTACCAAATTCAGCCCCCTATATTTATCTCTCAATTCTAATTCCAGCAGACTCTTATCACTAATGATGTTAGTCAACATATCTTCACTTTTTTCTTTAGATCTTCTTTTCCTGTAATTTTTTGTGAATCATGTCGGCCCTGCAATGGTTTTAAATAAATCCTCCAGTCTTCTTTGTCCAGGGGTAAGGTTTTCTACAAATGTAGAATTACCTTTCCCCGTTCTGCCAGGCTGTGCTTTTCTCAGCAGGGGTCTAATTGGGCTGATCACAAGTTCCATCAGGCCTAATTCCTTTTCAACTTCACCACGTCAACTATCTCAGGCCACCGCTACTCACCCCCAGCCCAGAGCGATTGAAAACTAAATTCCTCCATCACTGATTTTTCACTTTCAATATATGCCTCCCTTATATTCAAATCAAACTGCTCGGATTCCTTTGCCAGGCTATTATTCAAAATATGTTTTAGTAAAGTTACCCAACTCTCAAACAAGGGACAGAGAAGGGCCCCGCACCACCCTTTTATTAGCCTGTGGGACCTCAAAAAAATATCAGTCTGTCTCAGCTTAAGACCATTTGCCAGGGATTGTCTTGTACGCTCACCAACATGTTTCTGGGTCATTAAGCATTCTGATGGTTGTATGCCTCTTAGTTCAGACTCAAAGCTTTGTCCCATGGCCAGGATTTTGCTCCTTCTCCGCTGTCTAGTCTAAGAGTCTTTTGCTCCTCCTGTGTTTGTCCGCCTCCGGACTTTGGACCACAGCACAGGCATTTTCGTTGTCAATAGAGGCCAGTAAGCACAATACTTTGTTCAAGCTTTGTCTCTTTATATTGGCCTTATTTACTGTTTCCCCTCTTTTATATTCACTTCAGGAGGGGCGTCAACAATATAAGTCTCGACTCCCAATTTCATCCGATTCCCCAGAAACCACACCGCCCATGTGGGATTCTAAAGTGCCTTGCGGCAACATGATCACAATACATGACGCGTTTATTGTGAATTGCTCGGACATCTTACAGCTGGTAATCATATTAATCTGACTACGCAGATCATATCTGTACATAGAAAAATCGGCGAGTCTTACAGTGTGGACTTAATGCCCATCGAGCACCAATTCACTGTACGAGGCACAGCATAGAGTTGGCCTAGTAGTCCACAGTCATAAAGGCAAACCGACTTACCCCACTAGTTTTAGCCACCTTAGTGCTTCTGCCCCAAGCACGGACACAGACACTTTTTGGCGCTTAGCGCTGATAGGGGGTTTAAAAAGGACTTCCTCCTGGATGGCTCAGCCTTAAAGGTGCAGGATCGCAAAGGACCACGTTGTAAAACACGTTAATGAAAAGAGTCACAGAAACCACTTTTCCTGCACATGAAAGGAACCTTCAGCCACACAGACACTTCCTGCGCTTCCACTCTTTCTTTGTACTAACTCTGCTCCATTGGAACCCAGTGCGAATCACAATGCGAGCCAGTACAGCTATGGATCTCTTCATAGCTCGGCTTAAACTTCACCTACTTTCAAAAGAGGGAGCTCCACCTGCCCTCACCCTCATTCTTCCTACCTGAGCACACCACTCCTTCCATTGTCGCGTAATAGTGTAATTTTGTATATTTGTACAGTACTCCTTTAGTTTGACACACTTGCTGCCCTAGGTTAATGTAACCTTTGTAAGTTGCTTCTTTCTGTTAACTTTTTGTTTTGTTCTGAACTGGCTTACCACTTGTTCTAATGATTGTGCTAATGTTCGGCACCCTTCAGGGTAATGTTTCTGCCATCTATAAATATGCTATTGTAAGTCATTTCAGATCGAAATTGACATCCCTGTTCATCAAATAAATAGAAATACACTAATACACTAATAAAAGGATGCAAACCGTTAAAGTAATGCACTCTCTACACTGGGATACTTTCTTCACAACCATCATTTAGTCCGTTGTTCACTTTCATTTACAACCCAGGAAAAGTATTACTAAGCCTTCATCTCTCCTTTCATAAGTACAATATGGAGATGGAGGAGTGCTGTAACGTGGTGCATGGATCCCCTAAGATGTGTTCGGAGTCATCGGCTTGATAATGTGTGATGGAGAGCTGACCGTGCCAAAGGAATGCTGGAAGCAGTGTCGAGGTGGGGATTTGAGTGTGGTGGCTGCAGAGGACCGATGAATTTTGGATGTGTTCTCCGCCCTGCACCTCCCACAGATAGGGTGATGGGGGAACTCGGCAAGCGAAGTTAGTGAGTTCTTGGGTCACCACTACTGTTTACGTGCCTTTGTTGATGCAATGTTCAGTTTCCAAATGACAGTTTGCCACCAACACAATATGGGGCAAGGTGCAAGATTGACCCTGATCCCAACATGAGAAGCCTTTTTTTACCAGGTGCTTTGTCCTTTTGCCGTCCCCCCTACCTCGCCCCCTTCCCCATCCCCACACAGCAATGTTCAGGTGGTTTCAGGACCTTGGATATCCCTGGACTTGGGATACTCTACATGCTCATTTGACCTTTAAGACATCCCTTGGCAACGGACTTGCCTCGCACCATATGTTTCCATCTTATATGCACTACCACTCCTCCTGCTAAACGGTTGTACAGCAGGGAGAAGGGCAAACACTCAGCCTTTTACAGACTTGATGTTTTTGAACTGGTACCTGAGACTGTGTTTTGACTGCGTTCCTAACAAGCCTAGTCTGGTTTCTTTTTAGGTTTCCCTGTCATGGACCGCTGGATGCTTTTTCTTCAGTTTGCCTCCTGCTAGCCTGGTGGGATATCTCATGTGTGTAATATTTGCTACAAAGATTTGTGTGTAGGTCACAGATTCAAAAATTCCAAGGCTGAGCAAATGAGTGCCATTTAGTTCTGTGAGATGCATTCATGCTAAATATTGGTCTTCTGTTTTCTATCTTGTCACGTTCTGCTGGAGAACGCTATACCGTTAAAACCTAAGGGGAGATGCAGCCGAAAAACTATCAACATAGTCAATCTCTAATAGACCAACAGCTTCCCTTTAGTTCTCTATGTTGCTGCTTGGGTACTGCCATGCTTTCAGGCAGGACTGCCTTCAATGATGAAGCAGAGCATTGTGACAAAGAGGTACCCACAAGCTTACGTCCTTCCTGTTGCTTTATTATCTCCAGAAATCCCTCCAGAATATATGGTGGTGCCGAGCATCTCATACAGAGCTGCTTTAAAATGTGTTTTATCCATGGCAGTAAAAAGACCCGGAACATGTTACAGCAGTGGTGTTGAATCCATGCATGAAAACATTACAGCAAGATTAAATTGGGAAATGTAAGGACATATTTTGAAGTTGAACACTAAAATGTGTTTATTTTGTTTTATTTAGGGTGTTCTAAGGATACATTTCATCGAAGCTCAGGATCTGATGAGTAAAGATACATACCTTAAGGGAATGGTCAAGGGAAAGTCTGACCCTTACGGAATCATTCGTGTCGGCAATCAGATCTTCCAAAGCAAGGTTATCAAAGAAAATCTCAATCCCAAATGGAACTCTGTCTATGAGGTAAAGGCATTAAGACATTGGCACTGTTATTTACTGAGTTTAGTCATTCAATTAATGGGCCCGAAGTTTGTGTTTTTAGAAGGCGCACAATGGTATTATTGATTTCTGTTAAGTGAAGATTGTAATGGTGTGTGAAGACTGTAATGGTGTGTGCTATCACCCAGTCTTTTACTTTTGCTTGATTGTTTCCCTAAAGATCCCCAACCACTCACCATTAGATTGCAGAGCGGTGTCTATCTCTAATTACTAACAATGTATTTAAAGTCTGTGTTTTGCTGTCCCAACCTATTGTTGGCAGCTCCTTCCCCACCACCAGCTGACCTGTAATGGGTGGACCGTGTCGTCCGACAACTGCCCCTAGACCGAGTGCCCTGCATGGCAAAGCCAATGAAAGCATGCATAACGAAGATTGTGTTTTGCAACAGCCTTGTGTGAATTATAAGTCGAGAAACAGAACTGCCTAAGTGAACTGGTACAAAGTATTGATATCAAAGGAGCTGTGAAGTGTCCCAAGGAACTGTGTTGTTTTGAAAGCTGGAAGATTTGAACTCTAGGGGAAGGGAACCCCGATATTTTGTGAACTGTTTTGAACTTGGGGAAGCTGATCATAAGCCGAGAGCTGGAAGAAGCTCTGAACTTTCTTTTGAACGCTATTCTTTTTTATGCTGACATCCCTACACATTGTATACAGTTAGTTGTGAGGACAAGCACAGGTTATGGACACAGAAAGACATTTGATTTGGACTTCCTGACACAGACTATCCTTAGTTTTCTTTATGTAGGGAAATCCCACCTTAGCACAGGGCAAATAAAACGTTTGAGAACAAATTTGAATCTGTTGTCTGTGTCTACTCCATGATGCCTTCACGGAAGTAAAGAGAAGTGGAGGAACAGGTTCAATGTGATCGGGTCAAATTTATTTGGTCAAACGATTTCAATTAATTCTTTTTTTTTACCTTGCCACAAATATAAGGTGGGAGACCCACCGCACCACCCACTTATAATTCCCCCAAATTGGTTATTCATCTAAACCCACCTCCCATATATATATTTGCAGCAAAAAAACGTTTTTAAAAATTAAATGAAATCGGATTCAAGCAATTCTTTTGCTGCCAAGTCTTACTAAAATCTTACTGTTAACAGAGGGGTTCCATGTGGTCTGGATGAGGTGACAGAGAAAATTGTGCAGAAGGAGGAGGTTGTAGAAGGATGTGAAGAGAAGTGGAGGAACATCAAGGAGGTGACAGAGAATTGTGGAGAATGAGTGCATTATTGTCAATGGGGATAAAGAAGATTTTACATTAGAGGTAAGGTTGAAGATCAACGGTGATGAAGAGCAGGTAGTGGACCCTAACACACAAGGGGGCAGACCTGGGAAGGATTAAGGAACAAGCGTGTGCTGGGACTTCGAATAGTGATAGGAGAAGCTAGGAATGAAAGATCAGACAGGGGACCACTTAGTGCAGATTCTCAGGTTTCCAAATTGCTGGGGTCAATTTAACTCCTGCTACTAGCCAAGGAGAGCCTGGTTAGCTCCAAACCAACAGTTAACAAGAGCTACATTTGGCTCACATGCCAACTGGTGCCTAATAAACATGCATATGAGACATTAACTTTGCGTGTCTGAAAATGTTAAACAAGAAGAATTAGGACACATCTAGTACACATTTAAACATAAGGGATCATACATAATAGGCAAAAAGGTAAAGTGTGCATCTCATGTGGAAGTTATATGTGAAATGCGCTGTGCACTTCCACCTGGTTCCCCAGCTATAGCCTCTGTCTATTGGGGAATGCCTGACACCCAGAAGTTGGTTTGCGCCTCTGCTCATCGAAACTTAATTTCAGACTTTAGATTCTTTTAGGATGAGGATGGAAGCGAGAAGCTGAGAGGAAAAGAGGGACTGGAACAGGTGGCAGATGAACTAGTACATAGGTTGGGAGGTGCTGAGACACTTACTGAGAACCCTGTCAAGACTCTGAAGCAGACATCTCACAATCCTCCTCATCACCCCACTTGCAGGGTCTACCAAAAGTCTACATTTAGGAACTGAGATTTGGGATAAGGCTCCCCTTATAGAAGCAAGAAGAAGGGGTAGTAACTCATTAAATGTGGCACTGATGTCAAGGAGAAGACACTCCTGAGATGGCCAGAGAAGAAGGGTGTAGAAACCTGTTAAACCAGCGACAGAGAACCAAACAACGAGAGAGCCACGAGAGGACCATAGAAGAAAGGTGCACGAACGATGTAAGCATGTGACTGAGAAGCAAGGAGAAGAGCCCCGAGAAGACCTGATAAGAAAGGCTTGGGAACCACTTAAACAGACAACTGTAAGCATTTGGGGTATTGCCTTGACCGGCCACGAGAGACCTCGGCCCATAACTACGTATAACTGAAGTAACATTTTATTTGGACACTCCAAATTCCTTGAGAGACCCATTTTCTTATATGTTGCCCCGAACCACTGCCACATGCTGAAAAATCATTATCCTGATAACTTAAGTTCAGTTAAAAGCCTCCCTGTTTTATTGTTTTGCTTCTAATCTGTACGCTGTCCCCAATAAAGCTCTTGCTAATCACATCATTGTGTGGGGCACGTTCGTGGTTATCAATGACAACCATGTGACCTATAATAAAGTCTTGATGGCTAGGCGGGAAAGCAGGGGGGAAGCCAATCATTCTCATTCCAAGTGTCTGGCCACCTGCTCCTCCCTTCTATGAAAGACTCACTCTATTGTGCCCTTCTCATACATGCCCCTTAGCACCCCCCCCCATCCTCAACCAATGGAAAACTGCATGGGTGGGTTTACAGTTAGGCATGAGAGTACTATAAAGTTCATTTTCATCTTCTTTTCACCTTCTTCTACTCTGAACTAGGTGCATTATAAGTGAGCAGTGTGATTTATTGGTTAGGTATGCATTTCTCTCATGAGCTTTGTCTGCGGCCAGGAGAGGGTGGAGTATTTCTGCAGTTCAGCACTATGTATTCAAAGTAATTCCCCCACCACCGAAGAGGGCTTTATCAATAATTTGTGTCATTTGGCATGCCCAAAATAAAGACTCTACATCCACTACACTGCCCTGCTACAAGACCTGGAAGCAGAATCCGTACTACATTCGCCACAGTTCAAGGTACTAACCTAATGGAATACTGGACCTGGATCCTTCACTTTTCAGCGCAAGTCCACCCAGTGCACTCTGCTGAGTGTCCAGTGACAACGTCACATGGGAAATGGTCTCCAGGTGCCGACATTTCACACAAAAATACACCCTCAGTCAAATCACACTTTCCCCAAATATTCTAGGTTTGGGGTTAATAATAGAAAATGATACCCCTCCTAGAATATTTGTGTTAAGTATTTTATGGGTCAGGACATTTACCAGGCGACATTATCACATGGACGCCCCTGCTGGTGTAATTGAAGACCTACCCCTTCAATCCATGGTGCTGTTCTGCTGCACGACATGACATGAATCACAAATAGGTAGTTTGGACCTTCATGTTACTATGAAGTTTGGAGATCGTGCTGTAACTAAAAACGACCTCTACCTTGCCCCATAGTGATCTACCGGAAGGCCTGGGACTGGCACCGACATTTTCCAACCTTCCTGATGCTATTACGCAATCATAAACTCTCTGATGGTGTCATCGACTGAGTTACTCAAAATGGTGGCGATTGAAACTTTACTTTCAAAGGTTTTAATTGTGAAGGGAACTCGTGCACTGATCTCTCAGCTCCTAAATTACTCGACCAGAGCAGATCCCATGCAGCATGGAGATTTCAGCCCTCTTTCAGCAGATAAAACAATTGAATTAGAGCGTTTTATTCTTGTTTATGTGAAACTGCCTGGAGCAAACTGCTCTTCAGAGCCCTTTGTTTGCTGCCTTCTGTTCTTGTATTCTGATGAAGCTACATTTTCAACTCTTCGCCGGGTTGCGGCTCTGTTTTTCTTTATCACCAACAATCTTAGCTGCCTGTGCAGTAACCCAGTTGCTTTTTATTTTTTTATTTTTTTATGAATAGAAACCTGCATAGTTTGGTGCCAGGGTCAAACCTCAGCAATTCCTGCGGGTTCCTTGTGTTATTCTAACTATTTCTTGTCCCATTGGCTCTAGTAAAAGCAAAACTAAAAGTTCCAGAATGCAAATTCCAAATTAAAATTGGCTGAAAAAGGTTAGTGCTGCAAAAGGCAGCCGCCATTATTACCCAAATCGGCGCTACTCTGTGGGCTCAGGGTCTGATCCAGCTGGGGAAGAAAAGAACAGCAAAGTCTGTCGATTGTGAATAACTCGTCAAGCCATTTCTTTGCATTGTGGGACTTGTAGACCTGTATTTATTATGGATGTGAGGAAAGCAAAGGTAACAGGATATAATAAATATCAGGCCTGAATAAGCAACTTGTCTGGTGTAGACCAACTCGGGAGAGCTGTTCCAGAAAATTGTATCGGACAGAAAGTAAATACTCTGCAAAGATTGGTAAAAACAACACTGCTGTAACTTGGAAAATGTTCAACTTGATTCTTACAATGGCAGTGGCCCTTTCGGTTCCCCTCTGTCTGGGTTTAATGGATTATTTGGCAGCTGACGGGTCAGTCACACAAGGGTTTATTTTTCTGTTGTTTATTTTACTTTTTCTGTATTGATTGGCTGGTCCATGCTTGGGTGCTTGAATCAAACAACCTGTCAAGATAGCATTTAGCCATCCATTCGCTTGCTTGCATCCACCCGAGATGAACACATCACTTTATATTCTTACTAGCAACACAACAGTCTTTATTTAACACGGTTTCCATGCCACACTTGTACATGTTATGCTGCCAGGTAGGTGCACTTGAATCCTGCTCACAACTGTAAAACTCTGGCAAGTTAACCTTCAACCGCATAAACAATAGGGAAGGAAACCAGTACGGGTTTTTCTATTTGAAACTGTTTTTTCTTTCTGTGAAGCTGTACTTTTTTTTAACACTAACAGCAGCAGCAGGATTTTCTTTCCACGTTTCGTAGGTGACTAGAAGTGCAAGTCAAGTTTGTTTGCTTTTTCTGTTGCTTTATACTTTAAACCTCCAGAATTGGAACAACTGTCACGAGTTGTCAAAAAGCAGGTGCGAGTGGTTTAGCACACCCTGATGTGTAGATCTACTTTTCAAATGATCAATGCAGTACTTTAGGCTCTGGAATTCAATGCTATGTGAGATAGAACCCAGGTATGGCTGAATATCCCAGACCCAACACAGAGCAATGTAAGTATTGCTAAATAGAGGGATCCATGTCAAGTGTAGCCCCTCCAATCCTGAATTGTCTACATTCTTTAATTATGCTCTCAAGTTGGAGCGCTCAACTATAGCCATGCCAAACCATTGCAACCAATTCAGTTTTGTTTTTATCCTTTGATTTTGGTAGTTGCAGCTTTGCTTTTTCAATCATAAATTGAGAGCTACAAGTCCCAGCATGCGAAGAATAAGCAGATGGCTGGATGCAGACTACCTCCACCCCGACTTCTGTTTAGTTAGCAAATTAAAGGTTGGGACAGTATAAAACATGAGAAACTGAAAGCCATACAATCAAAATAATAGCCTTCAGTCAATTGTCTTGTGCAAAGCAAATTTCTATATATTGACGTCCATACGTTGCCAAAGAAACAGATCAACTGGAAATGTCGAATTCTGCTACGGTGCTTAATTCCAGCGTTTAATTTGTTCTGCAAGTTTGAAAAATCTTGAAAACACAGAAACAGAAATACAAGGAGGTTACATGAACATTGGTGTGCTCGTGGAAAATTTCAGCGAGAGGCATTGACGAGCGTTGGTTTGTTACAGGGCTTATTGTGACTGGTTAGCATCTCAGGGTGGTGCTCACATATATTTGGCCAGTTATTGGGAGAAGCACATGGTGAAGGCATCGCTTCCCGGTGTAAAGTTTGAGAGATGTCACAGCTGCTCTCTTTGGATCTCAACTTAGTCCTATTTCCTGTTTTTTTTACCTTTTAATTTTTCTTTATAGTCTTTCCCTTGAAGTATTTTTTTACTGTTTCTATGTTTTATAATATTTTATGTTTTTGTGGATTTTATTGCATATTTTTCAGGGCATTTTCTAGAACCTTTTTGAATGCCTGCTTTCAGGGTGTCGTAAAGGTGGCGGCAGGAAACCAATGTTGAGGCCAGAGAAAGAGACATTGTAGGAGAGGCAGAAGAATATCAACTCGTTTTAAATCAGTGGCAATGTGTTCGAAGTAGTTGTGGTGAAATTAAATATTTTATTTATATCGTGATCGTACACAAGTGTTTCGGAGCGCAACCAGGCAAAAAGGAGGGGAGAAAGGGAGAGCAAAAAAAGAAAACGATCTTACTAGACCCAGTGACATTAAGAAAGTGCAAGTGTATGGAAAAGGGGGAAAGTGCATGGAAGGGGGGGAAGTGGAAAGGGCAAAACCGAGGAGAGAACAGAATAAATATGAAATAAAATAAATAAATAAATACGGGTGATAAACCATGGTAGTGCAGCCAGCAAGTGGCAGGTAAAAGTTAGTCAGATAAGGTATATCTGATAAGTGCAGAAGATAAGTGGGAGAAGGACTGTATGGGTACAGATACAGAACCCCAGTGCAGGGGGTGGCCTGGAAGAAGTGCAGGAGGGTGGCAGGGTGAGCAGGTACCTGGGCCCGAATGACAGGGGGTGGCCAGGTGCACGATATCAAGAAAAGAAACAGATCAACAGGGGAGAAGGGGGGCAAAGGCAGAGGCAAAGAGGAAGGTCTTGAGGTGCTTCCGGAACCGGAGATGGTTTTCCTCAAGTTTCAAGGTGGGCCGGAGGCTGCTCCAAAGGGAGGCCCCAGCTGAAGACGGAGAACTACCGCCAGCTCGTTTCTTTGCAAAACTCGTGGAAACTATAACTGTAATCTCGGTGTCTGACGGTAGACCGCCAAGGAGAATCGGGTAGAGTTTAAGGGAAAAGGTACACAGTTGGCAGTACGTTTTAGTTTCAGTGCATCACTGGCTGTCGGAGGTGAATGGCGGACACTGCAAGTTCTCTCAGAAGGTGATGCGGTGGGGACATGCAACTGTGCCTTCTCAGTATCTTGGACCACCCTCCCTTATCCAGCATCTCTGTCGCCACTCAGAGGAGGTGAACAACACTTTCCGTGATGTCCACTTTGAACAAAATGAAAACATTGATTGGTGGTGGCTGCAGTGCTCTGCATTCACATATTTGGGAGTGCCCCTTTAATTTGCGAAATGTATCTAGCATGGACATCACGCCTTCTACTTCATTACCAGTGAACAATCTGCCCTCCGACACCATGATGTTCTTCTTGTTATGGTACAGTTGCGTAATTGGCAGTAGCACCCAGTGTCAGCCCATCAGTAAAAATGCTTTCCAATCACTAATTCTTTTCAAAATTAAACTGTATTGGCTTTTCTGATATTACATCACGATCACGCATGAAACCCCTCCTCGGAAAACCAACCCCCACGCCCCACCCTCTCACCACCCACTTATCCCGCCCCCAAACCTCGTGCAGCAGGTTCCCATTGACTCCAGAAAGTCCAAGCCAAGGATATCACCTTCCTCCTGTTGAGACAGGTCCAAAGTCTCGAGTCTGACGGTACAGTTTGTCCATGGTGAGATGTATTTCCGTGGGGAACTCCCAAAATGTCCAGTACTACGGCGTGGTAATCCCCTGTGCAGTGAGCCCCTCCCAACCTCTTCACAGCAAGTGCCTCTCACATTCATCGGCTATACTTCTCAAAGAAGGAGAGCCAACGTCCTTCAATATTAGTCCTGGACTGTGTGAAGTATTCGATATCATATATTGCTCAGATTTTCGCCCCCCCATTCCCTTACCCCCGGCATGCGCGAGTTCTTCCACCACTGAGCAAGACAGCATCTAGCAGCAACCAACATAATCTGTAACATATGTCCCTTATCCACCTTGTTCCCCTCCCCCAGCCGTACCCCAAAGAGGAGTCATGGCGAGAGCTCCCTGTGAATCCTGTCAACCCCTTTTATCCACCGTAGGACCTCCCTCCAGTACGATTGGACCTCAGAACACCCCCACCACATGTGGATGCAATCCCTCTTTTCTCAGTAGCACTTCCAGCAGTGTGCGTCATTCCCCTGGAACATTTTAGCTATCACCACCGGCGGATAGTGCCACCTATGTAACAGCTTCAAACCTTGGTGTCTGTACTGCAAGGAAATCGTCTAGCGCGCTGCCTTCCTGCACATCCCCGCCCACAGTGTATCATCTATATCCCTCCCCAGATCTTGCCCCCAGTGAATCCTGGCTGGAAGTGGGTCCCTGGGTTCGGCCAATAACTTTGCCGTATATAATCCAGACATCAATCCCTTGGAGTCCCTTAGCATTATCAGGAGCCGTTCAAAGTCTGTCCATTCCCTCCTTAAGTTGTCACCTCACGGGGCTTCCGTCAAAACCCCTTTCAACCGCAAGTACCGGAATGGTGATAACTTTCCAACATTCAGAGACTCCTCCAGCCTGTTTAATGAGTTGAAGACACCCCCTTCCCACCGGCACTGCTTAACCCTGTTTGATACCAGAGCTGGAATGCCAACAGGTCCTCGATTCCGTCCCGCAAAGGAGGGGCCCATATACAACTCAAAGGTGATGGCCATGTGGCAAGCCACCTATCCCACCGTCCTTCCAGATAGACCTCAAGACCTCCAATACTGGGTGAAACACCCTTTTGGAGATCGGGGATATGGGGACTTTGAGAAACCAGAAGGTGTCTCACGTGCTAGTCCCAGTGGATCTCTCTCCCAGGTGGCCAGGGCACAGCCCATCGCCTTTGGATCCAGACCCCGGGAGTGGACCAGTGGGATCTTCGGGGAGAGGCACGCCAAATGGCGAGACGTGCTATCCCTCCCCCTGCAACACCTTTACGCCATTCTACCCGGTCGGATAAATGGGAACCTTGCCCCCCCGCTGCCCCCTCCCTTCTCCAACACTTTCACATGAACCGCACGCTCTGAGAAAAACAGACTTGCACCCGTGCAGTGTACCTGACATGTCCCGCTGCTATGGTCAGGCGAAGTCAGGCAATTACAGACAATCACTCACAGCTGACTTCCATTAAACTTACCCACATGGATAAAAGGCAGAGCACAAGAGTGCACTCTGAGCTAGGCAAAGCACGCAAAGGAACAGCAGTTTCGAGTCGGCAGCTGAACGAGGGGAGAAAGACGGCAAAGCCAGAAGGGTTTGTAAGAAGGCAAATACCTTTGACCGTTTCATCAAGACACTATTATGTTCAAGAAATCTTCATGGCAGAAAGCGTGTGGCCAGGAAACCCAACTGAAGAATCCTGCATTGTGTGTCGAAGATACTGAGGGCCCTCCCGCGTAACTGACTAAGGCGGGGGGGAGCAGCAGCCACCGTTTTATCATCCTTGGCTTCAAGAATAAAGAAGCAACAGAGAGATCAACACAGCCAGTGGATTGGGGAGACTGATGCAAGACCTGTCTGTGTTGAAGTCAAGGTTGTAAGTGGCAACATTGTATAATGAGCGCTGGAATTAACATTGTTAAACATTTGTGATGAAAGACGCAAGTAAAGCTAAACTGCTGATGGATGTTTGAACTTGAGAAGGCAAGATACAATACCATTAACAGAGTGCTCCGGCACCATGAATCTGCTCAATCAAAGGTCTCTCTAAGATATCCTTCCAAGAGAAATGAAAGTAGAAGATTGATGAGAACAATTGTGTGAAGTGAATCGAAGTGGTCCTGCGAAGGTTTAAGCAAAACTCATCAAACATTCAAAAGTCTTTGATTTTGGTCATGAGAATCTGAGCCCGAATCAGGGAGATCCATGGTCCGAGCCCGAATGAGGGAGACCAAGTGTGAACATTGTGATAAAAGTGGGTCTCAGCCCGAAGAAGGGTGACCCATGAAGAACATTGAAAGCTAGAACTTGTACATGTGAAAATACTGATAGGAATGGATATTTGAGATTTGTTTGTTAGGAGAGACCCTCTGCAGTAATAATAAAATAATAATAATAATATAGTAAGAGACTGTTATCAGAAAAGAGGCCTTGGCAGAAGGCCCTGATGTCTGTGCTTTGAACTGCAGTCTCGTGGCCGAGAAGCTAGAGTGTGTGCAAAGCTCAAACGTGCCAACTTGGCCTCTGCTGAAAACGTGGGGAAGGGAAGCCAACTGCTCAACCGTTCTGACATATTATTTGTTGAACACTTTCGTTTTGCATACACCACAATCCCACACCCTTTTGTATTTAGAAGTAAGGATTGGCAATAGGTTTATTAGTATAGGCCCTTTTATTTTGACAGAGACTTGACTAGGACTGCGTTATTATTATTTAATGGTCTTAGCTTGCTCCCATCCTTAGATTTAGGTTTAGATAGGCATTCAACACACCCATTTGAAGTTCAATTAACACACTTGAACTGTGATCACTTGTGTCTGTCTTCACTGTTTGATACCATGCCTTCCTAACAGGACCCACAACCACTCTCTAGTGAGACCGGGGCCAAGATTACACTGCCCATTGGTACCCATTGCTTGTCGGAGTGTTGGTTTAAGTGGTCCACCACGAGCCGGAGCTGAGTCGCCCTGTAATAGGTTTCGAGATCCGGGAACCCAAAACCCCTTTCCTCTTTGGATAAGACCAGTGTCCTATAGGCTAACCTATGCTTCGCCCCCGCCCAGAGGAATTTCAGCATAGCTGCCCTCACTTCGGCAAAGAAAGACGATGGGATCATCACTGGTAGCATTTGGAATAGGAACAGAAATGTAGGCAGCCACAACATTTTAATACAATTTAGATGCCCCATCCATGATAGCCCTAGCCTCACCCACCTCTCCATGTCTTTTCTCAACTCTGCCCACAGTGGTAAAAAGTTCTTAGGGTAAAGGTTGCTGTAGTGGTACGTTACCTGTACCCCCAGATATCGGATGGCATCCTCCTTCACCTGAAACAGCAGCCCCCCCAATATACCCCTCTTCCTTCTCCGACAATCCCCCTACCTTGTAGGCTACCAACTTCACCAGGTTACTGTAAAACTAGACAGTGCCCCATATCTTTCCAGGCTTTCCAACAGAGTGGGCACTGGCTGCACTGGTTTTGTAATGTAAAGGAGGGCATAATCCACAAAGAGGCTGACCTTGCCTTCCCCTACCCCCACAGAGATCCCCCTTATCTCAGCCTCTTCCCTAACTACCGCCACCCACTGCTCCATAACAAATGCATAGAGCAATGGGGAGAGCAGACATCCCTGCCTGTCGCATGCCCTGCTGTAACGGAAAGGCCTGTGACACACTCCCATTGATCGCCACCCTTTCCATCGGGGCGGAGTACAAGCCACAATCCATCCCCTCCATCTTGTACCCATCCATATGGCCGAGAGGACCTCCCCCATGAAAGCCCAACTCACCCGATCAAAAGCCTTCTCGCCGTCCAAAGCTACCATCACCCCCGGGCTAGTAAGAACATACAGCGTCTTTCGCATGTTGTCCGCTGCCCGGCTATGCATCACAAAGGCTGTTTGATCCGTGTGGATCAAAGGGGCAAGACGCATTTCCAAATGAGATGCCAGGACCTACGCAAAGATTTTTGCGTCTACGCTAAGCAGGGTTATAGGCCTATACGAGGCACAGTCAGACAGGTCCTTCTCTCACTTTGGGATAACTGCTATCAAAGCCCAGAAAAACATTGGCGGGACAATGGATTTAAACAGTTTAACCAGGGGTGCCGCCAGCAGGGATTGATACTGTTTAAACACGTCTGCGGTGAATCCATCCTCCACGGGGCCTTCCCCAGATTTAAACTCCTGATCACCCTCACCACCTCTTCCCTCTTCACATCCCTGCCTCTGAGAATCTGGGTAACTGCCGGTCTGCGTGGTAACCCCATACTTCGTCGACTCCCAGCTCTACTGGTTTAGCATAGAGCTCCCGATAGTAATCCGCAAATATTGCCACAATGTCCTCCCCTCTGTCTACCTAATGCCTGTCAGCGCCACGTACACTGTCCACTCTCTTCTCCATCCTGCAACCTCTCACTCTATTCGCAAGATACGCCCTGTCACCATGTTCGTAGTAGCGTTGACGCGTATACCTCCTCCTCTTTACCACCTCCCTTATTAATACTGTGTGGAGTTCCTGCCTCTTGTCCCTCATCTCGCCCAGACGTTTCTGCCTATCAGCGTCCTTCTGGTCCGATTCGATCTGCAGCATTCTCAGTTCCTCCCAGAGCCTGCCCTCGGTCAGCCCCTTTTCCCTCTTTTTTTCATGATCCCTCAGCAATGAGGAGTCCCGTGAACGTGGCCTTGGCCGCCTCCCGTACCACTGCCGTGCCTGTCTGCCCTTTGTCGTTAACCTCAAAGTACACTGCCATTTCTTCCCCCAAAAAATCCTGGAATACCCTGTCCCGCAACAGGGAGTCATTATATCGCCAGCGAAAGCGCTGCCTTGGTTTCCACACTGCCCACTCTGCCACCACCAATTCATGATCTGACCAAGTGATCGTCTTAACCGTAGGCGCCCCTATTTCGCGCACCCGCTCCTGTGGATTTAGCAGCAGCTCTATCCTTGTATAGGTCTGATGTGGCGTGGAGAAGAATGTGCAACGCCTGGGAGTGGGAAAGTGACTCCACCGAACATAGACCCAGTACTGGTCCTGCAGTAGGTTACGAAACGCAATGTACTCCGTACCTACCATTCATGACCCTCCCCACTTTGCTAACCACCAATCCAGCACCGGGTCCGACACCAGATTGAAATCACCCCCCAGAATCCTCGCCCCCTCTGCCCAGCTGCCCAGCATCTCAAATATTTCACACATGAATCTCAGCTGTCCCACATTGGGCACATATAAGGTGGCCAATGTGATCTGCCACCTCTCATGGAATCCCTTTATTACCAAAAATCTACTCCCAAACGCCCTCTTAACATGGACCCCCAGCATCCGGCTCCAGTCGAACCACCAAGACTACGGCCCCTGCCCTGGCCACTCTGCTCCCCACCCTCCTGCAGTGGAACCCCTCCCCCGCAACTTCAACTCACTAGCCTAAGCAAGCAACCCCGGACACCATTATACACCTCTCACCTCACTGTGCTTCCCCCCTCTGCACACCCCCTTTATACTTAACATTGGGGCAACTGCTCAACAAACAAATGCCACCCCTACCCGGACCGGCCATGTCCACCCCCTCTCTCCAACCCAACTGTGGGTGGCTCCAGGCACCGGGCCCAAGGCATGAACAAGAGAAAACCTTTAAGGAGACACGAAGTGTCCCCAGTCCCCTCTCGTGTCATCCTTTCATGGCAATGGGGTATTCAGCCTTGGGAAATTCAGAGTCCCTTGTGCTCTATGCTTCCCACTCACAGGCTCTGGGCCGCGGGGCCCCCGCTGGGAGTCCAGTCCTTGTCCGCCTCCCTCTAAGAAGTCCCTTCGCCAAGTCCCGTCAGCTCCTGCGTGGCGCACTTGATCTCTTCCTCTATCATCAGATGGTATCTCTCTCCCTCGAAAACCAGCGCAAAGGGTTAACCCCACCTGTACCTCACCCCCTTCTCCTGGAGCCATTTGGTGAGGAGTCCACATTTCTTGCACCTTGCAAGCTTATGTGCTGACGGGTCTTGAAAGATTGCCACCACTTCCCTCATGCGTCTCGCCTTCTCGAGGATTCTTGTCTCTTCACCATAATAGTGCAGCTGTGCCAGGACTGAACGAAGCCCTCTCCTCCCTCCCCCAGCGCGGTGCACTCTGTCCATGGTGACACTCTCTCCTTCCTTTGAACCAAGGTCCATCCCTATTATTTCCTGTATCTTGCATTCCAGGCCAATTGGGGTTTCTCCTTCTGCCTTCTGGAGCCCAGAAAACCACAGGTTATTCCTTCTCTCATGGTTTTTGATGTCATCCACCTTGAGGCGCAGTTCCTGCTCCCTCCTCTCCACCTCCAGGAAGCATGATATGATATGATATGATATGGCATTTATAACGCGCCTATACACAGGTGTTTCAAGGCGCGACGAGGCAGGGAGGGGAGGAACAAGGGGAGACAGACAACGATCCTACTAGGCCAGGTGTCATTCAGATCGCGCAAGTGCAGGGGTGGGGGAGGGGGAAAAGTGCAAGGGGAAGGGGAGGGGGGGAAGTGCAGTACAAGGTAAGTGGCGTAAAGTAATACATAAATAGGGCCAGCTGGTGGCAAGTGCAAGGTAAGTGCAGAACAAGTGCTGGAAAGGGGGGGGCTGTAGGGATACAGAGACAGTCCCGCAGTGCAGAGGGGATTCCAGGGCATCAGTGCAAGTGGAGAGTGGCTGGGCCCAGGACCGAGGCCGTTAAGAATGGTCCAGTTGCAGAATCAGTGCAGTTACAGTGAAGAATATTAGCTGTTCAGCAGGGGAGATGGAGAGAGAAAGCAGAAGCAAAGAGGAAGGCTTTGAGGTGCTTCCGGAACCGGAGATGGTTCTCCTCAAGTTTCAGGGAGGCAGGAAGGCTGTTCCAGAGGGATGCCCCTGCCGTGGAGAGAGATCTACCCCCAGCTCGTTGCTTCGAGAAGCGGCTGACCCTGAGGGAGTTGGAGGCGGATGAGCGAAGGGCTCGGGAAGGAAGATATTTGGGGTCGCGCCTCCAAGACCCCTGCCGAAGTCTGATTGGCCTCCACCCCCTGCATTTTGTCTTCTAGGGTGGTCATCTGCGCCGAGAGGTCTCTCATCTTCGCTCCAATGTCCGTTCGCATCCGCCTAATCATCTCCAGGATGACCTGGATGTCAGTCTTAATTTTTCCGATCTACTCTGAGCTGGGGTGGGTACCGCCCACATCCTTGGCCTTTGCCATCTCCTCTCTGCCTTTGTAGCGATACTGTGCCAGTGTCCCGTTCCAGCTCATAAACTTGTGGCAGTCACCCTTGCTGGATAGGCCCCTCTGCACCACTCCACTCCAGTCTCACCCTTCCGCCCCGCTCAGCAGCATTTCCTCCTCCGCTCCCCAACCCCACTGCACACCTCAGGGCCCCCTTTCCAGCTCCTTCACAGTCCATTGGCTCTGCTACCCACTGGTGCCTTCAGGTACCCCCTCAGCGGGCCTTGCTGAGACACCCGTAATGGCTGGAGGGGGCCACCATGTGTAGGTGGGATTCCCAGTGCTCCTGCAGTGGACACTATTCTGTCTTCTTGGGAGCACCTCTGCTATGTCACCCGGATATAAAGAGCACCACTAAAGGCTTACTGGCATTCTACATTGTGGCCCTCTGAGGGCAGGCCCCACCGCAGCCCCAATGCGGCAGGCACTGCATCAGCGGCCCCTCACTTCAGCTCATTTGCCTTCCCCGTGGAGAGGGGCCTTCTGCCGCACTATGTTCACTCCTTTAGTTTCTTTTGGAAGGTCTAGGACTAGAATTTGTATTACAGCTTTGTTCTGGGAGAATTTGTGAGGAAGTTCTGAAAGTACTTGTGTTTCTGTCCATTGACACAAACTCGAAAACAGTTTTTCGAGAGCTATGACAGTCACGTTTAGTGTTACAGCCGCAGCTCTGTGTCGCTCAGAAATACCTGAAGTGCTGACAAATGACCCCTTGGGGTTGAGCAGTGAAGGATTCTCAGAAATGACTTTTGCATTTTTTTTTCAATCACCTTCTTTGGTACTGAGTTTCTGAGTTATGTGATCCACTAGATCCGACTCTAAAACATGCTTTGCGCTTTGTAGTTCTTTCTCAGAGGATTTTATCTTCACATGGCTTCCTTCTTTATCCGAGATAAAAGCAATAGGGGCAAATATCTCTGGATGGCCACCTCCCCCCACCAGGGTTGCCGCTGCCACCTCTCGTGTCCTCCAGGGGCTGGGTCGGCTCCTGCTCTACTTGAGCCCCAGTCGCTGCTGCACTTCCCGTGGAGAGGCAGGTGCTCTCCGGCTATGCAGAAGCTCCCAGAGCGCTCGTATGCTGGCCCGGCACCCTGTGGGCCGCGTCCCTGTACGGCAGCCACTTCAGGTGGCCTGCACTTCTCCCGCAGCCGGCTTCCTCTGTCACCAATGCCGGGTGCACCGCCTCGACTGTGTCGGCCCACACCGCCTTGTCCTCGCCGACTTCCCCTCCCGACTGGAAGGGCCCTGTTGACCATGCTCTGCACGAGGCAGTCTTCCCCGTCCCCCTTGTGGCCTGCAACAGGGCTGCGGGTCTGGCCTACCTGCTCCAGCTGCCACCACTGGTTCCTCTCCTCTGCTGGGGTTTTAGATTCCCCGCGCCTCGCCTGCTGGTGCCGCACCTCTTCTCCCACTTAGGGATCCTACTTGCAAGGAGCTGAGGAATGCAACTCCACGATAACTCTGATTATCACCAGGGAAGGGGCGGAGCACAGCGTTTAGGCAGCCGTGTTGCTTGCGCCCCCTGTGGGCCTCCCAATAACTAATTCTGATACTGTTTTTCTTGTGTTTACCCTTTTTCTATTTTTGGGCAAATGCACCTTTTTATATAGTTTTGTTTTTCCTTGATCTAAAAAAACAAATACATCTGAACAGTACAACAAAACCTGTTCAGTTGAGTTTTAGTATTTTCATTGTTCAGTTTAGTCTGTTTGTTTGATGCTTTATTCGTTTTGTTTTTCCTACCCTGCCCTCTGTTCCTAGTTCCCCTTCTCCCCTCCCCATCTAACAGCTTTTTTTAAGAGATACCCTTTTGCTTTGAAAAATAATTAAATTGTTTTTTCTATGTTATAAAGCAATTGTTTGTTTGTAGGAGTTCTTCAGGTGTTTGTGAAAAATGGACACAATGATACCAGGAGGCTCTGGACGTGGTAAACAGTAGTGAGCATGGCAAGGCTGTCCACGATGACCATAATTGAAAGAGTGACATTTTT
This sequence comes from Ambystoma mexicanum, assembly GCF_040938575.1. Lineage (NCBI taxonomy): Eukaryota > Metazoa > Chordata > Amphibia > Caudata > Ambystomatidae > Ambystoma > Ambystoma mexicanum. Next base: position 754,541,807 of record NC_090924.1, on the reverse strand, counting down.
AGCTAGTTAAGAAAGGCTTTTGGTGTATGTTCTCCTTGTACTTGCAAGTTCTAACCATGGTAAGGCTTTGAATTTAGGGTACGTGGAGGGATGTTTGACCAGCAAGGATAGGAAATCATTATTTAGTTTTCTTTATTTTATTGCTTATAGCGTGAACCTTGCTCAAGAGCAGCAGAGCATTTTACAGCTGGATTGTGCCGGAAGTCCTTTTATACAGTAGCGCAATACTGTTGGCGAGGGAGAGAGGGATTTTTATTAATCCAGCAGGTATTGTTGAAAGAGCCATGTTTTTAGCGTTTTGCTAAAATGGAGGATGGCGGAGGCTTTTTGAGCCTCTACACGGATTGAGTTCCAGATGTTTGGGGCATTGCAGAAGGAGGACTGCTTATGAGTCTTCTCTTTGCAGGCGAGTTTGACTCAAACTCGTTTTTGACAGGTCTCCAGGATCTTTGGGTATGCAGGAGGAACTCTGATCTGGAATCCTTGTTGTACCTCAAGAAGGGGCTATAGGGTAGCTGTGGAAATGAGGGCTGGAGGGGCGAAGAAAACTATGGTACAGTGCTGCAGGAAATAAGGTATGCATCTCATTGAGTAAGGTAGGGGAGTTGCAAGGTAATACTATTTTTGCTCTCTGTAAGCAGATGTGTATTATATAAGCAGCTGTTTTGTTAAAAGCATCATTGTGTGCCCCTTAGCCCAAACTGTCATTGCCCTTCCTACATCCAGAGTCTATAACTGACAAGATGTAAGGGAGCAAAACCCAGAGATAAGCCGCTTCTGTGGGGCATCTTGTGACTTCAACCCAGGAAGTATGATACTTGCACCACTACCAAAACCCCAAATCCTGCATATCGATGAAGTTCATAAAACGGTCCTCTGACGTCACACATGAGCTGTGTATTTCCCTTATGACTGAACCTTCAAGTTTTCTAATTTGATCTGCAGCTTGGTCGCAGAAACATGTGCTAGACGATGTTCACGATAGGAGACTTGTGGCACAGGTAGCAGTTTTTGCTCCCAATGATCTGTTAAGAACTGCATGCCTCTTTTATTTTAGACACCTGATGCAGTAACTTACAAGCGGAAAATGGGAGAGGACACTGTGGTCTAAGTGATTGCAAATAGATGAAGTCTGTTACTGATATTGAATTTTTTGCGTAGATGCTAATTATTAGCTTCTTTTTTTTAATGTAAGTGAATCCTTGTAAGATTGCATAACTGTGGCGTACTTAACGTTCTACACTTAAAATATGACAACTTGGAAAAGTGAACACAAAAGGTAAACACATAATTGATTTGGTCACATGTAAATATGGGACTGGAATCCTTTATAACTTCCTTGGAGAAACACTACATGCTTACAGTTGTTTCGGTGTGAGGGAGAGACAATGCTGTAATGAATCGATGTGAACCCGAGATCAATTTCATACGATTTTATTTTCAATCTCAAGGTAGCTTGGACAAACAAAAATGTGTTTCTGCTATGGGAAAATCCAATCGGTGCAAAGAATTTGCAGCTTTTCCACAGTTGGGTGTTTACATTTTTCGAACGATTTAGGTAAATGTGCCAGGAGTTTAAAAGATGCGTAAACTGTTCTTTTGTGATGTGCATTTTTGCACCCAAAACTAAATGATATAAAGGAATTTGTGTCTGCCTCTTTCCTAAGAAGCATAATTGTATCATTTATTTACTTCTAGGCTTTGGTATATGAAAGTCCAGGACAAGAGCTCGAGATTGAGCTTTTTGACGAAGATACAGACAAAGATGACTTTCTGGGAAGGTAAATGGTACACTGTGTGAGAAAACATTTCACCTCTAGGAGTATTGTGCATTTGGTCACTCTTTATACTGATAACTGCTCCCAAAGAAATTGTTAATGCCTCTCAACACAATCTCTCTTCTCATAATTTGGTCAATGACAAATCATTTTTCACATAAGACATTTTATCCTAGAAAACGTGTAATTATTTCTGAAATGCATGCTATTCTGGTTATCTTCGGTCATGGGATTCCCGATAACTCGCAATGTTTAGATATAAAAAAGGACTGTATATTCATATGTATGTTTATATATTCGATTAATGGCATTTTCCACATGTAGGTATGCACTAAACTAAAGATGTTGCTTGTCTTGGGCTACTTTCTTTTCTTTGTTTGTTCTAACGGCCCCTGTGCCGTGGTCCCTGTTCCCCTTCCCTCCGCGTTCCCTCTCTCTCTCTCCCCTCCTCCCGCCCGCCGCCCTGCACGCCCACCCCCCTCCTTATTGGTTCCTTCTCCCTGCTGGGCTTCCGGGTGCCTTTCCTTGCTGGGCACCGTCCTCGCTCGCCATTCCACCCTTGGCTGAGCTGGTGGACACAGCGCCGCCCTCCACCAGGTGAGAGCCTCTCCGAGGCTTTTTTCAAAATCTTTGCTTGTCTTGGGCTACTTTCTTTTCTTTGTTTGTTCTAACGGCCCGTGTGCTGTGGTCCCTGTTCCCCTTCCCTCCGCTTTCCCTCTCTCTCCCCTCCTGACGCCCGCCTCCCTGCACGCCCATCCCTCCCCACCTCCTGATTGGCCTATCGTGCCTTATCCCCGGCCTCCCCAGGGCAGCCCCTGCCAGGCAGCCCCCTCACGGCTAAGGCCCCACTAGGCAAAGGGTGGCTCCCTTAGGCGGCTCCTGGTTGTGTCTGCAGGTGTCCGCAGGGGACGCCTGTTGCCTGTTGTTTCCCCCTGCCCATTGGTCCAGGCCACCCTGCCTTCTTGCTCCCCCTGCAGACCCCCCCCTTCTAGGTTCTGTCCTCCTGTCTATTCATTGCATCATTTCAATTCATAATATGCACTGTCCCAGTATTTAAAATTGCTTGTGAAACTTAGGCCTTTTTTCCCCCTTTCCAGGATTCTAACTTAGGTGTGTCCGCCTTGTATAATATGCACTGTCTCAGTATTTAAAATTGCTTGTGAAACCTAGGCCTTTTTTCCCCCTTTCCAGGATTCTAACTTAGATGTGTCCGCCTTGTATAATATGCACTGTCTCAGTATTTAAAATTGCTTGTGAAACCTAGGCCGTTTTCCCCCTTTCCAGGATTCTCAAACTTAGGTGTATCCGCCTTGTATAATATGCACTGTCTCAGTATTTAAAATTGCTTGTGAAACCTAGGCCTTTTTTCCCCCTTTCCAGGATTCTAACTTAGGTGTGTCCGCCTTGTATAATATGCACTGTCTCAGTATTTAAAATTGCTTGTGAAACCTAGGCCTTTTTTCCGCCTTTCCAGGATTCTCAAACTTAGGTGTGTCCGCCTTGTATAATATGCACTGTCTCAGTATTTAAAATTGCTTGTGAAACCTAGGCCTTTTTTTCCCCTTTCCAGGATTCTCACACATAACTGTCCTTGTGTTAACTTTAAGCCTGTGTGTCTTCATCGTGTCCTATTACGCAATCTGCCTACCACCCGCTCCATTATCTGCCTATTCTCTGCTACTGTCCTCCTCCTGTACCTCCACCGGTCTCCTCTCTCACCTACTCTATGGTGCTCTCTAACTCTCCCATCTTCTCCAACTGCTTCTCCATTGACTATCCTGCTCTCCTCACTAAATCTGGTAGGAAAAAGTTTAAAAAGGACATCCTGGTCTCCAACCCAGGCCTCCCTATCGCGGACACCTATACCAGTGCCTCCTCTAAGGAAACTCTCACTGACATCCTCTTTTTCGTGCCTTCACCTGACCTATGGACCCTTCATATGGTCTCTGTTCTCTCTCCTTTCTCCTCTTCTCCCATTAATGGTGGCACCCGCTGGGACGTCCTCTTGCCCTCCTTCCACTCCTCTAAGGCCATCATTAATGTCTACGCTAATGGGACCGTCTTGGTCCAAGGCCCTCAGGCCAACCTTCTCCTCTTTGATAGACGCTTCCCGCGTCTCATCAACTTCCTTTCCTCTCCTTCTGTCCCCCCTCCTCTGTCCTCGGCTACCTTGCCTCTACCCTCCCTCCCTGCCCCCTCCCGTGCTCCTTCTTTTCCTCCGTAGGGTGTACCTCTGATCTGTACCCCTCCCCGGAAGTCCTTCAAAGATGGCACCCTTCTCCACATTGCCACTCTTAACTCTCGCTATGCCGTCAAACGTTCCTCAGATATCTGCCGCCTTCTTGAGGAACTGGACCTTGACGTACTCGGTCTCACTGAGACATGGTTCACGGCCAGCTCTGTCACCAGCTTTGACACACTCCTACCCGACGGCTACAAGATCCTCTCCGTGCCCAGGCCCAACCGTGCTGGGGGGGGGGGTGTGGCCCTTCTCTTCCCTGAGTGGATTCCTGCCACTGCTATTCCCACGCAGACATACTCCTCTTTTGAATGTCTTGTCTGCCGACTCTCCCTCTCTCCTAGCCATTCCCTTACCGTGGCTACTATCTATCGGCCACCTGGTCAATTTTCCTCCTTCCTCTCCGAGTGGGCGGACCTCTCCTCCTCACTCCTGTCCTCAACCACTCAACTCCTCTTTCTTGGAGACTTCAGCATCCACCTGGATGCATCCTGTCCCCGCTCTGGACTCTTTCGCGACCTCTGCGACTCTCTCTCGCTCTCTATTCTCCCGTCTGGGCTAACCCATTCTGCTGGGCACACTCTCGATGCCCTGATCTCTTCTGACCTTCCCCTCTCTGTCCCTCTCTCCACTTCTCTCTCCTGGAGAGATCACTTTCTCCTCTCCTCCCACCTCACCCTCTCTACCCCACTGGCAAAGCCACCCTCATCACTGCCATCTTCCTTCTCGGTCATTCGACCCATGAAGCGTGTGTCAGTTGAGGCTTTCGCTGCCACCTTCTTGCCCCCTCTTCCCCCCTCGGCTGACTCCCACCCTGACACAGCCCTCTCCACTCTCTACTCTGCTATATCTGATACTCTTGATATCCTTGCCCCTGCCATGAGAATCCGCCTGAAGCCCAAAGCCAAATGTAAGTCCTGGTATGACTCGTATCTAGTCACCCTTAAACGCTTCTGCAGGGTGGCAGAGAGGAAATGGCGCGCTTCATGTTCATCCTCTGACAAACTGGCCTGTCGCCTGCTCCAAAGGCAATACCGGCTCTCCGTTCTCACCAAGAAGAGAGCCCTTATCCAAGCCCGCATCACTGCGGCATCTGACAATTCGGCTGAACTCTTTAAAATCTGCAAGGAGCTGGCCAACCCTGCTGCAGTCTATACCTCTCCTGTCTCCTCCCAGGCCCTCTGTACGGCACTGGCCTCTCACTTCATTTCTAAAACTCAGGACATCCTGTCCTCACTCTCCTCCCATCACCTCCCCCCCTCTATTCCCTGCCCATCCTCTGGCCCTTCTGCAGCCACCCCTCCTCTCTCCTTCTCTGCCTTTCCCCTTTTTTCCGCTGATGAGGTTTTGAGACAAGTCCGATCTATGAAAGTCTCGTCAGCACAGGTCCACCCCTGCTCCTCCAAAACTATTAAGGACCACATCGACTCCTTGGCTCCTGCCCTTGCTGACTTCTGCAATCACTCCTTCGCCTCTGGAGTGTTCCCATCCTCTCTCAAGCACTCCCTTGTGCATCCCCTTCTTAAGAAACCCTCTTCCGACCCGTCATGCCCAGCTAACTATCACCCTATCTCTATCACTCCTTTCCTGGGCAAGCTCCTGGAGAAACTTGCCATTTCCCAGCTTAATCTCCATGCTGAATCTGTTGGTAACCTTCACGACCATCAGTCTGGCTTCAGAGCTGCCAGAGGCACGGAAACTGCTCTCCTGAACATCCGTGGGGACCTGCTCTCAAACCTTGACTCTAATATTCCATGTGTTCTCATTTTACTTGACCTCTCTTCTGCCTTTGATACTGTCAACCATACCATCCTGCTCAACCGTCTCCGTGATAACCTGGGTATCACTGGTCTGGCTCTGGCTTGGCTGACCTCTTTCCTCTCTAATCGACCCTCCCAGGTCCAACTGGGGTCTTTCCTGTCTGATATCTTTTTCTCTACCTGTGGTGTCCCCCAGGGTTCTAACCTCTCCCCCTGGCTGTTTAACCAGTATCTGGCACTTCTCGCCCACCGCATCGCTGCTCTCTGCCCCAACTTTCAGTGCTATGCAGATGATACCCAGCTCATTTTCAGGCTACCCTCGGCCTCCTCTTCTCCTTCCCTCATCTCTGACTGTCTCTCTGCTATCCAGGAATGGTGTGCTGCCAACGGCCTCTGCCTTAATGCCAGTAAGACTGAGATTCTACTCATCGGCACACCCACTCCCTCCTTCCCTGCAGCTCTCTGGCCGGCCTCTCTTGGCCCTCCTCCTGTTCCTACCTGCAAGGCAAAAAACCTCGGGGTCATCTTCGACTCCACACTTTCCTTCTCTCCTCACATTTCTGACGTTTCTAAGAAGTCACACTACCAGCTGCACCTCCTCAGAGGTATCTTTCCTTTCCTCTCCTTCCCCCAGAAGCTCACTGTCTCCAGAGCCCTGGTTCTCTCGAAGCTGGACTACTGTAACAGCCTCTATCTAAATCTGCCTGCCTCTACTCTCCGCCCTCTGCAACTTATCCAGAACAGGACTGTGAGACTTGTCCTTGGCCTCAAGCCCAGGGACCGTATCTCTCCAGGACTGAAAGCGATACACTGGCTCCCTGTGGCTGCGAGGATTAAGTTCAAAACCCTCTGCATTGTCCACAAGGCCTTCTGGGGACTCGGGCCAAAATACCTTCAACTCTCCCTTCATAAATATCTTCCTTTTCGAGCACTTCGCTCTTCCACCTCCAACTCCCTCAGGGTCAGCCGCTTCTCCAAGCAACGAGTTGGGGGGAGATCTCTCTCCGCAGCAGGGGCCTCCCTCTGGAACAGCCTTCCTGCCTCCCTGAAACTTGAGGAGAACCATCTCCGGTTCCGGAAGCACCTCAAAACCTTCCTCTTTGCTTCTGCTTTCTCTCCCCCTCTCCCCTGCTAATCCACTGATACTGTACTGAATCAGCAACTGGGCCACTCACTAACCCTGGTCCTTGGCCCAGCCACTCTCCCATGCACTGCCTTCCTTGCTACCCCTGCACTGCGGGACTGTCTCTGTATCCCTACAGCCCCCCCCCAGCACTTGTTCTGCACTTATCTTGCACTTGCCACTAGCTGGCCCTCTTTCATTACTAACCCTGTATTGCACTTTCCCCTCTCCCTTCCCCCTTGCACTTTTCCCGTCCCCCCCACCCATGCACTTGGGCGGTCTGAATGACACCTGGCCTAGTAGGATTGTTGTCTGTCTCCCCTTGTTCCCCCCTCCCTGCCTCGTCGCGCCTTGAAACACTTGTGTATAGGCTCGTTACAAATGCCATATCATATCATATATCATTGCTGCATGTGAAACTCGCACTAAGTGGCAAAAACCGGTCCAGCCTGCTTAACATAAACACATTGGATGCGCCAGGGTTATAAAAAAACAAAAATTCGGAAAAGCAAGTGATACGGAAAGCCTTTTGTACTGTGTTTTATTTATTACTTTTTTCAGCATAAATCAGCTTTCAATACTAATACTTTACTCAAACATGAAAATAGGCATTGACACAGGCTTTTCAGATACCAGGTACGTCTAGGATGCCTGTGTGCCACCCACAATTCTCCTCTGAGTAAGGCCCACTTTAGATTGTTTACTCTGCCATTGATTTAGCAATAAACATGTGATCACTCATGGGTATCCAGTAGGATATTATCGGAAAGTGTTGAGTAAACTTTTTTTAAGGTCTGACATTGTCCATATGAAACTTAATGCAAACGTGTTTGAGAATTTTATTTTTGAAGTTTGGAATTCATGGATCAGAGTCAGAGTTGCCCAGGATGTAACCGCCAGTTCATGTGTGTAGATAAGCAACGAGTCTGTATTTAGTCATCTGAAGCAAGATCCTAAAAACCCAAGCGCACAACATGTTGGAGTTTCAAACCTACGACTCCAAAAGCACACAAGGGGACCCTGGCATGATCTTAAACAATATAGAAGCTCTTTATTGGAGTTTGCAGCAATGGAGCTGAAAAGTCCTGCTTAAATAACCCGAAAGTGATCAGAACATCGAAAAATTGAAATGCGATGGATGCAAGAATTTTTGGTGATGTGGAGACCTGTGTCAGAAAGATGGATGCATGCTAGAATCATACATGGCACCCTCGGCTCGATTAAGGGACAGAGAAGGCATAGCACCCCAGATTGTTTGTCGTTGCGCATTATCAGATGCACTTAAGTCCTCTGCACCCCATACTGTGGGGACAGGTCCCCCTTTTCGAAGAGATGTGACAAACCCCTCCAGTTCTGTGGCAGAGTAGGGTTGCACGGAGCTCCACTCTGACTGCAGGTACATAGGGTTCTGCTCCACACCATGTGATTAAAACCCAATGTGGTTTGAAAGGGTCGAGAAAGAGAACACAGGTGGCATGAACATTGCTCTAGAGTTTTATTGGTCAAGAAAATAAAGAGAAAACCTAACTTTCCCTAACTCTAAGAGGGGGGTTTCCTAAATACTAATGGTTCTGTCAGAACGTCTGTGTAAATCACTAGTCCACCGTCCTGTGTCAAAAACCCTACTTCTGACCCTTATACCTAAACTAAACTACAAATAAAGTAGACCTTCTTGGTCCAACAGAATGACTCCCTTTTTCTGGACTGGGGATGCAAGTTTGTTTCCTTCTTCCTGTTAGCTTCTTCCTGGGGGAATGGCTCCCTTCCTGGGTCAAAATTGTCCTCCAGCACAAAAGGCAAAATTCAAGTACTTTTCCTTGGCAGAGACGCTGCCTATCTTTTAACACTCTGTGTATGAAAGTCTTTATCACTTTGGTTACCAGGAGAATGACTTCCTTCCCCTGGTCTTCCTTACCCGGAGAATGTCTCCCTTCTCCTACTATCTTGGTTTCAGAGTTCGATAATGCAACCAGGGGGAATGACTCCCTTCCCCTGGTCTCTCCTTCACTTTGGTATTACAGTTCAACACTTTTAGTCTTTCAGTTTGAGGGTCCCAGACCCAGGCTTCTCTGTCTCCAAACTTGGGCAGACTTTGTTCACTCTCCTGCCAAGTGCTGCCACAAGAAAGATGGTTTGTAACTCCTAGGTGCGGGTCCTGGACCCATATTTCTCTACTGCTTTGATTTGGCAGGCATGGATCACTTCCCTGGCAGGTGCTGCTACGAAGAAAATGACTTGTAGGGATCTTCTTTTGTGGGTGCTGGTCCCAGATCTGAGATTTTCTATTGCTTTTGGCACTTTTAACGTTTTGTTCTCCCCCAGGAGTTTCCTTCTCACCCCTGCTCTCTGGGTTAAGAGTCCACGGCTCTGTTGTGCCAACCCTTGTACCTTTAGGGCGCCTCTGCTTCCTGCTTCGGGTTTTCGAGTCTTCCCGGGCTCTTCATTGTGCTGTGGCAGCGCTGCAGTGTTTGGTCCTTTGCAGAATGCATGTCTTCACACGACTGCGCAGTCCCACTGTGTTGCGTGTCTGGGCTTTCTTCCTTGTGGTTAGACTGACCATGGCAGACCAGGTAAGTACGTTTTCGCCTACCTGCCACCGTCTTGGTCTGCAGCCTCTTCTGTTCTCCACGCTGAACGACCCATGCGCTTGCGGTTCCTCCAGTGAAGGTTTGACAGCCTGCTTAACAAAATGGTAAATCCTTATTTCGGTTCTTTTGCCAATGGACATACAAAACTAGAACGTTCATTCAAATTCTCACCATTACCGTTCCTTGCTCCTCAGCATCTCCTCATCCCAGAACATGTCCAACAGGTCTCCCAGAGTTGGTCCCTGCTATTCCTTGTTTCAGCACTTAAATTGTCAGACTTACAAACATACATGGAAGTATGGGGTAGGGAGTTGATCTTTATTGGACCGGAAGGTGTGTAGGGTGTGGATGGAAGGTTGGCATACTGTGTTCCCCTGAGATGTTCTCTCGTCGTCAGAGGGAAGTCTTTTCCCATGAGATCCTCCCGCTGAGTACCAACCCCAGGGAGACTATCGGGTAAGCGGCCTGGCCTCATGGGAAGGGGCTTCCCCTCTGGGAGAAGTGTGACATCTCTGGATTTGTCACAGGTTCTAAAAACAAGTTGGCTGGTAGGACAGCAGCTGCGTTAAATGATGCAGTTATTTCACTTTGAAACTTGTGCAATACAGTCCTTTCTCATTAAAACACTACAGTGTTTGCTTTTTAGATGAAAGCTGAACGAATGCATAGTTAAAAAGCGTGGAGGCAGTTGGCAGTAAGGAGAGTCAAGGTGGTGAACACTCGAGGGGGAATAGAATTCGAGATGGGTGCCAGAGTGATGGGGTGCTCTAAAGATTAGCCCTCTTTTGGAGAATTCTTCAGTGATAGCCTTTTTGGGGAAGGAGGAATTCTGAAACCGATGTAAAGGACCTGCACTTTGGACCACATGGGCCCATTGCCTGGACTTAGATGTATATTGCTGTTGGTGGAGTTGCACTGTCAGTGGGGAGATGACATTTCCTGCCAAATAGGTTGCCCCTCTTTTAATGTACATCCAATGAAGGGAGAAATGTAACTTCTTTCCATCCAGAAGAAAGGAGGCAGAAAGAGATGAATGGGAGTCGGGTTCTACTAACAGCTACTTCTCTCCAGCGGTGCAGTTGTGGACATGCTTCAGAAGATTGACAAGAGAATTGCTAAACCTGATGTACATATTAAAGCTGTTCTCACATTGGAGTCTAGACTCGGTAAAGCAGAGCATACGATCACTGCAACCGTTTTCCGTGCTTGAGATGATGGATAACACCAGGTTCTTCATGCAAAGTGGTGAAAGAAAATAGAGACATGGAGTTACATGTTTAGGAAATCCAATAAAATCATCCAGTGCAAGAGCCTTGAACTTCTCAGCAGGGTATATGAAGGCATCTTGGAGTAAGACACAGACAACAGATTCTGAATATAAAATACAACTTTATTAACATAAAAGACAGGATAGAAAAACGCCTATCTTGCCCTATAGTGTGGTGGAATTTCTCTACCAGCATAAAACTAAGGAAAGTCTGAGTCAAAGCGTTCAACTTAGGAATCTGTCTGTGTCCAAAACCTATACTTACCCTCACAACTAATCTATACAGTGTGTAGGGAGGTCAGCAACCAACAAACCCGTGTTCAACTCAAAATTCAGAGCTCCATCCAGCTCACGGCTTCCTTTTAGCTCCCTTCCCCAAGTATAAAACAGTTAGCAAAAAAAAAAATGTTATCAGGATTGCCTTAAGTTCAGGATGATAGAGTTTTAACCAAGACTCTGGGTTCCCTTCCCCAAGTTCTAAATCACACAGTTCCAAACACAAAAGTATCTTGAGACTCTATCCTCAGTCGATAAGTGCGTCAAGGCTCCCTCCCCCAAGACTACCTTTCAATGTCACAATAGTTATTTCAGTCTTCTTAAAGTTCTGCTCCACACTTGCGCCTCTTTATATGATTGGTCTTTGTACAAAAATACCTTGACTGATAATAACAGTTCATTCCATTTTCAGAGTGTAGGGATGGAGGGATCTAAATTTTGTTTTTTGAGGAGTGGGAGGACCCAGGATTGTTTCAGGTTATTAGGTATGGTGCCTGAGGTGAAGGAGGCGTTTATAAGTTTGGTGATAAAAGGGGAGAGTTTGCGAGCTGTATCTTTTATGACTTGAGCTGGTCATAAATCACCATGACAGTTCGAGGGTTTGAGAGTGAGGATGACTTTTTCAACCTCTTTGGTGGAGACTTTGCAAAAGTTAAAGTGGGGAATGGCTGCATAAGGTGGAGTCAAGATAGATAGCGGCGCTGTCATATTAGTGTTACTAGATTTGGAGGTGGTGAGAAGAGTGTCTTTTTTGTTATTGATCTTAGTTTGCAAAGTTATAATTTTATTGGCCCGAGCATTTTGTATGCCTGTGCACCAATCTTTGTCCTTGAGGCAGGAGTCTGGGGTTTGGATGGGGGATTCTATCTCTTTCAGAATTGCAAAAAGCTCTTTGGTATTGGACTTAGCTTGGGAAATTCGGAGGTTGTAGGAAGTTTGTTTGCCAAGGATGATTTCATTTTTGTAGAGGGAAGCTTGTTTACTCGGGTTGATCTTGTTAGTCTCTGAAGGATCTAGTCTCAATATTTTTTTTCATCAGCGTTTCTTTTGTCTAATTTCTTTTAGGTGTGGAGAGAACCAGGTATTCACATGTTTGCGAGGTTTGCTCTTTCTCTTTTTCAATGGTGCTATGACGTCAAGGGATGATAATATCACTTTTTGTACATATGTACCATTTTGAAGGGATTTGCGTGGTCTGAGATAGAGCTAAGAGTGGGTAGTATCAAGGGGATGAGATTTTCGGGAGTAATGTTTTTGTTTCTGGTGGGGACAGCTAGGGCTATGCTGTCGGTATGCAGAGGAGGTGAGGCCTCTAGTGAGCACGTAATCGGATAGTGGTCAGACCAGGGCTGGGGCATTAGGGACATGACTGTGATTGGACAGTTGTGCTCGGCAATCCAGTCAAGGGTTCTACCTTTGGTGTGGGTAAGACCTGTAATCCTTTGGGTGAAACCTAATTCCTCTAAGGAGTTGTTGATTTGAGTGGCATTAGAGTCTAAAGGGTCACTGAAGCCAAGATTAAAATCTCCTAGTATGAGGCTCTGAGAGGAGTTTTTAAGGTTCTGAGACAAGATGTTTGTTAGGTCCTCTTCAGAGGATCCTAGGGGGCCTGGAGGTCAGTACATAAGGTGGATAGATACAGACTGCGTGTTGGATATGGTTAACTTGGCAGTTAGGGATTCACATGAGTCTGTGTTATGGGGAGAAGAAAGTCTCAGTGTAAGGTTAGTTTTAGCTATTATAACAAGACCTTCACCTCGAGAGGTGGTACGATCTAGTCTTAGAAGGGTGTAATCATCTGGGCTGGCTAGCGTAATTGCTGGACCAGCTGCAGGGTGGAGCCAAGATTCAGTAATAGCTAGGAAATCTATATTTTCGTTTTGTAGTAAGTCTGCAATATCTGTTGCGTGGTCAACCATAGAGCGGGCGTTTATAAGTGCGCCCTTTGTCCCAGACTGTGCTGGTTGGGGCAGTGATGGCTGTGATTACATTTCGGGGCAGAAATGGGCTCTCGGAAGAGTCTGCTATTAAGTTGAAGGGGATGCTGTTGGTGGCTGGTTTTGCGAGGACCAGTAGTAACATCACTTGACTCTTTTTTAGTTAAAGGGTCGTACAATCTTGGGAGTCTTGCACGTACTTTGAGGTTCCTCTGTGGTAAAGTACAAGGTCTGGTGATCATATCAACCTGCTTAGGGAGGTTATGCGCAGACATTAGTGGAGGTGACTATTGTAACATAGTGAAATCTTGTGTGGTGATTATATAGAGGTGTGTCCTTAGTAGGACCGTGTAGAGCGGTGGGAAGTACATATCGTGTGCGTGGAGCTAGTTGTAGGGGTGGCCTGATGAGGTTTACACTACTAACAAGGCTGAGTTCATAGATAGGACTTGTTATAGTAGTTCACTTTAAAGTTCAACATATATTGGTTTCACTTGAAGGTTCAGCATATATGGAGTATCATTTGAATTTAAAGCTCCATTTACTTGTAATCCTTGTAGGGAACAGTTCTGATGGTTTATTAAGATTTCCTTGAGTTTGGAAATCAATTGTGAAGATATTTTTGTTAAGGTTTTCATTTGGTTCAGAATTCAATAATCATGAAGATATATTTGTTAAAGCTTTCAGTCAAGTCATCTCATTGTTTCATATCTTAGTAGTTTGCCTTTTATAACGTGGCCAGCACTCAGAGACTTTCAAAACTGTGCATTCTTATACACGGGACGATTCCGCTACAAAGTATTCCCAGTTCTTTAATGGTTTACAAGGATTCAGATTGGCGACCTTCGAAAGCCTGTTTTATTGTACACACAACCACTCCGATACAATGTAATCCTCTGCGCAAATTCAAACACTCGCATACCGGGTTTTCTCTTTCATAGAAACTCACTGGTGGCGTTCATGGGTCTTCCAGCAGCACAGATTGCTCGGCCTTCTGTTCTCTGCCTCCGGACTCCACCTCCTGCCCCTCAGGCAATCCCTTTCCAACGTTCGCTCGGTTCCACAGAGCCCCAGCTCCCGGACTGTACTTTTATGAACCATCAGCAAGCTTTACAGAGGCAGCTCTCTGCTGCTTCTCCTGGCCTCTCTGCTGCGGCTTCAGTGCCACCCCCCTCGCCTCTCTTGACATTTTATTGGGCTTCCTTTTATACACTTGCAGTCCTTTAATAGGCTGCAGGTGCGAATGTGCGATTAGCCCTGCCTGACCCTCATTAAGGGGACATGACTGACTTCTACAACTCTCAGCAGGCCTCTTCCTCGCGCCAGTACCAGAGTGGTAAAAGCACCTAGTCTTCATTTCTTCCAGTGGCCTCTTTGTCTCAATACTGTCAGTGGTCATACATGAGGAAGTCAGGGGAGTTGACTCACAACTGATGAAGGCTTGGGAAGGGTTGGGTTGGTCGTCGGTAGGGAACAGGGGATACAATGTCTCTCCCAAGGGTATCCCACTCCTTGTCCCCAAGGAACCTTCACCCATCTTATATTTAACCCTTTTTGCTTTCTTCCTTAAACGTCTGGATTGAGAGTATTTCCTACCCTTTTCTTGGTCATTGGGACATAGATAACAATATCCCATAATTGCAGCTGAAATAAAGGTTTATCCTTGGGAAGGAGGTGGGGAGTACTGTGTCTCGCCTGAAGGTACCTCAATTCCAATCCCCAAGGATCCTCCACCCGGGTGATCCTCCCTCGCTTGTCCACCCGCAGGGTCAGGATCCAAGAGCAATGGCCTTTTCCTGGCCACCTGCGCAGAAGATCCCAAGAGACTGGAAGTGAGATTATCCTCAGGGTTCTCACCGTTAGGAGAGCCACACCTCAGAAAGTTATTGAAAGATTCAATTGGATTAAACTAGGTGTAGAAGAGGGAGCCCAGGCAGTGACAATCCTGCAATGTAACAGGATCCTACTGAAAAGTGAGATAGAAAGGTTCCAGCTTAGTGGGTGAGGCCCTTTGATCATGATCCAGCTTGAGAGTGAAGCGTAACATGACCAGGTCCTGGGGATGGCAAGAAACATGGCTCAGCTAGGCCACAATTGTTAAGATGGATTTCTAAACTCTGATCTGGTGGACGGAAGTTTTGGAGGCCACCCTAGTTCAGTGGAAAAGGGTAACCTTCTGGACAAACCAGACCAATCTACGGTTGCTTGGCAGGCAGTCAAGACTAAGTCTCAGGAGGGGTGAGAGTGATCGAAAGCCCACAATGAGCGCACACAGTAAAACTCCACAGAATATGCTTATACAGGTTTATATCAAAAATACATTTATTCTAGGCCTTTATAACTAAACACGATTAAACCACAGTAATAATAAATCTGTTACCACACACATCTGACACTATGTAACATATATACAAACGCATTTTGCGTAATGCGTATAAAGGGGGAGAACACAACCGCGACCTGTAACACAAGAGGTAAGTAACACAGTTATCACATTAGGTAATTCTTCAAAGTCGATCCCTAGCTCATGCAGTTTAGCCCTACGAAGTAGGAAGCCTGGTGCTCAAAAGTACAGCGGTGCGTTAACGCGCAGTTGTACGTAAGAGCGAAATCGGGTCCTCTTCAGGGAGCTGTGGCAGTTCAGGAAGGGGGTTAAGGTGATGAGGAATAACGCCCTATTATTCGAGGAGGACCTACCCTTGCAAGTAGAGCAACTTTCAGAGTTCGAGAATAGCTATGGAGCGCAGGGTAGCCCAGCTAAGGTGTGTATCTTTTCAGGGATTCTCGTTCGTAAAATCTGTGCCAGGGGGTCACCGGTAAGTGATGCAAGAACTCACCGACTCTAGATACAGTCCGAACCAAACTTTGCCAGTCTAGTCCAAGTCGCTTCTAGGTTTAACCCCCGCAGTTACACATCCCGCTGGCTCTCAGCGGCTTCGGGACGATCGTCCGTGACCGGACAGTAGCCTTTTCTCTGCTCTCGAAGATGAAAGGAAGACGGTTCCAGTGCAGCACGTCTCAGGGCACAGGCGGGCAGGTCTGCAAGGCAACTTCAATGACCGTCACCACAGCGGGGTGACACAGGTACTTCAAATACTTGCAGCGTGGCGCACTCTCATAAATCGCAACCCAGAGGAGCTTCGGTCATCGCCGTGGCTTTGATCTACTCCAAGCCACAGTCGTCTTTGGCCACATCTGCCTCAGCACACTTTCTACCATGATGGCTGGTAAGCAGTTGGGCAGCAGAGTGATAATCAGAAGGCACTCCTGGGTAAGGGTGTATGGTTTTCGACGCAAAGTACAGGTGCAATTGATTGATCTGCCCTTTGATGGTCAGACATTATTTAGTAAACAGGTGGATGATATAATTAAAACCGAATATAAACTGGCACGGATTGGTCTCCAGGGTAAATAATACTAGACCTTTTGTGAGAAACCAAAGGGTGTCTCGCCTGCTAGTCCCCGGGGATCTCTCTCAGGTGGCCAGGGCACATCCATTGCCTTTGGATCCACACCCTGGGGTGGACCAGTGGGGGAGGATCACGTGGGTGAGGGGTCTTCAGGGAGTGGGGGTGAGGCAGCTGATGGTGAGAAGCGGTATTCCCCCCCCTTTTTTGTACATCCAACCCCTCCTATTTTTTAGGATCCGATGTCCCAACTGCAACCCCCTCCTTTCTGCACAAACACTAGCCAGAGGAAGAGGGTGACTGAGAGTAACAAGACTTACTCTTATACATCTTATACAACTCTTGAAAATCCAGATTGATGAAATCAGGGATGAAGGCAAGCCTGCACTACTACTCCTGCTCGACCTATCAGCATTTAACCTGGTAGATCATAAAGTCCTAGGTCAACACCTCGCCACCGCAGCCTACTTCTCCCCAGAAGCCATCACTTGGATTAACTCCTTCATATCCATCCGAGTCTTTGCAGAGAACGTGAGCGCCCCCTCGACCCCCATCACCTGTGGTGTGCCACAAGGCTCTTGTGTGTACCCTACCTTGTATAACAAATTCACAATTCCCTTATTTGCCCTCCTGGACTCCCTCTGCATATCTTATACAAATTACGTGGACGACACACAAATCCTCCTACCCCTCTGAGCAACTGCACAGACTCAACCATTCTAAACTCCATCTACATAACCATCCGGGCATGGATGGCTTCACACGGTCTCTGTCTCAACAACGATAAACTGAGCTACTTGTAGTGGGTCCCCTCTCGGTTTTAAAAAGACTTGACCCTCAATATGCCTCTTTTAATATTGATGGCCTCCCCTTCCCGTTCTCTCCTTTCGTCAAAACCTTGGGTGTATATCTAGACGCCTCCATTCCATTTCCCTATCATGACAAGTCAATGCCATAGCATCTGCCGCAGCATACTCGACCAAACTGATCAATGCATCTAGACAGTTTCTCTCCCCAGACAGCTGTTTCACCATAGCCTAATCCACTATAGGATCCAAGCTTTACTACTGCAACACCCTCTTTGTTGGCAACACTGATCAAAACATCCGAAAAATGCAAGTCATTCTGAACAATGCTCTTTGAGCTGCCCTAAACATGCCGAAGAAAGACCACATCACGGCCGCAAGAAGAAAGGCACACTGGCTCCCATTCCGAGAATGGATCACCTTTAAAACACTCCATCACGCACATATGTGTGTCCAAGGGCGCCCCTCTATCTATCCCAAAAACTCACCAGAACCAACTCATCCAGACCTACCAGAGAAGCATACACCAACCGCATCACTCAGCCCAAGTTTGAACGGGTCAAAGCCGGTGGGTCCAGCTTCCCGACCATAGCTGCCAAACACTGGAACCTTCTTCCCCCCTACCTTGAGGGCTGAACGTTCATACTGGACCTTTTGGAAAGCGCTAAAAACATTGCTATAACTTCAGGAAACTCCTCCTGACGCTCGCCCATCCTCATCTTACAATTAATGCATAATGTTTTTGTCTCTGTTTCTTGCAATGTAAAAGCACATTGATGCCTCAGGGATTTGTGCGCTCTATAAATGTAAAAAATAATTGAATTAAGTAAATAAATTGTGCTGGACATGTCCCGCTAATCGGGTCAGGCATTTGATTTTAAGTGCATACAGTTGATTCCAATTAGCTCTCCTCACACGGATAAAAGGCGGAACCTAGAGACACACTCTGAGCAAGGTGGGACACGAGTACGAGCAGAGCCTCCGGTGAGAAAGTGAACCTACTGGAGCAGAGCACCGACCAAGGGACCAGAGCAGCAGGTTGAAAACCCCAAGAGTTTGTTGCAGGAGGTTGTTGCCTACACAAGGCCTTGAGAGCCATGTGAAGAAGGCCAGATCCCAATATAGAAGACTGCATTGTATTTCAAGGAAGCCAGCGACCCTCACGAGGGACCAGCACAGAGTTCGGGAGGCAAGGCCAAGCCTGTGGTACTAACCTTGACTCGTGAATTGGAAATTGAAAAAGCAAGAAAGAAATGCACACAGCCGGTGAGTTGGCAAGTGACCTGAGAGACCGGTGTGTGCTAAGAAAGATTGAAGTTTGCAACATTATATCGCAAGTGAAGGCTGCACGTGTGTGGATGAGACTCGAGGAAAGACAGACCTGTGAATGAAAAAGGACAGCTCTGGAATCAGCGATACTGAGTAACAGAGTGGCCCTCAAAGGGAGCAGCCCACTCGATAGTCTCTGTGAAAGGTGCATTGTTTGTAGCAATAAAAGTGAATGAACTGTAGAAACAAAAGTGAACAAAGTTAACCCAGAGAGAAGGGGAGAGGCAAAGCCAGTGGAGGCTGGTGACTTTGAAAGGTGGTGGGGCGTAAATTTCGCCGGGCGTATTTTGGGGTGAGCGAGCCCAACGCACATCAAGGGTTGTGCGTGGGGGACATTCTCTGGCCGTGAAACATTTAGAAAAATGGGTTCTATGGTGTATGCATAAAGAAATTCATTATATAGATATCCAGTAATGGTATCTAATATCCAGTAGTTTCCTAATACGTTTTGCCAGCACAATAGAAGCATTCAATTTTATTGAGCAGCTTGATGAGCCAAAAAATGTAAAATATGCTCTGGGATAAAATGCTCAATGGACGGGGCACTAGAATGAAAGGATTTTTGTGGGTGTCCTATCACAAAAATAAGCAGGCACAGATTAAAGAAATCAAATGCTGTATTTAAGATTAAGAAACATGTTTCACTATGGAAATGCCTTTTCATTGTTTCATATTAAACTGGAAGCGGAGCATTTAGCAAACAGAGCGCTGAGCATGCGAGAAACCCATTTTTAAGACAGATGGCCCCCGACCCAAAGATATTCGTATCCCATATTTACCCCGAAAAGACAGGTTAAACCAAGAAAAAAGACTGTAAAATGTGACGAGATTACTGGTTGGTCAGAAAGAGTACCTTTAGGCCTGTTAAAGTGTCCTTTGCAGGGGAGGGTAAACCACTAATTATCTGTGACAATGTTCCCCTTTCCTTTTGCGCACCCCTAGGCATATCTATGGACCTAAACAAACAAAGAAAGATGTCCTGGGATGGGGAAGATGGGTGTCGGCTGCAGGGGTGGACTGAGCACCAAAAGTGGCAATAGAAATCCCTTTTAAAGTGCCCCCATATTGCACTGTGTAAGCAGGCCCAACCCCACTAAGCAGTGTTTGAGGGGGACTCCCACAAGACATTTCTGAATAAATGTGTCCAAATAATGATTTTTGAGCAGTTTTGCCGCTATATTTATTTATTTATATTTATATAGCGCGCAAGCAGCCCAAGGGCATTGAGGCGCTGTTACTTGCATGAGCTTAGTTACAGAGGTGCAGGCGTGGTAGCAGTAATTGGCACATTACAGATAAATACAAGCATAGTTCTCATTACAGCTTATGCAATTGGTCATTATAGCTTAAGCAGTGGGTCCTGTGGTTAGTATTCACGCTGCTACGAGGGACTTTATGAGAAGAGGATGGTTTTCATTGCTTTACGGAAAACGAGGAGGGAGGGCTCACTGCGGATGTTGGGAGGTAGGGCATTCCAGTGAGTGGGTGCGAGATATGGGAAGCTGGATCCGCCTGCTCTGGCTCTTTTTACTAGTGGCACAGAGAGCATGTTGGTGTAGGGTGATCTGGTTGGTCTTGTAGAGGCGACGGAGTGGATTCTTTATGAGAGGTAGTCGGGAGCAGTGAGATGGATGCATTTGTGTGTCAGTGTGAGAGCTTTGAAAACGATTCTCTCCTTTATTGGGAGCCAGTGGGCTAGTTTTCTGCCCTCTCAGACGTGGTCCCTTTTGGCAATGCCTTGGGCTGCTCGGAGAGCACTATTCTGGATGACTTGAGCCTCTCCAAGTTTTTTTGAAGTTCCTAGGAAGAGTATGTTGCAATAGTCTAGCCTGGAGCCGGTGATGGCTCTGGCTATGTTTGTGCAGTTCTCTTTGGAGAGAAAAGGCCTGACTGCGTTGATCAATTTAGCATGATATGTGGCTGAGGAGGCAATTGCGTTGACTTGTCTGTCCATGGAAAGGTTGGAGTCTAGATAGACTCCAAGAGTTTTGACTGAGTCTTAGACCGGTATTTTGATGGTGTCGATGGTGAAGTGACTGAATTTTGGGAGTCAAGATTTTTTAGCGTGCCGGGGGAACCTACCAGCAGGAGTTCTGTCTTGTCAGAGTTGAGGCATAGTCCATTGTCTGTTGAGGCATAGTCCATTGTCTGCCATCCAGGCTTGGATAGTGTTGTAGAGGTTGTTGAGGGTCATGGAGTCAGTGTCGTAGTTGCCGGTGAGGAGGATCCGGGTATCGTCCACATAGTTAGTGTAGGATACACCCATAGCGTCGAGGATGAGGAAGAGGGGTCGTGTGAAGATGTTGTAGAGAGTGGGGGAGAGGCAGGAGCCTTGGGGCACACCACAGAGGATGATGGTGGGTGAGGCAGAAGCTAACTCAGAGAATACTTGCATGGTTCTGTCTTGTAGGAAGCAGGTGATGCATGCTGTGGCATCAGTGGAGAACTTGGCAGTGGAGGAGAGATGATGGCATAGGACGTCATGATCTACGAGATCGAACGCTGCAGATAAATCAAGGAGTAAGAGAAGAGCTAGTTTGGCCATGTCTCTGTCGTATATAGGGATTCAAAAGTAGTAAAGCATTAAATCACTGCCATAACATTTGTTAAGAGTGGCGCTTTATAACACATTCTTTACTTCAGATGAATGTATGGGATGAGGGGGTTGGAAAGAAGGGGTCGGTGTGTGGGAGAAATGCTAAGAGGAGCAGAAAACCAGGTTACCCACAAAAGAAGAGGCCGATGGTGAAGAGACCGACAGGAAATCCCCACAGTTCCCTGTAGACCAGTACACCATTGGTCAGTTGTTAGTTCTACCAGATGACCTAGACTTTGATATGCTTCTGTGCATACACAGTTGCATCTCTCATCCTCTCCCGCACCCTGTGACCCATCAAAGGCTAAGTGCACTTAATAACAGCCTGCATAATGCATCAAGCTCTTTAAACATAAGCCATAAGTCACTTACCCGAGATAATGGCCGGAAAAGGAGAATAGATGCACAGACACAGCCCAGGTAAATCACTCACCAATGGTGTGTCATGACTCATGACTTACTCAGTGTGTCTGGAAAGTCGTGCTGGTAAGATAGGAACCCATTAGCATAGCATTCAGAAAACCAACACACAGAGAAACACTGCACTTTACGATTTTACCCAAAATGTTCTAGGAATGCTGCCAGGAATGGTAAACAAAAACGTAGAAATCACGAATCGCTTCAATTCGGTGAATGCGTTTGATAAAATGCGCACATGTTTTATTCCACATCAAACTCTAGCACATAACAGCACTTCTCTATATGTCAGTGATCAGAGCGCTTCGATGCCGTTACATATGGCCGGAGGTGCTATACAAATATAAGATAATATAACATTGGTTCTATGCCTCTGCCTGTAACCTTGTTTTTCTCTGTATCGCACACTGTCTATGCCTTCTGTAACTAATAGACATCTGTAACCTTAATCAAAAGTTCTTACATATTCCTGTAACAGCGCCTCGATACCCACGGGCTACAAGGGCGCTTAACAAATGCAAAATAAATAAATAAAAAATATTAGGGGTCTCGCTAGTATTCGGAACAAGTAGGAATTCTGGACACTAATTTTAAAATCCTTTTCAATTTTCCAAGAATTGAAGTTTTGTTGCATTATTTGATTGGTTGAAAAGTATTCTCACTTTCTGCACATTGCGTTACACTAGCAGGTAGCACTGGCAATGGGTGCATGTCAAGGGTAGACACATGCACATAAACTGGCCATAATGTCTCTTCTGCCCACAGGGACAGCTACATGGTGGGTTCCACTAGTCGGTAGCTGGCTCCGGTTTCATGCATGTGTACTTGTGGGGACTATTGCACTGTACTTGCTTTGGGCGAGTGTCGAAGGCGTGTGCATTGGGGACCTCTGCCTAGCATTTTAGCAGTATCCGCACATTGCAATAATGCCTTGGCAAGGTTATTCACATCTAGGCGAGGGTTGATGCACTCGCCCTTCGGTTCATCACAGTGGCACAGCCTTTGAACAAAATCATACAGTTCTGCATTTCATCAGCACTGATCAGACTGTTAAATAATGCATCTCACTGTTGGACCACCGAGCGTTGATGCAGGGCCTACCCGGCCTGGATCTTCTGCTCCTGACTCACGAGCAGCAGATCCAGGCCAGGCCGGGTTAGCTCTGCATCGAAGCTTGGCTGGAAGTCCAACAACTAGGCCCTACATACCCCATGGCAGGGCACCCGGATGGGACGGTCCTGAAGAGCACTGTCTGGGGAATGATTTTAGCGACTGGCTGCTGCTGCAGTGCATGGTTCATGAAATAGATGATTTTGTTCAGTTAAGTAACTTAACTTGCAGGCGTTAAGTTATTTAACTGAACAAAATAATCTATTTAATCAACAATAGCAGTGAGTGACCAACACAAGACTGCAGGAGCAGCAGAGCCAGGCAGGGGTAGGCCCTGCTGCATCAACGCTCAGCTGGGGTCTCTCTCACCCAAGTGCTGAGCTCACACCAGCCGAGCGTCGATGGGCCTACCCGGTCTGTCCTAGACCATGTTGTCCACGGTCCAATAACTAGGCCCTGCATCCCAGGGCTCTGGAGGATGATTTGAAGGCTGGCCAGGCAGCCACTGGAAGCTAAGTTAGTTAACTTTACTTACCGACAGTGGCAGTCCGGAGGGTTGGCAACTTTGGCAAGGTAGGCCTGTGCACATGGGCCCTAGCCTCTGCTGTTCTCTGGGCAGCTCTTCTACACTATCACCACCAGCACGATTCCAAGAGACAAAGTGAAGGTGGCAACACGGTGCACCCATCACCCCACCCCCACACTCAAATGTAATTGGTTGGACAACAGCCAATGACATTCTGTTGCTATGCACCTGACCTAACTAAGCAAGGTCAGGTCAGATGAGATGATGATGATAGAATCTTCCTACTGCTACGCCGTTTGCGCACACATTAATACTGGCGGGGCCACCCTCTAGCGCCCACGCCAGCCTCGTAGTTTGAAGGGTTTACGTAGAGTGCATGGACCTACAAGCTCCACGCACTTTACTGCAGGGAAAAGCTGCGTAAAACGGGACACGCCCCTGTGGCAGCTGGCCCATCATGAAGACAGCACTGGAGATATTTATTTAGTACACAGATTCGTCAACTCAGCCTCACGCTGCTTACAAATGCAGATGTTGGCAGAACAGATCAGAATAGATTCAGAAGAACTTCTGAATCTGTTCTGCACGACTTTACTAGTGGAACACACCGTTTGCAATCGCACACCAGGTGGGGGCCCTAATTGGGGGGGCTCCCCCCTGCCGTATGGAAACGGCCGCCACTGGGAAAAACTGAACATTGAATTGTGAGTCTAGGTGGTCCTGCGGTGGTCTGTAAAGAAAGCCAAGCACATTCGAATGTCTTTGACTGTGGGAGACCCGAAGTGTAAAAAGCTTGGGGAAGTGGACAGAGGGAAAGGGGAGCTGGATCGGGGGAGAGGGCTGGAAGCAGGGGGGAAGCGGGCACCATGACACAAGATGAAAGGGGGCTAATCCCTCTTCACGGAACCGCCATAGCCACGACTATTGGCCCCGCCGGAGAGTGGGGGCCTCCAGCCTTGCAAGCAGTAAAACACATGATGAATCTACCATCCAACCTAATCGCAAATGGCCCGGCCGAATAGGAAGCTTTCGATCTTGACCTGGAATGTCCAGGGTCTGAATGGCCCCCGGAAGAGGAAGTCCGTGGAGCACAGACTCGCCCAACTGACACCCAACATCGTGTGCTTGCAGGAGACGCACCTCCTCAAGATTGACGAGCGTCGCATAGCCTTTCAACGCTACACAAAACGGTATTTCATCTCGGCTGGTCTCAAAAAGAGAGGGGTTGCCATCCTGCTAAGCCGAGACTTACCCCTAAGAAACATCTCCATCAAGAGGGATCCAGAGGGTCGATATCTTCTGCTAAAACGTCTATTAGTAGAGCTGCCCATCACCATTGCAGCCATATATTGCCCGAACACAGCACAAAGCTCTTTCCTCCGCACCCTCCTCCCCACACTCCTTACTTTCACCGAAGGCCGGCTACTCATAGGGGGTGATTTCAATTTGACGCCAGACCCAACTCTGGACAAAACGCTCCCTCCATCCAACGATGACTTTGGCAAAGCTCTCACCATGGCAGAATTCCTGAGGGAAACCGACACGATAGATGCATGGAGATGGGCCAACATGGGGGCAGGAGACTACACTTTCTTCTCCCATGCCCACCTGGGGCATTCGAGAATCGACCTACTGCTACTCTCCAGCGCTCTCATCCCCTGCGTCGAATCCATCCAAATTGGACACAGAGCCCTTTCGGACCACACACCAGTCACAATGAACCTGAGGGTTGAGAGCTTCCCCGAGCCGCCCCAGCGGCAATGGAAACTACAAAACAAGACCAGATCTTGACAGACGTTGCTATCAGAACGGAAATGGCAGAAGCCCTCAAGAATGACTTTAGGGAGAACACCACCGGAAACACATCAATTGGCATGATCTGGGACGCCATGAAGCCCGTCATTAGGGGCACAGCAAACGACTGCACCGCCAGACTCAGACGGCTGCGCAAGCTGCAACAAGACGCACTAGAAGCGGAAGTGATAGAAGCGGAACGCATCCTCAAACAAGGCCAGAACAGGAAAGCGCGCCGCGTGCTACAAACAGCGAAGCGATCCCTAGAAATGCATCTAGCAGACAAGGCGGCCAGAGCACTAACATATACCAAACAGTTCTATTATGTCCACAGCAACAAAGCAAATCGGCTACTGGTCCACAAGCTGAAAAAGCTACAATCGAGACACCATCCAATGCCTCCAGGACGCACAAGGGACGCCCCGTTATGCCAACTCGGAGAAAATAGAAATCATGACGGCACACCACAAGGGCATCATGTCAGGTTTCCCCACGGCCGCAGCCGCACAAGCTAAATACTTAGCAGGAGAGCTCTCGGATGTCCCACACCCACAACTCAAGGCGCTGGAAGCCTCTATCTCGGCAGAAGAAGTGAGCGAGGTCATAGCAGGTCTGAAGAACTCAACCCCAGGTCCGGATGGGTTTACGGCGCAATTCTACAAAAAATGTTCATATATACTCGCACCCCAGCTGGCGGCCCTCTTCAATTTGTTCCTATCGTCGGGAACCACCACCCCTTCAATGGAAGAGTCAATAACCATGCTGCTACTGAAACCTGGAAGGGACCGGAGTCACTGCGCCTCCTACAGACCCATCACCCTCCTGAACTATGACGCAAAAATGTCCACCAAAACTCTCGCAACCAGGCTGGCTCCCTTGCTCCCAGCCATTATCCACCCGGACCAGACCGGATTAATTCCCGGCCGTAGCACCCACGATAATATTCGGAGCACCATTAACATCATCGAAACAGCCAGCAGGAAAGGGCTGGAACTGATGGTACTATCCCTCGACGCTCATAAAGCGTGTATGCTTGACTGGAGTTGCATCCAAAAAACATTACGGCATTTTGGCTTTGGTCCGAATTTCATAAAATGGACTCTAGCGAACTATCAGCATCCCTCCACCAGACTAAGAATCAATGGGACCAGATCCGACATAATCAACATCTCGAGAGGCACAAGGCAAGGATGTCCCCCGTCTCCCCTAATCTTCGCTCTCTCCATGGAGCCCTTCGCGAACAGGGTACGTCAAAATGCAGAAGTCCAGGGCCTGTCATTCAAGGCCCAAATATATAAAGTTGCCCTATACGACGACGACGCCCTCCTCACGCTCACCAAACCAAGGGAATCCATGAAGGCCCTTTGGAGGGAACTGATGGAATTTGGGGAGGCATCGGGATTTAAGGTCAACCTGTCCAAATCAACAGCACTGAGCATTAACCTGCCTCGATCTCTAACGACAGACTTGGAAGAAGAATATCTCATACCCCGGGGCGAAAAAGCAACTTCCATACTTAGGGGTCCAGCTGCCATGTGCACCCAGCAGATTATACAAAGCCAACTTCCCGGCGCTTCTCAAAGAGTTCAAGAACGATCTGACACGCTGGCAGAAACAAGAGATCTCCTGGTTCGGGAGAATCACAGCCCTGAAAATGGACCTTATTCCTAGACTATTTTATCAGTGCTCGGCCTTACCCACCACAATCCCGAAGCAAGCGGTCCAAAATTTGCAAAAAACCATTATGAGGTATATCTGGGATGGAAAACAGCCACGAATCCCAAGGAAACTCATGCTCCGGGGACGGGCGATGGGAGGACTGGGAGCCCCAGACATTGCCAGGTATATCCTAGCTGCATAGCTCTCGCACGCGTTCGCCTGGCTACCCTCCGTCCCAAAACCCCGCTGGCTGGAGCTAGAAGAGGCTTGGAGCCCAGCCCCCATAAACTCTCTACCGCACATGAAACGCCCCAGTGAATGCGAGGGCAGGGGGTCCCTGACGGCGACCGAAAACACGGTGGAGAGCTGGAGGAAGGCGGCTCGGATGTGGAAAGTCCGGAGCACAACAGGCTTACTCACCTCGGTCTGGAGGAACCCGGAATTCACTTCAGGCTACAACCCCAAGAACTTCATCAGGTGGAAGGAGGGAGGACTGGAGGGGGTGCAAGACTTTTATGAGGAGGGCAACCCCCTGGATTTCGAGGCCTGCAAGAGGAAATTGAACGTGTTGGAAAGTGAGAGATTCAGATACACCCAGCTTCGTCACTGGCTCTCGAAAAGGGACATGAAGCACCTCGGAAGCAGAGATCTCACAGCCCTTGAACTCACCCTCACAGCATCCCCTCTGAAGGGCAAAATATCAACCCTCTACAAGATCCTAGACAGAACGGACCTGACCCGGAAGGAGCCGTAAATGCTCAAATGGGAAAAAGACATCGGGAGGCCCATTGAACTGGAGGAGTGGGACCACATCTGGACGAGAGCACATAGAAGTTCAAAATGTGTATCCAACAAGGAGGGGGCATTCAAGGTTTGTTACAGGTGGTACCGGACCCCAGAAACGCTCAATAAATGCAACCAGTCAATCCCTTCGACGTGCTGGAGAGGATGCTCAGACAAAGGTACACTATACCATCTGTTCTGGACATGCCGCAAGGCCACGTAATTCTAGAAAGCCGTGTTGGATCAAATCAACAAGAACACAGGGCTAGCAATCCCATGGGACCCGGACATCGTCCTACTAGGTTCAAGCGGCGAGGGCCAATTCCCTTTATCAGGGAACAGAGCTGAACTATGCGGCCACCTGCTGACGGCTGCGAAAATCTCAGTTGCCAGGCTTTGGAAGAACCCAGATGGCCCGGCAGTACAAATGTGGTGGACGAAATGCTGGGAAATAATCGCAGCGGAAAAAAATAACTGCCCTCCGGTTCGGGAACAGAGACAAATTCTTCCAGACGTGGGCCCCGTTCCTGGACTACACTCAGAAATTCCCAGGTCTGGCCCGACAACCACCCGCTCTGCGATGGATGGATAAAGTTGACTGAAAAACAAGGGCGGAAGGGCACAACAGCGGTTCTGTCCGGAGGAGTCCCTCCTCTACTTGTAAGTCCAGAGACAAAACAGTGAAAGCCCAGGCCTCTGTGGAACCCCTCTTCCGCCCCCAACTTGGGTCTGAAACACATACAAGCCTCCCGATCATCTTTACCCACCTTGGAGCTACTACCGTTGCACCCCACTCTCCGCCTGGCATTCCCTACGAACATTTCTCTGACCTGTTGTTGTTGTTTATGTTCTTTCTGTTTATTTCAAGTACTCACAAGCTCTGTAATGCTGCTTGCAGCGCTCTCAACTCATATGCCACAAGTTATATGACGCTTGTATAAAATTAATAAAAACATATTTAAAAAAAAAAAAAAAGAAGCTTGGGCACGGAAGCCCCGGCAAGTGTTGTTGAACTGTGAAAGGTCTGAGCCCGGCAGAGGAGGACCAATGTTGAACATTTATTTTTGAAGAGGTCTGAGCCTGATGGAGGGGGATCAGTGTGAATTTTAGTTTCGTTGTTTGAGAAGGACTGGAGCAAGATCCTTTAACGTGGAAGGCCAGACTGGTCTCGATCCACGCTCTGAACTGTTTCAATGTTAAATCCAGAGAGTTTGTCATCCTGCCTATGGAGACTGACGTATTCTGTGCTGTCTAAACGTGGGGAGCAGAGCTGATTCAACCACATCACTGCTTTCCCTTTTATATACATACTTCCTTTACACACATTTTTGTACAAGAGCTAGAGCAGGCATTGGGTTTTGTTAGCATAGGCCATTTTGATTTGACAGACACGACTAAGACTGTTTTCTTTGTTATTTGATTGTTGAGACAACTCCCATCCTAGTTATAGGGCAACGTCAGAGTTTTTCCAAACCCCACAAAGTTAATAAAGGTTTTACAAATATTATCTTTTGTGTTAGTGTCATACTTGTGATCCCATGCCTCCCCTACATGTGGTGAAAGAATTGGGATATGACTCAATTGAGACAAATTGGGGAGCCCTAAAATTCCAGAAACTTAGTCATAGAGAATCAGACCCCTCCATCGCCACAAACAAATCCATAGGCTTTGACATTTGTAGCAGCAGGGAGGCCACTATCCCTCCGGGTAAACTAGGGATGATTCCCACGGACTTAATACCCACTGTGGGCTGTTACATAAGATTGGCCCCAAAATCTGGCCTGGCCTGGAAGTTTGGTCTAGACGTCCTAGCAGGCGGTATAGATCCTGACTTTCGGGGAGACATAAAGGTTCTCCTACAGAACCATGGTCAGACCCCATTTAAAATGCGTCCTGGGGACAAAATTGCACAGGGAATTCTCGAGAAGGCTCTATTTCCCAGTTTTGAAGAAGAAAATGAACCAGAGGAAACAGAGAGGTAACTTAGGTTTTGGAGAAGCCGATGAGATACCCATCATTGAAGCAAAAAGAGAAGAACCACCTACGATCTTTCCCGATCTAGCCTTCTCCCAGCAAAATGATCCAGTACGGTGAGCCCCCTTTTCTTCCTGCAACAAGGATTACTGCAAGGAAGGGAGACGTCCAGGGAAGGCCCAAGTAAAACTCAGTAATACCCAAGGCCTATAGTAAGATCGTACTAGAGATTGCACAGTCTCATTTGACAGGGGGACACTTGGGACAATATAAAACCCAAGCTCACATCAGTGGGAAATTCTATTGGCCGGGTATCCATGCTGGTATAAAGAACTTCATTCAGACATGTGAGGAAATTCTAACGGATCAGGGATCCAAATTTATGAGGAAGCTTATCGGTGAATTCAAGGAATTACTACACATTACCACCACCTTAAGGACCTCAGTTTACTAGCCCCAAATGGACGGATTGGTAGCGAGATTGAACAAAACCCTAAAAATGATTCTGAGAAAATTGATAGACAAGGCTGGGAAGGACTGGGATGGGATGATCCCGCGGGCCCTATCTGCAGTAAGGAAGACCCCTCGGGCATCCACCAGTTTCTCCCCTTTTGGGTTACTCTCTATGGTAGAGGACCAAGAGATGTCTTAGACATGTTCTGGGAGACCTGGGAAGAAAGAAGAGGCACCAATTCCCCTCACAGATGGCTACCCGCATATGAAACTCGTCCAGAGTCTAGTCCATACTCCCCTCACATGGAGAAAGCCCAGCAAAAATCTACCTATGATAAGAGAGTACATTTAAGATTACTTTCCGTGGGACAGAAAGTATTCGTTCTCCTGCCTACCTCTGAAAATAAACTTGTCCCAAAGTGTCATGGGGCATATGAGGTACTAGAGCAAACCGGAAGCTGTACCTATAAAATCGCCCAACCTGACAGAAAACATTTGTTGCATCAGGCCCTCTGAAAGAAGAGACTTTGAACGGCAAAGAGACGTTGGTACAGAAGGTCATGATGTTGGAGTTTTGAACTGCCCCCTTGTGTTAGAGAAGCCAGAGACCTGTGCTAAGCTCAAGTGTGCCGCCTTATCCTGTGCTGAAAACGGGGGGAAGGGAAGCCAATGGCTTGTATATCTTGACATATAATTTCTTGAACACTTTTCTTTTGATAACATTGTTTCCCACACTATTTGTATGTAGAAGTAAGGATTGGCAATAGGTTTATTAGTATAGGCCCTTTTTATTTTGACAAGACACCACTAGGACTGCATTATTATTATTTGATGGTCGTAGTTTGCCCCTTTAGATTTAGGATTAGATAGGCTTTTTAAAACTCAATTAAGGTTCAATAAACACCCTTGAACTGTGGTCACTCACGTCTGTCTTACTGTGGATACCATGCCTTCCTTACAACATCCAGAGTAGCAGGGTAAGGTGCGCCTTAACTGAGGTGCATGAAAGGCACCATTCCCAACTCCCTTTAGAACACTAAGTGGGGCTAGAAAAGGCTGCTAGGGAGTTAGCCAGCCAACACAACAACTTAGGGAATCCAGCAGGGCCCTAGTCTTAAAATCAAATACAGTAGGGATTACCGAGCCCTAGGACTAATCGGGGTTATGGACAGTGGTACTAGGATGACTGTAGCCCAAGGGACACAAGAGAGTGAGGGACGGCCCTAGCTCCAAATTCCTTAAATACCCCTATTTGTCTTGAACTTTCTACAATTTCAACTAAGCCCACCATTTATGTAAGACCAAAAATAAACACCCTTAAAATCCATTCCGGTCACAGAGTGTTTTTCAATGATGCCCCATCAGAGCAGTTAATACAGCAGCAGTGTATTGCATTAAGAAATGTGGAGAAGCATCAAACTTTGCACAATGCACATTCTGTAAGAAATCACAAGAAAGGAGTGTTAAATCAACCACTCTTACATCTGCAGGCATGGGGAATAGACACATATAATGAAGAGGATATTTTCCAAGAAGTATTCCAGAGATAGATCTAGTAACAACAATAAAATGCTAGCCAAATGTATGCCTTCAGGTACCAGCAAAATGGTTCAGTTGACACAGCACTGTTGATAAACCATTACAGGACATTTAATTCTGCTTTCCCATAGTTACCACAGATTCAATGGGTACTTCACAAGAAGATGCCATGATTTACGACACTGATTCTCATTGCTCCAACCTGGGTAAGACAGGTACAGTACTCCAATCTGATGCAGAGGTCAGAGGCACCACACATAACAGACGTGTCACATGCAATCGGGGATGAAAACCCATCTCAATATAGGGATTATTAATTTAGCAGCTTTGCTTCTGAGGTTGTATAATTTGGTCACTTAAGGTTTCCTTAAAGTTGTCTGGAAGCGAAACACCATGCTTTGTTTAGTACAACAAAGGGAAATGTTGTATTGTATGGGAGAACACAGTAGTTATACTTGCTCTGGACTTTCCTGTATTTCTGCTAAATGTCATCTAGCATTCATGGAGAGATTAAAGAAAATCAGCCTTTCTATTGGTAAAAGCATCCCAGCTGGGATCTTAGTGTTGTTCCACATAATGTCATGCTTTTCCGTTTGACGGCAATGCATAAATGTGATTTCATTAATACGTCACTCAAAAGGACCTTTTAAATTACCATAACAGCTTTATCAGTAGATAAACCCTTCTTAATGAGGCATTGGGCTGTTCAGATGCATCTAAGATTAACACCAAATGTGATTTGGAAATGTCAAGCTGACAAAAACTGCACAAATACTGTTACAGGTAAGTAACATTCATCATACAGTGCATACCTCACCATGAGGGAAGCAGGAGCTGTATACATTTTTTTAATGAATTGATGTAAGATCGCTACAATTAAAACCACTATAAAGAGTTATGCAGAATAATACAATTAAGTATTCAATAGTAAAGTTAAAGTTCAGTGCGTTTTTAGAAATTAGGGTTAGAGGCTGGAAGTCCCGAGGAGCTGTTAAGATCATAGACCAGAAGTGACGCAGAGAAGGTGATAAGATCAGACAACGAGTGTAATATGTTAGAGGTGTTTGTGGAAACTGCAGTAAGCAAAGAAGGTAGTAGCCTGGAAGGGAGAGTGCAAAGAGAAGAAAGTGGTTTGGAGATGATAACAGCCTGTTGTTAATGTGGCACACAGTATTTGGGGACAGTGAGAGATAAAAAGGATGGGGGTTGCATCCAATTGTGAAGATCTTTTAGAAGTGAAAGATCCCAAGGACAGTCTCTATGCAAACAGAACAGTTTGATTCCAAGCGGTAGGTCTGTCCAAAGCAGGGCCAGACAGTGAGAGGAGACATTATTCTGGGCCAGGGAAGTTACAGTATGATAAGAAAGGGGAGGAAAGGAGCAGGAGGGAACCTGGGTAAGACAGATCCCAAAATGCAGCTCTCCACCTTCCCCTGCCAGCAACTCCTGTTCTGTGGCAACCGTGAGACAGCTTTTATGCCAAAGGATTGGATATTGCTTGTGCTAAAGGCCATCATTCAGCAAATATAACTGGCAGATGCACTTGGGCTGCTTTCTGCTGACTTGAAGTATTTCTGCTTGCTGCTTCTTGGCCAGAAAGCAGCCTGCCATGCATGTGGCACTAGTTGCTGCTACGTATGTGAATTGGCTGCTGCCCCAAAATCCCATACAAGTACTAGCCCCCTGCTGCTTGCGCTGTAGGCTGTTGCTGAGGTGCCAGGGATCTTCTGGTTGCTTTTTATATGTTAATGGGTAGATTTTCATATGGCTGTGCACTACCGCTTATGTACCAGAAATCTGTTGCTCATGTCATCATTGGACTGGTACACTTGTGGCATGGGGCTGCCTACTACAGAGGAAGGCCTGCTGCCTGCATGCCAGTGGGCTAATACACCTGTGCCAAGAGATGGCTGCCTGCGTAACCTTTGCCAGTGGGGTGACTGCTGTTGCTGTGCCACTGGATGCTTCTACTAATGTGCCTTCACTGGTTGCTCCTGCTGTACCCTTTATTCTGCCATTGGGGCTGCAGCCTCATATGCCTTGTCTGATGGGCGTGGAGACCCAGTGCAATCTTCTTCAAATGTTCTCACCAGTCAGTGGGGAGAGAGTAGTCTGTACCTCTCCACATCATACCCTCTCCTGTTGACCAGCCTCTTTATTCCCAGCTTTTGCTGTCTCCACTTTCTGGAGCCAGCATAGGTGCAGGCCCTACAACCGAACCTCTTCTCCATCCCTGTTATCTTCAAATCACCTAAAAGACGATGCTTGGCTTAGAGACCCGTTCAAAGAGCAGGGCTGTAGTGTAAAAGACCAGAAGACGTGTACCCTTAAAGAGCCTTCACTCCTGTCTTATTAAGATTAAGAGCTGATTAAGAGCTTCTGAAGGTGTGCCACCCGTTACATCCTCAGACTGGCACTTCTGCCATTAGGCCCCAACTGTCAATCTGCACCAGCAACTGCTTGGTGCCGGAACCGCCTTGTTAGTCAAATTGAAAATGAGCTTAAAATGAATTTGAATTACCAACTGGCTCATATTCCAGATGCAATGTCACATGTATCCATGTGCATCTTTCTGGGTCCTGTGTCCAAGCACATACATTAAACAAAGTCCAGGAACATCATAGGTGAGTACAGTGCTCAAGGATTGCACCGCGGTTCATGCAAGCTGAGCCTTATTGCTTTATTTGCAGACGTTTAAATGTAAATGATAACTAACATGCTTTTATTCCTTTCTTGACCGTCTCTGAATGAAGCGTTTTGTTCTATTTTCAGCCTCATGATTGATGTGAATGAAGTTGAGAAGTCACGTGTGGTAGAAGAGGTAAAGAAGTTGAACTACAGTTTGATTTATACATTTGTGTTTCATTTGTCAGATCTGAACCTTTGTTCCTCTCCTAATTTACCGAATGCACAAACATCTCATAGATGAAACAGTGAGCAAAATGAATGCACTGAAAACGTCCTTTAAAGGCATTTTATCAGTTGTTGCAGTTTTGTATTGCCGTGCTCGGCAGTGCTTTAGCTATCAGTGTAAGCTAGCAATCAACAGCTTTTGAGTGGTGCTGAAGCTTATGACCCATAACCAAGCGTCATCATATTGCTGTCTTTCTGCCATGAGCAATGGGCCAATCTGCATCACATTTCACAACCTTGAAAGCATATATTTATTCTTATGGAATTTGGAATGCTAAAACCACATTGCTTCTAAAAACATGGTGGCAACGGACTACAACATTTTACTCAAAATGATTTTTGGTAAACAATGATTATCACATAGCTATTTATCTCTTATTCTAACCTTGATGGAGTTTTCAGGTGGTGGTCCCCACGCGGCTTTTCATATGTTTTGGCGTATTTCTCCCATGATCGTTCGTCATGACCTGTATTGGCAAGGGCTGATGGGAGCTGTAGACCAAAACATCTGGAGAGCCACAGGTTGCTTACCCCTGCATGTCCTAAAAAGCAATTCTGTTCAGCATCCAATATTGTGATTCCGCTCTTAGCAGCTGCATGCCACGTTTCACCCCAGTTGAAGGTTAGTGCTGTTTTAATAAACAGTCACGGGGAAGAGTCCGGCGATACCGCCATGTCCAAGTGTACCTTGCACAAGGGCCGAACGTAGGAGGAAGTGGAATAACATAGCCAGAAATGGCAAAAAAGGCTACTAAGAAAGAATGGTTTGCTGTGTGATGCGGTTAGTTGCTATGTGGCATCCACAGTCTTATAACTTATTTTACTATGAAGTGTTGTGTGGGTCCAGAAAAACGATAGTATCTGGTAGACGTGATAACTATTCAAGACAAAAATTAACAATCGGTTGTAAGAACTCATTTAAAATTAGAAAATCAGGATTGTAGGCGTGCATGCTGAGTCCTCTGCAATCTCCGCCCCCCGCCCATTTTCTTTATATACCAACTAGTTATGTGAGCAGAAGACACTGTAGGCGGTAAGGGATTACCGGCACCGGTGCCGGTAATCCCTTACCGCCCTACTACGAGGTCCCTTCCCTAACGCCTGGTTTCACCAGGCGTTAAGGAAGGGACCCGTTGAGGGACTTCAGAGCTAATAACGGGCCCGCTAGTAGCGGGCCCGTTATTAGCTCCATCCCCATTCCCATTGAGCCCTATGGGGGCTCAAATGGGAATGGGGAATGGTTCCCGGAATGGGGACTTAAAGGGTCCTCCAAGGTCGGAATGACCCGGTAAGTCCCTATTCCGGGAATACGGACCCGGAATGCGGTAAGGGGGTAGCCATGGCGCTAATAGCGCCATGGCTACCGCCTACTGTGTAATGAGACCCATAGTCAGTAAGCAGCAGAGGTTAGTCATCTTTAACATTATTATTAGACTTTGTTGTAGGGATTTGTTCAGGACATAGGGGCACTAGAGCATTACTGAAAGTGCAAAGCCATTGGATTGTCTCAGCAGGTAATGAAGGTCACATTGGTTGAAAGAGATGAAGTTGCCCCGAGGTGGAGATTGTATCCTAAGATGATGCAATGATCTCCCGTTATCATTTCACCCTTTTGTTGTGGATGTGTGCTACCTCATCACTCTAGCAACCCCGGGGGACAGAAGATGCACTGAATCTGGCAGCTAATTGCCTGAAAGCACAGAATACCACAATAACCTGACAAATGCACTAAAAAGTCAGAGTGAGAAGTCATTATTCTCTGCCAATGTCAAAGGTTCTGTGAAGGAACTTAGAGGCAATATTGAAAGAAATACATTCTGCTCCAGTACACTGCTACATGTAGTGTTCATATAAGAGCTCCAAAGCTTTTTAGATTGATTTTCCCAGTAACACACATGTTGATCAATTGGGAAAGCGATGACTAGAATCGGAACGCAAGTGTTAAAGATTTGATTTGTTGGCAGCATAGAACCACGCTCTTTAATATGCATGCACCATAAAGATCATAGGTTATAATAATCCTATTTCTCATATGCCCACCTGTAAAACACATTAAGTAGCTTTTATTCTAAGAATGTGGCCATAATGACATGTTCTGAGATCAGTACTGCTCGGTAACAGCCCTCCGGATGTGCCATTATAGCCATTAGCAGTCCAGTCTAACCTACCAGGGGGGGCCGGACGGGGTGTTATAACGGTTACTTGCTTTGCACGAAAACCGCTTCAAGCCGTCACATTGCATTTCCCCAAAAAATAAACTTCTCACAAGATGGCCCACCAGGCAAGTAGAAACGGGAGCTCTCAGAAAAGTTCCATTTCTATTTCTCTGGCTGATGGAGGAGGATGGATTTGGCATGGATAGGTCAGATGGCATCAGAAAAGAGGCGGCGAAGGAAAGTGTTAAATTTAGGAGGGAGAATTAAGATGGGGTGGCAGGGAGAGGGAGGAATCGGCCAGAGCAGCCATCGGCTTGCTTGGAATGCAGGCCATTTTTCATTAAATCCTGTCTGCTTTTAGTCAAACTGGTTGGTGGTTCAGTAGCAGGTGCCTTCTAGTCGTACTGGTGTTGTGCCTGTTTCCAGAGGCTACCAGGTATGGAAGATGGGCCCACCTGGTGCTATCGGATGTAAATAAGGTAGCCTCCCTAAGATTACCCAATGTGGGGTAGTCCTGATTGGAACCCATAATCGCTTGGGACCACGTTCCCTAACGTACATTGCTTTTCCTGACATGTTTGTTTTCATTAACACACAGAGTCAGTGACCTGCCTGTCTATGTGCTGAAAGGTGTCCTAGCCCTGCCCTCCTTTCCATACGATCCAGTCAGTATCTGCCACTAAATGTGGAACCAGCCCTCATTGGCCATTGGAACACCAGTAAGCGCGCAGGCTAGTTGGGCTTGTATATATGTTGTCTGTGTTTAGTGGCAGCTTGCAGTACCAGGTTGTTTAACATGAATAGTCTATGCATACTGTTGGGTACTTTCATACGCCATGTGTATTTCGCAATAGAGCACATGAATCGTCTCTGGTTCTATGATCAGCTGTGCCGCTATTTGTTTATAGAAGTTTAGACTAATATTTACTCAATTTTTAAGTGTTTCCACTTTTGGGAGATACTGGAAGTGCAACATGCCCTGATGCAGCCTCTGAATCATGCCTAGTGCCCCAGGTTCAATGCGGTGCCATGCAATGGTTCCTAACATGCTTGCCTGGCAAATCCTAGAATATGCTACTGCCCTGCTATGTGCCCCATCCAGCCGATGCCCAAAACAATGAGCGAATTAGCGCAAGTTGAACACTTTTCCGTACACATGATAGTAATATTTGATTTGATGGGCTACTCGCCCTTTTTATTTGCTCGGCATGCAGCACGCTGCTGTTTAATATGCGAAACCATATAGCACATGGGCTGTAATCATACACCAAATATACACCTTATTGGTGCACACAAAGTGGCTCTCGGTTAACATTCACTTAAGTGTCCTTTGTTCATTCATTTATTACGCTGTTAGTGCTTTTACAAAAAGATAGAGTATAGTTGAAATAGAGAGGCTACTTTGTTTGTGGGTGGTTGCAATGTTTGCATTGCCTTTTTACACAATGGGTAACAAAACGGAAATGCTAGAGGAAGTGCCGGTCGTTGTCGGTTGCCTTATCCAGACCCTTCGCTTGTTAAGGTTTGTTGGAATACCCTTTATTGTTTAATGAGCCGTTTCCAAGAGACTTTTACTCCTGCCATTGAGCGTAAGGCCTTCCTAGAGTAAACTTCGGTTCTAAGACGTTAATACCTAGTTCTTCTTTCATTTGCATTTAAAATGTTTCTTAACCTCAACGTTAACCCAAAATTATTGGGGTGCTGTACATCAATTTAGTTGGACAAGAATAGTATCTAGTAATGATAAGTATTTGTTGAATATGTTTAGGACCTGCCCGGTGATCAGAAAGTTCTGGCTGGCGGTGCAGACAAAGTGGCCAGGGGAGGGGGATAGAGATGCACACATGGCCCCCAGAGACCTGCTTGATGGGGTTGTTCCCGAGAGGGGAAAAAGCATACGGCACACCTCACCAGGATGAAGGATCTAATGTGCATGTGAAACGCAGAATTGCAATGGCTTGGAAGTTGGCTGAGGGACCCAGTATTGAAGCAGGGTGGGGAGACTTAAGCACTGGGCGATGGCCAAGACCGTAGCGGGATGACGCAAGCAATGTTTGTCCTCTGATATTAAGCCCCATGAACACGGCCACCTGGGAAGCATCATCCGCTAAGGGGTGACGTATGTTATTTAAAAAAGGGGGGAGTCGCAGTAAATTGTCTAAAGACCACGTTGAATTGTAACCATACAAGCATGCATGTCATAGATTTTCTATGGTTGTGTTTAAAGTTTTAGGTACACAAAAAAAATGTGTATTCAATATCGGCTGTTGCACACAAAAGATGTTATGTAAACAGCTTGGATACCTGTTGTTTGTTATTGTATGTGAATACAAAATCTTAATGCCCTTTGTTTCAACATCCTGTTCCCTAGCTCTTCAACTGTTTGAAATTCTAGAATGTATCTTACATACTAGGATATAAGGACCCTCACAATGGTTGTGTTGTGGAGAACCACCTGGATAAGGAAGGAAATGTACGCTTGCAACCAATGTCTACAGAGCTCTCATGTTTGTCAGTTCCATGCTTAAGAAAGCCATCCCAGCCTTTTTCTTTTCTTCTTGGAGTCCTGGGATTTGTAGTCCTATATTAAAAATGGAAAAGACAAAACTACAAGCAATAGATTTCCATGAAAAACATTATTAGGTGGCTTTCTCGGGCCTGGAATTTGGAAACTATTCGAAAGGCAAGTGTGCAATTCAGACTTGTAACAGACTTTCGTGGGCATGCTCCTCTATATTCTCAGATATGTTAATTGTTTTAACAATTAGAGATCTGGTTCTAGCAAGTAATGTTCTGATGCAGCCTCTGAGGCGTGCTTGGTACCCCAGGTTTAATGCAGTGCCGCTCTCAGTGGTTCCTAATATATGTCTTAAGATGGTGGGGTACAACGTAACAAAAAGTATACATGTATTCACTGGCACTGTCGGTCAGGCTACTTTTTCACATGAATATAAAAACAGGGGCCGGGTCGTGTTCTGTTTTGTTGCGTGTGACATGTCAGAAGAATCTAACTTCTTGAGCCCTAGTGTCGTCAAGCAAAAAAGATCTTTCAAGTTTGTATTCTCTCTACCCCGCCCTGAAATCTATCTTGGTTAAAACAGCTTTGGGTTCCTGAGCTCAGAGGTGGGGTCACCATAGCGCAGAACATCGTCTGTATGTTTTGATCATCCCTTTTAAGTAGTTACTTTGAATCACATAGCTCTCTGCATCTGAAAAACACGTGTTCCACTCTGTCTTTGGTGTCACTGCAGTGAACGATTGTTGTAATCTCTGTGATGCTTGTATTTTACAGTGGTTCAAGTTGGACGAGGCAACTTCCGGAAAATTGCACCTGAAGCTGGAATGGCTGACTCCCCAGTCAAATACTGAGAATCTCGATGAGGTATGGTTCAGAGTTGGGGTACAACAGTATTCCACTGTATAAGTCTGCAGAAGTGCATAGAGTCAAAGATTGACGAGTGTCACTGAGTGACGGCAGTGGCAGAGCCAGGGCGGGCTAGGGAGGCCATTATCCCCCCACCCCTGCTCCCCTCTGGTGGCCAGTGCGCCCCACAGCCTCCCGCCGGCGCCCTATTATCCGCCCCCCTTGCACCAAAAGCTACCTCTGCTACTGGGGACGGCTCACCTTGGAAATCACAGAACGCTGAATCTTTCATCCCTACATGGTCAATGAAACGTATCTAGCTGGATGCAAAGCACGCCATGTAAAGTGAACTGGCGTGAACCAAGATGAAGTTAGTTGTTGGGCAAGTGCATATTTTGGTGACTGCTGGATGGTGCACATTGACCAATTAGGATTATTTTTTTACGATTATTCTTTAATTCTAAATTCCACCACCAGTCCTGTTTGAGGAGATGGTCCTGCTGAATGCAAAAACAGAAAGCATTGATAAAATCAGTTGCGTGTTGGATGAGAAATACAACAGATGAATAATATGTATTTGTATATAGCACTTTAATTCAAGATTCCTCCCTCTTATGAGCGCGGTAATAACAGGTCTTATTATAAACCAATGCAATGATAGCAATTTTATGGTTCGGACGGTTGAAGGGCTTAACTGGCTGTGCTTCAAACCTGAAACGTCCAAGCCCTTAGCTTAGCCCATGAGGAACCTACTCAGACGCAAATAATCTTTGGGGGGGGGGGGCCTAAAAGATTGTTCTTATTTGTAACATGTGGGTGCCACAGCGATTCTAGACACTGCTTCTAGAACCGTTTCATTGAGCCTGGGCACAGCTTATCACCACGCATGCCTACAGCCCACTGCTCTGTCGCAGGCCCAAATCCACTGCTTGAGGTGGGACTTTATAGCTTTGCAGTTACTTAATTTGACTCTTACAATGTACCACCAAAGGTAATAATTGTGAGGAGTTCCTTGGCCACGGCAGAGGCATGAAGAGCTGCTGGCCGGGTCCCTTTACAAAGCTGCTAAATTGTGAGATGACTTGCAGTTCATATTCTTCTGTATCGTTGGAGATCGTTTATTCCTTATGATACTTGGGCTCATCTGATCTCCCTTTGCTCCATCGGGTGCAATTTTATCTTCCAGTCACAAGTATGGAAAACCAGTAAAAAATATGAACACACGTGGGTTTTGTTTGGAGCTCACACCTTTTTCCCCTCTGAGGAATCTTAGCGCTGGGGTGGCTGGTTTACCATGGTGGTCTTGTAGTCTTTGTCTGCGTGTTCTACTAGTATGTTGAAGGCCCAAGTCTGAGTTAACTTTTCTCGCTTCGCTGCTGCCTTTAACTCGGCATCTGTTATTTACCAGTCTGAAATTTCGGGCTGTAAGGCTACAGTGATATCCTCTCTTTATGTAGCACTTGACACCGGTTTCCTTCCGTTTCTAAGTGCTATAATATTGGGTATTGTTACACAAGTAAACGATACTCGCTGTATTGACCAGGCAAGGATGTATGCAGTGGTAAGCCGGCACTACTGGAATTTAAACCCATGACTAAAGTTGAGAACTTAACATCCATTCCTTCGCTATCTTTCTGACAGCAGATACAGGTTTTCATTGTATCGCAAACCGTATTTCTAGCCTTTTAAAAACACTTTAAAAGTGATCTTGTTGTTTGAAATAAATAGTAACATGCAGCTCGATCCGTGTTTTCCTATATTAAACTCCAGCGGTGCCCTTAAAATCATCCAGCCATAAATGTCTCCTTATCAACTAATGGTGAGAAATTGTCCCATAATAAAGACATGTGAAAAGCAAGTCATCCCATAAAAATAGGGTTAATGGGAGAATTGTGACACCACAAAAGAACTGTAACAAATTAATACTGTTGTTTCATGGCACTGGGTATAATCCACAGGGTCTATTAATAACTCCACATAAACTCTCAATAAGAGCGCATGTCGTACACACAAGTCTATCCATGGCTAGCTGATTCTAAGGGAGCATGATGGGAATTAGAGATAGGTGAAATAAGTAATCAAGGTAACCCATTTTTACCATGGTCCTTTGCTTATCAGAAGGGGAAGAGTGTGTTAGGAGCATCAACAACAAATTCTAACGTAGATCAAGCAGAGACATTGCATGTAACAAGGAGCTGCACTGTTATTATCAAGATTCCCTTCCCTTCCCTTTATCCATGCCATATCCTTCACTCTCTCATTTTGTCTACTTCATGTACATCTTGGGCAACAGAAGAGGAAAGAGGGGTTACTAAAACATTTAACATTGGCGGAATGTAGAAAAGGTTCCAGAAACTTAATTTTCCTCACCGCACACAAAATTCACTTGTGAACATGTCGAAATAATTATTTCCAATTGAACATCTTGAATGGAAAATGTTGAAAGTGAAAATGTAGAATATAAATCACATTGGAAATAGTACAAAATCAAAATTGTATTTAAAAATAAAATGTATATACATGTACCTTAATTCACTTCCATTTTCTCTACCTTAACTAAAATTCCAGTTCAAGGGGTATTGTTTTTCTAAGACCCATGCACCTACTATATTCAATTTCCAGACTCTGTTGCAAAATGTCAAATGTCATAAAAGCGTAATATATACTATAAAGAAGTTATTTTCAGATCTTATGTTTTCTTTTTCTAGATTATTGAACATTATTTTCTACATTTCTCATTTAACATTTTCACCAGTTAGCTGCAAAATCATTGTATTGTTGTCTCCGGTAGTTGGGCCTGAAAGGAATGATACTTCACATTGCTGTATTTTTTAATTGAATCAAATGTGGCTGGAGAATCAAATTGAGCTTTGCTGAAACCTGCATATCGGGTCTATTTGAGGTTGTCCATGCGATTTGGGGTTTCTCTAGATGTTTGCGGCGGATGTCCTTCTTCAGAAAGCAGTCTTTTTTTCCTTTCCTCTGAATCCTGGTGGAATCCGAGGTTTCACCAACTAATAATGCAGTACATAGGTACCCAATCCTGGTGCTCAGGGTCTCTCGCCATCGCTGCAATGCTAGACACGCACTGAGTTACTTACAAGACTATCTGGTATATCCTCACCAAACTGTGTTCTTTCATTGTAGGCACTCACAATCATTAAAGCCG
Organism: Ambystoma mexicanum; assembly: GCF_040938575.1. Taxonomy (NCBI): domain Eukaryota; kingdom Metazoa; phylum Chordata; class Amphibia; order Caudata; family Ambystomatidae; genus Ambystoma; species Ambystoma mexicanum. Next base: position 754,498,844 of record NC_090924.1, on the reverse strand, counting down.
ACAAAGACCAAGCCGATGATGGCCTTTCATCAGCCCTGCTCGTGCTGTACCTCGATTCAGCAAGAGATTTGCCAGTAAGTCTACTTTCAGTGGTGGTGTTGACTCCATGTATCTCGCACCCTTCACAATATGTGGCACACTGTAAGTGATGATCATGTATGTTCCTCTCTCCATACTCCATATTCTGCCATAGTTTGTGTCCCCATGCCTGATTTGTGTACTCTGAGTGGAGTACAGTTGCAAATGTTTGCCAAACTCTGTATCAAGCATATGTTGGGCTCTTCCAGAAGGGGTATGTTTGTAAAATTGTACTAACGCATTGCTGTATGCCTACCACATGTATTGTGTATCAGCAGAACATTTCATTCGAGATGTCCCAGGGTTGTTAAATATTTTGTTTATTGGATTGTGCACACTGCCTTCATGCATTTGGAATGAAAGGAACACTTGCTCAAAGAACTTGCATTTGATTTATTCATTTGTGAACATGCCCTCTAGACCCAACAGGCTGGGAGTGTCTCTGATATACTTTCACACGTCGATGCAATATCCAGGAGCAGTTGCTGTGTACCATGCACCACCTCTTCGGAAGAGAAGGGTGTTCCCTAATGTAAATGCTGAGGTCACCTTAAACGCTACGTTGAAGGTCTACATGCCTTTAAGTATGTGCATTCAAATCTCTACATCCCATGAGCCATGTGCTCTTAAATCTTTGGTTCTGCCATTCCTTTGCTGATCAACCTCTGCACAATCCACAGGCCAGAACTTGTGCTTTTCTAAGGAAGCTCAAATATTCATTTACAGCGTCTAGGTTTCTTCCCCACTTTATTTGTTCTATGCACTTGTAACTTTTCTTTACAACAAAATCACACCTTTAAGGTAACTGCACCTTTGTGCCTTGTGTTCTTGTGTTCAAACTGCTCCATTTCCCCAAGTCAGTCTAGTTCCTTTTTTTTGGGAGATTGCAAACTACAACTGCAGAGAGGATTTTGTCGTCACTGGCAGAGAAATAAGCATGAGAGAAAATGTCTTTAAAGGATAGTGTTTGATAGGGACAGTTATGATGCTCAATTGGTTAGAACACCTGTTGCACTGGTCTTTGTACAAGCTACCAGTCACGAATTAGAACTCTAGCATTCATACTGCAAAGACCAACACAATACCACTAAGCTGTATGTAATGTAATATGGCATTTGTATAGCACCTTTTCACATTGGTATTCTCAGATTCAGTCTGATCCTTGTTATCTCCACCAACCCCCTCCTCACCTGAAGTCTTTATGACTGAGGTACCGTCTGAATCAGAGTCCCAGGATTCATCCGTTGGTATCTCCTTTCTTCTCTGTCTCCAAGAGTCGCTGGGCTTCTTGGGCGTCCTTACTCCTGGTTTGGTGCGATGGGTATGGGCTCCACTAGAGGCCACTTTGCCTGAGATGCAATTTGCCTGGCAGTGGGGACCCCAGGGAGCCCACCCCAGACCAGGGAAAAAGCCTTGCCGAAAAAACCCTGGTAGGTTGTGATATCTTGCTGGGACTACTGGTCCCAGAATGCACTGAGATACTGAAGGAGTAGGCAAAGTCCACAATGGCTCCAAAGAAACACCCTAGAGGGGCAACAGCAGGATACTAGGAGTCCGGAGGGCTAGGTTGCAGAAGAATATCAGGTTCCTCGCAAGAACTGCGAGTTAGGAAAGAGGGAGTTCCAAGAAGGTAAGGTAAGCAGTAGACAGCATACAGCGGAACAGCCGTACGAGAACGGCAGAAACGGAAAGGGGAAGCCGTTCGGAAAGCGGCCAGGAGGAAAACAGGAAAACAACACACGAGCGCTGGGAAACACTTTCCAAAATACTGGAAGTTGCAACGCAAGTGCGTTAGCAACTTCCGGGAATATAAAGTCAAAAGACTAGAACGCGCATAGCGATTCCAGGGAAGGAGTCCGTCTTCTACCTTCTTTCCAGTCTCCATCTTGGGTATAGTCTCCACGGCGGGCGAGTTGTGACAGTATGACCCCTCTTTAGGCCTCCACCCCCTGGTTTTCCGGGATGGAGGTGATGGAATCTCCGTAGTAGACGAGGAGCAGAAATGTTCTTAACTGGTTCCCATGTGCATTCTGACCTTGGGTATCCTTTCCAAAAAACCAGGTATTGTAATACACCTCTTTTGTATCTGGAATCCATGATGTCGGAAACTTCATATTCCTCAGTGGTCTTTGGGGACTTTTGAGGGGAGCTTTTTGTCTTTCGTGAATGAGGGTCCTCAATATATGGTTTAAGGAGTGAGGTATGAAAGACAGGATGAACTCTTTTGAGAATCGGGGGAAGGTCCAGTCTAAAAGCCACAGGATTGATCTTGGCTGAGATACGAAAGGGCCCAAGATACCTGGGTGCAAACTTTCCTGGATGAACCCATCTGGGTAAATACTTGGTGGATAACCACACCTGCCTTCCTACTTCCCACTGAGGATTTGGGCTTCTTTTTTGATCTGCCCATCTTTTACAGTCTTGTCGAGCTTTTGTGAGATTGGATTCTGATACTCGATGCATCCTCTGTATGGTATCCAGTAGATGATCCACTGAAGGTGTGTTTGTAGGAGGGATACCAGAGAGAGGTATATGCTTTGGGTCGTAACCATAGGTGCACTTGAAAGGACTCATGCCTAGGGAGGTATGTCTAGTGTTGTTATAAGAGAACTCGGCCATGGGCAGAAGATGGAACCAATCGTTTTGTTCTTGGTTACAAAAACACCGTATGTACTGTTCGAGAGTGGCGTTCAAACGTTCAGTTTGCCCATTGCTTTCCGGGTGGAACCCTGAGGAAAGAGATCTCCTGATTCCTAATGTTCTGCACAGAACTGTCCAGAATTTGGACGTTAATTGAGCGCCTCTATCTGAGACTATATTGGTGGGAATCCCATGAAGCCTGACTATGTCCTTCAGAAAGACTTCTGCAGTCGTGCTGGCAGTAGGGAGTCCTTTAAGAGGAGAAAAGTGAGCCAGCTTGCTAAAGGAATCGATTGTGACCATTATGGCGGTGTGTCCACAGGATTTTGGCAGCTCCACTATGAAATCCGTGGATATCTGTTGCCAAGGTCCTTCGGGCTGTTTTTCTTGTTGTAGAAGTCCTAGGGGTTTGTGGTAATCGTACTTGTTTTGAGCACACACAGGGCAGGTCTTTACATACTCCTTCACATCCTTAGCCAGGGAAGGCCACCAAAATTGGCGAGATGTTAACTCTAGTGTGGCTCTTTGGCCCTTGTGTCCAGCAGAGGGAATATCGTGACACCAGGACATTGCTTGTACTTGGAGTTCTCGGGTTGGTATATACAAAGCTTCCTTTTTAAAGAGAAAGTTGCCCTTCCCTTTCAAATCCATTTCTGAACTCCTATTGTTCTGTTGTTCCGCTTTTACCCGTTGCAAAAATGTGTTTATGTTGACGATGAATGTCTTCCCTGCTAACATAAGTTCCTGTTCTGGTAGATCTCCCGAATCTTCACCCATACTCCGAGAAAGGGCATCTGCCAGAGTGTTGTCCTTTCCTGGGAGATAGGTGATCTCAAAGTCAAATTGTGAGAAGAAATACGCCCACCTAGCATGTCGTGAGTTGCGGCATTCCATCTTTTGAAGGACTTTAAGGTTTTTATGATCCGTACGGACCAAAAACGGGACTACAGAGCCTTGTAGCAGATGTCTCCATTCCTCACACGCTTGTTGGATGGCCAGGAGTTCTTTTTCTAACACGGAATAGTTGCGTTCACTAGTGGTCAACGTGCGTGAAAAATAAGAGACAGGATGTTCTAAGCCGTCTTCCTCCTTCTGTAGTAATGCTGCCCCGATAGCACTGAGGGAAGCATCAGTTTCCACCATGAAAGGGCGTGTTTGATCTGGTTGTCTGAGGATCGGAGCTGTTACAAAAGATCTTTTCAAGGTTTGGAAGGCTTGTTCAGTGTCGGAATCCCAATGGAATTTCACCCCCTTTTTAAGAAGATTGGTGATAGGTAGAATAATCTCAGAGAAATTGGGGATAAACTTTCTATAGAAGTTCGCTAGTCCTAAGAATCGTTGGATTCCTTTGACATTAGAGGGTACAGGCCAATTTGTAATGGCATTCGTCTTGGCTGGATCCATCTGTATGTTATCTGCAGATAATATAAAACCCAAATATGGTACTGTGGATGCCTCAAATATGCATTTTTCGGGTTTAGCTAGTAGACTGTTTCTCCTTAAACGTTGTAAGACTTCTGTTACCAAGACACGATGTTCAGCCAGGGTGGCAGAAAAGACAAGAATGTCGTCTAGGTAAACGACCACTGAGGAGTAGAGCATATTTGAAAACACATTGTCCATGAATCGTTGGAATTGTGCCGGTGCATTGACTAGTCCAAAAGGCATTACTCTATATTCGTAATGTCCTAGAGGTGTCCGGAAAGCCGTTTTCCACTCATCCCCTTCGCGGAGTCTTAAAAGGTGATAAGCTCCTCTTAAATCCAGCTTGGTGAAGACCCGGGCCCCCTGGACAGCTTCAATGATGTCCTTCATTAATGGCATAGGGTATCTATCTCGCACTGTAAGACTATTCAGACCTCTGTAATCTATACAGGGACGTAGTTCTGTTGTTCCTTTCTTTGGAATAAAAAAGAGAGAAGCCCCTGCTGAGGAAGATGACTCTCGAATAAGGCCGTTCTCTAGGTTGGTGGCAAGGTACTCTTTCAGAGCTTGCTTTTCCGGTAGTGACAACGGAAACATTCTCCCGAAAGGCACAACTGCTTCGGGTGTCAGATCAATCTTGCAATCTTCTCTGCGATGTGGTGGTAGAAGGCGGGGTTGTGTGTCTGTGAATACATCAATGAATTCCTGATAGGGAGCTGGTATCATGTTGACACTGAAGGAATGATGCAGTGTTGCTTGAATGACTGGGGTGATTTTTGTAGTTAAGCAATGTTGACTGCAGTACTGTGATTTGAAGTCTACTGTATTCAAACTCCAATCAATGTGAGGATTGTGCTTTCTTAACCAGGGAATACCCAGTATTACCGGAAAATGTGCCGCCCTGATCAGATCAAATGAGAGGTATTCCTCATGATTAGCCATCTTTATCTTCAACTCCTGTGTTTCGTGACTAATTGGGCCTGATGTTAGTGGGGTACCATCGACTCCTTCCACCGGTATAGATCTGATCTTCGGTCGTCTGGGTAAGAGATGTTCCTTGGCCCACTTGTCGTCCACAAAGTTGCCAGCCGCTCCACAGTCTAACATGGCTATGCACTCCACGGACCCTGTCGGTTCCCATTCTATTAGTATCTTGATCACCATAAGACTTCACAAGTCCAAAGCCGACGGCTGCGCTAAGTGACAGGGATTTATGGTGTTCACCCCTTCCCTTTCCCTGTTTAAGGTTGGGGTCCTTCGTTTCCCTGTCTTTTGGGGGGTACTGCAGTACAATCTCTTAATAGATGGCTGTTCGACCCACAATACATACACAAGCCGAAGTCCCTTCTTCTTTTGCGTTCGCTAGTAGATAGAGGTCCACGTGTGGTTCCAATTTGCATAGGTTCTTCCGTGGATCTCTTTTCAGGCATCGAAGAGGGGTTTGGTCCTGATAAAAAATTGCGTGGTCTTCTTCTTTCTGCCTTCCTTTCTGCCATACGGAACTCTACTTGTAAGACTAAGGAGACCAGGTCCTGGAAAGAATTAGGTCTGGCAACTCTTGCCAGTTCGTCCTTAATGTCTTCGTGGAGTCCTCTTCGGAATATAGTCTGTTGGGCAGTTTCAGGCCATCCTGCTTCTGCAGCTATCCTTTGAAATCTCACAAGGTACGTTTGAACATCCGATGACCCTTGTCGTATGTCGAGTAGATTTTCAAAGGCGGAATACAAGACCTCCGGTCTCTCGAACCTTTCTTTTAGTCGTTGTGTGAATAGGCCGTAATCAATGAGAACCAGATCTGAAGTAGTAACAAAAGGCGTAGCCCATGCCAGAGCGTTGCCTGTCAGATTGGATATCAAGAACCCAACCTTAGTTCTGTCTAATTCGTAGGTCCTGGGGCGAAAGGCGAATTGGATTGTGCAGGCATCCAAGAATTCTTTTAATTTCTTTGGGTCCCCATCATATTTCCCACACGACAAGGGAAGAGGGAGTAGTTCTCCTCTGTTATCATCCCGTTGAGGTGCCCGTTGTCCCAACTGTTGAACCTGTTGCTGTAATGCTGTACTGTCAGCTCTTAGGGACTGTACTTCAGCCGTCAGGGCCTGGATGGCATTTACCATTTCTTGGTATTGTTCTAGGGAGGCCATAATCTCTGGGCGTTGCAATCTCTCAGATTCAGTCTGATCCTTGTTATCTCCACCAACCCCCTCCTCACCTGAAGTCTTTATGACTGAGGTACCGTCTGAATCAGAGTCCCAGGATTCATCCGTTGGTATCTCCTTTCTTCTCTGTCTCCAAGAGTCGCTGGGCTTCTTGGGAGTCCTTACTCCTGGTTTGGTGCGATGGGTATGGGCTCCACTAGAGGCCACTTTGCCTGAGATGCAATTTGCCTGGCAGTGGAGACCCCAGGGAGCCCACCCCAGACCAGGGAAAAAGCCTTGCCGAAAAAACCCTGGTAGGTTGTGATATCTTGCTGGGACTACTGGTCCCAGAATGCACTGAGATACTGAAGGAGTAGGCAAAGTCCACAATGGCTCCAAAGAAACACCCTAGAGGGGCAGCAGCAGGATACTAGGAGTCCGGAGGGCTAGGTTGCAGAAGAATATCAGGTTCCTCGCAAGAACTGCGAGTTAGGAAAGAGGGAGTTCCAAGAAGGTAAGGTAAGCAGTAGACAGCATACAGCGGAACAGCCGTACGAGAACGGCAGAAACGGAAAGGGGAAGCCGTTCGGAAAGCGGCCAGGAGGAAAACAGGAAAACAACACACGAGCGCTGGGAAACACTTTCCAAAATACTGGAAGTTGCAACGCAAGTGCGTTAGCAACTTCCGGGAATATAAAGTCAAAAGACTAGAACTCGCATAGCGATTCCAGGGAAGGAGTCCGTCTTCTACCTTCTTTCCAGTCTCCATCTTGGGTATAGTCTCCACGGCGGGCGAGTTGTGACAGGTATGGCCTCAAAGCACAGTAGGTGAACGCCCTTAGAGGACTGAAGTCCGAGGTATGAGATATTGGTCAGAAGAATTTTGAATGTATGTGTGCATTTTAGTCAGTACGAAGGTAGGTAGGGGTGGCTAAGTCCCTGCTTGCGACCCATGTAGAGCTGGCTTGTGGATTGGTGCTGTGAAGGCTGTCAGGAGAGTATTCGAGTCAAGGAGACTGATTGTGTCCAGCTAGACCGAATGTGTATCTTGGCTGTATTTTAGTGGCAAAGATGTTTTGCGATGTGTCTTCAAGTAGCGGATGATTGCAGATGTGTGCGGATGGGTGGCTGTGCTTTTGGATCGATACAGTTATCATTCATTGAGATGGAGTGTGCTATTGTAACGCTCACCTGACTCCCACGGAGGCGCTGGCCTGGTTCGCGCTGCTGTGACCTCTTCTAAGGTGATGCGCAGGGTTCGGAAGACGGACTGGACCGGGCCCCCAAATCTGGCTTGTCTGGCTCGCAGAAGTATCCTTCTGTAGGTCAAAAATAGGGGATTAACTGTCTGCGGGGTAATGCAATCGGCCTCCTACTTTCCCCTCTCACCCTCCTCGAAACCCTTCTGTGATTCCTCGTAGCGTCTCACCTTAGGGTCTGGAAGGACGAGCTCTCCATCCTGCTTCTGATGCAGGGGCGCATTGGTATCCAGTTACTTCACTGGATTTTCAGATTGGTGAGAACCAAACTTGCTTGGCTTCCAGGTAAGTTTTTTGATAAGAGGTTCCCCTTGTGTCCATGCATTAATGTACTAATGCTAGTGTCTTTTTCCCCATAGGGGCCGGGGTACGGAATGCCCGGGAACAGGCACCGACCCGAGATGAGAGGTGAAATCCTTGTAGAAATCAGGTAAGTCTTTAATGAGCGTTTTTTGGTAATGTCTTTTCATTCGCTCATTAACGCTGATGTCTCTTTTTCCCCTTAGGGGCCGGGGTCCGGAAATGCCAGGATGCGGCGCGGACCCGAAATGAAGAGGGAATGAATCAACAGGTAAGTCTTAACATGGAGATTTAGCTTTCCTTATTCCCTTCTTTCTCTCACCTTTTGTTCTTGTCTTTTTCTCCCTAGGCGCTGGGGCGTGACTGCGAATCCGGATGATCGCTGCTGAACATGGAGGCGCCCTGTAAAGGTGAGTGGAATGCGGCGCTGCAGCGATCGACGCGATGAGCTTTTAAATAAGTCTTCCTTTTCAGGATTGTCGGCGAGATGTCTCCGGGATGCGGATTTAGCAGGTAAGGACTTTTCCTTCTTCTGTTCTCTTCTTCTCTTCCTTTGCAGGTGATCCAGGATGCTGGCAGGCGTGGCAGAAGTCAGGATGCAGGAGCAGACACGGTGAGCGTCCAGCTGCTAGATGCAGAAGAACGCGAAGCACGTGTGGCTGTTCGGGTGCGGTTTAAATAGCCTTGGAAGAAGTTCCAGGTATGTATCCTTAATCCAATCAGGTATGTATCCTTCCCCGACCACGCCCGGATGGTAAATTAGTCCCACAGGTAAAGGAGTTCCTTTCAGGCCTCAAGGAGGCCGGGATCCTGCAGCATGGTCTGCATCAGGTAAGTGCACCCAAGCACTCCCATAATGAGCCTGGTGCTTATGGCGCCAGGACTGATGTCTTTTATGAGCCTGGCGCCATAGGTGCCAGGACACTGTCCAAAGGGCCCCTATATGGGGTTGCTGGGTCCTTCCTTGGGGACTGGATGTCCGTTTTCGGGGACGCAGGGCTTGAACCGGCTCCCCGGGAGCGGGCATCATGACAGCTATGTACCTGTGAGTCATGGCTGATTACTTTTTTTTGTTGACGGAGTGCATGTCCTGTCCTGCGGGTCTATGGGAGACGTTTCTGTGCATGCTCAGTACTTTCTTGGAGTGTCTCATGGATGACCCAGCCTACCTGTCTGGCGGTGAAATTCACCTGAAAGGCAGATTAGGTCAGTCAAGACGCAGGGGGGAAGAGGCAGGTCATGTGTGCCTTTCGGAAAGCGAGGAGATCCTCTATTCGGCAGATGCTAAAAGGGATACTACAGTTCCTTCTTGTAGGTGCTCGATGGAAAAGGACGTTCCCCATAATAATAATAATAAATAATTTCACATTTATATAGCGCTACGAACCCTCAGGTATCTGAGCGCTGCTTATTATTACCCACGGTGTGTGGTGCTCATTTATCGACCTCGGAAGAATGAAAGGCTGAGTTTGGCCCTGCCGGGATTCGAACCTCCGTTAGCAGGCTCTGCACAGATGTCAAAGCGAGCGCTCTACTCGCTGTGCCACTTGACCATATACTGGTCAATTTGGCAGGAGGGATGACAAGGAGGAGAGCGGTGCCTGATCTGAGGTTTCTGTTGGGTCATTAGGGGGCAAGCTTGTGTTGTAGATATTCTGGGATTGCCTTTTGCAGAGCATGGTGGGTGATGCACGTAGCCTTAAAGGTGGACCGTCGACCAACAGGGAGTCAGTGCAGGACATGGAGGGTGGGTGTGATGTGCTCTGTAGGGCCCAGGGCTAGGAGGAGCCTGGCTGGACTCGTTGGACTGTTCTGAGTTGAGATGCAGGGGTGCCCAGGTATAGGGAGTTGGAGTAGTCTAGGCGAAAGAGGACGTGCAACTCTGTGAGGGTAGAAGAGGTATGGGAAGATGCTTCAGAGAATGCATAGGTGAAGATAGCATGATTTTGTGATTTTGACACAGAGTTGATGTGAGTGTGTTAGATCTGTGTCCATGGTGCAGTCCGGTATCTTGTGTTTTAACATATTCTGGGGTGCCAATGGTGTGTGCGCGAGGGTCGGCTGGGCAACAGAATGAGGGTAATTGCTAGGGTAGCCTGGGCCACATTTAGGGATGCAAAGAGAGTGGCATGGCTGAGTGGGAGGGGGATAGAGGGGGAAAGGAGATCAGGAGGGGATTCAGGTTGGGTGCAGATATGCTGGGATGGTCTGGTTGGAGGCCTGTGCAGGAGGAGCAGCTGGGTTCGTCTGGAAAAGCTAAAGGCTGGGGCTTGGGGGGCATGATTTTACCCTGAGAGGTGAGCATGGGGAGGGAGCAGAAGTGAGTAGGGATGGGGACTGGGTGAGGGTGTGGCCAGGATCCTAGTGTGCCAAAGTGCCCCTCTAACATGGTGGATGATAAGCCGCCTCAGCCGAGAGGTGGCCAGGGGCCCACAAGCAGCTGTAGTCAAGTAGGTTAGCTGTGTGAAAGCACAGGAGGATCCATTATGTGGTGTAGTGTGTAGGCTTACGTAGGGAGGAGAAGTGCACGAATGATAGATGCGAGGAGCACCGCCGAATCCCTGTGGAAAGAAAGCAAACCTATTGCACTAACCCTGTGGAAAGAGATGCAAGCTGGTGGCAACAAGCAATAGTTTGATTCAATATTACAGGCCTACTGTAGTAAACACTAGGCTAGATTCGAAATTACAGACCTATAGCACTATCCCTGTGGGTGAAGATGCAGGGTAGTGGCACAAAGCAGTTAGATTAAAAATACGGCTAACTACAAAAATACAGACCCACTGCAGTGATAAGGGTACAAAATTAATTCCTTACCCGAGTGTCGCAGCAGACAGGGGTTGGGGCCTGGCGCGCCCAGGGCGAACAGGCAAACGGGTGATAGAAGAGCCCAGGCAGGTGCCCTTTACCTTGGCCCTTAGCCGGCTGCCCAGACAATGCTGCCCTGAGACTCTCAGTCAAAAACACTTCCTCGTCAAGGTAACCGATCAGGGCTCGGGAGGGCATGAGAAGCAGGATTGGGGGCTGGGAGGGAGGGAGGGAGCGAGGGCGAGCTTGAGCATGAGGAGTACTATTAGCAGGAGGAAGCTCACTGGTACAAAATGGGCACTTTGAAAAGAGGGTACAGGTTTTAACACGGTATGGTAGTGAGCAATTGGCTATCGTTCCTCCAAACAGGTTTCAATAAAATCCCTATCCTCCTATGTGGTAAAAATAGATCCTTCCAGAATACTGAGTCTGAAAAAACTGCTTCTGGTTCAGAAAGAGCCTAACACTTGATGACTGTGTGTCCCGGGTTACATTGGGTCAATCCTTGTTTTCTCCCCCAACCCCCAGCGCTGAACAGACTAACTTTAGCCAAGGTTTGAGTGAGAGCTTACTCTTGCCATGAGGATGCGTCATCCAGTATATATTCCGTCTGTATCCTTCCTTCAAACCCTTCTACATTCTCATCCCAATATGCTTCCTGCTCTTCCTGCTGTATTAAGTGTTGATCTTCTCCTGCTGGAGACATGGAGAGTGCTATATACCCAAGCTTAAACACATCTGTGAGGTTGATAGGGAGGCCTCAAGGGCATTGAAGAAAACTTTACAAAAAAAGCCTTGCCTACTTGGCCAGTTGTCTTCGTCCTAGTTCAGGCCCTTAAATAACAGAAGCCATTTGGATTTCGGAGGTCACTGGTATGAGTCTACTTCTAGGCACTTGACTTTGTTTTGTGCCAAAGGTTTTATTTTAGACAACATTCCCTGGGTTCCCTGTTAGGGAAGGTGTATGTCCAGTCTTTTCTAGTACTTTTATTTAAAATCATCTTTGACGTGATGCGTCTCAAATGAAATGCTTGGAAGTGTGTTTAGCAGCGCCATCTTTTTCAATACCGTTTGGGTTTATTCCCATTGCATTTCTGTGCAATAATAGCTTATGTTATGTTTTGTGGAACCCCAGAAATGTGTCAGAAAGCCATTTAAAACACATTAATATTATCATTGGTTGTGTTATCCCTCTGTCCTTTTTAGTTTGGGCTATTAGGTGGCACTTTAGACCACCTATAAGCCGAAATTATTGCTTTAGAGTAGAGATAGGGAGAAATGACATATAAGGATGGACACAAAGCTTGTGGGTGTTTGGTTATTTGCCCACCCATTGACTGGCAATGACCATGCTAAGCCCTATGGCAATTCCCACCCAGTTCCTGCCCCTCACCGCCCAAAACACTGTCTCAGGGGAACTCCTTGAGCTCTCTTTAAACAAACCTAACCATCAAATCATGCACTCGAAGTGCCTGCCAGTATTTTCTCAAAGCAGTCTTCTCAGAGTTAATTACATATTTGGAGTTGTAAACGCACCACTGGTGTAATAAATATGCCTTAACCAGGTCTGACTTAAGCCACTCAATTTATTAGCACTATGCATGTCCTTCATTGAAGTCCTGTTAAAAACAAGGATTGTCAAAGCCAACAATTTTGGCTTGTGTATAAGTATTGGGCATTTGCCAGGTGCTGGTATTAGAATCCTAGGTACTTGCACCATTTTTCACATGATACTATCAATAGCCAGTTAATAACACTACGGCAATGCCTGACAAGTGCCTTTCCCATGCCTACCCAAATTGTTGGCATTGCCAATGCTTGTTTGGATCAGTGATCAAACCTTTTTCATTCCACCCTTAACAGGGCTCATACTTTCTGTGTGGTTGGTTCTGTGGATACTATTGTCCCTTAATAATTGTTGATGAGAGGCATGAGTTAATGTGTGTTCTGTATTTGCGTATGAAATCCGCTCTTAGTGTGTTTGCCTTAAGAAAAGCAGCCCTGATTTAGCGACTCTATCCTTGTAGTAAGAACTAGAATTTCTTCATTTAATTGCTGGGCATTTGTAATTTACTCCAGGTGTCCAAAACCGCTCTCATTCATTATGCCTTACTGCCCTCTGTCCCTTTAAGTGCATGAGGTGTATAGACAGTCGACTTCATGCCCTCAGTCCAAAGAGAGGGATGTTTTCTAAATGTACCCTGATAAAGACCCGAAACAATACTAACATCACTTCTGTATGTAGTATTACGCCATACAGCCCCTGCTCACCGGATATTAACATGCCCGTATTAGGAAGCAGTAGAATAACATTGCTGAATAACAAGACAAGTATTGATGAACAAACACCAAGATTATTTTTATGACTTAAGCTGTCAAGGGCTTCACACCATTTATTTGTAATTTGCTTTATGCATTATTGTTGCTTAGATGTATCACCATCATGTTGCGCTCATGGCCACTAATCCACTTCTAATCTATCGCAAGCTAGAGTGCTCCTGATCAAGCCCAGATCTGGAATACCCCACTCGCCTCCAGAAGACACTATACAATAACAAGCAGTGCCAGTGAGAGGAGCAGCCTGAGAAATCGGGGTAAGAGGAAAGAAAAGCTGACACAGAAATCCTGTAAAAGAAGCTCAGGTTTCGGATCAAGAGAAAGCACAGGTAGATCATGCAGGGGCGGATTTTGAGCTCATGATAATAAGAGTGTGGAAATGCAATCTTCTCCCCTTCAGATTCCAGCACCACCATTCTGAAGTGGGTGGAAGTATTGGGGGACGGGGGGACATGTCGTACTTTACAGCAGTAAAGGCTGCAAAAATCTCTCGTTGTGGGCGAAACATGTGCTCTATTGGCATTGCAAGCATTTCTTAAGACTGACACTTTTCTAATTTAAGAAAGTTGTCTTAACCTTTCATTAAACTTGAAAAGTGGTGCTGCAGTCTAAGGAATACTATATTTAAAAAGGGAAAAAGTGTGCGGTGGCGTTTAACGGCACCTCAAAGGTACAGTATATGAACTCCTTTTTTGTTGTGCTAAACCAGTGCTGCTTGGAGGAGAATCCCCTCCATGTGGCTGCCCTGAATTCCTGGTGGTTGATGGGGCTGTTGTCAAGCCATAAACCAGGCACATGCAAAATCCGAGGCGTTCATGTCCCTGTACAAAATTATTTCATTATCAGGATATGGAGTTTGTAAGTAGTGTTTCTCCTTCATGGAAGAACACTTCTTATGTTTGCACACACCTCACAATCGGCCCCTCGGTGTTAACACGAACACTATATGTTCACACTGTGTGACGTAGTAGTAGTATTTATTAAGCTCAACATATCACTGAAACATGTCTGTTTCAAAGCTCTAAACATATAAACAAAATAACATACATTATTTAAGAAAAACATAACTCAATTAAAATTCATTACGACCTCAGTCAGCAGATTTCAGTCATAAGCTTAAGAATCATAAAAGGAGGCTAGATACTGTTTTATCCATATCTTAAATGCCTGTAGAGTAGCAGAATTCCTGACAGATTGGGAGCTCATTCCACATGCGAGATCATAAGTATGAAAAGATCTACACCATAATGAGAGGAAGAGTGCTTAACTACCTACAGCAAGCCTTTTGAGCTTGGTCTGAGAGATTGAGAAGGGGCATATGGCATGGCTGTGCTAAGCAAGACAGATAGCTAGGAGAAAGGCAATTTACAATCTTCCAAATGAATATAAGGGTGCAGGATTTATTTTGATCTGCTATTGATAGCCTGAGAAACATGGTCAAATTTTTTTAGTCCGGAAATAATCCTTAATGAGCGAGTTTGTACTGCTTGACTTAGACACATTTTTCTTAGCTACACCTAAGTAGATAAACATGCAATATTGTACTCTAGATAGTGCAATTACTTTAACTAGAACATTAAGATGTGCGTTGTCCAAGAGATGCTTGCAATTATTGATTGTATACAGGTGAAAGTGCACCCTTTTCATGGCAGCATCTATGTGTAAGTCAAAAGACAATTGGCAATCAAATAGAAGCCCTAAATGTTTTACTATCTTCACAGGAGTAGGGGATATAACTAGGCTAGCAGGCCTGGAAAAAGGTAAATGATTTTCCATAGCCCCACCTCAATAATATTTCGGTCTTCCTTCCATTTAACTGGCATTCAAAGCCTAATTCCTTTATAATTTGTTCCATTGGGAACATATAAATGTTAAAAAGACGTGGGGACAAAGCAGATCCCTGTGGGACACCACAGATAAAAAATCGCTAGTGAAGAAAAACTCCCCAACTTGACCCTCTGTTTTTGTTTTCTTATATAGGATTCTAACCAAGCTAATGCTGTTCCCGTGATATGCCTCACTGATTCACAGCATTCAATCAGGATAGCATGGCCCACAGTATCAAGTGCAGCTGACAAACCCAACAAAATGAGAGCTGCTGGGTCTCCTCGATCTCTGATCTCTAACAGCTTTTGCCTGATAAAATGTATCAAAGTGTCTGTGCTATGTAATGTTCGAAACCAAGATCGGGCACTAGGTAGGTGACAATTACTTTCCAAATATGTAGATAATTGGAAGGTGGCTTTTTTCCACATAATTTTACTTACCTTCTAAATTCTCTTTCTTCAGTAGAGGCGTAACTTGTGCTTCTTTCCATAAAGAAGGAAACATGCCTCTCTGAAAGGAAGCATTGATAATATTGTGAATATGTTCCTTCATAAGTCTTGGAGGAAGGGGTTCCAATAATGAACCAGAAGTCTTAAGGCCATGAACTCTTCTCACAGTATCCACACTCTATTAAAAAGTCAAATGATTTGAAAATTACATAGCTTTTCGTGCCTTGAAACACTTGTGTATAGGCCCGTTATAAATGCCATATATCTTATCAATGGAAGGGACAAAAGGATTTACATGAATTTTAAGCTTGGTTGCTATAGCAGAACGCAGATTAATAATCTTGGTTTGAAAAAAGGATAATAATTCATTGCACAAGGACTGTGTAGGTAGGACAGGTACATTTTGATCCATTTAATCTGCAAGTTCGTGATACATTTTAAAAGCTAGAGACCACCAAGATTTTAGCAATAAAAGCTGTGAAGTGCAGAGCAGAATTTTGAAGGCATATTAAGGGGGAAGAATGGCTGGCGTCATCGGGAGCGAGCGTGAAGAAACTAAAGATAAAAGGTTGGCAGGATCTGTGTCGCTGATGAAGAATGTCTTTCTACTATTGATCTACATTTTAAACCGGAATTAGAAACCAGACCTTACTGATGAGATTGTAAGTGGCAGCCTTGTTGTGTGAGTAAGCAAGTATATTGTAGAAGACATTGACAAGTGCAGAAGCCATTTTTAACAGTTAATCATATAAACATGGCATAAGAAAGCAAGGGCCTGCACCATGGATGCCGAAGATTCCAGCCTACTGCCTGACCATCCTAGCGCAAATAGCCTCTTTTAATACAGGTATGTCCTGCTTTTCATCTTCGATCCCACCAAAGATTGCACCATTGGCAGAAACGTAAACATTACTCCTCACAATGTTCTTTACATATTTGTAATCACTTTTCAAAAGGTTGCATTATGCATTTTTAGTTTTCCTCCATTTTGAAAATTGAAATCTTTAGCCTGGCTCCTACATTCAACAAAGTCCCGCCGTACGAATGACTTACTTGCAAAAGTTCTGAGGTCCATGGTATCACTCATAACCACATGCTGGGCCCTGGTCAGATTTCCATCACAAGCGAGTCTGAGCTCCTACACTGACCCTTACCATCTCTGAAGTGCCACAGCCCTGAGAGGGGAATTCTTAAATGACGAGGCACAGGAAATTGTGCACGTTTGTGCAACACGAGGCCTCCTTCTTGGAGCAAAGTTAAAGATGTATACATGCACAAACCTTTGTGGGAACTGCAGTACTTGACGTTTGTTTAAAAAAATATATATAATGTTTTCATTTGATAATACACTGTGGCAAACGCATCGTTTATCGTGAGCAGGATAGTATAAAACATGAATACCAATTCACCTTTGACAAGAAATCTCTGAAGTATTTGGAAAAAAGATTTGTGTATCCTCCAGTCCATTGATAAACCGGTAGCTGGTATGCCTCCTGCACTTCTTCGGCAGGATATCTTAGATGCCTCCCAGTCAGATGCCTTGGATATGAATCATTTTTGGTTGACGGGCGGTGGTTGGCATGCCCATGTGTCCAAGGACTTGAGTCTTTCCTTGAACTGCAGCAATAGGTTTCTTTTCATCTTCCAATATTTCATTCAACCATTCAAATGCCAAAACATGGAGGTGTTGTCCACCACCTTGCATCTTTCTGGTTTAGTCCGGCAGAGGAGACACTGGAGACTCCTTGATGGCAAGTACTGAGTGGTGATACGTTAAAGTGTTTACGACAGGGACACCTACCCCATAGTACTTTTGTGGGTCCTGCAGCGAATATTGGAGATGATTAGAGGTCTAATGGAGAGCCAATGAATAATGAAGCTTAGAGTAACCCTTGTCAGAAAAACAGATGTAAAACCCAAGGTGATGGGTTTCTAGAAAACAAATCTGCAGAAGCAGACAGCATTTTGAGCTAATCCCGATTATGTTACCTAGTGAAAATCAAAATGGACATGCCCCTAAAGATGGTAAGTAGTTGGTGAACATGCAAATGGTTCACTAAGAGTACACCGACCCAGTAGATTTGGACAAAAGGTAGGTGCTCTGCCCATGAGTTATGCAGACAAGACCGCAGATAAGTGATCTATCAGATCACAAAGCTAACATTTGAGGTAGCTGTAAAGTTTAGAAGACCCTAGCATATAAGGTAGGAAAGAACAATGTGCATATCATCTACAGCAAATCAATAGAAAACAGAACAATAAGTATGGAGTGAGGACTGGTTGTTAGAAATTATACACACAGATGTTGCCTCTTGACCTTTCTGCTTTTGTACCACAATCCCAGGGGATTCCTGCCATGACCAACCGAAGATAAATATGCAATCATCCTACACCTACCTACTAATCAGGAGTACAGGGCATATGAACCATAATGGTCATATAGGTTGGCATGGTTTTATACAAGAAATTGAAAATATCAAATTTGGCCACGTGCAAGTTACAGTAGATAATATATTGTGTTGACTTCCAAAACATAGTTTAAAACATCTTATTTGAATCGAATGAAGAAATATATCACAGTTAATTTTGGCACAGGGAGCACAATCCACGGGGACCAAGTAAAATAGATTTTATTTTTATAGTTAGGGGTTTATGGGGAAGTGGCCCTTGGCACCTGGTATAGGATTGCGAACTGAAGCTATTAAGAGCCCATACCCAGGGAGATGAGATTTCCAATTTCTCACTCTGATTCACCCTACACTTCTCTCTCTAGCCATCCTTCTTTCCCATTCATCTTTTACACCCCCGTTCACTAGATTACTGTCCATACACCTGGTACCACTCACCAACAAAATACTTCCCCTTGACTCTGCCCCAACTTTGCTACCAACTCTTCAGCACTTTGCTCCTCCCTCACCTCCTGACCTCACTCCTGCAACCCTCACTCTGTCTCTCATTACCCCTTTTATATTGTGTTCCTGCTGATACTCTCCATACCCCATTCATTTGATCTAATGCTCTCCTGACTCTGTGTCAATCTGTACCTGTCCTTTCCACAGGGGCTAGGTTACAGGGGTGAAGTGTTTTAAAAGCCTCTCTAAGCTCCTCCCCATTTTTCTACACAGTTTTGTTTGTAGCCTCTGCTAGTGTGGTAGCAGCTAGGGCCTCATGCTGCTCGTTCTCCCTCTGGCTTGCTTCATATGCTGATGAGTTTTGTTGCCAATTCAGTTTGGGTAGAGTTTCAATTTCTCTCCTGTTCCCCTGCAGTTTCCCTTCACTCCCAGTTGTTTTTCATTTGCCCAACCATTTATCTGGGGTACACCTGGGGTTGGTAATTTGGGTGTCTCATTTTGGTTTAGAAAATCCCCAGTACATTCCCTGCTTGTTATTAATTATCTTCACCTGGCTCAGGTTTTCGTAGATGCTCAAATGTGCCCTCTGGGAGTGGAGTCCTGAAACAGAAATGGAGAACACAGGTTTGAAAAAGTACTGGGAAGCATCATATGACAAAAGTGACACCTTTGGTAATATACATGGCACGTGAAGGGTAACTAGGACTGCCTCCCTCAGCACCCTCTCCCCACTTCTGGGCAGGGTCCCTGTTCTCCCCTGAAAGGGTCACGACTCTGACCCTGCTGCACCTGGTACCATCATCAGCAAGGCAGCAGCACAAACAGGCAAGTCTGCAGAGACAAAGGAAAGTCCTGAGGTACCAGCAGACGCCCTTTTTTCATGCCTCCAGAATCCAATATAAATACACATCTTTGTAACGGAATCACCTGTCCCACACATACTAGGTGCAGGTTATCCTAGGATAAACATTAAGTTGGCTCTGTGCACATATCTGTGTGTTATCTGAAATTCAATTTCCATTCCAGATGGAACTGACTCATCATTTTATCCTTGTAAATGTGAACCAGTTAGCACCATTTATTTGGCAAATTTGAACATGTCAGTGCCAAGAGACTAGTCATTTTGTGTTGCACGCCATATAAATTGTCAAATTCCTACTATGTATCACCATAGTACCCTTGCTCCTCAAGCTTTTGCAGTGTCATATCCATGGTTTGTGTGGGCTGTTGTAGGATATGGCAGTGAAGCCCTATAACCAACCTCGTGATTGATTGATATTGATTGATATTTTATTTCTATTGTGCTCGTACACAAGTGTTTCAGAGCGCGACAAGGCAAGGGAGGGGAACTGGGGAGAATAAAACAGCGATCTTACTAGGCCCAGTGACATTGCGAATGCGCAAGTGCATGGGAGAGGAGGAAGGGGAAAAGTGCATGGAAGGGGGGAAAAGTGGAAAGTGCAAAGCAGAGGAGAAACAGATAAATAACAATAAATAAATAATAAAGGCAACAAACAGTGGTAATGCAGGCAGCAATTTGCAAGTACTAGGTTTAAGGCAGCAGACAGGGTAGGTCTGATAAGTGCAGGAAGAAAAAGGGGGGGCTGTATGGGTACAGATACAGACCCCAGTGCAAGCGGTGGCCCGGAGGCAGTGCGGGAGGTT
The DNA here is from genome assembly GCF_040938575.1 of Ambystoma mexicanum. NCBI lineage: Eukaryota > Metazoa > Chordata > Amphibia > Caudata > Ambystomatidae > Ambystoma > Ambystoma mexicanum. The sequence goes on along the minus strand of NC_090924.1, from coordinate 754,479,066 downwards.
GGCAGGGTGAGCAGGTACCCGGGCACGAAGGACAAGCGTGGTCAGGTGCACAGTGCCCAGAGAGAACAGATCAGCAGGGGAGAGGGAGAGCGAAGGCAGAAGAAAAGAGGAAGGTCTTGAGGTGCTTCCGGAACCAGAGATGGTTCTCCTCAAGTTTTAGAGTGGCAGGGAGGCTGTGCCAGAGGGATGCCCCAGCCGAAGACAGAGATCTACCCCCAGCTCATTTCTTTGAAAAACGACTGACCCTGAGGGAGTTGGAGGTAGAGGAGCGAAGAGCTTGAGAGGGGAAGTATTTGTGGAGGGATAGTTGAAGGTATTTTGGACCCAGGCCCCAGAAAGCCTTGTGGACAATGCACAGGGTTTTGAATGTAATCCCTCTATCCACTGGGAGCCAGTGGAGAGATTTCAGAGCTGGAGAGATACCATCCCAGGGTTTGAGGCCAAGGACAAGTCTCGCAGTCCTGTTCTGGATTAGTTGCAGAGGGCGGAGAGTAGAGGCAGGTAGATTTAGAAAGAGGCTGTTACAATAGTCCAAGCTAGAGAGAACCAGAGCTTGGGATACTATGAGCTTCTGGGGGAAGGAGAGGAAAGGCAGAGTACCTCTGAGGAGGTGCAGTCGGAAATTTGACTTTTTAGAGACCTCAGAGATGTGGGCGGAGAAGGGAAGGGTGGAGTCAAAGATGACCCCGAGGTTCTTAGCCTCACAAGTGGGGGTAGGAGGAGGGCCAAGGGAGGCCGGCCAAGGAGTGAGGGGAAAGGATGGTGAAGGTGTGCCGATGAGGAGGATCTCCGTCTTGCTGCCATTCAGACAAAGATCATTGGCGGCACACCAATCTTGAATGGTAGCTAGGCAATCAGAGATGAGAGAGGGAGAGGAGGTGGCAGAGGGCAGCCTGAAAATGAGTTCAGTGTCGTCAGAGTAGCACTGGAAATTTGAACAGAAAGTGAGGTTGTACATACTCCCCTCTCCCAAACCCCCATCAGAAAGCTGAGGATAGCCACTCTAGCCTATATTCCGGACGGACTTGGAATGTGTTCAACACATGCTGGCTGTTTCCTCAACCAAGCAGACTTATGAAAACTCATTGTGCAGGACGGCTCACGGCATCTTCTTTCTAGTCCGGCTGCTTCTGCCTTCCTCAGCACCCATGCCGTGCTTTTTGGGACCAACCTACTCTTACCCCCAGTTCTTTCAGTCGTCCCTTTACCTTGTATGCCTGGGGCCATCTCCTAAATGTTTCCCTCAACCCTCCACCATTTACAGCTACTGCAGTGAGACAGACTGCTGTGAAACTGCAGCAGTGGCATTGGGGATACCAACCATACGTGGGATAACCACTGGTATTTTTGCAAGTTGCTAGTGGGTGCTCAGACTATTACGACAAAACCATTTATTTTGAGATTCTGTGGCAGTATACCAACACCAAATTATGGAGACCTACCACCACTGTGTGCCGTAACGTCTATAACTGATTACCACAACACTCACTCGGGGTTTCTTAGTGAATCTGAGCAAATAAAGACAATATTCACTTGTTCCAGAAGCGCTGTATCCCTTCAACCTGTTGAATGCAGAAAGCCCCTGGACCTCTTGGCCTACTCTGTAACTAAGCTTGTACTCGTCAGACATAACATAAAGGCATGGCCGTTACCATGGTGTCAGCCATACAACACTTTGAGTCCACAGCATGCCCCCTTTTTGATTGCTTGATTTTATTTCCCGCGGGTGTTCTTTCCCACAAACTTCTTCGAGTTCTGTAGGGCTACAATAGGGAACGTATAACCTGTAGTCAAATTGATCCCACATTAGGAACTCTTGCAATTCCCCTGAAGTTGTTCCTTTCGCCTTTAAGTGAGCATCACTCGTGTAGATCAGGGATGTTTTCAAAATCAAGGAATAATTAGGAATCCATGTTTATTTTTAGTCCTGATTGAACTCTGGTGAATAACCCTGGCTTGTTTTAAGAAAATGTTGTGATTTTTGTCACAATGGCTCCAGGTGAGATTTTTAAGTGAGAATATGTTACCCCCTATTTTTTTTAAGATGGGAGTAAAATCATTTGTAGGGAGTAAAAAAGTTGTTTTCGTTTTCATTCCAAAGAGGGGTATGTTTTAGTTAAGTAAAAATATAGTTTAACTGAAAAACTGATTTGTTTTTGTAATCATTACTTTTTTGCACCCATTAATTCATGCATGTTTAAAGATTCGTGTATATGTTAAAGCACCTCTTCAGAATTTGCAGTAATTTATTTATTTTTATTTATTTATTTGAACTTATAAAGCGCGCAATGCGGCCCGTGGGCATCGTGGCACTGTTACAGCAGTGCTTAGTTAGCTACACAGAACGCAAAAACAAAGGGATAGAAGCGCCTGTGTGTGGTTCTTGGTTACATAAAACCGTGGCCAGACAGGTGATAGAAGTGTTGACATACAAATTAAAGAGAAGACAGGGGAAGGTGAGGGGAGAAGGGATACAGTCGACTAAACTAATGTACAAAAACAGCATTTGCAGAGTTAAGTTTCACCTGTGGGGGCAGTGGATCCTGCGTGAGGAGAGGAGTCTAGGCGAGAGCTAGTTGAAGAGTTCAGTTTTAAGAGATTTGTGGAAGGCTAATTATGAGGTCTCGTTTCGGAGGGTAGAGGGGAGGGCGTTCCAATACTTGGGCACAAGGCTGGAGAAGCAAATCCCTCCTGCTTTGGCCCTTTTGAAAGAGGGGACTTTCAGCTGGTTGGTGAGGTGTGACGTTATGGGTCTGGCTGATGTAGCTCTGGTGACTATCTCTGTCAGGTAGGGGGGAGCCATGCGAGCAAGACATTTGTGTGTTAAGGACAGTTTCTTGAAGCATGTTCATTCCTTAACTGGCAGCCAGTGTGCCATTTGTCTGGATTTGGTGATGTGCTCGCTTTTGGGGATACTGAGGGCAGCCCTAAGCGCATTGTTTTGAATCACTTGGAGTCGGGCCAGATTTTTGGCAGACCTGCCAGTCTAATTTGGCTGCAATGGTGGCCCTAGCAATGGAGAGGCTGTTTGAGCGGATAAGTAGGGCATAACCGCGTTTATTAGTTTCATGGTGAAGGCTGCTGAAGTAGCAATGGCTCTGACCTGGCGCTTCATTGAGAGTGTTGAGTCAATGTACACCCAAAGGGTTTTGACTGCAGCTGAGACCAGAATTTCAGAGTTGTCAATGCTGAAGGAGTTGTACTGTTTGTCTAGTGTATTGAGCATTTCCTTGGTGCCTACGATGAGGAGCTCCATTTTATCCCCATTGAGGCATAGCCCATTGGTGCCATCCATGCTTGAATGGTGGAGTAGATTTTACCTAGTGCTTCAGCATCTGTTTCATATGAGCCAGTGAGGGGGATCAGTACTTGGGTATCCTCGGCATTGTTAGTGTAAGCTATGCCGAGATTGTTCAAGTCATTGAAGAGCGGGAGAGTGAAAAGATTGTACAATGTCGGGGATGTACAGGATCCCTGCGGGACACCGGAATGTATGGTATTGGGATTAGCACAGGCCTGTTCGGAGAATACTTTCATGGCTCTCCCTTTGAGAAAGGCGGTCACCAATGCGGTAGCTTCTTGGGAGAATTAGGCTGTAGAGGTGAGTTGTTTGCAGGGAGTCGAGTGGTCCACCAAGTCAAATGCAGCAGACAGGTCGAGGAGGAGGAGGAGGTCGGGTCTTCCTCCATCCAATATTTCGCCTAATTGGTTTTTAAGATCTAGAAGGGCCGTTTCCGTTCCGTGCCCAGGGCGGAAACCTGACTGCCTTTTTCCTAAAATGCTGTTAGTTTCTAGGAAGTGTTGGATCTGGTTGTGAGCAGCTTTATCCAGGATTTTTAACAGAAAGGGTACGGTGGTGATGGGTCTGTAGTTGTCTGGCGACGCTGGCTCTAGGAACCCAGGTCTCCTTAAGGCACACTGGGACAGTGCTGGAGACGAAAGAGGCATTAATGAATGTGGTTAAGAAAGGAATGAGCGAGTCTGCACAATCTTTGATTGGCTGGGCAGGGGTCACCCTTAAAATCGGAAGGTTTCATGTTTTTCATGATGGTAAGTACTTCTCCTTTGGACACATTTCTGAAAGAAAAAAGTGATTTTCGTCCTATGGAGAGAGGATTGTCTGCTGGTGGGCTGGGCAGAACCGGCTTGGGTAGGGCCGCGAGGTGTGATTTGATTTTGCTTTGTACGAGTTCAATTTTATTGAGCATGACGGATTGGATACCTGAGCACCAGGATTCATCTTTTAGGAGATCTTTGGTACTGGTAACTGGGGAGGCAAGTTCTTTAGAAATAGCAAATAGTTCCATGGATTCCGACTTGGCATTGATAATTCTTGAGATGTAGGGGGCTGAATTGGCCGCTATGCTGTTTTTTTTGTAGTGGGTGGCAAGTTTTTTGTATGCAGTAGAGTGGTTTCTTGCGGGTTGGCTTGCCAATTGCTTAGCGCTATGCGTTTAAGAGCGTGTATTTCTTTAAGTTCAGTAGTGAATCAGGAATTGGAGTGTAGTTTACTTTTGGCTTTCTTCTTTTCCAGAGAGCCATAGCACCTATTGCTTCATTGATTGTCTTGTTGTACAATTCAGCCAAGACAGTGGGATCCTTGGGGAATGGAGGCTTGAGGGCTGTATTTTCTAGGAAGGGCATGGTATTGATTTTTGTGATCTAGCGAGGGCAGGTGGCGCAGGATTGGTAGTGCTAGTGGTTTCTTGGGTGGCAGGGATAGAGAAGTGGATGAGGTGGTGGTCGGTCCATGGCCAGGGGTTGTTCGAACTGATGTCAGCATGCAGTTATAGTCTGCTACCCAGTCTAGGGTGCGTCCTTTACAGTGTGTGTGTGTTGAGCGAATCCCAGATCCGAGAGCGCTTTGTCAAGAGAATTAGCTCGTTTATCCTTGGAGTCATTGAGGCCTAAGTTTAGGTTTCCCAGCAGTAAGGATTGGGAGGTGCTTTTTAGGGTGTTGCTGAGAAGATGGATAATGTTTTGTTGGAAGTCCAGTAGAGGGCCGGATGGCCAGTATATGATGTGGATGTGGATGGTGATCGTGCAATTGGGAGATGGGCATCTGCGTTATTGCCTATGGGAAGAGTTGATTTGTCTTACCGACAGGGAATCTTTAATTGTGAGTGCCACTTCCCCTCCTTTAGAGTGCAGTCTGTCCTGCCCAAGTAGGATGTATCCTGGTGGGAGGGATAGGGAGATAGCTGGCCCCGCTGCTTCATGCAACCATGATGCTGTGATAGCCAGGGCATCTAGCTCTACAGTAGTGAGTAGGTCATGGATCTCTGAGGTGTGGCGTACGTTTAAGAGGGCAAATTGGATGGTGGCAGGTGTGGATTTCTGAATCGGATTGTGTCGTTTGGGCAATGTGGAGTGGAGTTTTCTGCTGGTAGCGTGGGATGTGAGTGCAGAGTGGTTGGAGTTGTGTGGGTGTGGTGCGTGGGTCTTGGGTTTAAAGGCAAAGGTGAGGTGGGCTGTACATATGCCTAGTAGGTGCTCCTACCTCTGGCAATGCTCTGCTGGTAGCAATATTCTGACTATATCCATGGAGCTGTGTGTGAGGAAGAAGCGAGCAGGCACCTCCGTTTCATTTGTCTGCTTTTGTTTGTTGGGGGGGTTTGTACTCTCTTTATTTTTGCTAAACCATTCACCTTTTCTAAGGAGTAAAAGTGGCTGATAAGCAAATTATCCGGAGGCCTATTTGCAATGTGTCATGCCTTTACAAAAGAGATGCAAATAATATAAAGTAGGTATAACACATCTTCAGCATTCATTAAAGTGACTTCTTTAGTAATATGTATGCAAAAGCAAGCCAAACATGGGATGATTCCATAGGAAATCGTCAAATAACTGGCACTATTCAAATGTATCATTCATTTTTGGTTTATGCAGGGAATAGAAACCTATCACACTAAATTATAAAATGCAATAAGTGTTTTTCTTGAAGTTTTAGTTGGAAATTCATGTGATCCCCTTGTCACATTTCGTCATGTTAGCCGCTGTTTAGAAGTTGTCATTTGAATATGCAAAGACTATCTGATATGCAATCTGTACATAAGAATCGGCTTTTGAAAGAGCTTCTGGTTATCATTCATGTAGCTTTTAACCTTCAGACTAAACTGCAATTTACTGCCATTAAAGAACACTGAGCGTGCTCTTTAAAAGAATGTCTTGGCCATCCTTTGCTAGGTCAGAGTTTAACCTCATCGTTTGTTTTAATACATTGTAATGAATTTCATCTGTTCCATGTATAGTACACATTGACATTTGTATACTAATTAAAATCTTGCAGACTCTTTGGCTTCTCTCTCGGACTGTTCACTGTTAATATATATACATATATGCTGTTGCACTCATCTGGCTGCCATTCCACCCCTTTCTCTTTGTCTGTGCAACTCTACCTTCCTAAGAACATCTACGAGGGAAATTTGGGGAGTGGCTACTTAAAAGAGAGGAGAGATTCTGGACTAGTCTTTTGTGAAAATACTTCCTCACTCTATAGAACATTATTTGTGAGTTCTCCAGAGTTTTTACTTTCTTCTGGTTGATGCCAGAGTGTGTCCGGTGCTATCGATGCAACCGAGTGTAGTGTGACATGAAGATGCATGCTTGTGTACCTTCCTGCATGGTTACCTTTCAACCTGCATCCAATTTTTTGGTCTGCTGCATTCCACAAATGTGACGTTTGATGGATTAAATCAGAACCGTACAGACTATGGACAGGAAACTGCTTTAACTGTACATGTAAAAGATTTGTTTTTTCTAGCACCTTTGCTTTTCAGATATATTTTGTAACTTAGTTCATTGAACAGTTAAGTGAGAAAATATGCAAATTAAAGTGAAATATTCCTTTCATATAGTGTGTTCGCCATCACATTATTTCACTGTTTCTAGTCAAGATTCTGCTAGCTATTTTTAACATTTTAATTAAAGTTATGCAATGGATTGACACATGTCGCTGCAAATGCATGTCACCAAAAGGGCCATGTGCAATATGTTTGAGGATTGTGCAGTATTTAGGATGGTTTCTCTGTGAAAGGTTTGCAGTAACATCTATCACGTAAAAACATTTCACTATACAAAACGTTGTACGCAATTTGAAACTGAAATACTCACATTGTAAATGTGTGTGTAGTTACATTTCCTAAACTGAGAACGAAAAGAACAAAACGATAACCACAGCTCTACAGAGATGCTATATGCCCATTAAAAATAATGATTTTATACATTAAGGGGGTAATTCATAGAAATTTGCACAAAAGTGGCGCACGCGGTTGGCGCAGTGTTCCCATGCGAATGTCAGCGCCAGTCGCGTGCGCTAAAATCAATTTCCGCGCACAGTGTATTCATGGATTTTAGCCTCCAAAAGCAGCCGTGGCGCAGAGTGACGCAGCGACCCTGAAGCAGCGCCAGTTACGCCCCCAAGAACGCCCTCGCGCAAGGAAAAGCCATCAAAATCCCCAATCCAGCGCAAAGGGCTGCGCCAACCCTGGACCAGTTTACCGGACTGCCAAACAGCAAACGCCAAGCGGGGAACGTGTATTACGGGTTTCGCGGTAACTTCCACACGCGAAAGGGCCTGTGCGAGTGGGGTACGTGTAACTGTTGTTTGTGTGAATTTTTACATGCGATTGGCCTGGGTATGTGTATTTCAAGGGTGCGCGGGAAGTTTTACACGCGAATGGCCTGGGTACGTGTATTTCAGGGGTGCACGGGAAGTTTTACACGCGATCGGGCCTGGGGGAGGGGTGTACGTGTATTTCAGGGGTGCGTGGGAAGTTTCACACGTGATTGGCCTGGGTATGTGTATTTCAGGGGTGCGCGGGAAGTTTCACACGCGATTGGCCTGGGTACGTGTATTTCAGGGGTGGGTGGGAAGTTACACACGCGATTGGCCTGGGTACGTGTATTTCAGGGGTGCGCGGGATGTTTCACACGCGATTGGCCTGGGTACGTGTATTTCAGGGGTGCGCGCAAAGTTTCACACGCGATTGGGCCTGGGAGAGCTGGGTACGTGTATTTCAGGGGCTCGCGGGTAGTTTCACACGCGATTGGCCTGGGTACGTGTATTTCAGGGGTGCGTTTGAAGTTTCACACGCGATTGGCCTGGGTACGTGCATTTCAGGGGTGCGTGGGAAGTTTCACACGCGATTGGCCTGGGTACGTGTATTTCAGGGGTGCGCGGGATGTTTCACACGCGATTGGCCTGGGTACGTGTATTTCAGGGGTGCGCGCAAAGTTTCACACGCGATTGGGCCTGGGAGAGCTGGGTACGTGTATTTCAGGGGCTCGCGGGTAGTTTCACACGCGATTGGCCTGGGTACGTGTATTTCAGGGGTGCGTTTGAAGTTTCACACGCGATTGGCCTGGGTACGTGCATTTCAGGGGTGCGCGGGAAGTTTCACACGCGATTGGCCTGGGTATGTGTATTTCAGGGGTGTGTGGGAAGTTTCACACGCGATTGGGCCTGGGGGAGCGGGGTATGTGTATTTCAGGGGCTCGCGGGTAGTTTCACACGCGATTGGCCTGGGTACGTGTATTTCAGGGGTGCGCAGGAAGTTTCACACGCGATTGGCCTGGGTACGTGTATTTCAGGGGTGCGCGGGAAGTTTCACACGCGATTGGCCTGGGTACATGTATTTCAGGGGTGCGCGGGAAGTTTCACACGCGATTGGCCTGGGTACGTGTATTTCAGGGGTGCGTGGGAAGTTTCACACGCGATTGGCCTGGGTACGTGTATTTCAGGGGTGCATGGGAAGTTTTACACGTGAATTGGCAGTGTGGGTCCTCCCAGGTGTCCCCTCTACCCCCTCCATGGCCCCTGCAGGCAGCCCACACCACAGGGGACTATCCTGCACCCCTGGTCATGTCCCGCAAACAGCCCATCCACCATGGGCATGCCCCTCAGCCAAGCCACATGTCACGTTGCAATATGATCACCAACTCATGTCTCCCAGCACCCCCACCACCCAGCAGTCAGGGGCACCTACCAGCAGGCCCCCACTCATGTCCACCAGCACCCCCTACCCCCCAGCAGTCAGGGGCACCTGCCAGCAGGCCCCCACTCATGTCCCCCAGCCCACCCCACCGCCCAGCAGTCAGGGGCACTTGCCAGCAGGCCCCCACTCATGTCCCCCAGCACCCCCATCCCCCAGCAGTCAGGGGCACCTGCCAGCAGGCCCCCACTCATGTCCCACTCATGTCCCCCCCCAACATGTCAACATGACCCACAATCATGGCCCTCATGTCCACTAAAATCCCACGGCACGCCACCCCTGCCCAAATAACCAACCAAGCATAACATACACCCCACATTGAAATGCCCATTACATGAAACAACCCAAATGGCATGTATGTACATCAGCACATGTCCGTCACACACACACAATGGGTGCCAGTGAATGTGGACACCCACATCGTGACATGCATGAAACCAATGAGAGAATACCACACATTGAAGTACGGGAACAAATGTATTGAACAAAGAATGTGGTGAAAGAAAATCAAATACCAATCAATGGACATAAGGGAAACAATGCAGAATGTCACATAATGATAAAAAAAGGAAATCAGAATCCAAAATATATGAAATCAAAAATGTCTCCAAAGTCTCCTTCCAACAAAGCAAATCCAAACCGAAATGAAAAAGTAAAATCCATTGCTTCATGGAAAAATCAAAAAAGAAAAAGCCGACAAATGCACACTATTTACGAGGATGAAATCCTGGGTCCATGAGCCCATCTGTCCAAAGGAAACCTACAAAAAAGCCTACAGAATAAACAACTATATACAAAAATGTGGGGCATAGTCCATGCGCCCCAAAGGGAAGAAAAAAAGAAAGGAAACTTAACACTAATGAACTATATACAATGGCGGCGGGCAAGTCCAACGGCTCACTGATTGATGTCATGGGCCAGGGCATCATCGAACTCCTGTTCAATGGCTTGGAGGCGGGCATGTTCACTGGCCCCGAGGTCTCGCAGGGATAATGCTGTGTCCAGCTCCAACTCCCTGCGAATACCCTCGAGGCACTCAGCCCGCCTCAGCGCCCTGCGCATGGAGTTCTCCGCCCTGACCATTGTGAGCCGTTCCTCCGCCCGCCCGCCGCCGTTCCTCACCTATCTGCTTGCCCAACCGCTGCCACACGGAAGACGCTCCCATTCCAGGGTTCTCCTGCCCTCCGGCCGATGCCTGCCCCTCTGATGTAGATGGCCCCGAGCCATGATGCCTCCCACGTCGAGCCTGCCGCTGCCTCCGACGCAACTGCCCCTGCCAGCACGACGGCATCCAGGCTGATGGAATCCACCAACGCCGTCGTGCACGTGCCCTGCCCGATGATGCCGGCACATCCTCCATCTGCTGGGGTCCAGTTGCTGGTGTGTCCACCCCTGCTGGACCTCCAACTCCCGACTGTGGCAGGGATGGGAGCCCCACCGAGCTGGCTGCGTTGGTCGGGGCAGGTCCACAGGGGGCCCTGGTGGCATCTGGGCCGGAAGACGGCATGGAGAACAACTGGCGCATAGCCTCCACAGAGGAGGAGAGGGTCGCCAGAGTGGCTGACACATGTACGAAACCCCCGACCATGGTCGCTCCCAACTGGGCCACGTTGGCACGCTGCTCTTCGTGATGACGTGCGTGCTCCCCCCGGAAAGCACGCACGTCATCACGAATGACACCCGTGCGCAACGCGACACCAATCAGGACCTTCTCCATACGGCCAGGGGTCCCCTCGTCCTCAGGTAGAGGAGTGTCAGATGACATGGACATCCCCCCTACCTGCGGACGGGCCTGGGATGGGGCATCCCTGCTGGTGCATGGTGGTGCAGTCACAGTGTCAGGGACAGTGACATGCACAGGCCCCTCCACGGCGACCGGTGTTGCCTCCTGCCCCTGCCCCTGGACTGCACCACTTGCACCAGTGGTACCACCCCCACCAGGCCCCATGTGCAGCTCAGTAGCGGCCTCCTCCTCCTCTGTGGAAACCACCAACCTGGATGGCTCCACACCGTCTTCCGCCGTTGCAAGCCCCTGTGGGGACTCACCCACCCCTTCCGCTGCAGCCGTGGGGGCATCCCCGCCGCTTTGCTCCACAGCGCCGTCTCCGCCCTCTTCTTCACTTGCCGCTGTGTAGAGGGAGACATAGAACACAAGCATCAGGGTACTGTACAATGGTCCCCTAGACAGGAAGCAATGGCAGATGAGTGGCACTGTCAAACATCACTTCCATCATGTCCCTCCACAACACATGGGTCAGTGCAGGCAAAACACATTCAGTAAAAGGCATGGCGCATGCTATGGACATTAGCATACATGTCCAAGGGACTCTTGAAACATACAATGTTGGTTTGAAACTCACATGCATCATGGGTCATGCCTATCACATGCACACACTTCACCGTAGTTTCATCCATCTGGCCTCGTACACCCCAGACACAGTGGATACAAGGATGACTAGGAAGCATCAGTGAATCTGAACATTGTCACAGACATGTGTCATGCATCCATGGCATTCACAAGTCACAGACACGCAGGTCAGACACACAGACATGGACACCATACATGTACATGGCATCAGCACCCATCCCTCACCCCCACCCATGTCCAGGAACAGAGACTGGCATGCTCTCATGTGTCCATTGCGCATAGAGCTCCCCATGTTGCATTTGAACACATGCACCAACCATGTGGTTCACACATTACTGGTCTCACATGCATGACCATGATGTCCCTGCACACATACAGGCAAGTATCAGACAACCAGCACACTGCAACATGCCCTGTCTCACACACCAATGCTTGGCCACTTACCGCTCAACTCCAGACGGGTCTGCCTCTCAAGGATCTGGGCATGGAGCACTGGGCGTACGCGTTCCAGGACCCTCAGCTGGATGGTACTCATGTAGTTCTTCTAGACGCATGTAGTTCTTCTACAAGCAAGGCAGACGGTGAGTTTTACCCCGCTCGCCCAGGCCCAATCGCGTGTGAAACTTCACGCACACCCCTGAAATACACGTACCCAAACCAATCGCGTGTGAAACTTCACGCGCACCCCTGAAATACACGTACCCGGGCCAATCGCGTGTGAAACTTCACGCGCACCCCTGAAATACACGTACCCAGGCCAATCGCGTGTGAAACTTCACACGCACCCCTGAAATACACATACCCAGGCCAATCGCGTGTGAAACTTCACACGCACCCCTGAAATACACGTACCCCGCTCCCCCAGGGCAAATAGCATGTAGAACTTCCCGCGCACCCCCGAAATACACGCACATGCTATTTTTCACACAGCGGGTGTCCGTGTTTGTCGCGTACCCCTTTGCACGTCATTTGTCCTAGAGGCCCACAGTATGGGACATTCTACATAGCTGTATATACCTGTTTTTTGTGAGCGCACATTTTGGCGCACATTTTTTTTCATGTGCAGGGACGCGACCGCCTGCCTTCGTGTGGCGGACGTGTTTAGGCCTGTGCGCGTCTTTGCCCGTGCACTCTTTTGCCCTATTCGATTCCATGAATACGTGTTGTAGGCGAGCGTGTGGGCGTTCCGCGCACTTGCCTCCCGTACTTCCCCCGTGACGCGCACATTTTCACGAGTTGTTCCCCATTCCGCGTGTCGCGCCCCGTGTTCGCCTACTTTTGTTATGTGCGCCGTGCTATGTGCGCTTTCGCTGTGGCTTTAGCGCACGCCGTTAGATGACCTGTGCGCCGGCGTGCGCCGCGCACTTTTTCAGCACACATCTCAGATTTTACTCGCGCACGGACTTCCATGAATAGATGTGCGCTGGTTTCCCTGCGATATTCGCACTTGCACTGCTATTTTCGCTCTTTCACTGCGAATCGCACGTTTTCGCACGCTTGCGCCGATATTTTCAGCGCACATTAATTCCATGAATCGGCCTGTAAATGTATAGGTTCAATTTGTGGATAGTTTAAATATGGGTTATATGTCTAATTACAGAGGGACATGTAATTTGATTAGAAAAGCAATTATTAAAGACATTACATTAATTGGAACGCCCACTGGTATAGAACAGCCACTTTGTCTTGTCTGTAATTACCTGTGTTGGTGTAACAATATTTCTAAATTGACAATGTAATTAAATGTCATAGTTTGAGACACATCAAGTGTTTGGACTCTTCAAATGGCAATTAGTAGTCTTTAGTTAGTCAGGCCTGAAGGAACTTTACAGTAAGGCTGAGGCAAGGGTTTTTACCCAAATGTGTTGATGAATAGAAATTTTGCAAATGGTTTTGGCATGCTCGTCAACCAGTCTTAAAATTAAAAAACTGAAGGCATTTTGATATGATATATTTAATTGTACTAGCTTAACATGGTATGCCAAGATGGTAGGTATTAATTGCAAAGTTTTATGGAAAAATGTTGTTGGTCATGCATCCTTTCTTCTATTTCATTGTGATCAGCTATCTAATAAAGAAGTCTGGGGAACTGCAAAAGCTTATGCATTCTGCTGTATTTGGATATGATTTGAAGTTACATCAAAATATCAATTTTGCGTGATAGCCTTTACCTCACAGTTAACATTTCCACAAAAATGTTTTTGCACTAAATGTAACTAAGGGAAGTTCTGTTTGAGCATGCTTGCAGACCCAGACATATGTGTTAAGAATGCATTATTGCTTAAAAGACCGCCATCTTTTATGTCCCAGTTAGTCTTATCATTTGTTATTTTCATATTCCTTCTGGCTTTACCATATCTTTGTCTCTAAACTGCGATTTCTCTCTTTGATTTTTTATACTTTTGTATCTCCTTTTCACCATGTGCTGGAAACACTTGTGTTCATTGCGTATATTGACACATGAGCAGTGAGATCAGCATTCTGAAAGCATTCATCCTACAAGGACACTCCCAAAAACGTACATGATTGTCAGTCCTCTCATTTACTGTAGTTCTGTTTTTAAAAAATCACTCTTTTAGTCAGTATTTGTTTACTGCTTTCCTATCTTTATATCTTTATTTTGTAAAAACATATATCTACCTGAAATTGTACACATTTATTTTGGTATTCGTTGAACAAAGGTAAATTAAGACAACATGCAAATGTATTATTGCAAGATAAAAAATTACATTTTCAAGCTTCTTAGTAGGGGCAACAAATCAAGTTGCAAGCTACTAACCAGCCAGAAGAAAGACACTGGCCACCTCAATCCTTTTTAATACAAAATGTATAATGCAGCCAATAAATTGACTTTTTATAATGACACATACAAATGCACAAAATAAAATATTTTCATCACTTGAATGGACACTATGCAACAATTCTATACATACATACATACACACACCACACCGTGTCTTAGTCATAAAAAGTCAAAGATCACTAGCCAATGACTTTTGCACCTTGTTGTTAGTATTACAAAAGTATTTGTGGAATAGTGAAATTATTCACACATGTAGTGCTTAAGTGGACCGGTTCCCCATTACATAACTGTTGTGTTAGCAAACTGCTTACGACCTGAACCATGCAGGAAGCAACACATTTCTACTAGCTGTATTGAGCAATTTATATTGAAAAAAAAGTGGCTGGATTATTATTCCTTGCCTCATTTTCCTTTTCCAAAACTCAGTGAAGTTTTACCAGATCTCATTCATGGTATTGCTACATATATCACTTTTTCTAGGAGTGAAATTTACTTTTCATCTACCAACTAATTGGAAACTAGACGTTCTGCTCTTTCCGAAAGAGTTCAGCCATTTTCTTCGGTTGTCAGAACTTTAAGATTGCCGTGTGTTGTGAGGGGTCAGAAAAGGGAGCCGGACACAAGGTTGTCATGTTTTTGTCAAAGAATTCTGTTAAATATAAATAGTGTAGAAAAATGCCTCTCTCACCCTATGCTAAAGAGGAGTTTCCCTACCTTAAACCAAAACTAAGGAGTCAGTCCGTGTCAGGATGTCAATAACTGAAAAGCTGTCCTTGTGTACAAACAGACCCTCACACTGCAAACAAAAACAATAGAAATCTGTAAGGATATATCTACAACTTGATTCTGGCAAAATGTGATCACAACCGAACCAACAAAAATCTTCTCCACAGTGGAAGCCCTTGGATCCTGAAGGTGAACCCCTTTCCCTGTATTCGTATGTAGGATGGCAATAGTCTCTTTTACTAACAGTTCTTTGTAGCTTGCCATGATTCACAAGGTCCCTATTTAAGCAGCAAATTCTGTAACAGTCTTTCTTTAACACAACCTTCTCCTTGGTTTAGAAAACACTCTTTCTTTAACACAAATCTCTCCTTGGTACATAAAACATTGTATTTAACACCATTCTTTCCTTGATTCAGATAAGTCTTTCTTTAACATTCCTGCAAGCTTTGTAAATTGCCTGGTATACTCATCTGCCAGGTTTCTTTATGCCATGCCAACTACCTGATGTACTCTCCTTCCAGGACTCTTCATGCAACATCAACTACCTGGTGTACTCGCCTGCCAGGTCTTCACTTGTGGTTCTCACTTGCCTGTTATACTCCGCTGCCAGGACTTGTTTTAATTACTTGAATTACTTGGTGCCTTGCTTTGCCAGGGCTTCACATTTTTCAATTGCCTGGTATCTTGCTTTGCTAGGGCCTCTCGAGCGTTTCACAGTTCCTTTATAACCAATACTGTATGTATTGCTCTTGGCTTGGTATATATTTTTGCGGTAAGGTTTGTTTAAGATTTACCCCACAATTGCACTTCATGCATCTATAGCTCATTGGGAATTGTACTTTGCCTGTTCTGCATTCAAACAATCTTCTCCTAGTATTAATAATGGTATTACACTCAAATTGATGGTGGCGCAGTTGCTGGAACGGCCAGGGCTAACCACTGGCTTCGGGTAGACTCACCAGCTTTCTCCACTCCGGTTTGCACTTCTACAGCGTGTTGCTTTCACCCGCTTTCCACACTGCAGTGTGCAGACTTTCTTCTGGCTTCCTTCGCAGCTCCTCAGTCACATGCCTGCTTCCCTTCAGGTCCCGGACTGGAGCATGCCGCGGTACACCCAGGACCTCTCTCGTAATTCCCAGCATCTCTCCCTCTGATATAGTGGCCCCCCTTACTCTGCCACATCGCTACGTGATCTCTGCATTTGTGAGCCTCGGGACAGGAGTCCACGTCTTCTCCTGCACTGCCTCTCACAATAGTGCGCTGGCAGTGTTTAAATACCCTGCGCACAGGTGCTTTGGAAAAACTAGACTGCATATTGTGTTTCAAGCCCTTGTTACCTCATTCAAACTCCTTCAACCTCCTTGTCTCAGTACTTGGGGAATTATTGGAGTTGAAGTCCATAAGTCTCATTGGACACATGGTATTTGAACAGTTCTTCTCAGTGATTTTACATGAAGGTATTTCAGAAGGAAAAGGTGTTGTGTTGGAGCTTTGTATGTTTGTGTCATAGGTGGGTGTTTGACCAGACAGATATGAAGAAGCATTTTATTTACTTCTTCTAGAAAAGGGGAACACACAGTTGACAATATGCTGTTAGGGTCTGGGGTACCAGAGTGTCTTCCTCATTGGAAAAGGGGGAGATACAGCGTCTCGTCCAATGAAGTCATGACCACTCCCCAGTATTTGTCGCATCCCATGTGACCCTCATAAAGCCGCCTACAGGATCAGGTAGCGGCTGCCGTCCCCTGGCCACATGGTAGCAGGTCACAGCTGGGGAATTTGTGATGACTCCTTTGGCTTTGGATTCATCACAGTACTCTATGGACATTCAATCGTTACATGGGGAAAAACAAAAATATTTGTCGGATAAGTGAACTGAAGCACAGGGAGCTAAAGCCATTTTCTCAAGATCAAACCATTTATGGTTTCAACAAGGAAAGCAAAGAAATTACTTTAAAAATCCTCCCTGCCTTCCCTACGTTATTATCCCTACCCCAACACCCTCCACACTCCTTTTAACCCCTTACAACCCCTATATATTGTGATGTTTTTTCGAAGTAATTCTTTCGATGAAAAGAACTTTGATAAAACACCAGTCGGCAAACCAATGCAATACCCTGTGATGGTGATAGTGGGGCCCCAGCACCAATTACCAAAAGCGAAAAGCATATAGACTTTTAACAAATAGATAATCAGATTGCTATATCAGTGGTCATCCGGGGCAGTCTACAATGACTGCAAGCTGTGGCATATGAGTAGCAGTTCACAAGATGATGTCCTTGATTATGTTCCAGCCTTCCTGTTACCAAAGTCTATAATTTTGCTACTAGACCATATTGTCCACACAATTTTCTTTTGTTCTGATATTGCACTTTGTGGTGGTGTTCAGTGATTATCGCAAGATTAAATAATTTGAGTCAAATGGGAAAGCCTGTATTAGTCTCTGGCACTCCCGGTTCTACAGTTGGCAACATTGCTTCTAGGCCGGAGCTCTTTTCCAGTCCTTTTAAATTAAAGCACTCCCAAAATTGGCTGATAATGAAACCGAATACAGAGATCTAAAGTGATTAACCCATGATCACACAATTCTATGCATGTGGGGAATCCTGGATTAGAGTCCGTATCTTCTGGCTCCAAAGTGTGTAGTTTAGTTTCTTAACCACATCCTTTCTCTCTTGTGCAGTCCTTTTTTTTAATGAAATGCAATACATTGGTGTTTGTCTTATTTCTAAACAATCCCACATTTAGCAAATGAGACCCAAGGACAGGGAGATGAAATGATTATCCCAAGATCACACAGTTTAGGCCAATGGGGGAAGGCTGGATTAGAACATGTATCTTCTGGTTCTAGAGTTGGTGCTTTATTCACTAGAAATGTTTCCTCTCCTTTCTTCATCATCCTCTCTTCCAACTGCGCCCGTCTTATTTTCTTTCATTTTCTCTCCTGTGCCTGTGGTTGGTGGGGCAGCGATGGTGTATTTGTGCCTGTTTTTTTTCTCATAAAACTGTTTTATTGCAGTTTTTATTCAGAACACCAATTGCATTTACACAGTATAAGAATTGTAACATATATAACATTAGGACAATCCAGCAAACCTCGCCTCCCCTACCCCAAGAGCCCCAGCCCAACTCTTAACCACCCAAATGGCAAAACGACTACCTCGAACCACGAGATTTTGTGCCTCCTTACTTTGCCCTAAATAAATTCAGGCACTGCCCCCTTTCCTCAGGGTTCTTGGTGCTTCGGGTGACAGGCTCTACCTCAGTGAACTATAATTTCAAGGGAACAGCTATTATTTACCTCGAATCTCCAGTTTGTGATGGTAGGTATTTCTCAGACCCCCCACCCCTTTGAAAATGCTGTTTAAACATTAGCCGTTAAGAACAGATTTTCGTGGGGAATTCAAATAAACATCCGGCCAGATATGCAATAATACCAGCTTCGGACATCCGTTTTATCGTCTTAGTAACAGACCTGGACAGACTGGTATTTCCCAGAACACCTGAATCCTGGGGCATGACCAATCCATATCGAAAAAGACCCCTGTGTATCCCCACACATTAGGCACAAATTGTTTTCTGCCTCCCCATTCTGTTAGGGGTTCCCTCGAGTAGTAAGTTCGGTGTAGAATTTTGAGCTGCACCAGACGAAATCTACTGCCGATTTCTGCTTCTCTAGCAGACCTTAGGGCCTCTGTCCATTCTTCCACCTCAATATGCCCCAGGTCCCCCTGCCAGCTTTGTTATGTTATGTTAAGGCATTTGTAATGCGCACCTGGTACCCGAAGGCTGATGGTTGCAGACTAACAAACACCGAACAGAACTACACATACAACAGAACTCTGAGCTGTCTGTTATCGCAACTAGCAAAGCTCTAGGCGAAAAGTAATGTTTTCAGCTTTTTTTTAAAAAGCTCTGTTGAAATCAACATTCTTTTTGAAGTTGGAAGGGCATTCCAAGCTGTGGGAGCCGCTACTTAAAAAAAGACCCCTGCCTTGTTTTGTTGGTCTTATGCCGAGCTACAATAAGTATATTTGAGTTATCTGATCTAAGTGACCTTCCCTTATCCTTCGCGATTATGGCTTCCTTCAGATATAATGGCATTTGACCCACAATGCATTTTTGAGTGGTGAGAAGAAGCCTAAATCGAATTCTTTCTCCAAACGGTAACCAGTGAAGGCTCCTTCTGGCCTCAAAGACATGATCTATTTTGCCAAGGCCCTTCACCACTCTCACTGCCCCATTTTGAATTACCTAAAGGCGATAGATCTCAGTCTGGGAAATACCCACCAAAAGACTGCATCCATAGTCTAATTTTGAGTCGATAATGGCTCTGGCCAGTGTTTCTGAATTTTTTTCAGAAATGAGCGGGCGAAGATGGCGGAAGAGTTTGAGGAAATAGGAGGCTGACGAGACGAGGCTATTCACCTGCGCCTTCATGTTTAGATCTCTATCCAGACATACGCCTAGAGTCTTAACCTTGGACAAAGTTTTGATAACACAATTGTCCAGGTTGACATTCTTATATTCTGCTCCTACTCCTAATGTATCCAATTTACTTGGGGAGCCTACGAGGAGGAGTTCAGTTTTGGCACTATTCAAGGCCAAACCATTGGACACCATCCAATTTTGAATTTTCGAATAGATGACATTAATGAAAACTTCATCCTTGAAGATATATTCCTGAAATAAGTAGGACGCATTGCGTGTCAACCGCGTAGTTGGCAAACACGATCCCTTCCCCTTCCAGCATCTGGAAGAAGGGGATCATGAAGATGTTATAGAAACACGGAGAGAAGCATGCTTCCTGTGGGACTCTGTACAATAGAAGCATGGGATCAGCTTCTGCCAATTCGCTGGCAACTCTGATTTGCCTATCCTTTAGGAAGGATGATATCCATTGAATGGCCTCTTCATAAAAAGATGCATTTTCTCTTAACCTGGTGGACAAGATTGAATGGTCTACCAGGTCAAATGCCGCGGAAAGGTCTAAAATCATCAATAAAGCAATCTGACCTTTATCCATTCCCTGAATGAGATGGGATTTAAGGGCAAGAAGCACTGTTTCCGTGCCGTGATTTGTGCGGAACCCTGATTGATAGTTATGCAGAATTTGATTCTGTTCCATGAATAAAGAAATCTGATTATACGCCACCCGATCTAGTATTTTAAGGAGGAAGGCAGTATTGGTAATAGGCCTATAATTAGAAGGGGTGAGTGGGCATAGGTTGGGCTTTTTTAATAGAGGTGTAATCCATGCGTTTTTCAGATTAGCAGGCACTACCTTCGACTCAAATGAGGCATTAATACATTTTGTAAGAGCTGGTATTAGAGTGGGTAGGCATTCCTTAATTATGATAGCCGAGCATGGATCACCTTTACAACTTGTACTCTTAAGTTGGCTAATGGTTTTTGCCAATTCCTCTTCAGATATGGGCGAGAATCTAAATATAGGTTGGTCTTCGTCTTTAGCCGGGGAATGTGTGATCTTCTCTTGCTGATCTAATATATTCAAGGAAGGTTTTTTGGTCTCTATGGTTTCTTTGATCTTGTCTAATTTATTAGACATAGCTAATTGAATTTCTGTACACCAAGCCTTATTTTTAATAATCGGGGCTGGTGAAGGTACTGGCATGTGAGTTTGTTCTTTTAAAATTTTAAACAGCTCCTCGCAGTCTGATGTGGCATTGGTAATCCTCTCATTGAATGCCTCCTTTTTAGCTGTTATAACCTCTTTTTTAAAGTTTGCAGCACGACTTTTATACAATTTTAAGTTATTGATGGGTTTATCATTTCTCCATACATGATAGTTTATTTTTCTTGGATTTTAGTTCTGATAACTCCTTAGAGAACCAGTTATTATTATGATCAATTCTCTTTCTTTTGTTTTTGATGGGGACAAGCTTGCCGGTCACTGTTTTCAGAGAGTTTACAAACATATCCGACATAGCATCTAGGTCCTTTAATTTACCTCTATCGGTATTCAAGGATTGATCCCAGAGGAATAACGCCTCTTTGTTCAAGTTTTTACGATTTCTGCTGGTAAGAAATAATTTTGGGAGAGAAGATTTGTTCCTAAAGGATTCCACTTTAGATTGAAAACCGATACTGAAGTGGTCTGACCATGGACATTGTACATCTACATTCGTTACAGGAGCATTAAGGGAGGATATCCAATCCAATGTGTGACCCTTAATTTCATTGGTGGGGAAGGTGAGGATGTGTGCCTGTTGATGCTAGGTGGCACAGTGTCTGGGTAGATTGTGGGCTGGATGGACGCTAGGCATGTACCTTTTTAAGAGGTGGATTCTAGATTAATGTGTTTGTGGATGTGCTTGTAGGGTGGGGTAGAGAGTGGTGCTAGGTCTGTATGCTGATTGGGGATGGAAAGAGTTTGCTGAAGCATCTAAGTGATAGTGGGTGGAGTTCGGAATGCTCAGGGTGGTTGGTTGGAGTAAGATGTGCATGTGCGTGTGTTTTTTTTATTGGTGGAGGTGTGCTTGTGAGGGAATGAGGCAGATATAGGATTATGGCAAAGGAGTGTGATAATGTGTCTACGGGGGTGTTTGGAAGGAGAAAATGTACCAATGTTAATGTGTAGCCATTGAAGGAGGGTGAGGATATGCCTTTGCGGGGGCACTGGGTTTATACCTATGGAGGATGGGTTAGATTGTATTTAGTATTTGTTAGGTTGAACAAGACAATGCCCAAGCTGTCTGACATACAGCTCCTGGAAATGCCAAATGAGATCATTATGTCTAATCCAGTCTTATGTTTCTGTTTCATAATTCCAATCAACCAAGGACACTCGTACATACGGAGGACTTCTTTGTACCAGGAGGGATTCATCCCTGTGAACTTCAGCACCTTTATGCATTATGCAGTGACATATGAGCTATCTATATAGCCTGGATTTGAAAAAGGCAGCTCTGCCGAAACACGTGTCATCCACAAAGGCTCTAACATCACAAAAATAAAAGGAATTTATTAATCATCACTACTTGCCATTCCATTATTTCTCGGCGCACTATCAAGGGATAGCTCAACACAACCATTTTATATTGTCACAAACAGAGTGGAGGGACTCTAAGTCTCCGTAGTAGCTAAACCTGGTGCGACGCAAGATCTTTAACATCACCTCAACTTTCATGGACAAACCCTTTTAATTTAACGGGGCGCGTAGGTACTGCAGCAGGTGTCATCACAAACAGTCCCTCACTAAGAATGCAATAATTCCAATCAATATTGCTAACCCGCTGCCATTTGATCCCCCGCCTGCTTCTGTGTTGCTAATGTTGCCTGGTGGTCATTATTACTAATGCCGCCCAATGTCAATATTGCTAATCCATTGCCTACTGCTCACTATTGCTTCCTGTCCCTTATTTCTGTTCGATTGACTTTAATTCTGTTCGATTGACTTTACTGCTAATCCTTTCTGAAGTTATTATTGCTCTGCAAGAGTGGGTGATACCCACTTTCCTGGTCGGTGGGCTTGATAAAATGTGCATGAAATGCAGAGTTGGGGAACTGTGGCAAAAAAAACTCCTGGTGGAGAATAAATGTAAGTGATATTGTTTTTAAATATAGCAAGGAAGTAGCAAAGATAACATATTCTCAAGCACAAGTACATAACACAATATCTGCCTTAATTTACAACCACCCCCTCCCTTATCCACCCTCCTCGCGGCAACCTCTCCAACAACTTCCAACTGGAACCCGACAGTATGCAAGATGAATGTCCAATAAAATGTCAATATGACCGATAGCCATGCCTTCTGGCAGTATACCCCTGGATTCCTGGGACATCAACATTGAGGACAGAGCTTGCTGCTACCTCCCTGTGCATCCGGGTTCCAAAGACCGGCCCAACTTCCACCTAGGTAAGTTCCTCACAATTCCACATACTTATTACAAACCCCCAACCAACCCATTTCAACATCCGTGCTCCCCCGATGAAGGGACACTGTAATCCTTTTCATCCTTTTCATTAAATATACATCTTTAGCCTTAGACCACCACTCCAGGAGACCGGGTCAGCCATTCTCTCTTCCATTGAGCTACCAGGCATGCTCTAGCCACCAACAATAGTAAATGTGGCATGTGCTGTAAGCCCCTCAACTCCCCATCATTGTCTTCAAGCCCGAATAGTGCTAACATGGAGGCAAGAGGCCGTTGTATCCCTTCAGCCTCCTTTATCCAACCTAGCACTTCAGGCCAGTACACCTGCACTCTGTCAAATGACCACCACATGTGCCAGTACAATGCCCTCTCCACGATTATGTCAGCGATAGGTGCTCCCTCCCACAAACATGCTAAAATTACAAACCGATCATATTGCCATCTGTGGAACAATTTAATACCCTGAATCTTATACTGACAAGCTATCAGCGCCTTAAATGCTCTGCAGCACATCTCACGCCACAGCCCATAGTCAATCACTCTCCCCAGATCCCTCTCCCGTTTAGCCCAGAGCGCCTCTGTTCCACTCATAATTGCCTCAATCAGCGAGGCATACCTATCTGTTATTTTTATGTCGCGCCGCTCACCCATAGGCATCAGGGCTCTCACAAAGACTGAAAAAACAAAAAACATAAAGTGGCAAGCGTTCAGGATAGTGTCTCAGTAGCAACAGCTATACGTGGTATTAACTAGAACGTCCCTCCGTGAAACAGCATTGTTTTCAACAGTTTTTTTAAAGAGAGTAAGGGAACCACAGCTCTTAAGATCAAAAGGGATAGAGTTCCAGGAAGTTGTTGCCCAGGCGTTAAAATTAGCGCCACCAATGTTCTTGAGGAACACACGCGGCTGGTGCAGTAGCTGGTTACCATTTGAGCGGAGGGTCCTTACAGGAGCTCTTTTTATTCTGGTGGAAAGACAGAGGGGTGCATTACCCAAAAGGCACTTATATACCAGAACAAAACCCTCGAATTGAATTTGTTGCTCGACTGGGAGCCAGTGCAACTTCCTCCTGGCAAACAAAATCTTGGAGCATCGGCCCAGTCCGTAGACTGCCCTGACAACTCCATTCTGAGCCACTTGGACCCTTTTTATATTGGCCTTGGGTGTACCCATCAAGAGGCTGTTACAGTAGTCCAACTTTGTATTTATGATTGCAGTAGCAGTCAAAGCACTGTTACTATCTGATAGGTACAAACACATTTTTCATAAGAGGTTTGTGTAATAAGAGCAGGATGATTTGAGTTGGGAGATGTGCTACTTAAATGACAGATGGGAATCAAAAAAGACTCCTAAAAGTTTGACATTTTCAGACACTGTGTTATTACCATTCATCATAAAACATTTTTACTGTCAAGTTTTTGTAATCTTTGTTGGGTATCTACAACCAACAACTCTTCATTTAGAGCCAAAGAGTTTACCGCCATCCATATTCATATGGCTTCAAAGACCCTGTTGACTCTGTTCACATCATCACTGTACACCCCAGTCAGCTCAGGAACTATCTGTGTGTCGTCAGCGTAATTTGTGAACCGAATGCCCAGAGCAACGAGCAGATCACACAGGGGTTTTGAAAATACGTTAAACAGTGGGGGACACATTAGCCTTGTGGCACACCACATGTCAAAAGTATTTTTGATGAAGAAGCATTTTCTTTGACCACTGCGGCCATCCTAGGTCATAAGAAAGACTTCATCCAATTGGCAGCATGAGGCGTACATTTTCCTACCGCAATTAGTCTGTTTACCAGCAAAGCATTGTCAATCAGATCAAAAGTTGAGGAGAGGTCCAGCAATAGGAGCAGAGGCGCATTACCTTCTTCAATAATGCCCACAATATTTCACTGTAGATCTAAACAAGCTGTCTCAGTCCCGTGATTCGTGCGAAACCCTGATTGTTCATCAGCCAAGATGTCATTGTGCTCCACAAAATTCTGATATTCTGTATAAGCAATCTTGTCAATTATCTTAAATATAAACGGGACATTTGTGATAGGCCTATAATTCCCAGGGACAACAGGATCAAGGTTTTCCTTCTTGATCAAAGGGGTTACCCAGGCCTCTTTAATATTTTCTGGTACATAAGCTTTGTCGAAAAAGCGATTCACAAATTGAGTAACACATGGGGCTAGTTCGACTCCTTGATTTCGTTGCCAGTTGTCTGTGCTAGTCCATCTACTGCAAAGCTGCCCTCAGCCAAGGCGCTGAGCCGTGCCTTGTGATTTTATCTGAATAGCAGCAACTAGACCTACTTGTCCATAAGTAGCAATATAAAAGAAAGGATATCTAAAAAGTATAGTGTGCAGGATATAAAATAACCACTGGGTAGTAACAAAATGCACTCGCCTACCACGAACCACCACAAACCGTCTCGGACATGCCAGGAAGGAGATCAAGCCCTTCCTCTCCAGATGTGTGTCCAGGATTTTCTCTGTCTGAGTATGCTCCCTTTGGACCTGTAATTTCCATTTATCTGTGATAAGAACCCCTTTAATATGTAAGTAGGCGACTATCCACAGCGTCCCTACGTGCAATGCCTCCTCCAGGTCTTGGATTGAAATAAACCTCCTGTCCTTCCACAGCTGTCCCGCTCTAGTCAATGCAGCTTCAAACCATCTCTGGTATTGGTCTAGGTCCAGAAACTCTTCCTAATCCCCGGTGCCTGCAAATAACTCATGGACAAGAGGTGACCCCCCCGCATCCAGAGTCTCCTATGCCATATATTCCAAGTAACCCCCAAAATGGCAGGTTCCCAAATACTGCATGGTATAGTCTCCCTCGGGGCCCACAACCACTCCCCTACCGTCGTCAGCTGCAAATGTTAACTGCAAATGATAATTTACGAGAGGAACCCACTGTTTGTCCACGTCCTCCATAAGGTGAGGAACTAGCACCCGCAACTGCGATGTCTCATAATGTGTGGAGGTTTGGGAACCCCACGCCTCTCACCCCACCTTGGGCAGCACTAGAGTGTTGTAAGCCACATGTGGTTTCTTCCCCTGCCACAGAAAGCAAAGCATACACCCCTTGACTTCCCTAAGTAGAGCATCCAGTACCCATATTGGGAGCATTTGGAACTGGTATTAAATCCTAGCGATGAAGTTAATCTTTAATGCAGTGAGACAGCCATCCATGACTTAGTGAGTTTACCCCAACTTAACATCTCTTTATACAACGTCTGGAGCAATGGTGGATAATTGGCCTTGCATAGCTCGCTCAACGTGCTGGATTTCCCAGGTAGTAAAACATTTTCCTGTCTGACCTCCATCCCAAGCTGCTCGAGTATTCCAGTGTCCCTTTCACCCACTTCGTCAAAGGGGAACAAAACAGATTTAGCCCTGTTTGTCTTGAACCCTGAAAATTCCCCATATCGTCCAATCACGTCCAGTGTTGCTGGAACAGAAGTATGCAGGATCCCTATATGCAACAGGACATTGTCCTTATACATCCCCAACTTGTTTGTTTTATTACTTGTATTGCGCTCCAGACCCATAGGTATCAGGGTGCATTACATACTTGAATTCTGATTTCCCCCACCTGAATGCCCTGCACCTGAGGGGTCCTGCTAAGCTGCTTTGCCAGTGGCCACCGCCACCCTTGCCACAGTGCCCGAATACAGAGCTTGAATACTATTAAGGACTTTACTTGCAAAGCCATATTTACCCAAGACTGCATACAAGAAACCCCAATCAAAGGCCTTCTCCGTGTCTGAGGCCAGGAGCGTTGGATTAACCCCTTCTCCAGCATAGAGTCTTGCATGGATTCACATGCTCATGAATATTCCCCCTCGTCTGGCTGGGAATCCTCTGTAAAAAGAAAGCAGCCTCGCTTTAAATCTGAAAACTGCTTGTCTCCTCTATAACCAATTGGTGTCCTTTGGGTCATAATGCCCCCTAGCCAATGACACTTGTCCCCATAAGCTCCACCCCTGGTGGCCATCTTCAGACTTTTACTGCACGTTTCAGTGTTGGGAGTCCTCTCACTTTGCTCCTCGAGAATTCTGTGATAGTTTTCGATAGGTTTCTTTGACCTTTCTCATCAACAAACATCATGTGTTGACTACCGGCAGCAGGGACACGTTGTCTACAAAGACCGAGTTTCCATCATTGGATCTTCTCTCTGCGAGATTCGGCGGGCCAAGGCTTGGGCCTACATCTGACCTCTATGTTGTCCGACGTGAACAAGAGAAGTCTCTTCAGGTCCGGCACATCCTGTGTCCTGAAAAACATCAATGCCGAGGATCGGCACCTCAAGTGCTTGTACTGTCTCCATCCGTACCACAATAAAGATGGATTCAAGATCTGCTGTGGCTCACCAGCAAAGACCAAGAGGGATCGCTATCGGAGGTTGGTAGCTTGAATCAACCAAGGGAAGGCCTCTGACGTGACCTCCGGGGGCAGTCATGCCTCACCAAGGACTGGCAGGTCCCATGAATGTGTCCTTCTGAGAAGCAAAAGTTGAGGTCCTATGAGGATGCTCCTTGTCAAGGGATCCAAAAGAAGGCGAAACATCATGCATCTGCATCTACAAAGTTCACCATTGCTGTGGGATCTAGTACAGGAAGGGGCTGCTCCCCATCGTCGGTATTGTCACCGCAAAGCCTACTGGCTGGTGGGTTTCCTTCGGCTAGGACGTCCTTTACCCTTTCTAAACACAAGTCCTCTTCCAAAGACAAGATGAGGGAGAGACCTGCGGGAGGCCCGTCGACACCTCTATCTTTATCCCCTTCAGTCCTAAGGACCCTGTCGCCGACGCCTTCGTCTACCAGGACCACAGGCGTGCAGACAACAACTTTGTCTGCCAAGACCACCACCACCTCATTGACGGCCTTCTTGTCGACGGCCATGACTCCGTCGACGACCACCACATCAGTGACTGCCTCGTCAAAGACCCCATCAACGACAGCCAATACTTCGAGGAAATGTTTGGCGGCAACCGTTGTTTCCACAGTTAGGACAGCGCCAAGGGTGACTTTGCCTCCGTGCCCATCGTCTGCTGTACCAACCACAACATCATTGGCGGCGGTGCCAATTTTGCAAATCCGCATCATCGCCTCCTTCCCGAAGGACCCTGGTAGGGTGAGAGAGTTGCTGCCTTCATCAGACTTCCTGCTGAGACTTGTGAGCGACTGTGCGGTCTCTGAGGAAATCTCCTCACATGTATAGTAGTTCAGACAAACATCTGCCATAGGATTTGTACTCTGACCATGAAGGGGGCCAAGTGCCCATGTCCCAAGAGGGATCTCCACGACAGAAACCAGATCGGCCATTTGCCCCTCCAAGGTGTTTCAGCCCAACTTCGTTCCCGGCTGCACCCTTTGCACCCCTGCCAGCACCCAGAGATATATTGCTGGATGGACATCCTCACCACCCTCCACACCTTGGTGGCGGAAATTCAGCGGAGGCTGACTTCTGTGCCTGGGCTGGACTGCAGCGCTCCAAGGCCTCCGACTAGGAGTCCCCCCAGAAAAAGCCCTCCCAGGCCAGGGGCGTCAGCCAACGCCACGCCATAGGGCCTTAACCCCAGTGGAGGAAGACCCACCGCACAAAGAAACTGCCACTGACACCAATACTACAGCTACTCTTACGGACAAGTTTGAAGATTATGTCCCTGCTGACGGAGAGACTCTGGGTACCGACAAGCCAGCCTAGGCCTCGCCACCAGAGGAGATTGGCTCATTCCAAGCCATGATCTCACAGGTGTCCAAGCTCTTCAGTCTGGTACCAGAGAAGAAGAAAGATGGGGTTCTTTTCAGCAACGTGAGTCCTCGAGGAAGACCATCATGTCGATCCCGTTGTTGGATGCTGTCTGAGAGGAAGGATTGGCCCTTAAGAAGACACCAAGTACCACACCCTCCAAGAGACAGACTGGAGAAGAAGTACAGGGTCCCAGACTCGACCCTCAGGTGCCTCAGGTCACAGCCGTCTCTGGACTCGGTGGTGTCGGCCACCGCCAGGCAGCGCTCATCCAATCAATCGTCATCTTCCATTCCGCGGACCAGGAGGGCAAGAAGCTGGATGCGGTTGGCAAATGCATCATATACACTGTGACTTCCACCATCAAGGCTGCCAATGCCCTAGCCATCCTGTCTCGTTAAGACAGGGAGCTTTGGTACAAGCTCGGCCGATATTGGATTTCCTGCCGGATGACAAGAAGGCCGAGTCCCTAGCCCTCTTCCAGGAGGGTGAGGTGGCTTCAGACCATGCCATCCCAGTGGCGCTAGACATAGCAGACTCGGGGTTCTGCTGGATGGGTATATGGTGTGGCCCTTCGGCGCCAGGGATGGCTGAAGGCCACAAACTTCTGGGCAGATGTGCAGTCCAAGGTAGTGGACATGCCTTTTGACGGAGATAACCTGATTTGGGAAGGTGGTGGTTGAGACGCTCCAGGCTATCAAGATTGACATGGAGACAGCAAAATTTTTGGGGACCCTGCAGCAGAGGAGGTGGTCCTTTTCATTCCCCAAGAAGAAGGGTCTCCAGGTCCTCTAAGGTGTACACTGCCCCCTCTCGTCAGCCCTCCCGCTCCACCACGCAGGAAGCCGAAAGAGGCTGCCCCCAGGCATTATGGCAGCGGATGCCAGCATCATCCACAGGCCAGGGTGCAGATGCCCAAGCAGGCCTGAATCTGCCGTGAACTCAAGCCCCCACTTGCTCACAGCAGTGGGAAGCCTGGCTATCAAACTTTTAGTGAACAGTGGAAGCACATCACCATGGACAAATGTGTGCTGGACATTCTTCAGCAAGGGCACACTTTGGAGTTTCTGCACAGGTGCCCTCGCAATTTCTCCTGTGGCGCATAAAGAACTGCACATGGCTCAGCTATTGCAGGAGGTTCAGTCCATGTTACGGAAAGAGGCAATAGATCTGGTGTGTCAGCGACTCCAGGGATCCAGAGTGTACTCCAGATACTTTCTGGTTCGAAAGAAGTCAGGAGGGTGGTGGACAATCCTGGACTCAAGACGGCTCAGCAAGAACTGAAGTCCCAAAAGTTCAGGGAGGTCATGCTACAGAAAATGCTCGACCAGGAGGAGGAAGGGGATTTTATGGCAACTCTGGACCTGGAGGACGCAGACTTTCACATCCTCAGTCCCTGGACCACGTTCTTACGTTTTGTGGTCCAGGGACGGCACTAGCTTTTCAACGCCCTGCCTTTTGCCTAAAATCGACGCCAAGAGTGTTCATGAAGTGCTTGGCCCCAGTGCCAGCGCATCAATGCTGCAATGGCATCCACATCTACCCTTGTCTGGATGCTGGCTCATCCGCTTCTGCTCTCACACACTGGCAAACCATCACACAGCGAAGACCATTTGACTTCTGACGGAGCGCAGATTATCCATCAATTATTGTAATTCCTGCGTGGACCCATTGCAGAATGCTCTGTTCCTAAGTGCCTGTCTCAACACGGTCCCATGCCTGGAGACCCCCTCAGGAGAGGGTAACAGCCATCCTAGGGAAGGTGCACCCTTTGCAACTGTACTCCATCAAATCGCTGTTGGGCATGATGTCCTCCAGCATCCATCTCCTCCCCTTTTGCGGGCTTCATATGAGAACCCTGCAGGAGATTCTTGACGCCAGGAAGCAGCAGGTCACGGGCACTTGGACAGACACGATAGCCCTCACTCTGGAGTTCCAGCAAGCTGTATGATGGTGGGGGATGCATCCACATCTCACTCAAGGAGCTTCCTTTCAGAGCACCACCTACCAGGTCACGGTCACCACAGATGCCTCCCTGGAAGGTGAGGGGGCCCGCACAGGACAATCTAATGCCAGAGGCCTCTGGCACCCAAAGGAGAAAAACCTCCACATAAATGTCCTGGAGCTCCGAGCAGTCTTCTGGGCCCTCAAGTCGTTCCCACCTCAGTGGCAGGGGAAGGGTGTGTCGATCTTCATGGGCAATACCACCACCATGTTCTATATCTGGAAACCGGGCAGGACACACTCCCCTGCTTTCTCCCTGGAAGCCCAGTCCTGTGGCACTGGA
This sequence comes from Ambystoma mexicanum, assembly GCF_040938575.1. Taxonomy (NCBI): domain Eukaryota; kingdom Metazoa; phylum Chordata; class Amphibia; order Caudata; family Ambystomatidae; genus Ambystoma; species Ambystoma mexicanum. The sequence continues at coordinate 754,448,238 of NC_090924.1, read as the reverse complement.
CCATTCTTCAGGACACGTTTCTTGTCCCCTTTCATCTGGCGGGCACCAAGAACACCACTGCAGACTCGCTCAGCCAACTCCAGGTGCCAGAGGTACGCCAGCAGGTATTCTCAGCCGAGGAGCATGGGGATGCTTTCTCGTTCTGTGGAAGGGTCTCTCCTTGTACACCATCCGGCAAATTCTGCTCCTGCTATGTTTGATCAAGAAACTCAGATGTTGCCATTTCAGGGTGATCCTCATTGCTCCGGCGTGGCCAATACAGATCTGGTACCCGGAACTGCTCAAAGTGTTAGTGGCTTCGTCCATCCGGCTGGCTCCACTTTCTAATCTTCTCTCCAGAGAAAACTGAACAATGCTGCCCCACGACCCAGCGTTGCTGAGCCTCATGGCCTGGCTCCTGCAGCATTAGAGTTTAGGCACTATTCCCTGCCGCTGGAGTGCAGGAAGATTCTTGCCAAGGCCAGAGCTTCCTCAATATTGTCTTTTTACGTCCACAAATGGAAACGCTTTGCAGTGTGGTGCAAGACTCTGAAGGTTACGCCTCTGCGGAACACAGCTCTGCAGCTCCTCTCGTACCTGCTTTCGCTGACAAAGGCTGGCCTGGCTCATGCCTTTATCAAGGTTCATCTAGCTGCCATATCCCGGTTGACCCGGGCGACTGGCAAGCCCTCCCTGTGGTCGCACAGGCTTATCAAGTTCCTCAAAGGCCTCTTCAGGACCTTTCTGCCAGTGAAGGCTCCTTCCCCGGCTTGGGAGCTCAACTTGGTTTTGACTAAGCTCATGGGCCCTCCATTTGAACCGATGCATAAGCCCCCTCCGAAATGTCTTTAGTGGAAGACTGCTTTCCTAGTGCCCTCACCACGGCCCGGTGGGTCGGGGAGATCCAGGCCCTCTCGTGTAAGCAGCTGTACTTGACCTTGCATGCTACAAGGGTGTTGCTGCGGACCAATCCCACCTTTATACTAAAGGTTCATTCGAAGTTCCATCTCAACAAGCCTTTGTTCCTGCCAGTGTTCTTTCCGAGCTCTTCTACGCCTGCTGAAAGGGCGTTGCATTCGCTGGACGTTGTTCGTGCCTTGAAGTTTTTTGTGGCACGCAGGAAGGTTTTTTCGGGAGACATCTCAGTTGTTCGTCAATTTTGGACCAGTGGGACATGTGAAGGCCCTATCTAAGGCTTCCATTTCAGGTGGCTCTCTGGCTGTGTCATGCACTTTCATCGTCTGGCCAGCAGACCTCTCCCAGGCTGACTGTAAACCCATTTCACCACAGCCATCGCAGCAACAACAGCCATCTGCCGGGCTGCAACATGGAAGTCCACCCACACCCTCACGAGATTCTACTTAATCGACAGGGATTCCAGGGAGGATTCCTGGGTCGGCCAAGCAGTGCGACGCAACCTGTTTTCTTAAGGTGAGTTTGCTCCAGGGGTAAGTGTATTTCTTCTGTTGAGCCTTGCCACCTCCTGTGGTTGCGTTTATGTACTGCTGTGTAATCCTAATTAAATCAAGAACCCATGCTGGAGAATGAACACGTTTTTTACCTGTAACTCCTGTTCTCCAGCATGTCTGGCATGGAGTCACATGCAAACCCTTCCTCCTTCCCCTCTGTGGATTTTTTTGGTTCATTCTGCCACTTTACGTGCTCTACCAAATCTGAAGATGGCCACCAGGGGTGGAGTTTAGGAGGACGAGTGTCGCTGGCTAGGGCCAGTATGACCCAAAGGGTTCCATGTCTTAAAATCACAGCAAAAATGGCTGTGAATACAAAATATTGCAGCAAAAATGCTGTGGTTTTGCCGCTACAATTCTGTAAAGGATGCGGGGGACACCCCCGCAATCCCCAGACCCATTATACAATTGAAGGGGAGCAGGGAACACCCCAGCAACCCCCACTCCCTTTAAATGGTATAATGGGGTACACATTTACCAGGTCAGACCACAGCATTTTTGCCGTGATTATTTTTACCGGCAACATTTTTGTCGCGATTTTATTACCTGATACCCCCCAAAGGTCAGTGATTGGTTGCAGAGGAGAGCAGTTTTCAGTTTTAAAGCTAAACCGCTTTCTTTTTACCAAGGATTCCCAGCCTGACAACAGGGAATATTCATGAGCATGTGAATACATGCAAGGCCCATGCTGGAAGTAACTTGTTTCTTTCCCACAGGCCATATCCATCAAGTGCAGTGTCTTGCTCACGGTATCAGCTCCCTGTCTGGCCTTAATAAAAACTCACCTTATCAGTATGAACCAGGCGTGGCATCATATTCTGCAGCCTAGAGGCCAGCACCCTAGTGAAGATTTTTGCATCTAGATTAAGAAGCGATATGCATCAATAAGATACAAATAACTAAGGGTTCCTTCCCTCTTTAGTTATTACTGATATCAAGGCTGATAGAAGAATCTTGAGGCCCTCCCATTTTCCAGAATGTGATTGAACAATTTTTACGAGGTATGTGGAGAATTCTGCTAAAGACTTATAAAGCCCAACTGTGAACCAGTCGTCTCCAGGTGCCTTCCCACCCTGCATTCTGCGAATTGCACAGAGGACCTCCTCCTGGGTAAAGGGTGCATCCCACTCGGTCGCCTCTTCCGCACTTAGTACCGGGAGTGTTATCTCACTTAAATATAGCTTCCACCTTTCTCAACCCCATAAAGCCCTTCATAAAACACTGCAAACTCTTCTACCATCCCCTCCAGTGTTGTGTCAACCTGTCCGTCCCCTCCCTTGATCCGTCAACCCACACCTCTGCCCTCACCCCCCAAAGCTGCGCTGCCAGGAGCCCATCGGTCTTATCCCCTCCTTTCATAGTTTTTCTGCTATAGAAATTGTAATTGACGCACAACCTTTCTGACTACAAGAGATTTCGTGCCTTTTCCCTCCAAATTCCTTGATCAGCCCCTGCCTGCTCCCATCACTGACCTGTATCCTCCTCTCCAGGGAACAGATTTCGTCCCTCAATCTAGCCTCTAGCAAGTTTTATTTACCTTTTCTTAGGTGTGCCTTCCCTAATAAAGAACCTCGCCATGTTGCCTTCGCCGCCTCCCACACAAGGTACTGAGATCCACCTCTCCAATATAGTTTATTTCAACATATGTGATCGCCTTCCTCAGTTCTCCCCCACCCCATGCAACTTCTTGTCTTTGCACCTCCAAAGCGAGTCCCTAGTATTCAGTCTACTCAAAGCAAACTCCATCTGGACCATGTCATGATCTAACCAACTGATGGGCACCAAGTCGCATGAGATCACTCTGCCCATTAGCTCCTTACACACAAATATAGCCAATACGTGTATATGTACCATGGAGGTTGGGGGGGGAGAATGAAAACCCCTGTTCACCCTGATGGAGCTGTCTCCACACATCCTGCAGCCCCTGCAGGTCAAGCAACCCTCCCCCCTCTTCCCCTTCGAAGACCCTGGCCCCCTTCCTTTGCCGAGGCACTTTTATCCAAAAGGGGATCTGCCCACATGTTGAAATCGTCTCCCAATATAAGAGAGCCCTTACATTCTTGCATTATTTGGGTTAACTTTGCCTCAAAAAAAGCCTGTCCATGGTTAGGGCAATACATTGTTGCTAATGACAACCACACATCATCCCCAGTACAAGAGACAAAACCCCTCCCACTACTCTCCCACCATACCACAATGGTTTCCAGCTGTAACCTATTGTGAAGCAAAATCCTAACCCCCCCTCTTTCTTCACCTCTGGATGCGCAGTGCGCCTGCCCAATCAAACCACTGGGGATTAGCCTTTCCTCTCCCTACGCCGTTCTAGTTTCCTGAAACATTAACACATCCAGCCCCCTCTATGAAATTCCCTAGTGGTTAACAAACGCTTAGTTGGGGAATTTATGCCCTTCACGTTCAGAGACTCTATGAACAAGCAGTCAGCCCTTCCCCCCCTACTAATACCTACCACTGCCATCTAATCCACAATCTCTGTTTTCCCAATTTCAAATGTATACACCCACCTGGTTCCCTTCTTTCCCTTGTTCCCATATGCTGTTTACCCCTCACCCTCTTCCCTGCCCTCCAACCCCCATCGTACCTCCATTCCCATTGTAACCTTGAGCCACTTTTACGTGAGACACCCATCCAAAGCAGGGCCACCAAGGCAGAACATATGCGCCCTGTCAACAAACTTCTACCTTTAACAAAACATGGCACAACCATTATAAGCTACTTGAGAGATAATAATACCCCCATGTTGGGGAGTTCAGCTCTCTCGCCTCACAGGTGAAAGAGTTTTGACCCTCTGAAATGTCTGGCTTCTAGGAACTTTTACGTTGCCTCAATCCCTGCAGTGATGATTTGCGGCTGGGCCTGCAGTTCCGTCTTGTCTTCGGTTATCCTGTAGTCCACTGCTTTGATTTCGAACACTAGGGCAAATGGATTTGTCCACCTGTATTCCTCTTTCAGACAGCCAAGACGTAAGAGGTGTGCAGTCCCTCCACCAAGCCAGGGTGAAATCCAAAAGGTCCTGATAAATTTGCACGTAGTCTCCCTCAAACTGGATAGTGTGCAGATGCTTTGCTCTCTCCAGAACAGTGGCCTTCTCCATATATCGCAGAAACATTACCACCACTGACCTCGAGCCTTTATCCCTGGCCATGCCTCCATGATCGCTCTTTCGATTTCCACTGTCGTCGAAAACCGGACATTCACCAAAGCCCTGATCGTCCTTTGCACATCACTAGCTGACTCGCCCTTTCATTTCTTCAGTCTGAAAACACACAGATTATTTCTGTGTTCCCTGTTTTCGAGGTCATCCAACTTCAACTGATCTTCATCCATCGTTTCTAAATTGGACAGCCTGGCCTCAATCTTCATTTCTAAGAGTATCCACATTGAGGTGATTATTGTCCATATCTGTAAATTTAGTCTTCAACACCTCCACTCTGCTTCTCAAATCTAAAACCGAAGCCTGAAACTTTCCTCTTGGCTTCCGAATCCCTTGCAATATATCTTTGATGTCCTTCGTCGACGGGGGCTGCCAGTTCCCCAAACTCGAGCCACCAGCTGGACTGCAAACTCCCTAAGCAGGCACAGACCTTCCTTGCCTCCCTGCACCGCTCCTGTGCGATGCAGTGACCTCTCATTGGATCCTCCCAGCTCTAACCAAGACAGGGACAGCTGCACAGGGAGCCGTCACAACGCGCCAGGCCACCCGCTCGCACTGCGGTCTGTCTCCGGTGACCTTTCCACTTTCACAAGTGAGCCGGCAGAACCTCGCCAACTTCCCACAGCTTTACGGAGAAAATTCGAGCACTGTGTGCCGTTCGGTACTCCGCCGGATCACAGCAAAATGATGGGGCTGGGCAGAGCTCGTTACCTATGCGTCCATATTAGCCCACGCCCCCTGGTGGTCTTCAGAGAAAGACTTCTAAATCGCCATAAAAAAGATCCGCTTAGTTGCCTATTTTCCCCCCTTCTATTATCTTAATGTGGGAAATATTTCATAGTTGTCCACAGTTTTTGGGGAGTTTTCTATTTGAAGGACGATTGTCAGGGCATTGTGTATGGCTCCTTAATTACTACATGCATTATTTCAATGATTATGCAAACATTGTCCCTTCAAATTCGATTACTCAAACATTGTATCTACTAACTCACATTTCGTTTGTTTGCGCACATCTCCCTTAATTGCCTGCAAGGAGATTATATAAGAAAAATAAATGAATGAATTTAGATTCAAATTAAGTTTAATTTAAGTAATCTTGCAACTGGTTAACTATAAGTAAAAGCACCTTCCTTTGGGGCAAAGCCAACAAACAGCTGCATTCAGCTTCCCTTATTGCATGTATCATTGTTAAGTGATGCTAAGGATCCCTCCAAGCATAGTAAGCCATTATCTGGACAATCTTATGGCCCTTCATACGTGGCCTCAAATTAGAGATGAGTATATTTTAGGAAAATATTGTAAACTTTAATCTGATTCAGCCCTGCAAACAATTTTGCAAAATGTATTATATATTAATTTGTGGCTGTTGAGAAGTCTTACTAAATAAATAGAACAATCATTTTGTATGGAACCAGATGATACCAAGTCTGGTGTTCTGTTTGTCACGTTGCTGATTTAGTAATTTCACTGGTGAAAGCAAATATATTGCGCTGTATGGAAATGACCTATTTCAGACAAATCTTATGTGTGGATTGGGGAGTCCCTCTCCTTTACGAAGTAAAATTTTGTTAACAACTTAAAAAAGATCCTGGCTTATCGAGATGCCACTAGAGAAGTACAACAAAAAGTATTCATGCGCAGTCAGTGACTTTTCCATAAAACATATAAATTACCAGTTGAAATAGATCGGTTTGTTGCTCTTGGGCTGTGCAGGAGCTCCTAAAAGCCATTGTTTCAGCAGTGAATTCAGAACCTAAGGAGATAGTAATTGTGAGCTCAGCACATCATTATGGTTTAAATGCAGATATTTTAAGAGGAGTTTTTTTTATATACTGCATAGGAAGATTTACAAACATTGAAGCTGCTGATAAATAATGCTGATTAAAACACTTGAAAACAAGTACGTTTTCATGTTCACCCCAGTTGCATTTGACACATATTTTGTTTGCCTTTAAAAGCATGATATTGCCAGTCATTTTTGAAAATGTTTATATGGAAAGCATGTACTCTTGCGTCCCGTCCCCTTTTCTCCATACTGTATGGGCATCCCTCGCGAGGGACGGGAGACGGAACCTTTTTCACCAGAAAAATCCTTCTTCCCCTTTAAATCTACAGGCCCGTGGGGATGCAGCCCTGGGAGCATGCGCTCGCCTGACTCCGCCCACCACTCCTCAGTCCCCTTTTCCACGTCGACGCTCCTGGGTTTTGCTTTGGCCATGTAATTCCACGTGCTCTTCCCAGATATTCTTCTATCTTTTTTGTCTTTAGGTACTTGGTCCTCCGATGCCACGCTCCTCCCCGGCACATGTCGACTTCAACGGGCTTCAGCAGGTGTCCAGCCAGCGAGGTGCTCTTCCCTACAACCGACCCCCAGGCCTTTTGGCTCTGCTGCCTTGGCCCCGATCACGGTTGGGAAGGCTGTTCCGCGTGCGATGCACTGACTTCATGTGCACTGAAGAACAGGCTAGGTAAGTGGAGGGAGCTCTACCAGAGGTCACCTCCGGAGGACCAAAAGTCTTTGTCACACATTTTTCAAGGCCAAAGACAAGGCCTCTATTTACCATCACACCCCGTAAGGGCTACTCCTTCCCAAGGGAGCACCCAAGCGGGAGGAACCTCTCGGATTCTAGCACCAGCACACGTACCGAGGCTAGTCTAGCTACCAGTCTTACGGCCAAGGGGTCTCTGGATCCTTACGGTATCAGTGCTGAGGGACCAGGGTTCTCTGTCCGAGGGGGAGCCTATACGCAGCACTACCGGTGCTTCCGCCAAGGGCAATGCGCCTTCCAGGCCTCGGTCAGAGGTGCCGGGTAGGCCTCTTGTTCCAACCCCAAGCGTCTTGGGCGAGGCTGGGCCCGGGGAGCCAGGCACCACGACGCAGGCATGTGCTAGCAGCTCGACAAGATGGCCGCTCGTCCGACGCCTTCCCTAGGAACGGAGCAGGCGGAGGAACGAGTCACAAGGTGATACTAGTGTCAACCAGGTGTGTGGCCTACAGCCTATCCATCAGCAGCGCAGGGCAGTTATACACTGCACCCCAGACAGAGTGTGCCCCAGCCTCAGCAGCCGTCAGCCGCCCAGTCAATATCTCCTGCCACCTCTTCTGCTTCCTAAGTCAGGTTCTTTGAAAGGTTCCTTTTGCTGATGAGGACCCCGCAAATGGGGGCCCTCCTTCGGGATGCTATCAGGGACATGCTCCCGGTCACCCCACCAGGGCCCATAGTCATTCCTCACATGGCTCCAGCTCCTCAGGCCACTTTGCAGCCTCCGATGCCCATAGCGGCTCATGCCTCCCACAATCCAGGCGGTTCCGTATCAGCCTCTGGCTCTGGTTTCCACACCTCAGCCCAGGGCACCCAGTACTCCACCCTCAGTTCCGGACCCCCCGGACACTCGCGTGGACACAGATGAGGAGGAGGACCCCAACACTCCGTCCTCCGCCAGGGCCTTCCATGAACACCTTGCAGGTTTGGCAGAGTATTTGGGCCTTCCACAGCCCAAGGTCGAACAGCCAGAGGAGGGTGTCTTAGCTGAAGTCCTCAACCTAAGACCCACTACCAGAATAGGGATCTCGATGCAGAAGGACGTAGTTGCCTCGGCCAAAAAGGGGTGGCTTAAGCTGCACTCGGCCCAGCCTGTCAACCGGTGCCTCGATGCCAAGTACAGGCAGATGGAATGGGATACACTTGCGCCTTCGGCTCATCCGCAGCCGCAGTCCTCGGTGATCGCTGCAGCGTCACTCTATTCTAAGCCTCAGTCATCCTCGGCCACCTCATCCTTGACGCTGCTAGGCAAGGAGGAGAAGATCTTGGAGGTGTAGGGTAAAAAGCTGTACCCTAACGCCTCCTTGCACCTGCGTCAAGCCAACGCTGATGCCATGCTGGCAGCCATTAACCAAAGGCTTTGGCAGGAGATTGCAGACTTGCTCCCAGAACTCCACGCCCAGTGCCAAGCACACTTTAAGGCGGGGCTAGGAGAAGCCATGCTGGTAGCGCAGGACATCATGAAGTCCACCGTGACCCACATCGATACCTCTAGCCGGGCCATCTGCATCACCACGGACTTGAGAAGGACGGCCTGGCTCCGGACAACTAAGTTTAACCCTTATGTCCAGGAACGCATATTGGACCTTCCATTCGAGGGTAGTGACCTCTTCCACTCCACCATGGATGAGGAATTAGATAAAAAGAACAGCTCGCAAACTGCAAAGTCTTTATCTATTCTTAAGAAGGCCACGCCCAAGGCGTACACCCAGTCACATCTACCCCCCGACAAGGGGAGGGCTTTTGGCAGGTTCCGGGGCTTCCAAGAACGAAGGTCCAGGCAACCTGACCGTTCTCAGAGTCAGCACTGGAGGAAACAGCAAAGGGGGAGGGGGTGAGGGTTTTTTCCAGTTGCCCTCCTCTGCAACAGCCTCAGAGGGAAAGAAGGCATGATGCGTCCCTTCAGGTCCACGTGTCTCCGGTGGGGGGGGGGGGGCAGCCTTGCCTTTCACATGCAATGTTGGTGCCAGAAATCTTCGGACCCCTGGATCCATAGTTTCCACGGGGTACCGCATGCTGGTCCCTTTCTCTCCTCCTCCCCCCCCCCTCTCCTCCCACAGATTGGGACAGCAACTCTCTTGGCAGAGATTTGTTCGTTCTTGGAGAGCCAGGCAGTGGAAGAATTCCCAGCCTCTCAGCAAGGTTTGGGCTTCTACACCATGATTTTCACCATTCAGAAGAAGAACCAGGCTTGCCTGAGAGTTGTGTTGGACCTTTCCACCCTCAACCTCTCCCTTCCTCTGCAGAAATTCAAGATGGTTACGCCTGCACTCATCGCGGAGATGCTGGACAGGGGAGATTGGATGTGCTCCCTGGATCTGAAGGACGCTTATCTACACGTCCCGATTTGGCTGCCTCATCGGTCCTAACTGCGGTTCAGGATCATGGGCTGCCATTTCCTATACAAGGTGCTACCTTCGGCTTCAACTCGGCCCCCAGGGTCTTCACCAGACTTATGAATGCGGTGGCAGCCCTACTCAGGGCCCAGGGCCACCACGTGTACCTGTACCTGGGATGACTGGCTCGTTTGGGCCACATTCCTGGAGACTGTTCTCCATACCTCCTCCGCTCTGATGAACACGCTACACGACCTGGGGTTCACCATCAATATCAAGAAGTGTCTGCTGCGGCCTATGCAGAGCCTCACCTTCCTGGTCCTCATCTGGGACACTGGCTCCGAGAGGATCTTTCCCACGGAGGACAAGGTCATGGCCATCAAGAGAGCCACGGCTCACTTCCTCTGACCTCTGCCTGATGGTACCAACACTTGTTGGGAATAATGGCAGCGGTCCTACTGGCCGTACCCCACACAAGACTGAAGATGAGGAGATTGCAGCTTCACTTAGCAACCTCATGGAATCAGGAAAGGGGCTCTCAAGCAGAGCCAGTTGGTATTCCTTCGTCTCTCCACCCGGATCTCACCTGGTTGTCCGCGGACTGCAACCTGCGACCAGGCAAGCCCTTCCGGCAGCCTCCCCCTCAGGTCACCATTACTGCGGATTTGTCTCTGCGGGGCTGGGGCGCCACTATGGGCAGCCACAGCGTCCACGGAGTCTGGACTGGGCAGGAACAGGAGTCCCACATCAACTGGCTGGAGCTGACGGCAATCTGGCTGGCCCTCAAAGCCTTTCTCCCTCTCATTGGGGGCAATACGGTGCTTATCCAGACACAACTCCACCAGCATGTAATATGTCAACAAGCAGGGGGGCACCAGCTCCCCTCTCCTATGCAACCTATCGATCAGCATGTGGGAATGGGCACTGGAGAACATCATCTACCTCAGGGTTGTCCACCTCCTGGGGGAGTCCAACCTGGAAGCGGACAGGCTCAGCAGATTTAATGACTTGGTATTGAACAACATATTCCTCAGATGAGGGCACCCCCAAGTGGATCTGTTTGCTTCCTGGGACAACAGGAAATGCCAGCAGTTGACCTCCTGGCAGGGCCAGGGCCCCGGCTCCCTGGACAACGCATTCCGGATACCATGGAACGGCATGAAGGCGTCTGCTTTCCCGGCCACACCACTGGTCCACAGGTTTCTCTACAAAATCAAGGAGTCTTATCACCTCAGCATCATCCTGATATCTCCCTTGTGGCCGGCAAGGCCATGGTTTCCAAGCTCCTAAACCTCTCGGACAGACCTCGCATTCACCTACCGCTGGGCTCAGCTCATCTCCTGGCACAGCAGTGGGACAGAGTGGTCCACCCGCCCGCACAAGTTAGCACTTGCAGCGTAGTTCCTGAGCAGGTCGCACTCAAGCATTCGCACCTCTCCCAGGATAACCTAGAGATCATTCAGGGTGCCAGAAGCAAGGCTACTAGAACCCAATACAAGAGCAAATGGTCTAGATTCTGCCATTAGGCCGAGTCTAAGGAGATCAACCCCCCTGAAGTGCACTTTGGATGACGTACTGTCATTTTTGGCGCACCTCGCCCACTACAGTGTACAGGTGGACACCTGCCGCACATATTTGGCGGCTATCGGGGCTTAGAGGAATTCGGAGGAAGGCTTGTTCTCCTCCTCCAACCCGGTGGTCAAGCGACATTTGGCTGGCCTCCATAGGCTCTACCCTCCTATAAAGAAACCACACCCTGTGTGGCACCTCAATATAGTGTTGGGCACCTTGGCACACACACCTTTCGAGCCAAAGGCGTCCGCGGACATCAGTCTGATCACCATCAAGACAGCTCTGCTGTTGGGCCTCAACTCGGCTCGCAGGGTCAGCGAGATACAGGCTCTGGTGGCATCAGAGCCCTACACAACTTTTCACAAGGACAAGGTGATCCTGCAGACATACCCTGCTTTCCTACCCAAGGTAAACTCCTCTTTCCATCTTAACGAGGAGATAGTCTTACCCAATTTCTTCACTGACCCCACGGATGAGCCTCAGAGGATCTTGCACTGTCTAGATGTCAGGCACGCTCTGAAATACTATCTGGACAGGACCAAGGACCTCCGCAGGTCGGACGCCCTATTTGTGACATCCGGTGGGTCAAGGCCTGGCTATTAGGCTTCCAAGGCGTCAATGGCAAGGTGGATGGTTTCGGCCATCGAGGAGGCCTACGAGAGGCAGCACAAGCCATTGCCAGCGAACATGCATGCCCATGCTGTCAGAGCCAAGGCCACGGCCATTGCGTTCCAATAACATGTCCCGTGGCAGGTCATCAGCAGGGCAGCAACCAGGGTCTCCACTTCGGCTTTCTGTAAACACTACTGTTTGGACACCGCCTTTAGATCAGACGCGGCCTTCGGACAGGTGGTCCTAAGGAACATGTTTGCTTAAGGAGGGTCTCCTCTCCACCCTGTGGCTACATTCAGTTGTAATCACCCATACAGTATGGAGGAAAGGGGGCGGGACATAACAGTAATTAATAGTTACTCACCGTAGTGACTGACGTACTCTCCATAGTCCCCTTTCCTCCATGCGTCCCACCATCCTCCCTCCTAAACTGGAGTCATTAGGCAATGTTAACTGTTGTCGACACGTCAATGGGGACTGAGGAGTGGCAGCGGTGGGCGGAGTCAGGTGAGCCCAGGCACCCAGTGCCGCACTCCCACACGCCGCTAAAGGGGAAGGTTTTTTTTCTGGTGAAAAAAGTTCTGTCTCCCGCCCCTCGTGACGGACGCCCATACAGTATGGAGGAAAGGGGACTATTGACTAAGAGTACTTTAGTCACTACGGTGAGTAACTATTAATTTAGTTTATTAATCTAGCATAGCTATCTCATTTTACAATTATTTAGACAGCTGAAAACTAGATTATCATCAGTACTCAATATTTGAGAAATTTGAACACCTACATGTTCATAGGAAACAAAGACTGCAAAGGAATTTAGAGATATGAATTCACCTATTAATTTGTACGCTTGGATGCATGGAACCCAAAGCTTCATTATGCCGCTTTCACGTCCTTCCCTTTGTTTTGATTGATCCTGCCTCTTCATCATTATTTGTTGCTTATTTATATTGCTTTCCATTTTGTTATTAATAACCTTGCACAATTGCATGATGCATGACTTATTAACCCTATGTGTATCTCTCTTTCCTAACCCTAAAGAGTAACCCATTAGAGTTTAGCCGCGAAGGTGGGAAGAAGAATGCTGGTCAGAAACCTGTGAAGGTAAAAACATTCTTCATTTTCAGTCGCTCATTGGAACTGCAACAAACTTTTTCTGGATCCTTCTTACCCATGGTGCCAGTCACATTTGTTAACAGGAACTTGGTATTTACACAGGAATCCTGAATCCCTTCAAGGGTTAATGGTGATAGTTTTCTAATGAAATCTGTTTTCCAAAATATCTTTTAATCAATATGCAATTTTCTGTTTGGAAATATTGAACATATTCACAATGATTTTCTTTCTGCATCATTTTGATTAGAATTGTTTGTTAGAAATAGAAAAGTAAGTTACAACAGTGTGTTGGTTTAGGAAAACAATGGTTTATCTAGAGGTCATGTTGCCTTTAATTAGACGAACGCAAGTGGTTATTAATATTGACGCAGTTATTGATATTGACGATGTATGAATTGACTTTCTGGACCTCAAAGGTAGTGTAGTTTCCGGACCTAAAGTACTATTAATCCATCTATAATATTAATCTAACACTTACCCTGGTGCAATTATATTTAATATATTGCCCATAGTCTCTTTTCTTTTATTAAAAGATAAATGTGAAAAACAGCAATTAGGAATTTTGACCTTGTGTACTATTTTGATGATGGTCCCATTATAAATGATTTTGTTTAAAAGCAAATGTTCACAGCTTTGAAGGGGACAAACACAACCGGAAAAAATGTGGCACTTGCTCATTTGCACTTCCACTTAGATATGCAAGGTTACAAGCGCCATCTTTTTTTTTTTTAATAACTCTGTTTATTGAATTTAAACAACAAAACATAAGAGACATATAGGAATAAGACATGAGTCAGCAGTATACATGTGGAAGGCAATCACAGCAGTATACAAGTTGAAGGCAGTCGTCCATATCAGCGGGGCCCGTAGGGCCGAGGACCAGAAGACAACAAGACAACAATAGGACCAGGCAGGCAAACAAGGCAAGCATCACTACCGGTGCACCCCCACCCACAGAACTTATTGAGCATCTAGCCATTTGCCCCATATTTTCTCGAATTTACGGGGGCAGCCCCTTGCATTATAAATTCGGCGCTCTAAGGTAGCACCTCGGTCCAGCTCGTTACTCCATCGATTCAGGCTCAATGGTTCGTCCGACCCCCAATTGGCCGCTATAAGCCTTTTGCTCGCCCCCAGCGCCGTTGCCAAGAACATTTTTTCATGTTTGGACAGGTCTACTTCTCCTCCAATGCCCAATAGTACCATCTTGGGGTCCCTGGGAATTGGTGTCCCCAGAGCGGCTGAGATTGTATTAACACATTCCACCCAGAAGGCCTGTATCACCTGACAGTCCCATATCATATGATAGAAGGTGGCGGGTTCAGTTTTGCATCGGACACATGTCTCGTCTTCTATTCCACCCCATCTGGCCATTGCAGTGCGCGAGTGATATGAACGGTGTAGGATCCTCAACTGTATGAGCCTAAGCTTGGATTCTATCCCAATTTCTCTGGGGGACATTAATGCTTCTACCCAGTCTTCAGGTTCCAGGGGGCCCAGGTCCCTTTCCCACTTTGCCTTTAGTCCGTCGAGTTGTGGAGTCCCGAATGAGCTAAGGGCCTGATAGAGGCTGGAAGTGACCTTAGAAGAGATGTACTGCGGGAGAATATTGGTCTCGATGGGGGAGCAAGGGGGTAGGACCGTCGTGTCGGGGAATTGGGCGCGGATTGCATGGGACAATTGCGCATGCCGAAACCGATCCATGGGAGCCAGGTTGAATCGTTCGCGCATGGTCTCAAAGCTCAAGAGGCGGCCCTCTTGTATAATTTGTGCTAATGTGTGTATTCCTTTGGTCAGCCAGTGACCGAAGGGGCCCATTTTTACCAGTTCTGGGAGGAGCGCATTGTGCCATATGGGTTGCGACAGTGTTGGTTGGTCTTCCCAGCCAATTAGCTTGTGAGCGGCCCGCCAAGCCCTCCGGATATGATGGGACATTTTGGGCAGCGCCGGGAGTTGGTCGCGAGTGGCGTAGAGGATTTGGAGCGGTGTTAGTGGGGACATGGTCTCCAGCTCTATACGGTTGTGTGGCTGTGTGGGGTCTGCATGTATCCAGTCATTCACTACTCCTATTTGTGTGGCCAAGTAATAGGTGCGTATGCAAGGTAACCCGATGCCTCCCTCCCACACCGATCTTTGGAGCGTGTCAAGGGCAATCCTGGATTGTTTCCCTCCCCAAAGCAATGTGCGCAGATTCTTGTCGATGAGTGCGAAGGTTTCCCGGGGGATGGGAAACGGGGCGTTCTGGAGTACATACAACAGTCTGGGAAGGGTCATCATTTTGAATAGTGCGGCCCGGCCCATTAGGGACAGGGGGAGAGACTGCCAGTGGGGGATGTCTCTGATGAACCGCTCTATTACTGGTTGTATATTAAGTCGGGGGAACCCATCGAGCGTCGGGTCAAGCCGTATACCCAGGTATTTGAATTCCCTGATAGAGACGCGATATGGGCAGGTCTCCGGGATCGCAGGCTCACCCCCCTGAATCGGGAAGAAGATGGTTTTGGCCTCATTAACCTTTAGGCCTGCAAAGGACTGATATTCCCCGAGTATGCGGGAGACCACCGGGCACGAGACACCTGGGTTACTAAGGTATATGAGCAGGTCGTCCGCATAGAGCGAAAGGCGGTCTTCCCCCCCTCCCGGCCAGACGAAACCATTCCAGTTGGTGTTAGCTCTAAGCTCAATCGCAAGTGGCTCGATGGCCAGGAGGAAGAGGAGTGGAGACAGCGGGCACCCCTGCCGCGTGCCTCGACCCAGGGGGAAAGGTTTGGAGGACATGCCGTTCACCCTCACCGTGGCCTCCGGGGATGCATATAACAGTTTTACCCACGATATAAACGTCTGCCCCAAGTTCATCCTGGCCATGATCTCCCACAAGGCATCCCACCCCACTGAGTCAAACGCCTTTTCGAAGTCCACCGCCAGGAGGGCGAGTGGAGCTGGTATCTCCTTTGCCCTGGATAGCGCCAATTGGACCCTGCGCAAGTTCATTCGAGTCGACTTATTGGGCATAAAACCGCATTGGTCCGGGTGGATTAGGGTCTCAATCACTTGCAGTAGTCTGTTGGCGAGTGTTTTGGCGAGGACCTTCGCTTCGCCATTAATCAGGGATATCGGGCGATAGGAGGCACATTCCTCCGGGGGTTTCCCCGGCTTGTGTATGACCACTATGCATGCCTTCCTGAGGTCTGGGGGGAGTGCTCCTAGTTCCCTGCTGCGTAGAAACATGCGGTGCATGTGGGTGGGGAGCATGCTACCAAGGCACTTCCACGTTTCTGTTGGGAACCCATTGGGGCCCGGAGTTTTCCCGGGCTGGAGTTGTGCCAGTGCCTCCTGCACCTCAGTGTCAGTAATATCCGCATTCAGGAGGTCTGATTGGTGCTGCAGGAGTGTCGGGATTTCGATGTGGTCGAGGTATCGGGAGGGTTCGACTAATGGGTTCCCCGTGGGCGGGGTGTAAAGATTTTTGTAGTAGGTGGCGAATGCCTCGACGATATCTGAATCTTCCGTCAGTAGTGTCCCATCCGGAGATCTGATTGCCCTAACGTGTCCCCTGCTCTGCACGCGTCTCTCCAACCAGGCCAGTGTCTTGTTAGCTTTGTCGCCCCTTTCATATATTTGGCTTCGGACTAACTGGTGAGCATTTCGTGCATTGTCTAGGGACAGGTTACTGAGGGCGGCCTGCGCCGTGAGCATCGCCTCCTTTGCTTCTTGGGTGTTCTGTATGAGGGTTTGTCGCTCACACTCCAGGACGCGTGTCTCTGCATCCCTGACCTTCTGGACTTGGCGTTGTTGGTAGGCGGAGACCTTGGAGATAGCCTCCCCTCGTAGGACAGTTTTGTATGCCTCCCAGATTGTGATCGGGCAGTCCACCGAGCCCACATTGTGTTCGAAGTATTCCGCTGTCGTCTTCTCTAGCTCTTCTGCAATCTCGGGGAGACGGAGATGGTACGTATTTAGGCGCCAGTTACGGTCTGAGCGGCAGGAAGAGTTCTTGAGGGTCAAGAGAAGCGGGGAGTGGTCCGAGATCCCTCTTGCGAGGAATACAGCATCGAGGAGCCTGTGGGTTATATTGCGAGGGATGAAGGCGTAGTCGATCCTGGAGAATGATTTGTGGACCCCAGAATAGAAGGAGAACCCTGCCTCGTCGCCATGGAGTGTGCGCCAGGTGTCCACCATTCCTGAGGTTTCTGCAAACGTGGTGAGCGGCGTAGAGGTGGGACGTGATCCAGCTCTCCTATAGGTTCTGTCGATTGTGATGTCCATTACCTCGTTAAAGTCCCCTCCGAGCACCCACACATCCGCCTCCTCCTCCAGGAGTAAGTTCTGTAATTCAGCGAGCAGTTCCTTCGTCAGTGTGGGGGGGGCATAGAGCGCTGCCAGGCCCCATCTCTCACCCCAGATGTCCGCCAGCAACAGCACATAGCGGCCCCGGGGGTCCGTCCTGATCTTCCTAACATGGAGAGGAACTCTCTTATGGACGAGTATCATTGTGCCCCTCGCCCCTTTCGTGAATCCGGCATGGTAGACCTTCGAGTAGTTGGATCTTTTGAAAAAGATGGTGTTGGTGCCTGTCAGATGTGTTTCATTTAAGAGGGCAATGTCTGGCGAGTGTCGGTTTAGGTACTGGAGTACCAGTCTTCGCTTTATGCTGGAGCCGAGGCCATTGACGTTCCAGGACAGTATCTTCACTTTGTTGGAGTTCATCCTGTCAGCGTGAGACTATTTGTTGGGGTGTCTGCGAGGATTAGTGGCCGTTGCATTTTCCCCACGGGGGCATAAGTTGTTTCCTTCTCGGGGTGGGGGGGACCCCCAGCGGCCGCCTCGCATCGGAGTGTCTGAAGACTGGCAGGTGCCTGCGTCTCTGAACCTGGCCCACCGTAGTGTTTGTCTGACTTGCCTGCTTTCATCGTTTTCCAGCTTTCTTTTCCCGTGACTTTGCTTCTTCAAATCCCCAAAACTCCCCCCACCCTGCACTTCCCTTCCAACTGGGAGCACCTGTCGCCCTAACATCGAACTTATAACTTGTTGAACGTAAACTTCGTCGGAATGACCCGACCTAGGGTGGTGGCTCCAGTGGAGACGCCCTGACTGTGTTTGGAACTGCGGTGTCAAGGTGGTGGTGGCCGCGGTGGTGTAGTTTCCATGGTGTCCCTTGGTGACCTCAGTACTGTGATGCCCAGGCCTCATCCGTTCTCAGTGGTATTCCTGAGGGGGGGTCTTGGTGTTTCTGTTTCGGGGCCCATCGGAGTAGGAGGCGGCGAGTCCTGCCCGGGCCCGGGTTTGCGAGCGGGCGGCCCAGAGGGCGAGCGTCGAGGCGTCGGCCCATTAAGGATCTGTGTTTCGAGCCAGTCCCATGCTTCTTTGGGGCTGTGGAATAGGTGTGTCGTTCCCTCGTGGTGGACCTTGAGCAACGCCGGGAAGAAGAGGGCGAACTTGATGGATAGAGAGTGAAGCTTTTTCTTAACCGAGTCAAACGACTGGCGGGCCCGCTGAACCTCCTTAGTGTAGTCCGGGTAGAACCCTACTTTATAGCCGTTGTATGTGATTGGGCCGGAGGCCCGTGCCATCTGGAGGATGGCGTCTCGGTCTCGGTAGTTCAGGAGGCGTGCAATTATAGTTCGGGGGGGGGCTCCTGGGGTTGGTCGCCCAGTGGGTACCCTATGTGCTCTTTCGATAGAAAAGAATTTCGACAGTTTCTTGGGGGCAAAGATGTGGGTCAGCCAGTCTTCTAGGAAAAGTTCGACACTGGGGCCCTCCTCTTTCTCCGGGATCCCAAGAATCCTGAGGTTATTGCGCCGTGCCCTGCCCTCACTGTCTTCAGCTCGGTATTCTAGTTGGTTAACCTTCTGGGCAATTATGGCGAGTTGTTGTTCCAACTGGCGGACATTATCTTCTGTGTCCGACACTCTTTGCTCCGCTTCTCCTACTCTGGACGATAAATTGCGCAGATCCTGACGTAGGAGAGATACTTCCGTGCAGACTCCGCCAATTTTGAGTTCCAGCGATGTTCTCGAGTCCCCAATTGCCTTCATTAAGTCTCTCAGGGAGAGTTGGGGGTCCTGAGCTGCATCCCCACCATCCGCTTCCGCTGGGGATTGCATTTCCAGGCGGGGGGGGGCTTCCACAGTATAGAGGTCCATTTTGCTTTGTAGGGTCTGCCTCCTAGCCTTATCTTTGCCCATGGCGGAGTCGGGTATTCGTGTGAGGCGGCAAGTCCGGATGGGACGTATTGGTGCCCCCCAGGGGGTCGTTGTAAAGTCTGAGTTGGGGTGGGTTTGTCGAGCGACGATCCTTCCCTATTGTGTCCCTGTTCAGGTGTGCCGTCGGGATTGCTTGGCCGCTGGAAGCAGACCCCTGCTATGGTTGGTCCGTTGTGACTATTGGAGGGTCGCGGGCCCACAGAGATGGCATCCGCATATACGCCCCCCCGGAGCCCGTATTATGTTTAGTTCTTGAATGACGTGTGGAAGGCGATAGCCTCGGCTCTCCGCCGTGCGCGCCACTTTGTGCTGCCCCTGGCGGCCGTTAATTATGTCGGTTGAGGGGCAGATCCCTTTGTCGTTGGCGGTTCCAAGGGTCCCTGGTCGGGGTTGGTCCGGTGAATTTCGGGGGTTTGTCCCAATGCGCTGTCTCACACCGGGCTGCCCCAGTGGGGTATCTGCCCCGCTCCTTGTGCTCGTGAAGTCGTGGCCTTTACAACGGGAGGCCTCCGTCCCTCCCCGGGTCACTGCCCACAGTTGTTAGGTTATTGCCAGTTCCCTGGACCCACGATCGTTTGTGGAGGGTGCTGCGGACGTTGGCACCAGTTCTGGGTGCTAATGGTGATGGGGGAGGAGAGCGTCCCCAGTCCCCTCAGCTCCGTGCCCCCCACAGGTGGACCTCCGAGTTCACTTTTGGGTGGGGGGTGCGGCGTCTCCTTAATGCGTCGCCCTTACCTCGTTAATGCTGATGGGGGAGCGCAACACCGCGTTACCGGTTCCCGTGTCGCGGCTCAACCCCAGGCGTGACAGTCCCGCAAATTGAGGGAGAGGCGGGTGGGGGCAGAAAGGCGTTCTGCTCGCCTCTGTTTACGCCGCCGGGTCTGGTAGCACAGCGTAGAGATCCCTTGCTGTCCGTGCAGTGCTGGTGTCCAGGATCGTCGCGGCTTCAGCGCCGAGCGTCGGCCGTGCCCGCGGTTCGGGCACTCGGACGGCCGTCTCTAGCAGGGGGCTCAGCAGGGTGGAGGAGCCCCGGGCGGCAGTCAGGAGGAGCCGGAGCGATGCCTCGGGCCGGCGTCCTCGGCCCCCCCCCGGCTCGTCCGCTCCCCGAGGGCCTCAGTGGCCGCCGCAGCTCATGGGGGGAGGGGCGAAGGAGCCGCTGTTAACCGCCCAGCAATGGTGGCGAGTCTCGCGTCGGCGGACTCAGGGACGTTTCTCACGCCCCCCGGTCCGATTCTGCTCGGGGTTGTAGCAGGCAGTGCCTGGATGGGTCCGCCAGTGTTGTGCTGCTTCAGGAGGTCGGGCGAATTCCCGGAGCGGAATAAATGAAGGATATTTAATCGCGGCCACCGGGAGCCGACGCGATTAGGTCTTCATGCGCGGCTCGCGCATGCGCAGTCCACAAGCGCCATCTTAAGGTTAATTTATTTGCTATCAGTAGAGAGACCTCTGAAATCACCTGATTCACGAAGTGCTTTATCCTTGAGTGCCAGAACCTCTATGCTTGCATGTGGAAATTAGAACATGTAAAACATGCCCTCTAGTCGGTTGAAAGTATTAAGTGCTTTTTTTGTTGGTGTAATGCCATTGCTATTTTTCTGCCGACCAACTTGATGGGCCTCGCCCACTTGACCGTCTAATTCCAAGGATAACAACTGACCCAGTGAATATGTGCGCTTTCTGCAGCAATCGGGATTAATCAGTAGTTGTTATGGGAGTACAGGCTTCATAAAAACTGATTCTATTTTCCGATGTCAAATAGAAATCTTAAAAGGGCACACCATGCTGCCACGAAACACTCCGCTAGCACCTCTACCACTGTTTCGCGAATCACCCCGCGCGGTGACACACCCAAGCATGATGCCAGACCTTCATTGCAGCAACTCCCTGTAGGCATCAGCTGCGTCCACAAGTCTGGGGTCACACCGGCGCCACCAGCTTTACTATGCATGCTTGGTGAAGGTAAGCCCATACGATCTCAACTAATGATATCTGGCACTGCATGACCATTGCTGTGCGTGCTGCCCGTTCAGATACCGCCGCACAGTCTGCAATGGTCTTTGATCGCCCCATCCCCTGCCCACACCAAGCATCGTTCTCCCACCATCTATTAGACTCTGTATTGCCCTGTTTGGCCTCAGCCCTCACCATTTCTTCCGCCTTCACCAACCTCCTGTCTGCGTGTGTCAAGGCACAGGTCAAAACCTGTTCTCCATGCTCCCACCTGAAGTAGTCCCCACACCATGAGGCAAGGCTTTGCCTGAGCGTTTAGAGTTTAATTCCTCATTTTGCTTCTGTGCCGACCTGAGCCTGCATCCACTGCTATGATGTGATCCCCCTCCTACTGCCTACTTGTTGTGTATTCACTCGATCGTGTCCCATATGTTTGTTTTTGCAGTATGTTGATGCACATGCTTTTACCTTGAGCTGTCCTCATTTTACTACGGCAGCATGCTGCTGCATTTGGATGTTACCATCTCTCTCACCCTAACAGCCCACTGCTGCTACTGCATGCTATCTATATTTTTTGCAGCCCTGCCCTGTATTTAGCCTACCTGTAACTACTGGATTGACTTTTCGCAGCCCTGCGCTGTGCCGCATTTAACCTACCTGTAACTACTGGATTGACTTTTCGCAGCCTTGCGCTGTGCCGTATTTAACCTACCTGTGACTATTGGATTGACTTTTCGCAGCCTTGCGCTGTCGCATTTAACCTACCTGTAACTACTGGATTGACTTATCGCAGCCTTGCGCTGTTGCATTTAACCTACCTGTAACTACTGGATTGACTTTTCGCAGCCTTGCGCTGTCGCATTTAACCTACCTGTAACTACTGGACTGACTTTTCACAGCCTTGCACTGTGCCGCATTTAACCTACCTGTAACTACTGGACTGACTTTTCACAGCCCTGTGCTGTGGTCCTCTATTAACCTGTAACTGCATATTTGATGTAGCCCCCCGCAATAAGAAGTGTGGCTTTCCAAGCTGTGCACCCTTATAAATGTCACTCTTTACCCACCTGTAATTGCATACTTGATTTAGCCCCCGCACCATGAGGTGAGGCTTTTCCAGCCTGTATAGTCATACCTACGTTTCTCTCAAATCCTGTTCACGCATGTTGTAGCCACTCTGCTTTTTCATCTACTTTACCTGTTCACGCCGCACTTTCTGTAAATAATGCTGTGATACCTGAGGGTCTTGAATGCTGCAATCAAGGTAAAAAATAATTCTTTTATTAAAAAAAGGAATGTGCGAGTGAGGGTCGAAATGTTGCCGGCAGTTCATTCTCTTCTCTGTGGAGGAATTTCAATTTGATGACATTTTCCTGTCTCCATGGGTGGTCAAACCTTGTTCCATCTGGGATCATCACTGTGGGATTTGATTTGATGCCTTTTCCATCCTTGCCCTCTCATGGGCAATCACAAGTAGGTATAACTGTTGGCCTTTTTCCCAGCCATGCAGCCTCTGCTTTTTGTTGGCTTATTTCAGCGATTAAGGGACACTACTTCTGCTAGTTTAAGTTTCCCAATTACATCTCAGGCCGCCAGAAGGGGAACAGGGTATTTATTGATCAACTTTCCCATTAGACATAAACAATGCAAGTGCAGCTTGGACCCTACAGCACACACCTCCGGTGTCCCACCCCACTGATTCCACTGTCCATCACCAAACAAGTCCTTCAAAAAAGGTAGCAGGAGCTCCTCTCCAGGAAGAACATGGCATGTTCTGTTCTGAGATGAGAGTTTGCAGCACACGCTTTTTGCTCACTGTACCTTTCACAGATGGGAAATATCCATTTACATATCAGTCTTTGTCCCGCCCACATGGGCAGTCCAGCACCGAAATGCTATGGCAATTCCTCTCTGAACAAGAGTACCAACAGCAACCCCCATACACGTGTTTCAGCCTTGTTGGGCCTCATCAGTGAGGTGAAGCTGTGCCTCTCTGGGTGGGACAAAGACTGATATGCAAATGGATATTTCCCATCTGTGAAAGGTACAGTGAGCTTAAAGCAGATGGCTGTGAACTCTCAATGTGGTTAACAACCACCGAAAAGGTTATCATGCCTTGTTCTTCCGAGAGAGGGGCGCCTGCTACCTTTGTTGAATTCTTTGAAGGAACTTGGGGTTGGTCACCCTAGGTTACCTGGGGGCAATCAGACGTGGGCTCCCTGCTCACTGTGCTTAGAGAGGCTCAGCTTCACCTCACCGATGATGCCCAACAAGGCTGAAACACGTGTATGGGGGTTGCTGTTGGTACTCTTGTTCAGAGAGGAATTGCCATAGCATTTCGGTGCTGGGACTGCCCATGTAGGTGAGACAAAGACTGATATGTAAATGGATATTTCACA
Organism: Ambystoma mexicanum; assembly: GCF_040938575.1. Lineage (NCBI taxonomy): Eukaryota > Metazoa > Chordata > Amphibia > Caudata > Ambystomatidae > Ambystoma > Ambystoma mexicanum. The sequence goes on along the minus strand of NC_090924.1, from coordinate 754,424,890 downwards.
TCTGTGAAAGGTACAGTGAGCAAAAAGCATGTGCTTCAAACTCTCAATGTGGTTAACAACCACTGAACAGGTTATCATGCCTTGTTCTTCCGAGAGAGGGGCGCCTGCTACCTTTGTTGAATTCATTACCAAACAAGACAAACCACTCGCACTAGAGCAACCCCATCCACATCACCCTCTAATCAACCTACACAGCATCTCCTGGAAGAACCCAGAAGCTGATGCTCATGAGCCCCCGCTCATCAGTCTCCCATTCAGTCAACATCGGAGACATCTTCACAATCCATGACCTAGATGCACTCTTCGTAACTGAAAGCTGGCTAACACCCAACTCTATCCACATCCTAAAGATCCTCACCGCGAGCTGCTATAGCATTCAAAGACCGGCCTCACAGGACTGGAGAAAGACTCTCCATAATCCACAAGTCATTGTGGCCTGTGGCCGGCATGCGACGAAGTACCCACCATCAGCTCCTTTGAAGTACTCCCCTGACCATTTCCCCCCTCCCTTCCACAAACACAGTCATTTGCAACCTTATTACAGACCACTTAAGATCAACACATCTTATATCAGCAATTTCACTAACCTAGCCACTACCAATTTCAACCTCTCGGGCCACACCACCACCAAGACCATACTGGAGTCACTACTCTGCCTACTGGACACACCTAACCTCACCCAGCACACAAGAGAGTCAACTCACAATGAAGGGAACACCTTGTGCTTCTTAATCAGAGCCATACCAACCCTCCATGCAATTATCTACTTGTAATCAAAAACGGGGATTGGGGATTTTCCTCCGGACTTCTTCACTAATACACGACACATCAAAAACTTGATGTCAATTTGGGCGCAGGGCCGAAGAAGTTGGCACAGCAATACCCCAAACTAACCTTACCTATATCTCAATTGGTCAGATCACCTTACTGTCTCCATCATCTGTCCCTTCACGTGCAACTCAAGCCTTTTAAAGCAGATATCCTTCAAAGATTTGCCTTTAGAGGTATTTACAGAATGCCTGGTCAATCTGACAGCCACCCTGTCAGGACCATACAACAAGGACTGCAGTACCATACTAGAAGCACTCAGTACCCTGAAGTCAACTATAGAGAAATATAGAGGTACATGCCCCAGAAAAATAACAATCACAACTAAACCATCGGCTCACTGGCACACTCAAGAACTGAGCATTTCCAAAAGTCACCCTGAAGCAAGAGAAAACCTAGCACAAGTCCAAAACCCCATCTGACGTAACCCTACTTAAAGAACCTGGGCTCCCACAGACAAATGATCGTCACAGTAAAGCCTTATTCTGTACCTGAAAGCGTTATTTGGACAAATCCAGAAACTGCCATTTCACCAACACATCTCACCACTATTTTGCTCCAAAAGGTCCCCAATTCATTGCTGATTCATGCATGCGAGACCTTACCTATTGTTCCCCACTATGTGTCCCTTCTTCATTCATGAGGCGTTGAAGCGCCTTGTCATGTACACTGTGTCGAAGCTGACCCCGTCCAAAAAGCTGCTGGGGAAAATGCAGGTCGGGAAAAGAAGCATACCAGGTCAAGGCTGTGGGCCCTGGTGCCAGTCAAGGATGGAAGCCCCAGAGTCATCGTCCCCTCACCCCATCATGGAACATAGACCCAGAATATTCTGGCCATGATAAGGGTTCTCATCCCCTCTCACTAGGTTCCGCTCCACACTGAAGCGCAAAGTTAGTGGCAGCTGCCCTTAATCATTACTTGAGAGAATTGGACGCAGAACCCTCATAACAAAATGCGGAAGCAGGCCTATTGCCGGGCATTACCGAATTCTGCATTGCGGGGCATTAGTGCAGGGAGCAGCCTCACCGTCAGTTTGCTTTGCCAGTGCATAATGTTGATGCACAGGACCGTGCTTCATTGCACAAACCCATTTAGCAGCTTGGGCCCTTGTGGAAAATCATCACGGCGGAGTGTGAGCCAGGAGCAAACAATCAGCTAAAGCCTCCAGAGTCACCAGGGTTTCCCCAGGAGTGCATACTGAGCAGGGAACCACAGATGGAACTTCTGCCTGAATCGTTTCATAAGACAGGATGTAGGAAGGACAGCCAGAGCTGGAAGGTGATTCCTATTACTTACTGGGACATGTGAACCAAGCAGACCGGCCAAGAGGAGTAGGATCAGATCCTCGCCAGTCCTGAGCTTTGCTACACATACCTAACCCAAGGGAGGTATATAAAAGGCCTTCCCAATTCTGTCGGGGGTGACAGTCACCCGCAGCAGGAGGGAGAGTCCAGAGAAGAGCACAGAAGCTGAAGAACTCTGCTGGGCCAGCTCGCATTCCCGAAAAAGGGAAGGATCCGAAGAGCGCTTGGTGGCCTGAGAAAACTGGAAGGACGGAGAGGGCCAAGAGGCCTGCAGCAGCATCGAACTTGTGAGTATCATGGAAGTGAGTTGGGCATTGTAGATCCAAGGCTGTGTGCTGTGCTGCTTGCAACCATGAAATTAAAAAAGAATGGGCACCCTAGTTGGTATACCCCCATTCTGAAAATGTCCATGCCAACCATATGTATATGCCCGGTATGAATAGAACATTAAAAGGTTGGGGGAGTAAAAGAATAGGGGATAAGGGAACACAAGGGGGTCATGGGGGTGCATTTCCTACGTAGAAAAAAGGTCGTGAAAATGTGCAATTGCCATTTTGACAAACAACAGAGCTGGGTACTATATCCCTAGAAATGATTGGGGCACTGCATTCCTGAGACACTGTTTTCATGTTGTCAAGCATGCATGGCATTATAAAAACACAAAAAGGGAAGTAGTTCCAGAGGTAGAAAAGGATCCCTCATAAGATAGTGAAACCATGAGTGACTATAGTTATTCTTCCTAGCTGTTAAGATAAAAGAATATCCTTTATTTTTATGTATTTATATAGCGCCAAAACAATGCAGCTCAAGTTTCATTTAAACATATTCTTTTATTTGTAGAAAAAAAACTTTAAAATATATATATATATACATATATATATATATATATATATATATATATATATATATATATATATATATATATATATATATATATATATATATTCCACAAAACCCACCCTAACCAAAATAGACTTTAAAAACCATATTATCTTACAGGTCATGTGTTCTGTTTATTCACCACTCTGTCCAATCCACAACACACTGGAGCGCATTTTGTGGGCAGAGCATTAGTAGAAACAAGGCTTGAACACCCCCATCGGGAGTAGCATCAAATAAATTCGGTTCAGCCTCATTACCAATGCTCTGCTTTTCTTAATTTAAGCCTTCTCACAAAGGCACCAGTTAAATACTTGTGACGTTACTTTATATGGGCTGAATCAGTTCATTGACTAGACTAAACAACAACAACTCCAAGGCTAGCATTGTTCAGTACAGTTTGATCAGGGAAAGAACAGTATGAGCGGGGATTTTCAAAATGTTCTTTCTCAAGATACATCACAGATGCCCTCATTCATTTTTTTAGTCTGGGCAATGGAACTATGCAAGGTCGTCATGTTGTCATTAATAAACATGTCCTAGACAATACTTTCTTTAAGCTGGCTTTCATATTTGAGGAGGTCACAGGAGCACTGGTTGAGACCTGAAAATATAATGATTTGATAGAATGCAAAAAGTAAAGTATGTACTAGTCCGATTCCCTCCTAGGTGAACAATGGTAGTCTATTACTTCCACTGTTGCAGGGCAGCATCGTAGGTAAGAATGCAAATATATTTCCTCATTTATGCCCCCTTTAGTCATCCAGTCCTTATCATACCTGTTAAAGAAATTCTATGGAACCGGATATTTGACCCATGTTCATCCTCAGTAGAGGGCCTCCCACGCTCCCTTATTATGCCCATTGTTTATTTGGGGAAACAATCAGCTGAAAACTGTGTTTCATAATGATCAGTCGAGTTGCATAAACAAAGTGCTTTTTTGCTGCCCGTCTTCTCAAGCAGATGGTGACTTTATTGTGCTTCACTCAAATACTGCAATGTACTCTGGTACAGGCACTCTCCCTAAATGTGTGGTTGCTCGCTGCGCATGTATCTTTTCTTGGATACTGTGTTGCCTGCATTTACATATTAAGGGGGAGGCATGTTTTGATAAGAAGTCAAAAAAGCTGCTGTAAAAGCCATGAAAGCCTCTTTGCATTTGCTGATGGAGGTAACGATGACCCTACTATGTGTCACTTTGTCATTCAGCAGTCATTGGAATACCTGCCTGTGCATGGCCAGCTCACCATGCATACGGGTGCACCATTCTCAGACATGTATACATGTTCATGCGTGTGACATCACCAGAGCATTGGTGGACAAGGGGTTAGAACACCCGTCCATGAGAAAGTGAGCAGCCATATATGCAGGGTTTTGCGCCTCATTACAATGCCTTCTTTTTATTGTAATTTCTTTTAACAAAGGCTTATCAAAGGTCAATTAAATGATGATGGCATTACTTTATGAGGTGTTGCAAGGAAGACATGGCATCAACAGTAAGACCGACACAAGTGACCACAGTTCAAGGTTGTTTATTGAACTTTTACAAAGGGGTAATAAACACCTATCTAAACCTAAATCTACAGATGGGAGCAGGCTATGACCATCAAATAATAATAATGCAGTCCTAGTGGAGTCTTGTCAAAATAAAGGGCCTATACTAAAAAAAAAATATTGCTAGTCCTTATCGCTTATTTACAAATAGTGTGGGGGTAATGTTCATGAAAAAGAAAGAATTGTTCACAAAATGATAAATCAGGATGTTCGGGCCATTTGCATCAATTCCTCACGATTTCAGCATGGGATAAGGCGGTTCACTCGAACAAAGCACACACTTGGGCTTCTTCAGCACAATGATACAGTTCTAATTCCAGCAACATGTCCTTCTGTGCCCAAGTGTCCTTTCTCTTCAAAGCCTCTTGATTCAGAGGGCCTGAAGTACAACAAATAAGATGCACAGTTTGGTTCTTCTTCTTACAAGTATTCAACTCAGGTGGTTCACCATGGATCCCCCTCAGCCGGGCTCAGATCCCTGTTATTTTACCATCTTTACTGCAGATCCCCCCCTTCCGTGCTCAGATCCTACTTTTTACAAAGTTCAGAGAATAGTCGTTTTCTCGGGTGACTCACGGTTCACCCCCGGTTTCCCCTCATCCGGGCTCAGATACATCCTCTTTGCCAATTAGTCTCCCTCAGCCGGGCTCGGACCAATTGTAGTTCACCTTGGTTTATCAAAGACTTTCGAATGTGCAGAGGGTTTAGCTTGACCCGTTACAGGACCATTTCAATACTAATTTCCATTTTATAATACAGTCACCATTCAGTTGGATACCTAACAGACCTTCGAATATGCACCCACGTAGCACCGGACCACTCTTTATATGGTATCTCGTTTGGCTTCCCCAAAGTTCATTCACTCCTTTGGTTTCCAATTATATTCATGTCTATCATCAAATGTGTTTCACACGCTGTCCTCTTTGGATTTCTTCATACAATGTTGCTGCTGGCAACCTTGGTTCAAACACAAGCTGCTTTGGTATCAGTGTCTCCGACTCACCGGCTGTGCTGTCTTTACTGGCGCTGCTTTGTTGTAGGAGCCAAGGACAGTACCACAGCGGCACTCGTTCCTCCCCGCCTTGGTTATCGACACAGGAGAGCCCCGGGTAACTTCGATGCACAGTGTAGGTTTGGTCAGCTTTAGTTTGCGGTCGTAGGCTGCTTACTTTCCAAGGTTCATGAAAGTAAGTCTTTAAAGGTCAAGGGTACTTCCTTCCTTGCAACCCTCTCTGGTCTCGCTGTCTTTTTCCTTATGTTAAACTGCTCTCTTGAAACTGCTGTTTCTTCATGTGCTTTTCCACGCTCTGAGTGCGCTTTTGTGCTCTGACTTTTATCCGTGTGGGGAAGTGTGATGGAAGTCAGGTGTGTGTAATGATCAGTAATTGCCAGACCTTGCCTGTCCATTGTATTGGGACATGTCAGGTACACGGCAGTCCGTTGTCACTCACAGTGAACTGTCTGTGAGAAAGTGTGTCGGAAAAGGGGGAGGTTGAGTTCCTAGGTATCCTACCTGGTAAGATGTGGGAAAGGTGTTACAGGCAATGGGATACCGCTTCTCACCAGTGCCCCACTTCCACTCCCTGAGTACCCCCCATCCAGGTGATCCTCCCGCACTGGTCCACCTACAGGAACTGGATCCAAAAGCGATGGCCGTGTCCTGGCCAACTGGATGACAGATCCCCGGGGACTAGTGGGTAAGAGACCTTCGGGTTTCTCACTGTGTGAACCAGAGTTAATTCACAAGACTTAAAATAAAAAATGCTCCTTTTCTTTTCTTCCGTGTAGATTGCTACACTATTTGTTTACTCAATTTCGTCAACTGTCTCTTTTTTCAAGACTCCCTAAATGATTTTGAAGCTGGTACTCATCTATCCGCTAGCCCCACATTGCATTGCCTGCTTTCGCATATAAAGTGGGCCAAGTGTTTATCAGCGGCCTCAAAAGCCATGAAGTCCTCTTTGTATTTACAGTTGGCGATGGAGACAGCAATGACATAACATGGGGAAACTTGGGTGCATAAGTATTCAGGTAACCAGCACATTTGTATGCCAGAGGTTAGAACCCCAGACTTGTAACCCTCAGAAACTGCGGCATCAACCCTCCACCAATGTTGTTCCTGAGAATAAAGAGGTTTACAATTGGTATTTTACATTTAAATTTCTGTCATGTTCTTTTGATTTGGGTAATTTATGGGTTGTGCCTGCATAAAGCCATCATCCTCAGTAAACATGCAGTACACAGTAACTACTTTCAAAGAGGGATGCACAGACTGTACTAAGAAGATGGAGTTTTACAGTATTTATTAGCAGGCAAACCATCTTCACAGAAAGTAAACAAAAATATGCCAACAGAAACATCTTCTAGCCGATGAAGTAAAAGTCTCTTGTTTCCCTGGAAGTGCAGAATCGCCTCTTCCCAGGATTGTGGTGAGTTCCTATAGTCTAGCTAGATGCAGATACTCCTGGGATCTGCACCCATGACTATCTAATTCCACGTCGCTCGTTCTGATCAGGCCCGTGTCTTGTTTCTTGACACCCATCTATAGTGCTCTGTTGCATTTCTTCCAATTCAGCAGAAATGCAGTTGAAATTGGAGCCAGGAGTTCCCCCTTACCAACTTGTTGTCTTCAGGCCCTTTCTGCAGCTTCTCGATTGTACCCTAGGGCTTCCTTCTCTCTGAGATGACTAACCTTCCTGTTGTTCTTTCTTGCACTGCCTGGTTTTAGCCCTCATAAACCTTCCTGTTCCTGCTCTCTTCCTTTCCATCTTCTTTAGTTGTTACAAAGTCCTTCTTGTGCGTACTGGCGCTTCTACTATCTCCACCTCTACCTCACTTTTGCACCTTGTTCTACTTTTGCCACCTCCTCTGAGTATTCAGGAGGTCGCTGATGTCATCACCTCTTCCAAACCGTTGGCACCTACTCTTGATGTTGGCTCCTCCTCTGGGTTCTCACCACCTTCTATTAGCACAACCACCTCTTCCATATGTAAGCACATCTCTTCCCACATACTTCTAATGTTAGCACCTCCTTCAGCCTCTTTTCTCCTCCTCACACCCCCTTCCCCCATCACCTTCAACAATTCAAAAATTAATGTTTCATTGTAGTAATTAAACAATGTAACCATTTTACGAGATGTGTCCTTTCTACACACTGTATTTACAGTGTGTTCCTTCCTCCTTCAGTGCGGGGCTTAGCCAACCCCAGTCCTCACTCACAGGTACAGACCGGCACACCTATGGCTGATTTGGGTATATTTTGCCCACTTGCCATTTCGGAGGTTAGAGTTGCTGTTTTTCCTTGGGGCAGCCTGCATGGGGCTGTGGGTTGCAGTGTTTCTAGCATGTGGATTGCTGTTTGACATCATGCAGGGTTAGGCCCTCTGTATTACTTGATTTAGTATGGGGATGGTGGGCACAGAGAGAGTAAGATACTTTGTTTCATGAGTGTGCTCGGCTTTCTGTATGAGGGTCTCTGTTTAGATAGTTGCAGACCCAAAACATCATCAGAACCCCTGCACGCTTTCATTGAGATTCCCTTTAGTGTGCTAGGTAAATTAAAAAACGGTAGCGCTGCATTCTCTTCCCTGTAAAAAGTTAAACATGAGACACTCAAGATGGCCGCCGGGGTGAGGAGTCGCAGCTAAACTGCGCTCTGCCCGGGCCGCCAAAAAACAAGCACGCCCGAATCCGTGACGGACCATCTCTCTACCCCTCCCGACTCCTCAGTTCCCTCCCTGCGTCCCCCCACCCTGAGAGGAAAGCGGCGCCGCTAAAAAGCGAACTACGGACGAGAAGCGAGGAGAAAGGAAGACCTGCCCCTCCCCCATCGGGGCCGAACGAGACTCTCCCGCGCCTAAGAGGAGCACACAACGCGGCACAAGAAGACACAGAGGCAGCGGCCAGCGTGGGAGCTGGACAGGAGGCTCCGCGCAACACCGAGGTGAAGGACCGCCCCCTCGCCCCCCCTGCAACGCACCGACGAGCACAGTCCAAGGCGGAGAGCGGAGACGCTGCAGTAGCAGCTACGGCCAGGGAGAAGAGCGGCGCCGGGAGAAGGCGGTGAGTTCAGGGTGGACCACTGGAGAAGAGAAGCGGGGGCCGCCCTGGAGCAAAGCGCTTGAAGTGGAAAAGGTGAGCCAACCCAGGGGGGAGTAAACTAAGCACCTGCCAGCGCACATACGGACAGATATATACCCCGGGCGGGGGGATCTAAAAGGACGCGGTGAAGACAAGGACAAAAACTATCATAACAAAAACCCGCAAGCCGCTAATACTCCGGCATCAACTTGATCGGGGATCCCCCCAGTCCCAAAGGATACACTACACAAGACCCTCCCCACGTAGGCCCGACCCAAGGAGAGGCCTCTTCCCCCACGGGCCAGAGGGTGAAGAGCGGAGAGGAAAACATTAAAGGAGAAACGAAACTGCCACTAACGTTTAGGCACTGCGAGACGACGGGGGAGGGAGTGAAATCGTGGGCAACTAACCCAGCCAAAGCAAGAATCCCCGCTAGCAAGCACATAACTGAGGAACGGAACTGGTGAAGGACCTACCGGAGGGCTACACGAGGGCGCAGAAGCCCCATAGACACACTAACGAGACACCCTACCATGTCAAGAGCAAAATGGAAGGGGAACCCCATCCAACAGACACCTCAATCTGCGAAACAAGGCGCAGACATACTACAAATCTGGTCAACAGAGGGGACATCACAATCGAGAGGGAGAACCCAAGGAGAGCCCATGGGAGAGGCAGAATCACTATCCCAGCAACAACAACCATTGACTAGGGAAGACATGCAAACCTGGTTCATGGACTTGCAAGAAAAATTCATGTCCACAGTTCAAGAACAATTTGCAACCATGAAGAATGAAATGAAACAAGCGGTACAAGACATGAGAATCGATTTACGCAATCTAAAAGAAAGAACTGACATAGTGGAAAAAACTGTGCAAAGCCTTCAAGAAGACACGAGACAAGCAAGCGAAACGCAAGAACATTTGGTGACACTCACACACAACTTGGAAATACAATGTGAGGACTTGGAGAACCGCTCTAGACGCTCCAACATTTGAATCAAGAACATGGCGGAATCAGTGCTAGACAAAGATCTGAAAAAGGCGGTTAAGGAGGTGTTCAGAGACGTACTGGGGACGCAAGACACTGATGATATCGGAGTTGACAGAGTCCACAGGGTAGGACCAAAAAGATCTGGGGCCCCAGGGGAGAGACCACGCGATGTCCTAGTGGCTCTCTCCTCCTACCCGGAGAAAGAACAGATCCTCAGAAGAGCCAGGGAAATGGAGCATATTAAAATGAATGGGCAAGACATCCAATTGTATCAGGACCTAGCTCTAGTAACCCTCCAAAAAAGAAGAGCAATGGCCCCACTGGTGAAAGTGTTAATAGAAAAACAAATCCGCTACAAATGGACCTTCCCATTTGGACTACTATTTACATGGGAAGGAAAACAGAGAAGAGGAACCACGGTGGAAGAAGGCCTCAGCACTATGGGACTTCAAGATGAAGCGATGGAACGGGGGGAGACCTCAAACTGGAGAGACCGAACGAGAAGACCAATGGGCTGGGAAACAAACACGCAAAAGAAGGCAAACGCAGGGAGGGAAACCCGGAGAAAAGTACCATGAAGAATCCAGGGAATCCACAGCTTGGGGAACTGACATGTAACGGCTGATTTTGAAACCCAGTCGGGGGGAGGGAGGAGAGTGGAGCTGAACGGACAACACACAGTTGGCGCTCGGTTTAAGAACCGACGGTTTGGGACTCGGCGAAGACCAATGGGTCAATGGGGTTTATGATTCCCCATAACATACCCCCCAAGGGTATGGAGGGCAGGGAGCGAAGGGCACAACGCCCTAGCGTCAATAGGAACCCTCGCCCTACTCGGGGGACAGTTTGGTTTGTTTAAAGTTCAAAGTTGGGGGGGAAGGGAAGTTCAAGGGAGGGGACATGATCGGAAGAATCTAAGAAATGAAACAAGTACAGAAGGGGACCCGATGCAACGGCATACGAACATAACAGAATGGGGATGATACGCATATTGACCTACAATATTAGGGGCATGAACCACCCAACAAAAAGAGCGAAACTGGAGAAACAGTTCAAAAGGGGGAAGGCAGATATACTACTTCTCCAGGAAACCCATATTAGAACAAGGGATAAGCAGAAAATACGGATAAAAGGATACAAAATATGGGCACTGGCAACGGCAACCGAAAAAAAAGCTGGGGTGCTGATAGCGGTGAAAGAAGGAAAGGACACTAAACTCCTGGATACAACCATAGATAAAGAAGGGAGATAAGCCTTCGCCAATGTGGAAATCGAGGGATATCGCATAACACTCGCCTCAATATATGCACCCAATCAGGGACAGGATGGCTTTCTCAGAGTCGCTTTATCGAAGTTGGAAGACTATGCTAAAGGGGAAGTGATTATGGGGGGGGATCTTAATATGGCGTGGAACCCACATCTAGATAGGAGTACGGGGAACACACATGGCCAGGTGGTGCCATCAAAGCATCTGAGACAACAAATGGACCATATGGGCCTGAATGATGTTTGTAGGGAACTGAAGGGTGAGCAGAGTGGGTACACATATTTCTCACATGTTCACAATTCTATGTCTAGGATAGACTATTTATGGGTGTCGGTGGGACTACTGGGAAAGATTCAAGGTCTAGATAAGGGCACAATAGCCCTCTCGGACCATGCCCCACTATGGTTAGACGTGACTCTTACAGGGAGGAAGAATGGGCTCTGGAGGTGGAAGCTACCGCAGGAGTTGATCCAGGACCCAGTTACAGGGGAATCCATAAGGGAAATGATAGAGGAATACTTCATACAAAATGACACTGGGGAGGTCGCAATGAGCGCAGTATGGGATGCGTTTAAAGCAGTTCTGAGGGGAAAGATGATAGCGTTGAAAATCACGAGAGATAAACAAAGGTTTTTGTGGGAAAAAGAACTGGAAAAAACAATTGAAGATATCCAAGAGAAAATGCTGACACACCCCACTAAGATATTAAAAAAATCACTGAAACACACACAGGGCCAACTAGAGATGCTACGCACGAAGGGCGCAGAAAGGAACCTACTATATCTGAAACAGAGATATTATATAAGAGCGAACAAAGCAGACTCCTGGCGAGACAACTTAGGGCAAAACAGAAAGAAACAACGGTTAAGGCCATATGCGATGCGAAGGGTGACATCCAAACACGCACACACGACATGGGGGAAGCACTGAGACAATACTATCAAACTCTCTACTCCACAGAACACCCCAATACAAACGCCCAAGTTTCATACTTATAGGCCCTAAAGATACCGAAAATATCAGAAGAGGACAAACAGTCATTAGAGACCCCTATCAGTGAAGAGGAAGTCAGTAAAGCCATAAAAGGACTCCCAAGTAACAAAGCTCCAGGCCAAGATGGGTTCACAGCCCCATTTTATAAAAAATATGCAGACATATTGACCCCGATCCTAACAAGGCTCTTGAACTCATTTAAGGATAGCGGTAACGTGACCCCCACAATGAATGAAGCAAAGGTGCTGGTGTTTCACAAACCGGGTAAAGATCCAATAAACCCCGCATCATATAGACCAATCTCCCTAATTAATCTAGATGCGAAAATATACACGAAGATTCTGGCAACAAGGCTGTCCCCGCTTCTCCCTAAACTGATTAGTGAAGATCAATCAGGCTTTATTCCCGGCAGGCAAACCCACGACAACACAAGGAGGCTCGCCCATCTAGTGGAAAAAATAGGTATAACCCACACCCCAGCGATACTACTGTCGATAGACGCCGAGAAGGCTTTTGATCGGGTGGAGTGGTCAATATTATTTAAAGTTCTGGAGTGCATGGGGTTTGGGGAACAGTATATTGCGAGCATTAGAGCGAACTATAATTCCCCATCCAGTAGAATAGTCATTAATGGCGAGGTGACGGATAAGGTAATAATATCGAGAGGAACGAAACAGGGATGCCCCCTTTCACCTTTGCTGTACGCTCTGTTCTAAGAACCCCTCCTAATAAAAATATGGGAATCATTACACATTAAAGGGATAGGAATGGCAGGTCAGCAACATAAAGTGATTGCGTATGCGGATGATATGTTAACCCTAGAAGACCCCGAATCTACACTGTCAACGGCGGTGAGAGAATTAGAAAGCTATGGGGCCATCTCAGGTCTAAAGATTAATAGAAAAAAATCAGAGATCCTAATTCTGGCAGGGGACACAGCAAACATAGGAAGGGAAGCAAAACTACTGGACCTTAAGATCGTAGAGAAAGGTATAAAATATCTGGGAATAATTGTACCTCCAAAAATTGAACTATTCTATGGGGAAAACTACCCGCTGCTAATTGCAAACATCCGTAGGGAAATAGGCAGATGGAACCCACTACAGATATCCTGGTGGGGTAGAATTCAATCAGTAAAGATGACCATCCTCCCAAGGGTACTATATTATTTTCAGGCTCTCCCGGTTGGTGTCCCAGACACGTTCTTCAAAACCTTAACAAAATTGGTATCGTCCTTTGTATGGAAGGGAAAAACCCCTAGAATAGCGAGGGTGGTCCTCACAGCCCCAACCAGAGAAGGGGGGATGGCGCTCCCCCATTTTAAAAAATTCTATCAGGCAGCACAGCTTAAAGTCTTGAGGGAGTGGGTGGGGGAGAATCCGCAGCAAATATGGGCCAAACAAGACAGAGCAGTAGCGAGGACCCCACTGGTAGAACTTCTCTGGAAACAGAGGCAGCACAGACATGAAAACTTAGGGATAAGCGTAATAATGAAGACCACGTTGGAAGCATGGGATTGCCAAACACGAAAAGGTATAATGACCACGGCAATGGGACCCTTTACACCCATCTGCAGAAATCCACAATTTCCATCGGGGATGGAACAAGGGGCGTACGACAGCTGGGAGAAGGCGGGCATTACTAAAATAGGCGAGATGTTCGCAGACAAGGAAATAATATCACTAGAATCCTGCTTTGTAGGCAAGCATATCTCCAAAAGTGATGGATACAGATACGAACAGCTAAAACATTGGCTAAACTTCCCGACAATCACTGACTGAGGCAGCAACCAGGGACCTTACAGGGTTCGAGACATACATCATCTCCAACACAGGGGAAAAAAAGTGGGTTTCAACTCTGTACAAATACATAAACACACAAGGGAAAGACATTAAATGGTCATACAGAGTAAAGTGGGGCAGAACTTTGGGGGAGGAACCATCGGATAGACAGTGGGAAGACCTATGGAAGCAGATCCCCAGGATGACCCGCTCGGCACAAACTAGGGAGATGTGGGTCAAAATTATGACACAGTGGCATTATACTCCAGAGAGGCTCCATACGATGTACCCAAACACGCCAAACCACTGCTGGAGAGGATGTGACGAAGTGGGAACATGGAGGCACATATGGTGGGACTGTAAAGGCATTCAACCCTTTTGGGAAGAAGTTAAAAGTGAAATGGGCAAAATATTCCCGGATGTGGGGTTGATCGGGGAGGAGGTGTGGCTTTGCGGACTTAGAGTTGATACAGCAAGGCAATACAGTAAATCGCAATGGAGAAGCTTTATGGGACTACTCATAGCGGCATGGACCACCATAGCACAACATTGGAAGAACAAGAATACCCCACTGACCTATACTTGGCTACAGAAAGTATGGGCCCATATAACAATGGAGAAAATCACCCACAAAATTCAAGGAACTGGAGACAAATTCGTAAAAGAATGGGAAGGGACCTTGCAATACCTTCAGTCAGACTTTATGGAACAATGGTGCCCCCATAATATCAAAGTTTCAGACATTTTCAACGCATAATAGGAACCCGGGACAATATGATTCTATTCGATCCAAGGGGAGGGAGGGTGAGGGGAATGTTATAAGATTCGATGTTATTTCTCTTGTTTTATTTATGTAAAACTAATAAATACAAGTTTTAAAAAAAGTTAAACATGAAGGCTTTCTAAATAGGGACAACCTCTCCCTTCCCTGGTGGAGATTTGGATCCAGTTAAGTTGCATTATGGGAATGTTTGTCCTGGTTCACATCAGTTAAAAAACAGCGAGTAACATCTGCCCAAATAATGCCCTTAAAGTTTTTATTAAACCAGAACAAAATACACAGATAGCATACCCCCAATGCAAAAAAGAAAACAAAAATAGTAAGTTTCATGATCAAAAATAAAAAATACAAGCCTTTTACGAGATGAGCAAATAACTTACCCCTTGTAATGTTCTTTGGATGGATGTTCCTCCCACATATTCATCTTTGATATTCTCTGATATGCTGCATGCAGCTTCAGAAAACCTTTCACAGCAGGGGGCGCCGGGTGTTGCCAACCTCGAGTCCCTCACCGGCCTCCGTCTGTTCTCGACTGTGACGTTGCAATCAGTATAAATGGCACACACTGCACTTGTTGCCTCAGTTCATATTTTTCCTCTCACAAGCACAGCAGTCTCAATAATGAAACAGATCTGAGAATTAACAGAGTGTAAGGTGTAAATCATGGACATTCTCCCTGTTAGAGCAGTAGGTTGGGAGAGCAATGAGGAATACGTGGGGGGGAACATCCAGCCGAAAGAACATTAAGAAGGGTTAGTAATTTGTTCTTTGAATGGTTTGTTTCCTCCCAAGAATTCCTCATCTTTGATAGACCCCCAAAGCAGTATGTTGCAGGAGGTGGGAAAAGGGAATTTAATTCTGATTTTTGCTGTGTAGAACATCCTTCCCAAATTTGCCGTCCTAACCCGACAGAGTCCAAGCAGTAATGCCTTGTGAAGGTATGCAGCGAAGACCATATGGCACAACTACAAATATCCTGCACCGGTACCGCTCTCTGTAGGGAAGTTGCCACCCCTCTTGTGGAATGAGCCCTCACACCTTCAGGAACTTCTTTTCCAGCTGGATTGTAACATGCACAGGATTATCCATTGAGATGGTCTGTTTTGTAACAGCCTGCCCCATCCTGTTGCCAGCATAGCCCACAGAAAGCAAATCATCCTGTGTTAGTCTGTTAATATAAAAGCTTAATTCTCTCGTGGAATCCAATCTATGAAGGCGTTCCTCCTTCTTAGAAGGATGAGGAGGGTAGAAAGAAGCAAAACAATCTTTTGTGCTAAATGAAATTCTGAAATCACCTTTGGTAGAAAAGAAGGGCGAACCCTCTGAACTACCTTGTCCTTATGAAACACAGTAAATGGTGGCTAAGACTACAAGGGCTGGAGCTCGCTAACTTTGCGAGCAAATGTAATGGCTGTTAAAAACAATTTTTAAAGAAAGCATCCTGAGAGGACAGGAATGAAGAGACTCGAAAGGATATCCCATCAGGAAGCTCAAGAGCAAATTGAGCTCCCAGACCGAAACAATAAAGGGAATCGGCGGGAAGATATTAGTCAACCCTTTCAGAAATTGGATGGCAGTAGTGAGTTTGAAGTAGGAGCTCTGTTCTGGCGAATGCTTAAAAAACAGAAAGTACAGCCTGATAGCACTTAGCCATAGCAACGTGAAGCCCCTGATGGGTCTAATGCAGAAGAAATGACAACACTAATGGTGTGTCACAAGTGAAGTCAATTTACTTATTTCTACACCAGCTGCAAAACATGTTCTAATGGCAGCGGTATAGAGCTTTTGTCGCTGGCCTTCTTGCTAAAAGCAACACCTCCATTACGTCCTCCAGAAGGTCCTAATCTCTGTATCTCAACCTCTCAAGAACCAGGCGTGAAGGTTCAGAGTTCTGATTTCTAGGGGGAGAAGGCGACCTCCTTCCTGAGTGAGCAAATCCTCTCTCTGAGGAAGACAAAATGGAGGATGGATAGTCATTTCCAGAAGTTCTGGGTACCCTGACACCCTGGCCCAATCCAGGGCAATCAGCATCATGAATTTCCGAAACTTTTTGAAACTCTTGAATATGAGGAATGACTGGGACTGGTGGAAACGCATACAGGAACGGGAATTCCCAATCCACCACAAACGTGTCTTCCAGAGCTCCTCTTTGAGGAAATTCCCTGCAGCAGAACAGGTCACACTTCCTCTTGACACTAGATGCAAACAGATTTACCTGAGGGGTTCCCCAAAGAGGCGATGATTTCTAGCAGGACTTTGTGAGCTAACTCCCACTTGTGGGAGACTGTGCTCTGACTGCTCAGTGTGACCACCACTGTTCTCCTCTCCGGCTAGGTGTGCTGCTGACAGAAAGATTCCTTCTTGCCGTGCCCAAAACAGGAGCTGCATTGCTTCTCTGCACAGTGGAGGTGACCCTACACTTCCACACGTGTTGAAGTAATGCATGGGCCACAGTTTTGTCCATCATTATCAGGACACTTTTTCCCCATACAGATGGCAGAAAGGCCATAAGCACTAGTCTGATTGCTCTCAGCTCCCAAAGATTGATGTGAAGTTTGGACTCCGACTGAGACCAGTGACCACTGATACTGTCATATCGTTGGTATGTGCCCCCCAACCTGTGAGGGAGGCGTCCGTAACTACTGTTATCTCCGCCATGGTTGCCAAAAGGGTTCTCCCTTCAACACGTTCTCCTCGCATGCCCACCACAGGAGATTCCAAGCGACTTTGCTTGGTATCAGAAGAAGGTGTGTCATTCTTCTGGAGAACTGTGACCACTGGGATCTAAGGGACCATTGGCGAGACCTCATCTTCAGGCGAGCCTATGGCACCAGGAATATGCAGGATGCCATGAGGCCGAGCAACCTTCGAAAACTGAAGGCCGTTAGATGTTGGGCACTCTGAAATTTGTTTACCGTCTGCAAAATGGTTTGAACCCTCACCTCGGGTGGTGAAGATTTCCGAGAGGAAGAGTCCAGGACTACTCCAATGAATTTCAGCTTTTGGGAAGTGTGTGAAAACTGAGGGTATCCTCACTCCTACTCCTCCTGGATCCTCTGCTCAGGTGGCCAGGGAAAGGCCATCACTCTTGGATCCCGCTCCTGGGGGTGGAGATGCGAGGGAGGGTCACCTGGGTGGAGGGTCCTTGGGGATTGGAATACCCACAGGAGAGACATGGTATCCCCCTTTTCCTATTAAAGATCAGTCTAATCCTCCCCAGCCTTTGTAGGCTACTCTAACTCAGCTCCCATAATTTCACCACCTTTCATCCCTGACAGTACTGGGACGAGAAAGAAGCCACTAAGGGTAGTGAACACCAAACACCCATTTCACCACTCTAGTACTGGGACGAAGAAGATGCCTGTGATGCCTGTGAGGGTCAGGCATGTCCCTCTAATTATGGTCAGGCAAGCCCAATTGAGACTGCACACCTGCAACCTGTCAAGTGGTTGCAGGTGTATAAATTGAGAGACAGAACGCAGTATGAAGAGCAACAGGGAGGCCTGTGTAGGGAGGACTAGCAGGGGACCTGGACCATGAAGAGGCAGTCATGGTGGGACCTGAGGAGCAGATCTAGGGTGCCGGCCGAGATCCCAGGTGTGGGAGTGTGAGAAAACAGACGGAGTCTCCCTGGCTAAACCTTGAGGATCGGTTATCCAGGTGTTCAGGTCACATCCATTGCTATTGGATCCAGTTCCTGGGGGTGGACCAGGGAGGGAGGATCACCTGGCTGGGGGGTCCCCAGGGAGCTTTTGCACAACACAAAGGACAACAGACTAAAACCAGAGCCGTTTACCTGATATGTCCCAATACAAGGGTTAGGCAAAGTCAGGCAATTGATCAAAATTACACACACCTAACAGCCCTGTCCCTTCCCCAGAGGGATAAAAGGTGGAGCCAGAGAGCACAGTATGAGCAGGGCGAGCACGGCAGACAGCACAACGAGACAGCTAATCAGGCGCAGCAGTTCAAGCGAAGGAGAAAGGCAGCAGGAACTGAGAGGGTGGCGAGGAGAGAAGTAACCTTGCACTTTTTGTCCCAGACCTGCGTAACCTTCGTGGAAGAGAGCGTAAGACCACTTGCAGCAGATGTTAATGGAACACGGGGCAAGCCTATGCCGATGAGCAGGAGCGAGGGAGGCTCCCACGCTTCTGGTACCGGCCTTGACTCCAGAGAGAGAAAAGCCAAGCGGTTCATCGCAGCCGGTGAGTCGAGGGGAGAACCTATGAGAACCGAGCTGTGTTGTTTGAGAATCGCAAAAGTGACCAGTTGAACCAAGATTAATGAACTGACATATAAGAACTATGAATGAACTGTGAAGTGTTAAGGGGAGACCAGCAGCAGAAGGAAACCGGCACCACATGGGTGCTAAACTCAAGAGACTCTGGTTGATAGCCATCTCAAGGAAACCACCAGTACCAGAAGGCCATACGAGGGCCAGCGAAATAGGTCAAAGTGGTCACACAGAGGGTCAAGCAAAATCGCTGTACAATCAGAAGACTTTGATCTATAAACAAGTGAATTCCAAAAACATTGATTTGTGTGAGAACATTGAAAATAAAGAGGGCTCAGCGCCCAGAAGAGGAGGACCCAGGGGTGAGCCACTATCACACTGATCGAGAGCCACAGTAAACCCGGTGAGGGGAGGCTAAGAATCGAGAGGAGTCGGAGCCCGGAAGAGGGGGATCCAAGGGTGAGGCTATCATCCAAACTTCAAGAAAGAAATGAGCTGACATATAAATTAAGGAATACGATACGTGAAGGGTCAATGCCCAGAAGAGGGGGACCGAGGGGTGAGACCATCACCCCACATGAACTGTGGACTATAATTGAGAAGGGTCAGCGCCCAGAAGAGGCGGACCCAGGGGTGAATCATTATCACCCTAATGAACTTTCATTTGGTTAAAGGAACTTTTGTTTTTGTTATTTGAACACGTCAGGCTCCGAAGGCAAGAGACTTTCTAAGGAAACGAGACTTGGCCATTGACGGTCCTTAGAACTGCCATTGGAACTGTCGTCATGCGCTGGAAAAGCCAGAGACTGTTCTGTGCTCCAAGCTCCCATCTTGCCCCGTGCTCGAAACGCGTGGAAGGAAGACCCTGACTACTGCATCCTGACATATTATTTGAGAACACTTCTTTCTTAAAAACTATCCCACACCCTCTTTTTATATTAGTTCTGAGGTTTGACAATAGGTTTCTTAGTATAGGCCCTTTTTTATTTACACATGACGCCACTAGGATTGCTTTATTTTTATTTGATGGTTGACGCTTACTCCCATATTAGATTTAGGTTTGGATTAGGCGTTTTTTCAACCTGAATACAGCATTTCTTGTTCAATAAACACCCTTGAACTGTGATCACTTCTCTCTGTCTTACTTGTTGCCACCATGAGTTCCTCACAGGGAGCCAACATATTGGGGAAACAAACGGCTGGAGCTGCAAGCGAGGAGAGAGGACGCTGCCCGCGTCTTCCCAGCTGCAGTAGAGTTGCCGATGTGTGCCTGACCGCACCCAGCGTGCGAGCTGCCATCTGGGAAGCGAAAAAGAAGCAGCCAAAGCAGCCAAAGCAGCTGAAGAGGAACTCCGGGCCTGGTGAGTGACGGGGAGAGCCACTCAGAAGCCGGGGCGCTCGTCGCTGACAGGACAAATACATATTGAATACCAAACTATGAGAAACCTTGAAAACAACTTAAATCATGCATATTGAATACCGAAAAAAAAGATTTGAAAGCAAGCCGAACCATGCACAGTGAAATACCAAACTGAGCCAAAACTCGTAATTAAGCACATTGGATCCTAAATTGGATAAAACTGCATGGGCCAAGCGCATAGTGATTAACAGGGAAAAGGAAAGTGCTCATTTGGAAGCAACCTGAGGAAAGGAGTGCAAGTATGAAAGAGTACCACAAGACGGTGGGGCCATCAAATAAAACCACCCTAAGTGAATGGTGTGAACAAATGCAATGCAGCTCCCCCTAACACCATAAGGCCAGTGAAAAGAGACCAAGTGAATCTGACTCTGTACACGGGGCCAGCTCAGAAAAGCCTATGTGAACTACAGAGTTCAGGAATCTTGGTTGCGCGACCTGTGATGGGTGGACCGTGTGGTCTGACAACTGCACCTAAACCAGTGAAATTGTGAAGACCAAAAACATTGCTTAACAAGCCAAGGAACAAGTGGCTGAGCTAACGTCTTGGGGAAGGGACCCTGAGACTTGAGGAATTACTAATAATCACTTGAGGATAAAGCCTCAAGACCTTTTTCTTTTTAACTGTGTTGCTTGAAACTTGGGAAAGGGAGCCCCGAGGATTGTGTAGAACTATCATTGCCTTGAACTGGAGAAAGGCAATCTTAAGATTTTTGGGGAACTGTTTTGAACTTGGGTAAGGGGAACTGAAGAAGAGGTTAAGAGCTGGAAGAAGCTCAGAACTTTCTTGAACACTATTTCTTTGGTTATTGACATCCCTACATGATGTTTACCTTTAGTTGTGTGGGCAAGTATAGGGTTTTGACACAGAAAGATTCTTAAATTGAACTCTTGGACTCAGACGTATCTTGGTTTTGTTCAGGGAGGGAAATCCGACCTTAGCATAGGGCAAGTTAGGCCTTCTACCATCCTGGCATTTACTTTTAATATGTTTGTTTTAAACATTGAATCCGTTGTCTGTTTCTTGCTTCAGGATGTCTTCACCAAAGGTGCCATGTGGGACTTCTTGAAGTTGAGGTAGAAGCCCAGTTTGTGGAGAGAGTGGCAAGTACTGTTTAGATGTTGCAGCGCCTGTTTGGGAGAGCGAGCTCCAATCAGCCAATCGTCCAGGTAGGGGTAGATGTGAATCCCTCCCCTCCTTAGATTCACTGCCAACACTGTCATCAACTTGAAGGCCCTTTGGTCAGAGGGTGAGCCCAAAAGGAATGACTCAAAACTGATAGTGAGAACTGCCAGTGGCAAATCTCAGGTACTTCCCGTGCTTGCAATGTATGGACACATGGAAGTAAGCATTGTGGTGATCCAATGACCCCATCCAATCCTGGGGCTGAAGGGCATGAAGGATCTGCAAAAGAGTAACCATCTTGAACTTGTCGTTCCTGAGGAACTTGTTCAAGCATCTAAATTCCAAGATGGGTCGCAATCCTCTGTCCTTCTTGGGCATCAGAAAATAAGGTGAGTACCAGCCTTGATTCCTTTCCGCCGCATATATTAATTTGACTGCACTTTTCTGTAACATGGTTAAAACCTCATGCAAGAAGAGCAGATCTGGAGTCATCAAGTACTAGCTACTAAAGGGACAGTTTGGGGGCCTTTGTAGAAAAGAAGCCAGTAACCGTGAGCAACTTTATGCAGTGAGCAAGCATTAACTGCCTTCAATCAATGCTCCCTGCCGAGACCACTCCCTTCCCCAACGGCGTCAAGTTTTTTGTCATCCTTGTCTGGTGGAATCATGGGACATGCAGCACCCTTGGAAGTTGAAGTGGCCGCTTGCACCACCAAACTCTCCGGACTTGGTTGTTTGGATAGAAATTCCAAAGCTGTATAGGAAGGTCTGTACTTCCTGGCAAAGCCTTTATTCATCTTCCAACTATCCAGAACTCCATTCCTCACTGCTGTATGAAATGGGAGGATGGGATCCTTTGTAGGTCTCTTGTCAAGGATGTCTCTTAAGTCATCCTTTTCAAACTCAACAGCAGCTCTGTCCCAGCCAAGGTATTCAATGACTTTTGACACTACTGATCTATAACAAGTGTCAGCATGGCCAGATCCTACTGGAAAACCAAACTCCACCTCTGGAGATGTTTCCAAACCACGTGCATCCTTAAGAGTGCCAACCAGGTCCCTCATTCTCAACTACTCCAAGATTAGCTCTTCTGGGATACCAGGCGTGCCATAGTCCAGCCCAAACAATGGGCTCTGTTCCTCCTCCACCTATTCATAGATGGAGCTCAGTGACTTAGTTCTTTTTCTTCTGTGGCTTAAAAACCTTGAACGAGCTTGATGAAGATGTCGATGGCTTCGACAAAATATCGACTTTGTCATTGAGGGGCTCGACGTTGAAACTTTCGACGGAGCAGGAGGAGGTGGAGTTGGCTTTGATTTTACCCAGGGTGTCGAATCCATTGATGATGCTAATGAGACGTTCAAAATATTTCTGTTCAGGCTATTGGGCACACAAACAGAAAATTTCAATGTCACCCTGTCGGCCTCACGAGGACGCGATGGGATCGGACTCAGACAAAGGGGTGGTTATTGCCGCCTTTGTGAATATCTCCAAATTTTCTTAGTCAGAATTCTTCCAACTCTGCATCAGAAGCACTTTCGTCCAGGAAACATACCCGTTTTCCATTGGGCGAGGAGTCTGATGAAGACGATAGTGACTGATGGTGCCTCTAATTGGATTTCCTTGAGGAGCACAATGAATGATGAAACCTCGACCTGGAGTGCTTCGAATGCTTACTTCGCTTCTTAGCCCGGCGCAGAGAAAGCTCTCTTCAACTCTTGTCCTCCGAAGATCTTAACTTCAATGGGGTGGTCGAAGTGGATTTGCGAAAAGGCCTACCCAGGACGAATTTCCCCTTGCTCTCTTTTAAGACCTTGTGGCCCGTACCCAAGCACCAAAGACTTAGCGATACGCTGTTGAAAAATCCCTTTCGAAGCAGCTCGGTGGAAAAACAGAACTGAGGCAACTGCCGTGGTATGTGCCATTTATACTGATGCCAACGTCATGGTCGAGACCGGACAGAGTTTATCGAGGGACACAACCTCAACAACGTATTGCACCTGCCGCCTGCTGTGAAAATATTACCGAAGCTGCAAGAGGATATTGGAGAATATCACAGATGAGGAATATGCGGGAGGAACATCCAGTAGAAAAATGTCCTTTCTACGGGCTCTTGCATGGTAACTCTTCCAATCTCTTGATATTATTGCTGTCTTTATTCCCTTCACCTGCTGTTTAGTGACCGGCTGCACTGCAAGGTTTTAATCCACACCTTCATGATGAACTCCCCATAAAAAGGGTGTTTTAATTGTGGGCCAGTTGCAGTAGGTGAGGGCAAGATTATAAACATCTATGGGTGAGGGGCAGATTTTAAACATCTATGGGCTCTGAAGTTGCCTTTGCATTTCCACCGGTGGTGGGGACATCTTTCAGGTGATGGTGGGGACATGTATTTAATAAGATTCTTTTTTTTAAAGGCTTTGGTTGCTAAGGGCATCTGGAGCCTATAGAGCTGATATAATTGTTTCATCAGACACATGGCCGAAGTTCCCCTCTAATTTTGCTCTTCTAACCATATGCCACATTTCAATGAAAAAGTGTATTATAATTGTAGGCCCTTGTGGGGCCTTTCATTGTTAATATGTCAAATAATACTTTGTACAGCATTTCATTGTTTTGTTTTAATTTAAGCTCATTAGGTCATTTCTGGGCTGAAAGGTTCACCTTAAAAAAGCAGCATTGCCAGAGAGGCTTGAACCCAGCTTAGATAGCTGCTTCCTTTTGTCTAGTAGAGTGTTCAAACCTCTACACTGCCATTTAAATGCTTGGATAGCTCATACAAGTATGTATAAGCTCAACACGTACATCCTTGTGATCCAGCTCCGTCTTGCGCTGGCCTTTCTTGTCTACACTGCGAGACAGTAGATAATGCAACATGTTGTTTATGGCTAAATCCTTGCACATGGGCAGTGTGATTTGCAGCTAGCACCACGTTGTGGAGAGAGTGCAGAGATGCAGTTAGTTTGCTTTTAAACCTGTCAGCTATGGGAGAAAAGATGTCAGATGCTGCTCATTGCGACGTAGGGTTTAGAGTTGCAGTAAAATGTCCATGACGTGTTGGTTGTTATTACAAATGTTGATGACTACCAAACCATTATAAATGAAGCCAACAATGAAGCCTAACAGTGCCATTACGCCATCAGGCAAACTCTGCACTCTATAGGTTCAACACAACATAATGAAAGCATGGCTTATAGGAAGTGCCAGGCTATTATGCAAGTCTATGCAAAAAGGACGAGCATATGTGTTTTTGGCACTTAAGTTAAAGGTAGTCAAACAGCACATCATTCCCTCCTTGCACATTGCAGACTACGCCCCATTGACAAATCCACTTCTATTAATAGCTCCATTATTGACCAGATCAGCAAGATCCACAAAAACAATCGCTTATCCCATCATGCAAAACGATATGGTGTCCATGCAGGACCCGAGAACGGCCACTGTCAAACACGAAAGGAATAAACTGGCACTTCCTTGAAGTTTTTTATACAAAAGTCTCAAGTTGTCCAGTTTGGCTAGGGATAGAATATACCTCATGAAGTTTCTTCAGTTCTTCTTCACATTATTTTCAATACGTCATAACTCTTCATTCTCTGGATGATGTATTCTCGCTTTATTATCATTTTCAGTTCCTTTAGATGATTTCTACTACAAATCTCAACATCTTACACTCTTGGTGCTCACTCTTCTGCTTTCTTGTTGTACTTGTGACTCTTAACCAGTTGTTAAAGTTGTTAATATCTCTAGTTGTTTTATAATGTCCAGTCTCTTTATTTTGACTGCAAGGCACAAGATGCAGGGGGTCATCATAGGTTACGCTATTACCACCAAATTACCTCTCTGCCCAATCCAGAGTTTGGGCGGAAGTGGGAGATTTACCTCCAGCTTTTTGCTGGCGGTAAATCTTCCACTTTCTGCCCATTCACAGCGCTATTAGCGCCACGGTAATAGCGGCCAGAATGTCCCATTGGGTCCAATGGACCCCGTGTGAATGGGGACTTACCGCCCCATGCGCGCGCGCAACTCGGGATCCGCCAGACCGAGTTGCGGTGACGCAATTTGTGTTGTCGGTATCCCAGCGGATTTACTGCTGGGATACCGCCAGGTTCCTAATAGAGCCTGCAATCTTTTAGTTTAGAGTCTTTTGTTTCGTTTTTCTACTCTTCTGTTCCCAACAAGTATGTGTGGCCCTGCTTTTATTCTCCTGGCTTTCTTCCGGTTTAACAACAGCACATAAATTGGTTTCCATGGGCCTCTCTTTCGCTCTGTAATCTTTCTTTCTAACGGATTTCTTCCTCCCATGGATTTCTCATTTTTTATATATATCTCCCAGTGCAACTGCTCTTCGGAAACCCTTCTGTCGCTAGGGGGTTCAGTGCGGCTCTGTCCGACATCTCTACGTGACCCGCATCATACATGACGTTGGGACCAGTATGTATGGTGGCACCGTGCTCCATGACCTTAGTTCTATTTCATCCAAGCACTCTGCTTGCTCCAGGAACACCACTTAATTGGAATTTCTGTTCTTCTTGTTTCACATCATGCTGAATACTTTTAAATCCTCTGGTTTTAAATCCTGGGTCATCTGCGGACATCAGACGTCCGTCCCTGATCTTCACAGGATCTATCTTTATTGCCTATGAAGAGAAGAGCGGTACATGCAGGACAGTAGGTCATGCATTTTTCTTAGTCTTTCATCAAAACCCTCTTCCAGTTGAAGAATCCTTAAGTTAACTTGCCAATTATCGATGCCACAGGTTTTTTTCTCGGATTCAGTAACTCTCGTTTTGAACATGGACTGGGACGTCTTCCACTTATTGCTTTTCCCTGCTCCTCTCTCAATTGTTTCCCCATCATTTTATACTGTTTCCACACCCTGTCCCATCCCTCTGCTTCCCCTCAATCTAATGGACTCTCACCTCTCTGTGTCTTAGTGGTTGCTTGCTGTTCTCTCCGCACTGCATCTTGTCTAGGCTCAGTCGTATGCCTGTTCTTCGCAGCACATTTTTCCTTGCCCTCCTGGTCCGGTGGCCCTCCTTCTATCCTACCTATTCTGGATGTTGCTTTTACCTGGTGGTTACACTAGTTTTTCTTCTTCTCCTCTTCCTTCCCTAAACTAAAGGGTTCTAGCAGGTTTTTCTGTCACGAGTTGTTATCTATTCTGGTTGTGAACTTAACTTCGGCAGTTCTGGGTGGCCTATATATTGCCAGCACCAAGAAGCTGAAAGGCAAATAGCTGTGCTTTATAAATGCATTGAAATAGAAATAGCAGCTTGCTGCTCACACCAGGGAGGTTGCTCTTTCTCACTACTTGTTTCTTGCTCTTAGTTTCACAGCACTGAACTGGCCCTGTCTTGATGTATTAGGCCTCTGAGTCACAGTGGACCTCTTCTTATCAGCATGGCAGTGTTCTCGGGACACCAACTCTGCTTCGCTCCTCGAACTCCTCCTTCCTTACCGATTTCCCATTTCTTTCTCTGTGGATCCATGTGCTTGGCCACCATGCTGTAACCTCCTTAGTTCCTCAACATACTGCTCGAATTACATCTTGCCAACCTCCATCCTCAATACAATCCACACAAAGCGATTGTAATTACCCTGTCAAGGGGGGACAAGGATCCCTTTCAGCCTGGGGCATAAGGCTTACCAGGACAAAGGCCAGAGCTAGGCCTGACTTAGATGCAGCCAGTGGGAGTGGGAGTTAGGGGGCCCAATCCCTGAAGCCTCCCTGCCCCCATGTGCAATGGATGGCATTAATGGTAACACTCTTTTTCACGTGATGCCTCCTGGTACTCTTTCAGTTGTGTTCTCACTTTCCTGTTTCAGGACTACAGCTCCCAGAGTGCACCTGGGTGTCACCAAGAAACCAGAGCCTGGGAAACAATCAAAAACAGACAGGGAATGGACTTGAGATCCTGTTGTCAAACAGAGAGGAGACACCAAACACCCAACCTACGAATACCAGACGGACCCCGGATGAATAGATGGGCAGCAGGAAACGAGCTGGGAGTGAGAAGAGATTGCAGGGGAACGGGAGACATACAGAATGCCTCCCAGATCCGAATTTGAAACCAAACTCACTGGCACAGGAGGAGTATCTCAAGGAAAGCAAGCAGTCTGAGCACCAAGCTACTACCCTGCCAGCAGGGACTGAGAAAGGGGCGGGTCTACTAAAGGGTTTTTGTAAAGCCTGTCACCTGTGTGCCTTAGATCCTGGGGAAAGAAAAGCTTTTGATTGGTCCCTAGAAGCAGCTGAGCTCTGAAGCCAGTTGAAGGGAGATGAGACAGAACCATTATGACCAGAATATAAAAGGAGACAGAATGAGAGTTGAATGGATGCGGTCAGGAGGTGTGGCAGTGGACCGAAAGAGCAGCAGGAGGAGGCCGGACAGAGAGACAAAGTTGGTGCAGAGTCAGTGCAGCGTGCAGGTGAGGTATTTGTGAGAGAGTGGTACTAGTTGTGTGTAGTGTAGTATGATGAGATAGAAGTGCAAGGGATCAGAAAAAGCAAAACTGAGAGAGTGCGTGATAGGAAGGTGCAGAGAGACTGCAAGGTGGTAATGGTAGAAATGATGAGGGAGGAGTGAAGTAGGACGGGGGTGGGGGCATGATATAATCCATCCCATTCTAGTAATAATCAAAGCATCTCTCGCAAAGGGCATAACCCTCAAAATAAGAATAGATCTCCTCCCGCTGTTCAAGAAACCAATGCTGGAATCTTAATGACATCAGCAACTACCTCTCCATCGCACACCTTCCTTTCACAAGCAAGATCTTGAAAGAGCCAGAGGCACCTGATTTCATCAGTTCCAATGACTACCTACAGCCCTAACAATCAGGTTTCTAGCCCAGATGCAGCAGAGACTGGCACTATCCAAGTGGTAGATGATGCAGTCTGCTTCCTCGACATCAGACACCACTGGCTCATGCTACTCCTGAGTCTCCCCTGCTGCCTCCAACACAGTTGACCATCAGTCCATCATTAACTCACTGCACAACTGCGTGGGCATTGGAGAAAATGTTCCTTTTGGCTCAACTTATAACTAAAAGGCCACTGTTAGTTTGTCCAGCTGGATTCCCTAAGACAACTACCTCTCCC
Organism: Ambystoma mexicanum; assembly: GCF_040938575.1. NCBI lineage: Eukaryota > Metazoa > Chordata > Amphibia > Caudata > Ambystomatidae > Ambystoma > Ambystoma mexicanum. Next base: position 754,396,554 of record NC_090924.1, on the reverse strand, counting down.
ATCACCTGTGAGGTCCAATAGGGATCATTCCATTCACCCATGATCTTCTGCGACTATATCGAGCCCCTTGGAGCCCTCTGTGCTTCAGCCACAATAATCACATCCAACAATGTCTAGATAATACACAAACCTTCCTGAAAATGTCCAGTAAAGACGTTCACCAACTCAAGGCGAGCTTAGTCCTGGCCAGACCTGGATGTCCAGATCTTACCTCAAACACAACCTGACCAAGAATTATTTCATTATCGTCACCATCACTCCTGAACCCCCCCACAGCCAGCCCTTGTATTGTATTTTTACAAAACTTGCAGAGCGTGAACTAAGGCCCAAGGGCATTTAGGCGCTAAAACTCCAAGCAAGAGTTAGGGGTATCCAAGGGAGATTGAGACTGCCTAGTTGAAAAGATGCATTTTTAGTGCTTTCCGGAATGGAAGGCGTTCCTCTGTTACACGCAGTGGGAGCAGAAGCCGGTTCCATAAAGTCGGGGCAAGGACCGAAAAGGAACGGCCGCCAGCACGAGCACAATGGGACCTAGGCAGAGCAGATGAACAAAGAGCTCTGGTAGGGCAATATTTTTCGATCTTGCTTCTTAAATAACTTGCCCCTCCCCTTTGATGAGGCCGGTGGGTGATGCAGAGTGCCTTAAACTTGACAACCGCAACCAGTGTAGTCGTTGCAATAATCCTGCAGAGGGGGTCAACCTGGGGGCATTCAGGGCAAGCCTGGCTGCCGCATTCTGAAGTATTTGAAGCTGTTGCAGCTGGCGCTTAGGTTGCCCTAGGTAGATTCCATTACAGTAGTCAAGTGAGCCCATTATTGCCGAGTTGACTATCTGTGTGCGATTAGTAGGTGGCAACAATGGTAGGATCTTTTTCAAGACTCTCAGACTCTCAGCTTGCTGAATCCAGCGCTGCAGACTGCTGTAACCTGGGCTTCTCTGGAGCCATTTGGCAGGAGCCTCTCACCTAGGCTTTGTACTAATGCGCTAGGTGCTGGACAGGGCCTGAGGGGGTCTGGCCAAAACTGAGAAACCCAAGAGTTGCGTTGTTCTGTGAGACAACTATCAGTACTTCAGTATTTTCCCTGTTTCATTTAAGCCAGTTGGCAGCCATCCACGTGCCAATTGCAGGGAGGCAGTTTCTGACCTTATCGGAGGTGGGGAGGGGGTGGATGGAGGAGCAAGCCAAAACACCAGCTAGGTGTCATAGGTGTCAAAGAGAACACCAAACTTTGTGATAAGATCTGCCAGTGGTCGCAAGTAGAGATAAAACAACAGAGGGGACAAAGCCGATCCTTGAGGGGCCCTGCAGGGGAGAGTGTGAGGTGAGGAGTGGCAGGTTTGAAATGAGATCGATTGTGTACGACCTGTAAGAAAGGACTTGAGCCATGCCAATAGTGAGCCCCTAACCCCAGCCTGTTCCAGGCTAGACATCAGAATACCATGATCTATGGCATCGAAAGCTGCAGGGTGATCGAGGAGGATCAGCACCTCAACCTCTCTCTGGTCCTTGAGAAGAGCCAAGTCATCCAGGAGAGAAACCATAACAGATTCTGTGCCCCTCAAGGGGCGAAAACCCGACTGAAACGGGTGCAGACAATTGCTGGTCTCCAGGAAGCGAGAAAATGAAGGTGTAATCACAGCCTCCATCACCTTCATCACAACCGGGAGTAGTGATATAGGCAGTGGTCGAAGTGAGCGGGAGCGGTTGGGAGCAGTGCGCCTCTACTTTATTAAATTAAGTTTTACTGTTCCTATACTTTAATTGTAAAAAGAAACTGTTCCGGAATGGTTTCTTTTTAAAATAAAAGTGTAGGAAGAAGTTGAAACTTGCACTTTCAGTGCACTACACTGAAAGTTACCTTAAAAAGCATGGGCATATGTTTGGGAGTTTGTATTGTGTTTGGGAGGGGGCTTAGCGATGGGGTTTGTGGGGAGTGGGTGCAGGCCAGCAGGGAACTTAGTTCCACTACTTCTTTTCATACACTTCGACCACTGGATATAGGGCGATCATTTTCAGCCACACTAGGTTTGAGGTTAGGTTTTTTCAGAAATGGAGAGGCCAGGGCATGCTTCACCTGAGCTGGAATCTCGCCTGAGGAGGAAGAGTGTTGTAAGGCAGCCGAGAACAGAGTAGTAGTCTTTGGAGGAAGTGCTTTCAAGAGATACAAGGGTATTGTGTCAGCGGGCGACGCTGATTTAAGAGATTTAAAGGCTTTTGCTGCAATTTTGTAATCAATCAGCCCTACTTGAAAAACAGCCGTGTGGTAAGAGGGCCTAGATTCCAGCGAGTGGCTAGACAGTAGTGTCGGCTCCAGGTTAATTATGTTTTTCCCTCAATAGCCTGGCGAATCCGATCAATCTTCTCTGAGAAAAAGACACCAATTGCATCACACTGGGTTTGTGGATTTAGTGAGCAGTTGGTAGTTATTTTAGAGTAGGAAGAGAGCTCTTTCGCCACTTTAAGTAGCTCCTGAGAGCATCAAGCTGCTTCTGTGTTCCTGTTAGCATAGACATTAGCTTTTTCTGTATTAATCATCTCATGGTAATGGAGTACTGCTTGTTTATAGCTATAGCGTGATTCTTGGCAGTATTTAAACTGCCATTTTCTCTCTAGGCGACAGCAAATTTGCTTTTGGCCCTAAGATTAGGGGTAAACCATGGTGCAGAAGGTTTTAAACGCCGAAACCTGGGGCTACCAGGTCAGCGACCTCGGTCACAGAGTTTAAAAGAGAGGTTCATGGGTCTTGCCCCGTGGCCAGCAGATGACTATTTGTCTGACTCAGTTGATCCGCCACCCTAGTGTGGCCAACCCTACTCCAGAACCGCCAAGTCTGTTGATGTTAGCCATGAATCTTTAGGGCTTTACCAGACAGCTGATAACCTGTGTGGAGTATTTGGGATTCCAAATAAACACCCTCCCCCTCAAAACACGAATATAGAAGAAAACTAAGCTGGCATAGTACCAACAACCCTCCTGCAGGGAATCCATCTATTCCTACTAGACACGAGCTTCAGAGCCACGGGACAGACCTTAGTCTTATCTCTCCTGGATGGAGGCAACACTCTGATCACCCACCTACCGACAACCACCCAGAACCTATGAGCAGCATCCTCCGTGCCCCCCCCCATCTAATCAGCCGTTGCTGCAAATATGTCCACTTAATTCTAACACTCCTCAGATTTCACTGTTTCTTACTACAAGTACATCTGACCCTCAAGACCGGCTCCATATTATACAAAGCTCTCACTCTACACACTTCCTTCTGGCTGCCAAAGTCCCATCTATGGCGTTTAGCTCATTACCCGACAGACTACAGCTAATACCCATCAAAATCAGACATGTCCTTACCATCATGCAATTCAGAAAACCTATCAAGACCCTCGTCTTCAAAGGGCACTTTATTAACACACTTTAAGATGTACCCCTCTTGACCCATCCTGACCAATATGCCTGCTTAGAACAGCGCCTTACAGCCCCCCTCCCAGGTTACACCCCAGATCCTCTTTCAGCACTGGTACATGTTCCCCACCAACTGTAAATGTTATCTATTTCCTGGTACCCAAAGTAGCATATGAGCGATAAATGTCAGAAATATTTTCCCCTGTAACTCTTGGATGTATGCCTGTAACCCACTTAGCCTGTAACTGCACTTAACCAACTCCTGCATTCTATTACCCTTGCATCTAATATGTACCGCTTCTGCGACGGACCAAGTTGTAACCTGGTCACTCCACAATCTCACTATGCCTTTGTATCATAGACCATCTGGTCCTCCATGTTATTTATTGTACTGTATCATTCTCCCCTGTCTCTTGTATGTGTAACTATCTGTAACCAATGTTGTGCATTAGATTTAAGTGCCCAGTTACCTTAGGGTTTGGCCGCGCTATACAAATAAACAAATTAAACTAAACATTTTTTTAAAAATCTACTGATTTACAGTACTTCCGGAAGCGAAGCTCGCACTCAATGAATAACTATAACAAAACAAATAATAAATACAATAAAAAAGAAAGAGTTTAGTCTCTGCCTAAACTGCAAACATTTGCAACAAGCGTAAGTGGTAGCACTTTGTGTAAAACCATAGAAAATCTGTTTCCCAATTTTATTCCAGCAGTAGTGAGGTGTTATGGGAAAAAAAGTAACTTCATCAAAGTTTTTTTTTCCCCCATAGAGAACCAAAATTCTCCTTTGAGCGATGGAATAGTCGCATATTGTTTCTGCACTTCGCAGATTTCCAAGGTTCCTCAACATTTCATGAAACCTCCTGTTTTGGTATTGAGAACAGCTTATCAATTGTTTTTATGATGCAGACAATAACAGGGTTGCACTGCCTGTTGGAAAAGCAGAAGCACATGAGAGGTTTTTAGTTGCTAAAATAATTACAGGCATTCATAGGCTACATAAGGACACTGTTGTGAGATGACGCATTAGTTTGCAAATGTAAAAGAAAAACATTTTCAGTTTCCTGGTGTGGTCCATCAGTCGCTTTCAGATCGTACACTTAAGCAGCTACATAGTGGCAGTGCGCAACTGTGCCTGCACGTTGTGTCCTGCTTTACAGTTGCCACTGGGTTTGGCATTGTGGCTTCATTATGGTGGTTCAGAGGTGGCCATGATGGCGGCAGTAGACCTGCAACTAGCATACTTCCGGTAATATTTCCCATTCTCTGCAAGACAAAATGGCTCCCAAATGGGCACAAGCACGTGAGTAGTATGAGTTGGAGGCAAGGGCATATAAACCTTCTGCATGGCATGGCACATTTCTGCAGGTTTGAAGTGGAGTATTTTTGCATGTATAAAATTTCTAGAGCAATGTAGTGGTGGAGAACGCTGCAAGGGTAGGGTGAATCTGTTGACCAAGGAGGAGGAGTAGTAGTAGGACACCTTCATGCTGCTGTCTAGGCAGCTGCCGGGTATTTTAAAGCGTTGGCTTTTTTTCGGGCGTTTGAGGAAAGTGACGCAGAGGATCATGGACTAGAAACTGACCATGTATTGTGGCTTAAAAGAAGGAACCTGGTTTTAGCTCTGTAAAGTTTTGCGGCCGGTCCCCCTCTCCCTCCCAAGCATCCCTGCAATGCGTTCAGGCTTTCACGCATGTTGATTTCTGGAGGTGCTGATTTTGGCATTGATGTGGATGTCCTCTGCTTCGAAATGGAGTAGGTTGTGTTTAATAATTGGTGCCATAAGTCCTTCCATCGCCACACGATTCAGAATCTTGTGGAGATGGTGATGGGGGCTTTGCATCGAATTGCTGCAGGCGTACATGCTTGGTTTCAGATTCTGCTGTCTGTCCCAGAAGAATTAAGTTAGACATTATAATGTGGGTTTCAATCTGCATGTGGAGATAAACATCTGATACAGATGGGTGGTGTTGGTGACCATGTTAACGGCATGTAAGGCATCTACCATCATGCAATCCCAAACTAGGATGTCCTGTGTCCTCACATTTGGGGTTTTTAAAGCCTCCATATGGAACTAACTTTCGCCCAATATGTTTATATTCTGTGTAATGCGTATTTCGATGATCTCTTTGCGGAGCAGAAAAAGCGATTTGAAAATGTTTGTTTTTAACAAACATATTTACATTGATGCCAGACAAACGGTATGTCTTTGCATCGGTTTAAGGATTACTTTTGAAAACTATTGTTTTTGTAAAAACTTCTGAAACACAAGTACATTGAACCTAGGGGTAAGGTTATAGAACATACAGTGTGGAGGATTCCCTGCACTAGGCTCAAGAAAATGCAAAAACAATAGTTTAAAAACGCTGTTAACTATTCACAATGATAGTTGAATTGAACCCAACTGACATAGTTGCATATCTTCTGCAGTCACCACATGGAGCTATTCAAGCATGTGCCATCTCTGCCTGCTCACATTTCTAGTCTCTGAATTCCATAATGTTGCTGCATAGGCACGCTGCCTTGTAATGATTCTCCAAGATATGCCTTTCCACGACAATGTTTGTCACAGGCAAAAGTGTTATCTGCTGCCTGAAGCTCTGTTCCCATTCCACTCTTTCCAATCATGCCCTACATTTTCCAAGGCAGTTCAAAATGTGGATATCTGAAAGAAAAGAGTATTGGGTTTCATTTCGAGATCTTAACGATTTAACATCGCTTGACATTAAATAACATGTCATTTTAAATCCTATTTAGAGGAAATGCTTTTAGTTGCATCCAAGTTAAATGTCCGATCTCTGTGATCACATCTGTTGATTCAAGCAGCAGAAAGTATTGCACATGGCAGGCTACATGTCAACTAACAGCATGCTATGTTTCATGCTACAACATGTGGATCATGTATGTAAAGTATACATGTAATCCGCCACCCATTTGTTTGTTTGACTTAATTGGAATTAAACTGCTTGTGTTTTTCGACTGAAAACATGTTAACTGCATTTGCCTGGGGCGTTTTCTTCATGATCTAAGGCCAGAATGAACAGGGACATATATAAGACATCTGTCATTTGCATGTTTTATTATTGTACCTTGGCCTGCCAGTTGTGACAGTCAGCCAAATGCTTGACAAATGGAAGTCTATGGCCGTTACCTGGCAGACAATACAGTATCCCATGGCATTTATTGAAATGCAAACAAAGAATGTTTGTATGTGATCTTATGCTGGCATGGGGGGCGGGGAGGGTGGAGAAATACAAGAAACAATTCACTGAATTTGTTCAAATGGCCAAGTTTGAATTATGTTCACTTGGGTCACAATACAATCTTAGATCATTTAAACCATCAGAAGAAGCAGTTCTCCATGAATGGTCCTTTTAACTACATAATTGGAGCCCTTGACCCTTAGGCATGTGCTCTGAAAATTGGTGAGTAAATAATAGCATTTGTTTGTCAGTCGTTACTGCCATAGAGAAGCCTCCTGACATGCAAGCAAGCATGCTGTCTTCCTGTAAGGCCATCGGAGGGGCCCCATGCAGCTGGACCCAGATAGGCAGATCGCCTCTTCCCCTTGGAATGGTGCTTGAATGTGGGTATTGCTTGCATGCGGTCCTCTGCAGGCCGCAGAGATTTGGAGTATTGTGAACCATTAACTTGTACTGCAGGTTTTGTGGTGCGCTACCATGTAGTTTACTTTAAATATGTTTTTGATTGCCACGAGGAGCCAACCAACAGACCTCAGTTGTAAAGAAAATAGTTTTGTATTTTGGCTAGATGTTTTGCCAATAAATCCAGGATATACCTGTATATTCGTCCACTGGCCCGTCCCCCTCAAGCAGAGGCATTGAAAATGCGCTTTCATCACTACAGAGGAATCTTTCTGTTTATATCCCATTGCGTAATCATAATAGGTTCAAGAGCCTTCATTTTCCCGGAGAAGCAAACCTGCCATGCTGCTGGGGTCATTGAGCTGATTGAAGAATCAGAATTTCCTGGCAAAATGTGAAGAGAAAATCTTATTTCTAATGTCATTAAAGACATGCTTGCATTATAACCTAATTGTGATAAACAAGTGTGATAACCATTAACAATATTTGGCTTAACCTATATACTTCCGAGGCTACATGTTAGGCTTTTTCCAACATGAAGGGATGGTGTGTACATTAACAGAGTTGTTTCTTTATCCGCAGACTGGTAAGAAAATGAGCAGCAGTCCCAACCCGCTAGTTCAGTTTACCATTGGACACATACAGCAAGAAAGCAAGGTAAGCCAACAGCTCTTCTTGCCTAACCGGCCAGGCATGGCCAGCCATATGAAAGTGGTGTTGTATCCGAAGTGTAATGGCAAGAAATTACAGTTGCTGTTATTGCCCTTAGGGCATATCGCAACCTTATCTCATTAAATTGATGCACTGTTTTGACGGCTAACTTTTGTGGATGAGCAACCGTTCCATTCGTATAAGATATTATCTGCTATTTGGCCATTAGTTGTGGTGGTTTTTATTCAGTGACTTTACTGACTTTGGGACCATTTCTCCTTCTGGGCATCTTTTTCTACAGGCCAGGGATGATGCATGTTCTTGCTTGTCATGGTATCCCTTTTTTCTATTGCTCTGCAATACATCCTTTTAGACTTCGATAAAATCTCCACAAGGCCACCTAGTTCTGTGAAACTTTCCATGTATGACCGATGAGCCTCACCCTTTGATCTCTGAACAATATACCCATTTTCATAGAATTGTAGATTTGAATTGCCTAGTAATTTTAAATGCATCTTGAAGGCAAACATACGTCTTCTAAAACATATCTAAGTGTGGTAAATTTCCAAGGCCACAGAGTAAAAATTTGAAAGGTTTTTACATTCTTTTAATAATTTAGATTAATAACTCTTGCGCTACTGCAAATCTTCATGGGTGTTTCTTTTGAGGGAAGAGTGTTTCTCTTGGCATGTGGCTTTGTAGGCATGCACAGTCTTTGTACATCGATCACACAACCCTGAGCTCAAGTCAGAGATTTATTTGATCACCAAGGTTTTAGGTGGGGCTTAGTGGAGCTTAGTACATAGGTGTGACATCTTTTATGTGCGCTATGTAGGCTGAGACTGTCGGAAGCGGCCAGTGATCATTTTGAATTTGTGTTGGTGCGGCTTGACGGCTCAGACGTTTAACGAGGACAGTGTTGGGTCCTGTTGTTTGTTTTTTCTCGGACGCTCCACGGGGCAGGCTGACCAGTTACCGAAGGCCTTCCCTGTGCCTCCCCGCTTGTTCCACTTGTTCGTTCCCCCTCGCTCATCCCCCGTCGATTTGTTCATCCTTCTGGGGAAGAGATGATTCTGGAGGAGGGAGGAGCCAAGTCGTAGAGAGGATCAGGTGGGCGAGCAGTTCAGAGTGTTGAGCCGCCGGTGAGCTGTGGGCCGTAGTCCTTGTAGGAGTGGCACACAGGGAGGCAAACTGAAGCCCTGGTTTGCATTTGTAATGCCAAGATACACCTTGCTTGCTACAATGTGACCTAATTGAGCAAGACGACTGACTGGCTCCAATGATTTGCGGATAGGACAATGTGGTGAGTATTAAGGATTATTATCAGGAATTAACCAACCAGGTTGAAGTTTAATGCCCCCGAAGAGGGCATCTTGGTAATGAAGGAGGTAGTTAGTTGTTTCCTAACTATTCAAATTGCACAATAGGCAGTGAGTCAGGAAATAAGGGTAGGTCTACAAACTGACATTACTGTGTAGAGTAGTGTTGATGATGGTAATATAGATAGTTTATTATTATTTATTATTATTTATTAATGATACCGTTTTATACAAAGTAAAAAACTTTACACATAATCACAAAACAGAATTAAGAAAACCAGGGAGAAAAAGAAAAAACCATAGACATAACCAATATCAAACCAAAATAGGTTAGGATCATACGACATCATAGATTAGCTCCAGCCAATCTTTCCTATTACATAAAATAAGTAACATTTTAAAACATTCTAATACTAATATCTATATAAACAACCTGAGAGCCAAATGATATCATATAAAACGTATACAGGCTTTATACATTAGCATATAAATGTAGCAATTAATACCAATATTAATACGATTTAAGTATTCACCTTAGCCTTTCAGGTCAGATTTAAAGGAAACGCTTACTTACAGGACCAGTCCTGATACAGCCATTCATGCAAATAGAGGCTTCTCGCCATACCTGGAAAAGCGCTATATGCAGCCTGGGATTAAATGAGTTAACACATTGATGCCAAAATTCAACCTGTTCCAGATATTCCGTATTATGGACAAACTTCCCGAGATTTTTAACATAGCTTCCATTCATTGCTCGGCATTGGGTTAAAACATGTCGAGGAGTTTTGGGCTCTGTACACAATGCACATATTCTGCAATACCTTTCTGATTCATCTAGACCCATTTCGGGGCCTCTCGTGACCAGAGCGGGTAGATAGTTAATACAAAGTAGCAGAATAAAACACCTTATCAGAACTGAAGGACAAAGATTTAAGTGTGGCTGTGCTTTTTGAAGGTAAACAACACATGGGCAATTAATTTATAGCTTTTCAAACTGTCTAAATGAGAGAAATTATTCTGCCAGTCCCAGAGATATAAACATTTCTGCATACTAAGGAATAATAGTTCATTTCCTTGTCCCCACTCTGGAGACCAGCTGATTTCTTCAAACAGGATATTCATTTGCCTTTCTAATTCGTGTTGTCTGCTAGCACCTAAATCATCATTGATAGCCATGAGTAGTTTGGTAGTGGGCTTATTGATAATTCTGACATAGAATTCCACTCTCTTTTTTAGAACAACAACTTTGAGAGGTGATTCCCAGCTCAAGCCTGATCAAAGCCATAGGGATACACTGATGGAGACCAAGACTTTTCCTCCAAAACTTACCCTCTACAAGCTGTAACCACCCCAGGTTCATATTGATCGAAGGATCTAGGCCATATGTCACCATAGGCACCAGACATTGTAGATATAATTGGCGTGCAGCCCAGATAGAATAGCCACTCTGATCACATTTGAATTTGTGGATTAATGCTGTAAACTGTGCGGCCTTAGTTTTGCGCCCCTGAATACAAGTGACATAGTTTCCCTTATTGTCGAAGTCAACACCTAGATATTTATATGAGTGGGTATAGTTAATTTCAATAATACCCATCATCATACGAGGTCTGGACACCCTACCTGCAGTGTACAATATCAGGTTAGTTTTGCTATGGTTAATAGCTAACTCATTGGCCTCTGCGTATCGCCATAATTGTTGCGCCGATCTTAGGGTCCCACTAAATGTGTGATCAAGGATCACAAGGTCGTCGACGTAAGCTAATAATGTACAATGACAGGTGCCTACTTTAGGAGGACAGTTGTTAATTCCCCAGAGACATTCAGGAGCATCTGAAACAAAGAGGTTGTACAAAGTGGGGGCCGTTACGCAGCCCTGCTTGACCCCTCTCAGCTGTTGAATGGAGTTGGTCACGGACCCCCAGTTGTCAAGCCTATATTGCACCGATGTATTAGTATACAGCAGCTCTAGATAGTATAAGAGAGGCTCAGGGCAGGCTAAACTTCTTAATTTCCTCCAGAGGATAGATCTGTTGACTGAATCAAAAGCGGCCCTGAAATCCACATACAAGGCATATAGCGGTGGGCTAGAATGCGTAAGCGCCTTGCTTCTGAGAGAATTCATAATGAACAGATTATGGGATGTAGAATACCCAGTTCTGAAGCCGCTTTGGAAGCGGTCCAGAATCCCGTTATCTTCAGCCCATTTCTGTAATTCCTTTAAGAGGAGTGCAGCGAACATCTTGCTAGTGCAGTCCAACATGGATAGTAACAGATAGTTGCCCGGATCGGTTCTATTCCCTTCCTTAAACACTGGTATCAAAATGGCCGTCTGCCAAGACGCTGGAATACACCCCTCTGCCAGGATTTTCTCAAATAGGATTTTAAGTAGACCAGCCCAGAAGTGGGGATTACTTTTCATCACCACATTAGATAACCCATCTGGTCCTGGAGCACGAGAAGAGTTAACTCTTTTATTCTAAGCTGTAACTCCTCGGCAGGTCACAAAGGGGGGGCTTATAGGTCTACTCTTACTGGTTCTGTTGACCTTTTTGCATTCCTTACCATTACGACCTTCTAGAAAGATAGCCCATTCCACACTACCAATGGGATTAATCGTATGTGCCTTTTTATTCCCCTTGGCCTCTCCCAGCACAGACCATATGTTGCGTGTATTTCTGCTAAATAGTATTTTAACAGTATGTTGCCATCTTTCTAGTTTCCTGTGCTTATAATGTAACTTTAGCCAAGTATGATAATTATTTTTCAGCTTCCTAATGTTCCTAATAATACTCCTAAGCGAGGTGGCCCCTGATAGATATTTTGAGAGTGGACGAGGTGGGTAAAACAGCATGCTGAACTGTGTGCGGAGAAATAGGGTCATCAGAGTGATGGGTGAGTCCTATGCAATGAACTGAGGAGTGAAAATAAGTCTAACAATTACATCATGGGGTGGCGTTAATAAGGTTTAAGAAGCGAGTGTGCAGGCGCACACAGTATAAATTATAGCCTTTTGTGTGTATTCAACACAGAAAAGCTCAGGTTATCCAAAACGCTGAAGGGTGTGTAGGCGATGCTTTTAACGCAACACAGAAATTATTGCATTAGTGAGATCATCCATTCTTCTCCAAAATAGTTGGTACTGTGCTGAGACTCACTTTTATGAACAAGTACAGGGGCAGATCACACGTGGATAACAGATCTGGAGTTCATCCTGGACTCCCAGCTTTTCATCCATATGTTGCAGTTCGCGATGGATAAAGTTGCAACAAATAGTTCAGAAAACTCTTGTACCAGAGCCTTTCTGACAATTAAAACTCTGGAGCACCAGATGTCATGTAAAGTAACATTGGATAGGGCTGGGGGCGTCTAATGCACCACCAACTAAATGAAAATGTTACATGATTAAAAATGTACACCCACAACCATGACCCTTTCCTCCATATTGTATAGAAAATGTGCCTTGTCCTTTAAATGTAAAGGTGTTTGAGGGTACAGTCGTGGCACCTTACTCCCCCCAACCCTTAGGCCCTGCCTCCCAGTGCCACCTTCCAGTGCTCTTTTTGAATCTAAAGGGAGTGGTTGACTGCACCAGCAGTACTTTGTTTTTATGTGCGCTTCCCCTAAGCACTTCATGTTGTTAATTCTTCCGGCCTCTGGCGCCCCCATTCCCCTGGCTCATGCCGATACCTGCCGGCTTCTCTCAGAGCACCTCCTGTGAGAGCACTTTCCCAGCATCTGATCCCCAATCACTCTGTCTTGAGCATCTGAAGTCTGATCATTGGTGGGACACTTAGATATAGTGTGGGAGGTGCTACAACTGAGTGTGTTAAAGAACAAGCTACAGCAATGGAGGGAGATCTTCTCTAGGGCCATCCATGACATATGAAGGATTTAAGGAAAATCGAAAGGCGTGGTTGGAAGGTTTTGAATCCATCATAACCACGTGCAAAGCTCTGGACAACCCTACAGAACATACTTTTTCAGCCTGCCAAGCCTTTTCCCTACTTTAATGGCTTGGCAGTGAGCTAGGCTTCTAATCCTTCATCTCTTCAGTCCCAAGATGGCCACCGATATGTGAGGACGTGTCTCTCTGACCTCTGTCGGAGCCCCTTTAAAGCAGGCTTTTGGGCCATCAAAAAAGCAGCAGACCCCACGAGACACCTAGAAGTTGGAGTGACTGGCAAGCAAAGAGCGCACAAACGCAGACCAGTGTTGTGCAGTGGTGCCTCGCGTCCTGAAACTAGCAGACCGGCTGTGGAGAAGATTTCAGTCCCCCGCGACCTGCAGTGCACCATCAGAAGGGGGAGATGGGACGCGCTTCCCAGAGCTGCCGCTGGTGCAGCGCTGCTGGAGAGAATCGGTCCAGAGCCGAGGGAGAGTGCGGCACCCCACTGTGTCCAGGCGAGCTTGAAGCAGGGGAGAGCGAGGAGCGTCCCAGCGTTCCACACTACACCCCCGAGATAGCGGAGGGGAGACCCTGCCCCCAGCAGAGAGAGGCGGTGGCTGGGGTCGGGGATAGAGGGTGCACACTACCCCCCCACTCTGAAAACTGCTTTCAAGGCCCCTGAAGGCTGACAGGTGCTGCGGCCCCCCTCCTCCCTGCTCCAGTATTTAAAGCAAAACGTGGAGGAGGTGGGTCGGGCCCCGCCCCCACCCTCGCAGCAGCAGGTATACCTCCAGGACATACATTGAGTAACTAGGAGGCATAAAATCATCTAGCCACAGTCAAGAGCCACTGAAGGAGCAGTAGAAGGAGCAGCCCTGTGGTAGGGCATTAACACAAAGAAGGGGTTCATTTAGGGAAACGTATTGGCTATTTAGGTGGACAATGAGAACTGCAGTGCAAAGGCCCGGCAATTTGCACATTGGGAACATTGCAAATAACAAACTTCGCTATGCCACAAGACCCAGAATTAGATTGCAAAGCCAAGAAGGCAACCATATGCACAGTGAAAACCAGCAATATCTAAGGGAAATCCCTGAGCCCAACTAGCTGCAAGACCTGTAGAAGAGGAGAAGAACGTGTGGGCTCCTGAGGTAAACTAGCGACTGTGGATCCCCACACCCTAGCCCAGATATTGCGCCAGATCATGATAGCAACCCGACAGGAGTGGAAGTCCGCAGGGGAGAGAGGATAACAAAGACTGCAGAGAAAACAAGTGAAGAAGGGGTTACCAAAGAGAATCCCACGAGAGGCCCACAGATGCCAGAGGGAAGAATGTCCCTGTTAAGCTTAAAGCGTTGTCAGACCCGCAAGGGGGCCAGCTGGAACATTGCTGAAGAAGCCTTGACGGTAGGACCTGCGACCCAACCGAAAAGGTGGCTCAAGGAAGGGGAACCACACGCTATGAAGGAGTGCCTTACAGGCATGGAAGACAGAATGGTGAGCTCCTTTCAGGATCAGATGTCATGATGCCTACCCCCGGGCATCAGGATCAAGCCCATCAGCTCCGGGAGCAGGCATCCAGATACTTATTAAAACCCCAACAGCCCCAGCTGGGGGCTGTTTGGGTTCAGTCCTGGCACCTTAGGCACCAGGCTCATCATGGAAATCAGTCCTGGCGCCATAAGCGCCTGGCTCATAGACTTTACTTACCTGATGCAGACCATGCTGCTAGTGAGTCCAAGCCAACTTGAGGCCTGGATGGAACTATTTTTCTACAGGGACTATTTTTTACTCGGGCGTGGTTCTAGGGAACTTCTTACCTGGAACTACTTTGGAGGCTATTGAAACCACGCCCGAACAACAGCACACACTTTGCGTTATTCTGCATCCAGCAGCGTAACGCTCACCGTGCCTGCAGTCTGCATCCAGTCTTCTGCCACGCCCGCCTCGAATCTGGAGCTCCTAAAACCAAGAGGAAAGAAAAGGACAATATTAGAAAACAAACTATTTTGAATTCCTCACCTGATTTCGGATCCATCTCGCCTCCGGACCTGGAAAGAACATCATTTCTGTATGCGTCGCATCTCCAGCTGCAGCGCCGCGCCATACTCACCAGTCCTCACAGCATCTTTCGCCTCCATCATTGCTTCGCCAAACTCCGGCATCTGAGGGACAAAAGAAAACAACAAGGTGAGCCGAGAATACCAACAAATAAAACACTTATCATCATAGACTTACCTGATTACCACCGTAGGCATTATTCTATAACTCTCCACATCTTCATGTGCCGCACCTTCAAAGGGAGAGAAAACAACACGTTAAACACCGGCAACATTTACCGGACGGCGTCGGGTAATACAGACTCTTTCCTGAGCGCCACCAACAGCCACGAGGGGTATCTTCTCACGATCTTAGTTGCAAGACAAAGAAGGAAGGGGGGACAAGAGGGAATCATTGGACATATTGAACTCTATGAACTTGATACTTACCGAACTTTGCCAGGAAACCTCAGAGTCAATACTCTCAGGAACTCTCCCACGCCTTCAAACCAGTGAAGTAACTGGCATCAACGCGCCCCTGCAATCCACGCAGGATGGAGAGCTCATCATCATTTAAATACATAAGGTGAGGTTCCTAAAAGGGGATATCGGAGGTGACAAGAAGGGAGAACGAGAACAGTGGGAGGGAGCTATCACTCATATCCAAGGGTGGCTAAATCCCTTTCTCCACTTGCAGGAGAATACTACTACGGATCAAGCAGACGAGATTAGGCGGGCCAGTCCAGACAGTCATCTCGGCACTACGCATCACGTTGGTGGAGACCGCCGCTGTCTGGGTCCGATCGACGCCTCTGTGGGAACCAGGTGAGCGTAACATCAGATCACTAAAATGAGGAACGACCTGCATAGCTCACTACAGGAGGTCAGGAAGGAAGTCACAAAACTGGGCACTAGAGTGGACATGAATGAAAGGGGTCTGTGGGAAGTGGCAGAAGAGGTGAAGCAGAACCTCCTGGAGCAGGTAGCCAGAGCCACCCACAATCTCTAACTGCAGTCAGAGGACATGGAGAACCATTCTCGCAGGTCAAATATTAGGGTGAAAGGCCTGAGATAGCCGATTCCTGATGGAGACCTGAAAGACACGGTACAACAATGCTTTGGAAGCCTCCTGACAGGGATGCAACCAGAGGACGTGACAGTAGACCGAGTGAATAGGGTGGGCTCAAAGAGTCAAGATCGGGGAGCAAGGCCAAGAGACGTTCTGATGGCCCCATCATCCTACACAATGAAGGAAGACATAACCCGCACAGCAAGAATCCACCAATGAGTGTCAATTAACAGAGGTCAAATCCAGCTTTACCAGGACTTGGCATTATCCACTCTGCAGAAAAGGAAGGCTATGAATCCAGTGACCAAGGGCATAATTGCTCAAAACATTCCTTAGAAATGGACATGCCCGTTCAGGCTCCTCTTCTCGTGAGAAGGCAAACAGAGAGTAGCTATATGTGAGGAGGGCCTGTCAGTAATGAACTTGGAGGAGGAAGAAAGGCACTCGCTGCGAGTACCCAGATCAGCGTGGAGGCACCAAACCATGGGAATGGTCCAGGGTTAAGGGAAGGAGAGGCAACAGAGGGGCAAAGCTGAGAGGCCCTCCAACCAAGATGGGAGGATCACAGGCTATGGACGGAAACAGACTGGTCTCCGAGGGCCATGTAAAATATCCACTACAAATACAAGGCTCGTAGGGGCATACAAATCCTAATTACAGTTGCTGCTGAAAGGGCGAGAAGAACTGAATGTAAAAGGGCCAGACGGAGGGAAGGAATCCGTATGGGGGTGTAGTTCGCCCATGCAGAAGAACTCCCCAGGGATTAACCAGGACCTTCGCCCCAGGATAGTATCTGGGGCCGTTCCCAGGAATACTGGCCCTGACCAGGGAATGGGAGCGGGGAGGGGGGAATTGACGTTTTTAGGGTTAGGGAAGGAGGGTGTTGGGGAAGTTGGGGGGAGGGGAAAGTGCCTGAATGGGAGGGAAAAGGGGAAAGTGCGAAGAAGACCCAGACGCACAGAACAATTTGGGAAAACAACAAAACACTGCCAGCCTTCGGGGAAGCTAGGAAGGAAGGGACGACCTATACATGTAACAATGTCTCTGACAGTTACATCACATATTATCTCTCACAATTATATAATATAAGGGGGTTAAACTCCCCCGCTAAGGGCGTTGGCAGCTCTCCTGGGGGAGGAGGAAGAGATAAAGTTGGGATCCATATCACTATCCGACCACGCTCCGCTGATAGCTAATATAAAAAGATGGGAACCACGCAGAGGGCTGTGGTCCTGGTCACTCCCCAGGAGATACTGTTTGACGAGGTGGTAGTGGATCAATTGAGGGACAAGATGGAGGAATACTTTATAGGTAATGATAGCCAGGACAAGACACAAAAAGGGATCTGCGAGCCATTTAAAGTGTTAATGAGGGGGGAGATTATAGCCCTTCAAGCCCACAAGCATAAACTAAGGACAGCTATGGAATCAACCTAGAATCCTAGTTACAGGAGTCCATGCTGACCTTAAGCAAGGAAAAGTGCAAAGCTATGTATAAAAAATTGAAGGAAATCAAGAGCCAATTAGAATTGCTCCGATTACGTAGGGCAGAACGATCCCCACCAAACACAAAACAACAATACTATATAAACGCAAATAGGGCAATTAGACTGTTAACTAGACAAATGAGACGGGCCGAAGCAAACCGCACCGTAACGGCTGTGAAACAGCTGGATGGGTCAATAGCCACAGAGACCGAAATGATTATGAGCTCCTTCGAAAGAATTTTATGGAGCACTATATAAATCTGATAATCCAGACCAACAAGAAATACATAACTATGTAAGGAACTCTCGACTGCGTAAGCTGGAGACCGCTGACAGGGAAAGATTGGAGGTAGAAATCACAAGGGATGAAGTGGAAGCAGTAATTAAAGGCCTGCCGTGCAATAAAATGCCGGGTCCAGACTGGTTACCAGCGTGGTTTTGCAAAACATTCTGTAACCAACTGAGCCCACTATTGGCCAGTTTCTTTAACTCAATGAGTCTGAGAGGTTCAGTGACCCAATCAATGTCGGAAGTGAAGGTGGTGGTACTTGGCAAACCAAATAAATACCCAACGGTTTGCGGTTCCTATGCCCCATCGCGCTTCTAAATTTGGATGCAAAAATCTATACAGGGATCCTGGCGGCCAGACTGTCGCCGCTCCTGCCGGAACTAGTGGGAACAGAGCAAGCTGGATTTATAAAAGGGAGGCAAACATGGGACAACACCAGGAGGCTGGCTGTCATGATCACTGCTTCCAAGGAGTCAGGAACAGCCCAACGTCCTTGGAAGCAGGCCCCTAACCGTTATCTTAGGCACCAGCCGGGCCCCACTGGGACCTTTTGGACCTTGTCCTGGCGCCGGTGGCACCAGGCTCATCAAAGCCATCGGTCCCGGCACTGGAAGCGCCGGGCTCATAATATGTGTGAAGATGCTTGGGTGGACTTACCTGCAGCAGACCATGCTGCTTACTTACCAGCCACATAGGAATCCTCTGTGAACAGGAACTACTTTCTTACCTGGGTGGGGCAAGCTCCACTCCCTGGATACAACACGGTAACTCTTCTGGAACTGGAACTCTTTTCTTACTTAGGCGGGGCCGTGGAGGAAGACGCCTCATCACTCCAAGGCTATTTAAACCACACCCGATTGAACAAACGTGCTTCGCGTTATTCTGCATCTGCAGCAGAACGCTCACCGAGTCTGTTCCAGCCTTTCTTCCTTCCGATCCTGAACCTGCAATAACAATACTTACCACTCCTGTATCCAGTATTCAGCAGCACCTGCAAAGACAAGAAACAACAGGTTAGCACTGCAACCTTTACACGCAGCGCTTTCCTCACCTGATCCATCGGCAGCGAACATTTCTTCACGCTGCACCTCCGCCTGTGAAGACAAAAGCATTGTTATTACTTACCGGCACTCCGCGAATTCCGGATTTCTTCAACGCTGCAACCCAGCATCTGAAAGACAAACGAAGAGACATTAGACAGGTATTTACTCACGTCCATCGCGCTCGCCACAGTAGAACGCCTGCAAATACTCCGGCGTTTTCCAGCATCTCTTCAGCACAAACTCACAGCTGCAAGGGAAAAGAGACAGTTAGAGCGCTTGCATTTACTTACGCATTTCCAAGCGCTTCATTCCAAGGCTCTGGCTCCAACTTCGGCTCTATTTACACCATCTCCTATCTCGAGAGCCCTGCAAGACAAATAGGAAAAAGCATTATACAGAGTCCTGTTCTATATTAATGTGCCCGCGCACCTAAAGACTAAAAGGACTAAAAAGGTGTCCAGAAACTCACCGCTCGTGCAGTTAACGACGGTAGCGATCCTCTGATCTCAAGAGGCCTATGTTTCACCAGTGAAGGAACTGGCAACGGCACCCTGCACCAGACGCAGATGGAGAGTCCAGCATTCACCTATCTAAGGTGAGCACGTTGACCTGGGGGCTCTACGGAGAAGCTAAGAAGAGAAAGAGAGAGAGGGACATTCAACAACCCAGATCATTAACCCCCATATTCTTTCACCTGCAGAAATCTCACTCTTCGAGTTCGACACACAGTGCGAAGAGGTTCGGCCCCAGAAGCAAATCGAGTCCTGCACATCACTTTTCGGGTCACAGACACCTTCCTGCCAAGACCAGCGCCTCCGTGGGAATCAGGTGAGAGTTACACTGGCCCACCTAACAGAGAAGGTGGAGCGTTGCAGGGTTCCGGCAGTACTGATTTCATTCTATGCCAAGAAGGCCTTTGATCAAGTCAAATTGCCCATTCTGTTTGCGATAATGGAGCAAATGGGGATGGTCCTAAATTCATAAACCTGGTCAAAGCGTATTACAACTCCCCCACGATGCGGCTCTCAATTAACTCTTGCCTGTTGGATAAGGTACAAATCTCGCGTGGGACACGACAGGGGTGCCCCTTGTCCCCGCTCCTCTAGGCAGTCTCTCTAGAACCACTCCTAACATCTATTAGGAAAAATCCAACTAGAACAGGGATGAAGCTTGGGGTGGAGGAACATAAGATTGCGGCCTTCGCAGATGACATGATGATGTCCTTGACTGACCCAGAAACTGTTATACTGGTACTACTTAAAGAGCTCTTCGAGATTGAGAAGGCTGCAGAACCAAAGATCAATATCTTTAAATCTGAGCTACTGAGCGTAGGGCTTAATGAACATCATGTTGAATCTCTGCCAACATTCTCCCTGTTCAAATTGGCTAAGGGGAAAATTGATTATCTGGGAGTTCACCCAACGTAATCTTTCTCAGGATTATACAGGGCAAACTACCCGGAGCTGCTTTCCAAAATCAAAGCGGACCTAACTATATGATCTCTGGTGCGTATATCTTGGCTGGAGAGAATAGCTACATTAAAAATGATTATGCTTCCTAGGCTGCTGTATCATTTTCAGGCTCTTCCCTTTAAAGTCCCACAAGTCTTTTTCAAGATGGTCAGAAAATTGATGGAACAATTTGTATGGCAAGGCAAACGTCATAGAATAGCGCTGGAAACTTTGATGGATCTGAGGCTCAAGGGAGGGTTAGGGCTGCCAAATTTCACCAAATATTATGCAGCAGCCCAACTACGGGTCCTACGCGAATGGCTTTCAAACGATATGTCGAAACCGGGGGCTAGAATGGATCAGGCTGTGGCAGGGACTCCCCTGGAGGGTTGCAATCCCATCTCCATTTACCCCTCTGTTTGGGAACCCGCAGTTTTCCCCAGGGATGTGCCAGGGCTCATTTGTTAGATGGTGCGAAGGGGGATGTAAAAATATTGGAGACATGGTGGAAGCGGGAGAGGTTAGGACATTGGAAGAGTGTAAACAGCAACTCGGGCTAACCGAGAAAGATAGATTAAAGTACTATCAACTGAGGCACTGGCTGAAACATCCAGATATAAAAAAGACAACGCTGAGGGCTCTGACCCCAATTCGAGGAATTCATTACAACGCATACAGGGGATAAACAACTGGTTTCCAAATTATATAGAATCCTACAAAGGGAGGGCCCAGACTGCACCTGGGCATACATGACCCGTTGGCAGAAGACACTGGGGGAAGAGATGCCTCTAAAGCACTGGGAGAACTTATGGGAACAAATACCATAACTAACTACATCCATACAAACCAGGGAGGCATGGTACAAAGTGATGATACAGTGGCATTACACACCGGAAATATTGCACTCGATGTACTCAAGTGTTAAGCAGGAATGCTGGAGGAGATGTTCAGGGAGAGGGGACTAGAGACACATACAAATGCAACAAATGGTATGTGGTCCCCCATTATACTCACCCAAGGAATGGATGTGCAGGCTTTTTTACCCTGAGTTTCAAATCCCGACGAAATCACAGCGAAAAGCTTTCACGACTCTGTTGATAGCGGTCTGGTTAGTATTAGCTAGGAAATGGAAACAAAAAACGCCCTCCCCCCCATAAATATTGAATGGTTGCATAAGTTTTGGGGGATGCTGGCCATGGAGAGGGTGACCTATGGGATACAAGGGGAGAGAGACAAATACTGAAAAGATTGGGGAAGGATACTGGACTTCCTGAGGGGAGATTATATGCATCAATGGTGTCCCCAAAACTTGAAAATACTGGACATAATGTAGACATTAAGCTGAGAATGGAGGTGATAACTACGCACAGTCTTACTGGATTAGAATTCCGGCAGGGGGGAAGGGGGTTGGGAATGTTTTATATGTGTTATACATGTTGAAAATGCCAATAAAGTAATTTCTTTTTTTTTTTTAAGAAAGCGGTTGGCCTGTAGGTAGTGCTGGATGTTTCTGTGTGTTTTTCTAGAATTTCAAGATGGTGTCACTTGCCCAGATTGCAGCACCCTTTGTGCGTGAATTCATTATGCTCCATGAACCCCAAAGACGTAATATAGACCCCCAAGTATCTGAGATTTTCGATTATGAACCACCATTTTCAGTACACAGTCCTACCCTTCACGCTCAATTCTGCCCATGTGTCTTCACCAAGATTATTAATACCATTTTGGCACACTGAGGTTAAGGGTAATGTGGGATATATTGACCCACTCAATAGTATTTCACCACATCACCAAGCTGCATTTGCACAAGAAAAAGCAATATGGCTATGCTGGCCCCTGTGCGCCCCAGGAGCTCCAAACTGCGTTTTTGCAACAAACAAAACGATGGCTGCACTGTCCTGCCAAGCACACTTCAGGCAGGATGGAACAAGGGGACACACTGAAGAAGCGTGCCAGTGTGTTCTGAAACATAAATGGAATGAAGCGAAAAGGCAGCATTGCTTTGCTGAAAACCCAACATTCCCCTTAAAAATGAAACTTTTCACCCTTTAGAAATGCTGCTTTGACGCTAATTCCATCTGTTCATTCGGAAATCACTGTGATTAAAAAGACCCTGTCATGCCCAGGATATTTCACTGTGCTTCACCAAAACCAGGCATAACTCCTGAGTGACAGGCCCAGTCAAACCAACTCTGAGAGAAATCAATAAGCAACTTCACTGTCACTTGCACGGGAACACACGTTTCTTTCTTTCCAAAAGTATCCAGGCTCAGCAGTTCAAAGAGTCTTTAACTCTCTGAGCCAGGCCAGTGTCAATGTATCTATGCTTCAGATAAAACTCCTGCATTCAAGGAAATGACTATAGCTGCAAAGACAGTGTGGGAATCTGAAGGAGCTGCCAAACCGAATTTAAAGAAAGAAATGCTAGCAGTTTTCAACACGTGTTAAAATGGGCTTTGCTGACTGAAGACAAAAATGTCCTGTTTAAAAATAAACTGTTGAATGACAGCCTGCTTATTTAGCAATGTGAAGGGGATTTGTTGCTGGTGATAGTACATACGTAGGCTATTTTCTTTTATATATTTGTTTTAAGTCAGGACCCAAAATAAGAAAATAAAGAGTTTAAACCCCATGGGCTGAATTTGCAAGCTCTCAAAAACCAGTTATTCCAGTTGTCAGCCCAGAAACTTCCCCCTGAGGAAGAGAATCACACCATAAACTCTCAGCAGAAACTAACAACCCACTGATAATTACAGGATGTGAAATAATCTAGTCTACAGAAACGCACTGACAATGATGGGACTCCCAGGGCAAGGAAGTTGGAAGTGTGAAGGGGCAATACAACTTCCAATCAAGATGAGAAACCCCCACCTTGCCTTGAAGGAAATGACAGTTGGTTGCAGTTGAAGGAAGAAAAAAAATGATCTAGTGAAAATGGACTGTCTTTTGGTTCCAAAGACGGTTTCATAAATAAACTTTAAAGACTTTTATCTCAACAGCAAGACTTAGTAAAGATGTAGAATTTTCGCAGTGTGAAAGTGAATTTTTGGGCTTTCTTTTAAGACTTGGTAAAATTTACTGACACCTTGGGGAAAGAAATGGGAGAATATTGCGGATTACAAGAAGAGCATCCATGTTGCAAATGTATATTTTTGTACATAGATATCTGATGATCATCCACATCCATGTATAAAGTTATAGAATTGTGAGTAATATAAATCCCAATGAAAAGTGCGAAAACTGGTAGAAGGGCGAAACAAGGTCTCACGGACTGGAGGATTGGACTGCAATGTGCTGCACAAAATATGTAACCTTTGTATATAATTTTCTAAGATATTGCAATTGTATAAATGTATGTTTGTGGCAAAATCGGATTTTAGTTAAAGTAACTGTGGGAGGTTTTTGGACATTCTAAAGCTCACACCTAAATCTGACATCATTTTCCTGAAATCCAACCAGCTGAGAGCGAGGCAGAGACTATCTCCTTTGTCCAATCTCGTTGTTAGAGGCAAGTTTAGTTAAGCCTGCCCCAGTCATATGCTTTGATGATGTCACTAGGCATTATAAATAAGAGTCCCTGACAAGACTCTAGACACACAGACACACTCTTCCTGATTTTTCTGCGCCGGCATCCTGTACCTGTTCCATCCATCCAGACTCCAGATCCCAACTACAAGGCCCAAGCTTTGCTGACCCTACTCCAGGGCCCACTGCAAAACTCAAGCATTGCATTGCTGATCCTGCTCCAGCAAGGCCTAAATTCTGAATACCCGCTAAAATCCCCAAATAACCAAGGGGAAAGCTGTGGTGTTTTTGGGAAGCATCCTGATCCCACTAATTGCATCCAGAGGTACCTGTGCCATCCAGCTGATCTGTAGTATCCAGTGACCAGAATTGTCAGTCCAGAAGTGCTACCCGGTGACCATAACCAAAACTGATTCCTCTTTCACTGCTCTATTTTCCTAAAAACAAACCTCACTCTACCTTCCATAACTCCTTCAATTCAACCAGCTAGAAACTTACTTTCACTTCCATATTGTACCTGTGATCTATAGTTACACCCCAACCAAAAAACCACATTCATAATCGGTGTATTTCACCCGTTTGTATTAAAAACCGTTTGGGTAATTTCAGGCAGGAATTGCAAAATGTGCAAAGTTTCCAACGTCTCATTTTGCTGAAATCTGTTTTAAACTTTCCACTAATTTTTGAATTGTATACTTTTGGTAATCCATTCTTTGTGATTGTTAGTGTATTTGCATTGTGGCTTTAGTGAGGAATAATATTTGCTTCAAGGTTTTTCACACACATTCCTTATTAATTGTCCATTTCTGAGTATCATTTTATAACATTGCAAGGGGTTTAAAATCCGTTTTTCGAGAGACCACCAGGGGGCACGGAGCATGTCGGACGTGTAAGGCCCGCGCTCCGCCAGCACCACAGGGCCCAGAGTGATTTTTCAGTCCCCGGCCGGGAGTACTGAGTGCCGCCAAAGAGGACCTGCACCCCGCACAGTTGGCCCCAACGAGAGAGTGTGGCCAGGGACCCACGTCAGCGCAGACCCGGACCACGGCCCCAGGGGAGGGCTGTTGGGAGGACGCCCGCTGCAGAGCCCGGTGCGTGCCTGGGACCCCAGAGGCAGTTAGCCCCACGGCGCCCAAAGTATCGGGATCCTCCCTCCTCCTCCCCGCATCTGCAGAGCACGTCCGAAGAGCGGGTGCTGGAGGCGCCGTCCCAGCACAAACAGCCTTGGGCAGAGGACCTTCCCACGTGATCACTGCCAAGACGAGGTGCCACACAGGCCCGTGGGCCGAGAAGAGCATCACCCGGGCCCCCACAGTTTACCAGCACACCGGAGCGGGGGGCGGAGGAGAGCGCCCCGCAGGATTTCAGGCGCTGCTGCCTTGAATGGTGACTGGGGCCTCCCGACCCACCCCCTGAGCGTGGAAGCCCCACCGGATACCTGCACTCTGCAGCACCCACGGAGGAGCAGCCCGAGCCCTCAGCACCAGGCCCGCAGGCACTATTGATGCACACCAGGCCGCAGTGGTCACCCGGCAGGGCCCAACCCGGAGACAGCGACCAAGAGGAGGTGAGGAGGCTGTGGGGGCGAGCTGAATGGTGAAGACACAGTGGTGAGGGTCGACGCCCCATTCCTCCCCCTCGACCCCTCCAGGACTGTATCCTGGCAATCAGTTCAGCCGGAAAGAGGGAGAGGGAGGCCTCGGCCTCGTGATAAACGCTGCGCCTCCCCCGGACCTTGTAACAGAGGCCTAACTTGAAAAACAGGCCCCGGCCCCAAGCATTGTAACCCCCACAGGGCCTTGGGCTAACACCAAGTTCAGCAACCAGGAACATGGTACCCCGGAAACGAAGTAGGACCGGGGCGGCTGTGTTGAACATTGGGGCTCGCACAGGGGAATCCTGATAGCGGCACCACCCCCAGGGGCATCAAAAGAGCAAGATCCTGGAGCAGACCCCAGCCTCTAAGGCAATCTCCTCTCTCCAACGCTTTCACCGGCTACAAACAGCCTTGAGTGACGCCCCCACAGTCACCATGCCCGCAGGCAGCAACCTTACCTGCGCAGCACTTACCAAGGACGATCTCAAGGATATCCTCCACGAGATCAAAGCAATTTGCACGGATATACAGGCATCAATAGTAGATCTCAGGGGGAGAGTGGATACCCTGGAGGAAAAAATGGAAGGGATGGACAATAACCACCTCCAGACAGACCTGCTGGATATGAAATACAAGGCGAGGCTAACAGACCTAGAAATAAGAGAGGAGGACATCATTTTGAAGATGGACGACATAGAAAACAGAGTGCTAAAATAATTTGCGCATTATGGGTGTGACTCAGGAGAGCGGGGAGACAGCGGCCGACGTGGGGAGAAAAGTCCAAGGTTTGATAAACCAACTCTTCACATTGGAGGGGGGGCAAGGAAGTCCAGCTTGAAAGAGCGCATCGAGGTGGAGGTGATGCTAGGGGAGGCCCAAGGACCATCGTAGTGCACATTCATAGAAAATTCAAGAAACCAAACACCCCGACGTCAGAGGCTGGAGATGACTAGGAGAATGCAGACAAATTATCAAGGACAGTAGTTAGGCAACCAATGCCGGGGTCACAGATTCCAAAAAGAGATCTGCGGTGTATGGTCATGCTTTTACCCTGGTGGCTTGCCCGTTGGCAGGCGTCAGGAACAGGGGAGGGAGAAAGGAGGGAGTTGGGGTTAGGGGTTCTCAGGCTCAGTATCTATCCAGCTTCAAGAGGGAACAGGGCAGCCCCTACAGGACCGGGAACATAATGAACACAATGCAAAGAATCAATGGCAGACAATGAGAGAAAGGGCCGGGTCGGATAGGCTCCCTCAATGTCAAGGGGCTTAACTCCCCAACAAAGCGTTCTCTTCTGGGGGGGAAATGAAGAACGCAGGAATAGATGTTCTTTTTGTGCAAGAGACCAGAACAGTGAGGGGGGAGGAGAGGGCGATCCCAGGATTGCATGTGGGCCAGACCTTTTGGGCATCCAGCCACACAAAGAGAGGCGGAGTTGGTATCTTACTTCACAGGAACCAAAAATGGACAGAGGTAACCTGGTGGGGAAGGGAGGATGGGAGAGCCATGGTGGTGTCGGGCAAGTTGCATATCTCCAGAATCACATTAGCAGCCATATATTGCCCCAACGTGGGTCAGATGGAATTCATTCAAGAAGCCTCGGAAGAGGTGATGGCCAAAGCAGAAGGGCTCCTTCTCCTGGGTGGGGATTTCAATATGTGGGCGGACCGGGAGTTAGACCATAGTGGGAAGAGCATCCCTACAGGCAGTAGAGGGGGACGACCGTATCAGGGGTTCTGGGACCTAATGTGGGAGCAGGGGTTGGTGGACATATGGCGGGAGCTACACCCAATCGGAAAGGGATATACCTTCTATTCCGCAGTCCATGGCACCAGGGCGAGAATAGATTATGTATTCACAGAGCACCAGTACATGAGCAGAATAGACGCCTGCGAGATCCGCCCAGTCAGCTGGTCGGACCACGACCTGGTCTGGTCAGACATCAGCATATCAGGCCTGAAACCCAGGGAATCCCTATGGAGATGTAACGATTTCCTACTAAGGAGGAGATGACAACCGGCGATCAGAGAATATTTCAAGCTAAAAGATAATGTAGAAGTGAACCGGAAAACTGTATGGGAGGTGGCGAAGGCAACCTGGAGGGGTAGGCTGATTAGTGCAGGGGCTTCCAAAAAGAGGGTTAGGACCCTCCTGGCTCACAGGTTGAGGTCAGAGATACTTACTCTGGAACGGTCGGAAGGGAAAGAGCAGAAAGAGAAGGAGAGGGATCTAGGCATAGCGAGA
The DNA here is from genome assembly GCF_040938575.1 of Ambystoma mexicanum. Lineage (NCBI taxonomy): Eukaryota > Metazoa > Chordata > Amphibia > Caudata > Ambystomatidae > Ambystoma > Ambystoma mexicanum. The sequence continues at coordinate 754,368,944 of NC_090924.1, read as the reverse complement.
GGAAGAGACAAGAACTGAGGGAACTGGAGATGGGAAAAATTGTAGCGGGACTTCAACACCTGCGTCAGAGATATTATGAAAAAGGAGACAAGGCCGACGCCATGCTGGCAGCTAAACTTTGTGGCCAGAGGGCGGACAGATGGGTGGCAAGAATTGCGAGTGGTGAAGAGGGAGAAAGATCAGACCCGGAAGGCATAGCAGAGGAATTCGCCTGCTTCTATGAGACCCAGTACAGGAGGGAAGGGGAGGTAGAGAAGGAAGCACACGAGGCATATCTTAGTTGAGTCACCCTCCTAGTCCTTGGAACCCCAGAAGCTTCAGCCCTAGACGCTCCAATAACAGAGAAGGTGGTGCTCAAAGCAATATCGGGCCTGAAGCTGGGCAGGGCCTCCGGGGAGGACGGGTTTACTGCGGGCTTCTACAAGGCCTTCTCGGGTCAACTGGTGGGGTTCCTAGCAGGTCTATTCTCTAACATAATGGCGACCGGGAGGGCACCCCCGTCCTTTGGGAAAGCACTAATCACGGTGATTCCGAAGGAAGGGAAGGATCCGGCAGACTGCCGGTCCTACAGACCAATCTCGCCCCTGTATGTGGATGCAAAACTATTCACAAGGATCATCGCTACGAGGCTGGAGGGCCATATGCCAGGGTTAATCCACTCTAACCAGGTGGGCTTTATACAGGGGAGGCCTGGGGCAGACACACTACATAACACTCTGCATGTCATGAGGGAGGCAGCACCGAGGGGGGAGAACCCGGTCCTGGTGTCCATCGATGCCGAAAAGGCATTCAACCGGGTGGACTGGCGGTTCTTACATGGGGTACTCGAGAAGCTGGGCTTCGGAATGAGGATCAGGCAAGCCATCAAGGCTTTATACGTATCCCCATCAGCTAGAGTCACGGTCAATGGGCACCTGTCACGTATCTTTAGCCTTCGAAGAGGGACGAGGCCGGGCTGTCCCCTCTCCCCGCTCCTCTTCGCCATGACCATGGAGATACTCACAGAATACCTCAGAGGTTCTCCGATGGTAAGGGGTATTGACGTGGGAGACCGTACCTTCAAACTCGGCCTTTATGCTGATGATATTTTGCTGCATCTGAGGGAGCCCACTAGGTCTGCCCCAGCAGCCTTGCAGGTTATTGAACTGTTTGGTCGTTTCTCGGGCTTCAAGGTAAACATAGGCAAGTCAATGATTTTTCCCTTTGCACCAGACACGGATAGAAATGTGGCAGAACTGACCCCCCTGGGCCTCCAAATCTGCACGGATGGAATAAAATACCTGGGGATCAATATTATTAGATCCAATAAAGATTTGAGCCTGGCAAACTACCCCCCACTGTTCGATAAGTTATTCAGGGACATGGAGGGCTGGGGGAAGGGGCAAATCTTGTGGATGGGAAGAATAAATGCCAAAAAAATGAATCTACTTCCCAGGGTGTTGTATGTCTTCCAGATGCTCCCTCTGGAGACTCCAGAAACGTACCTCAGAGAAGCCAAAAGGCACATAACGAAATTCATATGGCAGGGCCAGAGACCCAGAATAGGATACGAGACACTCACCCTCCCCAAAGAAAGAGGGGGGGTCGCCCTCCCAGATTTGCGTACCTACCACAGAGCGGCACAACTCAGGGCGTTAGCACCTCACCTCGAAAACATTTACCTACGCCTAGTCAAAGTAGGCAGATGGTTATGGGTCCCATTGCAAAAGCTCCCAAAAAGAATTAGGGACCACCCAATACTAGGAACAATGTGGAAAGCACTAGCAGGGAAGGGAAATAGGGAGAAAGTGACCACATGGCTTCGCCACTGAGCCACATCTGGTCCACGCCAGTGCTACAGGAAATCCCAGGCCATGAACATTACCAGTCCTGGTTCGACACAGGACTTTGTAGGGTCGGCAGCTGTTGAGGGAGGACACTTTCATAACTATCCAGGAGCTCGAGGAGGCACTGGGAATTGGCAGACTTTCCCCGCTCTTATACCTTTGACTCAAGGGAATCCTAATGAATCCGAGACTAAAGCCATGCATACAAAGAAAGCTTACCCCGGTCAAAAAAATCCTAGATTCCCACACAGAAATGAAAGGGCTCATCTCCCTCCTCTATGGAGCACTCTTGACCCCCCGGGAGGGAACAACCAAAAGCCTTAGAAGGAAATGGAAAAGGGACATGGGCTGTGCTATTGGGGATGGTCTCTGGGGGCGACTCAGTAGCAGGGCATTCAAGACATCGATCTCATGCCAATACAAGACACATGCCATCAAACATCTCCATAGGTGGCAGTATGACCCGATCACCCTCTCCAGGATGTTCCCGGTTGTTGTCCCTGTGTGTTGGCACGGATGTGGTGAAAAAGCCAACTATTGGCACATGTGGTGGTCATGTAAAAAAGTCCAAGCTTACTGGTCGGAAGTGCTTAGCTGGCTCAAGGAGGCGGGGGAGGGGGTTTACCCACAAGACCCAATTCTGCTAATATTTGGATTACAGCAAAGGGATGAACACTGGGAGAAACTCCCTGATCTGACACACTCACTACTGTTGGCAGCCAGAGCCGCGCGGGCTAGGACATGGAAGAGAGCAGCCCTTTCTACGAGGAAAGAATGGGTGGCAGTGGCCAAGGACATCAACTTTATGGATAGACTAACGGCAGCGATACAGGGCTCAAGTTCGCAGATAGAGATGACTGGCTGCAATTCACAGAGGTGTTTGTCAACACGGAAGACACGCCCGGAGGGCAACATGGGCCCTCGACCCGGCCCGAAACCGGCCTCAGAATAGAACACATTGCACCTGGCTAAGGGGAGTCGATTGAACACCGACGGTCATAAGCCCGGTCGGCGCTGCCCAAAGAGGATAACCATGGACAAGCGGATCCTGTGCCCTGAGAAAATGGGTTGGGGGGGGAGAGGGGAGCGTGGGTGAATACATAAGAGATCTATGGCTTTTTGCTGGAATTGTTACGGGTATGTGCCCAAAGTTTGTTTTGAATAAGCTCTTTGTTGCCTCGAAAAAAACAATAAAAATGTAATTAAAAAATAAAAATCTGTTTTTCTCTTAATTGGGGAGGGAAGGTCAGATTTGAATTTGGTTTCCTATTTGTCATTCCTGATTACCTGCTGCTTCTGTTTATCCACTCATAATTGATTATTTGTGGGTTGAGTGAACATTGCAGGGGGAAATTCTAACTTCAGTACTATCTTGCCTAAACCAAAAGAGCTCCTATTCTTCTGTGCCGTGTATATGTTCCACTGGTAAGTTAAACCCAGTGCATTGCTCACCTTCTCGTGTTATTATCACCCCATTGGTGATTGCTGCCCCATATTAAAAAGTGTATGATTTCTTTTGAATTTTCAAATAAATAAATATTGTATTTTACCAACCAGCCTGGTTCATGGTCCATTGTGACCCGGGGTATTTGAAAAGGGGGTGTGATATGAGTGGTGTACCATCTCAATATTGAATCTAATATAAAAATAATAAGTATTTCAGTTGTGCGCTGCATACTAGGCCGAGACTAAGGTGTGTGTCGCCTGATTGAAATCTTTAACAGTATGCACGACTTCCTGTATTTTGATTAGTGGCTAGGGTGTGGTACTTCCGGTAGAGGTCAAACAGTCTCTACAGACTAGTCTATATTTTCTGTATGGGTTTTGGTCCACCACCAGACTCTCAAATTCAGAGCTCTCTGTCTTGCAAGTATTGTCTTCCGTAGCATTCCGATGGGACATTGTTCATGCAAGGGCTTTTCCCACAAAGACAAGAGTGAAGGCCATCCATATAGAGGTCAGGCATTTTCTGGGCAGGTTGTAAACCATGGCAAGAGGGTAACATAGACTGCTAGGCCTGCTAGAGACCTTCATCCTTTCAGTACCTTTCGCCAGACAGGCAATGAGACATTTTTGGCTACAACTTGTGGATTGCTCTTCTCAGGAGACAGGTGGACAGTCACATATGATTCCTGTCCTTCCCATCCTGTGTTTAGACCTTCTGTGGTGGCAAAAGACAAGTATCTGCTGGTGTGGGCTCCTCCTCGCACTGTAGTGATCACAACACACTCTTCCCTGAAAGGCTAGAGAGTGCCTCTGGTAGACAACTCAACCCGTGGCCTTTGGTCAGGGGATGACCTCTTGCACCAGGTAAAGTTTCTGGAACTCAGAGATTGCCAGTGCACTCAAACCCTTTCCGCCTGATCCAACGCAGTGATGTGCTGATCCACATGGCCAGTGCTACCTCAGTGCTCTATCACCAAGCGGAGGGAAGACCAGACATCCATTTCTATGTTATTTGGCCATAGAGTTGTGAGAGGGGACCATACAGCATGTCTTTGTTCAGGGTCACTCCTCCACCGCGCTCAAGCTCAACACAGAGACAGACAGATTAAGCTGGCTCAAAGTAGGAACCACTAACAGGAACTCGCCCGCAGCATGATTCAGGAACTCTGCTTTCACTGGGACACTCAGTCAGTGGACATCTTTGCGACCAGGTCCAAATCCAAGTGTTGTAAATTTGCCTCATGGAAAGGTCTGGAAGAGGAGTCCCTGGGGATGCGTTTCAGATCAAATGGAAGCAATCTACTATATGCTTTTACTTCTGCTCCTCTTAACGGAGAGTGATCAGCAACCCCAGGTTTACCAGCTGTTGCACAATGGTCCTCTGGGCCCCACACAGAGCAGCAAGGGTGTGGTTCTCAGTCCTGCTCAGTCTTTTATCGCAGGGCTCATTGTCTTCAATATGTTTCAGGATTTGCTGTCCCAGTGGGGTGGGGTGAATCTGTCCCACACCCCGGTCTTCAGTCCCTATCCTATTGTTTTATCTGTACACAAAACCGCAGGCTGATTTGATTTAGCACTTTTGTACATTCTTTTACATCTATGCTGATGAAAACCAGCAGATGTTTTGGCTTAGTCATACATACAAAGGCAAAGCTACAGTAAATGAATCAATGGATGACTTCAAAGAAGTCTGAAATGTTCCCTGAAAACCCTTCTAATAAAAATGTAGCTTCCTCTTCTATCACAAAAACCTGGTCTGACCTCTACTGGCCTTCAAGTTTGGGATCCTAACCTACCCCTTCAGCAAAAGTGAGGAATCTAGGACTTTGGTTGGACACCTTTCTGTCTTTGGATGCTAAGATTAATGCAGTCGCACGTTTCTGAGTATTTTTCTTTTCATCACAAGGTGCACTTGGTCAATGCTTTGGTTTCTAGCAAGCTGGATTTGTGTTAAACTGTGTATTTAGAATTGCCAAAGGGTATGTTACCACAAACTCAAGATCACCCAGAATGCTGGAGCTGCAGCTGCTAGAGTGTTACTGCGTTTGGGCTGTAGAGGTTACCAGGTTTGTGTTCATTACACTGGCTCCTGGTATCCATTTTAAAATTCTCTGCTATAACGATTCACTTTCCTATGAGGCTAGGGAGGTGAGGCTGCTACCCAATAGTCACCTTAAGGCTGGTAATATGCAGGAGGGCCCCATAGGAAGGGACTCCACTCATGGGAATAGGGATGATCCCCCCCCCCCACCCCTGGGAAAAACTCTCCCTAGAACCATGCCACACAACAACCTAGCCTCATTGTCACCCTTTTTCCCCAATATTAACAGTAAAACCATGTGTTATTGTTAGACCCTGATTCTTCCAAATATGAAACATACTGGGATGAGGAAGAGCAAGAGAAACATATGGAATGGCAACATGCAAAAGCAACCAAGTACTGGGATGAAGTGGCCCACAGGAGGAATAAAGACTGCCAACATGGCATTCCAAGATGGTATTGACATTACACAAGGGCGGAGTCAACAGTATAAACTAGTAGGCAAGAATGGACAAGGAGAGACACATCACAGAAGACACAAGTATGCGATTGAAGACCAGGAAGTTTGAACTGGGCTTCTGGAAGCAGAAACAAACAAGTTCTTGAGAAAGAAGAGGCAAACCGCAGGACAGAAGTAGCACATCCAACTGGTCGGCAAGGAACTGAAACACTGTGGGCAAAGGACGACCGTGGTGGTGGGTGGTGTGACCCGTAGCGGGTGGACCGTTTGGTTCTGGAATGGTGCAGTCACCACCAGCAGCACCTGGTGGCGGAGCCGCACACGAGAACTGGGAGGAGAAGCGAACAGTGAGAACCAAGACCTGCAACTCCATAAAGAACCAGTAAAACATTCCCGCAACGCAGGTAACATGAAGTGTGAGACATCTGTGTGGGGACCGGGAGGAATAGAATGTTTTACGTCACCCAAGCAAAGTGCATCGGGATTCATCTTCCTCAGCGCAGTGGTACAGCCGTTAGCACTACCAAAGTAGAGAGTCAAGCAGCGTACATCAGGAGTAATCTCCCTCGGCGCAGTGGTTAAGTATATACCACTGACGAAGTAGAGCTTCCAACAGAGCGCATTGTGAGTCATTACCCTCGGCGCTGTGACCTACCAAATTTCCCCATCAAGGCTGAGAACATAGGGAGTCATCTACTTTGTCAAGTTACTGACATTAAAGAAACAAGTAGAGAGACACCCAAGCAGCATACAGAGAATCCTGGGAATAATCTTACTATATCAGAGTGTAGCATGGAAAACAGCAAAGAATGCAAGTTTCCATACTTCCTGGAAGGAATTAAGAAGACTGATGCCAGTCATTCTCCTGGTGAAGGAAAACGCGAACTTTACCTTAGTTACAAGCTTATTTTTTAGTTTTAGGGTGAGATTAGTTGGTTTCTGACGGAGGACAGAAAGAACATTTATTTCAACTGACATTCTGACTGCTCACTTAGTTTTCCTAGATTGCGACAGGGAAACCTCTAGAATTAGGGTCAGATAGGTTTTTCTAATAATAAGGGCTATATCTCAAATCATGAACTCTCCTTGTCAGTTTCCTTCTTCCACACCCTCACACTGTCTAGTACACAATTCATACTTTTCTGGGGCCCCCTTGTTCTTTCTAAATCGCTTGCCACATTGTGTTCAGGGAGACTCTCCGTTCAGCAATGGGTGGTTTGCTCACTGTTGCAAGGATCAGATACTTCAAATGGGGTGACTGCTCTTTTTCGGTAATGGCAGACAAACTATGGAATATCTTGTCTTTACAACTGCAACTGTTCGGATACCATATATTTTTTTAGGTGCAAATGAAAAGTGTGGTTGTTTTCTTAATAAGCCACCTATCTGTGGTGAGGAGCCAGGAGTAAGATGCAGACACAAAGAGGTTAGGGTGATTGCTAAAGATTTTTTTTATTAAATCAAAGGAGTTTTCTGTCTTGTGTCCGAAATCCTATCCAGACCCTTACATGCTACAACTAGCCAAAATGTGAAAAGGAAAATGTTATTCGAGGGGATTGGGTCCTCCCGACGTATTCCATATCTATGACAGTAATCACCACAGCTGTGCTGCTTCCGAAAATCTTCCTGCGTCGATGAAGTCGATACGCAGCCCCCGAGGACCTCCTCCGACAGCCGACGTCACTGGATGTTATAAGTAGGACGCACGGACGCCCATAGCCTCGGTTCCATTTTTTCCACGAACGTGTTTGCTTCGGAGATCTCGGCGTGCCTCGACTCTTTGGAGTTTCTGTTCCTTATCGGTTCTTCGAACCTGTTAGTTTGTGAAGTTTTCCTTCGTAAGATGTCTACCTCGTCTTCCACCCCGCGTCCGGGCTTTAAGAAGTGCGGAGAATGCGGGTCCAAGATGTCAGTGATGGACTCGCACGACGCCTGCCCCTGGTGCCTCGGGAGGCCCATGATACGGATGATTGTGTTGAATGCCAGTCGCTTACGTTCAAAGCCTTGCGGGAGCGCAAGAAGAAACTGTCGGTAGGTGGGGAGGCGTGGCTAGGACAGCCATGTAAAGGGACGTGCTCCGGAGGAGCTCCTTCGATCCTGTATTGATCCTGGGGAAAAAGTGCGCGCACGGTTGCCTGCCAGCGCTGTAAATTGACATCCATGACTATGAAGGTGGGGGCCGTACTCGCAGAACTTTTGGTGCGCATGGGATGCACGGACACAAAGTTATACTCATTTTTATAACTGCAGGCCCCAACTTGAAAAATGGAAACAAAATGGCCGTGGGAACAAAGAGATCATCGAGGGTCATAGGCGCTCTGCAGCGATAGCTGTTGGAAGGATCAGACGGCACCAATAATGGATTTCAGGATCCTGTTTTAAGCAATAGACCCGGAGGGGCCGTGGTGTGGAGAAGCTGAGGAAGGAAGGCGGACTGCCCGGACCGCGCTTATGCTTTGCGAGCCGAGAGACAAGATCGAGACAGCAAGACGCCCGAAGAGGCGTGCGCCCGGAGCCCAAATGCGCATAGATGGTAACTGACGAGACCCGCTGCGAACTCGCAGCTGATGCTGGGCCCGCAGTGAAGCCAGACTGAACTTTGAACTCTGCCATGGAGTAAGGCAGAGACCGGGGTCATGACACCGAGAGTGCACAAGTACGTGGGTGGACACAGCCCACTCTAAGGGTGAGGCGAGTGACCAAGACACACATGGGCATAGCCGCTATGGCCCTATACTGCCAAGAGTGGCCTGGTGCCACGCAGACCTTTGTGCATGGGGAGGTGCAGCTATCTTACGCCCGGACAACACGGCAGGATGTCTAATAAAGTGGTCAGACCCAGGACCAAACAGCCCACGATAGAGGCCTACACCAAGACGCCCCCAGGTGCGGAGGGAGGCAAAAGCAAGGAGACCCCCACGACAGAGGAGGAGGCACCGGGAACGATCCAGGAGGTGCTAGCAGCAATTGTGGACTTGAATGTGGCCTGGGAGACTAAACTGGGCCAGGCAATGAACGAACTGAAGGTGGGCCTGGACCTCAAGATTGGTGCGGTCCAAGAGGAAGTGAACCTGCTGAGGCTGGACGTGCGGACGATTGCGGAGCGCACCGGGAACTTGGAGAAGGAGATGGCCCCGAATACTGCGGCATGCGCCGCACATAGATCTGAGCTACATGCCCTCGTGCAGCGGGTGGGCAACCTGGAGGACAGAGCGGAGGAGGCGGAAGGGCGGGCCAGACGAAACAACATACGAATTGTCGGTTTGCCAGAAGGAATGGAGGGGCCCAACCCAACAGAATATGTGGAAACCATGCTCCCGCAGGAGATAACTGGCGGGGCGCTGACCCAGGGGTTTGCTGTTGAAAGGACGTAAACAGGGCCTTGACAAGAAGACCGCCCCCGGGAACCACCCCGCGACCGCTGATCGCAAAAATTTGGAACTATCGAGACCGGGAGAAGATGCTCGAATTTTTTCGGAAGGGAGGAATGATCGAAAGGGTGTCGGCAAAAATAACGGCATACTATACGCTGCATGTACAGCGAAGCAGGATGAACTTTGGGTCGGTGAAAAGAAGATTAAAAGAAGCAGGCCATCGTTATATGTTGCTCTACCCAGCCAAGTTGAAAGTGTTCTACAAGAACAAATCCCTGTTCTTTGAGACGCTGAAGGATGCGATGGAATGGCTGGATATGCAGGGCCGCCCTCAGGAACCGGATATCCAGATGGGGGCTGCAGGAGATAAGTAGCACGCAGCTGTGTCCTCCTCGGGGACATGGCTAGGACATTGGGACTTGAATATAGAGTTCAATTAAGCTTGTGGGGAGTGCGCGGCAAGATAAGCTGGCGGGCTCCGCTGGGCGCAACAACCCTAAACAGATCAGTGGGAGCACCTAGGAGGCATCCCTTGAACCCATTGGTAGTATACCTAGTTAGGTCACTGTTAGATCGGTGACGCCCTGCGGGGTCCTAGTCCTCGGACGCTAGATAGGACCAGACGCGGGTGGGCCTGAGATCCAGGGATGGAGCTGGGCATTTGTTGGGGTAGGGTAGGGTGGGGGGAGGGGTTGGGTTGTGTGCAGTGGGGTGGAGTTGGGGTACAGGGGGGTGGAATTGTTGAGGTTGGGAAGAGTAAGAGTCGGTAAACGGGCCATCACGGGAAGCATCGGAGGGAGAAGTGGATTGGGAGCACACCGATTAGATGGTATCGGGTAATCTTAGAGTGGTGACCTGGAATGTGCGGGGCCTAAACAGTTACTTAAAACGCAACAAAGTGATGCTGTATCTAAAAAGGATGCGTATTGATATAGCCTTGCTACAAGAGACCCATCTCATTAAGGAGAAGCTGGAGGTGGTCAGGAGAAAATGGAGTAGTAGTGTCATGGGGGCCACGTATTTGACATATGCGAGAGGGGTGGTCACATGGGTGGCACCGCACGTGCCGTTCCAGGTGCTCAGTTCGACAATAGACCCAGAGGGCAGAATGGTGGTGGTAACGGGACTCCTGGAGAACAGAGAGGTGCACATCATCAATTTGTACGCCCCTAACCATGATACGGCGGCTTACTTTAGGTCCCTATACAGTAAGATTAGCCCCCTGGTGGGTGGCGCGATAGTGTGGGGAGGGGACTTTAATTATACCCTGAATCCTAGAATGGACAGGTCAGATGACAAATCAGGGAAGCCAGCGCCAGCGGCTAAAGCGCTGGGAACAATGTTGGAAGACCTAGGCCTAGGGGATGTCTGGAGGAAGCTGCATCCATTGGATAGACAATACTCGCACTACGCAGCACCACATGACTTGCATACGAGGCTAGAATATGTGTTTGCAGCATCTGAGATATTGGGTGAAATGATGGGAGCGGAATATAAGGCTCGGGTATTATCCGATCACTCGCCTCTGGTTGTAGAGTGGCGATATCAACCCCCCAGGGCGCGCATCCCGACATGGAGACTCAGAACTGAGGCGTTACAAGACGCAGGGTTACGAGAGGACCTGAGGGGGGCCATCGAGGAATATTTTGAAACTAACACGGGCAGTGTACGCTCTGTGGGTACAGTATGGGAGGCATTTAAGCTGGTGGTGCGGGGGGTCGCTATATCAAAATCTAAAGAGCTCCAAGGGGGCATTGAATGGGGAACTTCAGGAATCTGAAAGAGAACTGGAGGGTCTCATGCAAAATGAGGAGACAACCCGGGAGAACAATGCCAAGATAAAAGACTTACAGTTAACCTGCAGTGGACTCTGGGATAGATTATGCAAATTAAATTACAAGAAATACACGGAGAGACTACATGCAGGGGGGGATAAGCCAGGTAGATTGCTGGCCTGGCTGTATAAGAGCGAGACCCCCCCGCTCAGTGATTAGATCAGAGAGATCAGGGATGCGGAAGGCCGAACCCGTAACACCCAGGAGGGGGTAAATGAGGAGTTCCTCAAGTATTATAGACAACTATACGAGGACACAGGTGAGGATATGAACCAAGATATACTGGGAACAATAGAGGATATAGGGCTGCCCACCCTGGATGACCTAGAGCGTGCGGATCTGGATGCCCCTGTTACCTCGGACAAACTGGAAGTGGTGATCCAACATCTGCCCACATGTAATGCGCCTGGATCAGATGGGTTACCTAGCGAGTTGGATAAGACATACAAGCAGGAGCTACTCCGGCCGTTGCTTGACATATGTTTAATGAAGCCTACGAACAGGGGGGAATTGCCACCGTCCCTCCGCGAGGCAGTGATCATCCATCTTCTGAAACCAGGCAAGCCAGCCATGGAGTGCGGGTCCTATGGACCCTTGTCCATGCTCAATCAGGACAGTAAAATACTCACGGCAGTATTAGCCAATAGGCTAAAGAGGGTGATTGGTAAGTTGATACACCCAGACCAGACGGGCTATGTCCCTGGTAGGAATATCACAGACAACCACAGGAAGCTGCACCATATCATTGATTACACCGGGGAGGACAGGGGTGAGTTGGCTATCGTGTCGCTAGACGCGGTCAAAGCCTTTGACTCGGTGCAGTGGCCATGGTTGAAAGCGACCCTGAAAGGTTACGGAATGGGCCCTGGATACATCAGGTGGGTCCAGATGTTATATAGCACCCCGGTAGCGAGAGTTAAAACGGGATCCACAATTTCAGACAAATGGCAACTCAACAAAGGGGCCAGACAGGGATGCTCCTGGTCACCCATTTTATACATACTGGCACTAGAGCCGCTGGCAATATGCCTGCGACAACAAAACGGGGAGGTGGGGATTCATACGATAAGTGGCATGCACCTGATATCGCTGTATGCAGATGACATGCTCCTCTATTTGCGCTACCCGGAGGAAAACCTGCAATATGTAATGGAGGTGATGGATCGTTATGCCACCCTCTCGGGCATATCGGTGAACCCCGGGAAGTCTAGTTTGTTCCCCTTGGGAAGGTATAAGAGTGTTTCCCGTTGGAGAGGCTGCCTATCCTGCAAATATCCTGGTAACCTGGGACATTTAGGTATCTGGGAGTAAACATTTATCACAGGACGGAAACAGAGCACAAACAGAATACAGAGAAAGCGATCGAGGGAGTAAGGAATAGTATGGTGTTCTGGTCTAGATTATCCCTATCTATGATGGGGAGAGCAGCTTTGCCCAGACTCTTATATTTTTTTGTAAACGTCCCCTATTTGATTCCCAGAGGTTTTTTCAAGAGACTTCATGGTATGTGCAGGAGCTTCATATGGGGCAACTCCAGGAACAGAGTGGCCCTGTGGAAACTACAGAACTCGTGTGACAAGGGGGGGATAAACTTGCTGAACTTTGAGCTTTATTATCTGGCGGGGCAGCTGTTGTTTGAGGCCATGTGGTTGTCGTCAGAGGACTCGGCAGAAGCTAGACTTTTGCAGGGCGACTTGGCTCCATACGTTCTGAGAGAGACGGTGTGGCTACAAAAAAGTAAACTGGTGGGAAGAGGGAGCCTATTGGAGCTGGGTTGGGAGGTCTGGCACAGGACGTGGAGAACGGTGGGTGATCCGGATCCGCTCTCCCAGCAGGTTCTGCTGGTGGCGCTGTGTGGAAACGACTCCCAATTGCTTGAAGTAGTCCGTAGATACTGGGAACCGATGGGCTTGGCCACCCTCAGGGATATATAGCAGGAGGGGGAGGTATTGGAATTCCAGAATTTGCAGGAGGAGAATGGGGTGCATAGAGGCCAATATATAACTTACACCAGACTCACGAAATGGGAGACGGTATTGGCGGAAGAACCTGATGCCGCCCTGGAAACGATGTACAATGTTTCGGCGGACTGGCACGAAATATCCAGGGTATATGATCTCCTGAGAGCCAAGGCTGGGAGGGAACTGCTCCAACTGAGGCAGGACTGGGAGGAGGAGGTAGGAGGACCCATGACAGAGTGGCAATGGGAGAGAGCTCAAAGGTACCATAAAAAGGTGTCCCGAAATGCGAGACTCCAACAGATCCAGTTGTATGTCACCCATAGGGCTTATCTGACCCCCGGGAAAATGGCCAGGTTTGGAGGCTCGGCCACACAGAAATGCCCCAATTGTGGGGCGGTGGAGGCGGGGTTGCTACACATGTTCTGGGCCTGCCCCGAGGTGCACAGATTCTGGGATGAAATAAAGACTAAGATGGCCGGTGGGGGAGTGGTGCTGGATGTGTGGTCAGCTTGGGCATGCATGCTCGGGGTTTTCCCCAGGCCACGGAATCTAAAGCACATAAGAACGATGAGGGACCTGGCTTACATCCTGGCCAAGCGTAGGATCGCAATGGGCTGGAAGGCGGCCCACAGACCCAGGATGGAGACATGGTGAGCGGACCTCCTGAGATGGGCGGAAGCAGAATCAGCAGTATGGCTTGAAGCTGTTACCAGGGGGGGTGAGGAGGAAGTGGGCCCCCTGATAGCCTGGCAACAATTAGTGACCTCTATGGTAAACCCCCACCAGGGTAACCATGACATAGAAGACTCAGACGAGTCTACAAGCACTGTGATTTCCGAAAACGCTCCCGTAGATGACACGGATGAGCCGGCTCAAGTTTATGGGGTGGATGGGTGGGGAGAGGACGGAGAATAACACTGTTATAATATGACGGTTTGATATTGATTATGTACGTCCTGAAAAGCTGTATTGTTTGTTGGTTTTGTTTGTTTAAAATAATAAAAACAAATAAAAAAAAAATAATAAAACTGTCGGTAGGTAAGGTGTCCAAGCCACGGAAGTTAAGGTCTGCGGGGCTTCCGACGGACGATTCGAGGGGCGACTCTCTGCATCGTCGTCGGAAGTCCAGTGGGTCTCGGTCCCGGAGTAGGTCCCGCCACTCCTCTGCCTCTTTGAGGCACTCCCGGAAGCGCCGTCATCGGTCGCCTTCCCCGTCCTCATCCGAGGACTCCGCCCGTCGGCGGGTCGCTTATCCCACCAAGCATGTGACGCCGGAGGAATGGGCTTCCTTTGGGAAGAAAATGTTCTCCAGCATGGGGTCTGGCATGGATTCACATGCTCATGAATATTCCCCGTCGTCAGGCTGGGAATCCTCGGTAAAGAAAAAACCAGTATCAGTTTCGTTTCTGATCTGTCTTTCGTAGTAATAACCAATCACTGGTCTCTGCGTCATACTGACCACAGCCAATGACTGCCCTCTACCTAAGCACCGCCTCTGGCAGCCATCTTCAGATTTTTACCGCACGTTCATGTGTTGGGATCCTCGTGCTATTGCTCTCGAGCGTTAGTGCTATTTTTTCGCGCTTTTTACAAAAAACTTCGATTCTTTCGGTCAAAAGAGCCTCAAGCTCCACCGATCCTACATCCGATCAACGGGGACACGTGTCGGATTCATCTGTGCCCCTCAAGGGTGAATATTTCGTCGAGCTACACTTCGGAGGACTCCAGAAGCTTCTCAGGCCCTGTCTCGGAGATGGCCCAGGAGAAGGGAAGCTCGACGCCCGGAAAGCTGTTCAGGGTCTGCCCTGGATGCCAGCTGCAGAACGTCTTCAAGGAGGACGAACACTCTTTCTGCCTTTACTGCCTTCATGAGGACAAGACGCACGTGGAGAAGGACTGTGCGTTTTGCGGCAACATGTCGGAACGGACCATGAAGGACCGCCATCAACGTCGGGCTCTACGGGCGCCAGGCAGGGCGCACCCTCCCCGGCACCATCAACCACGAGCCAACGCTCTGGGTCGGGTAAGAGGAAGGCCGAGCACCCGGCGAAGCTCCTGGAGAGGCCCCGGTCGAGCTCTAAGGCAGAGGAGGAGCGTGGCAGTGCCCCCTCCCTCAAGGATAAGGCGGTGAGCGCACCTAAGGTGGTGAAGGCCTTGATCCATCCGACCAAGCCCTCTATCGAAACGGTCGCGGCGGCCCTGGCTCAGCCTGTGGTGGCTGCACCAGTGGTGGCGACCTCAGGGCCCAGAATCTCCCTGCCTCCTCGGAGGGAGTCTTCCTTTGTGCCCATCGATAGGACCCCCGTGAAACCCTCCGTGGGGAAGAAGAAGGGGGGGCAGGGCGTCGTCGTAGAGTCGGCCTCAACCTCAGAAGAGGGGCTGATCGAGGTCTTAAGCCACGGCCTAGGCGTGGAAGAAGGCCAGCCCGTCGGAATGGACCCCGACGCAGGTGACGACGACGACATCGTCGAGGATACCGACGGGGCCCCTGCTCGCCCGTCGGATTCCCCTCTGCCAGCGCCGCAAGACAACTCGGCGGCCATTTTGTTGGCCATACAGTCCTTATGCTCCGAGATAAGGACGAGGCTACCGTTACCGACGGAGGAACCTCTCCCGTCGGGGGATCCAGAACCGGGACCTTCTGGTGTTCCCCCTACCAAGAAAAGAAGGATCCATCCACCACCTCCTTTTCAACCGTCGCGCCCCTTCCAGCCCTCCTCCCCGTCCACCCGAGGGGATGATACGGGGACTGACACGGCAGCGACGGGTACGGACGACGAGGCATACGACGAGGATTTTCCGTCGTCGCCTCCCACCAGGGCCTCTCCGCCCGACGAGATCGGATCTTTCCACTCCATGATCTCCAGGGCTTCCGAGCTTTTCCAACTCTGCCCTGAGGAGAAGAAAAAGGAAGGCTTCCTTTATCAGCGGCGCGAGGCCAAGAGGAAGACGGTCCTCGCAGTGCCTCTGTTGGACGACATTTGGGATGAGGGCCTTTCCCTCCTCAAGAACCCTTCCACGACGCCAGCTAGAAGAGACCGGTACGAGAAAAAGTACCGGGTCCCGGACACGGCCCCCCTATGCCTCCGGGCGCAGCCTACCCCGGACTCCGTCGTCTCCGCGGCAGCCAGGAAGAAAGCGGGGGGGGGTGCGGCCTCCACATCGACTTCCCCGCCGGACGGCGAGGGAAAGAAATTGGATACTATGGGGCGTAGAGTCATCTCGTCGGCCGACGACGATTAAAGCGGCCAACGCCTTGGCTATCGTGGCCCGCTACGACAGGGAGCTCTGGTACAAGATGGCTCCCCTGCTGGATTTTCTGCCGGACGACAAGAGGGCGGAGGCCCTTGAGATCCTGCAGGAAGGTGAGGTGGCCTCGGACCACGCCATCACCGTGGCGACGGACATCGCCGACACTGGATTCCGCCAGCTGGGCAACGGTGTTTGCCTTCGACGTCGTGGATGGCTCAAAGCTACGGACTTCCGGCAGGACGTCCAGACCAGAGTCCTGGACATGCCCTTCGACGGGAACAACCTGTTTGGGAAGACAGTGGACGATTCCCTTCAGGCCATCAAGGCGGATACTGAGACGGCCCGGGCCCTTGGAGTCCTGCAACGACGGACGCCCTTTCGGAGCGGCGGAGGCAAGGGCGCCTCCAAAGGTTCCGGCGGCGGTTTCGCTTCCTACCGTCAAGCGGCCCGCTCGTCGTCGCAAGAGGCCTACAGAGGTGCCCGCGCGTCCCCCCCGTGGCCAGGAAAGAACTTCACGTCCCTCAACTTCTCCTGGAGGTAAAGGCGATGCTCAGAAAGGGCGCCATCGAACTCGTCCCAAAGAGGCTTCGGGGCTCCGGAGTCTACTCGAGATACTTCCTCGTGAAGAAGAAGACGGGAGGATGGCGCCCCATCCTGGACCTGCGACGTCTGAACAAGTTCATCAAGGCGCAGAAGTTCCGGATGGTCACCCTCCAGCACGTCCTGGGTCAGCTGGAGGAAGGAGACTTCCTATCGTCGTTGGATTTGGAGGATGTCTACTTCCACATTCCCATCCTAAAGGGGCACTGCAAATTCCTCAGATTCGTGGTCCAAGGGCGTCATTACCAGTTCAAAGCCCTTCCCTTCGGACTACGGTCGGCACCCAGGGTATTCACCAAGTGCCTTGCACCGGTGGCGGCGCAGCTGCGCCGCGAGGGGATCCACGTCTACCCCTACCTGGACGACTGGCTCATCCGCGCCAAGACGAGGGAGCTCGCCGTGGTCCACACGGCAAGGACCGTCCAACTCCTCACGGACCTGGGATTCTCCGTGAACTACGCCAAATCCCACCTGGTGCCCGCGCAAGTCGCACTGTTTCTGGGAGCGAGGCTCGACACAGTGTCCCTTCTGGCCTCCCCGTCGGAGGAGAGGACCAGGACCATCTTGGGCAAGGTGCAACGGATGTTGGTGGCCGACGCGGCCAAAGTGAGGTCCATCAAGTCCCTCCTCGGGATGATGTCTTCCTGCATCTACCTCATTCCCATGTGCAGGCTCCGGATGCGCCCGTTGCAAGAATTCCTGGATGCGCGCTGGATCCAGACGACGGGCAGCTTCGAGGAAAGGATCAAGCTCGACGAGAGTTTCCGACGAGCGATACGGTGGTGGGGCACCCGCGCGCATCTGACGGCGGGCATGGACTTCCAGACCCCAGCCCACCAGGAGACTGTGACCACGGATGCCTCCCTGGAAGGGTGGGGAGCGCACACCGAAAATCTGCACGCAAGGGGACTCTGGCTCCCGACGGAGAAGTCCCTACATATCAACGTCCTGGAGCTCCGTGCAGTGTTTTGGGCCCTCAGGTCCTTCCTTCCGTCCCTCAAGGGCAAGGTGGTGAGGATCTTCACCGACAACACCACCACCATGTTTTACATCAGGAAACAGGGCGGAACCAGGTCCCCAGCGCTGTCCAAGGAGGCGCAGGACCTGTGGCATTGGGCCGTCGCCCAAGGGATTTTTCTGGTGCCGTTTCATCTGGCAGGGATAAAAAACACCATCGCCGACTCACTCAGCAGGGAGCTGCGCTCGTGCCACGAGTGGGAACTACGGCAGGATCTGGTGGATCGCCTCTTCCGACGGTGGGGCACACCCCAGATCGACCTGTTCGCGACGGCGACGAACACCAAGTGCCGGAGGTTCGCCAGCAGGTTTCCCCAGACGAGGAGCATGGGCGATGCTTTCTCGTTCCCCTGGGAGGGCCTGTTCCTCTACGCGTTCCCTCCCTTGCCTCTGCTAATCCGGCTCGTCAACCAGCTCAAGAGGTCACGGTGCAGGATGATCCTCGTCGCACCTGCGTGGCCGAGGCAGATATGGTTCCCGGACCTTCTGGACTTGTCAGCGTCCCCGCCGATCAAGCTGCCGGCGGACGCGGATCTACTCTCCAGGGAAGGAGGCGCCATCCTCCACCACGACCCGAAGTCGCTGAACTTGCAGGCCTGGCTCCTGCAGCACTAGAGTTTGGAGGATACGACATACCGGCCGATTGCAGAGAGGTTCTTGCAAAGGCCAGGGCGTCCTCGACTCTTAAATGCTACGGACACAAATGGAAGAGGTTCTCTGTCTGGTGCCACGCACAGAAGATTAACCCTCTACGGATTACGGCTCCCCAAGTACTGCCGTACCTGCTGACGCTGGCCAAAGCTGGTCTGGCACATGCGTCCATCAAGATTCATCTTGCTGCGATCTCCCGATACACCAGAACCACGGGCCGGACGTCCTTGTGGTCTCATCGTCTGGTGAAAGAGTTCATGAAGGGACTGTTCAGATCGTTCCCGCCGGTGAAGGCTCCGGCCCCGGCGTGGGAGCTCAACGTGGTGCTGACCAAGCTCATGGGACCTCCGTTCGAGCCTCTGCACTCGGCCCCGTTGAAGTTTCTATCGTGGAAAACAGCTTTTCTTGTGGCCATCACCTCCGCACGACGAGTGGGAGAGATCCAGGCCCTTTCCTGCAAGGCCCCGTACTTGACTTTCCACGACACGAGGGTAGTGCTCAGGACGCACCCCTCCTTCATGCCCAAGGTACCGTCGGACTTCCATCTCAACGAACCCTTGGTGTTACCTGTGTTCTTCCCGTCGCCTTCGTCGCCGGCTGAGAGGACTTTGCACTCGCTGGATGTAGCTAGAGCGCTGAAGTTCTACGTGGACCGCACGAAGGGTTTTCGGAAGACGTCACAACTCTTTGTGAACTTTGGACCTGTCAATCAGGGGAAGGCTCTCTCGAAGGCTTCCATCTCCAGATGGCTCTCCGGCTGTATCATGTGCTGTCACCGGTTGGCAAACCGACCGCTGCCTGGCCGTCCGAGAGCCCATTCCACCAGAGCGATCGCAGCTACCACAGCGTTCCTATCTGGTGTGCCCCTGCTGGACATATGCAGGGCTGCTACGTGGAGGTCGACGCACACCTTCACGAAATTCTACTGCGTCGACCGGGATTCCAGGGAGGAGTCCAGGGTCGGCCAAGCAGTGCTGCGCAACCTGTTCGCCTGAGGTGAGCCTGGTGAGGAGGTAAGATGCTTAATGTTGAGTTGATGTGATGCTTAATGTTGAGCCTTTGCCACCTCCCGTGGTTGTGCATGTGTGTACTGCTATGTATTCTTTATTCATGAGCATGTGAATCCATGCCAGACCCCATGCTGGAGAAGGAACAAGTTACTTACCTGTAACTGTTGTTCTCCAGCATGGGTCTGGCATGGATTCACATGCGAACCCTCCCGCCTACCCCTCTGCGGCTCTTCACTTGGTCATACTGCCACTTCACGTGCTTCCAAATCTGAAGATGGCTGCCAGAGGCGGTGCTTAGGTAGAGGGCAGTCATTGGCTGTGGTCAGTATGACGCAGAGACCAGTGATTGGTTATTACTACGAAAGACAGATCAGAAACGAAACTGATACTGGTTTTTTCTTTACCGAGGATTCCCAGCCTGACGACGGGGAATATTCATGAGCATGTGAATCCATGCCAGACCCATGCTGGAGAACAACAGTTACAGGTAAGTAACTTGTTCCTTAGCGATTCCCGAATCACAGGGCACTGGTCCGTCCGCGCCTCTGAGTGGGGTCGGTCGTGATCGGTCGAGAGACACCGCTCGTATGCCTTCGGGCTCAGGTGGTCGGCACGATTCGCGGGAGAGGTCTCGTCATGCGCGTTCCAGGTCCCAGTCCTCGACGCGCTCGAGACCGTGTGCACCTGTGATGTCTTCGAGGAAGACGTTGACGCCTGTGGCGCTGAGGTCGTCGACTGACTCTTTCGAGGCTCCGCCTACAAAGAAGTCGTCGATGCCATCATCGGCCAGGCCGTCGAGGGACACGCTCGGGGCTCTGCCCTCGAGGTCTGTGTCGACACCGTCGATGCTGTCGGTGCCGCGTTCGGTGTCGAGGCCGATTCACTCGACGCCTTTCGAGGCTGTTTCGACGGGGGTGCCCCGGGGCACGGTGGAGCCCCCTAGAAAGGCTCTGGCCAAGGTCAAGCATGGCTTTGTTCCACATTCTGTGCCTTCTTACCGCCATCTTGAGTTTATTTCGGAGGTGGATGAGGGCTCTGATGATGGATGGCATGGTTCCTGATACGGTGGCAGATGAGATTCTCTCGGGCCATAGTCAAATTGAGGACCTGCGTCAGTCCCTGCACGACTCCAGTGGTCTGGACACCTCTCCGGAGGTGGAGTTTTGTCGGCCTGAGCCTGGCATTCGTGCCGACGCCTTATGTCTAGGGTCACCGAGTATTTGGGGTGGTCTGCTCCCCCAGGGTATTTTCTTCAGTATGACCTTACGGATATCCTCGACCACGGTCCACCAAATGACCCGGTACTGCCGTTCCATATGGCTCTACAGAGGAGGGTGGTGGCGGCTTGGACTGCTCCGGAGAGTCTCCCGGCAGTGGGCAAGTCTTTGCCACGAAAATACCGCCCAGCCAGTAGCGACCCCTGCTACTTGACCAAGCACCCCACTCCGGAGAGTTTGGTGGTGCAGGCGGCTACGGCCCCTGCAAAGCAGGCGTCGTTTCCTACCATCCCTCCTGATAGGGACGACGAACGTTTTGATGGTTGTGCGAAGAAAGTGTTTTCTTCTGGGGGTATGGCACTTCAGGCGTCCAACTCTGTATGTTCCTTGTCTCGTTACACGCAAACTCTGTGGAACTGTGTTTCTTTAGCGGCTGAACATATTCCCGAAGGGGACGAATGGGATAGTTTCCTTGCTATGGTCCAGGATGGCAAGGATGCCATGTGTGAGGCCGTTCAGTCGGGTTTGTACATGGCAGATTGCGTCAGCCGGTCCATGGTGGCGAGCACCGTGATACGCAGGTTTGCGTGGTTGCGGAAGTCGGGGTTAGCTCCTGATGTGCAGGCCCGGATCCTCAACATGCCCTTTGATGGGGAAGATCTTTTTGGCAGCAAGGCTGACGAAAGCCTCGAGAGGTTGCAGACCTCCAAAGCTGCAGCAAAGTCGTTGGGTGCTGCACTTCGACAACCTCCGCCTTTTCATTTTAGGGGACAGCAATGGAGGGGAGGTTCCTTTCGTTATTACTCATCCTTTGGTAAAGCGAGAGGATCTGCCAGTCAAAGGGCCACCGTAGTAGTGCCAGAGGTGGAAAACAAGGTACTCGAGGTAACAAGGCCGCTCGGGCAGCTGCCTCTTTGCCCTCAGGCAACGCTGCAGCCGCTTCAGCTCAGTCATGAGGACATGTCCCATGGTTTGCCGGTTTGGGGAAGGCTGGCGCAGCATCTTGTAGAGTGGCGTGCCATTACTTCAGATGTGTGGGTTCTGGAGATCATAGCCCACAGCTACTGTCTTCCTTTCTGGCAGAGGCCTAACGACAATCCACCGGGGTATCTCTCTTTGAAGAGTCCGGATCCGCTCCTTGCGCAGGAAATTCAATCCCTGCTGGGGAAAGGCGCCATAGAACTGGTGCCTGTAGCGGAGAGGAACAAGGGATGGTATTCACCTTATTTTTTGATTTCCAAGAAAGAGGGGGCATTGAGACTCATCATGGACTTGCGCGGTTTGAACAAACTCCTCAGGAAGGACAAGTCCAAGATGGTTACTCTCTCTCAAGTCCTCCAGGCCCTTCAACTTCAGGACTGGTTGGTGTCTCTCGACCTCAAGGACATTTATTTTCATGTGCTGATCCTTCCAAAGCACAAGAAGTACCTGAGGTTCGCGGTTGGCAGCTCGGACTTTCAGTTTCGGGTCCTGCCGTTTGGATTGACCTCCGCCCCGAGGGCCTTCACCAAGCTCATGGTAGTGGTGGCAGTGCATCTCAGGAAAGGGGGGATTCACGTCTACCCCTACCTGGACGATAGGTTGATCAAGGCGCGCTCTCCCGAGCAAGTCCTGTATCATCTGTCAGTTACCTGCCACTCCCCCCACAAGCTGGGCTTCTCCCTCAACTTAAAGAAGTCCCATTTGACACCAACTCAGAGGCTCCAGTACATCGGAGCAGTGCTCGACACGTCCCTGGGGCAGTGTTTTCCTCCCCAGGTGAGGGCTCATCACATTCAGCAGATGGTGCACAAGTTTCAGCTTGCCCAGAGTCGCCCAGCATTCGAGTTCTTGAGATTGCTCGGCCTCATGGCATCCTGCATTCTTCTGGTGCCAGAGGCCAGGTTGCGGATGAGATCTTTGCAATGGGCACTCAAGCTCCAGTGGTCTCAGTCCTCCGGCAGGATGTCAGACCCTGTTCAGGTGCCATCCTCGGTCGCCCAGGACCTTCTGTGGTGGGCCGTCAAAGACAAATTGATGAAGGGGGCTCCATTTCGGCTACCCTGGCCGGAGGTGACGATCGTGACGGACGCATCCCTCACGGGATGGGGAGCTCATGCCAACGAGTTGGCAGTCAGCGGTCGTTGGTCTCCGTCGGAGTACAGACTCCATATCAATCTGTTGGAGCTGAGGGCCGTCAGGCTAGCCCTGAAGGCTTTTCTGCCGACTGCGAGGGAAGAATGTCCTGATCCTGACGGACAACACGGTGGCCATGCACTACCTCAACAAAAGGGGGGGGTCACTTCCTGTGTGCAGGGAGGCGATGCAGCTCTGGTTCTGGGCAATCCAGCAGGAAGTTTCGATCTCGACAGTTCATCTGGCTGGAGACGAAAACGAGACGGCGGACGCTCTGAGCAGGCAGAGTGCGATCTCTCACGAGTGGGAGTTGGCTCAGGAGATTGTCCTGGAGATCTTCGCTCTTTGGGGGACCCTTCAAGTTGATCTCTTCACCTCCAGTGTCAACCGGAAGTGCGGAAGGTTCTGCTCGCGGGAATTTCCTCCAAAAGGAGCCTTAGGAGACACGTTCGTAGTGGAGTGGTCATTCCCACTGCTGTACGCATTTCCTCCAGTCCCCGTCATCCCTCAAGTGCTGCGGAGGTTACGAAGGTTCGGTTCCCGGATGATCCTCATTGCTCCGGCGTGGGCCCGGAGGGCGTGGTACCCAGACCTTCTCGACTTGTCTATCTGCCCTCCACGTCGTCTTCCCTACCGAAACGATCTGCTCTCACAGCAGGAGGGTCAGGTTCTCCCTCCAGAGGTCAGATCCCTCAACCTTCACGCTTGGTTTCTGAAAGGTTGAGGTATAACGATTGGGACCTCCCTGAAGACGTGATGGAGGTGTTGCTTTCGGCCAGAAGGCCCGCAACAAAGTCCCTGTACCGTTGCCGTTGGCGAAAGTTCTGCGATTGGTGCAGGGTTAAGAATGTGGAAACTTTTGCATGTTTCATTCCTGTGGTTCTGTCTTTTTTGCTTTCTTTAGCCCACAGGGGCTTGCAAGTGGGTACTGTTAAAGATTACCTGGCGGCGCTGTCCATATTTAAGCGCTCGTCTGAAGAGTGTTCTTATTTTAAAATTCCTTTAATTTCTCAGTTTCTCAAAGGGCTCACTAATGTGTTCCCTCCGTCACCTTTCCAGGTGCCCGGTTGGGATTTGAACCTTGTCCTCAAGTTTCTGATGAGTGCTCCGTTTTTGCATTCATGTCCTTTGAGACTATTAACTCTTAAAACTCTATTTTTGGTTGCGGTCACTTCCGCTCGCAGAGTGAGTGAGTTACAGACACTTTCAGTTAAGCCACCCTTCACTGTATTTCAGAAGGACAGGGTTGTCCTTAGAGTTTGTCCTTCCTTTCTTCCGAAGGTGGTGTCGGAATTTAATTTAGGCCAGAAGGTTGTTCTTCCGGCATTTCATCCTCCTCCACATCCTGGTAAGGAAGAGGAGAGGCTCCATAGCCTCGATACTAGGAGAGCTTTAAGCTTTTATATTTCACGCATGTCCCAGGTCAGAGTGGACGATCAACTCTTCATTGGTTACGCTAGAAAGCATTTGGGACAAGCTGTGACTAAGCAGACTTTGTCTGGCGGGATTATTCTGGCTATTTCTGAGTGTTATCGCTTGGCGGGTAAGGACCCACCGGTAGGCTTGCTGGCCCATTCTACCAGGGGTATGGCTGCCTCTACTGCCCTACAGAGGGGTGTTCCTATTCGTAACATCTGTGACGCAGCCACCTGGGCTTCGGTCCATACTTTTGTACGCTACTACTCTCTCGATTCCATCCTTGGGCAGGATCTGGCCTTTGGCAAGGCGGTCCTTTGCTACGCAATTTGATTGGGCATTCTAAATTTCTTGTTCTAAATTCTTTTCCCACCTCCTTGCATTGGTACTGCTTTGGGAGTCTGTCATAGATATGGAATACGTCGGAGGACCCAATCCCCTCGAAGAACAAGTTACTCTCTTGCCTGGTAACGTTCTTTCGATGGGATGGTCCGATGACATATTCCATATCGCTCCCTCCCTGCCTTCCCCGCTACAGAATTTCTTATGCGATTGCAGCTTACGTTTCCGCAAGACTTTGTGTGGTCACACTGGCAGAAGATTGGTGCCACACGTTCTGGGGAAAAAACTACAACTGAGGCTACGGGCGTCGTGTTTCCTACTTCTAACATCAAGTGACGTCGGCCGTCGGAGGAGGTCCTCGAGGGCGGCGTATCGACGTCATCGACGCAGGACGCAGACGCCGAAAGATTTTACGAAGCAGCACAGCTGTGGTGATTACTGTCATAGATATGGAATACGTCGTCGGACCATCCCATCGAAAGAACGTTACCAGGTAAGAGAGTAACTTGTTCTTTTGCTACTTGCTTATAGCTCACTAGTTCAAAACTTTCAAAGAAAGAAAAAGGTTCTGACCATAAACAAAGTTCCATAGACTCATAAAGAGGAGTTCTTCCTTCTCCTACATTACATTTCTTTCTAAAACAGTGAGGAAGAAAAGTCTTTTTCTAAAAAACTGTTTGAAACCATTTAACATTGTTGCAAATAGTTCCAGGAGGTTGCCCCCTCCTCTTGATGTCACAATCTCCACTGACCAAGAGTATCCCCATTCCCTTGGTTCTTTACACCACAAACAAACTACACAGTTCACTTTCTTTTTTTCCAGAGGACACAATTGGGTGTGGATCCTAGATTTGCATAATGCCTGGTGTACTCTCCTGCCAGGATGTTTTCTCATTCAGCTCACTTTTGTTTTGGTTGTGGGTCCCAGACTCACAAACTGCCTGGTGTACTCTCCAACCAGGACTTCTCTTCACAATTAGCATCAAGAACTATGCTTCTTCCTTTGAACTGTCAACCTCTTTCCAAAATCCAAGTGGTATGCCTCTTCCCCTTTGTGTTTCCACTTTCTCACAATCTAACCTCAAAGGTTATGGGTCTTCCCTTGAGCTTTCAGAACCCTTTCAAAGTGCCTGCTATACTCTCCTGCCAGGGCCTTTTCACATGTTCAGAATCTTTCTTTAGCTTTCTTCAGTTTCTCAAGTACTGGAACTATGAAGATCATCAGGGATGCACATAGGGGGGATCCCGTCCCCTGCCTCCTGTAAGGGAAATGCCTTCCCTAGTCTTTCATTTAGTCTCTGCATCCCAATCCTTCTCCGTGGGCTCATCGTTATTGTGGTTCTCTTTTGCATCACTTAATCTTGCTCCAGTCTCTCTCCTTCAGGCTCCCGGCATCCCAACCTTTCTCTGCGTGTTCACCGGTTCTCTGTCTCTCGTTGTTTTCGTGATCCGCAGTCAGCTCTCCCCAGCAGCAGTGCGGTATTGGCTTGGCGCTCCGTCTCCCTGCACAGGCACTCCCTCTGGCTTTGCGTACCATCCTGTAATCTCTGCAGCCCTCAGAGACATGCCTCCAGCCCGCACAGCATCTGCCCCTTGCCTGCTGCTGCCACCTCAGTCCATACGCCACCTTCCACATTCCTGATCAGCACCAGGAGGAAGGAGTCTCTGATCTTCTTTTCATTCCTGCTTTTTTAATAAGAATAAGCTTTGACCAATAAGGTGAGGGGGAAAAACTAGACTGAGCACTTTGATTTTCCCAAGTGCTCGCTACTACTCTGATCCTCTTCCTTGTCTCAGTACTGCCCAATACTTTTTACTATTAGTCATCAGCTGACATTCAAATGAAACATCACAGGGTCATAAGGGTGTGTGGAATTTCAGGGGGTAGAAGGTAGATTATCAGGTCCCAAGGGAAAAGGGGCATACCATGTCTTGTCTGGCGATGCTTCTGCAGTTCCATGAAGGTCGTCTCACTCCATGTGGCCCTCTCTCAGATAGCCACCCCCAGGGTTAGGATCAGGTAGCTTCTGTCTTTCCCTGGCCACATGGGGAGAGTCTTTCACCAGGAAAGGTGTGATGACATTGCTAGATTCATCACACCGTACATTCTGAGGTTTCTGGTTCAGCACTTCAATGCTGATCTCGGCAATTCTACACTTTACAAGAATTTATACCATGTCATACCAATATCCTTAATGGTTTGGTTCCTGAATGATTGAGCCCTAATCACCTCCATCTTACCAAGAATAATTGGAAAATGTTTCTTTCAGCCAGGTACTCCCCTTTAATTTTAGAAGTGCATGGGAGCGTGACCCTGTGAACATGCGCTCCCCTGACTCTGCCCAGCGGTGCCACTCCCCAGTCCTCTTTTCTTCATCGACGGGAGCGGACCGCTTTCACCAGCGCTTCTGGGTTTGGCTTCAGCCTTGTAATTCCACACGCTCTTCTCTGGATACTGTCTTTTGTCTTCTGTCTTTTGGTCTTTAATCAGGCACTTGGTCCTCTGGCGCCATGCTCCTCCCCAGCACATGTCGACGTCATCGGGCTTCAGCAAATGTCCAGCCTGCGAGGGGCTCTTCCCTACGTCCGACGCCCCACGCTCTTTGCCCCCACTACCTTGACCCCATTCATGGCTGAGAGGGTTGTACCGCATGCAACGTGCTCACACTGCTCGCTTTGAAGAACAGATTAGCTCGTTGGAGGGAGCTTTTCGAACGATTGCCTCCAGAGGGCTTGAAGAACTTCGTCAAGGCCCAAAGTAGGGCCACTTTTTTCATCTGCACCCCGGTAGGGCGACTCCTTCCCCAGGAAACATCAGAGCGGGAGGGACTGTTCAGGATCTAACACCAGCGCAGGTACCGAGGCTGTTTCAGCTAGCGGCCGACAGGCCGATTGGTCTTTAGATCCTGCCGGTGACATCGCTGAGTTGACTGCAAGGTTCTTTTACCAGGTGTCCACCTGAGGGGCTACGCCCTACCACCGGACAAATGTCTGAGGAGGCGCCTACCGGCAACATAGTCGAGGGCACGATGCCTACCAGGCCCCATCCTGAGGTGCAGGGTAGGCCTCAAGCTCCACCGCCAAGAGTCCAGGAGGAGGCCGGGCCCAGCGCGGAAAGCATCACGACACAGGCACGTGGCATGCAGCCCGACAAAATGGCTACCGTGCCAGACAAAATGGCTGCTCATCCGACGCCACACCCCTTTCGGGGAGCAGGTAGGAGAATGAGTTTCCAGATAGGACTGGTCTTCGCCAGATACGTGGCCTACAGCATATCCTCCAGCGTCGCAGGGCAGATAAACCCAGCAGCCAGCAAGTCAGATTACGCACAGGCCTCAGCAACCTAAAGGCCCCGCTCCTACTCTTGCGCCACGTACCGCTCCACATGACTGTGAGAACAGGTTTTTCTTTAAAGTTCCTCACCCTTATGAGATCCCCTCAGATGGGTTCCATCCTTCGGGATGTCATCAGGGACATGCTGCCTCCAGCCCCACCGCTAGCTATCCTTCCGATGGCTCCAGCGCCTCAGGTCCCTGCGCAGCCCCAGCTGCCCATGCCGGGCCCCACGGTTCCGGCACCCCTGCCTCTTGCAGCCCAGGCGGTTCCACAACAGCTTCCGGCTCTGGTCAGCATGCCTCGGCTTTTGGCGCCCAGTACTCCTCCACCCACTCCGGACCAGCAGGACACCCTGGTGGAAATCGATGAGGAGGGGGACCCCGAAACTCCATCTTCAGCTAAGGCATTCCATGAATGGCTCGCAGGTCTGGCCGAGTACCTGGGGCTTCCACAACCCGAGGTCGAACAACCAGAGGCGGGGGTCTTTGCCGAGGTCCTCACTCTATGCCCCGTGGCTAGAGCGGGGATTCCGATGCAGAAGGACGTTGTCGCTTTGGCCAAAAAGGGATAGCTTAAAACCCATTTGGTACAGCCTACCAATCGGTGCCTCAACGCCAAGTACAGGCAATTGGAGGAGGATCCACTCTTGCTGTCGGCACACCCTTAACCACACTTCTCGGTTATTTGCGGCGACCTCACTCTACTTCAAGCCAAAGTCTTCCTCGGCCACCTCATCCTCAGCACTCCTAGGCAAGAAGGAGAAGATACTGGAGGCATATAAAAAGAAAGTCTATTCGAGCGCATCCCTACACCTTAGTCAGTCTAATGCAGATGCTATGCTCGCAGCCGTTAACCAGAGGCTTTGGTGGGAAATAGCCAACTTCCTTCTGAAACTTCTGGTGCAAAGTCAAGCGCGCTTCAAGGCGGGGCTGGCAGACGCAGAAATGGTGGCTTAAGACATCATGGAGTCCACTGTGGCACATATAGACACCTCCGGCCGTGCCTCCTGCATTGCCACGGACATGAGGACTGCCTGGCTATGGGCCACCAAGTTCAACCCGGACTTCCATGAACTTCCATTCGAAGGTGGCAACCTTTTTCCTTCCACCACAGATGAGAAACTGGATAAGAAGACAAACAGTTCACAGACTGTGAAATCCTTATCTATCCTCATGAAGTCCACGCCCAAGACGTTCAGCCAGATGCACCAACGTTCCGACAAGGGGTGGGCTTTTGGCGAGTTCTGGGATTTCCAGGAACGAAGGTCAAAACAACCAGACCGATCTCCAAGTCAGCTCTGGCGCAAGCAGCCCAAGGCGGGGAATAAGGCCTTTTTCCAGTCCCTCTCCTCAGCCTCAACCTCCGGGGCAAAGAAGGCATGACACGCACCTCAGGCCTTGCCATATGCAACGCTACGGACATGAGAAGAACTGCCTGGCTAAGGGCTGCCAAGTTCAAACTGGACGTCCAGGAGCGCATATTGGATCTTCCATTCGAGGGTGGCGACCTTTTTCATTCCACCAGCAATGAGGAACTTGATAAGAAGAAAAACAGTTCCCAGACTGCAAAATCCTTATCTATCCTCACGAAGAAGTCTATGACCAAGACCTACAGCCAGGCACACCAGCGTTCCTTCGGCAGGTTCTGGGGCTTCCAGGAACTAAGGTCCAGACAGCCGGACAGGTCTACAAGTCAGCACTGCCGCAAACAGCACAAGGTGGGGAATAAGGGCTTCTTTCAGTCCCCTTTCTCAGCCCCAGTCTCAGAGGGAAAAAAGGAATGAAACGCTCCTCCGGGTCCACGTGTCTCTGGTGGGGGACAGGCTTGCCTATCACACACAGTTTTGGTGTGTGAGGTTCACAGACCCCTGGATCCTCTCAGTAGTGTCTCCTCTCCTCCACTCCCACAGATTTGGACACCAACTCTGTTGACTTAAATTTGATTGCTCGTATAGAGTCAGGCACTGGAAGAAGTCCCAGCGGGGTATGGGCTTCTACTCCAGGATTTTCGCCATGCACAAGAAGAACCAGGCTGATCTGAGAGTTGTGTTGGACCTTTCCACCTTGTACCTTTCCCTCCCTCTTCAAAAGTCAAAGATGGTTACCCCAGCGCTTATTGTGGAGACACTGTGCAGGGGAGACTGGATGTGCTCCCTGGATCTGAAGGACGCATACCTACACATCCCGATTTGGCAGCCTCATCGGACCTTTCTGAGGGACAGGATCATGGGCTTCCATTTCCAATACAAGTTTCTACCCTTTGGCCTCAATTTAGCCCCCATGGTCTTTACCAGACTTATGAATCCGGTGGCAGCCCTTCTCAGGGCCCAGGGTCCACCATGTCTATCCGTACCTAGACGGCTGGCTCGTCAGGGCGAGATCCCCGGAGGCGGTCGATCACACCTCCTCCGCCCTCATGAATGCACTACATAAATTGGGATTTTCCAACAATCTTAAGAAGTCACAGCTGGAGCCTATGCAGTATCTAATGTTCCTGTGCCTCATCTGGGATACAAACTCAGAGAGGGTTTTTCCTTTGGAGGTCAAGATCACAGCCATCAAGAGGGCCACGGGTAATTTTCTCAACAGAGTCGTGACCTCAGCGTGGTCGTACCAACATCTCTTGGGTATCATGACGGCATGTCTATTTGAAGTGCCATACACGAGGCTCAAAATGAGATGATTGCAACTGCACTGCGCAGCCTCATGGAGTCAGGAACGGGGTTCACAGACGGAATTTGTCAGCATTTCTCTCTTTCTCCATCCTCAGTTTATCTGGTGGAGCACGGACTGCACCCTGACTATAGGCAGACCCTTCAGGCAGCCAGCACTGCAGGTTATCATCACCACGGAATCTGCCTTGGAGGGCTGCGGAGCCACCGTGAACAACCGCAACATTCGTGGAGTTTGGTCTCTTCAGGAACAGGAGGCCCATATCAATTGGCTAGAGATGAAGGGAATCTGGCTTGCTCTTAAAGCTTTCCTTCCAATGATCAGTAGCAAGATGATCATCTAAACTGACAACTCCACCAGCATGTATTACATCAACAAACAGGGTGGCACCAGGTCTCCTTTGCTATGCACCTTAGCAGTCAACATTTGGGAGTGGGCTCTGAAGAACAACATGCACTTGAGGGCAATCCACCTACCGGGGGAGTCCAACCTGGAGGCAGACAGGCTCAGCAGAATAGGTGCAGACAACTACGAATGGCAGTTGGACGAACAAGTCCTTCAGGGTATCTTCAACAGGTGGGGGTCATCCTCAGGTGGATCTTTTTGCCACCTGGTCCAACAGGAGGTGCCCCCAGTTTGCGTCCTGGCGGGGACAAGGCTGGTGCTCTCTGAGCGATGCAGATACAATGGGACAACATGAACGCATATGCCTTCCCTCCCACTCCCCTGGTCCACAGGGTAATCTGCAAGATCGGGGAGGCCCGGCACCTCCGGGTCTTCCTGATAGCTCTGTGGGGGCCCGCGAGTCCATGGTTCTCGGAATGTCTAAGCCTGTTGGAACAGGCCCTGGTGCACCTTCCGCTGGGTCCAGCTCACTTACTCTCACAGCAGGGGGGGCACGGTCATCCACCCCTCCCCCCAGAAACTAGCCCTTGCTGCGTGGTTCCTGAACAGGTCACACTAAGGCATCTACATCTGTCTCAAGCTAACCTAGACATCATACAGGGCACTAGGAGCGAGGCTACCAGGAGCCAGGACAAGAGTAAATGGACTAGGTTCTGCCACTGGGCTTCGTCAAAGGAGGTTGATCCTTACACCTGCTCTCGTAACGATGTACTATCCTTCTCTGCACAACTCGCACACTCATGGGTGCAGGACATGTCGCACCTATTTGGCAGCAATCAGAGTTTACCAGAACTCGGAGGAGGGGGTGTTTTCTTCCTCGAATCTGGTGGTTAAAAGACATCTGTCGGGCCTCACCAGGCTCTGCGCACCTTTCAAGAAGCCACACCTGCTGTGGGATCTTAACCTGGTCTTGGTCACCCTGGTTCATAAACCATTCGAACCTATGGCATCTGCAGACATCAAGGTAGTCACTTTTAAGACAGCCCTACTGGTGGGACGCACATCTGCACGCAGGGTCAGTGAAATCCAGGCCCTGGTGGCTTCAGAGCTTGTATTAATTTACATAAAGATAAGGTGGTACTTAGAATGCTCCCCGCTTTCGTACCAAAGGTGGTCTCCTCTTTCCACCTTAATGAGTAGATAGTGTAACCCACCTTCTTCGCGGACCCTAAGGATGATGCTCGGAGGATTCTGCACCGTCTTGAAGTCGGGCACGCTCTAAAATTCTACCTGGACAGGACTAAACACTTCTGTAACTCGGAAGCTCTCTTTGTCAACTTCGGCGGGTCAAGTTCAGGCTATCAAGCTTCCAAAGCCTACATAGCAAGATGGATGGTGGTGGCCATCAAAGACGCCTATGAGGGGGCAGCGCAAACAACTACCGGCAAATATGCATGCCCACACTATCAGAGTCAAGGCTACAGCTGTGGCTTTTCAGAGACACGTACCGTGGCAGGTCATCAGCAGGGGCGCTACGTGGGCTATACCTTTGGCCTTCTGCAAGCACTACTGTTTGGATGCTAGCTCCAGGTCGGATGCAGCATTTGGGCAGGCAGTATTATGGAACTTGTTTTCTTAGGAGGGTCACTTCTCCACCCTGGGGCTACATTCAGTTGTAATTGCCAATTCAGTATGGAGGAAAGGGGTGACGGGACATAGGAGTAAAAATAAGTTACTCACCGTAGTGACTAACGCACTCCTAGTCCATAGTCCCCTTTCCTCCATACGTCCTACCGTCCTCCCCTTAATAAAACTGGTGTCATTAGGCAATGGTAAATATTGTCGATGAGTCAAAGGGGACTGAGGAGTGGCACAGATGGGCGGAGTCAGGGGAGCGCATGCTCCTAGGGCCCTGCCCCCGGGTGCCTCTAAATTTAAAGGGTAAGAAGATTTTTCTGGTGAAAAGGGTTCCGTCTCCCATCCCTAGCAAGGGACACACATGCAGTATGGAGGACAGAGGACTATGGACTAGGAGTACATTAGTCACTACAGTGAGTTATATTTTATAATTCCCCCACCTATAGCCAGTGCAAGAGTACAAGCGTACTTGTGTTTTTACTGATCTGTCCAAAATGAAATTAATCCACTTGCTGCTGGCTGGACAATGTCCTCTCTTTCTGAGTTTACTTGGCACAGATTGGGGCTCAGGTTGATTCATTTAGGAAGTATCTGGCCATCGTCAGGCTTACAAAAATTCAGATTCTTTCACATTATCCTCAGATAATCCCATTGTTGAAAGGCACCTCTTGCCTCCAGTAAGGAAATCCATCATATTAGGAATCTTAACATGGTCCAGCCAACACTAACTCATAAGCCTTTTGAACCCATGGCATCAATGTATAGTGAGATTTTCACATGGAAAACAGTATTAGGGGTGTTAATGTCCACAAGGAGGGTCAGTGAAATCCAGGTCTTCTCAACTTGATTGTGGCTATCTTATAGCAGTTCTCGTGGGATGTTATCAGTAAGGCGGCCACTTTGTCGTTTCCTACTGCCTTCTGCAGACACTACTAAATGGATATTAGTTCTCTTAGATATTAGAAGCTCTTCTCCGGAATAAGTTGTATTTCCTCTTCCGTCTGGTGGGCTATGCTATGAAATGGCCCGTACAGTATGTTGGAAAGGCAATGGGACATATGAGTAAGGAAAAGGTACTCACCACAGTGACTTCTGTAATCGCAGTTCAAAGTCTCCTTTCCTCCATAAAACCCTCCCTCCGGTCTTTGTAAAAGATGGTTAGTGCCTTTAATGCCGGCATGCAAAATAGAGGCACTGACGGGCAGAACTGGGGGCATGGTGTTTGGGGCGTAACCACGCCCCACAACTGCCCTCTTGCATGCCTGTACATGTATAGTGAGAGGCACAGCTTGCAGTGCAAATGGCTCCTGTCCCATCCCCTGTTGGGCATGCTGTTACAGGATGGAGGAAAGAAAACTAAGAAATAGAAGTAAAGTAGTCACTACAGTAACCTTTCTTTTCCTTTTCATACAAACATATTACATCCTTTGGAAGTATTTTGAAATAATAAAATGCTGGCAGTCCCCCACAATGGGCTGTATATTAAAGTAATTTAGCACAATCTGATTGTTAGGAGAAGGCGGTACAGTCTGCATGTTAAGGACAAGTGGCACAGTGTGTACTCTAGGACAACTGCTACACTTGGACACACAAATATGTGTAGTGGACAGGTGGTATCAGTGGCATCTGGGAACTTTAGAACTGGGACTGCCTAAGTATTGTCCCCAAATTAGCCTGAGCGAACGAACCGGAACTGAGACTTCTTCCCTGTGAGAATTAATGTTATTTAAATAGTAGGTTGAAATTATGCATTTTACATCACACGTTTCATAAAGATAGTGTGAAAAACCCATACGATTTCTGTTAAATATTGCATGAAAAGTACAGAGAAACATTTACCAACTTATTTTCATGTTGGAAGTACCCACAATACATGCCAGCATTGCCACTAGAAAGCACACTTTCATGATGCCTCTGCCCACAATATATGGCTTCATTGCCATGGTACAGCACATTTTCATGAATTTTGTATCCACAAAATATGCCATCATAAAACATACCATGACACCTGTGCCCATAATGTATTTCCATTGTATTGATTTGATAGAGCAGTTTCGCTGAAGCGCTTACAAAAGAAAAGTAAAATAATTAGGAAATATAAATCAAAAAGTGGCCAATGGGACGAAATTAGGAGTTGAGTGGAATAATTGTAGAGTGTAGAAGAGTATATAGTGAAAGGCAAAGAATTGAAGTACTTGGGAGCGGGTAGGGCAGAAGAGCAGAAACAACATTGTGCGTGGAGGCTTAGGAACTGTAAGGAGAAAGAGACTGCAAGCGTGAAGGACGAGTAAGATTAAAGAAAGAAACCACGTAAGAGTGATAATAGGGTGCCAGACCAGGTAGCTATTGAAAGACAATACATAGGAAATGAAAGAGAAGCCAAGAATCAAAGGACATCCAGGAAATCGAAAGATGGAAAGTAGACATTGACGTACGATGGGAGAGACGAAAGAAGATACGGCTAGAGAATTAAAGATAGAGCGTAGTGGGCCGAGTCAACAGGCACAGAGACCAATAATTAGCACAGAGCAATAGAAGGCAAGATGGAACAAGAGAGGAAATACGAAGTTGGTTGCTTGAAAAGTAAGAAAAGGGCTAGCTTTGTGGATGTTGAAAAGTTGAAAGATATTGAAAAATAGAAACTTGAGTATAGACGTTCAAGAATTTGGGAACAATAAGGAAGAGAGATGGTATGCCAGCATTACCATTATAAGGCAAGTCTTCATTATGCATGTTTCCAAAATATATGCCAATATTGCCCCATGGAGCATCTTTTCCTGAACCCTGTGCCCACAATATTTATTTACATGGCCCTGACAAACATATTTACATGAGGCCATGATCACAGCATTGCCGCTGCAACACAATTTTATGGTGCCCGCCATATATATATATCGGCATTACCATTTAAAACACGTTTTCATACACACACATACAAGCACACTCACACACACCTGCTCACAGGCACACCTTTCGCATGCACACACCATTTTCTTTTGTAACTTACCAGTTTGCTGCCTTAATGGTCCCTCTGCTCTGCAGTCTGGATCCTGTACCAGGAAACATGAAGCATTAGGAACCTAAAGCGTTAGAGCCCCAGAATATAGACTTGGCACATGTTCAGCCAGTGTCTGAAAACATAACGCAGTCCAACCCTTCACTCCGCAGCACTGCAAGGAGGTAGCACAAGAGCACCCCCCTCACCATGAGGGACCCAATCATTATTCCAAAGGGCAATGGCTGGTCGGAGGAGCTGTAGGTCCCATTTCGCTTGGATCATTGAGCGTATTTGGCAGCTCTGAGTTAAACCACAGAGTGAGTGCATTCCTGTGAGCTTTCGTCTCCAGGCTTTTATTTTGTGGTCCCCTGGCTCCTCTGTAAGGGGTTGTGTGGATGGAAGGCCATCACCCATCTGCCCATTAAGGACAAGACAACTTTGGTGACATTGCATGGTTGTTAGCCTCTTAATTAGTGACTGGTGGCACTCTTTTAAGAATAGGCATATAGATTAAGCACTAATGGAACAGACTGTGTAGTGAACACAAGTAGCACATTGTGTATTGGGCATAAACATTTTGGAAACTGGACACAGGCTGTGTACTCGGGAAAGGTGGCACAGTTTGTTTTTTCTGGACAGGCGGCTCACAGTTTGTGAATTGAGAACATGTGACCAGTGTCTTTAAGAATAGGTCTTTCCACTCGCCCCACAAAAATAAAATGTATGAAGCGCAATGCCCCACAAAAACGAACTGTGTGCATCACAACCCTGCCAGACTAAACATGAATCCTGCAGTCATGTCAGCATGGTGGCAGCTTTCTCCATCTTGCAACTGGCTGTTAAGGGCTACCTCGGAAGGGAAGACCTTTCTTTAGTTGAACTCTGATGCATTTACAAGAGCAACATGAATTTTGGTATAATGACAATCATATGCAGTGTGCTGTTTATATTCATCAGGAAGCTCATATATCAAATATGTGGAATATTATACCAGAGGCAAGTAGGATATTGTATGCGGGTGGGGTGGCACCTACTGTTGACCTCATTTACGTCTCAAGAAAAACAACGCAAAGCTGGTGGCTAAACATTCAATTCCAAGAGGAAGGATTGCAGATTTCCTTTTGTTTGTGATAGGTTTTGAATTTGATGTAATTTCGACTGAAAACCATCATAGGATGTATATCAGAAAGCTGCTTTCCGAGTGGCTATTGGTGAGTCAAAAACAACCGGAAGTTGAACTTGGGGCTCTGCCGCCACTTGCTTTCTGGTACTATAATTATAATTTATAGAAGCTGTGCAGTTAGGACTGCTCTTCCTCTCTGCAACTTTACGTTGTCTCGTGTTGATGAATGTGGAAAATGGATCTCTATGCCAGCGCGGGTGGCTTTTTAATGCAATCTCTTAAAACATAGCAAAGTATACCACAGTCAGGATCATGGTTACTCATTATGTGGCCTTAAGATATTTGGACTTCAACACCTATTAACTAGCCAGGGTAGTCAATGGCAAAGGGTCACGAGAGTTGTAGTCCAATGAGTAACTATGGTCTGCCTCAAGACGCATTTTATCGTAGTTATAGGATGAATAAGTAGTCGCCTTGTTGGTGTCGAACAGAAAATTAACTCTCACAGTGTTTCAAATGCAATCTAATACATATATGTATTTTATACTTTGCAGATTCAATATAAAACAGTTGAACCTGTTTGGGAACAAACTTTCACTTTCTTCATCCACAATCCCAAACGGCAGGAGCTTGAAGTACAGGTATGTTATTGAATATTAAATTGATTATAGACAAAGAAGACTTTATTCAGAAGCAACAGAACACCCCATTAACCAGCTCATGTTATTGCCTTTTAATAGTACAGTTCTGATTAACACTTCAGCTAACAAAGTTGCAAAGACTGGATAACAGAAAGTAATACCTGGATGACAGAACAGAAGTCCAGCAGGCCCTTAACTGAATGGTTTCCTTACACAACACTGATACTCGGCCATCTAGCACAGACTTTCCAGCACCATTGATTTCTCATGGATGCTGGATGACAGAGATTTTACTACACGATGAAACATGGCATGTTTCGAATAATCATTTTCAGAAGGTTTTCCCGGAACTGAAATCATATTGTAGAAATGATGCAACGGTTTGACAAAACCACCAACCATACCCAACGTGTGGCTCGTCTCTTACCATTTGCAGTAGACCACCGTTTGTGGTAGACAGAACTGTGAAATAAGAATTGAGTTTTGTATGGTGTCGCAAATATTCATTGTCTTCTTAACTACTCATACACAATTGCATGTTGTGTGTGTTATTCGAATGTGTGTTGTTTTTCATTCTGTGCTCACGAATGTTAGTGAGGCATGACGACAGAGCCCCACTGCAGCTATTAATACTTCTACTTCCTGTACTACAACTAATGCTGCTAACAGTGCTATTGGAAACAACACTGCCTCTGCGAATACTACTATTACCCCTACACTAACACTACTTCTAATTCTATTGCTAGTAATACCACTAGAATGGAGCATACTACAGACTCGTTTATTAGTAGTATTAATATTAATAAGTATTGCCACTCATATCACTCATATTAGCCTACTAGTACTTTATTCTACTAATGCTTATTTCATTAACATTGCTGCAATAAATGTACCGGTGCATGTATACATTCGACAACACTACTAACACTTATGTTATGGCTGGTACTACTAGGGCTATTGTTAGTAATGGTACTACTAAAAATGCACCTGCTAGTGCTATATTTGCTGCTACTATACATATTGCCACTATTTGTACTAATGCTGCTTCTACTACTGTTAGTAATACTGTTAACAGTGCTGTTAATTAATGGGCACTGACGCCCATTAATGTCAGACTCGCGTCTGTTACTCTAAATGGAGGCCATGACCCCCTAATACCTATGGTCCTTATCCCATTGCTGCAGTATACACTGACCAGTCGCAAAACACTTTGTTCTCCTCCTACTATAATTTTTCTTCTAATGGATTCCTTCTCTCACAGATTCCTCTTTGATATTCTGTCTCCAGCACCATCTGTACTCGGAAACTCTTTCACCACCAGGGGATGCAGCGCGGCTGTATGTTGAATCCTCTGGCAGAGTTGCATGACATTGGGCCAGTATAAATGGATCTTCTGCACCCGATGACCCTGGTTTCTTTTTCCAAGCACTCAGTATGCTTCTGAAATGCCACCAAGATATTCTAACTTTCTGCGATATGCCTAACACACAAAAAGCCTATGGGAAGCAAATGTATGTGGTTGCCTGTGAAGGCATTTATTTATTTATTTATTTATTTATTTATTTATTTATTTATGCTTATAAAGCGCATGTCACAGGCCCGAGTGCATAGTACCGCTAACAAGACGTTCAAAATACAATCATAAAAGATAAAACTGTGCCTAAGAACGAAGAATGGCCCTTAGCCGACCCAGGCCAGGGAGCAGAGCAGAATCATTAAGTAAGATGCAGACAAAAGATTCAACTTTCTAATTAAAAGCTTTATTTTTCTGAAATGTCATGATGGAGTAAGACCTAACTTGCCATATACTAAGGTGGGATTTCCCTACCTAAAGAAAACTAAGTTTAGTTTGCGTCGGTAAGTTCAAATTGAAAGTCTGTCTGTGTCCAAAACCTATACTTTCCCTTACAACTACCTGTATTCAATGTCAAGGGATGTCAGCAGCAAAAGGAATAGTGTTTAAAAATAAAGTTCCAAGCTTCTTCCAGCTCTTAGCTTAGACTCTGCTTCCCCTGCCCCAAATTCAGACCAGTTCCACAAAGGCCTCAGGGTTCCCTTACGCAAGAGTTCAACACAATTCACAAAGTCTCGAGTTTCTCTTCTCTAAGACTATAGTCCAGTTCATTAAGACCTACACGCCAGGCCGCCAACTTCGCTCATGCGATAAGCTGCTATTACATGTGCCACGATCGAGACAGCTGAATAAAGGACACCTGAATAGTTGGAGTTTATAGTCCAAAACTTTGGAACAGCCTCCACAGATCAATTTGTGAACATAAAACTCTACTCTCGTTCCGCAAGGCGGTTAAGACCTATCTTTCTGCTAAATGCTATATTAACTATCTGACTAATGAATCATTCCTGAAATCATAATGGCCTCACAATCAGATGAGTCGTTTTCATTCAATACATCTGCGTCCAGAGACAATTGTGTTCGCCAGGCGTGCGTTTACAAATGAATCAAATCAAGTTTATGTTTTTCAACAGTTTTATCCACTAGGTAACTAGGAGCTAGCTGATTCACGCATTTACACATGAGGCACAACATTTTAAAATGTAATGCGTTTTTTCATGACCAGCCAATAAATAGAACGTCTTAGATTGCAAATATGTGAGGATTTTACAACACCAAAAACCAGTCTAACTGCCGCGTTTGATGCAGGGTCGGACTGGGACAAGAAATAGGCCCGGACATCAAAAAAAAAGTGGCCCACCCGGCGCCTCAAAAAAGTGGCCCTCAAACCATCATCCGTGATTCGCGTCAATTCATGACTTTCCAGAAAATGCTACTTATGGAGGTTTCATGCGTCTGTTACATTACAACACAACTCATGAAATAACATAACTTTGCATACAGGTCTGTGACAGGGTCCACAGCTCTGAGGTGCAGGGGTGGAATTAACACAACCTTTCACCCCTTGACAAAACAGGAAGTGGCATCAATAGCATTGTTCCTAAGTACACTACGAAAAATATGGTTATGATTTCACTAATGTGATATACATTTCATACAAGAATGGATCACCATATGTATCATTAATATCTGTGTGTATAGATCCATATTGTCAAATTACTGTGAATGCAAGCAGACGTCCAAGGCCAAATTATAATATGTTATTGTATAGCACTTACGCTTAAGCTCTTTTATATAGAACAAATATACATACAATATCACCCAACCTGTGTTGGTACTTTTTAAAATCGACCTCAGAAGGATGAAAGGCTGAGATGGTTCGAACCTGCAACCTGCAGATCACACACTCATCGCAGCAGTGAGCGCTCAACTCACTGAGCTATCATATCGGGTATGGTAAAATAAGCAATTATTCTGTAGTGTGGTGTTGATACCATTAATCTTGTAACTGAGATTTAAGGGCAGACCAGTAAAGTTCATCTGCACGTCTGGTGCAAATTGGGCCGCATGTGCCTGTGTGCATCTACTTTTCAGGGTGCATGCAACAGAGCGCTGGTCGAACCCACATCTCCAGAGGGACAGTATGTCTCACCTGCACGTGTACACACACCATACCCCCATCCCCTACCTTGTGTGTGTGACTCGACAGAGGAGGCGCCCTCGCCTACTGGACTGTACAGACGAGCATGTGCAGCCCTTAACGTGTGTGCGGTGCGCACGCTTCAGTCCAGCCACCCTCCCCACTCTTCAAGAGAATCCTGTGACTCCCGCAGAACACTCCCAAACCAAGACAGCTCATAGAAGCTGTAATATAATGAATGGTGTTAAAGTAGCAATGCGTACTGAGAGGCACGTTCCCTTAATTTCAGAATTTCCCACCCCGGTATGCAAGTAGGTGTTAATGTGCTCTCTCTCTGCAATGATGTTTGTGGAGAACCCCACATTTCCGCTTTAGAGGCAACTTGTACTGCCAACACCCGGGGCATCTCCTAGCCCAACAAAAGAGAGCAGGCTGTCAGAAAGTAAGCACGTCGTGGCTTCTCCTCACAAAGTTCCAGTACATTCCGGAAAAGGAGGAGTAAACAGTATGCACGTTTCTACCTTGGCATAAACAGACAGTGCAAGGATGGGCATCCATTTCAGGGGCAGCATGGCAGAGAAAGGTGGCAGTTAAGGGCAGGAAACCCATAGCTGATCATTAAAATATGAATGCAGAGTTCGTGGATCAGAAATCTGAGACCTTTTGGAAGGGAAAATGCCAGTGCCTCGGTCCCCATTGTCATGTTTTTTACTGAATTGTTGTGCACATCATCAGTTCGTCAAATCTACGCCTCAAAATGCGGACTCTACAGAGAGGAAGCTACAAGACCCATGTGAAATCATTTCAAGCAGGAAAGAAATAGTGGCACATTTTCTATCATCTTTTGTGGTAATGATCGATCACCACTTGACAGAGATTTTGGGATCCCAATTTGGGGGAATTACATTATTTTTTTAAAATTAATCCACCAGTCGAGGTCAGGAAGGCGTGGGCTATTTGCCACGCAGGCCTTTTGGCCCACGTCAAACATATATACTATCACCTAAATAAAACATGCACGAGAAACATATAGGCATAACAAATACATCAATACTCTGCTTCATCAAGGGGTTTAACAAGCCTGAAAGAGCCATGCATCATAAGGTTACCTGAAATCTTGCAGCAGGGAATGGGGTGCTTGCTTACCGTATAGGTTTGGATGTTCCAAGGCCGGTGTGTGCACCCCTGGCTGACTGTGAGGTTGTAAATTGTGCCTCCTCAATCCACTTTCAGTTCGGGTCTTCCTGTTTTACTTGCCACAGGTCTGCTCTGAAACTGTTTACATTTCAGTTAAATGAAGGGCAGGAAGTGCTGGCGCCTTATCCACCTGAGATTTCCAGAAGCTCTTTCATCAGAGCCCGGGCCGCGTGGGAGGGAGCACGAAGAAAGTTATTGCCATGGCTGGGCAGCTGCCACTGTGTTAAACTGATGAGCCCAATAAGTTGTTATGCAGGCTTTTTATTTTCTTATGGAAAAGAGGTTTTTCAGCAAAGCCATGGTGGTTGCACTACTTGAAATAAATGCCTGCGCTTTCTCCAAATGCTGTATTCATAAGTGCATGCTCGTGCTGTAATTTCTTCGAACCTCACAGCCGTGGTAAAATGGGACCCTTTCTTTAAAGTTCTATGGTGGTTGTGTATAATCATTTCACACGGCAAGATGACTCAGTATAACTGTGCGCTGCTGTTAGTCTTAATTAACAACAGAAAAATAAATGGGCTGCGGTTCACTTTTGCTCAATAACTTGAGCCTGACTCCTTTAACCGCCCCCTTCTTTCCCTTCTCGGTGTCTGAGGAATGCTGTCAGTTTAAAAAAAAATCCATTATTTTCTACTACGGTACCGTATGGGCTGCACAATTCGTGCTTGAAGCTCCAATGCGAGTCAGAAAGAGCATCATTTAAATGATTTAGTAATCCCAAAACTGGTGCACAGCAGCACACGCACTGGCAAAGGAGAACAACAAGGTTTATGCGTGCCTGCCAACAAACTAACCTCTGCAGCTCGTCGGATTTATGTTCTTTCCTCTGTGCGCACGCCTTCCCCACAGCCTCTGCAGGGAGCGCTTTGATCCTCTCGGCAGGCAGGCAGTCAGCACTCGAAGTCTTGCTTCCTTTTGAATGCAAAATTCGAAAGGAAGCGAAACAAAACCGAAAGCTAAATGGCCTGCTCTGCTCTCTCGCCTGTGGGCACAGGGGCGCGCTCCACCGGACGGAGAATGTTACTTTTCGGAAATGTTACAAAATAACACCACGCCTGCCCAGGCAGTCCTGCGGGCTGGAAACCGTCCCCCACCCCACCCGCCCCCCGTCCCCCTCCGGCGCCATCAGGCTGAGAGCAGAGGCAGCTGAGAGTGGAAATGCTAATGGACAGGATTGATTTATTATGTGTGTGTGTGCGTGACTAATAAATCGGCCCCTAAGTGCTAAATAAAACCGGCCCACATTCCAGTCAGCTCCAATTCTTATCGGCCACGGGCCAATTGGCCAACTGCTCAATCCAACGCTGGTTTGATGCCACCTGCAGTCTGCATAGTTTGAAGGCTGGGATTCCTGCTAGCAGCGCATTGCCATAGTCTAATCGGGGGTCAATAAGAGTTCCTACGAATGTGGCCGGTCCTTGTCTGCTAAAAAAGGAAGGATTTGTCTAAGCATCTCTAGTGTATAAAACACAGACTGAACTTTTGCACTAACCTGGGCTCCGCACCCCATCCTGTCTTCCCAGATGCAGCCCAAAAGTTTAATTTTTGAAGAGAATTGTAGTTGGGATCCTAAAAAGCAAGGTAATACCTGCTTATTCAATTGCAAATGATATATAGTGCCGAACATTGCTACCTCCGTTTTATTGGCATTATTTAACAGGCGATGGTTTGCACTCATCCAAGTTTGTACTTCCTGGAGGCAATGTTCAACTAGCTCAAGGGTCTCCTCTGATCTCTCTACTCTCACGTATATCTGAGTGTCGTCTCCGTATGAATGACATTTTACCAGATGTTTTCTCACGATATCCATGAGAGGTTTGATATATAAGTTGAAGATAAGAGGAGAACGTGCGAAGCTCTGTGGAACACCACAGTACTCCTCAAGAGAGGCAGAAAGGAATCCCCCAAATTTGACCCTCTGTTCTCTCTGTCAGAAACAACCTAAACTACTCTAAGGCTTGTGAAGAAACTTTCCCAACCTCTTCTAGGTGACTCAACAGTATATTATAATCTACTGTATCAAATGCGGCAGACAAGTCCAACATAATCAACAGTGATGAATCCCCTTGGTCTGCTGTCTCCAAAAGATCATCCCAGCCTGTCAGTAGCGCAGTCTCTGTACCAAATCCTGGGTGAAACCCTGATTGTAGAAGATCTAGTAATTTTTCTTTTCCACATGTTCTTGTAGCTGTGCTGCGACAACTTTTTCAAATATGTTGGCCGGCCAAGATAATCCTGCTACAGGTCTATAATTCTGTAGATTCGTAGGGTCT
The DNA here is from genome assembly GCF_040938575.1 of Ambystoma mexicanum. NCBI lineage: Eukaryota > Metazoa > Chordata > Amphibia > Caudata > Ambystomatidae > Ambystoma > Ambystoma mexicanum. The sequence continues at coordinate 754,324,661 of NC_090924.1, read as the reverse complement.
ACATTTGGTTTCTTCAATAGTGGGGTGATAACTGCCTTTTTCAGATATGATGGTACAGTCCCTGTAGAAAGGGATCGATTCACAAAATCAGTGATAAAAGGAGAGATATCCAACGCTAATCGTTTTGCTACCACCAATGGTATCGCAAATAGACAATCATTCATAGGCTTCAAATTAAAGAGTAATGAATGAACCATCCCTTCTGATACTATTAAAAAAGAAAAAGGTTTATGATGAACTGGGCTACCAGAGTTAGTCGCCTCTCTGTCTTCTGGTTGATCCTCCAGTTCTGATGAAGGCATTTGAGCGATCTTTTCCTTAATCAATTCTATTTTTTTCCAAAAATAGTCATTAAAACTATCTACCTCTGTCTGAGAGGCTTCTGAAGCTACGGATGAACATTTAGGTTTTGCAAAGTTTGAGATGACCGAAAATAATTCTCGATGTCTCTTAACAATTTCTTTACCTTTGCTTTCCTTGACCTTTTCCAAAAAGGGGTCTCTCATTCCAGGCACAGTTGTCGGACCACACGGTCCACCCATTACAGGTCACGCAATCTATACCCCTGTGCACTTCAATATGCTTTCTGTATTCCTCTGGCTCTTGCCAACAGAGGTTCTCTCTCACTCTCTCAACCTGCAGTTCCTTGGTTTCTTTAATATATTAGACCAGCGCTTAGTTTCACATCTCATATCTTTCGTAGCAATCTTTTAACTTAGCCACAACCTGTGGCTTCCACTTTGAGTTCATATCCTTCATAGTAGCTTTCTGGCTTTGCCACCACTTGTGTCTCGCACCTCTCATTCCGTGGTAATTCCCATTAGTACCACCTTGCTTCTATTTCCTTCACGAATGCTCATTATTTGTTTTTCTTCTATATGGTATCCAAATATACTCTTTCTGTCTTTTAGTCACTTCGTTCTTCAGTGGCACACTTTTCAACTTTCAAAAGCACTTCTAATAGCTTGCAGCTTGTTTGGTAGTCAAATATACTGGATTTGGCCTTCTACCGTACTAATAACAGTTCTTGGCTTGCTCGGCATTCAAGAGAAAAACAAAGGGGTAGACCTGCACTATAATTCCTGATCCTTCAGGTATTATGCAGCAAAAAAACCATAGGTTGGATCAGTGAAACGGGTTAACTCTGGCAAAATTTAGAACATATCACCTTTTATTTACGTTGTTCAATTACAAAAATATATGATTAATTACATAAAAACTCTTGAATATTCAACACTTCATCATCTCATTCATACCTTCAAACAATCCCCATTCTAACACATCTATCCGAAAAGCACATCAAGTAATGCCCAATGCTTAATTTTTAGCAGAGCATCTTTTATTGCTGTTTGTTAGTATTTTTCAGCAATGACCCAGTCCATAGTATCAAGTGTCATTGTATAGCTGGTATGATGTTTGACCAGATATCGTATTTCTAGAGAAAAGCGTCGACACGTGTTTCGGTCAAAGACCTTCTTCAGGACGTTGGGCAAGAGGACACTTCTCCGCCCTATTGTATGCTTGTATGGGCCAAAATCTAAAAACAATAAGAAAAACCAGAATGTCAACCCTATTTCTTTTAAAAAGGTGACGCATTAGTGTCACATTAGTGTCAAAATTAAATCGAGACACTCGCCTTACTCACCCCCAAGAAGCAAATCCTAGGATCATGAGAGAGGACCAAAGGGATTAATCCTCCACTGGCCTCGGTATTTATATCGAGCCTGTGGAATCAACACATACCAAAAAACACTTAATATTTATTCCATAAATCAAGAAAAACTTGTAACTATACGTATATCAGGCTAAAAGTGATGTAAACTTACAAATATCTGATGGCACAAGGAGCAACTCATGCAGAAACTGCACGGATATGTAGGCCGGACGTGCACTGATGTTTTACAAGCAGTAAGTCCTCACTGGACCCATCAACCACTGTAACAAGATAAATATATACGGGTAAGCTCCCCGTAAATCTCGAGGTGTCGCTTTGTTTTCTAATATAAAATCACCATGATGCTAGACTCATCTAGTTATCAACATTATACTCGGAGTGCCGTCACTGTAAATATTTTTGCCTACTAGTACTCTATACCCCACTCATACAGACAACATAGATTACATATTGTTTTTTCTACAAAGTGTGCCCTCTCCGTACTGCCATCATCTAATCGTGCCTGTTATTACACGTATTCCTTACCTAGGTCCAATCAATCTGCAACCCCAAGCGGGAGAATCACAACTACGGTCGGCGTTCGGTTCACACGTAACTGCCGACTCAATCAAAAGCAGTGATGGACATAGAAAGGGGACAAACTAATATCCTCATGTGTAGACACAAAAAAGGGACTATATCCGGGCAAACCACTAATGGCCCGTTCAGAGATATGAACAAGCACAAAGGAGTGGATGTTACGCCACCAAATTGCGTATCCAGAATGTGGGCAATACATAAATAATGATACGGGTGCGCACATCCACCAATTTCAAAAAACTTCAATTTCAAAAAAAGAAACGCTCCGTGACTCTATGTCTCAAATCCCATGCCTGGCCAAACAACAATGGTCGATCACATCCGGGCGGGCTCTAAAGTATTAAAACCGTAAGAAATACACGTACATAATGTTTAAGATATATTAACCCTTGTCCTACTGCAGCTTGATTTTAGGAACTGGGTGCTATGTTGAAGTACCTGCAATTCATAAATCATTCATAACCAACTGACTAAAAAGGCTAAATAAGAGCTAAAAAAATAATAAAAAGGCTAAATAAAAAGGCTAAATAAAAAAGCTAAATAAAAAAGAACATACCCTGGAGCCACACAATCATAGCCTCTATTCTTTTCTTCAGATGTATGTCAACATGCAGAAGTCTAATAGGTTTTTTCTATATCTTCAAAACACATTATTCAAAATACATTATTGAAGATCAGCTGTACCAACACGAGGGAATTCACTACTATTCATGAAGTGAACCTGTATTATTCATTGTCAGCGGTGTATACATCAATGACTAAGAAGTTAATTGCTTATAACACATGTTAATTGAAAAAATGGGAAATATTAATTATTTGTGACAAGAGTGTTCCATTCCACTGAAACATTCAATCCTTCCTTGACAGTATTCAAAGTATGAATCCATTTCTGTTCTGTATGGTGTAGTATTGTACTGATGTCCCCCCCTCTCATGTTACTTTTAATGTGTTGGAGTACGAACCATCTCATTTCTATATCTTTATGTTTCATTTTCAAAAAATGGTCGACAAGCGGTTTGTCTGCCACACCATTCCTGATGCAGCTCCTGTGTTCTGATATCCGTTGTCGTACTTCACGTGTGGTCTTACCAACATATAGGAGTTGACAGGGGCAACTGATAATATAAATCACATTTTTTGTCAAACAATTAGTGTGGCAATTCATCTTCCACACCTTTTCACCATATTTGAATTCCTTTTTGGTTACTGTCAGAGGACAAGCTACACATTTGCCACATTTATAATGACCCAATATGGGGGGCAACCCCCACTGTGTGTTGATGGTAATGGCCCTCTTCGGTTCTCTATACGTATGCACTAATCTCTGTCTTAGATTCTGATTGCGTTTAAATGCATACATCGGTTTCTGTAGTAATGACCCTGGGTGTTTTACAAGGTTCCAGTGTTTGTTGATTATTCTCTTTATGTCGGCACTCACTGGATTAAAAGTTGTGACACACACTAAGCGTTCATTTTTCTGTCTTTCACGAGGGGTAAGACAAATTTCTCTATTTGTATTTTCCGCTCTTTTAAGTTGGTCTTTCACCAACCTTCTCGGGTACCCCCTCTTCTGTAACCTTTCTTTTAGTTGTTCCGCATGAATCTTAAATTCATCCCTTTCAGAACAGTTCCTTTTTATACGTAGGAACTGACCGTAGGGTAGATTCTGCCGTAAACTTGCTGGATGAAAACTATTAAAATGTAGTAAGGTGTTTTTGTCTGTGGGCTTTCTGAATAAGGTGGTCCTAAGGTGATTCCCAGTTTTTTTGATCACAAGATCCAGAAAGCTCACCTGTAGATAACTATATTCAATGGTGAATTTTATGTGTGTATCACATTGGTTCAACCATGTATGGAATTCCTTAAGGGATGCGGTTGTCCCTTTCCAAATTAGAAAAACATCATCGATATAACGATGCCATATATTTAGATGGCCACTCAAGGTGGGATGGCTAGTGAGTAGATTATGTGGTCCCACAATAAACTTCTCCTCATAATCAGCCATATATAAATTGGCAACGTCGGGAGCGAAAGTAGCACCCATGCTTACCCCTCTCTCTTGTTTATAAAGTTGGTTCTTAAACAGGAAGACATTTTCGGTCATTGCCAACCTAATACATTCCTGTATAAACTCAGTAGGGGGCAAATGGGGTCTCGTTCTTTGATTTAAGAAGTGACCTAGCACTTGTAGACACTCTTGTTGTGGAATGGCCGTGTATAATGACTCTACGTCCATGGTCACCAAGATATCACCCTCTTCGATTTGAACTTCTTGGATGATGTTGATCATATGGGTCGAGTCTTTTACATATGATGGCATAGCCAGCACAAATGGTTTTAAAAATACCTCCGCATATACTGAAAGTGGCTCCAAAAGAGAGTCTATTGCTGACACGATGGGTCTCCCGGGGGGTTTTGTAGAATTTTTGTGAATTTTGGGTAGTGTGTAGAATGCGGCCTTCTTAGATCCAGTTTTGTTAAGAAACCGTCCTTCTTCCACACTAATCCATCGTTCATTTATTGCATGATTAGTTAAACTTTTTATTTCTTCTTGCAGTCTTGCCGTGGGATCCCTCTCTAGTTTTTTGTAGGAATTTTTATCTTCCAATAGTCGTATGCATTCTGCTTCATACATATCAGTATCAAGTATAACAATCCCGCCCCCCTTATCAGCAGGTTTTATGGTGATCGATTCATCACTGCATAGTCTATTTAGGCTCTGTCTTTCCTCTTTCGTTAAATTATCTGGTTTGTAATTCTTGACCTTAATAGCGTCTAGTACTTCGCGCGTCACCATGTTTTCAAATGCTACAATCTCAGGTGCAATAGTGTGTGGGGGTGGAGTAAAATTAGACCTAATTTTTAGCCCACTTACATTAGGTACCATATCTGATTGCAATCCCCTCTCATACGGATGAGCCGGCAAATAGACTTCAAAAAAATATTTCAATCGTATATTTCTGAAAAATCTATGTAGCTCTAATTCCGTATTGAAGACATCAGCCCTCATGGTTGGAACATATGAGAGCCCTTTTGACAATAGATCAAAATCTGATTGCTCCAAAGAATGTTGTGATAGATTGAATAAAGGCAACTGGTCAGTGGTTCCATCTCCTACTGGTTGGAGTACCACTGTCTGGTTCTCATGCCTTGTCCCTGTCCGTATTGGGGTTGTTGCTGTCTGGGCCTGCCTCGTTGTCCCCCTCTGAAAAAAACCCGCTGTGGGTTCTGGCCCCTTCCTCCGGTGCCAGTCCCTGTTGGTATATTGGATTGCTCATTGGAGGGGGGATCCGACCCACTAGAGGATCCTGAGGTGTTGGAAAAGTTGGAATATCGGTTGTTTCTTCGAAAATTGTAACCACCAACAGGGGGGTCCGTAAAGAATCCTTTTCTTAGATAGGGATAAGTTTTTTCCTCATTATAATTTGCAACATCTTTTCGGATAGATGTGTTAGAATGGGGATTGTTTGAAGGTATGAATGAGATGATGAAGTGTTGAATATTCAAGAGTTTTTATGTAATTAATCATATATTTTTGTAATTGAACAACGTAAATAAAAGGTGATATGTTCTAAATTTTGCCAGAGTTAACCCGTTTCACTTGCTCGGCATTCATACATGCTAGTTTCCAGTCCCCGGAGCATCTCGATATGTTGCCTTCTTGTTACTCACAGATTTTGGAAGGCGGCTCCTTTGGGTTTCTTGGCTTCACTTTCCAACTTTAATTTGCTCCCCTTTCCTTTCGCTGGAGTTACAACGTGCAGCATTCGCCGTCCTGGAATATTGTAGCGCATAGCTACGGCCTTTCAAACGAAAGCTACCGAGAGCACCACTCGCTCAAGCCGGTTCCTCTCCAGCCCGCTCCGCTCCTCCAGGCCACGTCCTTTTCTCCATGCCGTCTCTCCCCTTGTGCTGCGCGTCACCCTTTTTATACACCAGCGACTTGACAAATGATTGCAGGTGTGAGTCTTTAACTTTCATTGCCTGAACATGATGAAGCCTATCAGCTTGACATGCCTAGCTATTACAACTGAACTCCTCCAAGGCCCTCTTCCTCGTCTCAGTACCAAAGTGTTGTTTAGGAAAGTTTGAATGAATGAAAGTGTGCATAACTCCAGGTTGTTTCTTTCTCATTTTGGTATTGAGCTGATATTTGTCTGTATTAACAAGCCGAAGCTGATATGTTTTGATCCCACCCAAATGATGATGTGTCTTCCTAGTTGGTCTCTTCCTCGTCCCAGTATAAAATAGCATTTGGGAGTGTCATTTGGAAAGGAAGAAAAGGGAAAAGGTTGACAGTAACCTACAATGGCTGTTCGAACAGAAGGTTCATCGTGAAAAGGGAATGGGGGATATCATATCTCACCCAAGGACGTCCTCTTCCCCATTCTCCAAGTTACCTCCACCGAGGTGATTCTCCCCCAGATATCCACCCCCAGCGTTGGGATCCAAAAACAATGGCTTTTCCCTGGCCACCTGACCAGAGGATGCCGGGGGAAAAGAAGTGAGGACGCCCTCAGATTCCTCAGACCGCCGAACACAGGGTGTGTTTGTTCTGCCTTGGTGAGGACTACAACTCAGAGGATTGCAGTTCCTGATAGTCCTTGCACTCTAAGGCCCTCTGGGGAGCGTGCCGCTAAAACCTTTATATAATTCCACAGTAGTGTAAAGAGTACACCTGCCAAGGTTCTGAGACGAAGAAGGCAGTGGTTGAAGAACCAGAATGTTCTCTGGCCCAAGAAAGACAACAAAAAGAAACTTAGGAAGAGGTCCCGAACTCCCCGTGACAATTCCAGACATGTGGCGGGTCAGAAGGAGGAGGCGGACTCTGATAGACCATTTTAGAATCTTTTTTATTAAAGAAAAAGGAAAATGCCTAACTTTCCCTATTCTATAAGACGTCCCTATCGAACACAACTAACTAAAGGTGCTCGTCAGTAATGGAATGTCTTCACAGAAACTGCTGTAGACGTGCAGAGGTAAGACTCTGACACAGAGGGGGGGGTCATAGTGTTTGCTATGAACTTTTATTCAAGGGAAAAAAGGAAAGATAACCATATCTCTCCCTAACTCTAACAGGGGTTTCCCTGTCCCTGCTGAAAGAACTAGTGTCAGAATGTCCATAGCAAAAGTCCCAAAGTCCAGTATCAAAATCTTAACTCGCACACTAAATCTACTGAATCAAAGGAGATGTCTTCTTGGACCAGAGGAATGACTTTCTTCTCCTGGACAAAAGGCAGTTCTCGTCTTGGTAAGACTTTCCCAATGTAGTTTCAGCCATGGGCGAAGTATCTCACTTTGCTCCACCTTCCTCAGGCTTACCACATAGCTCCTTTGGGGTCCCAGGCCCTGGTTATTGGCTTTGGCTTCCTCTCCCCAGATACTGCGCTCAAGAACAACAGCCTGAATGCACTTCCCCAAGCTGTAGTGGTTCCTTGACCCTTGTGTGCAGACCTGGTTCCCTCTCACCAGCTACTGCGATGAAAAGGAGTTGCCTGGATCTGCTTTCCAAGCTGTAGTGGGTCCTTGACCCTTGTTTGCAGACCTGATAACTTCTCACCAGGTACTGTGGTGAAGAAGAATAGCCTGGGTGCACTTTCCGAGCTGTAGTGGGTCACACAGACTTGGTTCCCTAACCTGCCAAGTACTGTATGCCTTTTCCACTAACGTCCAATTCTCCTTATTTGGCTGCGAGTCCCAGACCTGCAATTCTGACTTTAGTTTTCCCTTCTGTGGACTTGGTTTACTCTCCTGCCAAGCCTTAGTACAATCACCTCTTTGGTTTACTCCCACTATGTTAGGGTCTCAGACCCTCCTTTCCCAGTGTTCTTATCTGTCGAACCACCTCTTTGAGCATTCAGAGCCTTCTCGGCTACCCGCGTACCTGGTGGTGTGGCTTACATGAGTGCTGGCTTCCTTGAGGTAGCTGGGCTCGTGCAGCGGCTCCACAGTCTTCTTTCCATCCAACACAGCATGCTTTCGCACTCACACGGTTCCTGGATCTCTGGGGTGTCTAGAGTCTTGGTCCACTTAAGGGCCACATGGTCCTCACATCCTGAACCGGCCCTGGACACTCTCTCCTTCCTCTCGGCGTTTCGGTCAGCACCCGCCTGCACGTCGGGCTCGTCATGCCTCTCACAGTTCCTCAAAGAAGTGCTTGACGACCTGTCCAATCTCTTTGGTTTTTATCTTGTTTCTTCCAATCAATGGTTCTGAACCACTAGATTGGTGAAAGTGGTTCCAATGGTTATTCGGTATTGCTCCGTACTCCCTCCCTGTCTTAGTACTAAGTGAGTGCTGAGGTGGTAACTCACAAGACTCTTCCTTGTCTTAGTACTCTCTATTTGGACTGATTTAGAAAAGTACATAGGATATGAGGGTGGGTTTGAAGAGGAATCAGGTTGCTTGTTAACTCACCGGCTTTGTGTGTTTCTTTCTTTCTTGCTTTTACGGTTTCCAATCCACGAGTAAAGGTTCATACCACAGGCATGGCCTCTCCTCCCCAACACTGCTGTTTACCCGGGAGGGGTGCTGGCATCCTTGAAACGCTGTGCAGTCTTTGGTTTTGGGATCTGGCCTTCTCCACATCTCTTTTCTAGCCTTTTGGAGGCAACAACCTCCTGTAGGGAACTTCAACCCGCTGCTCTCGTCCCTTGGTCCGTCGCTCTGCTCCTGTAGGTTTGCCCTCTTCCTGGAAGTTGTGCTAATACACTGGTTCCACCTTGATCAGAGTGTGTCTCTAAGTTCCGCCTTTTATCTGTGTGAGGAGAGCTAATTGGTATCAGGTGTATGCGCTTGGAGTCAAATGCCTGACTTTGCCTGACCCAATTAACGGGACATGTCCATTACGATGTATAAGAGTTTGTCTTGTTACTCTGTCACCCTCATCCTCCGCCCAGTTTTTGTGTAGAAAGGAGGGGTTGGGACCTCAGAGAATCCTAAAAAATAGGATGGATTAGGTGGAAAAAAAAGGTGGGAATGCCACATCTTACCATCGATGGTCTCACCCCCACAGCCTGAAGACCCCTCACCTGGGTGTTCCTTCAACACTGGTCCACCCCCAAGAGCTTGATCCAAAAGCGATGGCCATGTCCTGGCCACCTGAATGGCAAGTCCCTGAGGACTAGCGGGTTAGACAGCCTTTGGTTTCTCACACCTCCCATGAGATCCACCCACTGAGTACCACCCCCAGGAGGACTATGAGGTTGCAGCCTCACCAACCTGGCCTCCTGGGAAGGGGCTCCTTCTTCAGAACCAGTGACATTTTCCCCACTAACAGCTGCTGACCCAACTCAAATCTCCTGTGGAGTACCCCAGGGATCCTGTGTCTCACCCACTATGTATAATATCTTCACTAAGCCTTTGTTCGACAAATTGGACAGACAGGGTATCACCTACACTAATTATGCAGATGACACCCAGATCCTCATTCCCCTTTCGGGCAACTTTTTGGAGGACACAGCCTTAGTGAACAGAGTATACCTCCTCATTCAGGCATGGATGGCATCTCACGGCCTCTGCCTGAACGACGATAAAACTGAGATACTAATCTTAGGGTCTGAAACCAACATAAAAAAACTTAGCCCTAACTATACCGCCTTCAATATTGACAACAATCTCATCAAGGTGATGCCAGTGGTCAAAACACTAGGCTTCTATCTTGATGCCACTCTCTTGCTTAAGAAACAAGTCAACTCGCTCGCATCCTCCACAGTTTACACTTGTAAGCTTATCCGAGCTTGCAGACCATTCCTTTCTACCTCGAGTTGCATCACCCTCGCCAATGCCCTTGTAATGTCGAAATTAGACTACTGTAACGCTCTCTACTCAGGTGCCAACAAAAATATCATCGACAAAATACAAAGAATGCAAAATAATGCCCTAAGAGCAGCCCTGAATATCCCCATGAGAGAACACATCTCTGATGTTAGGAGAGAGGCTCACTGGGCAAAAATAGCTGACAGGATACTTCTAAAAACAGCCTCCCTTACCTCCAAATGCTTAAACAACTTGGCCCCACCCTACCTTGCTGAAAGGGTAAATAGAAGATCGTCCACACGTCCAACGAGAACAGCCAATGCCCATACCCTGGAAACGCCTAGATTCAAACGTGTCACAGCGGGAGGATATAGCTTCCCAGTTATTGCAGCACAAACCTGGAATGCACTACCACACAACCTCAGAAAGGAACAACCATATCCTAAATGTAGACTCAATATAATTAAATGGCTACGAATGAATGACTGTTGGCTTACCCTCTCGGTACCTTGCACTCCTGTCTCTACTGCATGTTCTCTTAACTTGCTTCCTTCTGTATGCCACTGTAGCTACCCTGGCAGCCTATTTTCAAACTGTTTTTGTATATTATATGCTTCTATGTACTCATTTGTAACCAAGTTTAAGCTGACTTGATCTCTACTGCGCCCGGCTACCTAATGGGTTTGGCGCGCATTACCAAACAAATAAATAAACAAACAAATAAACAAACCAACCACCGTCCAAAACTAACCAAACTGACCCTGCCACAATTAAACAACTAATAACAGGAGAATGACTTGCTTCTCCTGTTATGTGGTTTCCTTAATGTAAATGGCTTCTTCAATAATTAATCTTCAAGTAACCTCTGGTTATGCTCTTGATCAGTTAATAGAGTTGACCTATGACTTAACTTGGCTTTGCCTTTTTGAGATGATTATCCCTTTTGGTTCTGTCTCGTTTCTCTTCACCCTTTTTATAGAAATGTATATTTCTCTCTTGCTGAGATAAATAGTTCCACCATTTATCAGTCTCTCTTTCCACTCCTTTCTCTAGAACTTTATTCACTTGAAACTGAATATTATAGTATTGATTCTTGTTCACTTTATATTATGTATTTCTGTCTCTTTACTGAGACCAGTGAGATAAGTCTCATAATGATTTCAATGTACTTCTCTTGGTTTGTATATTTAAGCCTCTTTATTACAACTAGGACAAGTATGATCAATCTCATAATGATCCTTGCTCACTTCTCTTGCTTTAAATATGACAATTTCTCCTCTTAATTCACTTATAAGAATCTCTTGACTTTGACTGCAGCTAGTACGATTAATCCCATTCTGATTATCACTACCCCTTCTGGGTTCAGGTATCAGTATCTTACTTTGACTGGGATGAGTAGGATTAGTCCCACAACAGTCATCTCCCTTCCCGGGTCTCCCGTTTCCCCTTTTACCTGTGGCTTCTCGGGGTAACGGCACCAGAATCTCTTGGGGCTCGGGGTTGCTTTGTTGTATCTCTTTTCCCTTTTGATATTGAGGATGATATAAGGTACTTCCTGCACCGTTATATTTTGTGGTTTTCTTTGCAGACTGGTTTGGGCGTTGTTTGGAGGTCTCCTGGTCCACCACAAGGATTTTGTGGTCATGCCACCCCCTTTGATATTTTCTCTTTCGGTATTCCAGGACACTTCATGTACATCTGTCCCCATGAAAGGCGCTGCACGTCAGTATCCGTTTCACGATCTCCTTTAGAGCTGGGATGCCGAAAGCCCAACTCTTTCTCTCCCGTATCGGTAAGGGGCTGCGCGTCTATTTCTCTTTCTTCACTCTCCCCAGGTCAGATGCTGCACATCTGTTTCTCTGTCAGTAGCCGTTTACACCTCTACCTTGAAACTTGCATGTCTTTTTATTTTCCCATTCTCTCCCCTCTGTCAAGATGGTGCGCGTCTGGGACCTCTCTAACGTACGTCCAAGACTCTCATTATTACTCACTATGGGTTTTTTCATCCCAGTAGAATGGATCTTCCATTTAAACAGATATTCTGGGTTTCTGTATGAGAATAACAGATACAAGTCTCTTCACGTATGGTTGCACCAATAGATGTTGTCAGGGATATTATGAATATGATTTTTATAGAGTTCCTCATCAAAATTGGAGTTTGTGTCTCCTAATGGTTGAGTCCCTTGCGATAAGGTCCCACTTGCCTCAACCCCTAGGGAAGGTATTGTGGAGCGGGCTCACCACCTTAGCCTCACAAGAGAGGGTTGGGGGAAGGCTCCATCTTGAGGAGAAAGGACGGATTTCTGTGATTCATTATTCGAGCTCCAGGAATACCTTGAAGTAATCACCATCTGAACCAGGAGGAGGACTTGGACCACAATGTGACATGTTTCAATGTAGTCTATTTAACTTAAAAGAAAAATACTTACCTGTCCCCATCACTATGAAGGAATTTCCCTGCCTTCTAAATCGAAAACTAAGGGTTCTTGTCAAAATCCAAAAAGAGTCCCGAGTCCAAATCCTAGTTAACTAACTGGCCATACCACTTTAGAAAATGTAAGGGTGCAGAAGTAAGACTTTGACATGGAGGGGTCATTGTGGTTGTCATAAACCTTTATTCAAGTGAGAAAGTGAAAAGAAAACCCTATCTTTCCCTACCTGTAAGAGGGGTTTTCCTGCCTCAACCAAAATTACTAATGTCAGTCAGGATGTAAAAAAAAACAAGAATCCACAGTCTTATGTCAGAATCTTAGCTCTGCTCTTCACACCCTATGTTAAACTAAATTAAAAAGGAGATCTTCCTAGTCCATAGGAATGACTCCCTTCCCCTGGACAAAAAGGCAATTCTTGGTTCGCAAGTCTCAAGTGTTGGGGTTATGTCTCCCTTCCCCAGCCTTCCTCTGGCTTATAACACAGTTCAACAATTGGTGGGGAAATGTCACGCTTTACCAACCAACCTTTCTTAGGCATCATCTTTGTCTTTAGAGGTCCCAGGCCCTGGTTGGTAGACCTAGTTTCCTTTTACCAGACAATGCGACGAAGAAGAGTGGCTTGGATGCTCCTCCAAGCTGTGGGGGCTCCCTGTCCATGGTTGGCAGACCTGGTTTCCTTCTACCAGGTACTGTGATGAAGACGAGTGCTTTGGATGCTCCTCCAAGCTGTGATGGTTCCCTGACCATGGTTGGCAGATCTGGTTCTCTTCTTTATCAAGTCTCTCAGTCCCGAACACAGACTTGGTTTACTCGCCTGCCAAGTTCTGTGTTCATATGTATTGCTTTCAGAGTTCTTTTCACAGTCTCCTCCCTTATTTGACATCCCTGGGTTGCCTTACCTGCAAGTACTCTCACAAAGAGGATTAGCTATTCTTGTTAAGTGATATGTCCTTTTCCTGTAAGAGTTCCAGGCCCTATTCTCCTTGGTAATGGGTATTGGTAATGCCTCTCTTACTGTCCCATAGGGGTTATCCTCTTAGCCCAATTTCCACACTGTGTTGTCTTTAGGATTTCCTCTGCTCTGTGGGGACCCCCAGCCATAGGATCAGCCACCCAAATACCTTTAGGGTCTTGGCTGCATCCCTCTGGTCAGTCGCAGGCTTCCCTGTGTCTTTCTCTGCTTCGCCGGCATTCTGGGGCTCTTCACGGCTTGCCCAACTGCTCTGTGGCTGCTGACCCTGTTCGGCGTGTATCTCCCAGTTGGACCGTGTGAGATCTCCAGCCAGCCTCTCACTTTGCTCAGCGTCTCCGGCAGGGACCGCCACTCCAACATCTCTGTGCCTGAGTATGTTCTTGCTGCTGTCCTCGGCGAGCATCGGCCTGTCTTGTGGTTCCTCTCTGGAGCATCTGACACTCTGGTAAATCCATTGTCAGTTTTTATGTTGGTATCCAGTAAGGTCTGCAGTTGAAGACTAGACCGCTCACGAAAGTTAATCTGAGTGAACTCTGCGTAACTGCGCCTCTTTCTCATCACAGTTTCTTGGCTTGGATCTTCATGATAGCCACGTCTATTCTTCCTCGTCTCATTCCTTCCTACTTCTTGTATCTTAAAGAAGTACATGGGAAAGGAGGACAGGGGTAAAAAGAGTGGGTGTGAAGGAGAGGTGTAGATGTTAGGTGGTTACTGCGTTGTCCCACAATCGTTGTCACTGGTCCCATAGGGGACTTCACCCCCCATGAGATTCACCCACTGAGTACCAACCCCGCAGGGATTATCAGCTAGCGGCCTCACCTCCCTGGCCTCCTGGGAAGGGGCTCCATCTACGGAAGCAGTGAGGACATCCTGGGATTCATCACAAAAATCAAACTAAAAGGAAAAAGGGAGGTTTGCCCAATGGCCCCAGAAAGGACTTCTGCCTGCTGTTCTTGGTCTCAAGGTTCCTTTGGACACAGTTCACAGTCATCTTTTAGACTTTGTTGGCTGAAATTACTGGTGTCTTCTGTGGTGCTTTCTCGTCCCACTTTGGAAAATAAGAGTCCTTCCAATATCATCTTCCTCAGATTTTTATCAGTGGTCAAATCCCTCCAAGATTACTTTAAACGTACCTCAATGGATTGTTTTTCTCCCACAGATTCCTCATCTGATAGATATCCATTCCAGTGTCAGCTGCTCTGAAAACATTTCGATTGGGGGCTAAGTGCACCTCAACTCAACCATTGATCCATCTTGCCTCGATGCAACGGTCGTCAACTCCAGAGGTGACATCTGTCGTCATACCTATACCGCATCTCTACACCCCTGTACCTCAGTTTCTTTTTTTCCACATGCTCAGCACGCTGCTCGAGGAACAACTCTCTCACAAGATCATTTATTTTCCATCTGATGAATTCTGCAGGACTGCAGTTCCAATATGTCCATTACAGACCCACACAACTTCTGCGTGTGGTGCCTCGCTGTTGGTCACGTCACGGAGGACTTTGGTTCATTTAGGAAAATTAATCCTAAATTGCTGCAGGAGAAGACTGCGAAACTCGGCGTAGACTGGCCCCAATTGAAGTCTCTGGTGCGGTTCACCACCCTGCCGTTGGATCCCAAGACGGTTGGGCTTACTCCTGAAAAGGACGACATAGGTTGCACTCTCAGATTCACTCCTCTTCCTCCCATAAGAAGAACCGGCGCTGGCATGCGTCTGACTCATGGGATGAGCATGGTAAGTCATCGGCGGGGCCTGCATCCAGGGCCGATTGGGAGGCCTTTAAAGAGAAGATGCTCGACGTGTTCCGAAAGGCTGCTGTGGGTACGGGTGATCCCTCGAAACAGCAGGCCGTGGTAGCTCCAGTGGTGCCCGGTGACCCCGGCCCCAAGCTGACCACTACAATGTCGATGGGCCTCATTACGGGCTACCCCCATACTGGGTAACGGGTCCGAGTTCCAGGAATGAGGATTTACCTGGCCATTCGGACCGTTGAGGGCACGTTAATTCCCTTTCCTGGGACCCGGTGGCGGTACATCCCCATTCCTATTTGAGCCCCCATAGGGCTCAATGGGAATGGGGAGGATGCTAACAACGGGCCCGTTAATTACGGGCCCGTTGTTAGCATCCTGGCCTGCAAGCGGGTCCCACTAAGGACGCCTGGTTTTACCAGACGTCCTTAGCGGGACCCACGAGCAGACCTCGTGATGATGCGGTAGAGGGTTAACGGCGCCATTAACCCTCTAGTGCACTCATTGTAATGATGCCCATTGTCTTCAAAGCCTCCGGGCTCGGCTCTGAGTAAAGTCGGTGCGGCACCCATCGCGAGCAGTCGTATATCCCAAAATCGAGGACTGAGTTCTTCGACACAATGACAACAATTTTCAACGATGACCAGATACTGTCTGGCCTCGACCCTGCTCATGCAGGTAATGGAAGTAAAGATTATTTTGCTAATCAGGCTGATTTGGTCACTTTAGCTGAGGGTCTTCACAAGGCCTGATTTGGAGGCACAACAGGCTCACCCTTATGGGCATACTAATGCTAAGTATTGTTCCTTAGTGGATCGGGTGGGGGGGATACACTAAGCTGGAGTGCCCCAGCCAGGCCGTCGGGCTATGAGCTTATGGACATTCTGGGCCATGCCATTTAATGTGGCTATTGTGGCAGAGGCCATGCACCATTCCCCTGGTGAACTCCGACTTTGTGAAGAAGTACCGGCTGGCAAGGGGAGACCGAGCTTATCTCTCCACTCACCCAACGCCAGAGGGGTTGGTGGTGGAGGCGGCCACGATTAATACAAGACCAGCCACATCCATGTCTATACTTCCTACTGATAGGGAAGGTAAGAAGGTTGACGCTTTAGCCAAGAAGGTGTTCTCTTCGTGTAGTATGGCCCTGAAAGTGGTTAACACATCTTGCGCATTCACTAAATATTCGCTTGGCTTGTGGTCTGCTATCGTGGAAGTCACCCAGTACATTCCCGCAGGGCACATGCAGGAGGGCTTCCAGAGGATGGTGAATGATGGTAAGGAGGTGGAGCGTGTGAGAAACCTGAGGATATTCTCCCCAGCAGACCTCAAGAATCCCTTATTCAGGTGGTAAAGAAAGGGCTGGCCCTCTCTTATCCCAGCCCTGAAGGCAGACGAGCAGGGAAAGATCACCTGGGTAAGGGAGCCCAGTGTTATGCTCAGGGAAATACCTCAGATGAAATGCGGTATGGCACAAGCCAGGGAGTAGGAGAAGAGGGTGAACTCCCTAATACCTTTTATAGGTTATAATACATCTGCCTCGTTTCTCCCATTAAAACTCTCCTGCCCCGATCCAACAGCCCCTCTGTAAGTAACCAATCCTCGAAGGTCCCAAAGCCGGTTGCACCCAAAAAAGTGTATATCCAGAATCTGCTTCCCTGTTTCCTATCCGAATACTCCCAGTTATTCTGTTCCTTATTATTTTCGGCACTCCCAACCTGTTCAGATAAAACACTACCGTTACCACAATCCCCCTAGTTTATTTCACCACACCAGCTATTCCTGTTTGCTGCACCAACCCTACCAATCCCGCCCCTCTGATTATAATGTTCCAAACACTCAGTCAAATGTGCCGACAACTACAATTCCCCCAAACCCTCCTACTCAATTCACAAAACCTACCCTACCGAGATTACCACAAACCCTAATATGAGGGTTAGAATTCCATGTAACACCTCTTTCCCTTCCGACACTATAGGATACCTGGAAACTCTACCACCCTCTTTTTCCAACCCAAACTCTTTTCTATATTTTGACAAACAACGAATTAATATGCAACCTGTTTGCCTGACATGTCCCAACTCAAGGGTGAGGCAAAGTCAGGCAATTGACCACAATCACATACACCTGACGGCCCTTTCCTTTCCCCATAGGGATAAAAGGTGGAGTAAAAGAGCACAGTACGAGCAAGGCAGACTGCACGACGAGACAGCTACCTGCGCCCAGTAGTTCAAGAGGAGGATGAAGGCAGTGAATACCAAAAGGCTGACAAGGAGAGACACAACCTTTCCCTCTCTGACCTGCGAAACCTCAGCAGGGGGAATCTTAAGACCGAGGACAATAGCCCAAGTGCCCTGCATCAGATATCAACGGTACACAGAGCATGCCGACACTGATAAGCAGGAGCGAGGGAGACTCCAGCTTCCGTGGTACCAGCCTTGACTTCAGTTACAAAGAAATCCAAGCGGTTCATCACAGCTGGTGAGTCGAGCTGCAGTGAATGAATGTTGCAAAGTGGCAACTCAAACTAAGTTCAAAAAACAGGAAAAGTGTTGAGGGGAGACCAGCTACAGAGGGAACCAGCACCACGTGGGTCCTAACTCAAGAGACTCTGGTCGATCCCCTTCTGAATGAAACTACAGTTACCAGAAGGCCGTAGGAGAGCCACAAAGATAGGTCAAAGTGGTCAAAAAGGAGGTCAAGCAAAATGCCTGTACAGTCGAAAGCCTTTGACCTAAGAACTATAAAGAAAGCAAGGGAAGTGAATCCTGCCACATGAGAAAGCAAGGGAAGTGAATCCCATGGACATGAAATGTGAATGTGAAATGGGCAACAGTGAACCCGGTAGAGTGATCCTAATGAGAAGGGGGCATGTCTAAGGTCCCAAGAAACAGTGTGTTGACAAAGGTGAACCCCGCTGAGAGATGTCCACTGGAACTGTTTAAAAATATATTGAAATTTGAGAAGGGTCCGAGCCCGAACGAGGGAGATCCAGGGGTGAAGCTATGACCCAAAAGTTCATTGAAGCCATAGTGAACCCGGTGGGGGCAGGCTGAAAGCAAAGAGGGGTCAGCGACCAGAAGAGGAGTGAAGAATTCTTACCTTAAGTGAAACAAGGGAACAAACTGTCCTTGTGTTAACCCCTTAAGTGCCAGGCTATTATGCAAGTCTATGCAAAAAGGATGAGCATACTCAAGGAACTTTTCTTTGTTTTTTGTAAAGCTATCAGGCCCTCGGAACCAGAAGGCAAAACCACTGAAGGCCTTGGAACTGTTTTTGAAGGGCCGGAGCCTGAACGAGGAAGTTCCAGGGGTGAAGCAATCACCCAAAGTCCATTGAGAGAGAGAGAACTGTTATTTTGAGATACAATTTGTGAAGGATCAGCATCCAGAAGAGGGGGGACCGAGGGGTGCATCCATCCTCTACAGAGAATACGTGAGAAAGGAACTTTGTTTTGTTATTTGACTATGGCAGGCCCTCAAAGGTAAGAGACTTTCAGGAGAAACAAGACTTGGCCATTGACAGTCCTGATAGCTGCAAGTGGAACTGTCGTTTTGTGCAGGGGAAGCTCGAGACTGTACTGTACTCCAAGATCCCACCTTACCCCAGCTTCTTAAAATGTGGGGAAGAGAGACCCAAGCTACTGCATCCTGATATAGTATTTGTGAACACTTCTTTCTTTACTGGAGAGCTATCCCACACCCTTTTTGTATAAGTTGTAAGGTTTGGCCATAGGTTTCTTAGTATGGGCCCTTTTATTTGGTATCACTACATAATATCCCCCAAAAAAATATTGCCGTAGATATGGCCGTTAGGGTCGCCATAGGTGATATTTTTTGGGGGGATATTATGCGGGAGTGGGGGTTGCGGGTGTGTCCCCTGCACATTAAAAAATGATTTAGGTTTAGATTAGGTGTTTTTCCAACCTGCATACAGTTCAATAAACACCCTTGAACTGTGATCATTTGTGTCTGTCTTTACTGTTGCCGCCATGAGATCCTTACATGCGGCAGTTGTAGACGTGCCTGGATGTTGTGGACTGCATCAGGAGGTCAATGGGGGTCAGCGATTGTATCAAGTAGGCAGGCTTACCTTCATACATCTGGGTTCTCGCGACAGCTTGTTCGGTCCAAAAACCGATGAGTCCTTGGAGAAATGTAAGGACTCCAAGCTGGCTGTAAGTCTCTGGGCCTAGCTGTCTAGCAGCCTAAAAAACCTGCCTTTGGCTTCGCCTCAAAGAGAAGAGGGTACAGGTCCCCTTTGTCAGGAAGGCTCAGCTCGCACAATCAAGGCAAAGGCAGAGGTGTTTCACGCACTCCCCAAGGGCCAGGGCGGCCTCCAGAGGTCAGCAGGTGTTGCAGCAGCTGGTGGGGTGGCTCCGTCCTGGAAGCTGCTTTTGATTTCTCCAACCACATTTCACCGGTTGGAGGACGGATAGGTGAGCACTGGTCCCAATGGCGGGGATTATCTCTGATGCGTAGGTGCTCCAGCTCATCCAGTGCGGTTACTGTCTGTGGTTACTGTCTGCCTTTCTTAAAAAAGCCCAGGACAGGACACCCCCTCCTCAAAAACCACAACAGGAGCTCCAGGAAGAGCTGCGAGCCCTGCTTTTGAAGGGTACCGTGGAAGAGGTATATCCCGAGCAAAGAGGATGGGCTGGTATTCCCGGGTATTTTCTAGTACCCAAGAAAGGGGGAGGAATCTGTCCCAAAAGCTCAGGAATTTCCTGATATTCCTCATGGGGGACAAGCAATTCCAGTGCAAGCTGCTCTCCTTTGGGTTGCCCTCAACCCTGAGGTCTTCACCAAGCTCATGGCAGTAGTTGAGGATCACCTCAGGAGATCCGGCATTCAGGTGCACCCATACCTGGACAACTGGCTGGTCTAAGGAAAGTGGATGGAGCAAGTTTTGTCCCATCTTGAGGACACCTGCTCGCTGCTCCACATGCTGGGCTTCCCCCTGAATTTACAGAAGTCCAACACAACATCAACACAGGGGCTCCAGTTCATCGGAGCGGTGCTGGACACTAGGGTGGGAAAGGCCTTCCCCACACCCCCGAGGAGAGAGTCGCCAGTGTCAAGCAGAATGGTTCAGCTGTTCCAGTGCCACAACACCTTGCTAGTGGCTTTCTTAGTCCGCCTCCTGGGTCTCAATGGCTCCTGCGGGGTCAATGGTCCCTGTATTTCGGCACTTTGAGAGACGTTCTAAAAGTGTCCAGGTCAGTGGTCAAGGATCTCTCTTAGTGGGCCAGCAGCAAGAACATGTTGGGAGGGGAACCTTTCTTGCCTCTGTGGCCCCAGGACGGGTCACTGAAGGGTTGGGAGACTCACTGCAAGGTATTTCAGGTGAGCGATCTTTGGTCTACAATTGAAGCTCAATGGAACATCAACAGGCTGGAGGTACGAGTGATCAGGTTTGCCCTGAAAGCGTTGGCGCCCTCTCTCAAAGGGAAGCAAATCCGTATTACGGCGGACAATACAGTGGCCGTGCACTAGCTGAACAAGCAAGGTGGCATGCACCATGCACTCCCCTCCCCTTTGCAGAGAGGCGATGCAGCTTTAGTTTTGGCTTTTAGAGAATCGGGTCTCGGCAGTACATTTGTTAGAGACAGGGAACGGATTGGTGGAGGCTCTGATCAGGCAGAGCACGGTCTCACGCGAGTGGGACGTGTGGCAAGAAGTCCTAGACGAGGTCTTCTCTCAGTTGAGTACCCCATCAGTGGGTCTGTTTGCCACAGAGTCCAACAGGAAGTTCAGACAGTTTTGCTATAGAGGTGGGGAGTGGTGTATTAGGGGATGCATTTCTGGTGGAGTGGACCTTCGATCTCCACTATGCCTTCCCTCCGATTCCCGTCATTCTGTGGGATCTCGGGAGCTTGAGGAGGTTCCAAGCAACCCTGATCTTGATCACCCTGGATTAGGTGAGGAGAATGTGGTACTCGGACTGCCATCTGCCCACCTCTGGTTGCCTCAAAGGCCAGATCTCCTATCTCCGTCGGAAGGACGGGTCTTCCACCCGAACCTGGAGTCCCTCAAACTACATGCGTGTCTCTTTAGAGGATGAGCTATGACGACTGGGACCTCTCGGAACGGGTGTATGCATGCAGGTGGATGATGGAGTTCCTTCCGTCACCGACCTCGTTAGACCTTCAGGTCACTACAGTCAAAGTATATTTGGCAACTTTGTCTGTATTCAAAAGGTCTCTGGAACAAGGGTCTTTCTTTACTATACCGGTTATGGCCCAATTCCAGAAGAGCCTTTTGAAAACATTTCTGCCTTTTCCCTTTGTTGTCCCAAACTGGGACCTTAACTTGGTTCTCACTTTCCTCATGGCCGCTCCCTTTGAGCTTTTGCAATCTTGCTCCATTCTTTTACTCACTCTAAAGACTGTTTTCTTTTGGCCATTACGTACGCCAGACTGGTCAGTGAGCTAAAGGCCCCGTCATGAAAGCTGCCATTTCTCTGTTTTTTCAGGGAGAAAGTTTCTTTAGAGGTACGATGATATTTTTTTTACCCAAAGTCATCTAGTTCCATCTGTCCCCAGGCTATTGACCTTCCTGTTTTCTACCCGTCTCCACACCTCTCCAAGGAGGAGGAGTGGTTACTCGAAGAGGGCTCTTAACTTTTATGTTGTGGGAACGGTAGAATTTAGGAAAGCGGACCAACTGTTAGTAGGCTTCTCGATTGCGAAAAGGGTTTGGCTGTCTCCAAGCAAACCATCTCTAGGTGGATCACATTGCATTTCAGAATGTTACCTCAATGCAGGGAAGGATTCACCTCTCTGCATCAGGGTGGGGGTTGGCTGCCTCTTCGGCTCTGCAGATGGGGGTGCTAGTGAGGGACATCTGCCAAGCAGCGACTTGGTCCTCACGGCATACCTTCACCAAACACTACTGCCTGTATGTAGCCCATGGAGCTGACTCTCGTTTTGGGAGATCGGTTTTCCAAAGTTTCCTTGTGTAGGGACTTTCATCCCACCTCCTTCACACATACTGCTTGTAGAGTCTACCTGATGAGTAATCTGCGGGAGAAAAGTAATCCATTGAGGGAGAAATTACTTGCTATAATGTTATTTCAATGGATTCTTCTCCGGCAGATTTCTCATCACACTCCCATCTTATCACGCTATGAAAGGGCTTGTAGTTAATGACTAACTTCTATTTGGGAGAAAGAGGGGAGCTCTCGTTTTAGGGCTATCGTTCAACTTATGAGTGTGTTTCCGCATTCCTTCTGTGGTCCCCATTCCTCACAGTTCTTAAAACAAACACAAAAAAATCTGTTGAAAAACCTTAGCTAGGTTTTCTTTTTTCTGTGAGTTGTGGCTTTTTAGCTGAATCGTTTGATTCTCCCTCCGCAGGGTCTGAGCTTGAGAGGTGGGGAGGACTGAGGTACAGGGGTAGTGGCGCAGTATATGTTTGACGAACAACGTCCACGTCCGGAGCAGACGACAACTGCATTGAGACAAGACCGATCGACAACCGAGTCGAGGTGCACTATGCCCCCTGTCAAAAGGTTTTACAAGAGGCTAACACTGGAATGGATATCTATCTTTTGAGGTATCTGCGGGAGAAGAATCCATAGAAAAAACATTACGGTATGAAATTTCATAGTTTCTCCCTCTCTTGTATCCCACCTTTGTGGCACTAGGACTCTCCAAAGTCCTTTGGCTCTTTTTCCGCGGTATTGGTTCTCGGTCCAATCAATAAAATGTAGGGCTCCTGCCGTTTGGGTATTACTGGTTCCCGTTACCTGGTTGGCTTGGCTAGCCTTGTTACAGAGTGTTCATACTCTGTTCAGTTCCCCATGGGACAGATGCCAATCTGACTTAATCAATTTCCTCATATGGTTTTCGGCTTTCTCAGCCTTCACATAAAGCACACATATCCCTTTCACTCCTCCTTACATAGGGCATGTGCCCATTCAGTTCTCTTTTGCTCTCCTACTGTTGGTGACTTCTCCAGCCTTGATATACAAATACAGTGTTTGAATCTCTTTCACTCTCTTTTACATGGGTCTTGTGTTCATTCCGTTTTCTTAGATATCTTTGTTGGATTCTGTACTTGTGGAAACCAAGTTCATAGCTCTTACTGGCGTCCTTGGTTTATTTAGGAGCATTTGCTTCCCAGTCAGTATTCAACTCGACGGCAAAATGCACTTGCAGTATGGAGCTCATGTACCTGGGATCCTTTCCTTTTTCTGGTCTGTGTCAGTTGCTGGGCACCAGGCCCACCACTGTTCTCCAGTGGTCACGCCACCAGGGAAGACTGTTTTCTCTCTGTCTCCGTACCGGAGCTGCTTGCTCGGTCAGAGTGCCCGCCTCTTAGCCTCCAGCTAACAGGTATTGCTTCTCCCATACCACAGCTGGCTCTGTAGCTTGGCGTAGGTGCGCCCCTCCAAGACGGCGTCTCAGAATCTGGCTTCTGCATAGCAATGACTCTCCTCCCTCCATAGGAGTTGCTCACCATTCACAGTCCGCACTGCTCTTATGCACTTCATCAACACAAAAAGAATGCTTGTGGCATTCAGATGATATTCAGCATTACCTGAAACCAATAGAGTGTAGAAAGGGTCTTTATTCATTATAGTGTTAACGGGAGATACCGAAGTCTTTCTCACACCCATATAGGCAGAAAGTGTGTTTTTGGACTAGGAGTTGCTTATTGGAATGGGAGTCCTTGTCCCCAAAAGGGAAGTCACTCCCAGTGAGGTACCACTTGATCAGATATCTAGGGAGGGCCTTGCTTAGCAGGCTCCCCTTTCTAGCCTCAAGATGGGTGGCTCCTCCATGGGAGAAGGGACGAATTGTCCAGATTCATCACAGACAAAGTGCTTGACTCCAGAGGAGTCGAAGGCTTTCCGGCAGCAGATGCATAGCGTCTTTGCCAAGACCACAGCACTTTTATACCAGCAGAGGCACCTCCTTGAACCGCAAGTGCATGCCAGCTGCCTCAGTTCCAGCTCCACTGATGGCTTCCACACCCTCCCAGCGCCACAGTACTTTGCCTTTGGGCACCAAAGCTGTGACTTTCGCTGAGGCATTTCATATAAAATATGACTCTAATCTTTTATGATTAGAGAGATGTTATCCAGTGTGGTCTGGAATCATTTTTCTCCGGTGGGGTTGGTCGAATCCCTGAAGAGTTCTATGAGGAAGGAGAGTATCTTCTGAACTTTGCTCAAAACTTCCAAGCAGCTTGATCACTTTTCCTGAGATGTATATTCTTCCAGCACCTTTACCTGGCAAACTCTACTGTTCTTATCAGGGGACCATTGCCAAGGTTGTGGAGACTTTAGTGTTTTCTGTGCCTACTAAGCCGTGAGTTCAGTACAAACTAATTCGACATTTCATAGGAAGGTCCCCCACTTGAGACCCTTTTTCCATTTAACGCAGCAATGGCTCCTCTTGTTTTGATGGCTTAGGAGAGACCGGCTTCGGTACCTGCAGTGGATTGCGACCTTGCTTAGAAGCATCATCTGTCATCCAGCCCCCTCGCATCGCATTTATCTTTAAACACACCCTCTCAACAGCAGGGCTAAAGACCATGCCTACACCTTCCAGCACCCAACAGGGAACTCAAGAAGCTGGATGCCATGGGCATTTTGCAAGGCAACTTTACTTTGAGGGCAGTCAATGCTACTTGCGCATTAGTTAAATATAGCTTTGGTCTGTGGGGTCTGACCTTTGGAGTGACAGACAACTTTCCCACTAAGGAGATGTAGAGTTTCAACTCTCTTAATGGTGATGGTAAGGAAGCCACACACCAGATCTTGCAGTCAGGCCTTGGTCCTACTGTGTGGTGTGTGCAATGGGTACCGACTAAGTTCTGCATCAGTACTCCTGGATGAGGACCTTGGGATTTGACATGCTGTTTGACTGGAGCAAACTGTTTGAGACAAAGGCTGATGAATTGCTGCAGAAACTCCAGTCCTCCAAAGCCATGGCTCGGTCATTGGGATTGGTTGTTCAGCAGCCTCCTATCTCGGAACAGAAACTTCCTTTTTGCCCTTTGCTGCTTTCGCCCATCGAGGCAGGGGTCAAGCACCCTCTGGCAAGCAGCGTCTACATCGCCTTCCCCATTGGGGAGAAATGCCCATAGAGGGGGTTACGCAGTCTTTGCCGTCTCCACACCGGCACCCAGTGGCAAGACACTGTGAAGTGAACTTCATCTGTTTGGCTCCTGTGGGAGGGGAGGTCATCTATGTTCATCAAGGACAAGCTCTGATGCTTGGGCATTACAAGTCGTAACTCATGGTTTCTGGCTCTATTTATTTATTTATTTATTCGCATTTGTTAAGCGCACATACAGCCCATAGGGCATCGTGGCGCTTGTTACAGAGATGACTTGTTATACATACAAAGAAGTCATTACTTAGTTACAAGAGAGTAGTAAGGAGAAGATAGGAAAGGAAGAGGAGATGATGATGTACGACGAGCTAGTTGAACAAGGTGGTTTTCAGTTTTTTTCGGAAGGCAAAGAGAGATGTTTCTGCTCTGAGTGTGCTAGGAAGTGCGTTCCATAGCTTCGGTGCAATGTAAGGGAAGCTTATTCCACCTGCTCTGGCTCGTTTGATGCGTGGGACCCTAAGCTGGTTGGTGTGGCATTGTCTGGTTGGTCTAGTGGAGTGCGATCTGACTAGCGTGTCAGACAGGTAGGAAGGTGCAGATAGGTGAATACATTTATGTGCAGTGGTAAGTATTTTGAATGTGATGCGCTCTTTGACAGGTAGCCAGTGTGCTGCCTTTCTGGCTTGCGCGATGTGGTCCCGTTTAGGTATATTGAGGGCTGCTCTTAGTGCATTATTTTGTGTTGTTTGGAGTTTATTGAGATTAGTGATGGAAGTACCAGCCAGTAGTGCATTACAATAATCTATCTTGGCTCCTATGGTAGCTCTTGCAATAGATAAGCAATTATCTTTGGTTAGGAATGGTTTAATGGCATTAATGAGCTTAGTGCTCAGAGCGGAGGCAGAGACAATGGAGTTGACTTGCTTGTCCATGGATAGTGATGTGTCAATGTGGACTCCTAGTGTTTTTACAGAAGGTAGAACTGGGATGACACAATTGTCTATGCAGAAGTTTGTGTAGAGAGGGTCGAGATTCTTGAGAGTGGATTTTTGGCCAAGGATGAGAATTTCGGTCTTGTCACCGTTAAGACATAGGCCATTCGTGGCCATCCATGCTTGGATGGTGGCGTATATATTCTGGAGGGTGGTTGCGTCCTGGAGGTAGTGTCCTGTGAGCGGGAGGAGTACTTGGGTATCGTCAGCGTAGTTGGTGTATGTGATCCCAAGTGCGTCCAATTTGTCAAAGAGAGGTTTGGTGAAAAGATTATAGAGAGTGGGAGCTGTACATGAACCCTGAGGGACTCTATACCTGATGGTGGTAGGCTCTGTGTTGGCTATATTGGAGAACACTTTCATCACTCTGCCTTTGAGGAAAGAGGTAATCCAATTTGTGGCTTGTTTGGAGAAATGAGCGGCCTGAGTTAGGTGGTTCGTGAGAATGGCATGATCGACTAAATCAAAAGCCGCTGAAAGGTCTAGGAGGAGCAGGAGGGCCGGCTTACCTTTATCTAGGATTAGGGTGATTTGATTCTTCAGATCTAGTAACGCAGTTTCAGTTCCATGACCTTTACGGAATCCGGACTGCCTTTTGCCTAGGACAGAGTTGTTTTCCAGGTAGGCCTGTATCTGCATATGTGCAGCTTTATCTATGATTTTTAAGAGAAATGGAACCGTTGTAATGAGCCAGTAATTGTTAGGTTGGGCGGGGTCCAAGGTTGGTTTCTTTAAGAGTGGGCGTACCCACGCCTCTTTAAGGCTGTCCGGGACTTTACCCGTCTTGAATGAGGCATTAATGAAAGCTGTGATGATCGGTGCGAGGGGTGCAGAACACTCTTTGATTATGTTGGGGGGGCAGATGTCGCCTTTGCATTGAGATGGTTTGAGCTGTTTAAGGATGTGGAGAGTGTCCGACTCGGTGATTGGCGAAAAATTGAATTTTGAGGTGTGCTTATCTTTGGCGGTATTGACGGAGAGGGTCTGTTGGGGGTGTAGAGCCCTATAGTGTTCTGCTATTTTAGTTTGGAGAAGGTCTATTTTATTTAACATCGCTGTTTGGATGCTATTGCAGCAGGCTTCATCCTTAACGTTCTCATCTGTGCAGATAGGGGGGATAGTGAGCTCTTTAAAGATGGTGAAGAGCTCTTTTGAGTGGGAGTTGGCTTCCAGGATACGTTTATTGTAGGTTTCTGACTTTGCCTTGAATATGGCATTTTTGTATTTTTTAGAGATACAAAGGAAGTCTACTTTGGTGGCCTCACAGGGATTTGCCTGCCATGTTTTGAGGGCTTGGCACTAACGTTGGCGCAGATTTAGTAAGTCATCCGTGAACCATGAGTTAGAATGAAACGATTTTTTTTCTTTTTTGTTTTCAAGAGGGGCTGCGGTATTGATGGCCATGGTGAGCGTGTTTTTGAAGATCTCTGCTAGAGTGTTGGGGTTGGAGGAAAACGGGGGTGCTAGGCATGGGGTGTTAAGGAAGGGACGTATATTGTCTGCTGTGAGTTTTTTGGCACTTCTGGTTAGCGTGGCCGGTGCAGGTTTTAGAGGTTTGGAGTAAGATGATATGGGGATGCAGAATTGGAGGCAGTTGTGATCAGACCATGGGAGGGCTGTGTTAGAGTTGAGAGTGGATCCACAGTTGTGATCTGCCACCCAGTCTAAGATGCGGCCTTTATTATGGGTCGGGGCAGTGATTATTTGTGTGAATCCTAAATCTGTGAGGTTTCTTGCGAGGGTGGCAGCTTCTTTGTCGAGTTTATCATTAAATCCAAGATTGAGGTCTCCTAGAAACAGTGTTTTGGAAGTTTGTTTGAGGTTTTTTCCAAGAAGATGGTTGACTATGCTTTTGAAGTTATTAGCCGCGCCAGGGGGTCTATATATGACGTGAATGTTTACCGTATTTTTGGGAGAGAGGGTAAGTTTGGCTGAGAGGATGTCAGTGGTGTCTTCCTCGGGGGTGGGAGTCTGTCTTAAGGCTAAGGTGTCTTTAAAAATCAGTGCAACTCCGCCTCCTATTTTAGTTAATCTATCCTGTCTTAGGATCGAATATCCTGATGGTACAGCTAAGCTGATGGTCGGTCCAGCGGCAGAGTGCAGCCAAGTTTCTGTTATGGCTAACATATCTAGGTCCTGATTGGTAATAATGTCATTAACTTCTATAGCGTGGGCGTTGAGTGAGCGAACATTTAATAACGCACATCTAAGGTGTTGGATCTTTTTTGGTTGTGGTGGCTTGAGGAGTGTGCTGGTGATGGACTTTTTGGTAATGTGTGTAGGCTTGCTAGTCAAGTGGTGTCCGACTTTACGCTGGTCATGTGGGGTTTGATCGAACGTTGGAGCACTGTTAGGGCGTTGGGTCGCTGTGCTGGTGTGTGGTGGCCAGGTCTTGGTGTGGGTGCGAGAGCTTATGCGTAAGTTCCTGTCTGTTGCCTGCATTGGTGTAGAGGGGAGTGCTAAAGGGAATGTCCGTGTTCTGAGTCTGTACTGTCTGAGTATGATATCGGAGGGAGTAGCATGCGTGGTGGTGTGTCTAGGTTCCATGATATGGTTGTCGGGTTGCCCTGCGGGCATAGAGAAGTCAGTACTACTGGTCAGTAAGGTGTGGACTAGGCCTATGAGGAGGTACAGTGTATGTGTGGCGTACATATTGAGGTGGGTAAGCGAGAGTGGGATAGAATTATCAGTTGGGCAAAACAGTATCCCCGTAGTCTCTGGTGACCATGGGGCACAACACTATGTCACAGTGGTCTCTAAGCGACCATAAGGCACAACACAATGTCACAGTGGTCTCTAAGCGACCATAAGGCACAACACAATGTCACAGTGGTCTCTAGGCGACCATAAGGCATAGCACGCTGTCACAGTGGTCTCTAAGCGACCATAAGGCACAACACAATGTCACAGTGGTCTCTAAGCGACCATAAGGCATAGCACACTGTCACAGTGGTCTCTAAGCGACCATAAGGCACAACACAATGTCACAGTGGTCTCTAAGCGACCATAAGGCACAACACAATGTCACAGTGGTCTCTAGGCGACCATAAGGCATAGCACGCTGTCACAGTGGTCTCTAAGCGACCATAAGGCACAACACAATGTCACAGTGGTCTCTAAGCGACCATAAGGCATAGCACACTGTCACAGTGGTCTCTAAGCGACCATAAGGCACAACACAATGTCACAGTGGTCTCTAAGCGACCATAAGGCACAACACAATGTCACAGTGGTCTCTAGGCGACCATAAGGCATAGCACGCTGTCACAGTGGTCTCTAAGCGACCATAAGGCACAACACAATGTCACAGTGGTCTCTAAGCGACCATAAGGCATAGCACACTGTCACAGTGGTCTCTAAGCGACCATAAGGCACAACACAATGTCACAGTGGTCTCTAAGCGACCATAAGGCATTGCACACTGTCACAGTGGTCTCTAAGCGACCATAAGGCACAACATAATGTCACAGTGGTCTCTAAGCCACCATAAGGCACAACACAGTGTAATAGTAGTCTATGTTAGACCGTACTGCAAAAACAGTTGTCAGGGGCAGCATACGGTAGGGCATGGCAAAAGCAGAATGCAGGTGATGATACATGTAACTAGTATGAAGCCGGGGAGGCTTGGATCAAAATGCTAATGCAGTGCTAAGACGATTACTAATGGCTACACAGGACTGTTGGTCTGTAATTGGTTGAGTGTGTACAAGTAGGGCAGAGAAGCATTTTGTGGCAGTTCAAGTGCACCATTGTGATGAGGAGACCTTGGAGGTAGCAATGATGAGAGGTTCTTGTATACTGGGTCAGCGAAGACTTGAAGCAGATCAGGTCGCTGGGTAATGCAGTGGGAAAAAGGTTGCTGTAAAGGGCAATATGCTTACCCCAGAGGAGGTGGGCAGGGGTTCTAGCCCTATGCTCGACGGCGTATACAGGCTAGAGACAGGCACAGTGCCTTCGTGGTGGGCCGGCTCGAAGCCTGCTGGCTTGTGGTTGGCTCCCAAGTAGAGGAGAGGGGCCAATTCCGATGTTTGCAGGGCTGCGGGGCCGAGTGGAGGGCTGAAGATGCGACGGTCGGCCATTTTAGAATGGTGCAGACCTCGTGGGTTCAAATGGTGGCTGGATGCAATCTGAGTGCAATAAG
Organism: Ambystoma mexicanum; assembly: GCF_040938575.1. Taxonomy (NCBI): domain Eukaryota; kingdom Metazoa; phylum Chordata; class Amphibia; order Caudata; family Ambystomatidae; genus Ambystoma; species Ambystoma mexicanum. The sequence continues at coordinate 754,294,293 of NC_090924.1, read as the reverse complement.
GGGGCAAATCCTGGCTGGAAAAGGCCACTGGGCAACGCTGGAGCGGCGCGGATATTATTAAATAATCCGCCGCGTGTTGTCTCAAAAACGCACGCTCGTGCTGCAAGCTTCCAATATGCAGCTAAGGGCTCATGACATACCTGGAGTCAGGCAGGGCTCGGGGGCGTCGATGCAGGGCTGGCTACTGCTCCTGCAGTAGATGGAAGGAGCTCCTGCTCCTCCTGGCTCTGGAGCGGTAGGGGCAGAGTTCCTGGTCCCTGGCTCCTAAGGCTCCGAACAGGCACCCAACAGGCCTTAGTGTGGCCTTTGTGAGGGCCGGCGTATCCGCCTGCCGGCGGATGCTCGTCCGAAGAAAGAGGCGGTCTCAGCCTCGTTTTGGCGCCGCGCTGCGCCCGGCATGAAGAGGTCAGGCAGGCCTCGAAGACCTAATCAGGCAGGTCTCTAGGGACCTCGTCGATGCTGCTGGCGGCTTCAAGGGGGGGAGAGGGCTCCTGCCCTCTTCCCTGGGCAGATAAGTGCAAGTTTCTCTTGTGCCGACTCTGCCACTCTCCTTCCATCCCTTCACCTCCAGATCCTCCTGTGCCATTGCATTGGTGCCTTGGTTGAAACGAGGACCGGATTGATAATACCTGCATGCTTCTGAAGAAAAACTTGGGCCTGTGTCACATAATCGATCTGAAGCTCTTGCATTTGTTCTTGTGCTAGGACAAGTTCAAGATTGTTACCCTGGTCCAGAGCCTCCATGCCCACGAGCTGCATGACTGGTTGGTGTCACAGACTCTTCAGGATGCCTACTTCCATGTGTTCATCCATCCCAAGCAGAGTATGTTTCTATGCTTCGTGGTTTGCAATGCCCACTACCAGTGTTTTGCTTTTCAGTCTTTTCTTGGTGCCTCAAGTTTTCACCAAACTGTTGTGGTTGTGGCTCATCTCTTGAGTGAAAGAATCCACATCTTCCCCTAAACGGATAATTTGCTCATTCGTGTCTGCACCCTGGACCCGTGTCGGACATCTGTACTGCACATGCGGTCTGTTGCACAGTTTGGTCTTCTTCCTGAACTTCAAGAATTACCCTATCCCGACGTCCCAGTCCAGTATTTTGTCAGTGCGCTCTTGGAGTTCCCTCCTGGGCAGTGCTTTCCCTCCCAAAGATCGGGTTGCAAACATCCTTCAGATAGTGCCTGTGTTCATACCCGGCGTGTGCTCATGGCCTCTACCTTTCTGTAACTTCTGGGCTTCACCACCTCCTGCATGTTGGTGCCACCCCAGTAGCTGTTTCGATGCCAGTGTCCTCATTTCCAGGGAAACATGTCAGACCTTTTTCAGTTCGTCCGGTTTTATTATAAACAGAATTTAGCACTACTGAAACACCCCAGCCCTCCTGGTGCAGATAATCAGAGTTGGTGGGCGATCCTTTAGCTTTCTTAAAGCACATCTGTGGAATGGCACTTACTTAGCTCTACAGGAGATAACCAGCCGTTAGCTGTTTAAAAAGAAAATGAAACCTGCTTCTTCTATTATCAATATTTTGGCAGGAATTAACCATCCCTTCAACTGTTACATTGCTTAACAAGTCCTTCCCATTAGCCTTTACCACAATGAGCCCACTCACCGTGACTGTGTGAGCTATGCATCAAGATATGTAACGTAAAACCATAAATCATGTGGCAATATCTTGGACTCTGTCTTCACTGAGTGAGCATGAAGACTCTGGACTTCTAGGCACTTGTGGAAGAAAAAAAAAGCAAAACAGAAATAAAAGCATCTCACAAATGGGATGATGAAAATAGCTGGCAGTCATAAAGAGGTGCTACAGACCGTGGTTTATTTAGGCTTTCTGCTACCCTAGGCCCAAATAAGTGCATGCACCCCCCCCCCCGCCTTTACTCCATCTTTTCCAGACTCTGCATCTTCACCAGATTCTGCTCCTTCAACAAACTCTGTCTGCGTCCCTTCACCCCCATTTTGTTGGCCATTTTGGCTCCATACCGTTAGGACGTTTTTTTTTTTTTTAAATTTCACTTTTATTGATTTTTAAAGGCTTGGCAGTCACATAAATGCAGCTTACATCTCTTGGTTACAAAGAAAGCGAGCATGTAAGTAGTATAACAATCACTTATTTCGCATACCTGAAGAAAACCAAACCATTGTTTCCGAACATATCCCACCCCTAATTCCCACCCCCCGCACATGATATCAGACCCGAAATTAGAGAGAGCATTAAACAACACCAATAAACCGTCATTTCAGTCATGGCAGTGGGCATAAAAGTCGCGCATTGATTCAACAGACACGTACTCGAGTCAATCCAAGCGTTAAACCTTAATAGCTTTAGGTATAGCGTGAGTCAGACACATTTCACAAAGCATATACGGAGCGAAACTCCGACCAGGTGTTCTCTACTGTGGGACGATCCCCATGCAATGCCGCAGTCAGGCACTCCATTCTGTAGATGCTCAATGCGACTGCTCGCCATTCACTCTTGCTAGGGAGCGTGGGTCTCTTCCATGTCATAGTAAGGCATGCTCGAGCAGCCATCAATAGGCCCTGCACCATTTTGCATGCCACCACTATCTTATCCCCGTCCTCAGTTAAGGAAAACAAAACGAGCAGTGGATGCGTCTCTCTTTCCTCCCCGTCAAGGTCCCTGATCCAGCTAAGGACTTCTGACCAATAGAGTTGGACCTTTGCGCATCCCCACCACATATGCCAATAATCGGCCCGCCTCCCACATCCCCTCCAACAATTCGGGCTTACTCCCTGGTACATCTTGGCCAGCCGGGCAGGGTCGTATTGCCATCTGTATAGTAGTTTGATAGCATGTAATTTGTATTGACACGATAGGGAAGATCTCGCCGTTCTTCTGCACATTTGTAACCATAGTTTTGGGGAGACTTGCCTGCCCATATCAGCTTCCCATTTGCCCTTGAGTGTCAAGGAGGGTTTAATATCGATTTCAATGAGTGCGAGGTACATAGCACTGATCAAACCTTTGGAGCTAGTGCATAAATCAAGGATCTTTTCAAACGGTGTGAGGTCTCTTTGTAACTGTTGTTTCCATATGGGTCTGGACATTACCCCCTTGAGTCTAAGATACAGGAAGACCGAGAGGCTACCTATGCCGAGGGCTTCCTGCAACTCCTGAATGGTAATAAAGGAGTCATTGCGGCGCAGTTGCCCTGCCCTTTCTAGCCCCGCCTGATACCATGCTTCATAACTCCCTGGCTCAGGAATAGCGTCGCGGATCCCTGGTGACCAGAGATGCCCCAGTGGGGCGGGCCATGTAGTGACACCCACCATTTTCCTCCCTGGTTTCCATATCGACCATATCGTGCCTATGATGGGGTGGGATTTGACAGTGTTACGTAGTTGTGGTCCAGGCACCCATAGCCATTCACTCATAATAAAGGGACGGAGGTGATAGTTATCAAGCGCTATCCACTGGGGTTCTGACTGCTGCCTGAAATGTGGGACAAGGACCCTAAGCTGAGTGGCTCTGTAGTATGTCTCAATATCTGGGAGACCCAGCCCAGCGTTATCCTTTCTAAGTTGAAGGAGGGATCTCGGGATTCTTGGCTTTTGGCCTTGCCATAGAAAGGTTAATATCAATTTCCTTGTGTCTGTAAAGTAGTCTGGGGGCATTTTAATAGGGAGCATTTGAAATAGATACAATATTTTAGGGAGCAGGACCATTTTTACAGCATTTAGACGCCCTAGCCACGAAATGGTAAGTTTGGACCACCTTTGGACATCTTTCTGGAGAGCAAGGGACATTGGGGGGAAGTTGGCCTCATACAGGGATCCAAGGTCACGGGTGACGTTAATGCCCAGGTACCGGAGCGTAGTGAGGCTGACCTTAACTCCCAGGGGGGCGAAGCGCTCGGCATCCGCGTCTCTGCGGCTATCTATTGGAAGGAGGACAGACTTGCCCGTATTGATTTTCAGTCCCGCAAGCGCTCCATATTCCTCAATAATACTAAATGCTGCCGGGATCGAGTCTAAGGGGTCGGTCACATGTAGCAAAATATCATCAGCATATAGGCCCAATTTATATTCCCGGTCGCCCACTGTGATACCCTTAACTCTGGTGTCATTTCTCAGTTTTTGTGCCAGTGGTTCCAGAGACATCACAAATAGTATCGCTGACAGTGGGCAACCTTGCCTTGTGCCTCTCTCAAGGGGAAACCAACGAGAGTATCCCCCGTTCACCGTCACGGATGTCACGGGGGAGCTATAGAGTGCTTTAATGGCACGGGAAAGCTGTGGTCCCAGCCCATATGAACTCGGTACCCTCTCCAGGAATTCCCAGGAGACCCGGTCAAAGGCCTTCTCGGCATCCAGAGACAGAAGGGACGGGTCTCCCTCCATCTCCTTCGCTTCATGGATTAAATGCAGCGTTTTTCTCATTGTATCCGCGCCCTGTCTGCCATGGACGAAGCCAACTTGGTCGGAGTTTATCAGTCTGGGGAGGAATGTCTCTAACCGGGCTGCAATCACTCTGGCGTAAATCTTCGCATCGATATTAAGCAAGGAGATGGGGCGGTAAGAGCTACAGTGTCTGGGGTCACGGCCCTCTTTTGGAATGACCGCGAGGAGGGCTTGTGAAAAGGATGGAGGTGCATGGCCTGTGATAAAGATGTGGTTAAACAGTGAAGTAAGAAAAGGAGCAATAAAGGGGGAGAACGTTTTATAGAACCCAGGTGTGAATCCGTCATCCCCTGGAGCTTTCCCTGTTTTCAACCTCTTGATGGCCTCTATGACTTCTTCTTCAAGGACAGGCATGTCTAAGGAATCCGCTTCAGTGGGTGTTAGTGTGGGGATCCGTAATTCTTTCAGATATGTGTCTATACTTCCTACGGGGGGGGGCGGGTCACACGTATATAGGTCTTCGTAAAAATAGGCAAATGCTTCCTGTATGTCCTTAGGGGCTGTGACTACCGTGTCTGTGAGAGTGCCATCCAGTCTCTCGATCGTTTCAACCCATCTCTCCGCTTTTTGCGCGCGGAGGCGGGCCGCCAAGAGAGCGTCGGCCCTGCCACCCTTCTCATAGTACTTTTGCTTAAGATATTGCAGGGTCTGGGCCGTCTTACCGGCAATGAGTATTCTCAACTCTTCCCTGAGACGGCGGACTTCGGCAATATGTGCAGACCTCTCGGATGGGGATGACTGTGCCATATCCTGGGCCCTCCCAAGCCTTTCCCTTATATCTGTCTCCACCAGGGCACGTTCACGTTTTTTATCGGCTCCCTCTTTTATTAGTATTCCCCTCAGCGTCGCTTTGGCGGCCTCCCAAACGTGTGTCTTCCCCACCTCCCCCGTATCATTGGTAAGGAAAAACTGTTTGATTTCAGTCTCAAGGTTTTCTCTGAAGACCAAATCGGCCCATAAAGAATCATTACATCTCCATTTGGAGTTTCGTGGGGTTAGATCGTGCCAGGGTATATCCACCATCACCATATCGTGGTCCGTCCATGCGGAGGTTTGTATAGTAGCTGCCTGCATTATACGCAAGAGATGCTCTGAGAGAAAAATGTAATCAATGCGCGTAAGCGTGTCATGGGGGAGGGAATGGAAGGTGAAGCCTCTCTCCAACGGGTGTAAGTGACGCCAGGAATCAGTGAGGCCAAAGAGGTCAAGGGACAGTTTGATGCTTGCCTCGTTTGGGGTACCGGGTGGGTCTGCTGCGTCTGCTTTAGATTGTCTGTCTAAGGAGCTGTCCATCCATATATTAAAATCCCCGCCGAGGACCGTGTGTCCTCTGGCCATTCCAAAGACCTTTTCACTGATTCTATGCAGAAATCTGTTTTGCCCCTGGTTAGGTGCGTAGAGCGTAGCGAGGGTGACTATCGTGCCCCTTATGTTAGCAATGACTATGAGAGCCCTCCCCTCCTGATCTGTCCATGTCTCCATAATTGTGCTCCGCAGGCTTTTGCTGATTATGATTCCCACTCCCGCTTTCTTCAAGGTGCCCGAGCTCCAAAAGGTGGGCCCAACCTCCCGTGATGGGATCATTCTCTCCTCACCCTTCCGATATCTCGTTTCCTGAAGAAAGAGAATGTCGATCTTCGATCTCTTAAATTCCCTGGCCACCATAGATCTCTTGGTGGGGGAGTTCAGCCCCTTAACATTAAGCGTGCAGATACGTATCGTATCCGTGGAGAGTGTGTGTGTCATTTTAGGTCATGTACGTGTATGTGCACCTCGAGTGCGCCTGCGTCAGTGCCATCGCCGTGTGTGGAGCCCTCACATTCATGGGTATTGTGCTATTTCTCCCTTCAAGTCTGAGTTGTGCTCGATGAAATATTGCCCACCCGCCCCACCCCCCCACCCCCTCCCATCTTCTTTATGATCGGCGCCCGATCCGCCTGGGTTAACCTCACCCAGTCGAACTCGGACCATCAGTGGGGACCGCAAGAACAAGCAGTCCCATCCCACTACAAGCAAACATAACAGTGAGCCCCCAACAGACAAATCATACAAAAACCTGAGTAAACCGCAGCTTCGAAATGGTACTATCGACTCCCCCCAGAATGTCTATGCTGCATGGATATTACCTCATATCCTTCACCAAGTTCACCGTGCAAACAGAATCGAGTGCTCAATGCACATAGGTAGGTTGACATATTGCAGTCGAGGAGCGCCTTGAGGAAGACGTATGCAACCATGATCCTCAATGAGCAAATATCACCCCAGTCGACACCCCGACCCGGTTTCGCGCGGCCCCGGGCGGGGTCCCAAATGGAGTGATCGGGGAAAAGCGCCCATCTGAAGAAGCCATTTTTTCCAGCAATTGAGCACACACAACCCCTGTCCAAGTTAGTGCTCCATGTCACGCGAGTCATTCATCCTCCGAAATTTCCTGGAACCCTGAATACGCCTCCGACGGGGACCCTTGATGCGCCATTCAGCTTCCTTTATATTTGGATCCCCCTGGGAGGGCTCCCCTACGTGGTCGCCCAGGAGGTCAGCTGTGCAGTCTGTAATTTCCTTCTCCGAAGCGAGCTTTATCGTCGAGCCTTGCCACTCGAAGGTGAGAGAGAACGGGTACCCCCATCGATATCTGCTCCCCTTGTCTTTCAGCATCCTCGTAATTGGGATTCATTTTCTCCTCAGGGCAAGCGTGAGGGATGATAGGTCCTGATAAAGAGAGACAGTCGCGTCACCGATGGTGAGTGGCGGGGCATTTCTAGCTTTTTCCAAGATGCGGGCCCTATCAGCGTAGTTATGAAATCTGACTAGGACCGAACGCGGGCCTCCTGCCCTGCCTCCTGCTCTGTGGACGCGGTCGATTTTGGGTTCGTCTACCAGGTCATCCTTAAAGAGGAGTTTCAGGATGTTGTGAATGGATTGTTTCAGGTCAAGATCAGTCTCTCCTTCTTTTTCAGGAATGCCGTGAACACGTATGTTGTTACGACGTTCTCTATTTTCAAGATCGTCCACCTTCAGCTTTATTTCCTCTTCCCTATGCTCTAATTCTGCAATACGAAGGTCCATCTGTGTTTCCAGCGTATTTAAGGAGGTTTGATTGTGTTCGAGCTGTTCCACTCTGTCATCCATTTTATCCATCCTTTGCGTAATCTTGTCAATCCGACTCCCTATGTCTGCCCTCATGCTTCTCATTTCCTTGAGTAGATCAGCTACGTCCCCTTTAGTTGCTGCGGCCTCAGATCCTTGGGAGGCCATCATTTGCTCGTCCGGGCCCCGGGGGTCGTCTTGCGATGGGGCAAACTTGTACTTTGCCAGTTTGTCCATAGGGTCCATGGGTAGTGGGGTCACAACCACACAATGGAGTGCTCTCAGGGCAGCGTCTGCACGGGGTGGTGCGTCTCGCGGTCCAGGTTCTGTGCCGTTGAGGCCTGCGGCCGCGTCCGGAGATCCCCGGCCAGGCGGAGTGACAGTTCGATGGGACCAGCAGGAGCAGTGGCCGACGACGGGGGCCGAGGAGGGCACACGCCCTGGAGACCAGGGGCTCAGCCCACTGCAGCCTGGAGGGAAGAGAAGTGCGTAGTGCCGGTACCCCGGAATGGGGATGCGTCTGCCCCACGCCGAGTGTGTCTTTCACCAGAAGAGCTGCTGGCTCGGGGGAGGGTTCGGTATATCCTCGTAGAGAAGGCCTTCCTCCGCCGCCGCCCGGGCGAGGACCCGCGCACCGGCCACGGCCTAAAGTCTTACGCGTCCAAACCCGTGGCGGGCTCACTCCTTGTAGACTTCCTGCAGGTCAGGTGTGGCCTGTGCGTCTTTCAAGTTGCACGCACCTTCTCGCGGGGTTCAGCCGAGTCGAGGGTCCGCGAAGTCGCAGGTTTCCTGGGACCGTGTCAGTGCAACGCGTGTTGGAAGCTTCCAGGCCTCGCGCGTCTTCCTTCGGTATGACGCAGAAGAGTATTTCTCCGGAATGGAAGGTCCGATTTTGATTGGAGTTGGAACCAGACGGTGCCTGGGTGGTTCCGACACCGGGTTCCGACGCTATTTTAGCCGGCGGGGGTCTCGTGGTGGGGGCTCAACCCACTTTTCGGGACCCTTGCGCGGAGCTCACACGGAGAACGTCTCCATCCGTGCGCCCCCTGGTGGCCAATCGTTAGGACGTTTTTAAGGTTGCAGGGGCTAGAAAGGTATTGCTTCCTCTCTATTAATTAGTTCCCGTCATCTTCTGTGTTGTATTAGTTGATAGTGTTTTCAGATCTGTGCTGCCCAAGATTTGGAGAAGGCAGTGTGTTCTACAGGTGAATACACTAGAGAATGCACTCTGTGCTTGACTTAAGCATAGGCACGCGTGTAATATTGTAAAATGATGCATCATGTTAACCTTTACTTTTCTGAAGGTAAAACACTAATTTTGCAGCGGTTTAAAGCATGCATGTCGTGTATTCGAATATAAAAGTGATTGCTTAACACAGTGTATGTGTGTATTAATTAGAAAGAACTCCAAAGATGATGTGAAGTGGCACTAATAAAAACAATGTTATATCTGTCATATATGTCTGTGAGAGTTGTATGACTGAATCACTAAATACCTAAAGCAGGCTGGGTTTGGAACACATTTCTTTTTATTTTCCTTCCTTTAAAAAAAAAAAAGAAAAGTCACCCTAACAATAAAGCTTTTGCAAATATCAAGCATATCTACACGTTTGGCCATCAAAGACTTTAGCTGTCTGAGTGGAAGGACTGCTAACAGCTCAAAATTATTCACACTGTTGTGGATCAGCCAGACTCAAAGAAACAAAATTGCCTTTATATTTAAAAAATTACAACCAGAAAATTGAAACTGCAATAAAATGCTGATCCTCTGGCAATCTGCCGCCCTCGGTCTGGGCCTAGTCGGTCTTGTTGTAAATACATCTGTCACTGCAGGGAATAAAAGAAAGATCTTTGCATTAATCTGAGAAGATAGTTATCAACATTGCAAGCAGGACAGGCTCCCTGCCATAGGGGAACTTTAGACAGTCTAGCAAGAAAAGTAAAAAGACCTTGAAAACGGGACCATCAAGACCACCAAGTGATCCATGAAGATTCTTTAAAAAATCCCAACAAGCTCACAAACCTTACTAAAGACCAACAACCAACCATACCCTCTCCCATTCAGCAACATGTGTTTTTTCCATCACCCCACAGCCCCAATTCACTGACTGGGTACAGTGAATCTGGCCATGAAGTTGTAAGCTCCTTTCATGGACAGCTACCTTTGCCCCTCATCCTTTTTAAATAAACACCTGGAGACTGCTCCACTGACCACCCTTTGCAATTTATCTCTCCTACCAGCAATGGTCCCCTTTGCCCTCAAGAATGCCCTCTTATTTTTGTAGCTAGTTGAAAGGGGCAACAGACCAGCTACAAAAATACAGCAAGGTCCACATTTCCTCCATGAGTAACAATCCACATTCAAACATGGCAGGTGTGCTGAAATTACTGTTCTTAACATCTGTTTAAGAACTTGTGAAAATCCCAGCAACCACCACTAGAAGGAAGGACATGTGCACACTTGAACTCTGCCGGTGCAGGAAGGAAAGAACCAGAAGACCAGCCTTCTCCTTCTACACCCCAAGACTCTGGGACCTCCTCCCCGTCAACATCAGACTCACTTCTCGCTTCCACAGTTCACGAAGGAGCTCATGACCCCTCCCCCCCCGTTTAAGGAATGGCTCCTCCTTAACACTTAGTTCCACACACCCTCCACTGCCCATTTTACAGGACACAAGGTGATCTGCTCCCCGCTGTTTCCTCCCCTGGTTGCTTGTAGATCCCCTCCCCGGTTGTTGTTTCCCCACTCCCTTGTTTCTCTGCCTCTGTCAACATGCTCCTCTCCTTACGATTGTAAAGTGCTCCATTGCTTTCCAAAGCTAGGGCTGCACTCAATAAATATCCTAATTTCTGAGGCTTGTGGAATCTGCTTAGATCACATGCTGTGCATAGGCCGACATCTAGTGGAAGCTGCGGAGTATTCCAGTTTGTTTTTCGAAACTCGAAAATGGGCGTCGACACATGCCGTGCCAGTAAATTATCCCTAGTGTGACGTCACCTGTACCCATGATCCCTCACGCGTCTAGGACCCTCAGATTGTTTTTTTCCGCCATACTGGTCGGAAGCATTTCGCGGAAGCCATAATTTTGCAAAATATTGATCATGTTACCCCTTCTCCACCCCAACATCGAGATACCGAATTTCTACACTCGACGCCGGATCGGAGAGGATTTCGACCGTCGACTGCACAACGACTTTGGGCCTTGAGGCCTCCATCTCGGCCTGGGCTGCTGGGCAAGGCCCTGCAAGTAGGGAGAGTGGGGGGTGGTCATACTCTACACCAGGGGTCTCCAACCTTTACATTAGGTAGAGCCACTTGTAGTGGAGGCCAACAGTGGAGAGCTACTAGCGGGTGATATTGGGGTGGGCGGGCGATATCAGGGTGGGGATGTTTTTAAACCTCAGAATTTTTACCAATATTTTTTTGGCCCGATTATTTCCCCTCTATAAATACATGGAATAACATATGCCTTCACGATTATATTAAGAACTTCAAAAACCTCTTTGCTGCATTAGTATTTATTAGTAGCCGTCTCATAAAAAGACAGATATTTGTTGGACTACCACACAAATATCTCTACATGCTGGGCACACTATTGTTTTCCAAATGTGCATTTCACACTTCCATAAAAAATAGAAGTTATTTCCAAACTGAAAAATGCCACTTGCGTGCACTAGTTTTCTTTGATTTTTTTTTTGTCAGACACCACACCTACTCTGTTATTTGTGTCTCTCTCTGTCTTTTAACACAGGTTATAAAGATGCTATAAGCTTGTCAAACTGGTTAATCACAAATAAATGCTTCTGTTGTGCTGACAGCAGTTTTATGGGAATTCTTGGGTGGCAACTTTTGATTTTCACAACGCAGCAGGAATCCATGGTAATGCTGCATGCAAGGTGACATTTACTGGTGCTCAAAGACTTTTTGCAAAACATAGTGGAAACTTGAAACGATACGATGGATTTGCCGGGGTTTTACTCTTACCATTTTCACTCAGTTCAGAAATTATCAAAATGGCGCAGAGAGGACATTTTGCTCTTACATTGAAAGGGGCGCTGTGCCCTCCAGTGCAATTAAGGATATCGATAAGACTGCCCCCAGCATGAGGTAGAGGTATTGGCACCGCTGGGCAATGGCAGAACAAAAAATGCTTTGCAAATGGTCATATGTAGAGAGGAAGCCTTTGTATCCTATGGGGGGATTTCTCCCCCCCCCCACACCCACAAAAATTAATACCAGCTCCTTATGGAAAAACATTGGATTTGGCAATGCTTGTTTTGGGCAATGTTAAAATGCTTACTCTTGTCTGATTAAATAAATAAGCTGCCAAATAGTAAGGAATGCTAATTAAACAGGGCTGAGCAGCCAATGGCGAGTCCTCTTTCTTTGCTCTGCCGCTCGCCCCCTGTGGCTTGTTTTCTCTCCACGGATGCATCTGTCTCCCACCAAAAATGGTGCCAGTCTTATGTATTCCAACTGAAAATTCATGCAGAGGCAGCCGCTGTACCAGAACCCCTAATATTAATGCGTATTTTGAAACGCGTGAAAATTGGATCAGCAAAAATGGCACTGAAGGGAATACTGGCTGTGGGAAGTATTATGGCTAAGCCAACTTTGACACCTGCGCACATTATGAAAACATGCTTCATTCGCTAAAGGAGTGCCCCTCGCCATTAGCTGAAGCAGTTGCTCGAGTGTCCCCAGCCTGACGCCTTGATAATTTTTGGGAGGTGAATATCTGCGGCTCGTAGGACACTTTTTAGGCAGGTCATGCGCTAGTTCAGATTTTTAGAGGCCTGCAATTGTAATACATGAGATAGAGAAGCATAGGAACATGTTACTGCAGTTTACTGCAAATTAGAATGTACACGTGTAGAGTTAAGGGCACACTTTTGCCAATTCAGCAAAGGCCCAATTCGTTGAAATGTACCTTTTGTTTGAAAAACGGAGGAAAATGTCACTCCACTTTAGAAGCACTGATCAACAATTGTCACAAATGGAATCAAGGTAGGGATAGCTGACTCACACTGATCCTTCCCCAGCCCCTCGGACATCACCTCAAACAAGAGCGAGCTCGCTCAAGCAAAACAGTGTAGTGGGGGCGCACAAGGCCATCTGTGGTACTACAGGCAGCCTCAGAATGTGATACAGATATCTGTCAGTGCATTCAAAAGCAGTTCCACGTGGCACAGCAGGCAAGCTCCTCGCCTGCAAGCGGGACGACCAGTGTTCAAGTCCTGAACACTGACAGTAACGGCAAAACACACCAGAAAAAAATTGTGATTCAGATAGTGTTCATTTTTCAGAATCTCCAGCGCGGGCGACTGAAGAGGCTCAGGCGAGCTACTGGTAGCTCGCGATCGACCGTTTGGCGACCTCTGCTCTACACTCTTGTAATATATAGACACACTTGTATATTCCTACATTTACCAGCCCGCTGCCACAAGGTGCGTATGGAGGGTACCCCTTTCCAATTCTGCCCCAAGTGCAATCGCAAATACCCTTGGGTCGACAGGCACGCCACGTGCAACCTCTGCTTGCCGAGGGACCACCCTGAGGCAAATTGCAGAGCCTGTAGTAGGTTTAAGCCTAAAACACTTAAGGACTGTTCAATCAAGCGTTGGGCCCACCACACCAGGTGTCAAGAGGCCATGGCAGCGGAGGGGACCTTCAGCGACTGCAGCGACGCCGTACTTTCGGACGGCGAGGGCTTTATGGCGTCGAAAGACAGCCGAGCGCAAGTCCCCGACCTCGGAAGGTCGACCGGCAGGCCGGCTATGGGGAACACCCCCGGCGACACGAGCGCTTCCCATGACACCTTCACAAAACACACAAAGTCCAACCGAGACTCGACGCGCACGTCGAGTTCTCGGAAAGAGGCACGTAGAGAACTTTCCGAATCAGCGTCCTCTGGGCGCTCTCGATCTAGATCGCCACACGACGCCAGGTAAGCATCCACTATTGCCAAGAGTGCCTCGGTCCCTAAGGTCACGGAAGCTCGATCGTCGGGAGACGAAGCCGACTTCCACCCTCAGGCCGCACTCCAAGAGTCGGCGCCCGCAGACCGAATTACTACAGATCCCGAACCCCTACCTCCACGCTCGAAGGGCCCTAAAACACACGGGAAACACTCCTCCAGTCACGGGGAGGGAGGGAAACAGCAAAGGAAGCAGTCTCTACCCACTTCCAAGCCCGTAGAATACTCCACTTCTCAAAAACAGAAAGACAAGTCCACGCCTTCTAATAACACCAAAACCCCTGCACAGGCTACCAAGTCTAGTCAGGATAAATTTGGAAAACTCCCAGAAAGGGTCATTCCCAGTTCCAGAGAATGGACCAGTGTTTACATAGATAGGGTAATGTCAAGAATGTCATCTTTGGCAGATTTTTATGCAAAAAACCCAGAACACTTTCTTGCTTATACTCCCGACGGGTCAGCACCCTCTGGCTCTAAGGATCCTATACCTCCAAGTGCAAGGTCCCACTTTGAGACACCAACAGGGTCTTCAGACCCCTTCTACTTCCATCCCTACTCTCATTACCAGGGAGAGACATCCTTTGTTGAGGATCCAGATTTGGGCATGGTGGAGGAACAAACTGGGACAGGCTACTATGGGGATGATGAGGATCAAGATGAGGAGGAGGGAGACCCCTACAGGGTAGACTCCCCAGTAGAAAGAGAGGCCCCCATTACCGACTCCCCTGTCGACAACCAGCCACTCCTGAATGAAGTGCTGTCTCGAGCAGCAGAACATTTCCACATCGACACTCAGGGTGCCCAGGAGGAAAGAGACTTCGCAGAACAGTTAGTGGGGGAGAGGAGGCCTGTTGCTCAGGCCATCCCTATCCTAAAATCTATTCAAAGAAGAATAGACCCGTCACTCCTCAATCCTAACCTCACCAGAGCAGTGAACCCTAGGATTGAAAAACTTTTCAAGGCGGCCCAATCAGACCCACTATATATAAGAGGGCATCTGAAGCCGGACTCTCTGGTTGTTACTAACACCCGTAAGAGGGCTGGAACACCCTTATCATCATCCGAGGCTCCTCCCGACAAGGAGAGCAAAAGACTGTACGGGTTAGGCAGGAAAGTGGCCTCCACTTCCGCCTACCAGGCAAGGATTGCCAACTCCACCACCCTGTTGGCCAGCTACAACTGCCATCAGTGGGAAGAGGTCGCGGCACTCACAGACTCCACACCAGAACCCTTAAAGAGCCAATTGGCACGAGTTTCAGCGGAGGGAAGAGCCGTGTCCGGTTGCATTTTAAAGGCAACCTTTGATGCCGCGGATAACGCAGGCAGATTAAAAGCAGAAGGAACTGTTATTAAGAGACACGCTTGGCTACGCCAGTCTGGTTTCAAGGCTGAAACACAAGCGTCACTATTGGACAAACCGGTGGAGCCGGATCTGTTGTTTGGTAAGGCGGTCAAGGACGCACTAAAGAATGCTAAGGACGAGTATGAAACACTCATATCCCTAGGCCAGCTAACCACTAAACCCCCTAATCAGAGAGGGAATGGCAATTTTTGTCACCCACGCGCCCAAAATTCCCAAAGAGGTTCTAACTATTCCCAGGGGCAGGGTACAAAGTGGAACAATAATAACCAGCAGTCTACCCAGAGTTACGGCAGGGGGAATAAGAGAGGACATGGTAGAGGTAGAGGCAGCCCCAATAAAGGAGGCGGCACGCCTCCACCGAAACAGTGACGCTCCGTTCAGGGTCCCTTCTCACGCAACCCCAGTAGAGGGACGCATTTCCAACTTCACCCAAGCTTGGGAAGGGATCACATCAGACAGATGGGTGCTGTCAACAGTATCCGAGGGGTACTGTATAGAACTACTAGAGCGTCCCCGAGACCATCCTCCACGACAAAAAATACATTCTTTGGAACACCAGAAGATCCTCCTAGAAGAGATCGTCAATCTGCTAGCAAAGAACGCGATAGAACTCGTCCCGGGACACCAGGTAAACAAGGGTATTTATTCAACTTACTTCCTTGTGCCAAAAAAAGATTTGACAATGTGCCCAGTATTGGATTTACGGCCTGCCAACAAGTATGTCAAGCCCCAAATGTTTCGCATGACAACTCTCCAAGAGGTAATCCCCCTCCTAAAAAAGGGACACCTACGCAGACTGGCGGTGTGCAAACCCATCAGACTTCCGAGCTGGTACAACCTATTGTCCCAGCACCAAGGTGAAACAGTGCACCCTCAACCCAACTCAATGAACCTGGCAGCATGACTCCAGAGGTCATAGAGTTTGGACATCTCAAATTACCACAGAGGTGTATGGACATCCTAAAAGAGGCTAGGAAGCCCAACACGAGGCACTGCTACTTTGACAAATGGAAGAGATTCATAATCTGGTGCCAGAGTAAGCAAATCAACCCAGTTGATTGCACTGCTTCCACTATTGTTACTTACATGCTCCACCTGCTGGATGCAGGGCTGGTTTTTAACTCACTGAAGGTACACCTGGCAGCCCTGTCAGCATACACCACTTCCCATAACAAGGTGTCGTGGTGGAAAGTACCAGTAGTTAAGGCCTTCATGGAAGGAGTAAAGAGACTTCACCCTCCTATTTCTAACCCACCACCAGGATGGGACCTGAACGTGGTGCTATCTAAACTCATGGGCCCCCCATTCGAGCCCATGCATAAGACAAGTCTCAAACACCTGACCTATAAGACTGCCTTCTTAGTAGCCATTACATCCATAAGAAGGGTCAGTGAAATTCAGGCTCTGTCAGTGCAGTATCCTTTCTTTACTATTCATAAGGATAAGCTGTTTTTTACGGACACACCCTAGGTTCTCACCTAAGTTTATTTCCAAATTCCATGTAAACCAGTCCATCGAGCTTCCGGCTTTCTTCCAAAACCCACAAAGCTCGGCTGAGGTTAAACTTGTCATGATGCCTACCCCCGGAGCGCCAGGCCCAGCACCCCCGGGAGCAGGCATCATGCCCCCGGGTAAAAGCCCAGTGGCCCCTTATAGGGGCTCTTTGGACTCTGTTCTGGCGCCGTTGGCGCCAGGCTCATGTTGGACATCAGTCCTGGCGCCATAGGTTCCAGGCTCCTAAAGGAAGTTGTTTTGTGCACTTACCTGATGCAGACCATGCTGCAAGATTCAGGCCTCCCTGAGACCTGAAAGGGACTATTTTTTCATTGGGACTATTTTGCCACTCGGGCGTGGCCAGGGAAGGATACTTACAGGAACTACTTTGGGGGCTATTTAAGCCACGCCCAGACAGTAGCTCACGCTTCGCGTTTTTCTGCATCCAAGCAGCTGAACGCTCACCGTGTCTGCTCCTGCATCTGGTCTCCAGCCACGCCTGCCTCGATCCTGGAACACCTGTAACGAAAGAAGAGAAGAGAAAGGTGAAAACCAAGAATTTTATCAAACTTCTTACCTGCATCCGGAACCTTCACGCCAGCGTTCCTGAGAAAAGACTTTCATTTAAAAGCACTGCGTTGCTCGCTACACTCACCTGTCCTCGGGAGTTCTTCTGGCTCCACTGCGACTGTCTGCTCCGGTCGCCACATCTCTGCGCCTAGGGGAGAGAAGAAGAGACAAAAGGTGAGCAGAAGGAACATATGAGGAAAGCCTAATTTTCCGCCATAACACTTACCGGTCTTCTTTTGGTGGACCATTCCTCATTTCGGGTCGGCGCTGCTTCGTTGGCAGGTACCGCACCCCGCCCCTATGGGGAAAGGACAATGGACATTACTGGAGGAATATAAAGACATTAAGAGGGGTCGCCCCCATCGCTAACTCACCTGAGTTTACCATCGGCAATTCAATCCCTCAACGCATCGCCTTCATTCTGCACCTGAAATAAAGGACAGATCACAGGTTAGGAAGACAACAGAAAAGGAGGCTCAACACTTGAACTTTTGTAATCTTCATACTTACGGCGTTCCGCTCGGAAAAGTCAAGTGGATTTTGCCAGCGCCATTCTGAAAACCAGTGAAGTAACTGGACAAACCCGCGCCCCTGCCCCAGAAGCAGGATGGAGAGTTCATCCTTTCAAACCATAAGGTGAGCTTCAACCGGGGATTTCGGAGGAAGTTAGAGAAGAACGAAGTGGGGAAGGGGGGAGCAAGCACACTATT
Source organism: Ambystoma mexicanum (assembly GCF_040938575.1). Classification (NCBI taxonomy): domain Eukaryota; kingdom Metazoa; phylum Chordata; class Amphibia; order Caudata; family Ambystomatidae; genus Ambystoma; species Ambystoma mexicanum. The sequence goes on along the minus strand of NC_090924.1, from coordinate 754,276,663 downwards.
CTGCAGACTGTTAATCCCCTTTCTCATCTGCAGAAGGATATTCCTACGGGCGAGACAAGCAAGATTTGAGGGTCCTGTTCAGTCGGTGTTCCGAGTTCTGCACATCACGCTCGAAGAAGCCACAGCAACCCAGACTAGCCCAGCGCCTCCGTGGGAGTCAGGTGAGCGTTACAAAACTACACACCCTAGATGTGCGTAGGGCGGTCCTTTATTACGTAAACAAGACCAGACCGCTTAGGAAAACAGATCAACTGTTTGTCTCCGTAGCCACAGGCAAGGAGGGAGATCGCGTCTCTTAAGGGTGCCATCTCCAGGTGGATTGTCAACTGTATCCAGTTGTGTTACTCTCTTTCTGACAAAACTTTGCCTTTTACGCCCAGAGCCCACTCGACAAGAGGCATTGGGGCCACTCTGGCTTTCATTGCAAATGTTCCCCTTGACACCATTTGCAAAGCAGCTACTTGGAGCTCTATTCACACTTTTACTCAGCACTACTGCATTGACACCCATTCCAAGACAGATACTCAAGTGGGACAAGCGGTTCTAAGACATTTATTTGCTCATGACCCTTCTCAAATCCCACCTCCTTCTAACACTGCTCGCTAATCTATGCACAGCATGTGATCTAAGCAAATTCCACAAGCCTCAGAAGGGATACATTACTCACCGTAATCGTATTTCTGATGCTTGTATCTGCTTAGATTCACATGCGACCCACCCTTTGGCCCATGGATGCTTGTAGTCTTATCTTATCTATCTTCTATCTGCTTGGATCATCTGTACTCACGCTACTCCTCATGCTACCTCATGTCAGAAAAAATACAATCTGAGGGACCTAGACGCGTGAGGGATCATGGGTACAGGGGACGTCACACTAGGGATAGTATTACTGGCACGCCCTGTGTCAACGCCCATTTTCGAGTTTCAAAAAACAAACTGTAATACTCCGCAGCTTCCACTAGATGTCGGCCTATGCACAGCATGTGAATCTAAGCAGATACAAGCATCAGAAATACGATTACGGTGAGTAATGTATCCCATATATGACACAGTGAACACCAGAACCTCATGTGTTGCCTGCAATTATTGGACCTTCTTCCTCAAAGACCAGTGGGCATTACCATAATCAGCCAAGAGGGGATAACAGTGAGGTAGCAGCTGTAGCTCTGAGGTACACCTGAAGAAAAGGGAGAATTTTTCCATAGAAGCTTCATAGCAAAAAAACCTGCTGGCTACTGCATTGGTCTGAAGTGATACATTGGCATTTAACTGAAAACCCAATTTAAGGACAGACTTCATCATTGGAAGGGGGGGGAGTTGCATACCAGATGGCCAGCCCTAGAGGTCCACTCTGCCACTAACTACCATCACCTCCATCCTGGCAGAATGTAACTTTAGCCGGTGACAAACCCTCCTCCAGTTAACAAATATTACAATGCATGTCTTAAAGCCGGAAAACTCTTGAACTGGCACCCAGACCTGATTGAAATTGACAGGGGTCAGAGTGTCATATTTGGGAATAGACAGGGCTTGCCACTTGGCACAGGTAAAAGTTAAAAAGAAGCACGTGGAGAGTGAAAACCCTTCCTCAGAGATACCAGCCCACCCCTTTTTTTACTTTCCTTTATTTCAAAGGGGGCGGGAGGCATCTTTACTCCTAGTCACCTCTTCATGCACTTATGTCAAGCCTTAGCAAAGGGTTGAGTAATTTCTGAATTGATACAGTGGTTCCTTCTTGTGTATTTTTTGAACATTGAGAATGAATTGGGACTGGGTCCAATACTGATCGACGCAATATCATTGGCATTGATATTAGTCAGGTTAGAAGCTGAGCAGTTTCAATAAGCTGTTTAAGTTCACATGTACCTTTTGGTTTAGCATTGTGCGGGTTGCAGTGCGTGATTTAGTTCTTCCGATTGTATATCAAAGCTCCTTTCAAAGAGCTATGGATCCTGGTTGGGAGGAAAGTAGGGGCACTAATGCTGTTTGAATTGCTAAATCCTTTTGCTTGGGAGATGATAGTGGAGGGAGCTTGCAGTTTAAAAAAAATACCTTTATTTTCTATTAAGAGGCTCCTGCTTCTCCTTCCTCCATAGGCTGGTGTTTTCCCCCCCTAGCCCTCAAGCTGCTTTATGCAACTGCACATGTTGCCAGCTGCAGTATTTCAGATGAATGAAATTCATTTGGAGCCAAGAACAGAAGTTTCAGAAACTGAGCCTCCAAGTTTCACATTGCCAGTATGCCTGCATTTAGCAACAGCTCTCAATTTCGAGATCAAAGCCTGTAAAATGGAGTGTTTAATGAGCACACAGCATGTTGAACAACCTGTCAAAGCAAAGGTATTCTTATCTCTCATACCAGGTGATTGCAACAGTGCTCTGGGATTCTGTGCATGTGTTGACGCTGCCTGACACTGCCCAGAAAGTGTTTTAGTGTCTGCCCGACTTTCCTTAGCCTGTAATAAAATTATTTTATTTTAGTTAAAAAAATGATGACTGGAATAATTGATTGATTGATTTGTTTATTTATAGAGCGCTTTACACCAAAGTGCTGTACAATGGAACAACTCATACAGTGAACAACAATAAAAAATAAACAATGGGAGCAAAATTACATAATTAATCATTCGACAACAAAACAGTGCAAAAAGCAATTAACTGGAGGGGAAGTGGAGAGGGAGTAGGATTGGTGAGGGGGAACAGAGAAGGATGGAACAAGTGAAGAATAGAAAGGTGGGAGAATGAAAAGGGAGTGGGGATAGAGGGGTTAGAAGAGGGAGAGAGGGGGGAGGAAGAGAGAATAGGGAGATCTTCAAGGAGGATCACAATGGTAGTGCTTTAAACAGCACTGTCTGCACCATAAGATACACCGTTTCATCCACTCCTCTGATCCTTATGAGGATGTAGTTTGTGATCTATTGCTTTGGTGCTCATTGGCGTGCTTGTAGCAGTGACTACAGCGGAAGACAAAGAAACTGAAGCACTTTTTCTCACTTATCCTGACTCAGAAGAGTGTTAACACATTTCCCCTGGAGAGTTTTATTTTGTAATGCTCTCTGATGCCAGTGTGAGTTTGTTTTCGCTGCACATGTTGCAGTCGAGGCTTGCCTGTCTCATAACAGCCTCACGGGTTGTTGGTGTGATGAGGTGACCTCAAGGATATCATTGTAAGGTCCTGGGACTGATATCACTAGGTCCTCAAAGTCAACAACAACAGAACAGACATACTTCAAGGACCACTTTCTCAGGAAATTTTGAAGGACCAACCACATGACCAGCACATCTACCAGAATCTCCCATCTCAGAGGGAAAACCTCAAGAGGATCCAGGAAACTCAAATACATATGCAAGGAAAAAAAGACCACAGAGGAATCCTAATCAAACCACAGACTTGCCTTCTCCTCCCAGAAGAGAACAGCCATGATAGAGTAACGGATCTCTCTCATGCTACTCCCATGTTGCCAGCCAGAAGCACAACTCTTACATGTGAATCAATCCAGACACAGAGAGAACTCCACTACTTCGCCACACATTAGGTGGACTTGAGTATTTGAGGGTAACTCATGTTTTCCCTATAGCTAAAGATTTGTTAGAAAGTTTCCTGGAACCAACAAACCCATTTAAACACAGGAAAACATGTATTTCTGTACTCTTGATCCAACAAAAGGACTTCATAACACACAAAATAACCTGCTCAGTTCAGGGGACAGGCAGACTGGACTCCATTATGGTGACATTTTGAAGCCAAAGAGAGAGGGTCAAGACAGCATCACCACTGCATCAGCTTGCAGTTCTACACACAAAAGAAATCCAAATTAGTGGCAGACCTATTTAAAGACGCCTTTACCAGACTCGAGAATAAAAAGCATTCCTTCCACTGAGCATGCTGATCTAGAACATCTGAAGTGTCCAGCCACTGAGGAAGCATCGAATATGCATAAGACCTCTGTAAGGGCCAGCTCCCAGGACAACAGGAAGGAGGAGTGTTGGGGTGCAGACTTGGCTAGTCATGTTACTGGATAACTGCACAAGGAGACAGTCTTTGGGGTGTAGGACATGACCACAAGACGATTAAGGAGGGTGGGGGGGAGAGATTAGTGGAGAGAGAGAACCTGGATAATGAAGGAAGGTGGAGAGAAAGAGAAACCCCGAAGGCTGGAGTAAAGTGGTGAGAAACACAAAGTCCAGACAGTGGAGGAAGATGGGATAGGAGAACACCAACGAGGAAGGAGAAGCAGGTGAGCGGGGGCAGCTCATCCTCAGGGCGAGAATAATGTGAGTGGGGCACCTTACCCTCAGAAAAGGAAGGGTGAGACCTGTGAAAAGTTAGCAGAAATATATGCAGGGGATGCAGGCAAAGGTAAGAAGGCAAGGGAAAAAGCCAAAACCCCAGGCCAAAGAGAGTGTAGGAAGAAAAGGAAGAATCCCTCACCAAAGAGACAATGGGGAGAGAAAAGGCCAAAGCTCTGACAAAGGAAAAGACACAAAGTAAAGGCTGGCGCCCTGAACAGTGTAAAGGAGAGCACGAGCAGTTTACCGATACTTGAAGGCAAGTCATACGAGTAGCATGGGCACCAACCCAGGGAGAGGTGAAGCTAAAAGTGTGATCGAGAACTAACCGCAGGAAGACTATTTCATAGGGTGGGTATCACTCTACAAACCCAGAGAAACTAGCTACTTGTCCTGTTGCCTTTTAACCCTGCAGATCATAGTCTGGATGCCACCGTGGATGGGGTCACATTTTGCCTCTTCATGGACAAGGCTTTGTGCTTTAAAACCATCATGGTAGTGATTTGCGCAGTATATAGGGGCAATATCATAATCTAACATCTTGACAAAGGAAGTAAAGTACATTAAAGCATAATAAAAAGAAACTTAAAAGTGAACAACACGTTTAAGGCAAAGGGCCTCGGTCCATTTGAAATCACTGTGTGAAACTATGAAAGCATGGTAAGAACGATCCTCTCCCTCCACATGGAGGGAGAGACCCCTTTTTTTCTCAATGAATAAGCAGTGAATACCTTGTTAAAAATAACTAATTATTACCCGAATTAACAGACATTCTCACACGTCCATCTCTGTTAATTTTTTGGCATAGAGAAACAGGACCCCATCAACGAACTCCCCCTTTCGTCCTGATGAAGGCCATCCATTTCTCAGCAAAATATATCAGCTCTCAGTTGGCCGAAACACGTCTGTGTCGACATCCTCTCAGTGTTTAGTGTCAACACTGTCAATGTTGTAATTTGGTTTACACTAATATTGTCCTTGTTGAACTAGATCACCTGATCCCAAAATGTTATATGGGACCCTGATGTTTTTCTAGATGTATGTCAGGCCAAAAAGCATGAACTGGAATGTTATTGTATCACGTATGGGTACTGTATCTTCACTATTGTATGTCCTGTTGTAATTTCGTCCCATTACAAGTGTATGCATTGAAGCATTTGGTTACAACTAAAATTCATTTACCTAACCTCAAAAGAATGGCATTCATTGTATGAATTGAATGAATACTGAAGTGTGTTCGTTTCATTTGGTCACCCTGATAATCTGTTGCTATTTTAATTTCTGACCCACCTGGTTAGATCAGGGTTTAGTCAGGAACCCTATTGATTACTAGTCGTGTGCTCAGGCCATTATCCACTCTTGTTATCTCAATATCACATAATTATTGTATTAATTTGATAATGCCACAGCATGTTTTAGTTTCCAGCTACTGTATGACGAATGCTTATAAGTGAACACACCCCAATGCAATTTTGAATATCCTGTACTGATATACCAATATTACAAGACATGTCACTGCATATTCATACATGGATATGGCAACCAAGGGACTGTTAACAAACTGTTTTACTGTATGACCCAATTGAATGTCTGTCTTATTTCCACACCGGCTGGACCCCCATGTTTACTGCTTCCGACATCCGATTAAGTTTGGTTTGCACTCTATAAAACGCTAAAGGTGAAGGAAAATGACTGCACTTTGCAATGGGCATCACAGCTTTTGTTTAAGCCTTGTACAAATATAACCTAATATAATAATTCTTGTGTAAACCTTGGCATTGATCAATCACCTCTTCAGTATTCGTTTTTCCTGGTTAACTGGTGTCTTTGGTGTATCTTTTACTTAAGTGTTCCTTTGTCTCTTTTTTGCTTCAGGTCAAGGACGAGTACCATCAAGCTCCTTTGGGCAATATCAGGATCCCTTTAAAGGAGTTGCTGGCCAGTGAAAACCTCACAAAGAATCAGCGATTTAATCTGAGCAACTCTGGTCCAAATAGCACAATTAAAATGAAGCTTGCACTTCTGGTAATTATTTCTGTTTACAATGAACTTTATGCCATTTCCTGAGGGAATGTTGATATTATGTTAGTAGTGTGGCATTGGTTTTTCAGCTGTGTTAGAAACTTAACATTTAAACACAACACCTGCAGGCTCAGTTGTCTGGCCACGGTTAAGCCATAGACAGGTTTTGGTAACCATGATATAATTAAATGAGGAAACCACAAAGTGTGAGCATTGTTGGCGTGCTTTTCGGGGAGCTGTTGCAAAATTGGCAAATTCAGATTTCTGGCATACAACTCCTGCCAAATGTTGTTGGGGGCCATAGGGAAGTAAGCAGAGGGGTTTTGCTGTCTGTCTTCTTGGGCATGGCATCAACCTGCACCAGCTCACAATGCAGTGAGTCAATTCCAGACATACCCCATTGTGCAGTGAACACCTCTACTCTGGCTATCTTTCTTTTTGACGCCCTGCCCCATAGAACACAGTTGAATGCCACGATAAAATCGATTCAATTTTACAGATAGCTCGTCCACCTTTTCTTTCTCAGTGTCCAGGATGTGTGAGATGTATGGTTTGTCAGAGAATTCTGCTTCCATTTTGACAGTGAGGTGTTTCTGTTGCAGCAGTGTTTTTTATCAACTGTTTGCCATTTTCGTCTTTGACAGCAGTGATAGTTGAATAGGACGTTGTTCTATGTGGTGAGGGGGGATTTCTGTGATGAGGCCTTTTAGAATTCCAATCACACAGTAACAAATGATGTATGTAAGACCTTAAAACAAGTCTAAATTGTTAATTAAACATTTGGTCACGAATGTGCATTTTCAGCTGCATAAATCTGAGTAAGGACTACCTCACATGTTCCCTCTCAGAAATAACCAGCGAAGAACAAATCAATTAGGTGAGACCTTCCCCGCTACCCTGTGCCCCCCCTCAGAAATCCAGCCATCCCTCCACCCACCCCTTTTGGCCCTTTGATGGAAAAATATATATATGCCAAGGTATTTATTAACTTGCCTGGTACATATGGCATCCGATCAGTGGCATGTGCATTTCTCTTTATGGGGAAGGATATTATTGCAATAGTCATTGGAGCCAATTCGAGATTATTCTCTTCTTTCTCTCGCTCACCTCCTCATCCTTCTGGAGTTTACAGTGGAAACCTTAGTCCATTGGGAGGAGGCTGAGCTCACAATTGTCCTTTCTGCCACATAAAGAAAATGTCATGATGGTGTAAGGCCTAATTTGCCCTATGCTAAGGTGGGATTTCCCTATCTAAAGAAACAAAGGATAGTCTGTGTTAACTGAAAAGTCTGTCTGTGTCCAATACCTATGCCTGCCCTCACAACTAAGACAAAACAATATGTAGGGATGTCACCCATGAACTAAACAGTATTCCAAAGTAAAGTTCTGAGCTATTTCCAGCTCAGCTTTACTCTTCAACCTCTCTTCCTCAAATGTCAATAGGTTCACTGCAGTGTTCAATTTACCGTCTTTTGGACTTAAAATAATAAAGTTCCACACCTTTGTAAATGTCGGGATGCCCTTCCACAAGTTCAATATCAAAAGATGTCCCAAAAAGAAGTATCTTGAAGCTTTGTCTTTAGAGTGAGTTTCAACAATTGTTTACAGCTCAGGGTTCCCTTAGCCCAAGTCTTATTTACACCAATGGTAGATTTTCTTTTGACACAATAGCAAACTTCCTTGTTAGCTTATAAGGGGTCTCTGGTCTTGGCGAAATTTGTTGAGACTAAACGGTCCACCCTTTCACAGGTCACGCAACCAGGAACTTCAAGTTCTCTTTGTTAACTGTGCAGCTAAGCAAGTGGTTTCTCAAATGCTGCTCCACAACAAGCACTTCAACTCTGCATTCAACTTAATTTCCTATTTTCTTTGTTTATAGTTCAATATTAGCAGTTTTGTTATTTGCATTCAGTTTGGTATTCAAAGTTGGCAGTTGTGTTGTTTCATTCAATTCAACATTCAAAATGAGTAGTTTTGCCTTTTCTTTCACTTTGGTATTCAATATGTGCAGTTTTGCTTATTTCGTTCAGTTCGGTATCCAATAAATGCAGCTTTGCTTGTTTCATTCAGTTTGGTATTCCCTAAATGCAGTTTTGCTTAGTTCATTCATTTCAGTATTGAATATATGAGAAGGTTTCTTACTTTCGTGGACTGTTACTCTATTCACGCCCTCTTGGAATGCACATGTAGTTCCAGTGTCCCTGACACTTACCAGGACCCGGCAGCTCCTCTTAGTGACTTCTCCCAAGCGGGAAAGCCTGTTTTCTGGTTGTTTCATTGTGCACACATCAGCCTCCGTGCTCAGCTCCAGCTTGCCTGCCTTGCCTTTCAAGGGTTCCCCGTCCTGCACAGTCCCATCAGCGCGACTCCCGGGATCTTTGTCAGCGTCTCAGCGTCATGGCTTCTCGCTCGGCTTCTTGCTCTCCAAAACGGCCCTGGGTATAAAAATGATCTCTGCCCAAGTTTCCCAGGTGTCGCCTTGTGTTGCTGCTTCCTCTTCCCCTGCTGCTCTCATGTGCTTCTGCATTCCACCTTTTATGTACCTGTGGTCCTTCAATGAGCTGCAGGTGTGTTCCCTCAATTAATGATTTCTTACTCTGATTAAACGTGCATGCCAGTACCAAAGTGGTGAAAGTAAGTGGTGTGCATTACTGTGTTGCTCCTTCCTTGTCTCGGGTACCTGAAGAAGGGACGGGGTCCCGAGACCACCCCCTCCGCCCTCCTAAATTCATGACGAGACGAAAGGCCAGAAATGCCTGCAGCCACCCATCATATTTCGGACTAATCCCAAGTGCACCAATGATTGACAAGTATGCTGAAAGGTATCCTCTCAGCCAGCCATACAGGCCGAATCCGGTACACATCTTCACAGGTATAGGAGAAGAAACAGAGATTGTTGTAACGCTCACCTGACTCCCACGGAGGCGCCGGCCTGGTTTGAGCTGCTGTGACCTCTTCTAAAGTGATGCGCAGGACTCGGAAGACAGACTGGACCAGACCCCCACATCTTGCTTGTCTGGCTCGCAGAGGTATCCTTCTGTAGGTGGAAATAGGGGATTAGCCGTCTGCGGGGTAATGCGTCGGCCTCCCACTTCCCCCTCTCACCCTCCTCAAAACCCTTCTGCAATCCCCCTTGGCGTCTCACCTTAGGGTCTGGAAGGACGAGCTCTCCATCCTGCTTCTGATGCAGGGGCGCATTGATAACCAGTTACTTCACTGGATCTCGGATTGGTAAGGGTTCAAGTTCGCTTGACTTTTCCGGTAAGATGCCGTAAGTATACTGTTGTAAAGTTCAAGCCTTAATTGACGATTGTCTGTTTACTCTTTTTCAGGTGCTGAGTGAAGATGCCGAGTTGAGGAATGGAATCGCCGAAGGTAAACTCTGATGAGTCTTTGATGGGTGGTTCCCTAGTGTCCTTGCATTCACCCACTAATGCTTGTGTCTTTTTTCCCCATAGGGGCCGGGGTACAGCAGAGCCGAAGAAGCGGCGCCGACCCGAAGTGAGGAGAGATTGTTCCAACAGTAATCAGGTAAGTATTATGGTGGAAAATCAGGCCTTCCTCAATCTGTTCCCTAGCTCACCTTTGTTCTTCTCTTTTCTCCCTTAGGCGCGGAAATGCAGAGGATGGTCCTGATGGTCGCTGATGGGCACGAAGACGCCTCGTGAAGGTGAGTGGAACGAGGCGCTGCAGCGAGCAATGCGATGTGCTTTTAAAATGAATGACTTCCCTTTAGGATCGTCGGTGTGATGGATCCGGATTTCGGATAAAAGCAGGTAATGTTCTTATTTCACCTTTTCTCTTCTCTTCTTCCTTTACAGGTGTCCCAGGATGCAGACGGGCGTGGCTGGAGTCAGGATGCAGGAGCAGACACGGTGAGCGTCCAGCTGCTAGGTGCAGAACTACGTGAAGCACGTGTGGCAGTCCGGGCGTGGTTTAAATAGCCTTGGAAGAAGTTCCAGGTAAGTATTCTTCCACGTTCCCCACCCAAGTAAAATAGTTCCTTTAATAAAGTAGTCCCTCCTAAGCCTCATTTGGCTTGAGGCTTTATGCAGCATGGTCTGCGTCAGGTAAGAGCACCAAACACCTTCTTTTATGAGCCTGGCGCCTTTGGCGCCAGGACTGATGTCCAATATGAGCCTGGCGCCAAAGGCGCCAGGACAAAGTCCAAAGAGCCCCTATTAGGGGCCGCTGGGTTTTTTCCCGAGGGCATGATGCCTGCTTCCGGGGGTGCTTGGCCTGTCCTGGTGCTCTGGGGGTAGGCATCATGACAATTGTGGATGGAAATACCCTCATGGACTGTTTCCACTAATGCAGAAGTCATCATGCTGACGTCACTAGTGACACCATGACGTAGCAGCATTCGACATGAAGCACATGCAGTCCTGCACTGCACTACATCACACAAACACACACTCGTATACATGAAGAACATAAGTGCACAGTTCTATAGCTAGAGAACAGATACATATACATACTTTCATTGCTTTTGTAATTACCCAAATGCAGTAACGCAGAACCGCAAGGCATAAAAGATCCTGAGCAAGCTTACAGATGCATAACGCGAATAACCCTATGGGATTACAGGAATATATATGGGGCCAAGGGTGACTAACATATAGAGGACGTAGCATAACATGGACAATGTAGAAACTGCATTATAAGGTTTAGGAAAATTACAGCAGGCTTGAAGCCACTGAACATGAGACGAGCCGAGCTGACACAGAAAGACGTACAGAAAGGCCCACAGCCAAGGTCAGAGATACGAGGACACATTACAATCTCCAGATGACAAGGGGAATAGCTGCAGAAAAACTATATAAATCCTCCTAATTGTGAGCTGCAGAGCTCAATTTTGTGGTCTCTAAACATGTGGTACAGCCAAATGCGACAATGGACAGTCTTCCATGGTGAGAAAGAGGAGCCGATCCCAGCAAGCCAGACGCAGACTGCAACAAGTGTTGCAACGTAAGGAGAATGTTCTCATAGGTAAGGGTGGTACACACAAGTTACAATAGAGATACATAATCGTTTACATTACCTTGAAGAGGTGCACTGTAAGCTGAGTACTCGATCGAGTCCCAGGCCTTGGGGAGGGGGGGCGTCAGCTCTAAACAATCACAGTTTAGTATTCCAGGGGTGGATGGCAAAGGGCAAGAACCAATGGTAAGCCCACTACTCTGAAACAATGTAATGGATAGTTTCTTGGATAGTCAGGCCAGCCACCTGACATGCGTGGACCAGTAGAATAACACCTATAGGGTCCCCTATAGGTAGTAAAGACTCTCAATACCCAATCCATCATGCTGATAGGTTTTTATGGGAAGGGCCCAAGTGATGATGTCAGAGTGATACAAAACCGACCTGCGCGCTGTGCAGCATTGAGATGTACCAGAATCTTCCTGTGTTCTTGAATTGATCCCTGTTGGTTTTATTTGCAATAAACCGCAGTTTGTTCTTGCCATTGACTGAGTACTCCATTTGTTCTGGGGAGGGTGTTGGGCCCTCCAAATCCGCAGACCCCCAGCCAGACTCTGGCATACCTGGGAGTCCCTCCCAACATACCCCAAAAGGGGAACAAAGGGGAAGTGCTCCACAATGACCCCTAAAGGTTGCGGTAGGGTTAGGCTGGTTGTCACGAGGATAAGGGAGATACCATGTCTTATCTAAAGGTGCCTCACTCCCAATCCCCAAGGACCCTCCACCCAGGTGATCCTACCTTGCTTGTCCACCCCAGGAGCATGATCCGATAGCGATGGCCTTTCCCTGGCCACCAGCGTAGGCGATCCAAGGGGAGTAGGAGAGAGAATATCCTCAGGTTTCTACTGTACACGGGTGCTGGTGATAGAAAGCTGTTCGCGCTTCCAGCAACAGTGGTGCTGGCATCGTTGTTTGGGCGTCCTTCCCACCACAATGCACATGCGGTCATGAAACCCCCGAGTACATGGTTTCTCTCTTCCCCTTTACAACAATTTCTTCGCTGTTGCATACGCCATGCACTTTTGAGATAGTCTTTCCCCAGTTCCAGATGGGATTATCTGAGAGGTCAACTGAGGTTTCCCAGGATAGGGGAATCATTTCGGATAGTGTTCTTGAATAAAGAAGGATTTAAATGTTCTTTGAAAGTCGAGAAGTCAGTGCAGATGATTACTTCTTCTGGGAGACTGGGTACAATGGCAGTTTCTATAGTCGTGGGTTTGTTTCTTACGCTTAATAGTAGAGGGACCTTGGGACAAGTTTCTACATCACTGTGTACACATGTAATTCTGATGGCTTGGTTGCCCTGGAGATCTTCAGGGTACATTAGGTCTGCTCTCACGGTCATTTGTTTACTGCAGGAATTGATATGTATTGACGTGTATCCTCTCATGGGTTCAGAAAGATTGAGGGGTCCGATAACATACTTCCGCCTTATGGGGGGGATCTTCTTCCTCTTCTTTCATACCCCACTGCTGTGCGCCTACCCAGCCTATTTCCATAGGTTCTTCTGAATTGTCTTTAGGACCTAATCTGGCAATATGTCCTATCTCTCCGCAAGAGAAGCAAATGATGGAAAGAAACAAGGGGGGTTTTGCTCTCCCTGTTTCTTCTCTAGTGGGTTGTCTTATTTAAGTCAGGGGCATGGAAGTTTTTTTTTTTTAGGAATAATCGTTAATCTGTACTTCTCGAATAGGGGTTCTCTCGACCCTATGTATTTCTTCATAAGACAAACTTCTGGGGGATATTTTCACATCCTTTTTCTGATCTGCCCCTTTTCCCATGTGTCTCAAATACTTGGATATCTCCAAATGTGGTTGGACAACCTGTATAGCAGTCTCTAATGAGAGCTGAAGCTGCTGTCATATCCCACTTTGTAGAGAGGAAGGTAGAGCATTTATAAATTGTTCTAAAGCTAGGGCTTCTAAAACCTCTGGTAGGGTTTTCCTTCCCAATCACTGTTTCGGAATGTGTTGCACTCGGCCTGCTAATTCTAGGGGACTTGTGCTTTGTAGCATTTGAATGTCCCAAAATTTTAGCAGATAAAAAGCTTCAGTCTGTCCCACCCGTTCGAATAGGGCCCTCTTTGTTGGGAAACAGGGTTTTCTCCTCTGGGTTTATAGTTTGGTATGACGCCTGTAACTCTCCTTTTAACAAAGGGGCCAAATGACAGACTTTTAAGCCATCGGCCCACTAGAACTGGGTGGTGATTTATTCAGAGTTAATAAAGAATTCCCCCAAGTCTTTCCCCTCCTGATATGGTTGAAGTACGCCATGGAGTACTATCTGGTGGGATTGACCTGCTTGTATTTGGTCAAGACCCGCTTGTATATGTTTATCCACTTGGACCTGGTGATCTACGATCTGCCCGAGGATGGATTAAAGCATAATCATCTCAACGTCTGGACTCTCTGGGCATGAGGAAGCTTCTGAGTAAGCACTTCCTAGTTCTGACTTCCACTCTTCTGAGTCTTCCAAGAGTTTGGAATTAGAGGCAGTAGCCTTTGATGTTTCAGTAATGGCAGGGTTGGTTTTACTTCCCAAACATGGCTTAGTATCCAAATTTCCTTTGGGTGCGAACTTATCAATGAGTGTTGCCGTAAACCTTTTTATCTGCTGTTTTTGACACTTAATCGGGCGACTAGCAGGAAGATAGAGACGGACAATTCGGAATTATCTTTAATGAAATTATAAAAATAAAGCTGATCTTTCCGTATTACAAGAGGGATCACCCTGCCTATCTAAAGGAACTAAAGGCGCGTGTCAGTTGTCAGGAAGACTAAAGTAAAAATGTCCTCTGTCCAACCTAGCTCTGCCTGTCCCTACCAGTGTATGTATATATATATATATATATCTCTTAATTAAATAGGCCAAGAGAATGTCTTTCTTCCCCTGGTCTTTTCTTCTCTTTATGTATAGGTTTCTCCTTGGTACAGATATTTCTTAACGTAATCTTCTTGGATAGTCTCTTTGATCAACACTTGTAGCTCTTCCTGAGGGCTTGAGTTTTCTGTGATATAATTGGAATATCTTCCCTTTAGATATGTTCTCGCACTCTTGCCTAAACTTGCAGACTCTTCCCAGTCTTTTATTTCAGGCTTTCCTAATTTGGGTTTGTCTTGATCCCTTGTTAGCTCTTCCTTGTCATGGATTCTCTTTCTTAGGTTGTCTCCTCTTTTATCTTGTTCACTTGATAATCTTATTTCCTGTCTCTTATTTCCTGTGTCTCTATGTTGGGCTTTCTCTAGACTACAACTCTGAAGGCATTAGGGTATCGCCCCTTCCTCCCAGGGGACTTGTTTCCAGTCTCTGTTTGTTCCCCACCCGGGATGGTTAGATCCTGCCTTAATAGGTTTTTCATGTCACTTGTTAGCTGGTCTTTCTAGTATCAGCTCGCCCTCAGGATTGGAACGAGTTTTCTCTTCATATACTATTGGTCTTCCTTGACCGGGTTGTTCGTTACTTTCTTTTTCGGGTTTCCACTAATCAAATTATACAGTGTTGGGTTTATTGTCTCGTCCTTAGGACTGGGACGTGGTTCTTCAAACATATGATCCCCTTGCGGCCTCCCACATCTCTTGGTTCCCCCAGTTCCTCTGTGTATCCAGGGGAAGGTTACAGGGCTTGTATCTCACTTGTGCAGCGCTTTTTGGTATCTCGTTCTCGCTCTTCACTCTTTTGCTGGTGTCCCATTCTCGGCTTCTCTTTGGGTAATGATAGGAAGCTGTTCACGCTTCCAGCAATGGTGGTGCTGGCATCGTTGTTTGGGCATACTGCCCACCATGATGCAGATGTGGGAATGCCACCACCGGGTACATGGTTTCTCTCTTCCTCTTCACAGTGATTTCTTCAGTGTTGTATACGCCAGGCCTCCAGTATCCCACACTGGTGTTCTTCATTCGCTCTAAAGTCTCGGTATCCACAATCTGTCTCGGGTCCAACTCCACCAGGTGTGATGATGTCAGGGGGCATTCCCTACGTACAATACTCTTCTCCGACTCGTCCCAGGTAAATGCACATCTCCCCTTAAAAAGACATCTACTTTTTCATATTGGTTCCTTTTCTTGTAGCATTGCCTTTAGCCTAACGTAAAGATGCCACATTCTTCCTTATAGCAAACAGTCCCATATATTCAGTTGTGGTCAGTGGTCTAGGGAGATCCTCAAATGGACCGGAGTGCTTGTCCCCAAAGGTGGAATCTCTCCCAGTGAGGTCCCACTCGCCTCGACCCCTAGGGGAGGGTCTTGTATAAAAGACTCACCTCCCTAGCCTCAAAGGGGGCAGCACCCCTTAGGGAGCAGGGATGAATACCTCTGATTCATTACACCTGCCATGTGAAGGCTAAGACTTTAATGATTTGTTGGGTTGGCAAGCTATTCACTGTGTATTTATTTTACTTTAATTTTAAGACTTTTGTTGCGACGGATTCAGTTGCATTTGTTGAGTTGTCTATGCAGCACAGATGGGGCCTTATTTATTAACGTGGTATAGTTAAGAAAGAGTAGGATACCCAGGCTCTCACCATTTAACCAAGGGGCATCACGCAGTCAGAACTGCTAATTCTATAGATCATTGATGTAGTCAAATGAGTAGTGTGGTGATTGCACATAAATAGCAAAACCCCTTTTGCACCATGAACGACCTGAAGGTTTCATCTCCTAACTGTTGGAAAAGTATTGGGATATATGTTCTTGATGGCAACTCACAAAGGTCCTGGCATGTTAAAGGATCTTAAAGTATTCTACAGCATTGTTGACGGCACACTAGCAAAAGCTGTCTTGAGGTAAAGAATTAAGATAAATGCTTGTTTATTGTTGATGACAGGCATTTAAAGCAGAAGCTACAGCCGGAAGCTTGCTCTATTGTCCCAATACTCTTTTCCGCGACAACTCTAAGCAATGGTGCATAATCGTTCTGTATAACGTTTCCAAACTATTGATTAATGATATTGGATGACAGTTCCCTAGGTAATCTCTTGCCCCTTTCTTGAAAAGGGGAATGAGTTCTGCACCATGCCAAGGAGGTGCTTTAGGATGCAATTCATCCATCACTTTAAAGCAACAAGTAAGGCATCCAAACTTAATTGTTCATGTTTCAATAACTCCTTTCCTGCCTCCTGGGAATCGATTTTGTCAAAAAATGGTTAATGACCAGTGCCCTGGGTGGTCCTCACTGATGAAGAATCTTTAATAGTTATATACTGCCCCCTGGCCTGTTAAAGGCTACTTAAGAGATTAAACTGCCAATCATCCTTGAAGCTTGCATCCAAAGGTGCTGAAGAATTTCTGCACTCTTGCTTGACATGCTGCTAGAAAATATGCTCGTTTTCCTGTCTATAGCAGTTTGGAGAGCCGCTCATTTCGTACGTGTACTCTTTTATTGACTTTTTTTTAAAAACGAATGTCTTTTTTTCATTAGCTCTCATAGCTCATTCCCAACTCCATCCATAGGTTTCCTCAGGAGCCACACCAATGTAAGTTTGGCCCTTTTGCAATCCTCATCAAAGCAGGACCCCACCACCTCCCAATGAGATGTTTCAAAGTAGTGGGGCAGGACATGGTTACGTGTGGGATTACTAAGTTTACCAAAATGTTGTCGATTACAAGGAGCTGTGACTGAGGGTTTGGAGTAGTATCCACCAGTACTCTACGGAGAAGTGACAGACTTTTGTAAAATGGGCGGTTAACCACATTGTGATCCAAGCAAGCCAACTTCAATCGTTTACAACTGTAATAGACCACTAACTCCACACTTTCATTGCTGAGCCCTCTATTTGAGCCCTCTTCAATTTGGATAATGTTTTTGGAGTTAAGAGCGCCATGATCACTTTCCAATCTTGTGTGGTCTACTAAATCATAGACCATATCCCAGATAGAGGAGGTAAACCAAGATCACTATATCTGTGGCCAGTGCTAAACATGGGATGAGCTAGGGTGTCACCTAGTAGCCTGCCATTACAAGCCCAATGCCCAACTTTATCAAAAGGGGAGCCTATTGTTAGTTGTTGGTTTGTTGACTCTTGTTTATACCAGAGGTGGAGGACTTGTAAGATTAGGTCTAGCATATGTACACCCGGTATCCATATTGGTTACATTAGCATTTATATTAATATCAAGCCATAACAAGAGCCCCCTGCGTCGCCTTCAGCCTCCTTTAATAGCAGGGACATGAAAAGTGGACTGTGTGTACTTAAAAATAGGGATCGGTCTCCTGGAAGCAGATGGTCTGAACTTCCTACAGGAATAATTGTCAGTCTATGCTCAAGATTTTGATGAACATGCCACATTTCATCCAAGACGAAACGTTTAACAACTTACTGGCAACTCAGTGCACAGCAGTGTTGCTAATCCTACCAAGGGTAGTGGGGGTGGGAAATATAATTCAGAGACATTCCAATCAAATCCACTAAGGGCCACCCTCCTTATGACGGTAAGGTGCTACGGTGTATTGGTCCAAAGCAAGCTGGTTTTCAGGGGTCTAATCAATCCTTTGCCTTCTGAGGTCATATCCAGAGTGCTTTGTCTGCAGGAATTGTGGAAGTGGCAGGAGTTTTCTGGAGCCCTTGCAGCATACAAGATGGTGGAACCACTCTCTTGGCCTACAACTCTCCTCTGGGCTACTCTAACTCCACCCCTTTCCTATGTCTGCCTACTTCAAAAGGTCTCCAGTAACTAGCACACTGGTATGAGAGTGTCCATTTGATGTCGGGACTGTCTTTGAAGCACCAGCTTCCAGAGTATCGCTCCCAGGGAGGATTCATGTGTGGCCTGTAGGAAGGTGTCTACCTTCCTCAGCGGGATGAGAGGGACAGCTTCCTGGGTAGGGTCCCTCATTTTTGTTGTGGGTAACATTTGTCCAGATAGCCAATACACACCAGCTCCATCATAGGTGCGTCACTCAGACAAGCGTACACTAACATAACCTCCATGGATTGCATTCTCCTACAGATTCCTCATCTGAAAGATCTCCCTTCCAGCGTCGACTGCTCTGAAACGTCTTGTCAGGGGGTGTTGTGTGGCTCAGTGTCGACCATTGGCTCACTCATAACTCAACTGCGTCACTCCTCGACTCTAGACGTGATGTTGGCAGTATATGCATGGTGCCACTATATCCCCACAGCTCAGTTCCTTGTTTTATCGCATTCAACACGCTGTTTCAGAACGCAATTTCTCTTTGAGACCTTTTTTCCAATCAATGGCAAGATGTCGGGCGCTAAAACCTCACGTTTCGAACGTTGTCAGGACTGCATCTTGAATATGTCCATCATGGACCTGCACAGTGTTTGCGTGTGGTGTCTTGGGATAAAACAAGACATTGTTAACAAATGAAACTGAGGCGATCAGGGAACAATTGGCGAAGCTAGCCCTCGGATGGTCTCTGTCGAAGTCTCCTGTGCAATGGAGTGTCAGCTTATCGGGCCCCGACAAGGAAGGCTCTATGCCCGAGATGGAGGATGGGCACTGTAATAAAAACAAAAGTGCTCATGCTCACGAAGCAAGTCGCACCACTCCTTGTCCTCCTTCAAGAAAAAGAAACTACGCCAGCTTAGACACGACTCCTGTTCATCAGAGGAGCGGGGAAAGCCGTTCTCGACTATCGGTGCCTGGAGAGAAGAGTGGGAGGTGTTAAAAAAACAGATGGTTTAACTCTTTAAAAAAGCAATGACGGGATGGCATTGGCCTAGATTGCACAGGCAGTCCAGGCACCAGTTGCACCCAGAAGTTCCAGTGCCAAGGTGACCGCATCAGGTCCCATGCGCTCAAGCTCTACCTCGATGAACACGGAGCCGTCAGCGGCGCTGATAGCCCTCGAGTTATAGCCATCGAGAGTCCTTTTCGGAACGGTTTCATCGACATCAGCGGTCGACTGGCTATTTGCCCCAGAGTTGAGATTGGAGTTCTTCGACTCTGAGGTCGCTCGTCAACAAAGAAGGTGGATCTTGTCCCTTTTGGTATGAAGTTGATGAGTGCGGACGTTGGTCAAGTCAACTTCTTTATGGATGAGGCCAACTTACTGACCCTGGCTGAAGGTCTGTATGAGGCAAGTGGGCTTCACACCCCACCTAACCTTGCCCTGTAGCAGGCATCCCCTTATGGACACCCCAATGCCCCAGTACAGAAAGACAGTAGGTATTGCGACGAATCGGGACTACATGTCACTTCTACCCAAGGAGCAGCCACCCTCTTTGAGGCTAGGGAGGTGATCCTACTGGGCAAGACCTTCCCTAGGGTTCTGGGGCTAAATGGGACCTCACTTGGAGTGACTCCTCCCTCATGGGACAAAGACTCCCATTTCCAAAGGGGAACTCCGTATGCAGGACACTTTAACTAAATACATGGGACTGCCTTCCATCCAAAATATTGTGTCCTCCTTCTGTTCGGTTGTAGGTAATGTGGAAACCAACATGTTATCTGAAAATTAAGAAGAAATGGCTATGAAAATGGGACGAGGAGCCCCAAACATCAGAGGAGCCCCCTGACATCACAACGCCAAGAAGAGGTGAAGCTGAGTGCAGCCATGGAGCCGGCGCTAGTCCGAGAAGCAGGGAAGGAAAAGGGAGATGCCAGAGGGCCGGTGCAGCAGACAGCTAGAGAACTGTTTTCTGGGTGGTATCTGAGGAACCGGCGGAAGATGTGGTGTGACCATGGATGGGCCATGGTAGGCCTAAAGCCCTCCTAACTACGCTGAAACCTTGGTGATATGAAGCGAGGAAAGCTTCCATCCGCCACCATTCAGGAAATGCAGCGGGCTAGAGAGAAGCCGAGTCCGGAGCAACCGAGAAGCGAAAGCAAAGAGGAAATTGACCTACCCAAGCTCGAGCCGATTCCTGCCAAGTCACCCAAGGCTGATGCAGGTACCGGGTGTGCTGGAGGAGCGGGCGGCCGGCCGATCGCCGAGAGGATGAATAATTAAGCAAAAAGACTATGATTGTGATACATGTATTAACAGAATAACGAGTGAGCATAAACAGATATCTGAGGAGATATTAAAAACCCTAAAGCAGGAAAAGGGTTGTGAAACAATAAGAAAGTGGAGTTAACTATCTTGGAGAAGAGAGAAAACACGGAGAAGTGATTTCAAGTGAGGCAATTGTTAAAGAATGGGAAGACCCCTGTGATAAAAGTTGTGAAGTTTATTGTGAGTTAGGAGTACAAAGTGAAGTACACCAAGAAAGAAGGAACTTGGTAAAGTCATCTCAGAGGCGGGGAACTTTCAAAACGAATAAGTCAGAGGAACAACCCAGGACTATGTTCAAGCAAACACTATTAAGGGTTGTTTGCTCAGGAAAATATGACCCAACAACAGTTGGGAAGATCTGCAGGAGCTCATGAAAGAGACATTTCAGGAGAACATTATAAGGAGTATTTTTGTTAAACAAAAGACATTTAGACATTTAGATGTTAGACTTGTAAGAAACCAGAAGACCCTGGGAGAAGCTGCAAGACATAAAGGGAAATGGGAGGCCACCAGAAGAGAGAGATTCTTTTGGGGCCATTTAAGGTAGTATTATTAGTGGTGGGGTCAGATAGGGCTAGGTTTGGACTGAGGACATTGATTCTCGACTTCCAGATGACAGACAAGCACCTTAGTTTAATTTAGTTAGGTAGGGAATTCCCCTATAGCAATAGGGCAAGCTAGGCCTTTTCTGTTATTTAAAATAATGTACTTAAAAATGTCTGTGTTGTCTGATGACTCCTTCCAATCTGCCACAGTACCCTGGCCAACACTTCTAGCTAACAGAAATCCTGGACAAAGGCCCACAGACAGAGAGAACATTGCTCTTTAATATGGCCATATTTTACCCCATTGGCAAGTTGTCACAGAAACCATGCACCACGCCAGCCACGGATGACGAACTGACCCAAAGATATAAGCTACCCAGAGAGGATTTGCCCTTCCTTTTGGCTCACCCTACTCCAGAAGGGTTGGTGGTCTAAGCCGCTACAGTAATCTTATGGTCCACAACATCCACCTCCAACTGCCTGCGGACAGAGTCCCAAGAAGACTGTTTTCGTCAGTAAGCATGTCTCTAAAGGCAATCGACGCCACCTGTGCCTTCGCTGAATATTCTCACGCTTTAGAAAACCATAGATGAGATGGCTGATCATCTCCCAGCAGGGGAGATGAGAGATGTTATGTAATTGTCTTTCACCAATCCTATGGTCCCAATGTGCTGATGGTTATTGATGTAAAGGAAGTGGCTTGTCAGGCTCTACAGGCAGGTCTCGACGCTGCAGGCCATCTATGCTGAGGTGGGCGGCATACCCGCACAGCTCAGGTTTCTCACCTAACGTTCAAGCCAACCTCCTAAATATGGTATTTGACGGCGAACACCTGTATTGGCCAAAAGCTGACAAATCATTCGAAAAAATTAGAGTCAAAACTGGCTAGCGGTACAGCAGCCTGCCAAACAGTCCTTCGACTTCTCCTCTAGAGGCAAGCATACAGGTGCTACGTTCCCTTTGGAAGGAAAGCACAACTGCTGCAGGCCACGAAGGGCCAGAGGCTTTCTTTCACCCCGATTGGGGTACAAGGGCCTCTAAGGGCCAGCGGACTTCATCAGCGGTGGCGGCAGTGCCTGCTTAGCTGCTTTGAGTTATTACCACACATTCCACCGGTTGGAGGGAAGATCTTTCGAGCGCTGAGACAGGTGGAAGGGGATAACTCAGACGCCCAAGCTTTGTAATTTGTCAGCTGAGGATACCGTCTGCCCTTTTAAAAGACCTCCAGACAGACTACCCTCTTCCCCTCCCCAGCAGCCGCAGCAGGAGCTCCAAGAGGAACTGAGAGCCCTGCTGTTAAAGGGTGAAGTGGAAGAGGTACCACCAGAGGAGAGAGGATCAGGCTGGTATTCTCGTTATTTCCTCTTACTCAAGAAAGGAGGCGGAATCAGTCCCATTCTTGACCTCTGGAACTTGAACAGGTTCCTGGGGAAGGACAAGTTTAGAATGGTGACGTTGAAAGAGATTTTGCAGGCTCTGCAGTTCCAGGACTGGTTTGTGTCACTGGATCTTCAGGACGCTTATTTCCGATGCATCAAAAGCACATCGGTTCCTGAGATTTATTATCGGGGACACTCGCTGTCAGTTCAGAGTCTCCCCTTTGGCGTAACCTTTGCGCCCAGGGTTTTCACCAAGTTAGTGGCAGTGGTGGTGGTGTGGCGCACCTCAGGAGATCTGCTGTCCTTATTCCTTTACCTGAACGGATGCTTTATCTGAGGACAGTCCCTAGGACAGGGGTCGACGCAGCTCGAGGAAACTTGTTCCCTGCTTCACAGTTTGGGTTTCTCACTAAACTTCCAGAAGTCCCAGGTTCCACTAATATAGAAGCTCCAATTCATAGAAGCAACCTAGGACACCTGGGTGGGGAATGCTGCCCCCCACGCCCCACTCCTGAAGAAAGGGTCACCAGTGGCAGTTAGATGGTCAGGCCATTCAGGAACCACGACAGCTTGCCAGTTGCTTCCTTCCTCTGCCTCTTGGGCATCATGACCTCCTACATTTTTGTTTTCTGGTGTCAGAGGCCAGACTGCAGATGGCTTTTGAGGGATAAATGGTCCCACTACATCGACAACATGAACAACATCCTCAAGGTGTCGAAGTGGTGGGCTAGCAGGTGGTGACAGATGTATCCTTGAAGGGCTGGGGTGCTCACTGCTGGGATCTGCAAGTGAATGGCCTTTGATATCCAGTGGAGCGCTATCAACAGGCTGGAGTTGCAAGCAATCATGCTAACCCTGATGGCTTTTGCACCTTCACTCAGGGGGAAACATGTCCTAATTCCGACGGGCAACACAGTGGCCATGCACTACCTCACAAGCAAGGGGGTGTGCGTTTCATACCACTATGCAGGGAGGGCTTGAAACAATCGTTCAAGCTGCTGGAGAATGAGATCTCGACTTCTGCAGGCCATCTGGTGGGAGCAGACAACAGGCTTGGCGGACGCTTTGAGCCGGCAGAGCACAATCTCACATGAGTGTGAAGTGTGCCCGGAGGCTCTGGAGAAGATATTCGCACTATGGAGTTCCCCAGCAGCCAATGCAAATTGCAGGCAGTTCTGCTTGAGGGAATTCCCTGTGAGAGGTGCACTAGTGGATGCGTTCCTGCTGGCGTGGTTCTTGTTCCCGCTGATACCGGTCCTCCTGTGGGGTCTCAGGAGGTGGCGGAGGTTCTGGGCCATCTTGATCGACCCAGACTGGGCGAGGAGAAGATGGTACTCGGAGCTCCTGGAAATGGCCATCTGCCCTCCTCGCTGGCTTCCTCAGAGGCTGGACCTCCTATCCCCGTTGGAAGGTCGGGTGCTTCACCCAAACCCAGTCTCTCAATCTACATGAATGGCTGTTGCGAGGATGAGGTATGATGACTGGGATCTCTCAGAAGAGGTACTCGAGGTGTTGCTGGCTGCAAGCAGACCTTCCTCTAGATCATTGTATACATGCACGTGGAGAACATTTAATGCATGCTATAGGGAGTGCTGGGTGGACCCCATCTCATACCCCACCACTGTCGAGGCGAGGTCCGTCCCAAAGCAGAAGCAGCAAGAACTCCTACCTCCCCTTGACGGTCTTGGCGCCTGGATTAGACAAACACAGGACACAGCGACCCTTACGGGGAAAGAGGGTTAGGGTCGACGGATTGGATAGGTTCGGGGTGTAGGTAAACCGGATTGAGGATTAGGAAGTAGTTGTGGACAGGGAAGGGGTTTGTGGGAAAGGCATGCTCCTTGACTCCAACTGCTTCGTAGCACTTACAATATCTGAGTTTCTTACCATTCACTCAAACACACATGTTCATACATGCATTACCCAGGTTGAGACTTGGCACTCTGTTTAACTTCTGCACAGAGTTATACTCCGTAATGGTGTCATGCATGCATTACCCAGGTTGAGACTTGGCACTCTGTTTAACTTCTGCACAGAGTTATGGTTTCATGCACGCATTACCCAGGATAGGACTTAGCACTCAGTTAAGACACTGAGTTTGTTCTCTGATTGGCACTTCTTGTATACATTGCCCAAAGTACTCAGTCTCGTTCTGACGAGAATCTTATGACTAGCTCAGTTAGACTCAACGTTCTAAACTGTCACTGTACATAGCATTCAACAAACGTTTTACATCTTAAGCATGCTTTTGACACTTAGCTCTGGTTTTCCAATGAGTTTTCGAATACATCTCCGCCCGCCGGCTCTGCCGTTAGTGGGCCCGCGAGTGACAGGTCCTGAATGCTGTCGGAATGCTCCTGACAAAAGAGGAAACAATTAGCCTTTGTTCGTGTGCTAATAGCACTCGCCGCCGGCGAGTATGCAGATACAAGCACCCGCAACTGGCGAGTGTTAAGTTACAAACACCCGCAACAGGCGAGCGTAATCACGGCATGCAGTTAGTACGAAGTTAGCCCAGGCCGTCTCCCCACAACGTGGCTGACTCAGTTGGTTAATTCACTACAACCGGAGCCTCTGTACTCAGGTTACTGCCAAAAAGGTACGTGACATGCTCCGTAACGTTAGAGTGAAAGAAAGCACTTATCTTTGGTGCCGCGGGGCCAGAGGATTATGTTTCAGCAGCGAGGGCGGCCCCGCGGGTGGCTTGGCCGAGCTCAGACGAACGCGTCCTCTCGGTTGCAATGTAGAGCGCAAACAAGCGTTCCAGGATCGCGCATGCGCAGTGACAGCCTCGCGCATTGTTTTGGGCGTTGGCTTCAGCGTTCCCTGAGCCGTTTGTAGGCTCTGTGTGCCTGATTTCTCTCCACACGAGATCCGGGCTGCCAGGGCTGTAGTCCAGGGGCATAAGACTGCTGGGAGATGTAGTTTTCCTTGGGCCTTGCCTCCAGAATGTCTTTTCCCATTACACCTGGAGCATCTACAAAGAGGGCAGAGATGACACCTGCTTAGTGAAGTACCCCCCACAGTACCTGCAACCACCTTACCCCTATTCCGTCCCTGAGGCCTGGCTTTGGCTTTATGACAACCACCACAGTGATGGAATACCTTCTGTCCCTCGCCTAATCAGGCCTTCAGATAGACATCGTAAAAGGATACGTGGTTACTTTGTCTGCAATCAAGATGTCTACAAATCAGGGATCCTTACTATTCTGGTAATTACCCAATTTCTGAAGAGCCTTATGAATAGGTTTCTGCCTATGCCATTTGTGGTTCAGGATTTGAAACCGCAATTTGGTGCTGACATTTTAAATGGCAGCTCCATTTGAGCCTGCCAAAGGTGGTATCAGAGTTTCATGTCTCCCATCGCATTGACCTGCTGGTTTTCTACCCACCGCCTCACCCTTCCAGGGAAGAGAAAAGGCTGCACAGACTCGACCCAAAGAGGGCACTCGGGTACTATGTGGCTGGGACAGCAACTTTAGAAGTGATGAACAACTGTTTTATTGCTTTATCACAATCCAAGGAAGGGTCTGACTGGGTCCAAGCAGACAATTTCCTGTTGGATAATCCTATGCATTGCAGAATGCTACTAGAAAGCGGGAATGGAATCGCCATCAAGTATCAGTGCATTCCATCATGGGCGTTGCAACCTCTTCTGCATAGGGGTGTGCCGGTGAGAGAGATCTGTCGGTCGGCGACATGCTCATCGCTCCACACGTTGACAAATCATTACAGTCTGTACATGGCGCCTGGCACTGACATAGAATTTGGAAGAGCAGTGTTGCAAAGCTTCCTCGTTTGAGACTTTCATCGCGCCTCCACCAGCTGTACTGCTTTGGGAGTTTTATGTGATTAATCCTACAGAGTCATCACTGATTCTCCAGGAAGGCAGCCGCTACCTGATCTGGACCCTGGGGGTGGTATTTTGAGGGAGGATCATATGGTAGGGGACGACTATTGGGAAGAAGTGAGGACTCCAATGGAAGAGTCAGGGTATTTCCTTGAAGCTATAACCTCTGAAGTACTCATGGCATTTTGTCAATCTGAGCAAAATACCGTTCCCCACATATGCACATAGTGCTTATTTAACATCTTCTGTTAATATTGGTTTTGATGTGAAAAAAAACCTAAAACAAAGCAACTCCACAAGGTTCAAAATTCCTATGAACTCAACTGTCATAATACCTTTAGGACTGCGACCAGGAAAGGAGGGAGTTAATGTGGAGCAGAAGAATCACCAATGTGCAGTTTAGTGGTTCTAATGTCAATCAGCTGAGTGGGATGTTTAGAAATGGTGTGCCATTGCCTGAGAGCATTGAAAGTGAAGGAGAAGGTGAGAGGTGCAGAGTGGGCTCAGTGGGAAACAGAACCAAAGGCAGACACACGTGAATGAACTCTCTGTCTGGAGGGAAGCAGACACTACATACCGGGAAGGCGAGAAGCCAGGAGAAACAGAGCCAGTGCAGCAGAGGAGCCTTTATCCAGCCAGCAGCAGTGAAGACATGGCCACAGTGATAGGCCGAAGTTCCTATCAGCAGGTGACGGAGACGTTGACAGTATCATCGTAGGAGGGTATGCTAAGCGAGGAAAGCTCCCCTGAGGCAGGGACAGCGCTGCAGCTCTGCCACGGGTCAGACACGCAAGAGAATACCGGTGAGTCTGCCCAAAAGCATTGGAAGCTGCGGGGCGTGCCGGCAGGCGAATGATCAATGGGGACATCACTTTAAACATCAAACATTCAAAGACTGCATTTGCCCGAGTCTCCATATCTGAGATGTCAATATGGGGAAAACTGGAATAAATGTTATCATGAGCAAATGAACTGCAACAAAGTAATTGAAAGGCAAGAATGGTACAAGTCTTCATATATGAAAATTCAATAATGGGGAGATTGGAACAAGTATTTCCACAAGCCAATAAATGCTAACAATGAAGATAGCAATGAAAACTTGAACAAGTCTCCATATAAGGGCGCAAGCGATACCTGGAGCCAATAGAGTATAAGACCGTGAAGGAAGACCACTGTGTTATATCAAGAGCACTGAAAGATTATTAGAAAACCTGGTGGGAAGAGTGCATCAGGCAGGGAGTCTCTGGGGAGGGGGAGATACCTGTCACGAGAGTACACCAGGAGATCTTCAAAGCCCAGAAAGGGGGATTTGTGGCAGGGGAGTATACAAGGTAATCCATATAGAGTTGTCAAACAGGAAAGACATCTTTTTGTTCCTGGCAGGAGAGTATACCAGGAGACTATCTTTATAAGTTGTTTGGAAAAGGCGATTTCATCATAAACCCTAAGCAAGTATTAAAGCATCCTTCCTTGAGTAGCCAAGCAACACTTTTGTCATCCTTAACAATCACCATTGTTTGTAACAGAATTTTCTTTTTCCCTACTACTGTTAAGGAACTATTGTCTGAACTGAACTCTTTCTATAAATTACCTGGAACAGTTCAGGGGAATGGAACCATCTCCTGGATACAAGGATTGTTTTTGTTGAATTTATATAATTGGTTGAAGCACATTTTTTAGTGAACTTAAAACAGAGACATTTCCCTTGCACACCTTGTTGTTTATTTTTAGTGTGAGGGTCAGATAAGTTTTGGACACAGAGAGAATTTGCCTACTTTTGGCAACGTGACACAAACTGATCTTTAGTTGGTTTCATAGGTAGGGAAACTCTTTAGGATAGGGACAGAAAAGCCTTCATCCAAATCCTTTTACTTTAATAAAAATGGCTCATGTTGAAAACCTTACAACTTTGTGTCCGTCTCTCATTTCTGACCCCGCAGACTTATCAGATGTGGAATTTGCGGGAGAATCTATTGAAGGGGGAATTACTTACCGGTAATGTTCTTTCAATGGATTCTTCTGCCACAGATTCCTTATTGCCCTCCTGTCTGCCCTACTGCCGCTCCAAGTTTCTCTTCGTTGGTGGGACAACAACCTAAAGATTCTGACATTTTGCAGTGATGAGCACATTTCTTTGCAGTTTCAATAGGGTACTGTCAGCCTGTTGCTTATAGTACGGTGACTGTTCCTCGCCCCCCAAAAGCATTTTCTGACTTCTATTAAGCCAAATCTTGTAGGATTCTTCCCCGTGGCTGCGGTATGGGGGCATAGTGACGCAATATATGTACAGCCGACATCAGGTCCAGAGTCAAGGACTGGCGCTGTCGAGTCATGATGGAATAGACTTTCGACACTGAGCCGCATTACGTCCCCTGTCGAAAGTGTTACGGGCAGCTGACGCTGGAAGGGATATCTATCAGGTGAGGAATCTGCAGGAGAAGAAGATAGTAATTTCTCCTTCAAATGATGTGGTTGTATAATTGTGTAATCTCAGCAACCACTTTTTCATAACTCGACATGTCTATATTTACAGTTTGCCACTAGGATGACTAGTGTACACAATTATAATAGTTTGAGTCAGGGGTGCAGATGAATAAAAAGCTACCTCTTCCTGTGTCTGGAATGCACGTGTGACCTTTGACCCTGCCCTGCTGCCACCATCAGGCTTTATTTGGAGATGTCGGGGGATTGCCAGAGCAAAGGCACATGAGGGCCCTATGATTTTGGTATGGGGCATTATAAAAGGGGGAGGGAGGGTCTGGTTAACAGGCATCATTTTCAGAAACAATTACCCACACCATTTATTTTCTGAAAATCAAAAAAGCTAAGGCTTCTACACACTCGTACATGGCATTTAATCACAGTATGATTCAGAAAAAAGATGTTACCGAAGGTTCGTATCCTTTTCTTTGCATGTTTCTAAATCACGTAATGCGGAAGATGTCCTCAATCAAATGAATAATAAATCAAATTTGAAGGCAGATCAGATATACGTTGCCTGAATAGTAACATAATAGGACTGATATAGAAAACACTAATAGATGTGTTTGCAAAATTACCTTTTTCTTTCGAAAGGAAGCAGCATCTCTTTGAGTCTCTTAGGAAATATTTACGAATTTATTTACTCAGCCTAAATATTTGAAATGAGTAAAATGTGTATTCAGATGTTGAAAACCAATAATAAGAATAATATATCGCTAAGGGCATAATGTTTTTTTGATAGACTTCAGAAATGGATATTGTTGATATCAAAATAAAATTCACAAGCGTGCAGGTCGTTACTCGTTTTCAGTAAGATTTACCAGTTTTGTCATTGTTTTGTTTTTTTCCCTTTTAGATACTTTCAGTCAAAAAACAAGAAGGGTCTCCAACTCAGCAGCAGACGTCTCAAGTCAAGAGGCCATCAATCCAGAAGGGAAGGCAACCTTCCCCTGCATCTCAATCCCCCAGTACGGGAGCTGCTGACATTCCCAAGCCTTCGTCTGTGTCGGCCCCTGAAAGTTTGACCATTGATCAGGGCGAAAAGAACACTCCTCCGAATGCGAGTCCCAAGCGGCCGCCTGAGCAGAGTCAAAGCTCTTACAGCCTGGCTGGTGGTAACTTCCCCCATTCTCCTTCTCATCTCATGATGAAAGAACCCACCCCAAGTATCGCTTCGGACATATCACTTCCCATCGCCACCCAGGAGCTTCGGCAAAGGCTACAACAGCTTCAAAAGTATAGTCTGATGTTTTTGTTTCTTATTTTATGATTAATTGTTGCAGTGTATTGTGGGACCAGTGACTAATGAGAGGGTATCCTCATTTTAGGAAAGAAAATAATATTCACGCTGCAACAAATCTTAAACTTGATCACTGCAATACACAGATTTTTATTTTGTTTATTTATTTTTTTACTTTTTATAAAGCGTGCCCAAAGCCAAAGGACATTGTCGTGCTTCTAAATTCAAACATAAACTAAAACAATCATAATCAATACATAAGAAGATTAGGCAGCTTTCAAACCGATCACTGATACTGTTTAAAATAAACCATTGTTAGCTCTTTCCTGAAGCCCAGTAGATTGGGATCAAGACAAAAGGATGTCTATAAAATAGTTCTAGAATTTAGGCATATAGGCTGAACAAACATGCTTTTGAGTTTTTCTCCTTTGGGCAGTGTGAGGGCTCAGAAATGCGAGACAGATAATCAGGTGCAGTTTTCTCATATGTTGCCATTGTGTTCTTTTTTTCATTTTTTTAAAGGCGGGTTAGTCAAAGAACTATCTTTCCCTAACCTAACAAGGATACCCCTACCTAACAAACTAGGGCTAAAGAAAAATGGCATAGTGTCCAAAAGTATCTGACCCTCTCGCTAACATACACAACAAAATAGTATGAGAATTATTTGGCAATATCAAAATAGCATGTACATTTAAACTCCAAGTTTACAACCATTAATCCTTGTGACCAGGATAGATTCCCTTCTGCTGGATCAATTCAGGATTCTTTGAAATAAAGTTCATTTTCAAGAAAGTTTGATTCAATAACAAAGTTCCACTTATTGAAGGATATAAAGTCTTTTCCATTAAATATGTATATCCTTTTGTTCTTGGAGAAAGTAACTTTATCCCTTCCAAAAGTTACTTCACAGTTCACAACCAATTAATAACACTTCCACAATCCTCTGCTTGGTAAATCAAGTCTTTTCCTTGTAACAACAGTTCAGTGATCAAGTACAAAAGTTATTTTTCTCCACAGATCAATAACTTGTTAGCCCATCATCCATCTTCTTTATAAGAAATGTTTTTCTCAAGATGGCTCTTCCAAAAGAAACACTTTAGTCATGATATTTCAACAATCACTTTAGGTTATGCAACAGTTCAACGCAAGATGGCGGAATTGACACTTCTTTTCCACCACAACCTTTTACCACAACCACAGTACTTTAAATCGGCTTTTTCCTGGTCTATTCGCCTGCCAGGACTAACCACTATTTGTCCCTTTGCTGGTTTACTTGCCTGTCAGGCTAAAACTCTTACTACTACTACTACTACTACTACAACGTGTACTCTGTGTTAAGGCTTGTTCCAGACTCTCCACACATTAATCATCAAAAGAGAGTTTTGAACCAACAGCTGCTTCTCTGGTCAGTCTTTTAACTTCTAAAACAATTGACTTACATCGTCTTCCAAATGTATACTTCCCAAAAAGGACAATGATTCTCTTGTTGATCTATTTACCATATGCAATGCAGGTTACAGTTCTCTGCCCCTTGACTCCTTTCACAAGGAAGGCTTTTCTCATGCAGTTTTTGCTTCCTACTTATGCAACCTTTTGGCTGCTGGTAATTTGGGATACAATGTTCTTCCTCTGGACATCTTTCTATGGGCACCAAATCCAAATGGCTTTGAAGCCACTCTTTTGTTAACTTGGCAATGTTGGTCATACGAATCTCCTAATTGATATCACTGATTAGGAGAGTTGAACCCATTGAGTTTATTTATCAGCTTTCTCTGGATTTGGCCATATGGGTTACAATGTGCTCCTCTTTGAAACACCTCCTTAAGAGAGTTGTTTCCACTTTGTTTTCTTATCACTTCTCTTTGGCTTTGGCAATCCAGGTTACATTGTTCCCCTATTTGTAATCCCTCAGTAGGAGAGTTACACCCAATTTGCCTTTCTGAAATTGTTCGGTATTCAAAATAACAGTTGTTACCTAGCAGTCTCCCCCGCAGCACCCCGGGGTTACCCGTTTCAGGCCGACTCGCTGTTCATCCTGGTATCTCGTTTGGACTTGCCGGTAAACCACCTGCTTCACTCTGGAGGACTTTCTCTGCCTGTGACAGCTCCGGTCGGTCTGCCGCCACTCACACTGACCTCTGATGGAGCTCCTGCAGTTCTGTGTATTTCCCGGTATGGATCCGGTGCCGGAGCAGTTCACAGCGTGTCGATATCCTCTCTCTCTCACGGGCTGGTCAACCTTGAGACCGCTTCCCGCTGCGCATCCACTGCATATATCAGGAGACTCAACTTCAGTCTCAGCTACTGCATTTCATCCTGCAGTCTCCAGAATGGTAGCTTCTGCTTCTCCCTGCTGCCTCCCGCCCTTACACACCTGAAGGGTCTTTTAATGTTGTAAGGTCCCGCTCAGATGTTATTACAACAACTAGACCGCTCACGATGGGTTAGTAACTCTGGGCCCCTTTTCCTCATCTCAGTACTAAGAGCATTATGGGACTTGAAGTCTATAATGTTCTTTTTTGTTCTATTAACTAATCCATTCTGATTAGGTTATTGAGAAGATTTACAGTTAAGGGAGGGTTCTAAAGGAGTCAATGCGTTTCCCTTGAACTTAAGATTTAAATATGAAGTAGACTCATAACTACAGGAAGTTATAACATTAACTTCCTCACTCCCTTGTATACCATTCTCCTGTTTATTACAAAGAACTTCATACTTTTCTCTTTGGGTGAATCTGGGAGAGGAAGTTTCACAGTGACATCATGCCATTAAATATTTAGGCACTAGGCAAATCCTATCCTCAGAAGAGGATAAATATTGATTCTCCCCTAACTGAGTCATCACTTTCCCTTTACAGCCGTCTCCTCCCATGTGATCCTCCCTCCTGATACCAACCCCAGGGTTGGGATCTGGTAGCGGCTGCCTTTCACTGGCCACATGGGAGGGGACTTTAGGCTGGGATTTCGTGATGACTCTACAGGATTCATTACAGCACCTTGTAGGCTCCAACTAGGCTACAGCTTGACTGGAGTACTGACATTTACTGGCAGTCAAGGCAAGGAATAAATGCAGGGGTGATGTCATATTTACATCGACCAGTGACCACTCGATCTGTTTCAAACAAGGCAGATTTTAGTGATTGAAGAGAAGAATTTGGCAGGTCTGCATTGCTTTTGTTCCCAAACATATTAGGTACGACCAAGACTTTCACTGAATTTCTGAAAACATAGTTTTGATTAAATTGGCCTGAGCTGATAACATGCACCGCATTTGCGATGCTCATTTGTACAATAATGTACAGTTAAGAATGAATAGAAAAAGCCAGGATACTAGCTATGTGTGGGTAAGAGTAAAGGTGGATGTGAGCGCATGCTGTTAACATTGATGGCACAAAGAACCTGATCCTCACAACACACAGACACATATGATGGTAAGCGTTAGTGCATCCCCTCCACTTGTGTGAAAAACTATTTTGCCCATTTTATAAGGGGCATCTTATTATAAGCATAATGGACATTATCCCACTTGCTCTTCTATCCCTCAAATGTGGCTAGATTTCTTTTTCAGCTTTGTTACTGCGAAATACACTTCTAGCTTGCAGGTGGGTGCTAGGATACAATAACACATTGGTGTTGGGAGCATGCCCCCAATGCCAATGTATGTAAGGAGGCTGATGTGGGTTTGTATGCAATATGGCGTCACAGCGATTTATGTTGTCTGTTTATACTGCTGTCTATGCAAGTATATCCCCCAAGCTAGAGTGGACATCCAGGGAAACCCCAAACAAAAGAAAATGTATTTTTCAAATGTAATATTTGCAGGTCCATGAAGGTGTCATCTCGTGTTGAGAGCTTTGCTCTTGTTCTGTGATGTAATAAAATCACAATAAAAAGAGAAAAAATTAAGACAAAGAGAAAAGTAGTTGGAGGCAAAGAAACAGAAACACTTTCGAAGAGGTTGATTGAATGTATTGACTTAATGTTGTTTTAACTGGGCAGTGTCATCTAGAGGGACTTCAAAGGCATTGGGACCACCAGCTCACTCTGGGGCATAAGGTCCAGCAGGGCACAGAGGCATCTGGCCTAAAGCGTGTCTCAGAACATTTGGGTGTGCATGGCATTCAAGGACATTGACATTAGGTTGGTGCGTGGGGCATCTGGGTCAGTGTGGTAATAGAGTACAGTACGCCTTGGGGAGGGAAGCGTTGATATCTTGCGGGCATGGGATGTTTGTGCAAAAATGTCAGGAGTAGTTATGGTTCAATTTGTGGCTTCACAGTAGGCTGGAACCTGTTAGGCTGCAGGTTTCGTTTCACACTAAAAGTATGTAAGTATCCTATTTTGTTCAGCCCATTACTGGAACTCTTTTTCAGATAATTGTTGCAAAGGCTTTACTTGAGACATCGAGTAAGGCTGTTAATGGAGAAATTACTCACTGTAATGATCTTTCTATGGATCTTGCTCGACCGTCGATCCATCTTGCCCGGCTCTCGATCGTCGGCTCTGGAAGTGATAGTCTGGCGTGGTTCTGAAACAATTGCACCGTCTGGGCTATGTTGCAAACTCTCTCTTCGGGACGAAAATCCTTCCCTTCCCGAGTGTCAAGGACTGCTCCGATGAACTGGAGCCACTGAAATGGTGTCAGACTGTGCAGTAGTAGGTGGGTGTCTTCCAGATGAGACAAAACTTGCCCTATTGACTTCCCCCGGATCAGCCAGTTGTTCAGGTATAGGAATACATGGACCCCGGATCTCCTGAGGTGAGCTGCAACTACTGCCATAAGCTTGGTGGAGACCCTTGGTGCGAATATCAACCCAAAGGGCAGCACCTTGAACTGATGGTGCTTGTCCCCTATGAGGAACCTTAGGAATGTCCTGTGCTTTAGGTGTATTGGCACATGGAAATAAGCGTCCTGAAGGTCTATATACACCAGCCGGTCTTGAAATTCGAGAACGTGGAGAATTTCTTTTAATGTCACCATCCTGAATGTATCTTTCTCAGGAACTTGTTTAGAGCTCTGAGGTCAAGAATGGAACGGAGGCCTCCTCCCTTCTTCCAGGAAATACTAGGAATACAGCCTGATCCTCTGTTCGGGAGGTACCTCTTCCACGGCACCCTTCGACAACAGGGCTATCGGTTATTCCTGGAGGTCCTGTCCCGTTTGGATTGGGGGCAGTGAGGGTCTGTCCGATGGTATTTTTTAGAAAGGGCTAATAGTAACCCCACCAAATCAACTGCAGAATCCAGGCATCAGGAGTTATCTCTTGCCACTGGGGCCAATGCCCTGCAAACCGCCCACCAACCAGTGCATCGTGGGAGGGGAAATCAAAGCGGCTTGGAGAGCGCAGGCACCCCCGCTGCTGCTGGTGGCCCCTAGAAGCCACTCTGCGCCTACCGGGATGCAAACAAAAAAACGCCTCTGCCCCTGTAATGCCTATAGCCCTTACCTCTGGCGGGCGGCAAAGCTGAATGCAGGTTTGGCTGCCTGCGCTGCTAGGCCCAGTGATTTAGCAGCCAACTTGGATTATTTAAACTTTTCCAAGGATTCGTCAGCTTTCTGACCTAAAAGCATGTCTCTCTGAAAGGGCATGTCTAGCAGCCTGTTCTGCACATTCGTAGAGAAGCCAGAGGTTTTCAGGTAGGCCTGCTGCCTCATTACCACTGCCGAACCCATTGATCCGACAACGCGGTCCGCTACGTCCAGGCCCATTTGCAATTAATCCTTGGCTACCTCCTTCTCATCCACGCCAGCTGTAAAAATCCATCCTGCATGGCACTTTCAGGGACATATTCAGCAGCATGTTCCACAGCTTTCCACAAACCGAAGGAGTATTTTGTGAATCTGCAGGCTGTTTGTGGCTTTGAGCGCCATTCTGCCAGAGGTGAACACCTTTCTGGCTAATGCGTCCGACTTCTTTCCCTCTCTGTATGGAGGCAGATTGGCAGTGGATGCCACTGGTCTGGTGGAAATAGTGATAGCCTGTATAACCAGCCCGGGGAAGGGTGTGTGGCGAGGAAAGAAGGGTCTCCTCTTGCCGGCCTATACTTCCCCTGTAAAATTGGCATTTACAGGGGGAATAGTGCAAGGGTGCTGCCATAAGGAGGATAAAGGGTCCGCAATAGCTGGGTTGAATTGCATGTTATGCTGAATTGTGGGACCCTCGTCCAAGATATCAGTGACCTCATACTCTTGAAGAGGTGTGGATAGGCGCCTTCAACCCAAGGATGTCAACAACCCTGTCAACCAGAGCCCTGAACTTGGAATTAGTATGGTTATAGCACAATTCAAGGTCTGGGGGAGTATCTAGGCCACTAGCATCCTGTAGACCTTAAGCCAGGGCCATTAAATCAGCCTAGTCAAAATAATCAACAACGCCGGCTCCCGTGTAAACTGGATCAACTTGATATCGGGGTAATCGATGCCGAAAACTTACTGCATTGAGTTTTACTGCCTTCCAGCGATTTATGCCTAGTGGGGTAATGCCGGAAGGGGTTTTCAATGTCGAAGGAGTGGCTGGCTTGGGGTCGGGTGCACCGAGCGGCGCTTTCGCTGCCAAAGCTTGCTGGTTGGGGGCCGGAGCTGCACCTACAGCAGCTTGCTGTCTGAACATTTCAAGCATAGAAGTTTTAAAACTTTCCCACTCTTCCCGAGTGGTCGGCACTGCCGAGACCTTACCTTGTTCCGATGACGAGCTGGACTTGCATCAATGACAGTGGTGCCGCTTCTTCTTCGGCGAGGAAGACGACGAGGAATGGCTCCTGGAAGG
This sequence comes from Ambystoma mexicanum, assembly GCF_040938575.1. NCBI lineage: Eukaryota > Metazoa > Chordata > Amphibia > Caudata > Ambystomatidae > Ambystoma > Ambystoma mexicanum. Next base: position 754,240,156 of record NC_090924.1, on the reverse strand, counting down.
GGACCGTTTCTTGGTCTTTTTGCAATGTTTTTCTTTTCTAAGAAAAAGAATCCATTGAAAGATAGTTATATGGATTACAGGCAGCATCCTTCTTAAAGAGTGGGATTAGATTGAATTTGATCCATGTAGTCAGTAACTGGTTTGCCTAATATTCTCAAACAGTTCTGCTAGTATATAAAACCATCCTAATGGTTTCAGTGTGCCTACCATATTGAATAATCCATGTGGACTTGATGCTCCTGAGTTTCTCATTTATCCACTTACACTATGCATCACTTCTTGTCTAAATTCAACTTTCCATTCACACCAGGTCTGTCATATTTGCTATTCTATGTCTATGCATGATGTCTCTGTAGAAATTAGATTTAATGTTTCACCCGTACATGTTCACTAATAGGATTGAGGATATTGTTCTGCAAAGGATTTGGTCTGTGGCTCAGCCCCGCTTGTAGCTCCATCTGTGTAGCTGGACTTCAGGTCAGCAAGTCCTGGAATAAAGCATGAAGTGGAGTCAAATCAGATTCCTATGGCAGCTTTAGAGAACACACAGATTGTGTGTTGCTCTCAGAGCAAGAATGCTGGAAACAGGGGAAACCATCCTACTATCAATCAGGTAAACTAGAACACTGGAGCAGTTGACTGCCATGACAGTAATGCCTGATCCCAATATGGCAGACAGAACTTTTAAATTCTTGCACCATGAGGCCTAGCCATGGGCCAAAGCCATCTACTTTAACACCATCCCCACTTGATCAAATGTGAAAATATAAACAAGACAGATGGGGCCTCATTACTAGTCTGGCTGTAACGCTGCCAGTGCTTCCGGCGGGTTGCCGCCAGACTCGCAACACTTTACCGGCGCCTGACATCCCGGTGCCATGGGACATTACAAGTCCTGGTGGATGGGGAGTTCAGGCGCTGGTAAATGTTAATCCTGAAGCACCGGCACCATTGCTAACTGTGCTGGTGCTTCTGTGAAAACCCTGCAGGCGGGTGCCGTGGTGCCCGACAGGTCTGACCTGCTGGGCGCATTCGCCCCCGCCCGCTCAGTTGTAGTGTGGCGGTCCGGAAATGGGTGCTGGTACGGTGTGACCGGCACCCATATTCTGGACCGCCACACTCGTAATGACCCCCCATGGAGGGAAGTGGACTATTAAAAGAGAACCTGTCATGAGTCAGAGGACTAATGGGGAAACTGACCGACCAGTCAGAATACTCAGTGGGCCAATTCATCCTAGAGGACATCTATAAAAAGAGGCATAAACCTTTGAACAGTGAACATGTTAGGATGTTGTATCAGGTAGAAAGTTGTGTTGCAGGGATAGAAGAACAAGGGGTGAGTTCAGAGGGTTTGAACTTGGGTTTGCCAAGCCAAATAGTCCAACTAGCTGGAAAGAAACATAGCAAAAGATGGCCAAGCCAAGAGGTCCCCAATCTCAAACAGGCCAAGTTAAAGGGAGAGCCTAATCTCAGAAGCCTGTTAGAAACCTGGGCGCAAAGGCTGGCAGGAATCGAGCCTTAAAAAATAAGCTAAAGAGCACACAGATAGGGACACTAGCCCAGAAACTGGTGGCAACTGCGTCACCGCCAGCCCGACTCAAAAATGTGCAACCTTTTAATAGCTCAGATTTGAAAAGTGTTTATACATTGTGTTTGGAAAAGGTTCAGCTGGCAGCTTTCAACATTGTGCAGTAAATTATTTTAGGGTATATATATAGGCAGAATGATTGAGGCCTTAGTGTAGTCTTGAACCTAAATTCATAGATTTTCACAGTTTGACCCCTTAAGGCAACCTTTGCTTTAATAAGCTTTTTATTGCTACTTTGAAATGTCGTTTTTAAACATACAATTAAACGTTGCATACAGGAGCATATCAGACAAGGGGATTAATGGCACTGCAAGTGTTCTTTAGTGCAGTCATCCTAAACACTGCAGTGCTTTCAGCATTTTCGGATTGCCCTCCCCCACAGGTGCCAACTATCAATGTTGAGTCAATAAGGTAGCTGCATTTGTATGGGTGTCAACAGCCATGCATTTTAAGTGGCGACAGAAGCTTCAGTAAAAGGTGCCATTCCCCTTGAGATTACTGTTTCTCCTCCCCACTTCAGCGTACAGCAGAGAAATAAGTCGAACCTTGACATCGGTGGCTGCCCTGCAATGTGACCCTTTGCAGTTTATAAAGGTCTCTTTGCATCTCTGGTCTGGGGCGGGAGGCAGTGCCAACCGTAACTGCATGCTGTAGATACAGCCGTTTTATAGAAGGAAAGGGCTGTAAATAAAAATAAATCCTAACATGACCTCCTGTTCCAATGTCCTAGCAGTTAACTTTCCCTCAAATCTTTTTTTTAAATAAGGCAACCATCCATAAGGTCTTATGTTCAAAGTTTTAACCACTTTCTGGAACAAGGTCATCACCTGACCCTCTCTCCACATACGCAACTAGTACTCCTTTATTAGAAGATTGATAAGTTATAACTCTGTGTGGAACCATGGTGAGATTTCCCTTAACCTGTGTTGAATATTGTAGACAGCTTGACACACTCATTTTTAGATGTAGTGATTCTAGTGGATAACTTTCTCCCACTTCTGCCTCATCGTCTGAAATCTTTGAATGACCAGCACGTAGGCCTTGGAGCAGCTCCAGAGAAGGTGTGTCATGGCATAATAGAGACCATTATTGCCGTAGATAACGTGGCTGCTACTGTCATGCCTCAGAAGCTATTTTCTGCACCCCAAATCAAGAGTTTTGAACTCTTCACCTACAGATCTTGTTTTTCTGTCAAGCGCCCCATTAAAACCCTAGGGTTTAAGCCTTACAAACATTGTAAGAGACGGATGTCGGTCTCAGATCTGCACAAGGACTGTATTGGCAAGAACCACATGATTTCTAGAAGGGGGCTGCAGAGGTACTGTTTTATCTTCATAAACGTGTGGTCAGTGGTATCAACTTTTGGGCTTTTATGCACTGGCATGATTCCACACCACAGTTTGGTTTGACTCAGAGCCAGAACCTTAGAAGTTGGGGGTAGCCATGGCAGAGAAAGGGGTAGCAACACAAGCGGTCCTACTGGATGGGAGAATCTTCTTCTCTGTATCATTCCTCTTCTAAATTCTTAGACGCTGTTCCTCCAAGACCCATCACCCAGCTCCAAGCACTGCTCCAAGGAGCAACTGATTGCTGCCCATGAAAATACAGTTTGTACTGTTGCCTTCTAAGAGGGCCTGGCATGCTGACTGGGCGCATTCAGGCAGTCAGTGCTGGCTATTTCTCTGCAGAACATATTGAGGCCTTCTGCTCTAGCTCCTGCTCTTTTGTTGGATTGCCCCAAAGAGACAAGATGGCAATACCCCTGCTCCTCTGCGGTTCGTCTTTGGGCTACCATTGCAACACTCTGCTCCATCTCTGGTGCCGCTGTGTGTTTATGTCTGCAGTGGGACACCTGTTGCAATCCCTCCAATATATAGACCATGGGCTATTCCTGTTAAATTGTCTGATGCTGTACTCGCCACCAATATCTGTGCTCGGTGCTGGAGACACCTTCCATTGAAAGTGACAAGCCAACAGGCCTTTGCTCTATTTAAACTGGTATTTAATGATGTGTTTCGGTCTACCTTTTCTTATGAGGATCCTGAGGGGGATTATTATGATTTGGATTTCACACCTTTCTGTGTTTATGCACCAGGCCCCTACCATTAATGGACTGACCATGGATTTGTAGGACACTAGTGGGATAAACACATCTCCTGAACTTGACTTTCCAACTGTGTATGCTGGGTTTTGGGACGAGCATTTGTATATTAATAGTGTGTATCTTGGGGCGGCTAATGGTCTTGAAGTGTCTGCCACTGTTGTTAAACAGGTTGTGCTCATTTCCTTTAGTGAGGCTTTCCAGAAACCTCTTCTCACTCTAGTGGCGTAATGTTTTGCTGCATCCCAGTTCACAGTGATGAAGTTACATAAGGGTGTACCTGGAAACCCAATTATTTCGAACACGCACCCTATTGAGGAGTGCTTGATGTTCCAGTCATACAGTGTTTACTTCAAGCCGAATGCCTTTGAAACCCGTTTCCAGAAATGTAGTCCAAATGGCTCACTACCTTCGAGGTGGTGCCTGATTGGAAGAATGCTGCCAAATATTTCCGCAAGTTGGATCTGGATGTAGTTAACTATTTGAACAATTTCAATGGCACTGGTGTGGTGATCAGAGACAATACTGGGTGCACATTTATGGCTTTTCGGCAGGCATGCAGAGCAAACACATTGGCATGCCCTTAGGTTGTTGACCAATTTATCATATCCAAATCAGATGACTCATCAATGAAGCTTAAGACTTGAAGGTTGACTTCCAAGTGTTTGTGCTTTCCCAGTCCTGCACCTCAAGAGCTGCATGCTTATAGGTAATTGCCATACCTGTGGCAGTATTCTGAGCATGTTCTACAACATTTGATACACTATCAGGAGCTTGTTCAGAATTGTCTGAGCAAAAGCTCAGGCCCAGACATTCCCTCTGAAGATGCCATCTTACCATTGGGGCCATCCACAATAAGAGCGCTGAGGAGGTTGATTGTGTATATCAGACTCCAGTGAGGGGCAATATCCAACGGTTTTGTGTCAAGCATAGCAGGGGCCCGGTCTACCTTTGTCTGGGTATTGGCTCTCATTTCGGCAATGCCTCCCTTTGAACTCGCTTCTTTCGTCCTTCACATCATGATAAAATCATGGTCCATGATAGTGCAGAATTTCTTCCATAGATGTGACATTGAGTAACCAGGAAGAAGGGTGTCTTAAACCTATCCAAGACTTGTTTCTGTTACACACGTTCCTGCAAAAAGAAAATGGGGTTGATGACTCTGGTCTAAATTATTCAAAATCTTTTAGAAGGGATGGTTCATGCCACCAGAACTTCAGGTTGCATGTTTTCACATACCCATGCTTGTGAACCACAGATGACACCTACATTTCAATGTAGGGGCTTATTCTCTGCTGGTTTACTTCTCTGCCTGTTGGTCTAACAATGGCTTTTCAGGTCATAAGAAGGGAGAGTATACATGTATTTATGCCCATGGCAACAAAGACATAGTCATCAGATTAGTTTTCTTAGTATAATGTGTGCGCTAAGTCATTCCTTTGAGTTCTTGATGAACTTGAAGGTGCCCAATCTGTGCTCTTTCATCATCCTTTATTTCATTGCAGATGTCTTGGACATTCAAGCTGGGAAGGAATCTGAGTCGGGGTGGGGGGATAAGTGCACATGCCTGGTTCCTTGGAGGTCCATTTTGTGAATCTGGCATTCCCTTAAAATGAGGGAGAAATACTCGCAGGAGCATTCTTCTCTTCCGACTCCTTGCCCAGTGGCATTGGATCAGAAGTAGTTCTGGTATTCCTGGGATCCTGAGAACCTGAATCGTGTTGTCCATCCCTGACAATACCAAACATTATTTTAAGGATAGTGTACTGGTAGATGGTGTAGACACCTCCGCTATCGGGGACACTGGGGCCAGTTGAACCATTGTGGATTGTGAGTACAGGGGAAGCTGCAGTTTGGCGAGGGAGCTCTGACTCCAGGGAGCCAAACCAGAGGCAGCTGGGTTTCCCTGGCAGGGCCCAATCCAGAGCTCCTCCCCTGGGCCAGACAGGAAAGCCCAGACCTTTGAGGGGCGGTGCTGAGACCCTGACCTCAGAAAACATCCCATTTTACAACCTTACAGCTCCCAAAACTGCTGGCATGCCGTTTTAAGGGAGCTGGCGGAGTGGGAGCAGAATAAAAAGTTGCATTGTGGGACTTCAAGGCCAAAGAGTTTTTTTTGCTTGAGCTTTTGAGCAAGGGGATGCACGAGAAGGAGCAGACCCTCCAGGGCTATGGCAAACCAGGCGAAGGAGAGTGACAAACCAAGGGTTAATCCGAAAGGGGCAAGAATCCAGACCCCGGCGAGAGAACATTATTTCCAAAAGGCTGTGAGAATTGCGCACAGCAGCCCAGCCGGAAGGCAGAAAGAGGTTTCCGAGTGCTACAAGCACTCGGAAATGGCAGAGTTGGAAAGGCGCAGAAGCGGCAGTGGTAACAACCGGTCTGTGTTTAATTGAAATGCTTGTGACAGTATCCGAGTGATGAAGGTTTCGCAAGCACTGATAAGCTGCGAGAGAAAGTGAATCCATTGTTAAGAACTGTGTATATGAAATACAAAGTAGCAGAGTGGTCCGGAGAAGTGAGATTGCCCGATCGAAAGTCTCTGTGAAATGTTTTAAAGCTGTAGACAGCGGGAAGTGAGTTGATGAGCATTAAGTCAAAAGCTCCCGAACTGTTGAACTTTGATTTGTTGAATTTGGCAAGAGAGCAAAAGGAGGGTCCGAGCCCGACTGAGGGAGACACGTGTGTAAAAGTAAAAGGAGGATCCGAGCCCGACTGAGGGAGACCCGTTTAAAAGCAAGTCATACGTAACAAGTACATGTTCCAAAAGACATTGGAAATGAAGGAAAATATGTAAAGAAAGAAAGAAAGGCGGGTCGAAGTGATCATGTGGCAGTGAGAGCGACAATCCTACTAGTTTCGAAAGTCTTCGACAGCGAAATTGAAACACGAAAAGGGGTTTGAGCCCGACTGAGGGGAACCTATAGTGTAGAATGTGAAGAAAGCTTGTGGAAGGGAACCCCTCCAAGGAGGAAAGGTTTGAGCCTGATTGAGGGGAACCTATAGTGAACTGTGATCAAATACTATACTTAGAAACTGTTTTGCTGAAACTGTGTATAAGCTTGAAGGATGGCCTGGACTTGGGTGAGAGGAACCCAAGAGGTTAAACCCGTGAACTTGTGACTCAGACTTGAAGGGCCAAAGAGAATCTGGAGGGCAGAGCCAGCCACCACTGTGTTTGCAAGCCAAAGTGTGTTCAGCCATCAAGGGTTCCACCTAACCCTATGCTGTACAACGTGGGGACGAGAATTAATACTGATTCATATTGCCTTTCTGACATTTCGTTTCATCACTGATTTTTTTTTTCCTTCTGTAGATACATATCCCTATATAACATTAGAGTGTATTAGAGTGAGGGAAGGCATTCGGTTTTTGTTAGAATAGGCCTTTGTTTGACTTAAGACTGACTAGGACCTGGTGGTCAAGATTACCCCATCTTAGTTGTAGGGCCAGGCGGGAGTTTTTTCAACCCCCTTGAATTTAACAATAGAGGTTTTGAAACTTGCAACTCTTGTGTCAGTGTCTACTTGTGATACAATGCCTCCCTTACACCTGCTAAGCACTGTTTTGCAGATACAATTCTGAAATCCTTTTAGCATTCGGGTCCCAGACCCCGCTATCAAGTTTGTAGTGTCTCTCATTCAGGCCTGGTTCACTAACGTGCCAGGCGCAGTTTGAACATACATGTCTTTAATCCTCTCAACATTTTGGCTCCCAGATCCCTCTCTCAGGTTTATAATGTTTCTCAATTGGGCCAGGTTTACTAGCCTGCCAGGCACGCTCGATAGTTTTTAGCAATTGGTTTTATCCCTGCGATCTCTCTTTTGCCCCGACTTGGTTCTACACCACCCCTCAGTGTCTCATTAGGGTTTTTCGCACTGTCTCTTGCTTCGTATATCAGTTTTCCATTCATTATCACAGTTCACTTCAACCCCAGGCGCTTGCTCCTTAACCCTACTATGCCGGTTACTTTTCTCTCTGGCTCCCAGCTTATCTGGGGTTTGTTTGTCAGCTCTAGGCCTCTCTGGGCATCTCTTGCCTTCAGTCGGGCCTTTTTGGGCTTCTCTCGCCAGCTCTCTGGCTCATCTCTTGCCTCTCAGTCGTGCAACGGTTCTACAGTCCATGGTCGCTCACAAGAACAGTAGTACCTTCTCCCTCTCGCCGGCTCGAACACCTGCTTCTCTGACTGCGGGCCATGGGGGTCCGCAGAAACTACCACTGGGGTGCATATGTTAGCTACTCAGTGTCCTGATCTCCTTCGGTCCCTATTCTCTGCACGGCTGCTCCCTCCAGCTTGCGGTTCCTCCAGGGAGGATCAACCCCTGAAAGAAGTCCTCCCTTTCTTTTTATATTTTGCTGGTCCAGGAAGAGCTGGTATGTCTGTTTTGGTTCCGCGGAGGGCTCTACATTACTCTTTTCTTCTTCCTCGTGTCAGTATTTACAGAGCCATAATTGTAACTACTTTTTCTCATCACAGAATGGTTTTCCTCACACTCATAAATAGCTCTACACTGCATATAGTAATTGTTAGCCAAAATAAGTTGTACAGAGGATGAGGGTTAGAGCGGTAATCGTCATACCGCATTCTCCCTCAATTATCTTCATCTCTCCCACAGGGGGTCCCCTCCCATGGGATCCTGCCACTATGTACCACCCCAAGGGGGACCATCGGGTAGCGGCCTCACCTTCCTGGCCCCATGGGACGGTTCCCCCCTTGGGGGAGAAGTGACGATACTGAGGGATTCGTCACAGTTGGCTGAGGGTCCCCCTCTTCACTTCTCAGCAGCGTCTCTCTAGCAGTACATGGAGGAGGAGTCTGGATACCTGTAAGTGTACAAAGGCAAGTTCTAGGTAGAGTTCTGCTGGGGAATGACTTCAAAGACTTGCATCGTATTGGGGTACAGCAGAGCTACTCATGCACTAGGTCTTAAACAAAGAAGACTGCCTTAGCCAAGCCTAAGCCAAAGAGGAAACCCAAGGCAAAGGAGGTAAAAGTAAAGAAGAGTTCCTCCCTTTCCTCCTCTACCTACCACTGAGGTGGAGGTAGCTAACCAAACAGTCGAACCTGATGATGAAAGATGTACAGGCCCGACACATCCACAACACCCAAAGCCACAACCCAGACCACACCACCACACAAACCCCTTTTGAACATAAGATCATGCGTTATAGGATAGACCCTTCAGAAAGTACTGGGAAGAAGATCACAGGAAGTAGGAAGATTGCATATTGTCCAAGTACTGGCACAAGGTGGGCCCGAGAAGGCATGAGGATCCTGCCATTAGTAAAGACAGAGGACTTTGGTGTTCCACGAGGGCGGGACAAGAAACGTTGTACAAAAAGGGAAGAAAGACTTACTATGGGGAGAGACCGCCTGGAATGCTACAGAGGGGAGAAGCAGTGAGAAATGCGGGGAGCTGGAATTCTGAGATTGCCAGAAGCTTGCGGGAGACAGCAGGGAACCCCTCCCGGGACTAAAGGAGAGAAACTGCCAGCCTCTGCAGCCGCCAAGAGGAACAGTGACACTGCCTTGAGGAGGTGGACCGGCAAGTCCGTGAAGCGTGTCAAGACAATAGGCAGCTGAGGCCGCAGAACCGCCTGAAGAGATGAGAGCAGGAAAGGTCACCGAAGCTGACGAGATGCCTGTTCTTATATTGTTCTGATTAAAATGCTGCCTAAGTCAGCGTCTCCTCATGTAAATTGTAAACCTGCAGACTGTAAAAAAAATGCACAAGATGCCCCCCTCGCTCCCACAACCCAAGCTACAGGGATACATTACTGTAATCTTAACCATGGTACTCTCGCTTGCAGAGGTAGTATATTAATGTGTGCCATAAGAAATAGCCTATGGCTATCATGAGCATGTAGTCTGACTATTGATGGTGAGCATTTCGGGAGCACTAGGGCCGGATCGTAAAATCTGAAAGGGGAAGCGTAACTGCTCGTTCTAGAAAAGATCCTACTTTTATCCTGGCTACCTTTTTTTTTAAGTAAAGCTTTCCGAAAAGATTTTAAATGCACATCCCATACTTCCTCAACCATCAATCTCCAGCGGCCCATTAGGTTCCGCCCACTCGTGAAACAATTTTCATTGACTTTACTTGGATATTTGCTGAGTTCTGATACCAGAGTAGAAAGATTAAATTTCTTTAAAGTAGCATTTAAACATTTTAAAAAGAAGTCCAGAAAGCGCTGCTCTTCTAAAAGGGTGATGTTCACCACACCCAATTCATAGCAGAGGGCACCTGCTGAAGTATTTGGAGGTAAACCTACTAGCCTGCGGAGGCCCTTATTTTACACCTTTTCTAGAGGGTACACGATTCTTGGGATATGGGATACCCCATACTTCTGCCCCATAGAGAATTGCGGTATTGATCTTGGCCTCCATTAACTGTAGGCATTTATCCAGGCGTTTGGCTCCTAATTGATAGTTAAAATACACAAATCTGCCCAGAGCCACTAGATCTTGCTTAAAAATTGTGCTTATATGATTGGTAAATACCCTTTATTGGAAAAAGCAGGCCCAGATATTTGTATTCAACACTACCTCTAGACGTTGATTCTCAATTGACTAATTAACAGAGCGCTTCATTTTTTTGCCAAAAAACAGGAATTTTGATTTTGCAAGTTTTAATGTCAACCCGTGATCTTTAAAGTATGTGTTGACATAATCCAAACTTAACTGTAAACCTTTAGTGGTTAATTCTAGCAGCACTGTATCATCTGCATATAAAAATGCACTTAGTTGAACACTGTTTAAGTAGGGGGGAATTAGAGGTGTCTGTATGGCCATAGGATTAAAGTCGCACAGAAATAGTGAGAATAAAAGTGGGGCCAAAGGGCAGCCCTGTTTCACCCCTCTATTACTAATAAATTCTCTCGAATACCTGTGCTGCCCATCACATCTGACATATATCCTGGAGTCTCCATCTAAAGCCTTCATCGCTGCCAAAAGACCAGATGGAACCCCAATAGATTTTAGTTTCTTCCACAATAACACCCACTTACAGAATCATCAAACGCCTCAGACAAGTCAAGAAATGCTCCATAAAGGCAAGACTTCCACTTCTTACATGTTTTTTGACAGTCGCATGTAAAATAAAACACTGACCTGCCTGCGTGTGTGGGACCACGTGATTCTCATTAGCCCAGGCACAGTCTCTCTCTACCAGACAGGCCGCATAAATCTTATAAGACACATCCACCAATGCTATGGGACGATAACAGTGAGGGTCTGAAAAAAAATCACCTTTTTTGGATAAAGGAACAATCAAACTCCTTTGCCACGCAATGGGAGGGGCATTTACACTGACTAGCGAATTAAACACCTGAACCAAAACGACTGGCCACCAATCACATGCTTCCACGTAAATTTCAGATCTAAGACCCTCTGGGCCCAGGGCTTTCCCTTTTTCAATTTATTTTGTTGCCCTTCGATTTCGGCTACTCTAAAACCAAGAGGTTGTTCACTTCTGCCTCGATTAAGTAGTTTGGCGGACTGCAGGCCCCTTCTTCGGGTTCCCACAGAATCTCCTCAAAATGGGAGACCCATCGTTCTGAGTCAATGGCGCCTGCGTCTCTTGCCACAACGCCTGCAAACACCTTAGACACTAAACTCCAGACTTTTTTTGGCTGATTATTTTTCACTGACTTGTCCAGCATGTCCCATTGGGCCTCCACAAACAAGTGTTGCTTTTCCTTGAGCAGTTTCTTGTAAGACTTCTTTAGATAGAAGAGGTGGTCTGCCATAGTCTTATGTTGACACATCAAAATGAATGCCAACACACTTATTGTGCCAGTTAAGGATGTTTTAAAGGTTGTTTTAGTCCGTTGGCTGACACGTGTTTCGGCCCTTGGCCTTTTTCAAAACTGGCAATTTACCAATGTTGGAGACAAAATAAAAAGTCTTGGATATTGTGGAATATATTCTTATGCAGTAGTTCATAACTGGGTAAAATCCCTGTTCCTGAATAGTTGGAGATAGTCTCCTCGCGGTCGCGTATAGTGAAAGCTCTCGCTCTCCAACATTGGTAAATGTCCGGATTTGAAAAAGGCCAAGGGCCGAAACACTTGTCAGCCAACGGACAAAAACCATTAAAACGCCCTTAACTGGCGCAATTTGTGTGTAGGCATTCATTTTGACGAATTTCATGCAAGAGAGTAGTTGGTATTCTCTAAGCCCACACACAATGCGACAGGGTACCTGTCTCTGAACAAAATCGCACCAAGCCAAAATTCAGATTTTCTGTCGCACCAGGATCCCCCCACCCAAACCCACAACATTTTGAATTATGTTGAAGCGTACCTATGTGAATTGCACACTTCAGATGCCTGTATTCACTGTCAAACCAGGGGGCATCTGCCCTCACTGGACCAGGAATGCACGGCTGCGCTGAGAGAGCTGGGAGGGCATACCTGACTGAATGTGCTCTTCCGATCCATCACCTCTCCCTGCAAAGAGGCCTTCAACAACTTAGCCCGAAGCCTAGTTATATCTTTGTCTTCTAACAGCTTTAAAACCTCCATTCGGTACATCTTTCGTATAGGAAAAAATGCTTTAGTTTCCCTTCCTAGTCTTGACGTTTACCCCACATCACCTTCAATCAGCCAGTATAACACCATTGGGTTGTGATTGCTTTCAGGGCGGTCGCAGATTCTAAAGTCTGCGACTCTCTTAAATGAGAAGCAGTCAACCAGCCCATAATCGGCGATTGACTTCCTATTCCCGACTTTGAAAGTTGGTGCTGGAGGGAGATCACTTTTGCTTCTGCCGTTTAGTTCAACAAAAAAGTACTTAATCATAAACAAATCTATCAATCGCCCTATTGCAGAGCTCTTTCTTCCTATGGCTCGCTTAGGGATGCCACAGCATTCTTCCAGCCGGGGCTCATCTTGGACGATCATAGAATTTGGGCCTAACTCGTGATTAAAGTCTCCCAGAACTAGTACATTTTCCAGTTTGATTTGCTGTAGAGTGGGGGATAAAAATAATTATTTGTTAAGATTAGCGATTTGTTCATATTTTGGGAGACATATACATTAATTACTGCTATAGTGGTCTCCCTTTGTGTATTTCCCCCCAAATAGACACTGCTAATAGGGCTGGATTGGCCGATGACTGCACCACTGCTGTCGTAAAATACGATTTATTTGCCAAGGTTACCAGAGTGGACCTCTGTCGGCCCTTCTGTGATTGTGTAGGATTGACTGTATATAACCTAAAGTCCGGGAAGCGCTCTACTAAGCATGATGTATCCGCCAGCCATGTTTCCTGGAAACCGACCACATCTGCCGTGCTTACCCACTCTACCCAGTCTATATCATCCACTTTACTTTTGACTCCAGCCATATTCCAGCTTACTATTTTGATGCAGTGACCACAGGAACCATCTTGAGTATCGCACAGAGGTCTGGAGACGTGCCAGGAGTACCAAGTTAACAAGATAACGGGCAGCATGAGTATACCAGTGGGTACGTAGGGGTAGTGAGATGGTATCGGCTTGGCCCATGGCTCGGTCCCAGTGATATGAACATTTTAATTAGGGTCTAGGACACCAATAGTCAAGAGGACAATTTGTGCCAGAGGAAGTCCTCCTCGTGTCGGTGGTTGTGATGCTGGAAATGCATTGGAGGTACAGGGCCTCCCTGTCCTTGTCCTGTAGTCCTTTTTCATTGTGTTCTGTATTGTTTTCTGCCCAGGAGTCCATGCGGGACTCCTGGCAGTGCAGCTCTTCCTGTTTTGGGTTTGGTGTACAGACCCATGGGATACCCTTATGACACCCATGGGTGGGGGTGCAACCCTGTCCCCCTAGTGTATGTTTTTGGGCACCTGTGGGTGGCCCACAGAGCAGGGTATGGGCTGGTGGCAGCTCCATGCTGAATGTGACAGGTGCTCTGAGTATCCTCCATTGTGGGATACCCAGGCCCTGCCATTGGAATTAGTTGATTCCTGATAGAAAACAAGATGGCCCCTGTGGCCTCTTGTTTTCTATTGCCTGTTACCTTGTTTTCCCAAAGTCCTGGGAAGCCCTGACTCTGTCCCTTCCCCCTGATTGACTGTTGGGTGGATGTTCCATATATGGTGTTGTTGTGAAGTCCAGTCCAGAATGGCTGGAGCCTTCCCAGTGACTGTATGTTGTGGGTACACCCTGTGGGTGGGACCTGGGTGAATGGAGTGTATGACCAATATGCACTTCTTGTCGTGGCTGGCTGGTTTCTGGTATGAGAGACAAAGACTGAGACAGCCCTGCCCGAAACTGGCCTGAATGCAGTGTGTAGTGTTGAATGGCTGGGTACTTGTCCCAATCCACATTCCTTGTTGTGAGTGTCTGAGAGGGAGGAGGATGGCCTGAATGCACTGTGTGCTTGATTGGCTGATTGGCTGCTGAGTGTGACCCAGCAGTGTGGATGAGAGACAGGATAGTATATCTGGAGAACTCTCACCACTGGAAATTGGTCAGAAGCTGTGTCTACACTTGAAGAGTAACTGGAACTGCTGATCCTCGACACCCAGCTGGAAGAAGAAGACTTGCGGTTGCATTTGCTTCGACCTGATCTGAAAGCTGCCGAATTCGTCGAAGACTGATCCGAGAGAGGACCTGGTAAGGCGCCCTCTTCCCGTGCTCCGAGGGACCATCGAGCACCGCTAACCTTCGCCAAGGCTCCCTGGAAGTCAGACCCTCGAAAGGCTGCCGACCGGAGACGGGGACCGCTGAGGAGAACGAAGTGAAGCACCAGGACTTCGCGACTGTCGAAGTCCATTGCCGTCTACCAGGGTTTGCAGGTTTGTGTAACTGCTGGAGGCCCGTCGAAGTCGTGTTGCCCCAGAAGAAGGGGACCGCTTGACGCCATGCCGCCGACGACTGGAGCCGCCCGCTCCTTTGCCTAAGAACATTTGAATCAAAGGACTCCCTTGTCCGCACCGATGACCGCTTTATCCTGCCGGAGAGAGTCAAGGCCGCTGACGTGCCGAGGAGAATCCGCCGATGGGTTTCCCGCCACCTGAAAGCCACAAAGACTTCGACGGCTCGACACCCTTGCTGGGCCACAGTTCTTCTGAAACTTTTTGCGGTCCAGAACTATGAAACGCTGAGGTGCCCTGCACACCTCATCCTCGAAGGACATCGCCGACGAGCACCGCCTGGATCGACGCCGTGGTCTCGGCACCCTCAAACTTCTCATCGATGTCGTCGACGCCAAGTTCACCTTCTTAGACGCCTCTCGACGATCCTTAGCTCCTGCTTTAAAGGGAGTCACTCAAGAAGGATCCCTCGACGCGTCTTCGAAGAACTCTACTCCACCAGGTACATTGGGTGGAAAAACCTTATAGGAGAGAATAAGATTATTGATCAATATATGGACTGGGCTTGTGCTATATCCTTATTCTACAGGTTGCCCAGGTGGGGGGGATCCCCATCCAGAACTGTGTCTAGTGGTACAGGGCCAGTATTCTGCCAATTGTGTCAACCATCTTGATTTCCCTCCTCTCTGTTGCTGGTTTCCTTTTTATGGATCTGTGTGACATTTTAACAGTATAGTTGATGCACTTTAAAGAGGTCTGATAATATTGGTGGTACCACTTTAGAATTGTATATATTTGCCATTGTTGACTTCTGAGTACAAAGTGAATTATTGTGATAGTGTACCTACCTTTGAATATTAATTATATAAAGACTGTTTTCAGTAATACAGTGTGTGGACATTCCTTTGTGGGGGTTTGGGGACTACACTGTACTTAAGAACCAGCCTGCATAACCTCCTGAGAAGCTAGGCCTTGATTGCTCAACCATGGCTACTGCATAGAGAATCTTGGCTGGGTCCTCTGTGCCTCTCCTCTGCCATATAGAGAGCAGAAGTATAGACCCCCCTCCAGTCTTTACAGTGGTAGACCCATAACCACTGACCACAAGTGTGCATCGGAGGAAATCTTCCTTGTGTCAGTGGTGAAACTATAAACCCTGAAAATCAGAGAAGGGTTGAGAACCCCAAAAGTAAAGGCGGCCATTTGTGCATCAATAATCATATTCCTCATCTCTGTGTGAAGGGAAAACCCACTGAGTACCAGAGTAGGATTTGGTACCCTGGACAAGGCAAGCAGACTCTGAAAAAGGACTCTCCTCAAAGTAGTGGGGAGACAACACATACAGAAGTACCTAGAAGGGTCTGGAACCTGTTAGGGTGTAGAAGTAAGGCAATGATGGCATGTTTGTGGTTATTAACTTTCATTAATTAAGAAAACGTTAAACACATGCCTCTCCATCCCTAAAGCTAAGAGGGGTTTGCCAGCCTCAAAGGAAACTAGTGAAATTGTCAGGAAGTCCGCAAATAAAGACTCTGTCACTGTCGTGTCCAAAAACCTACTTCTGACCATAACACTAATATTCTACAATAACTGTGCAAGAATAGTCTCTTCCTAAAGAACATAACAAGTGGTGTTCATGGTTTGAATCAACAGAAAAGTTCCCTGTCTTTCTTGTTGTAAAAAGTGATGAAATAAACAATGTTCAAAAGTATAAGATGCCCAGGCTAGTGTTCTGCTCCTTTCCTCTAGAGTTCTTTTCAGTTTTCCTCCTTTTGGGCTGTTGAGCCTTTCTAGGATATAGGATTCCAGTTTCCCAACTCCGGGGTCCTTGACCCTTTGTGCCTCCCACATTGGCGCGAGTACTAGACTGGCAGTTCGTTTGGTTCACACTCCTGCCAAACACTTGATCCTCTTATCTTGGTTGCTCTTGGTTTGTTATATGGGTGCGGGTCCCATACTCGCAATTTATCATATCTGTTCGGTTCACTTTCCTGCCAAACATATGATTCTCTGCCTTTGGGCTTTCCCATGGTCCCCAACCCTCTTGCAACATATGATTCTTGTGGCTGCAGGTCCCAGGCTTGCAATGTCTTTTTCGGGTCCCAGATCCTCTTTCTCCAATGTTTATAGTCAATCTCTAGTTTACCCAGACCTCCGTCTCTTGGTAAACCTGCGTACCAGTTTTTCTTCCCTTGACAGGCACCAGCGTTTCCCCAGCCTTTGTGTTGTACTTTGAGGCTCTGGCAACTTCCTGCAAATGGCGGGGTCTGCAGCGGTTCCGTAGGCGTCTCTCTCCTCCCGATTGCATGTCCTGCCTTGCAAGGGGCTCACTGGAGCCTGTGATGCCCTGAGGTACGTATCGGCAGCAACCCAAATGGTCCCTCCTGTTTGGACTGCGTTCGGGTTCTCCATCTGCTCGCTTCGTCACTTCTTCCCTTTGGACTTCTCCCTTCCTACCCGGTGCAGGAGTCTCGCAGTTCCTCCTCGGAGTATAGTTCACCTCTGGCTTCACAGATGAGTTCCCTTTGAACTCCTGCGTCTGCCAGCTGCATTTGTTTGAGCAAATGATATCTCGAGAAAAGTTAGACCGCTCACTCTGGTTCTTCTGAGTGATCCTCTGACTCTCTATGATCTTCTTCTTCCCAGTACTAATTTTCAACTTCGGTGTAAGATACTTGGTATTCTCTTGTGTTTTAACTTTGTCAAGTATATCAAAAATGACTGACCTTCCAGCAGGGTATATTTGCTCTACATAGGTGGCAGGGGAGGTTGGTAAATGAGAAGGGATTGGATGTATAAAGTGGGGAATCTTTTGTTCCCTCAGAATAGCCATCACCAATACCATAGGGGGCTTCATCCATCCCCCTGTAATCCTCTCTCTGTGCACCACCCCCAGGGGAACTAGTGTAATGTGGAGGCACCGCCCTGACCCCATGCTAAAGGCTGAACCCCCCCAATGAGGAGAAAGCAAGAAGGAAGTAGTAAGAAATAATACTGGAGGTTTGCCTGAACCTGGAGAGAGTGAAAAATCTTACTAAGTGACTGTTGTTGATGTTCTGTGGAGAAAAGACTTAGGGAAGGGAGTCATTCCTCCTGGACCAAGTACAAATAGACTACCAGGGAACTCGCACATACCAGTAGAAGTGACTACTTCTCCTGGTGGATGAACTGTGGTCTTCCTGAGCCAGATAGGCCACAGGAAGTGAGCCGTTCCCCCCTTCCTTTACATCAGGAATACCAGGAGAAGGAAGTAATTCTCCTGGTAAAGAACTTTGTTAGATTATAGCCTTTGTAGTGTAAGGGTTAGAGTACGTTTTGACACAGGACGGTGGAGTTATTGTGCACTGGACATTCTGACACCCCTTCTAGTATTTAGTTTGCGGCAGGGAAACCCCTCTTAGAGATAGAGATAGGGAGAGGTAGGTTTCACTTTTACACAATAAGCCTTTAGCCCCAAACATGACACCTATGTGTCAGTCTCCTTCTACTGCACCCTTACACCACCCAATCCTCTACCCCAGCGGAATGGTAGAGGGTTTCTAAGGAACATGTTGGTCTTCTTCGCCAAGGCATCAGCGGCTTTGGCTGCAACGCCAGTGGTCACGACGTTGGTTCTGACTGATCTTATCGCGTTTTGTAGAGCCGGCAGGGAGTCCGTGCTGAGAGGCGACAAGATTGTGGAAAAAAGACACACTGTTCCATCTCCGAATCTCGGTCACTTGTCTTGTGGTCCTGATACAGCTGTGGCTTCAGCTGACCAAACCCTTGAACCTAATGTTCCTCAGGCTCCCCAGTAGGGCATGTATACCCCAGTTAGAAGACATTTCTAATGAGGAAGGGCATCCTGTCACTTTTGGGCTGAAACCCTTCCGCCCCAGGGAAGGGAGAGATTTCCCAGAGGAGTTTTATGGCTAACACGCAGGAGGCAATTGACCTGGACACCTCGCCAGAGGTTGACATGATCCCTGCTGCCATCCCTGGCAAAACACAAGCTGATTTACAGCGCCTGATGGCAAAAGTGATTGCCATTTTAGGGCTGCCGGCCCCTTCACATCCTAAGGTGCAGTATGACCTTATTGACATCTTGGATGTGGGTCCTACAAGGGAGACGTCAGTGCCTTTCAATCCGTTAATAGAGGGGCCAGTGATGAAACTGTTGGCCAAGCCGGCATCAGTTTTCATTGTGGGCCATGACCTGGCCAAGAAACACACATCCTTGTTTGGCGAGGAATGGCAAAATACCACCTTGGACAGATGGGCCTTATAGGTTGTCCAGCTGGGATACTGCCTCACTTTTGCCTTTCAACCTAGAGACCTCCTCCCCACACCCTCTCCCATCCCACCATGCCGCCAACCCTTGCCTCCGTAAAATCTACTCGAGGAAATCAAAGCAGCTTCTGTAAAAAGGGGCCATAGAGATGGTACCCTGCTCGGAACGAGGCAGGGTTTGGTACTCAACTTACTTTCTTGTGGCTGTCTGAGACCCATCCTGGATCTGCGGCTTCTGAACTTGTACTTATGCAAGGGCAAGTTCAAGACGGTCACTCTTTCCTAGGTCCTCCAGATAATGGTGGTGAACTAGTGGTGAGGGTGTCAAGCCAGAAGAATGACTCGGACCAGAGGACATGTTGTCAAAGGATTTTATTTAACTAAAAAGAAAACGCCTTCCGAGGCTTATTGTTAAAAGGGAAGTACCTTTCCTAAGAAAGTATACTAAGGTGCTATTCAGTGGTCAAAATAAATAATGTCCCCAGTCCAAACCTATTCTTTAAACTAGACCTACCACTTACCCCGATCTCTCCCCAGGCTTCCAGGGATCCCTGCTGGTTCCGGATCCAATAGTCACCCGTAGAAAAACATTCTCCAGCATGGGGTCTGGCATGGATTCACATGCTCATGAATATTCCCTGTCGTCAGGCTGGGAATCCTCGGTGAAAGAAAATGTTTTGCTTTAGCTTGAAAACGGCATTTCTCCTCTAAACAAATCACTGTATTCTGGGTTATACTGCTGCCCCTATCCAATGACAGTCCTCTCCTTAAGCTCCACCCCTGGTGGCCATCTTCAGATATTTACTGCATGCTTCAGTGTTGGCAGTCCTCTTCTTGCTCTCTGAGCTATTTTTGGGTCCTTTTAATTTTTTCGATAACAACTTTGGACCTATTTTTGCTTAATGATTCAACTGAAGGTCGATTAACGGAAGCGGGGACCCAGCTGTCTGTGAAGACCATCCTGCATTGCAGATCTTCCATCGAAGTTTTAACAAGGCCCGGGCTTGGGTCTACTTGGCACCTTTCGACCATGTCCGAGAAGAAGAGGTGCCTCTTCAAACTCTGCGCAAAGTGTGGATTGAGGAATGTGTATGACGAGGATTGACACCATAAATGTTTGTATTGCCTGTATCTGGACCATGATGAGGAGGGATGCAAGGTCTGCTGTGCATTTCCGAAGAAAACGGAGGACTGCCACAGCAGTCTGGCTCACTTCTGGCAAGGCCTATGATGCTGCTTCCGGACACGGTCATGCCTCAACCAGGACTGGCCGGTACGACGAGCTAACTCCCTCGGAAAAGAGGTTGAGGCCCTTTGAGGACGCTCTGCCCTCGTGGGTCCAAAAGAAGACCAGGGTTCACAGCACTAGTCCCACTGGGTTCGCCACAGCTGCGAGTCCCAGCTCAGGGAGGACACAGTCGTTGTCGTTGACTACTTCCACGGCGAGCATACCTGTGAGGGGTGCTCCCTCCAATAGAAAGTCGCTGACTCCTTCAAAGCTGTGCCTACCATCGGCAGACAAGCCGGTGAAGGAGAGATCCAAAGGTGGCTCTTCAGTGGCTCTTTCGGCGACTCCATTGTCCAAGTCTACGACTCCATCGGCTGCTCAGCCTCCCAGAACAACTTTGTCATCGACGACCACAACGCCATCGACGAAGGCTACTGCTACACCCCATCGACGATCATCATGTCTTCGTCAAAGGGGGGGCATAGCCAGGAAGGTGGTATCCACTGTCGCAGTGATCGCCACTCCTTGGGTGTCCCTACTAGCACGGCATGAAGCAGCTGTGGCAGCGCCGACTAAGGCAATTGGCACCCTAGGGATTGGGACACCTCCCCTCTCCACTCTGCTCCAGAACTCTCTAGAGAAGGAAAAAGGTAGGATCCCTCCTGCTGACCCTAAGAAGGGTGCGGGGCAACAAGTGGTTTCAGATAAACCGGTGCAGATCTATTCAAGCTTTGACAAAGGCGATGATAATCTGGCCAAGGACTATTATTCGGACCATGAGGTTGGTCATGCAATCGTGACTGGGGCGTCCCCACGAGGTAAGCCTTTTTCTCCCACGTGCCGGAGGAGGCGCATCAGCCCGGACCCTACGCTGCTTGCTCCTTTCAACCCTCAGGCAAGGGACATGTCATTGGACATTCTGACGATGCTGCACACACTAGTATCAGAAATCCAGAAGAGGCTGCCCCCCACACTGGGGCCTGCCCCACCACGGAGGTCCCCCAAGGCCCTTGGCCGTGAGCCAACCCCGGCAAAACCGCAAGTGGAAGGACCCAGTGGGCCCGAGGCATCAAATGACACCTCCACCACCTCGCGATTTGTCTCTGACTCGGGAGCTGGCACTGCACACTGACACAGGCACAAATACGACTACTACGGTGACAGGCACCGACTAGGAAGATGACTTCGTACTGGCTGATGAGGAGCCGGTGGGTGCAGACGAACCCCACAGGGCCTCTCCACCGGATGAGATCGGCTCCTTTCACGCCATGATGTCCAGAGCCTCGGACCTCTTTCATCTGGTGCCTGAGGAGACTAAGAGGGAGGGATTCCTCTACCAAGAAAGACCATCATGTCCGCCCCCTTGCTGGATGATCTCTGGGAAGAGGGCTTAGCTCTGATGAAGACCCCCAACACTGCTCCGTCCAAGCGGGATAGAGTTGAGAAGAAGTACAGGGTCCCAGACTCAGCCCCCAAGTGCTGGAGGTCCCAGACTTCTCCCAACTCAGTGGTCACTGCCGCAGCCCAGAAGTGCTTGGTGAAGTCATTGTCTGTATCCATGGTGCCCCTTGACCAGGAGGGGAAGAAGCTGGACGCGATGGGCAAGAGGATCATCTATACTGCAGCCTCCACCATTAAGGCCGCTAATGACCTGGCTAATCTGTCCCGCTATGGCCCGGGAACTTTGGTATAAATTGGGCCCTATTCTGGGCGTTCTGCCTGAAGACAAGAAAGTTGAGGCCCTAGCCCTGTTCCAGGAGAGGGAAGAGGCTCCGGACCATGCCATTACCGTGGCGGGGGACATTGCGGACACAGGGTTGCGTCAAATAGGCAACAGAGTGTCTCCTTTCAGCAAGGATGGCTGAAGGCCACCAACTTTCGACCAGACGTTAAGTCCAAAGTGGTAGACATGCCATTTGATGGAGAAAGCCTTTTTGCCAAGACCGTCCGCGAGTCTCTGCAAACCATCAAATCTGACATGGCGATGGCACGTTCGCTGGGAAACCTACAATAGTGCCAGTCGTCCTTTCGTTCCTCGAGAGGAAAGTACAGCAGGTCCTCCAAAGGGTATACCACCCCTTATCGACAACCTTCCCACTCCACGACTCAAGAGGCGTACAGAGGTCGCTCACAGGCTTACGGCAGTGGAGGGCAGCATTGATGCAGGCCAGGCACCAGCGGCGAAGCAGGTCTGAAAGGGCGTGGACTTGGGCCCCCACTTGTGCACCCCAATGGGGTGCTGGCTGGCGATATTAGTCCGTGTGTGGAAGACCATAATCACGGACAGATGGGTGCTGGAGGCCTCAAGCAAGGGCACACCTTTTACTACTGCCACGTTTGTGCTGTGCATTGTGTGCATGGCACCATTGTTTCATCCACCTCAAGCAGGCCTTCCAACATGGCGGTTGCCTTTCTCACTGCAGTGCCAGTATGCTTGCCCCTCGCCTGTTTGATTGTGATTGGTCCAATCCACCCTTCTTGTGGACCAATCAGGCGAGCCGGCAGGTGAATGCCAGCCTGCCTCCGAGGCCCGCAGTGTAAGGCCTCTATCTGATCCCTGTTTGCTACCATAACTCTGCCTGCCTCCTTACTTTGCTCCCCCCGTTGTATGCATGACACCTGTATGCCTGCCTCCATACTTCGCTGCCCCCCTGTTGTATGCATGTGACGCCTGTATGCCTGCCTCCTTAATTTGCTGCCCCCTGTTGTATGCATGTGACGCCTGTGTGCCTTCATCCTTACTTCGCTGCACCCCCTGTTGTATGCATGTGACGCCTGTATGCCTGCCTCCTTACTTCGCTGCTCCCCCGTTGTATGCATGTATGCCTGCCTCCTTAATTTGCTGCCCCCTGTTGTATGCATGCGACACCTGTATGCCTGCCTCCTTACTTCGCTGCCCCCCTGTTTTATGCATGTGACGCTTGTATGCCTGCTTCCTTACTTCGCTGCTCCCCCGTTGTATGCATGTATGCCTGCCTCCTTACTTTGCTGCCCCCTGTTGTATGCATGTGACGCCTGTGTGCCTTCATCCTTACTTCGCTGCACCCCCTGTTGTATGCATGTGAAGCCTTTATGCCTGCCTCCTTACTTCGCTGCCCCCCCTGTTGTATGCATGTGATGCCTGTATGCCTACCTCCTTACTTCACTGCCTCCCCGCTGTTTGCATGTGATGCCTGTTTGCTTGAATCCTTCATCTTATTGTTCCCCTCCCCCCATGGTTGCCCTCTCCTGCTATCCCCCCTACATCAATCAATCCCTCTGTTTGCATTGTAGGATTTTGTATTTAACACACTATGTTTACACCATCATCGCCTTGTTGCTGATGCTTTGATTTTGACTTTTGGATTCATGTGACTCATGTTGGTTCACCCATCTCGAATCTCGTCGTTCTCATGCTGGACTTCCTTTAGCATCACGTGATCATGGTGGCACTTGAATCATGTTGTGCCCATCTACGTTTTGAATCCTGGCTTGCACTTGCTGTTCTCTTGGAACATTATGTGTCCAGTATTTACCTCTGCCACTTGATGTGCTCTCTCCACTTGCTTTTCTGCTCTATAACACTGTATTTCACCGGCTTTGCCTCTTCTCTTTCACCATACTCCCGCTTCTCAGTCTTCTCTCCCTATCTTTTCCCTCTCTCCTCTCCCCCTCCCCTCAATATATTCTTTGCACTTACTGTATCAGAAATGTCGCCAGACCTAGTACGATAGTAGCTTATTTGGCGCCCCCCTCACCTTTTGTCATTCTCCTGCACTACCAGTAATGTTGTCAGGCCTAGTACGATAGTGCTTGTTTTGTTCCTCACCTTTCACCCTCCGTCCCCTTCCCTAACCTCTTATCAATCTCTGGCTGTAACAGAAATGTCACCAGGCCTAGTACGGGTAGTCACTTTTCTGTTCTTATCTCCTACCCCCCTGCCCCCTGCCTTCCTTATAATTGTCAAAGCTCTTGCACTATCTGAAATGTTGCCAGGCCTAGTAAAATAGTTAATTTCACATTCTTAATGTCTCAAGGCCTTGTAAGAATGTCATTTTATTTTCCCTTGCTCTCTCCCTTGACTTGAAGCGCTTTGAAACACATGTGTGTATAGGTGCTATACAAATAAACTATCAGTTAATCAAACCTTGGAAGTCCAGCGCAGGTGTCCTCGTATTACTCCTGTGGCTCGACAAGAACAGCACGTGGCGCAGCTGCTCCAGGAGGTACACGCCATGTTAAAGAAGGGGTCGATGTAGCCCATCCCCCAGCGCCTCAAGAGCTCTGGAGTGTACTTGGATACTTTCTGGTCTGAAAGAAGTCAGGAGGGTGGAGGCCGATCCTGGACTTAAGGCGCCTCAACAAGTTCTTGAAGTCACAGAAGTTCAGGATGGTCATGTTGCCACACGTGCTCGGCTAACTGGAGGAAGGGGACCGATGACTCCTTTCACCTCCCTACCCACCGGAATCACCGCAGGTTCCTGCGGTTCATGGTCCAGGGACGACATTTATCAGTTGAAGGTGCTACCCTTGGCCTGAAATCGGCTTCAAGAGTATTTACGAAGCTCCTGACTCCGGTGGCTGCGCATCTTCGTCTCAAGGGCATCCACGTTTACCCTTACCTGGACGATTGGCTCGTCCGTTCCCGCTCTCATATGCTGGCGAGCCATCACACAACTAAGACCTTGAGTCTGCAGACGGAGCTGGAATTTTTTCCATAAAATATCGGAAGACCTGCTAGAAGCCATCGCAGAATGCTCTGTTTCTGGGTGCCCGACTCAACACAGTCGCTTGTCTGGCGTCTCCCACGGAAGAGAGGATGATGGCCATCCTGGGGAAGGTACAGCGCCCGTCATCGGCGCAGTCAGTTACAGTGCGAGCTGTAAAGTCACTTTTGAGCATGATGACCTCCTGAATGAACTTCATCCCTCTTTGCAAACTGCGGATGAGGCCTCTCCAGGAGTTTCTGGATACAAGGTGGCTGCAGGTTTTAGGCTCTTGGATGGACACGATCGCCCTTAACGAAGAGTTCCGGCAGGCGATCCAGTGGTGGTGCCTGCCCCCTCAACTTATGCAAGGAGCTCCATTTCAGGTCCTTCCCTACCAGGAGACTGTCACCATGGATGCCTTCACATAACCGTCCTAGAACTTTGACCAGTCTTCTGGGCCCTCAGGTCGTTCCTGCCATCACTGAAGGTGAAGGTAGTGAGGCTCTTCACGGACAACACCATCACTATGTTCTACATCCTGAAGCAGGGCGGGGGAATGGGCTCTCCGGCCTTCTCCTTGGAGGCTCAGGCACTGTGGCGCTGGGCCATTGTTCAGGACATGTTCCTCGTCCCTTTTCACCTGGCGGTCACCAAGAACACCATTGCAGACTCTATGAGCAGGGAGCTGCATTCTTGCCACAAATGAGAGCTACTCCAGGATCAAGTAGGTCTTGTGAGAAACCTGAAGGTGTCTCACCCGCTAGTCCCTGTGGATCTGTCATCCAGGTCGCCAGGACACGGCCATCGCTTTTGGATTCAGTTCCTTCGGGTGGACCAGTGCAGCAGGATCACCTGGATGAGGAGTCTTCGGGGAGTGGAAGTGGGGCACCGGACATTGAGACGCGGTATCCCCTTCCCTGTAAAACCCCCCGCACTCCTGTTCCCAACACAAACATTTTCTCACAGACAGTTTACTGTGAGCGACAACAGACTAACACCAGAGCCGTATACCTGACATGTGCCAATACCAAGGTCAGGCAATTGCTGATCATCACATACCTGACTTCATCACACTTCCCGACACGGATAACAGGTGGAGCAGGAAAGCACACACTGAGCGATGAAAACAAACGAGGAAACAGCAGTTGCAAGATGGCAGTTTAATGCAAGGAGAAAGACAGCGAGGCCAGAGAGGGTTGCAAGGCGGGAAGGGCCTTGACCTTTCAAGACGGTTACTTTCACGAACCTTGGAAAGTAAGAAGCCTAAAATTGGGAACTAAAGCTGAACAAACCTACAGTCAGCACCGAAGGTATCCAGGGCTCTCCTTTGGCGATAACCGAGGCACTGAGGAACGATTGCCACTGTGGTACTGTCCTTGGTTCCTACAACAAAGCAGCACCAATAAAGACAGCACAGCCGGTCAGTCGAAGAGACCGATACCAAACCAGCTTGTGTTTGAAAGGTTGCAAACGGCAACATTTTATGAATAAATCCAAAGAGGACAGTGTGTGAAACGCATGTGATGAGCGATGCAAATATAATTGGAAACTAAAGGAGTGAATGAACTTTGGGAGGCCAAGTGAGATACCGTATACAGAGTGGTCCGGCGCCACGTGGGTGCTCATTCAAAGGTCTCTCTTCGGTATCAAACTGAATGGCAGCTGTATTATAAAATGGAAATTTGTATGCAATGGGTCTAACTAAATCCCATGCACATCTGAAAGTCTTCGATACACCAAGGTGAACTACAGTTGGTTCGAGCCCGGCTGAGGGAGACTAATTGGAAAAAGGAAAGGATCTGAGCCCGGCTGAGGGGGATCCGGGATGAACCATGAGTCATGCGAGAGAGCTAATATTCTCTTTATTTTGTAATATCAGGGATCTGAGCCCGGAAATGGGGGTCCGCAGTAACGATCGTAAAGGGGGGGATCCAGGGTAGAGCACCCGAGTTAAATACTTGTAAGAAGAAAATAACTGTATATCTTGTGTTTTTGTACATCAGGCCCTCTGAATCGAGAGACTTTGATGAGAAGAGAGACTTGGGCACAGAAGGCATTGTTGCTGGAAATGGAACTGTATTGCCGTGTCGAAGAAGCCAGAGTGTGCGCTTTGCTCAAGTGAACCTCCTTGCCCCGCGCTGAGCGTGGAGAAGGGAGGTTAACGGCCCAAACATCCTGACATGTCATTTTGGGAACATTTTCTTTTTCATGAACATAACCTACACTATTTGTAAATTAACTGTAAGGATTGGTAATAGTTCTTTTAGTATAGGCCCTTTTATTTTGACAAGACTCCACTAGGATTGCATTATTATTTGATGGTCGTAGTTTGCTTCCATCTGTAGATTTCGGGTTAGATATGCATTTATCACACTGTTGTGAAAGTTCAATAAACACCCTTCAACTGTTGTCACTTGTGTCTGTCTTACTGTTGATACCATGCCTTCCTCACAGTCTTCTGTTCCGCGAGTGGGGTCAACCTTGTATCGACTTCTTCGCGATGACAGCAAACTTCAAGTGTCAGAGGTTCGCCAGCAGCTTCCCGCAACCATGTAGCATGGGAGATGCGTTCCCTTGGGTGGGACTCTTCCTTTACGCCTTTCCTCCTTTCCCACTCCTGCTACGAGTGATGAACACACTCAGTGTCACTGCAGGATGATACTCATTGCTCCGGCGTGGCTGCAACAGATCTGATATCCGGACCTGCTATGTATGTCAGCGGCAGCATCCATCCGGCTGCCTCTACTTCCTGATCTTCACACCAGAGAAGGCAGGGCGATTCTGCACCACGACCCAGGGTTGCTGGACCTCAGGGCCTGGCTCCTGCAGCCCCAGAGTTTGGACATTATTGCCTGCGGTTGGAATGTAAGGACATCCTGGCCAGGGCCAGAGCTTCTTTGACATTGATATGCGACGGCCATAAGTGGCGCTGCTCCGATTACTATTTTGTGTCACAGCCCCGCAGCTCCTACCATACTTGCTTTGCTTGGCCAAGGCTGGACTGGCTCACGCCTCTATCAAAGTGCATCGGGCTACCATATCCTTTTACACCAGGATGCTGGGTAGGTCGTCCTTGCGGTCGCACAGACTCATCAAGGAGATCCTCAGAGACCTCTTCAAAATGATTCTACCAGTGAGGGCTCCTGCCCCAGTGTGGGAACTCAGTGTGGTGTTGACTAAGCTCATTGGGGCTGCCTTTGAGCCGATGCACCAAGCCCCGCTCAAGTTTCTCTCATGGAAGACGGCTTTCCGCGTGGCGATCACCTCGGCCAGGCAGGTCTAGGAGATCCAGGCCCTCTCTTGCAAACAGCCGTACTTGTCAAGGGTGGTACTGTATATGGTGGTACCCACCTTTATGCCAAAGGTGCCGTTGGAGTTCCACCTCAACGAGCCATTGGTGTTGCCTGTCTTCTTCCCGAATCCAAAGTGGCCATAGTGGCCAGCATAGAGGGCTTTGCATTCGCTGGACCTTGCTCGTGCCTGATGTTCTATGTGGCACGCACAAAGGGTTTTCCAGAGACTTCTCAGTTGTTCATCAATTTTGGACCTGTGAATCCAGGGAAGGCCTTGTCGAAGGCTTCTATCTCAAGATGGCTCTCCAGCTGCATCATGCAGTGTCATCGGTTGGGTAACAGACCTCTTCCCGGCTGGCCGAGAGCCCATTCCACCAGAGCCATCGTAGCAGCAACAGTATTTCTCTCTGGTGTGCCCCTGCTCGACATCTGCAGGGCTGCTACGTGGAGGTCCATGCACACTTTAACAAGGTTCTACTGCGTTGACCTGGATTCCAGGGAGGAGTCCTCAATCAGCCAAGCAGTGCTACACAACCTGTTCACTTGAGGTGAGTCTGTTCCAGGGGTGAGTGTTTTTACTTCTGTTGAGCCTTGCCACCTCCCGTGGTTGTGTATATGTACTACTATGTAATCTTTGCCACCTCCTGTGGTTGTGTATATGTACTACTATGTAATCTTTATTCATGAGCATGTGCATCCATGCCAGACCCCATGCTGGATACCTTTAACTCCTGTTCTCCAGCATCAATCTGGCATGTGAACCCTCGCGCCTTCCCTTCTGTGGCTCTTCTTGGTTCATACTGCCACTTTACGTGCTTACTAAATCTGAAGATGACCGCAAGGGGTGGAGCTAAGGGACAGGAATGTCATTGGATGGGGGCAGTATGACCCAGAGTACAGTGATTGGTTTAGAGGAGAAATGCAGTGTTTAAACTAAAGCAAAACTGTTTTTCTTCTACTGAGAATTCCCAGCATGACGACAGGGAATATTCATGAGCATGCAAATCCATCCCAGAACCATGCCGGAGAACAGGAGTTACAGGTAAGTAACATGTTCCTTCTCCCTGGTTTAACAGTTTTTGGCAGTCTATCAATGTTTCAAAGTTTACCAAGTGTACAATCTATATATTCCAATGAAAACATCTACTGGGGTGTAATTTACTGGTGGTGTTGCATTCAGAGACTGCTCAGTTGCAGCATTCATGGATTGAGGCTAGCATGTTATCACAGGTCACAATATTAATGAAGAACAACGTGTCACAGCCCCCGATGGATTCCACATATTGGCAAATCCTCAAAAAGGGTATTATGGCCAAACTTGACCAATTTGAAAGAGTTCAGAGAATGGCTCAAGACTTTTGGAGAGGGTCTGGATGAGCCATCAAAGATGTTAGCAGATAAATGTTTCCAGACTACTTAAATAAGTGAGAAGTAGACCTGAGAAGAGGAGTGCAACTGGAAGGGAAGGGGCAAGGGAAGGATGAGCCTGAAACCCAAGCACCTATCCTGGATTCAGCTCAGGCCTGTCCAGTAGAGACATATTCGAGAATGGCTGATGCTTTACGTTCATCAGGCAGTTGTTCACAGCCTTTACAAGGCTCAGCAAATATTTCCAGTGTAAAACAAAGTACTGCTATGTCAGCTCACATGCTTAAGTATATTCGATTAAGTAAAAACCAAATGCCATCGATTGCAAACAGAAAAACAAGTGAATTGATACAGGACAAGAGAAATGTTGTTATTAACGTTGAGAAGCCTGAGAGGAGAGTGCCTATAGATGCATTGAGCTGCGGATTGTTGGCATGGTTACACCATACATTTGGGCTAGGGTATATAAGGCCGCAAGACCTGAAATGTATATACAGAAATCCCATTGATGAATGGAAGCAAAGACTGTATTGCTGTAAGCTGCGTGAACCTTAACCTCCATTTTTCAGCATTTGTGAGAGGTTGTCACGGAGTCATTTGAATCGAAGCTGAATACTGTGGTGGATGACCTGTAATTGGTTCAACCTAGCTAAGGGTGGGGGTTAACTTTATAGTTGTGCTTTTGAAAGTGGATAGCATGGTCAATTACATTGGGGACAGAAAACTAATGTAGAATTAATGATTTCATTATTTTTGTTGTTTTAAGCTTCTTTTTAATTTCGTTTGCCTGTTAAATGCCTCTGTTTATTTCTGATTAATGGCCGTAGTCATGATTGTAGAGTATGTTTAGTAATTAGTTGTTGCTAGTTTTGATATTCTTTTAGGATCTGTTGTCTGTTTTTTAATTTTTGATGTTTGCTTTGTTTTTATATGTTATTTGGTGCGACTTGTTTGTTTCTCTGGGGCCTAGGCGCTTTATAAATGGTGGAATAAATAAAACTAAAGTTTAAGTCCCTGAAAAGACAAAATGTACAAGTTGGTTTAGGTGGAGGGATATTTCCCTGTTCCCTCTCAACCACTTGGGTTGGTTTCTCGTCTTGGGTGCCTCTGTGCTCCCCTCGAATCTGCTCTTCACTCAGCTTATTTGACCCCTCTGCCTCCCTTCGGTTCCTCTGTACCAATGTCTCACTTATCTCCCTAGGGTATTGGTAAACCCTCTTTCCATGTGCCACTCTTAACTCTTGAGAGTTTTTGTGAGCCGTCTGTATGATAGCAATATTCAGGTTTCCTGGGCTCCCATAACCCTTATGATTATTCAGTTCTTTTCCTCTCCCTAGGCCTTTATGCCTTGGTCTAGTGTTTGGACAATCCTTACTTCTTTACCTTTTGTGCTTTCTTCTCTCCTCATGCTCCACTGTGAGCGACCCGGGTACGTTCTGGTGCATCTGCTTAGTAGCGATGGCGTTCTCCATGACTATCTGGTCTTCCAGTCTGGACACAAGGGAGTTTTGTGTTCTGCTCGTTTCAGCATCTCTCTGCTCCTTAACGCTCGTGTTTTGGTTTTGGCATTGATTCTCGGTTAGCGGGCCCACCACGTCCTCTTCGTGGTCCAGCCTCCTGGAAAGGCTTGCTTTACTCTGCCTTTGCCTCACCGACTTCACACCGCTCTGTGCCGGGTTGGCGGTATCTCTTCTTCTCATGCTTCTCTCCATGCCACAGCTGGCTCCACTTTGTGCGTCTCAATGACGTGCTCACGTCAGAGTCTCGCCTCTGCATATTGTTTCCTCTCCTCCATTCAATGGTGATCGACCTTTTTATTCTCGCTCAATGATCAAAAAGGGGCGTGTTGTTTATCTTCAACTGTCAAGCCCATGGAGAGACCTGCCTTGTCTTGGGCCAAACACCAAAAGTTATTGTCAGTTTTATTTTGAGTCCCACAGCTGAAAGTAACATTAGTTTCTCTGACTCCCATGTATGCAGATAAGGCCTTAAGTATTGGGAGTCCCCCATGGGAATGGGACTCCTTGTCCGTGGGAGGGTTTTGCTGCATAGGCTCACCTCCCTAGCCTCAAAGGGAGTGTCTCTCCCCAGGGAAGAGGGGAGGGAACCTCCACATTTCAGACTAGTCTCCATGGTTCTCCAGGATGTCGACTTACATTTGGCTATCCACAAGAAGTGCAGGAGGCCTGAGGTTCAAAGTGAGGAACTGTTATTTTCCATTCAAAGTCCTCCCTTTAGGCATTTCTTTTGCACCCATGGTTTTCACAAAGTTGCTAGCAGTACTGTTGGTTCGCCTCAGGAAGGGGAACCATTTATGTTTTTCCTTACCTGGACGACTAGCTCATCTGAGCCAACTCACCGGATCGAGTGTTGGGGTTTATAGTCATAATGTCGAAAAAAAAATGTCGACAGACAAAAATGTCGAAAAAAAAATGTCGAAAATAATAATGTCGACATCCTATACTTATAATGTAAAAAGTCATTTTTTCGAAAAAAAAATGTCGACATTTTTTTTTTGACATTATGACTATAAACCCTTAAAACTATCAACACCTCACCCAACACCCCCCCCCCCACACCCCCCAACCACCCTTTCACCCCTCATACTCAACACATACCAATTATTTATTTATTTATTTATTTATTCAATAAATAAATAACCTAAAAAAGGATCATTTACTATGGGGGGGGTCCCCCCCCCAACCCCCCCTCACCCAACACCCCCCCTGCCACCCCCCCACACCCCCTCAACCACCCTTTCACCCCTCATACTCAACACATACCAATTATTTATTTATTTATTTATTCAATAATTAAATAAATAAAAATTGTATTTACTATGGGGGGGTCCCCCCCAACCCCCCCTCACCCAACACCCCCCTGCCACCCCCCCCCACACCCCCCCAACCACCCCTCATACTCAACACATCATATATATATTTATTTAATTATTTATACATACACTAAATTAAATTTCGAAAAAATATCGAAAAATGTCGACATTTTTGTTTGTCGACATTATTGTTTTTCGACATTAATTTGTCGACATTTTGACTGTCGACATTATTGCTGTCGACATTATGACTGCACACCAGTGTTGGCACACCTGTACCGGAAGTGCAGCCTATTGCACAGCTTGGGCTTCTCCCTAAATTTCAAGAAGTCACAGGTTTCACTGACCCATTCAGTCCGATTTTTCAGTGTGGTCTTGGACACTCGCCTGGGTTGGGGTTTCAGGTTTTTCAACCTCAGATGGCAGTTCCAGCCTCTGCTTTTCTGTGCTTGCTAGGTCTCATGGCATCATGCATCTTGGTGGTGCCAGAGGCCCACTTGCATGTGAGGTTGCTACAGTGGCTCCTGAGCTCACATTGGTCTACGTTTTAGGGTCGAACTTCAGAACTTCCTCTGGTCTCAGAAAGACTATCTAGAGGTCTGCAATGGTGGTCGGACCGCCAAGGCCTTAGGCCGTTATGGTCTCCATGCGGATTGCGACCTCGTTGGCGACATTGTGGACGGCGGATGACTTTTGAAATGTGTTCCATAGACGTACCAGATCTATGATGAAGAGTAGGGGCAGGTTTCATTTTGTTTTGAACTTTCCCTCTCCGTATTGGAGACGGACTTCCCAGAGGAGTTTTATGGAGACGTTCTGCACACCTCCCCTGAGCTGGATATTCAACCAGTCCACACACCGGGTAGGCCTCGGGGATCATTCCAAAGGCTGATGGCCAAGGTTGCTGACACCCTTGGATTGTCTTCTTCATCCAGTTTGAACTGACTGATATTCTGGATGAAGAACCCAAAATGAAGACCTTGCTGCCTTTCAATGTGGCAGTGTAAGCTCCCGTGATAGAGGTGGTGGAAAGGCCCACCTCTTTACCTTTGGTTGACAGGCATCTGACTAGGAAGCAGTGCCTTGCCCCCTCAGATCGGGCTTTTCTATCTACTCACACCTTCCCGGAGTGCTTGGTAGTTACAAGTCTCAACCGCTAACCTGAAAATGATTACCTTTCCTTATCTCCTCCCTCGAAAGAGAGAGTAAGAGACTGGACACCCGGGGTAAAACCATGTTTGCCTCGGGCATTGAAAGCTACTTGTACCCTGGCAAAGTTCTCATTGTCTGTGGTCCGCGGTGGCCATTGCAGCAAAAGATACCGCGGGAGGAAGAGGAGTTAGAGGGGGCTTTTTGACCATGTATGACGATGGCAGAGCGGGCTCATGCCAAATCCTGCAGTCGGGACTCGACACTGCCCACTGAGTTGGTCGCTCCATGGCCATGAGTACAGTGGTTATGGGCAGTGCTCTAGATAAGATTTTAAAGTGGGAGTATTTTATTTCCTATTTTTGAAAGTTAGGAGTAAAATGATTTTAGGGAGTAAAAAAATGAGTCCCGTTCCCATTGGGAGTATTTTATAAAGGAGTAAACATATGTTAACATGTAAAACCGAAATGATTTTGTGAGAAAAACTTCTTTGCACCAAGTTATTCATGCATATTAAACAATGCATTTGACCTCTTCCATAATTATAGTTGTTTATTCCTGTGGAACTACATGAACTACTGGTCCAAACACATCCTTGGAACTGTTTGGGTGAAAGCAGTGGCACAAGCTCCTATGTGTCATTTCCCCATTTTTTTATTGGGCGTAGCTTTATACCCTATTGTAATTTATTGGGTGTATTTGCCTATTTTTGCAGATTATGATGTCATTTGATGGCAGACAACGCCCTCTCTCAGATGGTATGTGTCCTCCAATTTAGGGACACGTTCTTGCCTCATCCTTCATGCATTTTCTGGATCTCATGGCCTCTTGCATTCTGGTGGGCCCAGAAGCTTGGCTGCACATGAGGTCACTCGAATGGCTGCTCTGTTGCCAGTGGTCAAAATTTCAGAGACACATATCTGATATGTTACAGGTTTCGAGTCAAGTGGCTGAGGACTGCATGTGGAAGTCAATGAGGGACAAGCTGCTGAAAGGTGCATTTTTCTGTCAACCCTGGCCTCAGGTGAGGGTAGAAACGGATGCATCCTTGACTGGTTGGGGTGCTCACGTGCCCGACTTGACAATAAAGCGGACCGTGGTTTCCCTTGGAATCACGGGAGCCCATCATCTTGATGGAGTTGAGCGCAATCAGGCTGACCCTGGTTGCCTTCCTCCCTTTTGTAAAGGGCAAGACTGCTCTGATCCTGATGGACAACACAGTGGCCATTTACTAAATCCACAAACGAGGTGGTGTGGAGTTGTTGCCACTATGCAGAGAATGCACCTGTGGGTCTGGCCTCTGGACGGCTCTGGGTTTCTCTGATGGCTGTCCTTCCTGCTGTGAGAGAGAAAGTCACAGCAAATGATTTGAGCAGACAAACATTGGCCTCCCACGAGTGGGAGCTCTGTCAGGAAATCGTGTAGGAGGTATTCTCCTGCTGAGGATCTAATCAAGTGGATCTCTTTTCTTCCAGTGTGAACAGGAAGTGTGAGTTGTTCTGCTCCAGGGATTTTCTTCAACAGAGAGCTCTGGAAGACTCTCAGATGGTTCGGTGGAAGTTCAACCTCCTTTATGCGTTCCCACCAATCCTGTTCATTCCACTTGTTCTAAGAAGACTGGGCCTGTTTGCGTCCATGTTGATTCTGATCGCTTTGGACTAGGCCCAGAGATGTGGTTCCCGGAGTGTCCGGACATGCTACCTGTCCTACCTAGCGCCTTCTGTGTAGAGTTGACTTGGTCTCTCAGTCAGAAGGGTGGGTTCTCTATACAAACCTTCGTAGCTTGAGTCCTCGTGCTTGGCTACTAAGAGGATAAGATACAAGGAGATGGACTTATCAGAAGATGTCTTTGATGCACTCTGTCAGCTTCGAGACCTGCAACAAAGTCTATTCAAGCCTCAGGTGGCATACATTTTTGGCTTGGTGCCAGGAGAGTGATCTGGACCCTTTATCCTGTCCTTTATACCATGCTTTGGATTTGTTGCTGTCTTTAGCCCAATCTGATCTGCAGATCAGAACTATTAAGGGATTACTGCTGCTATTTTGGTTTTTAATACTTCCCCCAGAACCAGGCTTGTGCTTCACAATCCCCACAGTTATGCAGCTCCTGCAGGTTTTGTGTAACCAATTTTCTCCATGCCAGTTTCTTGTTTCGGTGTGGGATTTGAATTTGATTTTGACATTCCTTATGGGAGCTCTGTTTGTGCCCCTCCATTCTTGTTATATTAGGTTTCTCACCCTTAAGGTGATTTTCCTGGTAGGCATCACTTCACTAGACTGGTGAGTAAGCTCGATGCATTGTCTGTTAAACCTCCCTATTTAGTTTTCTACAAAGAGAAGGTGACATTGAGAGTGAGATCCGACTTCCTAAAGTGGTCTTGGATTTCCATCTTCCTGTGTTTTTTCACTTGCCTCATTCTACCTAGGCAGAGGAACGGTTCCTTCGGCTGTATACAGTGCGGTTTCTCAGCTACTACGTGTCTTAGACGAGCAAAGTCAAGAAAGATGACCAGCTTTTTGTGGGGGTATGCTGTGGCACGTGCTGGCAGGGCTCTGACTAAACAGACCTTGTCGAGGAGGATCATTCTCTGCATTTCAGAATTCTATGATCTGCTGATTAAGAGGTATTTGAGGGTTGTCAAGTTCATTCTGCCAGAGGAGTGGCTTCAACTTCTGCTCTGCATAGGTGTGTCCATCTCCTGCATATCTGCCAGGCGGCAACGTGGGCTTGTATGTACCTGCTTGCTAGACATTACTTCTTGGACTCCCTTTCGGCGCAAGATGCCTGCTTTGGCAAAGCGGCCCTTCAGATTTTTTGGGTATACGTGGTGTTCTTGGTAGCTGCCCTCCTTGAGATCCATGTACTGCTATGGTAGTTATCATAGATGAAAAATTCTTAGGAGTAAGAAATAAATTAGAAGAGCAAAGGACTTCACTCTTGCTGATGTTCTTTCTGATACAAATTACTCTCAAAGATTCCTAATCACCCTTCTAATCTGCATCTCTGGAAGATGGAACATGTTTTTAGGTCTGATGCCCCTCCCGTCAGAGTGCTAGAGAAAAAGGGTGAAAATAGTTGACAGGGTCACTGGATACATACTGGCCTGACGTCATGTTATTTCTTTTTGAAGTTCTTCACACAGATTCCTCCTCTTTGATATTTATCTCCCAGTGCAGCTGCTCTTCAGAAAATGTCTGCTGCCCGGAGGCTGCAGCGCAGCTTGCATCAGCTCTGCCGATGCCTCTTCATGCGCTGGACATGACATTGTGGCCAGTATTGACAGCCCCATGACATTAGTTCCACCCTTTTTCCCAAGCACTCTGACGGACCGCACTAGTGATCCGCCATGAGGGGCAGGTAGAGAAGGCAATGAAGAATCTGTGGGAGGAACATCCATCAGAAAGAACATTACGTGAAAGTTAAGTAATTTGATCTTCAGCGTTTTAAAGAAGCACATCATTGTGCAGTCTACTAATATTAAACAAGCTTTACTTAGAGAGGAAGAGAAACAAAAATAAACTTGCACTTTGTGACGAATCTGGGAAATAGGGGAAAAGGACTCCCATTCCTATCCGGAACTCCCTATGAAGATTACCCTGTCTACCTATATGGCAGTAGAAACGACTGGTGGTGTTGCAGTCGATACACATTCAAAATACACAAACATCACTTCCCTAATATTGGCCCATGGTAATTCTGGAACCTTCACAAGTTCAGTAGCTGATAACAACAGGCCCCTTTTAAGTATAGCGGTTAGAATGAAGAGACAAGGAATCTTGAATGCAATGAGAAGAATCCTATGCAGAGGTGAACCTCTGACGTGACAACATCCTGGAAGGGCGCAGCCACGCACACTGTGGAGCTAGCTGTGGCACAGGGGAGCCGAGAGAGGAGAGTGAGGCGCTGGGAGGCCAGCATTGGAAAGGGTGATACTGCCGAGATGGAAGGAAGACCGTCTCAACTGGTGGCAAGACCATGCTGCAGCCGTGGTGGGACTGGGGTCCGCGAAAAAAGACGCTGAGAGCAGTAGGCACCGGAGGAATGAAGCCTCCCTTCTCAAGGAAAGGACCTAAGAGGGTGCAGCAGCAGGCAAGCTACAGGAAGCAAATCCTTACTAGATGGCGACATCAAGGAGAGAGGCGAACAGCGATGTCCCTGCTGAGATGCCACTCTACTAGAGCACACCCGAAGACATTAGATGAACCAGGTTTGCCCAGGGTCGAGGGAGGCTAGCGGAACAAATTGAGGAAAGAATATGACAAGGAGGGTTAGGGTAGCCCTAGAATTCCGAATTGTGAAGAGTGGCAGAGGGCAACGATACAACCACAAAAAGTAAAATCAGAGTGCCTGAGGGATCTGGAGAGCCCTAGAGAATTAAGTGACATGTTTCACCCTGTGAGAAGAAGGTAAACTGGTGGGTTCAATCAGTCTGTCCAAGACATAAGGTTTGTAGAAAGACGACAACCAAGCTGGTGGAGAAGGACTAAGGGACTCATTCCTCCACTCAAAGAACTTGAGACATTTAATTTATATAAAGATGTACAACTTTCTTTGAGGAGCCTAAAGAGAGAGTTGAAAACTTTCTTTTGTGAATTGCTAGTAACACTGTTTTGAACTCTGACCAGTGCCCCAAGAGTGATCCAAGGAACATTGACCGGAGGAAGCCTGAACTCAGAAGGCATTTTACTGTCTGATGATTTTTTTGTTGATTTTTCCTGAAGTGGTAGGGCCAGATAGTAAATGTTTTTTTTGGCTGAGGACTAGTTTTTGTTTTGACGTACAATGAGCACCCTTAGTTTAGTTTATAGGCAGGGAAATCCCTCTTGGCGATAAAGACAAATAGGCATTTTTACATTTAATTTAAATAAAGACCCTTGAAAATGCTTTTCTCAAGTCTGACTTCTTCTTCTCGTATGCCACAACTTGTAAATGGGGCTCATCAGCAAGCAATGCCCTACATTATTTTCTTTTTTCGCATTTCTTCATTCCATTGCTAGTGTCAGTTTGTAAACCTAAAAGCTGGCCATGTCTCATATGACGACATGGCTAAGCTGCAGTCCCATTCGCTATGGCAGAACTGATTGGCAGTCATGGCCCATTTCTCTCCATTTTGTTTATGCCTGCGACCTAATGCTGCCCTATTCATTTGGTGCGTATTTGATATTTAAAATGTGGCTTTTCAATGTGGACAGTTTCCTGTTGGTGCAGAAAATACTAGGTTTTATTTGAGCTGCTCAAACCACAATAAATGCTTGTTTAATAACTCTGAATATGTTCCTTACTACAGAGAATAAGTGTGTTAAATCAGCACTATCTATCTTAATTTGCTTGCTTGTATTGAAACAAATGCGCTAAAGGGCTCTGGGCGCTAAGTGGCACACCTTTTTCTCTCCTTTAATCCTTTGCCTTTTGGAAATGATAGCCTTTTGCTAAGCCCAGAGGGATGAGGCAACACTTTGGAGTTGGTGCAAGGGCCTGTAAACTAGAGTAGAGAAAGTCTAAGGAAATTGTGATTGTTGTGTGACCAATTAAAGCATGCTTTCCAACAAACTTTTCTTTCAACAGTGGGACAAGCCTGGGTCAGTCGCCGTTGGGGCAAATCCAGTTAACGATTCGACACAGCGCTCAGAGAAATAAGCTTATGGTAGTTGTGCTGCAGTGCAGGTTTGTGCTCCGTTTTCTTCTTTGTGTCCTGTGGCTCATGTGAATGTTTGTTGGGATGGAGGTGGGGGAATAGTCCACATTGTCCTACCCATTACTCGTGTGCCTGTCGTATGCTACTCGTGGCTTTATGAATTCACATACATCAATCCACTCCATCTACCATCTTGGTGGTTACTGTACGAGAAAATACGCCTATAATGGGGTCCTAGTCTACTGCCCTTTTCCTCCTCCTCACTTCCTCCAACCTCTTGCCCCTTCTCATTCCTTCTTCACCATTGAATTTTGTTCTAAACCAAATTGAATGCCTTCATGTTTTACAAAATATTTTTAAATAATTCAACAGCACAAAAGGTGTCACAATTGGAATTATGAACACAAATTACCATTTGCTCATTGCAATCTTTGGGCAATGTTCCTCTTACTGAAATGTGTGCATTAGCCAATGGTAACTCAGTTTGGGGCACATGGTCCTAGGACACACCACCCCTGTGATAATAACTAAACTGCATTCCATTGCAGGGTTTATCAAACATGTATCTCTTCACCACACTGGTGGGTGAGAGCGATGGCCGTAGAGGGGGAAATCTGGGGACAAGGCAGTGGTGGCCTTGTGTTACGGGTTCGCCTTGTGTGTCAAAAGCAATCCATTGTAAGTGATAATATTTACTGTTTTAAATGTAAGTGGAGGGTTACTAAAAGAAAACAGGCTCCAATCAGGGAAATATTTTGAATACCCAGCAGCTCATCAATTGCATGTAAGCATGAAGAAGGCAATTCAATGCTGCCACATTTACAATGTGGTCTCCTATAGATATACAGTACTTGTACCACAGTCTATTTCCCTTCTAGAATGGGTGCCAGTTTGGTTTGGGAGCCAGAAGAAACTGTAGAAGGTTAGTTTCCATAATTCAACTATATATTCTATATTTATACAAATCATCCACTGATGATGTCCAGAGGCTAAAAAGAATTGGATTGGTTTCGGAGCTCTACTCCCTGCCAGGGGAGGCTATGGTAAGCATTTGGACCCAAAGAAGCTTTAAATGTTCCAAGTCTCTTCTTTTATGTTGTGGGCTATAATTGCCATTTACATTAAAAATGATAAATATTAGGATTACAATATGGATTCAGTTTTTAAAAAAAGGCTATATAGCTAATATTAGCATGCAACCATTTGTAATGTGGTGACTGAAGGCTTCAATTATATAGCAGAGGTGCATCCAAATAGGAA
This sequence comes from Ambystoma mexicanum, assembly GCF_040938575.1. Lineage (NCBI taxonomy): Eukaryota > Metazoa > Chordata > Amphibia > Caudata > Ambystomatidae > Ambystoma > Ambystoma mexicanum. The sequence goes on along the minus strand of NC_090924.1, from coordinate 754,199,942 downwards.
AATCGTAATACCATACACTAACTAAAATAAATGTGTTTGTATTTGCCAATTTAACATGAAACAAATTATTATTGTTCATGAATGTACTTAAATGTTTCTTCTTTTTTATCTTAGAAATTTGATAGCTTTTTCAGAAGAAGGGTCTGACCCATATGTCCGGTTATATTTACTACCAGACAAGAGAAGATCGGGGAGAAGGAAAACACACACAGCAAAGAAGAACTTGAACCCTGTCTATGACCAAACGTATGTTTTATTTTAATTTTAGCATAAAGCCAAAATTGTTAGAATGTTCAAGGATGTGGCAAGATTCTGCAAATGTCCACTGCGTTCACTCTGCATATTACATTCACTCATGACATGGAGTGTTACTGCACAGGTGTGAGAAACATGCACCGGCTGTTGGCTTTCTACACCTATGCAGAAAAAAGTCCATGATGCAAGACTAATCTTTTTTCGTTTCACATAGAATTTTTTGATTCTTTCAGATTGTACACACTTTTCCTGCACCCACAAAATCCTAACCCAATCCATCAGAAATAATGGCGTGTTCTGGCTGCTATTGTTCATATGGCGGCCCCATTGTAAAAATGTCAGCTGCAACTGGGTGTTGCCTCTGTGTATACCCACCTGGATTCACCACGTAAGTTTGGTGAAAGGCCCAGACACCTAGAATAGACCCACGTTTCTAGGCCCATCACTGGGTGAATGAAATAAAATGCAGATCCATGTGTAGAAAGGGATGAGCATGGACTGGAAAATGCTTGACTGACCGAAGTGCCACCAATCCCGCACTACCATGGGCACTTTACACGTTAGGCTGCTGTGCTCCACTGCCATTTTCATGATCTCCTGGTGCTCTCGTGGATTTCAAAGAGAGGGGATGGGTTTGATTGCTTTGATGTTGATGCCTGCAGATCGGAAGTACCCTGAGCTCAACGTGCCAGTCAGTTTCTAGGAGTTATGTGTCGAGAGCATAGATGCATTTGTATCCAAAATGGAGGATTGTATGCCCCTGATTCTAGGATACATTGACCCGGGCTTTAGGTTGTAAATTGGTTGTAGCAGTGTAGTCAGTATTCTGATGTTTTCTATATGCCGGTATGCATATTGTGGTATGGAATGTAGAATATGGGTGTGTCAGTGTGGTATGGAATGTAGAATATGGGTGTGTCAGTGTGGGAAGCAGTTAGTGGATCACACTATTGCTCCCAAGTTTGCCTTAGGAGGCCATGTGCTCGCGTATAGCTCTAGTCAGCTGCAATGTCATTCAGTTCTGTGCTGTATTTCTTAATGTTCTCATATTCCTATTCCATACAGTAATCTCTGATTCACAAACTCTATTCAGTTCATAAAACTGAATATTTAATTGAAGAAGCAGTCATTCACAATCAGGTCAGGTCACATATTGCCAATGCATTTCGGACTATTTGTCCGTCTTCACGGCTTGACCCTTTGCGTAATGATAACCAAACATAACACAAAATATAATACCATTAGACATTTATATAATTCAAAAAGAAAAAGGAAAAGAAAACAAGAACACTTGTTCTCACAAGTCTCACAAGAAACATTAAGTGGTGGTGCCACCATTCACCCAGGTCTCTCTCGTTCTTTTCCTCTCATGCTCTTGCACTCCTCACATTTATGTTCCCATTCCTCTCTCTTCACTTCCTCACACTCTGCTCTTTCTCTCCCTCTCTTTCTCACGTCTATGTTTACTCTCCCTCTTTACTGATATCGCCTCCCTTTACACTGATCTACCCTCGACTCCTATCCACTCCCCTCGCTTGTTCTGTCCTCCTTCGCCTCTACACTTTCCTACACTCCACCCCCCCCTGCTATTACATTTAACTTCCGTAACTCTCCTCAATCACCATTCGCGCACTCTCATTTCCAAGTACCACTTTCTCTCACCAAACAATACCTCACCTTGCGCACTCACTCTCTCTCACACTGTAATTCTCCTACACGCTCAGCTGAATCGCCCTTCCTCTGTCTGGTCTCTGTCTGCCTTCTCCACCCTTGACCTAACTCAAACAACCCACACTCTTCTGTTGCCTGCATCCCATTTTATTCTCCACATACACATTCCCCTCCCATTGGTTCTGGCACCCACCTGGTTCCCCAGGCCAATATCGGTCTTGCTCTTTCCTTGGGGTCGGGTCATTCAGTTGTTACACTTTAAAGCACCTCTTAAGCCACCATCCCTTCTGAAATGCGGGCCTGCAAGTGTTTTGTAATGGTGGTCTGCGACAATGTCAATTTCATAGTTATTTAGGTAGTCTTGAATGTCATGTTCTCTAGTCTGCAGTTGGTCTCATTGCTCCTGCTCGGAATTAGTCACTGCCTCTCTCGCAGTGGGTTTGTGCGTTCCCTCCTGCAGCAAGGACTTCTGGGCTCTACGGTCCTGAAATGGAGAAAAAACCCTTTCCAGAAGAGGTGTACTTGCCAATTGTAATCAGGCGCATGCAGAGTGGACAGAAATTCCCTCACCTCCCCTCTGAGGCAGTACTGGCTTTGGCAAAGACCCTAGTAGGCTTCCTGCTCCAGGTTGAGAAGGATCCCCAGGCCCCATTGTCTGGGGTCAATGCCCTGATCTGTCGCACTGCACCGAATATAACACACTTAAATTAGAATATCCTCTATTTCCTCTCTATGTTGATCACATTCTGACAAACAAAAGTAAAATGAAAGGGTCAAACAGATATGAAACAATTCAATGTTTTTAAACAAATGTATATTTCCTTTTTAAATCAGAGTAAATGCATTTTCAGGAAAAATGATTCCTCCTCATGTTTTCATGTGACCCGATTGTTACACAATTTACCACAGATGCAAGGTAATCCTTCTGAATACATCAAAGATATGTGCCCACTCTACTAGAAGCTTGAGTGCCACTCTTGTCCTCCACCATATTGGTTACTGCTGTAGCTTCATTCTGGGTGCTTCATGTATACTAATATGTTCCCCTCAGCAAAATAATTAACTTGGAAACTTGCACTCCACAAACTCCTGCAACCCTCTCCCACCTCAACCCCACCGCCTTCATGCATGTGTTTTCTTTGCAACACCAACCACCTATTTACATTTCATCTTAAAATTCCTTCTCCATGTATAAAAATCAATACATGGCCTGTCCCCACACGCTCCAGCACCCGGCTAACTCTGTCTGCCTTTATTACCCATCTCTCACCTTGGGATGGCAAGCTTTGCTCAACCTTACAGGACCCCACCTGTGCTGGACATTCTACCACTCTGTCACCATTCTTGCTCTCCACCATTAAAACTTGCTATCCCCTGATATTTAGAACAAAGCCTCAATATAGGCCTTCAAGACTGCTCTAAAAAACACTTTCTTCCCAGGTATGGATCATCGGATTCCTACAATGGCAGCATCTAACCCCTCAGCCCCAAATACACACTTCATAGCACATGGCAGGAGGCGCTCTAAAAATGCAAAAACATATATGAAAAATTCTGTGAATTATGTATATTATGATGGCATCATTAAGTAAGACACAGACAACGGACTTAATGTTCAAAATAAGATAATGTATTAAATAAAATGTCAGGATGGTAGAAGGCCAAACTTGCCCCATGCTAAGGTGGTATTTTCCTTACCTGAACAAAACTAAGGACAGTCTGAGTCAAAGAGTTCTACTGAAAAGTCTGTCTGTGTCCAAAACCTATCCTTTCTCTCACAACTAAAACTAAACTATGTGTTGGGAAATGGTGTTCAACATAAAGTTCTGAGCTTTGTCCAGCTCTTAGCTTCTTTTTTAGCTTCCCTTCCTCAAGTTTAAGAATGTTCACATAGTTTTAAGATTACCTTTTCCAAGTTCAATGCAATACAGTGCCACACGATCCTTGGCGCTCCCTTCCCCAAGTCTCAAGCAACACAATTCAAAGGCGAAGGGGTCTTGAGGCTCCGTCCTCAAGACAGCACTTGTAATCAATCAAGTCTCTGGTTTCCCTTCCCCAAGACTTCAATTTAGCATCTTCTGGTCAGCCTCACCAGTCTGCTTATAGTACTTCTCCTTGGTTTCTTTTACAATGTCTTTTACTTTTGCTCATTTAGAGCTCACTGGTCTAGGCACAGTTGTCAGACCACACAGTCCACCCATCACAGGTCATGCAACCAGGAAACCCCAAGCTCTCCAGTTCACACAAGTTAATCTGCACTTGTTCCTGTTTACGGTGAGAAAACTGAGGGTATTCTCACTTCTTCTCCCTTGGGATATGCTACACAGGTGGCCAGGGAAAGGCCATCGCTCCCGACCTTGGGGGTGGGGAAGCGAGGGAGGACCACCTGGGAGGAGAGTCCTTGGGGATTCGGAGGGAGATATATTCAGGCGAGATGCTGTATTCTCCATTTTCCTTCCAGGAACAACCCTCCATTACAATGACAGTAATGGGGTATTTCTATACATGTCTCCTTGACCAGGAAAAGGGTATGAGATGCCATCAGTCTAGACGTACCAGAAAGAGAGCAAAAAGGTTTAAACATAAGATTGGTGAGACGTGGTATCTAATGACAGCCAACCCAACCCTTCTACAACTTTTCTGGGTTATTGTAAAACAGCTTCCTTTATTTTGTCTGTCGTGCCATTCCAGTACTTGGATGAGAAGGAGGCGGTTAGGAGTCATACACACCAACATGCAACTACACCACTCTGGTAATGAGACAAGGAAGAGTGCCTCAGAGGAATACCACTACAAAGTCCAGGCATGTTTCACTAATAAGCCTAACTATAGTTAGGCAATTGAAAGATATGACTCACACCTGCAGCTCATTGACAAACCACAGTTGTATAAAAGGTGGCAAGCTAAAAGAGCACAGAGGAGGGCGAGAAAGGTGAGACACTGATGGGAGCCGTTGGATGCAGAGCTGCCGTGTCACTCCTCTTTTGCTAGGCTTTGCCCTTGTCGCACTGTTTCCAGTTATACAGTTCACTTTCTGGTGGTCTAGTTCATACCCCACCTTTTGTTACTCTTCTTTACATGTGCACTATTTTCTGCATACTGCTTTTCAAATGGGCACTTTCCTCTTGGCTTCTGTTCAGCATTAGTTTTGCCCATTAAAAATAAAGTTCTGTAATCAATATGCCTACTTTGGCTTAAGTTCCTATTTTGATTCAGTTCGGTATTAAACATATATGTTTCAAGTTTTGCACTCAATTTGGTATTCAGTATATGCAGTTCAGCCTTGTTTCAGGTTTTCACCCCACTCTGCGTTCAGTCAGTCTCAACCAGCACTGCGTTACTCACACGCAGTCCTCTAGAGGCGACCAGGCTACGAGTGACTCCCCTGCCACTCAGCAGTCTGCAGCTTCCCCTCTGGCAGCTCTGACTGCCGCTGCCTTGCTTCACCAGTCGAAGGACCGGCTCCTGCGAGCCCTGCTCGCAGTTCTGGTGCCCTGCAGTACCCCGCCGGCATTTCCGCTGCCTCTACATGGACGCAGACGGCCTCCCTTTCTTCCTGCTCGCTCCCAGATGCTGCCACATGCAGCCCAGCACACAGGCTCCCATTCTTGTGGCAATTCCAACGGCCCACCTCTCCTGGGGGCTCCACAGTTTTCCTGGGCTTCGGCCAGGGTCCTGGCTTGCTCGCAGGCCCCACCATGTCTGCATCCTCACGACACAAGTCTCACCCTAAGTTACTAGGGGAATCCAAACGTGGACCCCTTGCTCAATGCTCTTAGAGAGGCACAGCTCCACCGTACTAATGAGGTCCAACCAGACCTAAACATGTGTCTGGGGTTGCTGTTGGTACTCTTGTTCAGAGGAGAATTGCCTAGCATTTCGGTGCTGGACTGCCCCAGGGCAGGACAAAGACTGATATGTTTTGGATATTTCTCCTCTGCGTTCAGTCAGTCTCAACCAGCACTGCGTTACTCACACGCAGTCCTCTAGAGGCGACCAGGCTACGAGTGACTCCCCTGCCACTCAGCAGTCTGCAGCTTCCCCTCTGGCAGCTCTGACTGCCGCTGCCTTGCTTCACCAGTCGAAGGACCGGCTCCTGCGAGCCCTGCTCGCAGTTCTGGTGCCCTGCAGTACCCCGCCGGCATTTCCGCTGCCTCTACATGGACGCAGACGGCCTCCCTTTCTTCCTGCTCGCTCCCAGATGCTGCCACATGCAGCCCAGCACACAGGCTCCCATTCTTGTGGCAATTCCAACGGCCCACCTCTCCTGGGGGCTCCACAGTTTTCCTGGGCTTCGGCCAGGGTCCTGGCTTGCTCGCAGGCCCCACCATGTCTGCATCCTCACGACACAAGTCTCACCCTAAGTTACTAGGGGAATCCAAACGTGGACCCCTTGCTCAATGCTCTTAGAGAGGCACAGCTCCACCGTACTAATGAGGTCCAACCAGACCTAAACATGTGTCTGGGGTTGCTGTTGGTACTCTTGTTCAGAGGAGAATTGCCTAGCATTTCGGTGCTGGACTGCCCCAGGGCAGGACAAAGACTGATATGTTTTAGATATTTCTCCTCTGTGAAAGATAGTGAGGTAAAGAATCTGGGTAAGTCTCTCGTAACCAGGACTAATGTCTGGCAGAGGGACTCCCAGGACCCTCCCTTGTTAATTTGCCTAGTTCATACCCCACCTTTTGTTACCCTTCTTTACACTTGCACTATTTTCTGCATAATGCTTTTCAAAAGGGCACTTTCTTCTTGGCTTCTGTTCAGCATTAGCTTTCCCCATAAAACATAAAGTTCTGTATTCAATATGCCTACTTTGGCTTAAGTTCCTATTTTCATTCACATCGGTATTCAATATATATATTTCAGCTCTGTTTCAAGTTTTGCGCTCAATTCGGTATTCAATATATGCAGTTCAGCCTTTCAGGTTTTCACCCCACTCGGCGTTCAATCAGTATCAACTGGCACTGCGTTACTCACACGCAGTGCTCTGGAGGCGCCCTGGCTCCGAGCGACTCTCCCGACACTCAGCGGTCTGCAGCTTCCTCTCTGGCAGCTCTGATTGCCACTGCCTTGCTTCACCAGTCGAAGGACCAGCTCCTGCGAGCCCTGCTCGCAGTTTTGGTGCTCTGCAGAACCTGCCGGCGTTTCCACCTCCTGTACATGTACGCGGAGGGCATCCCTTTCTTCCTGCTCACTCCCAGATGCTGCCAAATGTAGCCCAGCATGGAGGCTCCCATTCTTGTGGCAATCCAATGGCCCACCTGGCCTGGAGGCGCCACAGTTTTCCTGGGCTTCGGCCGGGGTTCTGGCTTGCTCGCAGGCCCCACCACGGCTGCCTCCTCACGACACGAGTCCCCTGCTGACAGCTTCCACACGGGCCTCCCTCTCTCTCCCCATGTTGTTTCCCTGGCATCCCTTTATATACCTGTAACGCTTCAGCAGGTTGCAGGTGTGGATTCACCGTCAGACTTGCCTCACCATTGTTAAAGGGACATGCCTGACCCTCACAGTTGTTGCAGGCATCTTCCTCGTCCCAGTACCAAAGTGGTGTAATAAAGGTGTAGTGTTCATTACTCTGTCTCCTCTTCTTAGTTCCAGTACTTTCAAATGTTGGGAGCTGTTCTACAGTAGCCTACAAAGGCCGGAAGAGGGTAGGGTTGTTCCTCAACAGGGAAAGGGGGGTACCATGTCTCGCCGAAGGGCACCCCACTCCCAATCCCCAAGGAACCTCAACCCGGTTGATCCTCCTTGCTTCTCCACCCCAAGGGTCAGGATCCAAAAGCTATTGCCTTTCCCTGGCCACCTGAGTAGAGGATCCAGGGGGAGTAGGAGTGAGAATACCCTTGGGTTTCTTACAATATAACATTTATAGATGTTAATCAGTCATGTACCTAGTCCATGTTGGCATTTGTATCTTCCCTCATCCACCACCTGGACCATGCTCTGCATTATAATCGCTATCCATTATTGAAAATCCCCCTGCAAAGGGATTTCTCCACTCACTCTTGTTGCGCATGAGAGGTTGATCAGCTTTTCTGAAGAAACGTGCTTACTTTCTGTGGAATAAATATATGCATGTATAAGACATGTACTGGGGATGCCACATTTACAAAGAAATGTATGTTGGCACAAGTCAGTGATCTGTGGGCTGCAGCACTCCAACAAAGCCTTAGCCAGAGCTGAGGGAAACATGGGAGAGAAAATAAATACATATTTAAATGTGTGTCTCTAGTGCTTGAGCCGCAGAAATAAAACATGCTTCTCGCAGCAGCATCCAGGGTCTGTATCATACACTTCATTTGCTTGACATTACTATTTTGCCAGTTGTATGTGTACTGAACCCAATGATGTATTTTGTCTGTTGTGTGTTGTTAAGAGAAATCCTCAATCACAGAATTGACTGCGTTGGTATATTCTATATGTATTGCATGTGGTTAATGGAGAAATCCGAACTAATAAAGCTACTGCTTCCACTGTATTATACAGATTTTGGGCACAGCCGGGAGCTAAACAACTGTGAGCTCCTTAGCAAAAGCTTTTCAAAAGATCTGGATTGGGTAAAGGGATATAAAGATGGTGACCTGGAGGCTAGTGGGTAGTAAGCAGCCGAAGATTGTAAACGTTGGTGGCACAGTGTATGAAACCCAGTGATTGATCACGTGACCGTGAAACCAAATATTGGTGCTGGAACATCGTTTGTGGGTGAAAAGGATATATTTGGTGGGCACAGAGAGATACTGGGTCAACATTAGTTAGTCTTAAGTGTGGGCATGAGAAGGGTGCAAGGGGTGTATGGATGATGTCCCCAATCCAAAAAACGACTTTCCAGCGGAGAGAGAAAATAGCTTCGATATTGGACATTGTTCAAGTGACAAGGAAACATTTCTGTTTAAGCAAGTTACTCTTTTAGGTGGCATTTCCTTTAAGCCAGATTCTGAAACTTGTAATTGACGAGACCCATTTTATTTTAGTCACCTAAGTGTTGAGCCCTGGCTACATCCTTTTTCACAAGTATTGAAGTGGTTGTGGCGTTGAAATGATTCAGCGGCTCCGCCACATGCCCTCCATCACAGCCTTGTGACCCACTAGGTTCAGCATCCCTGGCCTCCAATCGTGATGCCATTTTTTCACTTGCATGCAGTCTAAACTAGAATCATTGCTGTATTTAACTTTAGACCTCTATTAAAGGACCGGTCTACCTATAGTGGTATTGGTAGGGATGAATTGCACCAGACTTTTCCATTACAACAAGCATTTAGGTGGTGAAAGGGAAAGCAGGCACGGCAGCGATCTCCACTAATCCCTGCACATGAACATATGCACACTTAAGCCACAATTGGTCTCCCAAGGTACATACACAGATTGCCACTTAGACTGCCATAGGTCAATGCTGACACATTGTGAAAATTGCCCCTCATCAGCCCATGAAGACAGGCTATCTTGGCTGAGAAAGAAGGTTTTAGGACAGATTCTTAGTTTGGGTCATGCCACATGTGAGGTGCAAGTTCAAGATCATATTTGGAAATGTAACTAGGAAGCAGCGAGATTCTATTAGGATGCAACTAGATCGGAAAGAAGCACAAAGGTGAAAGTTGCAGTACATTGCAGGGTTATGGACTGACCACAAAAGCTCCCAAACACTAATTTGTAACTGACTATTCGTCATTTTCCAGGCATGAAATAGCAGTACAACTCTGATTCCGCCATAAATATGATTTCTCGGATGCTCTCTGCTCTGGGTAAAAGATCCAGGAATGGAGGACCTGTAGATCTATGGTGTTTTACTGATTTTGCGATGTGTACTGAACACTTCGCTCTGTTACCCGCTATTGCCATATACTGTAATGGATCCATACAACAAATAAAAAAATATGATCCACCTTACGTATAAAATAAACCTTTACATGTAAAAAAAGGAGACCCATTCCCGCCAACGATCATCTGTCACGCATAGAAATATGAGCCCTTCCCTGTAGCCACTGTGCAACCTCACATCAAAAACCAAAAGCAATTGAGTTGGCTATAGGGTGAGAACCTTTTGAGGAAAAAGTGCCATCCAGAAAAAGCCTCCAGTTCACAGCAGTCCTTAGTTTTTACGATCACACCAGGAAAGTTCCAGCAAGACGCAACAGTACCACCGCCATAGTATCATTGTAACAGAGCATTGTGTTGGGACTTCCTGCCTATCTATTTATCTTATAATACTCCCAGTACCATAAATCAGCAAGCGCCATGAACCTGTGGTACCCTTCCCAACTATTTTAATGCAGGCAAGCAATCAGTATTAACACCATTGGCCATTTTAGAAAGTTCTGCCTACCTGTAATGTCATGATGATGATCAAAGATGCCATTGCAAGTGACATGCTCCACAAACCCTGCACTTGTGAGCCCCCTGCTACAATTAACAAGACCACAGACCCATCAAGCAGCTTGTGCCTGCAAACTCTCAACCGACCACCACCAGGTTCCCCGTAATGTTGTGGGCCATCATGCTGGACCACAGCTCATGGCTTCAAGTTATTTAGATGCAGTTCTCCTTCCAGTTTCATTTCTCTCTATAGGAATGCGAGATTGTGGGTGCCTTTGCTCTATGCGAGATGGATAATCAACCTTCCCTCCCACTCTTCTGGAAATACATTTTCAGAGATTGTGCTATCTTACGCTAGACCAGGTGGTCCTTATTAGGCATAGAGTATAATTGTTGTGTCTAATCAAAGAGTGATAGGAAAGAGAACATGTTTTGTAAACATACATGGTGTAAGTATGTTTTTATCAAGAGCCAGCGTAAAGTAGCAAACTAATATATTAAATAGGGTATGGAACCAAAATATAACACATCCTGGAACATGGAACCAAAATATAACACATCCTGGAACATCTTCCCAAAATCGTCCTGTAGGTTTTATGTATTTGGTATAAAAAAAAAGGTTTGCTGCCACATTTAAGTAGGGCAGCATGCCCAACATTTGGAAAGACGTTTTTTGCTAGAACTGTTTGAAGGTTCTCTGTACCGTGGGCTCTGCCAGTAGCAGGAAATGTCACTCCTTGGCTAATGGGGTCTTTATTTAATGGAATACAGCGATATTCCAAAAGGTCATGTATCTATAGAGTTCCTGTATGCAGATCCCTTATTCTGTACTCCTGATTCTTTGCAGGTTTGGCAATTTTGCAGTGTAATATTAAATGTGTGTCTTGAAAATGCATGCTTTTGTTGACAACCTGTAGCCTTTTAAATGCCTTGAATAGGCATCTTAATCCATCATTTAAGTTGATAAGGATTCCTTTGTTCTTTTGTTTTAGGTTTGATTTCAGTGTTTCGCTAGCAGATGTACACAAGAGAACATTGGATGTAGCAGTGAAGAACAGCGGTGGCTTCTTGTCCAGAGACAAAGGGCTGCTTGGAAAGGTACGCTCGAAGCATCTCTTTATTATTAGGGTGCAACTGAAGACTGTGTTCTTAATGATCTAAAAAGTAGGGTGTTCACTTTGAAAGGATACAGGAATCTACATCTTCAGGAATTGCTGGAATGTATTTGTGCCAATAAATATTAAGATGCCTGCGGAAATGTGATTTCAAACAAAGTTCTAGTCACATACTCACCATAGACTGTAGAGGTCATAATATCACAATCTTGAAAGGAGGTAATGATGACGCTGGCCTAAAAGACACTATGGGGGTCATTCCGACCCTTGCGGTAAGGTGTTAACTGCGCCGGTAAAGGTGCCGGAGCCGTCAACCCCTTACCGCCTCATTACGAGTTCTGCTTGCGGGACCCGCTAAGGACGCCTGGTTTTACCAGGCGGCCTTAGCGGGTCCCGCGAGCAGCCCAACATGTTAACAACGGGCCCGCAATTAACAGGCCCGTTGTTAGCATGCTCACCATTCCCATTGAGCCCTATGGGGGCTCAAATGGGAATGGGGATGGGTTCCTTGAATGAGGAATTACCGGGTCCTCCAAGGTCGGAATGGCCCGGTAATTCCTCATTCAAGGAACTCGGACCTGGTACCCGGTAAGAGGGTAGCCATGCCACGAATAGCGGCATGGTTACCTCCTACCTCATAATGACCCCCTATGTGTGTTCTTATTCAAATAGTCTTCAAATCACTATAATGTTGTATCTCTTTGTATGGTGAGATGAGGCATCCGTTCTGGGATTGTAGTTCTGCTAACAGACACTTTGCATGCATTCAAACACTTACAATTCTAGTCTAGAAGAAAAAGCTAGTAAGTTGTGTAATGTGACAAACAATGCTAAATGCAGCAAGGACTTAGATGGCTGGTCAGAATTCGTAGACAGACAGTGCAGCATCTGAGAGATCCATGTATCTATACAAAAGATTTGCTGTCAACCCAGGAAAATGGACCCACACCATGAGGGTCAGTATGTCCAAGGAGTTTGCGAGCAGCTAGGTACCATTCCACGCACTTAAGTGGAAAACCAAAGCAAGAACCCCTTGTGGAGTGGAAAAGGAATTATTGCCAGAGTCCCAGCCAATCCCTTTGAAGGTCAGCAAAGGATATCCTCTTGCAATCCACATTACAAGTGGATGGAGAGGCAGGACGAAGTGGTATTACAGAGAACACCAGGCAATATGCTTGGGGCTGGATGCTGGGGGATGCTAACTGGTGGTTCAAGACAAATAAAACAGGCAAGAAAAGTGCTTGTCACAGGAGATGCTGAGAAGCAGACAGGATTACTTGTGCCACGAAGTGCTGAGGAAGGTAAGAGGAGCCCTTGCCACATGAAGTGCTGAGTGGATGAGATGATCACTTGCCAAAAGAAGTGTTTTAAAATATTGAAAACCACTTGCCACCTTACAGTGCTTCGAGTTCAAGAGACGTTTTTGGTGTTGAAAGACGTTGAGAAGTCTTGAGCATTGGGAAATGGCTAGTTCTTGGGAGTTTTCACTTAACCCGTTAACTTTAGCTGATTCATTAAGTGGCACAGATTATTTTACTCGCGTTGGGGTACTGTTAAGTATGTGTGTTTGCTCTGGTGCGAAGACAGTTCGCTGCTTCAGAGTCTTCAGTTTACTACTGCTACTGCTGGGCTTATTATTTACTTTATATCTAAGCTGTTCTACAGAGTAAGAGAGTTTGAAAATTCTGCATTTGGGGGGCAGAACTGAAACACCTGGGTTATCGCAGAGGCTTTCCTGGAAAATGCATTGAACTGCTTTTGGGGGAATAGGACCTGCTTATTTGGCTGTTTCTTGTGTTTGCTTGTGCACTGCAATTGACTGCCTTCCTGCCACTTGTGATGTATACAGACTTGTTTATGTGCTATTACTGGAGAGTACTGCGTGCAGCCAACCGGCTCATCAAGAAAAAGAAGGGAAGCTGACTGCGAGTGAGAACACACTGCAGAAACGCCAAAAGCTGATGGAAGTCTTCTGGGCATTTGCGCAGCCTCCACCTTACCGATGCCCAAAACAACGCAGAAGAGTCCAGCAAGAACCGCGAGAGGCAGAGAAGCAGAGGCAGTGAGAAGGAAGGAAATGTGAACGATTGCCACTGGCTTACCGCAGGAGAAACCGAATACCCCAGCAGGAGACGGTGAGTTCATCCAAGGGAAGTCGGGTCACTGGGTTGTATTCACAGCCATGGCAAACCTGAATAATTGTTGATAAAGCACATCAACGAGAATGAGCAAGTGAGCATTGCTTTAAAGGGGAAAACAGAACCAGTATAAGAGACTTTCAAGTTTGTGAGTGTATGCAATACACATATAGGAGAAGCCCTGGCAGGATAGTATACCAGGCACATACAATACAAGATAAAGCAAACACAAGAAACTATCAAGTTTGGAGGTGTACTCAGGGCCCACATGAGAAAAGCCCTTGCAAGAGAGTATACCAGGCAAATTGAAGGTGCAAGAAAATACGTATGCAAGAAAGCCCTGGCAGGCGAGTGTACCAGGCAAATTCAAGTCACAAGAGTATATATGTATAAAGAGCCCTCGCAGGAGAGAATACCAGGCAGAAGAAAGTTATGAGCATGTTTATGTGAGAAAGCCCTGGCAGAAAAGCATACCAGGCATGGTCAAACTGAACAATGTGTAAAAGACATTACGCCAAGAAGTTCTGAGAAAAGCACATCAGGACTAGGAAAAGGCTGTGGAAATATATTAAAGAAGAGAGCAAACCTGGCAGGAGAGTACACCAGGTATCCTAACATGACAAAGATCATGAGCCAAGTTGGTTTGTGTATCAGTTGTGTTGTTGATCAAGAGAAACTGAAGGAATGGATATTCTTGAACATAAACCCGAGTAAAGAGAAATCCAGGGGAAGGGAACCACCCTGTGGAACAAGGAACTCTATCCTTTTGAACCTTTTTGTGTTGGAGTTACGCATTTCCATTTCGTACATTTATACACCTCTAAAGATCAACACCATTTTCCCTTTTCACCTTAGAGTTGTTTTGTTGGAATGTGAGGGCCAGAATAGCACTTTGTACACAGGATGTTTTGCTTCGGACATTCTGATCCCTGACAGACCCTTAGTTTTAGGTAGGGAATCATCTCTTAGAGCAGGGACAGAAAGGCATTTCCCAACCCCCTTTAATTTTAAGAAGTCTTTTACTAAAACCATGACTCTCCTGGGTCTCTTTCTCCTTCCTAGCTCCTCACAGAATCCTCTGTAAAAAGAAAGTAGTTTCACTTTAAACTGAAACTGCTTGTTTTCTCTATGGCGTATCAGTGTCCTTTGGGTCATTCGGCCCCCTCCAATGACACTCATCCTCCTAAACTCCACCCCTAGTGGCCATCTTCAGATTTACTGCACATTTCTAGTGTTGGGAGTCCTTGTGCTTTGCTCCATGAAATTCAAAGGTTTTTCCCCATTTTTTGGTGTTTTTGTGAAGAAACCTTCCATCTATTCTTAATCCACCTTTGGATCTTCAACCCGTGGTGCCAACAGGCCCAGGCTTGGGCCTACACCTCGACCATGGCTGATGCCACAAAGAAAAGCCTCTTCAGGCCCTGAAGAACATCTTTGTCGAGGACCAGCACCTCAAGTGCCTTTATAGTCTTCACACCGACCACGACGCGAACGAATGCTCCATCTACCAGTCCTTTTCGCCGAAGACCAAGAAGGATCGCCACTGGAGGTTAGTGGCTTGGATTGTGGAAGGGAAGACTTCTGACACGGCCTCCAGGCGCAGTCAAGCTAACTCCAAGAACTGTCTGGTCCATGAGTGTACTCAAGCCCAGTTCCTACTGCTCCTGCACCAAGGGACATGTCACTGGACATCCTAACCATCCTGCATATGTTGGTGGCGGAGATACAGCAGCGGCTGCCCGCTGCCCTGTTCCTGGTCTAGCCAAGTGTCCCTCAGGGCCTCCTCAGCATCAGCCAACACCGCAACATAAGGCACCTGCAACCCATCGACCAGTGACAGGTGCCCTGCCCCCTTTGTCAGAAGAATCGGTACATACCAATACTGGCACAGGCACCAACACCACCAGCACTCACACTGATGAGTTTGATGATTACGTTCCCGCAGATGGGGAATCCCCAGATGTTGATGAGCCCGCCAGAGCATCTTCCCCAGATGCAATTGGCTCCATTCACTCCATGATATCGAGAGCTGGCAAGCTCTTCAACCTGGTGCCAGAAGAGAAGAAGAATGAGGGAATCCGTTAAGACCACCATCTTATCGGTCCCTTTATTGGACGGCATCTGGGAGGAGGGCTTGGCTTTCATGAAGGCTCTGAATACCATGCCAGTGAAGCGTTACCCGCTGGAGAAGAAATACAGGGTTCCGGATTCAGCTTCCAGGTGCCTCAGGTCTCAGCCTTCGCCAGATTCGGTGGTATTAGCCGCTGCCAGTAAGCGGTCATCCAACCCCTCCTCTTTGTCCATCGAGCCTCCAGACCATGATGGAAAGAAGCTTGATGCTGCTGGCAAACGCATCATTACTACGGCAGCCTATGGCAGTGGCACCCAGCGTCATCGTTGCCCCCTATCCTAGGGGCAAATGCACAAGCAGGCCTGAACCGGCCCAGGACTCGTGCCCCCTCTTTCGCACCACAGTGGAAGGCCGACTATCAAACTTTGTCGATCAGTCGCAAAAGATCACCACAGACAAATGGGTGCTGGACGTTCTTCAGCAGGGGCGCACCTTAGAATTTCACGACGGGTGCCCCCACATTCCTCCTGTCGCACATCAAGAACTGCAAGAGGTTCAGGCCATGCTAAGCAAAGGGGCTATAGAGCTAGTCCCACAGCACCTCCGGGGCTGCAGAGTGTACTCCAGATACTTTCTGATAATTTCATTTTTATTTTATTGTTTGTTTATAATGTGCTTAATACCAGCGAGTGGTTTCTAAGCGCGGGGTAGAGATTCGAACCTGTGTTACGCTGCGTTGTCTTGCTTTCAAGACAATTGTGTTGCCCCTGAGCTATCCTTCCTCCCCAGGATAAAGTCAGGAGGGTGGACGACCAATCCTAGACTTGCATCACCTCAACAAGTTCCCAAACTTTCAGCACATTCTCGACCAACTGGAGGAAGGGGAATGTCTGCCAACGCTTGACCTGGAGGACGCATTCTTCCATATCCCCATTTATCACAAGAACCAGAAGTTCCTGTGATTTGTCATCCACTACCGATTCAAGGCCCTTCCCTTCGGCTGGAAATTGGCTCTGTGGGTATTCACAAAATGCTTGGCCCTGGTAGCAGCGCATCTACACAGCAAGGGAATCCACGTCTACCCTTACCTGGACGATTGGCTCATCCGGTCCCGCTCCCCCGCACTGGCAGCCCAGCACACAGCGGAGACCATCCAACTTCTGACTTCACTAGGATTCTTGATAAACTATCCAAAGTCCTGCATAGTGCCATCTCGGAAAGGACTGTTCCTGAGCGTCTGGCTCAACACAGTATTGTGTCTGGTGACTGCTTTATAAGATAGAGTGAAGGCCATCCTAGGAAAGTCCAGCAGCTGTCCACAGCGTCTGTTGCAACAGTACGGTTCATCAAATCCATGCTGCGGATGATGACTTCCTGCATCCATCTGGTCCCCTTATACAGGCTGCCAAATGGGACCCCTCCAAGAATTTCTGGATGCCAGGTGGCAGCAGGACACTGGCTCATGGACAGACAGACATCGCCCTCAATCGGGCATTCCGTCAAGCTGTTCAATGGTGGTCGGTTCGCCCACATCTCACTCAAGGAGCTCCCTTCCAGATCCTTCTGTACCAGACTACAGTTACTACCAACACTTCTTTGTAGGGTTGGGGAGCCCACACAGGGAATTCTCACGCCAGAGGCCTCTGGCTCCCTGAGGAAAAGGGAACGCAAAAATCCTGCAACTACACGCAGTCTTCTGGGCCCTCGGGTCGTTCCAGCCTCAGCTACAGGGGAAGGCGGTGCAGATCTTCAAGGACAACACCACCACCATGTTTTACATCAGGAAACAGGTCAGGGCACGATCCCCCACCCCCCATCTCTCTCTCTCTCTCTCTCTCTCTCTCTCTCTCTCTCTCTCTCTCTCTCTCTCTCTCTCTCTCTCTCTCTCTCTCTCTCTCTCTCTCTCTCTCTCTCTCTCTCTCTCTCTCTCTCTCTCTCTCTCTCTCTCTCTCTCTATCTCTATCTCTATCTCTATCTCTCTCTCTCTCTCTCTCTGGAAGCCCACTCCCTATGGCTCTGGGCCATTCTGAAAGGTATGTCCCTCGTACCCTTTCAGCTTGCAGACTCTCTCAGCAGGGTTATGCGGTGCTGCCATGAAATGGGAGCTTCAGCAAGTGCAAGTATCGCGCCTCTTCAGCAAGTGGGTTCTTCCTCAGATCAACCTCTTTGCGACAGCTGCCAGCGCCAAGTGTTGGAAGTTTGCCAGCAGATATCCTCATCAATACTGTAGGAGATCATGTAGCACTCGGGTCACCCCTAGTCAAATAAACTTTAGCAAACACTTGAAACCTCTGTGGACTGCTATAGAAGGACACAACATTCATATCATTCAGTACATGATTTATTAATATACCCACTAGTTAATTTGTATTTTACAAAGACATACCAGTATGTGAAGGTGTAACAAAACAGCAAACAACAATTCATTTAATATCTACGATAATTAAATCCTAAAAACTACAAATAAAAGTCTCCTATTCAGTGGAATCGAACGTTTGCTCCATTAATTTTCTGGACTTAACTGTTTACGAGATCAAACTAAATAAAACTTATGAAAAAACTGACAAGAATGCACTACTCAGTTTTGAGAGTTTTCATCCTAAACATCTCAGGGAAAACATGCCTTTTGGACAATTTCTAAGGCTAAGACGAAACAGTTCCATCAAAGCTGACTACACCAGGGAGGCCAGGATACTAAAAAAGAAATTGAGAAGAAGAGGATATTCTGAAATGTTGCTTAAAAAAGCATACAAGAGAGGCCATTTTGGAATATAACACAAGAAATACAACAGAGAATAACAGATTGGAATTTGTCAGCACATCCTCAGACCAGTCGAATAGAATCACTAGAATAATTAAGAAGAACTGGAGAATCTTGGAGAAGGGAAAAAACCATTGGAATCTCCACTTATGGTATTTAAAAGGAGTAAAAACCTGAGAGATCAGGTAATGAGGAATGACATCTCCCTGTTGGTCGCACAAACTCGTTAAGGAGTTCAGGAATCTCTTAAGGACACTTCCACTGGTGAAAGCAACTGCCCCGGCTTGGGAGCTGGACGTGGTACTGTCTAAAATCATGGGGACTCTGTTTGAACCAATGCATCGTGCCTCTTTAAAGTTTCTCTTGTGGAATTCTGCCTTCCTGGTGGCAATCACCTTGGCCAGACAGGTCGGGGAGGGATGGAGGCCCTCTGCTGTACACCTCTGTATTTGTCCTTTCATCTCAACAAGCCTTTGGTTCTACCAGTTTTCTATGTGAACGCTTCTTCGCCTGCTGAAAGGGCATTGCATTCACTGGACATTGCTTGCGCCCTGAAGTTCTATGTGGCACGCACAAAAGATTTTCGGAAGACGTCTCAGCTGTTAGTCAATTTCGTACCTGTGGGACAGTGAAAGGCCCTGTCTAAGGCTTCCATTTCCATGTGGCTCTTCTGGCTGTATCATGCATTGCCATCGTCTGGCCAACAGACTGCTTCTGTCCAGCCGAGAGCCCACTCCACCAGAGCCATCGCTGCAACAACAGTATTTCTCTTTGGTGTTCACCTGCTTGACTTCTGCAGGGCTGCTATGTGGAGGTCGATCCACACCTTCACAAAATTCTACTGCGTTGACAGGGATTCCAGGGTGGAGTCCTTGGTCAGCCAAGCATGCTAGGCAACCTGTTGGTTTGAGGTGAGCCTATTCCAGGCGTAAGTGTATTCCTTCTGTGAGCCTTGCTGTGTAATCGTATTCATGAGCATGTGCATCCATGCAAGACCCCATGCTGGAGAAGGAACAATTTACTTACCCCTAGCTCTTGTTCTCCAGCATGGGTCTTGCATGGATTCAGATGAGAAGCCTTCCTCCTTTCCGCCCCCTCTCCCCCCGGCTCATCTTGGTTCATACTGCCACTTCACGTGCGCTACCAAATCTGAAGAGGACCACCAGGGGTGGAGCTGGAGGGGCGCAAAGTGGTTCTAATGCATTTTTTGAAGTCCTGCTCTCAGCCATTTAGTTGTTGGGCCAATCCTTTGTTTGGGGCAACAAATGGTTGTTGTACAAATATGGACTCACTCTGAGCCCAGCCGTGCATGCTCTACAGTGGTTTCGACTTGTTTAGACAAATTCCTAGCCGTAGACAAGCCAATACACTGGGTTGGTGCGCCTGGGTGTTCAGTGTTTGTTAGGACCAGCCTGATTAGCTGGTCTCCAAAGCCTTTGTTTGAGAGCTTCTGGGTGGAATGGCAGTACAGACTAAGGCCAGCTCATGAGTGTTCGGTCGGGTAAATCTATGCTGTAGCCCTCTGGAATACAATCCTTGTGTTGGTTTGAAATACCCCCGCTATTTTACAGTTCTGTAAAACACTCAAAACATTTTTTAACAGTACCTGATCATTGACTAGCCCCCAGTCCCCACAGTAATACACTACTGTTAAAATGCCAGACATCAATGCTGGCCATACCCAACAATATACAGTGCTCTGCTTCCTTCCAGTTAGCACCACACCTTAAAGAGTAAACAAAATGAAATACCATGGGGAGACCATAACGCTGTCTCAGTTCTGATGGGATTCTCCACCTTTACTTACCTGCTGGAGGATCTTGCCACACAGTTGTTGTTGCTGCTGCAATTTAGGATCAGAGCTGGTCCTCATGGCTGATTTCTATGTCCTTTTCCTGCACTTCAGTTTTCGTTTTTAGTTGCTGGATGCCCTTCCTGGACTGTCCTTGTTCTCTCCTTTGTCCTTCACACTTGATGCACTGTGATCCCCGTGACCGTTTCTCCGCTGTTTTAATACAGTCTTAATGAAATACCACCTTGGTTGTGTGCCTTGAGGTAGGAAGATGGTGTCATCCAGAAGGGTTGTGGGACACCGCTACCCAACCGTAGCAGTTTGTTTGGGCCGTTTTGCATCTCTTGAACTGTTGCTTCCTCTCTGGGACCATTTTCTGCTGGCTGGCTGCCCCCGCTTTGCCCTTCAAATCTGCTTTTTTTGTGTTCACCGTCTTCCTAGGGCCATCTTCACCACTGTTTTCTGTCCTGGCTGGTGGGCCCCACTCCTGTGAAGGCTGATTATTATAATTTTGAGTCATCGTTGGTCTGGGGTTCAAGTTCATGGCTGACTAGATCCTGGAAACTGCCCTGCAAGAGAAGATCTTTTACTGACTAGGTTGTTTTTTTGCCATTCCTGAGCAGTGTTTTGGGGAACCACCACTATGAATACTTAACTCTGAGCTGGTAGATTAGTAGAGATACTTGCTGTCAGAGGTCCATGGGTTTTGCAGGCTCCCTTCAACAGGGTTTTACCATTGACTTACATTGGCCCGAATCCGCTGTGCTTGTCTTTTTCTTAGGGCTGCTAGGTGTCATATCTGGCCCCGGAGCTCTTTGAGAGGGTGTCCTCTGGCTTTGGGTGGGTAAGGTTGCTATCCTATCTTTACCCATGTGCGAGAATAGAGACCTACCTGATTTACTTCTAAAAATGCTATGTTACAATATATAACTTTTGGTTAATGTATCTTTTTTCTACAGGGTGTAATAAGGCCTTGGGGGCATGTATTGTCAGCCTAATCTAATGCTGTTAGTGCTCTACTGGGCTAGAGTACTTAAGTACCAAGTAATGAGCAACACATGTAGTTTAGGAGAGGTTGGGGCCTTATCTACCCATTATGGTTCTTACATATACACTATGTTATTAATATGTTATGTATGACCTAACTAGCCTAGGTATTTATGGATTTCATCTTTGAACCTATTGCAAAATATCTGGTCCAACGCATGGAAAAGATTCAGCTGAACCGAGATTGTGAGTTCAGATGTCCTTGGACTCTTCTTTGTGAACTGATTGGGATAACAATTTTCTGGAAAGATTCAGCAGAATTGAAACTGGAATGTAGTTGCAATTTAAAAACACTACTCAGCCATTATTAAAGTGGTGACAGATTTAGGCCTGTTTTTGTATCTTGTAACATTAATTGGCATGAGTTCGATTCATTCCTTTTGAAGAATTGTTAAATCTTTGTCAACTTGATTTTGGTTGTATGTAAATACTTGCAGGATCTGTGCATGTGAATTATTTGTAAGATTCTTCATTTCATTTATGTTTTAGACTGTATATAATGTTTTTTGCACTTTTTTCAATTTTTGCACTATATGTACGGATAATTTGGTATCCAAATTTTACAAGCCTCATTTATTAAGAATAAAACAAGCAATCTTTTTGGATATAACTTAATTTAGTTAAGTGTATGTGAAACCTTAGATTTCAAGGGAGTTATATAAAGACATAGAGACATGTGTGAGTGATAAACACATAGTTAGAAGCCCCCTAATTTATTCAATAAGGACCTTCTGTTAGGACACCCCACTAGTTGTGAAATATGCACACTCCCTGTAGGTTGCCCACATCATTTTTGGTCTTTTTCACTACAGAGACAACCTTGAAATAATATGAATAGAGATTGAGCTGTTTGGCTTTTTGCCTGCCAGGACAAACCCCCTTCATGTATATGTATAAACTAAAGTACGTATTTAATCTTATAGAGATTCTATGTGGAGTTTTATAATAAAGCTTATTTTTCAGTATAGCGCTGTAGTGCATTCTTTAGGGCTAACAGTGGGAATAAGCTGCATTTCAATGTCCGCCTTCTTCGCTTCCTTGATTTAATCTCGACTGCTCTGCCACAGCTACTACTATAGAGGTATGGTCTTTTTGGCTGGAACCATGTATCGCCTTCAACCAGAGGGCTGTCCGAGAATATTCCTAACAAGCAGATACTGCTGGAAGCAAGACTGGATGGGGTTACAATGTTAGCCCATACATGGAAATAAGGCACAATAACCATATACCCAATGACACGTCTGTCTTGAAGTTCGATTTCCAAACAAGTCTGGTTTTATTCAAAGCATTTCAGTCGGCCGACTGGGTCTCAACGCCTCACGACGTGTGTTCCCAGACACCGTGAGATGCGAGAGAAAGCGGGCAGCGCTCAAACAGTCATATATATACATAATACATCATCATTTGTTAAGGCGGTACGTCCCGCCCTTATACATGTCATTCAGGCTAGGGTTCGGTAATTGACAGTTCATGACAAGTCTACATTTAGTCTAAACATTAGTTATTCTAGCAAATGCTGCAGAGACACTTTCCTGTTATGAGGAGCATGGAGCGCTGGCACAGAAAGGATATCTTGTTCCTAGCAGAGAAACATTCCATACAATGTTATCTGTTTGCTGCGGCTCATGAGCTAAGGTTTAGACAGATCTGAGGCAGAAATACCATTCTTCGTGAAGGAGCACTGTTAGTTGCATATAATTCATGTTCAACTGCCTTTTACAACAGTGCTTGCAAGACAAACCGGCACCTGGACTACTGATTAGGCGTGGCTTCTGCACAGCTTCAAGGCCTCAGTGAGAGGGAAACAATGTATTTCTGCATGGCTCTACATTCCTGCCTACGTTAGTATTTCAGAGTTCAAGCTGTGGCCTCGCACCGTGTGCGAGTTTAAAGCATATAATATACTTTGCAAAGCGTTTTACTAAAAAGAAAAACAAAATGCCCGGAATTTACAAAATGGACTCCCTATGGTCACATTCAGGTTTCTTAGTTTGCAAAGTTTAACACATGATGCGATTCGCTTATGGCCAACATACTATTCAAATCATTCGGGCTATGTGATTACTTTTATGGTATAACAACAACTATGGTCCTCCGGAACCAGGAGGCCCAGTTCATAAAGAACATGGGGGACATTCTTCAGGACCACCCAAAGATCTACAAGGGCCTGCTTTGGTGGGTATTCAAGACCAACCTCCCGCTGTGGAGCCCATTCCAGCAGTCACAGCCGACAGTAACATTGGTCGCCAAATGGCATCGGAATCTGCAGGATCGTTCAGGGAGTGGTCTGGGGGAAGGCTTGGAGAAGTCCTTCTGTATCAACTTGCTGGCACTTAGGGCAGTTCATCTAGCATTGAGTTTGTTCTTACCAGAATTCAGCAGCTCAACTGTCCAGGTACTCCCTGAGAACACCACGATTATGTGGGGGTGAGTTACCCCAGCTGTCCAAGGAGGCCATGTTCCTTTGGTCTTGGGACAGTCAAGATCAAGCATCACACTTTACTGTCAGTCTGGGCACTTCAATGGGCATGCTAAAGTCACTTTTCAAGGGTCTATCATGAATGGCACCCTAGCTGTTGGCACCAAGCACTCCATTTGGAGGTTTCCAAAGGTCTACCTATTTGCTGCCAAAATAAGGACTGAAATTGTTATTGGTCTTTTTGCAATTTCCCTTTTTATGGTATGTGACAGTTCTACAACTCCTCTGGGAGGGGGGCAAAGGAGTGCAACTGAGGATGATGGCGTCGCTAGCTTAAGTATAAATATGGATGACATCACTGCTGGTGCAAACGTAAGATAGGGTGCTGTGATGAAGCCCAACTTGGAGCCTTACCTCCCCTGCCAGTGGCCATCTGAAAATGTTCCTGGCAAAGATGAGGGATTGGTGGGAGGAATAATAGCATCCAACGGAAACAATATATCTGAAGGTAAGTCATTCTTTAGCAATTTTAATTCCATTTTTCCATTTTTTTCTCAACATGTATAGGTTCCCTAAACATTAAACTGAACCAGTTTTGTTTATCTACACTTGTCTCTCCAAAGAACTTCTGTTATCGTTAAGAAAATAATCATGCTCGACCAGACGAGTAATCCTGCATTAACAAGTTCTTCATGAAATATATTGGAGTGGTCTTTAAAGGAAAGGAAATTGAGTTTGAACGTGCTTTTCTTAATATTTCTGAATTGTATTTTCATAGGTTGTCTATTAGATGAGAGCATAGTGATCAGGTCAGTAGTTGCTGGCTCTTAGCATGTGAGTAAGTTAGCAGATGAAATAACAGAACACCCTTATGATTTTTTCTTGTACGTGTAATATTTGCCTTATATTGTCAAATACATTTTCCATTGCCCTTGTGACATTGTCACCAAGTCAGTGTGAACCACCAAGTTATATATTGTTATGATATGAAACTGTAGCAGATAGGGCAAAGTAGAGCAATTGCTGAATAAAAGATCTACTAAGTGAAGGTGCCCTATAAATTAGATTACCTGTTTTTTTGTAAAGTAACAGAGCGTGAAAGCAGCTGAAAAGATTCTGGCTGGCGAGTTACTATCACAAGACACCTCAGGTATCGTTAAGTACCACAGCAGCAATTCACCCCCTTTGATCGACTCACTTATGATGGAGAGCATACCACACCAGCCTAATACTTCTGAAACTGGCAAACATTTTGAAAAAAGCATGTCTAAGTAACGAGGTACGCATCCTAATTAAAATCTCCCAACTCCTCAATATCTAAAGAATTAGCAGCGACTGAGTGGGTATTGATCAGCTTAAGAGTCTGTTTACGCTGTTATTCAATCCTTTCAGTGGAACAAGAGATGAATTAATACTGCCGTTATCTAAGATCGGTTTAGCTACATCCTCTTTTCAGAATAATTTAAATAATTTAGAATGGCTGTTGGTGTACACAAGTAGACGTTTAACACATTTTAACCAGCCAATATACCTAAACATCTTAAAAAAGAAGGGAATGCATTTTGTTAATAATGTCTGGCTTTTTACTTTTATCATCGCTCCTCTCCCTCCCACCTCTTTTTCATTTAATGTTAAGATGTTTGTAGAAACATAGTTTATGCTAGTTCATTTTTTTAATAGGCACTTTTTTTGTTTTTGGTGTGTAATTGTTGGAGGAGACCACCGTTAGGCAGTGTGGTTATGGTGAGCAGGCTGCACACAGAGATTCAGTGTATGGTTCTTCATCGATTTGTTTTTGTCATTACCACTACAATACTATGACGAGCAACAACATGCTTATGACAATCTGCTTACTTTAATTCCCATTACATTCTTCCTGCTCCACCGCTACTGCATATTCTTGACCAAAGAATGCTGTGGAGAAAAGGCGTGTTTTGTTTCGGGATCTGGTGAGTAAATGGACTGGGACAGTCACTTGACTTCATTCACTCCCAGATAAAGGACTTCTTGATAGGTATTTTGGAAAAACAAGATCACTTTTTCGTTGTGTCTTTATGTCGTCCTAAAGGGACTCAAAGAGTTAAGTTATGTTCTATTTGTATAGTGCCAAAGCCCGTGGCCACTAAGGCGCTGACAGGAACACGGGGCAAGTGAAGCATAACAGGACAATAGCAAGAAAAACTACCCAGAAATTCTACTCAAACAAAGTTTTAGGTGCCGTTTCTCCAAACGTAGTTCAGTTGGAAGATCATTCCATGCTGTTAGGGAGAATTCTCTATTTAGGCTGAATTTCCTAACCTAGTGAGTCCCCCAGCAGCTTTGCTGGATTTCTGGAGTTTGTTTTTTTCTCCTGCCAAGAGTGAGACTCTTTTTTTCTCCAACTCTTGGACATGATTTATGGTGTTCCTTTGACTGGTAATGTGTTTTATGGGCTATGGGGTCCTTTACTCCATAGGGTCTCATGTGTTTTTACTATGTGTGTTACACAGCACCCTCCGTGCAGTGACACAGGGGTGTCATAGTGACACCCCACCATAGACTCCATACCCTGGGACTGACTACTGTCTCCCAGGGCATGTAAAGACACCATTGGCTTTACTAATCCCAAATTATTAACAAAAACCAGTACAAACCATCATATTGTGGAAGTACTGGCCGGGGCAATTCGATTGCCCCGGGGTCTGTTAGTCGAGGGGGCACGTCTCCGTCCCCCCTGATCGAGTTTTGGCTGGTGGCAGTGGATACTACTTTTTAGATTCAACCGCAAATATATCCCTATGGGATTTTCCCATTGTTCGAGGCTACCAACTTTAATTATTTAATTCTCATAGCCTCGAACATACTGCCGGTTTATTTATTTAATATTAATTCGCCGGTTGGTATTTTTTGCTAGGACCCAATTCTAAAATGGCGTTTGTGTTCTCTTCTGTGACTCCAACCCAAGTCGAACCCTTTGTTCCACTTTTTGGCGGGCTTCTCCACAGAAGCCTCCAAAAGTGGTGCCACTCTGTCTGGGTACCACAGAAGGTGTGGGAGGGGGTTTAGGCACCCTGGACTGAGTTATCCGACGAGGGAGAAGCTGAGCCGGACCTACCACTACGACACCACCGGTGGAGCCCTGCGGAACCGACTCACCACTTCCCGATGACGGAGAAGATCTCCCAGCTGGAGAGGCTTCTTCCCCTGACTGGTGGGCACAACCAGTTTACCTTCTTCTCTTCGCACCCCAGACCGGCTTGTGGTCGAATTGCCCGTGCCAAGCACCCCGGCAACCGGATAGCCACTTACCACTGGACCGCGAATCAAAGGACCACTCCTTTTACCTGAGAAACTCAGAGGCTGGTTTCTTCCCTGGCAGTGCAACGGACTCCTGTCTTCCTCCCCGACGAGATTCTCTCTTCGCCCGGACGAAGCACCGACTTGCATCCGCTGCCAGGAACAACTGCCCCCGCTGGAGTATTCTCACCACTTTTAGTTTACCGTGTCCGCCAGGCCTCCCTTTCTAAAGATTGCTACAAGGTAATAATAATCCCTTAACCTTCTGGACTGGGCTGGCCGCCTTGACTTTCTAACTGGTCCCTTTCTTTGGTCCAACTCCATTTTGAACCGTTTCAAGACTTTTGTGCACTGCAGCCGTGTGACCTTGGACACATTTTGTTTGATCATCTTAAAGTGGATCCAACCTATTGACTCTAACTTCACAGTTTTACTTTGTCTTCCTCTCTTGTTGTGTTCTTGTAAAAGTGTTGGGATCTGTTTCATATTATTCTCTGCTTTTCTCTCCCTTTTTAAAACGAATTATTAGAGTGCCATCTGCGTTAAGCGCTCACCGCTGTCTGAAAATAAGTGGGGCTTTACTTAAGACTTGTCTAATATACTTCCAAGGGAGTGTATATCTTTTAGTGACCGTGTTTTTGAATTGCTTACTATTAGTGCCTGTGTGTCTTTCTAGATGTGGTTTTAAATAAATAATTATATCTCTTTTACACCAAGCCCTGGTCAGTGTTTACTTGTTCTACTGTGTTCTTTTGACCTATTGTGAATACTCTGTATACTGCCTAACTCTTCTTGAGGGAAGTCTGACTGCTCAGCCACAGCTACCAAGTGAATCTGTGTGGTACAGACTGCTACCAAGTGGGTTTACTGCCAAACACCTGTAGTCATAAATCTTTTGCAGTGGTCCCAGAGGGAACTGCACAGGTTTCTGCCTAACACATGCTTGCGCAACCAATACTGGGAATGAGCAACCATTCCCCATCACTCTTTTAAACCGAGGAACTGTGAGCTGCTGAGCTTTACTAGACCGTACAGTTTGGCGGGGCTTATCAAATTCCAGTCTCTTCCTCAAATAATCAGGAGCATCTCCAAACAGGCATTTGTACCCCAAGGTCAGGATTTTGAGTCGGACCCTCCCCGCTACTGGAAGCCAGTGAAGTTCATTCCGAGCTTTAGATACTGGCTCTCTCTTGGCGATGTTGCAGACTACTCTAACATCATCGTTCTGAAACTTCTGCAACCTCCCCAAGCATTCTTTGCTGGCTCCTCCCAAAAGGTAGTTGCAATGATCAAGCCTCTGCATAATGATGGCCAGGACCAATATCTCACCACTTTTCTGAGTGACCTATGAGCTAATCCGCCTCAAGACCTTCAGGTAGTAATACCAGTTTTTCTACCACGTAGTGTAGGTGGGCGCCTGCATTCAGGGATGCTTCCATGTAGATACCTAAGGTTGTCACCTTATCTACAACTGGATTTTGGCATCCATCAATTACAAACGGTTCATAAGCATGACTCCAATTTGCCCTGGCTTGCTTGTAACCATAAATCATGAGCTCCGTTTTCGAGCTATTTAAGCAAAGTCAATTAGTTGACATCCAGTCTTTGATAGCAGCATATGCTTGGTTCAGTTTTCCCAAGTCTTGACTATAATCACCACTAAGTTTCATAGTGAGCTGTATATCATCGTCATAATGGGTTAACTGCAGACCAAGCTCCTCCATTTTTACACAGTTTTTTAATATACATATTAAGCAGTGAAGGGTACAGGCAAGCACCCTGTGGCACACAATAGAATATTAATGATGAATCCGATAAGACATCCCCCCAGCAAGATCCTAGACTTGCTCCACTAAGGAAGGAGTCCATCCACTCAGTCACATTCTGTGAGCACTTGCCAGTATCAGCAAGTGCATCTAGTAGCCGCCTATGATCAAGTAGATCAAATGCTGCTAAGTCGTGGTGGATCAGCAACGCCGTACTACCCTTTTCCAAAATAGATGGCATTTGGTTTTGCAGATCTAAAAGTGCACTCTCCGTGCCATGATTACTGCGAAAGCCAGACTGTGTTGTATGCAGTAATTTAAAAGCTTCAAGGTATTTTTGTAACTGGATTGAGGCAATTTTGTTGCCACGTCAGGCTAAATGGGAAGGCCCAATTGGCCGATCAGGATACTAAAGCGAGTCACTGAACTTAATAACCCCACAACTTATATGAAGGAAAATGCAAATGAGGATCCATGATTATGAGAAAGAAAGTGGCAACTTGGCTAAACCAAATACATGAACACAAACCAAACATTTACCCTTTGCTTATTGGTCTTATTATTGATCTATGTGAGAAGTACGTACATTGGGGGATCTAAATCTACAAATATTTACTGAAGCCTAGGTTGAGGGCTTTTCCTCCTATGAACAGCTCTCTGCACTTACCCAAACAGTAACACGTTAGCAATTCTATCTAGACGAATAAGGTAGCACTGTCCTAAACAACTAAAAACAATCACAATCTCTCTTTATTTTAATATCCTGCGTGATTTTACTTTTACTTTGAAATTGAAAGCACCCCACCTAATGGCAAAGGTGCTTTTAGGCATTCCTCTCCGCACATTGCTTCACTGGAACTCCGTTCCCGCCCTCGCCCCCGGTGAACTCTGCAACGAGCACTTCTGTCCTTTATGTTCAGTGCCCCATGTTCTCGGCTAGCACAGCCCGTCGCTCTGGCTATACTTGCCCACATCACCGGACGTTCCTCTGTACTTTACTGCCAATGCAAATGGGGTATCTCTGCCCTTAAGGAATTGCACTATCTCCAAAAATCTACTCATCTTACTGCCTGTTTCTAATGTTTGCCGCAAATACATGATAAATCACTGACTGAGCAATTTGAAATCTTCCACTTTAACCTAGTGTGTTTTAGAGCTGTCAGTCATTTTCTCATACGGTTTTTCAAATATTTGAGCTGAATTCATATGCACTAGAGGCGTACATTCTTGTATGAGTGACTTGTACCTCTTCTTTAATTGCAGTTGTTGATCGAGCTGGCATCCGAAGAACTAAGCAAAGGCTGGACACAATGGTGAGTCTGGTCATGTTATTGGTATTTTTTGTAACACCCATCTGCCATTACTAGGACCGCATAGAGGGGTCTGCAACCTTTGGCTCTCCAGATGTTTTGGACTATGACTCTGGTGATCTTTGATCATTGACTGTGCTGCCTACGGACGATGAGAGTTGCAGTCCAAAACATCTGGCCGCTGGAGTCGTAGTCCAAAACATCTGGAGAGCCTAAGGTTGGAAAACTCTGGTCTAGATGTGATATCCATTTTTTGGTCTACCGTCTAGCGCCATGTTGCAGTGAATCTAATGTAGGTTTATTTGGAGTCTGAATGCAATAGGGCGTGCTTGTGGTACTGCAAAATGCTGAGTTCTAAGATACCCCGGTCTTGAGCAAGGAATGAGGTGTAAGCTATGTTAGAAAATGTAAGCAAGTGTCATGCGGGGTGGGATGCAGTAGGACATGAACCGTGGGGCTTCATGTTGCTTAGAGTCCGAAGCATGCAAATGTAGTGACTGAGCAGGATCTGTATAGATGGGTACCATAGTTGTTACCCTTTGTCCAGTTGTCCTTTCAAGGAGGGTACACATTAAATGATTTTCAGGAAATGTTAGTATTGGCTTATTCATATAGTTTTCGATCTTGTCATCAGGTTGGCAGGCTTACGAAGAGTAAGGCTGCTGCACTTTTTGGGGGCAAGCTCTTCTGATAAGACTGCGATTTAATTAAATGTTTTAATTGTGTGTGCAAAAAAAATGGCTCAACCATGTAAACCAATAACATGTTCATCACGCGCCCTATTCTTTTTGCTTCCTGTAGGTATGACTTAACAGAAGATGGTACAAGGCCGAATGCTGCAATCTAGAATTACCCTAAAATCATTGTAGCATACTTTTGCCAACATTTTTACATTTAAAATGCATTGTTTTCACAGACTTAACAATATTATTTTTATAGCTTGAATAATTGAGTTATTAGACACCCAACAATAGTTTTATAAATATACCTTTTTACATTGTATGCAGGTTTTTGGCAAATCATATCATTAATTAGCAATATGATTTTATATTCTAATGTGCAATAGGGTGTTCAAATTGAATTGCCTTTTATGGCAATTTCCTCTTTTTCTAAAAGTGAAAATATGTTTTGCTTGATCCCTGCCTCTTTTTGTATATCACCCTTGTATACCCTGTAAATATGTACCATTTTTTTTATTTTTTAATATTTCCATTACGGTTTGAAGTGAAAAGAAGAAAATATCGCCCATTTTATTTCTGTTGCATGTTCATTTTTAAGTGCATAATCTGTTCGTTTCCATTTTAGCTTCTGCCCCAAATGTGTTAATTTAATATTATGTAATTGATGGGGGAAAAAAGACACCATCGACTTTCAGAGCTGTCATCGCTTAAAAAGAATCTTAATGTACAAACGGTTTTTATTTAAAAGGGACAAAACGTATTTTTAGAGCGTTCTTGAAAAGAATAACGTGTACAGAGATTTTATGATTCCATGGAATTGACAAGAAATATTTCTTTATCTGTTTTGAGGACATATAAACGTGGTTTGGAAAATGTCAATATAGGCGTTAAACAGAATCGACTGACATGATAAGCAGACCTTACTGTTTTCCAACCCATGCACGAGTAGCTTATCCAGTCCTGCTTTTTTTCTTTCAATTCTTGGACTTGTAGTCCTGAAATTAAAATGGGAAAAGCAAGCCTATGAATACAAGAATGCTACGAATAAAATGGATGATTCACTCAGGCGTGGAACGGTGACATCCTGAAAGCTTTTGTCATGTCGTGCTTAGGGATCACTCTGAATGTATTGTCATGAGTTAAGTGTGTCTTTTTTTTGTTTACAAATCCCTCTGTTACTTCCGATATCTGTAAGACAACATTTAGGTTTGCTTTAATTCTTGACGTTTTGCATTACAATGAAGAAAAGCATTGTCTGCACTATTAGATTTCTTTGATTCTAACCCAGCATGATAAAGAGAAGTTCTCGTTGCCTTGTTGACATATCTTACCAGGGGAGGCTTGTTGTCTCTACCAATGCATTGGAAAGACATCTTTTCCACCTTATTTTCCTGTGAGAAACCATTTGCTTACCATGCTTAATGACGGACGGATAAATGGGTGTGCCTGGTGTCCCCGTGGTTTGTCCTCCACCGATTATACCAAAAGGTACTCTACTGTTCAATAAACGACCCAGCTGCTAATGAATGCACCTTTACATTACATTATTTGTGTCAGAAAGCTTCTGTTTTTTCAAGGCTTTTTAAGAGTCAGTCTGGGAAGGAAAATGATATTACTTTGTCAAGAGGATTGTACTAGGAGTTTTTGCCAGGAGGCCGACCATGCATATATTCGGTTTCTGGCTGAATATTTTCCAGGTGCTCTGACAGCCCTGCGATGGAAGATGACAAGTGGAAACATCATGAAGTGCGCCGAAAAATAAGGGAAGCCAGTTACATGGTTAATTTTGACATGCAAAAGTTACGCCTGCTGGTGTCCATACATTACGACAGAAAGTATGCCTATAAGCCAAAACTATTGTAATGGGAAAAGAAGGTAGGACAGAGATGGCACATGAGGAGGGAGACAGAGCCTGTAGGTGGTGTTTGGTTATGAACTGTCCCCTTTATCACCCATGGCTAAACTGAGGTCTGTGTGAATTCCCTCCCTCTCCCTGCCTCTCCCCAAACTACACTCAGGGGGGTCTCATTGAAAAGCATTCTTGGTTGTTTTTCACTTTTAACAAACTGTATCTGGTTCCTTTCTTTTTTTGTAGTCACATTTCTATTGAAAAATGTACAATTACAATTCAACACAGACAAAAAAGGCCAGACAAGCTAAAGGTAACATGCTTCTATGTCAGGTCCAGAAATCTGCCCCAGATCTACTCATACAGACCACCCTTCTTCTGCCTGTGCAGGATACCCCGCTCAAACCGCGACATCCTCATCCTCTGCAGGTCCTCAACCCATGCCACTAACATTGGAAAGGTTCTACCTTTCCAATCTCTCAATACAATCTTCTCTGCAGAGAGAGAGGCCCTAAAGAACATACACGTTTGTGGGTAAGTCAAGTCTGGTTCTTTTTTTAACGTTGCTTTCACTAATGTTTACTTTCATTATGCTGACCACTCCCTTGGCTGCTCCTCCCGTACAGTTGGCTTCACAATCCCAAAAAAGTATTTCTTCCCTGCTCGGTAATGGGCGCTCCAGATATAAAAAAAAAATGGCCTGAGCAATGCTTGTGCATTTTCTCCTAGCAACCTCAGAGACAACTCCCGAAAAGGAAGAGGCTTTAGTGAATGCTAATTCCTTAATCTTAGAGATGTTTCTCACTGTTTCTTTTACGAAGAAAATGTGTTTATTTGCAACCTTCTTCATTTTATGTGTATCCCCCTTAAAATGGTTTGGTGATAATGTTCCTGCGATACTTCCCCAGAAAGTGAAAGTGAGAGTGAGATTGCAATGGATTCTGGGTGTGCACATATCCTCAATGAGATCTGTATGCCCAAAATCCTTTGCAAACACACCCTCATTTTTAAGGCTACAAATGTTGATGTTAAATAAAGCTTTTAGAGTATCTTTTGGTGTGTCTAAGTCTTTTGCCCGCTTAGTCTTTTAAACACTCCTCTTAAAATTGAAGAGGCTGGAAGGTTTGGTGCTTGTGGTTGACACTTGGTTTAGTAAATGACCATGTGCCAGATCAGCCAAGCAAAAAGCTTTCTTTTAAGAGTATGAGTATTATTGCTGTTAAGCTTTAAGGGGAAGCAATAGCAAATATACTTGCACCAAAAGAACATACATTTTAACATAAGTCTAATAAAAAGTGCTTCTTAACTCCTATCTATAGCATATGCTTCAAAGGAGTTTCAGACCGATCTCCCGATTCCTCTATGCTTTATATCGCACCCCTTCCATTGCTATGCTAACATATTTGCATGTGTATGAGGCATGCTTGAGGTTAGAACATTGCCGGGCCACTCAGTCTTTTTTCCTGCTTGTGCCTGAATGAAACACCACCTAGTAACAGATATTGGTTCTACATCGTCAGTTTGTTTCAGGGCATGTGTTGCATTTTCTGTTGAGCTTCTTTACAGCCCCCAGATGTTTGACATAGTAATAGGCTATGTCAAAATATTCTCAAGCGAACTGGAATTTGTTGATCTCTGGCTGACTTATTTTAGATCATATGACTCTCTATTTTCCAAAGGCACCCACACTGGAGTATGGCCCATGATTCAAATCACTTAACAACAAGTGAGAAAAGGAAAATAAGTGTCTATGATTGTAGAAGTAATCTGTGGGTGCACAGGTTTCTACTCGCACCCTGCTTATATCGCTTCCCTGGGCAGCTGCTCACTCCCTTATAATTTCGATCCAAACCCAGTGAGGCTCAGTTATGCTTTATTCATTTAGAAAATGAACATTGCAACATGTATTAGAATGGAGGCACACGCACCAGAAGGGGATCTATACTTGGAAGTTACCTGTCCCGCAGATCAGCCCTGTATATGCTGAACTCCCAGCACAGATTGTTCTGGTATATTAGGAATAATCTACCACCCCCCTATTATATCCTTCTCTGGCCCCCTCAAAGGGTCTTTTACCCTAAACCCAAAACAGGGATCCATTTCCCGGCCCCTGGTAGGCCTTTCTCACGCAAAATGTGCTGCTTGTCCAATGTCACGGCCCTATAGTAACAACAAAGGGTGCTCCATCTTCTTTCAATAGTGTCTAGTTCATTGCAAGATTGGAATAGGCACGACCCCTGAGATACTAGGGAAATTAATGTGCTGGACATTATTACAAGATAGCTTTTGTGGCTCAGATTTTGAAAATGAGAATTTTACATCTAGTGAACTCTTTTGTAAGTATTTAATGAGCCATTCGCAGTTTCACTGTACCGGCCGTGTGTACTTACACGTGCATGGCTTAATCTTTGAGACAAGCATATGCTACTGGCAGGATCAACCAGGTAGCCGCACCTGCTGGAGGGTGGCAACGGGGGAGCCGCGCGCCCGCCTCGGAGCCGACCTTCGCGCCCTGCTGGGGGGTGGGTGGAGGACCCGAGCGTCGGGCCCTGGGGTGGACCGGTCGGTCACGCGGGCACCGGCGGCCCGGCCTGCTCCGCCACGCCACGCGGGGTGGGTGGGAGGGAGAGGCCGGGCCCAGGCACAACTTGGAGCGGTAGGGGGTTCGCCCGCAGCGCCGCCACCGGAGCGGCGACGCAGGGGGTCGGCACCCCGCGGAACGTGCGTTCCGAGCTGCTGGAGAAACGTGCTCGGCGGAGCAGGGGCCGCGTCGTGGCTTGCGGTAGGCACACCCGCGCTGGGGCTAGCCTTGCGCCACCCGACCCCGTCCACTCTGATCGGACCACTAGGGGAAGCTGCCGGGCTGATCGGCCTTCGCTCTGCTCGGAGGGGAGAGCCGTCAACCCGGGGGCGGGGGCCCTCCCCGAAGACGGGGGCATACCCTCGACACGGTCCCGAGGCGGGTGGAAGCCAATTGCTTGAAACAACAGCCGAGGCTGGCCAAGCAGTCCAACCCTAGACGGACCAAGTGCGCCAAATCGATCGCGTGGAGTGCTCGTGGAAAGAGCGCCCCCAGCAGGCCAGTCTCTGCTGGGGCGCTGCGCGGGGCACGGCCCCCCGGCCGGCCGGGCCCGGGGAGGTGCGGTGGTTTCGCCCCGGAGCCCGGGCCGGGCAGCCAGCGGCGAAAAATATCCTGGAGGACGCGCAGACAGGTCCCTCTCCCCCCTGTCTATAGTAATCCGCAGGAAGGTGACTGAGC